>NC_088791.1:212466370-214966370 GCF_011386835.1 Chrysemys picta bellii | reverse complement strand
AAACCACTAATTGGTGTCTTTTTAAAGAGGCTTTACATTTCCAGTCTCAGTGAGATCTACAAAACAGGTCAAGTTTGAGGAATATGAACAGTAGCTTTTTAGTGGATAACACCATTTACCCAGCCCTCCAAGCACAAACTAAATATAGTAAACAGCCCAAATGATGAAGGTTTTGTAATGCTATAACTGACTGGAAACAGAGGATTATAGTGTATAATATTTTAAAACCTTTACTGCTTAGGACCCACATTGTTTAAATTTCAAAACAGTGCTCATAATTAGAATTGTTCCAGGGTACACATTATCCCTGGCTGACATTTTCTTCCCATTTATAATTCAAAGACTATGTGATGGCTAGTGATAAGGTAAAATGTAGGTTACAGGAACACTGGAAATGTAAAACCCGATTCTGTTTAGGAAAAGTGATACTACAGCAGTTTCATATTATTCTCTAAGGGTAGAGATAATCATGGGTAGGAATGACCTTGTTGAAATTAGAGTAGCTTATTTGTGTATAACACAATTTTTTAAATTGCAAACCTCAAGGGACATAGTTTAGTTTGGGTAAGTTGCAGTCTAAGCCTGGGCTTCAGTGAATTTATAAGGTGTGTATGTATATATTTTGTAAATTTGATCATAATTTTTATCCATTTTTGGTTGCTTTTCTAATACTGTATTTATTAATGTCATGAGACATGGACTCTGGTATGCCTAAGTCCAACTTTCAAAAATGATTTGGGCACTCCAGAACCCAAGTCTGAAGACATTCATAGTTTACCCACCAATGATCCAGTATTTGAAAACTATCTAAAGTTTCATTGACACTCAGTGAGACCTAGGCTCTGAAGACTGTCACTCTTTAATCTGGGACGTAGACTCCTAAATCATACAGATTCTTTGAAAAAATTACCCTTAGTTTCCCAAGTCAATGAGGTGCTTTTAAAAATCTTACACAATAGTAATATAGATCCTCAACTCCCAGAATATGTGAACTGTCAGCTTTCACATAAAAAAAGTTTCTAGCAATCATGGTTGGAGAGAAAAACATAGAACATATGATCTCAGTGCACCTTAAAGACAATAACTAGAAAGCAAATAGCCCCAAATGTACTTTTTAATTACAAAAAACAAAACAAAAAAAAACAACCATGAGATTTCTAAGCCAATCTCATGATATTTGGGTGTGCCTCTTGGTTTTTGAACATTTAGGATAGGCAATATTGAGCAAAGCCTGGGAAGAGAAGCAGGAGATAAAAGGCAGGTCCTGTGATCAGTCTGAGACAGGTGACCGGGAATCTCTCTGCTTGGAGTGCTGAAGGGAAACACTATGGCTACTAAGTCTTTCCTGGTAAGGGCCTGGGAAAGGCACCTCAATGAGAGAGCCATGTTCTGCCTGAAATAATAGACCTCTGCCACCAAATGAGGTGAAATGACTATTCACAGACCCTAGTGGAATGGCTGTGGAAACTTTGAGGACCAGATGTGGGTGGCAATCATATTTTGGAGTTAAATAAATCTAAAAAAAATGTATCTGGCTTCCTTTCTAGGTAGATGCTTTGGACATTGTTAAAGACAACACTTACCAACTGTTGCACATTGTATCCCAGATTCCTCAGTTATTTCCTGTATTAAATTGAGGCAAAAAAAGGATATTTCACCTTCATATATCACTCCCTTGGTAACTCTTTGCAAAAAAAGTTAACTTTGTCATTTACTGTATTTATGTGAATCAGAGTTAATTGTAGAAATGAAGGTTCAGACCCTGCATTTCTTGCACGCCTAAAACTGACACTTCAACTTTACCATAGTGAACCCTCTTGGAAATGGGAGCTTTAGATGTGCAAGAAATGCAGGGTCAAGCCCTGTCTCAGTAAACTGGTATGGTCAGTGTGCACATCAGAGGTTTGTTTATTAGGGCAAACATTTCAAATGAGATTGTCTGTCTGAAATTCGTGGTATAAATGTTAAGGTGATAGTTGAGTCAGAAATACTATGTACTTTTTTTTTGGTATTGTATCTAAAAATATATTTTGCTACAAATGATTTTGATACCCAGGAGCAATTACTGTATGTATAGTGTGGGAAGAAAATAGGAGTAAAAGGCAGCTAGAAAGTCATTTGGTCCTAAATGATCTTCAGCATTTGAACATGGAAAGGAATTGAAAGTTTTTCATTAGAGGAATGAAATTTTGTCATTACAAAAAGCTTTATTTTATGGTTTGACACCTGCCAGTATGAAGCTATTAAACCAATATTTATGGGTTGCCCTTTCCTGGGATTTAAAAAAAGAGAAATTATTATGTCTGTGGAACATTTTGGACACACTATAATTTTCAACATCTCATCTGTTAATGATTTTAATGGAGATTTTCACCTATTGACTGAAAATGCCTTTAGCTGGAGAAATCCCCTTAGAACTGAAGTTGTATTCAGAATTCTGTCAGCAGCTAGAGCCAGCGAGATATATAGGTAGATACCCACGCACTTCCTGTCAGTGCTGAAATAATTGTCGTGATTTCTTCCCTTGGTGTATCAACTCATCTTAGAATTATTACATCAGGAAAGTATTTCTTAACAGCATATGTAAAGTGCAGACAAAAATGTGACCAGATAGTTAGAGATAATAAGATAGCATTTTTTTAAAAAACAGAAAGGATAAAAATAATTCGGTTTAGAAAGGTGGAGGAAAAGAACCTTCTCTTATATAATGTAACTCTCTATTAATTGTATCCCAGAAAATGGTTATTGATTTCTTTTGTTCTAGCTGTAACAGCAGAGGCTTGATCTAATGCTACCCATTCTGGCTGATTTATGTAAGTTATGTGTTGAATTTTTGCATGAAATGTCTAGTTGCCATGGTGATAGGTGCCACTGTATATAAATTGTTAAAATAAATAATGTTAAGGCAATTCTCTTTGTGTTCAACTACCTGGGTAGTAATTACTTTTAGTTTGCATTATATTTAAGGAGAGAAGATCTTAGAGAAAATTACGGTTTGACAAAATATTCAGGGGAAAAAAGCACTACGGTTTTTAAAACATTTTAGTAATAAGTTTTATAGGCAATTACTTTTATAAAATAGATTTTTTTTAATAACTTACATTATATTTCCCCTCACATGTCTCTTTTCCAAAGGATATTTTATTTATCTTCCTTAAATGGATGTATATGATATATTCTCTTCTCTCACCCAAATGTGCTTAGATATGATGTTCCTGATTCTATTAGTGGTGGATAAGATGGATAAGTTTTACACAGCTGAGTTCTGGATAGAGTGGATTGGGGCAGGGGACAAGATGAGGGCCAAGGAGGTTAGAGAGGAGGTAGTTACAGCCATTGAGACACCAGAAGGTGAAAGTGTGGACAAGGATGTTTGTAGTTTGAATTGAGGGAACTGAAAAGATTTCTGAAATGCTGCAGGGAGGGAATCAACAGAATATGTGTGGAAAAGGAAGCAGAGTTGAAAACAGCACCCAGGTTCTGAGCCTGTGGGACAGAAGGTGGTGGAGTTGTTGACAGGGATGGAGAAAGAAGGGAGGGGGGGATTTTGGAGGAAACATTAGTTCATTTTTTAGTCATGTAGTGTTAGAGTTGGTGACAGATATCCTGGAGGAGATTCAAAGCTGTGAAATCTGAACAGAAGGGGGGAAGAGATCTGTGAATCATCAGCACAGAGATGGTAATTAAAGCAGCATGAACTTAAGATGCTGCCCAACAACAGGGGGTAGATGTAGAAGAGGAGAGAGTTGAAAGCCGAGCTCTTTGGGACACTGACAAAATGAGATGGAGAAGGACAAGTCAGTATGGGAGACCCTTAGGGAATAGTTAAAGAGATAGGAAGACAATCAGGAAGGTACAGAGACTGTGAAGTCTACTTGTATCATGTATCATTTTAATCTTTGTTTGTCAGTGACTAAATAATTTAAATATTCGGCATACGTGGTAGGAGGAGAGACATAGGCATTAGATTTTACTAAGTAGTGGTAAATTCATTAAAAGTTAAGATAATAAAGTAAAAATCCACCCTCATCCCTTAAGGACAACTGCAGTGGAAAGAGTGGAAGCAATATCTGCTCTTGGCATTCACCAGCTTCATCTTCCCCCTCACTTTGATTGTCAAATTTAGAACTGCCAAACTGTCCAAGGCCTAATTCCTTTTCATCCAAAGCCTTGACTTTTTAAAAAAACATTTTAGCCTTTATGAATTTTAAAGGAATTTACTCTAGGCCTGCTCTATTCAAAGGCTTTTTGCACTACGGCAGAAGGAAACTCCTGACCTTGTCATGCCCCTAATCCATTTCCTATTGGCAGAAAAGAGGATTACCTCATTTGCCTAATTTTGTAAGGTTAGTAGTCCCAATTGTGACAGATATTGCGATCTCATTCAGTAGCTTTGGAGACCATATTTTATTAAATTTCTGAATGGTTTACATATGAGTAGGGCTCTGTCTCTGTCACAGAGGAAGTCATGGATTCTGTGACTTTCTGTGACTTCTGCAGCGGCCGGTGTGGCTGACCCCAGGGCTGCCTGAGAAGCTGGCTCCGGGGCCAGCTGCTCGGGCAGCCCTGGGGCCAGCCACACTGGCTGCTGCTGGAGCGGCCCCGGGGCCTGCCGCACTGGCTGGAGCTGGAGCAGCTCCGCAGCCAGTTACTTGGGTGGCCCTGCAGGTGGTTGGAGCAGCTGCTGTTCGGCGGCCCCCAGCAGTTGGTGCTGCTGGCCCGGGCCTCCCCCCAAGCAGCTGCCCCATGGTCCTCCCCCAGAGCAGCACCCCCCAGCTACGATTTAGTCAGGGGTTTTTATAGTACAAGTCACGTGACCTGACCATGACTTTTACTGAAAATACCTGTGACTAAATGGTAGCCTTACATATGATTATGTTGTGCTCCATGGGGGAAGGTTACCACAGCTCCTCCAGGACACAGTGGTAGACGATTAAGGTACACCACTGAGGCTAAACAGTTCTAGAGAGGTACCACCCCTGCAGGAATTTGCATATACTGGGTCAAGCTGGGCTTTCCAGAGACTAGGAGACAAAGAGCTTTTGATATATAAGGATGAGCTTGAACTGATTTGTGGCCTTCTTTCTGATCCAGCAAAGGGAGAGGATCTTCTGTCTAAGTGTTACAGATTTATGTTATCAGTCTGCCTGGGGCTTCATGTGATCAGGCTGAGGCTGCAGGAACTTTAGGGGAGGAGATGAAGGAGCACACCAAGTGACTAAGTTTAAAGCTTTATTAACCAAATAACATCGGTGAGTGCTGGGCATGCCCCACGTCACTCAGAGGGAGGAAGAAAGCGTTAGTGCCTGAGCCCTAACCCACTTTCATACTTACACATGCACAACCCACGGCTGGCCAAGCCTGGGTGTAATGTAAGAAGAAGAGGGGGAAGGGTAGATGAGAGTTCTGCCCTGTGCACAGGTCGCCTAGGGTCCGCTGTAAATCTCCAACTTGCTTCAGCTTTCGGGAGGGTTTTAAGCCCTGGGTTCTTCTGGGGGCATTTTCGTCCAGGGACCCTTGTCCCCCGTGCTCTTGGTACCAGTCCGAACCAGCCTTCCGCGGCTCCCTTAGTTTCCCCAAAACACACCAGTCTCAGGGTCGCGAGGCTGTTGTTTTTCAACTCACTGACCTTCGCAGTCTTACAAGTTTTGCACCCCTTCAGTTCTGTCTGGCTCAGTTCTCCTTTCTCATGGCTGGCCGGGGTTGAGACACAGGCTTATGGCTGTTTGGCAGCAGAGAGTTCGTTTGTGTGTGCTGGCCTTGGGCTGCGGTTTTGTTCCTTATCTTTGGGCCTAGCTGGATCCTCGAGTTAACCCGTTCCTTTCTCCCGTCCTCCCCCTTCGGCCTCTTGTAACCTGCAAATAAATCTTCCACTCCACACTCACACCTTCAACCCTTCCCAAGATACTTTCCAATGAATATACAGGCAATATACAATGCTGGTGCTTACCCAGGGGACCCCATGGGGGTGGGCATTTTATTGTGACATAAGCAGGGACCCTACCCTAGTGGAAGATTTGGAAAGACTTTCGCCTACTAGGGCACCATAAGAGTGATTGGTGACTCTTGTTATGTTTACTGTGTTTAAATTATTTGTTATTTGTTTTCATTATAATATTTCTGCAGTGCTTTTACCTCGAGAATAAAGGTGCTTGCTTAGAAGGAGCTGTGTGGTAACTTGCAAGTGCTTGCAATACACTGTTCATAGCCCTTGGAGAGAGAGCAATCCACAAGGGCTGGCCTTAAGGCAGTATGGCTTGCTGGTGATATTACAGTGTCAAGCAGGAAGCTGTGCTGCCTTAAAACCCCTGGTCAGAAGGGATCGGGACAAGGGTCCCCTCCCAGAGACAGGTGATGGCTGGAGACCTGACTGGACACTCCTGGGATGCACTTATCCTGAAACTGTCACACCAAGCACCAAGCTAAGTCTTTGTTGGTGCGTGCTGTACTCAATAATGGTACTTGACAGTTCCAGATGCAAAAAGAGTTCTCCTGTTGCCCAGACCCTTTTTTATTAGCCATATATGCCACTCAATGGTCAATCCTGGCACCACTGGGCGTTAAACGAAACCATGGTAAAAGTACTGGTATAGTGTGCACTGGAGCATCAGGTGTATAGTCATTACTACCATTGCCCATAGCTATATTTAATATCTGAAAATCTTTTTAAAATGTGATAAACTTTAACAACTCCAATAAACTGCCCTATTATATCATATACCTGTGTGGTCCTATGAGTGATGAGTTTTCTTATTCGTATGTTGTCCTTTGACGTGTTAAGAAATGTAAAGAAAGGTACAAATAAACTATATAAGAAGGTCACTTTTAACTGTAACAGAGGAAAAACCAGGAAAAGCAAGGAAATTCAAAGATTAAATGTCATCTTTAAGCTATTTTAACTTTAAATAGGCACTGTCCATTTCATTTGGAATGTGTATATTTTAAAAGAAATTGTTCATGGTATGGCATGATCTTTTAAAATGTATTTTAAAAACCCCTCTCAAAACTCAAAAACAAAACAAACAAACAAAGAAGCAAAACCTCATCCTTTTGATTGTGACTTTTGTCCTATGGGAAATACGAATTTTACTCTGTCTAATCAAATAACTATATATTTGCTGCCAGATTATAACACTTTTTGTGACTCCAACTTTGCCTGCCATTTACTTGAAAGTGTTTCCTTAATATTAAATGTTGATTTTAAATAAATTAAATATCCTGTGTCTCTCCCCCTACCCCCTGAGTACATTTAACTTTTAAAAATATGAATATATATTATGTGGATTTTTAAAAGTTATATGTACTTTGTGTGTGGGGGGAAGGAAGGCTAGAGAGTGTGTGACACACACACATACATAAAGAAAATTAAAAAAATGTAAAATACCTAACCATCATACAGTTCGCCTCCCTACTAATGCACATTTGTTCCTTACCTTATTTTTTCTAGATTTCTAATCTAAAGCAAATATATATTTTAATGAGTCTGTTTTTCTGCATTTTGTTTTCAAATGTTTTGTGTAGTTCTTTGGAAAATACACTTGTGTATCTGTCTCTCACATCAAATTTGATTACTGATCATAAAACAATCAGGAGCTTTGTGCATGTATTGATTGCATACCTGGAAATCATGGTTTTGGCAGTAAAGCTCTTTAAATATCTTCAGTTTTCTAATCATTATGCAGGATCTGTTCTTTACCAAAGTGTGCTCAAAACAGCATCTGCTTCAATTTTTCCATAGGTTAGATTATTTTGACCTAATTTACTATTTCCGAACTACCCTGGAGTAATGCAGTTCTCACCTGAGTTTCATTAATCAGATTTTTCATGCATTTGATATTTTCAATAATGACAGGCTAAATTGATTGCATCTACCTTGTTTTTGTAGTTCTCTGTAAAGGACCTAGTTCATTGTTGTCACTAGACAAACAATAAATAGTGATGATAAATAGATCTGCAGAGTATCTTCCACCTGCTGTACTCCTTTCTAAGTTTTAATTTATTTTTAAAGAACTCTTGTCATAGCCTACTATAAAGATTCCAATTAAATCCCTGATTCGTGGTCTCATGAACAGTCTAATTTTGCATGTTACTAACTAATTTAACTTCTTAGGAGTTACCTTCACAACTAATGCTCTATGTAAATATTGTTTTAAACTGAACTAAGTTCCATTGAAATATGGGTGCAGGATCAAGCCCTAAATGAACTTCCTGGAGAAGAATAATTTTGAGGCCAAAACAACATTCTTTTGGCTAATGCAGTGCTGATTGATGAAGAAGCAGAGGGTAACATTTTAAGCATTTACAAGAACAAGTTAATGATATTTATTTTTGCTAACTGAGTAGCAATACTGACAGACAGACCATCTTACTGCTGGAAATCCTACTCATAAAGAGTTCAATTACAGTTCTAACCAACTTTAGAAGCAAAGGAGTTAAAAGGATTAATTAGCTTTATTCCAATCAGTGGTTACATTGACAAATGAGAGAGTCATATAAATTATTTGGCACTACAGGTCACTTTAATTCTTCTTATTTCCATTTATTTATTACAGTCGTATTTTTCATTGAGTTTAAGGTGAGTTTTTCAAAAGTGCTCAGCAGTGGCCTAATTCTACAACTTAAGTCAATGGGAGCAAACTTTGGTTGCCATCAGTGTGAACAGACTTAAACCAGCATCAGCATTTATGAAAAATCATTCCTTTCAATATCTACTTATGGTTATTTTGATTTCACTTATGAGATGTTTCCCTCATCTGAAAAGCTTTTGTATGTTGCTCTTTAAAGTGATGGTTCCTGTGACAGATCAACTTTAGAATGTCAGTAATTTCTTCTTAGAAGAAATCTTAAAATGAAGTTACTGAAATATTAGGTGAATGTCTCTTTAAAGAGCTGATTCCAAAGTATAACATTAGACTAGATATAGTAGACATTTTAAAAGGAGGTTAATTAACATTCCAAAATGATGTGCGTAACCCAAAGGCAATTGCATTGGGGATGAAGTAAGTGAGGACAGGTGCAGGAAGGACTAACTGTTAATTGTTTGATATACCTTCAAATGATCTTCTGAAGAAGTAAATTGTAAAGAGCATGCAAGAAAAATTAGAACCTAGAGATTTTTATCAAAAGCCTCAAGTTCAGTCCTGAATGGAATTGGCAAATAGACAACCGACATTGCATGAAAGATTGGCTGCTATATTACCTGGGTTGGGGCACCTGTCTAAATACTTTGATGAGAGGGGAACAGATGGAGAGGTCACAGATAGAGAGATCAAAGCAACCTGAAAATGTTTAGCTGAGGAGTGGGATGAATGACACTTTGAAGCTAATGCAACAATGACTAAGAAGAAACTCCAAAGGTGGCATGTGTCTGGATCTTGTTGAGGAAGTCTCTCTTAGTTGAGATTTGGAGGAGAAAAAAGCTGTGATGCTCCACAGGTATATAGGATTTTAGAAGAGCTAAATGAAACCCGTCCCGTAATGAATCATTAGGGGGCAGGGAGGCTTGGATGTTACTCCTGACCAGAGGCCCGTACAAAAGATACTGCTAGTGTTAAGTGCAGATTTGTATGACCTTTTAACTTCTTACAGCACAACAGAGCAAACAGCTGAGAAAGAGAGACTGGTTCTATTCTTTGTACATCAGCAACAGAATTGTATGCTAAACACTGATTGCAAGTACAATTACAAAAAGAACAGGAGTACTTGTGGCACCTTAGAGACTAACAAATTTATTTGAGCATAAGCTTTCGTGGGCTACAGCCCACTTCATCAGATGCATAGAATGGAACATATAGCAGGAAGATGTATATATACAAACAGAGAACATGAAAAGGTGGAAGTTGCCATACCAACTCTAAGAGGCTAATTAATTAAGATGAGCTATTATCAGCAGGAGAAAAAAAACTTTTGTAGTGATAATCAAGATGGCCCATTCCAGACAGTTGACAAGAAGGTGTGAGGATATTTAACATGGGGAAATAAATTCAATTTGTGTAATAACCCAGCCACTCTCAGTCTCTATTCAAGCCCAAGTTAATGGTATCTAGTTTGCAAATTAATTCTAGTTCAGCAGTTTCTCACTGAAGTCTGTTTTTGAAGCTTTTCAGTTGCAAAATTGCCGCCTTTAAGTCTGTTACTGAGTGACCAGAGAGGCTGAAGTGTTCTCCTACTGGTTTTTGAACGTTATGATTCCTGATGTGAGATTTGTGTCCATTTATTCTTTTGCGTAGAGATTGTCCGGTTTGGCCAATGTACATGGCAGAGGGGCGTTGCTGGCACATGATTGCATATATCACATTGGTAGATGTGCAGGTGAACGAGCCCCTGATGGCGTGAACACAATGGGATTTTCACATGTGTAATGAAAAGACTAATTAGACCCATGGAACCATTAGTATTTGAGGTGATGCATGAGAAGGAAAAGACCCAGCTAGATATTTGTATTCCATATTGTGTGGGCAAGACAGATAGTTAGAAAAAGTATATTTTAATGTTTAGAGTCACTTTTCTGAAAAGAACTACATTGATGTCTATTTGTTATTGTATAATTTAGAATTGTGTGAGAGACAAATAGCTTGTTAGATTCATTTCATTTTACTTCATGGAGATTTCTCTATATACTTATATGTTTAGGTGAGTATATAAATATTCCATAGATACAGCAAGGATTGTCACTATTCATTCCTGTAAAATCTCATGAATAATAGACTTTGTAACTAGAGGAGCAGAAGGGCCCAAAGAACTGCTTCTGGGTATAATTAAAGGAAAATTAAATAATTTAATCTGTCAGATCTCACTTGCCTTGTGTTATTTGTAAAAGTAACGTGGGAGTAATTCTATATCCATTTCTTGATCTCCCCTCCTTCCCCATACAAAATGGGTATAATGACATGTACACTCTCCTCATCTAGGGCAATATATTTATTGATAGTAGACACGTGAACTTAACAAGTTCAAAGAAATGATGATTTGCACTTTTAACATATTTGCTTAGGTAAGGTTTTTAAACTATTATAGAATTTTTGGAGAGATTTTATAATATACTGTAAAAAGCCAGGTTTGCAGAATAGGTACTGAACAGTTACAGAAAGAAAACACAGTATTAAAGCATTTCAAAACCTTCTACTTTAATTGAAGATTTCATTGTTCTGTAAAAGTTTACTAACCTTCTCCCAGTTATTATTTGTTTGGAGGTGATATAAGGCAAGACAGGAAAATGAACTTTTCATCTTCTGGTGATGTGCATGTGTTTATTGCAATAATTGCTCTGATTTACTGATGATTGGCTGTAGTATCACCTTGAATCATTTGGTGCTTTTTTTTTTTTAATAAATTGTAGCCTCTCCCCCCCCCCCCAACACTCATTTTAATCCCCTGTAATTATTAAAGTTACAGTGATGGAGTTCATACAGAATAAAATAATTTATAATGTTTCTGTGTCTAGTTTTTTCTTTACTTTTAGTCTTGAAGGGATCATTTTAAAACATAAGAACAATCATACTAGGTCAGATCAATGGTCCATGTAACTCAGTATCCTATCTTGGAAAGTGATCAGGGCCAGACGCTTCAGAGAGAATGAACAGAGCAAATCAATTTTGAATGATCCATACTCTGTCGTCCAGGCCCAGCTTCTGACCATTGGCGATTTAGGGACACCGGGAGCGTGGGGTTGTGTCCCTAACCATCTTGATCCCTCTTGTCATTAATCATTAGTTTTTGTTTAGAGGGGAGGCAGAGTTAGAGTAATCTAGTTTAGAACATCTGATATGACTTTTAAACAAAAAGCAAAAGCAGTTTTATCAACCAACCGTTTTTAAGCAGTAAACAAACTTTAGTTGCTGCTTTCATATGACTAACTGTTGAGGGTAGATTGAATTGCTCGTGAAGGACATTTGTATTTCCCAAGTGACTTGATCACTATTCTTGAATTATGTTCATAACCTCGTGTGTTTTTCAGTGACTGAAAATCTCACATAATAAAATATATATACATGGGTGCCTTAGTTGTGCAAACTCTGGAAGGCTGTGAAAGAAAGCAAAGAAACCAGTGGTGAAGAAGCTGAAATACAGTTAATTCAGGAGCTGCCTTTGGGTTGAGACCTCTCATAGATGAATTCTTATGCTCTGCAACTCTCTATTCCAGTTTATTCTACCTCCCTAGTGCCATGCAGCCTGGTTGAACAACCCTGACTTCACATGGCCCTAAGAAGTGGAGAGGAATGAAAGATTTTATGATTAACTCACTAGACTAGGAATAAATAAGGAGACCTGGATTCTGTTTCTGGCAAATCATTTAATCTATCTGTTTCTCAGATCTCCATCTGTAAATTTTCCTCTCACACAAATGGTATTGCAGAAAGAACTAAATACATTAATGAATAAGGGAGTCTGATGGCCAGGAATATACACAGTCCTTCTTCAAATGTGAGAAGTGGTTATTGCCTCTTGCACTCCCTCATCTAAGAGTGAGTAATGCGTCTGGAATTTTAATTTAATTTAATTGTATTTATTTTTGCAATTAACAAATGAAAGCTTATTATTTACTTGTGTGTTTTTATCATTTCTGGTATCCCATAACTGTTTGTAAGTGACTGCATCTTATTTTCTAATTAGCACAATTTTACAGTTATGGGAATAAAATCATAGGGTTCACAAGTACTTGCAACTGCCAAACTGATGATAATGCAGCAAGTGCCTAGCGAATGTGGTGTGAGAGATATTGCAACCCCATCCAGTACCTTTGTGGGACATTGTATTCGATATATGAATGTTCACATATGATTGTGTTCTACTGCATGGGAGAGAGTTATCACATTTCCTACAGGAACTAAAAAAGAAGGGGGGGGGTGATTAAGTCTAGTCACTAAGACTAAACAACTCTAGAGAGATGCCACCCCTGGGGTGGCTTCAGATACTATTCAAGCTGGGTTTTCTAGAGACCAACAGACAAAGAAAGGGCTTCTGATTTAAATGGCTGGGTTTACACAGGCTTCTGGTTTCTTTATGATCCAACAAACTGACAGGGCGTTCTGTCCAAGGGAGGCCCCAATCTTTGCGAAAGGGTCGGAAAGACTTTTGCCTATTAAGATCCATAAGACTGATGAGTGACACCTGGAACATTTATTATTTGCTTAAATCTTGTTGTTGTTTTTATTATGTTTTATCTATGCTTTTATCTTTATTAGTAAATGTGCTTGCTTAAAAGGAACTGTGTCGTAACTCGTAATTACTGGGAATACACTGGAACATAGCCCTGGGAGAGAAAGCAATGCACAGGGACTGGCCTTTAGGCAGATTGGATTGCTGGGGATATCCCAGTGTAAGGCAGGGAGGTGCGCAGCCTTAAAAAAAAAAAAAAAAAAAAATCAAGAAGGGACTGGTATAAGGGTTCCTGCCCAGAGATGGGTCACAGCTGGAGGCCTGAGACCTGACTGGGCACTCCTGGGGTGGAATCTGGGAGTGAGGAATTCCCTGAAACTGTGACAGAAAGAATAAAAGCAATGACAATATTGTGACACAATCATAGCCCATAGGCACTCAGAGAAGTGAAGCCCATGACAGACAATTTCAGCAGGTTGCCAACTTGGTATATAAAACTATATAAAATCCATCCGTTTCAAGTGGGCACAGAAATCCAGACTCATCTTATTCTTTTCCATAAGGTTCCCTTGAGTGCACATTTTTTGGTATTGGTACATGGGTCCAAGTTATTTTCAGCCTGTTGGGTAATGTTTCCATGTATTGATGTAATTGTTCTCTTGTAGGCTAGGTGTTGAGCATTCTGGCCCAGATTCAGCAAAGTACTTCATCTGCTTAACTTTATATGAGTAGTCCCACTGAAGTCCCTGGGACTACTCACATTTAAAGTGAAGCATGCGCAAAACTGCTTTGCTGGATCAGGGCCACAGTGCTCAGCACCTTGCAGGATTGAGCCCTAGGTGTACGCCCAATCCATTCATTAACAGTTTATGTAATCTATCCTGGCCAATTTCCATGTATTGATACATTACGAGGCTTGGGAGATGTAGTCAAAGGTAGGAGTCCATAGTATATTGATCAATTTGATAAAAATAATATTATTAGCTACTAAATCTGGATTCCACTAGCCTATGCCACATCCTATCTGTGGAACTTTGATTTTTTTGTTGAACGTTGCCCTCTGTTAATTCAGTGGAATTGTAAGACTGTTGTTCCTATGGCATGTTAGAGTCACGGGATATTATTTGAGCTGGTGGTTCTGTAAAATCGCATCACTTCATTGTGAGATGATTTACAGCAAGCTGTGATTCAAAGGAGTGGACAAGAGAGTAAAAAGATGCTGCTGCAGTTCCGTTTTCCACTTCTTTGAAAAAATAACAGGGAAATAATAAACAGGAGAATTAGAGACACCATGGGAGAGAGAAGAAGACGTTAGAAACATATGGGATCATAAAAGTTAGTGATGGGGAGGAAAATGGAAACTACGATAAATGCATATGTGATGCTGGCAAACCAGCAGTCAGGTTAGGATCAGCAGGCCAAGTAACCTGTGTATGAACCTTAGAGGTTTGTCAAGTGGCATTACAATTGGAATCAGGACAATTCATTTGGGGGGGGTGTATGAAAGAGATGTTAAAAGGGGTTAATAGAGTAGGCCCATTCATTTGTGTTGATAAGAAATCAAGGAAGATGCTGTGTGTATATTTGTCTGTCTGTATCCTGTAACTCTAATTACCTTAAATATGCAACCAGGGCTTTGGAGCTGTGCTCCGGCTACGCTCCAACTCATGGCAAAAACTTGCAGCTCCACTGCTCCAGAGCTGCTCCGCGCTCCAGCTCCAGGCTCCGCTTCAAAGCCCCGTTAAATGCAACTATACTCAATTGTCATTAGATCAAAGGTCTGTATTTAGCATTTGGTTGTGTATTCACAAAATGTGTATCATGAATCAAATGAATATTGTCTTCAGTTTATCTATCCCTGTTATAATGAATGACCGATAATTGCTTTATGTAAATCAATATAGCTGGATTACTTGTGTATGCATAGGAAATAGAATTTCAAGGAGTGGGCCGTTGTGGGCTCAACAATGAGGAATCTTTGGACACATGCTGTGCTCAAAACACTTGCCAACCTGTTTCAGCTATAAAAGAAAAACCTGGGGCATGTGCTGTCTTTGGTCTGCTGAACTTTAACAGGGAAAGTTTGAGCTATTGGACATAAATCTCCAAGTAATTACTTGGGATGCCCTGAAAGAGTCATGACAAGACTCTAATAGACTCTACCTCTAAGCTGCTCTGTGTGTGTGTGTGTGTGTGTGTGTGTGTGTGTATATGTATATATGTGTGTGTGTGTGTGTGTGTGTGTGTATACACATATATATATATCTGTGATATATGTCAGTGCTTTTTACTTGGTCCATTGCTGTCAAATACATTATATCTAATTTTGGTAGATTCACTTTCTCTTTAAACTCTCTATTGTGTGTGTAATACCCAAAGCAAGCTAGGCACTTTGCAGATGAGTTTCATTCTGTCCTAAAGACCTTACTATCTTAATAGACAGAATGCAGAAGAATGTTTATGGGGAATATGAGGGGTGCAGTATATGAGGGCTTCGGTACTGAAGTTTACCAAGCTTTTTTAATTATATTAAAATTATATTTTCATTTATATTTTTAATTATATTAAAATCTAAAGTTAACTAACTCTACCTTTCCATAGGCTTCTTTTGTTTTGTTTTGTTTTGTTGCATTGTAACCTCTTATGCATGTGTAATCCTTTCCTCTATCTTGAGTCTTATCTTTTCCTTTCATGTTGTGAATACTTAGCCTGCTCCCAGCTGCTTCTATCGAGTTCATTCTTGCTGTTCCTGCTGTTTGTGGAAGGTCTGGAGGGAGACACTACTGGAGCCTGAAGATGATAATTAATTTCATCACTGCTTTTCATTTTGATGCCTAATGATGGGATATGTACTGTTTCTGAGACAAACCCTTTGCAGGATTTTCTGAACTATAAATATGGGGCCAGATCCTTGGCTGGTGTAAATTAGTGTGCACTAGCTTATGCCAGATTTTACTAGGTGGGGATCTGGCCCATCACATAGACTAAAGAAACCTTTTTGGTTTTTGGGTACATACAATATGTGTAGTATATGCTTTATACTGCATATTGCAGTATTCATCCATTTGTAGTAACCGTCAACCTTGTTTAGCTGTTTTAGTTGAAATGGTACTAATAGGGTCAAGCTAAGGTCAAATAGCCTAGGTTCAGTTTAAATTTGTCCATTAAGAAAATACTGGAGTGCAGAGCATTAATGTGTAGAGCAAAAAAATCTTTCTGTTTGTGTGTATTCTGCTTAGAAGAGTAATCGTGCTATTGTTTCACAGAAATGGTAACTAATTATGATCTCTTGTGGGGAGTACAGCTTGGCTGTGGGTGACCGTTTATATGCATACTAGCTTTTCTAAAGCGAAAAAAAAGTTTAACTTCAATTTATACATGAGCTGTTCGCCAACTTAATTGCAATATTCAAACATCCTAATTGAATAGGGGATTTTTTATTTTTTAGAGGAATTTTCAGCAGTGGGACAGGGGCTAACTCTCTAGGTGTGAAGGGAAAAAAGGTTCTCTAGCTGTGGGTGGTGTGGTATTAAAACACTAATTAGATGCTGATTGTGCAGTTAGCAAAACTTTTCAGTTCTCATGTGTATTAAACTGTTAAATGAAATGGGTATGAAAAGCTGTACTTGCAAATTGTAAGAGTCTCCATAATAAGTGGCCAATATTTCCTTCTCTATAAAGGGATGTCATAAAGATGACTGGCATTAATTATTCTGATAGTTGGTGAGGATAGAACACAAAGTAATAGACTGAAACTGTAGCAGAAGCAATTTAGCTTAAATATTAGGAAAAATTCACTAAGTTAGGAGTGTTGTGAAATTATTGTTGGAGATATTCAAGAAAGTCAAATATTTATTTACAGGGATAGTTAGAAACAATAAAATGAAACATGATACGAGGCAGGGATTTAGATTGGGTGAACCCAAGACCTTGATCCTGCATTAGGATCTGCTAGCATGCATGGGCACTTGCATCCCTGCCAAGTTTCACTGACTTATTATTAGGAAATGCCACATCCACCAGCTCCTCATCTCTGGCGAAATTTTCCCCTAACCCTGGCCCTTCCCTTCCACCCAACATCTTCACTTCCTTCAGCTGCCCCTACCAGCATCTCTGCCCCTCTCATGCCACTCTTCCCAACCTCTTGCTGCCCCCACCTTCCCTTCTCTTGCTCTCTTTGGACCACTCACTCCGTCTCTAAAAAAGATCACAGCCATCCACAAACTGTTCCTGCCTTGCCCTCTCCCACTCCTGGATCTCAGAGAGAAAATAGATCCTTCGGCGTCACTGGCTCTGCAGCTGTCCTCTCTTGGAGGCCTCTTCTTTTCTCATTCTCCTTGTCCTGGATCAGACTGTGGTCGGGGTGCTGGGCATCTGCTCTCTTGTTCCTACTGCTTCCAACTCTTCCTTCTTCCCCCTCCCAGCTTTCTTCTTTTGAACAATAGTATAACCAACTTTCCTCTCCTCTCTCCCTCCATGTTTCTGTCATCTACTGTGCATCTAGTTCCTACCCCATCAGCCTTCCTTTCTGACTTGGACTCCTGTCACTCTCTTCCTCTTCCTCATCATCTCCTACACTTAACTTCAGTCTCTTCAGCTTCCATGTTGATGACACATCTGTTTTCTTAGCTGCACGTCTCCTCGCTCTGACCTCTACATTTGACCTGCAGCCCTTGTTCAACTCTTCCATTCACCAAAAAGGCTGTTAACTTGACATGGTCTTCACCAAACGCTGCACATGTGCGTTCTCTCTCGCAGAGTCCCCCATCTCTGACCATCACCTGATCTCTTTCAGCATCACCCATTAGTGCTACGGTGACCAGATGTCCCAATTTTATAGGGACAGTCCCGATTTTGGGGTCTTTTTCTTATATAGGCTCCACACACCCCCGTCCTGATTTTTCACACTTGCTATCTGGTCACCCTAATTAGTGCCCTTTCTCATGCTCCTTTCAAACAGGACTACATTAATGCAAACTAGAAACCTTTTGGGTCATGCCCACAGTTTCCACACAGGGGAGTTACAAAACAGCACTTTGGTGCTCACTGCTATTCACAGCCCCATTGTCCGAACTGTGGTACAGTGCAGACATAGCATAAGTGTTTGTATATAGGCAAGCCTTGAGATACAGCCTTTTGATTTTATTTGCTTTTTCAGCTTTGACGTGTCTTTTGGGGGAGTTTCAGGATTACAGTAAAGCTTGGGCTGGTGAGACCATTCATCATACATGTATGACTGGCAGTGAGTATAAGTCCATTTGGCCATGTTATTCTGTTCAGACCTAGAAAACTAATTCTACGAATTTCCCAGTTGGTTTTCAATTTCTAGCATTTTAGTTATTGGTCTGTCAGAACTAGACAGTTTGCTCCTCTTTCTTTGGATTCCAAGCCCAGGACATATGGTTTCTTCTAATGTTTATTTAACTATTACATGACAGAGTGGCAATGATATTGACCCTTGCTAGTCTTCTGTTGTTTGTAATAAACAATATTACTTTTTTTTAATATTTTTTTTCTGGTTTGGGCATGTTGTGGATGTGCTGGTTGTCTCTCATGCAGAATTGCTAATACCAAAAGCACTGCTTCCCAATGACCACCTAGATACAAAGTTTCTGATTGATTCATTTTGGGATGAAATGGAAGAAGGGGCACAGCTGACAAACTTTGTAACCCAAAGCCCACATAAATCCATTATTTTATACATTATTTAGTTTTCTCTTTTGTATGTGTTTTTAAATGGTTTAAAAAGTGAAATCAGAGCAAATTATTGTGTAATTTAGCACTTCTACTTAAAATATCTATAGATAGTTCATCATAAATGACTTATATTATTTACCGACAATTTAATAGTTTTTCCTCTGGGCTATTAAAATATTTGCTATATAGTCATTCATGTTTTAGTTAAGTGAAGAAAAAATATTTTAATTATTATTGTTTAAGTACACTCATTTTGAACTGTTTTATTTGTTTTCAGTGTTATGTAATTCATGCACATAAAGAAAAATAGCCTTTTCTCCAGAGTAGATAACTGATTAGATTGTGTTCCTTTTAAGTTGACTACTTGATTTGTAGTAGTTTAATTTGTAATATGAATAGTTTACTATCTGCTCAATGACACTTGGATTTTTAAATGTTGCTGAAATGTTTTGCAGTTTCTCATTGCTATTTTTGCAAAATGATTCCTGCAAACATAAATATATCCAAATTGACAATGTTATTTGCCCTCTCACATTTAAAAGTGAAACGTGTCTTTTGCAGATAAGAATGCCAATGCTTCATTGATGTCTGCATATAATTGTTAGATTTTCATTTGGCTAGATTATTAGTAATGCCTTTCCAATACAAACAGCCACTATGAGGAAAGTGCTCCCAGCTTAACCTACTGGTTCTACACTGGGGCTGGTTCATGTGAAACTTAAGAACAGGTTAGTTTGGGGTGGGTTTTTTTTTTTTTCCCACGATTAGCACCAGAAATGTTTCATGGCTTAGAATTGCCCACACTTGTATATCTACCAAAAATTGATCTTGTACTCACTGTGCTATTGCTATTGGAAAAACATTTAAGAAACGTAAGACTTAAAATATAAGCACCATTTTTTAAATTATTATTTATATTACAGTAGAGACTAAAGGCTCCATCTGAAACTGGAGTAATGCTTTCAACAGCGTACATTTTATTTCATATGCACAAAAATATTCCTCCTCTTTGCTTCTCATTTCCTTGTATTTCCTAGTCTCTGTATCCACCAGGATTTCTGTCCCTAATCCAACCCCTGAATCCTGTATCCTCTACCTTTCCATGCTTTCTCATTTTTGTTCTTGGCAAAATGATTGTGTACAACCCCTAGTGCGCTGTGTGTGTGTGTAACAGACTAACTCACTTTTCTTCTTCATTCTCCATCCTCCATGTCCCCAAATCCATGGGTGATGAGTCAACTCACCTTTTCTCTTCTTTAAACTTTGCCCCCTCTCTCTGGAGTGCTACATAAACATGATGATTCAACTCAATGTATTGTGGATAATTCAACTTCCTCTCCCTACTTCCTTGATCAGATGGGAATGGGAGGGACAATTGCTTTCTGAACTAGGGAAATGTTTTAGCCTCTCACACCTATTTTAAATTGAGTGAAATGTTTGCTGGGTTACATTTTGGTTTTTGGTGGGTGGGAGGTGTTTCCGTGATACAAAGGAAATAAGATTTTATTAAGGGAAAGTAAGGATAAAATGAGAAAGGAGGAGGAAAGAGAGATGGGTGAGGAGAAAGAGATGCCAGCCAGCCATGACTGTAGTAGGGCATGGCACAAAAGGATATTGGGGAGAGGGGAATAAAATCCATTTTGTGGGATTTCAACAAAAATAAGATGGAGAACCAGATGTATAGGTCTTTGCTACTCAGGATTTCCTTCTTATTCTACTATCTTTATTTGGGTTACATAAATCCTTTCATCATAGTTGGGATACTGAAATGGGGTTTTCTCTATAAATTTTTCAGTATGATTAACCCTAAAAAAAAAGCAATTTTCCATGAGATGTTTTACTTAGTGACTTAATGTTCCTCTTCTACTTTCTCTTTTCAGGATTGTACAGTATATGAAACGGAGAATAAAATTCTTCATGTGGTGAGTAGTCCTTGGATTTCTATAAACACACATCTCTACTGTGTAACACCTATGACTTTATCTTTTCTTCTCCTAGCAGTAGTGTCTGTGGTGAGGGTGAACTAATTTGGACACGTTGCATCATTTTTAATAACCAGCAACATGGGGAATCATTAGCAAATAGAGATATGCCTGAAGCAGGACGCTGGATCTGAATACCCCTCATTTTAGAGACGCTTGCACCTCAATTCAAACTCTGATTTGGGCCCATCTCTGCTGATAGGCAACAGATATTAAAATGTGGTTATGGTCACAGAAATGGCTATGTAAAAATGACATTTGACTCAACAAATCTGCTCTCTAGGCATGCACAGTAACATCTGTTTACTTCAATGAAAAAGTTTAAAGTTTATACTACTTTTTACTCCTGTTACCACTGCAGACCTAATAAAACTATGGGAGAATGAACCTACTCCTCCTGGCTCATGTGTCATTAGCAGAAATGCTTACTAAGTTCCACTTGCATAATCTTTATTGCTGTTGATAATACGTCTGACTTTCAAAATGCAGTTTGTGTTTGAAGGGCTGCTCAATGGAGGGGTGAGGAGACAAAAATGTGAGCAAAGTTTTTCTGGAAATTATTGAGGCAATGAACGTGGAACCCTAATATAAGCTATTTAATTGCTTGTCAGACTGACTGTATTTTGGTAGGTTTTGAGTTAATACTGACCATGTTTCTAAAGTCAGCCACAAATAGTGCTGTTCCTAAGAGCAAGTAATGAATTGGTTTAATTTACAATGTACTTTTTATTTCACTGGTCAGATAGACTTTGATACCTATTCTTTATGCTACTCAAGTAAATTATCTTCATTTCTACTTTGTTGGATATGAAGCTTTACAAAAGATTTTCTATAAATATTTTTTTTAATGCTCCCAAATCAAATGCCTAGCAAGCGCAATTCTTTAGGCTGCTGACACTTTTGATTTTACAATAACTGCAGAACAAAAAAGTCTCCTTGAATTCTTCAGTTGCACTGACATTTTTCCCCTATGGGACAAAAAGTATTAGCATTTGTAGTAAGCCTGACTTTGTCATCTTTGACTGACTGAACTCTACAAGCATTTAAATAATGAAGTTTTTAATGGTGCAGCCTTGGCAAAAAGTTGAAAAAAAACATGCTGCATGTTGGAACTGTTCTTCTTCGAATGCTTGCACATGTCCATTCCAATGTAGGTGTGTGCGTGCCCTGAGCACAGTTGCTGGATTATTTTTCCTTAGTGGTATCCATCAGATACCTCTGGTGCCGCACACTCATTGCACCAGTATGAAGGGCCCTGCCGACCCCGTGCCCCTTCAGTTCCTTCTTACCGCTTGTGACAGTTGCTGGAACGTCCCTCATTGCTCAGGCAATTTCTCCCACTGGTTTTTCTTCTCTTTCTCATGAGTGAGTAGTAGTTTTAGTAGTTAGTGAGTTTTGGACGCCTCTACCCTTGGTTGGAGAGGCTTGTCCACTCCCCGGTGCCAGGGTATGTCTTGGTCACCAGGCTTCAAGCTCTGCGCTTCCTGTGGCAAGTCAATGCCCTTGAGCAACCCACATTCAAACTGTCTCAGGTGCCTAGGGGAAGCTCATTGGAAAGACTGTTGCCAGATCTGCAGGGACTTCAGACCCCGCACCAGGAAAGACCGGGAGGCGAGGTTGAAGGTCTTCCTCCGGGAGGCAGCCCTAAGACCAGCATTGGAGCCAGGTTCGGACTCAGCACCAAACACTTCAGCTTTGGTGTGGAATGCTCCTCCCACCAGTCGAGAGTCCTGGCACTGATCCTCCTACCTGGTGCCCTAAGAAGAAGCACTGTAAGCACCAGGAAAAGAGTCATTCGCAGTGTCAAAAGGAGATCCGTGTCGGGCTGCTCTCCCTCTCCTGCACTACAGCAGCCACCTCTGCCAGCCTCGGTATCCCCATAGGCTCCGCTAACTCCGGCATGGGAATTGCCATCCTCCAGCAGACAGCGTACCAGTCAGTTTGCGGTACTGTCAACTCCAGAGGCATTTGTGGCTGCTTGAGACCTACTCACTCTCCCAGTCCCGGGGTCCCCGGAGATTCAGGACTTGGCACCGCCAGTACCTATGAGCGGCAGAGAAACGTTCCCCAGCTTACGGCCACCCTTATGGTAGCCTTAGCTTGGACCTCTCCATGGCACCATTCGCTGGCACCAAGAGAGTTGGCACCGCCTTGGTCTCCCAGCTGCAGCTCGTCTTCATCATTGGAGTCCGAAGAGGGACCCTACTCTCACCACCATCAGGATAGCCAGCACTACTTCCTGCTCTGTTCCTACCCTGCTGTTGCCTCTGAACACTTGGTCTCCGGGACCATGGGGACCAGCACCCATGCAATGGCCTTTTTGGAACCTGGGGGGTTTTTCCCTGGGCCAGGGTGCCGTTTCAAGGTGTTCGTATTCTGTGGCCTCGGAAAGTAGGGCACCTCCGGTACTATGTCGCGAGACCCCCAACCTGGATTCTGGTGCTGAACCTCAAGAGGCAGTCCCACAGGTCTCGTTCGAAACAGAGGAAGAGGCAGAGGACCCTCAACCAGCCTTAGCCTCTTCCTCCTCATCCCCAGATGAGGCAGTGATGGATACTGATGTGTCCTCACCTCAAGATGACCACAAGACCTACCAGGACTAATTGAAGTGGGTGGTCTTGAACTTGGATATCCGAGCCAAAATGCTCAAAGAGATGACACACGGTTTGCTGGACATTTTGTCAGCAGCAGGTCCCTCAAGTGGGGCTCTACCCCTTAATGAGACGATCATGGACCCAGTTAGAGCACTCTGGCCAACCCCTGCTTCCCTTCCTCCTATGGCTAAAGGGTAGAGCGCAAATACTGCACACTAGCCAAAGGGTATGAATTTCAGTTTTCACTCTCTCGTCCAGGGTCCCTAGTGGTGGTGGCCATCAATGAGAGGGACTGTCAAGGTCAAGTGGGCCCCGTACCCAAGGCAAAGTTCCTCCAAAAGCTGGACTTGTTGGATAGGTTTGGAAAAGGGGTAACTAGATCAGAACTGAAGGGATTGAGATGGCGTACTCGAGCGTTTTGTAAAAACGAGCGCTTCAAGCTGTCCAAGGGCCTGGGGCAGATTATGTCAGCCCTGAGGAGGAGGTTGGTGGATGGGGTCTATGTCTAAAACCTTTGTAATAGGTCGAAAAGCCTATTAGACAGATGGGCTACATCGCCGAATAGCAAACTAGCAAGCTTTGCTAGGTCTCTCTGATTTTAAGATGTAAAATTTTAAGAACATGCTCCCCCAAGATGCCAGACAGGAGTTCTCTTCATTAGTTGAAGAGGGAAGACATTAACCTGGGTCTCCCTGCAGGTAGCCTTGGATGCTGCCAGTTCTGTGACCAGATAGATGGCCATGGCTGTTAACATGCGCAGAAGCTCATGGTTACAGTCTTCGGGATTTCCTCAGCAGGTATAGCAAACCCTCCAGGATCTCCCATTTGAAGGGCCCTCCCTCTTTTCAGAGCAAATGGACGCCAAACTCCACGCACTTAAGGACTCCAAGGCGACCCTAAAATCTCTGGGTTTTATACATAGGCAGTGTCCAGAAAACACTACAGGCCTCAACAGATAGGACGCTATTTCACGCAGCCTGCCAGGCAAGACCAGCGGAAGAGGAAGAACAAAGGTTTCAGGCATAGACCCCCATCCACCAACCTCCTCCTCAGGGCTGACACAATCTCCCCCAGGCCCTCGGGCAGCTTGAAGCACTTGTTTTTACAAAATGCTCAAGTATGACATCTCAATCCCTTCAGTTCTGGACCTAGTTACCCTAGTTACCCCTTTTCCAACCAACTCTGCCATTTCCTCAATGCCTGAACCCACATTACCTTGGACCCTTCAATTTTTATCCCCACCCCCCAGCTCTCCTCCCCCCTGTCCTCCTTCAGGGACCCTTCTCACAAGCAACTATTGGAACAAAAAGTCCAATCCTTCCTTCGGGTGGAAGCCATGGCAGAGGTTCCACATCATCTAAGAGAAAAGGGATTTTATTCCCGTTACATCCTAATTCCAAAAGCTGGGGTGGGGCGTCTCAGACCGATCCTAGACCAGCCTCATTTCAACCACTATCACAAGAGCTTGAAGTATGTCTCCTTGGCTTCTATAATACCTTTGCTCAGTCCATGGGATTGGTATGCCGCCCTTGATCTAAAGGATGCATACTTCCACATATCAATTTTTCTAAGCCATAGAAGGTTCCTAAGATTTGTTGTGAACCAGTCTCAGTTCTCTCGTTTGGCCTGTCTGCTGTCCCATGGATCTTCACCAAATGTCTGGCAGTAGTAGTGGCTTTCCTCAGGAGAAAAGGAGTTCATACATTCCCATATCTTGACAACTGGCTAATCAGTTGGAATCCAACATCCATCTCATCCGATTGACCTTTTGGGCCTTAGGCCTACTAACAGACTATCAGAAATCCACCCTTATTCCTGTACAAAGGATAGAGTTCATAGGGGTGGTTCTTGACTCTGTACAGGTAAGACCTTACTTCTAGAGGGTTGTTTTCACTCAGTCTCGAACATAAGTTCCCTTTAGACACATCTGGCCACCACAGTCTGGATATGCTTGAGCGTTCTGGGCCACATGGCATCATGCACATATGTGGTGCAACACACAAGGCTTTGTGTCAGTCCTCTCCAGGAGTGGCTGGCCACAGTATATTCACCCTTGCAACACCACCAGGTCCTTGATTCGCTGACTGGTGAACCAAAGCACAGTTTGTGCAGGAGTACCTTTTTCAAGGCCCCAACTGTTGGTGTTCTTGGTCTCTGATGCCGAGGCATTGGGTTGGGGAGCCCACTTAAGGCTGTGGTCAATATCAGGGAACTCAGGGTGGTCCACCCCACATTACAGGCAAGACGGTTTCAGTTCTCATGGACAATACAACCGCCATTTATTACATCAACAGGCAGGGCAGAGTGCATTCTTCCCCCTTATGTCAGGAGGCAGTTTGGCTGTGGGAGTTCTGCATCACACACTCAATTTATCTAGAAACATCTTACCTTCCAGAAGCACAGAACCAACTCATGGATCGCCTCAGCAGGTCCTTTTCCACTCACCACAAGTGGTCGCTTCGACCGGACATTGCAAGGGACATCTTCCAAAGGTGAGGGACTCCCCTTATTGACCTCATTGCTATCCATGGCAACAGAAAATGCCATCAGTTTTGCTTCCTGCAGGGCCGCAGCCTGGGCTCTTCTATGGACACCTTCCTGTTAGCATGGTCAACTCACCTGTATTATGCCTTTCCCCCACAGTCAATTGATACACAAAGTTCTGCTGAAGATCAAGGAGGACTGAGCATGGGTCATCCTCATAGCCTTGGCATGGCCCAGACAGCACTGGTTCACCACCCTGTCAAGCCTTTCAGTGGAGATCCCAATCCGGCTTCTGCTATATTGGGACTTGATCTCCCAAGACCATAGTTGGCTGCTCCATGTGAACCTCAGCTCTCTTCATCTGATGGCCTGAAACCTCCATGGCTGAATCCTGAAGAGCAAGCTTGCTCACAGCAGGTCCGTAGAATTTTAATAGGCAGTAGAAAACCCTCCACCAGGGTGCCTTATCTAGCAAACTGGAAACAATTCTCCACCTGGTCTTTCCAGTGCGGCGTTCCTCTTGCACAGTCCTCATTGCAACTTATTTTGGAGTACCTTCTGCTCTTGAAACAGCAAGGTCTGGCCTTCTCCTCAATCAAAGTCCACCTGGCAGCCATTTCAGCTTTGCATCCTAAGATTGCAAAAGATCGGTCTTTTCGCACGATATGGTAATCAGTTTTCTCAAAGGCCTGGAGTGAGTGTACCTTCAGGTAAAGGAGCCGATCCCTCCTTGGTGCCTAAACCTCATCCTGTCAAAGTTTACAGGCACACCCTTCAAGCCTCTAGCAACATGCTCGCTGTTGTACCTCTTCTGGAAAGTGGCCTTCTTAGTGGCCATCACTTCGACCAGGAGGGTTTCGGAGAGCTGGCCCTTCACATCAGGAACCACAAATACAATCTTCTTCAAAAATAAAGTGCAGCTGCACTTGCATCCAAAGTTCCTCCCGAAAGTAGTCTCACAATTCCACTGCAGCCAACCAATTTTTCTACCAGTATCCTGCCCTAAGCTGCATGTGAATTGGGAGGAACAGTGCCTAAAGTCCTTGGATGTTAGATGGGCCTTGGCATTTTATATTCAAAGTCCCAAAACCATTCCACATATCACCTCAGCTATTTATAATGATAGCAGAGAGAATAAAGGGACTCTCCATCTCTGCCCAGAGGATTCCATCTTGGATTACATTATGTATCCAGGCATGTTATAAACTCACGAGAGTTCCTCTTCTGGCTAACCTGACTGCTCATTCCACAAGATCTTGGGCATCTTCGGCTGCTTTCTTAGCGCAAGTTCCTATTCAAGATATCTGCAGGGCAGCAACCTGGTCCTGGGTGCACAGATTCTCAGCGCACTGTGGCATTACCCAACAGGCCAGAGACAATGCCAACTTTGGCCGTGCAGTCTTCCAGTCAACTTGTACTTGAACTCCGAGCCCACCTCCTGTACAACTGTTTGTGAGTCGCCTACATTGGAATGGACATGTGCAAGCACTTGAAGATGAAAAAACTGTTAGTAAACTTTCTGTAACTGTTGTTCTTTGAGCTGTGTTGCACATGTCCATTCCAAGATCTGCCCTCTGTCCCCTCTTATTGGAGTCAGTTGATAAGAAGAAACTGAAGGGGCGCAGACCGGTAGGTCCCTTTATACCAGCACTATGTGTGCGTGGCACCAGAGTGCACTGGAGCTGACCCAACAGATACCACAAGGGAAAAAATTCTGGCATTGGAATGGACATGTGCCACACATCTTGCAGAACAATAGTTAGAGAAAAGTTAGGAACTGTTTTTTCTTACACACACACAGAGATAATACTCTGTATTTGTGTGTGTATGTGTATAGATGTACGTGTATAAATAAAAATAAGAAAATATATTGAGCTTACCAATGGTCTGAAACAGAGGGTGAAAAGTGAGGTGGCAATATTTACAGGTGCTACAGCATTATTTAGTATAGTCCAGACTAGAAGATTGTGGAAAAACTTCAGAGGAATCTAACAAAGCTAGGTGAATAGGCAAATTGGATACAATGGAATTGTTGATAAATACTTTTCAATGTGCATTTCCATGCATAATTTGAACTCATACATACATCTGGGTTTTACCCAACTGTAACCATTCAGGAAAAAGACCTAGATGTTATTGTGGACAATTTAATGAAATTCCCTACTCACTGCTCATTAGGGGTTGAAAAAGCAAACTGTGTTAGAATGTACAAAGGATGATCTAGAAATAACATGAATACTGTAATGCCATTATTCAAATCTATGTTACGCCCTCACCTGGAACATGAAGTTCAGCTGTGGTCACCCTTTCTCAAAAGAAAGATGTAGCAGAAATATTATTTAACATTTATATTGCAGCAGTGCTTAGAGAGATCAACTGAGTCAGAGTCCCATTGTACTAAGGCATTGTATAAATATAGTAAATGGCAGTACCTGTTCCAAAGAACTTGCAGACTAAAAGACAAGATGAAGCAGGGTGGTGGGGATCACAAGGTAACAAATATAACCAATGCAAAGCATCCTATCAGTGTGTTTGGTTCTCATCCCATCAGTAGCAGGGATCACAAGTTGCCAACTACTTACCATTATCAGATGGCAATTTTCTGTATGCTTTCTGGTGAATTTGAGGAGACAGATGAAGGCAGAGACTTTATGGATTTTCCTTAGGAGATATTACCACATATGAGGGATGGCATAGGGAAAAGAGTGAAGGTACATGTGGAAGAAGCAGACAAGCAGGTGATTGAAGCTGGCATAGTAGGTAAAACCAGACTGGAAGCTGGCTTTGTAATAAGATAATAGAAAACACAGGTAGGACAGGGCTCAACTTTGGAGGGTTTTGATGGTTAGCATGAGAAATTTGTTCTTCATGAAATGGAAGAAGGGAAAGCCAATGGAGGGATTTTGAGAGAGGGGTGAGGAAGATTATTTTAGCAGCAGCTCTTTGAATAGATTTTAGTGAGGCAGAGTTACAGGCATTGAGGCCTTAGAGGTGGAGGTTGAAGTAGTGAAGGAATAAGATGTTCAGAGATTAGCTGAGATTTTTGGCAACGTGGGCAAAGAGGAAAGGATCGGTCTTGAAGTTGTGCAGGAAGGCATGTTGAGATATAAATACAGCCTGGATGTTTTGTCAAAGGAGAGGGCAAAAGAGTCAAAAAATAAAACTGAAATTATGGGCTTGAGTAATAGGATGATGAGGATGCTCTCTGCAATAATACAGTGAGATTGAAAGATGGGGGTGCTTTGGGGAAAGGTCAGCAGCTTGCTTTTGGCCAGGTGGGGTTGTCAGATGTCAGAGAGGGGTTGAAATTTTAGTATGGATGGAGGAAAACAAGTCTGCAGCAAACTCACAGATTTGAGAGTCATCATTTCAAAGAGGGAAGTCAAAATCACATTTCTGATAGTGTGTGTCTGTGAAAGGAGAAGAGAAGAGGTAAGGCAGAGGCCTGAGGGGCCCCCACTAAAAGAGGGAGAGTTGTGGAGAAAGACCCACCAAATAAGACCTTGAGGGAATGATCCAAGAGCTTGGGGGAGAAAACAGAAGAGGACAGGGTCAGGAAGGCCTAGGAATGATAGGATTTTGAGAAGAATATAGTGGACAATGTCAAAGTTCAAAGAGAGTGAAGATGAAAGCCCTTTGATATGGCTAGCATGAAGGTCTCGATGAGAGCAGTTTCAGTGAAGTGCAGAGAGTGGAAACCAGATTTGAGATGTCGTAGAATGGGATTAAAGGTGAGGAATATAAAATACCTGGTGTAGATGGTGTGCTCAGTGAGAGTGGAGAAGAAAGGTAGAAAGAAGATGAGGCAGTAATTTGAGGGGAGGTTAAACCAAGAGAATGGTGACTAAAATGATTCGAGGTATGGAAAGAATCCCATGAATGATTAGAAAAACTGAGAAAGTTTTAGCGGTGCATAAGAGGAAGGATGAGGCCAAAAAATATATGGAGAGAAAAAGTTAATTCTTCTGTCATACAAGAACATGGTGACATTCAATTAAATTGAAAGGCAATAAATCAACAAATGATGAAAATACCAATTAGCCTGTGGAACTCACTGCCACAATATATAATTCCCACCAATATTTTAGATGAATTTTTAAAAAAGGAATAATGAGACCATCTACAGTTTCACTAAATAGGATAAAAATAAGAGCTATATAAACCTTTAATCTTCAGGGCATAAACTGACCGCTTTCTGATTTCTTGCACCTTCCTCTGAAGCATTTGGGGCTGGCTACAGTCAGACACTAGATGCTGGTTTAGATGGGTCTCTGGTCCAATCTCGTGTGGCAGTACCTATGTTTGGTTCCAGATGACTCCAAAAAACTTAGTCCAAGGTAAATATCATTACAGAGAGAAACAAAGTGTGAATGACAAAAATAGAGTAATTGTACACAGTTACAAAAATTACTTGGATGCTTTAGCATAGTGTTTAGTTATGCTACAACAGTGACACTCATTAGATTTTTGGTTTGGCTAGGCAATCTAATATTTAGTTAGCTTTAGACATTAATTGTTGGACAGTCATGGGAAGTTTAGATGGTGGTTTTGCTCTTCATGAATAATGCTGACCTATATTTGTTTTAATGAGACCAGAAATATTAAAGCTGCTATAGTTCTGACAGCATGATTTGTTTTTGAGATCCCAGTGAATGTTGTCTTAGTTCCTTGGCCGTGAGATCACAGTTTGGGCTGTAGTGTGGGCAGAGTGCTCAATTGCACAGGTATCTACTTAAATGTGTTATCAATTATGTATAAACATTAAATCACATTCTAATAACTTACTTTATTGATAGTAAATTTTGAATATCACAGCAATTTTTAAAGTGATTTTTACCAGCCAACATTCTCTATGCTGTCAGTGATGTGTAGGATACATGTAGCTGCATGCCATAGTGAAAAGCAGGCTACATCCACACTGCATTGTGTAGCTACATGCAGCAATGAAAGGCCCTGGCAGGGGGAAGCAAATCAGAAAGACTCCAGGAGTTCCCTGCTGCCAGAGACTTTTACTATGGTGAGGAAAGGCTCTGGCAGGTGGGAGGCAGTGGGGAAAGGCTCTGGCAGTTCCCTGTTCTTTTTACCAACCTAGTGTCTCACTGCCTCCCCCGTGCCAGAGCCTTTCCCTGCTTCCAAAGTCTTTCCGGCAGCTCCCTGTGACGGGAAAAGGCTCCAGCAGCGGGGTGCTGTCAGAGCATTTCTCTGCTGCTTCCCCACTGCTGGAGCCTTTGACTGCCAGGGGGGGCAGCTATGGCAGCGGGAATGCATCGGGACACTGTATTGCTAAAAATAGCAATGTAGACATGGGAGGCACTGCTTTCATGTGAAGAGAGTCATGTAGGGTGTATCCCCTGAGGTTCTGGTGTACCTTTACTCTTCTCACCTATGCAGTGCCTCATGATCTACACTCCTGTTTATACCTATGTGAGGGTTTGTGTGCAGTGTATGTACTTGACATGTTAGTGCAGACATAGCCTCCGTGAGCATCACAAATCATAATTTTATTTCTGTTAGGGATTAAATCTATTTCTTTGCCTTTCAAGAAATTGTAATTTAAAATAGTAGAACAAAGGCATTTTTAATTTGAATCAGAATATTACCATAGCTAATTAAGCACTCTGTGTTATTAAACCAAATACCTGATAAGAATCAAAGAAAAAAGATTACGGAAAACACACAATCGGTTATATTTTCCTCCTTCTTAGTCGTTCATCCTTATTGATCTCTGATTCCTCAGAATGAGTTTTACAAGTTTACCTTTTTGCTTAGCAAGCCATACTTGTTAAATAAATCTGAATAGCAACAGGAACAATAGAAATTATTTAACTGGGAAGAATGGGGTTTGAAATCCAGTGGATCAAAAAAATCACAAGTGCTGTTTACCAGTTTTAGTTACTATTTAAAACAAATGGAGATCTGTTGTACTGTGTAGATACATTCCTAATCAATATATAAAAGCCTTAAATAACACTGATTAATTTGAGACATATTGTTATATACAGAAGCCTCCAGAAAAGATTAATGTGGAAAGCTGTTCTAGATCTATGTAAAGATGGTGTTCTGGAAGTTGTGTTCCTGGTTGTGGAAAGTCTGGCCAGAGAACATTTTTGTTGAAATACCAGAAGTGCAAACACCTTGGAGAATAATTAAATGTTCCCATCCTAATTATGTAATGCTGTATGTGATGGGAGGATCTAGTTCATGAAGTGATACTGTAAATGTTAAAAACAAAGCAAGCAGGACTGATTATAGAAAGGAGACTTTGAGCTAAAATCTACTTAGCAGTTATTTTCTACAATTTTTTCCCAGTATAATTCTTCGGGATAATTATTCATTGGCCATTCAGAGGGAACAAAAGAAATTTTCCGGTGGAATTTGACTTTGCAAAGATGGAGAAATTTTTTGAAGCATATTCTGTTGGCTAGAGAACTATGAAATATTTAAGTTGTAATTAAAATTAAACAGCCTGAATATGAATTTTAAAACAAACTAGCTATTTTAGAATCAAGTTTAAACACTTAAACACATTTAAAAATGAACTAATAAAAGTACAGGATTTTGCCACTATTGTTAGTGATCTTGTCAATACCATAGTAATGTAAAATCTCTACTGCTCACTAGAATGCAGTAACTGGTAGATTTCATTGTAGCACAGGATATCCTGGAAAGTTCAGAAGTTATTTGTAAGACTGCAAGTCTGATCTTCAGCTTCCTGTGAGGTCATTTTGTGCCACCAGGGTGGTGCAATGACCTTTAAAATAACCATTAATGAGCAGCTGATTTGGGAATGTTGATGGGCACCAGAAAATGTGGAACTGGAGTGTGGTGCACTCCTCTAATCACCAGACCACTACCGCAAAGGGGACTTGTCTTAGCCATCATAAATTAGGGTAGCTTTGTGGATTCTCTAACTTATGCTGGGATTTGTTTGCTAGCCCCCCATAAAAGGGAGATATAAAGGGGGATTAGTCACTTTTTCTGCTTCCTGCATATATACTTTGTATTATTTTAGCTATTTTCATATTGTACTTGAAGCATGCCCTTTACCTTTCAACATTGAAGTGCAGAGTTTGCCTCATCAGTCGTTTCCCTCTAGACTTTCCTGGGTATTTGAAAAGTGCAGAGTATTTTCCCTTGCCCCGTCATTCTGTCAACACTTTTTCTTTACCCCCCCTTGCCTCCCCCCCCACAAAAACACCCCCGTGTCACAAATTCAAACCTGTGTTCAGAAGGAGGTCATAAGAAAACACTAATACAATCTGTGAATCAGGGAAGATAAGATGCACAAAGAGCAGTTCATCCAGTGCCTACTCTTTCTTTTTCCTTGGACAGTACAAATGGAACATGTCTAGAATTTGCTGCCCAAGACAGAGGATCAAATATGTTCCATGAATTTGTTTGCTACATCAGCAAACATATCAACCATTGAAATACCTGCCAGGTGTTTATAAATTTCACTGCCGTAGGGAATCAACAATTATAGCATTAAGTATGATAAAGCATCATGAATACTATTAGCAAAATTTCCTTAATCAGTAAAGCAGTTTTAGAAAATAATAAAAGGTAATGTCTGTTTCCAGAAAACAGGTGCTTTATATTGGTATCAGTTTTCAATGAAACTCGACATTTCTGTGATATAGCTTGTGCTGAATTGGTTGTATTGAATACTAATAACTTCCTAAATTGCCTATAATAATATGATTAACACAAGAGTGCTGTTTGTCTACTTTTCTTACACAGTGAGAAAAAATAGTTGGTTGCCCATATGCACAATTTCAACAACAGTGCATTGTTTTTCATCAAATACAAACAAAATTAGTTTCTCCTGTTTCCCCTCAGTCATTAGGTCCATTTGCATCAAACAAGCTTCAAACTCCAGGGAAGGCTGGGAACGTCAGAGAAAGCTTGGGTAAAGCTGTGAAGTAAAGGTATATTCTATGCTACTTTACAGCAACAGGCAAAGTCTTCTATGGTCTTAAGTCCAAGCATGCAAAGCTGATCCTGAGAAGCAACAACTGTTAAACTCTCTGGAATGTTTGTGGAGAAAAGTATTAAGAAACCAAGAATTGTTTGCTTCAGAATTCATTAAATGTTTGTTTCTTAAATTAGCATGTCCAGCTCCGGAAAGTGCTGCCATCTCTTGCAGACTGAAGTCCTTGATCCATAGCGAAGGTACAAAATGAGCAGCAACAATGCAAATTCCCCCCTATACCTCAGCAGTGGTTTGCAACCAGGGGGATCATAGAGTCATAGAAATGTTGGGCTGCAAGGCACCTTGAGAGATCATGAAGTCCAGTCCCCTACACTGTGACAGGACCAAGTAAATTTAGACCACTGCTGACTGGTGTTTGTCCAACCTGTGTTGATGGGGATTCCACAACCTCCCTTGGAAGCCTATTCCAGAACTAAACTACCCTTATAGTTAGAAAAAAATTCCTAATATCTTCCTTGCTGCAGATTAAGCCCATTACTTCTTGTGCTACATCCAGTGAACATGGAGAACAACTGATCACCACCCTCTTTATAGCAGACCCTAACATATTTGAACGATGGGTCATTGGTGGTGGGCTGGAGAGTGAGCCTGCCCCATGCTCATCTGGGAGCAGCGGCTCCTGTCGCCTGGTGCTGAGCCCTCCAGGAGTGGGAACCTAGAGTCATAGAGTTTAAGAGCAGAAAGGACCACAAATCAGACCCCCTGTACATCACAAGCCAGCAACACTACTGAGCACCCATACACTAAATTCAACAACCAAAATTAGGCCAATTTATTACAGCCCGTGGGAGACTAGACTGTTATGTGTTACATGCAGATAATGGAAGGGACCGAGGTGCCCAAGACCCCCACAAAGGCAGAGAATGATTACGTAAATCATACCCAGATAATTCTGGCAAGTGAGCCGCACCCACACACTACAGAGGAAGATGTAACTTTGGAGGTTTTTCTGCCAATCTGATTTGGGGAAAGTTTCCTTTTGGATCCCACATATGGTGATCAGTTAGACCATGAGCACATGTGCAGGAGCCAGCCAACCAAGCACCCAACTCAGAGGCCTGGCCATCCCTGTCCAATGTCCCATCTCCAGCCGTGGCCATCCCTGAAGCTTCAAATGAAGGAGATAAAAATCAATCCAGAATATGTTGGGGGATGGGGAGAAATCCCTTCCTGACCCCTGTAGCTGGCCAGCTGAGATCCTTAAGCATGAGTTGAGAAGATTGTTCCATCTCCATGCCCTTTCAATCCTATTCTGTCTATTAAGAGTGCCAATAAGGGTAACAACTGTAATTTGGACAGGAACTGAGCTGTGTCCACCAACTCTCTTCAGAGATCACTGCCAGCAGATGATAACAATCAATCCTTCGCTAGCCTTGACTTGCAACATCTATATCCTGTTACCATTTCCCAGAGTCATCCAGTCTCTGAAGTGTTTTTATTGTTTAGTATTATTATTATTTATTTAATAATCACATATTATAGACAGTGCTGGTAGCCTGACACTTCCCATTATAAGATTCTATTTTCTGTTGTTTATAATTTTGCCAGACTGGGTGTCTGCTTCAGGTTAAATTTTTTGGTTTTGGTTTTTGAAATGTCAGCACAACCAGTTCAAATATTTCTGAGAATGAGGCTGGGGGAAAATATGTTGTTTTGCCCATGTGGCCAATTTTTTTCACCTTCTGAACAGTTGTAATGCCCCCATGCTTTGGAGCAAGAGCTTGCAATTTCACAGGGATGTGCCTTGTGTCAGGGATGAGCCTTTTGCTGTCTCCATGAAAATCCATCCAAATTTGGCCACATTATAAGACTTTGAAAAATCAGTTTGCCTTTGCGCAGTAGAGACAAGCTAGGACTTTGTAGTTTAGTTCCCTAAAGATTTCATCTGCACTTAGCATGCTCCATTTTGGGACTGCAGAGGCCTGAGCAGAACTTGCTTTGTGATTGCAGTTCCTGGCTGCTCTGGGCCATTTTGGTGACAGGTCCGGGTATTGGTAGTGAGAACAGGGAGTATCTCTCTCCTATGCTCTTGGAGACCTTCCTGGCCCGAATACCGGCCATGGAAACTGGGGCGTGAGGGGTAGGGAAACTGGGACTCAAGGTTGTATGTGGGAGTTGGGAGGGAGTAGATTGGAATTAGCTGGGCAAGAAGACTGGAACTGGGAGCCAGGTGTGGGGGGACTGGGGCTAGCTGGGCAAGGAAACTGGGAATGAGGGAGGGGAAAAGGGGAGGATTGGAAGCCAGTAGGGAACGGAGTCTAGAACTGTCTGGGCAAGGAGAGTGGAGCTGAGAACCAGAGGTGTGGGGGGAACGGGGCTGATTTGAGTGGAGCCAGAGTATGGGGGAAGAACTAGGACTGGCTGGGCAAGGAGACTTGCGGATGGGGAAGGAGACTTGCAACTGGGCTGAGAAGCCTGAGGAGTGAGATTGGTACTGGCTAGTTGAGGAGAATGGGACTGGGATGGGGAAGAAACAGGACAGGGACAGTTGGAAGGGGAAAGTGAAGCACAGATCAGACTTGAAGGGAATGGGAAGACATCTGTGCCCCGCAGAGGATGCTCCCCTCCAGATCCTGGAGTGGAACCCAAGATTCACGAGTCGCGCCATTTCTTTTTGTCAGCAAATATCTGTGAAGCTCATTAGCAAAGTGTATGTCTCCTCCCCCTCTAGTGGTTGCTCCACATACAGGATAACAAGCTATTGCTGTTATCAGTTACTCTGTTAACTCAAGTGGCACAGGTTTGTGTGGTGGATCTAAAGGTGGATAAAACCTTCTGATGATCCATGTGGATGTCAATATGATGCCACATGTTTTTTTTCAGTTTGCTTTTTTTAAAACCTTTGATTTTTGTTGTGTGTGCAACTTCTATGTTAAAGAAGCATATTAAGGTTGCAAAGTCTAGCACTCAGAAGTTAGAAAATGCCAGAATTAAGGTTGCCTGTGCAACCTTAATTTGGCCCCCTTGTGATATGCATTGTGATAAAGTCTTTAATTACATGATCACATACTGTTCTCTCCACAGGACCCCTGCCTCGTTCAGTGCATAGGATAGACCTGCTCTGGGGATGAATCAGGGTTGGGTAGTGAAGTAGACTGTAGGACCTCTGTTTCATTTACTGGAGAAGTTGGGAGGTGTGCAGTGATGACGTAGGGGATTGCAGGAAGAAATTAGGGTCTCTCGGTTAGGACAGCTGAATACTGCCCTGAAGAACTGGATTGTATCCCTGCTTCTGCCACAGAGTTCCTGTGTGATGCTAGATGAGACACTTAAACCAAACTTCCCACAGGTGATTACTAAATGTACGTTCTTCATTTTCTGGGGGCATGACTTGAGACCCTGGTGTTTGATTTGAACATGTGCTGAGTGCTCCCAGCTGGAACTGAAGCCAATGGGAGCTGTGCTTTCAACATATAAAGTTCTGTATAATGCTACATACTCTGAAAAATCAGGCCCTAGGTGTCTCAAGTTGGGCATCAACATTTATTGCATACTTCTCACAGTAATCTCTCTCTGTTTCAGTTTCCCCCTCAGTAAAATAGAAATAATAAATTGTGACTATAATGTTTGTGAGGCACTATATTCTAGTGATGAGCCTGTGAGGAAATTAAAGATTCTGTCTTCAGAGCAGGGTTTGAATAGTGTGCAGTAAATAAGGCAGGGACCATACGATGAACAATAAGGAGAAAAGGAAATAGCAAATAGTTGCTTGCTGAGGGTATGTCTACACTGGAGCTGGAAGATGTAATTTCCAGCTTGATGAGACATACCTCTTCCAGCGCTAAAAATAGAAGTGTAGCTGCAGTGGCATGAGTGGCTAGTTTTCTGGAGTATGCACCTAGTGTCTCTGACAGGTATGTACTCAGGGCGGCTTGTCCTGCCGCAGCTATACTGCTATTTTTAACGCGCTCACTCGAACAGAGCTAGTGCAGGTGTCAAGGCTGATTCCCCATTCTGGCACTTTGAGTGCAGAAGGTGGGGGCCCGCAAGGATTCTAAAAATTAATACTGGCCACTCCAGGCTTGTATTAAACTCCCAAGGTTACAGCTTTTCTTTGACCTTGGATGGATAGATGCTGCCACCACCCAAGTGCAAAAACCCCTTTGAGAACCCAGGAAGGCACATTTGGGAATTCCTTCCTGTAGGGTACCCTCAAGCCTATAAGCCCTCCGTCAGGGGAAGAGCTGAGAAAGAAAACAAAGGAAATCAGCTGTTGCACCAGCTAATTAAAGAGCATATACACAAACCTCTTAGGGACACAAAAATCCAATCCTATTCTTACAAAAGGTAAATTTTATTAAAAACAAAAAGAAAGAAAATACATCTGGAACTTAGGCTTTTTGCTAGGTTTAAAAAAAACAATTACAAGGGTTAAGCATCAAGATAGCTTCTTGAGGTTCAGCTTAAAGTTTACAAGCAAAACAAAAGCACGTGGGGTTAGCACAGAGGAGTCCACAAGTCATAAAGAAATAAAAGAGAGAAACCTAATCGTATCCTCCTAGACATTTCCTGATCTACTTATGTACCTGGGGTTTCAAATGAGTAGTTTCTAGGTATGATCTGATGATTTTCATACCTGTCCCAAGCTCTTTCTTACAGCATAGTTCTGGCCCTGTCTCTGGTCTCTGGGAGAACAACACTGACAGACAAAGGGGAAGGTTTTTTCCCAATTTTAAAAAGTTCTAGCCTTCCCATTAGTTCTTTTGGTCAGGTGTCCACTCCCTTCCTTTTACCTATGGACTTTTTAACCCTTTACAGGTCAAGCAAGTAGAGAACAGCTGTTAACAGGGATTTTATAGCTAGCTAACTGGCTGGCGGGGTGCCCATAAAAGGGAGTCCCCCCCCCACCCCCTTCATTTATCACAGGAGGTGTCCTCCTTTAGCTGGAATTTGTACCTCTAGCAGCATTCATCCTTTGCACTAAATGAGAGCGGGGTCCTCTGGAAAAAACAGTATGAGATCATGTAGTTAAAACCAGTATCATCATGCATATGCATTAGGCGGATGAATTAAAGTAGCACAAAAGGAGGAGCCAGTCAGACGCTGAAGCAAGCGTAGTAGCTGCATAAAGCATTTCAAGCAGGGACTGAAGGACACTGATGATATCATCAGAATGTTCTCTGCAGTTTACACTCTGAGCATTCCGTCCCCTCGCTGACCACCTCTTTGCTCCAACTGCGCCTGCTCCCTCCTTCCCTTTGTCTTGGGATTGGGAAGGAATTTTCCCCCAGGTCAGATTGGCCGAGACCCTGAGAGTTTGTTGCCTTCCTGTGCAGCATGGGGCATGGGTCACTTTCAGGTTTAAACTAGTGTAAATGGTGAATTCTCTGTAACTTGAAATATTTAAACCATGATTTGAGGACTTCAGTAACTCAGCCAGAGGTTAGGGGTCTATTTCAGGAGTGGGTAAGGTTCTATGGCCTGCAATGTGCATGAGGTCAGACTAGATGACCGTGATGGTCCTTTCTGACCTTAAAGTTGATGAGTCTGTGAGTCTTCCCATTTAGCTAATACTCTCCTTATATAACCCCCCCCCCAACAATTTTTTTTTAATAAGAAACCAGAAAAATCATGGCATTTACGTTACGTTTGCTGCTATTGTATTGTTCTCCTTGCTTACAAGTTCTGTCCATATCCCTTTCCCTATTTAGATTGTAAACTCTTTGGGGCTGCCTCTTATTCTCGGTTTGTACAGTGCCTAGGACAATGGGGATCTGTTCTGTTGCCCCTAGGTATTACCATAATAAACATGATAAAGATAATTGTTTTAAAAACCTAACAGAAAAATTTAATAAGTTGTGAAAGGTAGCTAAACAGGTAGTCTGTTTTGACCTAGAAAGAAGTATTTGTGATTAAGAATGACTAAATTATATATAATCAGCTGGGCCTGTAAAGGTTGGGCAGGGTACACCATTAAAAGTTTATATACGTATGTATTTTTAGTATACATTTACAAGAGGCATCAGAGATTTTCTAAGAACAGCAAAAAAAAGTTGACCAGTGAGGCAGGATCAGGCAGAATCTTTTAAGGTTATTTTCATTCCGAAGGTCTTTAGGAGGTGTTTGGCCAAGAGTATTATCCATTCTCATTTTGCTCTCTAGTTTTAAAGCAATGATTTCTCATGTATGCAATTCAATGTAAAAATAAACAAACTGACAAACCAAAACACTTATTGTCATCAGTCTGAGTGCTGTACAAACATACATGAAAACAAAAGAACAAGTAAATACAACATATACTTTCCAATTTATCATTCAGTAATTCATACCCTCCAGCAACAAAATAGATTGGAGAAGGTTCAGTGGTGAAACAAAACATTGTTTTTATGAAGTTTGTTTATTGGACCAAGCTATTCTTTAATTACTAAGTAGACAACCTTATAATTAGATCTCATTATCTAAAGTAATTATTTCTCGAGGGATCCCCTTTAAGGATTCAGTGGTTATAACACCATCTTATTGAACCTCTCAAGTCTATAAATGCTTGGTGCCTTTTATTTTTTTTCTGAATGTCATATTAAGTAGAGCTAATCAGAAGATGAGGCAAATGATTCACAGAAATTTTTCATTTCCATTTTAGTGTGGCTTTTTGTTTTCTGCCAGTATTTCTAACTGGCTCTCATCAGTGCCATTAGTAGTTTCATTGAACAAAAAGCAGTCTTTTGGGTGGAGTTGTTGATCTTAAAAACTAAAACTCTTCATGAGACACTGAGCCACCAGGATGTCCAAGGAACGTAGTCTGTAGGTATATGAAGGCTCAAATGAACAGCAGTATTTCAGTTCACATTTGGAAGTTTATATTTGCAGCCATAAGGGCTAGAAACGTAAACTGCATAAGTCTAGATAAGTCATCTTGAATATACTTCAATTTAATCTCTCAATTTTTGGTATCATTATTCTAATCTAATATTAATATAACCCTCAGTCCAGTGTTTCAGTTCTTTTGCCTATGAAATAGCTTATATAGGTTTTGATACAGCATGTTTTTATTAGTTTTAATGTTCATATGTTCCCAGACTTGGTGATTTTTTTTTACATGCATAATTGTCTTTCCTTCAATTCTTCATCTGTTCTTATGAAGTCCCTAATTTTTCAGGAATTTTAAAAAGGTTAACATTCCAACTGTACAACATACGTATCAAATGGTTACTTTCCTTACACCATGCTGTGCTTGCTTTCAATAAAAGAGGGATGAATATTACTCCCGGCCACTCATAGTGAGAGCAAAATTATCCCACAACAAGGAATGAACAAAACCAAAATAGGTGTGTTCTGCTGCTAAAGTTGCCTTCATGCCATTTAATAATTGGTAACAAATGGATTAATCATATCCTTTTTCTTTCTGAGAAGCATAGTAGCCTTAGACTGAGCAGGTAACCATCCCATCAGACTCAATGTATACCTGATGCAAATAATTTTCTCCTTCAATGTTTGCCAAGTTTAATGATTCAGTTAGTCAAGGGTGGTTGGTTGTTCCTTTGCTGCATCTCTTGGCAGTGTTAGTGAGGAAAATAGTGCTTATCAGAAATACAAGGCAACTGAAAATTGTAGGATGAATAGACCAGATATATACTCAGAGGTTACATATTACCAAAAATGTCTTGGACCTGCTATTTTGCAAAATATAGAATGGTGATATGGTCTTGTTCTCAAAGAGTTGACTGCGTAACTTGGGCAAAAATGAAAAGGTGACTATTCAAGGTGGAGGGAGTGTGTGAGGACATGTTAGACGAGAAGACCAAAGAGAGAGGCTTGTTGTGTATGTGGGGGGTGAGGGAAAATAGCTCTTTAGGAGGGGAGAAAGGGACGTAATGGATGAGAAGTGGGTGGCTATTCTAGAGGCGTGAGACAAAATAAAGGAGTGTGCAAAGCAGAGTGTGAAAATGAGATGAAGAGAGCAATAAGGAGAAAGGACTGGGAGGAATTTATAGAACCAGGAGGGTGAGGAGGAGGTGGTTTGAATTTGAGGAGGTAAAAGATGTTTCTGGATGATCATTTTCCCTTACATTAAGCTGTGACTTTCATCTTAGAAACAGATATATTAAAACCCCTTTTATTGTGAACTAAAATACAGTAGACCCTGTCCTCTGATTTGAGATAAGATTCTGGATGAAAACTTCCATACACTGAACAGGAGATGCTACATAGAATAATGCTAAGTGAATTGTATAGCAAAAGGCTTATTCTGTACTATTAGTTAGCATGTTATTTTATAGTGTCTCAGGGTGACAGTGGCCCTTTAAGAGGGAGCCAGGCCAGTGCACTCATCAGCACACTCCAATTTGGCTAGAAGAGACCCAGGAGTCTGGGCTTCCTGGGAGCAGGAGATTGAGTAGGAGATAAGAGCAGCTAGGCACTTTATGGTTTGTGGTAGAAGGCTGAAGGCAGGAGAGTAGTGAGAGGGGTTTGCTGGCTGGTGTGTCCAAGCCAGAGAGCCTGAGCCCATGACCAGAGAAGGCTGAAGGCGGGGAGCAAGCCGGGGAGCTTACCACTGACATCTCTGGGGCCAGAAAGCTGGACCTAGAGGAACAGTGTGGGGGTAGGGAGATTGGGATACTCCCATCAGAAAGGCTGTGGGGGTTCCCACTGGGAAGAGCAAGATTGCAGTCCAGCTGGGGTGACTATCAGAGCCAGAAGGACAGAAGAGGACCGACAGAGAGTCCAGGCAGGGCTGAAGGTGCTTGTATCTGGAACATTGAGAGATGAAATGTTGGATGATCTTGATGACTATTTGCATTGGGATTAATAAATGGATTTTACGTTGAGGCTTTTGTTATGGATCATCTTACATCATATTTTAATAATAAACCAGCCCCAAGGTGGGGTGGAATTGAGAGAGGAGAGTTTGCATAATGGTATTCGGTTTTCTGAGTGAGGAAACTGAGGCAGGGTGCTGAAGAGCCACCCCCGGCCATGAGGGGTGGCTCAGAAGGTGACTGATCCTGTTACATACAGACATTTAGGATAAAAAAAAAGTGCTTAAGTCCCATTTTAAAAAATGCCTGAGTCACTATGGCTACATCTGCACTACACACCACTGGTCGTGGCATGTAGTGATCATGTAGATACATGCTGTAATGAAAAGCAGGCTCTGACTACATTGCAGTGGTGTAGCTACACATGTCAGGGAAAGGCTCTGGCAGAGGGGAAGCAGCAGGGACAGCTTCAGCAGTTCCCTGCTACCAGAGCCTTTCACTGGGGCAGAGAAAGGGGTCCAGCAGCAGGGAATTGTCAGAGCCTTTCACCTGTATCAGGGGAATGGATTTGGCAGTGGGGAGCATCTCCCAGCTGCCTTCCCCCTGCTGGAGCCTTTCCCTGCTGGGAGAGCCTTTCCTGTGAAGCGGGAGGACTCCAGCAGTGGGGAGGCAGTGGGATGGTAGACTGCTTTAAAAAATAAAATCGGTGTAGACAGGGAGGCACTGCTTGGGTGAGTAGAGAGTGTGATGGGTATGTACTCACATACATACCCCCATCCTTCAGGCATGTTTTTTCCTGCGTAAGCTGTGCCTCACCAGCTACACTTTATACCTATGCGAGGGGACTATGTGGTGTGTATACTACACCCTGCTGAAATAAGCGTGCAGTGTAGACATACCCTAAGGGTGCGATTGCAGGGTGGGTAGGCACACCCGTGCTAGCTTTCATTTAACTAGCACAGCTAAAAATAGCAGTGAAGAGGCAGCAGCATGGGCTTCAGCATAGGCTAGCAATGTGAGTTCTTACCCAGGGGGACAAAGCAGGCTTCTATAGCCCATGCTGAAGCCGTTGCTGCCATGTTTTCACAATTTGTTTTTCAGATGTGCTAGCTAGACCTAACGCAAGGGCATGGGTACGCCTGCCTGTGTTGCAGTCACAATTTAGATTGCACTACAGATATATCTTAGGCTACTAAATCCCATTGAAAGTCAATGGGACTTAGGTTCCTAAGTCACTAAGACACTTTTGAAAATTTTACCACTAGTTACTACAATGTTAGGAACTCAAATACTATAGGAGGTGCTCTATGGGATGTGCTCATATACTCTGAATGTCAGCATAAAAGATAGTTCTGCAGAAAAATCTTTAAAAAACATCCTTTTAAAAATGTCCTAAGAATTATTTTTTATTTTCACATACTCGTTTAAAAATAAAAACGGTGCTCTTCCTACCTGAAACACATTTCACAGCTTGCTTAAGTTGTGAGTTATGACAAAAGGCTTCAAAGGCTTGATGAATTGCTTTTTCCACTCTGAGGTACCTCATTTTGTTTTGAATGACTGGAATGTTTAGCCAGAGATGCAATGCAAGGTCAGTTCTTAAACCTTGCTCAATCCCAAGACTTTCAACGGAAATCCATCAGAGAGAACTGCAAACAACCCAAACCTCTTGGGGGTAAAAAAGGAACATTACAACAAGACATGAGTTCTCCCTATCTGTGAGTAAAAACAAATGACAGTTTCAGTATAACATGGAGGAGGAAGACATTCTCTGAATCCTTTCATTGAGGAGACATCTTGAGGAACGAGGTGTTCTCATAAAAAAAAAAAAAAAAGGATCCTGGTTCCTGTGAAGCCAGCCAGCTTGATTAGATAGGAAAGGTCACAGTTAATAAATGGAGACCCAGGTTCATGATTTATGGTTTGGTTTCATATTGTAACCATTTGTTGCCTTTTACTCATTTCTCTTTAAATCTGTATTCTTTCTTAATAAAACAAAAGTAGGCTTATTTATAAGTACTCACAAGTTCTGTGTGGTTTACAGGAGCAGTGGTTTAAGGTAAACCAAGTAAACTGGGGCACAATGTTCCTTTGGAGGCAGGGGATCTGGGATTTCTGTAAGTAGCCAGTGGCAGGGGGAGAGATATAACAGGAACATTGCAAAGGGACTCTGGGACTGGAGAGCACCTATTGTTAACCTGCAAGGAGGTAGCAGGGCTGACATAGCCCAAAGCAGGAGTGCTTGGGTGGCTGAAGGTTGGTGGTGTTAGGGAGTTGACATCCAGCCACCACAGGCAAGACTCCCTCATGCTGAGTCAGGGGGTAACAGGTAACTCCTAGTCCCAGGTACCCTGAGAACCATCACTGTAGCATGGGAGCATAGAACTTCATGACATCTGCTAGGGACTTTGCTATTGCAAACTGATATTATGTGAAAGGTGCTCAGATACTTTCATGGGCAGCAGTATAAAACTCTTACATATATAGATGCCACACATTTAAGAGCTGTTTGAGAGAAAAATTCTAGTACACTTAGAAATGTCTAAAAGCTACATAAGGTGGCTCTTCTGTACATAAAAATGTGGTGATTTTTAAATCCAATGTTTAGAGAGTTTCTATGTCTAGTGAATGAGTAGTTTGTGTTCATTTGGAAAGCTGAAAGTGTGAGAAGGTATTAAAATCCTGTTTCTAGCCTTGATGGTGCACAAGCAGGGCCGGCTCTGGCTTTTTGGCCGCCCCAAGCGCAAAAAAAAAAACCCGGGGCAGCCAGAACGGCAAAGCAAAAAAAAAAAAAAACCTGCGGCGTGAGCGGAGCCAGGGTGCAGGGGGACTCCCTGTGCTGCAGACGTGCCCCGGCTAGAGGGGGGGGAGAGTGGGGAGGAGAGAAAAGGGAGGTGGCCAGGGCTTCAGCGGGGTGCTACCACACGGCCCTGAATGCTGCGCCGCCTGCCGGGAGGCTCCGTGCCGCTCCGGTCGGCTGGGAGGGAAGGACGCGGGCTGCCCTGCCGGGCTTGCTGCAGGGCGCTCCCGTCTTCCGCGCTGCCGCCCCCTACAGGGCGGCCGGAGCGGAACAAAAAAAAAAGCGGCCGTGCCGCCCTAGGATTGGGCGGAATACCGCCTCGAACAATCTGCCGCCCCAAGCACCAGCTTGCTCGGCTGGTGCCTGGAGCCGGCCCTGTGCACAAGATAATGGACCTCAAACCTGGACACTTGTACAGAACCTCGACCCAGTATAATTTTGGATGAATAGGAAGAAACATTTGTCTAACATGTTGATTCTTTTAAACTGGCAGCTGCTTGACGCTGCTCAGGATTTTGTAATGTTAGAAGTAATATTGGGAGAGCCGTGGGAAGAATATGGATGCAGTGGTTAAAGGGTGTAAGGGTGCATGGAAGATACATATCAGAAAGCTCTGCCATTTATAATATGGGTATCTTCACTGTGTGTGCATGCATATGCACACTATATAAGTTATACAATACCTCTGGGTAATTGGCAATCCATCCATGTTTTCTTTTTATAATTGAAAATGTCAATACAAAGTACTTTGGCATTTCCAAATTGAAATGTTCTGGAACTATCTGTTCCATGAAAAATGCTAATAATTCTGACACGAACAAACCTTGAAATATCAGAATTTTTCATGGAACATAAATTCCAATTTTTGATCAACTCTAATTGATTGACTTCACTTTTTATCTCTAGTTTTGATTTATTTAAATAGATTTTACCAAATACTCTCCTAATGCCATGTTAAATGACTCTTGACTTCTTGACTTCATATACAGGTCAGAGAATAGGTCAAACTGTGAGGAAATGTATGCTTGGAGGTAGAATGATGGATGAAATGAATACACATGGGTGTAATAGCCAAGTTCCATTGGTCCAAAATAATGTGATCTTTTTGTGTGACATCAATTTTGTTTGTCTATAACCTTTTTTATTTTTCATTCTAATAAGCCACTGTTGGTGACAAATGGTTATTTTGGGAGCAGTGCAATAAAGGAGAATTGAAGTAGGTGTGAGTCAGTTCTTTATTACATTACCTTGCTGCTGGAAGGAGGAGTCTGATGAAATCGTTGTTGCTATTCCTTGAGGTCCAAATCCAGTGCCCAGGGCACAGTTTGAGTTATTGGGCTAAGAGTTGGTTGTTACGTGAGGGTAAAGGGAGATGGAACCCCAAACAGTGGGAGCAGGTACTACAGCATTAGTTGCATGCTCTGTGGTAGAGAGCTGGCTGGTGAATCAGTATATGGACATATCCGCTGGCCCTCCATCTTCTCTAGTCTGTCTCCCAAACCCCTTTTGAAGTGAAGAGCTTCTACAGAACATAGTGCCCTGGCATACAGGTGCTGTGGAGTCCTCACAGCTTGTTCTTCTTCTTTAAAAAACTTGCCCTGGTTTTGCTAACTTATAGAGCAACTGAGTGCCTCAGCAAACAATTACCTACTTATAGTTGAGCAATAACTGAGTGAGCAGGGCTGGCCTTACCATGAGGCGAACTGAGGTGGCCACCTCAGGTGCCAGACTGTGTGCGTGTTGCGGGGGGGAGCACTAGGACCAAGAGAAAATTGTGTCTGCTGCTGGTGCATATGTATTCTCTCTGCTCTAGATGCAGAGATGGTGGAGTTCTGTGCTGGAGGAAGGAGGACACAAAAGACATAACAGGCAGGCAGGAGAAAAGGTGAGAGGGAATAACAGAAAGCAGCAGAAGCTGCAGGGAGAGAGAGGAGAAGGAGCCTCTTATGTACCTCCCTAGCACCCCTAGGAGCCTGGATTGATTAACACCAGCTTCTCAGGGAGCTTCCTGTTTCCTGCTGCTTCCCTGAACCCACTTGAGGAGAACAGGCAGTCAGCTGAAGTAGTAGGAGCCAGTTAGGCCCTTAAGACGCTGATATTTTCCCTCACTCAGGCCCTGCTACCAGCCCGCTTATTTGTCCCCTTCAATTGGGTGTTGAGAGCCATTACAGCTGGCACAGAACAGCAGTCATGAGTGAATGAAGAAAATGCTCCTCTGGGGCAGCATTCAGAAAAAGAAAGAACACAAAGGAAGTTTTTCTATCTAAGCAGGAAGGAGCTCTCTTGAGATACATAGACACAAATGTTCATGGTGAGCCTTCTGGCCCCAGTAAGTCTGAGAGTGGTGAGGAGATGCCTGATCTTCTAGTTAGTCAGAGTGCAGGTGACTGGCAGCTACTGCAGTATCCATATCTCCATCTCAAATGGATGTAACCATGCACATTCCTGAAGAAAAGTGTAGATCAGAGAAGAGTGCGGAGGAGGCACAAGAAACAGCTGCTGCTGAGTTTAGTTCCTTCAGTCTAGATGATCCAGGACTGTGGACCCACTTGAGCAGTAACCTGAGGGACTTCCTTGTCCTGCATGGTCCACAGCAAGTGAAAAACTTCATGTTCCTGAAAGACAATGAAAATAGAAGTTTCTATCCAACACATTATTGGCGTGAAATTCTCAATGGTGACGAAGTGGAGAGGCCATGGCTTATGTACTCAAAAACTCGGAATGCTGCAACTGTTTTTTCTTCCAGTCTAATGTTCCAGCCACATTGGGTTCTACAGGAACAAAAGACTGGAAAAATCTGGCTAGAAATCTAGCATGCTATGAGAAGGCAGCAAATCAGCAGAGAGCATTCCATAGGTGGAAAGAGCTTGAGATGAGACTAAGGTTAAAGGCTACCATAGATGATCAGCATCAAGAGAAGATTGTATCAGAGTCTCTTTACTAGCAAAATGTTCTGAAAAGGCTCATTGCCATTGTGAGAATGCTTGCTACCCAAAACCTAGCAGTGCGTGGCACTTAAGATCAGCTGTATGTGCCAAACAATGGAAACTTCCTTAAAATTGTGGAGCTGATGGCTGAGTTTGATGCTGTATTCCAGGAGCATCTAAGAAGAGTCACCCCCCCCCCCCCCCCCCGCCCCAAGAAATATACACACACTACTACCTTGGAAAAACAATTCAAAATGAGATCATACAGTTACTGGCAACAAAAGCCAAACAGAAGATTGTGGCAGATCTGTAGTCAGGAAGATATTACTCTGTTATTCTGGACTGCACACCTGATATCAGCCATACGGAACAAATTACTTTAATGGTGCGTTTTGTAACAACAACAGAACCTAGTGAAAATGTCCCTGCAATGGTGACTGTCAGAGAGCATTTTCTAGAATTTATTGACATTGATGATACTACAGGAGCTGGTACGACAAATGTGCTTCTTAAAAAGCCGGAAGATATGGGAATTGCAATAGCTGACATTAGAGGTCATGGCTACGATAATGGTGCCAACACGAGAGGAAAGAACAGAGGAGTGCAGACATGGATCCGAGAGTTAAACCCTCGAGCTTTTTTTGTCCCATGCAGTTCTCATTCATTGAACTTGGTGGTCAGTGATGCAGCATCAGCTTCTAGTGAGGCTGCTGAATTTTTAAATGTAATTCAAAGCATCTATGTATTTTTCTCTGCATCAACTCATGGATGGCAAATTTTGAAGCAGCATCTGGGAACATCCTCTCTGACACTGAAACCACTGAGTGCCACACGATAGGAAAGTCGAGTGTAGGCAATAAAGCATATCAAACACCAAATTGGGAAGATAGATGATGCCATAGTTGCCATTATGGAGGATAATCCTATGATAGGAACTGTTCGTGGGAGAACAGTGGCAGAGGGAAATGGAATCACCAGAAGCATACATAACTTCACATTTCTGTGTGGCTTAGTGTTGTGGCATGACACACCGTTTGAAATAAATGTTGTAAGCAAGAGACTCCAAGGTGTTGACCTTGATATATCTGGAGCAATGGAACAACTGGACAAAGCAAAGTCATACCTACAGTCTTAACGGTCAGATAAGGGATTTCAAAACATTCTGAAGAGTGCACAGAAGTTGGCAGAGGAACCTCACACTGAAGCTATTTTCCCATTCAAGAATACAAGAGTCACCAAAGAAGAAAGAACGAGGAGTACTTGTGGCACCTTAGAGACTAACAAACTTATTTGAGCATAAGCTTTTGTGGGCTAAAACCCACTTCATCGGATGCATGCAATGGAAAATACAGAAAGAAGATATATATGCACAGAGGATATGAAAAAATGGGTGTTGCCATACTAACTATAATGAGAGTAATCAATTAAGGTGGGCTATTATCAGCAGGAGGAAAAAAACTTTTGTAGTGATAATCAGGATGGCCTATTTCCAACAGTTGACAAGAAGGTGTGAGTAACAGTAGGGGAAAAAAATTAGCATGGGGAAATAGGTTTTATTTTGTGTAATGACCCATCCACTCCGTCTTTATTCAAGCCTAATTTAATGGTGTCCAGTTTGCAAATTAATTCCAATTCTGCAGTTTCTCGTTGGAGTCTGGTTTTGAAGGTTTTTTTTGTTGGAGTATTGCGAATTTGAGGTCTGTAATTGAGTGACCAGGAAGGCTGAAGTGTTCTCCGACTGGTTTTTGAATGTTATAATTCTTGACGTCTGGTTTGTGTCCATTTATTCTTTTGTGTCCGGTTTGGCTAATGTAGACACCTTCTTGTCAACTGTTTGAAATGGGCCATCCTGATTATCACTACAAACGTTTTTTTTCCTCCTGCTGATAATAGCCCACTTTAATTGATTACTCTCGTTATAGTTAGTATGGCAACACCCATTTTTTCATGTCCTCTGTGTATATACATCTTCCTACTGTATTTTCCACGGCATGCATCTGATGAAGTGGGTTTTAGCCCACAAAAGCTTATGCTCAAATACATTTTTTAGTCTCTAAGGTGCCACAAATAGTCTTCGTTCTTTTTGCTGATACAGACTAACACGGCTACCACTCTGAAACCAAAGAAGACATTTTGATTACGAGGCACAGGATAATCCTATAAGAGACCCCAAACAAGAATTCAAAGTTGAATTCTTTAACCAGGTGCTAGATTGTGCAATACAGTCAGTTGAAGAACATTTCATGCAGCTCAAGGAACACAGCAGTATATTTGGGATGTTGTATGATATTCCAAAACTCCTCACTATACCTGAAGAAGACCTACACTAGCAATGCAGGGCGCTAGAGACAGTGTTGACACATGATGACATGGGTGATATTAATGTGAGTGATTTTAGGTGATGAACTGAAAGCCCTTTCAAGATACATTTCAGCAGGATCAACTCCAAAGGCTGTTCTGGAATATATGTGCACAAATAAGAAAACCACCCTCTTTCAAAATGCTTTTGTTGCTCTGCGCATACTTCTAATACTTCTTGTAACAATTGCCAGGGGAGAACGCAGCTTCTCCAAGCTGAAGTTAATAAAAACACATCTATGCTCCACAATGACATGGGAGAGGCTGGTCAGCCTTGCAACCATCTCAATAGAGCATGAGCTGGCCCAGACTGTGGACCTTCAGGAAGCAGTTCAAATATTTGCAACCAAGAAGGCACAGAAAGCACCACTTTGATTATTCTAACAGATAGAAATGCCAGTGTTTACTATACAGACAAGAAAAGTTACATTTGCTGTTCAGGTGTTTGAAAGTTAAGTGTTACTTAAAATTTTTGAACAAGGCATTTTAAGTTGTTAGTTCTCCTTTATTGGGGTAGGTAGCAGAGCAGTACCATGAGAGGAGTAGAACAGGAAGAAGGCAGAATTGAGACCTTTCAAAATTTTGGCCCAAGCGAGGGGGTATAAGGGTGTCATTTGAGCTCCCCGCCTCAGGTGCCAAAATGTTGTGGGCCGGCCCTCTGGGTGAGCATGTTCTGTGTTTTGTAAATGTATATTTTAAATGAGACATGCCACTCCTATGGTTTTTTCTCCTATACATCTCCTATGTTGCAAGGTATTTGTATGATTTGGTGTTTAAAACCCTGTGGAAAATATTTGTTGTAAGAATAGTTTGTGTGTACATTATTCAAAACGCTTTGATGGTCCAGTCTAGCAAACACTGACACATAAAAGTTAATTGACTCAACTCTTATGTGTTTCTAGGATCAGGCCCTAAAATTGTATTTCTTTTCTATAAGTCCGCTACCAGTGATTTTGATAATGATTTGCAATTATTTTGGAAATATAGCATCAGTTAAACTCTGGAAGAAATACTAGTTTCATTTTCAACTACTAATTTTCTTGCTCCTGCTGTGCAAATTATCACAAATCAGGATGGAAATGGTTTCCCTACCTACTCTTGTTATAAAGAGACTGAAACATTAGAGTTCAATAAAATATGCCATCAATATGCTAAACCAAGGTCCCTGCTGCCTACAAGTGATAACAATAAGGAAAATTCAGGGTTAGGATTTAGGATCCTGCCATATTATCAAATTTGCTGTTATACTATTTTGTTTGTTTTTTATCTATTACGCTGGGTTTATTTCACCTTTTACATCAGGTGCTTGTTTTGTGGTTTGAAATTACAACTGTGAATTTGACAAGGAAAGGTTAGTTTGAAGCGTATCATTTATACAGGTTTTTACAGGTACAGCTATAGACTCATAAAGAGAAGTTAACATTTATGTGGATTCATTTTGATTATAATGCACTAATTGCTACTTGAAAGGGTGACTGATACTGTGAGCAAGTGAGGCATTTAACTTACTTGAGCAGTCTGATTAGCTTTAGCCCTTTTGAATCTGAGGACAATTACGCTGGCTCTTGATTAGTTCTTCAGTTACCACAGGGCTGTGACCAAATGAACTTTGTCATCATTCAGCGTGCGAACAGTACGCTCTCGTAGGAAATCTGAGTTGTGAAACCCAAAGTTCTGGCCACCAATAAGGTATTCCAGGCAAAGCTTTAAAGCTTTCCAAAATTACGAGGTCCAAAAATATAAAAGAAGCACAAAAAAGAAATGATCACTACCTACTATCGTCAGGCAAGAGAAAATCATGGGGGGGAAAGGTATAAAATACCTACACTATAACTATAGGTCTTTAGAAACCTCCAGTATTTTTTATTTTTTAGTTTTGCAGAAAAGAAACACTGTCAGGGGTAGCAGGTCTAAGATATTGCCCCATTATGAACATGCTTATCTGTTATAGGCTTCAACTTCTTGACTCCAAGGTGTACATTTTTAATGCTGAGAGTAATTAATGATTGGAACCATTTACCAAAGGTTGTGGTGGATTGTCCATCACTGACCATTTTAAAATCAAGATTGGATATTTTTTTTCCTAAAAGATATGCTCTAGGAATTATTTTGGGGAAGTTGTATGGCCTCTGTTATACAGGAAGTCAGACAGATAATCACAATGGTCCCTTTTTGCCATGGACTGTATCAATAAATACTTTTGGAATTGCTAAATTTTATATAAATTCACTTTTGGGGAAATTTTTATAAGCTGTACAAAACAGCCTTCAGCATTAATGTGAGTTGTCCATGATTGTTAATGACTTGATTTTCATGTGTCTGAGCAACTGCAACCTCCGCTGAAGTCAGTCAGTACTCACCACCTTTAAAAACAGGTGAGAAGACTATATTCCATGCATATACTATGCATCTGAACATTAAGACACTGCTACAGTGGGTTTAATGATAGGGAGTGGGGAGAGAATGCACACTCGAATTTCTTTTTTCTCCTGTTGAGGCAAAAGTATTTGAGTTTGTGTTTTCTCTTCTGATGTTGGGCCAATTTTGTCCCACTACAAAGATTGGGTCCTGTATTATATTGCTAATTGAAGTTTTGTCTGTGAGGATGAAATTAAATTTTGTCCACCAAATTTTGTGTTTGATAAGCTAACTATAATTGTGCAGGCCAAGAGATTTATTCATTATAGGCCACAGTAGTGACTCAAGGATATTACATGCATCTTCTCTGCTGAAACTTTTAAATGCTTCATTCCAAATATATTCCCTCTCCCCAATTTTATTTTAACTCTTTCTGGTAGAAACCCCTGATCCTGAATTTGAATTTACTAGCATGGAATCCATTGACTCAGCAGAATTCCACAAAAATTCAGTGTCCATTGATGCGGGATCAAGGCTTAACTCTGGTGATCTTTGACTTTAAAAAACAAAACAAAAACCTGCACGAATATCATTGTATAGTAAAAATTAAAATATTTTGGGGGACCAATACAATTAATTTAATAGTAGTAGAAAACTTCAAATACACAAAGTTCCCATTTTGAATTTTTTATATGACTGTAAAATGAGGACGATTGATCCTAACTTCCTAGACAATCTGAATTTGTTTTTCAAAGAATGAACTATAGTTGAACTCAGTAGCATTGTGAGTGGTCTGTAGTAGTCTTTCATCTGTGTTTGCCTTATACCAGATAACTTTATGCGAAGAAAGACTCAAGAATGTAATTTAGTTGTACAAGTTAAGAATGCTAGTTCTTTTAAATGTTTTTTATTGAGAAGAAACTGTTCAAATAATCATGGTATATTTACTGTAGTTTTCTTTTATTTTTCTTTTAGTGTAAAACTCTCTCTGGCGTCTGTGACCACATTATCTCTCTCTCATCTGATCCTCTCGTTTCGCAGTCTGCTCACCTTGAAGTGATCCAGCTAACAAACATAAAACCAAGTGAAGGGCTGGTAAGAAGTACGCAGTTAATCAAAACAGTTGTCCAAGATGAGAGAGTTAATTCTGTAAATAAGATCTATACTGGGGGGTAGGGACAAGGCCACTTCTTTTTTAAAAAATGTTTATTTAGTTTGATTTTTCACACAGCTGGTCTAATGTTATGGGTCTTTCACATGAATAACTGTTGTATCAAAATGTAAATAGAAAGAAATGGAAAGTAATTCTCACCAGTTTACATCAATATTTTAGACTATTCTAGGATCTTGAAATCTGAGGGGATTTAAATTAATACCTAAACCCTGGCCATGAAGTTTGGGTGAGATTATGCACAAAACTGTCAAATTCTGGAATTTGCTTCATAACATCTCCCACTGAGAAATAAAACACTTTTATAACTTATTCAAGGACTCTACAGCAATTCCCAGGAGAAAAGTAGATTCTTAAATTGTATTGCAAGAAGTCTACATGCTTAATCAGATGGCTGTAAAAGACCAACCTAACAATCCCTTGAGTGTCGCTCATGAGTTGACTACTGCTGCTTGGATTACGCATGCAGATAGCAACCATTGCATAAAAGAAACAACACTGATTACAATTGGAGAAATGACATTTGACATCATGAATAACAATGCCATCTACCTACCTTGGGGACACCAGAAGGTGTTGGGAATTCAAGGAATCATTTCTTGAGAAATTGCTTTTACACCATCTTTTGCTGCCTACACACATCCATGGTCCATTTACTTGTGTAGTATCTGTACTGCTGTGCTCCCATTCCATGAGTTTTTTTGGGGGGTTAGTGGTTTTTATTTTTTATTTAATTTTAATCTTTTGGCAACTTTTGTTATGCCTAGGTACCTAGAAATAATGATTTATTTGGTATGTCTCTCTTCAGAAAAACAGCAATTAAAATTAAAGGAATTTTATTTTTAATTGGTAAATATTACCCCATCCTTTTGTTTATTTCACTGACTTTCTTTTCATGTCAGAATCCATTTAAAATTGCCCTTCAGGTTTTCAGCTCTCCATGGACTCCACCTTACCAATTTGTCATCCTGTTCTCTTACTCTGCTGCCTGCTCATCCCTTCTCTTTATCCCATTTCTACTGGGAAGGGACATTCTCACTTTTTCTGTCCCATCTTTCTGAAGCTCTCTCCGTGTTTGACGCAAGGCCTGTCCCATGGTTGCATTGGTTTTCCAGCACTCTTTCCTCATTCAGATCCCTCCTTATGGCCCTCTTTTCTCATAATTCTGACAAGAAGTGAGTCAACTAGTGCAGTTTTCTTTTAAAGCAAAATTATTTTTGTGGTTCTATTTCCACCTCTCCCATGACCCTGGGCAAGTCACCTCCCCTCCTTGTACCTCTGTGTCCCCCACAACCTTGAGTGTATCCTGTCTGTGTAGATTGTAAGCACATAATAGCAAGGACTGTCTCTTAATATGCGTTTGTACACCCAGCACAATGGGGCCGTAATCTCAGATGGGACCTTTAGGCACTATGGTAATACAAATAGTGATAACTGTGTGTATTTTTAATGGTGGGGGAAAGAATTAACCGTGCTTTGTATAAGCTTTAGCTGTGCATTATTTTGTTACTGTGTCATCTTTCTTCCCCTTCCTCCCCTTGTCCCCATGCCACTGTTTTGTTGCCAGTTTTTTGAGTCACGTCATCTAGTCTGTAAGCTCTTTGGAGCAGGGACCATGTTGCATGAGGTGCCTAGCAAACTTTTGAGTTGTATAAAATGGTAATCCTAATAACTGGTTATCCTTGTTAAACCATTTTCTAATGTTTTGTATGAATGATGCAGCATTTTGGGGAGTTATTAAGATGTATCCAACATGCTCTGATTTATTGTCATTAGCACTGACCTGGTTCCCAACTTGTCAGTTTTACAAGTTATGAAAGGTCTTGTAGTTGATAGTGGACTGCACCTTGAGGGCCACCACTTAATTGCATAAGGAACTTGATGACTTCTTGACCTAACAAAACCTTTTTCCAGGATCCATGTCATAATGGAATTGGGAAGATAGAGTTATGACTGACCTCCTTTCAGTGGTTTGGACACATACTGGAGTTTCGTACTGGCAACATTATTAACAGTATTAATGTTGTTAACGTAAGAAAAATGGAAGGGCTGTCTGCAATAGGGCAGTAAATAGGCAAGAGCGTCTCATACCTTTGAAGATGATACTGTCTGCCAACCAGGAGAAGTGAAACATCTAAAATAGCTGGAGGGGAGAGTCTCTAAGAAGTTAAAGTAGAATGGGAAGAGGAGGGAGGGAAATAAAAATAGAAAGCAGAGTGAGACTTATCTGAATTTCTGTTGTAAATTGTTCTTGGGATCTGGGGAGTGGGCAAGGTGTGTGTGGATGGATGAATGGTTACTGTGCATGGTGTTGGAAGAGACAAAGTTTAATTGAAAGTAAAAAAAAATATTATATAAGTGCTAAAATATCACTTTTAATTAAGTACCTCTGAAATTGTACATGAAAAATATTATTGAAATTTAAATAGCAGTCATACATAAATGTGAAGTATCAAACTACTGTACATGTGCTCTTTTCACAATTAAATATTTTGAGTTTTATAGTAATGTATATTGTAGTTAACATGTGGAAAGACACGACAAAATAAGCATAGCAAGTAGGAAAATATTGTGACTATTGTCATGATGTATGGAGAATTCTTTTTGGATGGAGCTTGAGTAGATTGCTATGTTGGTGGTGGGGGGGGGGGTTTTCCCCTCCCCATCTGGTGCCTGATTTTGGCTCTGTGGTTGTTTGCATATATGTAGTACCTCATGAGTATTGCAGGAAGAAGGGATATAGCCTGCAGCATCGAGAAAAGTGAAGATGAAAAGGAAATTGTAAAATACAGATCTCTCCTAAAAAGCCTTAATATCAGTTAAATGTTGGTCAGCTTTGCAGACATTTGTAGAGATATCCCATTTGAGAAAAGACTTGAAAGTTGATTCTTCTGTATCATTGGACAGAATGTAACTTAGCGCTTCTTTCTGCTGTTTATGTTCCAGAGAAAAGAAATTGACTAGTTTAGCTGGTAATCCTTTACCCTAAGGAAATGGAATCTGAAATATTTCAACTGATTTAAAGAGTTTGAGAATAGTGTGTTCAGCACTGCAAAGAACCAAAATGTGCATGTGTTTGTTTAGAAGAAAAATAGAGAATCTTGTTACATCTGTGAATGTTTTTCCAACCCTTAGCAAGGTTTTCTGACACACTTCTGTACTTTTTTAATTTTTTTAAATGATAATATGGAATTTCAAAGCAGGATTGCGGCATTATGAAATTTAATTTATTATTTTCGAGTTCAGTTTTTTATTTTAGTGCTGTCCTTTACACTTCAAATACTGTTATCAGACAGTTTCATTCAAGACCTAGTTATTCGTAAGGGTTATATTTTTTTTATGAATTAGGGAATATAGAGACTAGTATTTCAAAACATTTTACAGACTGGGTGTTCTTTTTGTTTCTCTGATTGCTAGAACAAACTTAAAATTAGTCTGTTATAGGCAGAAGGTCCCAAGTTTGTTCATGTGGCAAATAAATGGAATGAAGCTGAGTGTAGGAGTGTGAGAGCAGTATACTACTGGTGGCCTTGCTAGCTGAATGTCCAGGTATACTAATGTTCCTCCGAGTCATATAACCTAAAATAATGAGGAAGGAGGGATTTTGAGAAGAGGATGCGTGAAGCTATATAACATTTATGAGGCTCTTAATGGTCCTCGTTAGCTTCACTGAACTCTAGAGTTGAATTGGAGAAGTGTGTTGCTTTAGTTTTGAAGGGTGCTGACTAGACCACTTTTGGAGCACATGTAATGTTTACTAAAGAAGCCTGTGACCTTTTCTTTGTGTTTGGGGGAAAAGCTTCATCATACGACCATCTCAATAGAAGAGTTCAAATTGAATTAAATATGAGGTAAAATGAGCTTAGCGTCTTGCTGTTGCCATTCAGACCAGTATCAGACACTGCTAATTCACAAAATTCAATACATAAAAAAGCACTGCCTACAGTACATCTAACTTTATTTGTGCCTCCTTTTTAAAAAGAGAGTGGAAGAAGTTTCTATCTTTAACTGAATAATATTAGGCCCAAGATAAAATTTGTTAATTGGTTTTAAATCAGACCATCTGCCAATAACTGATCTGGGTACTCTCCGATGTTATTAAACATGCAGCATCCATTAAGAGGGCTAGTCCTTAAATTAAGTGCACACGAGTTCCTTGTTCTTATGGTGATTGCACTCAAAAGTTATTTCTGGCATACTAACTGGATTATCACTCAATTTGTTTGACATGACTTATTCTTATAAATTCTCCAGAACTTTAGAGTTGCCTTTGAATACTAGAGCATTAGCCCTGCCGACTTTAGTGCTGTTGAACAGCACACACAAAGCATCATGTTCAGTGAGGGTGCTATTACAATATTGTAGGGGGAAAAACAACCCAGAGTGACCAGAGAGATTGAAGTGTTCTCCGAGTGGTTTTTGAATGTTTTGATTCCTGATGTCATATTTGTATCTGTTTATTCTTTTGCGTAGAGACTGCCACTTTGGCCAATACATGGCAGAGGGGCATTGCTGGCACATGATGGCATATATCACATTGGTAGATGTGCAGGTGAACGAGCCCCGGATGGTATGGCTGATGTGGTTAGGTCCTATGATGGTGTCCCTTGAATAGATATGTGGACAGAGTTGGCATCGGGCTTTGTTGCAAGGATAGGTTCCTGGGTTAGTGTTTTTGCTGTGTGGTGTGTAGTTGCTGGTGAGTATTTGCTTCAGGTTGGGGAGTGTCTGTAAGTGAGGACTGGCCTGTCTCCCAAGATATGTGAGAGTGAGGGATCATCCTTCAGGATAGGTTGTAGATCCTTGATGATGCTCTGGAGAGGTTTTAGTTGGGGGCTGTAGGTGACTGCTAGTGGTATTCTGTTACTTTCTTTGTTGGGCCTGTCTTGTAGTAGGTGACTTCTCGGTACCCTTCTGGCTCTGTCAATCTGTTTCTTCACTTCACAGGTGTGTATTGCAGTTTTAAGAACACTGGATAGAGATTCTGTAGGTGTTTGTCTCTGTCTGAGGGGTTGGAGCAAAGGCGGTTGTATCTTAGAGCTTGGCTGTAGACAATGGATCATGTGATGTGGTCTGGATGAAAGCTGGAGGCATGTAGGTAAGTATAGTGGTCAGTAGGTATTCGGTATAGGGTCATGTTTATGTGACCATCGCTTATTAGCACTGTAGTGTCTAGGAAGTGGACCTCTTGTGTGGACTGGTCCAGGCTGAGGTTGATGGTAGGGTGGACATTGGCCAAACCAATGTGTCTATGCAAAAGAATAAATGGACACAAATCTGACATCAGGAATCATAACATTCAAAAACCACCCGGAGAACACTTTAATCTCTCTGGTCACTCAATAACAGACCTAAAAGTGGCAATTCTTCAACAAAAAAAACTTCAGAAACAGACTCCAACATGAAGCTGCTGAACTGGAATTAATTTGCAAACTGGATACCATCAGAATAGGCCTGAATAAAGACTGGGAGTGGTTGGGTCATTACAAAACCTAAATTTAATTTCCCCAATACTAATTTCTCCCTACTGTTACTCACACCTTCTTGTTAAGTGTTTTTAACGGGCCACTCTCTTACCATTTCAAAAGTTACTTTTCCTCCCTTGGTATCCTGCTGTTAATTGATTTATCTTGTTAGACTGACCTCACACTTGGTAAAACAACCCCCATCCTTTCATGTATTAATAGCTGCTCCTGTATTTTTCACTTCATGCATCTGATGAAGTAGGTTCTAGCCCACAAAAGCTTATGCCCAAATAAATTTGTTAGTCTCTAAGGTGCCACAAGGACTCCTCGTTTTTTACTGAGGTGTGAGACTCTATTTACTTTCTGGCTGAACATCTAATAATACTCATCATTGTTTACTTCTTTTCAGAACTTTGCCATTTATGTATGTGCCTATCCTGAACCGAGTTCACTTCATAGATCTAATTTATGTTGGAGATGTACATTAAGATTATTTTGTTCTCGAATATGCCTGATATTTTTCTTCGACTAAGGTTATGTGCATTGTTTCAGTGAAACATCAGCAATAGTTTTTACCTTATTTTCAACATCAATATGTTGTGTGTATAGTAAATATAACTTCATTACAAACAAATCTGACTGAAAACTTCTTTGTTTAGCTCTTCTGGTAATTCAAGAGATGAGATAGTAGTGGAAACTTGTGTATTTCACTGTTATATTTGAATGCAATCAGTCATTTTTCTTGCACGTTAAAGGTGAGATTTTTTTAAAATCTCTGTGTTGACTTAATTCTGCTCTCACTAAAGTCAGTTGGAGTTTTACTACCTTAACAATTCTGAAAACATTGATTTGTGCTGAACTCCTGCACAAATGAGATTGGATGGTCCAGTGGTTAGGATGCTAACCCAGGACTCTGAGATCTAGTTTCAGTTCCCCGCTCTGCCACAGACTTGCTCTGTGACCCTTGGTCAAGTCACATAGCCCTGGTCTACACTCAGAATTTAGATTAACATGCTTCCATTAGGCTAGCTACCACAGCTTGGGGAGATGGATTAGCTATAGTGACAGAAAATCCCCTTCCATCGCTGTAGGTAACATCTAACCCATGGTGCTACAGCGGCATAACTACAGTGCTGTAGCTGTGTTGCTGTAGTGCCTATAGTGTAGATATGACCTTAGCCTTTTTGTGTCTTAGTTCCCCTTCTGTAAAATGGGAATAATAGCACTTCCTTATCTTGCACTTCCCTACCTTACACAGGTGATAGCTCTTAAAGATAGATATCCTAAGAAATAGAAAATCACATGATTGGACAGTATTTGGTCCTGCCTTGCGGGCAGGGGACTGGACTCGATGACCTCTCGAGGTCCCTTCCAGTCCTAGAATCTATGAATCTATGATGCAGGGTAACAAATTAATGGGAAAATGACATTGTCCTACAAATCTTTGGATTACAATGATTTTCCCTTCTAGTCCCCTGTAGTGGGTGAGTGTGGAGTGAGCAAGATATATGATGGCATAAGAGGGTGGGGAGGAGAGAGACAGGGATCCTCATGGAGCATACTGAGCAGCATGGAGTGGAACTCAGTCTCTACTTTGCCCTTGGTAGCATGGCATGTCCAGTAGGGGAGATGCCAATGATTTACTGCCACCGGCTACGCGGAGCTGAATGATCTTTGCGGATATCTTTGCAGAGCAGAATGATGGAGTAATAGGGAAGTTAAAAATTTGGAGTCAGATAATCTCTTTCTTGGCGAGGAGGTGGAAGCAGGCAGGCTTTGGGGGAGGAAATCTTCAATAGTCCTCTTGGGGGATTGTCCCCTCACTTTGTTCCATTTTGGGAGTGGTTGCCCACCCCTGCCTCATCAGAAAGGTCGCAGAGACTGGCCCCACACATTATTAATCCCAGGAGATTTGCAGGCACCCAAAGCCCTCCATCTGGAGGCTCCATGCATCCTCACTGTCTAGTCCAGAGGTCACCAAACTGTGGGGCACATCCCCCTAGGGGGACACAGAGGAACATTCAGGGGGAGTGGTGGGACCCAGTCCAGCCCCCACAGGGCATGGGAAGGGAGTGCCACCCAGCCCTGTTCCACCCCCAGCTCCACTCCTGGCCCTGGCCGCAGCCCTGGCTCCACCTCCAGACTCACTCCCTGTCCTGGGCTCTGCTCCTAGTCCCACCCCCAGCCTCGCTCCCAGCCCCAGCTGTAACCCCAGCCGTGGACGCCTTACCCGGAGCCGCGTCCCCACTCCAGGCCCCGGCTCTGGGGGTGGGCCAGGCGTGGACACAGGTAAGAGGGGGCGAGACCCTAAAAAGCTTGAGGACCACTGGTCTAGTCTCTGGTGACCACTCCCTGGCAGCACAGTTCCAATGGAATCCCTCTGCTAGGGATTCACTCTTGGCTGTGCTACCCCAGGTAGAGGGGAGGGAACAGCATGTCACCTGAATACTTATTGATCTGAGGGGCTAGAATGGAAGCAGTGCTCACCTTGCCTGCCCAGTGTCCATCTCCTTTCTGCAAAGAGGTCTGGTGGAAGGAAGGGAATTGTTGCAGAAGTGATTGAACGAACCCCTTTAGGTTCCCCACCACCACTTGGCATCTAGGGGGGAACAATCTGGGCCTCTTTGCTGATATCACTCAGAGAATGATATAATTTTGCATGGAGGGTGAGGGTGCAGAGCATGACTTGGAATGTGGCAGCTCCCCCAACTCTGGTCCTGGCTATGGTTGCCAGGTGTCCGGTTTGATAAGTTTGCATCCGAAGAAGTGAGGTTTTTATTCACGAAAGCTTATGCCCAAATAAATCTGTTAGTCTTTAAGGTGCCACCAGACTCCTTGTTGTTTCGGTTTGATAAGTGTGTCTTATGAAGGTATTAAACTTGGCAAAATCATGATTAGATGATAAGGTTAGTTTTCTTACTTGTACAACATACTATCATACTACAGATGGGTCTCTCTTTAAAAGAAGAAAACAATTAGTTTTGTAGTGTATTCCCCCATTTGTGGCTCAGTGGTTGTTATTAAAATATAAAAGGCAGTTCTGATATTGTCCCAACATCTGCCCACAAACTAATCTTTATGTACTTATGACTTCAAAATGAGAGGTCACTCACAGTAGATGGTACAGTTCTACATATATGGTAATCCTTCTCCTTTTTGGTATGCTTTGATCAGCATTGAAATAGTTAGCAAATTGTCATGATAAGGTTTAGTTAACATGGTGTTGAGGTGAATGAGGTAGTTAGCAATTCTTAGAGCTGTTGTTTCAAGTACACATCACAGATTCGGTTTCCACTTGGTTCACATTTGAAAGTTTATCTTTGCAATCTTAATGGCTAAAGAACTTATTTTTTATGAAACCTTAGATTCTGGTAGCTTCCAAGAAAAAAGCTGACGGCACCAGTCATCCTAATACAGCAGTTGAGCAGATAATGTTGCAGTGGTGTTTCTAGTATAAGGAATATCTATGAGGTACCGCTAAAGCCATGGATATTTACAAAGATAAAGCTTCAAATTGCAACTTCTGTATAGGTGCCAGAATCATTCAGTCTTATTGTTCTATCTCAGTTAACTTCTCTCCTTTACCACCACCCCCACTCCAGAAAAAAACACCACACCACACTTTTCTGTCCAGAGACGTATTCCTCGTGGCATGTATTAATTTATATCTCAAATAATTGATAGATTTTCCTTTTAGAGAGATATGCAAATTGTTTTGGATGGTAATAGTTTATGAAATACTTTACAAATTCTTTCCCATGATGTCTTTTTCTTAGGGTATGTACATTAAATCAACATATGATGGTCTCCATGTAATTACTGGAACAACAGAAAATGTAAGTATTGTTAATACTGTACGTTCAGGCCTGGAAGCTTTTTTGACCTTACATTTGGTTAATGCCTTCCCTTCGCTACAGACTATATTTTGCTTGAAAAACTCTGCTAGTTGGCTGTGAGGGATCAATGGCAAGTTGGAGGGCAAAAATGAGATTGCTTTTGTTTATTAATCCAGGACAGTCGGCTTTACTTCATTCTTGCAAGGTATTTAAAATGCTTCCCTTGATCAAATTAGGAGATAGCTGACTTGCTGGGGTTTTCTTGGACTGTGTGTAAAAGATAAATGTTTTTAATATGTACTGACTGATATGCTGGAGTTTGCTGTGGCACAAGAAAAAAATAGTTTTTATATCTATCCAATTTCATTTGATTTTGTAATGGAAGTAAAAGCATGGAAATAAGGGCATCCTTTGAAGTTGACATTAAAAAATGTTGTTGTACACTTCTGCATAGACTTCTGAGTAACATTTGCGGTAGGGAAGTGTAGTTGTAGCCGATTCCAGGATATTAGAGAGACAAGGTGGGTGAGGTAATATCTTTTATTGGATCAACTTCTGTTGGTGAGAGACACAAGTTTAGGAGACACACAGATCTCGAAGCAGAGCTCTGTGTGGCTCAAAAGCTGGTCTTGCTCTCCAACAGAAGTTGGTCCTATAAAAGATATTACCTCACCCACCTTGTCTCTCTATATAGTAGGGATCACTTAGATGTGAGCTTACTCATTGAAGGACAGCAAAGGGAACTCTAAGCAAAACACAACTGCATACTTTTCAGCTGCCTTATAGTTTGCTTTCCCCTTCTCCTCCACCCCCTTTGTACAGAATTGGATGCCCATTAGGGAGATGGCAAGCTGATGGGGTTTTTTTTAGGGCTTTAATCCATAACAATAGATACAGAGCAGGCCTCTAACACAAAACTGTGCAGCTTTCAGGACAATTTAGTCAATTTCTCTTGAAAACTTTGATGACCTCGTGCTCAAACAAATTTACAAAGAAATACTTGTTCTACTCTGCTACTATATCATTTCCTGACAAACATGAAGCGTCTCAAATACTGAATATTTTTACATCAGATTTTTGCACTGGAACTCTGGAAATATCTCATGCCAGATAGAATAGGAATGAGTGTGGGGAAGGGGCAGGTCCTCCATAGGACCTGCAGCATGCAAGCTTTCCTTGGACCTTTGACCATTTCTTCTTTCTCTTGCTGCAGACAATGTTGTTGGGCTGTATTCTATAATATGTCTGTAGTAGGATCTCTGTGAACACCAGCCTTCCTGGAAGTAGGAGCAACATAAGCCATTAAGGAACTTGAAGACTCAGTCAGGGTTCTTACAAATCAAATCCACAGCTCTCAGCATCACAGGTGGAATAAACTACAGTTCTGTGTTGGTGCAGGAGGGTTGTGACATTTCTGGGAGACATAAGCAAAAATGAGAGAAGAATTTTGAAATTTGAATTTCCCTTAAACTTAAACTAAGATATGCAACCTACTCAGTCTACAAATTACTGGGTTGTTTTATTTCACAAAGGTGAAGATAATGAATTCCCTAAGAATCTTGAGATTTCATTCCTACTTTCCTCCTTGATGCATCGATATAATTCTATAGTAGCAGAGTCCTGTCAGGAGGAAGCAAACACAATGTTTTTTTTAATTTGGTCTTGATCAGTTTCATGCACTGAAGCTCTGGAGGTGTTAAGAAAGCTTCAGCCTACCAGTTGGATATGGACATTCTACTACTAATGGCTAATAAAGTTTTAATGAAGAGTAAGCTGTTAGCATCTTTCAAACATATGGTTGTTAGGACCATGCATAATATGGAAAGACAGGCATCATACTGGTGTACAGGAGGAAGCATCTACAGATTCTGGAAGGATTGGTGCCTATCATTATTTGGAGGATGTTACCGACCATTTTTCCATTGATAGTTTTCAATCTGGGATGCTACTGGATTTCTAAATGGCAGTTTCAGTCAAAAAATCTCTTTACATCTACATATGCCCAAATGTTTTTGATCTTTTATTCTGATATGGAGCATTTCATAGCTATTGTAACCTCTAGTTAGGATTTATGCAATACTCTTTCCATGAAGCTACCCTAGAAGACCACTAAGAAGCTGTTTTCTGTGCAAAATACAGCTACCTATATACTTAGTATTGCAAAGCATGCGGTGCATATTACATTTGTTATCCTTAACCCTGCAATCACCTGATAGATGTGATTCAAGGCTTTGATGTCCATCTATACAGCCCTCTGTGATTTGTATCTTGGCAACATTAGAAGCCATTTCTCTCCCAATATACCATTTTAGCAGTTAAAATTAGTTGGGCATTTCTTCTATAAATCTTTAGATTAGCACTCAGAGAGAATGGAGTCACATTCTCCATGGAGGGTCTCTTGGCTCTGTACTGTGTTTTCTCTGGTGCTCCTGCAGAGCTAGAATGTGTTAACCTCATGGTTCAAGGCTTATCTCTTTACTCAGACTTTAGCTTGAGAGTAATGATTATGTTGGATACATTGAGGCACGGTGATGGGTCAGGCATGAGTATATCGCATGGGGAGGTGAGGAGGGAGTTTGTATATGGTGCAAAGAGACTGTCTGGTGAGTACATTTTTACAATTCATAATATAAATTATATAAGAAAAATGAGAGACTTGATTCATTAGTTGAAAGCAAACCTGAACTGATCATTGTTTGCAAAATTAAATGTTTAATTCTCTGATGAGTATCCTGGTAAGAGATTCAAAAGGAAATATTTTCAAACTGGTGTCATGTTGTGACATGTATCAGTCCAAACACTATGCTTCAAGAGTGGGATCTTTGCTTTTTTTATTCTAATAATCACCATATGAAATTCTTAGAAAGTAGTTATTTATAAAGTCCCCCCTCTGCTTTCACTAAACTAAACTGTAAACGGAAATATTCATCAGTGCAGGTGTCTGTATTAATTCCTACTTGAAAAACCAGCCAATCACAAAATCAACAACCCTCTAATAAGAGGAATGCAATTATCTCTAGTACTGAGAGAGTTCAGTGAGTGTCCAGAACTTCAATTTTACATGTTATATGCAAAATGGCACCTTCACTTGCACAACACTATATGGGTTAGTCTGTGATTCAATGAATGGCCCTCTTCCCTAACACCGCTTCTTGAAACACACACATTTTTCTTGGACATCTCCTGTCCAAATGCTGACTCCGCTTATTATGATGAAATCTGCATGATCACAGCAGAAGGGGACAATGTGACTGCAAGAGGCAAACATTTTGACAGACAAAATGGTTCAGTTATATTGTTATGATTAAACTGAATTCTGGACTTTGGGAATATTACATTTAGATCATTTCTCTTTTAGTAAAGCCACAAAATGATAAAAGTGAATGTGTCTAATTCTAGTTGCTCACTACAAAAATGCAGCAACTTTCTGGAGTTCCTGGGGGATAGATCCTGACACTTTCATACCGTGGCTCTTTGATTTTTCTTTTAATAGCAGGGGAAGTTCTGTATCTGTGCAGAGCCCAGTTGAAGTTGGTGGGGCTCTATCTACATGCTATCAGCTGCAGACAGGGCGGGAAAAGTCGAAGAAGTTTTGCTTTATAGAAAGCTTAGTGTAATTGTTTTGCACCAAGAGTAATTGCAAATGTTAAAGAGACAAGGTGGATGAGGTAGTATCTTTTATCTGACTAACTTCTGTTGGTGAAAGAGACATACTTTGGGGCTCCACAGAGCTCTTCTAAGACAACACCGTAAATATTAAAGGTATAAATATGAGAAATAGAAAAGTTTTTTAAATGAGGCTCTTATTTAGAGAAGCAAAACTACCGCTACTAATTCATCTTTGAAGATATGGATTTTTACAGTATCCCTCTTCTAGTTACATCTCTAGCAACTAATAATAGTTCAGAAATATAAATTTACAGTTTATCTGTCTTATCTACATGGCCTGGATACTGATTGTATCCGCATGCAAAAAATATTGATTTTTTCTGAAGTTCACTTGAAGTATTTGTTTTAATTAGATGAGAACATGAAAGACATAATGTTGCAAAGTATATTTATGAAGCTGTTGTCCATTAGAGCTCTGGCACTCTGAGCATTAGCAGCAGGTGGACCTCTAAGATTTACAGATATTAGATGGCTTAAAACGATTGGTCGCTTATTAGTATTAAAAAGGCATCTTTAGAAACTAGCTAACCTTTGATAATATAAACATTGCTACCTTTTTTAACATTTGACTGTCTTGCATACAATTATACCGAATATTGTCTCAAACAACGATGAATGACTTAATTAAAAATCTTTTTTTTATTGATTTACTTCATTGGAGAATGTAATTATGAATCTAACCTGACTTACATAGCTTAGCAATCTTACTGCTGAAAGAGAGATGGTGACCAGTAAGAACTGTCTTCTTTATCATCTCTTTTATTTTAAATTCAGTCACCTGCAGATCGGTGCAAGAAAATCCATGCTGGAGATGAAGTGATTCAAGTTAACCACCAAACTGTGGTATGTATAAATATGTTCTGTGTCAATTGGAGATAGAGGTGCACTGGCATATCAGCATGTATACAGAAGAAATCTGTAGAAATGTTTTATATTTTGCTAAACTACTAGTGGGTTTTACATGCAAGTTTTTTTTTTATTCCCTGCCCTCTCCCCCACCTTCCAAGTGCACTTAGTTTGTAACAGAATCACACAATTTCTGGGACAGGAAAATATGTGGTGTTCGTACTTATCCTTTATCATCTGAATAAGGAAGTATTACTTCACACAACACACAGTCAACCTGTGGAACTCTTTGCCGGAGGATGCTGTGAAGGCCAAGACTATAATGGGGTTCAAAAAAGAACTAGATAAGTTCATGGAGGATAGGTCCATCAATGACTATTAGCCAGGATGGGCAGGGATGGTGTCCCTAGTCTCTGTTTGCCAGAAACTGGGAATGGGCGACAGGATGGATCACTTGATGATTACCTGTTCTGTTCATTCCCTCTGGCCAGTGCCAGGTGCCCCACTGTTGGAAGATAGGACACTGAGCTAGATGGATCATTGGTCTGATCCAGTATGGCCATTCTTATGTTCTTATGAATATTATGGAAGATGTTGAATTAACTTAGATAGCTGAGGTTCTGGATAGCCTAGGGAATTTTCATTTTGACTAGGCATTATCAAATGACACCATTCTGTTCTGGGTGATAGAAGTTTTGGATAGGAGAGATTCAGGTAATTTGAATGGTATTACAGTTGCAGGCTAAAGATTGACATTACATGCTAGGAACTGGAAAGCTTCTTTAATTTAAAATTTAATAGAATGCACCCAGCCTATGTTTGTGTGCCAGACAAAAAAAAAGGTGCATATATAGTTACTATTCTGACTTAATCTAACCATTGTTGATACACATAATTTAAATTTTTCAAAATTGGAAAATTAGGAGTAAAATAACCATTAGGTATACCTAATAATTCCCTATTATCACTACCAAAATTGAAGTGCTGTACATTAGTTTCTGCTGATCTTATTTAGGACTATTAAACTACTGCAATCTAAAGAAAAAGCTCTTAGAAAAATAGGTTTTATGATAAACATCTTCTTGTATCTTGTAACATAAAAGAAATATAATTGTAATTTAAGAAGGTACACTTTGTTTTCCCCATGTATAGGCTATCTGTCTTTCATTAAGAATAGTGAAAATAATATATTTTAATGAAAAAGTATTTGTGCAAACAATTTAACTGACCAAAAAAGTTTCTAAAATGTTGTTAGTACAGCAATGGTTTGTTAAAAATATGTTTCTGAATTCCTAGTAGGGTTCCATTTATGGCTTTGGGAACTGATGAAATTGTACAGTATGTCAGCTCCTCTGCGCAACTCATTATAGTATTTCATTATGCCCTCCAGCTAAATTTGATATAAAATATATTGTGCGTGTTTGAAAGTTAACTGATGAGGTGCTACCTTTTGTGCTGGGGAATTTAAATTCATAAACCTAACCAGAACAGGGCAAGGTGGAGTTTTTTCTTTGTTGTTTTTGATCTGTGGAATAACCATTTCAATTTGTATTATTAATTTCAACTATCTAAAATGCTAGAGCAAGGTGCCATTATATATACTGTGACAAAGTTCCTCCTCTACCTTGGTGGGTCCTGCACTTATTGGCGGATTTGTTCACTTCACAGATTCACCCTGTGGGTCAGGAAACAGTCCAGAGACCTTCCCCTCTGGTAGAAGCTATAGTCCAGGTCAATTCCTCCTGTGTTTGATCAGGAGTTGGGAGGTATGGGGGGAACCCGGGCCTGCCCTCTACTCCGGGTTCCAGCCCAGGGCCCTGTGGACTGCAGCTGTTTAGAGTGCCTCCTGGTACAGTTGCACGACACCTACAACTCCCTGGGCTACTTCCCCATGGCCTCCTCCCAACACCTTCTTTGTCCTCACCACCGGACCTTCCTCCTGATGTCTGATAACGCTTGTACTTCTCAGTCCTCCAGCAGTACGCCTACTCACTTTCAGCTTCTTGCACACCTCTTGCTCCCAGTTCCACACACACACACACTTCCTCTCCTCTGGCTCCCCTTGGTTTGACTGGAGTGAGCCCTTTTATAGCATCAGAGGGGCCTTAATTAGAGTCAGGTGCTTAACTGCCTCACCTGACTCTTAGCAGGTTAATTGGAGTCAGGTGGTCTATTAGCCTGGAGCAGCCCCTGCTCTGGTCACTCAGGGAACAGAAAACTACTTATCCAGTGGCCAGTATATCTCCCTTCTGCTACTCTGCTGTTCCCAACTGGTCTGGGTCTATCACAATACACATACATTGTGAGTCCTTTCTTTATTTTTACCAACTACAGGAAGCCAAAAAAAAACCTTCAATCTTTAAAAGCTTTTCATATCAAAACTATATTAAAATCAATCAAAAAGTATACAAGTCCTAAGAAACACATCAACAAGCACTCAGTCTCTAGACTGGAATGAATGTTCTTCCTATTAATTTTAATGGAAGTTGTCACCAAATCGCTTAGTCAGCTCTAAAAATTTCAACCATCTGATTTTCGTGCCATATCTGTACTCCCTTTACTTTGTGGTGAGGGCAGATTTTTACTTGTTAATAATATGACAGAAATCTTGAGATGAGCTTTTGGTATCTAAGAATCTTAGTTCTTATGATTCAATTTCTGAAAGTTCATTCCCCCTCCCCCCTTCCCCGTGCAAGTAATAAACCAGGTACCACAAACATGACTTTTGAGGTGTATAATTCCTTTGCAATTTATATAATAGGAAATTGATGAAGTAAAAATAATTTACAATTTTATTTTGTATGCTATAACATACAGTTTAGAGTATATGTATTGCATTAGAATAGTACATTTATTCAAAATCTAGTTTCTGGAATATAAAACACAGACTTTTATTGCCTCTACAATGTGTTCTGAGGCAATTGTCATCTTTGGTGTTGTAGCCAAATGGCTTTTACATATTTTCAGCATTCCAAAATAAGTACCATATATACTCGTTCATAAGCCGAATTTTATTAGTAAAAAAGGAAAGCACCAGAGAAGGGGGTCGGCTTATGAACGGATATAGAGAAGGAGAGGTGGGACACAGCCCCTCCCGCCAACAAAGGGAGCAAGGAGAGGCAGCACAGCAAGAAGGGAAGAGACGGGGCCAGAGTCTCTCCACTCCTGGCCACGCTGCTCCCCCCCGCAGTCTCCGGGACTGGCAGGCTGCAGCCGTGCCGCTCGGCCCCGCCCCCCAGAGCAGCCTGTGGCCATGCCGCTGGAGCACACTGTGGCCGTGCCACCCAGTCTGGCCCACTGGAGCAGGCTGCGGCCGCGCTGCCCAGCCTGCCGGAGCAGCTCCAGCCAGGTCAGAGACCTCCTCCCCTGACCCTCCCCAGATAAGGTGGGAAGGGATGGGATTGGGAGAGTGTGGGGGTCCCGGGCTAGGGGTGGGGTCATGTGGGGGGTGATCACAGGGGTTACTCCCCTGACTCCCAGCTTCTTCCTCCCCCCAACAAATTTCCCCACCAGTTGCTGTCCTGGCCTGTCAGGGTAAGCAGCTGGCACGCTGGGACACTTTGTTTACTTAGGTTTACCTCTGTGCCTGCAGACGCTCGAGGTAAACAAACCATGTTGACCCACCAGCGGCTTATCCTGATGGCCCGGGAAGCAAAGTTTGCTGACCCCTGAATTATAGGGTCGGCTTATAAAAATTTTCCATTTTTACTTGGGGGGGGCAGGTTATAAATGAACCAGCTTATGATCGAGTATATATGGTACTGCTTGTCCCCTGATGACAAATGAGCACTTTTGCTGAATACTGAAATGCAGCTTCTACATTGCCTTTCTTATAAGTAAAACGGGGCCCTCCACTTGACTGGGATTTGTAGACCCACAAGACTTGGAGTGTTGAAAATATGTAAAACCCATTTGGCTACAACACTAAAAGTGACAATTGCTTCAGACAATATTGTGGAGGCAAAAAAAAGACTCTTGTCTCCTACAAACAAGATTTCGAATAAATGAAAATTTTAAAAACATAATATTTTCTCTTTCTGTTTCTCAGAGAGAGAGAGAGAGAAGATCATGGGTGCAGTGATTATATAGATATGTTTTATTTATTTATTTACTGTGGTCTCGCTGCACCCAGGATTTTTTTCTTTATTTTGAGGATTAGACACTTACAATATGATAAGCATCTATCATCCTGTCGGTGGTATCCAATACTCTAGTTCACCTCAAAATATATCCTATTTTGTGTCCCCAGCCATGATCAGACCGCTGTGCTAATTACTGAATAGGCTGATATGTGTCCTGAAAAACTTGCAGTCTAACTGTGGCGAGCCGTTTTGCTCTGAAAACAGATAAATAGATCAATTATATTTTCAGCTTTTTCCTCATTTGGAGGCTCAGGTATCTGAGGATCCTACACACTGGATTTTCCAGTCTTTCTGTTTTTTTAAGCATCTGTTTGTTCTCACTTATTATATTATTAGACAATTGAGACTGGTGGTTCTGTTTTTCAGCTTGCTTCTGTAGATCATCTCTTACCTATCCATTTATCAATCCTGAGTCCTTTTCAAACCCCTCTTTAAGGTTAAAATAAGTATTACCAAGTCATTGGAGATTTACAATAGAACTATAGATAAATATTATTAACCTATAATTGTAATTAATTTGGTACCTTGCATGTGGGAAACCTAAACATAATTTTACTTAAAAGATTCCTTTTAACTTTAGCATAAACTGAAAAATTGAGCAAAATGTTGAATACTTTTTGCTTATGTTTTTAAAAATCAATACTACATTTTCAGTGCTAACTTTCCTGCTTCAATATGAGAATGAATATAAATTAGGGAAAAGAAGATGTTAATTTATAACTGCATAATGAACAAGATTTTCAGCTAACTCCTGACACAAAATCAGTATTTTAATCTTGAGAAAGCTTCTTCTTTGCAAATGTCTGCTGATTTTAAAGTAAACAGCATAACAAACTGGCAAAGCAAGATAAATGACTTATTCATGCTTATTTTCATGATACATGTTCCAATTAACGTGTTCTTAAGCTGAATGTCAAACCATTCTTTATTGGCATCCTCTGTACAAGTGCTGGTACTTAATGCATATGGTTATTGAATTTGGCACGGGAATCAAAGGGTCTAAAGTGAGTCATGATTCTTTATGCTATATTGCTATGAAACCTACAGAATACAATACAAGCCATTTTTTTCTGGCATAACCACTGGAATTTAAATATTCTTATTAACGTTAAAAATGAAGTTTAAATTAGTTTAGAAAATATGTTAATTTGCAATTCAGAAAAGCTTCCTTGTTTATTGTAGTCTACTGAAATTAAATAGCTACAGAGAGTTCCATCAATGAGATATTTTGCCTTACTATTGCAGGCTTGGATCTCTGAAGTATTCTAAGGTTTAGATGCTCATCTCTCTCACTGAAATTCAGTGGATTTTGGGCTCCTCATTCTCTTAGGTGTCCTTGAAAATTCCAGCATTAATCTCCATAAAATGCCTTATTTTTGTACAAACGTTAAAAAAACCAAACATAGCAGAATGTTTATAAGGTACCAGTGCTCAAACAACTTCATATTTATTATTCAAGCGTGTTCCAAGACAACCCTTCTTACACCCCCTTGATCAGCCAAAAAGTCTTGGGAGAAAGGTTGCTGATGTCTCTCAGGAAACTATTATTGTACACAGTTAACTCTAGAATTTTGGATATGTCTGTTGTAAAACTATATTTTAGGTTTGTAAGGGAGAAACCACAGGAGTATGTACTGACAGCATAGGATAGATGAATAGTTGATGATTGTTAATCAATCTCCTGTGAAGTGGAAGTATTTTCTACAATTTGGAAATGTCTTTGGCATATTATATGCAGTTCTGATAAAAGGTTGAATTGACGTGTAACAGTAGATCTCTATATTTTATGTATTTTTATTAGCTAAAACTCATCAGAAAATATGTGCTAGCATTTCTGACTGTGTCTACCAATGGATGTCAAAAACTAGGGCAAATTTAACTAATTAGTGGATATTAGAGAGGCAAGGTGGATGAGGTAATATCTTTTATTGGACCAACTTCTGTTAGTGAGAGAGACACTAAGGCCTTGGCTACACTGGCGCTGTACAGCGCTGCAACTTGCTGCGCTCGGGGGTGTGAAAACGCGCCCCCCCCCAGCGCAGCACTGTAAAGCGCCAGTGTAATCAGCGCCTGCAGCGCTGCATGCTCGCTCACAGCGCTGCAAGCTATTCCCCTCGGAGAGGTGGAGTACTTGCAGCGCTGCGAGAGAGCTCTTGCAGCGCTGGCGGCGCGACTACACTTGCGCTTCACAGCGCTGCCGCGGCAGTGCTGTAAATTCTGAAGTGTAGCCAAGGCCTAACTTTCCAGCCACACACAGCTCTTCTTCAGGTCTGGGAAAGGAACTCCCAGCCTCACAGCAAAATGCAAGGTAGAACAGATTGTTTAGCCTAAGTAGTTAACACGTATTTTAAGGGATCATTCAAGGTAGAATTGCCTGTTAACTCCTCTGCAATCATAGGACAAAAAGAGGGGGTTAGTGGGTAACAAATTGTGGTAATAAGCCATAAATCCAGTGTCTCTGATCAGTCCATGATTTTTGGTGTCTAGCAGAGATTTAAGCATCCAGGCTTGTCTTTTGAAAGTATTGTGCGTTTTTTCTTTAAGGATGAGGACTGAAAGGTCAGATATAGACTGATTGTTTTGTGAAAAATCATTCACCTTCAGGTAATGGAGTGTTTTTGTCTTTCATCGTTTTCCTATGTGAGTTCATTTGAGAGCGTAGAGATTGTCTGGTTTCACCTACATAATTGTTGTTGGGGCATTTAGTGCACTGGATAAGATATTCCACGTTGTTGTGATAGGCACATGTAGGGTCCATGAATCTTGAAAGATATGTTGTGGGGGATATTGTTCATTGTAGCAGTGAAGATATGTCTTCACTGTTGTTGTAGCAGGGTCTGTTGCGGCTTTGAGTTGGTTTGTCCTGGTCTGTGAGGATCTTTCTTCAGATGTTGAGCATGGACAGGTCGGAGGTTGTTTGAAGGCCAGAAGTGGGGGGGGGGGTTAGGAAATATTTCTTTCAGGCTGGGATCCCCACTGAGTATGCACTGTAGTTGTTTGATTGTAGTTGTAGGGTTCCAGTGTGGAATGGTAGGTGACAACTAGGGATTTGCAGTCAGAAGGGGTTTTATTTCTGTATTGAAGCAGATTCTCTTGGGCTATTTGGGGTGGCCTCTTCCATGATGTGATAAACTTCTTTAGAGGAGTGTCCTTGTCTGAGGAAGGTGGTTTAAAGTGTGTTAAAGTGTATATCCCGGACTTCCTCCTCAGAGCATATTCTGTGGTATCAGAGGGCCTGGCTGTAGATAACCGATTTCTTGTTGTGTTTGGGGTGGTTACTGGGTCTAGGATGGTAGGTGTGGTGATCTGTTTATTGGTGTCTATGGGGTTCCATTGTTGAAGCTGATTGTGGTGTCCAGGAAGTTGATGCTGGTGTGGACATGTTCTAGAAATAGTTTGATGGATGGATGATGATTGCTGAAGTTGTGGTGGGAATCTATGAGGAAGTTTAAGTTGTCTGTCCAGAGAATGAAAATATCATTGATATATATCACTGGTGGACAGTCTTATGTAGTAGCTAATCATTCCTATATACTTACTACACACAGTTACCGTTTAAACTTTAACTTGGAGCAAGGTGGTACATAGATAATAATAATAATAATAATAATAATTAATACCTAGCTCTCTCAGAGCATGTTAGCCAATCTAATATGGGAAACTACTTTTGGATCACATTGGCCAAGTCAACAGGCTTTGGGCTGTGAAAGTTGTTTCATGTCTTCACACAGAAAATTGACACATTCTTAATAATAAATCCCTCATGGCTTACAAGGTTTAATCAGAGTGTAAACTATCCTATACTTTCATGCACCATAAAACATTTAATCATTTTTGCCTTTGGAGATAGGTATATAGTGAGTTTCTAATACCTGTCCAGCTGTCCCCTCATAAAATTAAAGAGTGTTAGTTTATTAAGCTAAGTTCAGTGTACATTAAAGTTTCTCTTCCACTTGTTAAAGAGCTATTCTGAGGAGTAATCCCAGTTTTCCTGTAATTTTAACATAGGCTCTTTTTCAAACAGGTTTTCTCAGAAGCTAGCAGTACGATTTGGGCATTGAGAATAAAGCCACTCACTTATCTGAAATTAAGAGATTTTAATAATTTTGTTTTCATTTTGTTGCAGATGGAGCAAATATGGTGCATAATTGCTTTAAAAATTCTTGTTATGGCTAAAAATACAGTGCTTTTACCAGAGAAGTGTCAAATTGTGTTAAGAAAATAATAATAATAACCTCACAGACATTTGTATTGCAGTACGTGCTGTGACATGTAATGCACTTTCATTTCCCCAGACCTTCTCAATGCTTAAGAAGTTAAATTTTTTGAAGTTGAGTGAAGTTTAAGTTGTTTGGACCTATACTATAAGCTTCCAAGATCCTACCCAGTAGAACCCAGCATCTATTGTTGTTCCACCCTGATGGATTATGTTTGCATATTCTGTTCTAGTTCATCCATATCTATGTGTTGGATGAGCTAAAAGGACAACATCAGTTGTTTAGTTTGAGTTTCCATTTATTTATTTATTCTCCATTACCAGTTATAGAGTGGTCCTCTGATGTTTTTGTTCGTTTCTCCTGTGGAAAACTTTAGTTTCTTTTACAGTTTTTTAAAGCAGCTGTTGCAGTTCAACTAAACAACTAACAAAATCATCCAAAGCACAGGACTTTATCTACCCAGACATCTGTTGGGCACAGATTATCCAATAAGTTCTTGGAAAGTATTGGAGACAATTTTTTATTTTAGACGTTGGAGAAAGCTACTAGGGTGTAGAGGCTCTTCTAGATTTGATTTTGACAAATAGGGAGAACTGGTTGAGAATTTGAAAGTGGAAGGCAGTGTGGGTGAAAGTGATCATGAAATGATGAAGTTCATGATTCTAAGGAATGGCAAAGAGGGAAACAGCACAATAAAGATAATGGATTTTAAGAAGGCAGACTTTAGCAAACTCATGGGAGTTGATAGGCAAGATCCCATGGGAAACAATCTATGGGGAAAAACAGTTCAAGAGAGTTGGCAATATTTCAAGGAGACATTATTAAGGGCACAAAACAAACTATCCCACTGCATAGGAAAGATAGGAAGTATGGCAAGAGACCACCCTGGCTTAACCAAGGGATCTTCAATGATCTGAAACTGAAAAAAAGAGTCCTACAAAAATTGGAAACTAGGTCAGATTACAAAGGATGAATATAAACAAACAGTGCAAGCACGTAGAGATAAAATTAGAACGGCCAAGGCACAAAACGAGATTAAACTAGCTAGAGACATAAAGGGTAACAAGAAAACATTCTACTGATGCAGTAGAAGCAAGAAGAAAACCAAGCACTGGGTAAGCCCATTAGTCAATGAGGGGTGGGAGGAAAAAATAACAGAAAATGTGGAAATGGCAGAAGTGCTAAACGACTTTTAGTTTAATAGCATATGGACATGTAACATGGTGAACACCAGTGAAAATGAGATAAGATTTGAGGTTAAAATAGGGAAAGAACAAGTTAAAAATTACTTAAACAAGTTACATGTCTTCAAGTCAACAGGGCCTGATGAAATGCATCCTAGAATACTCAAGAAGCTGACTGAGGAGATATCTGAGCCATTAGTGATTCTCGTTGAAAAATCATGGAAGATGGGAGAGATTCCAGAGGACTGGAAAAAGGCAAATATAGTGCCCATCTATAAAAAGGGGAATAAGGACAACTGGAGGAATTACAGACAAGTCAGGTTAACTTCAGTAACCAGAAACATAATGGAGCAAATAATTAAGCAATCAATTAGCAGACATGGAGAAGATAATAAGGTGATAAGTAACAGTCAGCATGGATTTCTCAAGAACAAATCATGTCAAACCAACCTAACAGATTTCTTTGACAAAAGCAGTAGATGTAGTGTATCTTGACTTTAGTAAGGCTTTTGATACTGTCTCGCATGACCTTCTCATAAACAAACTAGGGAAATACAACCTAAATTGAGCTACTATAAGGTGGGTGCATAACTACTTGGAAAACCGTTCCCAGAGAGTAGTTATCAGTGCTTCACAGTCAAGCTGGAAGGACATATCAAGTGATGTCCTGCAGAGATTGGTCCTGGGTCCAGTTCTTCAATATCTTCTTCAGTGATTTAGATAATGGCAAAGGGAGTACACTTATAAACAGTTTGCGAATGATACCAAACTAGCAGGGGTTACAAGTGCTTTGGAGGATAGGATTAAAATTCAAAATGATCTGGATGAAATTCAATAAGAACAAATGCAAAGTACTCCACTTAGGAAGGAACACATATAAAATGGTAAATGACTGCCTAGGAAGGAGTATTGCTGAAAGAGAACTGGGGGGTCATAGTGGATTACAAGCTAAATATGAGTCAACAGTATAACACTGTTGTGAAAAAAAAAAAAAGGCAAACATCATACTGGGATGTATTATCATGAGTGTTGTAAGCAAGACACGAGAAGTAATTCTTTCAGTCTACTCCGTGCTGATTAGGCCTCCACTGGACTATTGTGTCCAGTTCTGAGCACCACCTTTCAGGAAGGATGTGGACAAATTGGAGAAAGTCCAGAGAAGAGCAACAAAAATGATTAAAGGTCTAGAAAACATGACCTATGAGGAAAGATTGAATAAATTGGGTTTGTTTAGTCTGGAGAAGAGAAGCCTGAGAGGGGACATGTTAACAGATTTCAAGTACATAAAAGGTTGTTACAAGGAGGAGGGAGAAAAAATGTTCTTCTTAACTTTCAAGGGTAGGACAAGAAGCAATGGGCTTAAATTGTAGCAAGGGAGGTTTAGTTTGGACATTAGGAAAAACTTCATAACTGAAAGAGTAGTTAAGCACTGGAATAAATTGCCTAGGGAGGTTGTAGAATCTCCATCATTGGAGGTTATTAAGAGCAAACATCTGTCAGGAATGGTCTAGATCAGCAGTTCTCAACCAGGGGTCTGGGGCCAGTGTTAGACTCGCTTGAACCCAGGGCAGAAAGCCGAAGCCCTACCACATGGGGGGATTTGGAGGATGGCGTGGACTGCACCCTCAGCAAGTTTGCAGATGACACTAAACTGGGAGGAATGATAGATACGCTGGAGGGTAGGGATAGGATACAGAGGGACCTAGACAAATTAGAGGATTGGGCCAAAAGAAATCTGATGAGGTTCAACAAGGACAAGTGCAGAGTCCTGCACTTAGGATGGAAGCATCTCATGCACTGCTACAGACTAGGGACTGAATGGCTAGGTAGCAGTTCTGCAGAGAAGGATCTAGGGGTTACAGTGGATGAGAAGCTGGATATGAGTCGACAGTGTGCCCTTGTTGCCAAGAAGGCTAACAGCATTTTGCGCTGTATAAGTAGGGGAATTGCAAGCAGATTGAGGGACATGATCGTTCCCCTCTATTCAACATTGGTGAGGCCTCATCTGGAGTACTTTGTCCAGTTTTGGGCCCCACACTACAAGAAGGATGTGGAAAAATTGGAAAGAGTCCAGCAGAGGGCAACAAAAATGATTAGGGGGCTGGAGCACATGACTTATGAGGAGCGGCTGAGGGAACTGGGATTGTTTAGTCTGCAGAAGAAAAGAATGAGGGGGGATTTAATAGCTGCTTTCAACTACCTGAAAGGGGGTTCCAAAGAGGATGGATCTAGACTGTTCTCAGTGGTACCAGATGACAGAACAAGGAGTAATGGTCTCAAGTTGCAGTGGGGGAGGTTTAGGTTGGATATTAGGAAAAACTTTTTCACTAGGAGGGTGGTGAAGCACTGGAATGGGTTACCTAGGGAGGTGGTGGAATCTCCTTCCTTAAAGGTTTTTAAGGTCAGGCTTGACAAAGCCCTGGCTGGGATGATTTAGTTGGGGATTGGTCCTGCTTTGAGCAGGGGGTTGGACTAGATGACCTCCTGAGGTCCCTTATAACCCTGATGTTCTATGATTCTATGATTGAAGACCAGGGTCCCAAGCCCCACCACCCAGGGCTGAAGCCGAAGCCTGAGCAATTGCCCTCCTTGCAACCCCTTAACGCCAGTCCTGGCTTTCATATGCAGAAAAACAGTTGTTGTGGCACAGGTGGGCCGTGGAGTTTTTATAGCATGTTGGGGGGGGGCTCAGAAAGAAAAAGGTTGAAAATCCCTTGTCTAGATAATACTTAGTCCTCCTTGAGTGCAGGGGACTGGATAGAAGACCTCTTGAGGTCTATGATTCAAAGCCAGTTTTTCTCCTAAATGAAAGTGCTTTAGCTCAAGGCCTTATAAGTCTGGCCTTAAGGGAAATAATTAAAAAAGAAATTTGGTTCCAGGTGGGTTAGTGGAGTATTCAGTCTGCCTGAGAGTTCTAAGAAGGGGCTTGTGAATCTTCTGCCAGCCCATCTGTGCAGTTGCTCTGTATTTCTTTCTACTTCATTTCTCTTCCATTTTAGCCTTCAGTCCTTACTTCCAACCATAACCCCTGCTAGCAATGTCAGGTGAACAGACGCCATTGTGATGAGCATGAATGCCATTATATGTAAATATGGCATTTGTGTATATAAAATGAGAGCGAAACTAAGTAAGATCAGACTTGGTCAGAAATTGGACTGGAGATCTTTAGAGGAAAGAATTGAAGGAATTGCTGACTGTGATACAGTTGGAAACCCTCTTCCCCTTCAGTCAGTACATGACTGGAGCCTTGGCATTGCCTTGGGAACACTGCACTCTCCTGGATGTCTTTTCGTTCAAATGAGATGTAAAACAGAGATCCTGATCATGTGTAGTCATTTAATATATCCAATAGCATTTTTCATAAGTGTGTTTCTCATTAATCCCATTGTCCTGGCTGAATCCCAATGTGGACAACTCTATTATGTATAATTCTGCTGTAATTTACCTTTGTAATTACATATTTTGTTTTGATTACTATTTAAGTAGATTAGGGATTTTTCACTTCATTTCACTTTGGAAAAAATGTTCTATAGTGGTCATGACTGAGGGCGGCTGCTGTGTTCCACTGAATGATGCCTATATATATATATATATATATAGGTATTAGTCTGTAAACTCATTTGGGATTTTTCTGTACAGAAGGTTCTGAATAAATGTAGAGTACTAATAATGTATGTTGCTGTGCAACTGTTTAGGTTGTGCTACATTTTGAGTTCAAGTAATAGTGTTTCTATTACAAGAAAAAAAACTCTGTCCTTTATATAAATTATCCCCTGCAGGATGTGGCACATTATATGAATTTGCACTAAGAATACTATAATTCTTCACCAAAAGCATTGGAAGAACCTTCCAGGACTATGAAGGTGTGGGCTATCTAGTACTTATCGGGTGATGACACAATATTGTAGTTCCTAACTGTTAGATGGCTTATGCTGTAAAGTATTACAAGGTGTTGCTGTGGTACACAGTGTGATGGTCATACCAAAATAGTAGTAATTGGGAATTTGTGTTGCTTTTTGAAATCAAAATACTGATGATTTTTTTAAAAGAATTAGATATTGGTTCTCTGGTGATGATTCTCTAATACCATGTACATATAATGTCACCAATAAATATATAATAAAAATGTTAAGGTACAATAATTGATGTATTTAAGACAGTTAAGTTGTAAGATTCTTGGGGCAAAGACTGTCTCTTTGTGCTGTCTACAGAGGTGAGCAGAGGGCTGGTGCTTAACAAGTAAGAATACAGTGGTCACAATTTTGTACCTAAGGAAGAAACTGTGTACTTGGGAGGTTCCCTGCTCTCTCCCCTCCTCCCTCTCCCCCCCCCCCCCCCCCGCCCCCGGCTCTGTTGGGATTCGATACTTCTGAACTCCTTTATGCTTTGAATTTGTCAATCAGGTATCCAGCTGACAGGTACTACATACATTACACAATGTTGTTCGACTTAAGTCCGGATCTACAGCCTCACTGCTATTTAACTACCGTGCCTCCTGAACAAAGATATTTAACCATGATAAACTGCATTGTGGTTTTGCATAAAAGGACAAAAGTTTGAGAATTTTGGTTAGGAGCACCAAGATAACTTAAACTGTGACCTGGGCTCAGTTTGAATATAGATCTCCAGAAGAATGTGCTACCTTGCCTTTTTAAACACATTTAGACATATAGTTTTTTTATTTGTATGTATATACACATGTATAGATAATTTTTATATGTCTACCTCTTCTCTCATGTTATGACACAGGAGACACGGCCAGACGGTGCTATGGTGCCACCAGCTGGAAGCAAGGAGGAAAACTGAGACCCTGCCCCTGCATGATATAAGCCTCTGCCAGACATGATCCCTTTAGTTTGCTTTGCCCCCTTTGGAACAATCACCCAAGTTGTTTCTTTCTCCCTCCTTCTGCCTCTCCGCCTCCTCCTTTATTTCTCTATAATAAAGGGGGGAAATAGAGAAGAAAAAGAGGACTGCCCAGACACTTCCCTTCCTATTCCTGATCTCCCAAAGCAACCCTACAGCAATCATGCCAGGTCCACCCCCCCACCTGCTTTGGAACATTAGCTCCACCATTATGGAAAGCCACCTGCTGATGTTTCATCGGATGCTTGTGTTAGGGATGTATTTTCTCAGGGGGATTGAAACCTTCCTGGTTCCTCTCAATCCTCTGTCAGAGATTAAGCATCTGCTCTTACAAAGAGGTTCTTCTAGGTCTGTTGTACAGAAAGATGCCTATTTACATATCTACATTTTGTATGACAACTGATGCTTCTTTCATGTCACCCACAGGAAGGGCCATTACCAATTCATCATCTTTCCAGCTGGCCTGTCTTCCCTTCTCCCCTCCTCCCCCCCGAGTATATGTGAAGATCCTAGTGATGCTGATCTCCAGTCTTTGTCATGAGTGGACGTTTGTACCCTTATCCTTGTTTGAGCTCTTTCAACCTCTTCCCTTAAGGGGTTTCAGTAGAGTTACCTTTTGCAGCACCCCCATTTTGGTCTGATCCTGAGCTCTCTGCTATGAAAAGCTTTCATTTCCCTAGACAGACTCTTGTTTCTTGTTGAGCACTCTGTTGACTGTCAGGGCCTCCTCCCTGGTTCTTGCCAGTGCAACCTGGAGTTATTGGGATGCTACTTAGCCTGTGTGGACTTAAGCCCAGATCCACAAAAGTGTTACATTGAAACCAGGGGAAGTTAGAGCCTAAACCCCTTTGTGGATCTGGGCCTTAGTCCCTTGTGTGTGGCTCATTTTGGATTCCGGTAGTTCTGTGGAGGCCCTGACATCCCTGGTTCTCGTACCTGATGAGTGTCAGAAATCTAACCCCCATCCCTTTTATAAGTAGGGTCTCCTTATTGATTTGAGCTGTGAGACTCCTCTCTTCCTCCCAGATGCTTGCAGAGAACTTGAATCTTCTCTTACGGGCCAGTGCACTGCTCCCACCTGCCCCATACACAAATGATTACATGGCTACTGAATGGAGTTGCTTCCTAAGGGAGACTGCTAGTGGGAAACAGCTTGGTTAGCAGCAGAAAATGTCTACCTCACGTTCTCTTAGGATTTGTTGGATCTTTTCAGCCTGGTTGAGTCAAGGAATATCACTGCCCTATTACGCTCATTCTGGCATGTTTTGGATTTTCTAATGTCAGGCTTCAGCAAAGGTGTCAGCATCAGTGCTCTCCATTTGCATACCTCTGCTATAGTGGCTATTCAAGGCCTTATTGAGAGCAGGGACATTGTTCTACATCCCTAAATTGAGAAGTTTTTTCCCGTTATCTCTACAAAGTGGTGGTTCATCTAGTCAGTCCTCAGCAGCACCTAGACTTTGCCTTGCAGGTCTGATTGGGAGTCCCCTTCTGAGCCTTTTGGGCAGGCTCCTTTAGCATTTACTTTCTTTTAAGGCTGTTTTCCTTATTCTGGTCACCTTTGCCAGGTGAATGACTGAATGGAACTCAGTCGTCATATATTCATTTTACCTGCAGCTCTTTCCAAACAATGTGAGTTTTTTTGCTTCCTCAAGAATTCATTCCTAAGGTGATTTCTGAATTCCATGTGAATGAGCCCATTGTTCTCCCTACTCTTTGCCCAAACGCGGTGTCTCCCTAGATAAGCAGCTGCATTTGTTGGATATTGAGTTAGTTCTGAAGCATTCTTTGTCATTTGCAAGAGTTTAGACAGTTGTGCCCTGAGCCACTGTCACTAGGTAAGTCTGACTGTATTCTGATAGCATGTGATCAAGCTGGTAAACCTCATCCCAAGGTAGTAAAATGCCATTCAATTAGAGTCTCTACATCGTGGACAGTGAGACCTGAGGCATTTGCTTTGGATGTGTGGAAGAGAGCAACCTAATCTTCTCCTCACCATCACTATCAACTAGTTATCTCCACTTCTTGGGCTGCCTTTGCAAAGTTTGCTAAGAGCAAAAAAATTAAGCTTGCCTCTTGGGCATCTGTATCCTTTATCTGTCCATGACTCCTGTGTCATAGGGTGGGAGAAGAGAGAGATGTACAACAAGGGAAAATTACATACCTGATAATTGTGTTTGTCATAGTCTCCTCTTTTCCCATCCCACATTCCATCCTCCTCCTCTCTTGGGAAATCACTGGTACTGTCTGTACAAAAGTTAGAGGAGGAGTATTCTGGCAATATTCAATCTTTTGTTCTGTCTGTCTTTGCATCTGTGCTCTGGAAGCATCTTTCACTAAAGGGACAGTGTGTGCCTGAGGTCTACAGAAAGAGAAGTGGTTTGTGCATTTCTTTGCCTCTTTGCTTGCAGTTGGAGGCAGCATGAGACTCTGTCTATGATTCCTGTTTCACAGGATAAAAGAGGAGACTGCAACAGTTACCAGGGATATAATGTTCCCTTTTCTTCCCTTTTTCAGTGTACTGTATATGTAGGTTGGTTTGTGTGTATGGATGTATTTGTTGCTTTACTGTGCATGGATAGCTATCTAAATAAATATGCATTCATCATCCTGAACACTGAAAACCAGATACAGCTTTCTCCCCCAGTTTGTCTTGAGTATGTACATGGATTTACAAGTCTTTGCACCATTAACACCAGTATAAATGACAGCAGCAACTGAATCTAGCCCAATGTTAAATAATAAAAACCTTTAAAATAATTCATGCTAAAAATGGTTGGAGAAACCATGATTTCCAATCCTCCTATACGGGCAAAATAAAGAAATAAAAAAACCCAAACTTTTGTGTGTGAAATCAGAGTTTGTCTAGACGAGGAGTTAGTTCACAGCAAGATGGGGTATAAATCGACCCTACGCTAGCCTGGCATGGACTAAGTGTCCATGTGGACCCTGCTGCTGCGCACTAAAAGTTGTCTAGTGTGGCTGTCCAGTAGATTGGGCCTCCTTAAAGTATTTACGGTACTTTAAATTAGGCACATGCATAATTCATTACTTTCTTATTTCTGTGCAGTGAGAAGTAAATGTAGAAACAGAGTAAGATGGTGATGATGATAGCTCTTGCAAATGTAGCTTAAAATTGTAAGCAAAACAAGTTAATACTTTACCATGGGGATAAAAATCAATGTAGAGAAATTCTTTAATCAATCTTAGGGCAGGTCTTCACTGCGGGGGGGTTGATTTAAGATACGCAAATTCAGCTACGCGAATAGCATAGCTGAATTCGACCTATCGGAGCCGACTTACCCCGCTGTGAGGACGGCGGCAAAATCGACCTCCGTGGCTCCCCGTCGACGGCGCTTACTCCCACCTCCGCTGGTGGAGTAAGAGCGTCGATTCGGGGATCAATTGTCGCATCCCGACGAGACGCGATAATTCGATCCCTGAGAGATCGATTTCTACCCGCCGATTCAGGTGGGTAGTGTAGACATAGCCTCAGTTGATTGAAGCCTAAAAATATAACTATATCTCAGCTGAGTGCTGTACATAGTGCAGTTTTATATCAGTTCAGTGTTGTTGTTTTTTACCTGTCTCATGTTCTGTGGCAGAGAGATTCTACTGGACTTCAGGGGGACTGAGCAATATAAAAATACTAAGGTAGCTATAGGCTTCTTGATTATGAAATGTTAAGTGAATATCCAGTCTAAGCATCTCTTTCAAGGGTAGCAGCATCTATGGGCTGTAGTGGTGCATGCGGTTATCTCAAGTCAATTTTTTCATGCTCTAAGAAAGATTATGTGGAAAAATATCCCCTCACCCCAACATCTCGGGGGAGGGGACATTTGCTCGGACTTCAGGGAGAATATAGTGTCCCTGGAAGGCAAATGTGGGGGAAGGGGAATGAAAACTCAGACCCCCCCCCAAAATGGAGAAGGGTGCATGTCGAAGCCATGCCCTCCCTTCGGGTTTTGCTGCATCCTTTTGGTTGGCTAAGGAGGTTTGTGGTATCTGATTGGCTCCTCCCTGGTAAGTTATATCTTTCCCTGTGCATGTTTTTGTGGATTGGGAAGGATTTTTTTCCCACTAGGTGAAATTAGCTGAGGTCTTGTGAGATTTTTTGCCTCCTTGCAGCATTGTGGAGGCACAATTGGGGCACAGACTGGGATTTAGAAGCCTATTAAATGAAACTATAGAAATGTGTAGTTGTTGTAACTTGTGGCAATGCAGTGCAGGTAAAGGCTAAAAGGTGCAGCTCCCAGAGGTAAATAAGACCAATGATTTGAAGTTGTGGACCTTGTACCTGTAAGGAGAGGCCTAAAAACACTCTATAGCCCATCCCCACAGAGGAGGAAGGTTAGGGGACTCAGAAGTGAACTGAGTCCTGGGAGGTAGGTTGTGGAGGGGCGGGTCTACGTTGAGTTACTACTTAGGCCTGGTCCACACTAACCCCCCACTTCGAACTAAGATACGCAACTTCAGCTACATGAATAACGTAGCTGAAGTCGAAGTATCTTAGTTCGAACTTACCGCGTGTCCAGACGCGGCAGGCAGGCTCCCCCGTCGACTCCGCGTACTCCTCTCGTGGAGCAGGAGTACTGGCGTCGACGGCGAGCACTTCAGGGATCGATTGCTTACTGCCGGAGGTAAGTATAGACGTACCCTTATATGGTGGGAGCCCTGTAACCCTCTATTGGACCCAGTTAAATGCTGGGTATGTGAGATGAGGGGGCATACATCACCTCTACCTGGTGTTACTTTAATAAAGTTGCAGCCTGCCACTTAAAATCCACTGTCGTGTCTCTTTTGTCCCCCCGAGTGTCCTGAGGAAACTATTGGAGTGAGAATGACTCATGCCAGCACATAGGAAATCTGGCACTGCTTTAAATCTGGCACTTCAAGTTTTAAACTCCATTTCTGGCAGCAGTTTTAAGACTTTAATCAGAGAACATACAGTACACAGCTACATACACGGACTCCTATAATGGAGGCTAAAATAGGAATATGAACAATTTTCTATCACTTCCGTGCAAGTATCCATTCACTTGCTAAGTGTAGCTTTTAAAACAATGTGTATCCAAATCAGTGAAGTCGACCTCTTTCAGGTATCCCTGTTTCACCTACCTTGCAGCTTAACATGAATGTAGTGATTTAATTGTTCAAAGATGCACTTAAAGATTTCCTTTTGTCTTTTGTCTGAGACAAAAAAATAAAAAATTGGCTTAAAACTTCTACGAAACACTGTGGAGGTGAAAAGTCAAAGTTAAGGGTTATTGCTGAATGAACAATATTTATAATGAGTAAAATGTCTTTAGAATTATACAGTTTTGCTTCATTATTAATTTATTTCATTTATGAGGTCTAGAAATGTTACTATATCTACCATCACTCTTCTCCTGAAGGATAGTTTTATGCTTAGGCCACTAGATTAGGACGCACGAGTTCTTAGTTTACACTTTCCTGTTGTGCCACAGACTTCCCGTGTGTCCTTGGGCAACTCACTTAATCTCTTTATGCCTCAGTTCCCCATATGTAAAATACATATATTTTCCTAAATCACAGGTGTTGTGAAGATAAATCTATTAATCTTTGTGAGGCACTCTGATATTACATTGATGGGAGCTGTATAAGTAACTGGAGCGAGTAAGACAATGAAATCAATTAGAAGTCCTGTCAGCTAGGAGTATAGGAACACAATTAAATAAATCTTATGATGATGGAATGTTGTTTTAGTGTGTAAAGCACGGTACTCTGTGTCAGTACACACCTGGATTCTATTATCAGCTCTACTCATGACTGTGTGTCCTCTTGGGAAAGTCACTTAATTTCTCTGTACTTTGGTTTACCCATTTGTAAAATGAGCATAACAATGCTTACTTCACAAAAGCGTAATGATATTTAATTAACAAATGTTTATAAAGCACTAGGAGATTATCAAACAAAAGATGTGATCTACTTCAATATAGTTTATATGCAAGCTATGTTGGTGTGGTGGTGTTATTTGAGGCCATCACTCTTTTGGTTATGATTAGATTTAATAATAAAATTAACACTGTGCATGTGTAGTAGGACTTTTTAAATCATATTTAACATTATTTCAAAGTCAAACTTCTTCATGTAGGGCAAGTGATGTATTCCTCATTCAGAATCACAGGGTGTATAAGCATAGATGTTTGGATAAAAAAAAAATTATAGAAGTGTGGAGTATTTATTATTCATTACTGGTGACGAGCTAACCTGAAAAAAATCAGAATATGGAATCTGTTGATGCTTCTTTAAACTTTAGGCAGCCGCCCCTTCCCAACCCTATAATGTATTCTGGAGGAGGTAGTCCTGAAGCATTCTATTCTTTTCCAGTGTCTTCAGAAGGGATGGAGGGAGGAAAGGTAAACCTATTGTTTGCTTCATTCTTTCTAGATTTTCACATGACTGCCAGCTGATATCCTTCCCCTCTGACCTCTTTTAGGGGAGTCAGTCTGCTTATTTACCAACCTCATGTAGATAGTTTAAGGTCATGTTATCAACCCAACCGTTGGCAGAATAAAAATGCTTCCTTTTTGTTTAATATTTTGTTTTACCACCCGGATGACTGTACATCAGACCATTTTAACTCAGCAGCAGGTTACTAATTATTTGGGTAATAATTTCATAGATGCAATGTAATGTTTCATGCATAATTATTTATTAATTTTTTATTCATTGTGAGGAGAGCAATCTGACCATTCAGATAATTTGTTAAAGAGTTTTTGAATTGCGTAAATAACTGAAAACTATTTGTGTGAATGGAGCCCTTCCCTCCACCACATAAATAGTTTTTCTTTTTATTTATAAGCTCAGAAATATTGAAGGAAGTCTTTTGATCAGTCACAAGCAAAATTAAAGAAAGTTAGTAACATGAGCGCTTTGATTTCCTTCAACAATAGGTTTTAATTAAATCTTTTGGTAGAATCAACATGTTTGCTAAGCAGGAAAACAGTATAGAAGGCCTTACAGCAGTGGTGGGCAACCTGCAGCCCATCAGGGTAATCCACTGGCGGGCCGTGAGACAGTTTGTTTACATTGACCATCCACAGACACGGCTGCTTGCAGCTCCCAGTGGCTGCGGTTTGCCGTTCCTGGCCAATGGGCTGTCGGCCGTGCCTGCGGACAGTCTCGTGGCCCGCCAGCGGATTACCCTGACGGGCCGTGTGTGGCCCATGGGCTGCAGGTTGCCCACCACTGCCTTACAGTTTATATTTAGCAGGAAAATATTTCTTTCCTCCAAAAATCTAATGACATCACCAGTTTTTCTTTTTCTGTAGATTTGGAACGAGTTAACATAAATGCAAAAAATATAGTCCTCCCATCATGGAGGCATTGATTACTGCTAACCCTCTTCCTTAGATATACTTAGTCCGGCTATGTTGGAAGAAGGACAGGAGACTCTCGATGAGGTTTAATTAGGGTACAACTTTATTCTTAAATGTCTGGGAGTACCCAGCAGATAAAAGTGTGTACTGCAGTCAATTCCATGATCATTTTGATATATACCTGGGAGGTTTCTGTCTATATCTATATCTATATCTACCTCTCCCTTACCTATCCTGGTCCTCAGCCAACTTGCTGCTGGGGCTTCACTATCCCCACCCGCTTGAATAAGGGTTTAGGGGGAAGGCTATGTAGGAGGGATGGGGTTGGCTTCCTATCATGTCAATTTTAGGAGTCCCAAAGCTCCCCATTTTTGCTCTTTTAAAGAATACCTCCTTTAAATCCTTTACCAATCCATTTTATCTGAGCACTGTATCCCTTCCCTAACTCCAACCTCCAGCCAATAAATGTTGTAATGTGAATAAGACTACCAGTTTTTTTAAAAAAATGCAACAGCTCATATGCCTCTGTTGTTTGAGATATTCTTGCTGAATTTCTGGAACTTTAGGTAATTCAGTGCTGTCATCTGCCTATATCCTGTGGCATCCTAAAAATGCTCCACTTGGGTCCTCGCATTTCTGCTGAGCCTGTAAATGTTTTTGTGGAGATGCCCTGGCTGCCCTGCAGTACTATGCATGAGAACAGGTGCTTCAGAAGGTGCTGACATCGCTTTTTGAGGATGTGGAGCTGGTTTACCATCTGGCACTCTAAAGGAGCAGAAATATGTTAGCAACTCTTTCAAAATGCCAGAAGGATGGAGGGAACTGGGATTAGAAGACTGACAGTCCTTTGCCCCACAGATAATTTGATTTGCCATGATAAAGGGCAAGGGAGTAGTTAGACTCTCTCCCGTTTTACTTTAGGAAAGGAGATAAAGAAAAGAGGGCTGCTAATATCAATTTTCCTAAAGTGGCATAAAGAGGGGAAACCTCAGAGAAGATTTTGTAGGAATTGTTTGCACTATTATTTATTTTCTGTAGTATCCACAGTGTGCTAAGCTTTAAGGAAGTCTCTTCTTGCATGCATGCCAAATGTGAAGATTTTAAACAAAGCTATTTTTAAATGATCAGAGTACAGAGTATTTTTCATATCCAGACAATTTAAGATTTTCCTAACTTTCTGAGGTGAAAAAAAGTCTCTGGGCTAAGACCAAACTAAAAAAATGTTTTATCAAATTTTAACAGCAACTGAAAATAGGAATTCAGAATAAAAGTATTAATTTAGACTGTGGTGACGCTATAACCCAATCATACCTACTACAAGCAAGGTTCACATACCAAAGAGGAGAGTTTGTTGGAGCTGTAGTTCTTGTCATCCTTAAAGATCTATGTGTCTCTGTCATTACAGGCTCTACCTCTAGATAATCAACTATAACGTGAGTAATGCGTCCTGAGTCAGAGGTAACATGCATTCTACTTAGCAAAATGAAACAATGGGGTCAGCCTGCAACTAAAAAGACCTGCCGTGATTAGATCACGTTGAAAAAATTGATGTTGTAAATTATTTTAAGTTACTTATATTAATCTTAAGTTTTAAAAGTGGACAGGTAGGCCTCTTAAGTCATATCATGAGTTAAAATACTATGTGTTAAAATAAACCCAAGCAATCCCATCCAAACAAAACCTGCTCTGAACCCTTCAACAGGATTCAAATAAAGGAGTTTGCTGTAAATGAAATTCTCCTTTCCTTGAATGCTTAACTAAGTACTAAAACCTTGGTGTCTTTTTTGTTGGTTTTGTTTATTCTTCCTCTTTACAGAACATGGGATAATACACAGAATTTAAGATTAAAAAAATGCATTAAATATGGTGGTCTAAAAACATTGTTGCTTTAAGAACAGGAGTACTTGTGGCACAAGTACAAAGGCTTGGTCTACACTAACCCCCCAAATCGAACTAAGGTACGCAACTTCAGCTACGTGAATAACGTAGCTGAAGTTCGAAGTACCTTAGTTCGATCTTACCTCAGTCCACACGCGGCAGGCAGGCTCCCCCGTCGACTCCGCGGTACTCCTCTCGCCGAGCTGGAGTACCGCAGTCGACGGCGAGCACTTCCGTCCAGACAAGACGCGATAAGTCGAACCCAGAAGTTTGATTGCCAGCTGCCGAACTAGCGGCTGGGTATAGACGTACCCTTAGAGACTAACAAATTTATTAGAGCATAAGCTTTCGTGGACTACAGCCCACTTCTTCGGATTACTCCTGCTCTTTGGTCAAATCCTACATGTTGACTAGCTGACTTTTATTAATGCATTTTGAAATTCCATACAAGAAGCTAGTATTAATGCAATATTTAGAAATCAGGAAATTCAGTGCTGAGTTTGAAAGCTCAAACATAACTTTGCCACACTGTGCTTATTTTGTAAAATATTGTGTAATTTTATATCCTTTAAAATTATTTGTCTCATAATAAAATGAAAACTGGAAATTCTTGCATAACCTTGCATATAGCAACATTGGGTGTCCAGATTGGGTTTGTTGTTTACCTCAAGATCAACAAAACAAGACAAACTGAAACAGAATCAGTTTAGTGTTGTATAGTGGTGAAAATTTAGAAATAAATGGCCCTGAATTTAATTTAGGTGGTAAGTGAATCATCTTGTTAGAAATACATATATGTTCCTCCTCATGCAGCCCACAGAATAATTCGCACTGAAGTGCCTCTTTTTGGTACATGGGTTTGCGTGTGTTAGGGCAATTTGGAAGGAGTTTCTTTATACAGAATTTTGGAGACAATTGTAATACTTGTGACTGCTTTTCATTTACTTTTCTAATTCTTTCCTTGAAGCAATTAGAAACATATTTTATCTAAGGAATTCAAATTTCTTTACCAAGGAGATGGTATATCATAGATGGGGAAACCTAAAGTACAAAGGCATTATGTCATATGGGCTAGACTTTGCCTCTCCCTGACGTGATTATCTACTGTGGGAGAAGATACTAGGGTCCCAATAGTATCACCCGAAATTTGACCCATCCAGTGTTCGTACACATGTACTCAGTGGTTTGACTGACAGCTAGTTCTCCTGTCTAATGTAAGGTGACTTGTCTTGCTCACACAGTTCCCCACGTGAATAAATGCGAATAGCAGTAAACAGCAATTTTGGCAGCAAATCAGCTAGTTTTGTGTGAAGTAGGAGAATAGCTACTTGGAATTTGGGCAGGCCTTGCAAGACACAATCCAGCCTCTCTCAACAGCAGGATCAAAAGAACAAAGCAGTTTTGATGACAAAACATGTGTACTGTGTCACACAAAGAAAGGCTCGACTACAAGTAGCCAAGTTACCCTCCTGTCTTGTCCTCCTAGGGGTGTTGAAAGTCTGAAGTCTTAAAGGGGGGGATTGGGAATTGCTGGGGGTGATGGTAGCAGGGAGATCTTGAAGAGAGCTCCTGGAAGATAAATTTAGTTTACTTGGAAGAGGGCTTTAATCCAGTGCCTTTAGAATAGCTTGTTCTGACATTTTTCAGTTTCAGGCATGCTTCCCCTTCACTTCCTACTTTTAATCGCCCCCTCCTCCACTAAAATAAAATTAAATCTATTGTTCAGTTTGTATTGATACTTCTGTTTTATTCTGTTTTGCTGAGGTCTTACAATGTTCATTGGTTTGTTTATGCTTCCCAGAGATCATCAGTGCTGAGTAGCAGTTTCCCTTAATCTATCCTTGCCAATCTGATAGCTGTCTTGTTCCCTCAAGAATCTTAGTATTTCCTATTCAAGAGAGATGAAACAGTCTGAGGCTGACTGGTCCAGAAATGAGATTCTTACGAGGGCATCAATGAAAGTGGAAGGTGGTCTTCATTTGAAGATTATAGCTAATTTTTCATTGGAAAGATCTTAGTCAACTAAAATTGTTTTTGCCCCAGAGAATCAAAATTGGAATGTACAAATCCTAATCATTTTCAGTGTTCTTCTTTAATCCCCACAACTCTCACTCAAAGGTTAGAGAACCTTCCATTTATTTGAAAGTACCCCAGGAAAGGCAGGACAGTGTTCATCTAAGCATAGTTTGAAAATGTACATTAAGTAGTTTTTAAAAACCTGGCAGCATAACCAAAAAATCAGTTAATATATCTTTCTGCCTGTTATATTTAGAAAGGGGATGGAATTAAAGCACAAGGCATGATTCTCTCATGCAACCTCATTCTAACTTATATGACAAGAATCTTGCATTACTGCCATAACTCTGTAACTTGCACCATGTCGTCCTCTTCAAGACTCTTAGTTTTGCTTTATTCTGCACCAGGATTCCTTCACAGAAATCTTTTCAGTTGATTTACACTGTTATAGAATTAAAATGAACAGTGGGTTACATATAGAGAGAGGGTGTTTAACAAGTGAGAATTTTAATTCAGTCTTTCTGGCAGCATAAAGGAGAATGAAATTACAGGTATATTCAAGGTGGTAACTTTCCTTGGTCCTTAAAAACTCACAAAATGTTGAACACATCCATGTGAATCAGAAAGCACCATTATGGAGACACAAAGTGGTTTTTCTTAAGATAGTAGTACTCAGAACCAAACGTTTTAAATTTTATTCGGTAACCTTCTAGTTGCTATACATATTATTAAAGTAAGCTGGAGACTATGGCAAGATGGTGAATGTATTCTACAAAACTTGATGAATGAATATGTGTAGTTTTATTCAAAGTACTATAGCAAAATGAGTGGTGGTTTTGGATTGAAATCACCTGGGAAAGGACATATGTGAAGAAGTGAAGGGGTGTGTGTGTGTGGTGTGTGTGTACCTTTTATATATATATATATATATAAAGTTCCAGCCACGCTTAAAAGTCCAGTGTGGAGTCCAGAAGGGATTCCATAGGAGCAATTTTGTCAGTGTTCTGCTTCCCTGTTTACATTGATATACTATACAAACACACCTTGGTGGAGAGAAGATGAGAATTTAACATTTCATGCAATGCATTTTGCTGTACTGAGAAAGGATGACTAGGTTCACTGTAGCACTTGAAGAATGATGATGGCAGCCTTCCTGTGCCTCAAGACTATTGACACAGGCACTATTGCTGACTTTGATCAATATGCCAATCAGCAACTCTGAAAATAATTGGTGATTGGAAAAATCAATGTATGATTTGGCATAATGGATGAACAAGCCAAATAATATGTATATTCTGAGAATCTTACATTCGACTTAATTTCTTGGCAGCATAAATTTGGTTACCAGTTTTGCAGTAAATCTGAGTTTGTTCTCATGCACCCAAGAGTAAATTCCTTGCAGTGAAAGGGAAACCACATACAGATGTGTTTCACTGCTATACTAGACTAATAAAGGACAACATCAATGCTCCACTTCTTGATATTTTTCCATCTTATCCTTCCATAAGTAGCAACATGCTATAGGTAGCATTGTACTATGTGTATTTACTTCATAGGTTTGGAAATTTCATATACCAGTTAGAAAATTTTCTTGTAAAAAGAACAAAATTAAGAATGTTTTTAATCATGATCCTTTAAAGTTAGGAGAAAACATAGTTATTAATGTTTAAAATGAGAAAAGGAGAGACACTTAGGGATGTAAAATATGATAAAACGAATAGCTTTCTAAACACACAGGCTAAGATTTTCAAGTTACTTGTGATTTTGGGTACCTCAGCTTTTAGGCGGTCAATCTGAGACACCTTAACGGGGCCTGATTTTTTTTATTTTTATTTTTTTTAAGAATACACTGAGGGCTTGCTCTCTGAAAATCAGATATCTTTAAGGTGTTCCATACTGGCAATCTAAAATCTATCATTAGTCACTTTTGAAAAGCTTACTCAAGTTGTGTACCATAACAACTTTCCTTTTTTCAAAAGCTACATACAACAAATTATTCCAAAAAATTCTACCAAGTATTTAGAAGAAAAGGACAATTAGTCTTTTCACACTCAAGTGCCATATTTCACAATATTTGCAAAGTACTGTAATGTAAATGGGAAATTTTATTTTTGGACTGATGTTCAAGTACAGTAGCTAGATTACATTTCATTTATTAATTTATTGTAATTTAAATGGATGAAATTATTTAGAATAAAATTTCAAAAGCTGTGGTGTTTAAATTAACTAGGCTTTTAAATTTATTTTATAGCATTGTAAAGAATAGAAGTCTTAACTGAACCCTGTTATGCTTGCATCTGCCTGAAGTAGTAATATTTTAATGGTGTTTACAGTAATATTAATAGTATAATATTAGCATTTTTAAAGAGTAGAGGTATGGCAACATATATTTAGTAGAGTTTACAGTAATTATGAAGCATAAGATGTGCAGTTAAATTATGTTACTCTGGGTTAGACTGTATGAGATAGAAGCTAGGTCCTTTTAACCCTTTAACCTCTAAGGAAATACATCAGTGTATAATTAGTTTAAAAATCACAATGAGATTAAACTGTGTGTTTTGGATGGAGGAGCAGTAGTTTAGTCATTCTAATAGCTGAAATGGTACATACCCATTTTAGTGTACTGTAATAAGTATTATTTTTAGTTGGCATGTTTTCTAATACTGTAATTTAAATTTTGACAGTTTTGCAGAGTTAATCTTCTAAAATATATATATATACACAAACCTATTATGTTGTTATTAAGAAGGGAACATTACCTCTTGAATACTGTACCTCAATTTTATTGTAATGATTTTGCTGGTTACCAGGTGGGGTGGCAGTTGAAAAATTTGGTGAATGCACTACGAGAGGATCCGAGTGGTGTTATCTTAACTTTGAAAAAGCGACCTCAGAGCATGCTTACCTCAGCACCAGCTTTACTGAAAAATATGAGATGGAAGCCCCTTGCTCTGCAGGTAATGAAGCTTAATCATAAGTCATACACCATCATTTTAACTATAGATTATCTCAGTGATGCTTTATTGTGCTTCATCTCAGCAGCATATGGATTTAATCTTGTATGCTTTGAAAACTTGTTTGTGAAATGATATCTGCACAGCTTGTTCTCATAGGCGCAGTTGAAATTAAATCCATTAGTTAGACCTTTTAAAATGAAAAGACAATCCATAAGATCTTTTGTGGTTTGGAAGTATTTAAAAATTATCCCAGATAACCGCAGGGTAATACTTCTAATCTACACAAATTGTTTGAGGGCTCCCTTCATTTTTATGGGCATAGTTAGGAAGCTGCTATATTATAGTTTAGGTTCTTTTAAGGATTACATAGCAGCATAATTTATAAATAGAGAAAAAATGTGATTTTGTTTTCAATTTAGCCAAGTACTTAATCAAGTGCACAACTTTAAGCATGTGCCTAAATATTTTGTGAATCAGGACCTTAGACAAGTACATGACTTTACTCCTCTGAGTAGTCCCATTGAAGTCTGCTCACGTGAGCAAAGGTATGCCTAAATTATTTGTAAGGATCAGTTCCTTAGTACTTAAAATATGTGCAGGTCTACAGAAGGTCTAAGCTGACCCTTTATTTCTCTTGTTTTTTAATAAAACTACAGTATGCCAAAAATGGAAATAGTTTAGTCAAAAATTTAGCATTTTACTTTAGTATAAAACATCACTGTGATAGCTTTATTTCCTAATAATTAAATTTTAGGAAATCCAGAATAATCTATCTCCAGGCCGATTAAATCATTTTACCAATTGATGAAAGCTGAAAAATAATGTATTTCCCCTTCACTTCAGTTGGGACATAATCTAGGAAGAACTTTATTTTCCTTGCATAAAAATTGCATTCTTAAGAGAGATTATTATCCTATTTTAAACATAGTCTAATTTAAAAATTAATACTGTTCATTGAAATAAAAAGTCATATTGTGAAGGAAAATGAGATATGGAAATGCCACTGCTGATAGTGGCTTTCTTTGCCATTTAAAATGCTAACAGGTTTATAAAAGCAACTAATACCATTCATCACATCCTTTCCTCAACCCCACCTCCATGGTTAAATATGCCATTGTCTTTCAACTTGAATAGCTGTTAAAAAGATTAAGTTGTCTTAGCATTTAAAACATGAAGTACTCCATGGAAATGTGGCATTAAGTTTCAACCAACAAATAGCTGATCAGCATCTGAGTATATAACTGAAAATATGTATGCATGATAATGGGCATATGAATGTACTTACTTGAAAGTTGTGATTTTATCAAAGTTTTTTTGCTGACAATATAACCATCAGTGAAAAATACACACCATTGCTTAAAATGAGACTGTACCCTATTTCCTCTGTAGTATTTTTTGGTGACATTATGTCCATTTCATTAAATATTTGTTCTGGCTCTACTTGAGTGTCTGCCACTAGACTATTCCCACTAAAGATCCCACAGCAGGATTTTATAAGGGATAGTGGAGTAGTGGAGACACATGAATGTGCAGTTAAATCAAGAGAGGAGACAGGCTACTCCAAAGGGATGGGGTGGGAGGGGGGATCAGACAGCAACCAGCTTCCACCCTTTAGGCTTCATACAGCAAGAAAGCATGAGTCTCTAAAGGGCTCACTGAGCCTTCTTACATGGGAGTGAGAATCCATTAAACTCCCCTGAAGATTGTTGAGATGCTTCTGCTGCTGTGATATGTGCATCAGGGACATCATTTGTTATGGAATGAGGAGGCAATTGCCTCCCTCCCCTCGTCATTTTCATAGTTCCTCACCACTCAGTGCTGCGGTGTCTCCCCCAGGCCTCCAGCAGCCACTGGGGAGCAGGCCATTGTCAACACCGTCTGCCTCTTCCCACTAGCTGGATGGGTAGCAGCGGCAGTAGCTTGGGCCAGGTCTAAGAAGAGCAGGAAGAGGCCTGGTCCCTGCACCAGGCCAGCCATGTGCGAGACACCTCTTCTGGCCTGCACCCTTCCCATCTCTCTGGGATAGGGCCAGGCCACCACACCCCCTCCTTGAGAGTAAGACCGGCCCCCTAACCTCCCACAAGCAGCTGTAGCCTCAGTGAGAAGAAGGAGGTGAGGATGGTGACACAGCTTTGCCCCCCACTCCCAGAATTTTTCTGAAATGATGGCCCTAATGAATGTGCATGCACCAACATGCAAGCATGAGGCCTATAATTCACCCACTCCTCAAAATCTTAATTTAATCGCTAGATGAAAAGGTTTTCATGTGCACATGGCATTATATTGCAGAGATGAAAATTCACTTCTCTCTTAATTTGTTCGATTTGGGTCTAGTTTACAGTTTAGCATACTTAGAATGTCACAGAGCAGATACAGTTTTTAAAGTGAAATGTTAAAGGTTTTTTTCTCACAATAATAGTATAGGAAATACTGGTAGTTTTTGAGGATATTTTGATTAATAGAAACTGAAATCCTATTAAAGTATTATAAATACAAACCTGATATGACATGGTGATATGTTATAGTCTTATTAGATATGACATAAAAGAAAAAGCCAGGAATCTTATTTTCGCATGTTTGTGTGTGTGTGTGTGTGTGTATATACATATATATATATATATATATATATATATATATATATATATATGTGTGTGTGTGTGTGTATCTGCGGTACTTCATGGCTTTCTAAAGTGAGGGATAATTATTTTCTGTAGAAAAAGTTTCAACAATAAGTAGGACAAATTTCAGAATCTGCATAATGCTAAGATCTGTCTTGTTAACTTAAACACATTGGAGTTAAACAGAATACCAGTTGGCCCCAGATGAAATCAATTTTAGAGCTTAAATACTGAATAAGTGTGTAATAGCTATGGCAAATTCTGATTAAAAGCAAAAAAGGTGCCATACTCTCACAGCTGTTCAAAAGTATGAACTGATTAGCATCAGACATCTGCATCGATTATCCATACTATTTTGATGATATTTTCATTTCTCTACAAATCCTAATGTCACTGTCCAGAACACAGTTTACTCCAAAATTTACACTTTGTAATTAGAAATTGCTATTTTGTGTTTCCTAAGTATGTGCTAGTTTCACAGACAGCTGATATTTTGTTTAATGGCAGTGGGAAAGACTTACTATAGGGAGAGGGTGAAAAATGGATGTTAACATAAATAGATAAAAGGAACATCTCCATAGTCTCTTTTTTCGAACCATAACATATTTGCTATATCAAGATGTCATTAAATAATGGAGAATGTTATAAGTGTGCAATCATCTCAAAGCTAAAACTGTTCAATAATTTCAGCACACATAAGCAATAATAAAATCCATACCCCGAAATAAGGTCTTGTGAAAGCACAAAATATAAGAAGATATATCCATAGCAACAGGTGTGGAGAGGAACTATAATTAGTTATTGACTTAGCGCCTGTAAATTAGCTTTTTATTTAACTTCTGCAAGAGGGGTGAGTAGAAGAAAAGGGCAAAATATGATTTCCGAGATTAATCAAATAGTATTGAGTGTTGTAGGGGAAAGTGGGACTTGGCAAAATGTAAGAAGCACTGGTAGTGAAACAGAGATTTAGTTTTTGAAAGCGCCTGCATCAGCAAACATCTCTAATAGTTGTCGCATCAAACTTGGAGGCATAAATGGTTCAGCAAATTAAATTAAGGGGCTCATTTACATTGGGATCTTGTAATTGAAACCTTTTAAATCACAGTTCTAACAGAATAATATTGACACATTAGTCACTAAACTGCCCTCTGCTTGCTTAGTTGATAATTGTATGTACGAACATGAATGTTTGTCATTTGGAGCAAGATTTAAAAAATCAAAGATTTAATGGCGCAATATTAAGTATGCCAATAAGATGGGTGAATGCTAGATGAAGTACTCCAACGTCAGCACTGTGTAAGTGCGACTAATGACTCTGTGGTATATGAATCATTTCAGTGCAGGAGATGACAGGAGTTGTGAGAGTTTTAAGCTTTTTTTAATATGTCCTGGTAATATTGTTAACCACCTGTTGTCCACTGAAAAACTTTTCTCCTCTTGTAGTGCTCTAAACTTGTAATACATCAACCAAAAGTTCATGGTCTGTAGATGTGAAAAGGGCTTGTTGATAGTGCCAGTTGGCAAATCTGAAAAACTACGAGTCCCACAAGCTTATTTTTGTGAATGCAATATGTTTATTTTCCACAACTTGTTCCTGTTGTAAGTGTCTTGCCATTGATAATGCGCAAGTGACATTTAACAAATGGAACTTTCTGTTGACTCCTTCATTAGGTTTCCTTCTTTTAGCAGACATTGACTAATTTGTTTTTTCACAATTATTATATGCTGAAAATATCTCTGAGAGGTAAAAAAGTAAAATAAAAAAAATGCCAAATCTCTGTAGCAGGCTGGAAACCAGAGTGCAAAAATATGACTCAGCATGCAGAATAACGCTGACTAGAATATGGCTTTTATATTGCACAACATCATATAATGAGGTCCCAGCCTGTGTACATGTGTGCACATAGCTTGAACTATAATGTCCATTAGAAGAGGGAAAAAAATCCATTTTGTTCTATACCTGTTTAAAACAAGTGAATTTTTTGACACCAAAGGACACCTGAAGGCTCTCTGTTTAAACCTCCATAAATTAATATTTTCCACCTTTTTGTGGCTTATCAAAGTTCTATGTTTTATACATTTTTATCATGTCATAATTTGTGAATTACAGGGATTTTCAATGTATATTTTTTATAAAACTTGAATTAGGCAGCTACAACATTGGGGCTTCCTAAGATTTTTTTTGCGGTTAGAAATAATAATTATTATGTGATCATACAATAAATGCTAACATGTCATGAATGCAACCATGAATCTTACTAGATTTGTTTTCCCCACTACGTTTCCATTGCTATTGTGGTTCATTGTGTGGAGTCTAAAATGACATTCCCGATCATAATGATTATATTTTTGACAATCATTAGACTTGTCGGGTATGCAGTTTTATCTTCAACGTTTGTTTTTCATTTCTGCCACAGGTTGAGATAGTTGAATACTTTATCTGAGAACTAGAACTATGCAAACTTTCTCTGTCCTTAGAACAATCCTTCTGAGATTTAGAGTGTTTGCTGATTTAAATGTTTGTTGTACCTCATACCTTCTGTTTCAGTCTACACTCTTCTTCCTGACCTCACCGTTTCTATTATTTCTGGGGCTTCCCTTGTAGTGGCTCGCCACAATACAATTGGAGCATTCCAAGGTATACTTTTGTCCTCTGAGGTGAAAGTTAATGAAGAAGAAGATTTTTGAGCTCATGGAATTTAAAATAGGCAGCAGCAGGGCTGTAACTGCCACGTGCTGTTTCGGGATAAGCTACAAAGCCTACCTCTAGACCCTGGTATGTGCTTGTGCTGTTGGCCAAAAGGAATTTGAACTAACCTGCTGAAGACTCCTGATCCAGACTGGACTCTTTCAGGCTCATAGCGGTACTAGAGAAGCAGGGAGTGATGTTTCTGGAGGGTTCAGCTGAGCTATGAGGGCCCTGTGCCCACCACTGATGTCAATGGAAAGACTCTCATTGACTTAAATAAAAATAAACAAATTAATGGAGATATCCTATCTCCTAGAACTGGAAGGGACCTTGAAAGGTCATTGAGTCCAGCCCCCTGCCTTCACTAGCAGGACCAAGTACTGATTTTGCCCCAGATCCCTAAATGGCCCCCTCAAGGATTGAACTCGCAACCCTGGGTTTAGCAGGCCAATGCTCAAACCACTGAGCTATCCCTCCCTTCAGTGAGCTTTGGATCGGCATCCAGACTTTAGAATGTTTATCAAGAGATGAACAGAATTTTCCTGACCACTCTGATATCTAGTGGGGGCCTATAGGATAGGAGTGGCCAACCTGTGGCTCTGGAGCCACATGCGGCTCTTCAGAGGTTAATATGCAGCTCCTTGCATAGGCACTGACTCCAGGGCTGGAGCTACGGATGCTAACTTTCCAGTGTGCCGGAGGGTGCTCACTACTCAACCCCCTGCTCTGCCCCAGGCACTGACCCCACTCTACCACTTCCCCAAGCCTGCCATAGCCTTGCTCCTCCCCCACCCCCACAGGCCTCCTGCGCATGCGAAACAGCTGATTGCGGCAGGCAGGAGGCGCTGACCGGCGGGGTTGCTGGCGGGCGGGAGTTGCTGGGGGTCTGCTGACGTATTACTGTGGCTCTTTGGCAATGTACATTGGTAAATTCTGGCTCCTTCTCCGGCTGGCCCCCCTTGCTATAGGGGGTCAGTCCTGGGTCTGGTACTATTCAATATTTTCATAAATGTCTTGGATAATGGAATGGAAAGTTTGCTTATAAAATTTGCAGATCACACCAAGATGAGAGGAGTTGTAAGCACTTTGGAGAAATGATTAGAATCCAAAATGACCTTCACAAATTGGAAAATTGGTCTGAAATCTACAAGATGAAATTCATTAAAGACAAGTGCAAAATACAGTCAAATGCACAACTACAAAATGAGAAATAACTGGCTAGCTGATAGTATTGCTGAAAAGGATCTGTGGTTCACAGGGTGTCATAAATTGAATGAGTCAAAAATGTGATGCAATTGTGAAAAAGGGTTATATCATTCTGGGGTGTATTAATAGGAGTGTCGTATGTCAGACATGGAAGGTAACTGTCTTATTCTACTCAGCTCTGGTAAGACCTCATCTGGAGTAATATGTCCAGTTCTGGGTGCCCCACTTTAGGAAAGATGTGGACAAATTGGATAGAGCCCAGGAGAGCAACAAAAGTGATAAAAGGCAGGACAAGAAGTAATGGGCTTAATCGGCAGCAAAGGAGATTTAGGTTAGATATTAGGAAAAACTTTCTAACTGTAAGGGTAGTTGAGCTCTGGAATAGGCTTCCAAAGGAAGTTTTGAAGAAGAGGTTGGACGAACATGTGTCAGAAATAGTCTAGGTTTACTTGGTCTTGCCTCAGCACAAGGGACTGGATATGATGGCTTCTCGAGGTTCCTTCCAATCCTACATTTCTATGATTTATGATTTTGTGTTAATCCATTATTAGTCATCACCATTTTGATCAAGAGTATTTGGATGACAGATTTTGTTCATTTTTAAATAATGTATTGTACTATTCTATGCACTACTAAGGCTGTTGGTAAAGGATTTTTAGTAGCTCATCATGCAAGGTTCTGAGGCTTAGAACTTCTTTTGTGGTTACATATTCACTTTGCTGTACTCAACTCTCCAGCTTCTTTGCTGAAAGAAAAGAGATCTTGAAGTCATTGTGGATAGTTCTCTGAAAACATCTCTCAGTGTGCAATGACAGTCAAAAAAGCTAACAATGTTAGGAACCGTTAGGAAAGAGCTAGATAATAAGACAGAATATAGCATCATGCCACTATATAAATCTATGGTATGCCCACACCTTGAATACTGAGTACAGTTCTGATTACCCCATCTCAAAAAAGATATCTTATAATTGGAAAAGGTGCAGAGAAGGGCAACAAAAATTATTAAGGGTGTGAAACAGCTTCCAAATGAGGAGACATTAAAAAGACTGGGACTTTTCAGCTTGGTAAAAAGACGACTAAATGGCGATAAGATAGAGGTGTATAAAATCGTGACTGGTGTAGAGAAATTGAATAAGGAAGTATTATTTACTCCTTCACATAACTAATGAACCAGGGATCATCCAGGCAGCAGGTTTAAAACAAACAAAAGGAAATATTTGTTCACACAACACATAGTCAATGTGTGGAACTCGTTGCCAGAGGATGTTGTGAAGGCGAAAAGTGTAATGGGGTTCAAAAAAGAACTAGATGAGTTCATGGAGGATAGGTCCATCAATAGCTATTAGCCAAATGTTCAGGGATGCAACCCCATGCTCTGGGTGTCCCTAGGCTCTGATTACCAGAAGCTGGGAATGGATGACAGGGGATGGATCACTCGATAATTTCCTGTTCTGTTCATTCCCTCTGAAGAACTTGGCATTGGCCACTGTCATAAGATAGGATGCTGGGCTATATGGACCATTGGTCTGACCTAGTGTGGCCATTCTTATGTTCTTTAAGTTTTTCCTTACCTTAGGTTTGAGAGGAAATTCTACTTTGATTATTTATCATTCCCCACTTTGTTAATTTGCTTATATTGCCTCTCCATCCTCTAGTGACAACATTTTGTTCTGTTTTTGTCAGTTATTTGTGATTAAATACATGAAATTACAGTTTTAATCATTAAATTTAAATAAACCCCTATAATCTGTAGAATATTTAGTTGCCTAGTTGTCTTTTCACTACATAGGAGCTTGGCACTCTCTCTGGTGTTGTTTAAATGGATTCTGACCAGATTTCCTACGAAGCCTGAATTTTTAATATAATATTTCATTACCTCTTCATTTCTTAGTTGCAAGCTGACATAGACTGAAATGTGTAAACAATTTAGTTTATTGGGAATGGTTTGTTCAATAAATTACTTTTTACGACCAAAACACAATTGTTTACTGATGAAGACACTGTAAAAAAATATTACTACCTAAAACTTTGTGTTGATTTAACTTGTATTTTTTAAAGTTATATACCTTTCTTCTAGAGTTTTTGTTTATCACTGCTTGACTATTATGATTCTCTATGTTTACATGTGTTTGTGTGTGGACTCACACACAGTATCACAATTTCTCTCCCCATCCTCACTTTAACTGTAACCTTTGAACTTCACTATCAGACCAAGGCATACAATGAATAATGTGTTTGGTCTCTGGAGATGGAAGGATTTTAATAGTATTACTAGGTGAGCACTCCCTCCCAGTCTACAAAATGGCACTGATTGTAGCATTGAAAGTTCCAGGCAATAATAGAGAAATAATTAGGTGAAAATGCCAGTTCCAGACATAACCGAAAATGAAATATTTGGAGGGAGTATAGTGTATTTCATCATTGGTTGTGTCTGGCACTAGCGTGTGTATGTGTGTGCATGAAATGTTTTGAGTAGATGCCTCAGCTTGTTGTAATGTATCCTTTATTATAAGGATCTTAGTGACAAGATCACTTCTGATACACAGAAAAGGAAGCAGTGAAAAAGATTTTGCTTTCTTCTAGATTCTGCAGGAATCAATGTATGTCATTGCAGATTTTCCTTACCTTCATTTCAAGGATGTTGTGAAGCTTAATTTATTAACTTTGTAAAATGCTTTGAGATCCTCTGGTGGTTAAATGTAGTGGGGGGAGAGTGAGTGGATGAAAGTAGTTGTACTCTGCAAGACTCTGCCTACAATCAAAGCTGTATTCACTTGTGCCGCTAATATGTTATGCCACTCATTTAGTCCTCCTCCTTTGTTGCATGCTTGGATCACCATCCACAATTCTGACATTTAAACACTGAACATTCTGACAATTGTCAGAATTAGGCGTCAAGTTTAACACCCCACTGAGCTGCAATGTGAGAGCAGCTCATACCTAACAGCTATTATTCCAAGCTGTTTTTAGGCTCTGGTATTCATCCCATTATCAGCTGCTTTTACTTCTCATTTGGAAGGTTATCTTCACAACCATAAGGACCTAAAGTCTTTAATTCTTGTTGTCATTGTTGTCATATCTGTTGAAAACAGTGACAAACATCTGGCAGGGACAAGTTGTTTCACTTTTCCATTCCTTGGTTTAAAAGTGGGCTTCTACTTCTATGCACACTGCCAGGTTTTTCTTCTGCTCTGCTTTTATGGACTAAGCTGAACAGGTGAATTTTACAGCCTGACCCAATGGTGGCAAGGGTAGGACACTTCCAGATCTATTTTGGAACAGTACTCCCGAGCATTGTGCTTGATGTTGTAGACTCTGCTTACAGTTCTTGACCTTCTAAAAAAAACCAGGTCATCTTGGGAGAGCTAGCTAAGCTACTGTCCAGCAAGACACTAGAGTCACTCAGATCCCTGGAGAATTCACTCAAAAAACAACTCTGATACCATAGCCCAAGTTCAGCTGCCCAACATGGAAACCAAGGATTTCCCTCAAGTTATCTTCAGACCCCCAACCCCGGCCAGCAGGATGTGTGCACATGCACACACTCTCTTCTCTGATGGACAGAACATAACATCTTCCAAGGCAAGATCAGAGTTTCCACTGGCTCACCTGAACAGTGGAGAGACTGAAATCTCTCATTCTTAAAGACTCATGAACCCATCAAATATCCAGAGCCCATTATCAGAACTATTCTGAACAGCAAACCAACTAATAACCTGGATTGCCTTCACCAAATCTTGGACTCATGTACCACCTGCTATGAAGTGATCCTTGCAGAACTGCCAGATTGAAACTAAAAACCTTTATCAGAAGCTGGGTCTGTCTCACAAAGATATGAGGCCTGGAGGGTCATTTAGGCCAACACACAGGGAAACTCTTTGCCAGTTCCCTGCACCTGCAGCCTGGTGAATCAAGGCCACTGGGGTCCCAACTGGCAGTCGCCTGAAGGAAAGTTCACTCCCCTCACACTCAGTAAGCCTGAAAAGGCACTTCCCATACTGAGCATCCATTAGAAAGGAAATAAAATACTTTGCTTTAGTAGATGGTTCAGGGATTCAGAGTTAGCTTTCATGGTTGAAATCTTCAGTGATGAGATTTCTGTTGTCTTAGGTCAAGAGGGTTTTTTTTGTTTTTAGAATTCCTAAAATGGATTTCAGGCTCATGCTTGTTTTTAATACTCATATGGTCTTTTATCTGTTCCTTCCTCTGTATGTCTTTCTCTACCTGCCCAACCTCCCAAACAGAGGCTGTAGTTTGCTTCTTTTTTTTTTTTTTAACAGAATCAAACTGTGAGGGACTCACATTTATTCTAGTAGTTTTAGAATAACTAACTAGCAAAAAAAATTAGCAAACACTTCAATTTGTCATTGTTTAAAGGTTATAGGTCAGTAAGAGTTAGCAGGACAGGATTTAAAAGAGATCATAAAGTTAATATTCCAAAAACACATTGCAAGATTAACATTGGACCAACAAAAATTCCAGAATGAAGTCTAACACAATACCACTCCCAAGTAACATTTTGAAGATATCCTGTGGCACAGGATTTCCTTTCATGTTTGTAGGATGTTTCAGATATCCTAAAAGGCACACATGAATCTAACACTATTTAAAGATGCAAAAAGGAAATACTACAGTAATATGCAGACAATTTTTGATGTATCCAGTTACTATTGTGAAAGATTGAAAAGTCTAATTGGTTTAGCAAAAAGACAGCAGCTCATTGCTGTCTTACAGAAGGCCAAAATTTGGAAGGAGGTCTGTTGTTAAACCCTCAGGGTTTGCTGTAGTCTAGGTATACTGCAGAGGTGTCATGATTAATATGTGGGGAAGGAGAGCTGATTACTCTCTACAGAAGTGCTCCATTGACCTGTCACAATTTATTCTTTACAGAGCTTGCAAAAGTGTCTTCTATGCATACTGTCCTTTTAGCCTGAGCTCATAGCTTTTCTGTTCTAAGTACATGAAAAAGTTGTGTCCTAAAGCACTGATGTGCGTGAGGAATCTATAGCTGTCGTGACCACTGTGTACTTCCAAGCCTGTAAGATTTATTCTTCAAGGCATTTATTTTTAACAAATGGAAGGAGAGCGAGCACTTTAAAATCAAAACAAAATAAAAACCAACACATTTTTAATATTAGAATTACTCAGCATTTGCTTTCTTTTCTGAGTGTAGTTAGCATAAACGCTCAAACTTAACACTAGTCAGCAGAAATATTGTGAGGCTGAGCAAACTGGCATGCCTCTTATTTCCTTCATTGCACTTCTCTCTCTAACACTCAGAGAACGAGATGTGAGAACTGATGGGGCTGTTAATCAGAGCTATTGAGAGAGAGAACACCAAGTTCGGGCTGGAATGGTAGCTAGAATCAGGCATAGTCTGCAAGGGAGGTGTTCACTGCCTGACTAAGGCCTGGGTAGGGTAGAAAATGCTCAAAAACATGTGAAGTGTTATTTGGTGGAAATGTGTCCTGAAGAGTGTAGAATAATAGACTCCCATTTGCTCTGTATCGTAATATTTCTGCTATGATATGAAGTCGGAGCTACAGTATCCAAAGCCGTAGAAAAACTGAAACCTCCACAGATATTTCTTACATAATAGCACTGGTATTTTTGAATTTAAATGACGACATCTTTTTAAATACATACCTATACAACCTCTATTGTAAACACTAGAGTTTAAACAAGTCACTAGCTTCTGGGTAACTTACATTAGTGAAGCTTCGAGTGGTGTCCCTACATGACTATTTTTATGGGCACTGGCAATAGAGTAGCTTGTACTAAGCAAGAGGGAAGGAGAAAGGATGTGAAGAGGAGTCTGCTTCACAGGCATAACTCATGTCCCTTTTACAGTTTGTGAATATCCCTTCTCTGTAATATGAATAGTTTTTCAGATAGTTTAAAACAACCATGTAATATCAAAAGTATTTATTTTTAGGTTTTATTTTATCAGTTTGTCTTTAATTTTAATTATTTTCATTTGAAAATAAGAATATGCTAGATATAATAGATACCCATGTGTTTTTTTTTCTCTTTTTATTTTAACCAGCCGCTTATTCCTAGAAGTCCTACAAGCAGCGTTGCTACACCATCCAGCACTATCAGCACACCCACTAAAAGAGACAGTTCAGCACTCCAAGATCTCTACATACCCCCTCCTCCGGCAGAGCCTTATATTCCCAGGTAAAAAGCTAATGATGATGTTGCAGGTTCCTACAATTTATGGACAAAGAATGGCACTTGTAAAAGACTGAGCATTCAAACAAATTTAAGACAGTAGTTAAAGATAAGAAAAATGATTACACTTGTTGAAAGTACGTATTCATGTATATGGATTGGAGGATGAGGCCTCTGATATTTTCCCCTGGAGTTCAACTAGTTGTTAGAAATATAAGAGTGACTACACTGGATCAGACCCATGATCCGTTTGGTCCAGCATTGTGCCTCCTGCAGTGGCCCACACCATTTATTGCAGAAAAAGGTACATGACCCTCAGAGTAGGTAGATTTGGGCTAATCTGCCCCATGATGGTGTCACCCTAATCCCTATTAGTGAAAGATTGTCTTGAACCCTGAAGCAAAACTAGAAAGAATACTTTGTGTCTGTGATGTCTGCCATCTTAGCCAGTGATAGGGATTGAACTGGGGCACTCTATAGCTAAAAATGTGAATTTCTATAGCTTGAGCTAAAGGGAAAGGCTCTTACTGCAATGAATTGCTACTTTTCTACAGCCATGGTAATTCCTTTTTTAGATATGTTTTGTATAACATCATTGGAGCAAATTGCTAGGACAATATTTGAGGTATGACTTTCATTCTATATTCTGTAGCTATCCAATTGTTCCATAAATATATATGCCACTCTGAGCTGAAACAGCCACCTTCATCACTGTCCCTTCAAGTCTCCAGCTGTCCTCCTCTGTGTCACAGAACGTTTTCCTTCTGACTGAGCTTTCAGCCTCCAGTTAGGAGTCAGAAGAGCAGCAGCAGGTTCATCCTTCGGTTTATCACATTGTCCTATTACCACTCATCCAATTCAGTATGCTACCGCAGTATACCCTGTTGTTCCTCTCCAGTAATCCCGTATGGATATTATAGCATATAAATACATTTGTAAAATATGCATTGTAAGCAATACAGATGCCTTAAAATACACAGTGAGAATAGCAAGAGAACATAATTCAGAGGAACAGATTTTTCTTAAATGTGTGTATAGAACATTATATAACCAAATAGTGATTTAAAAGCCTTTTTTTTTTCCTGGCAGTCTTTTGTTACATTAACTGGGCTATGTTGGGAGAACAATGTGCATATTTCCTTAGGGGTGATTAGAGTCACTCAACGGTGACCCTTCCAGCCAGTTGATAAGATGTATTGCCTGATGTTGACAAGGCTTTCTTATGGGTTATCCCAGGGTGACGTGAATGGCAACTTAAACTGGCAGGGGAAGAGAATTGTGCATTTATGAGAAATCCTTTATTCTCCAGAGATACTGAAAACCTTCTGAGTCAGAATACTGAATTTCTTGTTCATGGTTTTGATGATGTCACAATTCTTCTGTGAAGCCCTGAATTGAAACTTGTAATTCACTCCTGGTCACTCCATTGTCTTATCTAGTCTATCATTCACGTTTAGAAAAAATGCTATGTGCTACCACTTTATGTAGTATGCAGCATAGCTAGCCCCTGCTTAAACAATTATTCCAATTTGTGTCTTTAAAAAATGACAGACAGTATAGGTAGTTTCTCATTAAGGATTTTTTCTTCTAATTTATTTGAAATGCCCATAGGGAATAAACATGTCGTTAATTCATCTTGTAACTGGATGTCACCATATCTCTATGCAGGTGCTACTGAAAGAGCATTGTACCCTCAGAAAAATTATCTTCAGGCTTCAAAGATTTAATTCTAAACACTTTAGGCTAAAAGAAAAGCACTTAAAGCAGTCAGAGTTCTTCAGGTTTCTCTTTAGATGTAAACCTTATAGTTATAGACTATAGACCTTTTATCTTTGAAAGTAAAGTTCAAATATGTTTCTGGCTCAGAGAAGTAATGCCTATAAACTGCTTATTGCACATCTAGCTATGTTTCTTTTACTATATTAATTTTATTAAATGAGAAAATGAATTGGTTTTGCACAACATTTTTAATGTGCAATCCTACTTCAACAGCTGATTAACCCATCTATCACATAAGTTGTGATGTTTGAAAATGCATCCTTTATATGATTTATTCTAGACATAAAAAAAATAAATTATGGTAGGGTTGGTGTGTGGACCGACACTAATGAAATACTATATCAATTACTTATCAGTTCAATGCACCTAAAAAACTAAGCTTATTGCATGATTAAGCTGTGCATTTCTGTAATCTTTTTGTCAGTTTAATCCTATTGAACGGTAGTTCACTTCACAAACCCATCACATAATATATTGCATAATATGACTTGATTGAAAGATGTGTTCTGGCATTTCAGCAGTCTTTTGTCTATAATTATATGTATTTATGCATCTCTTCATTTTTATTTTGTGTACTATCAAATAGCTTGGTGCCGTTCTCCTGGGTTGCTGTTATTGTGTGTGTTTTTGGTTGACTACAACAAAAGCAATAATTCTTTTGCTACTGGAAAATAATAGGGATTCACTGCCTCAATGTATATTCTATATCTCTCTAGCCATACCACCTGGGGGGTCTGACTATATCCACAAACAGCAGAGACAAGAGTTATCAGTGAAACTAGAGAATGTTTAGTTGGAACAAGATTGGAGCTTACCTTCTTTGTGGGACAGTCATTTAGAATTCATATATTCTATTTGAACAGAGTTACCCATCCATTCTATTTTCATAGGCACAGTTAGCCAATACTTCTATATATTTCTCCCACACCAAATGCAGTGAAGCAAAATTTTGGCATGAACATCTCAGATTCATATTCAGCAGTTGGGTGTCAGTATGTAACAAATGATGGCAGCAAACGGCCACCAGAGTCTCTAGCTGAACTGCACATGTGAGGCATGGGAGTTAGAAATGAGGAACTTCAGCTCCAAAAATTTGAGCTTAAGGTGATTCCTTTTGTGATCCCAGACTCTTTACAGTGCCTGCAAAGAGGCTATAAACTCTACCACCACAACTAACTGAAACTATTCTTCTTTATAATAGAGGTCTTTGGTTTTGGAGCTAAAGAGACTACATTAATTCCCCAATGACTGAATGTGTGAAGTTTGCTATTCTTTTGACTATTGTATCTGCTGATTGTGACTACAGCTTCAGTAAAGGTTGGGGCTTAGCTGTCTTAGATGGGCCTAGGACTTTAGATGTCATTTTAACTCATCCTGTGGTCACCCAGGACTTCATCATATGTAAGGATAGAATGCAGGATTATCAACTCCAGAAACAATCTTTTCATCACTCAAGCTAAGTTGTTCATGGAGTTCTCGGTGGCTATCGCTACATTAATATACTATCACGTCTCAAAAGCTAAACAGGATCTGGTCTGGTCAGTTTTTTGAAGAGTAACTTTGAAGGACAATCTGAGGCATGCAGATGCTGTTGGTGTCCCATTAAGTGGCACACTTCTCTTGGATTCTGTATATTTAATAAATTTTCATTTAAAACATAAAGTCATCTATTCATGACTCCAGGAGCCTTTGATACATTAAAAATCAATTATAAAAGAAAAAAGCAAGCATCATCTCCTTATCTGAAAACAGAAAATGCTAATTTAAAAAAAATCCAAATAGTAGTTTACCTTGCAGAACATATAAGCCATCATTGTCCACCTCCCTTCTCAAAAGACCAAGAATGATAGATGAGCTTTGCAACATATCCAGAATTCAGGCGATTTAAGACTAGGAAGGAGTAAATTCAGGATGCAATTGAAGTGAATTGCCAGAGATATATGGAACAGCTTGCATAGTAGTGCAACCCCCAAAGATCAATATTATCTATTTCTTGATCATATAAATATTTATATGCACCCACACTCTTAAAACAATGTTCAAGACAAAAAAATGTCCTATCTCAATTCATTCAAAATCTCTCTTGTTTACTACAGGGATGAAAAGGGAAATCTTCCATGTGATGATATTGGCAGACATATAGTGGGCAAGCCAGTTCATAAGGGTTCCGAATCTCCAAATTCGTTTCTTGACCAGGAATATCGCAAGCGCTTTAATGTGGTTGAAGAAGATGCAGTCTTATACTGCTATGAATATGAGAAAGGAAGAACAGGCGGCTCTGGGAGAAGAGAGAGCACTCCAACGTATGGTATGGCATTGTTCTAATAAGGATAATCCAAATCCCCTTGTTTAGTTTTAGTAGATTTGTTGGTTTATGTATCCTTTTGAAATAGAAAATGTGAGTATCAATCTGATTTTCTATGAATCTTATTATGGGAAGATCTCAGGCTAAAAGCTTTTGATATTGTGTATCAAAAAACCCTACTGAATGACTTAAGGCATAAAAAATGGAAGATTAGTCCAATCCCTTATTCTTTATGATGATTGTCAAACAATTTTTCTGTCCAGAAAGTTGTACTTAATAATATTACCAGCTTCACCGTCCAAATTATTGGATCACTATTCTTAACCCAGTTTACAACTTCTCCCAGGGTATGCAGGAGATAACTTTGAATTACCATTATGTAAGAAAAGCAGCCAGTAACCAATTTATTTACAACAAGGATACAGGATGCAAGTGGTTCCCTGCATAATGACATATGTTGCATAGGCCCTAAAAATGGCTATATTAGTAAGAACTGTCCTGTGGTTTTCCTCTATTTCCAAAAATGAAGTATGACTGATTGCCTGCATTTTGTAACATTATGTGAATTCTTGCTTACCTTAAACTATGTGGATTGTAACAACTTTTTAATTATAATAGATCACTCTTGGCTTGAGGTTAATATATTGTCCCAGTATGCAAGTTACTCAATGCTCCTCTACACTGTAAGGTTGGTGAGGTGACATCTTTTATTGTACCAACTTCTGTTGGTGAAAGAAACAAGCTTTCAAGCTCCACAGAGCTCATCTTCAGGTCTTGATGTGAAGCTGGGACTAATATGGTTACAACAACAGTTCATCTAGTAATGTGGAGTGTGCAAGAGTGTGTGTGTGTGTGTGTGTGTGTGTGTGTACACATACATAAATATACACAACAGTATTGTGCTCTGCTGGATCGAATTTGAGACCTGTTCATGTCTCCCTCTAGTGACTGGCCCAAAGAAGATATAGGATGGGACTTCCAAAGGAATACCAATGGGAGCTGAGCACCTAACACCCTTAGGCTCCTTTGAAAACCTCAGCTATAATCCATAGAGCTATCACACTATTGGAGCTTCTGCATTAGCTGAAGTAGTACATTTTCACAGCTTTGGAACAGAAGAACTTTGTTTCTGTTCCTGCTGAAAATTGAGACGTTACCATGGTGTGGAAAGAAGTTAGGAGGGAGTCCACCGGTATCATATAGGACCATATACTTTCTGTTTTAGGTCCAACTGAGGCATCTATTTGTGGAATTTTCCTCACTGCCCAAATTCAGACAAGGCTTATACCAGTGGGGTTCTCACCACTACAATGTAGTGATGAAGCAAATTGAGCCATTTCAGAGACAAATTAGTTTGTACCCACTCCCTCACATACTATGCTACCACTCTCATACCTTTACCTTGCCAAAAAAGGAATTCAACTGAATTTTGTCTGTCTCCAAAAAATAATCAGAATGTATTGAGCATAACTGTTGTATAGAGAATCAGTCTGCCCTTAACAAGATATTTTGACTGCTGTAATTTTAGCTGAGCTAAAATTAGTTATTGAATACTGTTCAATGCATTTGCTGTTCTATTTTAATTAAGTTCAATGTAAAATGCATGTTGGAATAACTATGGTAATCTTGACACCACCTTCCTTTTTAGGAAAAGACAAAGTAGAATTAATTTATCACAGTGCACAGATTCAGTACACGATACTCAGTCCTTGATTGCAGCCAAGCTTTTGAAATCCTTTGAGAGAGAAGGTACAAACTGAACTCAAGCTGAATAAAATATTCTCAGGACTCTGTGTAATACACATACAGAATATTAAAGGATGCATTTTCACAAAGATGCACCTGCTTGCAGAGTGTGCCTTTTAAAAAGAGAAGAGTGGCGGAGACGAGCCCTGGAGCATCCTTAAAGACAGTTATTGTCAGTTTTATCCCAGCCCTCACTTTATTTATTTTTATTAAGGAAAGAGTCAAAACAAGTAGAAGCAAGTGATTGTTCTCTCTATATAAAATAAAAATTGCAGGGTGGGGTAGTCTAGGATCCCACAGAATTCGTTTTTCAAAGCAGTAATAATTCCCACCTGCTTGCTGCTATTGTAACTGAGGGAACCAACATCATTTAGTTATAGCAGCCAAAGGGAATGATGGCAGCATGAAGCATAAGGACCTATAAAACTAAACTGTTTAGCAAAAATACCATATGAATGTTCGTGTGTCTCCAGTCTACCAGAGTAACACACATGTTGCAGCATTAACATTTTTTTAAAAGTATATATTGGTTGTGACCATTGCGTTGAATATGTTTAACCACCCAACATTGGACATAAGGTGCAGATATTTGAATGATGCTGTGAACTCAGGGAGTGGCATTTACTCTGTTATGTTCCGCTATCCCTATCATTATTGCCTCTGATTTTATTTCCTTCTGTTCTTTCATGGGGATGGATGAGCATGGCCTTTAGTGTTTTGAGAATAATAATTTCCTCTATAGTAAAATAAAACGTGTGACAATACAGTACTTTGGAATTCCTCGGTAGCACCTTTCACTCACTTTATTTAAAAAGAAAAATTTCCAATATGATCGCAGATATATAAGAACTGTTCCATGAGTGCAGTGGTTTCAGAGAATACTTTTCTAAACTAAGCTGATCATACAGAGAAATGCTATCATTGAGATATATTTGTGTGCATCAGATTTTTGCTCTTCGTAAATTCTACTTATTTTTGAGGGTTTGTCCCCTCAAATGCTGAAAAAACGATATTTCCATGTACATGTTGATGCTTAATTTTTTTTCTACTGAAAAGAATTGTCACTGTATTTTAAGGGCCCAAACCCTCCAAACACTTATGCATGTATTTAACTTTAAGCATAAGAATAGTTCACAGGGCATTTGCAGGATTCAGGCCTAAATGATTAAAGCTTCTTCTCACCTATTTCCCCTCCACCAGCCCTAAAACTAGTTAATATTGAGATCAGTGTCAAAATAAAATGTAGTTCAAATACATTCTCCATTTAAAATAGCCTCTAGAAAGACTATAGGTGAGTTTTCCATGTATCTCAAATCAGTAATCGGTGTTGATTATCGAATTCTCTAGTATGCTGGTCTGAGCCACATGAACATTATTTTCTCTCAAAGACTGAATATATTGTAGCTAGCCTACACTGGCCCAAAGGAGCAGACTATAGAGTCTATTCTTTGTCTCATTGTTCTTACTTAGAATTAGACTGTTGTTGGAGTGGGACAACTCCATATTATTGTAGATAAAATTAGGCATATGCATATTTTCTTATGGTGTTTCTAACTTGGGTGGAGGGGAAAGTAGCACTCATTGTTTTATTAAGGTGTTGTCTTAGCTGGAGAATTATAGTTCATTTTGTAATCATTATGTGATTATACTCTTGTGAAAAAAGCCCAAAATCTGTACATCAATAAAAGAAACTGGGGTAATAACTTTTCACTTCACTTCTCTATTGAACATTGTATTAGCTCAGAAAGGTAGTTGTGTTGCCTTTAACTGAGCTACATTGTTAGACTGTGCCCTCTTCTAAGTCAGATGCTTAAACTGCTATATATACCTATGCAGCATAATTAATGGGTGTGTACTACAGTGTCTTGCTACTGGGTATCACTTTTGTGAGGCTGGTGCAATACCTCTTCTTGGTTCAAAATGTCACAGCGTATAAATCCTCCTGTAAAATTCTCATCATCCCTCTAATTTTGAACTGTGTGCACATTTTCTGTTACAGCTCACATGGCTCTCTAAAATGCTCAGGGCATTACATCAACTTAGCTACACCTATTAAAATTGGATGTTTCATTTATTATAATTGTAGAGTGCAGTCACATCCTGAGCTGCATTAGGATTTGAATGCCACCGACCTAGAGTAAAGATGGCCAGAGTTCAGGTGCATAGAAACACTGGGATGCTTAAAGATCTGCCCGGGGATCAATTATTATGCTACATGATACTTTTCCAAGTTGCCACTGTGAGGACTGAGCTATAAATATGTGGATCATAGTTAGCACTGGGAAACGGCGGGGTTATTTAATCCTTCTATAGAGCCTTTCATCTTTGTTAGTTGATTGTAATTTAATTTGTTTCTCTTGTGTACACCGTACTATTCAATCCCTTTCTGTGTTTATTAGTTAAAATGTACTTATTTTTTAAGAGTATCCAAGTTCCAGTCACTAAAATGCCCCCAAAGCTTTCCACACGTAATTTATTAACACAGGGTTTATATGTGGCATATGAAATGTGTAAAACCAAAACAGTTTGTTTTGTGGTGAATTACCAGTGCATGCCAAATGGAGTTGGAGAGTCCAGAGCATTAATTGGTTTCAGCACAAGCTCATAATCAATAATATGATAAAATCATTTTTAAATGCCTTTGGGCCTGCTCCTTCAGTTGAGATCAAAAAGACTTAGTTATTTTTCAGAAATGAGGGAATTGGGTTTTTGTAGGGTTACCATATTTCAACAATCAAAAAAGAGGACGGGAGGAGCCCCGCCCTAGCCCCGCCCCTGTCCTGCCCTAGCCCCGCCCCTGCCCCTTCCACTCCCTCCCACTTCCTGCCCCCTCAGAACCCCCAACCCTTCCCCCCACGCCTTGTCCCCTGACTGCCCCCTCCTGGGACCCCTGTCCCTAACTGCCCCCCCAGGACTCCACCCCCTACCTAAGCCTCCCTGCTCCTTGTCCCCTGACTGCCCCCTCCTGAGACCTTCCCCACATCCTAACTGGCCCCCTAGGACTCTACCCCCTACCTGTGCCCTGACTGCCCCAACCCTTATCCACACCCCCACTCCCAGACAGACCCCTGGGACTCCCATGCCCCATCCAACCACTCCCCACCCCCTGACAGCCCCCCCCCAAAACTCCCGACCCATCTAAACCCCTCTGCTCCCTGTCCCCTGACTGCTCCGATCCCTCTCCCCACTCCTGCCCCCTGACAGCTCCCCCCCAGAACTCCCACCCTCCCCTGCTCCTTGTCCCCTGACTGCCCCCTCCTGGGACCCCTGCTCCTAACTGCCCTCCAGAACCCCACCCCCTACCTAAGCCTCCCTGTGCCTTGTCGCCTAACTGCCCCCTCCTGAGACCCCCCCACCTGTACTCTGACTGCCCAAAACCTTACACCCCCAACCCCCAGACAGCCCCCCCCTGAACTCCTGACCCATCCAACCCTCCCCCTGCTCCCTGTCTCTTGACTACCCCCCCCCACAGAACCTCCCTGCCGCTTCTCTGACCCCCGGCCCCCTTACTGTGCTGCAGAGCAGCGCGCTCGGCAGCGGGGGAGGGGAGCAGGGTCGGAGCTCCAGACTGCAGGAGGCCGAGGCGACTGCTGGCGATCTGTGAATGCAGGGCGGGGGGAGGGAGGGAGGGGAGGGGACTGGTCTCTAGTTGCAGGGGGGAGGAGGGGAGAAGTGAAGGAAGGGCTCTGGCTGCCGGAGCCCGTGCGAGTGGCACCATCCGGCCGGCTGCCCTGTAAGCCCCGCACGCTCTGCATGGGGGGCGGGGGAAGTCCGGACATTGACAAATTCCCCCCGGACGCTATTTTTAACTGAAAAAAGCCGGACATGTCCGGGGGAATCCGGACGAATGGTAACCCTAGTTTTTGACAATTTTAAAGGATAGATTTCTGACTAGTTCTCTATTACTGACTGGTAGCTACCATACAGTTATTGCTAATTGACCTCTGAGAGCATCAGCTTACATCCCAAATTAGAAGTTTCCCTGAGAATGTTCTTTAGAGGATCCATGTGAGTTGAAGAGGAGATTGGCAGAGTAGGTAAATGAATGAAATTTGCCATCATGGGAAGGAGATCATTTAGGCAATCCAATGGATAGTTCATATATGAATAAATATGGAGCTTTAGAAATCAGCACATAGAGAAAACATTTGTTATGAATGTGGTCCTTGGTAATGATCAGACCTACCTGTTTTTTATTACAGCTTTACAAAAAGTCTTGTTGTGGTAGATGTAGTATTTTTTGTATAGTATGGTTTGACTTCAGTACAGTGCAGCACAGAAGAGAATGCTCATATTTCCAGAGAAGTAACCATGAAAATTCTTAATTGTATAAATATAGGAGGCTAATATAGGCATCGGTTCAACACTATCCCTATTCAGGAAAGCACTTAAGCATGTGTTTCAGTGAAGCAGTAACTTCAGTGGGACTTAAGCACATGCTTAAAGTTAAGCAGGTACAGTATTTAAATGATTTCCTGAATAGAGATACATTCCTGATTTGTGCCCATTGACAATACCGAACTTTTTTTTTTAAAGCTATTCGTCTATACTGTCTTATTTTTTGAGGATTATAAATGACCCCCTTAGTGTACAAAACACATAGCATGATTTTAATAATCCCATACATTACATACTTGAATGGGTTGACAGACATGCTTGAATATTTGTTTTCGGTATAACTGTGTGATAGATAGAAGTGGGGGCGAGGGAGGAGTAGCTAGCTCCCTTTGATGGACACCCAGCCAGCCAGTTAGCTGTAAAATCCCTCTTGGTAGCTGTTCTCTACTTGCTTTACCTGTAAAGGGTTAAAATGTCCCCCAGGTAAAGAAAAAAAAAGTGGCCACCTGACCAAAAGAGCCAATGGGAAGGTTAGAACTTTTTAAAATTGGGAAATAAACTTTCCCTTTGTCTGTTGTTCTCTCTGGGCTGAAGAGATGGGCAGCAGGAATGCTGTGTAAAGTTTGAACCAGATATGAAAACCATCAGCTCATATCTAGAACTACTTTTAACAACTCAAAATATGTAAGTAAATTAGGAATGTTTAGGAAGACGCAATTAGGTTTATTTTTTGTTTATTTTTTAAGGCTTGTGGACTCCTCTGTGCTAACCCCAGATGCTTTAGTTTGCATGTAACCTTTAAGGTAACCCCCAAGAAAGCTATTTTGGGTGCTTAATTTTTGGAATTGCTCTTCTAAAATCTAGCACAAGCCTAAGTTCCAGATGTATTTTCTTCCTTTTTGTTTTTAATAAAATTTACCTTTTTTAAGAACAGGATTGGATTTTTGGTGTCCTAAGAGGTTTGTGCATATGCTGTTTGATTAGCTGGTAGCAACAGCTGATTTCCTTTGTTTTCTTTCTGAGCTCTTCCCCGGAGGGGGGTCAAAGGGCTTGAGGGTACCCCACAGGGAGGAATTCCCAAGTGCTCCTTCTTGGGTCCAAGGGGTTTTTTTGCATCTGGGTGGTGGCAGCGTTTACCAAGCTAAGGTCAGAGAAAAGCTGTAACCTTGGGAGTTTAATACAAGCCTGGAGCGGCAAGTATTAATTTTTAAAATCCTTGAGGGCCCCCACCTTCTGTACTCAAAGTGACAGAGTGGGGATTCAGCCCTGACAAACTGTATATCTTGTCTTCCTATATATTTATTTACAGAAATCTTTCTAGTAATGTCAATTAATAAAACTTTCCAGGTTATTTTCATTTGAATTTTGCTGTGTTTTGAGACTAAAGTTATATTCATACTGTTATGCATTGTGACTAATGGATTGGTAAGCAAAAAGTAAGAATTCATTCTGTTTGTAAAAAGGTTTAAAATATTTTGGGTTTGGACGGCCAGATATTGCAGTGTATGCTATGAGGTTGTATTGCTGCCTTGTATCAGTACATTATTTAACTTGTTGAATATTTCAGATCTCCTTAAATAGCTAGTAATCAGGTGGTGCAAAACTCCTTTCCATTGACCAATGTCGGTACTTTTGGAACTTTCTTAAAAGCAATGACAATTCGCAGCATTTTTAAAAATACCCCCATGGCTCTCAAATTAAAACTTTAAGTATAATAATTTGATGTCTCTCTTTTCTGTTATTGTCTAAAATGTGAGTGAATTTTCCAGACTTAATATGCTGTGTTTTGGGTGGGTGAAATGCTTCATCCAGAGGGGCTACATTTGAGGTTTGAAATCGTTGTTTCGTGCCCATTCAGTCATTGATGTATCTACTAAGACAGACACAAAGTTGCCATTTGTGGTCCTGTTTTTTGTGATATGGACACAGCCCTGATATCCATTAGTCTGAGACCAAAAGCTCATTTCACATAGGGCATAAAACAATTCTCTCTATATCTCAAATTGCATTACACAGTAATTAACAGATGCTAAGTGGAAATGACTTGGAAGCTTTTATGTGCTTGAAAGAAGCTCGTTCTAAACCTTGAGTTTTAAGTCTGATGTTACTGAGAGGGATTTTTTTCTATGTCACTGGGATTATTTCCTAAAATTTTTGAAAAGTTCCATGGAATACTTAACTTCCACTTAGACCATTAACAATAATGGACTGAATGAATTTGTGTTTTAACCTCTTGTCCAGAAGATATACTGTCTCTTTTCCCATAAATAATTAGCCTTGTAGAATTAACGTACGTATTAACACTTCATTTAAAATATTTTGAGTTATACAAGACATTGTAAGAATTTGGCATGATACCATTTTTTCCTCTGTTTTAGGCAAACTAAGACCTATCTCTATGCCAGTGGAATATAACTGGGTAGGGGATTATGAAGATCCCAATAAGATAAAAAGAGATAGTCGGAGAGGTAAGTAACCTGGGACACTAATATTGTGCAGTGCTGTATGTTTTTCTTAGCATCACTTAAACTGTAACAAGCTTTCCTTAAGTCAAGTCCTCATTTGGTCCCTCTCTTAAAATGTGGATTTCTGATAACATAATCTTGGAGTGTTCCCATTTTTCATTATGTATACTTGATTTTTGCTCATCCCCATGTTCCCTGCATAGGGCCTGAGGAAGTTGCACAGCAGAGAGGTACCAATTCAATTTGGCTATGTTTCATTATATTGACATTGCATTATTTGAACATGGTGCCATCTGACTCTTTTTGAAATTGGTCCCAAAATTTCATAAAATGATTTGTTTTACTGTTATGACACACAATTAATGTGGATATTTTAAATCCCCTTAGCTTGAGGGATTGTTATTTTTGGCTGGAAAACATCCCAGGGGGAGCTAGGAGGGCTCAGCTAGAAACAGGTCAGAGATGAGATGTTCTCCAGATGAGAGGTTCAGCTGCAGAATTCCACTGTGCATCCATCCAATATATTCATAGACTTTAAGTCCAGAAGGGATAATCTAGTATGACTAGATTATCTAGTACGACTGTCTGTATAACAGGCCATAGAATTTCACCCAGTTGCCCATATATTGAGCCCAAGGCAAAACAAAATTAAAACATGCCCATTGTTGAATGTTTTCATCGCAGTACACCTCTACCCCAATATAATGCAATCTGATATAACATGAATTCGGATATAACGCTGTAAAGCATCACTCTGGGGGGGCGGGGCTGCGCGCTCCGGCAGATCAAAGCAAGTTCGATATAACGCGGTTTCACCTATTACGCGGTAAGATGTTTTGGCTCCCGAGGACAATGTTATATCAGGTTAGAGGTGTAATACCCAGAGACTGCATTGTGCTAAGCACTATACCAATATGTGAAGACATGGTCCCAAAAAAGCATACGCTCTAGGGAAAGACCAATGTTTTAACAAACTGTTCTTACCCCATCATTGTTTTATGTTCACACCTTGTAATTTGAAGTTCTGAGGTTGTAGTATTGCTACCTCTTAAACTACAATGATACACTAATAAAAAGAAAGAATATAGCTTACTGTACGCAGCAAAAGACCACTGGCATAGTTTGCCTTACCACTACAAAAAGGAATTATTTGTATTGTGGTGGTGTTTAGTATTCAAGGATCAGAAGCTTCTTGTTCTTGGTGCACACACAATTGAAAAGCTGTCCCTATCCTAAGAAGCTTGCTGTCCAAATATAAAATGAGACTCAACAGATGGATAAAAACCAGGAGGGAGAACAAGGTAAAGTGAAATAGTCAATGCAAAATATATACCACCTTATTCATTTATGATCTAGTTTCTAAGAATAAGACTGCAGATGTCATAGTAAAGTAATAACTGTGTATTTGGGGGAAGACGTGAGGGCAAGTGATTTTTTTTTCTAATTTCTTTGACATGAATCTTGAACCTTGTCCATCCCAAAATAACTATTGCTATGTTAGCATATTCACAACATACAAATAATTGTTTGAATACATTTTGTTTTATGAGGCAGAGCTAAAGACTTCAAAAATGAAGATAAACCTTAGCAACAGGCAAGTGCAGTATATTTAGGAAGAAGAAGTGGCATTTATTAAATGATTTGCAATTCAGTCTTTTATTACTTTTTTTTCAACAGAAAATTCATTACTTCGCTATATGAGCAATGAGAAAATAGCTCAAGATGACTACATGTTTCAAAGGAATAGCAAAAAGGATACAGGGAAAAAATCCAAAAAGAAAGGAGACAAGAATAATAGTCCAAGTCATTACTCCTTGCTGCCTAGTTTACAAATGGATTCATTAAGACAAGAAGTCATTGGCACACCTGGGCCAGACACCACCTACTACCATGTGAGTAAAAATAACAAAATGCATGATGATGATGAGAGACCGGCTTGTCACTTTTTAATATTGCTTATTGCACCCTTTTCTGTTTGATCCTATTTCAGTTGTTACTGTTCTGAGTATAACTGTGCCCTCTTCCCTCCCATCTTTTGGAACTCTGATTTTAATCTTACAAACTGGGGAATGGATATATCTACAACTGTGTTTAAACTCAACTCATGATCCTAAAGGGGATTATGTTTGAAATGGAGTTTGCCATCTTTTTCTTGCCAGCCTCAGCATAGGGAAATCATCTGATCAAATAACTATTACCATTCAAGTATATATTTCACTGTGATTTCATATGTCAGATATCATTAGGCATATTACTATATGTATGATTGATATGACCTGGAAAGGATCAATACAATAGTGGGGAAAACTGAGGGGTTTTTTTCTACTTTTGATTAAGAAGAATCCTAAAGTCAGTAGCTGCTTTTAGCATATAGCCCTCAGTGACTCTGAAAGAGAAGAGTGTTGAATTTGATGTGGCATGTCAGGTAGATCTTTTAGGTATGTCCAAAAATGAAGTATTAGTTAGAAAACAGCAAGATGTTTTGGACCTGCTGTCATTTTTCCACATGGAATAACTACTAAATATTAAATGTTTAGGCCTTGATACAGAATAGGGGAATATAATATACCTCCCCGAAAAGTGAAACTTGATCAGCAATTAATCTCATACTATAGGGTTTTCTTATTGTTCGGTACATTCGTTTGAAATATATTACTGATAATAATTCATTTGAGTACATTTAAAGGGTGAATACATTTGTTTTCCTAACTTTTTTTATTTTTGAGTTAAATAGCTGTGTTCTCCAGGTGGAAGGAGCATCGCAAAAATAAGCTGCTTAGGCTTACTGTATTCCTCCAAGAGAGAAGCAAATAAGTTCTGCAGCAGGGTTATCAAACTAATTGCTGTTATTGTCATAGATCAGGAAAAGAGCCATAATCTAGAATGTCAGTATGCATGGGATCTGTTGTTATGGCTTGATCCCAATTTCTGCTGTGATGGTGTGTGTTCACAGCAGATGGAGCTCCACTGAGACTAGTAGGAAACAGGTGCTCTGTTCTCCTCTTATAATACACTGGGCCAGATCCTCAGAGGTTGTCAGTTGATATAGTTTAATTGAAGTCAGTGGTGCAACATTGATTTACATCATCTGATCATCTGGCCCATTAATTTTAATACTTCCTTTGATGCTCCTGTGTATACAAGTTTGATCATTTTCAAGAAAGGTCTTATAAACGTGGTACAGTAGAGCTACTCATGGATCACTTTAATTAACAGGAGCCGTAGGAGCAGTGAATGTGCTTTCCTTGTATGATAATCCACATGCAGTTGGTGTTTTGCCTTTTGTAGTGCTAACATCTTGCAGTGTCACCTTTAGGGCAATACAAATTAAGTCCATAAACTGTCATCTCTGAGTAATCAGTGAAAGTAGAAACAAATGATTCATCTAGCGGGTTGTGAAGTCAGATTGCTTTATAGCGCTCTTCTTTGTACATAAATTGTTTATAAATTTTATCCTCTTCCTCATGTCTGCAGCCAGTGCTAGCAGAAATCTAAATCAAGCCAAGAAACCTTAAAATCAAACGTATTGAAAATTAGGAAATTCGAGGTTGGAATTTTTCTGTCTTTAGAAGTGTAATGAATTTTCAGCACCTCTTCTTATGTTCATATAATGCTCATTTTTTTTCTGCATTCACCACTTTTCTCCATTTCATGCTCTCCTTTCTTTATATACATATTTTAGGTGTGGTTCTCTTCTGAAAAATGCTATTTTGTTACATGATTGTTGTCCATCAGTGACTTCCCAATTTGCTTAGTTTCCAAAAATGTTTTTTTTTCTAACTAGTAGCACCACAAACTCCACCAGAATCTGAAAGTGAATCTAGAGTCTTTATTGCTTATGTATAATTGACAGTAAGGTTACCTGTGTAGTGCCATTAACCTTCAGGGAGATTGTACATGTCTCTCAGAAAGAGAAGAGACAGGACTGGGATGTAGTAAACACATATGTGTGCACATGTACATTTTAAGGACAAATATTTTTTAAAATATTGCATGATAAATAATAGACCCATATGTCCTCAAATGGTGATCTGTGAACCATCAGTTATCTACAGAGTACATCTCTACCCCGATATAACGCGACCCGATATAACACGAATTCGGATATAACGCAGAATAGCCGCGCTCCGGGGGAGGACGGGGCTGCGCATTCCAGTGGATCAAAGCAAGTTCGATATAATGCGGTTTCACCTATAATGCGTTAAGATTTTTTTGGCTCCGAGGACAGCATTATATCGAGGTACAGATGTACTTGATTCATAGATTTTTAAGAGCAAAAATGGACCATTGTGATCATCTAGTCTGACCTCCTCATAACACATGCAATTGGACTTTCTTGAATTATGAATTCAAGTCCAATAATTTTGATTGTCTAAAATATGCTCCAGTTCAAAGATCCAGTCTTGATTTAGAAATTTCCGGTGATGGAGAATCCACCACAACTCTTGATAAATTGTTCTGAAGGTTAATTACCTCCACTTAAAATGTTGTGCCTTATTTCTAGTCTAAATATTATCTGTGCCTTATTTCTAGCTTCAACTTCCAGGCATTGGATCCAGTTGTCTGCTAGATTGAAGAGCCTTCTATTATCAAATTTCTGTTCCCCAAGTAGGTACTTATCAAGCAAGTCACACCTTAACCTTCTCTCTGATAAACTGAACAGATTGTGCCAAATACAAAGCTAATATAACTCCCTACTCCTACTTGAGAATCCCTATTTATGCGTACAAGGATTACAGTAGCCCAGTGGTTCTCAACCTATTTACAGTTGTGGGCTTCATCCCATGCTACCTGTATGGCCCTAAGGATGTCACTTGGGCTGCAGCGGTGTGCTGATTGGATTGCAAGCGGCCCACGGGCCACAGGTTGAGAACCACTGCATTTTGGCCACGCATCACACTGGAAGCATGTTCAGCTGATTACCCACCATGACTCCTAAATCTGCTTCCCAGGATAGAATCCCCCATCTTGTAAGTATGGCCTGCATTGTTTATTCCTAGATATATGACCTTATATTTGGATGGATCAAAACAGATTTTTTTATTCCACTTATCTTACCAAGTGATCCAAATCACTCTGTATCACTAATCTATCCTCATTATTTACCACTCTCCAATTTTTGTGTCATCTGCAAACTATCTCAATGATGACTGTATGTTTACTTATAGGTCATTGATAAGTGCCACATATCATAGGATCCCTAGAAATCCATGCAGTCATTCCTCATTTACAATTACATTTTGAGACTTATTAGTTAGCCAGTATTTAATCCATTTAATATATGCTGTGTTCATTTTGTATGTTGCTGGTTATTCACAGATACAGCCAGCGCCATGGAACCAGCTGGCCATCTTCTTGCTTTTAGATGGTTCTGTACATGTCTTGTCAGGGGGAAAAAAATGCATGACAAAAAAAAATACATTGACAAATTGGATTATTGCCTACATAAATTATACACTACTGTCTTGTAAATAAAACTGGTAATTGTAATTAGCAATGTTCATTATAATTCAGAAGCACATAACTACCATTTATGTGTTAAAATAAAAAATACATCAACCCATTATTTCCTGAAATATGTAGTTCAATTCAAAAGAGGTTTGTTATCACACAGAAACTAAAAATTAATGATATGTTCTGAGTTAATAACCTGAGGCCTTTAAAAACTTGGTAGTCTGTGAATTGTATTATTTTGTTGTTGTTTTTTTATTCATTTTTCTTTATCAGAACAGTGACATTACCAAATCTTTAAAACAGTTTAAGGTTTGTAATTGACTTACCATGGCTACAAATGTCTGCTCAGGAAACATGTTAAAGAGTTATGGCTTTGAAAATTAAATAGTTGTTAATTATATCCACTAAATGTGTTTAACTGTTACATCAGTATACACACGTCCTTTAACAAAATGTGAAAGCAAGCTAGTTTATATTTTAGTCTGCGAAGGAGATTGAAGGTGGATAAGAGAGAAATAATAATTTTAAGATTATCCATCATGTCACTACATAGTTTTGGGGTTTTTTCATTCCAGGAAACGTTGCAAACCTACATTGATTTTTGACCAAGTTGGGGTTTTTTTCCTCTTCTTTTTCTTCCGCGTTGTTGAGGAAATATCAACCAGAGTGTTCATATTTTTATTAAGTCAAGGCAAACTCTTTGAGCTGCTGCTATAATCCAAAGCACAGTCAGGGGTTCAAAGTGATGTATTACTGTGGATACAAAGTGGTGCACTTAAAGTTGTCGTGGACCTTTGGGACTCTGACACACACAGTTACATTTTTGTAAGTTTGCTGTAGTGTACTTCATAGGAATTTCCCCACCATGTTATGCTTTATTTTTGTTACAGGAAAAGAAAGTAGCTATTTAAGAGAGAAATTGTGTCATGGGGTCAAGGCAAGTTGTATAATGTAAATAAATAATACTTTCTATCCCTCTAGAAATAGCACTACTGTTGGAAGGAAAAAGAAACTGACTTAACACAATAGAACATTATGCAAGTAAAACCAGCATTATTCATAAATTGTTCCCAAATCAAATGTAAGAAATTGTTATTGTTGACATCACCAGTAATCAGGTTCCCCGTGAAAGGCAGGATATTAAAATTTCCCCTTACCATACTATAATGTAACAAATGGCCATATTACCTGTATGTCATTTTCCCCCTTTTCCAAATGATTTTATACTCTGTTGTTCTTTCAGTGTATTAGTCCATTCCTGTTGATCTGCTGTTTTAGGGTTACCATACGTCCGGATTTTCCCGGACATGTCCGGCTTTTGGGGCTCCAAATCCCCGTCCGGGGGGAAAGCCCAAAAAGCCGGACATGCCGGCCGGCGGTGCAGGTGCTCGGGGGTCGGGCCGGGGGCTTGGGGGCCGGGACGGGCCGGGGGCTCCGGGGCCGGGCCCGCGGTGCGGTGCCTGGCCGGGGGCTCCAGGGCCGGGCCCGCGGTGCGGTGCCTGGCCGGGGGCTCCGGGGCCGGGCCCGCGGTGCGGTGCCTGGCCGGGGGCTCCGGGGCCGGGCCGGTGGGGCTGGGCCGGGGGCTCGGGGGCTCCGTCGGGGCCGGGCCGGGGACTCGGGGGCCGGGCCGGCGGTGCCAGGCCGGGCCGGGGGCTCCGGGGCCGGGCCCACGGTGCGGTGCCTGGCCGGGGGCTCCGGGGCAGGGCCGGCAGGGCCGGGCCGGGAGCTCGGGGGCTCCGCTGGGGCCGGGCCAGGGGCTCAGGGGCTCCGCCGGGGGCTCGGGGGCTCCGGCGGGGCCGGGGGCTCGGGGGCGCCGGCGGGGCTGGGCCGGGGGCTCGTGGGCCGGGCCGGGGACTCGGGGGCCGGGCCGGCGGTGCCAGGCCGGGCCGGGGGCTCGGGGGACGGGCCGGGGGACAGGATGGGGACCGCAGTGCTGGGCGGGCCGGGGGTGGTGGGCCGGGGGCCGGGCCCAGGGCCGGCACCCCAGGGCCGGGGACAGCCTGGGCCGCGCCTCCTCCCCCCACACTCCAGGCTTCCCGCGATTCAAATGTTCGCGGGAAGCAGGGGAGGGGGCGGAGACTTTGGGGGGCGGGGCTGGGGCGGGGCTGGGGGCGGGGCCGGGGCCCCGTGGAGTGTCCTCCTTTGGGAGGCACAAAATATGGTAACCCTAGCTGTTTGTAAAGGTGGCTAAACAGCATTACAACTTCTCATGGTCTCTAGATATTCAGCACCCTTTTAAATCATTTTGACACTGAGCTAGCAATACTTTTTTTGAGTGGTGTACTTTTCATTGAAAAGACTGGACTTATTTGGTGGTTGAGATATAACTGATAGAGGCCTATGAAGCCAGAAAATGTGGGTGGAGAGAGAAGAGAGACAAGCAGAGCAATTCTTGGGATTTTTGTTGAGGATTAATTAACTTATACTTTGAGATACCTCCAAAATTAATTGATATTTATATATTAAATATGGGAGGACGTGAGCCTGAGGCCACCATTAGCCTCTTGCTGCAGATTTGATTCAGTTTGTGCACACTTGCAACTGGGGGGGGGGGACCCCAAAACAAAAAAGAAACAAAAACGGCTTCCTTTTTAACCAGGAATAGCAATCCAAAAAAGATGGGAGAACATCTAGGTGATTTTCAGCACCTTTCTATAGTGTTGTACAACTATGTACAACTTATTAAATACTCATCACAATGAGCACCCCTGTGAAAAAGCCTAGCATTCATATCCCCACTTTGTACATGGCGAAATAAAGGCAGAGCGGTTACGTGTTTTGTCCAAGGCCACAGAATCAGTGCCAGGGATAGATTAGAGGGAGCCCCTTGCTCTTAGTCCGTCATCTAGATGAGGCGACTAGTCATCCTATTTAGTTGATTCCCACCTTGTTTCCAGAGATTATGTTTGCTCACCAGCGTTGCTGTCTCAGCCCCAGGCAACCAGCTGAGGCCATGGAGGTCTCAGCAACATCTGTGATCCGCACCCAGGTAGCACTGATCCCAGCAGATAAAAATTGATAAAAAGTGAAACCAAACATTGAGCTAACAGGTTTTATGGGACCCAAAAGACCAGATAGGGGTGGCTATGGAAAGAAGACCATGATATTTAGGAGAAATCTAACTCACTTCTAATCCTAGTCATCGTTTTATAATCTCAAATCTAGGGGGTTTTGGCAAAGAAAAAAAATCTAGAAACATTCTTAAGTAAATTTAGGGATTAATTTTCATATTTAGAGGTCCATTGGGGAAGAGGGACTGTGGCTACCGATTTTTCTAGACCCCAAAGGCCAGCCCTTGATGAGAGGTAGATTCTCTCTCATAAACTTGCTGTTCCTCTCCACATGAAGACTGAGATAAAAGAGAAAGAGAAAATACTTGAACAAATACTACTTACCCTTATTATTAAGCTTTTTGAATCAAGGAAGTATATTAAGAGAGTGTGTCTGCATGAAACCTTGTAGCAGCATGCACATGAGAAAAGGGGTCTGCACTTCTTCATACAACACAAGTCCTAATAAACTAGTACACAAAGACCTTTTAACATGTAAATAAAGGATTGAAGTTCTTAGATCCATGGACAGAAAAGGCAATGTTGCATGCTGGGAGGTCAAAAGAACTAGTATTATTTTTATTTTAAGGAGAACGGTATTTATATTTTAGTTTGCGAAGGAGATTGAAGGTGGATAAGAGAGAGAAATAATAATTTTAAGATTATCCACCGTGTCACGGTGTTTAAATTACTTCTGCTTGATTATTTTTCCTTATAATTGTGCATTTTTAACAAAACAATTACAGGGGAAAAGTAAAAAATACAGCAAAACAGATTTTAAGAAGGTGTTTAAAATCTGGACTCTTATTCTCGTACTGTTGCAACATATGTTGCTTGGCATATTTTCTACTTTCAGTTGCCTGAAGTCCACAAAGTGAAATTATTTAAACATCATACTATCTAGTGCTTAATTTGTTCCAGGGCTTGCCAGGGCTGAGCTCCGGCACCTCTAAGCTGGCAGTTCATAGCCCCGGGACATGTGGGTTTGCTGCATCAGTTATGAATGTAAAAAAATTGCTTGAGCCCTGGCACCTAATTGCTTGAGCCTTGGTACCTGATTACTAGTGCCCTGGCACCTCTTTCATTACAAATTAAGCACTGTGACGATCTCTTTTTTGATGCAATAGTCTATAGTTACTCTGGTCACTTCGTAGTATAAAAGAATCTACCAGTTGCTCTGGAGAGCCAACTAAACCTGGAGAATAGTGGGAAATGTTTTGCACAAATATTTGCTTTCATTTTTAAAGACTAGTTTCAGCAGTGTTCATGCCTCTTTTTCATTTTCTTTCCATGAACTTTTGTGGCTGAGTAGCATGAATGTTTGCAGAATGATTTTAGGTTTATATGCGTGAATTCCCAGGAAGGCAAATTTTATATTTCTTTTTGCAAACATTTATCAGACACCTGATTAAAAGAATTTTGCATGTCTAGTTAGGGTACAAAAACAGTGCTATATATCTGTTGACAAATAAGAAACAACTCTTGAATTTCAAATAAGCAGCCATAGGTTAAATAAAATTCATGAACACTTTTTTGTCGAATAATGCATACATTGTGAAGAAATTGCAATCTGTGCACAAAAAAGGAGGCAAAATTTAATTTAATTTGTTACAATTACAAAATTTAATTTGTTAAATTACAGATATAACCGTGCTACAGTACACAAAGTAGCTTCCGTGGAAGACTTAAGAAAATAAAAACCCATGTGAAGGTTGTACACATCATTATTAAAATTCCCCTGCAAATGAATACATAATTATTTGTAACCTCAGCCAGAATTCTGAAAAAAGTGGGTGCGTACAGTTAGACTCCTAACTACATAGTTAGCACCTAGAACCAGCTTGATTTTTTTTTTCAGGTGTGGAGTGTCCCCAGCTCCCACTGAAATATTAATAATATTCTATAAAAATCCAACCCTGCTCTGGTACATGAAAATTATTTTGAATCAATACATGTTGCATTAACTAACTCAAAATTTACCATATGATACACTCTACCTTCCTATGCTAACTGATCCCCACTTGTGCCTGAAAGGGATTCACCATAAGAAAGACCGAAGGTACCACTACCTGTTCTCCTTCATGACTTTCAGTGGAGAGCAGGTGTAAGTCGCAGATGAAATTCCATAGGACTCTTCATTGAATTAGTGTCTTCCCAGCTGCCTGGGGTTGCCTATCTTTTGGCTGGTGCAGGCTTCCAGATGGATAGGAAACTCTGGCTTCTTTCTACCTCATCAGTCTCCCTTCATTGAACTTTCTGCCGTGGATGAATCTGGGCCAACAAATCTACACTAAAAACTGGGAAGGAGGGGATAAAGTATCTGTAGCTGTTCCACTGTGGAAGTGGTAAGAATGCAGGGCAGCCCTGCTTTCTTCAGTAGAAAAAGGAGTAGCTTTACAAAGTTATAGAAGGATAAAGAGTGCTTAAAAGTGTATTCAAAAGCAACGCTGCTAGTAAAATATTCCCTTTAATGTGATGCAGAATGAAACAGTTGTCAGTGCTGTGGATGTATCTGACACCTATTCATACCTTGTGCTGTCACCCTCCCCACTATGCTTCAGCTAAAAAGGCTTTCCCAGTTATGGACGGTTGCCTTAACGGAGGGAGTTCCTCTACCAATCATTTTAATTGTTTCATTATGTTGGGAAATGAGCAGACTGAGGAAATAACTGTAGAATTCCACCCTCGTGCCTACTGGAGCATGAAACAGTCATGTGCACAATCGCAAGAGTCTCATAGGTTCCAACATTGCCTGTAGCCAGGGCACATGGCTGTCCTGACCAGGTCTCCACCAGTTTTCTCAAACGTGACCTACATAATGGATAAGCACATCTCCCTTTTTGGGGTGGAGGAGATAGGCTTCCATCCTCTGTTTGCCAAGAATAAGAATCTGAGTGATATTGTACATCGTCTTTCCTTGTACTATGGGAAAAATAATCATGCATTAGAGAAAATGTTGGAGAGGGAAGTGAACAAAGTGATGAGCGATATCACCATCAAAGGCAGGAAATCTTGAATCCTAATAATCTTGCTAGAGAAAAAAGTAGGAAATACCTAAGGAGTACATGGAAGGATAAGGGTGAACAATAAATGGTAATTTAAGCAGTGAAGAGAATTGTTTTATATTCTCTAGATTTAAGGCTTTGATTCAGTTATAACATTACTGCTTAGCTCAAGCCAACTTGTACACAAGCAGTCCCCTCAATAACCTGTTCTGTAGGTTCTACCCTTGGCATCTCTTGGAGACAAAACTTTAGACTGAAGACATAACTACCACATGCAATTGTGACCTCTGATTTCTGACTAGGCATGTTTGCCTAATATTTGCTAAAATATTATTGTTTTGTCCTTTTTTTGTACAAAATCATTCTAATTAATGTCACTTATTCCTGTGTTGTGATCTCAGTGTCATTCATATCACAAAAAGGAAAGTAAGGCCACATCTGCAATTTCAGCTATGTTTTTGCACCCTCTTGAACTGTTAATTAAATCTGGAATTACTATTGCAACAAAACAATGCGGCTAAGGAGAAAAGATGAGGGTGGCACATAGGTAAACTTGAAGCGCACATCACTTTTTAACATTTAATTAAACTTGTTTATTGCCCTCTCACTGGTCGGTCTGTGTGTGGAAAGAATGAACTGTTATAATTTTCTGCCATGTGTGACAAGGCACTTCCTCCACCTCGGCAGGCTCAGCACTTCCCTCTCTGGCGGTGGGGCCTGATATAAGTCAGCCCCACTCTGAACAGCATTTATTCACCCTCTTGAGGGTTTATTTCCCAGTATTTTCCAGGCAGGCCTTAGGAGTGCTCCTCCACCAAACAAACAAAAAAAGAAACCAGTTCCAATGCAAAACAAAGGAGGACATCTTTCCCTACTCCCTCTCTGAGGGTGGGTGACCTTGTTATTGGCCCTGAGGTGCCAGTCCTTCCCTTAAGCAGGCAATATGTTATGTAGCTTCCCATGTAGGGAGAAGATCAGCCATCTATCCTGCAGAAGCTTGTCTCTTCCCCTCTCTTACTGGAGGAAGAGTTTTTAAAGGTCTCAGGCAGCCCTTAATTGGACTCGGGTGTCCCTAATTGACCTGAGGTAACCACTTTTCAGCTTATAGGGAAAAGAGACTTTTTTTGTTCTAGGACTAATATACCTGCCTTGGCGTTTTGAGAAGCAGATTGTTTCTTTACTGCCTCATGGACAGCTGCAAGCATGAACAGAACCAGGGGAATGAAAACAGCATGCAGAATTATTGCATTCCTTAGCCCAATCTTCTGTATTAGGGACTGTTAAGTGTGATTTGATCATCCAGGCAGCAGTTGGTTTACATAATCTCAAATGTGTACAACTGTTGTGAAATTGAGGTGCTGAATTCCAGAACTTCAGTATGGAGCTTTTCTCTTTCTTTGATTAACAAGCCACCACTAGTCCATTTTTAAGGTTCTTCCATCAAGAAAACTATATAACTTAACTAAATTTTATTTCTTTATTTACAAATGAATCTTGTTTTGAAAAATAAAACTACGCTCCTACAGCTGTCCAGCCTGTCTTTGTCATGCATGATAAAACAAATAGAGAGAGAGAGACACACACACTTAGTAAGGTATCTAATCTAGCCTGCCAGTGCAAGACTATTCCCAGCGGTATATTATCTACTGTTTTGTCAAGTTTAATTTTACATTGTCAAGAGAGGTAGATCTACAGTCTAATACATCTCACCATTCAGCTTTCTTGATTTTTTTTCAGTCTATATTTCCCTGTTATCTATTTCATTTAATCATTCCTGGTTATGTCCCCGTTGTATCAGCCTGCAGGATTCTTCTTCCTTCTGTGGTGTTTACATACTCTCTATAGCTCTAGCTTTCCTGTCATGTCACCCTATGTAGTACAATTTAGAGATTGTTATAGACCAGTTGAATCAGTAAGCCAGTTTCTCTTTTGTTAAATGAGAGGTTAAATGTGGCAGGATGTGTAGTTGTTTCAGACAAAAATACATCTTGGGTACATGGTGAGGTAGCAGGCTGTGTCACATCAGAAACCTTGAAGTGTGGTTATCTCATAACAACTAGACTCCCTGGTGTTTTTTAATCCACCTAGAAAATTGTATACCTGGCCATTTGAATGGCAAAATAAATAGTAAGGTTAAATAGTATTGAACTTGTCATGAATATAGGGGGAAGGGTAGCAACCTTTATGTATGCCAGCCCATTCAGTAGCATAAAATCCCTCCTTGGCAGCTGTACTGGATTGCTGAACCCTTTGGGGGTACCCTGACATGAAAGACCCCCTAAACTTATATTCTACCAGCTTAGGTTAAAATTTCTTCAAGGCACAAATTCCTTTCCTTGTCCTTGGATGGTATATTGCTGCCACCACCAAGTGATTTACACAAAAATTCAGGGAAGGGTCACTTGGAATCCCTACCCCCACCCCAAGCCCCTTCACCCCCTTTCCTGGGGAGGCTTGAGAATAAAATACCAACCAGTTGCCTTAGCAACATGAGCTCAACCAGACCCTTTGTCTTTAGGACACTGAAATCAATCAGGTTCTTAAAAGAAGAACTTTTATTATAAAGAAAAAAGTAAAACACTCACACCTGCATAATCAGGGTGGAAGGTAACTTTACCGGGTAATAAAAAGATTTAAAACACAGAGGATTCCCCTCTGGGCTCAGCTTCACAGTTACAAAAACAGGAATGAAACTTCCTCTGTAGAATAGGGAAATTCACAAGCCAAAACAAGAGATAACCTAACGCATTTCCATGCCCTACTCAATTTCTGAGGTTTTAGATGGATTATTCCAGGTATATTTTTCAGGAGATATTGTATCTGCTTGGCTTCTCCCTCCATCCGGAGAGGGAACAACACACAGAACAACAAAACAAATTCTTCCCCTGCAGATTTTAAAGTATCTTCTTTCCTCATTGGTTATAAGAACGGCCGTACTGGGTCAGACCAAAGGTCCATCTAGCCCAGTATCCTGTCTACCGACAGTGGCCAATGCCAGGTCCCCCAGAGGGAGTGAACCTAACAGGTAATGATCAAGTGATCTTTCTTCTGCCATCCTTCTGGTCAGGTTTACCCTTAACCCTTTACCGGTAAGGCAATCCAGCACAGCTGCCAAGGAGGGATTTTATGCTACTGAATGGGCTGGCATACAAAAAGGTTGCAACCCTTCCCCCTATATTCATGACAGAACTATATGGTTGTCACATAGTCATGGATTAGAAACTTAGTTGGCCAATCAGATTGTTCTCTGTGTTAACCAATTTCTGGAAGTATGGAAGCAACCCCACTAGGCTAGTGGAGATTTGGAATCCTCTGAGGCTCTTGTGGTAGCAAAAGGAAGACAACTGAGTCATTCTTCCCTTATTGCAGATGATGCTCAGTGTTTGTTCATAGCAGTCAGAGATGGTGAGCTGTCCATTACATAATCTCTTATGGACCACTGAGTAGGTAGACTTTGTGGTATAAAAAGAAAGAAGAGAGTTCTAAAGAAGTCCCCAAATGACAGAGTTGAGGGAAACAATCCCATCACAGTTTAAAGTAGATCACCGCTTATTATCTGCTACCACTCATAGAATCATAGAACTGGAAGGGACCTCAAGAGGTCTTTTAGTCCAGTCCCCTGAATTCAAAGCAGCACTAAGTATTATCTATACCATCCCTGATAGGTGTTCGTCTAACCTGCTCTTAAAAAACTCCAATGACAGAAATTCCTTAATTTATTCCAGTGCTTAACTACCCTGACAGTTAGGAAGTTTTTCCTAATGTCCAACCTAAACCTCCCTTGCTGCAATTTGAGGCCATCGCTTTTTGTCATTATCTTCAACAGTGAACAATTGTGGTAGACTGGTATGTGTTCAGTGAAAGTATCTGCATATCAGGATCAGCATCAAGTGTACAGGCAAGACAGCAACCATTAAAGTACACCTCTACCTCGATATAATGCTGTCCTCAGGAGCCAAAAAAATCTTATCGCGTTATAGGTGAAACCGCGTTATATCGAACTTGCTTTGATCCACCGGAGTGCGCAGCCCCACCCGCCCTCCCCCGCCCCCCGGAGCACTGCTTTACCGTGTTATATCCAAATTCGGGTTATATCCAAATTCGTGTTATATCAAGTAGCGTTATATCGAGGTAGAGGTGTACTTGCAACTCATGCTGGAAAACACCAGCAATAATTGTCCAATTACCGTCTAAATATTTAGAGAACCGACATAGAGCAAATAAGTGGAAAAAGGCCTAGTTCTATGTCTGAATCTAGGCCTTTTTCCATTTATTTTCTCTACAGTTGAGAATCTGAGTATTTGTATGCATTCTTGTCAAATTTTCTTCTCAAAGCAACTATTTGCAGATTGGAAAGCTTTTGAATTCTCTTTTACACAGAAACTATTGTTATAACTCTCAAACAAGTTGGTAATAAATTAATAAGACTGTACGTCCCTAAACAAACAAAACAAAAATACTGTTCTCTCTGAGTTTTTTGTAGTTGCTTTTAATGTTGATTTTGCAGCTGAAAAGTTTTATCTGTAACTCAGCCCTAAATATGTTTTGTTTCGGTTTTTCTTTTTGTCTGCTTGGCCACATTCTGAGATGCTTTTTTTTTTTAAAAAGTTATATATTCCATAGCTAAAGAACTCCTTCCCATGTTGTAGGGTGAACATCATTTTCACTAAAGCACACATCCAGGCTTCCCTTTGACTTGAGGAAGTGTGTTGAAGCTTGAGGTTCTTCCTTGAGACACTGATGAATTGCTTGATTATAAATGCATCCATCACTTTCAAAGGCCTTCTGGTCCTAGGATTCTTAACCACACTAGTAGAGAAGAGTAATAGAATGAGGTGTAATTGCTGTTCATTATTTTCATATATTGTAGCAGTCAAAAGTATTCCAAGCACTCCATAGAAGACACTCAGAATGACCTGATTTTAAATTAGTTGGTGGGTGCCACCTAATTTATTAGAATTCAGTCCCATGCTGCTACTGACATTAAAAACAGTTGCTATTTCCTGTTTGCAAGCACCTCCATAGATAGATAGATTATAAAGCCAGTGATCATCTAGTCCAAACTCCTTCATAACACAGACCATAGAATTTTCCTTTATTAATTCCTGTTTGAACTAGAGCATATCTTTTAGAAAAACATACAGTCATGATTTTAAAACTCCAGTGATGGAGAATCCGCCACAATCCTACGTGAACAGTGCTAGTGATTAATTACCCTCACCGTTGAAAGATTGTATGCCTTATTTCTAGCCTGAATTTGTCTAGCTTCAGCTTCCTGCCAGTGGATCGTATTACAATCTAGTGTATTAAAGAGCCCTTTCTTATCAAATTTCTGTTCCCCATGTAGGTGCTTATAGACTGTGATCAAATTACCCATATCCTCCTCCTTCGAGTGCTTGTTCATACTGATTCCAATTAGGTGCGTGCACACCACATGCACAGTTCGCCAGAAGGTTTTTCTCCTAGCAGCATCTATTAGGTCGGCTCTGGAGCCCCCTGGAGTCACGCCTTCATGGTGCTGCATATAGGGCCCTGCCGACTCGCTGCCTCTTCTTACCGCCAGTGATGGTCGTCGGAGCATTTCGTCTCTCGTGTTCAATGAGCGATCCTCTAGTGTAGTGTTTCTGTAAATAGTTAAAGACAGTTTTTTAAAAAGTTGTTTGTTGTTAGTTAGTTAGTTATTAGGACTTGGGTTTTCCCTCCCCTGTTTCCTTGACCCTTTCCAGGGCCCAGTCCATGCCTTGAACCCAGGGGTTTAAGCCATATGAGATTTACCAGAAGCTTGTGCCCAAGGGTGACTCACAATCATCTTGTCTAAAGTGCTTGGGGGAGTTCCATCAAACAGACAGGTGTAAGATCTGTAGGAGTTTTCACACTCGCACGAAGAGAGGGGCCACAGATTAAAGTTACTGCTAATGGAGGCAGCTCTGCGCCCTCAATCTGAGTCGAGCCCCATGGACATGGCACTGGGCTCCTCAGCATTGGTGCGCAGCGTGCCGGCTTCGATCCGGGAGGTGCCGAGGAAGGACTCTGGTTTCAGAGACCCTCAGCACCAGCACTTCCTGGCGCTGAACACGGCGCAGGATCAGTCTTGGCACCGCTCGCAGTCCCCGGTCCCAAAGAAGCAGCACAGGAAGACTGATAGAGGGCGCTCCCCTTCCTGTGCAAGGAAATGGGAACCACCCAAGGAAGGACGACCAGTGCAAGACTACACCTCCCCTCCAGCTCTGGGAGTTCTGCATAGCACACTCCATACTTTTGGAAGTGTCCTATCTTCCAGAGTCGCAGAACAAACCAGCAGACCGTCTCAGCAGGTCTTTTCACAATCACAAGTGGTCTATCCACCTGAATGTAATAAACAGTATCTTCCAATAGTGGGGAATTCCTCAGATCGACCTGTTCGCCAAAAGGGCCAACAGGAAGTGCCTACAATTCTGCTCCCTCCTGATCTACAGCCTGGGTTCATTAGCAGATGCATTTCTGCTTCTATGGAAGGACTGCCTGTTCTATGCATTCCCTCCTTTATCGCTGACTCACAAGGTCCTCCTCAAAATCCAGAGCGATGGAACCTCAGTGATCCTGGTGGCACCTGCCAGGACACGTCAGCATTGGTACACCATGCTACTGGAGCTATCTGTAGATACTCCAGTCACTCTACTGTTAGTTCCAGACCTCTCACTCAACATACGGAAGGCTTTAGCATCCCAATCTTGAGTCTCTCCACCTCACGGCTTGGAAGATGCATGGTAGAACCCACTAGAACTCACATGCTTAGACCTCATTAGGGAGGGTCTTCTGGATAGCAGAAAATCTTCAACTAGAGCTATTTACCTGGCCAAGTGGAAAAGATTTGCAATTTTGTGCTTGCAGTGCCGTATCCCTCTGACACAATCATTGGTCCCCTTTATCTTGGACTACCTACTAAAGTTGCAACAGCAGGGCTTGTCTCACTCCTCGATAAAGGTTCACCTGGCTGCCATCTCAACTTTCTCCCAGGAGACCATGGCCGCATCTTCACTAACCAAATGTGCGGTGGTTCCTCAAGGGGTTGGACAGATTATATCCTCATATTCGGCAGCCCACCCCCGCTTGGGACCTTAACTTGGTACTCTCAAGAATGATGGGGCCCCATTCGAGCCCCAAGCGACATGCTCACTTCTGTACCTTTCCTACAAGGTGGCCTTTTTGGTTGCAATAACATCAGCCGGAAGGGTGTCCAAGCTCAAGGCTCTCATATCTGACCCTCCATATACCATTTTTTACAAAGATAAGGTGCAACTGCGACTTCACCCGGCATTCCTCCCGAAGGTGGTCTCGAATTTTCATGCCAACCAAGACACATTCCTTCCAGTCTTTTTCCCAAAACCCCATGCCAATAGCCACGAGCAGAGGCTCTACTCCCTGGACATACGGCGTGCACTGGCATTTTATATTGAACCAACCAAGCTGTTCTGCAAGTTGAACCAGCTGTTTGTTGTGGTAGCAGACAGGATGAAAGGCCTCACAGTGTCCACACAAAGGATATCATCGTGGATCACAGGCTTTTTATGACCTGGCAAAGGTCCCTGCCCCCGCTCTGACTGCACACTCCCCCAGAACTCAGGCATCCTCAGTGGCCTTCCTGGCCCAGGTAACGATCAGGAGATATGTAGAGCGGCAACATGGTCTTCAGTCCACACTTTCACTTCACTTCACATTACACCATCACCCAGCATGCCAGGGACAATGCAGTGTCCAGCAGGGCTGTGCTTCAGTCAGCGATTCCATGAACTCCAACCCCACCTCCTAGGTAAGGCGTGGGAGTCACCTAATTGGAATCAATATGAGCAAGCACTTGAAGAAGAAGAAGAAACGGTTACTCACCTTCTTGTAACTGTTGTTCTTAGATGTGTTGCTCATATCCATTCCAAACCCACCCACCTTCCCCTCTGTCAGAGTATCTGGTAAGAAGGAACTGGAGAGGTGACCGGTCCTATATGTGGCGCCATGAAGGCGCAACTCCAGGGGGCTCCAGAGCCGACCCGATGGTTGCTGCTAGGGGAAAAACTTCTGGTGAACTGTGCACGTGGCACGCGCACATACCTAATTGGGATGTACATGAGCAACACATCTCGAAGAACAACAGTTACGAGAAGATGAGTAACTGTTTCTTCTCTTTGGTAAACCAAAACTCATTGAATCTGTCAATATAAGGCATGTGATCTATATTTTAATCATTCTCGTGGCTCTTCTCTGGACCCACTTCAATTTATCAACATATTTCTGGAATTGTGGGCACCAAAACTGGACACAGTATTCCAACAGTAGTTGCATCAGTGCTAGTATAACCTCCCTAATCCTATTCACTGCTCCTCTCCTCATACATCCAGGGATCACTGGTGTGAACTACACAAGATTGCCAACCGTGGAGAATCAGGTCCATTATCTATGTTGTATGGTTTGTGAAATTATATAGAAGTGGTACAGAATAAAAAATTAATGACAAAAGTACTGAAAATATAATTTAATGAATTGGGTAACATTCCGACTTTAAGGTCCATTGTTTTGTGCCTTTCCTGTGTATGCAAATACTTCGGCAAATCAGCACAATGTTTTTTAAGTGAGCAAGTTTTTCTAAGCACTGCTCCTGGGATGCTTTGAAGATTGTTCAGTATGAGTCCCAGCAGCATTACCAGTACTCCCAGTGCTACACCACTCTCATGCTCACAGTAGCCACAACCTCACAAACTATCAATCAGCACTGCAGGTGGTTTACTGTCCGCACTATAAGAAGAATAACTCTTTCTTTTTTGCACTGGTGGGGTTGGGGAGAGGAGTGTGTGTGAGTATCTGCCCGCACTAGGAAAGAGGATATTGGCTTTCGTTTTGTTGCCTCGTATCCTAGTTTGTGACTCAGCCAGTTCATTTCTGCTCTTGTATTTGTGAAAAATGTAAATATAGATTAAACATCAGAAAATGATACTGTTTTTATATGCCAATAATTTCCTTTTGTCCCCTTTTCAAATATTCATCTTTGCTCTGACCCTAACTCTAACCAGATGAGCTTTCTGACTCTAGGGATTTTTGAATTTAGAATGGCTCTCAGTACTGTAACTCAGGGATCACTACTGCAAGCTTATGATTGAAAAAAAAAATGTTCATGTTACCTTTCTCCACACTCTGAGATGTTCTGTTTCACTTTGCACTTAAAGGAGATTCCTTTAGGGTCACAGAAGGCAATATGCTTTGTATCCTGGAATGACCAGTTCTTTTACCACCTTAAATCATGGGAGAGGAAAAATGGTGTGATATGACTTTTAATTATATTTATAATGGATGAGTTAGATACTAAAATGCTCTTTCCCTCATTTCCCTGTGGAAACTTTCCCTGCATATTTTCTTGGGTCAAGGACTACCTGATTTCAGCATTGATGTGTGCAGCTATTACTAGAGCTATTCCTGGCGATATGATGCAATGATAAAGAAGCACAAAGCACCACTTGCTGGAAATGTCGTTTTAGTCCTGAAGGGTATGAATTCAGTGACATCTCCAACTCTTGGAACTAATTATAATGACACATACTTGGTAACTTAACCAGTAGATAGAGGTTCTCTCATGATGAATGGCACAAAGAAATTTAACCAGCTGGACAAACAAGCTTGTTTTGAAATCTTCTTCTTCAGAAGATGAGCAAGAGAACAGTACTCTAATTGTAAATGTCTTCTCCATCAGATCCTTTGGTATAAGTCTGCCTTTCTAAGAGGCTACTCCATGCTGATTGCCTATTCCATCAAAGTATATTATAAACACCTTCCTCATAACTCTAGAAAACATTTGATTCCTGTTAAAATGGGAGCACAGGTCTTGCAAATAAGTCCATTAGTATATTTCCTCTGTATTGCTACTTGTTTTCACCAGAAACTTGATTTAGTTTTGGAAGTCAGAGCAGATGCTTTGTATTGCCTGTCTTATTCATATAGCTTATATTCCAAAGTTTTTAAGGGAGAATAGTTTACAAAGATGTATTGTCTGGCATTCAAAACACTAGAGCAAAATGCTGCCCTCGTTACTGTGGCACAGACAGACACAAGGGGAATGGCAGCCCCCAAACAGGGTGCATGCAGGCTGAATGGTGGCTGAGAGAGATCTGGCTGGGGTAACATGCCCAGCAAAATTCCTTGCTGCTGCTGCTGCAGAAGTAGCTGTGTATGCACTCCTGTCATAAACACCAACTAGCATCTGTAGCGTGTGTGCAGGAAACTCATGGCCTGGCTTTGTCCACAGCCCCCAGTATTCTTCTGACTGTGGCAAATGATTGAGTCATTCTCACTCACTCTCCCCGCCCCAATGGCTCTTTAAGTATGAGAGTCATAGGGCCAGAGAGAATGACTCTGCAGCCTGGCAGCTAGGGCACACACTTGGAAGCATCAGGGTCCAATCTCCCGCTCCAGTGATGCTTTATTTATACATGATGGAACAGCGTCAAAAGGAAAGAGCCCCACGTCAGAATATCCCGTAGCTCAGTGGTTAGACCACTCTCCTGGGAGGTGAGAGACCCCTATTCAAATCCTGTCTCCCAGCTGAGTGCTCTAACCAGTGGCCTAATGGGCACCATCCATCCCGTGTTTTGATGGGACCCAATCTGGTGGATGGCATCTGACCACACCAACCCAGTGTGTGACAGATACTCCTACCCCAGTTCCTGGATTGCTCTCGGCCTTAGGGAGGAGATAGGCACCCACATGCCAAGAGAGAGACAGCAGTGCACATGCCCAGAAACAGAAACTTAGGTGCCTTGAGAACTTCTACAGCAGAAATTTTAGGCACCAAGTGAGTTTAGGCACTTGTAGGGTTAGGCAATAGCCAAGTGGATCGCAGTGGTGTAAAACTGGGATTTAGGTTCTGGGGCTCTGTCTGTAAAGCAGCAAAATGCTTAAGCACTTGGTTAACTTTAAGCATTCAAGTCATTCCATTGAACTCAATGTTAATAATATAAAATGAGAAAATATTTAGTATTTTCACTTCATCTTTTAATATTTACATGCTATACAAATTAAAATTGTGATATCACACACATACCATATATCATGAATATTGAGTCTAAACAGGATTAAACATCTCCCTCTCTTCACCAAAGAATAAATATAGTAGATTTTAAATCCCTGGTGACTACTTCGTGTTTGCCTGCACCGGGGATTTTTGCACTGGTGTAGCTATACTGACTTAGCTTTTGAAGCCAGGGAAGCTACACTCCTGTGCAAATCATTCTTTATACTGGTGCAGCTGCAACAGTGTACCTGCCTTAGTGCTGAAATGTCTACTGTAGTCAAGCCCTTGGAAGCCATCTTTTCAAATACCATCACCCGGTAAAGAGAGAAAGAGGGAGGGAGGAAAAGTTCCTGAAATGTCTTAGATATGGCTTCAGTAGTAAAAGTTCCCTGAAAGTTCCAAATAAATTTCTGTTAATGGTTTTCATTTCTTCATTCCCTCCACATAACCCCCCCCCCAAAAAAACCCTTAATTATCATTTTCTGCAGAAATTCTTTGATTCAAAGATTCACATGTGCATAACATTATATTTTTAAATTATAATAGTGTAGAGCTCCACCTAAATAAATTCTACCTATCACTTGGCTATTTTTTCAGTTGCAGTCTAGAATTCTCCAGTTAGAAGCAATTCAGTCAATCTAGCATCAAAGTGAAGAATTCTTTTCTTCTCTTTCTTTTCTGAGATCCCAAATTCTTCCAGTCACAACTCTAAAACACTAGGGACAGGCTACCCAAGAAAGTAAACAAGCCAAAATGCTATTAGTAAATACAAAAAATTACTTGCAAATATTTGTGTGTCTAGAACTTCCTCTCCTTTTGCCACGCTGTTTTTCACAGCCTCTTTTATTCACTAACTCGTGAACATTCTGGAGAGGTAATATTTATTCATCAAAATGTGTTTAGCAAACAAACATCATAAAAACAAGCATGAATAACGTTCATGTTTTCATTCTCACTAGGAGAGCTCCAGCAGCTGTTTTGTAAGCTCTTTGGGATGGGAGTTGGAAAGAGAAATTAAAAATAAAACTTTTTTAAAAAGCAACACTAGTGAGGTGGCGTGGTGAAAAATTATTTCAACCACCACCAAGTAGGGTTGAACAGGGCTATCTAGTCTGGCAGCACTTCATAGTTAGGGATTAACCTGGTCATCCATCTGTGTGCTTGAGGGCAGCCAGGCCGTGAAGAGAGGAGAATAACTACAGTGGAGCACATACCCCCCCGGTACCTCCTGGCCTGGTAGTATCAGAGGTATATGCTGTGCTATGCATTTAGAAGACAATCTGAGGAGCTGGTGAGAACAGTGGTGGGAGTGGCAAGCAGCAGTTGCACCAGACAAAGAAAGCGGCACTACAGCAGCAGCCAGTAGTTTCCTCCATGCTGACATCAACAAAGTGCTGGTGCTGGGTCTGTGCAGGCGCGCATATCAGAGAACAAAGAGCACCAAGACAGCATACTCCAATATGCAAATATTGGAGATACGTGTCACAGGTCAAGACAACTGCACATGGATTCCCCCTCAGTGATTCAACAGGGGCACCCACTCTCAGTCTGTTGCCTCTCTTGGGGGGAGACACATGTCCCTCTCCCTTTTGATTGGGGTATTCCCAGGCTGCACAGTTCCCTACCTTCATTGTGTTATTCCTAGCACAGACAGGTTGCCCAAGAACACCTGCTTGCTTTCTCTTCAGAGATGGATAACTGTGTAACTGCTACAGTTATAAGTTACCACACAGCTCTTTCAAAGCAAGCCTACTTTATTCTTATGGTACAAAGCGTCACAGAGAAAATATAGTAAACACAATAAAAGAACCTACACACATGCTAATAAGCTTAGCAGGTTTTATCCTAACTCTCAAATGGATTCTGGCAGGTGCAGCCTTTTAATACCCCATCTTAGGGGCATCCTTGCAAGTTAATTGGAGCTTCAGTTCAGAACAAGCACACAGACTTATGAGGCCTCTGTAGACCAAGTCCTTCCAATCCTCCCTTAGGGTTTGGGCCCTCCATAGACCACAGTTCCTGTACATTTGCTGGATCAGGAAGAAGGCCCTAAATTAGTTTAAAATAGGATTTCATCCACAAGTCTTTCCTTTGTCTCTTGGTCTCTGGAGAATCCAGTTTGAATGTGTACGTGCATATCTTCTGGGAGGAATGAAGTGGCTTCAAAGGCTGATCATGGCAGAAGTTCATTACCATCTCCCCTGCCTATTAGAGAAGGTTCATACAGTGCCACAATAACACATACACAGTTACATTTTAATACAATGTACCCCAAAGTTGGTAACCCCAATTTAGTAAGGTTTAACTTTAACTCAGAAAAGCTTATCTTAATTCCATAAAGTTTGTTCAGGATAGTAACAGGATACTGTCACAACGTGAACAAGCGCTGATGAAAAATGTCTCCTCATGGTGCCAAGTTAGTCCCATTGAAATGGGTGACTAGTTATTTTCTGGTTTGATAAATAGTAATTTATAACGTTGTCATTAGTTAAAATAAAGTTGATCAAGTATAATATTTTAGTGCTTAAGAATGTGCTTTAATCCCACTAAAGTTAAGCAAATGAATAAATGTTTTGTTGAATGGAGGCCTTAAATCTGTTGATGATGATATAAGAATAGTCGTATATTAGTGCTACTGTCAGCTGCACACATTTGCATTGCAACTAAGTAAATAGAACCTGTCTTCAGTGTAGAGTGTTTAATTTAAGATTGGAGGATAACTGAAGAACATGATGCTTATCTCTAGTTTTAAGTGCCTCGAAGGTTAATTGCTTTATTGCCCTACAGTACTATGCTTACAAAATTTGCAATGCATATCATTCACTCCTGCTATATAGAAATATCATCAGTATATTGAAGATTTTTGAAATCGAGGGAGATGTAGAAGATTTGCCAGTCAAAACATTTTAATTATTTTTTGTGAAAGAGAGAGTGAGAGAGAGTTGGGACAGTGTACTTTCGTTAACAAATGTAATGTGTGATCCATTTTTAAAGATTCTGAATATAAAAACTGTGACTTTTTTTTTAAATTAGAAAAATCAAACCATTACATATAATTATCAGGGGAACTATACTGATGTTTGTTTAGTTTATTCGAAAGACAGGCACTACTATCTTAAGTACCACATGCATCTGGGACAAAACTAAAAGGGAAAATGTTCCATTAAAAAGAATTATTTTGATTTTTTTTCTGCTATTAATGCAAACCAAGTTTGGCATAGATCAATCCATCCCAGTATTGTCAAATTTCAAATTAATTAGCTTTTAACACTAATGACTATTTCTGAGAAACCAAAATTAAACAAACTGCCAGTTAGTAATTTTGCAAATTAACTACTAAGAGGAAACAGCTGCCTAAAAATTTCCTACAGTTAGAGCCCACTCTCGTAGTCTACAGATTCAGTGCTGCAGAGTCAGGCCCTTAATGCATTTTAGTTTGAATTATCATGAGATGGTTAAATGCCTTAGAAAGAAAACACCACATTTCTATGAGCTCTGTCTTTAATACTCTTAAAATAGGTGTGTTTTAGTGGCTGCGGTTGCAATGGAAATGATATAATTTAAGATACTTTTTTACAGCTGATGCTCTGGTTTGGGCATGCGTATCGTTCAGGCACTTTAGTGTTGGTATATTACTAAACAGGAGACATTGAGTCCATTCAAATAAATGAGATTTAAGATAATGCAGGGAGTTTTCCGTATAATTATGACATGAATCGAAGTGGCCCTGCTTTTGGAATGAGAAGTTTTGCTAATTGAAGTTGTGGTATATAGCATATTGTTCAGAGCATGAATAAAATGTTGGAACCTTTTCCATTATCAACTATTTCTACTTGAGTTGATGTACCCTTTGTTTCGTATTTACAATGGCAGTAGAGTTTCCATTCTATCAGTTATGTTGAGTAACTACTACGTAAGGTTCAGATTCTGTCATGGGTATTTTAGTAAAAGTCATGGACAGGTCACGGGCAATAAACAAAAATTCACGGAAGCCCGTGACCTGTTGCTGACTTTTACTGAAAATATGGGGGCTCTGGCCCCAGGCGGTTTCTCCAGCCCCACCACCGTGGCAGAGGCTGAAGCCGTGACGGAGGTTCATTAAAGTAATGGAATCAGTGACCTCCATGACAAAGTCGTTTCCCTTACTAATAACTGTCTTTCTGAAGTGGGTTTTAGCCCACAAAAGCTTATGCCCAAATAAATTTGTTAGTCTCTAAGGTGCCACAAGGACTCCTCATTGTTTTTGCTGATACAGACTAACATGGCTACCACTCTGAAACCTGTCTTTCTTTTGTGTGTGAAACCAGGTTCCTTTTTAATTTCAGGATTTTTCTCAAAATGTGTAACAGAGATGAATTCTTGAAAGCTGGGGCCGGTCATCTATTTAAATATAGTAGATAAAACTTAAAGGTGTATTGAAATCAATACTCTACTTTGTAGCTCATTAAAAATATTTCAGTATCCAGTCTGATAAGCCATTGATTAATAGAATTTTGCAGCAAATTATGAGTTTGATGCAGTGCTATGGGTTGATTTTGCTGAATTCATAGGATTTTAACATTTTACCTTTTTATATGTATGGCATGTTCCAGGCCTAAATAGAAAAGGAGAAAAACAGTTTGAGGACAGGGTGGAAAAACAATATCTAATAATTGGTGAGGAGCTGCAGTTAGACAGTTGATTGCATTCAGCTGCAGCATGGGAGTCTAGTAATCACTGTATCGCCATGCATGGGGGGAGGGATAGCTCAGTGGTTTGAGCATTGGCCTGCTAAACCCAGGGTTGTGAGTTCAATCCTTGAGGGGGCCATTTAGGGATCTGGGGCAAAAATCTGTCTGGGGATTGGTCCTGCTTTGAGCAGGGGATTGGACTAGATGACCTCCTGAGGTCCCTTCTGTCAAGGCTGAATCCCCACTTTGAACTTTAGAGTACAAATATGGGGGCCTGCATGAAAACTTCTAAGCTTAACTACCAGCTTAGGTCTGGTCCGCTGCCACCATCCCAAAGCTAATTCCCTTCCCTGGGTAGCCTTGAGAGACCTTCACCAATTCTCTGGTGAATACAGATCCAACCCCCTTGGATCTAAAACAAGGAAAAAATCAATCAGGTTCTTAAAAAGAAGGCTTTTAATTAAAGAAAAAGGTAAAAATCATCTCTGTAAAATCAGTATGGAAAATAACTTTACAGGGTAATCAAACTTAAAGAGCTCAGAGGACCTCCCTCTAGCCTCAGGTTCAAAGTATAGCAAACAAAGATAAACACTCTAGTAAAAGGTACATTTACAAGTTGAGAAAACAAAGTAAAACTAAGACGCTTTGCCTGGCTTTTTACTTACAAGTTTGAAATATGAGAGACTTATTTAGAAAGATGGGGAGAACCTGGATTGATGTCTGGTCCCTCTCAGTCCCAAGAGCGAACGAACTCCCAAACAAAGAGCACAAACAAAAGCCTCCCCCCCCCCCCAAGATTTGAAAGTATCTTGTCCCCTTATTGGTCCTTTGGGTCAGGTGTCAGCCAGGTTACCCGAGCTTCTTAACCCTTTACAGGTAAAAGGATTTTGGAGTCTCTGGCCAGGAGGGATTTTATAGTACTGTACACAGGAGAGCTGTTACCCTTCCCTTTATAGTTATGACACCTTCCAACCCTGATATTCTATGATTCTATGCACCACCAATAGAGTAAATAAAGAAACCAACACTTTGGGAACTTGACCCTCATGCACGTTTTTGGAATCATACATCCCGTGAGTATGCAGTTGAGTCATTAGGTCCATTTATACATACCATTCTAGGAAAATGTCATCTCCAAGGTGAAACTGGAGCTAGTTTTGTTCTGCATAGAACCAGTCAAACAAATTAAAAACCTAAACTCATTCCTGCAGAGCACACTTAGATTATATGTTCAGACCAGAAGCACTTTTATAGCTTGTGTTTAAAAAACAAAACACCTTTTTAAAGGTATTAAGTACCACTTAGGAGAAAATAAGCAAAACTTCTCCTTTCCAGTTTAGGTGAATTAATCGTGGAAAACACTTAATACAGGAAAGTCAAATGAAATAAAATAGTGGGTTTTTTTGCACTGACAGCTGTCAAGGTTTTTTTTTTTAAATATTAAACTGTCTACACTGAATTAAAGTAAGATTTGCAAAAATGCCTAAATAACTTAGGAATACAAGTCACTTACACACTTCTGAACATCTCACCCTTTCCTTCTAGGGAAATACAGACATATTTAGGCCTGTATAAATAGATCCATTGAACTTGATTCAGAGTTGGAATTGGGCTAGCTGGCTTTGCTAGCTGCGCCCAGTGGACTAGCACCATTAGAGGAAGGAAAGGGACTAGACACAGTCAATCAGGAGTAGTTGTCCCCACACTTACCACCAAAGGCAGGATGATTTCAAGCAGGGCCCTATGGATTTTTTCCAACATGGAACTCCCGTTATGTAATCACTCTTTCATTCCCCTACACCACCCCACCCAATCCCATATACTCTGATGCTATCTAGGATCAGACAGGGGTGGAGATAGGGATGATTAGCCTTCCCCAGTGCATTTTCAGGGATCAGAGTCCAGGCCAGCTGCTTGGTTTCATGATGTTACTGTTAATTATTGTGGCAACGTTGTTATATGGATTTAATTTGCTGTTTGAGAATTTGTCAGAACTTCAATGGGAGAAACCCCTTGCAGATGGAAATGGGTTGTCCCTTTCCCATAATGTGAACATGTGAGCTAAGTCATGACTTATATGCAAGAAGTGGGAAAGAGAAGTTGGGTATGGAATGGACCTTAAAATAAAGAGAGCTTTGTAACATCACACCCCACCCTGCTTTGGGAAAGTTTATCTTATTAATTAGGAGCAGGCTTCAACCCTGTGGGGCCATCAGTATTTTAATTTTGATTTATTTGTAACTTGTTGGACTAGGAGATGCCTGAAACTTTTGGTTTTTATATTGGCTAAATAAAACTTGAAGAAAGAGGTATTTACACTCAGACACTCTTCTGTGAATTTTATTGCTGTTACCAACAATATAGTAAGCTAAAATACAAGGCAACTAACACTAAAGCGGTGCATGTTTTTTATTATTATTATTAATTATTATTATTTATTATTATATTTTTCACTCACTGAATAATGGACATTTATTGGTATTTGAGTCTTATAGCAGACGTGACCCTGTAGTATAGCCTTTTATCAGCGAGGCCCTAAATACAGAGATAATTCAATTCTGACCTTATTTTTGTGCCAATACTTAAAATTGCTTGGGTGTGTCAGCTCTTGGTTACTAGATTCAGTCAGGACCAGGTAAAGGACATAACTTTGTAAGTCAAGGGTCTTTAGTTGTGGAACTGTCTCGATCTTCCATATCTTTTGGGACATGATAATAATAATGCACATTTATTTCAGCAGATTTCTCCCTGAGTTTTGTTTCTGAACCCCTTCCGTTTTTTTTTCCAATTTCTCTCTCTCTCTTTTTCTTCCCCTTTGTTTATTTATACATAATAAAAATAATATAGCACTCAAAAATTCAAATACTGAAGGCATCTACAAGCAAATCTGTAAAGTCCCAGCCAAACATTTCTAGCACCATCAGAAAAATATTTTGTCATAGTTTCATAAGGCATTGAAATAAAAAAAAAAACATACACTAAAATCAGTAATTAAGATCAGCTATCCAACGGACCACCAAACAGAACTTCCCCCACAGGAGCACTACCACTCTAAATGAGTGAAAAATGTCCTGTTAACACAAACCATAGTGGGAAAAAAAGAATGCCTGTTTCTGAGAGAAACTTTAGTTCTAATTGGTGAGTTGATTTTAACGTGTTGTATTGTTTTCCTTCAACAGTTCATGAAAGTCTGAAATAAAATTGTATTTTCCACTGTTGCTAGAAATCTGCCTAGGACATTTTTTAAATTTTGCCTGGTAATGCTTTTGGTGTTCAAAGTTTTATTGCTATTTTTATAAGAATTTAGGAAGGGCTTGGAACACACTAAGTACATTGTTAGTTTTTCACTGCTTTTCTGTGTCTTCATTTGCTTACAGACCTTTCAGCAGTCTTCTCTACAACAGAAAACTAAAAAGAAAAACAAAGGTAAGCATTAAATGAGTACTTTTTGAAGTGATGATAGAAAATAGAAATGTGAATATTACTGTTTAAAATATTGTAGTATTTTACAGGTTGCAATTTGTTAGCCTGAACCAAATTTATAGTCCTCAGTTATCCATATGACAAAACTATCCAACCAGGATTAACAGCTCTTCTCTGATTCAGCACATCTTAACTATATTCAACATTCTCTTTTACAGAGGTCTGAACATGTTACTGAATTGTACTATGCAGGGTTTTGTGGGTCTTTCGAATATTAGTAAAGATGTACTTTTCAAAATATTGTCCAATATAACCCAATTTTAATCTTTTTAAAATATATATTTTAAGCAGCCCTACCTGTATGTACATTCATATGTAGCTATTTGTGTGTTTACATATGTTGCCATGAAATGAACAATCAAGATGTACATAAACATATGTACCCACATAAGACTGTATTTGTATATCTTGTCCTCCTTTCCTATAGAACCCATCTTGTTGCCTTCATTTATTGCATTTTGTCTTGTGTTTAGATTACAAGATCTGTAAGATAAGAGAATATATCTACTTTTTTTCTTTTGCCATGCACACATTTTGTTGCTTGATTAAAAAGAAATAACAATAATGACAATTATCAGAGGGGTAGCCGTGTTAGTCTGAATCTGTAAAAAGCAACAGAGGGTCCTGTGGCACCTTTGAGACTAACAGAAGTACTGGGAGCATAAGCTTTCGTGGGTAAGAACCTCACTTCAGTGAAGTGAGGTTCTTACCCACGAAAGCTTATGCTCCCAGTACTTCTGTTAGTCTCAAAGGTGCCACAGGACCCTCTGTTGCTTTTTACAGATTCAGACTAACACGGCTACCCCTCTGATACTTGAAGTGAGGTTCTTACCCACGAAAGCTTATGCTCCCAGTACTTCTGTTAGTCTCAAAGGTGCCACAGGACCCTCTGTTGCTTTTTAATAATGACAATGAAATTATTATTGAAATGTTTTTGTTAAGTTTGTAAGGATGGATTTTTAGAGAAATTTAGCATGTTGTGTTTGATTGATTAAATGCATAATGTGAAGCCTTTCACATATACTCATTTCAATTTAACTATTGGCATTTTTAGCTCCTATTCCTGGTAAGAGCAAAAGGCGGATTTCCTGTAAAGATCTGGGCCGTGGGGACTGCGAGGGCTGGCTTTGGAAAAAGAAAGATGCCAAGAGTTATTTCTCCCAGAAATGGAAGAAATATTGGTTTGTTCTGAAGGATACTTCTCTATACTGGTATATCAACGAGGAGGTAAGAAATAGGCACATTCGTTGCTCATCCCGTCTAATGCTAATAAGTTTTATACTGTGTTGTTGTCATAATTAGATGGAAGGTCAAATCCCATCCTGAAAACAGGTGAGTGATTTTATTCACCCAAATAATCTTACTGAAATCAGTAAGACTACTTGTATGACTAAAGTCACTCATATGCATCAGAGTTTGCAGGATTTGCCCTTTAAAATTTTTCTTTGTAGCATAAGGAAGAATGTAACTACTCACCTCTGTATTCTGGTACTCTTAATAGTGTGTAATAAAGTCGTTGTTCTCTCATGACAACAAAACACAAATTTAGAAGAGCGAATCTAGAGTCATTTGTCCCTGTCATAACTGAAACAACATTACAGCCATAATTTATGTTGCATTTGGGGGTACCTTATTTAATTGTAATAAGGAATCTGTGGTATTACTAAAATCCACTGTAGTTATGCAAAATGGTCTCAAATTGTGTTCTCTTTTGATACATTGTATCTAATTTGGATTATCGTTTTGAGTGCTTAATTATATACTGATAACATTGGAAGAGCATCATTGAGCTGCCTAAGACCCTGATCCTACAAGGGTCCCTCATTTATCTAATTTATTTGCTTCTTTGGAAGAATAATTGTTTTTTAAATCCTTTTTTGGTGGAAAGGACTCTTTGCCAGTTGGGTGAAAGATCAGAATTTCTTTTGGAAAATCCAACTTTTTTCTTAATGGAACTCTTTTTAGGAAACTGAGATAATCTTAAACTCTGATAGACTCTCATGTAGTAAAATATATTTACACTATGTCTCTGAATTAGGGCTGTTAAACGATTACAAATAATAATAGAATACTATTTATATAAATATTTTTGGATGTTTTCCACATTTTCAAATATATTGATTTCAATTACAACACAGAATACAAAGTGTACAGTGCTCATTTTATGTTTATTTTTATTATAATATTTGCACTGTAAAAATAAAAGAAATAGTGTTTTTCAGTTCACTTAATAAAAGTTCTGTAGTGCAATCTCTTTATCATGAAAGTTGAACTTACAAATGTAGAATTATGTACAAAAAATAACTGCATTCAAAAATAAAACAATGTAAAACTTTAGAACCTACAAGTCCACTCGGTTCTACTTCTTGTTCAGCCAGTCACTCAGACAAACAAGTTTGTTTACATTTTCAGGAGATAATGCTACCCGCTTCTTGTTTACAATGTCACCTGTAAGTGAGAACAGGCGTTCACATGGCACTGTTGTAGCTGGTGCTGCAAGATAAGATGCACTAAAGATTCATATGTCCCTTCATGCTTCAACCACCATTCCAGAGGACATGCGTCCATGCTGATGATGGTTTCTGCTCGATAACGATCCAAAGCAGAGTAGACCCAACACATGTTCATTTTCATCATCTGAGTCAGATGCCACCAGCAGAAGATTGATTTTCTTTTTTTGGTGTTTCGGGTTCTGTGGTTTTCGAATCATTGTGTTGCTCTTTTAAGACTTCTGAAAGCATGCTCCACACCCTGTCCCGATGAGATTTTGGATGGCACTTCAGATTCTTAAATCTTGGGTCGAGTGCTGTAGCTATCTTTAGAAATCTCACATTGGTACCTTCTTTGCATTTTGTCAAATCTGCTATGAAAGTATTCTTAAAACATACATGCTGGGTCATCATCCGAGACTGCTATAACATGAAATATATGGCAGAATGCGGGTAAGACACAGAGCAGGAGACATACAGATCTCCCCCAAGGAGTTCAGTCCCAAATTTAATTAACCCATTATTTTTTTAACGAGCTTCATCAGCATGGAAGCATGTCCTTTAGAATGGTGGCCAAAACAGGAAGGGGCGTACAAAAGTTTAGCAGATTTGTCATGTAAATACCTTGCAACACGGGCTACAAAAATCCCATGCGAACGTCTGTTCTCACTTTCAGGTGACGTTATAAATAAGAAGCGGGCTGTATTATCTTCCATAAATGTAAACAAGCTTGTTTCTCGTAGCGATTGGCTGAATAAGAAGTAGGACTGAATGGACTTGTAGACTCTAAAGTTCTACTTTGTTTTGTTTTTGAGTGTAACAAATAAAATCTACATTTGTAAATTGCACTTTCACAATAAAGAGATTGCACTACAGTACTTGTATGAGGTGAATTGAAAAATACTATTTCTTTTGTTTATCATTTTTTTGAAGTGCAAGTATTTGTAATAAAATAATCTAAAGTGAGAATTGTACACTTTGTATTCTGTGTTGTAATTTAAATATATTTGAAAATGTAGGAAAAACATCCAAAATATTTAATACATTTCAATTGGTATTCTATTGTTTAATAGATTAAAACTGCGGTTAATCGTGATTCATATTTTAAATCGTGATTCATTTTTTTGAGTTAATCGCCTGAGTTAACTGCAATTAATCGACAGCCCTAGTCTGAATGGTTCCAATTCCTCATCAACATGTGAATTCTGAACACTTGGGGGCAGACTTTCTTGTTTGTTACTTGTCTGTCTGATGCTTTGCCCTGGGAGGCATTTTGGACAGCTAGATTATTCTTGTTATTTAAGACCATTGTGGTTCCAAAGTGTGGTATCTTACTATAAAAAATAAAGAACAAGAATAAGCAACATGTTCTTTCTTTTGATGTGTAAATATGCTCCGGTGGCTAAGATAACTTTACTTTTTCCTCTAAGAAAAGAATGTGCTTAAAGATATCCAGCATTGCAGGATCTGTCCTTTCCATACGTTCCTTCCAAATTACTTCAGTTCTATTTTTCTCTGTACATCTGTGCCTTTAAAAAATAAAATAAAAATAAATAAAAATCCATACAGGACATTTAGAATATTAAAAATAATTTTCCTGGAGTATCTTTAAATCTTACATTGAAAATTAATTATTTTAAGGGATCATCATCAGAGGGTGTACTAGATTGTATGCTCCTTATAATGGTGACCCGATAACTTCTATTTGTCTGTAAGATTTTATGTTTAGTCATAATGCTATGTTATAAAGTTATAAATGTTAATAATAATAATAATACCAACCAAGTTTATTATTCTACTGTCTTCGAGCAATGGAAAAATAAAGGCACCTCAAAGTAATACAGATTCTATGAACCTATGTGAAGTCCCTTTGAGTCCCTTTCTAGTTGGTTTTCTTGCACCAGGATGGAAAGGAGGCAGTTTACTGGATTTAAATGAATACATCCTGTATTCCTGGGAATAGCTGTTCCTGTTGTCTTGAGAGAGAGAAATGACAGTGTCAAATGATTAAACAAAGGCTTGATGCATGCTTATGCACTGGTGAATAATGCACTTTTAGAAAAAGGAGAAAAATGTGCGATGTATGTGCTTCTGAAGACATTGCTACAAAAGCATTTTACATAAAGATTGTGTTCCATGATGCCAGAAATCCTGATGTATTTTTCCCCCTTTGGGAGCGGTTGTGAATATCTAATATAATTTAATGGGAGCAATGACAAAGAAAAGATACGAAGCTGGAGCAATACAGTGAAAAATGTTTAAAAGAGGTAGATAGTGTTCTCTGCGAAGTAGAGCAGTACGAAAATCTAGAAAATAAATTGATAAGCATTCCAAGCATTAAACATGAAAAACAAGTTGCTATGACAATGTGACTATAAATGGGAAACCTAAGCATGCACACAAACAAATGGAAAGTCCTTTAGGTAGGCTAGAAGAACACACATTTGAGTTAGGTGATGAAAATCAAGAGTAGAGATGGAATGGAGACTAAAATTGTCAAAGACAAAGATAGTTGTCATGGGTGTCGGAGAATGTAAGAGTTCTTTGCATGAACAATAAGAGCAGAGGTTACCAAAAACAGTAGTGAAAGGTTAATTGCCTAGTGCATGGATTCAAATAACGGTATATCTCTCGGCCTTCCAAGGACTAAATATGTGACAAAGAACCAAAGTGATTAATAGATACATTTTTTAAAAAAATAGAGAGGGAAGAGCATGAAATTATGTGGATTCATTCCTTTAACATATATCTGTTTTCTCTAGTCTCAGTTTCATGATTCTATATTAGTGATGTTAATAATTCACAGTTATAAACAGCAATATTACACAGTGTGTGGGGCTGATGTATTGGTGTCCTAAAACAAATGCTGTGCTTTTAAATTGTGAAAAGTTGAGGACAGGTCAAAGTCCAGTAAAGCTATTCACAATTACCAAGCCTTTAGAGGAGGAGGGCAAGAGTCCAAGATTCCCCCTCTGTAAGTGTAACTGATAAGATATAATAATAACTGGAGAGAGATCATTCATCTTAGCTGCAACATCATGTAAAGATGGCAAACAGTACACATTTATATTTTAAAATTGGGTTGATTTACAGTACTGTGGGGTTGTTCTGTTCTCATAATAAAATACAGGTTGAACCTCTCTAGTCCGGCACCCTCGGGACTGACCAGTGCCGAACCAGTGAATTTGCCGAACCACGGGAGGTCAATGTAGAGTGCCAGTGGGTCTCCATACACATGGACAGTAGGGGTGCAGGGGGTGCTGCAGCACCCCCTGGCTTTGCGCCCAGCGTGGCCTCCCACCCGGCGCCCTGCTGCCACCCGGAGTCCCGGTCGCCAGCCCCAGGTCCTCCCCCTCCCTCCTGGAGCTTGAATGCCGTGAATCAGCTGGTTGCGGAGCTCCGGAAGCGCTCGGAGGGAGGAGGAGGAGTTGGTAAGCACAGGGCAGCTGGCGCACGAGAGTTGTGGGGGGAGGGATCAGAGGGGGGAGTTTTGCACCTGTGAATGCTCCGTACCCACTAGTTTTTCCCCGTAAGTGCTCCAGCCCCAGAGCACCCATAGAGTCGGTGCCTATGCCAGACCACGGATGTTGCCAGACTAGGGAGTGCCAGATTACAGAGGATCAACCTGTAGTTTGCATTTCATCCTCTGAATTACTCTATCCTCAACAAACAATTAAATTACATTTTTCGCTGATCATGTTTAAGCACCATGATTAAATGCTGCTTCAGCAGTGAAATGGTTTCTAAGGCAGTTGGGCCTTGTCCATCTTGCCAGCCAAACTACTAAAATCATATTTACAAAACCACATTCTAGACTGAGGTCCATGACCTCCCACTCTCTGGCAATACTCCCATTGATTTGCCAGAAGTACAGTAATCTGCCCTACATAGGGGAGCTGGTAAGTAAAACTCTCTCTTTGTTTACGTTTAAGTTTTAATGGACTTTCATCTTAAGCCTCACTAACTTAAGTAACATATAGAACTGTTTCCATAGGATGAAAAAGCAGAGGGATTCATCAGTCTACCTGAATTTAAAATTGATAGAGCCAGCGAATGCCGCAAGAAATAGTAAGTGTGTTTAAAATCGTACAGTGCAATAACAAAAGAAAAGGAGGAACAAGCAATCTCTTGCTTTCAAGGATTGAAAGTTTTCTTGTTCATGATAGTCAAATTAGAATGGAAATCATTGTAACATGATTTGATTGCATAACACAAATCATAGTAAACAGTCAATATTCCTGTGCGGAGTGGGGAGGCGAGGGGATGTGCATGTGCTTTCAGGGTCCCACCCAAAGACACAATGAGTCTGTTGCAAAAGCCACACAATTCTCAACCATCAGCAAAATTAACTGAAACTAATAGGAATGCTTAGCTCCTTCCCACCCTGTTCCCCAGCTGCACCTTCATTGTCCCTCCTTTTTGTTTTGTGGAGGAACAGACTTAATGGGTTAACAAGCACAAATAAACCTTTTTTAAAAGCAAGCGCTGAGAGATGGAGGAGGTGAAATATTACAAAGACAACACAAGAAAAAGAAGAAGAGATGGGTAAAAGGAGGCCTGTTCTTTTTCTAAATCAGTTTTTTACATCCACTAAATCCCTTTGCCACTGTGGGATTCTATGTTTGAAATAAAAAGTTTTGCTAAAAAAAAAATGTTTAGCTGTACAGTAGCTGTACATGGCTTTATTTTAAGAGTTTTTTGCTTTTCCAGAGTTAATTTTTATCTGTCATCTTGTATCCTTGTTTTAAAATAAATAGCAATGAGTTTGAAAAAAGCTAACTCAGGATTTATTATGGCTCTCAACAAAGTGTTTTGAATACAAAGTAAGTGAAAAGGCCTTTAGGAGACACGTTGCCAAATCTAGACACAAACCCTATTTTATTCAAAACTAACCAGAAGAGTTTTCGAAGTTCATATTTCAACCATCTGCTGACATTGTGGGCTTGTTCTTGAGCAGGGATAAAACAATATAGCTCCACTGAAGTTAATGGAGCTACACTAATTTACCGTAGCTTGGGATGTGGCACATAACTCTAAAATTACTTTTGTCCTGAGTTAGTTGTATATCTTTGGCATACATAAGTATCTATCTTGCTGTGCGCGTGCCTGCGTTCACACATTTTCATTCTTACCACTGAAATCTCTGTGCATTGCCCCGTCACAGGCAAGTGCGTGGTTTGGTTCTTTTGTATAAAGCTCACCTGGCACCGGTGTAATTCTTTCAGCAGACCTCAATATTTTAGCATTCGTTTCACTTTCAGTGCTTTTGAAACAATGAAAACTATACCAGATAAGCTGTTTCAAGATTAAAGCTTGTCTTGATGACTTACATGGCCTTTTAAAAAGGATACTAATATTAGTTTACATTGCTCTTTAAAGTAAAGTGTTCTGTGTAATAGTCTTTAAAAAGGGTAAAACATTTTTAAAGCTTTCATCTGTGGTTTTGGGGGTTTCAGTTTTCAGTCATTGCTCTGTGTTTTTCACGGATTAAATTCAATGTGGCTCTGCTTCATTTATTTTCTTGTTAGTGAAGCAGCGTCATTGATGATGTCAGTTCATCTCTGAAAACTGCACTTCATTTAAATTATTGTCTCACTCTGAGTCCTGTCGACTGGGTAGCAGAACACACAAATATGATTAATAAAAGCATCCACTTGAGTGGTAGATAAAGAAAACAGATATTTAGTATCCAGATGACAGATGTTGTAATAATTTTAAGATATGTCAAGATGTGAGTCTCAACAACTTGATTATATCTTTTTAAACAGAGCAGATGCTGCTCAACATCTGTTCTCACTTGTGTAACATTATTCTGTGCACTGATGTGTAGAGGAATCCTTTTTGTCTAACATTAACAGATTTCCTTCCCTGACAATGTCTTTCTTTCTTCTAATACTCCAGCACACAGTCAGAGAAAAGACCAGTTGTCTGTCTAATTGATCTCCCTTGAAAACAAGGACAATGCACTTAAATATATCATACTGTTTATCTTGTTTCCTTTGAGTTTGCTCTGTGTTTTGATGCTATTTTAAAGCGATCTTTGGGAGGCCATTAGTTTTTAAAAACTATATATTGTACACTATTAATAATTAACTTTCATAGAATAGTTTTCATATCTAGATCTCCAAGTGCTTCACTATAGCTTTCTGTATTTGTAGAAAACTCTCTGCACACTTTTTGTTTTAACAAATTGTTTGCAGTAAATAGATGAAATACTATTGAGCTCTCAGTGACAACTCATGTGGATTACTTTGGTGGCTGGGAAAGATGACATGCCATTACCCATCATGCTAGATGACCTCATAAACACCCCGTTGGATTACAACAGCTTGTCAAAAATCAATCAGCACATCACATTTTTCTGTTTGAATCCCAGTCGTTAGTGCTGAAGGTAATGCCAAGGGCACTGTGATGTGAAAAGTCAGAGGAACGAGAGCTTTTCTGTTACATCAAATAAACTGTTCAGTCATTTTTCTGTTCAGAAACTCTTTTGACACCTCCACCCACCATAAAAACAATTGCCTGTTGTATAAACTATTTAAACTGCTTCAGCTTATCCAAATGTAACATCTATCATGTTAATAACTGTTGAACTGTCTTTGTGCATGTTTGAATGCAGATATTATTTAAAGATAGATGGTCAATAAAGCCTTTTAATCAGTGACAGCTGGATTGATCCCAAAAGTTATAAGGCTGAATTAAAAAACCACACACATGCTTAACCAACTTGCAAGAAAATTAAACACAGACTGTGTCATTTCATTAAGTTATTTGGATTTCTAATTACCTTTAATTTTGAAAAAGATGTTTTGTGTAATTATTATTTTTGCCCATTATGTTTTGACTTTTTTCTTTCCAACAGTGCATTCAAAGCCTGCCATCCTAAGATCAAAAGCTTTTACTTTGCTGCTGAACATCTAGATGACATGAACAGGTAATCAAACCTAATAAAGTATAAAACCGTATAGAGAACCATCTCTGAATACAATGCTTTCCTCTGAAGCCAATGATAACACGTCATATATTTGTCTTCATTAGAGGTTATGTTTTAGAGTTTTAGATGAATGACTGCAAAATAGGATCTTAATTTTTTGAGAAAAACATGTTTTTAATCCCCATCTTCACCTATGGTCATGAACTTTGGGTAATGACCGAAAGGACAAGATCATGGGTACAAGCGGTGGAAATGAGGTTTCTCTGCAGGGTGGCTGGGCTTAGTCTCCGAGGAAGTGTGAGGAGGACAACTATTCGGGAGAGCCTCGGAGTAGAGCAGCTACTCCCCCGGATCAAGAGGAGCTAGTTGAGGTGGCTCGGGCACCTGATAAGGATGCTCCCTGGGAGGCTTCCATTGGAACTATATCGGGCATGTCTGATAGGGCAGAGGCCCCCAGGCCTACCCAGGACACGCTGGGGAATCCCCCAGGAGGAGCTGGAATCTGTTGCAGAGGAAAAGGGGATCTGGTCCTCCCTACTCTCCACGCTTCCGCTGCGACCAGGAAAAGTGGCATTAAGGACAAAGAAGAAGATATTTTTAATATTCATTTTATGCAAAAATGACCTCAGATTTTGTTGAAACATGTCTCACACACACACACACACACACACACACTCACCTTTGTGGAGGTAGCAAGGAAGTAAAACCAGGTGTTAGAGGTCAATGTTTCTTTAAGCTATGAGCATAGTGGTTGTGCTCTCATCACTGTGGCTGAAGAAACATGAACTCTGCAGGGTGGATTCTTCAGGAAATAAAGCAGGTAATGATATTCCTGAGAGTGTTGCTTTTGGGCCCAATCCATCAAGGATGCTAAAGTGTCCTCAAGTGGGAGTGTAACTGGCAAAATTCATCCCTGTGCAGAGGGCCAATACAAGGCTTATTCAACTTAAACCCAGTTTTGAGGGCCTGTGTGCGCACCTCTACATGGTGTGAATTTCACATAGAAGGCACTTAGGGTGAAATTCTGGCTCTGTTGAAATCAGTGGCGAAACTCCGATTGACTTCGGTAAGCCCAAGATTTCACCCTTAGCACCTTGTAGAGTAGACCTAACTGTCTGCTCCTTAGTCCACTTTTGAGATCTTACTAAAAATGCTTTAATTTTCAACAAAACTTTAGCAAGATCACTTTTAACTCATCTAGGCAAATTTTATACAAACTCTGGTGATTCCTGTCTGTTCAGGTGTTTGCTATGGCATTTTTTATTTTTCCCAGCATAAAATGGAGTACATTTATTCTGAAAAAATGTATACTTGTCGTTTTCGTTATATGGTAAAAGAACCTAATTAAAGTTTCCCATCTTAAACTGATTGTCCTGTTTCCATGGGCTCATGCTTGCAGGCTCCATTGATAAGTGAGATGGTGAATATGCTTTTAAAACAAAGAAAAAAGACAACCTTACACAGTCCATATAACTTATTAATAAAATACCTTAGCAGTGATAAGAATGATAATACCTATAATATATTTACCATCTTTAACTGCTTTTAGGTAACAGTCGGTTTCTGGAAACTTTCATTTTGTACTGAGATCAGTTGACCAGAAAATAGATTACAATTTTACATTAATGTTTACTTTTACTTTAAAATGGATATAGGATAAAATTTTCAAAAGCACCTAAGTCTCATTTTCAAAATTTGTTTGTAAGACTTTGCTTTTGCTCTTCATTGTGTTACATAATTCCATTAGGCTAGTCACTAATAATGTTCTTTACTATGCACGAACAAAATACCCTCAAGACTAATGAAATCCTGACCACACCAAAAATACTATGAGTATTAAACAGAAGTAAAATCTGTGTCAGTAGATCAACACTTGGTATGAAGATATTCTAGGTTTGGGTGGTAAAAATACATAACTATGCAATAAACAGAAAGTACACACCAGTGTGATCTTTGAAAAATGGTTAAATGGGTCTGTGACTAACCACAGTTAATTTAATTTTTTAACTCTACATCATGACTTACATTTTGCCATTTTGGAATGAGTTCTTAGCAGGTCACAAATTAAATAAACCAACAAACAAATACACACACTGGACCAAAATCTGATCTCAGTTACACAAATGTAAATCTGAAGTAGTGGCCCTCCTCCACCAAATATAACCAAGATCAGAATCTGGCCCTGCGATGTTAAAATTTCTCTTTCTTTAAAGTATCAAAAATAATTACCCCTAGTCCCAAGCTCTGGTTCATTTCCAAAAACACTGACTTCACACAATTAACATTTTTTTAAAAAGGTGATTATTAAAGAATAAATCTTTTAAGTTCAGAGATAGCATAAGAAAGTATTTAAAAGTATTTGTTACATCCTTCTCTAGCCTTACAAATATTCATTCAAACTTTAAGAAATAGACAGTTGTGAGCAGGGTCCCAGTGCGAACCAGCTATGGTCACTCAATTAGAGTGAACTGCAGAGACAATCCTCATAAAGCTGGTGGATATTCCAATACTTAGATTCATCAAGCCAGCATAAGACAGCTTCTTTATTACCTTACTGGTTACTCAGAAGTCCAAATAACACAGTTCCCTTAAAGTGATCCAGCCTCAGGCCTCCATCCAGGTACCCACATCAAATATGATGAAAATTTCTGTAAATCTTATTTCATCATATAAAAGAAAAGGTTCTACCAATCCCAAAGGATCAGACATATTACCTCCCAGGTTAATGAATGTTTCAGATCTTACCCAAATACACGGCACAGCCAATTCTTATTAACTAAACTAACATTTATTAAAAAACAAAAGAGAGAGTATGGTTAATAGATCAATATACATACAGATATGAGTTCAATTCATTGAGGTTCAGATTCATAGCATAAATGGTGAGCTTTGCAGTTGCAAACAGTTCTTTCACAAATAGTTCATAGGTTATAGTTTAATGTCCAAATATCCTATTCAGGGTGTTCCAGCATAACTGGGACCTCAGTCTTGTGACCCAAACTTCCCCTGATGAAGCCTAAGCAGATCTGAGATGACACAATTAGGACCCAAGGATCTTTTATACAATTTCATGTCTTTTGACAAGTTGTTGTTCCTCAGGGAACAAAAGGTAATTAGGATGACTTTGAAGGAGGTCCATCACCGGTACTTAGCTATACGAATTAACATAAGGCCATTTGCTTCTTCTCCATCGTTCACCATACATTTCAAAGAGAGATGAATACCGAGATATCCTGGGTTTACAATTCATTTAAATGCTAGAATGTTCTTTTAATCTCTGAATGATCAGAATGCAGCATAGACAGGGACTGTTGATTACATCGTTGACCCTACTCATACATATATAAATACACAAAAACACAAACATTATCTCCCCACATGTCTTTTGAGGGTTAGTCTGTCTGCAGGATGTTTAACCCTTTCTCGCCATGCGTCACAACAGTATTAAAATATTCTGAACCATTTTGATTACACAAAATGGTTCCGTCATTTTCTGTTAGGTTTTTATCATCAGGTTTCTGACAACCACTTTCATTGTGCAGTCCTTTCAGCACTGTTTGTACCGTGTTACTGGAGGTAGAAGAGAAGGGCAGGAATCTACTAAAAGCATAGCCTTATTGAAAGGAAAATGTGTTTTCAGGTAGTTAAATTCCTTCAATAATTATTTATAAAAAAGAATTATTTGCTATTTAATTGTACTTATGTATACAGGATATAGGAATTATATATGTATGTGCATACACACATATATATGACATGCGTGGATTTTAGACTATATAGTCTTGTTACTGCTCAGATGATCATGTTGATTTTATGAGGCCTAAATTTCCATGTAATGCTGGCAACTTCTGTGTTTTGGGATCATTGTTCTGCTATTTGGTGTAGTGAATATGTATTTCCTAACCTGATCCCTTACTTAAAGGGACACTGTCTTTCCAAGGTTGGCAAGCTCGGAATTTACCCTTCCCTTTCTAAAACACATCTGCTTTTGAAAATGATCAGTCCTGTCAACATTAAAATCCCATGTTCTGGGCTGGGAGACAGAGACAATAAACCTGCAGTGGGAGAGTGTTCAGAGAACCTATTTGCTCATCCCACTGTGTCTCCATTCAATCATCTCAGTTTTTGTGAACAGGCAGAGTATTGACATTTATAAGCATCTCCTTTCTAAAGGCACCCTTCTGTGAACCGAAACAAAGGTGAGAAGTCTAATTTCAGTCTGATACTATGAGAACAAAGACTTAGAATGTAAGAACAGCCATACTGGGTCAGACCAAAGGTCCATCTAGCCCAGCATCCTGTCTTCTGACAGTGGCCAGTGCTAGGTGACCCAGAGGGGATGAACAGAACAGATAATCATCAAGTGATCCATCCCTTGTCGCCCATTCCCAGCTTCTGGCAAACAGAGGCTAGGGACACCATCCCTGCCCATCCTGACTAATAGCCATTGATGGACCTATCCTCTATGAATTTATCTAGTTCTTTTTTGAACCTTGTTATAGTCTTGACCTCCACAATATCCTCTGGCAAAGAGTTCCACAGGTTGACTGTGTGTAGTGTGAAAAAATACTTCCTTTTATTTGTTTTAAACCTGCTGCCTATTAATTTAATTTGGTGACCCCCTAGTTCTTGTTTTATGAGAAGGAGTAAATAACACTTCCTTATTTACTTTCTCCACACCAGTCATAATTTTATAGCCCTCGGTCATATCCCCCCTTTGTCGTTTCTTTTCCAAGCTGAAAAGTCACAGTCTTATTAATCTCTCCTCATACGGAAACCATTCCATGTCCCTAATAATTTTTGTTGCCCTTTTCTGAACCTTTTCCAATTACAATGCATCTTTTTTGAGATGGGGCAACCACATCTGCATGCAGTATTCAAGATGTGGGCATACCATGGATTTATAGAGAGGCAGTATGATATTTTCTGCCTTATTATCTATTCCTTTCTTAATGATTCCCAACATTCTGTTCACTTTTTTGACTGCCGCTGCACATTGAGTGAATGTTTTCAGAGAACTATCCACAATGACTCTAAGATCTCTTTCTTGAGCGGTAACAGCTAATTTAGACCCCATCATTTTATATGTATAGTTGGGATTATGTTTTCCAATGTGCATTACTTTGCATTTATCAACATTGAATTTCATCTGCCATTTTGTTGCCCAGTCACCAAGTTTTGAGAGATCCTTTTGTAACTCTTTACAGTCTGCCTGGGACTTAACTATCTTGAGTAGTTTTGTATCATCTGCAAATTTTGCCACCGCACTATTTACCTCCTTTTTCCAGATCATTTTATGAATATGTTGACTAAGACTGGTCCTAGTACAGACCCCTGGGAGACCCCACTATTTACTTCTTTCCATTCTGAAAACTGACCATTTATTCCTACCCTTTGTTTCCTATCTTTTAACCAGTTACCAATCCACGAGAGGACCCTCCCCTCTTATCCCATAGCAGCTTACTTTGCTTAAGAGCCTTTGATGAGGGACCTTGTCAAAGGCTTTCTGAAAATCTAAGTACACTATATTCGCTCTTGTCCTCATGCTTGTTGACCCCCTCAAAGAATTCTAGCAGACTGATGAGACATGATTTCCCTTTACTAAAACCATGTTGACTCTTCCACAACAAATTATGTTAATCTATGTGTCTGACAGTTTTGTTCTTGACTATAGTTTCAACCAGTTTGCCCGGTACTGAAGTCATGCTTACCGGCCTGTAATTGCCAGGATCACCTCTGGAACACTTTTTAAAAATTGGCATCAAATTAGCTATCCTCCAGTCATTTGGTACAGTAGCTGATTTAGTTAGTAGTTCTGCAGTTTCACATTTGAGTTCCTTCATACTCTTGGGTGAATACCATCTGGTTCTGGTGACTTATTATTGTTTAGTTTATCAGTTTGTTCCAAAACTTCCTCTAATGACACCTCAATCTGGGACAGTTGCTCAGAATTGTCACCAAAAAGAATGGCTCGGATTTGGGAATCTCCTTCACATCCTCAGCTGTGAAGACCAATGCAAAGAATTAATTTAGTTTCTCCTCAATGGCCTTATCGTCCTTGAGTGCTCATTTAGCATCTCAATCGTCCAGTGGCCCCACTGGTTGTTTAGCAGACTTCCTACTTCTGATGTTCTTAAAAAACAATTTGCTGTTACTTTTTGAGTCTTTGGCTAGCTGTTCTTCAAATTCTTTTTTGGCCCTCCTAATTATATTTTTACACTTCATTTGCCAGAGTTTATGCGTCTTTTCCCCACTTTTTAAAGGATGTCTTTTTTGCCTCTCACTGCTTCTTTTACATTGTTGTTTAGCCACTGTATCACTTTTTTGGTTCTCTTACTATGTTTTTTAATTGGGAGTACACATTTAAGTTGAGCCTCTATTATGGTATATTTAAAAAGTTTCCATGCAGCTTGCAGGGATTTCACTTTTGGTGCTGTACCTTTTAATTTCTGTTTCACTAACCTCCTCATTTTTATGTAGTTCCCCTTTCCAAAATTAAATGCTACAATGTTGGGCTGCTGTGATGTTTTCCCCCACCACAGAGATGTTACATTAAATTATATTATGGTCACTGTTACCAAGGGGTCGGTCTATATTCACCTCTTGGACCAGATCCTGTTCTCCACTTCGGACTAAATCAAGAATTGCCTCTCCTCTTGTGGGTTCCAGGACTAGCTGCTCCACGACACAGTCATTTAAGGTTCCATTCTTTAAGCCTCCAATAAATTTCCAGTAACATCTATAGTATCTTTAGATTCTGGTTAGCGTGAAACTGGTTACCAGTGTCACTTAGATCCTTGGGGCTATCTGAGTTGCAATACAGCAAGCCTGTCTTGCAGCTATGAGCCATGTGATGGGGAAAACTTGACACCTTCCTTTTACCAGAAATATTATATTGCCTCTTGTATATGGCAAGACAGAAAATTATTTTGATGTCTGGCACAAGTTATATACAGTATACTCCCGAATATCAAGGGGGACATGGATTTTATTCGGATAATCAGGAGTTCAGATAATAGAGCGAATAGGAGCCATTTGGCCTTTTAGTCCTCCTCACAGTTCTGGCCAGGGGGATCTCTACTGTGCCCCACCTAGACTACAGTCTCCCCATCCAATCTCTGCACCTTGTGCCTGCAGGGATCGGATATCGCTGGCCCTGCAGCAGCACCATCTTGCACCGTAACAACAAACATATGTGAGGTCTCCTATACCAGTGAATGCTAATCTGCTTATTGCTTTAACAACCCTAAGAATTTCATCTTTATGCTGTAATGTTTTATCGCTCTTCTGTTCTTCAGAAGGTTTTTATAACTTCCCTGACCTAACCTCTGTATTATTCAAATCCCTTCCTTGTCCCCCAGCATGAGACACATGCTGGGGGACAAGGAAGGGATTCAGCTAATGCGAAGGTTTAGGCAATAGGATTTCAGATAAATGAGAGCATACTCTGAGGTTTTGAGGTGAGTCACAAAATTCCCTTCTTCAGATGTTGACAAGGGATGTATATGTTATCTATCTTCACTTGGCCTTGAGGAACAAGATGATTGCAAATATCAATGATATTGTATTTATTCTTTATAGCAAACTTTTTGTAATTCTCACAAAACAATTAAAGCTGCACACCCTATACGCTTTGTGAGTGCTGAGTATCATCTTGGCCTCCTGCACGTCAGAAGAAACACTGGTTACCAAGACACAGTATACCAACTAACCAAGGTTTGAGTCTTTCAATGCACTCACCAATTTTTCAAGCATATTTGCGCTATATGTTTTCATACTAGTAACAGGAAACTCTTGCACCGTAACAACATACATATGTGAGGTCTCCTATACCAGTGAATGCTAATCTGCTTATTGCTTTAACAACCCTAAGAATTTCATCTTTATGCTGTAATATTTTATCGCTCTTCTGTTCTTCAGAAGGTTTTTATAACTTCCCTGACATTCCATATCATCCTCATATGTTTCCAACTTCAGTCACTCTATCCATTGCTTATGCACACATTAAAAAATGTTCTGATCTTCATTATGAAACCCACCATATCTAAAGGAGCTATGCTGGGGGATTCCATGTTACATGCAATGTCATTTATTACAGTGTTAAAAATGCTTCAGAAGCTAATGCAGTCCTTTTAGCATCGGAATTTACAAGCCACTCACGAGAAAATGGTGTTTGAACATTCTGCCATATTGGGGCGTACTGCAAAGATTAGTCATTTATTCCATATTGTATGCATGTCTGGTTTAGATAATATTCCAGATTATGGGACAGATCGTCAGCTACTGTAAATTATTAACTGTTAGTTCTTCTATAACTATTCTATAAATTATTCTATAACTCTGTTAGTTAATGCACATTTCATGAGATTATTGTCAGATTGCACTTTTCAGGAAATAGCATTTTCTGACAATAAAATTATCTATTAAAATGAAGTTTATGCCATTTGATTACAAAAACCAGTAATTTGCAAAAGGTAACCAAGTCATTAGTGCAAATTAACATAATTAAACATTAAATTAATTGAGTGCCACAGGGATTTTATTGTCTCTTGGATTTAGGATAAAATGAGTTCTTCTTCGAGTGCTTGCTCATATCCATTCCATTAGGTGTGTGCGCGCCGCGTGCACGATCGTCGGAAGATTTTTACCCTAGCAACACCGGCGGGTCGGCTGTGGAGCCCCCTAGAGTGGCGCCTTCATGGCGCTGAATATATACCCCAGCCGACCCGGCGCCCCCTCAGTTCCTTCTTACCGCCCCTGACGGTCGTTGGAACTGTGGAGCGCTGCTTAGCTGTTCTCCACTTTCCCTAGCTTAGTTCGTTATTCGCAGTTATAGTTATAGTTATAGTCCTAGTGTTTATAGTTAAATAGTTCAGTAGTTTTAAAAGTTGTCTAGTTGTTATAATAGTTCAGGGGATTAAGGGGGTCGTCCCCCCCTTTCTCCCCCGGCCGCGGGGCCGGGCTCATGCCCAACGCTCCCGGCTTCAAGCTGTGCGCCTCCTGCGCTAAGCCTATGCCCACGAGCGACCCGCACGACTCCTGTCTGAAGTGCCTGGGAGAATCCCATCAAACAGATAAGTGCAAGATCTGTAAGGCCTTCAGACCAAGGACCAAGAAGGAGCGGGACTTTCGGCTCCGGCAACTCCTGATGGAGGCGGCACTTAGTCCGGACGCTCCATCTACAAGTCAGGCCCCGGCACCTAGCGCCTCGGTGCGCAGTGCCCCGGCGGCACCGGCCATGACGACCACGCGAGTGGCGTCAGATGAGCCTTCCCGGCACCGGACCTCGTCGGCACCGCAAGCACAGCAAGTGCCTCGGCGCCGGTCATTATCCCCAGGGCATAAGAAGGCCCATAAGACGGGGACCTCCGTGCCGAAGACGCTGGCTCCCCCAGTGCCGGGGGTAGAGCCGCGTACGCCGGTGGAGCACCGGAAACAGGTGCCTCCAGCACCGTCGACTCCGGCGCCGAGGCCGTTGAGTCCGGTGCAGACGGCGTCTCCACCGAGGCCGGCGGTGATACAGTGCCTCCCGTCGACGCCAGAGACCTTCGCGGCGGCGAGAGACTTAATAGCTCTCACGGAGCCGGCACCGCCTCAACCACCGGCACCGACGGCACCGTTGCCTCGCCCGGTCCAGTCGAGGGGGAAACCTGCCTTGATGCGCCCTCCATCGCAAGGGCTGGAACCTCGGCACCGATCCAGGTCCCGAAGCAGGTCCCCACGCCGCTCGCAGTCCCGGCACCGAATATCACCTCGGCACCGGTCGTACTCGCGGCCAAGATCTTCTTCGCGGCACCGCTCTACGTCTCGGCACCGCTATGATCGTCGGCACCGATCAACGTCGAGACGTAGTTCTCGGCACCGCTACGGTCGCCGCTCGACGTCGAGAGGCCGCTCCCGGTACCGGGCATACTCCAGGTCCTCGTCGAGGTCCAGATCCGACTCCCGGCACCGACGAGGTCATCGGCACCGGTCGCGGTCCCGGCACCGATCGCCGGCACCGCGTGGAGATAGATCATCTCCAGACCGGCACCGTGCGGCACCGCAGCCCACGGGAATCGTCTCGACGCTCTCGGCACCGCCATGGCCATCGAGATCGGGGTCTCGCTCCTCGGAGGACCTCTCGAGATCGGCATACCCCCCTCAGGGGCAAGCCGAGGAACAGGACTTGGGCCATTGGCAGAACATAACAGAGGACCATTCTCATGGCCCATCTCACTGGTCGTTTTGGACCCCGTGGGCGTACCATCAGGCGCAAGGGGCTCCAGTTGCTTCGACCTCTCGCTCCGGTCACTCTGTTAGAAGGGCCCCGGAGTCCACCATCTCTCGGCCTCCGCCAGGGGGCATGGAGGCTTCCGTGTCCGCACCACCTGACGCCCTGGACTCAAGCGCAGGTGATGCTCCGGCCCAGGAGCAGGGAGACCAGGACCCTCCCTTGGATCCTGTTCCACCGGAGGCATCTTCCTCTTCCTCTCCGGATGAGGCAGTGGCGGGCACATCGTGCACAGGTCCACCTCCAATAGATCTTCGGGCCCACCAAGATCTTCTGCGTAGGATGGCCCGTAATATGGACCTGCAGGCGGAGGAGATAGTGGAGGTGCACGACCCCATCGTGAATATCCTCGGAGCGGATGCCCCATCGAGGGTGGCGTTACCCCTGATCCGCACGATACAAGCCAATGTATCTACGATATGGCAGACTCCTGCCTCTATCCCACCCACAGCGAGAGGGGTGGAAAGGAAATACTTTGTCCCGTCTAAAGACTACGGGTACTTGTATACCCACCCCCAGCCGTGTTCACTGGTGGTGGCATCAGTGAACGCAAGGGAGCGCCACGGTCAGCAGGCCGCAGCGCCCAAATCGAAGGAGGCTAAGCGCCTCGATTTATTCGGCCGTAAAGTTTACTCAGCCGGAGGGCTGCAACTTAGAGCGGCTAATCAACAGGCGCTCTTGAGCCGCTATAGCTTTAACTCCTGGAACTCTATGGGGAAGTTCAAGGAGTTGGTTCCCCAAGAGTCCAGGGAGGAGTTTGGAGCCCTGGTGGAGGAGGGTAAGAAGGTGGCTCGGACCTCCTTACAGGCCTCCTTAGACATAGCGGACTCTGCTGCGAGAACCCTGGCTTCAGGTATCGCTATGCGGAGGATCTCCTGGCTCCAGGTTTCGGGTCTGCCTCAGGAACTGCAGCAAACCCTGCAGGATCTGCCCTTTGAAGGACAAGGGTTGTTTTCAGAAAAGACGGACTCTCGCCTGCAGAGCCTCAAGGACTCCAGGACGATCATGCGTTCCTTGGGGATGCATGTTGTGGGCCCTCAGCGCAGGCCATTTAGACCGCAGCCTCAGCGTTTCTACCCCCCCCCCCCGCCTCGTCAGAGACAGGACTCGACCCGGAGGCGAGGACGAGGTGGTAGAAGAAGGTGGACCGGCCCTGAACCTGGTCAGAACCAGGGGCCACCTAGACCACCTTCGGGCCCCAGGCAGAACTTTTGAAGGTGCGGTCGAGGACGGCGCCCCGGTCATCCCACAGGATCCAGCCCCATCCTTTCGGGATCGCCTTTCCCATTTCCACCATGCCTGGTCCCTTATAACCTCGGACCGTTGGGTCCTTCGCACGGTGGACAGGGGATATGCTATCCAGTTTTCCTCAATTCCCCCCTCCTCCCCCCCTTCCCCGTCCCTCTTCAGGGACCCTTCTCACGAGCAACTTCTTATACAGGAAGTTTCCACGCTCCTTGCTATGGGGGCCATAGAGGAGGTTCCAGTGGAGTTAAGGGGCAGGGGATTCTATTCCCGTTACTTCCTCATTCCCAAGTCCAAAGGAGGTCTGCGACCCATCTTGGACTTGCGCGGACTCAACAAATTCGTAGTAAAGTTGAAGTTCCGCATGGTCTCTTTGGGGGCCATTATCCCTTCCCTCGATCCTGGAGACTGGTTCGCCGCCCTCGACATGAAAGATGCATACTTTCACATAGCAATTTACCCGCCTCACAGACGCTTCCTGCGATTCGTGGTAAGCAAGGTGCACTACCAATTTGCAGTCCTTCCCTTCGGCCTATCCTCGGCCCCAAGGGTGTTCACGAAATGTATGGCTGTCGTGGCAGCGTACCTTCGTCGGCAAGGGATACAGGTGTTCCCGTACCTAGACGACTGGCTGGTACGCGGTCGCACCAAAGAACAAGTTCGAGATCACGTCCACATAATAGTGCACACATTCAACAAGTTGGGTATCCTACTCAACAAGGACAAATCCACTCTAGAACCTACCCAGAGAATAGAATTCATCGGCGCGGTTCTAGACTCCAGACGTGCACAAGCCATCCTGCCAGACAATCGCTTTTGCACCATCACGAGCCTCATTCAAGGACTCAAGGCCTTCCCAACTACCACGGTGAGGTCGTGCCTTACCCTGCTGGGTCACATGGCTTCCTGCACGTACGTAACCAGGCATGCCAGACTTCGGCTTCGCCCACTCCAGACCTGGGTGTCATCAAGATACCGCCCACATCGGGACAGCCTGAACACGGTGGTCACGGTCCCGAACTCGGTCCTGACCTCCCTCACATGGTGGCTAGACCACAAGGTGGTTTGCGAGGGGATGCCGTTTCACGCCCCACAACCCTCTCTGCACCTGGTCACAGACGCTTCATCCCTGGGTTGGGGCGCCCATCTCAACGAACACCATACCCAGGGCCTGTGGACTGCACCCCAGATAGCCCTGCACATCAATGTTCGGGAACTGATGGCGGTGCGCCTGGCGTGCCAGGCATTTCTCAATCTCCTACGTGGCCGTTGTGTGTTAGTTCTCATCGACAACACCACTGCCATGTTTTACATCAACAAGCAAGGAGGAGCACGTTCGTCAATTCTATGCCAAGAGGCCATTCGCCTGTGGGACTTCTGCATCGCCCACTCAATCCATCTCACGGCATCGTTCCTCCCTGGAGTCCAGAACACTCTGGCGGACCGACTCAGCAGGTCCTTTCAAACACACGAGTGGTCTATCCGTCCGGACATCATACATTCCGTTTTCCAGAAGTGGGGGTTTCCCCAGATAGACCTGTTTGCATCTCGAGACAACAGGAAGTGCCACGTGTTCTGCTCCCTGCAAGGTCGAGCTCCGGGCTCTCTCTCGGACGCGTTTCTCCTTCCCTGGAAAGACCACCTGTTTTATGCCTTCCCTCCGTTTCCTCTGGTCCACAAGGTACTGCTCAAATTGCGCAGAGACCAGGCACAGGTGATTCTGATCGCCCCAGCGTGGCCGAGACAACATTGGTACACCACGCTGTTGGAGCTCTCGGTTCAGACACCGATCCCGCTTCCATTATGCCCGGACCTCATCTCTCAGGACCACGGCCGCCTGCGTCACCCCGACCTGCAATCACTCCACCTCACGGCGTGGCTGCTCCATGGTTCACCCAGGCAGAGCAGCAGTGCTCGCACTCTGTCCAACAGATTCTGCTGAGCAGTAGGAAGCCCTCAACACGGACCACATACTTGGCCAAGTGGAAGCGGTTCTCCTGTTGGTGCGAACAACGAGCCACGTCCCCGTTACAGGCACCTATCCCTCTCATTTTGGAATATCTCCTCTCCCTAAAACAGCAAGGGTTGGCGATATCTTCAGTTAGAGTTCACCTGGCCGCTATATCGGCCTTTCACCCAGGGGAACTCGCGTCCTCGGTATTCTCTAACCCGATGGTCGTTAGATTCCTCAAGGGCTTAGACCGGATGTACCCACAACAACGTCAGCCCGTTCCGACGTGGGACCTCAACCTGGTTCTCTCCAAGCTCACAGGTCCTCCATTCGAGCCACTGGCCACCTGTTCACTTCTGTACCTATCCTGGAAGACAGCCTTCCTCGTAGCCATCACCTCAGCAAGGCGCGTTTCTGAACTCAGGGCGCTTACATCCGAGCCCCCTTACACAGTTTTCCATAAGGATAAAGTGCAGCTCCGCCCACATCCTGCCTTTCTCCCTAAGGTGGTTTCTCCATTTCATATCAACCAGGATATATTTCTCCCGGTCTTTCATCCTAAACCACATGCTACTCGCCAGGATCAACGTTGGCATTCTCTGGACGTACGCAGGGCCCTGGCCTTCTATATTGACCGCACAAGGCACTTTAGAAAGACGACGCAACTCTTCGTTGCAGTGGCCGACCGAATGAAAGGCTCACCGGTCTCCTCACAACGCCTATCCTCTTGGATTACGTCTTGCATCCGGACTTGCTATGACCTGGCAGGTGTCTCAGCACCGCACCTCACCGCTCATTCCACGAGGGCCCAAGCTTCCTCGACTGCTTTCCTGGCGCAAGTTCCGATCCAGGACATTTGTAGAGCTGCGGTTTGGTCATCAGTCCACACGTTTACAGCTCACTATGCACTAGTGCAGCAGTCCAGGGACGATGCTGCCTTCGGATCAGCGGTTTTGCACACAGCAATGTCTCACTCCGACCCCACCACCTAAGTTGGGCTTGGGAGTCACCTAATGGAATGGATATGAGCAAGCACTCGAAGAAGAAAAGACGGTTACTCACCGTTGTAACTGTTGTTCTTCGAGATGTGTTGCTCATATCCATTCCAAACCCGCCCCCCGTCCCCACTGTCGGAGTAGCCGGCAAGAAGGAACTGAGGGGGCGCCGGGTCGGCTGGGGTATATATTCAGCGCCATGAAGGCGCCACTCTAGGGGGCTCCACAGCCGACCCGCCGGTGTTGCTAGGGTAAAAATCTTCCGACGATCGTGCACGCGGCGCGCACACACCTAATGGAATGGATATGAGCAACACATCTCGAAGAACAACAGTTACAACGGTGAGTAACCGTCTTATCTTGCTAAAAGAAAAACCTTATTATCTTTAGTATCTAGTGTTCTGAGATGATATTCTTTTCAGTAATATTTCACTGGTTTGTTTTTTGTTTGTTTGTTTGGAGGGTTGAGTTTGTTTGGGGTTTTTTTCTTCTTCTTCTTCTTAGTGCACATTGGCTGCATTTAGTAGTAGTAAACTGTGAACTGAAGTAAAAACCATGGATCATGCCTCACTGCCGTGCTTTTACCATATTTTAGGTTGATCTTTGTGAAGAACTTAATGTAACGCTTTGATAGTTTTTTGCTAAGGGTCCTTCTCTCTTCTGATTTAAGACATGAACAGTTCTGTGGGGCAGGGTTAGTTGGTTTGTTTTTGTTTGCTTGCTTTTGCTTTAAGACTCCAGTTATTTTTATAAATGTATGGCAGCTATTAACTATTATAACTGAAATTTTGTAATCTTTTATTCTGATTCGCTTGTCTTCTCTCCTCCCCGTGGTAACATTAATTAGATGTTCGTGTGAGATGTTCTGTAGTCACAGCAACAGTAACTTCGCAGCTAGCTACTGTTATTCCTAATGTAAAGTGATTTATGTTTCTTGTACATGATTTCAACTGTCAAAGGACAATGCTGTGGTCCTTTTGAAGTAGAGCTTCAGCACATCATGATCTGATGTATGGTTAACATCTGCTGAAATACCTTGGAAACTGTTATTTGGAAACAATTGCAAAAGATGCTATACCTCACTTGTCAAGAAAATATTCTATTTCCTTATATACAGTGTGCAAAGGAGGCATAGCCGGCTCTGAAACAAGAATATTAGCAGAATACGTTCTTCAAGTAAGAACAGAGTTAACACTGGTAGTCCCTCTCATTTTGTTGTATATTTAAGCATTAAAATTGCTGTTCATTAGATTGGCAAGCAAGGGTTCTATAACCCTGGCAATGGAATTTTTTTGAGAAATAATTCCAGATTTATCTATGGGAGGTTGTCATGTTGGTTTAAAGCCTCAGTGATGGAGGAGTTGATGCAGTGTGAGCAGTTGGATAATGAACACACTGAGGGCCCCATAGGGGAACAAGGGGAGGTTGAAGCAGTGTGTTGCTACAGGCAGTTGAATGCATGTTTGACAATGACAGCATTGCTAGAAAAAAATAATATAGATGCATTTTTTTTTAATTCATGCAGTTTATGGATGTGTTTTTTCAGGTCTAAATAGAAGTTAGAACTTTAAATGTGAATTGTGTTTTGATGCAACTACCTTTCACTCCTCTGCTTCCCCAACACACAAAAAACAGGTTCTGGTGTGCTTCCATCTCTTTATACTATGCACTGTAGGTAAGCTTTACAACACTATAATGGCATAATTAAACCCCCTTGTCTGTCCAGAAGTGAACCTGTTCTTTTGACTACTGGGTTTGATCTTTTTCCCCTGCTACGATGCCAAATCAGGCCTTAAAGTGTTGCTTAAATCTCTGTAAAACAGTGTGTGTTCTTGAGAAATCAGAACAGCGGGAGTATTGGTAGGGTGACATATCTGTGAGCATCAGATTTAATAGGGCTTTGATTATCGCAAAAGTCTTTATTTTATAGATGTTTGACATCTTCAGTCAAGATTTTCCTTTTGAAACAGAAACTTTGGTTCGGAAACAATTGTTCAACAGCAAAATTATAGTTCTTTGAAGACACCATAAATAGAAATATCAAAGAAATCCGCTACCTTATATATAAAATATCATTGTCATGTATCTCTTTCAGATGGTTTATAACCTTTTAAAAGTAGCAAAGTCCAAAATATTAACATGTTAAATTAATCTCACTGCTTTTTTTTAAATATTATTTCAGATGGCTAAACAGAATTAACATGCTTGCTGCTGGCTGTGCAGAAAGAGAGAGGATCAAGCAAGAGCAAGGTACAGTGGTATTATTTTGCTTACTTCATTTAGCTTCCCTTAGGGTTGCCAGGCCTCCAGGATTGTCCTGGAGTCTCCAGGAATTACAGATTAATCTTTAATTAAAGATTATGTCTTGTGAGGAAACCTCCAGGAATACATCCAACCAAATCTGGCAACCCTAGCTCCCCTTCTCGGCTGAACTATTCTTTATATTTTTCTCTGTGTCCTAGGTCCCATTCCCATCATCTAAGAAAAATTCATAAATGGGTTTCACAGCTGTTGCAGAGTTGTTTGTTTGTTTTTCTTCACTCAAAAGCAAAATCCTTTCAACAAGGTTGAAGCTTGAATTCACAGGGAAGAATCTTTCTTCTAAAGTCTGTTGACTTAGGGTATGTCTACACCACCGGGACTATGGTGGCACAGTTATGGCATTGCACCTGTGCCACTGTAGAGTCATAGTGTGTAGATGCTTCCTACTTTGACAGAAGGGCTTTTTCCACCAATATAATTAATCTCCTCTCCAAGAGGTGGTAGGTATGTAGAAAAAAGAATCCTTCTGAAGACCTAGCCCCACAGCAACCACCACGGTATTTAGGTCAACGTATATGTGATGGAAGCACAAACAACTTCCAGTAGTTGGGGATCAAGCTCTGTTGGACTGAGAAAGGAAGGGCCTCCAGAGAAAGGAAAGACGAGTGGCCTCCTTATCATAGGATCATAGACCTCAGTGTGTTGTAGACATTTTAAGCAAATTGAGGCCTCAGACTATTTAAATTTAAAATGGCGTCCAAGGTAATTAAGGTCAGCAGTGAGACTCCCTCCTCCCACTTATTCAAGAAAGACATCCCTGGCAATTCTCATGAATGTTCCTTGTTATCTCTCTAACATCATTCCCTCACATTGGTTTATCATATGGAGTAGACAATGCCCTCTGTATTTGTTTGTGTATTTGTGTTCAAGCAGGGCAAGAGGTATGTAGCTAGAGGGAGCGTCAATTGCACATCCATCATTCACCAGACTATAGGGTTTTTAGTTCAGTTGAGTGCCTTCGTGGAGCCTCCCTTGACTGATAGCACAAGGGCTGTTTTGTTTCTGAATAGTGTCCTTAATTACTAAAGGCATCAGGTTAACTAAATAAAAACAATTTATGGTTTTAAGCATTTTTGCACTATATGAAACTCTAAAGCTGACATTTCTGTGATTCTGTGGCTCTGCCATTATTCAACTACATGCTTGATTTTTCAAAAAGTCTTCTATTTCTATTCTATTTGGTCTTCTGCATCAAGGGCTTTTAATACCATTGAAACAATTCAACAGCAGTTGTCAAACCTGTTTCAATTAAGCATTGAATGCTTCTGAACCTACTGTGCATAAATATATCTCACGTTTTTCAGAGATGCACAAATCACTGAATTGTGGGTGAAGTTCTGGTGGAAATGTGTCTTTCTTCAAGTGAAACCTTCACAGAATACTTTATATCAATAATATCAAAATCGTTCCACATTAAATGTAGTGAATGTTAATGACACAATAAGGGACATCTTTGGAGACACAGATTACTTTTTTTCCAATATTGTAAAATAGAGGAGAGGAATATTTATTTTTCATACCAGTAGAGAACAGGCAGTCCTCAACTTTACGACATTCGACTTAAGATGAACATTTCTGAATTGACACCCTGATTCAACCTACGACCATTAATCCAGAAGGTTTCCAAAGCATGCTCTGTGCACTGATTATGCCCACCATTGAAATTCTGTCACTTGTGGAGTAAAATGTGGCAATGGTTTAATATCATACAGATTTTAGGTAGTCAGAATGTAATCAGTTATCCCAGTTAGAGATTAGGGCAGCACATTGATACTAACAATCGTTCTCTTACTAAAAAAGTCATGATACCTTTAAAAATGACAAGAGGCATTTTGATTTGTTTAATCTAAAAGACACCACTTACAGCAGCAGATTTCTTTCTAGACTGCAAAATTGCAGGTTGTCAGCCAAATTTAATTTTGACTAGTGAAGTGCACAAAAGCATTGGTCAAATTATATTTTTTGCTTTATACAAATCAAACAGCAACTAGGTGGGTTGTTGGGTTTTTTTTTTAAGAAAATGTTCTCCTGTGTTGCTAAGTTTAAGCCTAAATATTTGAGTTATAAGCCAGAAAAAACATGTGTTGCGATGGAATTGCTGACAGGCATTTCACCATAAGCAGTTCCCTCAGGCTTTGCTGTAATACACATGCACATACTTGGATGCAGACACTTTTTTTTTTTAGTAATTTGAGAGAGACTAAGACTCAAAGACTTCTAACTTTTTATTTTATTGTATTTTTTGCTCTTTCTCAGGACTTAGGCCTCTGATCACATGAAGGAAATTACTTGGGGGTTTCTGTGTAGATAAAACTACTTAAAGTTTGTGTTTTAATGATTCATGAAACCTGTATTCATATTCAGTTGCTTTATGAGGACACCTCTCGGCTACATGCCTGTCACAAATCAAGACAGACAAAATCATTCCAGGAAAACTGGCTTGTTATAAAAGCAACCAAAAATTATTAGCACTTAAAAGTACACCAAAACCAAAGGGAAATACAGTTTACAGTAAGATCTTAATTTTGTTTAAAAAGTAAATAGCTTCCGTTGTATCTTTTATACCCTTAAATATATTATTAGGTACAGCATATTTTTAATTGGATAGTACATTGATCAACCCAATAAAATCTGTTAAGTAAGGGCTATGTGATGTATGAACTTCAAAATTAAGTTAACAAAAGGTTGAAAATATCTAATAGTTTATATGTTACAGCAAGAACCACTCTTCATCAATATATCAAAGGGGAATAGAACCATGTAATGTACTTCTTTGGACCTATATTTGGTGAAGGTGGTAGAATTGCCGACAAAAAACTATGGACTAAGCTATTCTACCGCACTGTACTGCCTAAATACCAGGTGCTGATACAAAGAAAAACTGAGTGGTGATATATAACCAGTAGTCAACGTTGCACTTCACATGAAAGTGGCAAAGTTGTTTAACTTAAATTGAGGTGGCAGTCAGTGGGTGTGCAAAATAATTGTCACTCTCACGCATCTTGTATTATTATGCGGAGGCCAAACTCAGGGAGTGGTGCCCACGTATGATGTGGCTGAGTTTTGCTCCAAGAATGTTTGGGATGGTGCGTATGTAAGCTACAATCTGTGCTTTATCTTGAACTCTTAGTCCGGGAGTATAATGCAGTAAAATCTCATTAGGTGGACAGGTTAGTGATAGAAAGCTAAGGGAGATGTCATTTTATTCGTAAAAATCTACAGAATCATAATTTCAATGGTGTCAGCCTCTGTGGCATGGCAGGGGGGAACTCACTGCTCCCAGCTCCAGGTCATCCAGTTGGTGGAAATTTTGATAATATAATGTCATCAGAAATTTGTCAAATTGGGTATCATTTGAAAGCCCTTTTTCTCCCAAACACAATGGTGCCAAATGTGATGAATCTAGAACATTTATGTAGATATATATTTGTACAAATGTTTAAAACTCAACTCTTTTTGAATTATTCTTTAATACAGGTATGCATTACTCACATAAAAAAAGACATTCATCTTCAGTAATCCTAGGGAAGCATGCCTTGTCATGGAGGACTTAAAACATTTCTTTATCAAAGGCATCATCAGTGTCATCTCTGTCTATGGCACCACTGCTAGACACGTCTCATTGATCCTCATCCACACCACATTCCCTGTGCAAGACAGGCTGCTGGCCAAACATTTGCAGGGTGGTGAAGATTTGGTCTTTGCACTCCACTATTTGATTAGCTGAAGGATTGATTTGGGGGTGCCTGGTACTTAACCCACAACTGGTGTGGTCAGTCCATCTTCCCAGACCTAAGGGGAGAGTAATTTTGGATGCATTTGATCATCCTGGAGCCATCCTATTGCTTGATAATTTGCCTCTTGATAGCAGGTATAAATGCACCTCCTTGTTGGTGGCAATTTTTCTCCATCTGTCTGCTTCTTGGAAAAACATCTGCCAACATAGCTCTGCAAGTGTCCTAATGGTGGTCTTCAAATAGTAAACTCGGCATATGAACACCTCCGGTGCATTTATACCTTAATCAGTGACTTTCTCAGCTGTTCCGAGCACCATCAGAGTGAAGAGAGAGTCTTCAAAGGCTGAATCAAATGCCAAGATAATTTAGTCTTTCCAGCCAACCTTCCAGTAGTGTCACATCCAGAAAGAGCATGGAAACCTGGCAGTGTGGTAGCTTATAATGGTCTGAGCGAAATGAATACATCTCTGAGGGATATGCAGTGATTCTGGTCCCCAGCAGCAGGCACCAAAACAGAATCTTGCAGAAAGTCTTGGTTAGCATCTCACAGAGAGCACTAGAACATCTTTATCTTGTGCAAAGAGCCAGAGTTTAGAAGCACCTCCCTCTGTGGTATTGATGGAATGCAAGATATTTTTAGTGTCAGCTTCCTCATGAAAACTAGGAAGAAACTCCACTGAACAGTTTAAGGCAGCAGTTTCATTACACCGTGCAATGATGAAATTCCTTGAGCAATTCTTCACATGCTGGATCATTTTTCCTGCAAGGTATGCAGTTAACTCATCCTTCATGCGAGTATGAGACAGTAGTTTCTTCATTGTGACATTGGAGATGTTCATGGAGTCAATGAATTTGTATGGGACCAGTGCAATACCATGGAGTCTCCTCTTTCTGGTAATATTTTTAATTGATTCCTCTGCATATGTGTCAAACATGAAGTGGACTTTGTCATAGGTCCAGTATTTTCTCTGTAGGCACATAATGAAGTGTTCAGCCACATCTTGGCAGGTGTTAACAGTTTCTGGTTTATTGACAGCTTGTACCTCAGCCATGCCATCTATGATTGCTACCCTGAAAGGCCTTTGCTGGCATGAGATACCGATCACATTGTCAGTAGGTGCTGGCCTAGGAAGACTATGCAAGATGTGCATTAGTTTGCTTTTCAGGTGGCAATATGCATTGTTCAGCTGCATTCAAACATTGAGTGTGATACCACGGATAATTTGTCTTTTCTCAAAGTCTCACACAGATCAACTCACACTGAGATCTGGACAGGATCAGGAGAGGAGCAAGCGACCTATCTGTGGTTAGCTCTGTAGTAGTATCTGCCACCTTCAATCTGACTTTCCTTTTTGCATTCGAGCACAGCTTTAGTCTGTTCTTCTTGATTGGAGCCCATAAATTGACAGAGCCTTGGGTAATTCTTTGGGTTGTGAAGGCTTCATACAAGTCATGACCCAAAATATCCATTCAACTGACATCTTTAGCTATCTCATCACTGAAGACTGCTTTCATCATGATATTAATGAGCTCCGGTCCATCAGACACAAAGGGGTTGCTAGCGCAAGTAAGCTCATTTGTAGCTTTAAAATTGCCCTTTCTTGGCACTGAAAGAGTCTAATGAATCTAGGTGGTGCTTGGTTACTTCTGGGGAAGTCATCCCAGTCATGCACCCTGTTAACTTTACTTTCCATGCAACGTTCTGACTCAAAGTGACTGCTTCATACAGTTTCTCACTTGTCTCAAGTGTTGAAACTGTGCTTAATGAATGCCTTTGGGCTTCCATCTACCCGCAGAAAAAGCAGGTGTTCTTCTCGAAATGCATGCCATGGGACCTAGGATAAGGTGAGTCTCACCCATAGGTGGCACTGGTCCCAGCATATTCAACATTTTCCTGTTGTTCAATGTATTTCCTCTCCAATCATGCCAAAATCAGTTTTTAGGTGGACTTCTTATAGTGTGTAAGGTGCCATTGAGCATTGTGTTTAACCAGGTCCTTCAAGTTGGTATTCTCCAATGATTCAGCTATTAGTTGGTACTCTGTCTTCCCATTGATGCCTAAAAATGATCAAGACCAAAGTAAAAACAAGAAGGAGTTTGTAATAAATTACTTTGTGATTGTAATTAATTATGTTATATAATGTATGTTATGTAACTATGTGCATACCATTTGTAGATGTATTCCAGTGATTTCTGGCTGGATGTCAATCTCTCAACCAGAGCCTCATTACAACTCTTTTCACATAATAAACAAAGCTGATAAACAATACTACTGAACCACTTCTTTTTTTTTTGCCGATGATGGCAAATCAATTTGAAGCACTCCTTCCATTTATAGTAATCTGTAACATAAAAAATATTAATCAGGTATCATGTTCTGAGCATTCACTGATAACGTAATATAGTACTATCAGTCAATTTAACTTTGTGAGGCTGCATGTTCAACATGCCTGTGTTAAAGAATAAATTTAAAACATTGATTTTTAAACATTTTCTCAAAAATATATCTACATGATTATTCTAGGTTTGTTATGTTTGGCACCGTTGTGTTTGTGGGTGAAAAGGTTTTCAACGATACCCAACTTGACCCATTTCTGACGATATTGTATTATCAAAACTTCCATCAACCAGAGGACCCAGAGTGAGGGGCAGCGAGTCCCCTCTGCCATACCACAGAGGATGATATGATAGAAATTATAAGTCTTTAGATTTTTACAAATTAAATGACACCTCCCTTACCTTTCTATCGTTGCTTGCCCACAGAATTATACATTACAAACGCTGTCTTTTATCATTTCTTTTTCTCTGTTGCCCACTTACCAAATACCAATTTGGTGCAAATTAGACCCCATCTTATGGCCAATTTAAGCCTAATGTGCAATCTACAGCACCACTAAATTTGGCCCAAGGACTTCCATGTCCATTGCACTGGCTGAATTTGGCTCATTATCTTATCAGTCACATTTTTGCTGTGATAACAAGGCAGTAGGCACCTTACCAACATGCCTAAGACAGAGACAGATTCCTGTCTTACCTCCCATACAACTGATTCCCACTGGAAATCACGTCAAAGAGCCTGAAGAGCTGTGAGAAATTCATGAAAAGACTATACCTGACTATACAGGTGATAGGATTTTGTTTGTTTGTTTCATATTCTTCATGTTGTTAGCTAAGTTTGTTAGCATTAATGCTGCTTCATAACTCAAGGATAATAGCAAGTTAAGATTTTTTTCATTTTTTTTCTACTTAAAATATAGTTTCAACAGACTCCAACCAATTTTTCTCCTATTTTATTTGGCAAATGTTGATGTAGTAATGTTGTGTAAAGCCGAACGTTTTATAGAGTACTATGAGTATTTTGTACAAATGCCACGTTTATCGTTTATATACTCTACAGTTCGTATTCACAGTGTTTCAGAGATTAGTATGTAATCTGCTGAAGATGGAGTGATAGGTTAGATCTATAAAAAATGTTTTGAGGTCGTTCTGTCTTTAGATGATAACAACTTAAAATTATTGTGGTTGTCATTTATGAAGTCAGTAGTTGACAATGCTTATTTCACAGTGGTATCTGAGGTTTGTTTTGGCATTTGTTTTCTTGAAAGCGAGTGTGTGTGTGTGTGTGTGTGTGTATATATATATATATATCAAGATAGTTTAATTTTTGGATCTGACATGTATACAATTTTTTAGATTACTGGAGTGAGAGTGATAAGGAAGAAGCAGACACTCCATCAACACCCAAACAAGACAGTCCACCACCCCCATATGATACATACCCACGACCTCCTTCGGTAAGTCATCTACAGTTACTTATTTGGAAATGTGTTTGGCATAAAGCATCAGTTTTGCCTACTTGAATCATTTCTTGTGAGATTAAAAAAAAATCTGTAAGTATAAAACTCTGAAAAGAACAAATTTCATTATCTCAGTCCTTGATAAAATGTTTGCATTCATCCCTGGGAGGTGTAAAAAGACCATAAAACACATTTTTAGTCACAACCTGTTTCTGATCAAACTTAAGATCATGATGATTGTGTATCTTTTTAAATGTATAGTTTTCCTGAATTTCAAAACCTCCATATGATTAGTAGTCAGGAAATAGCCCTAGCTGGAAAATAGACAAAATATTGATTAGCATCAAGGAACAGGGGTGTATAGGTGTCATTCGTAAGGCTGGAATTTTGTCCAGGGGCAGGAAAGGAAGCTGTGATTTAATAATCATGTCTTGCATAGCTACAGAGAAAAGAATCTGTGTTCTCTACAAGGAGAAGGAAAATCAGGGAGAGAAGACTGCTATGTCATAGACTTAAAAATAAATAAACAAACAAAGAACAAACACACAAAAATAAAACCCGATGCTCCTAAATAGCCTGAGTTAACATGGAAGGCACCAAGGATGACATTTATGCAGCTATGGTTCAGTGAAATACTCTGTTTAAAAAAAAATTGTGGGATGATGATGCTTTTCTCCTTTTCTCATTAAAAAACTCCGAAGATGTTATAGTACTTTACTTTCCAGTACACTGCTTTATTGAAAACATTCATTAAACAACACAACTTACTAACACTAGAACAGGCCCAGGGGAGCAAATTTTATATGTGACAATTAGAAATAAGAGGACAACCAGCACTGCTATCTCCACCAATGTGTACAAAACCCTGGTTTTGTGAGGACACATAACCTTGCTCACCAGACACCTAGTTCAGTTACAGAATTCCTTCCAATCCCTCTTATGACACCATTTCTAGGACCACTCCATTGTACAAAACAGAACCTACTCACTCAAGTAGAAGCCCAGTTACCCTCGGTAACATTCAGAGATTCTTCCTAAACACATGATTGTGCTGTCAAGTGTAAACATCAAGCAACACCCTTTTAAGTAGCAAATGCACTCTTAATTTCCAGAAAAGCTTCAGTAGTTATCTAACATACAAGTTCTGTCTCCAGTGATTACAGTTGTTTTGTTTGTGAAAACTTGTGTATATCTATAAATTAAAACAAAAAAGTTAATCTTATTCAGTTTCTTCTCCCAGCAGTTGTTAACATAAGGCCAGATTATGAAGCTCGAACTCACACCGCCTTCAGAATTTTTAAGTTGTGTCGATGTACTAAAAAATTAGTGGATCTTAAAAAATTGAATAAACAAAAGTAGGAGCACAAAACAAGACAAGATTTCAAATTCCTGGTTTCGGAGGTGTATGTGTTATCTGAGTGCAAAATGTTGGATTGGAGCATGTGGGGGAAGTATTTTTTTTTCCTGGCTATATAACTTAAAGGACATTTTTATGTAAACTTTCCAAAGCATTCACCTTCATACTGAGTCCAAGCACTGAAAACTTCATCCCAAAGAAATTTGTTTAAGGAGTTACATGCAACTAAATAAGGTTGCAGTGGAATTTGGATGTCATCTGAAGATAGTACTCATGAGCTAATATAGGGCCAGATTCTGCCACCCTTGTACATACTTGGTAGTGTTTTACTCTGAATAATGTGAGTAATCCCATGGAGTCAATGGGGCTGTTCTGCAGAGTAAGGAGCATTCAACGTGAGTAAGAATCTTATCCACAGTAATTGTGTTAGTGTGTGTATGTGTACGGTATATTTACATATATATATATATATATATATATATATGCAGAGATAAAATATGACCATAGGAGACAAAACTAGTTAATCTGATAATACATGCCCTCATGATTAGAGTGAATACCATCATGATAATATGACACCTGCGTATTTATTATTAGTAGATGTGAATGTATTTTAATCTAAAAACTATGTTAATATTCATTTTGTAGATGAGCTGTGCAAGCCCTTTTGTGGAACCAAAACACAGCCGACTTTCATCTACAGAAACTTCCCAGTCACAGTCTTCACATGAAGAGTTCCGTCAAGAAGCAGTAGGGAGCACCACTGAATCACCTGTACGCAAAACAGCCAGTCAGCGACGTTCCTGGCAGGATTTAATAGAGACGCCACTGACAAGCTCAGGACTGCACTACCTTCAGACTCTGCCTCTTGAGGATTCAGTGTTCTCTGACTCAATTGTAATCTCTCCAGAACACAGGCGGCAGTCAACTCTTCCAACTCAAAAGTGCCACCTACAGGATCACTATGGTCCATTTCCCTTGGTAGAGGGTGAGAGAAAGCAAGTGCTAAATGGGAATGGAGGCAAGCCCCGCAGTTTTACTCTGCCTCGGGATAGTGGGTTCAACCACTGCTGTCAGAACCTTTCAGTTAGTGCCTCTGATCACCAGGAAGATGTACAACAGAAAAAGTTAGATGAGGAAGAGGAAGAAGGGAAAGCAGCAACAGAAAACCAAGAAGATAAAAGTAAGTATTGAATATTCTCTATGGCTATTCAAGATTCCTATTTAAATAACTTACAAGTTGAAAATCTTTTCCTCTTTAATTAAAACAAAATGAATAGTCTCTTTAATTTTCTTTTAAAATTTAACAATTTATCCTTGTTGCAGAAGCAATTGAAATGACCTTTCTGATTTGTTTTTTGTACAGTTCCTTAATAACTAACAGAATGATGAGTCATGTACCTTAGATTTCAGAACAGCCCGTGGTTACAGCACAGAATTATTATTTTCTTCTAGTCATTTTTAGTTAATGGATTTTGTTTCTCTTTCCTTTCCATTTCTACTCACTCTCCATCTCCACTAACACACTCATGCCTTTGAGACCTATTTGGTGGGCTTTCCAGTTCAGAACCTGCTCCTGTTGAAGTCAATAACAAAACTCCCACTAGATTCAGTAGTGCAGGACAAGGCCCTAAGTGCTTACTGTGTAGGTTGTAGAATCCTGACAAGACAGCTGAGCAGGCTGTGACTAGTTCAGAAAATAAATAGAATATATTTTCACCAGTTCTTCACCATTTTCTAACATGTAATTTGAAAGATAAAAATACAAGAAACAATTTATGAAACAAGAACTTCATAGAAAATATCTACATGAACAATTGGGATAAAAATCAGCCTGAAATAGCATATTCACTTCTTCCATGGTGCATTAGCTCATCTTGAGATCAGTTTTTTTGTCGGAGTAATCCAAATTAACCTCTAGAACAAGGATTTCAGAGGAACCTTCTCCCCATAGGTGCATACGCTGGTATCACAAATCTACCCCTTATGTGTTTCATGAACTATCCATCGCCATTATTTATAGACCTTCTTAACATATGTTGGCTATCAAAGTTCATTTACCAACCATCTTGAAGGGCCAGCAAACAAGGCCTGCATCAGTTAGTTATGGGGTTATGCTACAATTAAGTTATCTGTAACAGTGAAGAAGGCAGACAACTTACCAGCCTCTTGAAGGAACTGTGGTTGCTACTAACCTGAATCCCTCAAAATGTGTAGAGGGCCTGTTGGCAGAGTTGGCATGAATAAGGAGTCTGAAAACGAAAGAGGCAGAGAGGTGGGAAAGAGTAAAGAAGTTTCACAAAACTACAAAACAGACAAAAAAAGGTATCCATTAAACTGTCAACCTAACAGTACTGCTGAATATTGGAATTAGTGTTGAATTGTTTTATTCTCCATGGCAGATGTGAATAGTTTTGCTCTATATTTATGTTTTTAATTGATAGATACTAGATATTCTGTGATATGCATCTGGCTTTTAATTAACCCTGGTGCCATTTTTTTAAGGTAAATTGTCATTTCAGCTCATCTGGAGCACCTTTCAAACATTTACATTTAATAGGGTAACATTTAGGCTACTAAAGAGTCAGAACTTAAGATGTCTGATGCAGTTTGCTATATGATTAAACTCCATCACCCACAGACAAAACATGTTACCCTAACTACTTTTCCCCCTGGGCATTTGGCCTTCAAATGAGCTTTTAATGGTAGCAATAAAAAATGATAAAATCCTCCCAATTTATGAAAGGAAAAGAATAGCAGCACTGACACTGTTAGGGGTGGCTTAGAGACTTTGTTATGGACCCTGTGTTCTTAGGTGATTTAAAGTTCAGTTGCAAAGCTTTTCTCGTTGCATTTTAAACCACACAGCAATAATAAAGGGACACACCTTGGATTAACAGGCCGGAATCTGGACTACCTTCCCCCCACCCAACCCACCACCCTCTCACCCACCCCGCATTTCCAGCCCCTTCTCCAAAATTGACATGTACGTTTCCATTTTGAAAGGGTCTCCTTGACAAGCTCATGTTGGGGTTTTTTGTTTTGTTTTGTTTTTGTTGTGTTTTAATTTTAGGAAAGCAAATAATTACCAAAGAGGCAATCATTTCAGAGATGTTAATGACTAGCTAGAAGGGCAAAATGCTCATGGTGAATAATTAACCGTGAGAATATAAAAATGTGAAGAAAATATCAAGTAGCATGTTGAAAAGTTTGAACTGCTTGTTGCTATGGCTACAGTGTTCTGTTTATAGTACTGGCCTTTTCCTGTGTGCTAACTGGTAGACAGACAGGATTTTATTGCCAACCTTCTTCCAAAATCTAGAATCTCAGTTTCTGCGCTGTGGTGACACAAACTTGCTCATAACATTGAGTTTGCTGAGATGATGAGTGCATTTGGGCATGTTGCACCATTACCCCTCTTTCTCCATGTGAGAAAGCAAAAAATTGAAATTGACAAGATTCATTCTTTCAGGGCCAGCAGGGAGAACAGAGAGAGAGAAAGAACAATAACCCCCAGTTTCCATATACAGTGTTACCTTTAGAGACAATCTAAGTTGGGATTCAGAAGACCCTGTACCTTGTAATAGATTCTTTAGAGTAGTACCCTAATTAGGATGATCAGATGTGGGACAGTCCTGTTTTGGGGGACTTTTTCTTATATAGGTGCCTATTACTCCCCACCCCCATTTCGTTTTCTCACAGTTGCTATCTGGTCACCCTAACCCTAATGAATCTCAAATAGTTATGATCTATTGGATAAATATATGTGTGTTAAAGTTGAATCATTTCTGTTGATTTTGGGTAATAAATACAACTCCTTTGCAACTGTTAACATGTGAGTTAAATGTCATTGCTGGAAGTTTGTCTTTGGGGCTTTTTGTTTCATTCATTTTTAATTCCCACCATTACAAAATACAAAAAATAAAATCAACTAATTTAAAACTACAATCCCTTATCCCATGTTTTTGAAAAATGTTGTTCAGACAACTGCACACAGCTTAGGAATTCAGTGCTTTGTTTATAACCCTCGATCAGATCATCAGCTGGTGTAAATTGGCATCGCTCTATTGACTTCTATGGAGCTCCACTGATTTATGACAGCTGAGGATCTGTCCCTGTGTCTTTAAATCACTATTTCATGCTCAGAGTAGGCATTGCAGGAGCCACTACAATGGATGATTTTGTGTACCTGCTCTGGTTCCATATCTTGGTACATTGTGGTGAATTAAAGATGCTGAATGCCCTTTCTTATGTTGGTTTGTTAGAACATTAACTTTATTATGTACAATCTCTATATTTTTACTCCAGCACATTAACATTGCACTACTCGTTTTTATTTCCTTAATGAATCATTTAGACTTTCTTTCTCTGTATTGACATTGTCTTGTGATTATTGTTATTTTTAACCGGAATTTATCTCCTGTGGTGTATGTGTATTTGTGCATGTGTTCACTTCTGAGATTATTACACAGGCAGACATTGTTCAGGGGTGATTCTTTGGAACACGTAGGCATCCTCATTGGGAGCAAACCGCCTCTTGTTTTGTTCTAAAGCAGGCTGCACATGATGAACGTATTAATTGGTAATGGCAAAACACATTACGTATCCGTGATTAAGTCATGAAGGACAAGTCCTGCCTTCTCAGATTTGCCTCACTGTAGATGGAGGTAATAGAATTAGACAGTTATGCATCACATCACTGCCACCCACTCTCCTTCAGGCCTAAAGTTTATCGGTGCTGTGTATATTTTGACATGGATTTCACCACTGGATGCCAAAGAGCACCTAAAGTTATTCTTGACAGATCAGCTTATTTGCTTTTCGCCTCTAAAGAGCTTACTTCATTTTTACTTTCTTTACTCTTTGAAAGTTAGTTTTGCATGATTATTCTCTCATTTTCATAGCACCAATGATTTTGTGGGAGAAGGTGAAATTACTAATATTAATATTTAACCTGTAAGAGAAATAAACACTAACTCTCTGCAGCGGCAAATTGAGCATAGCTCCTACTGACTTGGCCAGAGGGAATGCTCCCTTCCTGCTCATTCACTAGAACTACCTTCTATGGGCCACAAGAGGACCAATTAGAGTCTCTGCTGCCATAACTAACAGGACACCAGATCTGGCGTTAGGCATAAGCAGACTAAGCAATTGCTTAGAGCTCTGAGCAGCTCAAGGGAGGCCGCTATTCGCTTTTTATTATATGTTGGGGAGGACAAAAAAATATTCCTGCTTAGGGCCCCCAATGGGTTAGTACCTCACTCCAGGACACACACAGCCACCAGAAAGGAAAATGCTAATTGGTTAAAGCTGCTCGTTGGCCTAGCCTCAGTTAGCAGATAAACACATGAATTCTAGCAATATCTTTTTGATCATTTAGGCACAGTGGGCACTGTAATAAGTAATAATTTGGCTACAACGGGTGTCAATGCTGTGTCATTCTTACTACGGTAGAAACCAGTGGGTGGTTGTTTTGGGGTGAGAGTGTTGAAGAGGAAGTTTTTTGCAGTGTTTCCTAAATATGATCAGACTCTCTAGATTAACCTGCTCTCTGCTGGAAGTTTGTTTCACAGCCAGAAACCCTCATTCACGACTGCTTTGTCTCCAGCTGTTATATGCTTTGTCCTGGGTTTTGTCATCTGCATTGTGCCTGAGGAACTCATCTGTCTTGGAGGTTCATAGATCAAAATTCATTCTTTAATGTAGCTGGGGCTTGATTAATCTGAAGCTCCTTGTTAAATGCTAGGGCAGGAGCTGCTGCGGCTGCTGCTGGCATCTTTCATCTCTGTGCACCCAGGACTGTGTTCTTTGCTTCTCCCTCCCTAGGCAGCAAAAGCAGCCAACAAGTGGAGAAACTAGAATTTGCTGCTTCCGCACCACCTAGTGTGTATAGCGAGGGAGTGCAGGAAGCTGAATTAGGCAAAACAAGGAAAGCCAGGAGCAGAAGCCTGTGTCCACACCCATAGGATCAGCTCTGGGAAAGACCGTTGTTATCTCCATAGTGAACGTTACAACCCAGGATTAACCTTTTCTCCTTGGCGAGGGAGAGTGTCTTAGTCAAAAAGTGAACTCAGGATAAGGTCAAGTATTTCAGATTCCTGAAACTGGTAACAGTGAGGCTTTTTTCATTTTCTAAAGTAGACAAGGCGGCATTCCATTTTAATGAAGAACTGTATGACATATAACCCTAGTGGGCCAGTAGCTGGACCAAATGGTAACACAGTACTTCTCAGAAAGATCAATATTTGCTTAAATAATGAAGGCTATGTAGCATCTCCATTTTAACTGTGTTTCTGCCATGTAGCCTTCAGTGTGTTGTTTTCTATTTTTCTTATAAATAGAGTACCTTTCACTTTTACAGTGGGGTTAAAAGGTAGTGAGCAGCACTCATCTGTGAAGCTCAGGTGAATATAAGTTGAGGATGATGTATGCCTGAAATGAGTAGGACAGGGTATGCTTTCGTGATATAGAACTATTGACTCTGATTTCCAATAGAGAGGACTCCATTAAATATATTCTGTGGGTTTGACCACCTTGTTAGACAGCTTAAATCTGCACCAGCAGACAGGAGAGGACTATTAACATGTTATATTTTCCCCACTGTGACTATTTGGGTTAATAAAGGTATGTGTGTCATGTAGTGTCTAAGATGAGTGAAGGAAGGCATAAGAGAGATGATGGGTAATATGTCAGGTTGGAAACATACCTCATGAAGCCTAATGGGTGGCATAAAGTACAGCATCTTCAGGGTCACTAAGGAAAATGTTCTTCTAACCTACGATGTGAACTATATGTCTTGTTAAAATCAGAACATTTCCCGTTGTTGTTGTTCTGTCTGACACAGCCTGTGACTCAAGTGGGCTAATCTCCTGGCTGCATTTTTGTGTGTCATTTTACAATCTGACCTGTTTTTAAATGCTTGGTTGAAGGTTCTCATCATGACTTCCCCTTGGCTGGAGTGCCTTCCTTATTGCCATTTTCATTTACGGACTATTATCATCAATTCCACCACTTAATTGTCTTTGAGACTTCTAGTAGTAGCTCTCACTACTAACTCATAATTAGTGTAGCTTGGAATGTTTGAAGAGTATTTTTAAAAAATCATCTCAATTATATTGGGATATATTTGCAGTGGCTTACATGTGTTTGCTGACATGAATTCATAGTGCAAAGAAAATATTTTAATTTATTTCTTAGAGAGGTAAATCATTTGTAGCAAATCGCTGTTTCAGGCAGTTAGAGGCAATGGAAAAGTATAGTGACAGAAAACAGTGTCTAACGGCTCTGGAATTATCTGTTCTTGGTTTTAAATGAATAACAAAATGCTTTATAAAACAAATAGGACACTTTGTTGTGCATATTCCTGTGGTCTTTATTAATCTAGTTGACATAATATTTCTTAAAAGCTAATCTAGGCTGAAAAACCCAACCTCACTGATTTGACAAAGTCCAGCTGGGTATTATTTTAATATGCTTCTTTTTACATAATGTAAAATATAATTTCACATGTATAGCTCTATATATTCATATATAATAAAAAATTGTCTTACTAGATGACAAAATTAATTGCTTAACACAGGTAGGCTTTCTAATAAGGCCAAAGCAAATTTTTACTCCATATATTCAGGGATACTTTAAGATGGTCTCTTAAGGCAGGTATTTGCCTAATAAGAATGGTCTCTTGTACAGGTTTCACTGTGCGTTATTGAACGTTTTCGGGTCCCAATTATGTGAGGTAATGAGTGCCATCAACTCCCACTTAATTTTTTTCCAGAAAACTGGACAGTTCTGCTTAATCAGAACTGCTGCCTAGTGTACTTTAGTTTTCCTCTCCAGTGGTAGTTTCATTAGGAATGGCTCACTTGTGGGAGAAGTTGCTTTCACTCCATCCTAGCCTTATAGTAACCAACTAAGCAAAGGACGAGTCAGATTAAGTTTTCCCTGAAGCATGCGCCTTAATGTGCCTTCTTCCAGAGACTATAAAGCCTGACAGAGTCACTTTTGGCCCTGTGCCATTTTTTTTCCTGTGTAGGAGCTACAGTTTTGTGTAATTATTATATTTTAGATAAGCTTTTCTCTAAACTTTCTAGAGCACGCTAATATCCCTGAGAAGACACGCACCCCATTAAAAGCTGTTTAACTGTTTCCTGTCTGTTCACTTACATGTTTGTCTACTACCGATATAAAACATGGACTTTTCCATAAACTACTCCTATAAAGATTTTCACTTAGAGAAATCAGTACTGTGCATGGGCATACTTCTTACAGATAATGATACCGATCTCCTTAATAAGCCACTTTGAGATCTACTGAGGAAAAGTGCTATATAAGAGCTAGGCATTATTTATGTATGAGCTGGGTGCTGTACAAACACAGAAGAAAAAGATGGTCCCTTCCCCAAAGGGCTTGCAATCTAAGTATTATTATTATTTATTATTTTATTGTTATTTTTATTACTGTTTACATTATATTTGACACAACATTGAAATTTGGGGTGGGGGGGAACAAGCTTTTGTAAATCCAGTGGGCATTGTAAAAGATTCTGTACACTGGTTTTAAATTAGTGTGAAAACAAACATTCTTCTGCAGTGTTTGAAAGCCAAACACCGCATCACTTACAAGGTAACAATTCAGAAAGTGAATCAGTGGTCTTTTACATGGGTGCAGGTATCTACCCATACAAATCTGGTGCCTTAATTGATTTTCATTGCCCAAGCTGCAAAAAAAATAGATGAATGGCATAAAGAGTACACGTACAGTAGATTTTATAATTTATTTCACTTTTAATGATTTAAGATATAATTAACAGCAAAGGTAAAAAAGTTTTTTGCTTAGAATATATGACTATAATAGTATCCTTTCACGGGAGGGGACTTCCTACGTGGCAATCTCTCCAAAGGATTTCTTGCAGAGTGTATCCCAAGTTGTATTATTGGAATGGAGGGAGTTAATAGATCCATGCTGCCACAGACTTCCCTTGGCTGTCCCCAGGTTGTGGGGAGTGGCAAGGAATAGGTAGATAAATTAATATACTCCATGGTTGCATTAATTAACTTTTCCTGATAAGTTCCATGGAGCAGAGAACAACATATGGCTTGCCCTCGGCTTTCCTATCCTCTTCCCCCTTCCCCTTATACCTCTCCCCCCCTCATAAACCCCAGAATTTGGGCAGGGAGGCAGATGATATGGTGAGGCCGTAGCCCTATTTGTGTATGGAGGATGGATTTGCATATGGAGCACCCCTTCTCACACTATTCTGCAGTACATAATCTGGGCCATTAGTTCTTATGTCCTGTCCCGCCGAGATTCTTAATTTATAGCACTAAATGATGTGTGATTGCTCTCTGGTTTACTTGCTTGTCATGACTCTCGAGCAAAGTATAAAACTCTTCGCATGTTTGCAGATATTTTCTGCAAAAGTACAAAAGTTGCCTTCATTTTAAAGCATAATATACTGAAGCTCTTTTAAATGAGGTTACATGATTTACTTTAAAAATATGTATTTTGCATGCAAAAGGCAAAGACATACAGCTTGTTTTTCAGAGCTCGCTGCATAAATTACAATTAAAAGACTGTTTTCTATTCTAAATTTTGCATTTACATTTTTTTCAGTGAGAGATTGAAATTAATGCATTACAGTCAAGGTTTAATCATGTATATAAATCTCCTTGCAGCATACTCACTAAAAATGTTTTTAAAGAAGCTCTCAAATTTAACCTCAGCCCACTATGTGAGGAAGCTGCTTAGCAAGGGGATGTATGCAGAATTGTGATCATTCATCTCTTCAGTGACATACACCAGGTATTTAGCCTAATCTTAAAGGTTTCTGAGACAGCTACAATGAAGAGATGTTAATAAGACATTGTGCGTATAAGAATGTTTTAAAAATGTATGTACCCTGTGACATTCCAGAGTGCAATCCAGAGTATGAGGGATTGTGTCACCTCCTGCCCCGCAACCTTAGGTGCCTCACAATGTTTTGCTGTTGTAGCTCCCACCCATGTCTGCTTGCAAACAGCGTGCAGGTCACACACCTTCTGTCTGTCTACCTCTACAGCCCTGATCCGGTAGTACAGCTCATATTCATTCTTCTATTTCCAAGCAGCAAAGTATTTTCTGGAGGTCTGTGAATAATTAAGAGTTATCTCTTGGCAGCGGGGAGTTGCATTTGTTCTTCAAGAGTCTGATGCTTGCAGTTCATTCATTGGATGATTTTTTCTTTGTAACCCTTTTGGCATGTGCCGAATATTCAGTTTTGCCAAGACTCATGGATCTGGCAATATGTGATGTTTTTCTTAAAGCCCCAGCTCTTCTAGAAAGGTGATTGTGTGGGAATCTCAACTTTCATTAAAACATAAGCCAGTTTTCTAGACCTCATGATTGTGGTGAAAAGCTTAAGAACATGACCCAAGTGCACACTAAAGTCTCAAAAGATAGAGGGCAAATGAAAAGAACCCTGAATCTATTAAATTTAAAAATCTAATTATTTTTGTGAGCTTGACTCATTAGTTTTGATTGAAAATACTGAATACCATATCACCAAAATAGCTACCATTATATTATTAAATAGTATGAAGTAGTGGATTTAAGCATTCATGAAACAGCCTTTAAAAAATTCGGCATTACAGATGGAAAACTATTACTAATTGCAATATTATAGGGGAGTTTTTAGAAAAGTTTTAGTTTGGGTCCGACGTCTAAGCCATACTGTTACTTTTATTTTTGAGTTGTGAGATGATGAATTGAGATTTTGTATAAATTTGTTATCCATCCTGGTGAGAGTCTGATAAATAAAATGAAATGAATGTTGCATTGCATTTAGAAGTGACAAACAAATAGTATTGAAGTTATTGATGGAATGTGAATTAAGTTTTGAAGCAGAGAAATTTCAGAATATTTCCTGCCACTTAATGGATGCACATACTTTATAGCAGAGACTCAAATTTTATAATTCTGGGGGGTACATTGGCAGCTTCCCATGGGCCAAGAACCACCCCTAGCATTTATACTCATGCATATTATTTAGTCCAAACTAAATGTACATAACCTTAGCATTTGTTAGTACTTACATATTTCTTTATAGATAGAGATTATTTGTTTGAGTTCCCCAATGATAAACTAGGATTGCCAGATGTCCAGTTTTCGACTGGAACACCCAGTCGAAAACGGACCCTGGTGGCTCCGGTCAGCACCACTGACCCGGCCATTAAAAGTCCAGTTGGCGGCACAGTGGGGCTAAGACAAGCTCCCTGACTGGCTCTGCCCAGCTCCTGGGAAGCAGCCAGTATGTCCCTCTGGCATGGGGGCGGTCACGGGACCTCTGCGCGCTGCCCCCGCCCCAAGCACTGGCTCCACTGCTCCCATTGGCCGGGAACTGTAGCCAATGGGGGCTGCGGGAGCGGCAACTGCAGGTGGAGGCAGCACACAGAGTGCCCTGGCCGTCTAGGAGCCGGAGGGACATGACACCGCTTCCTGGGAGCCACCTGAGGTAAGTGCCACCTGGAGCCTGCAATCTGCACCCCTTCCGTGCCCCAGACCCCTGCCCCAGACTGGAGTCCCCTCCCTCACCCTGAACCACTCATTTCTGGCCCCACCCTGGAGCCCACACCCCCAGCCCAGAGACCATACCCCCTCCCACACTCCAACCTTCTGCCTCAGCTTGGAACTCTCCCACACTCTGAACCCCTCAGCTCTACCCCGTAGCACAGAGCCCCGTCCTGCAACCCAAACCCCTCATCCCTGGCCCCACACACCTAGCCACAGTCCGGACCCCAATCCCCTGCCCCAGCCCGGTGAAAATGAGCAAGTGGGGGAGACCAAGCAATGGAGGAACAGGAGATGGAGTGAGCAGGGGCGGGGCCTCAGAGAAGGGGCTGGGCCTCAGGGAAGGAGCGAGGCAAGGGTGTTCGGTTTTCTGCCATTAGAAAGTTGGCAACCCTAATATAAACCAAATGATCAGCTTCATCTTCATATTGTAGTTACAAGAAGAGGAGGGCCAAAATGGCTACATGTTTAACTGGAAGGCCAGACTTGGAGTACTTTGAAAAAAGAAGAACAGGAGTACTTGTGGCACCTTAGAGACTAACAAATTTATTAGAGCATAAGCTTTCGTGGACTACAGCAAATAAAGACAACCAATTATCTCTCTCTCTCATTATAGAGGATGAAATTTTGGCCTCTTAAAGTATAAAATGACATATTAGCCCTGACTCATTTTAAAGATCTGAGCTATTAATGTGACGGGGGGAAAAATCAGATAGAGATTTGCTGACAAATGTCTACAGTATTTTTTCCAGTGAGTTTTCTGAAGTGTAGAATTAATTTTGTATGGGTTAATAGGAATCCAGGGAAGAAAATTCAACAGGCTTCTTTTGGGATATTTCCCCTGTTTGTAAATTTAAGACTTGTCAGAATTCCAGCATATCAGACAGTAATACTGCTAGGTTTACACATTCCAATAATATTTAGATGAGCATATCAAAGGGCAATGCAAAGGTTTTACATACATCAGGGGCTAATCCCTGTGCTATTACATCCCAGAAGAACAAGGCAGGTACTGTGAAAAGTTTCAAAGGGAGATCATTTTGATTGATCATTTGAAGGTAACAAGAATAGATTTTAAAACATGGGGGAGGTATATTACAGAATTAAATACCTTATTTATTTGAAACTCAAGTTTCTAAAAGCTTCAGCTAATGCCCTAGTTCTCCCACATACTCTATTAATCATTTAGACTACTTAGAATTAATACCATTAAGATACTGTGGCACAAATATCAAAATCCATTTTAAAATTCTAACAATTTTAAGTGACTTCTAAATTTGGCACAAAAGTAGCATTTATATTGTACTGACTTCAAGGCTTATAGTCTAATATGAAAATCATATTTAATCTTTAAAAAGCTTTGTCAGGGAAAAAACTTGTACTAAATGACTGTACAGTACATATGTATTAAACTCCAGAGCAGACCCTAACTTGGTATGAACATTTTCTGTGGTCTTTTCCTCTCCACCCCACATATACCCACAGATAATTTTATTATTCAAAGCTAAATTTAAAACATCAAGGTGTAATTTTTTTTGGTGGAGGGGGGAGGACAGGGGGAAGTAAATTTCTTTGGGGACTTTTTTTTTTTTTTTTTTTTTTTTTTTTACAGCTGCATAAATGCCCTCGTACAATTTCCATTGAAGTCAGTCTTCCACTGACTTCAGTGGGAGTTGAATCAAGATCATACTGGCTTTTGGTATATTTTGATGTTGAGAGTCATCAGATTACCATCTCCATTATGAGATCACTGTGTTATCTGAGTATTCTAATGTATCTCCATGAATATAGCCTTGCGAAGTTGTCATAAAAAATTACTAGTGACCTCACTAAAACAGTCTTTACCATGATGATTGATGTTAATGCAAAAACCTAAAAATATTTTGTAAATGAATAGAGATTGTTTGCCAAAGAAATTACTGCCCCTGGGTGAGTAGAATTGTGCAGAGACTTTGTGTAATTTGGCAAGTCAAGTCCCATTCACTTAGATAGAAGTTTTGCAGTTGTTTCCACTATCACCAAAAAAGGTTTCAAAATTAATGAGTAGAGCTGGTTGGGAAACAGGATTTTAGGTCTGTGAAAAATTTTCAGAATTTTTTTCATCCTGAAATGAGACATGTTCCCGTGGAATGTTTCAATTCTGTTGAATCATGTTTTCCAATAGAAAACTGTTTTGTTCAGAAAACTTTTGACTAGCTCTACTACTGAGTATGTTAAGTGGCTATTTTTCAAGCTTTATCTTAGCCTTCTTATTTCGTTTTAAAGTTGAATAGTGGAAGAACATAGTTCACTTCAGACATTAACAACCAGATAAGATGTTTATAAAGTGAGCTATGTTTGTTACTTCTTTCCACAGGTCTTAGGGCTTGGGGAAGTTTGTGACAAAAGGTTCAAATGATCTACTATTGCTCTATCTGAAATGATGGTTTAACTCCTATAGCCTGTTTTGGCAGCCCTTACTCATGTACTTTACTTGAGTTGGCACTGTTCATGTAGGTAAGGTTTGTATACTGGGTTTATATTAGGGCAGTGTGTAAATACCAAGATTAAGCCTTATATAATTTTTAATGGATTTTATTAAAGCCTTAAAAATCTGTGTTGTAAAACTAAAATCTGAGTCTTAACCGTGAGGGTGCTTCTTGTGCTGTTATCACTTTCTATAAATAGTGGATGAATCTTATTTAATTCTGATATACTCTGTCAGTTGGGTAGAATTTTCCTTTCCTATCCGTGTGTGTGTGTGAGAGAGAGAGAGAGAGAGAGAGAGAGACAGCTCCAGGAGAATGCAGGAAGGAAGGTATATTAGCCTCAGGATAAGAAGGTCCCTCTTCCCTTGGTTACTGAACAGTGATTACTCCAGGTTAATTAGGACACCTGGAGCCAATTAAAAACCTGCCAGAATGGGTTAAAAGCCTTCCCCTCAGCCACTCGGGGGGGGGGGTGTGATAGGCATTGTGAGAGTGGAAGTGAGGTGTTGGAGAGCTGAACGGTGCGGGAGCTGGCAAGGACCAGGGGAGAACCCCACAGGTATAGAGACTGGGGAGAAACCCTACCCTGAACAGGAGCTAAGGACCCTTCCAGGTCCACAGACTTGAAGAAAAGGACCCTGCCAGAGGGGAGAGACTGAGCCATGCATTTGATGTGGTGCTGCCACACCTGGAAGGGCTACCAGAGACTAGGAGCTCCCTCCCCCGGCAGGAGGGTCGGGAGGAAGCCCACCCAAGCAAAATGTGGACAATAAGCCAAGTGGCATGGAGAAGTAACCCAGGGAAGCTAGCAACTTTCCTGGGAACTGGCAGCGTGAGGCTACTACTTGTAGGGTTCCTGGGTTGGGGCCTGGACTAGAGGGTGGGCCCAGGCCCTCACACCCCCTTTTTCCTCTGGATGCCCACTGAGGAGGCCAGAAGCCCCAATGAAGCAGTAAGGGCCTAGCAGGCCCAGAAACGGGAAGGCTGCTTGGAGACAGAATTTCCCTGCCCACTATAAATAGATGGGGGAGATTCTGAGAGACGAGACGCTATCCTGACCCACCACCAGAAACACACACCAGCTTATACTAGGAAGATTTTCAAAACCTCATTTAGAGGTGTTGTGTAACGAATAGCACATTTTCCTGTTAGTTCTCATCTTCAGTACGGAGTTCATAATAATAGTTCTTATAGCAGTTTTCATCTGTGGATCTCAAAGTGATCAAATTATAATTTCTCCATTTTTGAATATGTGGAAATTGTGACACAGAAAGGTGGAGGGATTTGACAAAGGTCACACATATAACAAAGCCATTTGCAACATGGTTCTCAAGGATGCTAGGAATACATATGGATAAACCTGTACAAATGAACTATCCTAATATTTCTTATATAGGGAAGGTGTTACAAATACAAATCCTAGAAAGTTGACAGTAATGAATGAAACAGCGAGAGTGGGGAATGATTTTTTTAAAAAACAGCAAAATACATTTTAGAATTTAATGAATAGTGGTTTAGTCAATTAATAGCTTCTGACAGACACTTTGGTGCTTTATAACTCTGTAGTGCTAGTCATAGATCCTGCTTGTACACATTAAACTCTGTAGTGGCCATCATGAAGACTGTAACATCCACAGGCTACACTTGTAGCTGTGCACACTCTTTGTAAAATGTTTTGGGACTCTAAAGTTCTGTATTTATTACTTAAGTATATAAAATTTGGTGGGAAAATATCTAAATAATGAGAGAAACAAAAAAGGTATAAGTGGGCTGTGTACTAATTTCACTGAGAATAGATATGCAAAACACAGTAATTTTTGAGCTATTAGTAGAGGTGGGGGAAGAGTTTAGAATTTTCAAAATATAAAAAAAAAAACTATTGTTTCTCAGGCTAACAACATGCTTGTACAATTAAACAAAATCAAATTGCCCCTCCCCCCAAAAAATCTCTCCAGCATAAAGCTAAGCATTGTCAGGATCCCAACAAGGGCATTCGGGGCCAAGGGTCAGACAGGGGCAAACCTGAGGCTAGGAGTAGCTGAGGAGTTTGTTGTCAGGTCCAGACCAGAGTCTATACCAAGGGTCAGAGTCCAAGTGAGGTTTCAGGGTCTGAGTTAGGAGGCAAAGTCCAAACCAAGCTGAGGTCAAGCCAGGAATTCAAAAGCAAGGAGCAGGAACAGCCTTGGCACAACAGAAGATCCAGGCTGTTGCCTGGATACTTTCTGGAACACCTCTTGGGTTTTTGTAAAGCAGGGAGCCAATCAGGTTTGTCAAACTCTTGAGGTGGAAATTTCCATGGTCTGTGTCCACAGCGAGTCATGGGAAGTGGAGTCACTACAATGGCTCCAAATATTACACTGCATTTATATGTCGGTCATTTCACAATTCTGTGTGTACCACTATCCTTTTCTGGATAGAATAACTTATACAGCATGTAAGCACTGTTATTTGGGTTACTGTTTAATGAGTTATCTCTAGCATATGTGTTTCAGTATTGCCAGATGTAAAGTCTCATTACTCAGTGCAAACTTCCAGCCATACATACAAGATGTGGGACTCTATCCTGGGAAGCAGTGACTCTGAAAAGACCTGGGGATCGTAGTGGATAATCAGCTGAACATGAGCTTCCAGTGTGGTGCTCTGGTCAAAAGCGCTAGTGTAGTCCTTGCATGTATGAAAAGGGGAATATCGAGTAGGAGTAAAGAATGTATTTGGCACTGGTGAGACCACTACAGGAATTCTGTGTCCAATTCAAGAAAGATATTGAAAAATTGGAAAAGGTTCAGAGAATTGCCAAGAGAATGAATAAAGGATTGAAGAATATGCCTTAGAGCAAAAGACTCAGCAGCTCAACTGGATTACAGTCTTATAAGCACCTACGTGGGGAATAGAAATTTGACAATAGAGGACTCTTCAATCTAGCACACAAAGTACATGGCTGGACATTTTAGTGGGATTGTCATGAGCATAAAGTTAAGCATGTGAATAAGTGTAGCCTTAGTATTATGCAGAAGTATTTAATGTTTACGAGCATGTTTGTAGAATATAATCAGTATTTTAGGAATTGTACATTACTCTATTTTAGTGGCCACTTAATCTCTTCTGCACCAAAAAGTTACGAGATGCAAAATGATGTAATGAAATGTGGTGTCCCATCAAGAGATTGCTGTTGTCTTTTTAAGTGTTTCACCAAATATAACAATGACTCACTGCAGAGATTACAGAGCTGTTATATCAGAAACAATATGAAACTATTTATATATAATTTTCTGTTTTCTAGTGCAAAATTGTCCAATAGCAAGAGCTAATATGCCTGTCCCTGGTCAGCATGTCAAGTAAAGAATTGAAGTGGTCAAAAGAAGAGCAAAATATATAGTTATTTTTTCAGAACTGTACATTTCTACATTATATGTAGGCTTGGCTAAAATATTTTTAAATCAAAATTGAATATTTTTCTAAAGTATATACTCTAGGAGTTATTTTGGGGATGTTCTATGGTCTGTGTTACACAGGAGGTCAGACGAGATGATCACAATGGTCCCTTCTGGCCTTGAAATCTATTAATTAATTTTTTATTTTTTATTATTTCAGAAGATAAAATTGATTATTTTTAAGAATTTATTTTAGATATTTATCAATGTTAGATTTTCACAGCTCTGCGAAATAATGGGCTTTAAACAATTTTTTATTATCAATTTTAAATCTGCAGGAAATTTTGCAGGGGGCAGACAGTGTGGGGGTCAGATAGTAGTTCTTTAATGACAGTAGATGTTGAGATTTAAAGACTTAAAGCTTTATAACCACTAAAGCACAAATTTTGTCAGCATCATGTCAAAATATACAAAGCAAATATCTTTAAATCAAACTCTAATAAGTTCTCGAGCAGTGTTTTTCTTTCTTTGCCTATATATATGTTGAGGTTACTATCGATGGAATATTTTTTCTTCAGTTTGTGTGTGTATGATGAAATTGATGTTTACTGACATTTATCAATCAAATCAAAATCTTTCCAAACCTAATTATATGAAACATCTTCATGGTAAAATGGAATAATTACCTTTATACAAATGAATCCTATGTAGGCTACCCTAAAAGTATAGTGTGCCGGGGTCAAATCCTGTTTTATTACTCATCTTTAGGCCCTATCAAATCCATGGCCCATTTTGGTCAATTCCACAGTCATAGGATTTTAAAAATCGTAAATTTCATGATTTCAGATATTTAAATCTGAAATTTCATGGTGTTGTAACTGTAGCGGTCCTGACCCAACTCTGAAGGAAGCAGTGTGGAAGTAAGGGTGGCATGGTTTGGTGTTGCCACCCTTACTTCTGTGCTGCTGCTGACGGGGTGCTACCTTCAGAGCTGGGCGCCTGGCCAGCAGCCACTGTTCTCCGGCAACCCAGCTCTGAAGGCAGCGCAGAAGTAAGGGTGGCAATACTGCAACCATCCTACAATAACCTTGTGACCCTCCCCCCCACACACACACAGCCCTCGTTTGGGTCGAGACCTCAGTTTGAGAAACACTGGTCTCCCCTGTGAAATCTGTATAGTACAGGGTAAAAGTGCCCAAAAGACCAGATTTCACGGGAGAGACCAGATTTCACGATCCGTGACTCATTTTTCATGCCCATGAATTTGGAAGGGCCCTACTCATCTTAGTAGATTGACTAACTTCAATGAGACTAGTGGCATGAATAGACAAACCAGGATTTGTCCCTGGAGAGGCAAGCAAATATATAACAGAACTGCACATGATTTAAAAGATTTGTTTGAATAAAATTTCTAAAATATTCAGAAAATAACAGTATTTGTTGCTGTCGTCACACTAACTGAAACACAGATTTCAATATACCAATAGTTTTATCAGGTAGGGGCTAACAGATGCGACTGGAAGAAAAGCTCAAATAAGAACGTTTTTGGTTTATTTTTTTAAGCACCAGCAATATGCAGAATATAGAGGAAATCATAGTCACTGCTCCAAGAAATCTGGCAAATAAACGTAAAAACTGTCTTCAAATTCTTTAAGAATACTGCAAAAGAATACAGTCCAATAAATAGACACACAATCAAACAACGATAGTTGGACAACATATAAACATAATGGCAAAGGTATGTAACTTGTGGAGCCTTTTTAAAACAAACTGCCCCAACCTTTCCTCTGCTTTTATTTTACTAGGTGTAGGTGTTTCAGCCTTGGCTGACTCACTGTGCCATTCTCCTACCCTGCCTATTCCAAGGAAATGGAAGCCGGGGGAAGAAATGTTGTTTTTAAATAGCCGTCAAAAACTCTGTCTCTCCATCTCAATTTATCCACAACTGGAGGAAGACCTGTCATATTCTTGTTATCCTCTTCCCCTTCCATAGAACCTCTTAAAGGGGCTGTTGACCATGCTGAATTCAGCCTAACAGTGGAACTATATTTTACTCTTAACTTTCTTTAAAAAAAAAAAAAGTAAGATAGCCTTATTAACATTAGGCAGTAAGGATTCTATCTTATTATATACCAGCGTTTGTCCATAATGAAATTGAGTGGAGATAGATAGATAGATATTGATGTATATAGGGATGAGAAATAAGCTTATTTCATTATGTTTACGTGTTTTGCAAATGTGCAGTTCTCTATTGCCTTGTTTAATCATAGTGCCACAATTAAAATTTATGACACATATACACAGATGTATAGACAGATCTTCGTCTGTCTCCTGATGCATGTATCCTATCTATATCTGTCTCGCTGTTGCTAAGCTTTCTAGGGCAGGAAGGTGATAGTGCTGTTATGTGGGGTACAGGCGATATTGTCAGCATTTAGCAAATAATTAAGGCTAAGCTCTGGTTCCCAACTGTATCCTATTCCAGTAGGCTTTTCTGTTATGGGAGCCTTCTTGAAAAACTATTCAGATTAATCTGATCAAATGCCCATAGTATTTTATAACCTACAGGAAAATATTTTTGTGCATCATTTGTAAAAGCTATAATTACCCCCATTCGTTCACTGACAATAGTCAAACAGATTATAAAGTGCATCAAATACCATAAAGTAACCTGGGAAAATAAATTCCCAACTGTAGACACCACAGTTCTGGTACTCCCTATCGCACACTGGTTCTCAAACTGGTTAGTGGGAGTTGTGAACTGTGAGGCCTGACCCTGGCCAGGCGTGGGGCTGTGAGCCCCAAGCTCCTCCAGCCCAGATCCCCTGCACCTGCAGCCTGTTCCACTTCCAAGAAAGGGCACCAAATAAAAGTTTGACCACGGCACCATTTTTGCTATGGCCAGCCCTGTGACTAAGACACCATTAGAGGGCTTGATTGTTCAGCAGCTGAAGAAATACTTTATTATTTAACAGTCAGACACACAGGCGCATACTTTCTCCTGAAAATAATGGCCACCTCTACTTCTAAAACCACTAAAAAATGGAAGTATCTGGAGTCTTACATTAAACACGGTTTTACCAGCATCATTACCTCTGGGTATTGAAAAACTGCAGTGTGTCATTTGCTGCAAAGCTTTGTCTGCTGAATTGATGAAACCATGCAAACTGCAGTGACACCTTGAAACTAGACAGCAAATGTCCGCTGCTGTATGTTGTGTCACTATGAATCGCCCATACCAAAATACCACATACGATAGGTGAGGAGCTTGTTCTGCCAGCATGCAAAGATATTGTGTCCCTTATGCTTGGCAATGATACTGCCAAAAAGCTTAATTTACTTTCTATGTCGAATGATACTGTTAAAGACCGAATATATGAGCTGTCTGAAGAAATCAAAGAACAAGTTGTGCGCAAAATTAAACATTCAGCTTTCAGTATGTTCAGCCTGCAACTTGATGAAACTACTGATGTTACTAACTGCACTCAATTGATAGTGTTCGTACAGTATGTTAATGCCGAGGATCTTAAGGATGAGTTATTATTCTGTGAACAACTTGAAACAACCACAACAGCACAGACCATTTTCAATAAGGTGCACGCCTTTTTTGAAAGCAGTGGCATTGAGTAGAAAAATCTTTGTGGTATCTGTACCGACAGTGCTCCAGCCATGATGGGTCTGGCTTTCAGCAGAAAGTAAAGTGCGTGTCACCTAATGTGATCGTCAAGTCCTAGTGCGAAGACACCGTCAATGTGCCTTAATGCTGTGGTGGGTCTTGTTGTACGAGCAATGAACTACATTAAAGCACGTGCTCTGAATAGTCATCTCTTTTGAGAGCTCTGCAACGAAATGGGTGGTGAATATGAAGCTTTGCTTTTCCACACTCAAATCTGATGGCTTTCTAAGGGGCGTGCATTAAAGCGCGCTTTTATACTTCGTGAAGAGATGGCGGAGTTTTTCCTGCGAAAAGAGAAACAAGAGCTGAACAAAAAGTTCAGTGACAAGAAATGGCTTCTCTGGTTGGCATACCTTGTTGGTGTCTTTGATAGCCTTAATGACCTCAATCTGTCGCTTCAGGGGAAATGTTCAACATGAATAGACCTGACTAATAAAATCAGAGCCTTCCAGATGAAGTTGGGTCTGTGGTGCAGAAAGTGGGACACAGACAGATACGGCACGTTTCCGACACTTTCCTCATTCAGCGAGGAGGAAGGGGAAGTCAACATTGATAGTGCTCTCAAGTCAGCTATCAGTGAATATCGGAGAGCCTTTCACAAAGAGTTTTCATGCTACTTCCCAGCGCTACCACAAGCACTTCATTCCCTGGTGAAGAACCTCTCAGTGTGACATCTGAGCAGTTACCTACTGAGGATATTCACACACAGGAACAGTTTGTCGCATGATTAAAGATGATTAGGGCCCTTCCATGTGAAATCTGATCTCCCCATGCTGCTGGGAGCCTGGGGCTCCAAGCTGCTAGTCTGGCCAGGCTGGGGCGGGACAGGAGTTGTCCTTCCCCTGAATGGCCACTGTTGGTGGGGAGATTAGACCCATCCCAAGAGGCAGCACAGAAATGAAGGTGGTACACCCTCCCTTCTGCGTTGGAGCAGTCCCGGAGCTGGGCTCCGGGCTTCCGTCCACCAATCCCCCGCAGTTCCTGCTGCAGCTCTGTGTGCAGCTCCTCCTCGGGGCTTCTGTTCCCGGCTGCCTGTGCTCTCGGCTCCCCCTCCCTCACCCCTGCAGCTCCTGTGCGGCTCCAGACATGGCTCCTTCCAGGACTGGGGACTTCTGCTCCTGGCAGCTGCAGCCGGGGCAGCCCAGGCCCAGGGCTTCCGCCCCGCCTCTCCCCTCCCCTCCCCTCCCCTGCTCCAGTTGGGGCTTAGGGCAGCTCAGGCTCGAAGTTTCCGCCTCCCATGTCTCCAGCTGGGGCTCAAGGCTTCAGCCCTTGCGGCTGTAGCCGGGCTCAGTGCACCCGTGCTCGGGCTTCTTCCCCCATGGCTCCTGCCGGGACTCAGGGTGACTGGGTAGGGGCTACCACCTCTGGGCTTCTTCTGGGGCTGGGGCACCCATTTTTCTTGGGGGCCCACAAATTGGCCGGGGACCCCTGCCTTAATCTACCACTGGCCTGGACTAGCAGCTAGGAACCCCTGGCACCTACCCGCCTTGGGACCCCCTCCCCATGATCCCATTTTGAGTCAGGACCCCCATGGTTAGAACACCATAAAACATCTGAAATCTTGAAATTGACCAATTTGAAAACCCTCTGGCCCTGAAATTGACCAGAATGGACCATGAATGGTAGGTAGGGCCCTAATGATGATGAAGTGAAAGCAAAATTCACACAGCTGCCTCCAAACCAGTTCTGGTGCTCAGTTGCAAGTGAATACCCACCAGTGTCTGAAATGACTCTGAGTCCTTCTGCCTTTTTCCACTACCTACAAATGCGAAAGTGGATTCTCCAGCCTTCTCACAATAAAGATGAAATCTCAAAACTGGCTTCATGGGAAGAACGACATCAGGTGCGCCCTTTCTAAAACAACACCAAGAATAAAATGTCTTGTGTCAAATAAACAGCGTCAGCCAGCTCACTGATTTTTGGCTGCTTCTCGTGATTAATTGCTGTCAAGTAGTAAAATAAAATTCTACTTAAAAAAATACCTTTTCTGTTTATAACAATAATTCGATAAAAATGTTTTGGTCTTAATTTAAAAGCCATGAGAAAAGGCAAATTCATTTTAAGCAATAAGGTTTACATTTAGCATTTAACATAGTGTTAAATATAAAAATATTTTTAATTTCTCAGGAGGGTCACACTCAGAGGCTTGCTGTGTGAAAGGGTTCACCAATACAAAAAGTTTGAGAAACCCTGCCCCTTTCATAAGAGCCTTACATTCAGGATGCATCTGTTTGAGATACGTTTTGAAAAAATAAAATAAGAGTACACACAGAACTTCATTACCATTTGGTGTAATTAACTCCACACCAAAAATAATGCGTCAAATGATACCAAGGATATTATTAATAGATGACATGAACTTCTTGGGTTTCTAAATGTTTTATTTTTGTCCCTCTTTCAAAGACAACCTAGTTTTCTGCACCTCCTTTATGGTAGATTTGAATAATAAATTGTAATAAGACTATTTTTGAATCTAGTTACTTTTTGTGCATTTGTAGCACCAATACTACCATCATGAGGTGAAGACTTCCAGAATCCCCTTCGGTGTGCTTGGAATAAAAGTATTTAGGAGACCAGAGACATTGATTATGGAGGCGTCAGTAGCAATTCTGTTGTTTAAAGTTGCATTGAAATTTGCCCTTATAGTGGGAATTAAATCCTTTTTGATGCATAGAAAAATAATGAATGTATTTCCACCAAACTTACAACTTTCTTAGTGAAGAAATAGTTTTCCGAAATGTTATAAATCAGCAAATGTTTTCAGTAGTTTAGGAGTTAGCAGCTGTTACACGTGACTCAGTTTTCATGTTTAAATTTGAAATCTAACTTTTTACTTTGCGTTTCTCTAGGTAGTAAATGGGTTGGTCAAGACTGTTCAAAGTGTAGGTCCATGTAAGCCTAGACTAAATGTCAGACGAAGCTAGTTTCATGTAAAAGAAAATACCACAAACTCAACAATATATTTCACACATCCAATTACTTATTCAAAAAAAATATTCAACCTTAACTCTGATTGTGCAGTTCTCAGTTTTTTAGGACATTGATTTGATTTTTAGAAATGTATATTTTACAATAGGAATAGTAGGTGCAAAGGAGGAAACTAGTAGGAAGTGATTTGAATAAGAAGCAAATGAGTATGTCTTCTTTCTTTAGAAAGAAACAAAGCTGAAGTTTGTGTATAGGCAGTATGAAAAGAATGTTTGAAAGATTGAGGATGAGGGGTAGAGGCAACTAGATAGACAAAAATGTAGTTAATAAAGTAAAAAAAAATATGTGGTTGGGGATTTGTTTGATTCTGAATAACTGGTTCTGAATAAATGAGAAGGGAGTATGCTGTGTGTAGAACAGGAGTGTGGAGTGTACTACTGAACAGGAGTGTGGAGTGTATTTGTGGATGCAGCTATCCTCAGAGCATTTTTGTGGATCAGATGCAGATTTTGTATCCACATGGGGCTCTACTGTTGTGTGGTTATGGGCAGGGCCGGCTCCAGGCACCAGGTTAACAAGCAGATGCTTGGGGCGGCCAAGGGAGAGGGGCGGCACTTGCGGCAATTCGGGGGCGGCAGGTCCCTCACTCCCTCTGGGAGCGAAGGACCTGCCGCTGAACTGCCGCCGCCAATCGTGTCTTTTTTTCGTGGTTATGGGGGTGGTATACATGTTAATATTTTTCTTCATTAGTGATTTCCTAGATTTTTTGTGACTGTATTGATGTGAAATGCACTTGTGCAAACTTAATGGTAAATGAGCAAAGGTCTTTGTGTGAAAATACTTAAATTACAAAGCCAGAAAAATCTAATTTACTCCAGAACTACCCTCATGCAGGGTCATAATGCAATTAACTAATCAAACACAAGATACTCCAGAAGCCTTACATCATCAGAACAATCTTTCATTTCCTGACTATAGCCTAAGGACAGGTAACTGTTACCTGGCAACTTCTGAGGGCAGCTGTCTTTTATAGATGTCCCTTTCATGAGTTTCAGAACACTCAGTTTTCTTCCCCATCTTTAAAGCCCTTTTGTAAACTACGATTGCTTTACATCCATCAGACTCTGGTTATAGAGAAATAAACATTTTCTTTTTGAGCCTCTGAATGTTGATCCTTAATCTGTCAGGTAGGAGTCTCTGCAGGACAACATGATGTTCACCCTAGTCCTGGGTTTGAGATAATTGCCTTCATGACACTTCTACCCCTGCTTAACCTAGGAAATGCAGAGTGACACTGCTAAGCCTTTCATTGTTATTTGATACCAATACTTAGTTTGAGCTTTTTATCACCAATTTTATTTTAAAATATGTCCCCTGTTTCCTAGCAGATTGCTATGGCAACACATATGGTAAGGTAGCAGCTGATGAACCGCAGGCTTTATCACTGCTGAATTCAGGGGCTGCACTTGACTCCAGCCTGTGAGTTTCTTCAGGAAGCTATGTAATGTAATTCTTCCTTCCCTCCTTCACTGATCAGCTGACTTCTCCATCACCAAGGAGACCAACTCTGCCCACACCATTGAGATTTGAGGCCAGCAGTACCACAGCCTGGTCTTTGGGGCCAAGGCTGTTACAAGCTGGATGAGAAGTTTGCTGAAGCACTGCCCCTTTCCACCTATAAGAGTTTTTTATGTTACTGTGTACAATCCACTTTGAAGAAACAAATTGGCCCCTTTTTACATCTGATCTAAAACCAGAAATATTATAAGGATAACCAAAAAGAACCCCACGTAAGGACTGAACTTATCATACCTAATTTTTTTAGTGCAAACAGAGCATATTTCTTAAAGAATACAGTAGATAGCATAATGCCTTGAAAACTTCAAATTCTTAGATTCTATAACAGTATTATGGAACATTTTAAATATAATTTTCCTTACTCAGGGAATTTTTGACTGTCTGTACATGGGGTTTCTATCTGAAGTTTAAGTGTTCACAGTAGAAATCTATGTGAAGTAAATCTCCTGATAGAACATTCATGTTTTGGAGTTTCTTTGGGTTGTTTTGTTCTTGTTAAAGTATAAAATATAGTTGGCTTTGGGCATCCTGTTACTCTAACAGTTGTGTCAAAATGCAGCCAGGCAGAGGATCCGAGTCTGCGACCATAACATGGATCATGCAGTCCCAGATGACAGAAGTTGGAGTGCTGTGGAAGCAGTTTGCTCAGTGCACGTAGTGACGGTAGCACCTTCCATCACTCTTATCACGACCCTCTTGTCTGTCATTGCCAGTATCCTACATTTCACATGCAGGACAGTCGGTCACAATGTGGAGCCTCCAGGGGAAAATCTCATGGTTCAGAAATGTTTTCATGACTTCCCTGTGGCCAGAGCCTATAATCTTACACAGCAGCTGGTCTCTGCACCCCCATCCATCAGCTTCATTTTGCTCTGAGTCAGGAACCCAGAGCAGATGGCCAGGGTCAAACCTGTCTACTGCAAATACAGAAAAGCTAAGGAATACCTGAAATTGGGATTTTTCCACTTTAACTCTGCATTGTCCCCACCCCATTACAAACACTCCTAATTACTTTAGGTAAATAAATGCTGGCATCATACAGAAATTTAGGGTCCAGTAGGGTGAATAACATATCATAGCTGAACTATCAGGAAGCAAACCTTCTGTAGAGCTGAATTTAATAAATGCTCGGGGAAGAAAGAAAAGCTTGGTTTTCCGAGGCTCAGTCTTAGGCGGGGAATTCGGACTCTGTTGTCTTTGTACCTTGATTTAAAGGTCCCTGAGAGCAGAGCTCACAGGAGTGGATTCTCCTTTTCTAGTCTCCTAGAATGAGAAGAATTTGGTCAAGATCTTTTTTTAAACATTATGAATGCTACTGTGAGGGGAATCCATCCCCAAAATAAGACGGTATATGTCAGGCGCACCAATTCTCAAGAAAGAGCATTCCAAAGGGCTGGGTAGTTCGACTGCACTCGGTTTGAAGGTTGGGCAGTTGGATGGGAGTTGATCTCAGTCAGACTCTTGAGCAGAGGTTTCTTCCCTTGAGTTCTATGGTATGTTTGTGAAACCTTGTGATCCCCGAGGGTCATCTGTGGCATGCTGTTGGTTTATGAAAAAAAATTGCCATTTTTTCTTCAATAAATAGCAGATTTTGTGATTGTAAAGGTATTTAACCAAGAGCAGCGTTAATCCATTATATGACATAAGGCTGTTTTTGTTGTTTTGCTTTTTTCTGTTCAATTGTATGTAAATGTATTTGCTTAGCAAGTTAGAAAAGATAGTAGCCAATTCAAAAAAGTCACTTTTATTCAGACTTGCAGAGACTGAAATAATTTAAAATCTGTTGGTTGTTGCTATCTTTAAATTAAATTGTAATCCACTAGGGATCATCTGACATTTTCAACACTTGATTCCTGTAAGAGGAGCCCTTGCCCTAATGAAGTCCCTGTTCAACTCTGATTTTCTCTAATTACGCTGGTGAATGCAATATTTGGCAGATGATGTGCTCAGTATAAAACAAACAAATAAACTTTCCAAGAGCTTTGAAATTAGTTGTTAGTTTTTATTTGAACAGTTATAAAATTTTGGAATACGTGGCATGCCTTTTATGTAAAACCTTTTTATGTAAGACAGTAGTGTAAATATAATTATTCTCATAAAACACGAAAGCAAAATTCATCAGATTATAACGTGTCCTTTCAATATCTACCAGATGTACAACATTTTATCATTAATTCTCCATTTCAAATGCCCAAGTGGTTAATGAATTCACTGCTGCAAAATTAATAGCCAGCTACGGTATTACTAGGAGTAGCTTTTAGAATGCTGTAGACTCCTCAAGGTGGAACTGCAACTTTGTTTTACACTCAGGAAAAGAGATTTCTGCCCTACGTTTACACAAAACAAATTAATACTAGATTTCAAAGAGCAGAATCTTGTTATGCTATTTTATGCAGCATATTGAACGTGCCTATCCAAAGTTCTCAACTGGATGAGCATCTGAAAATTCCTTTTCATGCATTGTAACAGTTCAGCAAACATAATCACAAAAAGAGAGAATAGAAAGAGGATTTGTTTGTTTGTTTGTTTGTTTTGATAGTACCTTCTTGCTTTACCTTACTCACATAAATAGTCTGATTGATCTTGGATTGATGCCTACATAATCCTCTGGTCACAGGTGATATGGAGTGTATAACAATGTGTCAGGGTTCTTCCATTGACTCACTTGGTTAGCAGGTATCAGCGTAAAGTTACTGAAGTTCTAGCCAATGGTTGGAGGTGAGGCCCTTTAACTCTCAATATGGATATAATGGAGATAGAGAAGTGAAACAGGACGCAGCATGTCCTGGAGGGACCTTGGGGCACCCAGCTCAGGAAGGAATCTGCGAATGAGATTTGGTTAGTTATTTAGTTGTTATTTATATTACCATAGTGCCTAGAAGCCGCAGCCACGGACCAGAACCCTGTTGTGCTAGGCGCTGTACAAACAGAAGAAAAAGACAGTTTCTGGCCCAGAGATCCTATAATCTAAGGATAAAACAAGAGACAGCAGATGGCTATAGACAGATTAACAGGGGAGTACAAGGAAACAAACTTACTCTTAATATTTATCGGAGAGTGTGCAACAATCTAGGGACAATAGAGTCATCAGGAAAGGAATATTTAGAAAACAGAACGTATTACTTGCTGCTCCAAAAATTACAGGTTTCCATCCCTTGTACTAAAGAGGAATCTCTCTTGGCAGTAATATAGCTTGTACTAAAGAGGAATCTCTCTTGGCAGTAATATAGCTTATGTTTTCAGCATACCTAAGCACGACATTCCAATTCAGGGCAATAATAAACAAACTAGTGTACATTACATACTGTTTATATACAAAAATATAGCTTCTCAAACATATTCTTTTATATATAATCTATTTTCTGATTGGCTTGTTCTGTTATTTGTTATTTATGTTTCACTATTGCTGGGAAGCCCCCAACCAAGTTTGGGCCCCATTTTGCTAGGTATTGTACAGACAGACCAAAGAATTTACAATCTAAATAGGTCAGAGAGAAATAAAGTATTATTCCCATATTGTGATAAGGAATTGAGGCACAGACTGATAAAGTGATCTGTGCCTGGTCACACAGGAAGTCTGAGACCATCTATTTATATTCTGTTATTATTCTTGAGTTGTGGAGAAAGCCAGTCCCTGTGTGGTTCAGTTAGAACGCTAACTCTGGAACTGTATTCTTTGCTGAGAACAGGACTTTTTGGCTCTCTTCTCCATATTTTTTTCTCCCTCTGGATCATCTTATTACTACCTATCTTTAATTTTGGACCCATGTAAGTGACTTCTAGCTCATTATCTCATTTGGCTCATTTTCTGATCCCACTTGTTCCCATCTGTCTACCTCTCTTGCCTTTGTCCAGGCTGCACTATAATTCCTACTCTTGAATATGAGTTGTACTTAATTGCAAACAAGATTAGAAATTCTAGTCATTTTTAATTATTTCATTTTTACGGGCTTCCTGCATCTCTGTTTTCTACATTCCAGGAAGTGCAAAATGAGTTGTAAAGCTAGACCAAGATTCTTCATGAAATAGGACCATGATGGCCCACCTTGACTGACTTGCATCTCCACACCCAACTCAGAATTGTCAACCTGATTTTCACAGTTCCTTGTGGTCTCACTGTACCTTTCCTCTAACTTTATATTCACTTAAATCCCATGCTTTTCCAAACTTGGCCCTTCTCTATCTTTTTAGCTGAGGCTCTTCACTGCTGAGAATCATTCTTTCAGTTACGGGGCCCCATCCATCTAGAACCTGTTCTTCATCCCCTCTTTGCTTCCATCAGTAAATCAAAAACAATACACAGACACACATCAAACCCTGAAGGTTCAGTCTTGAGTGGGGCTTTACATTGGTGGACCAGTGTTTACAGGCTTTGTGAAATAAACAACTTTTAAAGTGGAGATTGAATAGAGGAGGAAGTTGTTTGGTCCACAAGGAAGAACTGGGATTCTAAGCTGAAATGTATTATATTTACATCATAAAATATTGCAGCATTACATCACGATATAATGTTTTAAATTGCCACTGTTAGGAGTGCATGAATACTACTCAAATGCTTTTCTCACTTTTGTGTGATGCTCTCATCCATAATAAAAACAAAGTACCAGTATTACTCAATGTTTATCGAATTTTAGGTGGTCCCGATCAAAAATGTTTTGTGCAGATCAAAGACAAAAAATTTTGTCCAACAGAAAACTATGTACTGCATTGTTTGTCATATATATTGATTTATTTCTAAGTAGCTGCTTCCCACAACTGCCATTGGCCGGGAACGGCGAACCATGGCTACTGGAAGCTGCAGGAGGGCCCTGCTTGAGGTCAGCAAAATGTCTCACGGCCCGCAATCAGATTACCGTGATGGGCCGCATGCAGCCCACCACTGGGTTAGAGGAATTGCTAGAACAGGATTCAATATGCAAGAGTCGGGGTCAAAATCAGGCTGGGGTCAGAAACCAGAGATCAGAGGTAATACCAAGCTGGAATTACAAGACAGGAATCAGTGTCAGAGTCAGGCTGGGATCAGAGACTAAAAATCAGGAGATGAGGTGAGGTCTGGAGTTGCAGCAGACCTTGAAGTCTGTGGTTGCCCAGACAGCTTCCTGGGACACCCTCCATGGTTAAATATCGGGCTTAGCCAATCAGAGGGCCATAGGGTACTGTCACTCTGGGTTCCATGGGCGGTACTTCCTGCAGTGCCTACTCATCACAGTGTGCCCTGGCTGTGGCCAGTGTTGGTGCTAGCCCATTGTGGCTCCTAAGCAGGAATATTTTGGGGCCCCATACATACTAATAATTAATAAGCCCTCCCCCCCCGCCCCCCGCGCTGCTTGGGCCCTAAGCAATTGCTTAGTCTGATTAAGTCTAGCGCCAGCTGTGGCTCTTCATAGGTCAGAAGAGGCCAGAATGGAAGAAGGAAGTTTATATAGAGTCACTAGCCAATCAGAAAGCAGGTCACTGAATGCAAGAAGCTGGCCCAGCCAAGTCCATGAATTCCCTAATAATTAAGGCCCTGCTTGAATTGTGGGATGATTGTCAAATAATAATGTCAAAAAGCTGAGGTAGGAATAAGCCATGGAAAATCACAGGAAAATAATCATGGACCTTTATTAATTGCAGTAATTTGGAAAAGTCAGAGATGACCTATTTATTTAAGAAAAATTTGCTGGAACAATATAAATGCTCAAATATTATGTTATGCCTGCTAATTTTTTTGATAACCCAACATTTTGCTGCAACTATATTACAGTCATTAATGCATGGGGCTGACAGCAGGGTTGACAGAGGGCTGCCAGTTGCACGGGAGCTGAGAGTGGGAGCCCTAGCTGCCAGCCACCCAGGGCTGATAGCAGGAGCACCACCATGTGTGGAGCTGACTGTGGGACTCCAGCCACCAGCCACCCTGGGCTGACAAAATTGCCGTGGAAACCTAATATTGTGGGATCTGCAATTTCCACAATATCGCAAATTAAGTAAGGCATTACTGATAATCCAGTGCATTGGTGTAGCATGACGACCAAGGCTGCTTCCTGAAAACCCAGTGGGCCTAGGTTTGAGACTGGGGTTTGAAACCAGGGTCCTGACATTACCCCACTCTGGGATGACCTCAGGGCACCGCAGGCTTCGGTTTATCTGGGTATGCCCTATGGAAGACATTCACTTTTCCAGGGCTGTGTAAATGGTGAGCTGGTTCACAAGTCTGCTCTTTCCCAATCGATGTGGGTACCACAACTTTCCTCTGCATATCTGGGAATGTAGGATCTTGTGGATGAGATACTCTTCTTGTCCCTGAATCTGAATTGATGAGAGGGCTGTTTTGGGTTAGGGAAGGGATTGTCAGAGAGGGGTTTAAGAGGAGAGCATGAAATACAGAATGCATGTTCAGGGATGGGGAAAGCCAAAATTTGAAGGTTACTGGGTTGATTTGTCTGTATATCTGGTAACGACTTACATATTGGTGATCTAGTGTGCGGATGGATTGGCCAGTCTTGAGATGATTACCTGATAGCTGCATCTGCTGTCCCACTATGAAAATGGGTCCCTAGTCTGAAGTAATGTGGTCTGGGAGGCCATGGTGGTGAGATGATGAGACAGGTGGTATCCTCAGCGGTGGGGAGTTGTGTGCAGGGAATGAAGTGCACCATCTTTCTAAGCTGGCCCACCACTGTTAGGATAGTACGTCAACCTTTGGATTAGGGGAATTTGACAATGAAGTCCATGGTGATCCAGGCCCAAGGCCTTGCAGGGTCTCAGGGGCTATTAGCATTCCAAAGAATTTAATTTGAGGTACCTTTATAGGGACACAGGTGTGTCACATGATCTGACAAGTCCTCGAAGGTAAAGAAGTCTGTCCTTCTGTGTGACTTCAGCTCGGGGAGTTGGTATCAGGGGTCAGGAGCCTCTGGGCAAAAGAGTCATCTTGAAGAGCAGAATATGTGGTTGCCATTGAATCTGATAGCAGTGATCCTCCGAGGAAGTGATGCTGTTTCAGAACACAGGGTGACTCTACATCAGATTCCCTAGGGTCAGTGGCATGCTCTTGTTTTCTGGAGAGGGTGTCTGCTTTTCCGTTCTTAGTGCAAGGGCAGTATGTGATGGTAAAAATCAAACCTTGAGAAGAAGAGAGCTAAGCTTAATTGTTGTTGATTCAAAGCTGTAGCAGAGCTCAAGCACTCCAGATTTTTATGGTTGGTATATACCTGCACAGGGTATTTTGTCTCTTCCAGGTAGTGCCTCCAGTTTTCATCTTGATGACCAGCAGCGCCTTATCTGAAATTGCATAATTACATTCAGCAGGGGAGAGTTTTCATGAGAAATATGCACAGGGATCGAGCTCTTTCTGGAGACTCTCTATTTGGGACAACAACTCCCTGATGGCAACGTTGGAGGCATCAGTTTCCAGAATGCATGGCTGACTTAGGTCAGGATCCCTGAGGATGGGAGCAATGGTGAACTTTTTTTTTTCAGGCATTCAAAAGCAAGTTGGGCTTCTGCCATCCAGAAAAAATTTGTGGGTTTTGACCAAGGAGGTTATGGGAACCAGATTTTGAGAGTAATCCCGTATAAAGTGCCTATAAAAGTTTGCAAATCTAGTGATGCATTTGATTTCCCAAATGTTTCAGGTCGTTGCCTGATCAAGGCTTACTTCTACCTTCCAGGGATCCATGCGGACTCCTTTGGACTCTACAGTGGGTTAATTGAAGATACAGTCTTCCAGTTCTTCATAGAGTCCATGTTGGCAAAGCCTTCCTAATACATTGCTCGCATGCTGCTCATGCATGGGTTGATCCTCAGAATAGATTGAAATGTCATCTAGGTCAGCAACCACATAGTAATCCAACATATTCCACAAAACATCATTGATCAGGTGCTGAAAAGTGGCAGGCATGTTGGTAAGGCCAAAAGGCATCACCAGTTGCTCAAAATGACCATATGTTCAAAACATGGTTTTCCACTCATCTCCTGGCCAGATCCTGACTAGATTTTAGTCTTCCCTGAGATTCAGCTTGGTGAATGTCCAGCTGTTCTTACTCAGTCTAGAAGCTCCATGATCAGGGTAGTAGATATCGATTTCACATGATGATTTTATTCAGGGCACGGTAGTCAACACACAGCCTCAAAGATCCATTCTTTTCTACAAAGCAGACAGGGGCCCCAGCTGGGGAGGTGGACTATGGGACAAAACCTTTTTTAGATTCTCATGAGTATATTCCTTAAGAACTTCCAGTTCAGGCTCAGGTATAGAATATACTCTCCCAAACAGTATCTTAGCACTGGACTGCAAGTCCATCAGGCAGTTGTAGTCACAACAGGTGGGCAGGATGTCTAAACCTTCTGTTTTTCGAACACATCTGCAAAATCCAGATATCTCATGGGGAGAGAATCAGCTGACCCTAGAAGTAAGGAAGCCCATTTTGCTGCTTGACCCCTCCACCACACCTGAAGCCTGGGGGGGGTATCTGGCTGGGGATTTTGAAAGCTTCAGCTTGGGGGCCAAACGGCAGTTGGTTCAGCAGTACTCCAAGCTAAACATCACAATTTGCTGCTGGCAGGAGATATTTGGGTCATGATTGGCCAAGCTGGGGATTCCAAGTATGACAGGAAAGTCTGGGGACCAGATTGCCTAAACTGAAGAGTTTATGGTGGTCACTGATTACTGCTTCCTTCAGTCAGGAGACCACTGTTCTGGGACCTAGACGCAAACAGTGAGCCATTGACTATCTTGACCAGGTTAGTAGCAGCCTTGGGCTGTATGGGGAGACCAGGTACTTGGGTTACAGTGGTGTCCATGAAATTATCACCTGCCCTAGAGTCAACGCCCACTGGATGGGAACAGCTTGTCTGGAATTCTAAACTGAGAGTGGTAGCTGGAGCTGCAGGTGAGGGGATGATCTCAAGGTGGTGGGGCAAATGCCTAGAAGACCTTGCCCGGTGGAGTTTTCTATGTAACCCAAGCTTAACCCCTTCTTATTGAGGCTGGGCAGGAGTGTTTCCCAAAGCTACACAGTTCGTGGCTTTTGCCAGGCAGATACCACATGGCCCATGTAGCCTCAGGAAAAAATCATAAATTCTCTCATCACCAGCATTCCTGTTCAGAAGGATCCAGACGAACTCATGCCAAGCCCACCTATGTGGGCTCAGGCTGGGGGGTTGCAGGTGGAGCCTGGACATGAACTGGATCCTCTCTCCTATCGTGTCGCCACTCACTAAGCTGAGTGTCATTCAGAATACAAAGTTCAATAGAGGTGTCACGTCCTCTGGGGGGGGTTCATGTGGGCTAGTTCATCTCATATCTCATTACTCAAGCCTGTCTGAAATTCATGTACCTGGGCCAGTTCATTCCAAGCCATATCTGCTGCCAGGCATTGGCAACAACCCACATATGACGCTGGTGATCCCGGCCTGACAGAGCCTCCATAAGGCAGCCTCCACAATGAGGGCCTGAAAGGGATCATTGAAAATCATTCCAAAAGCCTTCAGAAAGGAGTCCCAAATAGCCAACTGAGGATGATCCTGTTCTAACAGAGGAGATACCCACTCCAAGGCTTCATCAGTGAAGAGGCTAATGACCAGGCCTACCTCAGCCTGGTCCATCACATAGACATGGGGCCTCAACATAAATAGGACCCTGCACTGGTTTACAAAACCACAAAACTTGCTGCACATACCACCATAATGCTCCAGTAAAGACACCATGGGCTCTGATACTGAGGGGCTGCAATCCATGAGGTTGGACAGAGCATTCCCATTTGCATCTCTATGATCCATTTCTGAAGGATGAGGGACTTGATGTTCTGGTGGGCACCAGCGATGCTGCCCGTGTGGTTTCCATGCCCCTTTCCTTGGAGCAGGAGCAAGACCAGGAGGAGATCAAAGGGTAATGCTGTAATGCTTAGGAGTCAGGCGGGTCAGAAGGAAGTTCTGATCAGTGGTCAGAATTTATGCAAAAGGTCTGATCGCCAGGAGATCTAGTCCAAGGGGAAGAGACAGCAAGGCGGCTGACAGAGTCAGGCATAGCAGCAAGGCAGGGTCAGGTGGGTCCAAGCAGCAACTAGTGGGAAAAAGCTTGTTGCTCAGACAAGGCCGGAAGGGAAGCAGGAAGTTTATATATAGTTACCAGCCAATCAGGACCAAGACCACATGGCCAATCAGGAAGCGGGTTGCAGAACCCTGGTATCCAGCCCACCCAAGACTGTGAATTTGCTGGTAATCCAGTGCATCAACGTGGCATGACAGCGACAGCTGCTTCCTGAAAACCTAGGTGGGTCTGGGGGTGAGACCAGGGTCCTGACAACAACACAGAACTTTCAGCCCAAGGGATGGGAGGACTTGAAATGGCTTTAAGTCAGTATAGTCCCTCCTGGTACTGAGCTGATCCAGGGGGCAGAACAGGGCTTTTAGAGACCTTTTACACCATTACCTCCCTTTTACACAGCATAAAGGGGTCAGGAGCATGGAGAGGCTGTCATCCCAGACATCATCATATCAATCTAATTTTAGGCCCAGACATTTGCAAGCACTGCAGAACTCAGATCTGAAATAGTTTAATATAAAACCTGATGTAATCTGCCCTTCCAATTCTAACTATGAGGATTTTTAAAGTTTGCCATTTCATTACTAAGATATTTTTTAAGCTACTCTTTCTTTCCTGGATGTACAAAACCACAAAGCTTTGTGTTTCTGTAACCCACACACCTCCTGGATGTGGTGTTCTGTCCCATCTAATGGCACTGAGACCACTTAAAGAGAGAGCAATTAACGAGTCTGCTTTACAGCCTTAGTTAAGAGACAGTTGGCTTTTAGTTCATGGGGTAGAGGCTCATGCACTAAGCTCCAGAGGTCCCTGGTTCGATCCCGCCCACCAACAACCAGGGTCTGTCAGAGTTACATTTTCTCTGGCTTTCCCAAGGGAGTTAAAAAAACATTCCCAGAATTCTGCTGTCATCACTGAAGCATGTGTAAAAAGCATTTTTTATGATAATAACACTAATTAGCCTTAAATATTCCATATTGAATTCAACAATATTAGAGAGAATACAAGGTAAAAATAAGTTTGCCAAATGGAAAAGAACAAAACAAGTAGGAAGGGAGCATTAGAGTAGTTTCGAAACACAAGTGAGGGCTCAATTTGGAACTGTGGTTTAATCAGGACACTGGATAAGTATGCTGGAATTGTTGAGCCTGCTGCACAGGGTGGCGGGTAGGCGGCGGGAAGAGTTCAGAGGGCATGTTCTGTTTGATCTATCCAATGTGTAAACTAGAGAGGTTTTGGTAAAATGAAGTTGAACTGTAGGCAATCACAGATAATTTGACTAATTTCAGCTCATGGTGATATTAGAACGGGCATTGGCCTCCATTCCAAATATAGCCTTTTCGCAGGGGTTCTCAAACTGGGGGTCTGGATCCTCAGGGGGTCACGAGGTTATTACATGGGGGTCGCAAGCTGTCAGCCTCCACCTGAAACCCGCTTTGTCTCCAGCATTTATAATGGTGTTAAATATATATATATAAAAGAGTTTTTAATTTATAAGGGGGTTGCACTCAGAGGCTTGCTATGTGAAAGGGGTCACCAGTACAAAAGTTTGAGAACCACTGCTTTTTGTGTATAATCTGGAATTCTCATAAGTGAGAATAATTAAACTGAAATGCATAAGTCATTTGCTAGAGGAATCTAGAGGATGGAATGTACAGAAATATACAGAAAGGTAAATAATCACTCTATGAATTCACAATTTACAGAGAAGGGACAACTAGAATCCAAATAGCATCTTGTGCTCTTTCTGCATATGTAAATATACATGAACATCATCATGCTCCCTCTTTCCTGTACCTGTTCTTCCAGTTACATGGTACCCCACTCCTCCTGGAAAGAATAAAGTCTATAACTTTATGTATACAAATAATGAACATTTGCCAAACTCTATGCAATCACAGTGTTTTTATTTTCCCAACTAGCTGGCTTCCTTAATCTAGGAATAAACATGTATGCTAGTTTAGAGAAGTTACTAAATGCTGTGGTCTTACATAAAGAAGACCCCTCCCATGCTCCCAACATAGTCTCTTGCCCCAAACTCAAACCTATTCAACTGAGGATGGGAGGACATAAAATAAGCAAAAAACGTTGGAATCCTCATAATTCTGAGAAGAAAGTAGAAGCCCCCCCAAAATGGAAAAGAACTCTGCACTTCTACCAATAATAGTCTCTGTAAATAATGCATGCTAGGCACCCAATTTTTAGAGCTGGTTGAAAATTTTCTGACAAAATTATTTTCAGTCAGATCTAATCAAAATGTTTTGTGGAAATGTATTGGTTTCAGCAAAAATTTCATCAGGAAGGTTTGTCAGGTCCAGTATGGAATTGAGAAAGTGAGACGCTTGAATAGCCATTACCTGTTGATTAGGGCACTCACCTGGGATGTGACAGACCAAAGTTCAAGTCTTTGCTCTGATTCAGGCAAACCAGGGGCTTGAACTTAGGTCTCCCATATCCCAGGTGAGTGCCCCAAACTCTAGGCAATTGGCTGTTCATGGAGAGAGAGAGCTTGTTTTTTTAATGAAAATTTTCAAAAGGCCACGTTTTTGTTTAACATTGGTGCAAAACCAAATTTTTAAACCTTGAAATTTTCATGAACTGGAACTGTTGTTTTCCAGCGATCCCTACCTTTTATTGGATGTAGGTTTTAGAGTACTTAGAAGAATCGGGCTTTAAATAGAAAGCTGGTCTCTTAGCAATGGTAGAACTATTGCTCTGCTTATAATAACATCCTTGTTTGTTTAATCCAGTTTGATGCTGGTGAGTTATCCAATTAATAAAACCTTCATAAATGACCAGTAGAGTCAAGGGGTTCCCCTGCAATCAACCAAAAACTATTCTGCTGTTCTCAGGAGCAGAGAGAGTAAAACAAAAACATTTCTGCCCATTATATAAAATAGCTTGTAATGAAGGAAGCAGGGCTGAAGTATAAATGAGATCTGGGTCTGCAAGACACCAACCCCATCCCCTTTAGTATGGTTATTGGATGGTGTGCGGCCTATTAGACATGGAGGCTACACATTGAGCAATAAGGATAAAAATAAATATCAATCACTAATTTGGAATGAAATTCACCCCGTGCAGAGGGCCAACACGAGGCTTAATTCCCACTGTAGTCCTACTTAGGTCCTGTTTTGTGGCCTTAAATGGTGCATAGATCTTGTGCTGATCCTCTGCACAGGGATGAATTTCACTCTCGCAGAGCATGAACCTACCCGCATACTGAATAAGGCAGGAGTCATGTGGAAAAAAGTAGTATGCCGTTTTGCAATGTGTATTCCCAAGTGTATAGTGCTAAGTTTACACAGACAACCTTAACTTTGGCATTGCCAGTTTTCTGAGGGTTTCATTTTGCAACTCTCAAATTCTTCTAATGTAGCTTTTTGCTATTGAAAGATAGAGAGGGCGACCAAATCATTCTGGAGATATAAACTATATATGGGAGTACAGAAGGAATCAATGCTTGTTTATGTAAAAAAGAAAGCATTTAGTAACCTCACTTCAGTAAAAATGAACAAGACAAGGGTGTCTCCCCGGGGATCACCGTGTTTTGAGCCAGACCCGATTTCTTTCCTGCTTCTGTCTCCACAGAAAGGAAAAGGAGATATTTTTAAATTTATACAAGAAGAAATGATGATTATACATTTCTTAATATAACCACTACCCTCACTGCTTTGTGAGATAAGTCCTGCTTTTCACAGTATTGTAAGTTTTAGTGAGTTCCCTTTTGGTATTCTTATTTTGTTATTTTTACTTCAATAAGGATATAGAAAATTCTAAAAAGACAGGTAATATTGGAAAGAATGGAACTTGCTATATGCAAGATAGTATGTTCCTTCATAATTCAGCAGTGGATGTTCCACGTTCCTTGCTCCATCTGGGCAAGGTCAATTCATTTACCATTTAATGCAGTAGCATCTTTCTATAAAGCATTATCCAGAGCTGTGTGACTCCTGTGACCCACTACTTCCTTATCATCTAAGCCTCATTCTCCAAACAACTCACTGATGTTCTGCAGCATGTGTTTCTCTGGACTATGCTAATTCTCCTGATGGGGTATTGAAAGGCAGTGTCAGCTGTGTCATCGAAGCCCTTCCTCATTCATTTACTCCTGTGCAAGTACCAGACAGCTCCCCCTTGTCTCTGCAAGCATATGTTTGACCTAAACAAGCCTGAAGATTGCAATAGCTTTCCACTCTTAAAAATGAATGGTTATAAATCTGCCAGCATTCATCAAGAAGAGTTTAGACGTGTCAGAATAGCTTTTCAAACAAAATACTCAGACATGTTGACTGTTTCCCCCAGTGGAGAGGGAGTTACAGCAGCCCTAGAGCAGTGGTCTCCAAACTTTTTTGAGCACGCACCCCTATCAATAAAAAAAATTTTGAGCATGCACCCCCTGCCACACCAGCTCTACCTCGGACTCCCGCCCGAACTGCCAAAGCGCAAAAAAAAGCCACTCAGATGAAGCAAAAAAAAAAAAAAGCTCCTCCTGCCGCGCACCCCCAAGGATCCTCTTGCGTAACCCCTGGGGTGCATGCACCCCACTTTGGAGACCACTGCCCTAGAGCTGCAGAAGCAGCAGTGAAGCAGATCATGGTGGGTGGGTGTGGGTGGGTGGGTGTGTTTCTTTCCCCAAAGTCTGTATTCATTGCTAGGTCAGAGCCTGGTTACTCAAGCCACAGGATTTGGCTCTTAATGAATATACATAAATGTACTAGAAATATGGTTAAATTATTGGAACAGATGATGAACAGAATCCCCTGCTCAGAGTGCTATCTCTGTTTGTGTTGTGAATATGTAGATAGAGATAGAAATACATATACACACTGACACACTGCTAACTGAGAGAAAACAGATGTAAGGTGTAATTAGTATTTCAATGGTTTTCACTATAAAGTGTGAATTCAGAGACTTGCTTTTCTGCAAATTAAGTATTTACTCCAAGAATAGGAAATTCTATAAGCCTGCTATTTACTGCGTATACTTCTTTGTTAATAAGGAAATTTACCAGAAGCAAGGTATTATCATTCATTAGGCAGATTGTAATCTGTTTAGAAATTAAAATACATAACATCTGCATTTGAAAGGTGTGCTCCCAGAAGACTCCAGTAATGTATTATACATTTTGTTAAAAATCAGATCAACGTGCGGCTTCTCTCAAGTTAGCTGCTCATTAATGACTGCTGTTATGCTCTCATTTCTGTGTGCAACTCTCACAGGGGAAAAGAGGGGCAATGCTGCATGATGGCTTTCACCTTATACATCCCTCCCTTCATTTAGAACTCTGTGTACTGAAGTCATTTTAAAATCTGATGTCTCAGTAAGTTCCCTTATTAAGTGTGACTCCCAATCATTTCCCACAGATGGAAATCTTCTGCTCATCTGCTTTCTTTTTTGTTGTCATTCTTGGAAAATTTGTGATGTTCCCAACTATTTAAGGGACCTGACTGAACATTCCTTCTGTCTTATTCACTGGGTTGGTATACAATCCTGTGCATTCATTCTCTCGCAGCCACTTTTGTTATGGACCAAACCTCCCACTCCTGCAAACTGGCCCAAATACATAACTACCATACGTTTCTTACATTATTCCAGTAGTTGTAGGAATCTTCAAAGATTTCTAGCAAGCAGTTTTGATTGTGTAATCACTTTAGGGGAGTCATTTGCCCGTAGAGCTGTTTTAATAATTGATGAATAAATATGATCAGATCAATTCATTGTCTCTCATAGGGTTATATTAATTGTTATGTGTGAACTACAGCTGGTTTAATTGTCAAAATGTTTGCAAATCTCATAATGTTTATTCATCCAAAAAGTACATTACTTGTTCCATTGTGTGTCGTTTGATCTCCTCTTTCTAAAAAGCTGACCTCTTGCAAGGCAACAGAAGCAATAACATGTGACTTTGGTGATCAGTCACACACCAAGAATAGCAATAACCAAAGTGAACTGTTCACATAGAACTCATAGGCTTAAACTTCTTTGTATAAATTATTTGACAAATGCTATGAAAAAAGAATACAGACTCAGTTTGTGAATGATTTGCAAAAAGAAAATTAAGCAACCCATGTATCATAACGTAATACAGTGCCTGTCGTAAAAAGCTGACATTTATGAACACTTCATAATGCAGTTAGCACAATAATTTTTATTAATATAGGGCTACACTCTGGCATCTGTTGTGATTTTAAAGGCAATTACTGTAAAGTAGTAAAATAAATTATTTAGCCCCCAAGCATGCTTAATAATTATAAAAATAAGTTTTCACTTTGTTTGCCTTTAAACAGCTAACGAGTAAATAGGACTGCAATATATTCACACATCTGTAATAGTGCACTGTGGATAATTAATAGTGGAACTGTGATAATAGATCTAAAACAGTGTTTCCCAAACTTGGGACGCCGCTTGTGTAGGGAAAGCCCCTGGCGGGCCGGGCCAGTTTGTTTACCTGCTGCGTCCGCAGGTCCGGCCAATCGCGGCTCCCACTGGCCGCGGTTTGCCACTGCAGGCCAATGGGAGCTGCTGGAAGCGGCGGCCAGCACATCTCTCGGCCCACGGTGCTTACAGCAGCTCCCATTGGCCTGCAGCGGCGAACCATGGCCAGTGGGAGCCGCGATCGGCCGGACCTGCAGACGGGGCAGGTACACAAACCGGCCCGGCCCGCCAGGGGCTTTTCCTACACAAGCGGCGTCCCAAGTTTGGGAAACACTGATCTAAAGCATGACAAAAAAGGAACTTACCTTGCATGATGGTATTACCACAATACTTGTAAAAACATTACTGAATGGTCTCTTCACAGGAATTTCTTGCTAAAAGTTCTTTGAGAAATTTGTCACCTTCTAATCCAAAATGTAATTGGATTGTAGCTCCATAAAAATGTCCTCTGCCAGTGCCACCAACCAGAGAAGGCCATGGTGCACTCTACCAGTCAAAAAGGGGGACATAGTCAACATGGAAGGCCCTCCTATAAAAGCACATTGGATTTCCCAGCTATCTTACTTAGGGTACATAAAAGAACTGATTTTAGATATCCAGTAGTTAATGCAGCCTTGTTGTAATGTAAGTGAACCCTGCTGCATTTCACAAAGTCCAAAGAGTCAACTTATTTCTGGTAAAATGTCAGGAAAATTAAGCATTCTCCTTAGATATCCCAGTTGACATCCTGAACCCAGTTATGTGAGATTTCAGAGATAATGGTGCAATACAAAAACAGCAGATTCCACTCCTATGGAAGGTCTTCTCCTAACCCTTCCTTCCCAGCAGACCCAAGACCATGTGAATATTATTTTAAATGTTGACGATATTACATAATGTTTTAAAACAGGCTCAAAGGTGAAAAAGTTTCCCTTTTCTGTCCCACTCACTCCCCACCCCCACAAGCAAACCTCCCTGCTCCCTCCCCCCAAAAAATACCCCCCCACACACAATCAAGATCAGCCTGTAGTGTGCAGAAGTAAAGTGGATTCTGTGTTAATATACCTGATCAAAATGGATTGTTAGTCATGCGAGTTTTGAAATCTGCCTTTTTTTACTACTTGCAATTGCAGCAGGGTAAGTGTTCCTTATTTCAGACAATAGATTATGTAAGAACTCCTATAGACTTCAATACTTAGGTTATTGTCATGTGAGCTGTTCTCCTTCCCCTCTCTCCTCCTCCGCTTTGGCATACAGAATAGCTTGCACAATTGCTAGTTGTGAAATAGTACTATCAAAGAATTTAAGGACAGAATGCAGCTCCATGTGGAGCCCCAGAGCATTTCAGTGTTATACCTATTGGGAGATGCTTTTTTCTTTGAGAAGACTGGAGATGAACTAAATGGGCCTATCATTCTTTCCATCCAGGATTTCTGTTAATAGCTCCCTTCCTAGTTGGGGTAGTTGTTCTTTTCTGTTAATTCAACCCTGGTGATCTGCTATACGCTGAAGTGTAAAAGCGGAACTTCCTGATCTTGTCTCCTCTTCCCATCCTAGGTGTTCTCTTTTGGGGAAAAACATTCTCCCTGAAAAGAGATGGGTGAACCTCACCAATTAAATTACATTTTGGCTATATTAGTAAAACTAGATTATATTCACAAACCTTTTTATTCTGTGTAGTTTAAATCCAGGTGCACTTTCCCAGAGTGATTAAATTTAAAAAGCAAAACTTGTTTGTATATGTGTATATATATGTGTGTGTGTGTGTGTGTGTGTATAAAAATACATACAGCATATAGTAAAATAGACATGGTATCTATTTATGCCAGCCTGGCTTTTGAAGCAGCTGTTTTAACCCTAATTATATAATTTTACTATATGCTAGTATTTTCCCCTCTAAGAACACAGACCCAATAAGTTTCAAGAGTGTGATGATGTTTGAACCCACACTAACATCATATGTTTAAAAGTCAGGTAAAATGAAATGGCCTGTCCCTATTTCTGATCTTCCATTCATAACTTCACAATACTGGGTCTCCAGTTGGGAGAGTGAAATGAGCCAGATCTCCTTATGTCACCACTTCTGCTCTTTCATAATTAGCTGTCGGTAGGACATGTTTCTGTATGCCCTGTACGTTCAGGGGAATGGGGTGGATCCCTCTCTCCTCCCCCCTCACTCCCATGACCTTTCCCAGTGCTTGCCAAATGGGCTAATCCAGGTTAAACCAGACTACACTGAGGACGTAGATATATATTAGTTTATTTTATCTTCTTTTAATTGGTCTTCATTCTGTTTTTTTAAGTGTCTATGCAAAGTGAAAATGCAAAACAGCACACTCCTATATAGCTTGTGTGCACCAGAAACTGAAATCTCTGAAGGATCATAGTATAAAACCAAAACAGTGCCATGTCCTTGGGCTCACACATGCATGCAGACAAGAAAAGCACTGTAGTGCTAAAACCTTATGAAAATCTTGCCATATTTGCTATTTTCTCTTGTATCAAGATTGCATGCTGGTATTTCTAATATACTAATATGATATGGAAATAATGGCACGTCACAGTTCTTTCATCATATTGTATCACTGCTTTATCATATTAGGCTAATACACTGCGAGAGTTGATAGAACCTCTCCATGCCAAATCGGATCCACTTCTCTTGGCACTGAACTGATTGGACTCAGATTGATAAACTAATGATTAGAGAATTTAGATCGGAGAGAATTGGCACGACGGAGACTCAACTTCAGCCTCTTGCAAGCAACCTAATGGCCTCCGTTCAGAAAGTTTAATTCTTCTTGAATAACTTTGATGTTTATAAAAGAGAACAGACATTTTAAAGCATAGACAACCAAATGTCTGGATATGGGGACTCCAGGAAAGTGTTAAAGGGGCAGACCTATTACCAGTCTTTTGAAGAATGCATCCTTTCCACAATGGGACTAGGCACAAAATCATATCCTGTCTACATGGAGCGCAGTTGCAGAAAATACTGCCCCCTGCATAGGAGAACAGAAGGGGAAGAGGGTCATGGCAGGGGAAGGGCTCTGATGACACACATTTGTGTTCTGCAGACTTCAAGGAATTAAAGAGGGATCAGCTATGGTAACTATAAAATCCTGTTGTTTATATGGACTTCAGTGACTTCATTCAGGCAAAGCAGAGAAAGCTAATATAACTTAAGGTACTTCACATAAGTGAAGGAAGTTAACTTGCTGTATCATACTAAATTAAGTGTATTCTTCCAAGTCAAGGTGTGTACCAACTATTTGGAGACTTAATATATGTTTAATGATTTATAATGAATTATCAGAGGGCACACTGAAACTGATTTGGATGACAGTGATGGAGAAGATACCTCATGCTGGGATTTATTAGACTCCACAGATACAATCTACAAATCCTCTTTATCTTCTAGGACTTACATTTGAGTGATGCTGCCTCACAGAACAGGCGTCAAGTATTCTCTGTATAGCACTCGCACTCCATGGGGTTGTTTTGGGGCCAGTATTTGTCTGGATGTCACTCAAAGTAGATTCCAATATTGTTATTTATCATTATGTTCTGGCTCCCCTATGAGTTAATGTTTGCCTCTATCTCTGTGATTAGAATGTGGATTTTCCTTTATATATTTGGCTACGGGTGTATTGTAATAATGTCAATGCTAATTACTTGATATTTCATATTATCTTATGGAGAGATATTTTAAAAATGTATTTTGAAATGTTTTCCTTCTGTTGGCTCAATGTATGGTATTGCATTCTGTTAATACCAATAAAATTATATATATATATATATATATAGTTATATATAAATATTTCCCTTTTATATATAAGTAGACTATGCTTTTTTCCTCACAAATAAGAATTGTGCAGTGAATAAAATTGCATCTCTCTGCTTTATAGCAGTAACAAAACTATAATAGTTTTAATATTAATTTTATAAAATAAAAATCCTGTATACTATGACGTATATGCTAGTTGGATATTCATCAGTATGCATATTGTGTTTCCATTTAACATTAATGGGCCTGTCACAAGTCAATCTATATATTTAACAACATAGTTTTGACATCTTTAATTGTTACCAATCAAGAAACTGAACATGCCTATTATAGCAAAGTATGCCCACTGTTACTTGTTTACAAAATTGTACATTGATACAGTTTTTGCCTGTTGACCAAACAGATGAACCCACCGTGTTTTTATTAATCACGTATCCTTAGGAATTGATTTTTAAATATAATTTACTGCTCTTTCCAACACTTGACAAAGGCAGAATTCATCTCTTTATATAATGTTGCCTTTGAAATACTTGCCTCTGCCAGTGTCGATAAATCAGTGCTAAGCGCATAAAGATTCTGCAACCTGAAAGATTTATTGTTAAAACCTTGCTGGAATGCCCTGCAACCTGAACCAGTCCTTTGCATCCTGTCATTAAACTCCAGAATTAGTTAGAAATGAAATGTTTTGGAAATGAATTAGAGTACCAGAAGCCAAGATAAGAATCTAAAATGTCCTTTGGCTGCCATTTTGGGTTCCACTGATGGCTCATTTACTGCTTTTGCCAAAGGCCATAAGGAGCTAATATATCTGCCCCACTGTGCATTTTAACTTCAGCTTCATTTTTTCCTCTCACAGACTGTATTGAATGAGCATTACCATTTTTGAGAGGGATTCCGAAGGGCTGCAATTAGCAGCCCATGACATTAATTGCATACACATTTGTCAAATATTTTTTCTGTATGCCTTAAAATAAAGTTTGGAAAATGGCAGTTAATGTTTTTTTAATGAAGACAGTTGATTTATTCATTAGGTTAGGGTTTTTTAAGGTATTTTCTGCTTAATAAAAATATCTATATTACTCATTGGCAAATTACCCAGCTTTGCCTCTGCATACCCTTTGTCCATAAGCTGTGTTACTCCGTTTCCTGTGGGAATGCACTCATGTATTCTTCCTAATGGATATGGGACAGATGTCTCTTCCATCATGATTATGGTACCAATTCTGGGAGAAAGTTTTTTGTTAAAGTGTACACGTTCCATGTTCAAAAGTTTATTCAGCATCTGGACATTTAATTGCATAAGAAATCTGTGGTAAAGAGTATATTGCTGTTAAATTTTTGTTGTTGTTTTAGGTTTGTTACCAAAGGTGCTATGTAGGAACCCAGTCCTAGGTGGTGCTTAGAGGAGAACAGACTACAGTGGTGTTGAGGGCACTCAGCACCTGACAAGCTTTACATCTTGCAATGTCATGCCTTAAATAAATAAAATGTAAATTAAGGTACAGATTAATTAGTCTGAGGTCTCATCAGTGCCTTTATCAGGTAATCTGCAAGAACATTGGCATATATGACATGTTTAAATAAAACCTATGAGTAAAATTTTCAAAAGGGCTTAAGTCCAATTTTCAGAAGTGCCTAAGACACTTTTGAAAATGGATTTGAGGCTCCGAAGTGAGTTGGACGCTTATGAAAATTGGACTTAAACTCTTTTGGAAATTTCACCCTGTGTTGTAGTTTCCAGGGAAGTAAAGCATAACAGATATGACATTTACGATCCCTGTGGAGTAGGGTTCCTGTTCTCAGCGAACAGGTGATGTACTAGGATTAGGTACTCTATCCAAAGTTAGTTAGGTACCAACCCTACAAACCTTGACAGATATTGCTGTTGTACAAGAGTGAGTGTCGCTCGAATTGGACTGATGAGTAATGTAGCTATGTCCAACTGTCCCTACCATTTGTCATTTAACCTTTTGCAACATCGTGTGCCCTTACAGTTTAAGTTTATGAAAAGAATGTTTTGCTGAAGAAATAATTGCTTCCAAATGGTTGCTGCTGGACTAATCCATAGGGAAATCATTATCCATTTAAAAGTGTCAGTGCCCCCATCTATACAGTGACACAAACTGTCTCTCCAGTTGCACTGTCCCCTGAATACTTCACCTGTCTTTCAGGGTGGCATGGTTTTACTTTGTCCCTGAACTGTGGAGAATGAGAGGAAGCTTGCAGGGGAAATGGTAATGGTGAATGCAATGTTTATTTCACTTTAACAGTTTGCATCAAAATTAAACACTAATTTCAGCATGTAGCATAGAAAAGAAACAGGAAATTGACAAGAGAGCCTCTTTCATTATGTAAAATTTTCCCAGTGAGGCACTAAAAAAAAAAAAAGCAAATAAAAATTAAATTGACATTGCCGTATGGAAGATAATGTAAGTAAATCACTTAAACCAAATAGTAAAGGATATATTTATAAATATTTGTCATTGCCAACAAATTCTGCTGCTAATCATCAGTTTCTTGTTACTGTTAGGAATTTTATTTTTATTTGAATTTTATTTTTTCTATGCACTTTTTGCACTCATTAGTACAGGCATACTTATGTGAAGTTCTGGAACATCCTTCTAATGGGAACAGTGGGGGCAAAACACCTAACTGGCTTCCAGACTGAGCTTGATAACTTTATGGAGGGGATGGTATGATTAAACTGCCTATAGTGGCATGTGGTCCATCTGTGACTGCTAGTAGCAAATTTCACCGATGGCCAGTGATGAGACACTAGATGGGGAGGGCTCTGAATTATTACAGTGAATTCTTTTCCGGGTGTCTGGCTGGAGGGTCTTTCCAACATCCTCAGGGTCTAACTGATTGCCGGGTCAGATTGGCAGAAACCCTGCGAGGTGTTTGCTTTTCTCTGCAGTGTGGGGCATGAGTCACTTGCTGATTTAAACTGGAGTAAATGGTGGATTCTCTGTAATTTGAAGTCTTTAAATCATGATTTAAGGACTTCAGTAACTCAGCCAGGGCCTAGGGGTGCTGTGTGTCAGGTTCCGTGGCCTGCAATGTGCAGGAGGTCAGATAGGTGATCATAAAGGACCCTTCTGGCATTAATGCCTCTGAGCTGATGCATCACAAGCACTGGAAGTTAAATAGCCTGAGAATGTACGCTCTTCAGGGCAGGGATAGTATTGGTATGTGCTTGTACTGTGCCTACCACAATGGGGCTGAGGCCTGTAAGGTGTTACTTCAATATGATTAATATACCTCAGACCCTACAAAGACTAGGAATCTGGTTCTCCCCTTATTTACATCAGTTTTATAGCTCCTTTGATTTCAAGGAACCAATTTCACCAACAAAAAGAGGAGAATCAGGCCCTAGGTCTCAGATGATGAGTGTACCATTGAGCTCTGCTGTGCAGACTTTCTTGAGAATTTCCTCTTTGTCTTGAAGGTTACATAATAGGAGTAAATAGGACATGGCTATAAATCTCCCAGATACACTTCCTCTGCCCAGGAGGCAGTGGTGTAGCCTGTTACCTTAATACTCCAGTCCTCTGATTCTCCAGCTGCTAAAACTTACTCTGGAAATGTGTATTGCAGCTTGTTTTTAAGGGCAATCCTCCCATAATTCAGTGAGAGTTCTAGGAAACTCTTTTCTACCCCCCAAACCCTTCTCAGTACACAGGCCTCTCTGAAGCACTCATTCATCTCTGCTTTGTTGACTGACTTAGGGTACGTCTATACCCAGCCGCTAGTTCGGCGGCTGGCAATCGAACTTCTGGGTTCAACTTATCGCGTCTTGTCTGGACGCGATAAGTCGAACCCGGAAGTGCTCGCCGTCGACTGCGGTACTCCAGCTCGGCGAGAGGAGTACCGCGGAGTCGACGGGGGAGCCTGCCTGCCGCGTGTGGACCGAGGTAAGTTCGAACTAAGGTACTTCGAACTTCAGCTACGTTATTCACGTAGCTGAAGTTGCGTACCTTAGTTCGATTTGGGGGTTTAGTGTAGACCAAGCCTTAGTGTCAGCTCTAATGTTAAAACATTATATAATACACAGGTTAAGAAAAAAGTGTCGGTACATCTGGGTAGTGCTTAGATTATCCACAAATACAAGTTTTGTTTTAAAAGTCATAAGATACATAGAGTACATAATCAGCAATGAACCAAATTTAGGTGAATAAATTTAACAATAAAGTTTCGATATTAGCATCCTACTAATTTGAAAGAAGAACAAAAAGGAAGGGGATTGCAAGAAACAGAGAGGGCAGGAGAGGTAGAAGGCGAAAAGGGGAGGGAAGACGCAAAGAAAAGTGATCTGCAGAATTTCAAAAGAAGCCCAGAGATTAACACAGCTTGCATTTACCTTTGAAAAGGGCTCATTTTAAGAAACAAAATAACATTCAGACCTTTATTTTACTGTAAGTGCAGAGAAGAAGGTGATAAGTGATATAGGTTTCCTTTTGCACTTTAATAGAGGAATCTGCCCTAAATCATGCTGACCAGCTGATTAGCATTTGGTTTCCATGCAGACCAGAATGGTATCTCATTTTACCTCCTGCCTACTCTGTGCTGTACTTAAACAATGTGCCAATTGTTCTTTTCTCATGGGAACTACATTGCTCTCCTACTATGAGCTGATTTTCCATCTAACTATGGCTTCCTTTATAAATGTGCTTCACAGAGATGACTTCATGTGCAAATGCAGTCTCCTCCTAAAATGTTACCTTCCGCTGGTTTGAGTGGTTCTCTTCTTTTGGTTTAGGGTATGACTACACTGCATCAAAACACCCGTGGCTGCCCTGTCAGCTGACTTGGGCTTTCCGGTGCTATCAAATTACAGTGTAGACATTCAGGATCAGGCTGGAATCTAGGCTCTGGGCCCTTCCCCTTGGCTTCTGCCCGAGCCTGAACATCTACACTGTAGTTTGATAGCCCCACAGCCCAAGCCCTGTGAGCCTGAATCAGCTGACATGGGCCAGGCACAGGTGTTTTATTGCAGTATAGATATGCCCTTAGACTAAATCGAGAGAGAGAAAATATCCAGTTTTGTCTGCCAGTCTTCTGTCTAAATAGATGTAGAAACTATTTAAATTCCCGTTTCTTTGAATTATAAACTTTGATTTTTTTCCCCCCTTTGTGTAATGTAAACTTATCTTAGGATCCCTGTCACGTGAACAGTAACCCTTAGAGTACTGAAGGTGAATTTATGGTACCCTGGCATTTTGCACTAAGGCCTGGGCTACACTAGCGGGGGGGTTCGAACTAAGATACGCAACTTCAGCTACACTATTCGCATAGCTGAAGTCGAAATATCTTAGTTCGACTTACCTGGCCGTCCTCACGGCGGTGAGTCGACTGCCGCGGCTCCCCCGTCGACTCCGCTTACTCCTCCTGCCGAGGTGGAGTATGGGCGTTGATTCGCAGATCAATTTATCGTGTCCAGATGAGACGCGATAAATCGATCCCCGATACATCAAACACTACCCGCCGATCCGTCGGGTAGTATAGACATACCCTGAGAATCTGAAGAATAGTTACTTCTCTTCAGTGTCTCTTCCCATCCATCCAACCCAACCAAATCCCACCTTTTCACTCCTTATACCTTCTTGCTCTCCCTTCTCTAAACATAATGAGATCCTTCCCATTTCCCTGCTTTTTCCCCTCAGCCCTTCTTTTGTTGCGCACCAGAAGATGCTCCCAAGCAGAATGCTGCCTCACCCTGCTCACCTGTCTCCATGTTCTTTTTCCGATTGCCTTATTCATACTGGTCCTGCCACACTCCAAGCCTGACATCCTGATGCTTCTGCTGGCTGACCAACTGAGCAAGGGTTCGGGAATTTTGAATAAGGGGATCAGGTATCATGTGTTAGGCCTTGTCTTCATTAGCAGTTCACATGTTTGCTTACTATGTATTAGCTAAATCCCAGACACTTGGTGTTTATCTCAACCTGCTAACACATGTGACAACTACAAAGTGCCTTGTCTGCACTGGGATTTTACCTCATGTTAGTTACCATGTGTTAGCTTAACATGTGGGCAACAAACACCTTTTAGTGTGGATGTGCCCTCAATGTCAAGAATGCAAACAAGGAAGGAGGGAAATTTTTGCATGGGGGTGGAGGGAGGCTCAGGACTTCCTTTATCTAATACTCCCAACCTGCCCACTTACCTGTGCCCAGAAACCCACCCTTGTCCCTGGCATGGCACTCACTAGCAGCCACGAAAAGGTCTTAGAAGTTTTCATGAAGTCAGTTTCCAAGTGCTAAAGATGAATTGTCAAGGCTTTGCTGTAAAGTTCAAAGCAAATCATGTGAGATTTCCAGGGGGGAGGTAGCTGTTTAATAATGTAATTAGTGCCTTTTTGTAATAAAATTATCTCCCCAAGATCCTGGGAAAGCTCAGCTGAGCTGGTTTCTCAGCCAGAGAGCGTGACCTCATCAAAAGGAATGAAAATAGGAGTTGAGATTTCAGTGGAGCACAGGGATTTCAGACTGATAATTTTCACCTTGCTCACTCTCTGACATAGAAACTAGTAAGGCTATAGCTCAACTTTCTCAGGGTTTTCAGGAGATGGTAATTTTGTTCAAGTGCATCGTTAATTAATTACAGGTGAGTAGTGGCTAAGCGTGTGAGGGGCTGAATAGCTGGATGAAGCATGTAACCAAGTAGCAAAGTTAGCAAAGCAAAACATTTAATTCTTTGAAGAAGAAAACAATGTAGGGAGCCTGGAGGATAGAAGACAGGTGGAGGGGAATTGAGAAAAGGAATGTAGCCACAAAAAGGAAATGGCAAGAGGCAACTGCCTTGATGACCTCACCAACTGCAAAAGCCCTCTTTCCCCAAAATACTGAAGATATGCTCAGGTGGTTGGCAATCCAAAAGGAAAGAGGAACCTAAAGATGAGGAAAGGAATCTTAGTGACATTGGGAAGACCAGCAGAAATATGATGAGCAGGTGCTTAAAAGCCTGCAAGCCTCAAAAGGTGACAAAGTTGTCTGATGAGTGACAAAGTTGAGGGCTGATGGTGTTGTGTTACCTTTGCACAGATGATGTGTGTGCTAATAGTGTTGGATGTAATCTGTAGTTCCTCTGGTACCTTTCTTAACTGCAAAAGCTTCACAGGTCTGTAGTTCATGAAGACCCCTTTAGTGGCGGAGGACTAATGGAAGGTATAAGAAGTCACCTCTGCTGATATAATAATAATAATATGGAAAGCTTCTGAAGAAAGTAACAAAACTTTAGAGACTGAGATTAGAAGGGTGATGAGAAATCTATGCTCAGGGCTCTGTGTTTTCTGTGACTCTGTCTATAACATCTATCCCCTGCCACAGAATCATGCTCTAACCCATAGGATTGAATATACAACCCTCTGAATGTCACTGGTTCAGTGTTGTCTTCCCGAGCCCGCAAACAGACAGTAATACTTCTCAGTGGTCTGGCCTACTCCTGTTCAACTCAATGAAGAGTTACTTCTGAAACCTAATACTGCTATGTAAATATCAGCAATAGTAACTATTTCACTCTGACCATTTTAGTAGCAATATCCAGCTAATGTTCTACCTGTTGATCTTGGATACTCTGGGGAAAATAATGTAAAGAAGAATAATGGAGCAACTGGTTATTGACAAGGATATCTGGGGCAGGAAACTAGTTAACTCCCACCAACCCACAAAACTCAGATCACTCACAAATGGGATTGCACTGCCAAAGTCCCAAAGTGTATCTGCATGTCTTTAACTCAAATCATTTCTCATCCCTTGATGTGGTACCAAAAGCCCCAACCAGAGTCCTGCACTTAGAATGGAAGAATTCCATGCACTGCTACAGACTAGGGACCGAATGGCTAGGGAGCAGTTCTGCAGAAAAGGACCTTGGAGTTACAGTGGACAAGAAGCTGGATATGAGTCAACAGTGTGCCCTTGTTGCCAAGAAGGCTAACGGCATTTTGGGCTGTATAAGTAGGGGCATTGCCAGCAGATCGAGGGACATGATCATTCCCCTCTATTCGGCATTGGTGAGGCCTCATCTGAGTACTGTGTCCAGTTTTGGGCCCCACACTACAAGAAGGATGTGGAAAAATTGGAAGGAGTCCAGCGGAGGGCAACAAAAATTATTAGGGGGCTGAAGCACATGACTTATGAGGAGAGGCTGAGGAAACTGGGATTGTTTAGTCTGCAGAAGAGAAGAAGGAGGGGGGATTTGATAGCTGCTTTCAACTACCTGAAAGGCGGTTCCAAGGAGGATGGATCTAGACTGTTCTCAGTGGTGGCAGATGAACAAGGAGTAATGGTCTCAAGTTGCAGTGGGGGAGGATTAGGTTAGATATTAGGAAAAACTTTTTCACTAGGAGGGTGGTAAAGCACTGGAATGGGTTACCTAGGGAGGTGGTGGAATCTGCTTCCTTGGAGGTTTTTAAGGTCAGGCTTGACAAAGCCCTGTCTGGAATGATTTAGTTGGGAATTGGTTCTGCTTTGAGCAGGGGGTTGGACTAGATGACCTCCTCAGGTCCCTTCCAATCCTGATATTCTATGATTCTATGAACTTTCTCCTCATCAGCTGCAAAAAACCTCCACCTTGAATATCAAAATAATGCAGCTGCTTCTGTGCTGAGTATTATTCAGTTTTACCTTTAATTAAATAAAAAATGTCCGATGTTGAATATACTTGAATCTGCAGCAGAAATTTCATTGTCACAGACTAGCACCACTCTGGTGTATCAATTGGAGACTTTGCTATAGAATTTAGGCCTAGTGCGCCGCAAAGTACATGTGGGGCTGTTCTATACCCAAGTGAAAAAGCTGCTCAAGAAATGGATGCGGCCAGGAATAACAATCCGTGTTCCAGATTAGGGACTCTCACCTTCATCAGTGTATGGAAATCCTAAAACCATTTTTTCAGAGGAGCCAAGTGGCTAGAGAAACGCAGTCTGGGACACAGGCGCCAACTCAGAATAATGAATAACAACCTAATGTTTCCTTATGCTCCCAATACTTCTGTTAGTCTTAAAGGTGCCACAGGACCCTCTGTTGCTTTTTACAGATTCAGACTAACACGGCTACCCCTCTGATACTTAACCTAATGTTTGTGGTGCCATTCTAAAATCAGTCTGTGAATCCCTCTAGGCCTACAGCCCTTCTTCAGAATCTGTTCTGTATCTGAATCAGGTATCCCTGGAGGCCTGATTCTTCCTTAAAGAAACTGTAATGCTAGTGCAACATATCAGACAGCTACAGCCCCAGCTGAGGCCTTCCATTGGCAAATGGATGTATTACTAACCCAGTCACTTAACCATGAGCTAGCTTAGATCAAAGTTAAAAGGGTGACACTCTTAATTTAATCTCAAATCATGATGCTTTTAGGGTACCATGTCCTTTAGGGTATATCTACACTGCAATTAAAAATCTGTAGCTGGCCCATGCCAGCTGACTCAGGCTTGCAGGACTCAGGCCAAAGGGCTGTTTAATTGTGGTGTTGACCCTCAGGCTGGAGTCCAGGCTCTAGGACCCTGAGAGGTTAGGAGGGTCCCAGAGCCTGGGCGGCAGCCTGAGCCCAAATGTCTACACCACAATTAAACAGCCCCACAGCCAGAGCCCTGCATGCCCGAATCAGCCGCAGGTGTCTCACTGCAGTTTAGAAATACTCTGTCTCTCAATCTGTGAGATCAGGAGCTTCTAATCATAGGAACCAATTCCGAGAGTAAACTCCCAGCCCCCACCACAGTTCCAGAGAACCACACCTGCCATGCAGACAAAAAAGAAATAGAAGGGAAAGGAGATAGCTGAGTGGGGAAGGGGACAATCTTCCACTCATACCCAAATTCACACCGTGCAAGAGGGTTAGTACAGAGTTACAGCAACCAAACAACAAACATCTACAACAGCATGACAACTGCTACCACATGGATGTTACCATGGTTGCCCTCAGGAAAGGAAGTGAAGGAGAAGAGGGAGTTCTGCCTACCCTCCCTCAGGAACTTTTCTTTTAGGAACCCACAGAGGGGAAAAATGGCTTCAGCCCTCTAACATATGTGTTAGGACTTGGACCTCCATGTTAATATTTAACTGTCCATGAACTGTCACTCTTGTCCCTCATCCTTTGCCCCTTTGTCATGGAATAATTAGGGAAAGAGAATCCATCCCTTCACAGCTTGTATATTTTTAAAGTCTTTGGAAACCTTAGCAAGATTTAGGTATTTAAAAAAGTAAAAAAGTATCTGACATCACTAACAAAGGGGCCTAAATGCAGAGCGAATCCTAAATGCTCAGAGCCACCTCACTGGCTCTCTTTTCCTCACTGCTCAATCCTTCACACCAAAGCCCAGCCCTACTCCAAAATACAGATGACTACCCCAGTCCCTAAGTGATATCAGTGCCTGGATGAAGGTAAACTCAAGCAAGATGGAGGTGAGGTATGTGGATAGAGGGGAAATATTTCAAAGAATTGGCTGACACCATACCACTATCCTTTGAGTACATCTGTCTGCCAGTCGTCAGGATGGGGTGCAGACGGGGGCCTTTTGGACTCTTCATGGCTGCCAATATCAGGATAGCGTCTGCTACCAAATATACCATTTTCCATCCAGCCAAGATGTTCCCCCCATCTTAAATCATTGATCTGGTGATAGTGAAACCGCAAATGGAAATTATTTTGCCCAACTTACCCCTCAGGCCCTTTCACAGATTCATTGATGGCTTCTAGGTTCAATTACTGCATAATTCTTTATCTTAGCATGAATGTGACAGCCATGAAGAACTTCAGTTGATGTTGACAGTGGCAGATTGACTATTTAGTAATACAGGCTGATGCAAATACTTCACCTGTGCTTTTTGGAACTGCCGAGTTACAGGTGAATTTAAGGTACTGCTCTTCTTATTCAAAACCCTAAATGGGTTAAGCCTAAACCATTTCAAGGACTGCCTCTTAATTGCTCATCGGGAACACTGGGATTTTCAGTAACTTGTGAAATGCATGATAGGGTTGAGAGATTTCTTAGTGGCTGGCCCCAGGCCATAGAACACCCTGCCACAAGAGATTACCATGCCATTGAATCTGGACAGCTTCAGGCTAAATTATAAAAACTCATCTCTTCAGCATAGTTTTCCCATAATAACTACTAACCACCCATGAGGAGAAAGCATGGTCATATGAAACAAAAATTGTTGCTGGAGGAAAGAGACTGGAGAAAGATCCACTTTTTATATAACAAGGGAGAAAAGGAAGGGAGAAACAGACAAAATAATATGCTGTCAGATTTAGCTAGCTTTATCCAGATTTCTTTGTAAATCACTCAGATACCATGAAGATAGCACCTTAGATCGATAGAATTACACATTGGAAGATGCAAACAAACGTGAATACACGGACCATACGAATGTTCCTCTTCATTATAATGTCTCATGGAAATTCTAAAATTGAGGCCTGGCGACATTTCTAAAAAAGCAGAAAAATCAAGAACACAAAGGATTTGAGCCAGTGTATTCATATTCACTTATTTAGTCTTTTCCTTTTATTTTAACCATTAACAGTTTTTATAACAGAAAAGGAAAAAAAAGATGATGCATCTTGTCATTTTGATTTGTCTTTAAATGTTGCCTACATACATATGTGATTAAATCAGTGACTGTCTCCCAGTAGCATGTTATATAGTAAGAGAGTCTAGGGGAAAAACATGCAACGACCCAAAGGCTCTTTTCAAAGCCACAACCTCTCTCTCAGTTGAAGAGCTGTAATCCTTCCTCACGTATAGGACGATTAAAACAAAACGTGTGCTTGACAAATTACTATTCGATTAAAGAAATGTACAGAAGAGTCAAAGGACTGCGTGTCTTTGAGGATTTCTGCTGATATTAATGATTGTAAAGTGCTTTGAGCATGTAAGGCGTTCTATAAATGTAAGTATTATTCTGGGAGACAGTTTTTTTTTCTCTCTAGCTTCCCTGTTTGAAACTGACCCAGGTGAGTAGTTACTATACTGTGTGATGTTTGTTTAGCCTCTGTGAAATAAGTAGTTGGTCTCAGTCCAGTTTGTGGTTGGCATGTATCTACCCCCCAGAAAGCTGCTGTCACCATTAGCACCGTTAGCATCCTTGTCCATAGTGTTAGTAGAAAAGCTAATGTCTGAAGCCCCAGTTCAGCAGGGTACTTAAGCATGTGAGTGCTCACGTTTAAGGCACTTAACTTGTGTGCTTAAAGTCAGGCATGTGCTTAAGTCTGAATGACCATCTCATTCCGACAAGCGGTTCTTTCAGAAGCTGGTTGAGGAGATTGGCAGGTTAGGTTCAGGTGGGAAAACATGCACTACTGACAGGGAAGAAATGAGGTCTCCTCTCTCTAATGCCATCTTATCTTTTAGTGCTTTCACAGGCAATATTTTTTTAAACAATATGTGCAGGAGAATCAGTGAGGCAAAATTAATAGCTCATCCTTTCTCCCACCCGTTTGTGTCTGGTCTACTTAGGGCTGGTCTACACTGGGGTGGGGGATCGATCTAAGATACACAACTTCAGCTATGAGAATAACATAGCTGAAGTCAACGTATCTTAGATCAATTTACCTTGGGTCCTCACTGCGCGGGATCAACAGCTGCGGTTCCCCCATCGACTCTGCTTCCGCCTCTTGCTCTGGTGGAGTTCCAGAGTCGACGAGGAGCGAGTTTGGGGATCGATTTATCGCGTCTAAACGAGATGCGATAAATCAATCCCTAATAGATCGATTACTACCTGCTGATCCGGTGGGTAGTGAAGATGTACCCTTTGTACAGTTCCTAACACAACAGGACCCCAATTTAAGCTGAACCTCTAGGAATTAGTGTAGTGCAAAGGATAGTACAGGTGACTCCATACATTACTTTTTCACATGTGCATGAATAGGGACAAAAGAGAGAGAAAATTTAATGTCAATTGAAGAAGCAAAACAGAAACAGTCTTCCCCCTTCCCCCCCCCCCCCAAATCCTAGGGGAAATGCCGCCTCCTGAACTGCAGCACATTTTTACTTTGTTTTTGAGATCCTTTTTGTATCCTCTAAAGGGAAAAAAAAAACCAAGACAATGTTAAACCTCCTTCCCCTGATTATTTTTCAGTCGGATCTCTCACCTGAAGTTCCTTCTCATTTGGTAGGCTGCTCCTATTGCTCCCATTTCTTGTAATAGCTTATGAATTTACTATTATGGTTAATTGTAATTAGAGTGTCTATTATGACAGTAAACTTATACCCTGTAATCTTTTTCTTCTGCTTTGTAGAAAGCTTTGTATTGTCAAAAGTTTTGCTTTTGTTTCTCTTGAAAAGTACCGTATCTAGAAGTGATTTACATAAGCAATAATTAGAGAGAAAAATAGCTTTAGGTAGCGTTTGACTTGCAATACTTTTGAGGGGGGGCGGATTTTGGCAGATGTGGAATACTCTCCCTATATGTGAAATGATCCCTTTCTGGGTTTGTTAAAAATACTGCTTTTAGGGAGGCTTTTATGGGTTTTTAATAACCATGTTAATTATACACTGTTCCTTTCTCTTGGGTTTTTTTTTTCCTGGTTTTTTTAAGCTGAAACTGTAGAAGAAAAGCCAGCAGACTCCTTGCAAGATTTGTACAGAGCCTTGGAGCAGGCCAATCTGTCTCCTTTAGGAGAATACCGGATTTCCACCAAGCTGGAGTACAAGAAGTTTTTTATAAAAAGATGTAGCGATCCAGTAGTCAATGAAAAACTGCACCAACTGCGAATTCTGAAAAGCACTTTAAAGGTGAGATAATAGAGGGTGGGGAAATCCCACCAAAGAGTCGGATCTTATTATATTGTATTCAAAGATTAACTGTACTTAGCTGGAGGGCAGTCTGAATCTTGTGTGTGAAAAGAACAAAAGAGAGACATGGGAAAATGCTGTTCTCAGAGCCGAGAAAAAGTGTCTTGGGGTGGGGGGGAGGAATCCGTTTTATTTCTCAATAGATAAAATCTCTGTGAGCTCCTGCCCTACTTAGTTAAACATGATTTGATCTGAAATTTTCAGACGAGGTATTAATCCCCCTTTTTTCCCAAAAACATTTTTATTTACTGAGCTAAACGTGCTATATCATTACCAGAGAGTAAGCTTAATTAAGGTCAATCATTTGGAAAGTGGCAGTTTTATTTACAATGTTGCTGCTCGATGATTACTAAGCTTGTCTAGAAAAGAATTAAACATTTGTTTTCTGCCTGAAGGTGGCACAAAGATTTATGACATAAATGGCCGTAATGATACATACAAATATTGTAATAATGGCCCTATATTTAAAACAGAGCATTTGTATTTTGAAGTTTTAACCACCTTGTCTAGCCCCTTGATCATCACAAAGTTATCGCAGTGCATGCTATTCCGGATTACACCAGGGACGTTCCTTTAAAGCACAGCAAGCAATAGATACTCTTATGCTGGGTCTTCCTTGAGGCCCAGTTAAATTTAACTTACTACATTTTAAGCCACTAGATACTAAATAAATTGGCCTTTGGTAGCAGCTTTCGTCTCAGAGTGCTTTACAAACATTAATGAATTGAGTCTTTCAACCCCCCTGAGAGGCACTTAAACAGTATTATCTCCATTCAATACGGGCCTGATCCTGCAAAGACTTACACAGAGGCTTAACTTTACTCACTGTAAGTGTCATCCCATTGAAGGCAATAGCACTACTCAGAGTATGTAAGGTTAAATGTATACATAACACTTTGCAGAATCGGGACCTAGAGGGGGAAAGTACGGCTTTCAAGTGGCTTTCCCAAAGTCTCACACAGGAAGTCTGGGAAAGTGCCAGAAACAGAACCAAGTGTTTTCTACTTCCTGTCCTGTGCCTTAATCACAAGACTGTCCTTCCTCCTGGAAGGTGCAAACTCACTGACTAGTAGTAAGGAGGTACAGAATACCCATGATTTATTAATACAGCACCCGGGAAGCACAGTGCGGTTGTACGAGCACAGGTCTGGAAAGCAGGAGTTCCTATTTCTAATCTCAGCTTTGCCTTAGTTTGCCTATCTCCAAAATGAATATGCAACTACTCTGGGGAACATTAATAAGCTATTGTTTGCAAAGCACTCTAAACATGAAGATTGCTTTATACATGTTAATAATATTTTAAATGTATTACTTCTTGGTACCAGCCTCAAGTGTATCAGGTCAAAGACAGAACAGGCTGTTGTTTTTTTAACTACATCCATCACCCTTACCAAAATGGATGAAAGCTTTAGCATATGTTTACAGTTATCATGGAACAGATCAATTAGCAGTGGGGACCCTGAGGCTTCCTGTAGGAATAAACGGTAAAGGAGAAGTTGTTGATGAACAGATCACTACTATAGGGAAGGCCTCGGGCTGTATACCTCGGTGATAATTGTATTATTAAGGCTTGATTCTGTTGCATCCAGCTGCCCTTGGCTGCAGTAGAGTGGAGTGACTGCAAGGGAACCTGGAGCCTGCTCTGATCTACACCTGCTGGCTATGGCCCCTCAAGAGCCAGGGATTGTTAAGAGCATAGCACAGAGCCGCCACACACCTTCTTCACCCATGTGCACCCCAGACAGCAGGGGAATAGGGTACAAGTGGGCTATTCTGGCTCTGAACTTGCGGAGGAGATCCGGCCAGGTTCTGGCCCCAGGGGTATGTCTACACTGCAGCTGGGAGGTGTGATTCCCAGAGCCAGTAGACAGACACATGCTAGCTCAGCTCCAACTAGCATGCTAAAAATAGCAGTGTGGATGTTGTGGCTTAGCCTAGCCACTCAAGTCCAAGCCTGGCTGTACACTTGGATCTGAGCTCAGGCAGCTAGCCTGAGCCACCACCAGTGGTGCAAGTTCTACATTGCTATCTTTAGCGGGCTCGCTCATCTCAAGCCGTCGCAAGCCTGTCCACCCGTGCTGCGAATCAGTGTAGACATATCCTTTACGCTGGGAGGAAGTTGCACTGGGCCAGAGTATCGGGCCTACTAGATATATTTATGATCTTTAATGAAGAGCAGTTATCTAATTAAAACATCCTCGAGGCGAGGGATAGCTCAGTGGTTTGAGCATTGGCCTGCTAAGCCCAGGGTTGTGAGTTCAATCCTTGAGGGGGCCACTTAGGGATCTGGGGCAAAATCAGTACTTGATCCTGCTAGTGAAGGCAGGGGGCTGAACTTGATGACCTTTGTGTCTCTTCCATTTCTATGAGATAGGCATATCTCCATATACTATTTATTATTTTTTCACGTGTAGTGCTCAGATGCCACAGTGAGGAGCACAGCTGAAAAGCCTCCCTGTACTGATTGATGTCAGGCCATCTGTTTGCATCCCACACACTAACACAGTATTTCTTACGAAATCAAGAAAAGTCAACAGATGGCACTTTAGAGTGTGAAACATTTTCTTAGAAACTAAAGCTGCTAATAGTAAATAGCAAGGGATTTGTTTTTACATAACAGATCAAGGGGTAATAAGAAGGGAAACTCTGCAACCCAAGTGATGTCCAACACCCTGACCCATGTATGACATCATTTTTAAGTAGACCCCAAGAGGCTTAAAATCAATGGCTCACTATGCCCCCTCTTTCTAATGCCTTTGTGTCTTACATGTGCTTGCCCTTTTGTTAAGTTGCTCATCATTTATGAGATACTCTTGCTAGTAATTTATCACTCTTTGTTCTTTTTTCTTTTGCAGGCCAGAGAAGGAGAGGTAGCCATTATAGATAAGGTTCTCGATAATCCAGATTTGACATCTAAAGACTTTCAAGAATGGAAACAAATGTACCTTGATCTCTTCTTGGATATTTGTCAAAACAGTACCCCAAGGGACCCTGTAAATGGCTCTTCTGAAGTAGATGCACTTATAGCCTCTTTAGCACACACCCATTCATACATTGAAACGCATGTATAAGTGTCTTCTTTTTTGTCAATTTGCTACATTCCAATCTTTTACTCAGTGCAAAAGTAGTTTTTCTATCAATATGTGGAAGGTCTGGTAAATTATATTTTAATGTTACTAAGCTGTGTGAAGTAAACCTTACATGGTCCATGATTCCATTGTAATGGGAATTTGTATATTTTTATGCTACCAATGCTCAGCTTGTGTTTAGCTTGTGCAAAACAAATGAACATGGTTTTTAATAAATAAAAATATATTTAAAAAAATAAATTTTGGAAGATGGCGAGCTTTGAAATGAAAGCTCTAGAGGATCAGGGGTTTGTGACTGAAGGTCAGTTGATCTCTTTAAAAATATAATTTTATACTATATAATTCCAGTGTCGCATTACATTTTTGGAGTTCAGGTATTATTTTGATTATGTGGAAAATAAAACATTTTTTTATATTTAATGAAAAACTCTAGGAATTTTCTTAAGTGACAGACAAAAAGGTAAAGCGGTGATCATCGCTGAGTTTTGATGAAAACAGACAAGAATTAGATAAAGAAATAAGGACAAACAAAAAAAATCACTGACACAAGTTCAAGTATCAAAAGTTCAGGTATTAACTATCACATGCTTTTTAAAGCTGGTTTGTAAGAGACCTATAATACGGGTTTATCATCAGTGCAAATGAGTTTCTTTTGTTTGTTTGTATTTTTAATTAAGACCAAATTGTATGTTATCCCCCCTTAATTTTATTGTTGATTCTTTATTATTAATAATATGATTGCTTTTGCACTGATGGTATCAGGTTCATGTGCAGCTTTTTGCAATGACAGCAATCAGACTTCAATCATGCTTGTTAAGGATGTTTAACTCATCCAAAAAAAGTAGCTAAAGAAAAGGATTCCAACTTACTGCTTTCAATCTGAAACACTTCGACAACTCCCACATGGCAGAGAGGGAGTAAATAGGATTTTTCAGCTAATCTCCTACTTGTTTCTTAACCTGTTAAATTCAACATTGTGTATGCAGGAAAAATGTGATATTAACAAGGTCAAGAATATAATCTGAAAAACTAGTGACAACTAAAAAGCCTCTGTTTTGCTTTTGAAGAGGAACGGATGTCTCCAGCTTCTGTTGAGTTCACAAACCAATTAAAATGTTTTAAACTTACATAAGATTTCAGCTACATGTGAAACAACCCAGGGAACAGGAGTGAAGCATTTACTTAGACTTGTGCACATGCCCTGGAATGGGCATGGAGGAGGAAAATCCTGAATCATGTATTTATCCTTTACCAGCTTCTTGTTTATGAAAAGTGAACAGAGCATGACAAAATATTTGTGCTGCTTTTTAATGTTTTGCTGCAGAAGTTAAGAGTCATGACATGGTTTGATAATACTCCTGGCAAATGGAAAAGCACCCATTAGTAGTCCTTACCATGTGTTGTTCACTGAACCAGCTTTAGACTATTGCCTGTACAGCTCAGTGAATGTACTTAAACTTTAAGAGCTCGGATATTTACTGGTAGTGATCTTTGCTGTTGGGATGAAGGCAAGAAAGGAGGAGTGTCTCTCTGTTTGTTTGTTTTCAGATTTTTTTTAATTGCATTTTGGATTGCAAATGTTTTGCAGATTTTGCACAATTGTACAGAGGTGTGGCCTTTCTGCAGCCCATTTGAAATAATTCTAATTCAAGTCAACATGGCTGACGAATCATGTATTAATGTTTGTACGGAATTCTGAATCCAGTGTAATATTTGTATCATTTAGAAGAATCTGTTTGTATAAACTGGACATTTATTTACTGCATGGGTACTGACTTGTATATTAAATTTGTGAGGTTTTGTATATTTCTCATAACAAAAAATGCTTGATCTGAAATGAATTGTACTATTGTTCCAAGCATTTACACTCTTGTTATTGTTTTACTGGACCAAAAGTAAATATATTCATATAAAAATTCTTTATATCTGATGGATGTATATGCACATCACGTAGCTGATTCTTTGTTGAAACTAAGGCAGTTTAGACAATGTAGATCCGTTGCTATGCAACAGCTATTCTGCCTGCACTTTACTTTAGAAAAGTCAGCTTGATTGCTGTAAAAGGTGAAAATTAAACATTACAATTTAAGATAGTCTAGCATGAAAGAGAGGAGAACATTTGTCCCATTCGTTATGCTGCCTTCTCTTAATAGAATACTAAATGCTCTTGGACAGATATATTTTTACTGTATTAACTTTCAGGCTAGAACGGGAACAGTGCAAGATGAACTAAAATAAATTTAGCTTTTAAATGGATATTTATGAAATTTGTTTTGAGTAAATTAAATCTTTAATCACACTCTGGAATCTAGTCACATAACTGCATTTTACAGTGCCTTAAAATGTCCTCCCAACCCATTCCCTATTACTCTGTCAGCATTGCCAACGTGAAGTGAGGCAATTGCTTTCTCTGGAATAGCCAGACATTTAATATAGAATCTCAAAAGAGTCAAGTTAATTTTCTTTCCTTCTTAGTCCTTGATAAAAGTCAAGCTTTTATTACTTCGTTTCCCTCTCATATATTGGTTCAATGGTTAAAAAGAATTTCACCAACATCTTGATCATCATCTAGCAGGACACAGTATGCAGGATGTACTCACTTAAGTAGCAGGATATAGCAACTATTGTTGCATGTTCCACTGTACCTTATAATAATTATATTCATTCAGAACTGGCTGCCTCAGTTAATGTGTGGTTTTGATACAGCAAATATGTACTGTGCCAATACAGAGCACACTTTAAAGCCCCACCCTGAAGGGCATGCCATAACAAAAGCTATTTCACAGAAAGGTCGCTTCCCCTCTTGGTTCATTTCCTATATCAAACAATCAATGGTTTAATATATAACCATAATTAAGGCTACATTTTATCCAATCCCTCTTCTCCATGCAGTAATTTCTTGCTGATTAGCTAAGGCACGCTCACTTAGCTATTTACTCAAATAATACCATCCTCTAAGTGTTACTTATTAAAGCTGTTACAGGCAACAGTTTTCTGATATTTATATACTGCACTTTCATTTTGCTTAGCTATAGTATAAAATTCAATACCACTTACCATCTGGGGAAATGACCTTTAATTAAAAAAAATAGAGATTACATTTTTAACCCTTGCAAAATCTGACTTTAGACAGCTATTAAATGCTTCCAAGGAAATACAGCATTGGAATTCCTCTACATCGTCCTTTCAGGATGTGCTACTTGCCATATTTGCCCATGGTAAAACCTGCCTTCAGCTACACAAGTCACAACACATTTTTTCCCATGCTAGTGCCTGATTTCCTGTCCATAAGCACTGTGTGGGGTGTTTACTAAAGCAAAACCTCAACTCTGTTACATTTAGTGCAGTTGCAATTGTCTTTTTTCCTCTGGGGCTGCCCTGCTGTCCTGTTCTTCAGCTGTTGGAAGCATTGACTCAGAAGTTTGGCTCCACTATTATTGGGTGTCCTTAGTTTCTGCCAATTCTGAGAGTTGTAGCACTGCACACTGCAATCCATACCAAGGTAAGGGAAGTTTGCAAATCTCTTCCCAGCAGTCATTGTCTATATCATAACCCACCACATCTTGGGTTGGCACCTCCTGGGAGTCTTGCCATTTCTTTCCCCCAATGAGAAGTGCTGTTTCCTCTACCACAGCCAGACCATAGCAAAATCGGTCATAGACCAATGGCCTTAAGCGAGTCCACTGGTTTGGGGCAGGGTCATACCTTTCTATTTCAGAGAATGGTTCATACAGTCCTAAAAATGTGAAGATGGCCTCTCTGATCGTTGCCATCTGATGTCCAAATCGAGCAATGCTCATGGAGGCTTGCTTTCTCCACTGTCCTTCCAAGCTGCTCAAAGAGAACACATCCTTACTTGTGTTGGTTTGATCTGTGTATTTGCCACCTGAGATGTAGATCATGTTCTTGCAAACTGTACTGGCATGGCCATGCATCTTGCATGGCAATTCTGTAGCCTTTGTCCATCTGTCTCTGCTAATGTTGTAGACTTCAACAGATGAATGCAGTGCTCCGGTCTCGCCTCTCCCACCAATTGCAAAGATCTTGTTGTCTAGGATGCAACAAGAAAATTGGCATCTCTTTTCAAGCATTTCTGTAATTTGGGTCCACTTGTTAAATCTTGGGTCATAACGATGGACCTTGTTTGTAACTGACAAGCTGGTGCTTTTCATGTCACTTTGCAAATCTGCTGTTTCCCCACCAAGCACATACAGGTAGTTTCCAATCACACACATGCAGTGATTCTGTACTCTGTCCTGCACCTGCGTTAGAGTTCTCCATTTGTGATTGTAAACATCAAAGGCCATCACATCGTTGACCAGTCCCTCATTGGAAGTCCCTCCTCCTAGCAGGATGATGCGCGTTTGCTGGTTTCTCAGGGTGCTATACTTATCCTGCAGGATGGGCTGCTTAAAAACTAGCGAATGATAGTTTATTGCTTTTATGATCAAGCATTTAATCGGTGTCGTGAGAGACACTTCTGACTGAGTGTAGACTTTTCTCAGATCTTCCACTGGGATGAGACCAAATCTTATATGTTCTAATAGGTTGCTTCTGTGAATCAACCTGGATTTATCATGCTTCAGCCAGATGAGCACTAGATTCAGGAGGCAGGATTCGTTCACCATAGGGACGTCAGGGGATTCTACCACTGCCATCAACGATCTGAAGTTCAGTAAGAGCAGCTCCATGAAATGCAAATCCAAAAGTTTCCAGAGATTACTGATGATGTATTTTTCTGTCGCCGACAAGGCATCTGGAAGATAGAACTTGGTGGCAATGTTGGCAGAAAAACAGCAATTTTCCAGGGTCAGGTTGTTAACCAAGTACTGATTGCACAGGCCAATAGCCTCAGTCACTTGCAAGTAACTGGCAGCTTCCAGGGTGTCCTCCAGATTCTCAAAAGAAAGGGGCAACCAGGAGGTATAAATGAAATCCAGGACATGCTGGAGACCGGTGGGTGAGATGACTTGTAGGTGAATGACACTGGCTTTGGATTCTTTTGTGTAGCTTTTGAACATAGCTCTGAAATAATCACTGGAGCAGGCCAGCAGGGACTTGTGTGCAGGAAACTCATTTTCCTTCACCTTCAGTAAAATATCACACATCAAGCCTTCGGCTCTAAGCGTTTGGTACTGGGAGAGCACAGTACTGCAGTGTGCTTTGCAATAGGCCAGGAAGTAACTCATGGTGCATAATACGATGCTTTAAGCTAATTTATTAAAATTAATATGCACTGACCATTTAGAACAGTTGCACAAATCAACTTGTAGGTCCCTTTGTAAGAATGCCCATCAGAGCCTCCATCTATTCAAGAAAAGCCCAACCGAGAAAATCAGGCCCTCTGAGCCTAGCGGGCTAGCTTAGTACATTTGCAGTGAATTAAACGCATTCATTCAATGAGAAAACAGCTGAACTTAGTATCAGCCTTGGGATGCTTACTTTTCTTGCTTCCATTTCATGCAGAAGGATGGAAAGTCCACAGTTGCAGGGAGCTACTGCTTGGCTGGCCATCATGTGACGGATGTGGGAGCTAGATGACAGTCTTTAGACATGGAATTTTGCGTCGGCTCAGACGTCTCTCTCGCTCCTTCTTTCCCTGCAGGCTAATCAAAGAGCTCGTCTGCGGCTGACAGTGCATGCCGTTGAGCAGAAACAGATGAGGGGGGGAAGTGATGAGAACGTTTGCCGTTGCTTTTTCTGTCTGAGCCTTGTTTGTATTTCAAACTTAGATAAGTTTAGATCTCACTGACCGTGGGACAACAGACCACTTTTGGTGATCTTCTCTCACTATGTTAGGAAGTCTGGGCTGAAGATCAAATCAGCACCCAGGGAGTAGAGCAAAAGGGATTTCTGAGCATATAAATCTTGTGCCTGGAGGCAGAAAGAGAGGCAAAATTCCATGATTAGTCACTGGTTTAATTTGACATGCATTTCTGAGCCCTTTGGTTTAAATGGTATCACCATAACTCACACCTACCAGAATAGAATGCAAACACAAGCTCCGTGTCATAGCTGTCCAAGAGTTGAACTGAGCCGGGGATGGGGAGAAGGATAGGGAGGGGGAAGAATCTAGTAGTTTTATGAACAGCCTGAGCCGAAGCATCTGTCATTGAATGACCTGAATGGAAATCACGAGAGTAACACATTTGTATAAAGTGGTGACAAAAATAGATCCCATGTTATGTCATAGTAAACTGAACTCTGTTTATAGAGGAGAGAGAATTGGCATCTGTTACCAGCTAGAAACAAATCCCTGAACTTCTGTGGATAGTCCATAGCTGACTATATTAGCTTTTCCACTTTGAGTTTGTTCTAATTAAGTACAAATAAAGGAGGATTATTTGATTTCTCACCTACGCCTTCTGGGATCTAATTCCCACCAGGGAAAGAAGGTGTGGATGGGCTACATATCTTGGTCTCTTGAGGCTTTAGCTTTATTTGAGTAGCCCTGGGTGCAGGCTCTGAAATGCCGTAATCTGACAACAATCAGGAGTTTCCTTTTGACACCCTTCCTTCCAAACACTCAAGGCTTGCAAAGTGACAGAGTTGATAAAATGCTAGAGCATCCTGCTGCATTGTGGACCAACAGACTCTGGGGCAGGGGCAAAGTCCTGCAGTTGTCCTTTGCTGTCATCCACAGGTAAAGTTTCTCAGCATTCGAGTGGCTACGTAATATAATTTTTATTCATCCTCTGTACACTGATAGAATTTCACAGCTGATTGGAGTGTTTTTTTCTAGGAGCGTTTGTTTTCACAGTGTTACTTTACTGCTAAGTAAAACCTCAGTAATAGGGATGAAGATGATTACCGGCTGCAGTAGATAAAACAGGCTGAGTGACTTGCTCACGCATCAGAATTATACAGTGTGTCCAACTCTGACTTTTCATTGCTATAGCATTTTAGAAATGATTTTTCTGCATAGACCCACTTTCTGTTTATATTAGAGACCATAAATCAGGGTCTTATTGAAATAATAATCTGTTTTGGTAACTAGATGAAACTCACACAGACTGGTCAGGGGGTGAGAAAGAGACATTTTTTCTTATATAAGCTTCCTGTTTCCCTAGGAGGAAATTTGAAAACATTTAAGAGGAAATGAAGCAATATTCCGTGATTCAGGTCAAGCAATCTGATTGGCCTAAATTGTTCCATTTCTTTTTTGCACCAACTAAAGATAAAATGATTCCCCAGTACCATCAAACTTGTGCAGTCAGTCACCCTGTGGGTTCAGAGTGGATGTTAAATGCTACATTCCTCATTGTCATGGTGACACTTCCTTTGCTTTTGTTTTGTACATGATGTAGATGATACAAGGGTGCAATCAGACCCAGGCTGTTTAAAAGACTCTCGAAACTGTAGCTGATCCATTGTGTCACTGTAACCAGGAAAGGAGATGTGACTGCAGCTGAATGAAATGGGGCTTCTCTATACACAAAAGCTGCACTGGTTTAACTCAAATCAGTAACTGAGGCTTGGTCTACAGCCAGGGTTGCACCAGCTTAACTATCAGGGTAATGTTAACCTACTTAGTTAAACTGGTACAGCTTTCTGTGTTGACACTCTGATGTTAATGCAAGCTGGCTTATATTGGTTTACCTTACATTTTTAAATTAGAAGGGTAGTAGTACCTACTGTAAATATATAGTGTAAATTATAGATGCAGGCTAAACTGATGTACGCCAATTTTAAACTGATATGTGTCCACACACAGAGTTGTGCTGATTTCACTAAATCTATTTAACATCATACCTACAACTGGTGTAACTGCGTATAGACAAACTCTGACTTAAGCTAAATTGATATATGCCAATTGTAAATGTATTGAAATGTGTCCACATGGGTTTAACTAAACTGATTTAAAATCAATTTCAGCTAAACTGTTGCAATAGTTACATGCAGAGCAGCCCTCAGTTATGCCCATGTAAATCTGAAGTGAATGAAAGCAGAATTTGGTTCATTTTAATGGCCACTTAGCTGGTAGAAATATTTGTCCGGGGCATTTATTTGTCTGACTGGTCATTTAATTAATTACAGAAAGATCTAAACATTGGGGTGGTTTATTTTTTTAATGGGGAGTTGAAATAAAATTAAATCTTTCCCAAAGTGTGGTGTTATAAGAGCAATACCCTCATGCCAAACTGTAAAGTTTTTTGGTTGAATATAATGAGAAAGGTTATAATATATTTTTTTCAAAGTAAGGAACTTTTCTCACTGGTTGGTTGGTTGGCAGATCAAACCCAATGCTTTTACCTGAATCACTAGATAGCCTTTAAAGTTAGGTTAAAATTAATATTTCAATTACATATAATTCAGTGGTTTGAGCATTGGCCTGCTAAACCCAGGGTTGCGAGTTCAATCCTTGAGGGGGCCATTTAGGGAACTGGGTCAAAATCAGTACTTGGTCTTGCTAGTGAAGGCAGGGGGCTGGACTCGATGACCTTTCAGGGTCCCTTCCAGTTCTATGACATAGGTATATCTCCAGACTTGAGAAACCAAACTTTTTTTGTAAACTATATGCATCCATTAGATTTAGTGAAGCTACTTGGCAGAGACTTTTAGCATATTTTCTATCTAAAATGGAGATGGTCTGGAATAAAACCTCACAGTTCTATGGAAGTACCAAAAAGTCTTCAATACCGTGGAAATGCCAGATGAGAATGGGTTGTACAAAACAGATAAGAATGGGTTGTGTAAAACTTTTGGGCTTTCACTTTTGCAATTATTTTTTTCCATTGAAAAGCTGGGAAATATCATACATTGCAAAGCTTTGTCCAATAGCTTTCATCAAATAGCTTTAACAGACCACAAGTTAGCAAATATTTCTATTACCTTTATAAATGTTTCCATTATTTTTTAGGGAAAGGGCACAGAAAAGAGAAAAAACAGTGTACAAAGTTACACAATTAAAACTGGGATCATGAGTGACAAGTAGTTCACAGTAAAACAGTCATTACAAAGAGGTGCCATGGGCAGGATTTTAGCTACAAAATGTTACATAGGAAATCAGCATGTGGTGGGTATTACACTGACACTACAAAGAGATGTGAAGGAAAAAATATGCTGACTTTTGAGCTGCACAAAAGTGACATCATCACTTTAAGCAAATCTCTTTTAGTTGCTGATCGAGCTTGTGAAGTTATTTCTCATATTCTTCCCCCTCCTCTTCTCTTTTTCAGGTGCTCTTTTGTTTGTCTCCCAGGAGGACACATTTAATTAGCATGTTTATTGCTCCCTCAATGGATTAAATATGTGTTTCTCATTGAATAAAAAGCAGGTTGGGAAAGTTTTTAAACGGGGTTTACATGTCAGAGTGATTGCTGTGGGATGGGCATCAAGGCCAGCTCCAGGCACCAGCGCAGGAAGCAGGCGCTTGGGGCGGCCAATGGAAAGGAGTGGCACATCGGGTCTTCGGCAGCAATTCGGCGGTGGGTCCGAATGCAACATTATTAATCAGACTGAATCTGTTACCATTTCAGGTAGCAAGTGTCTGATATGAACTCACAACTGCTGACGTGGAAATGGGAAGTTTTTAAGAATTCCTGGAATTACATACATCATCATCTTCATGTTGTTCTTTAAATCCATAACAAAAGCTTAGTTGCCCTGGGAGTGAGTAGTGGAGTGAGAATGCACAGCTGTGCTGTACATATTTAATGTACAAACACACATGCAGGTTTGAATAATTTTAGGCAGTGATGTCACTGGTAAGGAAATAGAACATAATTTTATAGACTGGGTGAAACCCACTGAAATGAATGGTGGAGAAGCTTGCGAGGAAGAATGAATGATGTGCAAGGCAATCCTCGCAAGTAAAGAGATTATTTTTTTAATGCTGCATGACTAAATAAGATTAGGCTTGATTGTGGCAAAGGCACTCGTGATGTGCATTGTATACAGGGCCAGTCTGCCTGGGTTCGTTGCCAAGTGCATGGCTAGCAATCCTCACTGATAGTTTGTCAAGCACAGAACAGAGATTAGAAACAGTTTGTATGGATAACTGGTCAGAGACTTGGTGCTGGAGGCTCGGCTCACCTGGAAGGAAGCCAGACATTGTCCCTCCGCACAGGGAGCAGACAGTCACTATCTCCCACAATTGGGAGAAAGAATCATTTTTGCTTAATGTTTACTTTCTGTTTTTGACTGTGACAGATACAGCACTTTCCTGCAATATCCTTGGCAGACCATATGATATTAAATGTATGTATTATTGTGGGCTGGGATTGTATGTAACCTCTCTAGGAGGGAGATGTGACAGATGTGAGACCTGGAAGTTGAAAAGGCTATATTGACAATGAGCTAGACAAATATGGACTGTTGGGACAGTAAGTGTTAAGTGGATTTTCTGGGGAATCCCTAGAGAGAAGTTAATGCAAATTCCCCAACTGCTGTTATGCAAAAACCCAGCCTTTTGAAGCTATGCACAAGGCAGCGAGGGTGACCACCTCACTCCTGGTGTGATCCAGATGGGAAATTTGCACAGGCTCACCCTGCTTGCAGAGGTGAATCAAACCTATTTTTCTTCAGTAGGAACCAGATCAGTCCCTGAGAGATTACTGTCACAGCTCAGGGAAACTGCACCTGTATTTCCCCTCAGTGGCTCAACTCTCAGGCTTTCAGCTTTCTAGGCTGTAGACCCACCCCTCTCTCCTTTCTGACTGGGGTATTTCCAGGCTGAACAGTATCCTGCATTGACTGTGTTGTTCCTAACAAAAGATAGTGTGTCTCAACAAGCCTGCTTGCTTCTCCCCTCAGAAATGGTTCATGGTGTAATTGCCAACCATTATAAATTACCACACAGCACTTCCTATGCAAGCCTATTGCATTCCTTACCTAAAAGTACTACAGTGAAAACATATTAAAAACAATAAAAGAGCCTACACACATGCTAATAAGCTTACACGATACCACCCCAACTATCTCCAACATGGGCTTTGGCAGGTGAGTCCTTCAAAACCCCCAGAGGGGTCTCTTTTGCGTCACAAGTTCATAACAGCCCTAGCTCAGAACCAGCACTCAGTTTTATGGGCCTCAGTAAGAACATAGGAGCAGCCATACTTGGTCAGACCACTGGACCATCTAGCCCAGGATTCCTATCTTCTGACAGTAGCCAGTGCCAGGTGCTTCAGAGGAAATGAAGAGAACACGGCAATATTGAGTAAGCCATCCTCTGTTATCCAGTTCCAGCTTCTGGCAGGTGGAATTTAGGAACAGCTGGAGCATGGGGTTGCATCCCTGACCACCTTGGCTAACAGCCATTGATGGACCTAACCTCCATTAACTTATCTCATTCTTTTTTAAATCCAGTTTTACTTTTGGCCTTCACAACATCCCTTGGCATTGACCTGCTTTGCCAACGTGATCAATTTTAGCTGTTTTGGGTTACAATTCACATTAGTCTTGAACCCAGGGGTAATGAAATGTTGCCACCCATATTGTATGACTCCAGGGCAGAAGAACTGTACTTAATATGCCCTAATTGAGGGGGTCTCTTTAATTTACCTCACTTGCTGAGCAGAGTAGAGTTGCCAAATCCAAGTGAAAGGGGTGAGGGCAGGTGTTTCTGTCTGGTGGTGTGAACTCCGATTAAAGAGTCCTAGATACCATTGGCCCCTTGTAGAGTCCTTGTTTCTGTTCAGTGATTGCTAGAGCTGTAGTCACCGACGAGCAGGTCTAGGGGGCTGGACCATTGACCTGGCATAGGGACAATGTGGCAGCAAAAGACAATGCGGAGGGGGCAGCAGCAGTGAGGTGCCCACTACCCACTGAAATCACTAAGCTCTGGGCCAAGTGGTGGAACCTCAGAACACAGGACTGCAGCTTGCGGCAAAGGCAGCAGCAACAGCAGCGGAGATAACAAAAGCAGCAAGAAGTGGTGAGCAGCAGAGGCATTGCTTGCCCCCTTTCTTCCCCCCATTTAGGGGTGGGAGGTGAACCCACGTGGATGCATGCCTGTATTCTGGGACTTTGCTGACTTTGGACAAGCAACTGTGAGGGGTGTGCAGCAGAGGGAAAGGAGAGTGGTGCATTAAAGGAACATTCGTTCATCGGACTTTCACTCTGTGAGGTGGGAAATTGAGGCAAGGGACCACTGCTTTTGTTAGGCCTTTCCTCACACCACAGGGACAAAATGGCAGACAAGCAGGGGAAAGCAAAGGGCAGAATGCCCTGCTAACAGTGCAAGCTCGCTGAGAAGGCAAGCCATATCAAAATACCTGAAAACTAACTAGCTTTCATTAGCTGTTAAGACTGCCTGATCTGCTCATGAGTCTGCAGCTGACCCATCTCCTGAGGGCTCCTATTCACCCTCAGCAGAGCACATTGACTTGCTCTCCATTAAACTGATGGCTGTTGAACTCTCTGGGCCCCCTCCAGCCTCTTCAAGCTGCCACACAGTTGGATTTGGCCTGGATTCCTCTTAAGTATTAAAAATAATCCTTTTGTCAGCAAGAAAGTGGGTTGGTATTCTTCAGCAGGACGCCATGCCCTTTCCAGACATTTCAGAGCCCTCTGTGAGAAGTCAGTTAGGTTTAATTCCTCCCTTTCCTCATCCTATTCACCCCATGGAACAGAGGGGCAGCATAGAGCCCTTCTGCTGTTTTTATGATGTCCCAAGAACCCCTGATGCAGGTGGTAATCATCAGCAACTATTGCCACTGTTTTTTTTGCCTCCTTCTTGCCCCTGCAATATGAGAGAGGTGGAGCTAGATGAAGATTTCAGCCAAATGGAGGTACTGTACAAGAGTGAAAAGCTGGTGTAAGGAAGATCAGAATCAAGCCCAATGTGTCTGCCTTAGATAGCTTACAGACTAAATTAAGGCTTGACATCACAAGGAATAGTATCATTAGTCTTGTAGGGAGGAAGAGAGAGCACCGGAGACAGCAATAAGATCATGCAGTTGCTTTGGTTGGTACTGTGAGCATTTTGACACTCAAGCAATTTTTGCTGATGATACTATTACTAAAGGGGGGAAGACCATGTTTTTCGAACCCTTGAGCCTCACAGCCTGTGAAATCTAGATCTCCCTCACCTCTTAGTAACAGGAATAAAAATTAACAAAATTATGTTTCCTCTGACCAGGTTTTTAATCTGCACAATGGAAAGTAAAGAAATAATTTTGTACTTTCAATCTGTCACTATTAGTGGAGTTTCACTGCATCTTAGTTCAGCATAAGGGGGTTCCACTGAGTAAGCTAAATCAAACATTGTAGAGAAAGATTACAATAAATTTGTTCTCCCCCACATCTCAACACCACAAAAGTAACCCTGGCTCTTTTCTAGAGATGAGTAATTACATCTTCTTGTAAACAAAAAAGGAAGCATTAAGATCCAGCTACAGCCCTGCAAATCTGTGGATATCCGCTTCATATCCACGGACCATGTTTTCGGATCGGATGCGGATACAAAATTTGTATCTGCACAGGACTCTAGATCCAGCAGGTGGCTTGAAATGACCATTTCTGTGGCTTCCCTCTGCTCCATTCTTCTACCAAATAGCAATATTTGAAAAGTAGTAGTTGAAGGATTTAAACAGATCTTGTATCCTGGACCTGAACCTTATATTAGTGGGTAGTGGCACTGGTTGTGAAATTGGCAATGGAAAGGTACAGACAGAAATGATATATTTATGCCACTCGCTGCCTACCCTCCCAAAATGTGTCAGTCTGCCTTTGACTAAGATAAGGTGCAATATCTGTTCAACATTTGATACAACATCTTTCAGGGGTTTACATTCTGCATTTTCAGGGGAATGGAGTAGCTCTTAACTTGAGTTAGTTCTTTCCCCACATCATTCAGGAAATACCTGCATGCTCAGAGTTTCCTAATATTGGGGCATAACCTCAGTCTGTTGATTTCATTGGCGCTACATTGATTTATGCCAGCTGAGGATCTGTTCTAGTATCTTTTAGAACTGTATAGAGCAACTTGGGTAGATGGAGGTCAGCAGCTCCTTTCTGGGGAAGTGAACAGCATGGAATCAGGGGCTGCAACACCTGGACTGGCATTTGGAATTTGGAGCCCCTGGAATTTGCAGTTATCTGATGTGACTTCCTTTCAATCTTTTCCTCCCTCCTATCGGTAAAGCTCCCCAACTTCTCCGCCAACCCTCCTTTTCTGTCTAGGTATAGGTTTGTCTTGCCATCTTTCTTGGGGTTTTATACTGCCACCCATCACTGGAGTATCTGAGCTCTTTCCACATAAAATTAATAGCTACAGTGAAGTCCTTAGTGTACTGCACAGAGTCTCTGGTACTTCTCCTTTTCACGGTCAAACGTCTGCATGGAATAGAGGTTTTGGTTTAGGGTTTTTTTTTTTTTAATATATTAATTTCCTCCTTTTTTTTTTTGATTGGTTGAGGTTTACAGGTAGAAAGGGGTAGCAGTATAGTGAGTGTCATTCTTATTATGGAAAGGCTTTTTCAAAGAGGAAAGTTTTGCTGCATTTCCTAAAGCTGGTCAGACAGTGATGATAGAATCATAGAATTGTAGGACTGGAAAGGACATCTAGTCCAGTCCCCTGCACTCACGGCAGGAGTAAGTATTATCTAGTTTTAGACCATCTCTGACAGGTGTTTGTCTAACCTGGTCTTAAAAATCTCCAATGATGGAGATTCCACAACCTCCCTAGGGAATTTATTCCAGTGCTTAACCACCCTGACAGTTAGGAAGTTTTTCCCAATGTCCAACCTAACCTGCCCCATTGCTTCTTGTCCTATTATTGGTTATTAATGGTTCCCAATCCTGCTGGAAAGGTATAACAAGTGGGGTTCCACAGGGGTCTGTTTTGGGACCGGCTCTGTTCAATATCTTCATCAACAACTTAGATATTGGCATAGAAAGTACGCTTATTAAGTTTGCAGATTATACCAAACTGGGAGGGATTGCAACTGCTTTGGAGGATAGGGTCATAATTCAAAATTATCTGGACAAATTGGAGAAATGGTCTGAGGTAAACAGGATGAAGTTTGCATTTGTCTTTGTTAAAGTGATCCACTTAGGAAGGAACAATCAGTTTCACACATGCAGACTGGGAAGAGACTGTCTAGGAAGGAGTACATCAGAAAGGGATCTAGGAGTTATAGTGGACCACAAGCTAAATATGAGTCAACAGTGTGATGCTGTTGCAAAAAAAGCAAACATGATTCTGGGATGCATTGACAGGTGTGTTGTGAGCAAGACACAAGAAGTCATTCTTCCGCTCTACTCTGCACTGGTTAGGCCTCAACTGGAGTATTGTGTCCAGTTCCGGGCACCGCATTTCAAGAAAGATGTGGAGAAATTGGAGAGGATCCAGAGAAGAGCAACAAGAATGATTAAAGGTCTTGAGAACATGACCTCTGAAGGAAGGCTGAAAGAATTGGGTTTGTTTAGTTTGGAAAAGAGAAGACTGAGAGGGGATATGATAGCAGTTTTCAGGTATCTAAAAGGGTGTCATAAGGAGGAGGGAGAAAACTTGTTCACCTTAGCCTCTAAGGATAGAACAAGAAGCAATGGGCTTAAACTGCAGCAAGGGAGGTTCAGGTTGGACATTAGGAAAAAGTTCCTAACTGTCAGGGTGGATAAACACTGGAATAAATTGCCTAGGGAGGTTGTGGAATCTCCATCTCTGGAGATATTTAAGAGTAGGTTAGATAAATGTCTATCAGGGATGGTCTAGACAGTGTTTGGTCCTGCCATGAGGGCAGGGGACTGGACTGGATGACCTCTCAAGGTCCCTTCCAGTCCTAGAATCTATGAATCTATCCTCAGAGATTAATAAGAACAATTTTTCTCCCTCCTCCTTGTAACAACCTTTTACGTACTTGAAAACTGTTATGTCCCCTCTCAGTCTTCTCTTTTCCAGACTAAACAAATCCAGTTTTTTCAATCTTCCCTCATAGGTCATGTTTTCTAGACCTTTAATCTTTTTTGTTACTCTTCTCTGGACTCTCTCCAATTTGTGCACATCTTTCCTGAAATGTGGCGCCCAGAACTGGACACAATACTCCAATTGAGGCCTAATCAGCATGGAGTAGGGCAGAAGAATTACTTCTTGTGTCTCCTGCTAATACATCCCAGAACGATGTTTGCTTTTTTTGCAACAGTGTTACACTGTTGACTCATATTTAGCTTGTGATCCACTTTGACACCCAGATCCCTTCTGCGGTACTCCCTCATTCCTAGGCAGTCATTTCCCATTTTGTATGTGTGCACTTGATTGTTCTTTCCTAAGTGGAGAGTACTTTGCATTTGTCCTTATTGAATTTCATCCTATTTACTTCAGACCATTTCTCCAGTTTGTCCAGATCATTGTGAATTGTAATAGTATCTTCCAAAGCACTCGCAACCCATCCCAGCTTGATAGCACGGACAAACTTTATAAGTGTACTCTCAGTGCTATTATCTAAATTATTGATGAAAATATTGAACAGACTTGGACCCAGGACTGATCCCTGCGGGACCCCACTTGTTATGCCCTTCCAGCTTGATTGTGAACCACTGATAACTACTCTCTGGGAATGGTTTTCCAACCATTTATGCACCCACCTTATAATAGCTCCATGTAGGCTGCATTTCCCTAGTTTGCTTATGAGAAGATCATGCAAGACAGTATCAAAAGCCTTACTAGAGTCAAGATCTACCACATCTATTGCTTCCTCCTTATCCACAAGGCTTGTTATCCTGTCAAAGAAAGCTTGACAAATCTATGCTGACTGTTACTTATCACCTTATTATCTTGTAGATGTCTGCAAATGAATTGATTATTTGCTCCATTATCTTTCTGGGTACTGAAATTAAGCTGACTGGTCTGTAATTCCCCAGTTTGTCCTTATTCTCCTTTTTTATAGATTTACCCTCTTCCAATCCCCTGGAATCCCTCCTGTCTTCCTTGACTTTCCAAAGATAATCACTAATGGCTCAGCTATCTCCTTAGTCAGCTCCTTGAGTATTCTAGGGTGTATTTTATCAGGCCCTGGCAACTTGAAGACATCAAACTTGTCTAAGTAATTTTTAACTTGTTCTTTCCCTATTTTAGCCTCAGATCCTACGTGATTTTCACTGCTGTTCACTATGTTAGACGTCCAATCACTACTAAACTTTTTGGTGCTTGGTGCTATCTGGCCATCCAAGTATAGCAGCCAAACAAGGGCCTGCGGCTTCACACCACTTTGCCAAATTGGGGGCTTCTGTGGAAGGTGAACACAATGTCTTGGCCAGTTCTTTGAAGCATTTCCCCTTTCTGACAAGCTTCATTTCAGTCTGGCCTGGGTTTAGCTTGAGCCAGCTGCTATTTTTCCAATAATTGATTTTTTTTTTGGTCATTTGGCTCTAACGGCTTAAGTGGGACATGGTTACTTGTATGAAACCTCTGCACTAGGGTAAATTTTACCTCAGAGAAAATAATCCTTTCTTCCTAAAATATAATATGTGGAAATGGTAGGACTCATATTCAGTTTTTTCATATTCATATTTTCCTTTGATTTTTTTCCTCTTCCTTTTTGACACTCCCCGCCCAATATATCTGTTCCCCGAAATGCTGTGTGTGAATTTGTGCATTAAGTTACAATGTTGGGATAGGCCCCAAATCAGGAAAGCTCTCAAGCATATGCTTAACATTAAGCATGTGCTTAAGTCCTACTGATGTGCTTAAATGCTTTCCTGAAGAGGGAGACTTTCCTGAATTGAAGTCTTAAATAGGACAAACCTGGTTTGCATACTGAGATTTGGTACTTTTGAGACACCACGGTTGCCCTGTTTTGAAAATTTGCCCAGCATGTCAGTAATTTGAAAAGGTACAGACCAAAGAGATGAATGTATGTCTATTGCCTCTGTTCACAGGAAAAGTGATTGAAAATTCATTGCCTAACATTATTGCTGTTTAAAGAGCTACTCCCTGGGGATATCTCAGCTTCGGCATTTTTGCTGAGATCAATATACAAGAATGCATGTTTAAGAATTCATGGCTACAGTATAAAAATATATTTCAACAGTGCTGAGGTTAGAATATTTTTTGCTGCTTGCACATAAAAGGAAAATAGGTTAAGTGGTGTTTTGTTCTCTTTGTTGAAAGCTTAAGAATATAAACATTCCTGTTCTTGATGTTAGTAGTTCACATTCTTGAAGGCCAATTGCTTTCATTTCTCTTCTGCGCTAGTGAGAGACTATGGAAAATTCCAGGTGATCCAGTAAATAAGCAGGAGCTAAAAGGCCAGATTCTCATCCCCCGGTACCATCCCTTTGGCTATGTCTACACTTCAGGCTGGAGTTGTAATTCCCAGACCCTTGCTAGCTCTGAACCAGCTAGCACACTAAAAATATAGAGTATAGCCCCTGCAGAGCAAGTGGTGGTGGGAGGGGCTAGCCATCCTGAATACGTACTGTGACAGACCCAGACCAGTGGTACAGGAATCTGGTAGAAGGCAAATATACTGGCCACTGGATGAATAGTTTTCTGTTCCCTGAATGACCAGAGCAGGGGCTGCCCTAGAGCAATCAGGAACCTGCTAGAACCAATTAAGACAGGCAAGCTGATTAGATACCTGGAGCCAATTAAGAGCAGGCAGGCTAATCAGTGCACCTGGTTTAAAAAGGACCTCCCATCAGTTAGTGGAGGGGGCGCAAGGAGTGAGAAGCTGTACTGCTGGAGGACTGAGGAGTACAAACGTGATCAGGCTTCAGAAGGAAGATCCTGCAGTGAGGATAAAGAAGGTGCTGGGGGGTAGGCCACGGGGAAGTAGCCCAGGGAGTTGTAGCTGTAGCTGTCACACAGCTGATTCAGGAGACATTGTAGACAGCTGCTATCCACAGGGCCCTGGGCTGGAACCTGGTGTAGAGGGTGGGCCTGGGTTCCCCCCATCCCTCCCACTCCTGATCGGTCACAGGAGGAGTTGACCTGGTCTGTGAGAAACAACAGAGACTGTGGGGATTGTTCTCTGTTTCCCCCATGCTGGCCAGTGATGAGGTTAGCTGAGTGAATGGCAGGTTTGAGCCTCTAGCAGAAGCAGCCAAACTGAGGGCAGCCGAGAACCGCTGAGGAGAGCAAATCCGCCAAAAAGCTCAGGACCCACCCAGGCAGAGGAGGAACTTTGTCACAGTACCTAGTGACTTGGATAGGATCGTATTTGGGGCAGCCACCCTCTGCTGCTGCTCAGACCGCTGCAGCTACACTTCTATTTTTAGTGCACTTCTTCAAACAGAAGGAGGGTAGGAAATTGCCCCTCCAGCTGGAAGTGTAGACATACGCTTTGGCACAGCTTGAGTGATGCAAGGGGGCTGGATTCCGGCAACAGCTCCCTAGCATTGCCACTGAGTTATTGGGTTATATTGGACAACTTACTTACCTTCTCTATTTTTTCCCTTTGTAAAATAAACATAAGATCACCAACCTGCCTCAGAAAAACAAGTAGAGAATTACTGTAAGCGTACTTTGAGATCTTCAGATGAGGGCTTAATCCTGGTAGGTACCGAGTAACTCCTGACGGAGGTGTAGTTTTCCAAAATCCCATTGAGATCTCAGAAAAACAAGAGCAGTGGGAACAAGGGCACTCAGCTCCTGCAGGAAGTTCTGGGCGCTTTGCCGGATCAAGCCCTACCAGTGCAAATTCTTTATTATTATTATTATTTATTAAGTAGCTGCTCTAACCACTAGACCATAAGCACCATTACGTCACATGCCTGGTAACTAAAGCATAGAGACAGTGACTGAGGCTGAGTCTTCTTTAATGCACCCTTTTCTGTATATTAATATGATTTTCAGTACAAACTGTTCTGAACATTTCTCACTCAGAGTATTTTAAAGTCTACAGTCTACATAGTTCCAGTGTCCTGAATGGCACTACGCCAACGCGCACCAGCTGAGGAGGTGGCCTGTCATTTTTAGACCATTTATGTGGCTGCAGCACGTGTGTACTTCATTTGACTCACCTGCCAAATGGTGTAGGGAGCACGTTGATTTGCCTGTGTTCCGACATGCACATCACAGTCTTGTCAAGTGCGAGCATTTCCGTGGAGAATTCACATTTGTATCACAATAATTATATGAATTTGACACTGCCTCTGATTCCCCCAGCTGTGTGATAGGGACAGCCTTTCCCAGGGTCAGGCTCCTGACTTATGCAAGGCTCTCCCACTCGGTCTGTCCTGTTCAACTGCTCTGCTGTAAATATCAGAATGGAGAGCCGCATTCGTCAAAGAAGGGAATAAAGATGCTGATTCACCCACACATTTTAGAGACTGACTCACTGGTATTCAGGCATGCAGATAGCCTGCATATGCTTCCAGGTCACATGCGTATGTGACATTTAGAAGAGTTAGGTGACCTGAAGTGAGATTATCTATTGGATCTAAACTAGCTGCAGAAAATGGACTTGGAAGCTTTAATTTATCCTAATTAACCTTCAGTATTAAAAAAGAGTCTGAGTGCATGGCTGTGTATGGAGCAGGTGTGCAAGAAGTGCTAAGAACGCTGCCGGAACTGAAGGGGTTGTAAAGCTCTTTACAAACGGCACATTTGCTTTGACACTTCACTGTCGCAGAGACTACATCTGCACCGGGTGAGTCCCAGCTCTCAGACATACTCACTCTGGCTTTCATTGAGCTAGCATGCGAAAAATAGCTGTGTAACTCCAGTGGCACAGGCTAGCCATCCTGAATACGTACCCATGCAGTCCAGGAGGGTTTGTACTTGGGGTGGCTAGCGGTTGCAGCCTCTCACTGTTGCTCGTGCTACTGTGGCCTCACTACTATTTTTAACACAAGAGCTCATTGAGAGCTACGGTGAGTAGCTGGGAATCATGCCCCTAGTTCCAAGTGTAGCTGTAGCCAGAGAGATGTAACGTGTCTTTCATCCAGTAACGTATGTTGTTTTATTTTTTATATATATTAACAGTCGGCTCCAACTGAGGCATTGGAGATTTGTTCTTTTGAATCTGGAGATATTGTGTGTTCTCTATTAAGCTGCACCTTTCTGATTTTCCCCTCACCTCCCAAATTCTAAAAGTAGCCAACATGTGACGTACCAAGTGATACTATATTATTGCAGCAATGTTTTCCTGTAAAAATTCCACTAGGTGGTGTTTAAATTTCTGTTCAGGTTGGAGGTTATTTTAATTTCCCATCAGCTAAAAAGTAGAGGCTCCAGATTCATTTCAGCTATGCCAGGAGCCAGCTAGGAGAACTGTAAACTATCCACAGATGCTTCTATTGTATCTGGAGTAAATTTTTACTAAGACTTCAGCATCTAATTAGACAAACTTTGTTAAGAAATAAATTTACATTAAACAAGTAAGGTGGAGAAGGAAAGTTCAGACTCATTCCAACCATATGGGCAATAGAGTGACTATATACGCCACCTTTAGAAACCCAGTATTATCCTATGAGAATACGCTTCACTGGCTGAAACATAGCTTGAGGCCTGTTACTTAGAGATTACTGAGAGCTACAGGCTTTTTTTTACAAAATCTTCTTGTGTACAACAAAGACCATATCATCCACCCTAATTTTTCTGTTTACTCACTAGAAAATTAATATGAAACCAAGCCCATTCAAATCCAAGTACTCATAGTGTGTTTTAGTTTGATCACAGCTAAGATCTGAAGTTATATAACTATAGATATGTTCAACATTGTTTTAAATCATGCTTTTTTAAAAATCTTGTTACTTTTTAAAATTAAATAATAACTTCAAATTGCAAATTGTAATTTACTAAAATATAGCAACATATTGTCTTACGGTTCAAAATACGCCATCCTGACAAAACCACAGTGGAGGTAGCCTACCAAATGTGATTTACCAACAGCCTGTGAACTACACTGTTCTTAGCAGGGCCAGAATATTTTCACTTAAAGCTCTTTAATATTTCACTACTTGATTCTATGACTTACAATTAGTCACAAGTCTGCCTTAGGTTGTCTCAGGCAATGTCCACCAGAACGTTTGAGCAGCTTTGCTTACTTTGTAAATGGTTTTTGACTCCTTCTAAACAATAGGAAACAGACTTTTATCATGGTTTACTGGTCTTATCTCTAGCTCTTCCTTATTTCTCGTAAGATCTGTTTAGCCCAGTCACATGATTAGACCAAAAGAAAATGCTGCAGTGGATGCCTGTACGTGCAAAGGTGGTATCCTCCCATTTAGCATTAATGAGTTTCCCTTGTAACTTATCCACACATGAATGGTACCAGACAATTGATATTATTTTTAGGGGTAAGTCCAACATACACCACATGTGTGTAATTGCATATGTTCCACTAGTGTTTCCTATGTTATGCCTGGCAGGATACCAACTATGATATTATCATCTGTTTCCTTGTAGGGTGACCAGATGTCCTGATTTTATATGGACAGTCCCGATTTTTGGGTCTCTTTCTTATATAGGCTCCTATTACCCCCCCATCCCGATTTTTTACACTCGCTGTCTAGTCACCCTATTTCCTTGTGCTCCCCTCTCTGTCTGTTATAGACCACAAGTGGATACAGTCTTAGACTGTAAGCTCTTTAGAGTAGGAGCTTTTTATGTTTGTACAGAGCCTTGCTGTGACAGGGTATACCACGCCCTTTGAGGCTTCGTGGTTCTATCACATCCCGCCCCAGAAAAGAAGCAGTAAAGGTGGGTCCTCCAGGCCTGCCTAAAAAGACTGCAGGGAAGCAGCCAGTCAGAGCACAGCAGGCTCAGTTTAAAGGTGCTGCATGGCATGGGTTGAGCTAGTCAGTTGCTGGCTGGGACCAGAAGGGTGAAGAAGGACTAGAAGGCTGTGAACTCCACATAGGGTGACCAGATGTCCCAATTTTATAGGGACAGTCCCGATTTTTGGGTCTTTTTCTTATATAGGCTCCTATTACCCCCCACTCCCGTCCTGATTTTTCACACTTGCTGTCTGGTCACCCTAACTCCACAGCTAAAAAGGCTTGGGAGAGACCGTGCTCAGGCAGGGATAGGACTGGGAAGCTCTCCAAGTGCAGATGCCTGAGAGAAGACCCTGAGAAATCAGGACAGAGACTGAGAGACTCTCCAAGCAAGGAAGCCTGGGAAAGACCCTGCTCAAATAGCGAATGCACAGAGAGCCCAAGAAGGTGATGGGACAGAGTAGGAAGCAGCCCAGGGAAGGCAGCAGCATCTATTAAAGGGAGGCAGTATGAGACTGCTGTTTATAAGATCCCTGGGTTGGGACCCCGAGTAGTGGGTGGGCCCAGGTCCCCCCACCGGCCTAAGTGGCCTAAACCCCAAGAAGGGGCTAAGACTCAATAATAAAAGCCCAAGAAAGTGGCTAGAATTTAAACGGGCCCAGAGATGGGGCTGAAGACCCTGGAGAAGGCCAACCATTTGTTGGACTTTGTCACCCCGGAAAAGGTTCCTTCATGTGCTTTGACCATGTGTGAATTAACTAGAGGGCTAAGCCACTGAAGACCCACCTGACGAGGGCAACAGCTGACAAAAGGCACCAGGAAAAGGAGTGAGTGCACCCTTTCACACTTGCACAGTAGGGTCCTGGCCTCTAAGACTGGCTGCAATATAAATAATAAAACCTGAATAAATACTAGCACCCCAAAAGGTAGCTCTTTCATTCAGATTACACAGATGGCATAGTTAGGAGACTATCAAATCAGCTGATATGTATTCGACTTCTTTATAGTCAAGGATTAGACTTGCCAAGATTGTTGTATTAAATGTAATAAAGCTCATTTAAATTTGTCATGTAAAAGAAATGATCATTCTATCTAGACCCTACAAACTATGTGTGTTTGTGTTTGTATGCCGATCATCTGAATAGTTGTTACAACATATTTTGTTCAATGGCTGAGGACAAAAAGCCTCCTCCAGGAAGCGTTATGATCTTGGTGTTTCATTAACTGAATCCCTTGCTGCAGGTATAGCATAATGACTACGGTTAATTTCCTGAGGGAACCTTCCTCCACCATGTAGCCCCAGTAACTTCTCTGGAAAACACAACCAGGCTAGATCCTTTTTTGCCATTGGCAAGAAACCACAGTGCTTCTCTGGCTTTCATTATTCTATTTGAGCTTTCAGCAAGGGAGATTTAGGTTAGTAAAAATGTCTAACCATATGATAGATAAGCAAGAGACTAGGTTACCAAGGGAGGTGGTAGAATCCCCATCACTGTAGGTTTATAAGAACAGTTAGACAAATACCTGTCAGGGATGGTCTAGGTTTACTTGGTCCTGCCTCAGTGCAGGGGCTGGACTAGATGACTGCTTGAGGTCCCATCCAGCCCTACATTTCTATTATTCTACGACCTATACAGAGTTTAGTGATAACAATGCAATACCATCTCTGTCAGCCTCAGTTACCTCATGTCCACTTTGAGAACACAATGTCACACTGTGAGGTGCTGTGATCCTGTGTTCCAGGTTGCAACTCCCAGAGTGGAGAGCCAGGCCTAAGAGCTGGGACACAGGAGATGCCACTGCCCAGGGTGAGGGGAGGGTGGGCTCACTCTCCAAACCCCATCCCAGGCCTCCCCTCCTCACCGGGAATTTTTCAGGAATTTCATTTCATCCCCCTGGAGGCAGGACCTCCCCTCCCCACCCCTCCCCTCCCCCAGGGATGATAAAATGAAATAAAATAAAAATTCAAAAAAAAGTCATAGGGCTCTGCTTATAACTTTGTCAAAGTAAAAGCATTTGGGCTTAAGTTTCCCAGGCTGGGTGTCTGGTGTTGGCCTCAGATTGAAGTTTTTGGAAAATTTCAGCCATAATGGTTTAGCCATATCTGAAAATGGGGCTATGGAATAACATGTTGTTTTTCACGTTTTCAGAAATTCTGGTGATATTTTCTTTGAAAAGCTCCAGCATCCCCGTGCTTTGGAACAGGGTCTTGAAATTTAATAGGGGAGTGGCTTTTACATCACGGATGTGCCTTTTGCTGGCCTGTTGGTTGGGGGACGGAGAAGGGTTGGTGCCCAAGCCCAGCAGTACTGCCTACTGGTTATATTCTGTGCTGTGTTGCCCAGTGGTGGGGGGTCAGTGGCCGAGTCGCCCAGCAGTGACAATTCGTGGCTATGTCACCCAGGGGCGAATGTCTGTGGTCAGGGGCAGGAGAACCTGGACCTTCCCTGCTCACCAGGTTCCAACTCAGGGGCCAGTAAATAGTAGTTCACACTCTGTGGCCTCAGGGGGCCAGTACCCCTAGGCTTGCTCCATGGGCTACTTCCTACCCCAGCTTCTGTTCCTCTGTTGGTGCTGCTTGTTCGGTTCTGAGTCCTCTCTGGAGTCTTGTCTGGTAGCACTCCAGAGGGTCTTCCTCTCTCAGTCGCAACTTGTCTCATCGACCTCCATGGTTGGAGGGCCTGCAATGGACCAGCAGTGGGGCCTCAGTAGCTTCTCAGCAGGAGCCTACAACACACAACTGCTCTCCTTCTCTGAACACCCAGACTGAGATGAGCTGCTCCCTTTTGACCTCTGCCTCCACTATGAGCGTGCTCAGCAGGAGAGACAGAGTAGAGCTTTCTGAGCCCAGAGCCCAGAGCTGCTCTTTAGCCCTTATCTCACCAGTGTGGGGCTTGTAGCCAAATGTGACTGAATTATAAGTCTTTGAAATACCACAGTTTTCACATGCTCAGTAGAGACTTCTCAGTTTATAGCTGCTAAATTACTCCCCACGTTGTCCAGGGTGACAAGGGCTTTCCCTGCAATTGCAGCGCTGGGCCATTGTGGGCTATCCTGAGACTGGGCCTGGCAACCTGAATTGAGAGCAGTCTCTCCTGCGATCTCAGTGCCCCTCCTTCTGGCAGTGTGGAGAAGGAAGCTGCATGACTAGCATGCAGAAGGGATAAAAGCCAGATTTGTGCAGAGGGTAGATTGGTACAAGGTGACTGGGACTGGAGGATGGCGGAGGAAGAATGGCACTGGGAGTTGGGGGAAAGGCAGACTGAGAGCCTGAGGGAAAGGCAGACTGAGAGCCAGAGGGAGATTGGTACTGGGAACCAGGACAGCAATAGTAAAGGGAGACTGCAAGCCAGTAGCTATGGGTGAGACTGTGATTGGATGAGGAGCCAGGTAGGAAACTGGGACTAGCTGGGCAAGGAGACCAGAGGGTGAGGGGAAAGAGGTGAGTACATGATCACATAAGACCTCTGTCTCATTCAGTACACAGGATGGCCCTGTTCTGGTGACGAATCAGAGTTGTATAGTAAAAGAGGTTGTTCTCTGAAGGATCCCTGCTTCATTTGTTGCAGAAGTCGGAAGGTGTGCAGTGAATGAGGCAGGGAATTGCAGGAAGAAAAAGGATGGGCTCATGGTTAAGGAAGTTGAATACTACCCTGGAGAACTGCCACAGAGTTCTGATGTGATGCTCCTTTTCTGGATGCCTGGCTTGGGACTCTGAGTCTGACTTGCAGAAGTGCTGAGCTCTCACGGCTGCAACTGGGAGCTATGGTTTGAACATACTGTAATGCTAAGTAAAGAATCAGGTCTTCAGCATTTCAAATTGGGCACCAAAAATTAGTGGATACTTTTGACTTTAACTTCTCTGTGCCTCAGTTCCCATCTGTTAAATAGGGCTAATAGCCACTTAGCTCACATGGGTGTTGTGAAAATACATTTATTTTTGTTGGTGATACTATAGTCGGATACTATAATGAGGAGCTCCAGAGAAAAGCCCATGAGGAAATTATAATTCTGTCTTCAGCGCAACAAGACGAAAACAAAATATTTAATTATTTAGTGCACAGGATAGATATTGATCACTTAATTGAGGCCAGAGTCCTCTGGAAAAAAAATAGTATGTGATTGTGTAATTAAAACCTGTACCATAATGCATGTACACAGGCGGGCTGAATTAAGATTGCACAGGCAACCTTAATTCTGGCATGACCTAAATTTGCTGTGCATCTAAAAACACTTACAAGTAATTCTTACGGGCTCCAGTAAAAGAATGCATATCACTACAGCAGTGATAAACAATGGTGTAGATCAAAATAGAAAATTGATACCATATCTCTGATTCCAGGATATGTGCATTCTGTTCATTTACTTTCAATCCACCCTTCCCTTCTTTCCATCTAGTTGTTGTCTCTTCTTTCTGGAAAGTTAGATATTAAGTAATAGAACATGAGCATTGCTGAGATAACCTGGGACTTTACCAAGGTATATTTAATTAGCTGAATTTGTTAATTAACTATAGAGAGGAAAAGTTCGTAAAATAGTAGGAAATATGCATATCTGTATCTTATTCAGCTATGAATGTTTGTGGTCTGTTTAAAATTCAGTGCCTTGAGATTCCTGAGAAATAGAACAAAGTAAACATCTCCACTTGTGAATTTTGCAAGCAGTTGGAGATTGTGTAAAACTCCAAAGGATGACGTTTTCCAGAGAATGTTTTGCATTGCAGTGAGTGATAAGCAGTATATGGGAAATTGTTCTTTCTTGATCAGTCACGCTAATCTTGTCAATGTGGAAATGAAAGATGCGCCTGCTGCATTCTGGATCTTGACACTTCCTCTAATTTCACCTTAGACACTCTTGCTTTAGGGCTGCGGCGTGCATAAAGGGGAATTAGCTACACATGTATAGGATAAAGCAAGCTAGTAAACTACACTGATATTGCTTATTTAAAGCCAAAATACAAGCATGTACTTTTTTCCTGAGTTGAAGTGACTGAGAATCCTGTATAATTTCCTGTATAGAGCCATGCAAATATAATCTGTAACGACTTAAAATGTAAGGATATTAGTGGCTGACTTTGGTATCCTGTCATTGTAGCAAATGAGAAACTGCTGCCTGCATTAAACATATGTCACTGTTAGGAACATTCCGTTGGAAACCTGTTTTCTAACCAGAATAATTATCCTTATTTGAATAGAATAAATTACAAGCAGTCCAGGCAGATTTCATTGCATGTAGAACAGGTACAGTCACTGGTAGAAAACTCATGAATACCATTACCAGAACAGTCCCTCCACAGTGAGTAAATGACATAAACAAGACCAAGGAAATACAATGTATTGAATTGCTCCAACAATAAAATTTCATTTCCAAAAATAGAATATGCCTTAAACAATCTTCATTATGTACATTCCATATAAAACAAGCATGTGGGTTTCACATTTAATCATAATATTTAAAGATCTGTTTGATCATACTCAATTTCTGTGCAATATTAATACAGTGGAAAAATGTATAGGAGACAGTATTTTATATTACCTTCTAAGGGCCTGATTCTTTATTCTTTGTTCAGGTGAGTAGTTGCATCAAAATTGGTGGGACTATTTGCTTCAGTAAGGGTTGCAGGATTGGGTTTTAAGACCCACAATTCCAGAAAAGCACTTAAGTGTGCGCTTAATTTTAAGCATGTGCGTAAGAGCTTTCCTGAACAGACGTGCTTTCCTGAACCAGGTTCTATTTAAGGATCTTTTTACCTCACATTTCTGTCACCAAGTTTTGTACAATGTAAAAGCAATGCATAAATATGTGAACAACAGTGCATTTTACATTTTTAGGCAAAAGAAAATACTGCAGCTCTACAGCAAAGGAGGAATTTAGGATGAATTCATCTTCAAAGAGCATACGTAAAGATTTTCACCTTACTTTAACTCTTTATTTTACAGAATTTCAAACCCATCCATTAACCAATCATTAATATGTAAAAGTAAAGCATAGAATAGATGAACTTTTACTAATCCTGCAATCTGCGCTTTCATTAAAACACTTTATCCATGAAACTGTTATGTCAATATCATCTATTTTCAACAGCAAGAGAAAAAAATCAACTAGTAAGAAGATCTTTCCCCCGGAAAAATGGTTTATTTGATTTACTCAAACTATGAGTTACATTATTCTCTGCTCATAAAATAAACTTATTCCTGAATATGTACAGGTTCACCACTTTCTGTTTTGTGCTAGGTTATGTCACCAGTACTTTTTACATTATGCAAAATAGACAACAAGAAAGGGATATAAATGTACAAAGAGGACATTTTTAAGGAGTATCTTGTATTTAGGAAGTTCATAATCTTCGTACAAATATATAAAATATTTCAATAATCTGCACTCATTATATTTCATTCTGTTTCTCTTTTCAGATCTGCAAGATAAAAAAAAACAGACAATGCATCATTTGACATTGAGTTCATGGATATTTTTTGAGAAAACATGGAAGTTCACGTAAGTTCTTAATGAAAATATATTCTTAGCACCTGCAATTTGCCTTGCACACTGTGTAGTCATTCACACCTGTGCAGAGTGGAATACAAAGTGGGTGTAAAATACCATCATTTTGATGTGGTACCTTCCTCTACCCACAGTTCACATCTAATGAAACTGTGGATGTCCTCATGATTCTTCAAATTGTCTTATTCTTTAATGAATCTGTCTAAGGTCTTGGCCACTATGGCACCCTGTGGCAATGAGGTCCACAGGATAAATAATAAATATGCATTGCATAAACATAAAAAACACCACAGTATTTCCTTTCATCCGTTGAAAATGTATTGCCTTTCAATTTCACTGAATGTCCCCTGGTTGTTTAACTATGAGGAAGTACATGGGAGCACCTAATTTTCCTTCTCTATACAACTCATTAGTTTGTACACAATTATCATATCCCTCTTATTCATTGCCTCTCTAGACAGTCCCAGCCTTTTCAAGTCTCTCTTCATATGGAAGTTTCTCTTCGCCTCTATTTCTGCTGTCTCTCTTTTGAATGACAGCGCTGAATACGTTACTGTAGGTGAGAGCATATGATACAATATTTTCTGCCCTATTTTTGTACATCCTAACAGTTGGATGTTGTGGCTGCTGCTGGCACCCAGGTTTTTTTGCCTAAATAGTTAGTTAATGTCTAACCTTGCATAGGGTCTAATCCTGTTCTCTTTGAAGTTAAGGGAAGTGTTACCATTGATTTCAATCGTACAGATCAGGTCAATAATGAGGAAATACCAGATTTGAAATGCAGGAAATTTGCTCTCTTGGGATATTTGTTTAATCAGTAAAATTTTAAGTATTTTCCGGATACCTGTATTTGGTGTAAACTCTATTGCACTCAATAAACTTTTACTAAACTTCTCAGAAAATTAAACAGTCATAGCACCAAGAAAAATTACCACGGTTTATAGCTCACAATATTTTGCATAAATACTGATTTTGTTGCACTTCCTAAGATGTGGGGGCCTTATCAATCGGAACAAAAATGGAAGAGAGACTGGGACTGATCAGTTTACAGCAGAGACAAATAAGAGAGGACCTAGAAGTGCTATACCAAATAATCCCGCATGACTAATCCTGATGGCTTGGACATGTTACATACTTTTTGGAAAAGAAGTCAAATTAATTAAGAAAATGAATTCTTTGTCTAAAAGAATGAGGTAAAAAAATGTTCACAGAATGTTTCAAACACTGTTTATCCCTGATAGTCATCAAAGCAGCCTGATCACATCTCAGTTTGGCTTTGTATGTTTATCAGCTGCCTGTCCCTTAATTTCAGCCTGAATTTCCTTCAAGGCATCTCACAGACAAATGGCTTTCGTTGGACATCTTTTCAAATTCTGGTCTCACTTTCACCAGTGTTAATGTGAAGGAACTCAACTGAAGTTGGTAGAATTACACCAGATTTACACCGGACTGTGCCCAGAATTTGGCCGCTCAAGTATTACATAGCCTCAGAAAGACACTGTTGGTTTGAGAGCTCTGACTACTCAAATCCCTTGCACCTGCAAGTTGTTATATTTGTAAAATGACAAAAATAACTTCAAAGTTTTAAAAGTCTGCTTGATGGATTCCCAGCACACAAACACACATGCCTTCCAACCTGGGTAATTACATTCTGCCCACATATAGTCTCCCTCCAGTTTCAGTTCCCTGCTGTGTGACTGTTGCTGAATGCGAAGAGGTGTGGCTGCTTTTCAGCCAGAGGTGAATGGAAATACTGTACTTCTGGTGACATTCACTCAAACCCTACCCTCAGATATGCATGCAGGGCTCTTACTGACATCGGTGCAAGCCAGGCTGTGTACACTTAATAGCATAATTTGGCCCTTAATTTGTAAATTATTTTGTGATCCTTCAAGCTGAAAGATGCCAGTGTAAGATATTGTTTTATATAAATAATGAGCAGCTGCTTTAACTAGGGTTCCTTTGTTTAATGGGCTTGAGTCAGATTTTTAACCTCACTATAGCACAATAAACATCTTAGTCAGTAATATTGTATTTCCAGAAAGGGGTATCTCCATTGACAGCACAACTACAAAGGAGCCATTATGATGTCAATGCAAGTCAGAAAGCTCCCCTGTTTTCCATCTCCCAATTCTAATCTTCCCTTAACTCCCTCTTACACCAGTTTGAGCCTCACTTATTTCCTCAGTTCTACTCTCTTACATAAGAATGGCCATCTTGGATCAGACAATTGGTCCATCTAGCTCTGTTTTCCGACAGTGGCCAGGCAGTGCCAGATGCTTCAGAGGGAATGAACAGAATAGGGCAATTTATTGAGTGATCCTTGCTCTGTTGTCCAGTCCCAGCTTCTGGCAATCAGAAGTTTAGGGACACCCAGAGCATGGGATTGTGTCCCTGGCCATCTTGGCTAATAGCCACCGATGGATCTATCCTCCATGATCTTCTCATTCTTCTTTGATCTCAGTTATGCTTTTTGGCCTTCACAACATCCCCTGGCAATGAGTTCCACAGGTTGACTGCACATTGTGTGAGGAAGTACTCCCTTTTGTTTTAAACCTGCTGCCTATTAATTTCATTGGGTGACCCCTGCTGCTTATGGAATGTGAAGGGGAAATAATACTTCCTTATTCACTTTCTCCATACCATTTATGATTTTATAGACCTCCATCATCTTCCCCCCCCCCCCTCCAGTCGTCTCTTTTCTAAGATGAACAGTTCCCAGTTTTTTTAATCTCTCCTCATGTGGAAGCTGTTCCATACCCCTAATCATTTCTGTTGCCCTTCTCTGTACTTTTTCCAGTTCTAATAATCTTTTTTGAGATGGAGTGACCAGAACTGCACGTAGTTCTCAAAGTGTGGGCATACCATGGATTTATATAGTGGCATGAAGATATTTTCTGCCTTCTTGTCTATCCATTTCCTATTGGTTCCTAACAGTCTGTTAGCCTTTTTGATTGCCGCTGCACATTGTGGATAGTTCTCTAAAAACATCTGCTCCATGACTCCAAGGTCTTTTTCTTGAGTAGTAGCAGCTAATTTAGACCCAATCATCAGGTATGTATATCAGTTTATATTCCTCCAAATATCTACTATTCTGTGTGTGTAAGCTGAGCTCTGTTGATATTGATGGGAGTTTGTAAAGTAAAACTACATGCTGCTATATACAGTATTAATATGCTACTGATATCCAAGTGGTTTAACTGCTTGGGTCACCTCAGTCACTTGCTCAGTTCCACCATCCACTCCTAGGACCTTCCCCTTACTATAACTGTCCCTTGCTTATAAATCCAGTCCTTTGACTCTCAACTCCTATTGAAATCTATAGCATATGCCAGACAAAGTTATTCATATTATTTTTTGTACTGCTTTATGGCCCCAGTTGAGACTGGGGCCTTATTGTGTTAGATACTTTATAAGCAGACAGTGAGAGAGAGTCTCTGCCCTGAAGTGCTTATTAGTCTAAATAGACAAGACAAATAAAAAATTGGGAGGGGAAACAGAGGCACAAATAGGTGAAGTGACTGGTCCAATACTACAAAACCAGTCAGTGGCAGAGTCAGGACTCCTGACTCCCAATCCAGTGCTCCATCCACTAGACCACACTGGTTCCCCTACTGCATCATGCCAGCAATCTATATGTTTTGCGGGAGTTTTTCTTCTTCTTTTTTTTTTTTACTGAACATTTTAAATTCTTTGAGCTGTATTCCCCAGTCCACCAAGTTCACTTTGCACCACTTATGAAATACAAAGTGAGCCTAACTCAGCCAGAGCCTCCCAGTCGAGGATTGCCCCTGTGTAGGTGGAGTACGGAATCAAGCTCTTCATGTTTTAATTTGTTTTAATTTAGCGAATTGCTGTAATAGTTATGAGCAATGGTTCACAAATTAACAAACACTAATAATATTACTGTCACAGTTCAGGGCAACTGTGGTCCAGCAAGGGCTCCCACTCTAGGCTCACCGCTCCCTCAGCCATCACCTCTCCTGGGTAGTGACATGCATCTCTCCCTCCTGACCAGGGTTTTTGCAAGTTGCACAGTACCCTGCCTACACTGTGAGTTCCTCGCAAGCCAGACTGCCTGAGCTTTGCTTTCTCTCTGGAACAGGTTAATTGCCCATAGTTATAAGTTACCACACAGCGCTTTTTAAGCAAGTACGTTTATTCTTAAGGTGAGAGCATTACAGAGGACCTACACAAATGCTAATAAGCTTATCAGAGCTCACCCCAGCTCCCACAAAGCCTCTGGCCTGTGTCAGCCCTTCCAACCTACCGCTGCCTTGGACAATAGGTCCTTCAGTTTGCTGGATCAGAAAGAAGGCTCGGAGTCCATTTAAACTCAGGCTGTTTATCCAAACGTCCTGTCTTTCTCTGTTGGTCTCTGGAGAATCCAGTCTGAAGCAGTGTATATAAGTCTCTCCAGGTGGTGGTAGCTCTCTGGAGACATTACAACCTGAGTGAATTTGTCTAATCACCCAGCACTGCTCTTAGTTCCTAGAGGGCTGTGGTCACCTTCCCCCATGGAATTACAAACAATCCCTGGCCCACATAAATTTAATATAGTAAGATCCCCCAAAGATATTACGTGAAATTGTCATATTTGTTACAATTACCTTATTCTCCAATGCTCTCCCAGCTCTCTAGAATTGCTACTAATTGCCAAATGAGTTTCCTTGCTCACCGACCCCTCTTTTAGCTCCCTGCGGGTTCCAATCTGCTCTGAACTCTCTCTATGCTGCTCCAATTTGCTGTCTCTCAGCAAATGCAGTCTATTTTTAGAATACAAACTCCTACGGAGATCAATGGGAATGTTTGAACTCAAAACTAGGATACTAGATGATACATTAATAATTTTCATACTTATGCTCCTCTGGTTATTTTTCAGCTGCTGTAGCCTTTCTACCAGTATTTCTTGTGCCACGCAAATCATCTCCCATCTTTCGTCACGCTACTCTGATCATTTTAAATAAATCAATGGGATATAAACACATGTGTAAAGTTAAGTGCATGCTTAAGCACTGTCCTGATTAGGGATGGTCTTAAGCATGTGCTTAAATGCTTTCCTGAATCATGGACTTCATGTCCCTTCCTATCCCCAAGACCCTCTACTTTTTCATTCTAAAATTCACAAGATTCTTGGTAGCCCAGTCCTGCTCCCAGTGATGTCAATAAGGCTTTTGCCATTGATTTCAATGGGAACAAGAGTGAGAACTGTCGTTTGCTAATCTTGTAACAAATTCAATGACGGGCGTTTGAAAATAGGAAGTGATCTAATCTGGGTAAGACCAAACATTGATGCAAACTTACAAAATACACTGGAATAACATTACTGACCTGCAAATACTCAGGAGATTTTTTTTCCCAAACATAAATCTCTCCTCTATCTCTCCCCCCCCCCCCCAAATACCAGACTATTGACTAACTGGCAGTGGATTAAAAATTACATTCTCAAATGCTGCAGCAATGATTCCAAACTGTCAATATATTCTGCTATTTTACTAAACTATAAGTGACTAAAATATGTGAGAGAAGGATTTTTTTAAAAAGGGAAATAAATCTGTGTTTGGGCTGAAATCTTGTGTGTTGCATTTCAGGATGTTGTGGGATGAAATGGCCAAGTTTAATGCTAAAAACATGGAGTGATCCTTTCTAATGGTTAGATGGGAGGGACACTATAATATAGAGGTATGTATGTGTGACTCACTTATATAGTTAAAGACTGTATCCTAATGCATATGTGCTAGGGGGTTGAATTAAAGTTGCATGATCAATCTCTATCCATGCCCCTCCTAGCCTTTGAGTGCTTGACTCTGCCACTTTAATGATGCAACTTTTACATGTGACATTATCTTTGCAAAAAACAGGTGCATATTATTAGCACCAAATATGTACCTAATAGAAAACAAGCAATTGTTCTGCGAGCCCAAAGATGCAGTAAATGCCTCCCACTCAACAAGCTTCCAAACTGGAGACCACATGATGTTTACTTCTCACCAGGACCCATTTATAGATATGTTACTCACCACTGCCACAGTTACACATGCAGAGATAAAAAGAGAAGAAAAAGTACTGCATCTCTTTATACAGTTTGGAATAAAGATTAACCCTTCCCTTTAGCATTATAGTTTGACCAGGTGCCCATATCACAAACCTCTTATACACTATAATCAACAGAAAACATCCAGCATATTTCCCATGTGCTATATGCTGACAACATGCAAATTCAGCAAACTATTAAAGAGAAATCATTGCAGTTATTGGAAAACATCAGTAAATGGGCAGGGACAAGGGTGAGAATTTTAAAAGAGGGAGAAAGGAGCAAATTACAATGGAAAAGGTTTCCTTTAGAGATGTCAGAAGCCACAGAAAAGACTTTTATCCTCAGAGCTTTTAAATGATAGCTGGGCACTCAAAACAAATAAGCATCCTGGGAATGAAAGATATTAAATTCAGTAAAGTAAGAAGGGGACAGAGTTCATGAACTTTCATAAGTCTGAAGCAGAATTGGGATGATATTCCAAACACACAGAACTAAAGAAGGAAAACATGCAAAAAATAAATTCAGGGCCATATCCTTAGTTGGCAGCTTACTTTAGGGAATTGGTACAGTGAAAGGAAAATTTGGATACCCTAATTTTGCCATTTAGCAGGCAAGAGACTTGAAGTTTTAATGGCTCTGTCTTAATTAGTTGGTTTAATTAGTTGCCTTATCATGTTGCCCTTACTTCCTTTCAACTGGCACCATCTGTTGAGATCACCTTCTCCTTTGCATCCGATTTAATATTTATATTATATGTGGGATATCTGGACTGGTAGTCAGCAAAGGTGGAAGAGACAGTAGGAAGTCAAATGTGTTCCAGTTATACATATTAGCACTGAGAACAGGATTAGAGGGAGAAGTTCTAATATCCATGCTTATGTTGGGTGAGGGTTGAGTTAGCAAAGGGAGACTGGCCCTCTTACTTTCCATTAACTAAAGTTAATTGACAAAAAATGTAAAAATGAAAGATTTTTTTAAAACTATTTTTCACTTCGCCCAGTTGGGGGGAAAAGGGAGGTGGTGGGGATGACTGCTAAAAGTAAATAAGAGCAGTGACATTTTTCTCCACAAGGTTTAAAAAAAAGTCAAAAAAATTAATTTTGAAATTTCATCGAAAAACAAACTATGTAGACAAAAATGACATTTTTCCACACAAAAAAATATTTCTTGAAACCATGTTTGTTGACAATAACCTTTTGACCATCTTTATTATTAAACAGCTTTAACATCTCTATCCTTGCTTTCCTTCCTGTTATTGTTCAAGTTGAATTGCATCTCCGTGTAGTGATGATAACAGTGGGAATTAAGGTAAATTTTGACTTTTTTGCAATATTGTAGCTTAGTAGGAAGTGCACAAGGAAGCGCCGATAGAGTTTGTGTAGCAGAATATCTAGTGAACAGAAATAGACCTTCAGACTGCTGGGCAAAGTGTGACATAAAACCATTCCACCTGATGCACTGCTCCTGTTATTTCTTGCTGGGATACCATTGTCGTCATTTCTGCTGCCACATTTCTTGCCGGGCTGCTGTTTGCCCCAATGCTGAATTAACAATTGCTCCTGCAGAAGAGTGACAATTTAGCATGGTGGCCGCTGAGGGCTGTTTCAGACCAATATGTGAAGGGTAAATTTAAAGGCAATTGTCAACTGTGGCATTGTGTTGACCTATGGCCAGCATGAGAGTTTAAGAGGTAATAAATAAAGAACAGATAAGGGTATGTGTTTGCATCTGTTTGGAAGACTTTTGGTCAAAATGCAGTATTATTAGTCTCTGAGTGGTTGCTAGGCTACCCTCCTTTATATTTGGAGACTGCAGGGGCACACCAATTGATTTGTGCAAGCAATTTATGTGGACATTAATCAGCATGAACAAGGAAATAAATGAACACATTAGAGGTGAGAATTTTTTATTCTGGGTGGATGTATTTATCTTAATTCGGTTTTTAAATCAGTTGAAATAATACAACAGCAATTCTTTTTTCAGATTAAAAATCTTTTAACTTTCAGAATTGAAATGGCCAGGTTTTATGTAAGCCCTGATAATGATTCAGTAGAAGTCAATTACTTCTCCAAGGATCTTAAACAATTAAATGTACTTCTTACTCAGATAAATCAGCACACGTGATTGGCTGTCATCAAATCAGTCATGTGACAATGGTAAAGAATTATAGTTTTGAAGAAACCATCCCTATGCCCTCAGAGTCTCTCTTTCACAGCAAATGCTTTGCTGTAAAAACAATCTTTATCAAGAATCAATATTCAACAACAGATTGTCCAGATGAGCCATCAGCTTCACTCTTCTTCCAGCTGGGTTCGCTTTCTGCTCTTCAGGAGAATTTCATCCAGCTGGCTCAGTTTGTTTATCACATCCCAAGGGCACTGAAGGCTTAGAACTCTTCTCAGCCGGGTTTGGAACGAGCAGAACATGTCATCTGGTTCTTCTGTGTTCAATACCTCGATCACTCTTAATTATGGAGGCTATTGGGGTATAGCTATAGTCAATGACAACAGCTGATGTTGCTACCCATATTTTACCTCGTCCATTTTTATCAGTATTAGATCTCCTAGTTTAAGTTCGGATAAACTGGATTCTGATGATTAAAAAAGAAAAACTGAGTCCTCTTAGATTTGGCATATCTCCACTCTGTATCTTTTGAGCGAGAATTTTAAGGACCAGGGGACTTTTTTAACTTTGAAGGTTGACAACATTGCAACATTTTTGAGGCCTTGCTGTTTCCCTCATTTATACTTTTCAGTACATTGTCCTGAAAGGACTGTCCAACTATAATATGAATGTCACAGATAATCATACAAGCTATGGAGAATTCTTCTCATTACATGTAAGTCATAGGCCGAACATAGGATTCCTGAGGTAGACATGTTCTATAAGTTTGGATACGATTTATAGTTGTACTCTTGCTAGTGGCCATTTGAATCAGTTCTGGTTTTTGTGGTGACACTGGCAACCCATTTCCAAACTACACACACGTGTGCTTCAGTAACAGCAGAGCCAGTTGAAAAGTTTCAAATTTCAAAATTTTCCAATAAAAAAAGACTATTTTCACAAAAATAGTAATGAAAAAGGGCTTCATTTTTTGATCATCTCTCATCCTGAGTTTCTGGGGTTTGTAGTACATCCCAAGCCTAAAGCTATCACGACCATGCAAATGTCTTGTTAACTTCTTTGCAAGCCCATACATCCACCAAACATTCTTTCTCTGTTTGGGCATAGCTGGGCTTGAGTCTGAAAACTGTCTGGAATTATAGGCTACAAACTTCCAGGTATCTCCTTGTAAATGAAGTAGCACTCTCCAGGACCCCAGCTTTTGGCATCTGTTGAAATAGCTACAGACGTAGATACATCAAAATATGCCAGTACTGGGGGTGGGAGCAACAGATTATTTATAGCCTCAAAAGTACATTCTGTGCTTTATTTCACATCCACAGAGAGTCTGTTTAAGCAGTTCATAAAGAACTTGGACTTTTGAGGCCAGACTAGGTATAATTTTCTCCAGACTAGTAATCATATAGAGGAACTACATCAGTTCTGGGATATTTTTAGATAGCAGCACTTTAACTACAGCTCTGACTCTTCCTGGAGCTGCCCTCAACTCCCTCTTCACCAATTACATGCCCTAAGACCTGTAGTTCAGTTTGCTGTAGAATGCTTTTCTCTATTCAATTCTTGCACACCACCCTCAATTGCTTTCACAACTTATTTCAGTTTATCATTATGTTTTCCCTCTGAATTCCCATCAACAAAACATCATCTGTGTAAACAGGCCTTGTAGAATCCCATTTAATTTTCTTTGGAGGGTTTCTAGGGAAATTTGTGATGTCGAACAAGAAGCAAGGAAAACAATATCTTCCAAATACACAATGAAAGTTGTCATCATCACACTGTCAAGATGGAGTGATGCCTGCCAAGATCCACTAGTTGCATCTACTGAGGAGAATACTGCTGCACAAGTTAACCCAGAGAGTATAGCTGTACTGCTAGGAAGCATATATCTTTCTCTCCTTATTGCTTCACTCTTTAGGCTGATACAGATACGCATGTATAATAAGCACCACAAGGGGGGAAAATCTCTCAGTTCAGTGAGGCACTTTTAAATTATCAGCCATCCTATCTTGCCTTTGCTTTGGGAGACAGTAGGATGGGCACTCCATAAGAATAGCCCTACTGGGTCAGACCAAAGGTCCATCTAGCCCAATATCCTGTCTTCCAACAGTGGCCAGTGCCAGGTGCCCCAGAGGGAATGACTAGAACAAGTGATTCATCCCCTGTCAAGTGATCCATCCCCTGTTGCTCATTCCCAGCTTCTGGCAAAGAGAGGCTAGGGGCACAATTCCTGCCCATCCTGGTGAATAGCCATTGATGGACCTGTCCTCCATGAATTTATCTAGTTCTTTTTTGAACCCTATTATGGTCTTGGCCTTCACAACATCCTCTGGCAAGGAGTTCCACAGGTTGACTATGTGTTGTGTGAAGAAATACTTCCTTTTATTTGTTTTAAATCTGCTGCCTATTAATTTCATTTGGTGACCCCTGGTTCTTGTGTTATGAAAAGTAGTAAACAACACTTCCTTATCTACTTTCTCTACAGCAGTCATGATTTTGTAGACCTGAATCATATCTCCCCTTAGCTGTCTCTTTTCCAAGCTGAAAAGTCCCAGTCTTATTAATCTCTCCAGCCTGTTCTGAATGCTTAGAACAGAGCCCCTTTTACAGGATCTAACAGGTGATCTTTCCAGTCACACTAGTGGACACAAATAGTTTATTAATAAAGTTACATGAAAATTTAAATGCTTAAAAGTAGTAAAGAATTCACAAGACATTGTAGTTGATTAAGAAATTGTCAAGGACAGAATAGCTCTAGCTCTTCGTTACCCATAATTAGTGTCATAGACAACTTGTACAAGGTAGGTTGCAAAGCTTACTACAAAGCTTCCTCCTCAGCAGGGCCACCCAGAGGATTCAGGGGGCGTGGGGCAAAGTGGGGGAGCTGCGGCGCTTGTACTCACCCGGCGGTGGTCCGGGTCTTCGGCGGCATTTCAGCGGCGGGGGGCCCTTCAGTTGCTCCACGTCTTCGGCAGCACTGAACGGCCCCCCGCCGCCAAAATGCCGCCAAAGACCCAGACCGCCCCTGGGCCAGGGCTCACGGGGCCCCTGTGGGCCTGGGGCAAATTGCCCCACTGCCCCCGCCCCTCTGGGCGGCCCTGCTCCTCAAAGAAATATTCCGCAGATGTCTGTGTTCACTATAAGAGCCTTTAACACTCTGCCAGGTGTGGCTAAGGTTCGCTTAAATAAGGTATGTTGCATGCAGCACCACCTCGTGGCTGAACCGTATAATACAATTTAGCATTTCATTACAGTTAGACGATCTGAGATAAATCCTATCTAGGCAATAGAAACTCAGGAATCATTTTGCAGCAGCAGTAAGGAAGTAAAGGCATAGGGTGAAGCATTAATTGCCTCCTGAGATGTGCGGAGCATTATCAACTGCCATTAACTTCAGTAAGAATCGGAAGTGATTGTTACATTTTAGGATCAGACCTTTAGTGAAAATCAACCATTGGAAAGGAGCCAGCAGCTGGGTTTTGGGGCACCATTGGAACAGAGCGATATTGTCAGCACCCAGTGTTAAAATAAAAGAAATTCAATGCCCTGGTTTTTATTTTTAAAAAGCAAAGACTCACACACAGTGTCCCAGGTTGGACACAATTAAAACTATAACTGATCATTAGTACAGTACAAAATAGACAACTGTGAAAATCAAATGCTAAAAAGCCAAAGAAAGCATTGTTTTTTTAAAAGGGTGAAGGAGAATCTTCTACGGGGGCTGACAGTGATTAAGACCCTGGCTCTGTGACTCAGTGCTTCCATGTGGGCTCCACTCACCCACAGCCAGTTGCAAGACTGGGGTCTAAACTAGGAAATACTGCTGAAAAAGAAGTATTTTCAATATATTTTTATACGTCGGGAGTGATGGGTTGAAGGTGAATGTCCAAGTTCCATGCCACAGGGCTCATCCCAGAGCTTGGTTGCCCACCAGCTGAAGGCATGATGGAAAACAGCTAAAGGGAAGGTTCTGTCAGAGCATAGGCACCTACCAGGATGAGGATCAAGAAGAGGCATGGTCACTGAAGGTACAATATGTGAACTGTGTTACACTCAGCCTCATTATTGTAGGGTCAAACCTAAAGTCCTTGAGTAGGATTTTTCAAAAGCGACTAGTTCCCCAATGTTTGTGTGTCCCTTCTGAGACATTCAATTTTCAGAAAGTGCTGAGCATCTGTTCTCTGAAAATCAGGCCCCTTTAAAAGTGTCTCAAGTTGGGTATCCAGTAACTGAGGCACCCAAAATCACTAGATACTTTTGGAAACCTTATTCCCTACTCTCACACAAGTCCCATTGACTGAGTAAGGACTTCAAGCTTTGGACTTGTTTTGCATACAGGACCAAGATTTGCATAGAAGAACAAGCTATGGCTTGGTCAGGTATAATGTGCTAAAAACAGCCAGTGATCCTGTACTCAGGAACAAATAAATACCAGTGTGTTGATTGTATATAAAAAAAATTATAACCCTGTAAATGTCATCGCCTTTAGCTGTTATGATTACAAAACAACAGGGTGAGGAAAAAAGAGAAACGTTTTAACAATCTTGAGGGACTAAGAGCTCTATGCCAACTTCATTCAGTCATGGTCTTGATGCCGCCTAATGATTAATGGCATTTCCAGCACAACAGGAAACACAAATTATCACATTTATTTTTTTTAAAGAATCAGGGGTGAAGGTCTAGTCAGAAAATAAAAGGATTAGATAAGAGTTAATGCAAATAATACTTTGCACCTCTATAGGGTCTTCCATCAGAAGATATCAAAGTACTTTAAATATACTAGTGAAATACTCTTTTAACATTACTTTGAGGTAGGTAATATATTTACCCCTATGTTACAGATAAGGAAAGTGAGACATGGAGAAGATAAATGTCATGCCCAGGATTCAGGCAAAGCCAGGAATAGTACTAGGTTTGATCAAAAAATTTTCATCTCAACATAAAATTGGAATTTTGACAAAACTAAACATTTTCCTGGCAAGAGTCTGCTGCCCTTAAAAAAATGATATTTTTGTCAGAAAAATGAAAACTCCAAAATGTCTGGGGTTTCAGCCAAAAACTGATCATTTTAGACTGTGTGATCTTCTTTCATTGGCCAAAAGTAAACATTTTCTGCTGAAATTTTGAAAAAATGTGGTGGGTTTTTTTCCATTTTTGTTGAAATTTTCACCATTTTCCAAATCAAACCCAAATTCGTCTTTGAGTCTTGACGGAAGGACTGATTCTGCAAAGACTTGGCACATGAGTAACTTTATGCATGCAAATAGTTTCACTGAAATCAATGGAATTACTCACATATATCAAATTATTCAGGTGAGTAAGTCTTTGCAGGACAGAGCTCTCAACCACAAGCTCAGACTGTCTCTGCCATAAAACTAATAATTGGATTTAGTAAACTATGAATAAAACTTTTATTTTTAAAGTAAGCCATGTTAATAAGCCAAGGAAAATCTGAAACATGAGGCTTATTTTAGATTTCAACCATGTTCACATTTCATTTGGTTCTGGCATGTGGCTCTCCAATGAAACAGGAATCCATTCTTTTAAATTATGCACAAAACTTTCTTGTAAATCTGAATGAACCATGTTAGAAGCAAAACACCACTGGAATGATTCTCTAATTTCACATGGATGTCTAGTGTTATTGTCATACTGCCAGTCACATGATGTCCCAATCAACTGCCATGTTCTCCAGGGCGAAGTTACAAGGAAGACAGTGCTGCCTCTGTTTAAGATTGGCTCATGTTCTCAAGGTTATCGTCATAACGACGTGGGCTAGAAACATAATTCGAAACAAAAGAAAAGCTTCAATTCTGGAATACAGATCTGCAGCGGGGATAGATTGCATGGCAAAATCTGCACATACGTAATTGTGATATACATGAAGCTCTGTTGGTGCTTGTTAAGTACACGTGCAGATTACAAGTGACACTGAGAAGCACTCTTTGCTGACTGGTAAGGTTTATAGAGCTGGAGGTTTTTAAAAAAAGGCTAGGACATTAAATGCAAAAGCACTATGTTAAAACAATGTTAAAGTTATAGATTAATCCCACAAACAGCAAGTAATGTAAAAGTTATCAAGGAAAATACAATCTGTCTACGTGTACATACAAATTAAAATAGAGGACCTGATTCTCCTCTCACCTGAACCCCTAGCATCACTTAAGTCAATTGTTACGTCAGATATACATTGGGGTAGGTGATAGGTGAATCACTGTCACAGTCTTTAATTATTGTGATGGTTCTCAGGGAGTCGAGGAGTGTGAGTCACTTTTTGTTACTCCCTGCCTCCAGTGAGAGGCAGCAGGGTGGCAGCTAGCCCTTTGACCACTCTCCCCTTGAAGCCTTTGTCTGTGTTATCCAGCCCCTGACATTGGCTACTAAAAGAAATTCCAAATTCTCAGTGCCCAAAGGTGCAGTGTACCCCAATTTACCAGTTTTACCTTAAGCCATTTCTCCTGTAAACTGCACAGCACTTGTGAGCACTTATAATAAAACAAAAGCAGGTTTATTTAAGAAAGCATAAAGATTTAACTAGAAATGAAAGAGAATGATGGAAACAATGGGTTACAACACACAACAAAATCATTAAATGCTAATCTGAGTCTACGTGTATCAATAGTTATCACTCCTATACAATAAGGTAGACTTTCCCCCAAAAGTTCAGTCTTTTGCCGAGCTGGTTGGTTTCACAAAAACCAGGCCCCAAACATTCTTGAAAGCCCCCTTACTCTCAGGGGGGGTTCCTCAGTGAATGGATCCAGAGTGCTTCTCCTTTCGCTGTGTGAAAACAGCCTTTTGATTCTATTCACAGCCAGGGCAAAGCTCTATCTGTTGTACTGTTCCTTTCTCACCTCCAAGGATATGCCTACACTGCAAAATAAAAATTATGGCAGCCAAGTCTCAGAGGCCTGGCCTGAAGACCTGGGCTTCAGCTTCGGGGCTCATGCTATAGCACTAAAAATAGCTGTGTAGATGTTCCTGCTTGGGATGGAGCTCAGGCTCTGAGACCCACTCCCCCACCCTATGTTTCAAAGCTGAAGTGCCAGACTGAGTGGGAATGTCTACAGAGTTATTTTAATTCCCGTAGCATGTGCCCTGAGCCTGAATCAGTTGACCCAGGCTCTAGGACTCACTGCTGTGGGTGTTTTTTTGCAATGTAGACATAGCCCAAGAGGTTTCAATTGTTTGGTGGTGTCTCTGATGACTTCCCATTGATAGTTTGGGGAGAGAGCAAGGCTAGTCAACTGAGCCTTGCATTACCTCCACAGTTGATTAGTGAGGAATGACAGCTCCCTCTTGCTTGAATGGCACATCACCTCCTGATGATTAATTTCTACTCCAAGTCCAGGTAAATATTACCTGTAGATACATCTCACAACAATTATGAGTCTTGACAAGTCGGGGCTTTCTGTAGATACTTTCCATGTTACTCTTTATGGACACATACATGATTGTACATTCAACTTCAGTGTCCATATTTCCTAACTTTTCAATGCTTAGCAATACAACCTTAATGTTATATTAACATTATAGATAATTCATACATCCCTCATGATGATAGTACAACCATAATGTTCCTTTAGCACTTGTGGTAACTTGTGCCCACCGTACATTAGTTTTCTTTTAAAAGGAATGGGGTAAGTGGCCGACATCTTACGTTTGAACCCTCTAGACTCGCACATGCAATCAGTTCAAGTCTCAGGAAGAGAAACTTTGCTTTTCATCCTTCCAAGGGGGTCGGAGGGGAGGAAGCATTTCCTGTTGTTTACAATAGGGGATCTTTTGTATAAGACCTTAAAAACAGCGATTCCATCTGCTTTATGTACCCCAGAGGTAGTTGCATTGTAGTGCACAGTATGTATATAATTTGGGAATTGTTTAGGATTACCAGTGCTGTATCCATTTTATATTACAGCTGTTACTGAATTACAAAGTGCAGACATATGAAACGATAAGAAACCAACATCTGGGCATATTGCAACGCTCATCTTTTCCCCCAACTGTTTGAAGGGGATGGTTGAGAGGTAAATTGTGAGTGTGGATAACTGATGATGAAGGTGTTTCCTTCTGGTTGGGAGTTACAGGGGCTGGAACTGCATATGTTTATTTATAGTGGAGTGCATTTTTATATATTAAGTTGTACCAAGCACAACGGGAGTGGCTGGACAGATATTCTCTATTCTGTATGATGCTAGGTTAATAAATAAAATACATTTTAATAAACCTTATGCCTAACATATCATTTACCCATGAGCTGGAGTTTCCAGTGCTCTGATATGTTGCATCATTTCTCCCCTTTAAGAACCTTGCCCTGCAATGTGAAGGTCAATATCATGGTTGACTGGGAGGTTATAGCATTTGGTATTCCTGTTGTGCCATCAAGTTCACAACAGCACTGCATGATTAAGGCCTGACCCTACTAGATGCCCATAACACTTGAGATTAGGCATTTAAAAATTGGGAAAGGATTTACAGTTCTTAGAGCACTATCTTAAGCTGGGCATAGTGTTCCATCATCTCCTCCACACATCCTGATTATTCACGCACCCATGCACACCCATGCACAAGACTTGCCTCCCTTCCACATGAAATCCAACAAGAGACTTAGGAAGGAGAAGAAAACTCTCTAACCTTCCAGTGTTTTCCCCAGATTGGTTAGTATGGGGAGAGGATACAGTAACTCCTCGCTTAACCTTGTAGTTATGTTCCTGAAAAATGCGACTTTAAGTGAAACGATGTTAAGCGAATCCAATTTCCCCATAAGAATTAATGTAAATGGGGAGGGCGGGGTAGGTTCCAGGGACATTTTTTTCACTAGACAAAAAACTATATATTTTTAGAGAGAGAGAGAGAGAATAAGTTTTAAACAAACAATTTAATACTGTACACAGCAATGATGATTGTGAAGCTTGGTTGAGGTGGTGAAGTCAAAGGGTGGAAGAGGGTGGGATATTTCCCAGGGAATGCCTTACTGCTAAATGATGAACTAGCATTCGGCTGAGCCCTCAAGGGTTAACACATTGTTAATGTAGTCTCAGACTCTACAAGGCAGCACTAATGGCGGGAGGGGAGACAGCATGGCAGAGAGAGACAGAGACACACATTGAGTGTGTGAGAGAGAGACGTGCATTGCCCCTTCAAATATGCTGACCCCACTCTAAGTACACTGCCTTTCAAAAGATCAGGAAGTTGAGACAGCAGCTGCAGCCAGCAAGCTCCCTCCGTCCTGAGCGCTGTCCTGTCCCCACCCTGCTCTTTATGGAGAAGGGATAAGCAGGGGGCAGGAGTAGGGGGGAGGGGGACACCCTGACATTAGCCCCCCCATTTCTCCCCACACATAGAGCAAGAATGAGGCTCCCGGGAGCAGCTCCAAGGCAGAGGGCAGGAGCAGCACACGGCAGTGGGGAGAGGGACAGCTGAACTGCCGGCAATTGATAGCCTGCTGGGTGGCTGCTGCACAGGGAACTTAGGGAAGCGGGAAACTGTTGGGGGGCTGCTGGTCCATCCTGGTTCCAAGCCCCCACCAGCTAGCTGCAACGGGCTGCCCTTCCTGCAAGCAGTGGACAAAGCAGGCAGCTGCCAAACAACGTTATAAGGGAGCATTGCGCAACTTTAAATGAGCATGTTCCCTAACTGATCAGCAACATAACAACATTAACCGGGATGACTTTAAGTGAGGCGTTACTGTACCTGTAAGGCTGCTGGCCTGTCTGCCCCAGCCCAGGAATGACTAGTGCCATGTCCAGAATCTTTTCAGATCCTTCCTTCAGGGCACAGTTGCTTATGCTCAGAATAAAACAGTGATATTTGGCGCTGACCTGTGTCAGCAGCCAAAGAAAGAATGGCGTATCACCATAGTGAGCAATCATATGACTGCAAAGAAATTTGAACCCTGTTTCTAGACACATTTGGACAAAACTAGTGAGATGGCATAAAGAATGCTAATCTCCATTCCACCCTGCCCTCTGCTTTGTCTCTCCCCAGCTCCCCGCTCACCTCCTTCCCTCCTCATGCATATCTTCTCCTCTCTTGTTACTGTTACCCCACTTAACATATTATGTCAATGTAGTATTGTCTGGTTTTGTTATTGTCTGATATTGCAGCTTTGACAAGTTGTAAAATTGCTTAATTGCATAATTCTATTGGAGGTCCTGTGAAGCATGTGATCTTTGGAAAGATATATGCGCTGTAAGTCATTCACCCTCTTGGTACTTTTCATTGTCTGTTTCTTTATGAAAATCAATTAAAAATGAATCACAACCCACCTATCCCCCTAAAACTTAGGCACAACAGCCCTTCACAAGACCTAAGGTCACCTGATGAAATTAATAGTCAGCAGGTTGAAAACAAACATGGTCTGTTCCAAGCCCATGCTTGAGCATCCACACTGCACTGTAAACCCAGCAATGCTGTTGTGCACTTGATGGCACAACAGGAATATCAAATGCTGTTCTGTTTATTCTCTCTGAAGTATCTGGCACTGGCCACTGTCAGATCCTGGGCTAGATGGACCATTGGGCTGACCCAATGTGGCTGTTCTTATGTTACATTAACACCAAAACAAAACAGCTCCCAGAGCCTTTTCCTGTTGCCTCTCTCAAGTTGTCTATGCTGCAATCAGTAGTGTGATTGTAGGTTCGGTAGGCGTACACCTGCTCACGTTAGTCTAGCTAGCATGACTGAAAATAACAGTGAAGATGCAGTGGTAGAGCTTTCAGCGTGGGCTAGCAATGTGAGTACATACCCAGGGTCTTGGGCGGGCTTGTACATCCTGCGCTGAAGCCCTTGCCACCACATCTTCACTGCTATGTTTATCTGTGCTAGTTAGAGTAAAACTAGGTAGGTATGCCGACATGAGCTGCAATCAGACATTTGACTGCAGTGTAGACAAGCCTTTCCCTTCAATCCCCCTGCTTGATAACCTACTGCTGGAGCCCATCTTCCTCCTACAGCTCCTTCCAACTGAGCTCTCTCAGACCTTTGTAGGGATCACCTGACCCTTTTCCTCCTGGGTTTAATAACTGACTAGGGCTGGCTGGCCCCCCAGCCCTTGAAGGGGCAGACCATCCTACTACAGTTCCCCTCCACACTGTGAGCAGTGGGTTCCTATCCCACAAGCCCATAGATCTCAGGAAGTCATCTGGAGACCACGCCCATTTCTATAAAAATGCTGTTTCCAAATTGGTGCTGCCTCACCACAAGCACCCTGACAATGTGACTTTGTGAGAGCTGTGAGGCCAGATATTCATCTAGCTGATGCTGCCCTTTGCTATTTATATCAGTATGTCCAAGCCCACATATTTAAAAATTATTACTCTGCTCCCACCCCTGAAACTGTAAGTTTTTAAATAAATTTGGAATTCTTTTTATTTGCCTCTTAGTGTTTTAGTCCTTGGGGGTTCACATTTGTCCAGGTTTTTTCCTGCCACCATGTGAGCTTGTGGTAGGGCCCAAAGGAACCCAACTCAATATCAAGCCCCATTGTGATAGGCCTTGCTTATACATATAACAAAAAGACAGTCCAGCCCCCAGGGGGTTTACAATACTGGTATATGACAAGAGACAGCAGATGAACAAAAGAGACAAACCAGGGGCCATGGTCAGAGTGAAGCAAATATGTTGGGAATAATAAGTAGCAGTGTCAGAATGCCAGCTGCTCAGTCACTGATGCCTAGCAATTAATGCTGGGTTTTTTAATGCAAAAGTGCCATATTTTTAAAGGGATTTAAGCATGTGAAGACTGGGAATGTCTATATTATGAACTAAGCCTGGATTTTGACTCAGGATTGAGCCCACGTCCCTCTTCACTCTACACACAAATCAGTCTGACTGGAGTCTGCAAGCACTCAAGACCTGGGTCCTAGGACCCTGTTAGGGGGGTGAGTAAGAGCTCAAGTCCCACTGAGAATCGGGTCCAAGCCCTGTCATTTTGCAGTGTGGATGCAGCTCAAGCCACAATCCAAGTCGGAAGGTCTGCGGAGTACAGTATGAACGTGTTAGGCTCAGTATTTTCCCTAAGAATTGAAATTAGAGGGGGGTGTTCAAATGTATAGGGAGGGATTGAAAAATGACTAAAAGGGCAACATTGGAACTAGTTGACCATTGGGGTGATGTACCCATAGATGCCTATTGGGATTTTCAAAATGCTTAGGTGCCTAGCTCCCACTGAAACCAATAGGAATTAGGTGCCTATGTGCTTTTGAAAATACCACTAGGTGCCTATCTATAGCATCAGGTGCCTAAATATCTTTAAAAATCTGTTCTCCATCAGCTCCAAGGTTACCATAAAGAGTTATTAGTCATAGTGAAGTATGTATGCAACTGTTCAAGCTACAGTTATACTTTTCTGTAGCAATTATTGCCCATCTTATCAGAAAAGCAACAATGTATATCAACTAGATTCAACATTAATCTTTGGAATTAATTTTTCCAAACAGAATAATTATACAAAGTGTATTGTCTGGAATAGAAATTCACTTACAAGTTAGTACTAAGAAAAAATAATCTTTTGCAACTTAAAGATATACCAAGAGCACTCTAGGCATAAACGCTAGAAAAGAAACAGCAAGTGATTATTGAAAGAAGTGACATCTGTACTGTATCACTTTACTCTGTTGGAGAAGTGGTGGAACATATTCTGTATTTACATTACTAATGCAAAGGGGAGAGGATGGAACAGAAACATTTCTCAGGTAGCCAGGGAAACCCACAAGGGCAAACTGAGAACAGCATGGAGTAAGTACTTTCTTCTGCTTTAATACTTAAATGCAGAAACTAGCAGTTTAATTTGTACAAATCCTGTTCCTAGAAGGAGACTGAGATGATAAGAAATGCCCAGAGGCCTTTGGTGGTAAATACAACAAAAAAGTTCCTTGACATTTAAAGAAATAAACTCAAACCAGACTGGCATCTAAATGAGGTTCCCTTGTTTTGCTCTCTCAAGCTTTGGTGATCATAAATGTTTTGGATAGGAAGCCTATGAACTTTCTAGTGAATGGCGCTTTGGCGCCTCCTCCAGGTGCAAATGACTCCTACAGTTTAAATCTATTTCAGTGCCTGAATCCAACTTCACAATTCAGACAGTGGAATTAACATTTTCCTGGATGTTTTAAGAGCAAAAGCAAAACAGCCATAGAGCTGTACCTCAACCATCACTCTATGCTGAAATTCAGTTTACAATGGGAATTGTGTTTGGTGTTTAGATAATTTCATTTTAGAAGTTGCACAGACATATATCTTAGCGATATAGCTTGGCAGGTGTGTATTTATTTTTAAGCTACAGCAAAGGACTCTAGCCCTGCTTGAGTTTCAGATCTTTCAGAGGTGTACATAAATTTGACATTTTAAGATTGCAGTAGTCAAAACTTGGTGGTCTGTTCTGACTTGTTAATGAAAACAGGCAAATTCATGCCCAGAAATCCCATTAATCCATCCAAGAACTCTCAGCAAAAAGCATCTATGCAATGTGTCGTGCTGTCTGGAGTGACTCACGACTGTGAGTGCCTACCTCAAGGCAGACTGTCAAAAACAGGGCAGACACTGCAAACTGGTGGTGAGTTCTATAATAAGATTTCACCAAGCCAGTGACAAATGTGAACTCCTGGATCACTTTACCAGTCTTACCATGGAGTCACAGACAGTTCCCTCAGACTCTCCAGCCTATCTTGTTACCCAGACAAACTGAACTTTGTGATAAAAGGTCACTTAAACCAAAAATCACACTACATCAGGGTGCTCCCAGTCCCAAGAGACCAGTCACTTACCCCAGATCAATTGGTACTCCAGCTCTCACACCAGAGACAATGCTGGCAGCTAGTTCTACAGTAAACTAACTAACGGTTTATTAGCTAAGAAAAAGGAAATGAGAGTTATTGAGAGGTTAAAGCAGGTAAAATATATGCACAAGTGAGTAACAGTTTGTAATTCTAAATGGCGGCAGTGATGTAATAAACTGCCAGTTTCCCAAAAGTCTTTTCAGGGTACCCAGATTGTCTCTGGGGATCTCTGCTTTGTGTCTGCTTCCCTTTAAGAGTCCAAACAGTCCAGAGATTCAGGATCTTTCCTTGAATCCATACTTATAGCTTCTTCTCACAAAAAACAAGTTGACAGTGTCACTATAATTTGATGATGGAGAATGAAGAATGCATTTTGAATTCTTTAACCTCCAGTCATCACACACAATGACCACTTGCTTTGAAATTAGCACTTTTCTGTTAAAATTCTTCATTTGCATCCAACAAGGCTTCTTTCTCCTTTGATGGGTTATTTAGTTGCAGGGGTGTACACAATGCAAAAGTTTGCTACTACCTTATAATGGGACACAGACAAATGAAAACAATGCAAGTAACATCCCACTAGTTTTCATGAAGTTTAAACACCAAATACACTCTCATACATTTAATAATCACTTTGATCAATATTAACGCACAAGTGAATTGGCCTGAGGCTCTGGCACGAGATGGCACCTGGTCTGCCAGCATCACACCGGGGTCCATTTTGAAACATGATAGAAATATGCCATTCTTTTCCTGAACTGGAAGGCAGATCTGGTACAATGTTGCAACCAACATGAGAAATACTACATTATAGGGATCGGTGGAGGTGGAAGGGGAGGGGGGAAATTGGCTACTAAGTACTAGGAAGCCTTATCATCATTACATGCTAATGCGCTTTTTTCAGACTGATTTTCTAGCTATTAAGCCACAGATTAATAGGTATCTCTGGAGCTAAGTGACTTGGAAAAGGTTTGGTTTCCAAGAATACAAGAGAAGCAGAAAAACAGTAATCGCAATCTTCTTAATTTGGGCAGGGGCTCCCAATTTGTTTATCACCAGTCCAATCTCTCACTGACAGATTGTATTGAAAATGGCCCAGGTTTGGTGAGCTATTTATTTACTATTTTTTTAAAGTTCTCCTTTCAGCCTCTCAAAGCAGCCTCTTCAATAGCTGGGACAGTGTCATTCCACTCAAAGGCAATGTACAGCAGCTATATTACATACACCATTGCCGCACAGTGAAGTAGTGAACAGGATTACACATGGTGTAATTCAGCTATCTGGTTTCTTTCAGTGTGATGCTGGCATGTACAGTATGCAACAGGAGTTGAAACAAGAGACACCAGGCCCAAGTATCTTTGGATGTGTGGGAAGAGTTTAGGTGGAAGGTTTGTCTTGTGATAATATTCAAAAAGCCCAGGGAGGAATGGGGGTTTCATTGTGTGAAGCATCTAACACACCCTTAGGCCTGGTCTACACTATGAGTTTAATTCGAATTTAGCAGTGTTAAATCGAATTAACCCTGCACCCGTCCACACAACGAAGCCATTTCTTTCAAAATAAAGGGCTCTTAAAATTGATTTCTATACTCCTCCCCGACTAGCGGAGTAGCGCCGAAATCGATATTGTCATTTCGAATTAGGTTTAGTGTGCCGCAATTCGATGGTATTGGCCTCTGGGAGCTATCCCACAGTGCACCATTGTGACCTCTCTGGACAGCAATCTGAACTCAGATGCACTGGCCAGGTAGACAGGAAAAGCCCCGCGAACATTTGAATTTCATTTCCTGGTTGCCCAGCACAGGAGAGCACAGGTGACTACAGAGAGCTCATCAGCACAGGTAACCATACAGGCCGATAATCGAAAAAGAGCACCAGCATGGACCGTACGGGAGGTACTGGATCTGATCGCTATATGGGGAGAGGATTCAGTGCTAGCAGAACTTCATTCAAAAAGACGAAATGCCAAAACTTTTGAAAAAATCTCCAAGGGCATGATGGAGAGAGGCCACAATAGGGACTCAGAGCAGTGCCGTGTTAAAGTCAAGGAGCTCAGACAAGCCTATCAGAAAACAAAGGAGGCAAACGGTCGCTCCGGGTCAGAGCCGCAGACATGCCGCTTCTACGCTGAGCTGCATGCAATTCTAGTGGGGGCCGCCACCACTACCCCACCTCTGACCGTGGATTCCGAGGCGGGGGTAATCTCATCAGCCACACCTGAGGATTCTGCGGACGGCGAAGAGGAGGAGGAGGAGGAGGACGAGCTTGCGGAGAGCACACAGCACTCCGTTCTCCCCAACACCCAGGATCTTTTTCTCAGCCTGACTGAAGTACCCTCCCAACCCTCCCAAGCCAGTACCCAAGACCATGACCCCATGGAAGGGACCTCAGGTGAGTTTACCTTTTAAAATATAAAACATGATTTAAAAGAAAGCGTTTTTTAATGATTAATTTGCCCTGAGGACTTGGGATGCATTCGCGGCCAGTACAGCTACTGGAAAAGTCTGTTAACGTGTCTGGGGATGGAGCGGAAATCCTCCAGGGACATCTCCATGAAGCTCTCCTGGAGGTACTCCAAAAGCCTTTGCAGAAGGTTTCTGGGCAGTGCAGCCTTATTCCGTCCTCCATGATAGGACACTTGACCACGCCATGCTAGTAGCAAGTAATCTGGTACCATTGCATGACAAAGCCTGGCAGCGTATGGTCCCGGTGTTTGCTGGCATTCAAGCAACATCCGTTCTTTATCTCGCTGTGTAATCCTCAGGAGAGTGATATCGCTCATGGTAACCTGGTTGAAATACGGGAATTTAATTAAAGGAACAGAGGTGGCCATTCCTACTGGGCTGTTTGCCTGTGGCTGAAAAGAAATCCTTCCCTGTAGTAAGCCAAGCGTGGGGGGGGAGAGGAGGATTGGAGCGGAACTTTTCTCGTATGGCTAGCAGGGATCTTCCCTGATACCAGCCATGCGGAGGGATCTTCCCTGATACCAGCCACACGGTGCGGGGAGGGATAAAGCGATCATCCCAGAGAATTGGGGGTGGGGGGATTAGTTTGTTTTCTGCTGCTGAAGGTTAACAGAAAAACCGCAGCACTCAACGAGCTTTGCTTGGTATGTGGGAAAGGAGGGCGCAGAAGCCAAAAGACAATGGCTTACCATGGCCGCATGCAAGCCGAATTCTGTTGCCTGGACCTGCGCCTGTGATCTCTAGCAGCAAAGCCACAGGCACTCAATATTAAGAGGCAAAATGCGACCTTGCACAGAAAGCACATGTGCTATGTAATGTGAATAGTGTTGTTCACCGTGAAAGAGTATAAGCATTGTTCTGTAAAATGTATCCTTTTAACAAATTCTCTCCTTTTTTCCCTCCCTCCAGCAGCTGCAAATTTTTCAAGCCTCCCTCCTCTGTCCCGAAGGCTATCTCAGATAAGGCATCGGAAAAAGAGGACGCGAGACGAGATGTTCGCGGAAATCATAGAATCCACCCGCAATGAAAGAGCTCATCTGAATGAGTGGAAGGACACAGTTTCAAAGTATAGGAAAGATGCCAGTGAACGTGAGGACAGGAGGGACCAACGTGAGGACATGAGGGACCAACATGAGGACAGAAGGGACCAACGTGAGGAGAGGAGAGACGCTCAAGATGAGAGGTGGCGGCAGGAAGATCAGAGGAGGCAGGATGCAATGCTGGAGCTGCTGTGTGAGCAAACAGACATGCTCCAGTGTCTGGTGGAGCTTCAGGAACGGCAGCAGGATCACAGACTGCCGCTGCAGCCCCTGTATAACCACCCTCCCCCCTCACCATGTTCCATAGCCTCCTCACCCAGACGTGTAAGAACGCAGGGGGAGGAGGCTCCGTGCACCCTCTCATTCCACCCCAGTGGACAGCCCAAGCAAAAGGCTGTCATTATTTTAACCTTTTTTTAGTGGCCTTTTCCTTCCCTCTGATCCCCCTCCCAAACCCCACCCGGGCTACCTTGTCAGTTCTCTCCCTCTTTTTATAATCAATTAATAAAGAATACATTATTTTTAAACGATAGTGACTTTATTTCCTTTGAAAGCAAGCTGTGATCGAAGGGGGAGGGTGGGTTGCCTACAGAGAATGAGTCAATAAAGGGGGCGGGTTTTCATCAAGGAGAAACAAACAGAACTTTCACACGGTAACCTGGCCAATCATGAAACTGGTTTTCAAAGCTTCTGTGATGCGCAGCGCTTCCTGGTGTGCTCTTCTATCGCCCTGGTGTCTGGTTGCGCGTAATCAGCAGCCAGGCGATTTGCCTCAGCCTCCCACCCCGCCATAAAGGTCTCCCCCTTACTCTCACAGAGATTGTGGAGCACACAGCAAGCAGCAATAACAATGGGGATATTGGTTTGGCTGAGGTCTGAGCAAGTCAGTAAAGTGCGCCAGCGACCTTTTAAATGGCCAAATGCACATTCCACCGCCATTCTGCACTTGCTCAGCCTGTAGTTGAACAGCTCCTGACTCCTGTCCAGGCTGCCTGTGTATGGCTTCATGAGCCATGGCATTAAGGGGTAGGCTGGGTCCCCAAGGATAACTATAGGCATTTCAACATCCCCAATGGTTATTTTCCGGTCTGGGAAGTAAGTCCCTTGCTGCAGCCATTTAAACAGAGTAGTGTTCCTGAAGATGCGAGCGTCATGAACCCTTCCTGGCCAGCCCACGTTGATGTTGGTGAACTGTCCCCTGTGATCCACCAGTGCTTGCAGCACCATTGAAAAATAACCCTTGCGGTTTATGTACTGGGTACCCTGGTGCTCCGGTGCCAAGATAGGTATATGGATTCCATCTATCGCCCCACCACAGTTAGGGAATCCCATTGCAGCAAAGCCATCCACTATGGCCTGCACATTTCCCAGAGTCACTACCTTTAGTAGCAGCAGCTCAGTGATTGCTTTGGCTACTTGTATGACAGCAGCCCCCACAGTAGATTTGCCCACTGGAAATTGATTCCCGACTGACCGGTAGCTGTCTGGCATTGCAAGCTTCCACAGGGCTATCGCCACGCGCTTCTCAACTGTGAGGGCTACTCTCATCCTGGTATTCTGGCGCTTCAGGGCAGGGGAAAGCAAGTCACAAAGTTCCATGAAAGTGCCCTTACGCATGCGAAAGTTTTGCAGCCACTGGGAATCGTCCCACACCTGCAACACTATGCGGTCCCACCTGTCTGTGCTTGTTTCCTGGGCCCAGAATTGGCGTCCCACGGATAGAACCTGCCCCATCAACAACATGATCTCCAAAGTGCCGGGACCCGCGGTTTGAGAGAAGTCTGTGTCCATGTCCATGTCAATGTCCTCATCACTCTCATCACTGCGCAGCTGTCGCCGCCTCCTCCTTGCCTCATTTTTCTGGTCCTGGTTCAGCATAAACTGCACAATAATGCGCGAGGTGTTTACAATGTTCATGACTGCTGTCTTGAGCTGAGCGGGCTCCATGCTTGCTGTGGTATGGCGTCTGCTGTGTTCACCCAGGAAAAAAGGCACGAAATGGTTGTCTGCCGTTGCTTTCATGGAGGGAGGGGTGAGGCTGTACCCAGAACAACCTGTGACAATGTTTTTTGCCCCTTCAGGCACTGGGATCTCAACCCAGAATTCCAATGGGCGGGGGAGACCGCAGGAACTATGGGATAGCTATGGGATAACTACCCACAGTGCAATGCTCTGGAAATCGACGCTAGCCCCGGTACATAGACGCACACCGCCAAATTAATGTGCTTAGTGTGGCCGCATACATTCGACTTTATACAATCTGTTTCCAAAATTCAAATTCTGTACATTCGGATTAATCCCGTAGTGTAGACATACCCTTAGAAAGTGACCAAGTCTCTGCCCTGAAGAGTTTATGATCTAACTTGAAGCAAGATGAATGTACCAAGCAATAGGAGGGAAGGAGGAAGGTGCATGTGGAAAGAGGGCGAGTACGAGCTGTCAAAATCTGTCAGATCCACACGTCCTGCATCCTCTTTTGAAAGTTTAACACTCTTGCCTTGGACTTCACACCATCCTCTCTGCCTCATGCCTGTACAAGAGAGAGAGGTCTTTATAGGCTCAGGAACCTGGAGAACCAGCCTGTGCGTAATGGATAACATCGTCTCAGAGCTGGATAAGCAACCAAGCAAGGCATTGCCCTTATGCTGCTAGTTTGAACGGACACTGAACTGTCCATGGTAGAGCCATCTAGTCCATATAGGCTGTGCTTAATTTCCTTCATTATCTTTGTTTCTTTGAAACTATTACAAGTACCATGTTAATTATCGCCACTTTTGAGAGCTTATTGTTCAGTTAAATATTTAAACTGTGCAGCCTCTAGCCCACAATGAGCCTTTCCTAAGAGCTGCTTGTGTGTTACAGCAGGTGTGAGGGAGAAGGCCAGGAGGGAGAGAACAGAGGCAACAAGTAACTGTTGATAGTGGGTGACGGGCATAATTCTGAACCCACTCCCTGAGAAAAAAAGAAATAAAAATATAAAATCTGGCAGAAATCTAGGGAGGCACTTAACTCTGCATGCCCGTCCCCACCATGAGTCGCCTCTGGGACGGAAATACAAGGTTGTTATTTAAAATACCTTAAAATGTTCTTGGTATACAGTATATTTTATTTGTTCATACATTCTTCTTGTTTTTAATGGGAGTTCACAGCCTAAGATCAGTGAGCATTTAGAAAAGAAGCACAGAGGAAGGGTCAGAATAGCATTAAGAACAGGCAGGCATTGTCGGACTAGTTGAAATTTTTTTATCATAATTGATTTTTGATGTAAAATTGGGATTTTGACTCAATGAAATTTTTTGAAAAGTGTCTGCTTTCCATAGAATATTACAATCTTTGTCAAAAAATCAAATATCTGAAAATCCTAAATGTAAATAACTGTAATGCAGATTTATTTTTAAAAAGGCACCACAGGAGGTCCTGGCAATTACGGGCCAGTAATCCTAATTTCAGTACCAGGCAAATTGATTGAAACTAGAGTAAAGTACAGAATTATCAGGCACATAGATGAATACGATAAATTGGGGAAGAGTCAACACAGCTTTTGTAAAGGGAAATCATCCCTCACCAATCTATTTGAATTCTTTGAGGGGGGTCAACAAATATTTGGACAAAGGTGATCCAGGGGATACAGTATTCTTGGATTTTCATAAAACCTTTGACAAGATCCCTCTCCAAAAGGCTTTTAAGCAAAGTAGGCAGTCATGGGATAAGAGGGAAGGTTCTCTCATTGATCAGTAACTGGTTAAAAGATAGGAAACAAAGGGTAGGCATAAATGCTCAGTCTTCACAGTGGAGAGAGGTAAATAGCTGGGTCCCCAAAAATCTGTACTGGGACCTATGGTGTTTCACATATTCCTAAATGATCTGGAAGGAGAGGTAAACAGCAAGGTGGTGAAGTTTGCAGGCTGTCAAAACTACTCAAAATAGTTAAGTCCAAAACTGACTGTGAAGAGTTACAAAGGGCTCTTACAAAAATGGGTGAAAGATAATGGCAAATGAAAATTAGTGGTGATATGTGCAAAGTAATGCACATTGGAAAACATAATCACAACCAGACATACAAAATGATGGTGTGACGTGGTGTATCAACCTCACACTGGCCCAGTTCGGGTTAACCACACTCTGTGGATTGAAGAGGCCAAACCCCCTCACCCCTCCTAGGCATGCTCAGACTGGAGACAAGGTATAAAAAGGAGCAGCTCAGTGCAATCTGGTCTGACTGAGGAGGAGAGCGGACATGTGTTGCAGGTTCCTGCCAGGAAGCTGCAAGAGCTCCAGCCTACAGAGGCCAACCACGCTGAGGTCCCTGCAGAAACTCTATCGACCGCCATGGATGACAGAGAAGAATTTGTTCGCATCGGGAAACTACCGATGCTGGAAGTGAGGGTAGGAAACAACATAGGGAATAGAATTGTGGCAGGGAGCGACCGAGCCTGAACGCAGCAGAATCAATTCCTCAGGGCCCTGGGTCAAGACCCAGTGAAGTAGGGTGGGCCTGGGTCTCCCTACCCCACACCATACCCACATTGGGTGTGGTCACCACCCCGAGGAGCATGCCTTGAATGCTAGACCCTGGACACTGGGCCATGCCGCCTTGAACACAAGAGCAGCTGTATAGACTCTAGCCACTGGGCCACACTGGCAGTTGTTTTGCCCTAGGGGCAAGAGACAGTCCAAGGAACTCTTGCCACTTGAGCCGTAACCCCTGTTTTTCATCTTTCTCAGCCTAACTCCCCATGGCGGGGTGTATCAACCCCATGACAGATGGAGTCTAAATTAGCTGTTACCACTCAACAAAGAGATTTTTTGAGTCCTTGTGGCTAGTTCTCTGAAAATATCTACTCAATATGCAGTGGCGGTCAGAAAAGCAAACAGAATGTTAGGAACCATCAGGAAAGAGATTCCACCTCATGTCCAGGCACTGTCACAACCCCTGCAAAGACCTCCTCACCCAAGCCCATGCAAGTGGACATAACAGAGACCTAACTGGACCCTTCTGAATGGAAACACTGATGGCGAGAGAACTTTGTGTTTCCACTGTGGTGGCACTAGCCACATGCTGTATGTCTGGTCCTCCTATGTCCTTGAACCCCGGGGTTATGGGAAACAACCATACCCAGCCTCAGTAAGGGGGTTGAGTCTCAGCAACATTGGGAAAACTCCACCACCCCCCTCTAGCAACCTATTCTGGGCACCTGGCTTGATACACTGAAAATGTCCTCACAACTACAACTCCAGTTACAACTCCGGCTCTGGGATTCTGGACAGGTACTTCTCTCCCCATCCTCCCCCCCCCACTCCCCAAAGGCTACCCTGGCTCCAGTACTTGGCTTACCCGTACAGTGGAACTCTGCCACCGATTTAATTGAGACAATCGATGGATCACTTCCTCTGCGGCTGTTAGTCAGAAAACTACAATTTTGGAGGTGAAGGTTGGGGAGCACCATAAGCTTCTCTGATTCAGCCTTCTCCAATCCCTGCACCTCCCTTTGTTACTCAGAATCCCCTGGTTGGTGAAATATGATCCGCATATCTCCTGGCATCAGAACACCATGACATTTAATTTTGAATTTTGCCAGGACAACTGCCTCCTGTCTTCCAAGCTCAACTCTCAAGAACCTCAGGTCAGATGCTTTGTCCAGGCTTCAGAAACAGTGAGAGATGCTTGGGCAACAGGGAAGGCTTCCATGCTAGTAGGGTCAGCTGTCACAGTTCCTGCAAAATACCAAGAGTTTTAAGATGTATCCAAAAAACAAATGCAGACATACTACCCCCTCACTGGGAATATGACAGCCTGATCAATTTACAGCCTGGAGCCAAGATTCTGTTTAGCTAAATACATTCCATCTCAGAACCTGATTTAGCCACCCTTAAGCACTGCATCCACAAGAATCTGAAGAAAGGCTTTATCCAGACTTCCACGTCCCTGACAGGGGCCCCTGTCCTCTTTGTGAAAAAGAAAGACAGCTTCCTTAGACTCTGGGTTGACTACTGTGCCTAAATAAAATCACAGTGTGGAATTGATACCTGCTACCCCTGATCCCAGAACTCTGGATTGGGTAAGAACAGCCTGAGTATTCACCAAGTTAGACCTTAGCGGGGCATACATCCTAGTCAGAGTCCAGTCAGGGATTAATGGAAAACCACTTTTCACACTTTGTATGGCCAATTCAAAAATCTGGTAATGCTTTTGGACCTATTCATGCACCTTCTACCTTTCAGCATCTAATTAATGATGTTTTACGAGATATGCTGGACCAGTATGTGGTTGGCTATTTATGTGACATTCTAATTTACTCTGAAGACCAAGTTATGCACAACCAGCATGTGTGCAAAGTCCTATAAAGATGCCATCAATAGGGACTCTATGCTAAGCTGCAGAAATGCATCTTCGGTCAACCCACCATGGAATTCTTAGGCTACATTCTGTCCGCCAAGGAAGTCTGCAAGGATCCCTGGAAGGTGGAAGTGGTTCACGACTGGGCAACCCAGTGAAGCATTGAAGAAATTCAGCACTTTATTGGGTTTGTGAATTTCTATGGAACTACTTTATATGGAACCACTCCTGAATCCTGGCCCCTATGACCTCTCTGATGCAAAAAACCACCAAGTTTTCTTGGATGCCAGAAGCCCGAGAAGTCTCTGATCATCCGAAGGTAGCATTCATCTCTGTGCCCATCCTCATACATCCTGACCTAAGTCAGCTGTTCATCCTGGAAACCAAAGCTTCCAATGTCACCATTGGGGTGGTGCTGTCCCAGAAACAGGGCCTTGACCCAGAAGTTCATCCTGGTGCATACTATTCTTGCAGTTCACTCCTGCAAGCATAATTGTGAAATTTCGGGGAAGGAGCTGATTGCCATCAAAGTGGTTTTTGAGAACTGGAGGCATGATCTAGAAGGAGCCAGACACCCAGTTCAGGTGTTCACTGATCACAAAAATCTAGAACACCTGCATTCTGCTAAAGTCCTAACCCAACAAAAGCTATGCAGAGCTCTTTTTTTTTTCTAGGTTTGATTTTACTATCGCCTAACACCCTGGCTCCTGCAACAGTAAGCTGGATGCTGTGTCCCACAAAGGGGAGTATGCCGATGATCCTAAGGGATCTGAAGAAGAGCCTCCTGCATCCTGAAACCACATCATTTCCTCGGAGGATCATCACTATCTGATTTGTTCATGACCATACGTTCTGCCCTACCAAGTGACCCCTTCATCCAGACACTCCAAACTTCCAACACTGAACCCCAGGGTAAGCTCACACAAAAGGATGGACTCCTGCTCATTCATGGGCACATCTAAATCCCTCAGGGACACCCCTGTTTGGAGGCCCTATGCATTTGCCATGACATCCCCTGTGCCGGGCAAGGCAAAGACCACTCCCATGACACACTGGTCATTCTGGTGGCCAAAACTGTGGTCTGGCTTTCAGGCCTATGTCAGATCTTGCAACACCTGTGGTCACACCAAAGTTCCCCAAACAAAAACCTTTGAGATGTGAATACCCACTGAGACCCCCTTGAGGCCTTGGGCTAAATTACAATGGACTTCATTATTGAACTAACAGAATCTGAGGGATACCATACCATACTGATAGTAGTGCATCAACTGACAAAGATGGCACACTTCATTCTCTGTGCACATCTTCCCACCACCAACGATACTGCTCATCTCCTCATCACATGTGTGTTCTGCCTTCATCACCTCCTGGACCATATTATCTCAAACTGGGGTTCCCAGTTTATTTCTCAGTTTTGACAGGAGGTGTTCTTCTTCTTAGAGGTGTTGTCTCCGTGCATCAACTGCCTACCACCCACAAACCAATGGCCAATCAGAAAGAGTGAATCAAGTGTTGGAACAATACCTGTGATGCTTCAAAAGCCAACACGAAAATGACTGGGCTTCACTGATTCCATACATAGAATTCACATACAACAATGAAGACCATGCCTCAACCAAACTGAGCCTGTTTTGTTGTTGTTGTTGTTGTTGTTTTTTTTTTTTGCAAATTATGGTTGCCACTCCTGTTTTCAGCATGCACTGCTCACAGTACCCACATTTCCTGGTTCTTCAAATCCATCAAACACAGGAAGAGTTGAAATAAAACCTAGATGTAGCCAACACTGCATACAAACATCAGGCTGATCATCACCAGCAGAAGGGCCCTACATCTGCAGTAGAACAAAAGGTATGGCTACCCACCAAAGACCTGAAGACAGGCAGACCCTTATGTAAACTTGGACCACCAGTACCTAGGACTCTACCAGATCTGTAGGCAAATCAATCCTGTAACCTTTGAACTCAACTTCCCTGCTATCTTAAGGTGCACCCTGTATTCTGTGTCTCCCTCCTAAACCCTTCTCTGACAATTCCTTTCCCAAACAAAAACAACCTCTCCTTCCACCAGGCCAATACCTTGTCCACAAGATCCTAGACTCCCAGATACAAAGAGGGAAGATATGGTAACTCATTGACTGGGAAGAGAACAGGCCAGAAGAGTGGTCCTGTGAACCAGATCATTATACACACGCTCCCAAGAGCCTTCCATAGAACCCATCCAGACAAACCTGGTCCTCAGTCACCCCAATGGAGCAGTGATGTCAAATCCTAGTGAGGTAAATAGAAAGGAGCATAAACACTGCCAAATTAAGAGTAAAAATGTAATAAGAAAAGCAAAAAAGGAGTTTGAGAAAAGCAAAATGTTTGTAAGTACATCAGAAGCAGGAAGCCTGCTAAACAACCAGTGGGCCCCCTGTATGATCGAGATAAAAAAGGAGCACTTACGATAAAGTCATTGCGGAGAAACTAAATGAATTCTTTGCTTCAGTCTTCACGGCTGAGGATGTTAGGGAGATTCCCAAACCTGAGCCGTCCTTTGTAGGTGACAAATCTGAGGAATTGTCACAGATTGAAATGTCATTAGAAGAGGTTTTGGAATTAATTGATAAACTGAACAATAACAAGTCACCGGGACCAGATGGCATTCCCCCATGAGTTCTGAAAGAACTCAAATGTGAAATTGTGGAACTATTAACTACGGTTTGTAACTTGTCCTTTAAATCGGCTTCTGTACCCAATGACTGGAAGATAGTTAGAGGTGATCCCGGCAATTACAGACCGGTAAGTCTAACGTCAGTACCGGGCAAATTAGTTGAAACAATAGTTGAAACAATAGTAAAGAATAAAATTGTCAGACACATAGAAGAACATAAATTGTTGGGCAAAAGTCAACATGGTTTCTGTAAACATAAACATCATGTCTTACTAATCTATTAGAGTTCTTTGAAGGGGTCAACAAACATGTGGACAAGGGGGAGCCAGTGGACATAGTGTACTTAGATTTCCATAAAGCCTTTGACAAGGTCCCTCACCAAAGGCTCTTACGTAAATTAAGTTGTCATGGGATAAGAGGGAAGATCCTTTCATGGACTGAGAACTGGTTAAAAGGGTAGGAATAAATGGTAAATTTTCAGAATGGAAAGGAGTAACTAGTGGTGTTCCCCGAGGGTCAGACCTAGGACCAATTCTATTCAACTTATTCATAAATGATCTGGAGAAAGGGGTAAACAGTGAGGTGGCAAAGTTTGCAGACGATACTAAACTGCTCAAGATAGTTAAGACCAAAGCAGACTGTGAAGAACTTCAAAAAGATCTCACAAAACTAAGTGATTGGGCAACAAAATGGCAAATGAAATTTAATGTGGATAAATGTAAAGTAATGCACATTGGAAAAAATACTCCAACTATACATACAATATGATGGGGGCTAATTTAGCTACAACTAATCAGGAAAGAGATCTTGGAGTCATCGTGGATAGTTCTCTGAAGATGCCAAGCAGTGTGCAGCAGCAGTCAAAAAAGCAAACAGGATGTTAGGAATCATTAAAAAAGGGGAAGAGAATAAGATGGAGAATATCTTATTGCCCTTATATAAATCCATGGTACGCCCACATCTTGAATACTGCGTACAGATGTAGTCTCCTCATCTCAAAAAAGATAAACTGGCATTAGAAAAGGTTCAGAGAAGGGCAACTAAAATGATTAGGGGTTTGGAATGGGTCCCATATGAGGAGAGATTAAAGAGGCTAGGACTTTTCAGCTTGGAAAAGAGGAGACTAAGGGGGGATATGATAGAGGTATATAAAATCATGAGTGGTGTGGAGAAGGTGAATAAAGAAAAGTTATTTACTTGTTCCCATAATATCAGAACTAGGGGCCACCAAATGAAATTAATGGGCAGCAGGTTTAAAACAAATGAAAGGAAGTTCTTCTTTACACAGCGTATAGTCAACCTGTGGTACTCCTTGCCTGAGGAGGTTGTGAAGGCTTAGGACTGTCGTGGTCAAAGACACCCACGCATTGATTTTAGTTTACAGACTCCAGCCTGAGGCCAGTTTATTGACATACATACCAGTGCACTGGGGTGCAGTCCGAAGACTGACACACCTAGGACCGCTCGCAGGCGGCTTTTATTTCATTAAACCACAAGCAAAGTACAAACAATACATCATGAGTTAAGAAATTGGGGTGGGGTCAGTCCCCCCTTCCCGGCACCTTCCTTATTATTTTCCGAGAATTGGGTGTTTTATTTGGGTACAGGGGCGCTTGGTGGTTTTCCCCCAGGGGTGGAACTTGGCACCAGTTTGGGTAAATTTCTTGGCAAGGTACATGTTATTTTCTGGGGTTTTACAGTTAAGGGTTAAGGGGGTTACCATGGGATGCCTAAAGAAGATCTATGATTGGCTAGTTTTGCAGATAGCTGGAATTGGAAAGTTTGCAGATAGCTGCAACTGCAAGAGTGATCAGCTCGTTGCAAAAGCAATTTCTTAATGTAAGCGGATATTCTGTTTTCATAAACAAGCGGTTATTATTATATTTCATAAACTTGTGGTTATTATATTGCTAAAGCAGTTTCTGTCGTAGCCTTTAGCATTGTTCTTTGTTTTTCCTCCCCCCCCCCTCTGGCCATTACCCTTCACCGAGCTTGGCAGAGAACCATGCAGTTCAGTCTTGTTCAGGCCTTGGCCTGTACTGCTTTTATACAGGCCGTCAGCATTAACAGTCCTCTGTTAAGGGGTCCGAATCTAGGCCTTTAGAGTCACTCTGGTTCTTAAAAAGAAGCCCTCCCCCCAGTTCCCGTTCCCCACAGGACTATAACAGGGTTTAAAAGAGAACTAGATAAATTCATGGAGGTTTAGTCCATTAATGGCTATTATCCAGGATGAGTAAGGAATGGTGTCCCTAGCCTCTGTTTGTCAGAGGGTAGAGATGGATGGCAGGAGAGAGATCACTTGATCATTACCTGTTAGGTTCACTCCCTCTGGGGCACCTGGCATTGGCCACTGTCGGCAGACAGGATACTGGGCTGGATGGACCTTTGATCTGACCCAGTATCGCCATTCTTATGACCCCAATATTGAATGAAGTCTACCGGCTCCCTAGGTGCCATCCTTACCTACTGTACCATGCCGGTGCACTGAACTGCTGCCACTAACCAACAATCTTAGTAATAAATGCTACAGACCCGCAGCAATCAGGCTCCAAGCCCCTGATTGGATGGACAGGCAGCATTCTCACTGGTTATCTGGACTATACAAAGACCCCAATAGGAAGAGGAAGCTGTCTGAGCAATAGACCATTGCCTATTGGTTGTTGCCTTTCCCAACCTTGCCTCATCACCTCACCCAACCTCACCTTCCTAACCCGCTGACCCAGCGCCATGGATTTGATCTTCTGACTACTGACCCAGGTGAGAATTCTGATCACTGCCCTGGACTGCCTCTGATACAATTGACCTTCTGGCTACCCAACCATCTGCATATACTTGACTACTGCTCTGGACTACCCCCTAGCCCTCCTTGGCCAACAGGCATTACACGTGGAAAGGGCAAAGGAGAGCACCTTCACACAGCTGGTAAATTTGGTGTTTTTCTTTGTATAAAGGGTTTAAAAAGGGACATATGTAAAGTACTCAGAGTGTATGACCCTCTGAACTGTCCTGACATGTGAGACACTTCTTTGAGGAAGCCTTAGATGAAGGAATATCCCAGTCCTGACAGCTTGAAAAATGTCTCCTCTCTTTCCTGAGAGAACATTTCTGCTCTTAAAAATTTAATTGTACCTTCCTTCTGATAGTCCTTCCCTGTTCCCTCCCCCATACAAAAAAGCACTCAAACCCATATATACATCGATCAATTGAATAGGCTACAGACCAACTCACAAAAGCAAGGGAATTCAGAAATTGATATCTAAAGGACAATGTGCCCTTAATTTATCTCTGCCTACCCAATGGAGGGTATAGAGTCTGTTACTGGAAAACTCTGGGACTGACACAGGGCCCGGGAACAACAGAGCAGTGACAGTGGTAAGTCTGCTTCCCTGGCTTCTGCCTATTTAAGCCTGAACATACATTTTTAAGGCTTTGTATATTTACATTTTATTCCATTTCTATAAACATTTGTGCTTGTTTAGTTTTCAGTATAAGGGCTGCATCCCCAAAGGTTTAAAATAATACCATCTATTTACTGACATGGGTTCCCCTCCCCTGAGTTGGAGCAGTCTTGCTATGAGAATGCTTTTTTGGTTCTTTCATGTTTCTTCAGTAAAAGTACTTATATTCTTTGTCTGCCCCTTGTTTGCTTGCTTGTTTGTGAGTTTGTTTGGAACAGGAAGAGTGCAGATTGCACTCTTTTTTGATTGCTGTTGTTTGCTCCAGGAGTGCCTTTGTGCATCATGAGTGGCTCTGTATGGTTGTGCTGGGCATAGTAGCAATTTAGAACAAGGTTTGCTCCAAGGCAACAAACATGAACAAAACCCAAGAGACTTAAAAGCAGAAGGATTAATAACAGTGTTATCAAATCAAAGTAAATGTTACCAAAGGGGAGAGGAACTTCTGACTACGGGCCTCAATGCTGAGGCTTTTACTCTGTCCTTGTCGGTGATTAGGATTTATTGCATTGGTGGTCAATTACAGATGTAGTTGCACCAATGCAATCCCTAAATGTAGACAAGGAAAGCCATTGTTCATACTGGTTTGTTTGTACTGATTTCAAGCAGAGGTTTGCTTAACTGGCTTTTGTTATCTACACTTGAGGTTTTCCCCAGAGCAGCTACAACATGCCAATGCCCAAACGTGGAATATAACGTGATACAGGCTCAGAATGAGAGAGACCAAAACATTATTCAAGTAGGAAACTTTAAAATGTTGTAAAAAGAAGAACAGGAGTACTTGTGGCACCTTAGAGACTAACAAATTTATTAGAGCATAAGCTTTCGTGGACTACAGCCCACTTCTTCGGAAAGCTTATGCTCTAATAAATTTGTTAGTCTCTAAGGTGCCACAAGTACTCCTGTTCTTTTTTTTGCGGATACAGACTAACACGGCTGCTACTCTGAAACCTGTTAAAATGTTGTGGGATTCATTCACTTAATGTAATCAATTTGGACTTCAGAGTCAATTTCGTGATTCTTTATTTACCATGTTAATAGTTTTCAACAAGAAAAGTGACAGGACATCCAATTTGTGTGGCACAGAGGTAACCTTGGCACTAAAATGAGTGACATCCATCAAAATGAAGTACGGGTGAGATCACGCAGCTGCACCAGTTGTTGGCCATCAATGGCTGACTCAGGTCTAATTCCAAATACAGATAAGGCCTCAAGACTGGCAAACTGTCACTGAACCCAATGGGAGTTTGCCTAACTACAGACTGAGGGAGAAAGGAGCAAGGATCTCTAGATTTGGCTCCATATATTTAAAACTGTCCTATTTAAAGGCAATAGAAAACATTCCTTATAAGTAGCCTATATAACATCAGTACAAAGTTTCAAATTAGATGACAAAAAATCCAAAGTACATTTAAAAAGTAATTTAGATGATTTCTGAGTGCAGGACTGTGAAAACGTAATTAGGTCGTCTCCTATCAAATGATAGGAGGAAAAACTTATGAAATGAAATGATGAGGGGACTAAGTCTATGAGAAATAAATCAGCTTGATTGCCATGTCCAACCCATGATATTTCGAATCACTCTGTCAGTTTAATTGACTACAATTTATGTAAATTTGATAAAAATGAGTTGTGCCATTAATAAGGGATTGAGTTGCATGTTGTGTGTTTGAGAGCACTTAGCCCTTTACTCTGATTAAGGTACTTACAATCTATGGTGCTGAAGACATTTTGAACTTTGTATTATTTATTATAGGCTCGTCACCATAATGTATGGGTGTACTGCACCTGGCTTAAACTGATGATATAATTCCCCTGTATAGGGAGGTAAAACCACCATATAATCTCATTCATAGCTCTGTAACTATGTTCTGTTTGATGCTCTCAAGAAAAATCATATATTATGTATTTTTCTCCTGCAGACCATAACATTTCTAATGACCAAAGGCAACTGGATCCACATGAAGGGGCCTTTAAGCCCATGCAAAGCTCCATTTATGTCAGTGAGACTTTCTGTGGGAATCAGGGTCTGTCTACGCAGATCGTATTGTAGAGATGGAGCCTTAGATTTTAGGGATAGATGATCACATGTTCAGAAAGTTCTATGGAGACTGCATTCCAACTGTTTTTTTTTAACTGATATAATTCATATTGCGTATGTAGAGAGGTAGGCAAGAGGAAGAGCAATGGCTGTGCTCCATCTTCCCACATACTCTATCCAGCACAACTGGCCAGCATCTCAGGGAAGTAAGCTGTTCCACCAAAAGGGAGACCTGCACCCCTGGTAGCTTCCAGAGGCAGCCTATGTTTCTGGGCTTATTTGTAGGATACAACTTTGCACTGCTTCCAACTCAGCAGTGATTAAACAGCAAACTAATCCTTAGAAAGTTATGCAAGAACAGCACTGTTGGAAACTTAGTTTTCAGTGTATACATATGTCTCACAACAAAGGCTCAGGGCACAGTATTATGTAGTACACCATGATCGAAGGAAACCAATTATTTAATAGCCCTCATTCACACACACAAAATGATATGGAAGTAGGGCATTATCTGCTTCTGAACCAATTAGCTGGAACCTTCTCCCTGTTGTTCTGAAAAAATCTGTCTCATTGCAGACTGAAATGAAAAGGTCTATTTGCTGACCCCACAGCACTTGTGAAAAACTTTTTGTTGCTTAGAGTGTATTAGAACTTCTGAGTGGGGTAAACATAAGAGGCTGTAATGGAGTTACTTTATTCAGACTGGGGAGAGGTGCAAGCACATATGTTTACAACTTCAAACTTTCTGGAAAGTAGCTCCTGAACATAAGAGGTGCTATAATGGGATATAATTTCTTTAAATTTTAACTACCAGTACATGCTTCTTGTCACATTTTCTATAAAATATGACAGTTCTTTGAATTATTCATTTGTGGATGTCTCATCCAATTATAAAAATTATTTGTTTAAAATAAAGACATTGTTGGTGAATGTAAAGAATTGGTTTGCACATTTCTATTAAAGGAAAAACTAATGCAACTCTTTTCCAGTGTTGAGCAAAATGCTCTGTAATCTTTGAATGTTTACTTTGAAGGTGTCAGTGCAGTTAATTTTCATGTCCAAAATGGCAACACTCAATTATTGCCTGTTTGATTGGCTCATATAGGTGCTCCTGCCCATCAGTAGGAAGGAGTGTGTTCTGTCCCTCACTCTATTCTGTGTAACTCTCATAAAATTTCCTAGGGTCCTTCACCTGTGCTGAGGTATATAAAGAGCCACAGTCTCCTCACTCTATTCTCTCCCTCCTTGCCCCACATCAAGCCATGGGATGTCATTGGCGCTGTAGGAAAACTCTCCTTGATTTGCAAAGGGGCAGAAGTTAATGGTAGCTGCTCTCAGTAACTTTTGATGGGTAGTGGAGGAGAGGGAATGGAGGTTCTCAGCAATGGCTCCTGGTAACAGTCACAATCTGCTTCAGCGGCACCAGTCTTGCCATTTACTCAGCTTCCAGGAGCTCACTGCCGTCTGGTCAAGAGAAATAACATATGAAGAAATTGGTCTCTAAAAGAAAAAGATGGGGGGGAATAACTGACTTACAACTGGAGCAGCTGGGAATGAGATTGACTGTGTCGCCGACTGATGATTTTATTGTGAATCTCATGCTATTTGGTGTTCTTCCTAACGTCTCAACGTCTGGAGACAAGTGATTACATGGGAATCTCCGTTTTCATTTTTAAAAGAAACTTTTCTAGCCCTCGTGGTTGCAGAGAGAAGCCTGAAAACATGACCTGACCATACTCCAAAGGCTCAAAAATCAGAAGGCAAACAAAAAGACCCAAAATAATTTGCTATTAATTGTTATTTTATTTTTTATTTTTGATTATGTATTAAATTATTTATTAATTTTAAAGCCAATGTCATAATTTTGGGAGGTCTGATATGCTTGTTGAACACTTGGGGTTGACCATACTGTAAATAGCCCCTTTAGCAGAGGAACAGGGATTGAGCCTCTCTGAAGTTAACAAAAGAGAAACTAGAGGTAAAGAATGCAAAAACTACCTCAGACAAACACTGGGCTAAACAGTGAATGAGTGGGTGAGAGGCAGAGTGACCAGATAGCAAGTGTGAAAAATTGGGACACCTTTTTTTAAAAAAAAAAAAAAGGCAAAGGGGCATAGTTGCCTGTATAAGACAAAGCCTCTAATATCGGGACGTCTGGTCACCCTAGTGGGCGATCATGTTAAATTGACTGCCAGAAACTCATCTAGCCCATTCTTTTCCAGTATCACTCTGGACTGTGCTATCTGCCTCCTACTTAAAGTTCTTAAACAGGAGCACAGCTGCATTATCTTGATTTCCTATAGATCTGTTAGTCATTACACCAAACTGTTACAAGCGGCTCAGAGAGTGGGTGAGATCTGACACATGTATCCTTTGATCTGCCTTTAGTTATATACATATTTTATATTCTTGCCCAGGTCAACGGAAACTGAGAGGCTGAGGATATTAAATTATTGGCAAGACTTAGGCTATGAATGTGCTCTTCCATCTTTAGCCAGGTTGAGGACCTCTCTTTGGAGGTGTGGGGCAGAGAGAAGGCTTCCATTCTGGTATTCAGGACTTTGCCATAGTCCTAAGGAGTATGCATCCGATGAAGTGGGCTGTAGCCCACGAAAGCTTATGGTCTAATAAATTTGTTAGTCTCTAAGGTGCCACAAGTACTCCTGTTCTTTCTCCCATCAAAGCACCACAGGATAATCCTATAAGTACTAATGAAATATCCTGGGAGTTTTTTCTGCATTATGTAAGGAGACAGGCTATTAAGACGTATGTGATAGTGGATCCTTATATATGTAAGCTTGAGTTGCTCCTTGTCATAAAACATATTGCTATGTTATTTTATTTAAAGCTCAAAAAAAGTAAAAATATAAATCTTTCTAAGAAAATCTTATACAGTGCAATTTATTTTTCATATTTGCCTAGAAACTAACTCTTTCTCCCCTACTGTGCTCCTTGTGACACTACCACCTCGCCCCTGCGTAAGGGGGGTATACACAGGATGTGGTAGCATATTGCACTATCCTCTGAAGAGACAATCCTGCTCCCTCACCCTTGGCTGCAGAGGGCCCTGCCTGCATCGCAATTACTGCAGTGCAGAAGAAAACTAGGATTTCAGAACTCCATGCCAGGGAGCCCAGGGGGCTTGGGGGAGGAGTGTGTATGGAGCTGGTGAAGCTGCAGACAATCAGATCCATCAGTCATATACCCTGGTGGGGGGAGAGAGGGCAGGGGGCAGGAAGCTGGATGTACAGAGTGTGGGGGGAATGCAGACTTGTAGACTCTACCACAGCCTGGAGCTGGAAGCAACAAACATGCAGTGACTTTTTTATTATTATTGTTTATTGCCTGTGTTACTACTTAGGCTCCCGGAGGGAGGTTTCTGTAATCTCATCCTAGCTCTGAATGGCCCCAGCAGCTCAGGCATAGTGAAGTGGATAGGTTTTCCCCTTAATCTGAAACTCCAGGGTTGTGCTGACTTATCAATATGAGCTGATGCCATGGCAGAGTACAAGCAAAGTGTAGAGTACAAATGTTAGCAGGACAAAGTGTGTTCATTAGAGGAGATGCCTAGGGTTTGTATTCTTGTATTTCAGTGTTAGCGGTTTCCTCTTGTTCTGCTTAAACATAGGGATAAAGGACAAGCTAACTGTGTCTGAAAGAATGACCAGGGAAAGAAAGAAGGAAACCCTCTCAAGCACGAGGTAGTTTAAAGGCAATCTATGTTGGGTAATAGAAATGATACTTTTGTACTTACAAACAAGGGTGTGATTGGAAGGAAAGTTAATGTGACTATTTAGCACCACAATAGGGAAATAAACATCTTTTATAAATAATTGATATCTACACATCAAAGAGAGCCACTCTTATAACTAAGGGGTAGACGAGTCCTACTACTCGAAGGCTTATTTCTCTCAAGTGAAGCCACTGTTAGAGATGTTGCTCTGTTGACAGCTTTTCAGAGTCCAGACAGATTTCTATGGGTTATTGAGGCAGTAACCCTACAATCACTGCAATACGAAGTCTAGGGCTGCTGAGGAGAACTTTCCATAGCTCTCCCTCCTCCTGTGCTTGTTATTTGACTAAGGGTACGTCTACACTGCAAAAATACCCAGAAGCAGTGAGTCTCAAGGGGGACTTGGGCTCATGGGGCTTGTACTACTGGACTAAAAATGGCAGTGTAGACATTCCCACTTAGGCTGGAGCCCAGGCTCTGAGACACACCCAGACTCCAGCCCGAGCGGGAACATTTACACTGCTACTTTTAGCCATGTAGTGCAAGCCTGAGTCATTTGACCCTGGCTCCAAGACCTGCTGCCATGGGGCTTTTTTGCAGTATAGATGTACCCTAACTCATTTCTGTAAATTAACAGTAGACTCAGTCCCAAACGTCAGGGTTTAAGACAATCTCTAGCTATTAGAGATCAGAATGAGACCTAATGTGGGGACAGATTATCCCGTCTCCCTACGGTGGAGTTCTTACACCTTCCTCTGAAGCACTGGACATTGTCAGCAACAGGATACCCGAGCAGGTGGACCTCAGATCTGATCCAGTGTGGCCTTTCCTTGTTTCCTAAGAGTTGTATTGTTTAATGTAAACTGATTTGGGTTTTGACTGTTATATCTGAGAAAAGTTATTTGCTGCAGTTCTCAAAGAAATCTGAACTTTGTCTTCACAGGAAGGTGAACAAGATGGTTTGTGTATATGGGTGACGATATAGAGAGGAAGGCTGGGGAGCAGGGCCACACCAAAGGCTGGAAAATAACAATATTGATACATGATGGCCAAACAACCTAAGGGTGCAAGGGTCTGGTAAGTTAGCCTATTAGTGAGCCAAACAACACTTCAGTGATAGGCAAGTCATATGGCCGAACATTCTCCTTAGGCCAAATTCTAGCCAAAAGCATGACTGGTACCCAAGTGAGTGCATTTATAAACATGGCCAGAAGAAGGGGCTGGGCCTGCCACCCCACGGCCCCGACAAGGAGTTACTGCACCATGTGGTCTCCTCTTTTGCTTCTACCCACACCTGCAATGAGACTACCAATGTTGCTGCCACCGCTGGAGCTGCTCCTCCAGTCACTGCCAACCCAAAGTGTAGGCTCCAATGGGAAGGAACTGGGCCTACTGCCCTATCCCTTGCTGCTCCCAGCTGGTGATACAGCACCATATAGCATCCTCACCTCCTAATGGAAGCTCCCAGGGCTGGGATATAAAAGCTCCTACAGAGCCAAAAGTTCCCCTTCATCCTTTTATAAGGCATTTCTTAATCCCTTCACTTTCTTGGAGCTACCTGACTCAGCAGCACCCCCATTCTTGTCACTCTCCGAACCTGAGAAGCAATAAAAACATGAGAAGACGGGTCGGGGAAGAAGGGAATACAATTGCAATGGCAAGTTATTTTGCTGTAGGATGATCTAACAGCTTTAAAGATTTAATTTAGTTGGGTATCCATCCATGTAGTAATGTATTTTTCTTATATTGCACTTCAGGGCATGTGATAAACATCATTGCCAGATCCCCAGTAGACTAATTATAAGACAACAATTTTCAAACACTAAGAATAACAGTAATCTGAAACTAAATCTGGGGTTAAATTTAGGTCTGAATATCTCTCATAGAGGGAGGAAACTTTAAAGCTCTGCATTAAAAATTCATATTTCTCTGGGCACTGCTTTAACATGATGACTACAATATTACATTTTACAAAAAGGTTAATTTCCCTTTTCCCAGGTTTCCTAAGGAGAAAGCCTCTGTTGTTGTTACTTGAAAATCACAGGAGCATTTTGCCACAGCAGGCGAAACACAATAAACTATTAAAGGGTTTTTTTGTTTGTTTGGGGTTTTTTGGTAAATTGACACATTTATATTGTACACAAAAACAAATAAATGTTACAATGTGTTTTGGGCCAAATCACTTTGATTGCACATCATATCCTTCCAGGCCCCGGATACTCTTCAGTTCTGCAGTTACAGAATCCTCCTGCATTACGTTTTATATTGCTTTGTTCTTTTATGTAAGTAGGCAGAAGATTCCAGATGCCACTCTTATTTCACTTACAGCTCCTCTGCCCTTTCTCCAGGACACAAAGGACTTGTTTCAATAGAAGTAATTGGCAAATGTACTGTTCTGTTAGATACTATGTGACCCAAATCACTTTTGCTATTTTTAGCCAGGTTCAGTTGCCCCCCTCCCTGTAGAACTGAACCCTCATCGTTACTGTCTGATGCACCTTTACAGATTAAGGCTTTTGAAGGAAGTCAGCCAATGCTGTTTTTAATAGAGATGAAGGTTCCTTGCTTTAGGACTCAAGTCTAAAAATAGCCAGAACGTAAGACAACAGAGGCCAAGATTTAGAAAGATTTACAAGACTTGTTCAAAATCAGGTGAAAATAATTTTAAAATCAATGTTTTTGCTATGTTGATGAATTTTTCTTTTTAAAAGCTTTGCTACTGATCATAGACAAACTCCTAATTGTGAAAGAGTGTGTGTGTATGTGTTTGCACACATGTGTGTACATATATCTCTTGGAACTACAAAAATAAAATAAGTATAAATGTTTACCTAAAGGAGGTAGTACTTCCTGACCTAGTTGTTATGCATCACAATTAACTTCTTTATAGTTTATGTACATAAAAATAAGTTCTATAGTCTGCCACTTGTTCTGCACAAACAGGGGTGTGCATGATTGTGAGACAAGAACTTGGCATTATTAAGCTGACTGTAATATTCATAATAGCAGAGTATTTTTTTGTTAGTGAGGCTGGTACATGCCAAAAATGATCAGATGCAAACTCTCAGGTGCTCTGCTACAAGATTTGCGTTTTAAATGCTGTAGAATTCCAGGGACCATGAACGTCTATTCATGAAGCAGACCCTCTCTTTCAAATTTAGGGCCTGTTCCACAGTCTACTGAAGTCAATGGAAAGACTCCCATTGACATAAATGGTCTTTGGATCTGCCTGTCGTTCCTAAGCCACAGCAAAGGAAGATCTCTTTTACTCACCTGTTCTTTTCTACTACTGGTCAGCTCTGGGGACAAATTTCAGCTCACTCTTTATATTCTGGATCTCTGATAAGTTGACAGCAGGGCCTGGAAGTTTCTTGGCTCCTGGGAGCTGCTTCTTCTCCTTCTCCTCCTCTGTAGAAGCAGGAACGCTCTATACAAAGGGAAAATAGTCACCTTACGATAACCATACAAATCTCTTGAGCATAAACAGAGGTCAGTTAATTGGGAAATGTGAAAAGGTTTTTTTGATGCTAAATGTAATCACAATGGAAACTGGACAGCTGTAAGAGGGAATTAACTTGATTAGTAGATGCCTTGAGATGCCTACATGTGTTTTGAAAAATAGGTTATTGAAGTGTACTGAATGCACAAGGATTTACATCTCTGTACATGTGAGAAGCAATTTACTATGTTAAAGGAATAATGGGAAGTGAATCTGGTGGAGTGCCATAGGCAGCCAAAAGGAAGAAAAGTAAATGTCCATTTTAATGACCTAATATCTTGTAGAGTTACATAGCCATGAGCTCTAGCTACTGAGAAAACTAATATTCTGCACTTGTGATTTTTAACCCTCCGCAACTCCCGAGTCTCTGAAGAGCAGAGCTGTAATGGTAGCTCATGGGCACTAAGGGCCTGATCCAAAGCCTATTAAAGTCAATGGGAGTTTTTTCATTGACTTCAGTGAGCTTTGGATCAGGCCCTGTGAAAGAGATGGATTTTGAGATATTTGCGACACAGCCTAGTGGGGAATCTTTAAAATTAAGACCAAGACCTGGAATCAAACAGGGAGCTAACGTAGTGTGTTGGAACATTGGGGGTGAGGATGGGGTATGTTCTTGTCATCTGTGTTAGTTATAAGAAGGCCTACCACATGCTGTATTATCAGCAGCTTCTTCATGGTCTTCCATTGACAACCCTTATTTGTCGTACAATGCCATGACTGAAGCTGGAGGTGATAAATCAATGTGGCTGGTCCAGCTATGACTGGAAGGGATGCATTTCTGGCTTCTAACACTATATGGAGTAGTGCTGGGTGAACTTTTCTACCTACAACTTTTTTTTCAGCAAAAAGTGCACATTCGGTGATACCAAATACCTTCTTGAGTACATGTTGATTTTGCTGGATTTTCCATTTTGAAAAAAAAAAATTAAAAGTTCAGAAAAAATCAAAACAGTCAGTTTTGAAATTTTCTAAATTAAATGTTTTGATATTTCAGTCTGAAACAACTTTTCCTTTCAAAATTTCCTTTAATTTTATTTTTAAAAATTCAAAGTTATTTAAAAATGCTCAAAATCACAAGGAAAAATTTCATTTTTTTTAAATGAAATGCTTTGTTTGATCCAAACCCATTTTTTTCTTTTCTAAATTGCCAACGAACAAAAAAACCTGTTTTTCACCCAACTCTAATTCAGATGTCCAGAAGTAGTGAAACATTCAGAACAAGCCCAGAACTGTGTATTACCTTGTTGTATCAATTGGTGGGTAAATGCCCTCAAAAGATGGTGAAGTCATGGTTTTGGCCAAGTCTTCAGAATCTTTCGTTCTACCCAATTACATCATCCTGTCTTTCTTGGATTTAGGTTTCAGTCAAGCTAGTCTTAATACAAGTACAAGACAGCTGGTGACAGCTTCTCTCTGTGAGAAGGAGATGTCAAGCCAGGTGCCATCTGTGCAATGCTGTTACTGAAGACAGCCTAATTCTTCCCCTCTCATCCCCCCCATCCCTAATTTCTACTGTTTCCTTGACATTAAGACTGGAAAGGACCATTTATTATTATTATTATTATTATTAATAGTAGTAATTGAACATTTATACTGTGGCAGTGCCTACAGTCTACAACCGGGACATCTCATCTCCATTGAGCTGATGCGTGGGAAGGTAGTTTTCCAGCAAGGAGGTTAAGATTTTTCCAGCCTAGGTTCTATATCACGATTTCTCAAACTTGTTTTGCTGGAACCCCCTTTGAAAATATTTCAGGCTCTTGTGACCCCTCCCCCCACAAAAGTAACCACACCCTCTTATACCATACCGCTATTACTTCTGTGCTGCTGCTGGCAGCGGCACTGCCTTCAGACCTGGACACCCAGCTCTGAAGGCAGCGCTGCCACCAGCAACAGCACAGAAGTAAGGGTGGCATGATATGGTATTGCCACTTACTTCTGTACTGCTGCTGGCGGCTGCACTGTCTTCAGAACTGGGTGCCTGGTTAACAGCCGCCCTCTCTGGTTGCCCAGCTCTGAAGGCAGCGCAGAAGTAAGGGTGACAATACCGTGACCCTCCTGCAATAGGCTTGTTGACCCCCTTTTGGGTCGAGTTTGAGACACACTGTTCTATATGGATTACAATATCAATCAATAGTGGTTGGAGCTGAATGAATAGTTTTGCAGCAAATAGCTTGATTAATTTATCCTCTCTTTTTTTAGTCAAGGAATATCCACTAGGGGATCATGATTTCATTAAATTAATGTATTAGGTGGATTTAGTTGACATTCTTTTTTGTTTGTTTGTTCAGTGAGATTTTCTCTCTGTGGATTGACCTTGCTCTTGATATTCAAAATTCAAAACTGGTTGGTTGTGATTGGTTCTGTAAGTCATATAGTATTACTTCTAGTCATTGATTGACCAAATATAGCTCCAGGAGGAAGAGGTTTCAGAGGGGTAGCTGTGTTAGTTTGGAAATGAAGAAACAGATTGACAGAGCCAGAAGGGTACCCAGAATTCACCTATTATAGGACAAGCCCAGCAAAAAAAGTAACAGAACATCACTAGCCATCACCTACAGCCCCCAGCTAAACCTCTCCAGAGCATCATCAAGGATCTACAACCTATCCTGAAGGACAATCCCTCACTCTCACAGACCTTGGGAGACAGGCCAGTCCTCGCTTACAGACAGCCCCCCAACCTGAAGCAAATACTCACCAGCAACTACACACCACACAACAGAAACACTAACCCAGGAACCAACCCCTGCAACAAACCCTGTTGCCAATTCTGTCTGCATATCTATTCAAGGGATACCATCATAGGACCCAGCCACATCAGCCACACCATCAAGGGCTCATTCACCTGCACATCTACCAATGTGATATATGCCATCATGTGCCAGCCAGGGGTATCTCTAGGCACCAGCAAAGCAAGCAGGTGCTTGGGGCAGCCCATTTGCAGGGGCGGCAGGGATCCAGCATGGGAGCTAAGAACCAACAGGGGGCCCTGGGAGCTGTAGTTCCTTGGTTAGCTCCCTGCCTATAGAGCCAGCCCTGGAGCAGGGAAAGAACTGCATTTCCCAGCATTCCCTTGGCCACTACCAACAGGAAAGAGGGGGAGGGAGGGAGGAAGCTGAGACCTCATGCTGCAGCCTGCTATGAATAGAGAGCTGCACTGGGAAGGGTAGGGATATCATATTTTAACATTCAAAAAATAGGACACTTCATGGGGAGGGAGGGTAGCCTCACCCTGTCACCATCCACTCCCTCCGACTGCCCCCCACAGAAACCCCAACCCATCCAACCCCCTTGCTCCCTGTCCCCTGATCTAGGGTTACCATATTTAGTGCCTCCGAAAGGAGGACACTCCACGGGGCCCCGGCCCCGCCCCCAGCCCCGCCCCAACTCCGCCCCCTCCCCCAAAGTCTCCGCCCCCTCCCCTGCTTCCCACGAACATTTGAGTCGTGGGAAGCCTGAAGCAGGTAAGGGGGGGTGTGGGGGGAGGAGGCGCGGCCCAGGCTGGCCCCCCCGGCGTTTCCAGCCTGGGTCGGCTCGGGCCCTGGGCTGGAAAAAGCACTGCGGTCCCCGGCCCGGCCCCCGGGCCCCCGGCCGAGCACCCCCGGCCCCCGGCACCGCACCGCCGGTCCCCAGCCCGGCCCCCGAGCCCCCGGCCCGGCCCGGCACCACTGGCCCGGCCCCCGAGCCCCCGGCCCGGCCCCACCCGGCACCGCCGGCCCGGCCCCCGAGCCCCCGGCCCAGCCCGGCCCCCGAGCCCCCGGCCCGGCCCCGCTCCGATTTTCCCGGACATGTCCGGCTTTTGGGGATTTCCCCCCGACGGGGATTTGGAGCCCAAAAAGCCGGACATGTCCGGGAAAATCCGGACGTATGGTAACCCTACCTGATCACCCCCTCCCGGGACCCCTGCCCCAACTGCCCCCCAGGACCCCACCCCCTACCTAAGCCCCACTGGTCCTTGTCCCCTGATTGCCCCCTCCTGGGACTCCACCCCCTATCTAAGCCTCCCTTCTCCTTGTCCCTAACTGCCCCCTCCTGAGACCCCCCCCCCAACTTCCCTCCTAGGACCCCACCTCCTACCTGTCCCCTGACAAACCCCTGGAACTCCCATGCCTATCCAACTGCTGCCTGTCCCCTGACTGCCCCCCCCGAACTCCTGACCCATCTAACCCCCAACCGATCTAACCTCTCCTTCTCCCTGCCCCTGACTGCCCCCCGAACCTCTGCCCCATCCAACCCCCCCGCTCCCTGTCCCTTGACTGCCCCCCTGGAACCCCCTACCCCTTCTCCAACCCCCCAGCCCCCTTACTGTGCTATTCAGACCAGCGTGTCTGGCTTCGCGCAGTGCCAGACATGCTGCTGCATACATGCTGCCATGCTCCCCTGCGGAGCCATAGCCCCCCCCCCCCCCCCCAGCACCTGCCTTCCAGATTTGAACACCTCAATTCAGGAGTGCTCAAGCTCAGTTTGGTCAGCTGTTACTTCATTTCTCCCAAATCAAATATACTGATCCACTGTAACTTGCTATAGAAAAAGTAGGATAAAATTGAGCAAGAAATGCTTCCCAGTGGTCATTAGGACTGGAATTGCTATTTTCAACAGCCATTGCTTTATTTGTTTGTTTGTTTAAAAGGAAGACAGTGATATTGCATTGGCAAATTCCCGATAGAAAGAAAGAGTGGAACAAAAGAATAATAACGGCGCCTCAACTTTTCTTCATTTATGTAGGACAGTCTTATAATATGCATCCAGATATCCTCCAATCACACAAGCTGAAAATTGTTCCACTTTACTGCAGTTCTGTAACCATATGGGAACCAATCCCGTCTGTGTTCTGTGCACACCTAAAATTCCTGCTGAATGACCTGCCCTGGGAGCGAGTTACCAGTGACCCAGGGCTGTGGTGGAAGGAGGGTGCAGGTGGGGGGAGAGCCCAGGGCTGGGGCGGCAGGGGGATGCGGGTCGGGGGGGGAGAGTCCAGGGCTGGGGCGGCAGGGGGGTGCAGGTGGTGGGGGAGAGCCCAGGGCTGGGACGGGGGGCAGCCAAAAATTTTTTTGCTTGGGGCAGCAAAAAACCTAGAGCCGGCCCTGGTGCCAGCAATGCTCCTCTGCCATGTACATTGGCCAAACCAGACAGTCTGTACGCAAAAGAATAAATGGACACAAATCAGACATCAAGAACTGTAACATTCAAAAACCAGTAGGAGAACACTTCAGTTTCCCTGGACACTCAATAACAGAGTTAAAAGTCACCATTCTTCAACAAAAAAACTTCAAAAACAGATTTAAACGAGAAACTGCAGAACTGGAATTAATTTGCAAACTTGACACCATCAAATTAGGCCTGAATAAAGACTGGAAATGGCTGGGTCACTACAAAAATTTTCTCTCTGTTGATACTCAGACCTTCTTGTCAACTGCTGGGAATGGGCCACATCCACTTTGATTTAATTGGCCTCGTTAGCACTGACCCCCTCCATTTGGTAAGGCAACTTCCATCTTTTTATATGCTGTATATTTATACCTGCTTACTGTATTTTCCACTCCATGCATCTGATGAAGTGGGTTATATCACAAAAGCTTATGCCCAAATAAATGTGTTAGCCTAAGGTGCCACAAGGACTCCTCATTGTTTTTCCAGGAGTGAATCTACTAAGGCTTCAATTTCTCAGGGAGAAGCAGATCAACAGAGAATTGTAAAAAAAATTTAACTCCTGCCTTTCTGGGCCACAAGGGCTTTTCATGAGGCATCATCTGTAGGAAATTTAGGCTACTATAAGTTTGATTGGCTTGAAAATTTGTATTTAACTTTGTATCATCTAATTCATGCAAAATAACTTACATGTGCATGCATGTTACTAATGATGCGATCAGATGTTTATCTGTCTTGTTTTATTGCCTAAGAGCCAGAGTACTGGTGAAAGGTGTATTCCAGTATTCCATTCCGGTTAAAATATATCATTTCTCATAGAAATACTTGTGCATACTTACTGCAGATGTGGGAGCTAGTACACGTAAATCTACTACTTTTTAGGAAACAGAATGCTCATGGGGCACAAACATAACAAACTAGAGTGAATATCACAAAAAATTGATCACAGTATAAATCCAACTCTAATTCTGACTTCATTTAAGCACCATACAAAGTATACTGTACTACAGTAAGAATATGTGTTGGCTTTCTTCATATTTATTACTACTATTATATATATTTTTCTGTTGTGGTAATGTGTAAGGACCACAATCAGGAATCAGGACCACATTGTACTAGGCACTGAACAGTGTCCAGGTGACCTCACAATCTGGGATTAAGGCAAGTAGAATAAGTAAATTAATGGAGAAGAAGAGGAAGGGAGGCGGCAGAAGGTCTCAGCAGTCACAGATGGTTACCAGACAGTATTGTTTTCTTGCATAGTTTCATTGCCTGATAACTTGAATAAGCAGAAAAGACTAAAGGCCTGGGATGCACTACAATTCCAGATCTGTAGAGGACCTGTTTAAAAATGATTGCTGCCTAAATCAGTTACAACACCGTTCTATTTTGTAGTGCTGTGTTGTAACTGACTTAGGCAGCAATCATTTTGGCCTTTGGGACCGTGCAAGGTTTGGAGATGTTCCATTCCATAAATTATTTTTAGGGTTACTTTTTAATCTTAGATGTGTGGCATTCATAAAAACTTACCTCAAATTATCCCCCACTATGTGTGCAATGTGCACTTTGCAACTGAGATTAGAACTTGGTCTCTAACTTTATCAAAGGAAGTCTAAAGAGTCAATAAGATGCCTCATGGTGCTAAGACTATGGAAGCAAATATCTAGGTGAAGAGACAGTGTTCTTTTTTGAAATTCCCATGTCCTCCCACTCAATTTGCTTGCAACATGTCCTTTCACTCAATTTTTTTCACATTCAAAACCTATAAGGTTTTCAACCCATTGAATGTGACACATATCTTCCTTGCCAGGTTCTCAAAATATAGCCCATAATGTTCAGAACTGTTAAGAAAAAGATAGATTTGTCTCAAATGGCCTTAAAGATAGAACCATGGATTGTACTGCAAAAGCTAAATAAACAGGAAAAACTGAAAAGACAAATCCACTGGGAACATTTATGTTCCACTGCTACTACAAGGTCTAATTCAGCAGCCTTTACTCATGTGAATAGTCCCATTGGTTTGGGGAAGTAAAGGCTACAGGATCAGAACAGAAACCTTAATTCTATAGTTCCTGTTTCATATATAATATACACATAATTGAAGAGCAAAGCTATAATTCAATCATCCAACTAAATCAAACAGTGCTAGCCATTTATCTTATTTCTCAAATACTACCAACCCTCGTGCATGCGTTATTAGTTTCTTTTTAACATCTTTTGCATTCCTTCGAAATATAATTACTACATAGAAAATATGTTTTAATTTTTTTTCAGAAGAAAAAAACATCTGTGCTTGCAAGGTCACTTTATACGTTTTCTTTACAAAATGCCTTCTTCAAAAATAAGTTAGATCAGCTTTTCTCCCCAAAATGACTTTATAAACAGAGCATCATTACTGGAAAGTATATAAGAGAATTTAGCAAAATAACCTCTTCTGTTTTGATTAACAATGAAACTGGTAAGAGGGGAGGAAAGAATTAGCCTTAAGTAAGAAAATCATCAGTCTGAAGTGTCTATAGTAGCTGGGGGAAAAGGCTGATAATTTGTCCAAAAATATTCTAAATATTCACTTTTAGAGATAGATCATCAGTGTCCCTCGAGTAGCCTGGGATGTCACAATCCCCCTCTGGGTCTCCCCATTGCCCCAGTCAGGAGGAAACTATGCTAGGGCTATACCCAGTGCACTCCCCAATATACACTCCCCAAAGCACTGGTTTGCTTTCCCATCATTGCCCTCCCCTCACCTGTCACTGCTGATGCCATTCCCTTAACTAAGCGGGACCACATACCCCGGTACTTGTTTATATTACCATGTATGTTTTGGCTTCAAAAATAACACCAAGTATATCAACTGTATTCAATAGTCAGTGGTTGATTTCCAATTGGAATTGGTATATGGATGCCTGTGATAACTAGCATTGGCATTTCGTACTGTAACCTAGATGAAGTGGCTTGCATAGCACAAACTGCAGAGATTCTCCTGCATTAAGTTTTAATATTATTTTTCTTACCTCCTCCACTTCAGGTGTAAATTCTTTTCTTTTTGGAGGATGCCCTGCTCCAGGTCGAAATGCTCCCATTGGGATGTTGATATTAGCCTGTCAAAAGGAAACCGTGATGGATTCACCACACCAAAAAAAAAGTCTAAATGCAATGAAATTACAAAGATGCAATTGCAAAAAAAAAAAAAAAAAAAAAAAAAAGGTCACAGTAGTGAATTTCTCTGTGTGTTTTCTATTTGTAGCCACTGCAGTGTTTTTACAGAGTTGGTGCTGGAGTGATGGCTCTCAAACCCTTTCATACAATGGGCCGCTTATGAAGATAAAGATCCTCTTGCTGGCTGTCTCCACCCAGCTTCCAGCTCCTGATCCTGCTCCTTGCCTGTGGCAACTATAGTGATTAGTTACCTAAAAGCTTAATATTAAGATGGTACTAAAGAGACAAAATGGAAATAATCACATTATGGCAGCTTGGACGTTCCCCACAGCCACCATCCTTTTGAAGATGTGCTACTTATTTCCTCCCCCGTGCATACAGTATTAATATATTTATCAGTAGTTAGCTCCCTGAATTGCCTGCAGACCCACCGCTTTAAGTTTTCTGGGTTACTTTGCAGTTTGGTTTTGTTCACCTGTACATTTGCTACCCTTCCAATTTTGGAGTTACCCACAAATTTGATTGAGACTGGATTTACACCAACAAAATGCTATTACAAAGAGATGGAGTAGATTCATACAGTGCTTAAAGGTGACTGTTTTTTCAGTTTTTTAATTAACTTGGTCAAAAAGCCGCTGGATTTTCATGGACAGGATATCTAGGCTCAGTCGAGCTCTGGAGTGCATCCGGTATGGGGACTCAGAGGTGGCATCTCTGCTGTTTGCAGATAGTGTTGTCCTTCTTACTTCTTCAGACTGCGATTTCATGCACTCAAACATTTCTCTGCGGAGTGTGAAGCGGCTGGGATGAGAATCTGCACCTCCAAATCAGCGGTTATGGTCCTGTCCGGAAGAAAGTGGACTGTTCTCTCCAGGTGAGGGGGGAGCACCTTCCTTTAGTGGATGAGTTCAAGTATCAAGGGGTCTTGTTCATGAGTGATGGCAAGCAGGAGCGGGAGATTGCCCGGAGGATTGGTGCGGTGGCAGCAGTGATGCAGGCGCTATACTGATCCGTGTTGGTGAAGTGGGAGCTGAGTTCTCAGAAGAAGCTCTCGATTTACAGGTCGCTCTACATCCCCATCCTCACCTATGGTCATGATTTTTGGGTGATGACCAAAAGGACGAGATTGCAGGTACAAGCGGTGGAAATGAGGTTTCTCTTCAGGGTGGCTGGGCTTACTCTCCGAGACAGGGTGAGGAGCTCGGCTATTTGGAAGCGCTTTGGAGTAGAGCCACTGCTTCTCCAGATCAAGAGGAGACAATTAAGGTGGTTTTGGCACCTGATAAGGATGCCCCATGGGAGCCTTTTGTTGGAACTCTACTGAGCACGCCCCACTGGGTGGAGGCCCCAAGGCTGACCCAGGACACACGGGAGGGATTATATCTCCCAGCTGGCCTGGGAATGCTGGGGAATCCCCCAGGAGGAGCTCGACTCTGTTGCAGAGGAAAAGGAGGTCTGATCCTCCCTACTCTCCATGCTGCCGCTGCGACCCTCACTAGGAAAAGCAGCATAAAGGAAGAAAAAGAAGAAGAAGAAGAAAAGCCGCTGGACATCCTAAAAATCCTGGATTGGGCCACAGCTAGTAGGAAGGATATCTGCTTGATAGCTGATGGATTTGTCACCTTGTGTCAGAAGCAGATCTACAGACTTCATGAAAGTTTTAGAGCGATGAAAGCACAATAGTATTTGTAGTAAAATGCATACTGTAGTGTGGATCCAGTTTAATTAGCACATGAAGTAATTAGATCCGGTACCCCCAAGCACCTTTCTGGATTCAAATAGGTTGGAGTGCTCAGGGAAGTTCACTAGCAGATTCAATTCTACTGTAAATAAAATCAGTGGCAAAAAAACCCTACATTGGCTGCAATGAGAGCAAATTCTATGTCTATCTGAGGTACTGATAGAGTATGACTACACTGCAATTAAAAACCTGTGGCTGGTCCATGCCAGCTGACTCGGGCTCGCAGGGCTCAGGCTAAGGGACTTTTTAGTTGCTCTGTAGACATTCAGGCTCAGACTGGAGATTGGGCTCTATGACTCTGCAAGGTGGGAGGGTCCCAGAGCTCAGGCTGCAACCCCAGCCCAAATGCTACACTGCAATTAAACAGCAACTTAGCCTGAGCTCCACGAGCCCGAGTCAGCTGGCACAAATCAGTTATGGGTGTCTAATTACATTGTAGACATACTCATATAGCCCCCAGGACCATCTCAGCATCTTACAATTTTTAATGTATTTAACTTCACAGTACCCCTGTGAGGAAGGCAAGTGCTGTTTGCCTCAGTTCTCCATCCATAAAATGGGGATCTGAGGCAAAAAGAGACTAAGTGACTTGCCCGAGGCCACATAGGAAGCCTGTGGCAGAACAGGTCTCAAATTCCAGGCTTGCTTTCCAACACTGGATCCCCATTCCTCTCATGTGCTTTGGAAAGTATGTTGCTATAATTACCTTAAGCAGTTAGGCCACCAGTTGGTCAGTTACACTTAATAGTGTTGGAATTGTCATTCATGGGTCAAATTCACCCTGCTGGTAAAGGCAATGGCAAATTTTACTTCTTTGCCTTAAACCTGTGCCTTTGCGCCCCAGGAAGGATTCATCTATCTGGGAGGGTAGGCAGAGTTTCTATTGCTTCATCCTCTTGTGGGCTTTTCCAGTCAGGGATCTTAATATTTCATCAACCGTTCCAAAGGATTTTCACTAATGGAGGAAGCCAAATCAGCACAAACCCCTGGCCACTTTAACCATGACCTTTCTATGGCCAGTGCTTCTCCCTGTTGGAATCAATGGAGGTACTCTAGAGTTATGCCAGTGCAACTGAGTTCAGAGTCTGATCTGTTATCTATATGAGAGTTCAGACAGAAAGTTGCAGGCTAGTTTAAATGTATCTTTAAAACAAAGATTTTTGAAAAGAGAATGAATGATAGATAAATATGTGTGGAGCCCTGAAGAAGAGCTCTGTGTCGCTCGAAAGCTTGTCTCTCTACTAACAGAACTTGGTCCAATAAAAGACATTACCTCACCCACCTTGTCTCTCTAATAGATAATATTACTCTCTGACTATAAATGGACAGATAACATGTATGATGTGTCAGCTTGATGGCCTATTATACAGTGATCTGGACTATTAGAACTGGACTTCTTTTTACAGTCACTTGATTCTCTGGTTGGGACTGTTGCAGAGACAGAATATACAGACCAGAGAGTTTGAGTGCCTTCTACTGCCCTGCAACAACCCAGAAGGCCAGTTTAGGAGTGTTATTGGTGAGACCTGAATGGAGTCATGGTCACCCCTATTCATCCAGAAGGACAGATGAACAAATTGTAGGGCCACTTGAAGGTAATTGTGTTAAAATAAATTGAGAAAAATATGAAAGTTTTCAGAGCTCTGAACAGAACAGAGAACCTCCACTAAAACCCTAAACCAGAAAAGCACTTAACTGAGAGGAAAATCAAAAGTAGTAAATGTTGACAGAATGTATTATCAGCTAATACTATAGACAGCATTTCACACAGAGATTATTGACAGCTTCTTCAATTACATTCTTTCATGTCAGTGTATGGACATGGATCCTTAAATTTCCATATCTGTAGCACAATATACATTGTCATTTCCCTAGATGTAGGACCTACTGTATCAGTATGTAATAGCAAAAGCTCATAATCCATGAATCACTACAAGGTATAGTGTATAAAAGTCACTGACACCTTGTATTATGGATCTGAGATAGCTGCAAGAATAATAGCCATCAGTTGCAGTGTAGATTTTCTTACTGCAGCAGCTTCCAACAGCATTCCCTAGAAATGTTGTAAAAAACAGTTTGTGCAGTGGTTGCTTTTCTAACGTTTGTAATTCAAGACTATTGCATAATTTTGACTTTCTTAAAGTATTAAATTTAGTGCTTTTGGGGCACAAGCTTTTTTTTTAAAAAAAAAAATACTAACAATTATTTAGACATTTAAAGTTTCAATTTCGAAGTTGGAAAAAAAATCTTAAAAGTGACCAAAAGTGCCCACCTCTACTCTTTCAGTAAAGAAACAAGCAAACCAACTTAATTCAAAATGTGTTTACAAAAAGAAAACTGGTTTACATATGCCATATTAAGATTAGTAGTTGATTAAAACTTAGATCCAAGTTATAAATCCCCTAAACTGTGAGTTAATAATGCAAATGATTTTGAAATGTAATATATAAAGTGTGAAATCCTGACCCCCCCCCGACAGAAGTCAATGGCAAAAGTCCATTAATTTCAAAGCCAAGACTTCTCTCAAACCATATAAAAAAGTCAGTTCTGTTCAGTTAAATCACACTTAATAGTAATCAGAATTAACACACATAGGCCTTGCAGCTTCAAAATGCTGCACAACCATTAGCTAATTAATCTTCATAATATCTCAATGAGTTAGGAAAGTATTATCATGGGAAAACTGAGAGCAGATCAGCCATGATAAATTCCATTTGGGGTTCTTATGCTAGTTCAAGCTTTTATGAAACCTTGCACTGTTTTTCCTATCAACATGCTGGGAAAATCTACTGCAAAAATATATATAACAAATTTGTAATAACATTGTACAAGTTAGTATTTGAGGAGGCACCCTGGCCTTTTGGCTAAGATCAACTAATTTAACTAACTAATGTACTTTTTTTTAAATGTTATATGCTTAACCACTAACCTTTTTCTGTATTTTCTACCACAGGCAATTGTCAGCTCATACAATTTTTCTTTATTTCTTTCTTCATTTGCAGTATAACTTCATTTTTTGATGAACATGAACTGACATGGCTGGGGTATTTATAAGGTGTATTCAACAATTTATGTGTTCTATAATTTTAAATATTTTCTATTAAAAGTTTTTATTAGTTTAAAATCTAATATGAGCTCAGTCTGGGAATGATATCCTGCACTTGCTGGCAGAGCCAGCCTTTAAGGCCTAGAAAGCACATAGTAACCAGCCTCTGTGCATTGACAGTGACTTGACAGAAGATTCTAGGATCATCTTTGGTTTCATTAAAAAAACAAACAAACAAACAAAAAGTATAGCTCTTACTGTTTTAGGACCAGTTCCTGCTCATGCTGAAATAAACAGCAGTTTTGCAATTGACTTCAGTGGGAGAAGAATTAAAGGGTTAGTTTCACCATACTTTGTTCACCTGCTTCCCAGAGGTGTTGTGACTGTTTTGTAGTTGATGTTTATAAAAGACTCTAAAAAATACAATTAACCAGAATGAGCATACAACCCTACCTGGCACAGTCTTGCGGTTGATTACTCTACTTTATTTTGGTTTTCCCATAAAATGTCTTGCTGAATAACAATGTAGTTAAATTGAATACTGTAACTATATATTTTGTTGTTCAAAAAAAATGGAGAGATGAAAACATGGAAACATTCAAAGCTGTGCCATCTATCTATCCCATACTTCTACCATAGTGGTATTAATTCTAAAGAAACCACTAGGGTTTTCAGACATGGGATTTGCTTATAATAGTGATTGGCTGTATATATGAAAATTCTGTGGATTATCCTGTTGTGTTTAGCAGACCTATCAACAAACAGTATTTATCCTGGGAAGGGCTATTGTTTTTAAATCAAATCTGTGAATATTTTTTTTTCTGTTCAGATCACCAGCGATTCCTCAGGTCAACATTTTTATGTGCTTTCATGTCTACTAAGACTAAGCTTTTATTCTTTTTAAAATAATCACTAGCTAACACTTGTGTTGTTCATTACAAACAAAATGCAGATTGTGAAGCAATTGATGTAGAAATTCATTATTTTCTGATATTAGAAATGTAAGTACTGTCTCTTACCTGAATGGATCTGACATTTGAAACTGGCTGTTTTGACATTCTTAAGAGAGCGCCTTATCCCTGCAAGCAAAATGAGAAACCGTTACAGGCTCTGACATTCAGATAGCAGAGCTTGATAAACTAGAACTTAACCCATACTGCTTCTTGACAGGCATCCATTTCACCAGCCCTTCTACTCTTTCAGTCTCAGTTTCAGAGTTGCTTAGATACTCCCTTTTAATACCTGAGGGAGTGAGAACACCTGAGCTTTCCTGGTTAATCTTTCATAGCCAGAAATGGTGATACTGCTTTCACATAAAAAAAATAATAGTGAGGGGAATCAGAAATTCTTAAGACATTAAGGACTTCCTAGAATGAACAAGTAACAAAAGGAAGAAGTTTGGGGCAAACAATGTACTGTTACTGTTGCCTCATAATAGAAATAGAGGTTACAAAAGCCCTGAGCCTGAATCTGGCCTTTGCAAATAAAAATGTAATCCTGGAGAATACACTTTTAACAAATAAAAATGTATCCATCGCCTGACTCCCAAAGCTTAAAAAATCTCTCAAATCTATTTGTGTATAGACTGGGGGGGAGGAGGGGAGGGAAATAGACACTGTTAAATTATAAAGTCCTTGGAAATCTTCAGGTCACAGAGAACCTTCCCTTCAAAGATTTATATTAAGCAGATTTAGTAAGTTTTTGAGCAATAGCATAAGAAGGAATTAAGAACAGAGACCATTTCAGATAAACATGGAAATACTGATACTGACTTAATATACAAATTCACACCAGGCCACTTACTCAGTTCTACTGACTCTGAAGTCAAGGAGCTCAATAAAGACGGAGTAGAGAGCAAGAATCCAATTCTACCATCAATTTCATTCAAGCAACCTCATTGGGTTGAATTTTGCCCTTGCTTTTTACTGTCTTTTCTGAGGGCTATGTTTTCAGTTTGGGTAGGCCTGTGTAAGGATTTCGGGACCAAAAAACCCATCAGACAAATTATAAATTGTACAGTTCCAATTGCTTTTTTCACTGTGATAACCTCAAACCAGACAGTTTAAATAACTTCAATGTGCATTATGTTGTCTGTTAGATTGACTTTGGTGGTGAAATCCTGTCACTGAAGTCAATGGCAAAACTCCCAGGATTTTACCCCTTGCATTCTTTTTTTTTTTAAGTTGCTATTGTGCATGGAAAGTAATCATTTTCTCAGATGACTGATAGAAAGTGGACCTATGCTGTATTCAGTGATTGCATTTCAAGAATTATAAAAAACCACAAACTGTTAGAAAGATATGATCTATTATGTCTTATAATAGGGGAAAACGTAATTCATTTATGCTATGATCTTTTCCCCCTTTCTCATCACAATTAAAAATGAAAACAAAGGCAAAAGCACATACAAATTTAAAAATACTATGGGAGTGCTTTAAAACCACAGCAGCAATGAAATTACAGTTAAGGCTTCTAGCATATGGCAACACACTCCCCCACCTCACATGAAACAGCTGATATACTTCCACCCGCCTTTGGCCATACTTAAACATGGATGGGTGAGGAATTAGATTAAATCTTTACTTAGAATGTCTTTCTTTAAACCAAGCCATCTTAGTTTTTGTAATATGTTGTGAGTTCCTAAGAAGCCTGTGTTGAAACTGATTGCAATCAGACACTGGTTCTTAAAGAGAGATGTATGATACAATTGTGTAGGATTGCTTTTGGAGGAGGTGATTTTTTCCTTCCAGTTCATGCTGCCCTCATTACTGCCAGAGAAATCAGGACAACAGCACACTGATGAGTAAAAATAGACAACCTTCTCTGGCTGCATTCCCTCCCCTCCTACCCTCCCCCCAATTCACCTCTAGCACAACTACTGACCGTCAAATGTATAGAAATAAAGCTTAAGTTACTGCAATATCTTTATCTCTGACCACACTAAGACGGACATGGATTAATAAATATATATTTTTATAAATGCTTTTATTTTGCCATGTATATCTGAGAGATATTCAACAAAATGCTGTTACCCACATTCTGTTATTTCTGGCATTTTGAGCAGATTTGCAAACTCGAACAAATCACAGCTCACATTCAGTATCAGCTAAGAATTTCAAACCCCCTTTGCCAGGCAAATTGTCTGATACACACAAAGCCTTGTTCTCAAGCCTCGTTGGCTTCCCCACACCTTACCTTTTACCTTTTATGGCCTGAATGCAAAGGAAAACTTTGAAAGCAATGACACTCTTATTTCAGTTTGGAGTTATTTAATGCCTGACTTCCAATGCAAACTCTTTTACTTTGTAGTGAAATCACTCATGAACAGGAATATTTGATAGGAAGGAATCAGTCAGTATTCTGGAACGAGTTTAAAAAACAAAGTTATCTTCTCTCCTTCAGCTAAAAATAATTCCTGAGAGGGGTGCAGAAAGATGTGCAGCTGTCTGGACTGACTGATTTCTTAGTCAATTTGCTTTAAATATGGCTGAGATACACAAGGCACTATCATAATTTCCATCTTTCTTAATCCTACTATAGATAAGCAGCAGGAGAAAACAAAAAACAAAAAAAACCCCCAAAAAACCCAAACACTGAATGCGGTCCTCTTACCTCCTGCTGTACTCATGAAATCAAACACCATGGGTGTTTTGGCCAGAAAGCTGCAGTGTGTTTTCTTATAAAAGACTTTGACAGGAACTACACATCACTGTGAAACCTAACTGGTACTGAGGAGAAGGAGAAACCTACACTTGGCTTCTTCCACTTTGCCAGGCAGAAACTTACTATATTCTGCAGGCAAATACAATAATAATGTAAAGTTTTCGATAACACACTTCTCTCAGCCTCCACTACTGTATGCTGCTATGATTACAGTGAAGAAAACTTATCTCTCTCCCATACCCACTCCCCCCAACATTTTTTTTTTACCAACTGTAACACATTTTTAGAAAAAATTAAGCATATTTCTGGTACAGTATCCATGCTGCTGCATAGTTTTGCTTGTGATGTCACTAAGTATTAAAGCAGCTTTCTGTTTTAAATCTTTTAAGATCCCCATAGATTATAAAGCAGTAGCAATAACAATCTGCACTAAACACATTAATATGCTGCACAAGATGTTAAAATAAACAGAGAACTATAACTACTTCAGACACTTCACAGAATCTTTCAAGTTTGCAAATGACACCTTCAACTTAGTTTACTTATTTATTTATATAAGAAAAGTTCCAAACCGTCAAGTGAGTATATACACTTCTTTTCGATGCTGAAAGAGACACCTTCTTCAGTCAGCTGAGATCTTGACTGTGATCCTTTAAATGTGTCTGAAATAGCTAGAGTGCTTTGTGCCTGTATGGTACTGAGAGCTGCTCAGGGCTGGAGTGGAACTCAGTTTAGAAGCTAAGTGTAAAAGCAAATTCCTGTCATAGCTTGCAGTTGTTCTTCCTAAATATAGTTTGATACACGCTGTAACTTCATTCCCTCTGAGACATTGGAACTCTCAAAAACAGGGTTCAAGTGTCAAGCAATAGCTGTTAATGAAACACACCTTTGGGTCATTTTTTTGCTGTCACACTCACTGTAGTTTTCGGGTGTTCACAGGAGCAAAGCACATAATGGTAGAAGGCAGTGAAGATCCTTAAACTTTCCCTGTTCTGTTTCAGGCACCGCTTGCACAATGTTCTCTCTTTACCACTGCACCAAGCCAAGGATTGATCACAAACACATACATTTTCAGCCATATTTTTAAAAGGAGCTCACTAATTTTGTTTGCCTCAATTTTTGGTCACCCAATTTGACACACGTTGGGCCTTAAATCATTGGAAGCTGCAGGTCCAGAGGAACTCTGAAAGTCAGGCACCAGGTGAGCCCCCCCAAAAGCAGAGGCACACAAAATGAATGAATTCTTCTGAAAAGGTTGGCTCTAAAAAATATTTGTTAAATGTTAGGGATCTGGGTTAAGAAATGCTTAGGAAGTACAAATGGGAGCAGTCATTGTGGCTAATGCAACAATAAGTCCACCTCATTGTACTATATCATGGCAGAGAACAGACACGAGCAGTCATCCCTAATACCTCTCCTGGTCATGCACATTAGACCTCTCTTGATCCTCTTTAGTGAGAGCTCAAAACCAGATCTGTCTGTACCCTCGCAGTTGTGCTTTGCACCAAACTGCAGATTTCCCCATCAGTCCAGGTCACACATGAATCACATTTGTGTGACATCATCCCCATGTTCACACTCACACGACTGCAGCCTCCAGTTCATTGTGACATCATGGGAACTGACATTCTTCCTCTCCCATTATTCCTGCTGCAGCTGCTCTCACCATGTCTGACCAAGGACACCAATAATATAAGACAGCAGAAACCAAAGAGAGCTGCTGCTGCTGCAGTGTCGTCATCTGCAGTATGGTGTCGAGTCATGCTGTTGCACTCCCTTATGAGTAATGGATGCATTTGCTGACATGATACACTGCAATGAGGTGGCTTCCCCACCTACATATCTCAGGGAACTCTCCAACCAACCTCCCACCTACCCCATCATTTTTTGTGCAAGTTTTGTGCAACTCTGTGTTCTGAACCTACCACTCCTTGGGACAGGGTGTATTGACCATAAGCTGAAGTTTATGCTCAGATGCAAATTATCTACAAATATATACATTAACTCATTACATAATTTGCAGAAGATGTCACACAAGAAGCTGCACAAGACTTAGCAGCTATGGGCCCAATTAGTTGCAGTCATAAGCCTACGTGGCAGCAGTAGCGCTAATGAATGGTACTGCACAATCCAATATGAAAAACAAAGTCAAAGCATTTTTGACCTTAACTATACAGAAATATTAACTGTTTTATTGTGATTTCAGCTGGCTTTTCCTTTTCATTTCATTTGGCGGCCTATGGGGATGAATTATTAGCTGGTCTCCACTGTGTGCAATACACACAAAATGCTCAGTGCATACATCTGTTTGTACATGCAGTTGACTCATTGGAATGTAGAAATGGATAATTTTGAGTTCAAAAATTGTGGAGATGAACAATTTTTAAACTTAATTTTGACCATAAAGACATTTATAAACAGTTCATAGTATGATTTGTAATTTCAGAGGTAACTAAACCAAATGAAAAGAAAAAGCCATCTGAAATGTCAATATAACAGTTAATATTCCAGTATAGTTATGTTTGAAGTTGTTGCCATTTGGCTTTAGTTCATTTGTACCCCAGTTCTATTGTTAAAATGATCTAAAATATTTTTGAGGCCAGGGGATTTTTACACTTAAAACATGTCAAACTTCACAGCTATGACTTCACAGCCATGATTTAGAGTGCGCTGATAATACCCTGTTTCCCCGAAAATAAGACAGTGTCTTATATTAATTTTTGCTCCCAAAGATGCGCTAGGTCTTATTTTCAGGGGATGTCTTATTTTTCAGAAATGAAAAATGCCTTATTATCGGTGGATGCCTTATTATCGGGGAGGTCTTATTATCGGGGGGATGCCTTATATTACAACGAGAGGCAAAACTGTAAGTAGGCCTTATTTTCGGAGGATGTCTTATTTTCGGGGAAACAGGGTAAATTTGAATTTTTGCTAGCAGTGGAATTTTTGCAATATATTATGCACTCGCAGCTCATGCTTGCAAGGGGATTGGCCCTGCCTTAAAGTGCAGCTTTATTCTGTGAAGTTACTCTTCAAAAACTGCATTGTGGGCAGTCCACATTTATTGTCTTAATTATTTCCATATCAAATGCATTCAGTTTACAGGTAAAAAGATTATTTCCTAACTACCAGCCCTGTACATTTAATTTATTTCACTTGATACTATAACACACATGCTACATATTTACCCTCCTAGGATAGGAAAGTCAAACAGGGTTCTTTCCCTAATTATGTCATCACCAGAAATAAAAGGCTCTGCTGTCCACATGAGGCCTTTACTTGTACCTCTGCAATTCCATTGTCTCCAGATTGTGCTTGGAGTGACATCGATTCAGACCTATTTCCTTCAATATATTTGCACATTAGTAACCGATAAGAATTTATTAAACAAACCTATTGATGCACAAGAAGGAAGAGAATCAAGTTAAGTCTCTAGCTGTGCTAACTACATTGAGATAAAAGGAGAAAAAATCATTAAAAACACAATTTGTCACTAAAGTCAGAAAATGTCACAGCAGATTTGTTGAGTAAGAAAGTGCCAGTTTTACAATCACTTTGCAGAGTACAGCCCCAGATGTATTCTACTCCAGAACTTGTACATTCATCTGCCATATACATTCAGTTGCTGATTTAACAACTAGTATTTGCTAGTATTTCCAAAGAACACAGAACATAAGAGCTACCATACTGGGTCAGAGCATGATCCATCTTGCCCAGTATCAGGTCTCTGACAGTAGTCTGTACCAGAGCTTCAGGGGAATGTACAGAACAGGGCAATTATGGAATGATCCACCCCTGTTTTCTACTTCCAGCTTCTGGAAGTCAGAGGTTTAGAGTCACCCTGAGCATGGAGTTCTGTCCCTGATCATTCTGGCTAATAGCCATTGATGGACCTACCCTCCATGACCTTATCCAATTCTTTCTTGAACCCAGTTATACTTTTGGCTATCATACCATCTCATGGCAATGAGTTTCACAGGTTGACTGTGCACTGTGTGAAAAAGTTCTTTTTGTTGTTTGTATTAAACCTGGTGCCTATTAATTTCATCGAGTGAGCCTTGGTTTTTGTATTGTGTGAAAGGATAAATAACATTATTCACTTCTTCCACACAAAAAGCATGATTGTATAGACCTCTATCCTATCCCCCTCTTAGTCATCTCTTTTCTAAGATGAACAGCCCTAATCTTTTTAGTTTCTTCTCATATGGAAGTCATGCCATATACTTGATCATCTTTGTTGAGCTTTTCTGAACCTTTTCCAGTTCTACTATATCCTTTTTTAAAGATGGGGCGACCAGACCTGCACAATATTCAAGGTATGGGTGCACTATTGATTTATATAGTGGCATTATGATATGTTCTGTCTTATTTTCTATCCCTTTCCTAATAGTTCCTAACATACTGTTAGCCTCTTTGACCATCGCGGTGCACTGAATGGAAGTTTCCAGAGAACTATCCATGGTGAATGCAAGATTGCTTTCTTGAGTGGCGACCCCCATCATTTTGTATGTATAACTGGGATTATGTTTTCCAATGTGCATTACTTTGCACTTATCAACATTGAATTTCCTCTGCCATTTTGTTGCCCAGTCACCTGGTTTTGTGAGATCCCTTTGTAACTCCTCTCATGCTTTGGACGTATCATCGGCCAACTTTGCCACTTCACGCCCTTGTCCAGATCATTAATGAACATGTTGAACAGTACAGATGCTAGTACAGGTCCTTGGGGGATCCCCCTATTTACCTCTCTCCTTTGTGAAAACTGACCATTTAATCCTAACCTTTGCTTCCTATCTTTTAACCAGTTACTGATCCATGAGAGGACCTTCCTTCTTATCTCAGGACTATTTAATTTCCTTAAGAGCCTTTGATGAGGGACCTTATCAAAGGCTTTCTGAAAATCCAAGGATACTATATCAACTGGATCACCCTTATCCACGTGCTTGTTGATTCCCTCAAAGAATTCTAATAGATTGGGGAGGCATTACTTCCCTTTACAAAAGCCATGTTCACCCTTTCCAAGCAAACCATGTTTATATATGTGTCTGATCATTCTCTTTTTACTGTAATTTCTTCCAATTTGTCCAGTACTGAAGTTAGTCTCACTAGCCTGTAATTGCCAGATCTCCTCTGGAGCCCTTTTTAAAAATCAGCAATACATTAGCTACCTTCCAGTCTGGTACGTGTATGCATATTAGACTACAGACTCAAACCCTAATATTATTTTTAGGACTATACACATATATTATACAGAATCACTATGTACTATAATATGAGATGCTGAGAACACACCAGGAGTAGTAGTTCACTTGTAATAGAAAAGACATATTTTTGTTCAAAACATACTGTTACCACATTCTTAGAAGCTTGTCTAATGAACATATTCATATCCACATTGTTAAAAAAACCACTACTTTTTAACTTGGAAAATAGATGTTGTATAACACTAATTGGTTGTGTATATCTTACTTTTTGACTGAGATAATTCACCATATTATATCTGTTTCTTTAGATGGTCACTAGGAATTTATTTATTTAAAGACTTTGCTCACTGGGATACCCTCATGAGACCCAGATCTCATTGTCCTAAGATTCCCAGGAGGAAAGCAGTCGTACTATTTTACTCCAACATGCTTTAGTGCAAAACAAACAGTATAATGCAGTCTAAAACACCAAACACAACAATAAGCAGTCACAATTTCCATTCACTGTACACAGGCAAGACTTCTCAAAATAAGAGAATCAAAAAACATTCTTGGGTGTCTGTCTCAAAGGACCAGGTACAGCCCTTTGGGGAATGCAAAGTCTTACTCCCCTTACTTAATTTTAGCTATAGAAATTATAGCTGGGTATCAGGGAAAGTCTATAAATAAGACTATCCCAAACTAGTACATATTCATGCAATATAGTACATTTCTATCATTGTTGTTGCTTGAAGAGGTTTGGGAAGGAAGGTGGAGATTTGGGTACCAGTATGAGATAAATTATTCTCTTTATCCAACACATTAATGATTGAAATAGCTACCTATAACAGAAAAAAATAAGTTATGAATATTAAATGTACAAAATCTACCAGTGGGAAGAATTATGACAGGATTCAAATGGAAGATCTTAGAGACTGAGAAATGCTGATTGCTTTCTTTCTCATGGAAATTTTATTTTTGTTCATTTGTTTTTTCCTCCTTAATATAATAAAGGTGTGATGTGCAGGAGTACTTGTAAGAGACTGAATTTTATTTCCTGGGCCCATGTACCTGACATAGGTCAGTGTTACAAAAGTTTAATACATCTGTCAGGGGCCAATTGCCACCCCAGGTCTAGTGGCTACTCTTACATATAATTTAAACTGAAAGTAATCTAGGCTCTTTAACTATTGAAAACATAACAATTTTGAGGGTTAATGACAGACTTCAGTTGTGCCTATCAAAGAAATGTCATTTGAAGAAGGTAAATGACTTAACAAAATGTCATGTAAATCATATATGATGTATCTTTCAGTTTTCCCTAACCCACACAAATGTTTAACATGAAAAAAAGAAAAAAAAAGAACAATCGTTTTCTCCTGAGTTTTTGGATAATTAAGCCAACACATTTAATAACAGTGCAGGGTTATTTAAACAGTGAAATACATAAAATAATATGCAAACAGTGTTTACCACTCACACTTAATGTACTAATGGAATGGAAATCATAAAATTTTATTAACTTAACCGATCTTTGTTGCAAATACATTTTTGAGTTGACAAATGTTGTTCTCTTTCTCTCTTTCTTTCTCTATGTTTTTTTTCCAAATTGAAGATTGGTGATTATTCTTACAATCTGTTCCACAAAGAAATAATTAGCCTTGTACTGCCAGGTGACCTTGTTCTAAATCCCGAAGTTTTAACATCTTTAATAGCTGTGTTTGCATTATCAAAATTTTATATTAGGCTTTTACAAACCACATTGTGAATGTAACCCATACAAATCCTAGAACATAATAGCTTTGACCACATCTAATATACAGAAGTCATATTGTCAGTTGCCTCATACTCTTTGTGCACAGCATTAAAATCTCACTTACCAAAAACCTTTTGATAAATTGAAATGTGGGGTTGTAGCACAAACAATTATGTTGTTTCAATTCTGCTCTGAGGAAAATGTAGCCACCATATATAGCATAACTGACAATATAAGAAGAGGGTCAGCGTACTGAAAGATTAAAATACATACACTGGTTGAAAACAATGTGCTGATACTATAAATATCTTGTCTAAAGCACTCTAGTGATTCAATATCATTTTGAAAAGAAATTAAAACCATTACACCGCAGCATCTGATTTAGTTCTTGGCAAATAAGTTTGGGGAAAAATAAGAACCAGCTGAATCTGACCCCAGATTTTGAACACAAACAAATCTGATCTTTTTTGAAAGTTCAACTAACCATCCACTGCATTACCAATGCCATGACAAACTCCTTTTGCTGAATGCTGTCTCCGGCAGTTCTGCTGAGCAATGGTAGTCTCTGTCTTCACGTGTCAGGTTAGGAGGTTTCATTGGGTTTTGTGGAAAGGAAATGCATTCGGGGGTCCCTTAATCCCCAGCAGCACATGCAATAGATTTGAATAGAGTTGTTGTCCAAAGTCTAGCAGACAGAGTTCAGACTAATTACTGATGCTCCCTCCCCCAAATGGCATATCAACTAAGAAAAAGAGCTGGTGGGACATGGTAAGTCTGTCTGGGTAGAAAAGCCTACTAGATCTCAGAAGTCTGTTTGGAGAGAGGGAGTTGAAGTGAAGGGAGACAAATGTGGTGGACTGGAAGGAGTGAAAGATCAAGGAGACCTCAAAAAGTGTGAAAAAGTTTAGCTAACAAGTATCCAACCTCTACAGGATTTAACTATAATGACTTCTGAACCTTATGTGGCCCATCAGTCGCTGAGTTCAGATTGTATACGCTGCAGATGAAATAAAAGATCCAAATGATTTCAGCTTCAAGAACTTTAAATTTCCTAGTTTATCAATAACAGGAAACTGATCTACTTGTTGCAGTTCCCATTAGAAACATCCAAAAATACATTTTTAACTCCCCCTCCTCTGCAACTTCGGTAAAAAATCATACAAATAACAAGAATTAATGTTTTCCAGTATCAGGACTTGCATAATTCTATCAGTGTTTAATTATCTCTATCAAACCTTACTTTTATTGAATGTGCTAAAGGAACATTTTTTTTAATCGTCTGTGGTCTCCTGCAATTTAGTATTATAAATATACAAAAGTAAATCAGTAAATGGAATCAGGGTGGAGACAGGACAATAGTAAAGTCCCATAGTATCTAACTTTAAATGGTATTTCACAAAATAAACACAAATCTCAAGAGTTAAATAATTATTAATAAAAACTCCTAGGAAAATATGCAGATTTTTTTTAAAACTAGACATAGTGTACGTCATGTGGGAGGATGGGTTGTCTACTGAAAGGCTGGCCATATTTCCTGTCCAAAGATAACACAGAACCTGAATAAGAAGCTGCTTCATTCAGCTACATCTGGCTCTGCTACACAGGGGGTTACCTTTTGAAGTACAGCTCAATTCTCAAAAGCCAGCTTTCTTCAAGGAGCTGGAAGTGCAGTTTGAAAAGTGTCTGTCATATGAAAACAACATTTGAAAACTGCAGATTTATACCATCTTTATTTGTTGAGTCTGTCAACTGATGGTCAGATGCTAGAACAGATAAACATTTGGCAGAGTCCCTGTACGCTGGCTGGACTTAATGCATAGGCATTCAAGATATTACCACAGCAAGATTTGAACTAAGGCCTTGCCTTAACTAGAGGAAAAGGTGTGTTCTCTGAGTTAGCTAATGCCTGGTAATTAACACAAGGTAAAATCCTAATGAAGACAAGGTAGTTTGTAGGTTTCATGTGAATTAGCGGGTGAAGGTAAACCCTAGGCTCCCCATTATCTAACTCAGTGGTTCCCAAACTTGTTCCGCCGCTTGTGCAGGGAAAGCCCCTGGTGGGTCGGGCCGGTTTGTGTACCTACCGCATCCACGGGTTCGACCGATTGCGGCTCCCAGTGGCCGCGGTTCGCTGCTCCAGGCCAATGGGAGCTGCTGGAAGCGAAGCGGGCCGAGGGACATACTAGCCGCTGATTCCAGCAGCTCCCATTGGCCTGGAGCAGCAAACTGCAGCCAGTGGAGCCGCAATCGGCCGAACCTGCGGACGTGGCAGGTAAACAAACCGGCCCGGCCCACCAGGGGCTTTCCCTGCACAAGCAGCGGAACAAGTTTGGGAATCACTGGTCCAACTTGCTGACTCATGAAAACTGGAGACTGTCTTGTCTTCACTAGAATTTTATCTCATGTTGGCTAACTCGAGTTAAGAACACGCTTTTTTTCCTAGAGAAGATGTACCCTAAAAGCTTCAGGGTTCAAAGCCAGTGGGTCTGTGTGACTATTTGAAAATCTGTTTGTACATTTATGAATTCCATGTGAGATTATGAAGTCTCTATGAATCTTGACCAACCAGCAAAGTCCATTTTGAGTGTGGTCTCTGTGGTCTCTTCACCTCCATGTTGGGCTGAAATGCCAAGGTGTAGCCCAGCCGAGCTAACAACAGGGGGTGGTTAAATTGAGATGGTCCTCTACTAAAATACAAACATCATAGACAATGGATTGGCTCCCAGCCGGAACTGGTTTGTCAGGGGAGAGGTCACCTAGCAACAAGGTCACCTGTTGGTAATGACCAGAAGGTCACATGACAGTCTGGAAGGTTATAAAAGGACAGGACCTGACTTCTTTGCTCCTTGGCTACTTTTTACCAGCTCAGGCTGAGAGACGCTGGATGTGGTAGCCTGATGAGGCAGTGTGAAGCATGCCTTCCTGAACACAGATGGACCCCCAGGATGCCCAAGGGAAGGGTGAGCTAGAGGGAGGGGAAATGCGTGTGTTTGTTATTTTTGTAAAGACCTGTGTATTTCTCATGTGATTAAGAAGAGAGCAATAATGTGTTAGAATTCTTTGGGTGTTATATGGTATATCTATCATGTGGCCCTTTGAAAAGGTAACCCAGGAGGCTCAGACTTTTGGGTCGAATTCTGGGAGAGGATGTGCTTAAGCTACAGGGAGAGTCTGATGAGTCAGCATTGGTAACAAGGACTGGGCAGAGGCACTGTGTAGTCTAAGCTCTCGGGAAAGGTTGCTAGATAGAGCAGGGGTTCTCAACCTTTTTCTTTCTGAGGGCCCCACAACATGCTATAAAAGCTCCAGGCCCTCCTGTCCCACAACAACGGTTTTCTTCATATAAAAGTCAGGGCTGGCATTAAGGGATAGCAAGCAGGGCAATTGCCTGGGACTCCGTGCCACAGGGGCCCCCATGAAGCTAAGTTGCTCAGGCTTCTGCTTTAGCTCACAGCCCCAGGCTTCAGCCCTGCGCGGCAGGGCTTAGGCTTTCTGCCCTGGGCCCCAGCGAGTCTAACACTGGTCCTGCTTGATGGACCCCCTGAAACCTGCTCGCGACCCCCTGGTTGAGAACCACGGAGACAGGATCTGTACACCAAGATGATAATGAGTCACCATTTACAGTTATGTTTTGAGGCCTGTCTGTTAGCCTGTGTTTGATCCCTTTAAGGTATGCCATGCAAAGATAGACTTAAGAACCAATTTTACTGGGTTGTTTGAAAAGGTCAACAAAAAAGTGTCTGGTGTTTGTTTGTGATGTCCATATTAACTTTTGTAAGCAGATACCTGAAACCTAACAGAGAACTTTGACTCTATCTTTAAATAAGACCAGAATGGTTTTACACTAGGAATAACAGACACCTGAAATTCTACTCACAAAACTGTGTCACATCTTCTCCTTAGTTTTACATAGCAACTTAAGCACTCTTTACATTTATTTTAAGAATTCAGTTTAAAACATTATAACAATACTATATGCCTGGCTAACTCCTATGATCTCAACATCTTTCAGATAGAGTAAGTGAAATGGTGGATAGTCACCCTTTAATCATCTAAAATCAATCTCTCTATATACATCTCTGTAGTGTGCCAGTCATCGCAGTGATCATCTTGATTTCCTTCCTCTCGCTGTTCTTGTTTCCTTTGCTCACTTGCCCCCTCCCCCACACTCCTCACTCAGCTCATCTAGTTATCCCTTTTGTATCCTCCCCCATCCATGCCCAAGCCTTTATTCATGCATTTCCCCATGCCTGAACTCCTTTTCCTGACCCAAGCCCTGATCCTGCAAATACTTATGCATGGACTTTAAGTCCCATGGGTCTACTCACATGTTTAAAATATTTGTTGGACCAGGTCCATAGTCTGCTGTGACTCTGCCCTCCCCTCATTAAGTCATTTCTCAAAGCTCACTTCTTCTAAAAATGTTTGGGAACTATAGTCTTACAAATATTCGCTCAAAACAACCCCAAAACTCCATTTGCAGACCTCAAGGCTCAGGCACTTACACACCCAAGTGACCTCCTGATTGTATTGTCTTCATCGTAACCCGTAAAACCTTTCTGTGCCCACTCCAGCTCAGTTTCATCATATCCTCCTGTTCTTCTCATCTGAATTTATGTTTGATCCTGCAGTGAGCTCAAGTCGGGCAGACTTCAGCACTCATGCAGAACTCACTATAGGATCAGGACCTTAGACAGTAAAGTACCTCAAGGCAGGTCCTTATTATTTTTTTAAAGCCTCATGTGTATTTATTCACAGATTCATAGATTCTAGGACAGAAAGGGACCTCGAGAGGTCATCGAGTCCAGTCCCCTGCCCTCATGGCAGGACCAAATACTGTCTAGACCCTCCCTGATAGACATTTATGTAACTTACTCTTAAATATCTCCAGAGATGGAGATTCCACAACCTCCCTAGGCAATTTATTGCAGTGTTTAACCACCCTGACAGTTAGGAACTTTTTCCTAATGTCCAACCTGAACCTCCCTTGCTGCAGTTTAAGCCCATTGCTTCTTGTTCTATCCTTAGAGGCTAAGGTGAACAAGTTTTCTCCCTCCTCCTTATGACAACCTTTTAGATACCTGAAAACTGCTATCATATCCCCTCTCAGTCTTCTCTTTTCCAAACTAAACAAACCCAATTCTTTCAGCCTTCCTTCATGGGTCATGTTCTCAAGACCTTTAATCATTCTTGTTACTCTTCTCTGGACCCTCTCCAATTTCTCCACATCTTTCTTGAAATGCGGTGCCCAGAACTGGACACAATACTCCAGTTGAGGCCTAACCAGCGCAGAGTAGAGCGGAAGAATGACTTCTCGTGTCTTGCTCACAAAACACCTGTTAATGCATCCCAGAATGTTTGCTTTTTTTGCAACAGCATCACACTGTTGACTCATATTTAGCTTGTGGTCCACTATAACTCCTAGATCCCTTTCTGCCGTACTCCTTCCTAGACAGTCTCTTCCCATTCTGTATGTATGAAACTGATTGTTCCTTCCTAAGTGGAGCACTTTGAATTTGTCTTTGTTAAACTGCATCCTGTTTACCTCAGACCATTTCTCCAATTTGTCCAGATCATTTTGAATTATGACCCTATCCTCCAAAACAGTTGCAATCCCTCCCAGTTTGGTATCATCTGCAAACTTAATAAGCGTACTTTCTATGCCAATATCTAAGTCGTTGATGAAGATATTGAACAGATTATGAACAGATTTATGATAATATATGATTAATAAGTCTAGGCATTTCAATAATAGATCAAAGCTGACATGAATAATAATTAGAGATGAAGATAATTAATCTCAAGATAAATCTGTTTGTTATTTAGAAGCTAGTTGCTTATGACACTGAGACTGATTGAATTTGATTTTATCTTTATTCATGTGTTATGTTCTATTTTGTATTTATATGCCCAATTATTTTTTATTAGTGCTATTATGCTTTTGCCACAAATCTTTTTAACTTGAGTAAGGTTTTACATGGATTTAGGTATTCCTGTATAATGATGGATATATGTGATACTCTGGCATTCAGAGTCTTTCTGCTTTTCTATAAGCCCCTGCACTCACCCACCCATAATACAGCACGGGCTTCTAAAGCTGTGACGGAATTGGAGTATGGGAGAATTCTGGAATTCCACTCCAGGATAGCTAAAGGCTCAACTGACAACTGAGTGGGTATATTCAGACAGACTAGAAAGTGTACAGAGGTGCAGTTAGTCCTACATCTGTGACAAAAACCACAATGAATCTATTCTAAAGAAACAGGAATTGGGAGAGCTTTACTTTCTGCTCACAGAAAAGTTCTGGGTCTGGTTCTGTTCAATATCTTCATCAATTATTTAGATAATGGCATAGAGAGTGCACTTATAAAGTTTGAGGATGATACCAAGCTGGGAGGGGTTGCAAGTGCTTTGGAGGATAGGATTAAAATTCAAAATGATCTGGACAAACTAGAGAAATGATCTGAAGAAAATAGGATGAAATTCAATAGGACAAATGCAAAGTACTCCATTTAGGATGGAACAATCAGTTGCACACATACAAAATGGGAAATGACTGCCTAGGCAGAGTACTGCGGAAGGGGATCTGGGGGTCATAGTGGACCACGAGCTAAATATGAATCAACAGTGTAACGCTGTTGCAAAAAAAGCAAACATCATTCTGGGATGTATTAGTAGGAGTGTTGTAAGCAAGATACAAGAAGTAATTCTTCCTCTCTACTCTGCACTGATTAGGCCTCAACTGGAGTACTGTGTCCAGTTCTGGGAGCCACATTTCAGGAAGGATGTGGACAAATTGGAGAGAGTCCAGAGAAGAGCAACAAAAATGATTAAAGGTCTAGAAAACATGACCTATGAGGGAAGATTGAACAAACTGGGTTTGTTTAGTCTGGAGAAGAGAAGAGTGAAAGGGGACATGATAACAGTTTTCAAGTATGTAAAAGGTTGTTACAAGGAGGAGGGGAAAATTGTTTGTCTTAACCTCTGAGGATAGGACAAGAAGCAATGGACTTAAATTGAAGAAAGGGAGGTTTAGGTTGGACATTAGGAAAATCTTCCTAACTGTCAGGGTGATTAAGCACTGCAATAAATTGCCTAGGGAGGTTGTGGAATCTCCATCATTGGAGATTTTTAACAACAGGTTAGACAGACACCTGTCAGGAATGGTCTAGATCAGTGGTGGGCAACCTGGGCCCACGGGGCACACACGACCCATTGGGGTAATCCGCTGGCAGGCTGCCAGACCGTTTGTTTACATTTGCACAGCTGCCCACAGCTCCCAGTGGCTGTGGTTCGCTGTTCCCAGGCAATGGGAGCTGCGGGAAGCCCACCATTGGTCTAGATAATACTAGATACTTAATACTAGTATAGTAGATAGTATACTATAGTAGTATACTATACTAGTATCGTAGATAGTATGGTAGATAGTAGATACTAGATAATACTAGATATTACTAGATAATACATAGTACTGTTATGAGTGCAGAGGACAGGACTAGATGACCTCTCAAGGTCCCTTCCAGTCCTATGATTCTATGTTACCTGTAATATAGAATATATAACTTGGGGGAAGGGGTTAAGTCTAACTTTCTAAAAAATGAGTAGCTTTAAAAGGAAACATTAATGGTTTAGTTATGTGTATCCATATAATGAGTATTCACATAACTATGAAATGGATTGACTGTCTTCACTACTGGTAACGCATAATGCTTCTCATACATCAAGATTGCTCCTCAAAAATATATTTCTGAATTCAAAAAAGGTACCCTGTAAATAAAGATTTTTGTCTCTACAATTTCTTGCTCTTCCTTAGAAACCTCATATTTCTTATATAGGCAATAAAAACGATGTTTGGGAACAGTGATTACATTGTTAATTTAACTTGTCTTAGTACTAATCTACATACATGCAGTTTTTAAACAGAACCATCTTGAAATGACTGTGGATCAGAACTATAGCTGTGTGAATAAGTTGTAACAACTTCAGCCTGTTTTTCTGCTCATGGAATACCTATGAGCAGATAAAATATTCCTCAAATATACTATTCTAATGTACACCTTTACCCTGATATAATGCGACCTGATATAACACGAATTTGGATATAATACGATAAAGCAGTGCTCCGGAGGGAGGGAGGAGCTGCGCACTCCGGCAGATCAAAGCAAGTTCGATATAACGCGGTCTCACCTATAACGCGGTAAGATTTTTTGGCTCCCGAGGACAACGTTATATCAGGGTAGAGGTGTATTTGACAAATACAATTTTGGATGCTTTATTCTACATTTTGAGTAGTTGAAGTTCAAGCTGTATTGCTTAACTGTATGTGTCAGATGGGAAATGGAAGCAATATCATATTATCTAATGCTGATTTTCTAGACAATACTTACCTGTGTATTAAAGATTCACTTTCCACAAATATGTGCCTCTATGACTTTGATGCTAGCTTTCTGTCGACACTTTGGCTCAAATCTTCACAGAAAGCAAACCCATAAGGGGTGCAGACTGGCTGAAGGAAAATATATTTTAAAATTAAAATAAATACTTGTGGAAACATTTCTGTAGTCTTTGCCTAGCTCTCTTCAGAGCATGTTTTTCCTGTAGCTCAAGGATCGGCAACCTTTGGCCTGCGGCCCGCCAGAGTAAGCCCCCTAGCGGGCTGGGCCAGTTTGTTTACCTGCTGCGTCCGCAGGTTCGGCCGATCGCCGCTCCCACTAGCCAATTCTTTGGGATCCTTTGACCAAAAGTACAATAAAAGTAGAAAGAGCTATCATTCAGAAACTTACAAAATTTAACTGGATCATATGTTTTACATTTTGACAATTGATAATCACATTCAAGCCACACATACTGAGACATTATCCACTGAGTTTAACAATACTGAAATAGTAATTGTCATAGTTCTGAGCAACTGTATTTCCTCTCCGGGGCTCACCAAGGGCAGCCACTTTTAGGATTCTGGCTCCTCAGCCAGCACCTCTCTTGGATGGAGATGTGTGTTTCTCTCACACCTGACTGAGCTTTTTCCAGGCTGCATAGTTCCCTGCCTACACTGTGTTATTCCCAGCAAGCCAGACTGGCTAACCAGGCCAGCACCCGTACTTTGCTTATTCTTCAAAGACTATGAACAATGTAATTGCCAGCAGTTATAAGTTACCACAGAGCCCTTTCTAAGCAAGCACATTTATTCTTAAGGTGAAAGCATTACAGAGTGAACATAATAAACACAATAAAAGAACTTACACAAATGCTACTAAGCTTGCCAGAGATCATCCCACCTCCAACAAAGGCTCTGGTAGGTGAACAGCCATTCATAACAAGAACAACTATGCACGGTTCATTCTTTCCTATATAAAGTTTGGGCCTTTGATCGAGTCCTCAAGTAACAGGTGATCAGCAGACACTGGCTCCCTCCTCAGGGAACAGCTGCAAAAGGTTGTGTCTGGAGGTGGGAATTTGCATTCACCTCCCTTCAGGTATTTCCTAGGAAATCTGCTTAACTTTGTCCCCACAATTCCTTCTTGTCTGGCACATTGTTTAAAATAGTGCTTTGATACTCTCAACACTTTCCACAATAACGTATAAACTTTACATTTAATACAATGGAATCCAAAGCTACTTAACTTAATTCTTGAAAAAGGTTTCTCAAGGATATGGCAGGAAATTGATCCATATGTCACAGTGATGATAAACAGCACACCCTATTCATGCTCTCTGGTGATTCATATATGGCCTTGAAACTCTGAGGAGGAATTGGTGGGAGGATTTTCAATGGTCAGATAACTATACTTCTGAATATACTATACTATACTATATTTTATTTTTTCAACCTAAGGTTAGGGGGTACTTGCTCCATTTTTGCAAGATCTGCCTATTTCAGAAGGTAGCATATGAATGTTTGCATTTTCATATTGCCGCTTTAGTATATAGACTTTGCCATAGTTATTCATGCCTTTACATTCAGCTTGTATTATTGCTGTGTGCTGTAACATGGAGGTTACCCTTGAAGGCCACTTGGAAACATCAGCTAGTGCAAGATGTGGCTGCTGCCTACTTAGGGCCTGATTCCGCAACTCTCACTCAAACTGTGTATTACCTACTTACATAGGTAGCCTTATTGAAATTCTCTTATTCCATCTTAATCTTTAATCTTGATCATCTAATATAAAACCAATGGGACTACACACATCAATGCAACTTCATGCCTAGGGCTCCTAGGTGCTATGGTAATATAAATAATAATAATTAAGCACATGCATAAATGCTTTGCTGAATAGGGATGGACTTGAACATGTGCTTAAGTACTACATTAAACTGAGGCACATTACCTGGTCTGTACAATGCTGTCTATAAAAATTTTTTCTAATCTCTGCAGTGTGTTTTACATTGATTTATTTATTTACTGCATATTACACACTAGATTTTTGAAAGGGTTCTGATCAAGTACTTTACAGAAGCCAGAATGCAAACCCCTGCATCCTCTGCAAGTCTGCACACACAAACTGAGGGTATGTCTATCCTATCTATCTTAAGTGGTAAATCTTTAATTCTGGCATAAAAATAATAAAATATAAAATGCAACCAACTGGCTTCCATAATGACCATTCTTGAACAGTCTCATATATTATTACAATAAAGGGCTCATTCGTGCATTCCTGTCACATTCAAAATACTCACTGAAGTCATAGTAATAAGAGGACAATCAGGTTCAGTGTTCAATTCACTCAAAAATATGTCTTCTGCATTGTGGGAAGCTCCCTCTTCTGCAGAAGCCAGCAATTGTATGTGTTTATCTGTATTAGGACTTCTATCTGTAAGATGTACAAAGTATATTTTAGGAACATTCTTTCTGATTTGCACTGCCACAGTTCTATGCCAGTTTCACAAACAGTATTTTACAACGTTTACAAAGAGAGCAGTAAACAAAACTATAGTAATGTTCACAGAAGCCTTTTATAGGCCCAATCCTGCAAACACATAATAGGAGGCACAGATCTTATTTACTGTGATTGAGTTCAGTGAAACTACTCATATGAGTAAAATTATTCACTTACATAACTGTTTGCAGGAGATGATCCTATACACTTTAAGATATTCCCAGAGACTAGCCTGGGAGTACATAGTTTAGGTTTACACTAGATGTATTTCAATTCACCTCATATAAGTACTGTAGTGCAATCTCTTTATCGTGAAAGTGTAACTTACAAATGTAGATTTTTTTTTTACATAACTGCACTCAAAAACAAAACAGTGTAAAACTTTAGTGCCTACAGGTCCACTCAGTCCTACTTCTTGTTCAGACAATCGCTAGGACAAACAAGTTTGTTTACAATTACAGGAGACAATGCTGCCCACTTCTTATTTACAATGTCACCTGAAAGTGAGAACAGGTGTTTGCACAGCACTTTTGTAGCCGGCATTGCAAGGTATTTATGTGTCAGATATGCTAAACATTCGTATGCCCCTTCATGCTTCAGCCACCATTCCAAAAGACATGCTTCCATGCTGATGATGCTTGTTAAAAAAATGCGTTATTAAATTTGTGACTGAACTCCTTGGGGGAGAATTGTATACCTCCTGCTCTGTTTTACTCACATTCTGCCATATATTTCATGTTATAGCAGTCTCGGATGATGACCCAGCACATGTTCTTCATTTTAAGAACCCTTTCACTACAGATTTGACAAAACACGAAGAAGGTACCAATGTGAGATTTCTAAGGATAGATACAGCACTCGACGCAAGGTTTAAGAATCTGAAGTGCCTTCCAAAATCTGAGAGGGACAAGGTGTGGAGCATGCTTTCAGATGTCTTAAAAGAGCAACGCTCCGATGCAGAAACTACAGAACCCGAACCACCGAAAAAGAAAATCAACCTTCTGCTGGTGGCATCTGACTCGATGATGAAAATGAACATGCGTCAGTCCGCTCTGCTTTGGATCATTATCAAGCAGAATCCATCATCAGCATGGATGCATGTCCTCTGGAATGGTGGTTAAAGCATGAAGGGACATATGAATCTTTAGCGCATCTGGCATGTAAACACCTTGCAATGCTGGCTACAACAGTGCCACACAAACTCCTGTTCTAACTTTCAGGTGACATTGTAAACAGGAAGCGAGCAGCATTATCACCTGCAAATTGTAACCAAACTTATTTGTCTGAACGATTGGCTGAACAAAAAGTAGGACTGAGTTGACTTGTAGGCTCTAAAGTTTTACAGTGTTTTATTTTTTAATGGAGTTTTTTTGTATAATTCTATATTTGTAAGTTCAACTCTCATGATAAAGAGATTGCACTACACTACTTGTAATGGGGGAATTGAAAAATACTATTTCTTTTGGTTTTTTAGAGTGCAAATATTTGTAATCAAAAATAAATATAAAGTGAGCACAGTACATTTTGTATTCTGTGTTGTAATTGAAATATATTTGAAAATGTAGAAAACATCCACAATATTTAAATAAATGGTATTCTATTATTGTTTAACAGCCCAATTAATCGTGATTAATTTTTTTAATCGCTTGACAGCCCTACTTTTAATATGTGTGCCATTAATATAATTACAGCTGCATCATTGCTCTGTGTAGCTAGTCTTCAAATGAGCATACACAAGAATTGAATAGACGGTGAACAACTACAGAATAGCCATAGCCAGCCCTTGTGGAATTATTTTTGTATTGACTCCAGCACTTCTGCAACAGGCTTTCTGCAGAAATTGATGAAAAAAAGTGATAAAAGGGCTGAATTTTGGAATTAAACTTTTTTAGAAATATTGATTAAAAAAGAAAAGTAAGCACAATTGTTTTTTCCCCAAAGGGAATCTAATAAAAAACAATATTAGTTCATGTAGGTAGAATTGTAAATCTTTCACTTCTGTGTACTTTCTAAAATCGATTCTGACCTTCCTACAAGTTCCAATAAAATTGCACTTCTTCAGCCGGATACAAAGTGGTGTATTTGTATAGTAGTGCATAGAAGACAAGAAAACTGGGGGAGGAAAGGGGAAATGTGTTAATATTTATAACTAGAGAGTACGGAAGAGTTAATGAGGAAACACCTAAATGATTTGGATACATTATTTGTGCTGCAAATTTTTTTCTTTAATACTGTATTTTAAAAACTCAGTTGATAATGCTAGCACATTTGTAAAATTATTTATATTATTATTTATGCCAAAATACTATGCCAGCAGTGGGGGAAAATTACTCAAATATCTTCTCTGGGTCCCTAAATCAGTCCTGGCATTATTCTAGGACTGAATTTTGCTACTACTTGATATGAAATCAGACTAAATGAAAACACTCCCACATTCTGGCACCTGATTTCTATTCTAATGCTGTAAGTAGCTTTTGGAAGTTGTGATCGTTTCTTTCAGATAGGGACCTCACCACAAGGATTTATGTTTTTGTGATCACCTCCTATATGCATGTTCTTCTCCAATCCATGGAGATGGTTAAAAGTCAGATCCTGTCCACAATATGAGCCCCCAGTTCTGTGTTCAGATCTGCTCTGGTGGATCCCTAGAGCTGTGCAAAGCCTCAGTGATTTCTGTGGGGCTCCACATGGCCTGAGGGCTCTGCCTGTACAAATCTGCAGGCTTGAGGCCAAAAATGGAATCTTTGCTGAACACTAGCAGAATACAACTGTGATCCTGTCAACACTGGGGGTGGTGTGTGGGAAGGTGTAGCTACGTACCCTAGTGAAAGGCAATCTGAGTCCATGCTTTGGTGTATAGCTACACATTGCAGTAAAAAGCTCTGGCAAGAGGGCAGCAAGTGGGGAAAAGCTTTGGCAGCTCCCAAGTACCACAGTCTTTCACTGCGGCAGGGAAAAGCTCCCTTCCAGAGCCTTTCCTCACTGCAGTGAAAGGCTCGATCAGCCGGAGCCTTTCCCAGATGCCAAAGTCTTTCCCTATGTACTCTACTCGCCTAAGCAGTGCATCACTGTCTACGCTATTTATACACATGCTGGGGGAGTGTGCAGTGTATGCACTCTACACACTACCTTAAGTGCAGGCAGGCATACCCTATGTTGTAAGTAGGGTCTCAGATATAATTGAATTTGTACTGCAGAGAGGACATCTCTCTTCCCACTCAGAAAGGCAGTATTGTAACAGTTCACAATGGAAAGCTTTTCTTTACACCAGCTAAGTATCAGAGGGGTAGCTGTATTAGTCTGAATCTGTAAAAAGCAACAGAGGGTCCTGTGGCACCTTTAAGACTAACAGAAGTATTGGAGCACAAGCTTTCGTGGGTGAATACCCACTTCATCAGACGCAAGACGCTATCTATCACTAGCTTTACACTAGCTAGTGATAGAAACTTAATTTCCTTTTAAATGAAAGGGTAAGTTGGGCAGCAAGGAGAAGGCCGAGCAGGCAGGAGCTGGGATATGACACTTGGGCTCAGGCTAGCGTTTGAAATTCTGAGTCTTCAAACATGGGCCAGGTTAACTCAAGCCAGGCAGCTAAAGCAGGGCCCTGGCCATTTGGCCAAGCACCTCTGCTGCATGGCACTATTATAGTCAACTGTGGTGCTCGCTGGCCATAGACTGGGGCCATGCCCTCCTCCTCGTTGCTGTGCAGGGTGCTGGAGGGAGACACGTGTCTGGTTTCTCCCCCCACCACCATGCCAGATGGGGCTGCAGGTGCCAGGCGCACAGCAGGTGAGGTCCGGAGCAATGTCACTGTGCAGCAAGGTCATTGCAGGCTCCTCCTTCACTGAGAGCCCCCCCACCGAGCATGCGCAGCTCGAACCCCACGCACAGCCCAAGCTGAGCTATTATTACGTGAGAAGCCTGGAAAGATCACTTCACTGCGCCTGCGCACAATCGCTCCTCTCACAACACCCTCCCTAGTACTCGCCGGGGCATCTCAGGAAGCTCAGCGCGCACGCGCAAACTCAAAGGCCGCAACCCGCAGAAGGCAGTAGCAAGCGCATGCGCACCAGCAACCATTCGCCGCTATGGATTTTCATGGGGAGGGGGAGACAAGGGAGGTTAGATACATCATGACGTGATCCAATCTCCCCGCCACCGGTTGTGCCGTCTCTCCCGTGTCCCTTTCCCGGAAGTGTCCGACCAGAAAATGGGGCTGCCGCAGGAAGGTTCCGAAACACGTTTAGTTCCGGGGGCATCTCTGTATGCGGGAACCAACGCTGCTGCTGCCGCCTCCTCCTCGGTGCCGCAATGATCCCGATCCCGGTGGTGGTCTGCGTGCTGGGGGGCTGGTGCGTCATTTACCTGGCGGACACGCTGCTGAGGGTGAGGTCGCCGGGGCTGCGGGCCGAAGGGACGGGGGAGCGCTGGACTCCCGGCTGCATCCCGAGGGGGAGGGGTCACTGCGGGCCGGCGGCCCCTGCAGCAGCGAGGGGGGAGGGGCGGGGCTGGCTGGGTGCGTCCACCCCCCCCCCCAGTATGTCGGGGGCGCCTCGCACCCCGGGCCCGGGCCAGGTTTGCTGCGTCCCGAGGCAGCCCCGTGTATCTGTCTTAGTGTCTTTAATACATGATCGCAGCCATAACAAGTAAAACAAAACTTCATAACCCACTTGTGAATGAAAAAGTCCTAAAATAACCTTCGGGGAGTGTTACAAGGCTCCTTTTTCCCTCCAGGCGTTTGAAAATGGCGGTGGAGGTGGTGGGAGGGATTGAAAGGTAAAGAGACAGTGGCAGGGATGTGTGGTGGGTTAAATTGCTGCATTAAGGATGCGTTTCGTAGCTGTATCAAGGGACCTTAGAGCAGGGGATCTCAACTAGGGGTCTGGGGCCCCCTGGGTGGCGGCGAGCAGGTTTCAGGGGTCTGCCAAGCAGGGCCAGCGTTAGACTTGCTGGGGCCCAGCGCAGAAAGCCGAAGCTCCACCACATGGGTCTGAAGCCTGAGCAATGTAGTTTTGCAGTGGACCAAGTGGCATGGGACCCTGGGCAATTGCTCTGCTTGTTATCCCCTAATGCCAACCTGGCTTTTATATGCAAAAAAACAGTTATTGTGGAGTTTTAAAGCATGTTGCGTGGGGAGGGGGGGTGGCACAGAAAGAAAAAGGTTGAGAACCCTGCCCTAGAGCATATGGATTAGTGTCTCTTTTAGCATTTTTATAAATCTGGCTAAATAAATACAGTGGTCTGTATAGAGATCATGGAAGTACTATCGTCCATAGAGGAAGTATATCTTCATAACTAGCAAAACTTGGCTCAGTACATTTTAATGTTGATGCTAGTTGTTTGTTTTGTTGCTTGTCCTTTGAAAGTAGATCCAAGTTGTTAAATACTTATATAAATGTAACAAACTCGAGAACAACGATTGTGAAAATCAAACATAGTGCTCCCTCCACGCTGTTCTTATTTTTCAGCGCAAATGTCCTAATCCTGCAATTTTAATCACTCACGTCAGCCCTGATGAAACCTGGTTTATTCCAATAAGGCAAACAGATTTAGCTGTAGGCTAGGTGCAAAAATATTTTTAGAAATTATATAGGAACAAACTCTTAAAGATATTTTCTCTTAATATTTAGAAGATGAGCAGGCAGGAGTAATAAGCAGCTCCCTCTGCTGCTTGCCTTGATAAAAAACAAATAAAGCTCAGCGAATAATTAAAGCAATATTTGCCAAACATTTTATAGAAAAATATTGTGATGCCTGAGCCCCCTCCTGCACTCTGCACCCCTTCCAGTCCCCCCTGCCCTGAGCCCCCTCGTACATCCCCGCATCCCTCCTGTGCCCCAGCCCTTGCCCTGAGCCCCCTCCCGCATCCCAACCCCCTGCCCCAGCCCTACATTCATGGCCCTGCATGCAATTTCCCCACCCAAATGTGGCCCTCGGGCCAAAAAGTTTGCCCACTCCTGATATAGGCAGATCTCTGAATCGTTGCAGAGCCCCATTGTCTTCAGTCATACATCCTTAGAAAGTGTGGAAGTTGTCCTTCCTCCTAGCACAGGAGTGGGCAGGGGGTTGGAGTATTAGCAGGGGGTTGGGGGCTCAGGGCAGGGGGTTGGGATGCTGGAGGGGTGCAGGGTGTGGCAGGGGGTTGTGGTGCAGGAGGAGTTTGGGGTGCTGGCTCCGGCCCAGCGCTGCTTACTTTGAGTGGCTCTGGGGTGGCTGTGGCGCACAGCAAGGCTAAGGCAGGCTCCCTGCCTGCCCTGGCCCCATGCCGCTCCCGGAAGCAGCCGGCACCACGTCCCTGCAGCCCCTGGGGGAGCGGAGGCAGAGGGCTCCGCGCACATCCTTTGCCTGTGGGTACCTCCCCCGAAGCTCCCATTGGCCACTGTTCCCTGTTCCCGACCAATGGGAGGGCTGCAGGGACGTGGTGCCGGCCACTTCTGGGAGCAGGGCCAGGGCAGGCAGGGAGCCTGCCTTAGCCCCGCGGCGCCATGGAGATGGCAATCCCATGGGCTGCAGTTTGCCCACCCCTGTCCTAGCAGATTTGAAAGGTGCCTTAGATACACACTACTAAGGTTAGGCTTTAACTTCTAAGATCAAGAGGCTGAAATTCTTGAGGAGTCTTGAGTGGGCTTTGTCAGTTACAAAAGGATGTTAAGGACCCTTGGGTGCTAAAAGGTATTCATATGGCTCCCCAGTATTTAGCAGTCATTCATAATTTTGAGGGCCTGTAAAAATGATAAGGTATATCAAGTTTATAATAAAATTAATAAGGCAAGGATCAGGTAGACCTGAACCATGAGAAGTTAAAGTGAAGCTAGTGTGAAGGGTTTAGGAAACTCAAGCAATTAGAGTTTAGTAAGTATCTGTTAGATTCACTATTATGTATTAAAGCTGCATGGTGTGATCTGATGTTATGGTCAGTACTAGAAAAGACATGCTATTTGGAAAAATCTGTGGGGAAAAAGGTTTGTATTAACTTTTTGATCTGTTTTTCAGTGGGACACTGTCATTTATTCTTATAGCGGATGGAGTGCCGCCCCTTTGTATTGGCCGCACCAAGCACTTCTTCCTTAGCTGGTGCCTGGAGCCGGCCCTGGCCACACATTAGACTCCTGTTATAAGGTTTTATAGTTCCTACAAAGTATGTGTTGTGCACAATTTATAATTTCATTATTTTTGGGTAGTTTACGTAAGTGTTGCTATATGCACACATACATACTCCCATATACTACTCTTCTCTTTGTTCTACTGGATGTCATTACATGAAATCATCCTGAAAGCTGTGTGTCAGACTAACTTTCCGTTGTTTCTTATAGTCATCTAGCTCTCTGAAAGCATCTTATGAAGATTGGCTGATGTCATATGGACTGAGTATCTCTCCTTTTCATATGCGATGGCAAACTGCTCTCTTCAACCGTCTATTCTACAGTTGGGGACGATGGAAACCCAGATTTCTTTATCTATGGTATAGTTTCAGAATTCTAGTTTGGCCTTGTATTGGACAAACACTAGAAAACTTTCTTCTTATTAATCAGAGTAACAATAATTATTACCACACTGCTAGTTTTAAAATGATCAGGTTATAATACAGCCATACAAGGCTGCTGGAAGCAAGGTTCTCGCTACTAAATGACCTTCATTAATCATGGCTTGGTGATATTCTTGCTTAAGTCATCTGGCAATCTGTCAATGAATCTAGCCATATTGTCTCAAATGGAAAAAACATATCTGGCTAAGAGAGCCGGGTAGTTTGCAATTCGAAACTGTAACCCTGAGGTCATATAAATTCTTCGAAAAAAAAGAAAGTTTTTTTAATCTTTATCCTTAGGTGTGGATTTCGAGCATCCTTGACATGATTTCTCATTGACTGCAGTCATCACCAAAGAACCTTCGGTTCAGTGTGTGACTAGAAAAATTCTTGATCCTGGGATGACATTTGGTATCTCCTCTCTGTTCTCTTAGCAGTGGGTGGAAGAGATGCTGGGGTTTTCCACAACATTTTTAGGGAACTAGCCACTCTTTTTAATAATTCTTGATATGTCTTATAATCATCCTGAATCAGGGACAATGATTAAGACACTGTTGCCTCAACAGGGGGGGGGGGATGAAGATGTATTCAGAGGGCTGTCAGGATGTTTGCAAGAAGGCTATATCAACTGGGTCTGGGTCTGGTTTTAAAACCTGTGGTACTTGTAGTTGCAGTACCAATCTTCTTTTCTTTCTCTTTTTATAAATCTGTATTTGGCAAAATATTGGCTGAAAAAATGGGGTGCTGTAAACATTGTAAATTTGTAGGTTATATATTTATTAGGAGAGCTTTTCATGTCTTGCAGGGTGTGTCCAGCCCTGTACACTAAGCTCTACCCTGGTCACTGGAATGTAGAAATTAATGGAAGTTAGGCATTTTCATAATCTAATTTCCCTGGAAATTTTCAGTGCACCATTGATACTTATAGTTTTAGGGATTATGAAATACCCAATAAAGAAATAAAAATTATTTTTTTCCTGGTCTGCTCTGCTGAAGACTTAACATACTTTTTATTGTGTATATATAGAAGATCCTCTTCTACTTTGTACTCTTTCAAAAACATTTATTAGAAATCAAGTTTTTGTTTATAAAGTAACTGTTTTCATTAAGGAGATAAAGAAGAAGCTGAGCTGTAATAATTCTGCAGCATTGCTTAAAATGCCTGTTGGTAGTTTGCAGCAGACAAAAGTCGCGCTATTATTACAATATTGGTATACTGCCTGCAGTTTTTTCCTGCAAGCATCTGAGTAGTCCCTTTGAAGTCAGACTGTATGCAAATAGTCCCATTTCAGAATTACACCTTTTGGTGGGGAGGGCAATCTGAGAAATCAGCGGAACCAAATTCAGTACTCTGGCTGGCCAGAGGCACAGGCTTAGAAAGTTTCTTGCTTTGAGCCCTGACAGAAATCAGGCCACAAGTTTGGCTCTGTTGGCAATGCCATTTACTGGACATTCTAAAGCTATGTGGGGAGTTAGGGTGCATTGCTCACATTTTAGCCTATATCGATTCTACACTTTCCTCTGTTGGAATTTTTTATGCTCCTGGCATGAGTGATATGCACAGTGGCTGTGTGGGTACTTTTGGGGTGGCCAGAAAATGCATGCAAAACTGCGTGTCCAGCATTATTTTCCACTAACTCTGAGAATAACAGCTGAGAAGTCTTGAATTTGTCCCATTGTGTGTATTAATCTTTCTGTTCAGTACTGAACTTATTTTGCTGTTACTCTCAGTGGGATAGAAGTGAATAAAAGAGAAAAGATCTGCTGAGTTGATACTTTTTGTTACTGTTTCCTCTTATGTAAGATAACTTTGGGTTAAAATGGGTTTACATCGGTCATAAATAGCCTTTTTATAATATGTATAATATCTTATAGCAAAAGAGAACATACTGGCTTCCAGTTGTTCCTTTTATTTTAATTACAAATGCAAGCAGCTTAAAATAAATGTGCTAACTGACTAACTCTTGATGAGGTTCAATTAAAGGTGATAGTGGAACAATGAAACTGTTGGGGGGGGGAGGCTGACAGAGACTTGCAATATTTTAGCTAGAAAATAAGCTTTATCTAATGCATTAAATACTGTGCAGTACCAATTTTCCCTCCCACTGGTTAAGAAACAGTAATAAAATTTTGCAAGCTATGATAATCTGAAAATAAGTATTTCCTGTTCTAGTGGCATGGAAACAATGTGAATCACTGCCTAATCCTGACCCTCAACTGGATGCAATTTTGTATAGCATTATGACATTAATGTCTTCATTGGAGAAAAATGCAGTTCTACTCCTGTAGGCTTAAGCCTTCTACTGGATTGCTGATACTTTTGTGGTGCTATACCAGATAGACAGAATAGCACTGGGGAAGTTTTGACCCATTGTTTGTTATGTTAGGCTGCACTAATGCATTTAAGTGTCTTCATGATATGCAGTTGCTCATTTGATGTGTGCAAGACCATTTGTTTCTCTTTGTTTCAGGTTCAGTATAGGAATGGTGTTTGGCATAGTTGCCATGTTTGGTTCTGTTGTTCTCCTTGGAAAGACACTGATGCAGACACTGACATTGATGATAACTGAGGCCCCCGCAGTCCAGAATGATCGTATGTTGCAAGTCGTGGTAAGTGTTCCCTCTCTGTTTTTCAGCTTAAGAATTATAACCTATTATAAACAGATGTCTTCGTAGAAGATGTTAGCCTTTCTAATCTTTAAATCTTCCTACGCAAGATTAGAAGTCTCACCAATTATACCCAAAATTGCCATGTTCATATTCAGTCTTTTAAAAAAGAGGTAGCAACACATGAAAGAGTTTATATAAAAAAAGCACAGAGGAATTTGGAATAGATAGTATGCATGTTGAATACCCAGAAAGTGTCATAGTTACTAAGAATACCAATCAGCTATAAGGATTTGCCTCCACTCAACTATTTAGAATCCCTACTTTTTGCAAGTAGGGGTGATGGGTTTGAAATTAGCAAAACAAGCCATGTCTGTAATCAGCAAAAAGATGAGTGTTTCAGTTTGTTTTGGTTCAGGATGTCGGTAGAAGAGGAAAGAAAGGATGAACAACTGTTCAGGATAGTGGGAGGCAAAGATTATATTGTGAAGCTGATTATACACGTGAATCACGCAAGGATCATTTGTCGAGTTGGTGATCTGAGACAGGGATTTTTGTTATCTCTGTTGGCAATGTCTGGTTACAGAGTTAATAACATTGTATTCGTTTGTTGCACGGGTTTCTGATACCAGACACTAAATCATACAGTGCCAGAAGAAAACTATTTTGCAAAATGGAAGAGTTTGCATTTAAAATGTCTTATCTCTTATTTTGGAATATCTGTGGCAGTGAAGAAGGAATGACATCACCTTTATAAATAGTTTTAGTTTACAAGAAGGATTATCTAGCTAATTTTATTTTCTCTCGTATAATAATCTGACCAGAGTGCATCTGGCGTCCCCCGCACCCATATAAAGTCATGTAAGGTTGTTCTGCACAGATTACATCAGTTTTATTGAATGTTTCCAACTGAATATTCTTATATTCTCTTTCTGTCGATGTAACAATTCTGAAAGAAGTTAAGGCTCACTCTGTCTACACATTTATATTATATTCTTGTACAGGAACACCACCCTAGCTCCCTCATTTTGTGATCATAACATGGAATTGATCATGTCATGACTTACACAAAATGGAAGGTCTTTGTGACATACCTCTGTTAAGCGGGGGGGGGGGGGGGGGGGGAGAGACGGGAAAATTAAAACTGAACCCTTGGGATATAACCTATCCATTTGAATTGGATCCATGAAAGTAGAGACTTAGGTTTAATATCCAAAATTGGAATGGACTCCCCAATGATATGAGGGCTGCTAATATCAATACATTTAAAGCAAGGATAGAGAAGTATTTAGAGACACCTAATTCAGAGATATGGGTGAAAAGCAAGATTTTCCTAGGCAGGTTTGTGATTCTTTTTATATTCCCTATTCTACTCTTTTACCTTGAATTGTCACAACATACTTTTTAACCCTACCTTTCAAAGAGTTGCTGTATATTGTGCTATTGCCAGTCGTTTAGAGGGAAAATGGGATATACTTTTAAAAATAAAACAGATATAGTTTTGACTTTTTAAAACTAGTTGTCCCATCACTTCAACATTCCAAAGGAGAGGAGGTGCTATATGTCTGCCGTTTTGTTTTTGCACCCCTCTTCATTGCCTACTTTTTCCCTTAGAGACCATTATGATCTTAGAGCTTTATATGAAGCAGAAGTCTTCAGAGTGGAGTGCCATTGACTTACTCCCATAAATCCAATTAGCGGTAATAAAGCGATTCAGTACCTGGTGGCAGAAGCGTAGTCCCAGTGACAGGAACAGTTGTGGAGGACCGTCTCCAACTATAGCTGTAGATCAGCCATCTGTCTGTTGCATACCAATTTGATTATCTTTTTATAATTATTATAAGGTAAGTAAAGGAGAGGTGCATAGACACTGTACAAAAGAATAGCTGCTGAGCTCCAAAACCACAAAACTAGTTAGTCCCCGTACTGTAGCTGTTGGCTTAATAAACTTTATCTATATAATATTTTCTGCTTCTGTTCTCTGCCTCTACTCTTATGAGTATTTGCATGAAAATAGAATGCTTGTCTCTTTAGTGGTCTTCCTCTTCTGCTGATTATTCTCTACCAGTGGCTTACTATGGGAATTACAGCAACTGTCAGAGGTGTGAAAGAAGCATCATAACAAAGGGTCCTCTTCTCATACAAATGCCTTTAGTAGAATTTAGAAAATCAAGACCTCTAGAGATGACATTGTTTCCTAACAGAATGCTATTTTCAATTTCAGTATATTTCATGAAGGATTAGATTCCTTTTAAATACCATCCTTCCCTGGCCCTCCCCAGATAAGATGGGAAGGGATGGGATGGGGGGGGGGGCGGATCCCAGGCTAGGGGTGGGGTCATGTGGGGGGTGGTCACAGGGGTTACTCCCCTGACTCCCAGCTTTCCCCCCCCCCAAAAAAAAATTTCCCCACCAGTTGCTGTCCCGGCCCGCCAGGGTAAGCAGCTGGCACGCCGGGACGCTTTGTTTACTTAGGTTTAACTCCGTGTCTGCGGACGCGAGGTAAACAAACCATCTCGGCCCGCCAGCTGCTTATCCTGATGGCCCGGGAGCCAAAGTTTGCTGACCCCTGAATTATAGGGTCGGCTTATGAATGGGTCATAAAAATTTTCCATTTTTACTTATCCATTTGGCGGGGGGGAGGAGGTCGGCTTATAAACGAACCAGCTTATGATCGAGTGGTATATCTTAAAATAGATTTTCAGACATTGAGTCTAAAAACTGTTCGATCCCGGGAAGCATCCTATATTCATGGTAGACTCATGATGCCAGCTTTCAGTGCTAATAGCACTTTGTCCTTGTGTGTGTCTGAGGCATCTCTGCTCTTCTCCACAGCTCTAACTTTAAATTAACACCACCAGTTGATGCAGAAAATACAGAAGGTGCTTAATGTGGGGGAGCATAGCTGGCTTCAAATTGGTAGGGTACTATAGTCGAAATTCTAACTCTGCTTCCCTCAGGAGCTCTCTCTCAGGTGTGGACACTGTAGGACTGTGGTGCCTATTGCTGAGATTGGCATCATGGTCCTACTCTGCTGATAGTGACAGGCCTAGCATAAATATTCTCTCTCTATTCTACTCTGTTTTCCTTCCCCCTTCTTTTAAAAAGGATTTTTAGTTTTATTTTAGTTGCTTAATTTTTTATTACTTTAGGTTAAGTTAGCAGTTCTGTGGGTCAGGACCCCAAAGTGGGTCGGGACTCCATTTTAATGGGGTCGCCAGAGCTGGTGTTAGACTTGCTGGGCCCGAAGCCCAAGCCTCACCGCCCGGGCCAAAGACCGCGGGTTTCAGCCCTGGGTGGCAGAGCTCGGATCAGGGGCTGGAAGCCCTTGGGCTTGGGCTTTGGCCCACCTGCATGGGGTGGTGGGACTTGGGCTTTGGCTTAGTCGTGTGTCTCTTCCCCCCTCCCCATCCCCTGGCTGGGGTGGTGGGGCTCAGGCAGGCTCAGGCTTCGGTCCCCCCTCCTGGGGTCATGTAGCAATTTTTGTTGTCAGAAGGGGGTTGTGGTGCAAGGAAGTTTGAGGAACCCTGGGTTAAGTGAAGTACGCCTCCCTTATTGATTCCCACCTCCGGAACCAGTTTTTTCAGAGGCAAGTCTTTCTTTTTTTGTCACTTCCTTTTTCTGTACAACTCCTCTTTTTCTTTTATTCAGTTTTCTCCCTATCTGTTCTTTCCCACTCTCTTTACTGCATTGTCCTGCAGTCTGTCTGTACTAATATGGTTGATTTCTGCCTCTCCCCATCCTTATGTCTATCTTCATTTTTTGCTTCCTTTGTCTCCTGTCTTCTGTCTCTTTGTCTGGCTTTTCCCTGTAGCCTGTTCTTGTGTTGTTGATTTCCTCCTTGGATTCTTCAAGGTAGGAGCTTCTCTAAAATGAGAGAATGAAATAAATTTATATGCTTGGAATTCTCTGATTGCATCAAAATATTGCTGGTGGTGTTTTGGTAGTTTAGTATATCTTACACTGCAGCTTAAAAGCTAAGGAAAACCACAAAATGGCTGTCTTACTAATTGCTAACATCAGCTTATTGCAGTGATGCCAACACGCATGATATTATTGTGTGTCACAATTTCAGGCCAATTTTGGAAGGCTCTGGTGATAAAACACAGGCAGTTCAGTCATCTTGCCTGCACTGTTTGCAGTTCCCCCTTTTTAATACTAGAGGTCACTATTTCAGTTTGTGCTGCTGGTGGTAGCCAGAGCAGCTGCCTCAGCTGCTTTCATTACTGGGGTGCAACCTCTGTGCTCTGAGGGGTCAGAGCCCAGGTGCAGGTGCTGCAGAACTGGGCATTCTCCAAGCTCAGCAGCAGCAGTGACCTCATGCTTCCACTGCAGTGCGGACAGCAGGGGGTTAATAAAGGTAGGAACTCAGGGCCGCCTTTTCCCCTGCTGGCTTGGAACTGGGAGCAACTCTTGGAGCCAGCCGAGGGACTAGGGAAGTCAGTTTCAGCATGTGTAGGACAGCAGCCTGTCAGTGGTAATGGGGAGCAGAGGGAGTCTGAGGCAGTGGGATCTGTCAGGAGAGGAGTCAGGGAGGGCTCAGAGCGGTGGGGAGAGGGGGGCCTGCATTGTTTGTGTGCACACGTTTTGTATGCATTTAAGGTTAAATTTTCAACCTGTATTTGTCACAGCCACAGTGGGAGTGATCAGAAGGAGTCCACAAACAAGAGGAGAGACCAAAAACCATGATTTAAAAAAAAAAAATCTCATGATTTTTAGGCCAATCTCATTTTTTGGCATAGTGACTTATGATTTTTGGACTGTTACTGTTGTTCCAATACAAAAGCGGTTGTGATGGATGAGCAGCGATTCCTACAAGAGTTGCTGCAGAAAGTTGTAAACTGATGTTTGCAATTTCCATGACTGATTTATTTGTATACCATTTCTGGGTAAATCTGTATACACTTCAGAAGCTTAATTAGAGTTAGGGCAGTTTCTCCCATGATTTGTCATGTGTATTTAGTTTGTTTTTGTTTCGTTTTTTTTTTAATTGGAGTGTTTTTAATCTTCAATAAAAGGTAATGAAAGGCTTAAACAATTTTTTAAAATATATACGGTAGAAAGGGCAGAAGGGTCATTTGATAGTTCTGTTCGTAAAGGGCCCTTGTCTTGCTTCTGGTCTTTTAACATCTATGTTGCAGTAGCATGTTTAAAGGCAAAATGATCTGTCTTTGTATCTCTTAGTATCCTAGTTTGTTTTGTTTTGTTGTCATGCCTACATGAACAGGTGCCTGGTGTAAATCTGCCCATCAGCCAACTGACGTATTTCTTCACTGCAATCCTCATCAGTGGTGTTATACATGAAGTCGGCCATGGGGTGGCAGCTATTCGGTAATGCAAACTATTTTTCTCTTACTACGTGCCAACAAAGCTTTATATTCCTGAGTATTTAACTACAGATGAATATGATTAGAGTTTATATGGTTTATATATACAATTCATTTGTTCTCTTTTTTTAATTGTATTTCATGGTTTGTGTAGATTGTAAGTTTTCAAAGTGCCTAGAGTCATGGCTGGGTGCATAGAGTTTTAAATAAATGTCTACTGCACAGATCATCAGTATGGACTTTCACTTCTTTAATGTAGTGCATTGCTTCAGATTTAAGGTTAGCCTTCCATTAATTTACTTTACTGTTAACAAAGGACCTACATTTTGTGTGATTCTGTAGCTGTGGAATTTGCAAAGACGCTGTGCATTGTTACAGAATGGTGTTCCAGAATCTAATATTTTATTCTCAAAAAAGTTTCCAGCTCTTTATGGGTGTTATGGAAACCTTCATGATTGTGACTTAAATGTAAAGTGATGAAGGGCTGTAGCAAGAGGCTGAAACTGTAGTTCTGAGAGATGTGACTTTCTGCAGTTAATCTCAGTGGATGCATAATGATATTTTAAATGTCAATGTTAACTCTTTTACTGGTGATCATTTCAGCAGAAACCGTTCTCTGATGTGCTTAGCCATTAGTGCTAAATGCTGTGGAAGATATCAGGGCAGGGTTCCAAGGTGGTTTGGAGGTCACCTCTGCCTTTGCCCACAATGGGCGGGGAAGGAGAAGAATCTCCCGAACCTCAAAATCAGCAGCTTCCCCCAGGGTGCCAAAATCCTAAACAGCTTCCCTCATTTTCGTGCGTCAGAATCCCCAGCTTTGTCTTGTCCAGCTGCCAAAACCAGCTGTGCATTTCAGTAGAAAGGTTGGTGGCATGTTAATAGTTTGACAGAAATATAAAGTGAACCAAATGCATATTGAAAGATATTTTTTACATGACTATGAAAACAAACAATATAACCAGTACGATATTTCTTGTGTAACACAAGAAATATCGTACTGGTTATATTGTTTGTTTTCATAGTCGTGTAAAAAATCCTCAAAGTTGAGATTTACCTGCCAAATTTCTGGTTTGCCATACAGGAATACTACAGAAACCAGAGACCCATAGAGCAGTGGCTTGCAAACTTTTCCAATTGCATCCCCCTTACCAGTCACAGAATTTGTTGCGCCCTGCCTCCATTACTTGAAATCTGAAACTGGTTTTCATGCTTGAAGGTGACGGGGAAACACAGAGATGAGACTGTTCATTCATTCGCTTCAGTATTAGTGTGTCTGACTGAGTCACTCAAGAAGTCCCAGGCTTTCAACTATTATTATATATGTTGCCAGTTTATGTCTAAATTTTATTAAAGTGAATGTTTAAAATTAAATATACACAAGTTAAGAGGGAAGGTACTGTGCATCTGGGGTCAGGCTTGAGTTATGAGGGATTACAGGCATCGGTTGCAAGGGTGAAGAGATACATACATATCACATATGTATAGACCCAGATTGGGGTGCAAGGGTTTTTAAAGTGTCAGTGGATAAGTGGGCTCAGGCACACCAAGTCAATATTGGTGTAGCCAATGAGTACGTGGCTGGGGGTGGGTCCCTTGGCTCGTCAGGGAAGGAAGTGGGTTGTTTCCCTGCTCAGCGGTCTCGAGTACTCAATGTGGTTTTGACAGTGTCCTGTGATGTGGTCCGTATAAATATTAAAAATCTTATTAAGATGATGTTAAAAGGGAAAAAAAAGTGAACAGAGTTTGAGCATAGAAGTTTCTGGTTATCAGGGAATAACATACTGATTATCGAGGGTGCAAAGTTTGTTTAAGATCAGGTGGCATAAGGAATACATAATCTTCAATATCCCCAATTGGGGGTAAAAGGTTGGGTCAAAGTACAGGCATTGAGATATGAGGGTATGAAGTTCATAGAGTGGCTATGTTCGGGTGTGGAGTATAATGAGTGGATATGATGATGAGGATGGATTGAAAAGCTAACTGGTTCTGTAGTATGTTACTCAAAAGATACTATTTTGTGTTGTCTTTAGCCCAATGTTATGTAGAGAACTGTTTCTTTTAGACAATAATTGTGACTGACAAAACTTCAAAATTAAGGATCTTTACATTCCTTGAGCCTTTATTTTTTTGAACTGTACAGGAAAGAATAGAGAGATGCCAGCCTTGAGTTAGGTACAGAAACCATCCTGTTGGCTCAGCACAGAATAATTCAGGATGGCCATGGGGGAATATGCTGTGGGTTTCACTTCGGTATGGGAGTTCCAAAAGGGGCCATTGTGTGGCTATGCCTAGCTTATGTGCAGGGGTCTAACCTCACACCTGTGAACCACTAGCAGGTATAGTAGCAGAGCCTCCTGCCTCATGTTCTCTAGATAAGAATCCTCTCCTGTTGGTGTGCTGAATGATGGAGAAAAGTGATGTTCTGTGCTTTCTTCCAGTACGTTTAGTCTTTAATTTCTACATGCATTAATCAAGTTCTTTTATTAGAATCTGTTTCTTTGGCTATCTGTTGTTGTTGTCTGTAGGTCTTATGCCTGTACCCATATTTCCTTGAGAGCTGCTGAGATCACAATTCACAAACTAAGAATGGCAATGGTTTGGTCAATATTTGAAAGGGAGATATCAAAAGAAAACCACTCTTTTCAGTTGATACCTTTTAGGCTTTCCCCTTCAGCATAAATTTGTTGTAATACAACACAGTGGTGCTTGTGTCACAACATATCACTTTATTAAATCAACCCCAAAGACATTTTTGTCCAATTAATGCAAGATGTGGGATAGCAGTGTCATAATCAGGACTGTTCCTTGTAAATGGGAACATGTGGCATTCCTTCCTTTATGTACTGAACTAGAAAGCCCCACCATTCTTTTAAGAACATATGACCGGCCATACTGGTCAGACCAGTGGTCTATCTAGCCCAGTATCCTGTCTTCTGAGAGTGGCCAATGCCAGGTGATTCAGAGGGAATGAACAGAACAGGTAATCATCAAGTAATCCATCTCCCGTTGTCCATTCCCAGCTTCTGGCAAACAGGCTAGGGACACTTCAGAGCTTGGTTTTGCATCCCTGCCCGTCCTGGCTAATAGCCATTGATGGACATATCCTCCATGAACTTATCCAGTTCTTTTTTGAACCCTGTTATAGTCTTGGCCTTCACAACACCCTCTGGCAAAGAGTTCCACAGGTTGACTGTGCTTTGTGTGAGGAAATACTTTCTCTTGTTTGTTTTAAACCTGCTGCCTATTAATTTCATTTGGTGCCCCCTAGCTCTTGTGTTATTAGAAGGAGTAAATAACACTTCCTTATTTACTTCCACCACACCTGTCATGATTTTATAGACCTGTATTATGTCCCCCATTAGTCGTCTCCTTTTTCAAGTTGAAAAGTCCCAGTCTTATTAAGGGGCTTATTGTATTGTAAGAGACGTCGGAAGTATGTGAATGGGTGCTCCTTGCTATATGTCTTCTAATCATCCTGAATCAGGGACAACAATCCTGACACCAACGTGTCTTCAGGAGCAAGTCTAGGGGTAGGGATGGAGTACTTACAACTGGGGCCTGACGCTTTATCAATGGGTGTTCTAGAACCCCTGAGGCATGCTTCACGGGCTTCTCTGGTACCTCGCCCATCTAAGTCACCCTCAAGGCAGTGACACATTTCCATTACTATTCTCAGTACCGATCAAGTACCACAGGTTTTAAAACCAGACCCAGACCCAGTTGATATAGCCTCCTTGCAAACATCCTGACAGCCCTCTGAATACATCTTCATCCCCTCCCGTTGAGGCAACAGTGTCTTAATCATTGTCCCTGATTCAGGATGATTATAAGACATATCAAGAATTATTAAAAAGAGTGGCTAGTTCCCTAAAAATGTTGTGGAAAACCCCAGCATCTCTTCCACCCACTGCTAAGAGAACAGAGAGGAGATACCAAATGTCATCCCAGGATCAAGAATTTTTCTAGTCACACACTGAACCGAAGGTTCTTTGGTGATGACTGCAGTCAATGAGAAATCATGTCAAGGATACTCGAAATCCACACCTAAGGATAAAGATTAAAAAAACCTTTCTTTTTCTTCGAAGAATTTATATGACCTCAGGGTTACAGTTTCGAATTGCAAACTACCCGGCTCTCTTAGCCAGATATGTTTTTTCCGTTTGAGACAATATGGCTAGATTCATTGACAGATTGCCAGATGACTTAAGCAAGAATATCATCAAGCCATGATTAATGAAGGTCATTTAGTAGCGAGAACCTTGCTTCCAGCAGCCTTGTATGGTGCAGACTCTGGCTAGTGTCATGGCACGAAGCAACACTCCACTAGGTTGCAATCATCTGGGATTCCAGCATTGGTCCACTGGACAATCAAGGATCTCCAGTTTGAGGATCCTAATTTGTTTTCATGGAGGACAGACAAAGCACTGTATTTCCTAAAAGATTCTAGGGCAACTTTTAGGTATCTGGGGACTTACACTCCAGTCCCTAAGGGGAAGTAGTTTCATCCTCAGACTTTCCAAAAGTATCCATTGTACCCTCTAAGGCAACCTGAACAATTGAAGAGATGGAGATCCCAGAGTTGGAGATCATCAACTCCTCCTTGTGCTTCAACTTAATCGAGGCAATCTACAACATCTGAACAGTCTACTTAACTTCTTAGTTGAGATCAGCGTACCACTGTGTGAAGATCTAATCTCTCCCATCCCTCCCTTTGGCAACAAATTATCCACCTCCTAGGTGCTCAGACCCATATTACAACCAGTCACTGGATGTGAAACACTGTGAAACTGAAGTTTACCTCTGAAGTTTATCTCTCTCCCTCCTCTACATCCATCTTCCCTGTCCCTTTTCATCTCACAGGACTGCTCTCGTTCAAAAAGTCCCAGCCTCTTTTATAATTGGGTACTATAGAATATAATCTTCCTCACCATTGGGAAGGGGATTCTATTCCCGATAGTTCTGGTCTGGATCTGCGAAACCTAAATATGTTTCACATGGTTATCCTACCCTCTATTATTATCCTGTCCCTAGATCCAGGCGATTGGTACACTGTCCTCAACGTGAAGGACACTTACTTTCTGGCTGTTCAGCAGAGCCACAGGCGGTTTTTAAGTTTTGTCATGGTGAATGTACATTATCAGTTCACAGTTCTCCAATTTGGTCTCTCTTCAGCTTCTTGAGTCTTTACAAAGTGTATGTAGCAGTATACCTCAGAAAGACAGGTGTTCACGTATTCCCTTGTCTGGATGACTAGCTGATTTGGGGTTGATCCAAATGTCAGGTGGAGGTCAGCATTGATAAGATCCAGTCCTTCTTTCGTTCCTTGGACCTGTTGATGAACAAGGATAAGTCAATGCTGTTTCTTGTACAAGGATAGATTTTTATAGGAATAGTTCTTGACTCCAATTCAGTGAGAGCATACTTGCCTCTGGCCAGATTTTGGGCAGCATTGAACTGTGCAAACACTTTAAGGCCCATCCTTGTACAAGAGTAAGGAATTGTCTGACACTTCTAGAACACATGGCAGTTTGCATGTTTGTGACTCAACATGCCCAATTTCATCTCCAGGGCGTGCAGGAGAGATTGAAGTTCATCTACTGTCCATCCCACCTTTTGCTGGGCATGCTGACTCATGTGCCTGCAAATGTCTTGTCATCCCTGGATTGGATGGACCCTGCCAGTATATGCAAAGGGGTTCTTTTTCCTCCAGCCCTATCTTCCAAGACTGGTCATGGATTCCTCCTCCCTGGGAAGTGGGGAGCTCATGTGGGGACCTCCGATTCGAATACTTTGGTCAGATCAAGATATCACTCTCCACATAAATGTTTGAGAACTACAAAGGATTCACCTGGTATGTCAGGAATTCCTTCCGCACTTCGAGGAATGCACTGTACAGGCTCTCATGGACAACACTGCTGCTGTGTTCTGTTAGTACAGGGGGAAAGGTGGCAGTTCAAATAGCCTTTGCTAGGAGGCTATAGATCTTAGGGGGTTTTGTATCAACAGTGCTATTGCACTCAAAGCTTTGGATCTACCAGATGTTCACAGCTATCTGATGGATCATCTCAGCAGAACGTTCAGCAAGAGTCATGAATGGTCCCTCACAATGGACATAGCAGGATCCATTTTTCACATGTGGAGAATGCTAGAGATAGATCTCTTTGCTACTTGATCGAACAGGAATTGTCACCTTTCTTGTTCTAGAGCAGGTCACAACTTGGGAACTGTCAGATGCTTTCTGTGGTTAGTTCCTTAGAGGTTCAGAACAATCTCTTGATGCCAGATACACTTACTTGATGAAATGGAAATGTTTTTCCATATGGTTCCAACAGGGAGGTATTCCTCCCATGTGGTCGTCCCTATAGCTTATTCTGGAATATTTACTCCACCTAAAGGGAAAAGGGCTCTCTATCAGTTCCATGAGAGTTCACTTGGCAGTTGTTTACACGTTTTATCTTCCTATAGGAGGAAGGTCTGTTTTTTTCCAACCCAATGACTGTGATTTTTGAAAGGACTGGACAAACTCTTTCCAACTATGACGGACCCCATGTATCCATGGGATCTAAATCTAGTTTTGTTGACTCTAATGGATCCACCTTTGGAGCCTATGGCTGTGTGTTCCTTTTTACATCTCTCCATGAAAGTAGCATTCTTGGAGATTATTACCTTAGGTAGGAGCATAGCAGAACTACGTGCTTTAGTTGCTGGCTCCCCATCCCTCCCATACAAGCTTTATATAAAGACAAAGTCTATTTGCAACCTCATCTTACATTTCTGAGTAAGGTAGTGTGGACTTCCATCTTAATCAGAGGGTCCCATCACAAGAAGGGCCAAGACATATTCTTCCTTTCCCTCACCTTTACTGTGACTGTGCATGCGGCTAGCCAGTAGGTATGTGCAGCTGCAGAGATTCTGGCAGTAGAGATATTTTTAGCCAGATTATATCACATAATTACTTAACTATTTGTTATACTGTTGCACTTTATTTTCACTCATGTTCTGTGGCAAAGGTTCTGAGCATTTGAGTTTGGATTGGATTTTAAGATGCATCTTTGGAAGAAGTGAGGCTTTCTCTTTCCTCCCACTTTCACCCCTTCCTTCTCCTTGTCTCAACTTTTCTCTTCTAGTTCAAGTCTTGTACTGTAATGTCACATACAGATGCTTCCCTGCATTTAGATTTTATTGAAGAGATGTGCTGGGAGCAGTTTGTCAAAGTAGTGCTGCATGGGAGCCCATCACACCTGTGCTCTGAGACCTCCAATTCATTTCCAGGACCATTTCAAGATGATGATGGTTTTGACTGATGAAGTCCTGAATGGTTTGAGTCCTAGTGTCTTTGCAAATATGGCATCTGTCCTCATGTGGTACTGCAGCAGTTGAGATCAGTGCTTTAATTAACTGTCACTTGCTGTAAACTGGAAGTAGCTGGTGGCAAGATGATTTCAGTGTGGGACCTTTGGTTCTGGAACTCTTTATTGCCCAGGGTTTGATACATGAATCTGTTGGCCATCAGGACATGTTGCGAAGCCTATTTCCTCCCACTTTCTTTCCCACTTCCCCGAGCTTATGAGTAGAAGTGGAGGGAGTGTATGTGAGCATTGGGGTCATTGTTGATCATCCTGTTTTATAGATAGATGTGATGGGTTAACTGCTTTGGAAGGATTTATCATTGTTTATTGATTCATTCAATAAGCTTTGTACCAGCTTTTATTGTACATGTACCTCAGTCATATGATAAGAAACATTTGAAATATGAGTAAATAAATAAATAAAATGTTAAGCCATGTATAGCATGACAGCGTGGATACAGAACTGGTCCATAATATTCACATCGGAACAGACAGGAGCTATAAAGCCTGTATCAAACCCTGTGAAAATCCTAAGGTTCACATAAACTTTATCTAATCTTTCCAGAAATATAACTCCCATTTTAAAAAATACTAATTCGAAACTCTGATGTGGATATAAACCCCACGCATCCTGTCAGTTACTAATGCCCTTTAACTTCATTCATCCTCTTTTTTTTTTTCTTCTCTGTGTTATGTGAATATTTGAAACTTATTTTTCTCTTTTCAAGTGGCACTGCCCTTCTTTTAGCTTGCAAATTGCTTTTAAGTGCATTTAGGGAAAAGAGTGATAAATTCAGGAAAATACAGGTGTTGCGAGAAAAGCATTTCTGTTGTTATTTCTAAGTCGTTCTTGAGCAAGATCAGTTCTGGTCCATTTCATAATTGACTCCTAACTGTAATTATTTTTTACTTAACCCCCTCCCCCCCAAAAAATTAAAACATAAACATCTTTTTAAAAGATGGTTTTTAAAATAATCATTTATTTTCCGTCTTTCGTTTACAAATTTTGGTTATCCTTTCCTTCTGTTTAGAATTGGGTACTTACACGAGAAACAAAGTTTAGCTTAATTAGCTTTTAAGCTAGTATTTTGTGCTAAACTGAATTTCATACAGATACTCTAAGATTCTATTGTGCTCTAAAATGTAAGAATCGTTATTTTATATTATAGAGTCATTGGTTTTTGGTTTGCAGTAACATTTTTCTTTTTTCTTTAGAGAACAAGTACGGTTTAATGGATTTGGGATTTTTATCTTTATTGTATATCCTGGAGCATTTGTCGATCTTTTTACCACCCACTTGCAACTTATATCTCCAGTTCAGCAGTTGAGAATATTTTGTGCAGGTAACAGAGTCTGTGTTATGTTAAATATTAATCTGTCCAACAAGTTGTTGTTTTGCATGTGTTAGTATTGGTTAACACTGAAAACACCTTTCATGTTTTTTTTCAATTCTTGATGGTTTTAGTCTAGTTACTGGTTGGTAAATGTCCTTATACAGAATAACATCTCTAAAATTGATATCACGTGGCACCCTATTTGGCAATCTTGATGGAGAGTCCAGGAAATGAATGGGCAAGCAGACTAAAATCTTCTCTTCCCCCTAAAGGCGGTCCCTCTGTTTTGAGACTGAGATACATTGTTGGGTGCTGGGGAGAAAATTTATAGTACCACTGCCCATACTGATCTAGTTTGGGTTTTGGGGTGTTTTTTTTTTTTTTTTTTAAAACAAGACTTTAGTCTCCAGGAAGTGGAACAAGCTTAAAAAAAAGAAAGTTGTTGTATGCTAGATTCAATTTGGGAATAAAAGGTGTGGCGGAATATCTGTAGGAAACATTTTGGAAGTACATCTTGAGTTTCCTGGGAGGTCATTTTAAAAATGAATAATTATAAATAATAAAAGTTAGGGTATCCGTTCCTACTGTCTTTATAAATATATAAATAAGTACAGCATAGCTTACAATAAAGGCAACAAGACCTGGTAAGTTCCAGCAAAGGGGCTGTGATTCTCCCCAACCTGAGAAATCTTACTGGCTTTCTTTCAGGGGGAGGAGAGGTATGGGAGGGGAGAATGGAATAAAATCAGGTAAAAAATGGGTGTTTACATGAAATAAACTACAAAATACATACTGTGTGACCCACTATTTCTGGCACCCTTATCCACATTGAATAATACTTAATTCCACAAGTACTCCTACTGAATTAAATGGAAGCACTCTTGCAGGTGTCTCTTAAATTCCCTTTTAAAAAATGATACTGTATGCTTTGGAATGGTCAGCAGCACCAAACTTTCTAACTTCAACTTCAGTGCATTGATCTAGAGCAATAGAAAGCATCTTTTAAGTGGACATGGCCTATAGTCTTTATTTTGTATATTTCTAAATACTAATAGTAAAGCCTTGAAGCACACTAGCTGCATAATGAATAGCCAGTACAGTACGGTTGAGAACTGCTGATCTATTCTGTGATTTTAAGGTTGCCCTCGGGAAGGAAAGGAGGCTGAAACACACACAAAACGAAACACAAAATTCTTTATTCAGCTTGTAGTTCAAAATGATCCTGGAGTTATAAACTCTATCACCTGTCTGGTGCTTCTTGGATCAGAGAGACCTGCAGCTACCACACAGTGGAGCTCCTCCACCAATGCTGTAGGAATTTGGAGACAACAGGGGTTCTATTACTACTCTTGAAAGTGGTATGTTGGTCTGCCTAGTGTACTGCTGCTTTATAAAGACTCTGGAAATCTGTTGTTTCACTGAGTACTGTAGCTGTAATTTGTTGCAAAAGAGCTTTTAAGAAGAGCACACCAAAGCAAATCAAATAATTCTATATCCCAAACATATCAATAAACCAAAAACTTTCAGTGTAGATATGACCTTTTTTTTTTTTTTTTCTTTTAAGCTGACCATTTCTTTAAAAATCAAACACAGTCCAGGTCAAACCCAGCTAGCCTAGACAGAATTGAAAAAGAGGAAGCTAGTGTGCTTCATTGCAACTGCTCCCCACCATTGCATTCTGAATGGGAGCAAATAACATTTGTAAGCTATGATTAAAAATGAATTCTGTTTTTTGTTGACTAATAAATGCCAAGAACATAGGGTTACCATATTGGAGCCCCTGAAAAAGAGGACACTCCGAGGGGCCCAGGCCCTGGCCCAACTCCGCCCCTTCCCCGCCCCCGGCCCTGCCCCAACTGCGCCCTTCCCCAAAGTCTCTGCCCCCTTCTCTGAACGCTCCACCCCCTGCTCCTCCCTCTCCCCTGCTTCCCGTGAATCAAATGTTTGTGGGAAGTCTGAAACAGGCAGGCAGCAGGTAAGCTGGGGCTGGGGTTGGGGGGGAGGGGCACGCGGAGAGGCGGCCCAGTCTGGCCCCCGCGGCCGAGCGGCTCCCTCCGGCGGCCAGCCAAGAGGCTCTGGCCCCAGCGGCTCCAGCCCGGCTCGGGCTCTAGGGCACCGGCCGAGCACCCCCAGCCCCTGTCGCTCCGGCTCGGCTTGGGCCCTGGTTCCGGCCAGCGGCTGAGCACCCTCAGCCCCGGTCGCTCCGGCTCGGGCCCCGGTTCCGGCCGCCGGCCAGCGGCCGAGCATCCCCGGCCCTGGCCGAGCGGCGCTGGCCGGCGGCCGAGCACCCCCAGCCCCGGTCGCTCCGGCTCGGCTCGGGCCCCGGTTCCAGCCACTGGTCAAGCACCCCCGGCCCCACCAGCCCCGGCCGAGCAGCTCTGGCCCGGCCCCGGCCCTGGCCGAGCGGCGCCGGTCAAGCGGCGCCAGCCCTGGTCGCTCCGGCCCAGCTTGGCTCGGGCCCCGGTTCCAGCCAGCGGCCGAGCCGTTCTGGCCCCACCGGCCCGGTCGAACAGCTCCGGCCCAGCCCTGGCCGAGCGGCGCTGGCCGAGCAGTCCCGGCCCCAGCGGCTCCGGCTCGGCTCAGACTCCGAATCCGGCCGAGCACCCCCGGCCCCACCGGCCCCGGCCAAGCGGCTCCGGCCTGGCCGAGCGGCGCCGGCCAGCGGCATCCCAGCTCGCAGCCGCCTCCTTCCAGGCTCCAGCTGCTGCTGTGCTGGGGAGAGCGGCGGGAGCCGGGAAAGTTGAACCCCGGGGAGGAGGCGATCCCCTTACCATGCCTTTTGGAAATTCCTCCCGGACGGGGATTTGAGGACCAGAAAGCCGGACATGCCCGGGAAAATCCGGACGTATGGTAACCCTAAAGAACAACTCTTGCCAAACTTGAAACAGGAAAATGAAATGTATGTAGTGATGACGGGTAACAGTAGAGGCAGATTGCCATGGCCATACTTGAGTAAACAGTTATCAGTTAATTGTATCAAATAAGTGCATTTTGATACAGCTAATAGTGCATTTTAAAAGATGATTGGAGTATTTAATGAGGATTAAGCATGTTGTGCATTAAATTTTACTTAAAAGCTTCATTGTTTGGCATTGTTTATTTGAGGAACTGAATGAGCTTACTCCAATTTTTGAAGACCTAAAATCTAAGTTTAAATAACAGAAATCAGATTTTATTATGATTGCTGAAGAAGTAGGGAATATACATTGAAAGTTTCTTTTGTAGGCCTTTCAAACTTTTGAGATAAAAAGTATATTTGTTGTGCAACAGATGGCATCATAAATTCAATAATATTGAATGAGTGTTAAAATAAAGGTTGAGATTTAGATAAAAGCAAAGGAATTCCATGTTATCCATTTATTTCCCCAAGTAAAAAAATATTTTCTCAGAGGCGGATACATATCTTGTAGCATCTTTGAAACGTCACTGGAATGTATGTACTTTTTAATGAGAATTAAGTAGATTTTAAGAAATTGTTTGAGTGCTCAGGTTGGTTTTGTTTTTTGTTGTTGCTTTCTGAAGTCTTTGTCTTTTTTTAAACATATCAAAGACATCATCAAGGGTGCTGCCTGAGATTTACCTTTAAGGAATGTAAATATTTTGACAAAACTAAGTTGACCTCCCAGCCTCTCCCTTTCAGACCTTTTTTGCCTTGCAGTGTCTGGAATGGATAAGATCACTCCTTCCTCTAGATTTCTCTGGCCCATTCCCACATAATGAACTGTACATCAGTGGTTCTTTTTTTTTATCCTGTTTAGTTTTTCCTCCCTCTCTTCTTTCCTAACTTTCTCCTTTTATTTCTTTAGTATTTACACAAATCTTTCATCATAAACTTTGAGGATTAGCTTCTCCACTGCCTTGTAACAGGCTGCCAAATCAAAATGGTAGCTTTTTACTCTTGCTTTGCAAGGTGCAAGGCATAGGAGGATCAGCCTCTTAAACTTCTTGCTTTTTTGATGGTATCTAATAATCCATCGTTTAGTAGTCTGATTTATATAGGGTTCTTCCATAGACTGCATTGATGTCAGTGGAAATGTATAAAATTAGAGAGAGCTGAAAAATGAAAAGAAACTCGAACACAAGTTGTCTGTATTACAAGCTGTTCTAAAACTGTTGTGTGTTTTTTTTTTTTTTTTTTTAAATGGCATGAAAGCTAAAATAAAATGGCTGTTGCCGATTTGATTTATACTGTTGTTTTGATTATTTTATTTTAGGATGAGGAGAATTAATGTTCAGGCTTATAGTTTAGGTGCCAATTTTAGTTTCAGCCAGATGTGATTTAAAACCCACGTGGAAAGAAATCCCTTTAAAAAAGAGCTATTAATGGAAATGACGACAAACCCTTAACTAGAGCATTGCACAGATAGAACTTTGGTTCATGTTCCCTTTCTGTGGCCTCAGAATCCTGAAGGAGAAATCAAATTGTATAAGACTCATAATGATGACTCACAGTGAGTATCCCAAGGGATTATCATGAGATTCCATTGCATTTTATGATTGCTCCATTATATACAGTGGGGGGGAATGAGTTTAAAAGATTTTGAGATTAATCTTTCTCTTAGGCAATAAATCATTACAGTACTGTAAATGTGGAATTGGATCATATCCTTCTCAACAAGATAACATACTGTAAGGAAACTCCATCACTGGAAAGTTGCTATGAATTGGCCACACAGGATACTTGTCCAAGCAAACAAGTAGAACTGGAAAATTTCTGTGCTAGGTGTTGAAAGTAACCCTGTTTTTGGCTTCCTACGTTCACTCAGCCTCCTGTGAAGCTTATGTTTGCCTTAGTAAGAAAAGTGATAGACTAGGAAGTGCTGATTGCACAAGCTAGTTTCCTGGGACAGCTTCGGGCCCAGATTTTTCCACTCAACATTTTATAAGTGTTTTATTAAGGACTTAGTGTATCAGTGTCTTCCCTGCTTCCCTTTTTGGACTTATATTCTCCCCCACTGAATATATGGTACCGCTGCATAAAGAAAAGTGATTGTATAGTAGTTGATTATCAGTTTAATAAAAATTAAACCACCCCAGTTCCTCTCTCTTCCATTTGAATTATGTGGCGATGTGAATTCTATGTGGCAGATATCAGCATAATGCTTACAATGGTTTTTTTTTTTTTTTTTAAAGAAACTCTAAAGCTGCACAACCAAAAGAGTACTTGCTTTGGCTCTAATACTATAAAGACTTAAGCACTTGAATAACTTTATGAATGTGAATAGTCTCATTGACATCAAGGGGGCTACTCATGTTTGTGAAGTAATTCATGTGCTCAAGTCTTTGTAGGATCGGGGCCTTTATCCATAAATCAGTAGGCTACTCGTGTTCATAGCTACTTGCAGTCATTTCAGGAAAGTTAGTTGGAAAGACACTGATATTTTACAGTTCAGAAACACTTTTTTGTTAGTTAACGTGTGCCAGTGTTTCCTTAAAAGGTTAATATTTTTTATTCTCTTTGTAGGTGTCTGGCATAATTTTGTTCTTGGTGTTGCGAGTCTCATAGTTCTGTTCCTGCTGCCAGCAATTCTTTTCCCATTTTACTACACAGGTGTTGGGGCACTTGTCACTGAGGTCACAGAGGTATGAACAGGTCTTGAATGATTTATTATATGCTAAGTGACCTGAAACATTTCATTGGCTAAAATTTGATCACTGCATGAACAGTGTAAAAATCCTTCTTCCAGCATTTGAAAAGAATGTTGCTTCAGTTAAGGTTGCATAGAGAAATTATATAGACAAACATACTTCATTAAATCACAGAACTAGCATTTATAAAAAATTTCAGTATTGGACCATGAAACATTTTGAATAGGGTATCCAAAGTGAGTTAGAAACACAAATCCCAGTGACTGTCAACTGGATTTAGAAGCATAAGTCCCTTTGGCACTTTTGGAACTCCTACCCTCCTTCTGATAACTCAAACAACAAAAAGAAATGGTCTATAAAGACTATTCTTTAACTACCAAGTTAATATAATTTACTATGTGTATTTTATTAACATTTCAAATTATTAGTGTTTTTACTTAAAACAACACAAAGTACACATGAATAAGAAGTATTATACGTCAATTAATTAAAAATTGTAGTGGTGAATTTTACAGGTTGATTTGCCTGTTTTTCATTTGTTTTATTTTAATCTTAAACTTATTTTATTTAATGAATAAAGATGTATTTTTATCTATTTACCTTAACTGAATATTTCCTTTCTTTCTGGTGTTAGATTAGTAGACTTTTGGATTATACAGCCTTAACACTTAGTTAATGAAGTTTTTCCATTTGTTTAATTTTCTGTGTAGACAGATAATTTTATATTATATTTCACTGTCACAGGACAATCTTGCATATAATACAGTCTGATTATGGTGGTTAACATGCTAGAAAAAAGTATAGTTTTTAAAAAATGATGGAGAATTTTGTGCATTCTCACGTGACCTTGACTGGATTTATTTACACTTGAAGTAGAACAGGCAGTTGAGTTTGTTCCTCTCCCTTGCTCCCGTATGTAGTCCAAGCTTGGGCCCCAATCCTGCAAACACATACACTAGAGTGAACTTCAGTTAAATTTTGTGATGATTCCAGGATCCATTTGTATGGATCCAGTGGCAGGATTGGGGCTTTTGTGTAGTATAGGCTGCCACTAGGTGAACTGAAAAACATTTTTAAAAAATCCTGCAGTACTCCACAGGATCCAGTATACTCTGTTCTTTGAGAAACACACACTCTTTAGATGACAATGCCCTGATTTTCAATGATAGTAAAAATCTATAATGAACTTGCAGCCTTAGTTTTGTTAAATTAAACTGAAGTCAGTCCCAGCTAATGAGAGAGAATAACGGCCACACTGGTTCAGTGACCCAGTGTCAGTGTAACGTGAGAGATCAGAGTTAAGACTGTGAGGTTGATCCTTCGCTCTCTGGATCAGTAGGACCTGGGAGCACAATGGAGGCAGCTTGCTGAGCTTCTGGAAAGGGAGTACTTCATATCTCTTGAATAATCAGCTACTCAGAGCATGATTGATAGACTTGATGCCTGTCACTTTTACCTTTCTGGGATAAAAAAGGAGCTGACATAACTGAGGACCTATGTGGGAAGAGAAAGGGAGGATTCCCTGGTGTTCTCCAACATTATGGCTTCACTCCCCCAGAAGTATAGGTGAGCCCTGCTTGTCCGAAACTCTGAGGCGTCAGCTTCTGTTTCTTGAATCTAAAATGAGTTTTTTAAAAAACAAACAAAACATTCATTTGAATGAAACTAATTGCTTGAGGATTTCAGATGTCCCTTGAGAGATTTGGATAATTGAGGTTTACTTGTATATGAAATGAGAGGCTCTTTGTGGAGGAGTTTGTTTTTCTAATGCCCTGCCTAAGATTAAAATAATCAGGTCTAATAAATTCTGAGGTTTTCTCTTTCTTCAAAAAATAGTTTATTTGCTTAAGTGTCTGTTGGACATTCAGAAGAACTATAAACTAATCCCAGCATTATTAAGAATGGTAGTGTGTCTGACTTCCTTTTTCCTTCGCAGGATTCTCCAGCCAATGGACCCAGAGGTCTTTTTGTAGGGGACCTTGTAACTAATCTGCAAGACTGCTCAGTTCGTGGTGTGGAAGACTGGAATTCCTGCCTAGGAGAGATCTCGCGGAAGACACAAATTGGGTACTGCATAAATGCAGCAACCCTACAGCAGTTAAGCTTCCCAGCCAGGGGTATGATTATTTGTATACTCCTTATAAATGCACCTTATAAGTACTGTCTATTATAATTTCATCATCTCTTAAAGATTAAGTTTGATTTAGGATTTGTTAATGGGTCAGACTTTTGGTTCATCAAGTCTGGTATCCTGTCTTTGGCATTGACCAATATGCAATTCCTTTTTGAGGAGGTGGAAGAAGAATTAATTTATCTTATCTTCTGGTCATTTTAGTTTGTGGAATGACAAATGAGCTTTGATTACCTCTTTGTAAGATTGCATATACAGTTGTTGCCAGTAATAATCCAGCTACAGTGTTCATCTCGGGGACCTTCTGCAGTAGTGAATTCCTAGGTTGGCTTATTGCTTTGACTGATTTGGTAGGAAAACATGAATGCTGTGAAGGTGTGTAGGGTATAAGGTAACAGTGCTCTGTATTATGATTGCTATTGCAGATCATCCCACTATGATAAGGGCTGTTTTAAATTTTTTTTTTTTTTTTTTACAAAATCTTTGTGAATTGGGAATTATTTCTATTTCTTTATTCTGGGTGTTCCATCTAGAGCAGTGGTCTCCAACCGTTTTACGCACAAGATCACTTTTTGAATTTATGTGCAACCCAGGATCCACTCCGCCCCGCCCCACTCACTCTGTTCTTCCCCCCCCCTCACTCTACCCCACGATCACTCTCTTTCACCAAGCTGGGGTAGGGTGTTGGGGTTCAGGAGGGGGTGTGGGCTCTGGGCTGGGGCCAAGGGGTTCAGAGTGTGGGAGGGGGCTCCGGGCTGAGACTGGAGCAGGAGTTTGGGGTGCAGGAGGGGGTGCAGGGTCCAAGCTCTGGGAGAGAGTTTGGGTGCAGGAGGGGGCTCCAGGCTGGGGCAGAGTGTTGGGGTGCAGGAGGGAGTATGGGGTGCTGGCTCTGGAAGGGGGCTCAGCGCTGGGGCAGGGACTCGGGGTGCAGTAGGGGGTTCATAGTGCAGGAGGGGGTTTGGGATGCAGGCTCCTGGAGGGGGCTCAGGGCTGAGGGTTGGCCTCAAGCAGCTCTCGGTCGGCAGCGCAGCAAAGCTAAGTGCCCCAGCCTCGCGCCGCTCCTGGACGGGGCCAACATGCCCTGCGGGGCAGCACGTGGCTCTGCGCACTGCCCCTCTCTGCAGGCACCGCCCCTGCAGTTCCATTGGCCATAGTTCCCCATTCCCAGCCAATGGAAGCTGCGGCGGCGGTGCTTGTAGGCAGGAGCAGTGTGTGGATACTCCTGCCACTCCCCACCCGCGGGGTCATGCTGGCCACTTCCTGGAGCGGCATGGGGCCAGGGCAGGCAGGGATCTTGCCTTAGCAGCCACCCTGCTACACCACCAGACTTTTATCAGACAGAGATCACAATCAACTGGGAGAGTCATCAGGATGACCAGTTGATCGCGATTGACTGGTTGGTGACCACTGATCTAGAGATTAGTCTGCTATCCCTTTCTGGTTTTGTTCATACATTACAGTGCCTTTTACTATAAGAGCTTGGCCCTTAATGAAGAATATAGATTAAGTAAAACTAGGACAACAAGCAAAATCTAAGTAAAACAAAAAATTAAAAATCAAGCTAAACTAAACTAAACACAGACTAAACCATGTCTTGCATGATGCCCAGGAACTTTTTAGGGTTTGGTTCAAGCAAACTGTGATGGGGACTGAATTCCAGAGAGCGTCCTCAGCTGAACAAATCCTCCCACACCAACCTTGGGAAGTTTGTTTTAACTTTGACTGGACAGCAGTCACCTTGCAGTCATTCTTAACTGCCCTAACTCAGTAGAGAGAGGTTGGCAGTCTGTCAGATAACCAGGTTCTAGACCATTTGAGCTTCAAAGATTGTTACCAACCTTTTTTGCATTATACTTGGAAGTAAACAGGACGCCAGGCCAGCTCAAATGCTTGTGCACATGTGTTTTTGATGTGTACTGCTCTTCATGTGACATTCAGAGTGCTAATTCTGGTCCCAGTGGTCCCTTCTGTCTTTATAATCTATTAATCTCTTTTCCTATTATGTAAATCTGAAACTGATATCTCCAAACGATGCCAGAGGTTAGATCCCAAGCATTTAGACAAACTAATCGTTTGAGTCACTCTCCGAAGGAGGTTAGGGCAGCCTTGCCACATGCCCTTAGTTGGATTGGGAGGGTAAGGGAGAAGCAATGCTGCGGTGTTTCCAGATCCCAGCCTACCAAACATAAATACAAGAAGATCCCTGCTGTCCACAGGAGTGTAATTTCAGAGGCAAAGGTAATAAAACTGCATATTTTGTCACCCTCGTATTCCCATTTGGACTGAAGTCCCAGAGTTGATTCTAAACCCAGTGGTGTATTGTGTTAACCGCCTACGGTCCTTGCCACCACCCCATCAGACGAGTCTGTCTGCATTTCTTAGTGGTGAGCCTCCAGCAGTGATAGTCATTCCTTTGAAATGAAATGAACTCAGTTATTCAAACTGCAGTAGCTGTCGTTTGTCAAAATCTCAACAGTTCACATCTCAGCGTCCTTTCTGTAAATATGTTGTATTTATAATAAGCCTATATTGCAAATGGACACTAGGCACTTTACAATAAGACAAATACAGAATAAACAACTAAAACAGGTGTAAAGCCATAAAGAAATCAGTGTGCCAAAGGCCTTCTGAAATAAAAACAATTTAAAATGTATTTTGTAAAGGAGCTAATTCCACAATCATCCACACATCAAAAGTATGTCATTGCCTAGTCCTAAGGCTACAGTGAAGAAAAACACTTCTGCACCTGCAAGCCCCAAGCTCCAAAACTCTGTGCTGTTGGACCTCAGAGGGTACAATGGTATATAGGATGCAGGCAGGTTAAGCCTTGTCTGCATATAGAAGTTGCACTGGTTTAAAAACCTAATTTAGTTAAACTGGTGCAACTTTTTACATGGGCACTGTTGCATTAGTTAAAACTGGCTGGTATCCATTTAGGGCACGTCTTCATTACCCGCCGGATCGGCGGGTAGCAATCGATCTATTGGGGATCAACTTATCGCATCTAGTGAAGACGCGATAAAATTGATCCCCGATGGCTCTGCCGTCGACTCCAGAAATCCACTGCAGCAAGAGGCGGAAGCGGAGTCGACGGCGGCGCGGAAGCGGTCGACTCGCCGCTGTCCTCACAGCCAGGTAAGTTGACCTAAAATACGCAACTTCAGCTACGCTATTCATGTAGCTGAAGTTGTGTATCTTAGGTCGACCCCCTCCCCCCCCCCGGTAGTGTAGACCTAGCCTTAGTTTGCATCACTAAGTCCATTTGAAATCAAATTACGATTGTCCTCACAGGATTTTGCACTAGTTTAACTAAATCAATTTAAAAACACACTTTTAGCTGAACAGGGGCCTCAGAGAGCTGTCAGGGTCCCAGTCCATTAAAAGCTTTTAATGTTTTAAAAACTATACTTCGAAGTTGGGTCATTCCCACAGCCAGTGAAGGGAATGCAACAGCAGGCAGCAGAATCTCTCTGCTCACCGTTGGTGCCAGCTGCAGGCAACAAATCAAACTATTTTGTAACAGTGTTCAAAAAATTGCAGTAGTCTCTGTATTCAGGTGATGAGATCAGCCTGTTGGGGAGATGGCTGCAGTCTGGTGATGTTCTTAGGATGAAGAAACTCATTTACAACTATCGCTGACATCCAAATCAGGATCTCTGAATTAAACTAATTCATTATAATTCAGCAGGCGACAGAAAGGATTGTTTGATTTTATTCAGAGACGTATGTATTTTTGTGATTTATTATGAATCTGTCATTCTCTGCTTGTCTAAAATTTAGCTGGTTGTTTTCCTCTGTAGTCTACAGAAGACTTGATGGCACTGTTGAATGTTGTAGTAACAGCAGCCTCACCGATGTTTGCTTTTCATACAGCAATAACTTGGACAGCCACCTGGTAAGTTACTTTAGCTGATATTCAGATAGGTATCACAAATGTGCACATAATTATACAGTGCAGTGTGTAGCACCTTCTAGCTGAGCATCTCAAAGCACTTGACAAATATTAATTAGCTAAGTTTCACAACATCCCTAAGAGGTAGGCAAACATTCATATCCCTATTTTCCAGCTGAGGAAACTGAGAGACTGTATGGTTGTGTGATTTGCCTAAGGCAGTGGTTCTCAGCCTAATTGCCATTGTGGGCCACATCCACACAATATATATGCTTACCTGTATGACCCTCAGGATATCACATGGGCTGCAGCTGTGTGCTGATTGGGCTGCAAGCGGGCTGTGGGTTGAGAACCACTTGTCTAAGGTCACACAAGGAATGTGTTGTAGAGGTAGAATCAGATCCCAATCCTCCTGGTCACATGTCTTTAGCCAGGGGACCATTCTTTCTTACTTTGCTTATACACATCCACATTTTATACTTTGAAGGCACAACAGTTGTGAGTAAATACATGCGAACAAGAGACCAACAGCAGCTCTCAAGAGCAAGGGGGAATTGTTCAACGTGAGCTCGCTGCTGCCAGGTCTGAGCACTTTAGGCCCTGAAGCAGCAAAGCATTGGAATACATGCTCAGCATTAAACAGCTGAAGTCAGCGGTCTGCACACATGCCTAAAGTTAAGCAAGGGCTGTAGTGGATCAAAACCCAGAGTGTTCAGCACCTGGCACCCTGTACTGCTAGTGGCAGTTGGCTGAAACCCCCGTTTTCCTCCTCCTCCTCTGACTTAATCATCTTGTAGAATATGGGAAAATGTTAAGTGCCGCTGGGGGATTTTACACGTCTCTCTATTAAAATATAGGAGCCCTGTTGAAAAAGTAAGTGTTTTGAAAGTTGCCACATTGAGAGTGGTGGAGCAAATTCAGCAGTTCATTCAGGATCCACAGGAAAGCGCAGGTAACAATAGTGCTCTGCCAGTGTTCCCCAGACCTGACCTGGAGTCACCACCTCAAGAAACAGAGAGGAGCTCATTCCCCAGATCCATTTGATCCCCGTGACGTGAAGCTACCAGTTCCAGTGATATTTTTTGTGCGGATACCTGTCCACTACGAATTGGACATAACCCATCAGTTCATTTCGTCTTGGACACCAAATAGCCATCAGCTGTAACAGCCCCGACCTGCACTGGGTTCAGATAAGTCATTCACTTCTAGCACTTGGAGGTTCTTGGCTGCTGTTAAGGGGGACACTTTTTCAGGCTTTTGATGTGCAAGGGGTCTAAGATGGCTGCTCAGCTGCCTGAGCAGTTTTTTAAACTGCTACTTGCAGAACTACACAGCAACAGCAGGGGACTTCTGAATGCTTTTTCCCATCCAGCATGATAGAGACTGGCATGGGGAGGAGCCTAGATTCCCAGTTAATGGGGAGAGACAGACACTGCCATGTGTGCAGGCCCTCTACTGGCAGTGTGGCTGTTGGCTGAAACCCTCTGACAGCCTCCCTTCCTTGAGCAGGGACAGAGAGGATGAACTGTTCCCCAGCCTGCCCTGAGGAACAAGAAGCAAACCACCGTAAGCCTCTAGGAGGGGGTGAGGAGAAAAGATTCCATTTCCTCCTGGGTTCCACTGCCCTCTCCCTGTCCTGTGGCGAGTGGGAGAGAAGATCGTGGTCTCTCAAACTGCAGAAGGAGTGTGTATGGTAGGCAGACTCAGGAACGCACCATTGCATTGGCTGCTTCAGTTCAGAATGATCTAAAACTTAGCCATCAAAAGTGCCCGGCATATTAGATTTTAGGATTTTTCTTTTAACAAAAGCTTTAATTTGCAGATACCATGGCTATAAAAACCCAAACCCCATAGACAGACTTTAGCTCAATGCTGTAGTAGGGTGATGTGTATTTCCTGTGGACCTGCTTGAACCATCCTGTCCCTCCTATATTTAAATTTTCAGCTAATGTACATGTTTATACTAATCCTGCTTTTAATATGCACACACAAATGCCCCTATGCCTTAATGGTAGAATGCCAGTCTGAATATGTTCGCACCTCTACGTTAGTGTATAGGAGATCTGCAGGGCATGCGAGGATATACAAAAGGATCAGAACAATATTCTTCATATCCTGGCTTCAAATCGATGAAATCGAATCAACTGCTTCTGTTTTAAAAAGAAACACGCAGAACAGTATGTTTATGATCTATTGTAAAATACCCTAAATTTGATAATTATTTAAAATGTCCTTTGCAGTATGCCTGTCTGCCAGCACGAAAAGCTATTGAGGCCAGCCAAGTCTGTCGAACCAACATGGATTGCCAGAAGGATTTTGTTCCAAGTTTGTGTGTGACACCTTCTTTAGAAAATCAGACGAGACTAATCCGAGTGAAACATCCACCCAACGTTGACATGTTGTTTGTAGGACACCCAATGCATCTTCAGTATACAGGTTTGTATTATTTATGAGAGCATTTAAATGAAGAGGGTTATGGCATGGTTAGCTTTGGCAGACTGCTTGAATAAGGTATTGGAGGGCTTGCCAGTTTGCTTCATTTGTGCAGAATCCATTCCTAGCTCCATTCTATTGTTTCTTTCCTAGTTACAGCCAGTGGAGATGCTGGAGTAATTAGGAATAAAAGTGAAATGCGCACCATGCAAAGAGGTATAATTGTAATCGAAACAATCTATTAGGTGACTGCTTATTCAAAAAAAGCGTGAACGGGACACTTCAACAGATCTCACATGTCCTAGCAGGTCCAATTTGTGCATTGTCCAATGTGTGACCTGCTCAAGGCTCTAGCACTCTTCAAAAGCCTTTAGGGAACCCCTGGATTGGAACATACACAATTGTCCCTTTAAACCTTGCCCAGTACCCAAATGTTGCTACAAGTCCACATGACGTCTTCCTTGTAAATATATCAGGGCTTGGTTTTGCTACCCTTACTCATGTTGAGTAGTTTTTTACTTAACAAGAAGTCCTATTAAAGTAAATGAGACAACTAATAGATTAAGTTACTATTCATCACGAGTAAAGAGTATCCAAACCTAGCCCTATGTTATCGAACCTAATCAGTCTGTAAACAACATTGGCCAAATTCTGCACCTTTACTCATGTTAGGTACTTCCTTACTCTGGGCTAGATTCTGACTCACTCCTATGCAGGCTATTCAGGTCGTGGGTCCAGGCACATGGGAGCAAGTTTATTACCTGTTACGAGCAGGTGAGTGGAGAATGGGCAGACCCTTTGCTCCAGAGCCCCCTCGCTGGCCAGAATAGCCGAGCCAGCATGGGGTAGGTAGTGATTTGAGGCTGGTTTAGACAAGTAGTAAGTTATGCCCCCTCTCCAGGAGCAAGGAGAAAGCCGGGGAGGAATTGTGCCTCCAAGGTTTGTGTCAGATTCACAGTGCCTCGCAGGACTACTCTTGGGTGGTACAGTGTGCACTGCCCCTTGGCAGGGCTGTGCCTGAAGTCACTATCTAGCCCTCTCTGAGAGGTCCCATTGAAACAGCGGGTTTCCTTATGAAGACCCCTTTTAGAAGAGTGTTCTTATTCAGAAGGAATTGAAGCATGTGTTAAAGTGGTTTCCTAACTAAGGGTAGTCTAAAGCATGAGCTCAAGTGCTCTCCTGAATCAGGGCTGGAGTTATGTACTGTTGAGTTTGAGTAACAAATGGTAAAATCAGGCCCTGTGTAAACAATGATTCTTTCATAAAGATGGCAGCCTTTATCTTTTTCGGCTGGAATTTGGCTGGGAGGAGAGGTTGTTTGGTGCAGATATTTTTGAGTACTTTTAAAATTTGATTTTTATTGTATTCTATTTTTTACTGTTTGCAGTATATCCTGAAAGTCCAGAATATAATGTCTTTTTGTGTTATTTTTTGTCTTTTTTCCACCTGGGAAGCATTGACATTTAATTTTATGTTTGCTGATATTTTGTTCAGTGTGCACCAGAGCTCTAAGAATAGTGTGTGATAATTATTTTAAGCCCCCTTTCTTGGCTTTCTAACTGAAAAACACGCAACACTGTAGGTATTCTTCAAGCAGCTGGTATTGTTCTGTTGTATTTTGCAATACCTTGCTGATGGAGTAATGGAATTTTAGTGGACATTTCCCACTAGACTAGGATTTCCACCAAAAAACTGCTTTTTATTGTCAAGCACTCAAGAAAGAAATGATCAGGAAATTACTAAATTGCTGCTGCACTTGTGACCTTAAAGTGTAGTTCTGCTGAGCTGAGCTGAAAAGTTACTTTATGAAAACAGAATTGAGGTTGAATGGTTTACTGTGTCTCAATGATTCCCTTCTCAAATGAGCTCAGTTTGCAAGTAAAAAGATGCTTTTTTCTTTAATAGCCATTACTGCAAACTCAGCTTAGAGTCTGAGTCAAATAGTGGTCTTTCCCTCTACCATATCAGCACCAGTATCAAGATAATGTAAACCAGCGCCCAAATCCTGCATTGTGCAGCATGCAGATGCCCTATTGCCTTCAGTGGGGCTGTGCATAAGTGATGATGCAGGAGAATGGTCCCACTCTCACTCTTGGCTGTATACATTTTAAAATAAGCATTAAAAGTATTTAAAAACATCCCTCATTTGTCAATAAAATAAGCCAATGTGGCTCTTAATATTCACAGGGAGCAGATGTGCTAAATAAGAAGGTGACACTTTTACATAGTCATTTTTCAGAGTAGCCTTGTATTTAATCCTTCCACCTTTTGTGTCTGCGTTACAGTAATCTGTGAATAAACAATCTTTCTTATTCTCCAATAACATTGTTTAAATTTCTACCGTTTATTTTTATACAGCTCTAGATAAACATCTTGTGATTTTTTTTCATTGTTTTCTACTTGCATTAATGTTATTGTCATGATAGTCTTGAAGTACAGAGCAGCAATACTTACTCCAGAGGTGAGATTGAAACTAGCTTCCAGTTATAACCTGGATTTTCCCTTTGAATGGGAGGCTAGTTTCTTCTTATAAACTACTATAATCAGGGCCTGCTCTGGGGCAGCACATGCTAGGGGGCGGCATTCCGTCCATTCTTGGGGTGGCACAGTCCGGGCAGCTTTTTCTTTTTTTTTCCCCTTCGGCAGTTCGGGCAGCTTTTTTTTTTTTTTTTTTGCTTAGGGTGGCAAAAATGGTAGAGTCGGCCTTGACTATGTCCTTAAAAGTACCAATTCCCTCTTAAATCTCACATATCCCATCTCAGCCCTGGTTGGACTTTTTTCAGGGATATTTGATAAAGTCGGAAAAGAAGTTTTTAAGTGACGGTATTTTAGATACGTTCATTGTTTGCTTTTTGAGCATTTGTCTTTTTTGGCTCATGTGTTTGAAGTGATTTTGCCTGCAAACCCCAAACTTATTTTGTTGGTCTCACTAAGAAGAGGCGCATTTTAATGTCATGAAGGGTGTTATGGGAGGATTAAAAACATAAGGAGTTATTTCATATGTAAGGAGTAATTTTGCATATAAACGTTACCATTTATAATATATATGGTGCTTTTGCTAACTCTAGGACAGGGATAGTTAATTATTGTTTTTGTCAAGGTCCAAATTTCTTGGTCAAGGTATAATCAGGGTCCAGACTCCAGATAAAATAATAAAAAATAATAATGATGATGATAAGTAAATTAAAAAGATTTTGGAGTCCGTTCAAAAGCGTCCTGTGGTCCAGATTTGACCAGCAGTCTGCCTGTTGACTACCCCTACTCTAGGATATACTGCAGCAGCTGTTGGGTGGACCTGGAGGTAGATCATCATGAATTGCGGGTTAGGCAACTGAGGGGAAATGTGTGGGGTGGGAGTCTGGAAGGGTGGGGCAGGGTCTGGTGCTTGAGGATTGTGGGGCATATTGAGTGGGTGCATGGAGTTATGCTTTCCAGTCTCAGAATGTGGGAGGAGTTTCTCGGAGGGGGCAAGACAGTGATTGGCTATAAAGGGGTACAGAGAACCGTGGGGGCAGGGAAGGAAGGACATGGAAGAGGTTTAAGGAGCCAGGGGGGCATGGAATGGAGAGATGGCATGGATGATAAAGTGCAGGCGATCAGGGTTGGGCATGGGTGGGGAGTATACAAGGAGAGAGAGGGCGGAGTGCATGCACAAGGCAAGGAGGTGGGAAGACATGGAAGAGGGTGAAGAACTATGAAAAGCAGAGGACATACAGGGGACTATAGGAGGTGTGAATTCAGGAAACAGGCATCTTTTCTCCATGTTAGTGTAAAATTGTTTAGATACAAAACTCCAAATTTTGCAATAGATAAACCTTCCCCATCTCCCTCTACCACCTGCTATCTCTATAGCCTGCCTATGTATAACACCTCATACCTCACACACCTCTCTCCTGTGGGCTTGCTTTTGCTTCATGGGATCTATTGGAGCATGGCATCTTTGCTTATACACAAGTTCAGTTCAAAATTTTGGTGTGTGCACTCACAGAAAAATCTTTTCAACTATGCTAAAATAGAGTTAAGGTTCAAAGTGAGTTTCAGTGGAATCCAGCTAATACTAAATCAGTCAATCAATCAATCATGTTTTCTTTACAAAACTTCCACAATTTCAAAGAAACCCAAATGTTGAAGGCAATGGAGACAACCATCAAGAGACACTTGCCTAATGACTGAGAACTCCTCATCGCTCCTTAGCACCCCAGGTGACTTACATTGCCTGCCCAGAATGAAAAGTGAAAGTTTGAGAAAGGTATAAATGATGGAGGTCAAGTCTGCACAAGAAACAGTTTGCTGGAATATCTAGCATTTGTTGGCAACACCGCTCCTATTTGAGAGGCATCTTAAAGAGTTCTTTTGCCAGTATACTTTATGCCAATTTCCCAAATAAACTAAGCAAAACTGACTACGGGACATTTTTGGCCGATTAAAGTACATGTACACTAGAGATTTTTGCTAAAAGTTTCATAAAGAACAGCACCCCTTACCGATATGATTCTAGCAAAAATTTCTAATGCAGACCTGACCTAAAAACAAGGGGCGTGGTTAGAATGGAAATTTTAACACAACTTTAACTTCCATTCTTGCTGTAATAGTCATTATAAGGTTACTCAAATCAGGGCTTAAACTACACAACATGTTCTTTAGGTGTACAAAGGTTCAGTTGTGATGTGTCTGAAAGCATGTAATGTGCTTTAGATTTGATGTTACATGCATAGTATAAAGTACTAATTGTGTAAAGTGGCGTGTTGATTTTTTCCTACCATCACGATGACTGCATCTGACTAAGAGATAATTAAGTGATTGTGCCAGTGCGGTTTTTTTAAAAAAAAATTTGTATTTGGGATAGTTCTTCATCCTGTAAGAAGTGTGGAAAACAAATAAAAATCAGATCTGCCATTAAACACTGCTAATCTGAAACTAATTATGCTGTGTCCCTTGAATTGCCGTTTGGTTTCATTTGCAGTTTTATTGCTTTTTCATTTTCTTTTTGTTTCAGTGAGCCTCAGCAGTTTTGTACCACGACATAACTTTCTAAGCATAGATCTGCCTGTGGTGATAGAGACAATGTGCAAGTATCCTTTGAAATGCTCTCATAGAACAACAAACAAATTGTTTGCGGTTTGCTGATCCAGCAAAATTTCAGGTGGATATCATTACTAGTTTTAAACAGGGCTGCTTCTACTTTGGTGTGCTGGACAGCAGTTCTGAAGCATATCTTTAGGACATGAGCTCTGACCCATTCCCAAACTGATTATTTGCCCACATGCCTAACTCAGAATGAAGCTCCTTGCTTCCTGATGTTTATAAGAATAATTTTGGTTACTCTTTTTTTTTTTTTTTTTTTTAACTCTTGAGGGTAAGTTTTTAGAGCTCTGATGAGAATAATAATTGCCTTGTTCTGTTCATTCCATCTGAAGCACCTGGCATCGGCCACAGTTGGAAAACAGGATACTGGGCTAGATGGACCATTGGTCTGACCCATGTGGCCATTCTTACAGTCCTATATTCTTCTGTTTTGTTCCTTAGCTAATCTCAACCAGATATCTAATTTCACTGTCAGGAGCCTTGGCAGTTATCAATGCAGTACCCTGCTTTGCACTGGATGGTCAATGGATATTAAACTCTTTCCTGGAAGCCACTCTTGCTTCACTGATTGTAGAGAAACAAAACAGAGAGCTTGTTGGCTTTTTAATCTTGCTTGCTGGCAGTGCACTTTTGGCTGCCAATGTGGCACTGGGACTTTGGATGGTGACAGCCCGATAGTACATTGGATACATTTCTGCATCTGATTACTTCCATGAATTCTCCAAGTACACACAAAGTAATGAAATCCATTGCCTTGTAAAACTTGCTCTGTCTGAGATAGAAATAACTTCCTTAAAATTCCATTGGAAGAAAGATTGGTGATTGGAGTTGTATGTTAATTTAACTCTGCAAAATCTTGTGCAGATAATTAATGGAAAAGTTGAAAGAATAAGAACTCTTCTCTTTTAATATTGTTTTCAAAGCACTGTGATCATTCTGGAGAAATTACACTGAAACAATTTTACAAGAAAAAGACTCAGGCTTGGTGAATTTAGATTCCAAAATGAAGGAATATATGTGACATTGAAGTCTTGTATACTGCGGGGGGGAAATCCTACTTGAGCTCTGTTTTATAATTTGAATAAATATGAGATGCTCTGCATTGGCTCTGCTCAAGCAGTGCAGATTTGGGTTGTTGGCTTTTTTTAAATTTGGTGGTGTACCAATTTGGAACCTGAAAAACTGAAGTCTGGGCTCTTTTTTATTTATATTGGTGCGAGGCCAAGTAAATTATTGCCATGTGTTCGTGAGGAGCGAGTCATCCTATGCTTTAGTACCCTTCTCTTCCAGCTGGCTGATCAGACTGGAAGCATGTTGTCCTCCCAAAGTAGATGAAATGTCAATTTCAATGATGCCAATGTCAGTTGAGAAATGGGTATGTGGAAGAATGACAAAACCCACCCATATGTTGTCTGTGTTCCTTAAAAACATTAAGTGTGCAATATTGTGCACCACTGAGAATATTTTTGAAGATACTATTTTGTGCATCAGCACTAGCTTGAAAATAATTTGAAGTTCTGGTCTCCCAATAAGAATCGTGATTCCTGGAATAATACTATGCAGATTTATTCAGAAGTGAGTGGTAAGGTTAAGTGTGTGTGTGTGTGTGTGTGTGTGTGTGTGTGATTCAGAAAGTTAAATGTTATACCTGTTTGTATTTAACAACCAAACTTGTTTCTGAATGTACATCCTCTGTAGCCATGTATGCAGTAGCATTGATATACAGTACCTCATTGGTGTTTGTCTCTTCCTAAAAGAGTTACTTTCCTTTATCAGTATTCATTTTAATCAAAGATGTTTAGTTGATCTTGGTCTTGGGTCATAACTGAGCAGAAAAAAGAATATGGTGAACTATGTTGGCATGTAGCTTTGTCTTCCAAAATGTACAAGGGCCAAGTGATAGAAGCCTCTGTAATTTTAATTGAAGATTGAGTCCTATTCCCAGTGCTGCATGCATGCCCTGATAACTGTGGTATCCTGTATTTGACCATTGATATGTTACTTTATTTTCTCAGTGTAGAAATGTGGAACACAAATGGATTGCTATGAAAAATATATTCTCCTTAGATAATGTGAGCAATAATGCACAGGTTGAAAGAACATGTTCATTTACTTGGCTTTTTGTTAGTTTGCTTGACATGTCTTAGGCACATATATTTTGAATTTACCTCTTGCATTTTTCTCTGGTCTGTCTTCTGACGCATATTGTTTTGGCATTGACCCTAACTCAGTAGAACTGATCAAATTTCTTATTTAATGGAACCATCTTCAGTAGTTTAAAATCAGATGATCACTTTGTATGTATTCGAGTTGCAGTACTGTTTTCTTCTCACATATAATCATTAATGCCATTATGGCAGCTTCAAAAATATTCTTTGGGTAAAGTTTTAAATATAATATTTTGTACATTAATATTTATCCTCACTGCAGATATTTGTGTGACAATCTGTGCAGGCACAGTACTCGTCTGAGTGTGTGGAAAAAGGAGAGAGAGAAAAAAAGTGCTCTCCAGTAACCAGCTGCAAGTCTACTCTAACTGTTCTGCTAATATGCTGATGAATTGAGTCCTGCTGCTTTAAAATTAATTGGTCACTTAATGTGTCACCTTTACATTTACTTTAAAAGAAAATACATTCAATTAATTTTGCTGTGGTTAGTGTTTATGAAAGAATCAATTCTGCCACCCTTTAGGCTTGTCTGTGTACAGCGTGGCAAAGGGTGTGATTTGTGAAGTGCTCTATTTAGCATCACTAAATAAGTGATGTTGCAATCTTATTGTCCTGGATAGACCCTACTGGTGCTCTCCAAAAGGTACCTTCACGTTAACTTAGTCTTCTTGAGACCTTTTAGAGTGCGCCGGCAGGGTTTACATGGGGCAGGGGGAGTGCAGCCTGTTAGTGCGCTTTACAAATCACAGCCCTCTGGCGTGCTTTGCCGGGCCGAGTAGACAAGCCCTAACTCACATGGAGTAATACGTTATTCTGTAAAAAGCCCCATTACTTTCAGTGGGCCAGATTGTGCCATCATCTTTTAAATCCCCAGTTCATCAAAGCACTTAAGTACATGCTCAAGCCCATCTCTGTTTAGGAAAGGACTTAAGCATTTACTTAACTTTGCACATACTTAATTTCACTGAAGTCTAAGTTTTGCTGAATAGGGATAGATTTAAGTATGAGTTTATGTGCCTTGAAGTAGCGCCTACAGCCATTGATACTGAAATCAATGGGGAGCTTTGCTTAAAAGCTAAGATAGAGTGGGACTATTTGTGCACTATGGTAGTACCCAGCTTGAACTGGCCCCTAAACAAATAGCTACTCAGACTGGTTCAGCCTCATTGTCATATAATTCTCTCCTGGCAAGTAAATTACTATAAAGGAAAAGTGCTATTTTGACTGTACATGTTGCTCTCATTGGATTTTTGTGTTTTGTTTGTTTCCTGGGAAAGAATGCAGTTCAAAGAAAATGGACTGGGATAACTTTTTTTTTTTTTTTAATTAATGGCGATATCCCGTCTCTTAGAACTGGAAGGGACCTTGAAAGGTCATCAAGTCCAGCCCCCTGCCTTCACTAGCAGGACCAAGTACTGATTTTGCCCCAAATCCCCAAGTGGCCCCCTCAAGATTTGAACTCATAACCCCGGGTTTAACAGGCCAATGCGCAAACCGCTGAGCTATCCCTCCCCCATGACAGCTGGGTGGGTTTTTTTTAAACTTTTAGGTAATTTGTATTGCATAAAGGAATTTCACATTGATTCTTCCTTTAATGTTTCACTGACATGAAAAGCTAAAATGAAAATGAAATCTTCTATTTGTGTTTTCTCTATATTTCAGTGCACTGATTAAAAGGCAGTTGCTCCTCTAAAATAGATTGCAGCAATATATTTATAGGATACATTGAACCGAGGAGTGTAAAGGAAAAAATAAGTTGGATTTTGGCTGGGTACCACTATTAACTTATATTCTTCTGTTTAAAAATCTGTATCAGATGGAAGAAGTACTGTCTAATGTTCAGAAACGTTGTAGGTAGCTCTTAATTGAAAACCGGCATAACTGTATACTTGTTACTGATCATTACTGCAATTTGGGTTTAGTGTATTTGGTTTTTTTTAATATGGAGTATCACATTTTTATATCAATTAATCATATCTGTAGTATATTCTGATACAATTCTTTGGTGTTTCATCTCTACTGGTAATTTCTTAATTGCAAAGTCTTAAATGCTTTACAGTATGTTAGAAAATAAAACTGGCACACTTCCTTTTGAGTTAATGGAGATGGGTTTCTCTAGGAAAGTTGTATATCAGCCTTGCAAAAAGGTCATTAAAATTTACCAGCTCAGGCACAAAATCTACTTGCTCACCCTTTTAAATAATAATGAAACAACTGATTATGTTTCACTCACTGTCAAAAAAAAAAAAAAAATTCACCCAAGCAATAGTATTTTGCAATGCTAATGTTTATTCTGTGTTTGTGTGTACGTGAGCACATGCACACACTCGCTTGTTTACAGGTAACTTAAATCTGTAATCTCACATGTGTATGAAATGACTGGCTTTCTTTGGAATTCTAAAATTATAACTTTTAAAATTCTAAATTTATAAGTTGGTATATAAATCAAATACAGAATAAATATGTGTAAAGTTTTATTTATGTGAATTCAAACTAATTGCCTCAGCTTTTTTCTGCCCCTTGTGAGTAATACAGTTGGGTTTCACTCAGGTAGATCTAATACTGGCAGTTATTTTACATCCTGTGTCCTATACTTCCCGTATGATGATACATAAACTCACATTACTTAAACAAAATCATTTGGACCACGTTGTGGCATACACCATATGCTAATAAAGACTAGAAAAAATATAAAACTAAGACAGTATGGGAATCATTACTCCTGTCAGGAATTACCAGTGCACTGGCCACACCCATAACATTGGATAGAGAATGGGTGGCATAGACTTGGCTATTCCCAGGATTTCCCTTCACTGCCTAGTTAGTGGGAGTTTTTTGGGCCTTTTACAGTGCTGGGACAATAGCCAGGATCTGGATATACAGTTCCACCCATGTCGTTTACGCTGGCATGGAATTTAAAAACAGTTTTGTAACTAACACTTCAGAGAATGCTCCTGTTTTCTGTCCTTTGTCAAATCAGACACTTTTTAAACATTGTTTCCTTGATATATTGTCATAGATCAAATACTAAAAAATTATTTGGGAAGCCACAATTTATTTGGTGGGATTCATTTGGATATTGCCTAGTTCTAGATGTTCACTATTTTTTTCCCCCCAGCAATATACTATGACTAACTTTCACGAACACTTGGAGAAATTTTGGGCAGCAGTTTGGTGACAGTATAGAAGAGATTTCCAAATAATCACATCAGAAATCCAATGGTTTCTTTACAAAGCTGTTGTTTTATTCCCCTCTGATTTTTGTATGGCTTCTGTTAAGGTTTCAAGATGCACAAAATGTCCTTACCTGAAGCCCATAAGTAGAATTTGTACTGTTTTTAAAATGTTAGTTTTCTCTTTACATATTCTGTTTTTTTTTATACTGACAGTAGTGGAATGTCAGATTTCTAGATCAGTTGTTCCCACCATCATCGTGTTTAGGAAAATGATACACTCTGAAGATGTTCAAATCAAGCAGACTAACAAATGTATGGGGTATTTTTGTATTTGAATTATGTATTGTGTATGTTTTTCCCCACTACTTCATCAACCAAACAATAAGTACTGTTTTCTACTTGTGATAAATGAATGTTAATTGCAAATAAATGTGTTGTTTAATGGTTAACACATTTTATATTTGAAAGCAGACTGAAAGTGTGTAATGCCTTATTTGTCGCAAATGTGTTATGGGTATATGTTTTCTAAAGTTAGAAAAATTTAATGTATTAACTGTTCAAATCAGATTAAAAGTAGTTTTCCATATTCTTAAAGTGATTTGCTATTAGCTACCTAGGTATTTACATGGCTCCCACCATCAACATAGTATTCGAGCATCTCCTAATAGTTGTCTCAGTTCCAGGGTAAACTACCTTTTGCCCCCTCTGTGGTTGCCCCTTTAGGTCTCAGGTCTTCATCCCTCATCTTTTTATGAATTTGTACCTCTCTCTTTAGACCAGGAATGTAGGCTTGCAGTCTCCCTGAAGTTCACTGTGTTTATCCCATCAGATGTGACCTTAGTCCAGTGTTTGCTGTTCTGTCTCCCAGGGGCCCTGACAGAGTTACCAGTGACCAGCCAGCTTTTACAAAACACATTACATTTATTTAGGACAAAAGTATTATACGTGCATGCTAAATTTATTGGGTGCCACCCATCTTCCACACAGAGACCCTGGCAGATTTCCAGTCCTTCAAACCTTTCCAGCAAGGTTTGCCCTCTTGGTCACAGTCTCATGTCAATTTGAGGATCCAGTGAGGGTCCCGGAGACAGTTCAGCCTCCCCATTTTATAAAAAAGGCCATTCTTTGTCTGCTGTGTTTCTTGACCCCAGTGTGAACCAGTATATGCAATTTCCCCAGGGGATAGTACTTTTCCAGAGCTGTTTACTAATCCTGGAATTTGCAGTAATTACCCACTACTGATTTTAGTTCCTGCAGGAAGGCCTGTAACTCTCATCCATGGAGGCAGAATACAATCCCTAACTCACAAAGATACATGTAACATACATACCTGGCACATCTCAGTATAAAAGTCTTTTGGAGTTTCCATACTTTTCCAAGGACTCACATCTATCATAACAACAATCCCCCTCTCTTTCATCTTTAGCAGAAGTACCTTGATTCATGGTGTTGTATGTCTGCGCATAGGAGAGTGTGTATGTGTGTGAGAGAGAGAGAGAGAGAGGAATTTACTGGGGGGAAGCTAAATTGCAAATGAGTTTTGCATTTATTTCTGAAAGTGATGAGTCCTGTGGTTATTCTCATCTCTTGTAGGAGTCCGTTCCATAATCTGGGTTCAGTTCCTATGAAAGTTCTTGTCTCCTGGACTCATGAGCATCTCTAAATTGGTTGACCATTCTCTTGCTCTAATGGAGTGAACTTGATGTGGGATATATAGTCATGGAGGGAGAGGTGAACTTGCTTAGTTTGAGCCAATTATGTGAAGGGCTTTGAACACTAGAACGTTGAACTGTACTCTGAGGACTGGGTGATGTGCTGACCGCAACCTTTGTTACTAAGCAGACAGGCTGCTCCTTTTTATACCAGTCAGATTTTTCAGGGGGTGTGACTTCATTCCCACATACAAGTTGTAGAAATCCAGCCTAGAGCCCATGAATGTACAGATCGCCCTGGATTGTGCGTGATAGGATGGGGGCACAATCTTCTGTCCAGTAGCATATTGAGAGGGCATCTGTGGTATTCCTGTGTTACACTCAAGATCGTAGATAAGCACCTAAAAGACTTAGGCTCTGAATGCCATTTTCAAAAGTGACAGGTGCTTACAAGCCTAAATATCATCGGTAGTCAGTGGGACTTAAGGCATTTCTTTGCTGCAGTAATAATCCCGTGGCCCCTAGTCTGAGAGCCTGGGTCAATTGACTCAGGCTTGCAGGACTTGGGACTGTGGAGCTAAAAATTGCAGAGTAGACCTTCCAACTAGGTCTGGAGCCTGAGCTCTGAGATCTCCCCCATCACAGGGTCTCAGAGCCCAGACCCGAACATCTACATCACAATTTTTAGCCTTGCAGCTCAAGCCCTACAAGCCTGAGTCATCTGACCCCGGCTCTGAGACTTTGTGCCTGCAGTGTAGACTTATCCTATTCCTAAGGCTCCAGTGCTTTTGACGATTTTACCCTGTATTGTCACTGACATATATAGTTCTATATTCTGTGTGTTCTGTAATCTAATGTAAAACCAATGCTATAAAACCCACATGTCCTGACGATTAGTGCTTTTTCCAAACGTTATAGTCACAAATAAATACATGTTCTTTCTGAATGTAATCAATCCTGAAACAAGTGATGTGTCAATGCAGCCATGTTAGCCATTAGTTTATGTAATAGGGGTTATGTTAATTCTATCCCGACCATGCAACCGTGTCTGCACCACCAAAAATAAGTGTTCCCCAGCATCTGTATTAGATTTTTGTGTCTATTTGTACTCACATTCCTATTTAACCTATTAGTTATATATAAATATCCATTTATAATCTGCACATTTTAATTTTTAATCCTCACACATCTTTATTTGAGCTGAGATTTCCAAATGGTTCCAAAGAGTTAGATTCCTGATTCTGACTGAAAGTCAGTGGGACTTGGATGCCCAACTGGTTTAAGCTTCTTGGAAAATCCTTGTCTTGGTTTATATGGGAATTGTTATATACAGCATAGCATGCTAGTTTCCAAAAAGTGATTTAAAATACAATAGTGTGTGTGAAGGTCAAAGTTTTGCATAAAAATGCCCCAGGAGAATGTTGTGTGGTTTTGTTACCCCCACAGAGAAAGGCGCTCTTTAAGTCTGCTTCTGATCTTGCCATGGTATAAATCCGGAGCAACTCCACTGCATTCAGTTGAGAGAAACTGATATAAGCAACAACACAATCAGCCAGGCCCAGGAAGGGTGGTGGGGAGAGGTGGTGGTTGTTGTCATCTCCAATCAGTTATGTATTGTGGTGCTTTGCTTTGAGGGACTTTTTTGGATGGGGGGCCTAGAGCATTCCTGAAATTATAATGCATGACCTTAACAATTAGGCATTCATTTGCCTAGAATTCTGATTAAATGCTTCTGGTGTCTTGCTTTGTGAAATTTGATCCTCTGCAATTGCTTTTTCCAAAATTTAATCTTAATTGCTGGTTCAGTCATCAATGTTTCTGTGTCATTTGGACAGTGCTGAGAACAGATGGCTACAATATCCTTTCCGTTTGTCCTTAATCTTTTCCTTTGGGTTTACTGATATCTTTATCATCTGAAATTGTTTGCATTGGTTTTGGTGTGACTTAGTCCCTCTCACCTTCTTTTGTATTTATATATGTTGCTTGATTGTATACATATGTACTCTGACCATAACTCACAGACCTCTGTCGGAAGGTTCCATATTAGAAGCATGAACTGCAGTACCAGGTATCATTTAAAGTGCTAGTTCATCTAAGCACCTGCTGTCTAGTTTCCTTTTTCTGATGACGACTTAAAAAGGTGGACTGGGAGGATTTGGGCCTCATGTCTTTGCAATTTTTTTTTTAAAGCTAAGCTTTGACTTTCTTTTAGCACATGATGGAAGTATTGCAGGTTGGTCTATTCAAGTTGCACCAGCAGGAGACTTGACCTCCCAACTATCTGCACCCAGGTCGGTAAGTAGCAGAGAATGACCTCGCAGGCCCTGTCTAAATTAGTAAGATGGGGGGTATTTTATAATGGTGTCACCCTGCCTCAGTGGGTCACAACTGAGAATAACAAATTAAAGACAAACTGCTGAGAAATAGGGCAGACAAACCCCAAAACTGGTGGTTATTCTTCCATAAGATATACCAAACTAGAAACAAAAGTAAACTTCTGTCTCACCACACTGGCTAACAAGAAGTCAGAAATGCAGCCTCCTTAGGCATTCCAGTCCTGGATTCAACACCCAGACACTAGACTTAATGATGAGTGGTTACTGAAAACCAATTTTGTCAAACAAAGGGTTCTTCTCATCCCAAAACCAGCCACATAGACAGGTCAATATATAACGCATATCTTTACTCAGTAATCACGCTCTTGCCAGTCCTTTAGTATCTAATATCTAAAGGTTTATTTATAAAAAAGAAAGAGGCGAGAGTTAAGATTGGTTAAAGGAATCAAATACATACAATAAATGCCAAGTTCTTGGATCAGGCTTGAAGCAGTGATGGAATAAACTGCTGGCTTAAGTCAAGTCTCTGGTTGCTTGAAGGGTCCTCAGTTCCTTGGTTAGAATACTCCCATTGGTAAAGTCCATAGTCCAGAGATCAGAGCAGGAAAGAGGCAAAATGAAGATGTTTCCAGGGTCTTTTATAGCTTCTGCCATGTGGAGGGAAACTCATCGTTTCAAGCTAAGCCCTCAGCACACTTTGTGAGAAAATACAGGCATAAGATGGAGTTTAGTGTCACATGATCTAGTTGCATGCCCTTGCATGCTTCGATGAGTCATAGCAGGAGCTATTACCTATATTCTAGTTAGAGTGTCCACATGAAAGTCCATTAGATGGGGATAAGCTTCTTTCATGGCCTATTGCAGTGCTTCTCAAAACTGGTCCGCCGCTTGTTCAGGGAAAGCCCCATGCAGTCCAGGCTGGTTTGTTTACCTGCCACATCCGCAGGTTCGGCCGATCGTGGCTCCCACTGGCCGTGGTTCACCGCTCCAGGCCAATGGGGGCTGCGGGAAATGGCAGCCAGTACGTCCCTCGGCCCGCGCCGCTTCCCGCAGCCCCCATTGGCGAAGCTGTAGACGCGGCAGGTAAACAAACCGACCCAGACCGCCAGGGGCTTTCCCTGAACAAGCTGTGGCCCGACTTTGAGAAGCACTGGCCTATTGTGTTCATTGATGGGCCGTCAACCTAAGTATTCCCTTCACAATGTGCTGGCTACACTGGATGTAAACTACCTTGTGGGTATTACTAAGAGTGCAGTAGTGACTAGGCACAGAAACTTCCAGGCATGGATTCCAGAAGTGCTCCATGAGGAAGAAACAGTGGTGGGAGATGTACTGGGTGAGCATGGGGATCTCTGCCACCTCTGGTGGGGTTCAGGGACTTTGATCTTTTATTGAGGAGAGAAAGTTGGAAGGCTCTTGTTAAAGAGCAGGGGTGGCCAACCTGTGGCTCCGGAGCCATATGCGGCTCTTCAGAAGTTTAATATGCGGCTCCTTGTATAGGCACCGACTCTGGGGCTGGAGCTACAGGCAGCAACTTTCCACTGTGTCGGGGGTGGGGGGTGCTCACTGCTCAACCCCTGGCTCTAACGCAGGCCCTGCCCCCACTCCACCCCTTCCCACCCCCTCCCCTGAGCCTGCCATGCCCTCACTCCTTCCCCCTCCCCCCCAGAGCGTTCTGCAGGCCACAAAATAGCTGATCGGGAGGGAGGGGGAGGCACTGATTGGCAGGGCTGCCGTTGGGCAGGAGGCGCTGGGAGCGGGGGTGGAGGAGCTGATGGGGGACTGCTGACATATTACTGTGGCTCTTTGACAATGGACATTGGTAAATTCAGGCTACTTCTCAGGCTCAGGTTGGTCACCCCTGCTCAAGAGAGAGGGGAGGAATGGAAATGGGAGAAGTTTAGGGAGAGGGGGTCTGTAGAGGGGGATGATTTACTCAGCTATTCTAAGAGCTTGTCTACACCACGCAGCTTTTAGCGACAAGACTGTGTTACAGCCTTGTCGCTAAAAGTCAGTGTGTGTAAATGCTCTTGGTTGGTACTTGGTTGGCACTTTTTCCGACAAAATACTTCCAGCCCCACAAGCGGCATTAGCTTTGTGCTCCTGCTGACAAAGCGGTCTTCACACTGCCACTTGCATCGGCAAAACTTTTGTCTTTCGCAAGGGGGCTTTTTTAAGTACCCGTGAAAGACAAATGTTTTGTTGACAACTTCGCAGTGTAGACATACCCTAAGAAGGGTATCCATGTCCTTAGGGCTCTAAGAGAGAAGCTTGGGGTATACGTTTTAACACTGGGAATATAAGTGCCATTTAATAATATCTAGATTAGATCTAGTGATTAGTGTTTTGACTTTTGTCCTTGTAAAGGTGACCTGCAAATGAGATTAACAAAATTCCATCACCTTTAGTAGCATGTGCTTAATACCCCATGTAATAAATCAGGGACAGTAAAAGCCAATCCTATTAGGTGCTGAGTGCCCTTAAATCCCCCGGAAGTCCTTGGAGTTGATGGCACTATTTCAGGGGCCTGAACCTATGACTGCTGCTGCCTAGGATATTGTTAATTATAATTTCTTAAGTAATGTTTTTTAAAAGTTTTCTGCTATACAAAGTATAAACAAACAAGGCTCTTTACCTGAGCCACTCTTCCCCTTTATATTCTCCCCCTGCTCCATCTTCTGTTCTTTTCCATTTCATCCTTCGTCTGCCCTTCTTCCTTTTCCTCAGTCTTAGGAATAGTTTACATGCAAACTTTCAATGACATAACTAAATCCTTTTTAATTCACACCTCTTGTTCTGGTGCAAGTCCTTGGGTAGACATTCCTAGTTTGGAATAAAAGTGTCCTATTTTGATTTTAAATCCACAAAATGCTGACAGAGACTTGCAGGAAACAACAAAAGGTGTGAATTGAAACCAATATAGTCATTTTGGTGCATGTTAATATGTAGACTAGCCTTTTCTCCTATATATTCAGCCCCATTTAACCAATTTCCACCCCACAGCTATTTGAAAAATAACCACAATTGTTTTAAACAAACTAAAAACACCTCAGTATTTCCACAATGAACCAGCATCAAAGCCAACTCATGATCTTGTGATTGTAACCTGTGTCCTCCACTCTCTTCTCCCCATGCCTTTTATCATTGTCTTCACATATGGTATGACTATGTCTATTGTCTGTTCATCGGAGCAGGGAATTTATTTTGCCTTAACTGCTTTCAAAGCATCAAGCATGTTTTGTGTGCTACATACTGATGAGAAAAAAAAATAGGCAAAACAAAAGAAAACATATAGCATGTTCTTTTCTAGGACTAGGCCAAATTTGTTATGTTGGTTAATTGTGCCAGGTTTCGTACATAGCTGAGAGTGTTTGATCACATATTATCTTTGCAAAGGGATCAAGGCCCTGCATATGTCTTTTCAATTATTTCAAGGGAATATTCTTTAGTAAGTAACCTAACTGGCCTCTGCATAGCACTTTAAGTGCATATAAATAAATTGAAACAGCATTTTCTCACAGCCAAAAAAAAATCTACTGAAACAGTAGTGATAACACTTTAAAGTGCTATAGCTCTGTGTTTTATCACACATTTGAGTTGGATCCTGTTGTCAAGATGAAGTTCTGCATAATTGGTGTTTGCTTATTTTTCTTGTATCATCCCCTCTGATGTATCCACCTTACATTCATGAATTTAAAAAGAGAATTAAGGGGGAAATGTCTGATGAGCTTTCTTAAAGTATTATGACAGGTTCTCAGTGATGGTATTGTGTGCAAATGGCTACCTATACTCTTACAATATAGCATTTACAAATGTAACTATTTTAAAATTAATAGCTAGTCCTTTGCGAAAGTGTTGATATTTTCCTCTGGGGAGGATGATTATTTTCCTTAGTTCTTGTGCCTTCTTTTGCATACTTGCTAAGTATTGAAGATCAGCCATGGGCCTGATCTGCACTGGGATCCTCTAGTGCCAGTGTGACTCTGGTACCAGTGCAGAGTATCACTAAAGTCCCTGGGGGGTCTCCTCAGGTACAGGAATCCATGCAGAATCCTAGCCAAAACTTTTTCCCCTCAGTCTGTGTTCACTCCCTAGTTGTTAATGAAGTGAAGTCATCGTGCTGAGTTTGTGACATAATATATAATTACATGTCACACACACACACAATTCAGAAAATAAGTGGCCAGGACATTTCTTTATTGTAGAAATATTATTTTCAACATTAATATTTAATTGTGTCAAATTTTATTAAATATATCAGGTTATTAGGAAAATGTTCTCATTTAAGTTTACTCCATCATGAAAGTTCCCATTCTAGATCAAAAACATATTTAGAAGTCCAAATAAAACACAGGAAGTATATATTACACTTGAATTCACTGTGCATTTGATTAGCTACCATCAAATATGACCTGTTTTATGCAGTTGGTTATAATGACCCCTTGTAGCCTTAAAACAAACCTTCTGTGTCTGCCGTAAGAGATGTTGACATGGCACCATAGGGTTATACTGGTACAGCTATGAGTTATCAGAGGAAGGACGGTCTGGCGGGAACTAACCTAGAACTTGGGAGACCTGGGTTCAATTCACTGCTCTGCCATAGACTTCTTGGGTGACCTTTGGCAAGTCCCTTAGCCTCACTGGGCCTCATTCTTCATCTGTAAAAACAGGAATAACAGCTCTTCCCCTATCTCACAGAGATTTTGTGAGGATCAATGCATTTAATATTTTGAGGCACATTCAGTTACTGAAGGGGTCACATAGGTACTTGGGTGGATAAATCAGTATATTTTTTGCATTTCCACTATCAGTTTACCCAAAGACTGATACTGTAATAGTAGTTATGGGGAAATGCCTTTTGGAAACAATCCAGGGGAATGGGTGTCCAGATTGCTTAGGCAATATTCTAAGTGAAATTGAAGTCTTAGAATGTGCAGTAGTCTCCAGGTCAGATTAGAGGCATACTGTTAGGGACCCTTAAACTTGTGTTCTCATCTCTGCTGTGTCTGTTTTGGAATATAGAGAGCTTCAGTCTCCAGGGCTCTCAATCCAATAATATTCACAAGCGTGTGTGCATGCGCGCGCTCTCTCTCTCTCTCTCTCTCTCTCTCTGCATATATTACAAAATAAGAATATGGTATTTCTTGTTTGTGAAATGTGTTTTAAGAGACATAAGTTTGAAATCTAATCAACTTTTTTTAAGAGCTAAAATCTTAATTTAAAAATAGTACTTTAATTTTTTATGAGTGTTTTCTTCATCTGTAACAATTGATGGAAATCACCACCTTCTTCCCACAAAACAATTAACTCAACTTCATGATTTGCACATGGCTCTTTTTGGAGATAAGAGCTTACAAACAAAGGAACTTTGAAATTCTCTCTCCAACTCCTACAGTACTCCAGATGTTTGACCTTGTTGTATCTCACAAAAGAAACTGTGCCTAGCCGGCTGCTGATAAAAGATAGCTATTCTCCTGCCCTAGAGCAGTCAACTATTTCTACCAAGAACTTCAATAATTAACCAGTTGAATTAGGCATTTGAATAATAGGTTTTTATTTCTGCACATTAGTAACCTATATTTCAGGCATTAGAACACAGTGTTCTTAAATCTACCATTAAACATGGTATTTTTGTGTTAATACTGAGGTAACTATACCAGCTATCAGAAAATCATAGGTCAACAATAAATTAAGCTGATGAAATAAACAGGAAAATGTCCAAACTGAAGACATACCATTCCTAATATTCGTGCATGTTTTTGGCTATTAATCTGTAAACAGAGGGGGCCCGATTCTGCCACCCTTATTCATTACAGGCTTGAATCCTGCACCATTGAAGACAATGTGTGTTATGCCATTGATGCCAATGAGTATGGGATCAAGCCTTTAGTTCCTTAGCCTACAAGTAGTCCAACTGTACTCATTGAGACTGCTCTTGGAGTGAAGTAACAGCAGAAGTAAAAGTGGCAGAACTGGGCCTGCAGTGTAGGTCTGAACCAGTGTGTGTGTCTCTCATCCTTTTCAAATTGATAACGTACCTCTCGAAGTTAAATATTTTTACAATTTTCTGTGTGTTTCAAGACGTTGACAGAATACTTGACCTGAAAAAGTAAAGGTATGTGGGGAAGCAAGTTTTTCTTTTCTTTTGATTGTAATCATTTTTTCAAGACCTTGCCATCCCTCTGATTACCTTTTGTGACACATCCACCTCCAGAAGTCATGAGCAATAGTTTGAAAACACTCATCTAGTGGTTAGGACAGCAGGAGACCTGCATTTAATTCCTGGTATGATCTTGGGCAATTCACCTAATCTACCATGTGCTATCTGTAAAATGAGAATAATACTTTCCTACTTCCAAGGGATGTTGTGAGGATAAAATCCATTAGTGATTTGAGGTGCTCATAGCACCTCAATAAATAGCTATTTTATAGCTGATAAATGAAACCAAAGGAAGGAATTAAAAGCACAACATATAAATATTAAATTGAACAGTTTGTGACTGAGAATTAAAATATAATAATTTTAAAGTTTTAGACTGCCTTATTCCTTCTTTCTGTACATATCACACGTGAATAAATACATAGTTTGGCTTACCATAGGGCTATTTCAATGTTGGATTCTAACTGATTGCCTTACTCAAAAGGTACACTTACATCTGATGGAGGGTTCACATTGATTGCATTTCTATAAGGAGTACTGTCTCTAGTTATAAAGATTGTTGAGTGAACCTGAACCATTCTTGTATTGAAAATATTTTAGTCTAATGACATCAAAACAGAAGATCACTTTTTTGTGCGATAATGTTCATTGAAACATTATCAAGGAATGGTATAATAAATGGAGTCTATGCCAATGAGTTGGAATGGTGATGGCTGGCACTATTAACCTATACATGTTTTTAATCAATTTCACTCAAAAGTTAAATGTTTATTACTAATATAATGTTTAAAAATACTCATGAGTAATTTGGTCTTCAATTAGTTGCAGAATGCAAATCTCTCTGTAAATCAGTCTCAGGAATGCAAACCATAAAAAGCAAGGAAATAAGCAGGTAAGTCATTCAACATCCCAATTACCTTCCTTCTGCCTCCCTTAAAACCGTCTTATCTTAACTGTCAGTTAACAAAACTTTTTAGGAGGAATTTCCCAATTTTGGGGGGGGAGGGGAGACAGTAAATGGTGGCTGCGTGGATGGAGAGGTGAGAGAAGTCAGGGGCATCTGTGACCGAATGCACCCCAGGCATTCGCACCCTACACGCTACTGTAATAATCGTTGTATAAGATGTGCCTTGTGAGGTATCACTTGAAAACTACTAACTCACTGGTCAATAATACCATGATGAAATGTGTATAGCAACATTATATGTTAAGTTATAAGCTGAAATTAGGTTTTAAATGTGTTTACCAAACCAGTCTGGGTAAGCCAGTTTCTCAAAGAGAAAGGACAAGCTGACACCTCTACCCAGGTGTCATCAAAGTTGATGGCAATCTCTGTCAAGTGGTCATTCTTGGGCAAGGAAGGGGGGCAGAAACAAACAGTTCTGCATCTTAGCAAACAACAGCATAGAACTTCTTTCACCACCAGACTCCTTGTATCTCTCCTCACAGTGAGAATGAATTTTATCTAGAGGTAACCTTCAGGAAAATGCATTTCAAAGGGTGACTGAACTGCGAAAGTGAAGGGCAAAAGCATGCCAACTTCTCTATCCCTATCCATCTCTCTTTCACCTAAGAAGACAATAGAAACAGCCTTTGGGAGAAAATCTTGGCCTGAGAATTTGGTCAGCAGTGTTACTGGGAACATGTGGTAGGGGATTTCAACTTGAACCAAGTCTAGTCTGTTAAATTTTAGTATTAGGAAGCGTTTTATTTTTATTTCTCTTGTAACCATTTCTGACTATAATGCCTTATATTTGTTCTCACTAAAAATCTCTTCTTGTAGTTAAGTAAATTTGTTTTATTCTTTAATCAGAACTAATCCAGTGTTGTGTTTAAACTGAATTGTGTGGGTAACTCCAATTAAAGTAGCAAACTCTTGGACATTGATCCCCTTAAAGGACAACAAACCTAAAATATCTGAATGTCCAGGAGAGGGCTGGACAGTGCAGAACACAAGTTTTGGAGGAAAATTTGGGACTTGGAGTGTGTTGGGTCACCCTGCAAGTGGTAACAAGACTGGTGGAAACCAGTGTGAGACTAGAGTGTTCTGGCAGGCTGCAGCTATACACAGAAACTCAGGGTGTGGCCTGCATGCTGTTTGTGAGGGGCCCAGGTTGGGAGCTACATCAGCAAAGCATTGTTGCAGAGCAGGGCAAAGCATTGTTATACAGCACCTCACTGGTTAGGAGACCGCAGAAAGACACAGCATCCCAGAAAGTCATAGCACCAAAGACAGAGGTCTTGAGTTGGAGGAGATGGTAAATGAAGGTCCTGTGGAGGAAGAGAGGAAAGATGAACTGCAATGTGTGGAGCTCAGAGAAGTGGGAGGGAAGAGGGATGACAAGGGCTAGATGCTGTAGAAGGGAGATAAATAAGAACCATGCTGCTAGTAAACATATACACCTCTACCCCGATATAATGCTGTCCTCGGGAGCCAAAAAATCTTACCACGTTATAGGTGAAACCACATTATATCGAACTTGCTTTGATCCGCCGGAGTACGCAGCCCCCCCCCTCCCTCCCCCGGAGCACTGCTTTACCACGTTATATCCGAATTCGTGTTCTATCGGGTCGTGTTATATCGGGGCAGAGGTGTACTAAAGGAGTTATAACTAACCACTACTTTCCTTTCATTTTCGTGCGTCTTTGTTTTTTTCTCTCATTCTATGAGGTAAACGTAGCATTTCTGAATTTACACCAACGTTGTACAATCTGCTTTTAACGTGCCATGTTACTTCTGCAACCTCAAATGTAGCCCATGCAAAGGACTGGTTTTACAGCAACCTTTCACCGTTCCTGCCACAAAATTCCAACTCTGCTTGGATGCCTCCCTAACACAGGATTTCCAGCTCATTTCTCTCATGACTGAAATGCTGAGTGATACCATCTTTATATGTCCTACAGGAGCAGGCCAGAGCACAAACCAAATATGTACGTTTTTAGATTCTTCCCGTCACATTTTAAAAGTCAGTTTAAGCCTACAATGTTAGTTTTGTGAAACAGGTTTTGCATAATTAAATATCAATGGGAATTTCCCCATGATATTTGTAAAGTGCCTATGGCAACAGATTTTTGTTTGTAGTTAAACATTTCCTGCAGTGTTTGCAAACAAACACTCCACCCTTGTGTTCCTGCATGAGAGTCAAAAGGAAAGGGATGATGGTCCTGATCCAAAGCCCACTGAAGTTGATGGAAGTCTTTCTTTCATTGATTTAATTGTGCTTTAGATCAGGTCATATTAGAGCTGGTAAAATAGTATAGAAAGTGATTTCTGAATAAATGTAGAGATTTCACTTTACGGTTACTTTTGAGGGGCTCATGAGCATTCTGCTGACAGGAGACATTTCTGAGGATATTTGTGACTCTTGTACATGTTATGAAATTTTAGCCTGATGATTTTTCTAGAAATGTATTTGCTAATCACCATTCATATGTTTAAACAGATTGGCAATCAGAGAACAGAAGAAAATACCATATGACTCAGGTGACCCAGTGCATATAAATACCAACAAGCAGAAGTGAAGGTCAAAGAGAATTAGTTTTCAAATAACTTACAAATTGACACTTATTGCTACAGACTATTCAGTGGATACTTTGGAAACCAGAATATCCAAATTATTAAAGTATCAGAAATCTGATTCAGTTCATGAATGATTCATAAACTAAAAAGGGCTAAAATTACAACTACTATTAGTTGCAACAGATAATTTGATTAGCTTTACTGTCTATAAGCAATGAAATGAAACTGGCTAATCTATTTTCACTGTCAATAAATAAATTTATATTTTAACAGTTCTTTGTTTTAACAATCTATATAAGAACATGTAGAAACATAGTTAAAAAAATCTAACATTTTCCCTTGAATTACAAAAACACACCAACATACACAAACCACACTCTCATTGGCAAATTCCCTTAGCTTTCAGAGTTGCCACCAGTCTTCTGAACGCTTAATCACTCTATTATTAAGAAAAATTGAGAGAGAGGGGGAAAAATTCTGTCTGGAAAAATTATATTCATATGGTCTCACTACATGAAGTAAGGACCCAAGTGTAGGAATCCTGTCAGAATGACATTTTTAGAGATGCAGAATTACAAGAGTAATGTTGTCTTCTTGCGTTCCCTTTACTGCCCTCTTGGCTCACACCCTCTGAGGGTGGTTTTATGCAGCTTGTTGCTGTGAAATTACAAATTGTTCCAGTAAATAATGTTTCTATACATCTGATAAATACTGGCCTGGCACAAGCTCTGCACAAGATTGTAGGCGGGGAGGCAAAGTTTTAAGAGATTTGCCAGTCCCATCCCGTGTGCAAGTTAGGCTATTCCTGGCTGTCCACCACTCAAGGGCAATTTGGGCCTTTTTCCCCTGGGAACACTCTGCCCTGGAGTTAGGAATATCAATGGCAAAGAATCAGAGGGGTAGCCGTGTTAGTCTGAATCTGAAGAAGTGAGGTTCTTACCCACGAAAGCTTATGCTCCCAATACTTCTGTTAGTCTTAAAGGTGCCACAGGACCCTCAATGGCAAAGAAGTTGCTACAGTGGCTTTGTGCCACCCAAAGCTTCCACAGAGAAGGGAGAATCCACAGGGGTTTGAATCCACTGGCTGTTTTGTGCCTCTGAAAAGAAGCAACCATAGCAGGGCTGAAACTCTAGACACTAGTATTTTTGCACTTTTTAGACACTTAGAAGTAGGAGCCACAACTAATTAATTTGTTGGCTTTTATTGTGACTCCCACTTTAACATTTATTTTTATTTTTGAGTGCTATGAAAGTTTAGTTTGAGGCATCAGGAATAATCTAGTCTGGACTTAGAAGTCTGTGAAAATGTTTGCTGCAATTTGATGCTTGTGCCTGTCACTCAAGTAGACCCAAGCAGAAATACTGGGTTAGATCCTCAGCTGGTGTAAATCAGCATCGTTCCCCTGGCAATGATACAACTACAGTGCTTTATAGCAGCTGAAATTCTGCCCCCTCCCCCAGGTAAAAATTCTGCATTTCTGCAACAAACAGCATTGTGGTTTATGTTGCTGGTCTTTTTGAAGGGGCAGCAGGTGAGGGATGCATCTGGGAGCCATTTGCCTTCCCCCATCCTTCCAGAAGGACTGCATGCAATTCACTTTGGCTCCAGTGAGCGCCATTCTTGTAGTTGGCTAGAATGGGCCACCTGAAAGCAATAGGAAGCACTTCCTCGGTACACAGACACTGTTGAAAACTTTGCTTTTGCAATACTCCCTTCCCTTACCAGCTTTGGGAGCTTGTGGCCTGAACTTGTTTTCCCCACACTTTAACACTTTATAATTCCTTGTCCCCTACAGCACCAGGGTGGTTGATCTACAGTGCTTTCGGTATGTCCTATATTCAGATTAACTAGTTTACCACACAGAAGGCTACATGTACAGGATTCCTAGCCCCAGACGCTTAACATACTTTCTTAGGGCCAGAATCCCTTATTTACATGAGTAGTCTTTATGCTCACATTGACAAAATTATCTCCTTTAAAAATATGTAAATAGATAATAATCCTAAATTTTGGAGAGAAGTAATTTATTTGCCCTGTAAAGAAGCTAACAATAAGCAAAACCAAAATACAGTGAAGTCAGTTAGGGCTATGTGAATAGATTACTAGTGAAAGGTGACTATTAAAGACATAGCCTATGCACACTGCTTATTATGGATGCCATTGAACATATGATTACAACTCTGCTCAGACTTTCACAGATGATGCTCAGTGTGCTTAAAAATACTGCATAAAACCCAGTTATCACTTTTTTTATTTCACTTATGTAGTAGAGAGAGCTTGGGGCCTGGTGCAAGACCTGAGGCCTGAAACACAGTCACCAAAATCAGGGCCTGTCATAAAGCAGACACTTGCTTACAAGTTCACTATCCGGTACACGAACTTGGCAAAAACACAGCTAGTGCTGCAAAAACACAAGCACTCCTAAGAAGTACTAGGTATTCACAAACACATTCCAGGAAAATTGCAGAGGTTAGACCACAAAGAATTAGTGTTGCTAACAGTTAAACACCAGACGTGTGAATAGCATTGTGCTTATGTGTAAACTGTGTCTTAATTAATTACTTTACTTTTGTTAGTGCATCCAATATGAACACTGGATGAGGTGTGTAAGGTTGATGTATCTTTCTTTTTAGATTATCAGTACATATGTTAGCTTGTTTAGATGGCATCACACAATCTATATATTTCAGGCAACATTAAAAAGGATTCACGGTTACATATTTTTAAGGAAGACAGTTTTCTAAAATCGTTGAAGAACATAATTGTTGGTACAGCTTATTGTAAATGATGAGGAAATAAATTTAAAGTGGCAGGACTTCTAATACTTGTAATATTTGTCCAGAAAAATCAACAAGGGAAGACCCAATGTTTTATTGAAGAGCAGAGAAAGATTGTTTACTCTCTGAATCCCCCCTATTACAGTAGAACCCCAGAGTTACAAACACCTCGGAAATGTAAGTTGTTCATAACTCTGAAATATTGGTAACTCTGTTGGTAACATTGTGGTGGTTCTTTTCTAAATTTACAACTGAACATTGAAATCTTAATACAGCTTTGAAACTTTACTATGAAGAAAAAAAAATGCTGCTTTCCCTTTATTTTTTTAGTAGTTTATGTTAACACAGTACAGTATTTGCTTCTTTTTTTTTTGTCTCTGCTGCTGCCTCATTGTGTACTTTCGGTTCCAAATGAGGTATGTGGTTGACTGATTAGTTCATAACTCTGGTGTTCCTACCTCTGAGGTTCTCCTGTAACAGATTTAGGGATGATTTAGAGCATATGCATACAGCATAATAAAAGGACGGGTCACAGGCTGATTGTGTCCCAGAATAAAAAATCTAGGAAAAAGGTAGTTTAGAATATATGAAGTCATGCTAGTGCATAATCTTGCTACTCAAAATCTATAATATGACATTGATGGGGTCCAGGTATATGGCACTATTTGGCACAATGTTGTTCAATACATAATTTACCATACCTTCCTCTGCCCTCACCCCATTTTTCAGCCCCCAAATCTGTAATTCTCCATACACGTGGTTTAAAAAAATACATATTGCTTTTTCAATTCGCAAGCAAAAACAGTAAAAGTTGAAGGCCAATGGTCCAGTACATAAGTTTATTACTGTAGGGTTGCTTTTATGTATGCCTATGACATAGGAAAATACAATAAAATGTGCGGAGAAATCTGAGTTTTAATCTCTCAATGGTTTATTCTGCATAGTGAATTCTTAAAAATAAGCATAAGAAAAAACAGACTGTCACTTTAATGCTTTCAGGTGTCTATTCTAATCCATGGCACTTGGTGCTTCATGGATTCAGTGAGCTGTTCCACTCTTGGTCTTTTGGCACGCTGTGCATCACAACAGTGTGGTCTGTGATACAGATGGGCCTACAATAAGCAAAACAGAATATAAAGTAATTAAACATTCTGCACTTACAGCTTTAGAGTTATGTCCATAGGCATGCCCCTGCATGATGCCTTGCTGAGTCATAAGGTGTATCCCTGGCCTTCTCTCAATGGGTCAATTGTATAGCTGATGCCCCTTGATGGGCCGTCAAGCAGGCTAGCCAGTGCTGATGCCAAATTGTCTGGGGATAATCACCCAGATGCACAGCACAAGTTTGGAACTACAGACATACCATACATATAATTTACAATACAAACACATAAACGAGATTATTACACCTGGAAAATTATAACATTTTTGCAAAAAGAACAGGAGTACTTGTGGCACCTTAGAGACTAACAAATTTATTAGAGCATAAGTTTTCATGGGCTACAGCCCACTTCTTCGGATGCATATAGAATGGAACATATATTGAGGAGATATATATACACACATACAGAGAGCATGAACAGGTGGGAGTTGTCTTACCAACTCTGAGAGGCCAATTAAGTAAGAGAAAAAAAACTTTTGAAGTGATAATCAAGATATCAAACTGTCTGTACTGGGCTAAGAAGTGTGAGAATAGTTACAAGGGGAGATAGATTCAATGTTTGTAATGGCTCAGCCATTCCCAGTCCCTATTCAATCCTAAATTGATTGTATCTAGTTGGCATATCAATTCCAGCTCAGCAGTCTCTCCTTGGAGTCTGTTTTTGAAGCTTTTCTGTTGTAAAATAGCCACCCGAAGGTCAGTCATTGAATGACCAGACAGGTTAAAGTGTTCTCCCACTGGTTTTTGAGTATTATGATTCCTGATGTCAGATTTGTGTCCATTAATTCTTTTGCCTAGAGACTGTCCGATTTGGCCAATGTACATGGCAGAGGGGCATTGCTGGCACATGATGGCATATATCACATTGGTAGATGTGCAGGTGAATGAGCCCCTGATGGTATGGCTGATGTGATTAGGTCCTATGATGATGTCACTTGAATAGATATGTGGACAGAGTTGGCATCGGGCTTTGTTGCAAGGATAGGTTCCTGGGTCAGTGTTTTTGTTCAGTGATGTGTGGTTGCTGGTGAGTATTTGCTTCAGGTTGGGGGGGTTGTCTGTAAGCGAGGACAGGTCTGTCTCCCAAGATCTGTGAGAGTGAGGGATCATCTTTCAGGATAGGTTGTAGATCTTTGATGATGTGCTGGAGAGGTTTTAGTTGGGGGCTGAAGGTGACAGCTAGTGGTGTTCTGTTATTTTCTTTGTTGGGCCTGTCTTGTAGGAGGTGACTTCTGGGTACTCGTCTGGCTCTGTCAATCTGTTTTTTCACTTCAGAAGGTGGGTATTGTAGTTCTAAGAATGCTTGATACAGATCTTGTAGGTGCTTGTCTCTGTCTGAGGGATTGGAGGAAATCCGGTTGTATCTTAGAGCTTGGCTGTAGACAATGGATCATGTGGTGTGTCCTAGATGGAAGCTGGAGGCATGTAGGTAAGTATAGCGGTCAGTAGGTTTCCGGTATAGGGTGGTATTTACGTGACCATCGCTTATTAGCACAGTAGTGTCCAGGAAATGGACCGCTTGTGTGGATTGATCTAGGCTGAGGTTGATGGTGGGATGAAAATTATTGAAATCATGGTGGAATTCCTCAAGAGCTTCTTTATGGGTCCAGATGATGAAGATGTCATCAATGTAGTGCAAGTAGAGTAGGGGCGTTAGGGGATGAAAGCTAAGGAAGCGTTGTTCTAAGTCAGCCATAAAAATGTTGGCATACTGTGGGGCCATAGCAGTGCCGCCGACTTGAAGGTATATATTGTCCCCAAATGTGAAATAGTTGTGGGTGAGGACAAAGTCACAAAGTTCAGCCACCAGGTTAGCTGTGACAGTAACGGGGATACTGTTCCTGTTCCTGAAGATCACTGATGGATTGTAGTTTCCTCAGGAAGTCAGTGGTGTCTCGAAGATAGCTGGGAGTACTGGTAGCGTAGGGCCTGAGGAGAGAGTCCACATAACCAGACAATCCTGATGTTAGGGTGCCAATGCCTGAGATGATGGGGTGTCCAGGATTTCCAGTTTTATGGATCTTGGGTAGCAAACAGAATACCCCTGGTGGGGTTCTAGGCATGTGTCTGTACAGATTTGTTCCTGTGCTTTGTCAGGGAGTTTTTTTTTTAGCAGATGGTGTAGTTTCTTTAGGTAATCCTCAGTGGGATCAGAGGATAATGGCCTGTATAATGTGGTGTTAGAGAGCTGTCTAGCAGCCTCTTGGTCATATTCCAATTTATTCATGATGACGACAGCACCTCCTTTGTCAGCCATTTTGATTATGATGTCAGAGTTGTTTCTGAGGCTGTAGATGGCGTTGTGTTCAGCATGGCTGAGGTTATCGGGCAAGTGATGTTGTTTTTCCACAATTTCAGCCTTTGCACGTTGACGGAAGCAATCTATGTAGAAGTCTAGTCTGCAAAAAAAAGGTATTTTTGCAGATACCTTACACAGCATATCTGGTATAACTCATTGCAATTTTACAATATTCATAATATCCTAAAGTATCCCCCAGATTCCATACAGTGTCACACATGCAGACATCTGAAAAGCAGATAGCAGTACAGAGTGACTTGTTCAAAACCCAGCCATCCAAAACTGTTTTGGTTTTTATTGCAGTTGTCCATGCTAGAGTAATAATCTTCCTTACTCAAAAGAAAAATGTTTCCATCATTAATTTCATGCTGGAGAAACCCCACATAGCATGCAGTTGTTTTAATAAATCTATGCAGTTGCACTAATAAATAAATATTTTTTTATAAAGTGCACTGTAACTGAAGACCCTTGTTAACTTAACACTATATGATGCAGAATTTTTTTTTTCTTTTAAAGTTTGCTAATTCTGCATGGCAACATTGTGAGTATATTTCACGGATATTTTCCTTCCAATAAGAAAATAAGTTCATGGGTTTCCCTCATTACCAAAATGAAACCAAAGGTTACAAATATCTGTACATGGAAAATTCTCTTGGGAGTTAATTGTGTACACAAATCTTAACTTTCCAATTATATTTCATATGTCAGTTTTTTGTAATCTAAAGTAAATGGTAGATACTAGAAAGAAATTATCTTTAGTGGTCTGTAATCTTTTTTCACCATACTTTGCTGGGATACTATGCAGTTTTAGAAATCTACGAAGCACTGGCAAAGCATGCTATCAGATGAAACATATGTAGTAGAAGTCAAGATGAGGTTAGATAGTCAGTTTATGGCCTAAGCAATGCTGCAGTGGTTTGTTCTTTGCTTCTTGATAACTAGGGTTACCATACATCCGGATTTTCCCAGACACGTCCGGCTTTTTGGTCCTCAAATCCCCGTCCGGGGGGAATTGTCAAAAAGCCGAACATGTCCGGGAAAATACTCCCAGCTTTATTTTGCCGGCATCCCTGCCCCTGTCCCCTACTTACCTTAGAGCGGCTCCAGCAGGCTGCGAGCTGCAGGTGGATTCCCCCGCTGCTGCTGCTCCCCCAGACACCTCAGTTCTGTGCAGCTGAAGAGCCGAACTGCCCGAGTGCTACCGGCTTCACGGTTTGCCGGGCAGCCCCCAGACCTCCAGACCCTGCGCCCCCGGCTGGGCACTTCCCCTCCCGGGCTCCAGCTGTGCTGGGGACGTGCCCGGCCGGGGGGCGCAGGGTCTGGAGGTCTGGGGGCTGCCCGGCAAACCGTGAAGCTGGTAGCGCTCGGGCAGCTGTTTCGCATGGCTGGGAGGGAGGAGGGGGAATGCGGGAGGCTCAGGGGAGGGGGCGGAGTTGGGGTGGGGAAGGGGCGGGGCCAGAGCCCTGTGGAGTGTCCTCTTTTTTTAATGTTTAACTATGGTAACCCTATGATAACCAGTGTGGGGGGATCAGAAGCACAGTTTGTGACTGGTTGGAGAGTTTAACCTCAGTGTTACCCACCAGTCTTGGAAGTATCTGCTCTACCTTTTGCAGCCTGCCCTGACCTTGGCATTTCCAGTGAGAGCTGCTCTAGGCACACAGGGTCACAGCGTCTTCCTCAGTATTTTGAGACTACTCGTTTAATGTCTAATTGTCTTGCTTCCCAAACCTCCACTGAACTGCTGTTAATGCACTATTCTTGCAATTTCTATCAGGAATCCTGTATACTACTTGAAAAATCTTGCTTGCTTCTCCCTTCTTTGGAGGAAAACCTTCCAGATCCTGGGTGCTATCAGAAAGTAAAGCATGTTGCACACTGGGTTTTGTATATCTTAAACATTTATCTTTGGTGTGGCTCTTGATATTACCTAGAATCCATAAAACATAACAATAACCTCTGATAGATTTTTTGAATGTTTTGGCAACCTCCTATTCAGTAGATATTCCATACATTTTGCATCTATAGCCTTGAAGAAACCTTGTCTTTGTCAGTGGGTAAAGACAGCTTTTGAACCACTGCTTAATCATTAAGGATAGCTATGTACACAAAAATATGTCACTTTGCATTTAGCAGCAGTACCTCCAGTTTGCACTTGCCTGTCGAAGTTAGGAGGAAAGACTAAAAATATGAAATATTTGTCTATTGGCTAAGTGACAATTCAGAAGGTATAACAGTTTACAAGTATTTGAAAGATGATGGAGGGGGAGAGAAGAATTATTTGGGATATACAAGGGATGGAATTCAGAATAAGGAGATGGCATTAAGGAAAATTCGGGCTGAATATATGGAAAATCACCTACTAGAGAGATGCACTGAACTGTTGAATTCCCTTCGGAAGGAAGTGGAAGACTTGCTATTGTCATTATTTATACTACAGTAGTGTCTAGAGGCCCCAACAAGCTTTGAGACCCATTGTTCTAGGCACTGTAAGTACACAAGAAGAACTGTCCTGAAGAACTTATAATCAGAGTAGACAAGACAGCAGTGAGAGAAAGGAGGTGAGGTTACCATCGTTTTCCAAATGGGACATTGAGACACAGACTGTGGTTTTTCCAAGGAGAGACAGAAAATCTGTGGCAGAGCCAGGAATTAAACACAGATCTCCTAACTCCCAGGCAAGCGCTCTAACCGCATGACCACCCGTCCTCTTTAAGGGACACTGACCCATGTTAAAGACTGAACAAAGCACTAGCGCATTGGCTGGGGAATGGACTGGATGACCAAACAGGTGTTTTTTCCCTGGCTCCTTTGATGCTATCACTGATGTGGCTTCTGAATTTTGAAATAACTGAAATTTTACTTTGTTGACTGCTAAAGCCTCATGCCAAAATCATTTCACCTTTGATAAAAAAAACATCATTAGAAGAAAACCACTGCTTTCTCAATGACTGGCACAGTTTTGATACCTGACTATGAAAGCTTTTTTGCTCATTTATTGCCTCTCAGATTGCAAAAGACTTTCTTATAAAAGCTCAGTGGTCATTTCTTTGCTCCTATCTATTTCTTAAAATTTGCTCTAGTTACGGTTGCACTAACGGTGAAGTTGAAGAATTGAGAAGGTGAGTCACTCAGGTTGAATGTATGTATGTATAGCCCATTAACCATTCTGCTCAGCTACTCTTTATCCTATCACTTAATCACTTTGAAACCAAAGTGAAACCAAAGTGTATATTATTTCTTGTTCCATCAATCGCTAAGACAAACAAGTTTGTGTACATTTACAGCAGATAATGCTGCCCTATTCTTATTTACAATGTCACCAGAAAGTGAGAACCGGCATTTGCATGGCACTTTTGTAGCTGGCATTGCAAGGTATTTACGTGCCAGATATGCTAAACATACATATACCCCTTCATGCTTCGGCCACCATTCCAGAGGATATGCTTCCATGCTGATGAGGCTCATAAAAAAACAACGTTAGTTAAACTTGTGACTGAACTCCCTGGGGCAGAATTGTATGCCCGCTGCTCTGTTTTACCCAAATTCTGCCATATATTTCATGTTCATAGCAATCTTGGATGATGACTAAGCACATGTTGTTCCTTTTAAGAACACTTTTACTCCAGATTTCACAAAATGCAAAGTCTTAAAAGAGCAATGCTCCAATGTGAAAACTAGAGAACTCGAACCACCAAAAAAGAAAATCAACCTTCTGCTGGTAGCATTTGACTCAGATAAGGAAAATGAATATGCGTCGGTCTGCACTGCTTTGGATTGTTATCGAGCAGAACCTGTATATGCATGGATGCATGTCCCCTGGAAAAGTGGTTGAAGCACGAAGGGACATGTGAATCTTTAGCGCATCTGGCACATAAATATCTTGCGATGCCAGCTACAACAGTGCCATGCGAACGCCTGTTCTGACTTTCAGGTGACCTTGTAAATAAGAAGCAGGCAGCATTATCTCCTGCAAATGTAAACAAACTTGTTTGTCTGAGCGATTGGCTGAACAAGAAGTAGGACTGAGTGGACCTGCAGACTCTAAATTTTTACATTGTTTTATTTTTTAATGCAGTTTTTTTGTCCATAATTCTACATTTGTAAGTTCAACTTTAATGATAAAGAGATTGCACTACTGTACTTGTATTGAGTGAATTGAAAAATACTGTTTCTTTTGTTTTCTTACAGTGCAAATACTTGTAATCAAAAATAAATATAAAGTGAGTACTGTACACTTTGTATTCTGTGTTGTAATTGAAATCAATATATTTGAAAATGTAGAAAACAGCAATAAATATTTAAATAAATGGTATTCTATTATTAACAGTGCGATTAAATCAAGATTATTTTTTTTAATCGCTTGACAGCCCTAGTGATTATTAAATGCCCAGATCATAGCAGCATCTTCTTCTTCAGCAGTTAGGCATCTACCCTGCTACTTTGGATTGCGAATATTGTCAAGAAAATAAGGTGGAATAAGTGCTTGATGCATCCACTTCTTTACTGCCTGCAATTTAACTTTGTTGTGGGACATATCTTTCTTCAATGTCTCTTGAAATTCTTTCCAAATTTCAGCAGCATCAGCAGTACAGCAGCAATCTTTCTGCAGTTTGTCCAAGGCTATGGAAACTGGTTTCAGTATGTTCAGCATGTCTTCTACATTTCTCTTTAGTCCGGCATTGATTACTTTGGCTGTGATAGTTCCATCTATTTTGTCATTATTTTTTTCACAAATTGTCATCAGAATAGGCCAGTTCTTTGTAAGTAGTTCAAAATAGTCAACTACTAAATTCCATTGTACATTCGGTGGGAGAATTAGTTTGGATCCTCCTCCTCTTTTCAGCAAAGCTGAAGCAAAGTGGTTATTACAGAAGTATTTTTTTCAATTTCAGTGACATTGTCCTTTATTCCTGGAGTTGTACTTAAGATTTCTTCTCATTTTGGCTGCATTTGCATCGTCTGTGCCAAAGCTATGCACTTGACACTTGAATATTTGTTCAGTTTGTTATAGCTTTTACTTTAAATAACAAAATAAAAATCCAATTTAGATACAAACATCTGATTTTATATCTACATCTATCTATCTATTATTTTTAAATCAATTTGTATCCACCCCGCCAGGAATTCCTGGGTGAATGGTTACTATCGCACTAAACAATGCAAAAATGTCCCAAGAGGCATCATGCCGCATGGAAACATGTGGCACTCTGGGTTACCTGCCCATAGTGCACTGCACTTTACACTGATGCAAGCACTCCTGGTGAGTATGTGCTTTGCTGACACATGCAGCCAGCTCTTTATGAGCAATATACAAACTTCAGTGGTTGTACACCGATGTAAGTTGCATCAACCAAAGTTTGTAGGGTAGACATGGTCTGAGTCTGTAATCCACTGGAAAAAACAGGGCAAGGTGTGCCTCCTCAGTACCAATTGCTCGTCATAGTGCATTATTGTGCAATGATTCATTAAAAACAATTACATATAAAAATAATATGTTTAAAGAAACATAGTGTAAGTACATCCCAGAAAGGAAGCCATGGTGTTGACACTAATAAATGACACAATTACTAAAAAAAGAAGAATAGTTTCCTACAGAAATGATGACTCTACATCTTTTATATATGGACGATCACATTCATGGAACCTGGGAGGGTTCCAGTGTGCCCCTTCTGGAGAAGTCCTACGAGTTCATGAAGCCATCAGAACTGCAACAGCATTTAGGCTGGGCTTTTTCAAAGGAGCCCAAAGGAGTTAGATAGATAACACCTATTGATTTCAGTGAGAATTGGGCACTTAATTCCCTTAGTCTTCCTTTGAAAGTTCCCCCTACCCCCCAAAATAATCACATGAGGATGAGCAGAAGCCAGCCAAATAATTTCAGAGGAAAAACAATCTGCTATATAAAGAAATAAACCAAGTTTTTACATAATCCATTTCTGTTTCGGGAATGTCAAGTGTTATTTCACTATACCACATGTTGTATCGTAGCATACATATCACAGCTATTTTGTGAATATTCAGACTATGTACCAGAACAGTTTGCCATATGATGGTCATATAATGGTGATATTTCTGATGGCTGGATCACAGGACTGAAAAACTGGGAAATACTGTCATAATCTGTATTATGCAGTGGATTTTGTACCCCTTTGGTGAAAATACTGACCCATTGAAGTCTATGGCAAGACTCCTATAGACTTCAGTGGAATCAGTATTTTGCCCCTTATTTGCAGTGCTAGTGGTGATGGTGTATAATTAGAATTTTATTCTATCTGTCCATTATACATTCACCTGTTTTGCTGGGCAGATGTGCATAGGCTTACATACAAGTTCACTAAAATTATACCAGCTAGAATTAAGCCATGTGCAGTATAATAACCTTACAAAAGGGCGTGATTTCCAGGTCACGGAGGTTAGTTTTAAATATAGTCATGTTACTTAGTATTTGTATCATCATAGCACCTAGGACCCCTAGTCATGGACCTGGACCCCATTGTGCTAGGTGCTGTCAAAATACAGGATGAGAGAGTCCTTGCCCCAAAGAATTTACAATCTAAGTGCAAGACAAGAGACAACAGATGGATACAGACAACTAGATGGGGGAGTACAAGGAAACAATAAGACAATATTGGTCAGCATGACAGGAAGTAGTTTCAGCACACCAATGGCTTAACAGTTGTCAAGAGTTTTGTAGACATCATGGAAAAGGAGGGTTTTATGAAGGGGGATAATGCATTAGTTTTGTGGATGTTTATGGGGAGATCCTCTGAAATGTGAGGGGCAGCATGGGAGAAAGCACAAAGGCGGTTGTTTGATAATTTAACAATTAGGAGATGGAGGCTGGTATCATGGGTTGACTGCAAGCGGGAGTCAACATCTCAATAGCAAACGAAAGACAATAGCTCAAGTAGGGATAGACCATGAAAGGCCTTAGCAGTGAAGATAAATAGCTTGATGCTAAAGAAAATGGGGAGCTAGTGGAGGGATGAAAAGCAAGGGACTAGGATAATGAGCAGCTGCATGGATATGAGCAAGGCAAGATTGCATTTGTCAAGGTGAGAGAAAAGGAAATGACAGTTATTGAGATGTGAGCTGATAATTCTGGATGAGAGTTTTTAGCTGTGTGGCTGGATAGGAAACCATGTATTTCAGACATGTTAAGCAGAAAGAATAGGCAAGCTTAGACATACCCTATGTGAGGACCTAGAGATTGGTCTGAGTCACAGATGATACCTGGGGTACAGGCCTGAGTGTTGGTGTGGTGGTTGTGGCAGGATGATGATGGGATGGAGATGCCAACATTTCAGGACTGAATGTGAACCACTCAAGCAGTACCTGTTTACTTATGATGTTTTAAAGAGAGTCACACCACTGTGTTAATTAGTTCACTTTTTTGTTGTTCTGTTTGGCATTCTTTATGAACCCTTACCTTTGATTGGGTAAACCCCAGGATAGTTCTGCACAGCAAAAAGAAAACATTGGGCAAACCTAAAAAGGCAGGAAAGGTCACCTCACCTTGGAGGTAGAAATCTGCCCAGAAACACAAGGGCTCAGCACAGCATACTGGTTGCTGCCCACCCCAGTGGCAGTCTGTGCCTGCTCTTGGTATCATCAGAGAAGACAGAAGCTAGAAGACACCTGCAAGACATCTACCTATTCCTGACACCTACTTTTTCCTGAGATCTCCGCTGTGGCATGTCATCCTGTGGTTCCTGGTTCCCTGTTGGTCCTGGTTTGAGTTCCCGAGGCTCCGGATCCAGATTCGTTTGGCTCCATTCCTCCACAAGACTGAGTAAAGTAAATGACTTACTTGTGGTCTTTTATAACCCATGTATGCTTTTAGTTTGGGTCTGGGCTTAAAGCCTATTTGGGTATTAAACCACCAAGTGTTTATAATTAAGGCTGAGAGTTTGTCACGGAAGTCAAGATTTAGTTAGGGGTATATAGTACAAGTCATGGACAGGTCACGGACCGTGAATTTTTATTTCCTCCACATGACCTGTCCATTACTTTTACTAAAAATACCCGTGACTAAAATGTAGCCTTATTTATAATAAACCTTATTTGTTTTTGACCCTTAACACTGATTAATGTGATTTTTGGGGATTGCCATAGTTTATAGAAGCTAATTTAAGGGGGAGAACCTGTACGGGAGGGGGACATAATAAAGAATTATCCTAATCATTGGTAACAACTGAACTGGGGGAAGTCACTAGCTAAGCACCTGGAACCAGAATTTGTTGAAGGGCTAAATCAGTTTTTGACAGCAGTAGCCTCTTCTGCAGGCATGGAGAGACTATTTTCTTATTTGGACTAATTCATTCAATGTTGAAAAATCAATTGGGAGTTGAAAAAGCAGGAGAACTTGTCTTTTTCTTCTAGCATATGAATAAAAACAAGAAGGGGGTAAAAGAGATCTAGTAGCTGTAAAAGTTTGAAGGACAGCCTAAGTAACTAAAGAAACTGTCTTATTTTCAAGACACTTAGGGAGTAAGAACTTAAGGGATCGTCATTTTGTTAGGCATATTTGAAAATTTTCCCAGGCTGACCTGAAATAATCAGTTTAATTCACTGACTACAGTAAATCCCTCTGTTCCTTTAATAAATCATTTAGTTGTAAATGTGAAACATAAGAGAAGTTTATGTATCCAAAATATTTAAGATTGCTTTATTCAATAAAAATAAATTATATATGATATTTGTTTGTTGAAATTCCAGTTATCATTCTAATGCAGCTTGACACAAACCCATGAGCAAAAAGTGAATTATCTAGTAAACAAGAAATATATCATTCACCATTTTCTAACATACTAAAAGTGTACAATTAATAGGATTGAAAATATAAAAATATATATAATTGCTTAAATAAATGTATATAGGAATAGTGTACCCTCCAAGGTAGCAAAAAGATGTATCAATTCCATCAAGGCTCTATTTAGTTGTAAATCCACATATTTTAATGGTTATATCAACCTATGAGAATTGGACCTTTCTTTAGAAAATAAGTGAAGTACAAAAGTTGATTAAAACTCATGATTTAAATCCAGGCTTTCTATTTGGTGATTTAAATCACTTTGATTTAAATTAATCCACCCTGATTTCTGGGAGACAGGGATCAAGTTCCCAGCATGCAACTTTCTCTGTTCCATAATACCTTCCACATCCCATAATTTTCAGTGTTTGGGTCTCCGCCATCTCTGAGAGAAGCATGGAGCCCACAGAGTTCAGCACTAGTCTCATTAATGTTTCAAATACAGGACACACAATTCCCCAGCATTTGCAAGCCTTCGGGGAATACTACAACAACTGGGATCACATCGAGGAGAGTTTGTTGATGGACATAGTGAAAAAAATTCCAGATTATTTGTGGCATTCATGGAGCAGCTGCAGATGGCAGAGGGCCACTTCTGGGTCTGAGAAGCATTGACTGGTGGGATTGCAGATTTGGGACGATGAGAAGTGGCTACAGAATTTTTGGATGTGAAAGGCCACATTCCTGGATCTATATACTGAGTGCACTTCAGCCTTCCAATGCAGGGACACCAGGATGAGAGCTGCATTGACAGTGGAGAAGTGAGTGGTGATCATGCTCTGGAAGCTTGTAACACTAGATTGCTACCAGTCAGTGGGAAATCATTTTGGATGTGAAGAATCTACAGTGAGAGCCATTGTCTTGTAAGTGTGTAGGGCCATTAATTATCTCCTGCTAAGGAGGACTGTGACTCTTGGCAGTGTGGAAGAAACAGTAGATGGGTTTCTGAACAGTGCTGGGACATTAGACGGCGTACGCATCCCTATTTTAGTACGAGCCCACCGTGCTACTGACTATATCAACAGAAAGGAGTATTTTCCCATGGTTATGCAAGCACTAGTGGATCACCAGAGGTGCTTTGCTAAAAGTTGCATAACACTTGCACCTTTAAGAACACAGGACTCTGCAGAAAGTTGCATGCAGGAATATTCTTTCTTGATTGACGGATTTACCACTGGCAATGTGAAAATGTCAACCGTAATTCTGGAGCCTTGGTCCCCTGGCTCACGAAGCCATACACTGGCCACCTGGAGAGCCCCAAGGAAAGATTCAACTAATGGCTCAGTAGGTGCAGAATGACAGTGGAATGTGCTTTTAGTAGACTGATGGGTCACTAGCGTTGTTTACTCATTAGATTAGATCTCAGTGAGTAAAACATCCCAATGGTTATAGCTGTATGTTGTGTACTGCATAATATATGGGAAGCAAAGGGGGAAGAGCTACTCTCAGGGTAGAGGGGAGTGGTGGAGCAGATGCCTGCTGAATTTGAGAAGCCAGATGGCAGGATTATTAGAAGATCTCCACATGGAGCTATGTGTTTGAGGGAGGCTTTTTCACAGTCAGCCACCGTAGTGTACTCTTGTGCTATCTTGAGATACTGTCTGTCTTGTGTACTTTAAATTATGTATATTTTGCTTTGTGCCTGCTGGTATCTATTCCGTTGTGCCTGCTGCAAATTATAAATACTGCTGGGCTGGGGGCTTTGCTTGCCGCTGTGAACGGTGTGGTACTTGTTGTATAAATATGGCTGGGTGTTCTCCTGATGATACAAATTCTGTGGTGCCTTTTAAACATCCTCCATATAAGGGGGAGTAGAAAAATAAAACAATTAAGAAAAGACCATCTTACTGAGCAATAGTATTGCATAATTAATAACTTAGCAGGACTGGTTTCTGAACTGTGTTCTTTCCCTATCTTCTCTATTACGTTCCTTTCCCTCTGTGGACTCTGTATAGTCACTCTGCCTCCCTTGCTGTCTGAATGATTTTTATTTTTATTTCCTTTCTATTTCCCACCAGCCCCTCCCCACATGGTGCCTCCTTCTGCATGAACAGTTTGATCAGTAGTACTATTATTTTCTTCACATAATTCTAAGCGAGATTCACTGATTAAGTAGATATTCTTTTTTCTGCTTTACAAAATTTGTAAAAGGCTGAGCCGGCATGCAACCCAGCTAGAACTAGAGGGCAACCAAGAAAATAAATGGGGCAAGACCCACTGGTTGAGAACCACTTTTTTAATAACAGCATAGGCTTCATTCCACTTTCACACCACTACAATCCCAGTATGAACCTTAACTAAGTCACTCCTGATTTAAACAAGTGCACCATGTGTACAGAACTAGGGTACCAGATAACTGGTTGTAATTTACAATAGTATTTATTTAAGCAATTAACTTTTTTCTCAGTTTGCCAAAATTTTCCAGAATTGTCATGTTGTTTAAGAACCCTTAGAATCTAAGATATAATTTGACTTTCTAGGTCTCTTGTTACAGAATTGAAATAAGTAAAGACAGGTCAAACTTTGTTGTACTTTCCTAGAATTGTAAGGATGTATTTAATTATTCAACCCAACACCCAGATTTTTAAAGGTATTTAGGTGTTTCCGAAAATGAGACTTGGGGTCCTAAGTGCCTAAATCACTTTTGAAGATGGCGAAGTTACTTGGGCCCAGATCCTCACTTCCTTTGAAATCACAGGGGTTAGACGCCTAAATACCTTTGAGGATCTGGATCTTAGGCTTTTCTAATTGAGTGGACCAATGTCTAAATACTGTTCAAAATCTGTGTCTAAGTCCCTACATGAGGGGAGGGCAAGGGAGAGATCTTGTGTTTGCTTTAACAAATTGTAATATACTCAGATATACCAGGGGGGTTGGTATCAGAACCTAGATAGATAATTAATAAATTAAAGGCCCAGCTTTGTCAGAGTAGTGAATTCCATTCTTCTTTGACAAGCGTGAGCTAAACAGATGACACATTTAGAAAATACATTCTACTTAAATTCTCTCTCGCATTACAAGACATAATATATGTAAATGCTTATAAATTCTCTGTAAGCTTTACCTTCAATTCCCCACAAAATACGTTCTGAGATCCTGCCTTTTCCACATCCTTCTCTTCCAAAACAGGACCAGAAAAATTTAGCAGACTTCTATGAACCAGAAGCAAATACTAAAGACTTGGAAAGCCAGAGGCATATCACTGGTGAAAAGCCAAGCCCATGTCTGCAGCTGAAGGGAAGTGTAAAGGGGATGGGATTTCTATCAGAGCATTGCACCACAATTTTGTCATATGTGTTTCCAAGCCTAGGTATGACTACTTTTCTGTTACTAACCAGTACTCATTTTAGGGTGATCTTAAAGGTTGGCACACTTCACAGTGCATATTCACAGTGTGGTTCGCCGTCCCAGGCCAATGGGGGCTGCGGGAAGCGGCGCGGGACGAGGGATGTGCTGGCTGCCACTTCCCGCAGCCCCCATTGGCCTGGGACGAACCGCGGCCAGTGGGAGCCATGATTGGCCAAACCTGTGGACGCAGCAGGTAAACAAATCGGCCCGGCCCGCCAGGGTACTTACCCTGAAGGGCCACGGGCCAAAGGTTGCCGATCCCTGGTCTAAAGTCAGGTACGAGAACATGAGGAATACACAACATGTGAAAATTTCGTAATTTGACTAGTATCACATCAGAATTCTGTGGCACAGGCAGGAATAGAATCCAGCTCTCTAGGGCAGCACTGAACTACTTAAACCATCCCTTCTCTTTCTGCAGTCCCCTACCTCATTCACTACACCAGGGATCGGCAACCTTTTGCCTGGAATGGCGAACCACTGCCAGTGGGAGTTGCGATCGGCCGAACCTGCGGACGCTGCAGGTAAACAAACCGTCCCGGCCCACCAGCGGATTTCCCTGATGGGCCGCGTGCCAAAGGTTGCCGATCCCTGCACTACACACTTAATTTCTGCAACAAATGGAGCAGGAGTAGTGTCCTTAACTTACACAGCCCTGATTCATCCCCAAAGCAGGTCCAGTCTGAGCACTGAAAGAGGCAGGAAACCTTAATTCTGGCATTTGCTAGCTTTCAAGTGCTTGACTTTACAACCTTAATAATGTCTTTTAATGTATGTAGTATTGTGTGTGTAATATAACGAGAGAAATTGAGAAGCTTGCAGCATTCTGAATGCATACACAGCCTTCAAACTTCAGAGTGGAATATAGTTTATGTATATTGCATAACCCTCTCTCCCCCTCTAAAAATACAAAACCAACCCCACAACACTGTTAAAACACCTGGCATGGAAAATTTCAGCCCACTCACTTAAAGTCTGGCTAAATTACAATGAACAACAGGATTTATAATGGGAAGTGTCAAACAGCCTTCATAGTAGGCAGTGCTACTAGCCCCACCTATAATTAAATTCAAAATGTTTTTAATTGTATCATATAAAAATTGTCCTAGGAAGGCAATAAATGTATACTTCATGCATATATATAAATGCCAAATGAGAAAGAGTTGTTTTGGAAAATCCTATATATTTCAAGTCACAATTAGGAAAGCACTTGTTACAATTTAGATGCCATCTTCATGTCTTATTCTTGGGCAAACTCTAGCCAGAGGTAACTTTATACTTTGGATTCCAGTGCTGGGGTGAGGGTTCCCTTACCTTTTGCCCAATTACCTTCTGGAATCTGGAAACAGTTACGGTGTTCCAGTCACACCCTCATTCCCCAGCCTATTCCTAGGGCTCTTTGGGATGGTGGTTACGCCAGCTCCGTGCCACAGGCACTCCTGTGCCACAGCGGTTCCACGGGGGCTGTAACCTAAAAAGAATGTCTCAGGTGTGGGAATCTCCCTCACATCCTCACATTCTCTGCATTGAAGATTGATACAAAGACTTCATTTAGCTTTTTTGGAATGACCTTATTTTCCTTGAGTGCTCATTTAGTACCTTGATTGTCCAGTGGCCACACTCACTGTTTGGCAGGCTTCCTGCTTCTGATTTACTTATTTAATTTTGCTGTTAGTTTGTGTCTTTTGCTAGTTGCTCTTCAAATTATTTTTAGCCTGCCTAATTATACTTAACTTGTCAGAATTTATTCTCCTTTCTATTTTCCTCAGTAAGATTTGACTTTCAGTTTTAAAAGGATGCCTTTTTGCCTCCAACCACCTCTTTTACCCTATTGTTAAGCCATGGTGGCATTTTTTTGGTTTGTTTTATTTATTTATTTGGGGTATACATTTAGTTTGAGCTTCTGTTATGGTTTTTTAAAATAGTTTCCAAGCAGCTTAAAGGCATTTCACTCTTGTGACTATTCTTTTTAATTTCTGTTTAACTAGCTTCCTTGTTTTTGTGTAATTCCCCTTTTGGAAGTTAAATACTACTGTGATGGGTTTCTTTTGTATTTTCCCTACAAGAATGTTTAAATTTAGTTTCTTTATGGTCACTAGTATCAAGCAGTTCAACTACATTTTCTTGGGCCAGGTCCTGTGTTCCACTTAAGCCTTAGGCCTTGGCTACACTCAGGACTTCCCAGCGCTGCCCAGCACAAGTGTAGTCGCGCTGCCAGCGCTGCGAGAGCTCTCTCGCAGCACTGTAAGTACTCCACCTCTCCCAGGGGAATGGCTTGCAGCGCTGCGAGTGAGCGTGCAGCGCTGCAGGCTCTGATTACACTCACACTTTACAGCGCTGTACTCGCAGCGCTCGGGGGGGGGGGGGGGGGGAATGGAATGTTTTCACATCCCTGAGCGCAGCAAGTTGCAGCGCTGTACAATGCCAGTGTAGCCAAGGCCTAAATCAGGAATTGCCTCTCCCCTTGTGGGTTGAAACTGCTCCAAGTGGTCATTAATGGTGTCTAGAAATTTTCTCTGCATCCCATCCTGAGGTGACATGAACCCAATCAATATGGAGATAATTGAAATCCCCCAATATTACCGGGCTTTCTGATTTTGTAGCCTCTCCAATCTCCCTGAGCATTTCACAATCACCATCCTGATCAGTAGTATATTCCTACTGCTATATTCTTATTGTTCAAGCATGGAATTTCTATTCAGAGATTCCATGCTACTGTTTGATTCATTTCAGTTTTTTACTATATTTGACTGTTCTTTCCATCACATATCATGCCACTCCTCCACCAGCACAACCCACACAACCTACTTTGTCATTCCTATATATTTAATACTCTAGTATTACTGTGTCCCATTGATTAACATCATTCCACCAAGTTTCTGTGATGCCTATTATATCAATATCCTCATTTAATACCAGGCACTCAAGTTCATCCATCTTAGCATTTAGACTTCTAGTATTTGTAAATAAATAAGCACTTACAAAATTTGCCAACATTTAATTGTCTGCTTTCATGAGATATAATTTTTATTTGACTGTTTCTCTCCAGTTCCTATCTGTACTTTATCTACTTCTATCTTCTCCTTTTTTACTAGGATAGAGTATCCCTTTTATTAAATCCTCACCTTAAGAATGTCTGTGTCTGAACTGTGTGCTCCTCTGCACCTGTCAGCTTTCCTCCAGCCATTAAGAACTCCTCTACATCCTTTTTAATTTTACATGCCAGCAATCTGGTTCCATTTTGGTTTAGGTGGAGCCCATCTCTGCTGCAAAGGCTCCTTCTTTCCCAAAAGGTTCCCAGTAAGCCTTAATCCCTCCTCCTAACACCATTATCTCATCCAGTGAGACCCTGCAGAGCCAGTTAGACAGGCAGAACCTCATGTGGAATTGAAAGCATTTCAGAGAATGCTATCATGGAGGTCCTGGACTTTAATCTCTTACCTAGTAACCTACATTTGACCTCCAGGACCTCTCTTCTACCTTTCCCTCTGTCACTGGTACCTACATGTAGTACGACCACCACTCTTCTACAGCTCAGCTCTCCGGCCAAGTCATGTAATAATTCACTCTTCTTCTAGGGTAACTAAAGGTCCAATTTAAAGTTCAAAGTGTCCAAACTTCTGCTCATCTCAAACGCTCATGAAATCTTTTGCTTCTTGGCCCCTGTAGAGACACTCTTGAACAGCTTCTTCCCCAGCAGGGTTACCCCCGTTTCCCTTTGCTAGGGACTCTTAGGGTATGTCTACACTACGAAATTAGGTCGAATTTATAGAAGTCGGTTTTATAGAAATCGGTTGTATACAGCCGATTGTGTGTGTCCCCACATAAAATGCTCTAAGCGCATGAAGTCGGCGGACCGCGTCCACAGTACCGAGGCTAGCGTCGACTTCCGGAGCATTGCACTATGGGTAGCTATCCCACAGTTCCCGCAGTCTCCGCCGCCCATTGGAATTCTGGGTTGAGATCCCAATGCCTGAATGATGCAAAACAGTGTCGCGGGGGGTTCTGGGTACATGTCATCAGGCACCTCCCCCTCCATCAGAGCAACGGCAGACAATCGATTCATGCCTTTTTAACTGGGTTACCTGTGCAGACAACATACCACGCCAAGAATGGAGCCCGCTCAGCTCAGCTCACTGTCACCATATGTCCTCTGGGTGCCAGCAGACGTGGTACTGCATTGCTACACAGCAGCAGCTAATTGCCTTTTGGCAGTAGACGGTGCAGTATGACTGGTAGCCTTCATCAGCAATCTGGGTGCTGGCAGATGTGGGGCTGGCAGAGGTGGGGCTGCATTGCACACAACAGCAGCCCCTTGCCTTTTGGTAGAAGATGGTATATTACGACTGGTATCCGTCGTCATCGTACTGCAGTGGCTGTCAATCATGGGCACCTGGGCAGTCTCGACGATGATGGCTATCAGTCGTAGTATGCTATTTTCTGCCAAGCGCCCAGTATTTTCTGCCAAGCACCCAGAAGATGCCGAGGGCTATCAGTCATGCTGCACCGTCGTCTGCCAGTTTAAGATGTAAAAAATAGATTTGTTCTGTATTCATTTGCTTCCCCCTCCCTCCGTGAAATCAACAGCCTGCTAAACCCAGGGTTTTGAGTTTAATCTTTGGGTGGGGGGGGCATTCTGTGTGACAGTTGTTTGTGTTTCTCCCTGATGCACAGCCACCGTTGTTGATTTTAATTCCCTGTACCTGTATGCCATGTCGTCACTTGTCCCTCCCTCTCTCCCTCCGTCCATCAGATACTAGTTTCGCGCCTTTTTTCAGACCAGACGCGATAGCACTGGGATCATGGAGCCCGCTCAGATCACTGCGGCAATTATGAGCACTATGAACACCATGCGCATTGTCCTGGAGTATATGCAGAGCCAGGACACACCAAAGCAAAACCAGGACCAGGCGAGGAGGCGATTGCAGCGAGGCGACGAGAGTGATGAGGAAATTGACATGGACATAGACCTCTCACAAAGTACAGGCCCCAGCAATGTGCAAATCATGGTGTTACTGGGGCAGGTTCATGCCGTGAAATGCCAATTCTGGGCCTGGGAAACAAGCACAGACTGGTGGGATTGCATCGTGCTGCAGGTGTGGGACGATTCCCAGTGGCTGCGAAACTTTCGCATGCGTAAGGGCACTTTCATGGAACTTTGTGACTTGCTTTCCCCTGCCCTGAAGCGCCAGAATACCAGGATGAGAGCAGCCCTCACAGTTGAGAAGCGAGTGGCGATAGCCCTGTGGAAGCTTGCAACGCCAGACAGCTACTGGTCAGTTGGGAATCAATTTGGAGTGGACAAATCTCCTGTGGGGACTGCTGTGATCCAAGTTGCCAGGGCAATGAAAGACCTGGTGATATCAAGGGTAGTGACTCTGGGAAACGTGCAGGCCATAATGGATGGTTTTGCTGAAATGGGATTCCCAAACTGTGGTGGGGCAATAGACGGAATCCATCTCCCTATCTTGGCACCAGAGCACCAAGCCACCAAGTACATAAACCGCAAGGGGTACTTTTCAATGCTGCTGCAAGCCCTGGTGGATCACAAGGGACGTTTCACCAACATCAACGTGGGATGGCCGGGAAAGGTACATGATGCTCACGTCTTCAGGAACTCTGCTCTGTTTCGAAAGCTGGAGGAAGGGACTTTCTTCCCGGACCAGAAAATAACTGTTGGGATGTTGAAATGCCTATAGTTATCCTTGGGGACCCAGCCTACCCCTTAATGCCATGGCTCATGAAGCCATACACAGGCAGCCTGGACAGTAGTCAGGACCTGTTCAACTACAGGCTGAGCAAGTGCCGAATGGTGGTGGAATGTGCATTTGGACGTTTAAAAGCGCGCTGGCGCAGCTTACTGACTCGCTCAGACCTCAGCGAAAAGAATATCCCCATTGTTATTGCTGCTTGCTGTGCGCTCCACAATATCTGTGAGAGTAAGGGGGAGACATTTATGGCGGGGTGGGAGGTTGAGGCACATCGCCTGGCCGCTGATTACGCGCAGCCAGACACCAGGGCGGTTAGAGGAGCACAGCAGGGCGCGGTGCGCATCAGAGAAGCTTTGAAAACGAGTTTTGTGACTGGCCAGGCTACAATGTGAGACTTCTGTTTGTTTCTCCTTGATGAACCCTCCGCCCCACTCGGTTCACTCTACTTCCCTGTAAACCAAAAACCCAACCCTCCCCTCCCCCTTCGAGCACCGCTTGCAGAGACAATAAAGTCATTGTTACTTCACATTCATACATTCTTTATTAATTCATCACACAACTAGGGGGATAATTGCCAAGGTAGCCCGGGATGAGTGCGGGAGGAGGGAAGGAAAAGGACACACTGCAGTTTAAAACTTTAACTCTTATTGAAGGCCAGCCTTCTGATGCTCGGGCAATCATCTGGGGTGGAGTGATTGGGTGGCCGGAGGCCCCCCCACCGTGTTCTTGGGCGTCTGGGTGAGGAGGCAGTGGGACTTGAGGAGGAGGGCTGTTGGTTACACAGGGGCTGTGGCGGTGGTCTCTGCTCCTGCTGCCTTTCCTGCAGCTCAACCATACGCTGAAGCATATCAGTTTGATGCTCCAGCAGCCGGAGCATCGACTCTTGCCTTCTGTCTGCAAGCTGACGCCACCTATCATCTTCAGCCCGCCACTTGCTCTGTTCATCCCGCGATTCAGCCTGCCACCTCTCCTCTCGTTCATACTATGCTTTTCTGTAGTCTGACATTGACTGCCTCCACGCATTCTGCTGTGCTCTTTCAGCGTGGGAGGACATCTGGAGCTCCGTGAACATGTCATCCCGAGTCCGCCGTTTTCTCCTTCTAATCTTCACTAGCCTCTGTGAAGGAGAAACATTTGCAGCTGGTGGAGGAGAAGGGAGAGGTGGTTAAAAAAGACACATTTTAGAGAACAATGGGTACACTCTTTCACGTTAAATTTTGCTGTTCACATTACACAGCACATGTGCTTTCGTTACAAGGTCGCATTTTTCCTCTTATATTGTGGGCCTGCTGGTTTGGTGTGAGAGATCACTCACGCAGTGCCAGGCAACAGATTTCGGCTTGCAGGCAGCCATGGTAAGCCACAGTCTTTTGGCTTTTTTCACCTTCTTAACATGTGGGAATGGTTTCAAACAGTAGCGCCCTCATTTCCCATACCAAGCACTCATTGGGTTGGCCATTTAAAATGGGTTTGCAATGTAAAAGGAGGGGCTGCGGTTCCCGGGTTAACATGCAGCACAAACCCAACTAACCCCCCTCACTCCCAATTCTCTGGGATGATCACTTCACCCCTCCCCCACCACCGCGTGGCTAACAGCGGGGAACATTTCTGTTCAGCCGAGCAGGAACGGGCACATCTGAATGTCCCCTTAATAAAATCACCCCATTTCAACCAGGTGACCGTGAATGATATCACTCTCCTGAGGATAACAAAGAGAGATAAGGAATGGATGTTGTCTGCATGCCAGCAAACACCAGGACCATACGCTGCCATGCTTTGCTATGCAATGATTCCAGACTACGTGCTACTGGCCTGGCGTGGTAAAGTGTCCTACCATGGCGGACGGGATAAGGCAGCCCTCCCCAGAAACCTTTTGCAAAGGCTTTGGGAGTACATGAAGGAGAGCTTTCTGGAGATGTCCCTGGAGGATTTCCGCTCCATTCCCATACACGTTAACAGACTTTTCCAGTAGCTGTACTGGCCGTGATTGCCAGGGCAAATGAATCATTAATCATTAAACACGCTTGCTTTTAAACCATGTGTAATATTTACAAAGGTACACTCACTAGAGGTCTCCGGTGTGCCCTCAGGGTCTGGGAGCACGCCTTGGGTGAGTTCAGGGGTTACTGGCTCCAGGTCCAGGGTGATAAACATATCCTGGCTGTTGGGGAAACCGGTTTCTCCGCTTCCTTGCTGCTGTGAGCTATCCACATTATCTTCATCTTCCTTTTCCTCATACCCCGAACCCTCTTCCCTTTGTGTTTCTCCAGTGAAGGAGTCATAGCACACGGTTGGGGTAGTGGTGGCGGCACCCCCTAGCATGGCATGCAGCTCTGCGTAGAAGCGGCATGTTTGCGGCTGTGCCCCGAACCTTCCGTTTGCCTCTCTGGCTTTGTGGTAGGCTTGCCTTAGCTCCTTAATTTTCACGCGGCACTGCTGTGTGTCCTTGTTATGGCCTCTGTCCTTCATGACCTTGGAGACCTTTTCTAATATTTTGCCATTTCTTTTACTGCTACGGAGTTCAGCTAGCACTGATTCATCTCCCCATATGGCGAGCAGATCCCGTACCTCCCGTTCAGTCCATGCTGGAGCTCTTTTGCGATCCTGGGACTCTATCATGGTTACCTGTGCTGATGAGCTCTGCGTGGTCACCTGTGCTCTCCACGCTGGGCAAACAGGAAATGAAATTCAAACGTTCGCGGGGCTTTTCCTGTCTACCTGGTCAGTGCATCTGAGTTGAGAGTGCTGTCCAGAGCGGTCATAATGAAGCACTGTGGGATAGCTCCCGGAGGCCAATAACGTCAAATTCCATCCACACTACCCCAATTCCGACCCGCTAAGGCCGATTTTATCGCTAATCCCCTCGTCAGAGGTGGAGTAAAGAAACTGGTTTAAAGGGCCCCTTAAGTCGATAGAAAGGGCTTCGTCGTGTGGACGTGTCCAGGCTTAATTCGATTTAACGCTGCTAAAGTCGACCTAAACTCGTAGTGTAGACCAGGCCTTAGCAGTTTACCTCTGAGGAACTCCCTGCTACTTTTAGGCCCTAACTCATTGCTCTTCCCCTCCTCCCCTAAGCCTCTCCTCTCCTCTCCTCTCCAGGTGATTCAGCTTGACTGCCTCAGACTCTTCCTGGAGGGGAACTCCTCTTGTTTCTTTCTCTAGAGTCCACCTTTCTTCTGAGTTCCCAGCTCTGTTTGAATAGTACTCACCCTGCTTCACCAGCACAGCTGGGGTTAGTCTTTCTAATTAAGCCCCATTACACCCAGTGGGGTCATTAATGAACTAATGGCAGCTCCTCAGTAACTCTAGGGATAGCTGCTAAATGATGGGCAGAGCTTGCCTCAAAGGGCCAGCTAGTCCATGACACATGTCTTATTGGCTGCTATGGTCTGGTTGCATGTTTCAGTCGAGTTTTTGGTAACCATGCCACAAAATGATACATTTCTAGATGTCAAATCAGCCACAGCTGCTTGAACTAAAATTTTTACTACCACCCATTGTTTACATGTTGCCTCTTTCATCTGCTGTTTGTGGTATGCATCGTCTCATCTTGCAATTCTAATTTTATTCAAAGATTTTAAAAGTTTCCTTACAGCAGCCTTTCTTAAATGTTTTGAAGGAGAGTGACAGCAGCCTTCCTACTAGGCAATGAAGTTAGGACTGGGAGAACACTGGGAACTCTGTGGTATTTCTGTGAAACAAGTCCCTGGGAGAACTCAGGGGGTGGGAGTGTATTTTTGTTGTGGCAGCACAGGTGGCATCTGTCTGCTCCAAAAACAACTGAAGGTTTGGGAAGGGTCCAACTCTAGAATCCATCATGTTCCAAAGAGAGGCGCAGGGCAGCAAAGGAAGCACATAAAACTAATACAATCAGTTCTTTTGCAGTACTGTTGTACATAGGAGCCCCAGTCATGGGCTGGGCACTGAACAAGCACAATAAAAAGATGGTTATAGGTTCTTACTGTGTCCCTAAACCTCTGACTGCCTTCTGGCTCACTTGATGATTACCTGTTGTGTTCATTCCCTCTGGGGCGCCTGGCATTGGCCAGTCGGAAGACAGGATACTGGGCTACAGGGACCTTTGCTCTGACCCAATATGGCTGTTCTTTCGTTCCTTGCTGGGCTTACAACCCAAGGAACCAAAGTATTGCGCTCACTCTTCCCCTCTCCTGGTGCTGGTACAGCGTGGGCGTGCCAGGGAGGGAGAGGGGATATTGCCTGGGCTGGGAGCGCAGCAGGGCGCCAGGGTTTGTTTGCTGTTTAATTACTGCCCAGTGTCTCCCAGACCTATGGGCGGCAGTGAAGGGGGAAGGCTGGGACCCCCCCCCCGCAAGGTTGGGACTCCGCGGCCCGCCTGCAGCACAGCCTCGCCGCCGCGGTTGCGCTCCCCTCCGTGTGGGCTGGGCGGCGCTGGCGGGTCCCTCCCCCTGCGCTCCCCCAGCCCGCCGCACACGCGGCAACGCAGCAGCCCCACGCCGCACACAGGCTCTGGCAGTGGCACTCGCAGCGCAGCAGCAGCGGCCGCCGCCACCAGGCATGGCACAGGGCTCCGCCTCGCCATGGCAGCAGCAGCAGCGCGACACAGAACCCTGGACTTCCTGCTCAGCGCCCCAGGTCAGCGCCCCCGCCCGCCCCGCTCCCCACTTGCTAGCGCCCCCCGCTTGCACCTCCCCGCCCCGAGCGGCGGCTGGTGCTCCGCCTCTGGCCAGTCAGACAGCGGGCCAGGGGGAGCCGGCCCCGGCCCGCTCCTTGCTGCAGGCCCTCCTGCTGCTCCAGCCGCCGCCGGGCTCTGCCCATCAGCCAGCGGCCACATGCGAGCGCTTCCCTCCCCAAATCCTTGCGCTCCTTCCTTCCAGATCTCCCCCCCCCGCACCCCACTCCTTCCAGGCACGCAGCTGATTCCCCCGTGCAGGCATCCGGCTGCCCCTCCCCCCGGTGTGTAGGTTGCTCCCCCACCCCCGCCTGCACGTCTCCTGTGGTCTCCCCTCCCCCATGTTGTAGGGCCCCCTGGGGTAACCCCCCTCAGGCATGCAGATCTCCCTGTCCTTTATATATGCAATTGCCCTCGCCCTTCAGGCGTGCAGGTTCCCCTTGCCCTGTGTCTCCCCGTACATGCGGAGCTCCCCCGCCTCTCCCCAGGCATGCAGATACGTCCGCCACTCCGGGCGCGCAGCTCCCCTCGTGCCTCGCCATGCAACCCCTTTGCTGTCCGTCTCTGCACAATTCATCTCCCCGACCCGTAGGGAAAAAAATACAAAGTCCGCTCGGCATCGGCAGCCAGCCTAGCAACGCACCTAGTGCAACTCTGCTTCGCCAGCCTAGAGTGTTAATGCAAGTGTTTAGTGCAAATAAGTGGATTGTCACTTAAAATTGTGTGCGTCTGGGGGAAGGATGTTGCTTCTATTAAGCATTTCTTTGCCGCGTGCGTGACCTTTTTCTGTCCCTTGGCTGGGTGACTTTCTCTTGGCGAGATTATTTTTATTTTTCTGCGTTTATCCTGGTGGGAAATGGGATCTGGCCAAGGTAATGCTTGGCCTAGTGTGGAAGTAAAGCGAGGCAAAATGAAGTATTTGTGTTTGGGAGGGTTGGAGGGAAATACAACAATATGATATAGAGAGAGGAAACAAGGAAGTGCCCGGATTGGATTTTCGGAGACCTGGTTTGGAAATGTACATTGTCGGCCTCTTGCAAATGACAGGGGTAGCTAAGCTAGAAAAGACTCAAGTTTTGTTTTTAATTGTTTATCCCTTTGTTATGGTGCTATAGGAAGGGAGTTGGTGGGGGTGTGCATTCATGGCTTACATGCTGTGATTTAGCATGATGACTTCAGTCTGTGGGGTTGACTTATGTATGTACTTGTCTGTTGGACCATATGAACTGGAACCATAAACTCACTGAACATTATATCTCACCAAATGAGGGTCAATCCATCCTCATCATTGTATCCACTCATGATACTCCACACCTGAATGTAGCCATTATATGAACAACATACTCTCTTATCTCAATATCTGTACTTTGACCTGTTAACCTTTGATCCCCCAATCGGGGATACTGCCGATTATGTATTCCTTAGCCATCAAATCTTAAATTGAACTTTGCGCCCCTTGATAATCTGTACGTTATTCCCTGATAACCAGAAACTTCTACACTTAAACTCTGTACCGTTCACTTTTTAAAAAACATCTTAATAAAATGTTTAGATCTGTTCTTATTAAAAACTAGATATTTTTGATAAAAACCTCCTATCCATATTAGGCTTTCTGAGGTTGCCTTGGGGAGGAGACATTACTGGTAAAATGGGATGTCCTGAAAATTTGACCTGTGGCATTTCATTATTTAGTCTGTTATGACTTGTCAGTGAAATGCTAAAAGTGGCATTTTTCTCTTATTTAAAATGGGGTAACAGGAAATGACCTGCTGATTTTTTTCTGGGTCAAAACAAAGTAGAGGGACACACATCCAACATAATTTATTATAATTTTGTAAGCTATTCCTGAATTTCTTATCAGATGATGGTGTGCAGAATTCCTGGCAGTAAGTAGTGATAAAAGTGAGCTGGGGATCAGATTTTAACTACTGACTACAGCCACAGACTGGTCAGTTGCAGGATGGGGAGGCAGGTTCGAGCCAAAACTCAATAAAAGTATTAACTTCATTTGGTAAACTAGGTGGGTGATATATTTCACTTATGGAGAGCGTTGTAGTAAACTTTGAGTGCCAATCAAAGTCTGTAAATTGAAATTGATAGCTTTGTAAGGAGGCAAGTAAACACTTGATTACCTTGCTAGTTATTAATTACTCTGACAATATTTATTTTAAATAATTTTTTTTTTAGTTGTTGAATGCACCCTTTTTTACTCCTGGGGGAATTCTGCGCTACTGCGCATGCACATAATTTATGTCCCTTGCAGTTTTCTTTGCTTCCCTGCAGAAAAATGACTTTCTATCGGGAAAGCAAACGGAAGCCACAAGTGCGGTCATGTGACCCTCCCCAGAAGTATGTTGCGGGGCAGCTGTCAGAGAGGTAGGGGTAGGGGGTGGGGCTGGGGAAGACCTGGCTGGTGGCTCCTATCCTGCGCCTGACTCAGCTGCTAATCCCAGCTGGGCTGGGGAGGATAGGACTCCCTCTTCCCCTGCACTGCATCTAGGGCTGGGTAAGACCCACCCCCAGATTTCTCCACCAGCTACAGGAAGCTCTGCACACTTACCCTCACCCACCACTTCCTGCATCCATCGCTAGGGGAGGAGGTATTCATGTACAGGGAGCTGCTCCCCCATCCACTCAACCCCCATGCATCCAGATCCCCTTGTACCCAGACCCTCCCGCTGAGCCTCACTCCCTGACTTGGAACCCCCCTGATGAGCCCACTCCCCCTGCACCTGGACCACTCCAACGAGCCACCCGCACCCAGATCCCCACATCACTGAGCCCCAGCCAGTTGCACCTGAATCTCCACTCCAATGAGCCCCACTCCCCCAGCATCTGGACCCCTCACTTAGCCCCCCACATCCAGACGCCCCTGTCAAGCTCTATATCCCCCCACACCCAGATCCCCAACCACATTCAGCTGGACCCCCCTGCAGAGTCCCATTACCTTTGCCCCCGCAACCCTCTCCACCCACCAACAAGCCCCTGTGCGTCCAGATCCCACCCACACCCGGATCCCTGAGCCGCCCGCACCCATATTGCCCCACACAGAACCCCCTCAACCCACACTTGGATCCCCCCGCACTAAGCCTCTCCATGCTTGGATCTTGCCTGGCCACACCTAGTGCACCTGACATGGAGGGGCAGGGTCCTGGGGTGGTTCTGGGGCAGGCCCATTCCTTGAGCTGTGTGTGGATTGAGTGCAGCCTCACCGCTGAGTCTGTGTGTGTCGGGGGGGGGGGGGGGGGGGGGCTGCACAATGATCTCCCACCTCTGCAGTCAGTGGCCTGTGCTCCCCAATGCCACGCTGAAGTCGCTACATTTATTTGACAAATATAATTTGCAGAATTTTGCACGGAGTTTTTATTTTTTTGGTGCAGAATGCCCCCAGGAGTACTTTTTCCAGGCTGTTTGGGTTGGGGACAGTGTTAAACAAATCCTTTTTGGGAATTCTGTTTCAGTGAAGATATCATAGATTCTAGAAGCTTCATTGCAATCCATAGCATTTTTGACAGTGCAGGATAATACATTTTTAGAGAACCATCAAGATATCACAGAAGGGAAAATAATTGTAAAAGTTTGTGTACTTTAACAACATAGTCTGTCCTTAATACTTTTCTGTGTCTGCCCCCCTCCCCCGTCTATGCCTGTCCCCGTTAACAGGGGCAGTGTTTTCAGGTGTTACATCTGCCTTATTGTGTCTTTAAAATCCTACTTTCCTATTGTTTTTACAACACTTTTCTCTTTCTAGTTAGTGTGTGTGAAGTACTCACCTTAACAACAAAAGGGGAAGTTGACTAAACAGGGAAGAGTTGTCCAATACATAAGTGAATGAAGAAAACTACTTTTATTCTTGTGTGTTTCTGCAACAACAGTAGGTTAACAGTCTTTGGAGAAAGAACAGGAGTACTTGTGGCACCTTAGAGACTAACAAATTTGTTAGAGCATAAGCTTTCGTGGACTATGCATATCCGAAGAAGTGGGCTGTAGTCCACGAAAGCTTATGCTCTAATAAATTTGTTAGTCTCTAAGGTGCCACAAGTACTCCTGTTCTTTTTGCGGATACAGACTAACACGGCTGCTACTCTGAAACCAGTCTTTGGAGAGGAGTGAGTCTCTTTTCCCCAGATGACAGTGTCCTCAACTCAAGTTGTGTTTTTTTTTTTTTTATATTGAATTTCACCTCTAATATAGTTGTGGCCCAAAACAAAATATTGGTATGATTTCTGTAATGAAACCAGTACATATAATCTATAGAAATAAGTTGGATATAAAGGCTGAATCAAAGGTTATTAACTAGCTTGTTTTTTATCTCCTATATGGGCAATACAATTTTTGAACAGAAAAATAACAGCTGCAGCTAGCAGTGTTGCAGGGTGATGGTAATGTGCTCTGGAATGTCATGAAACTACTAACAAACTGTTGATGTATCTTTGAACTGTTTTTGTTCGTTAGAGTAATGTGCGTTATCTGTACGCCTTACATTGCTCTGCAATCGGACAGCAACTGGAGAGTCTTGTTTTTAGTATATAACTTTTCAAGTGTCTCCTGCTCCCAAATATATCATTCCAGGCTATTGAATGATATTGTGGTTTAGGAAATGTTAATGTATAGTAATATATTCAGTCTTTAAAATCATGACTCTCTCTCTGAATGGACAGTTTATATAAAAGTAAGAAGACGGTGTGATACCTAATTATATCTAGTAACCGCGTGATACCTAATTATATCTAGTACTTGCAGTAGCTGAAATCTACCTAGACAATATAAAGCAGATGATTAAAAAGTATACTTAGGCTTCTTTCCTCTGGATACAAGCTAGACTGGGCTTTTTTATAGCAGCCTGTGAGGGATTTAGGCATTGCAGCACCTACTGGAATTCCTAATCCTGAGTTAGGCAGCCAGGCCAGCTATACAATGTATGGGGAGAGAGAACCTAAGAAAGGGATTAACAAAAGACAACATGTTCAGTGGGGAGCCACCTAAACTCATCATTTCCCATTTGGCTAGGGGAGGGGTATTATTGTGTAAGCTCCTCCCCTCAAAGTGGGTTAGGCAACTAACTCCAGGCCAGAGGGAGACATCTTCCTCCACTCAAGGTTCACAGTTGTGAATCCTCTCATAGAGTTAGGTGCCTGAACAGGGTCAGCCCTCTCTGCTTGGTGATCTCAGAACTTGGGTGACTGTGCATGTGCCTAGCTGCTGAAATGTAGGTGCCTCAGGGACTCTTAACTATGGAAACTTTGGTGCCTAAAGTGCCTGGGTGCCTACAGGATTAAGCAGTGGCCAAGAGGATTTTTATGAATTCCAATGGTATCTAAATGTTGGTATGTAAAAGGTGGCATTTACAAAACTCCTGGCAGGTACTGCTTAATCCTGTAGGCACCTAAATTTCCCCCCTGTTAATTCCACCCTTAATATTTGGGAACCTAACTCCCTAAGGCATTTATGAAAATCTGATTGTGTAAGCATATGCATAACTTTACAAACTATGATTAAGCACATGTATAGATCTCCATAGGATTGGAGTCATAGAGATTTAAACAATATAAAGTACTAGCTACCTGTTGGACCAGCAGTTCACAAACTCTCTGTTGAATGAACACTTGCATTTATTTGGCAGACCAGTGCTTCCTCCATCTAGCTTCTCCTGTACCTCATGGCATTGCAGAAAGACAAATCTGATCTCCATCTTTCCCACCCGTAATTTGAAATGGGAGAGGATATGATTTTGTATTTAAAACTCTTAAGTGGGAGGGGAGGGATGGAACGTTTAGTTGAAATACCTGTCAACAAGAACATGCAAAGTCTCCATCCTTCTCCCACCAGCTTGTGGGATCATGACATAACAATTAGCTAGTCCTCCAGAGCCTCATCTAGGAAAAACAAGGAATTCAAGACTTTATGGTTATCTAGGCTGACTTCCTGTATAATATAAGTCTGGTAAGTCCTGGACCAGAAAAATATTCAGGCTCCCAAGTGACAGAAAACAAACCACATCCCTTGCTAAAGAGATGGCAAGAGCTATACTCTACTTTAGAGCTTTGATAGAGAACTTGGCTGTAGACCAGGTTAACTAATACAAGAACTGTGACGTTAAATATGGTGGTGTTTGAAGCTTGTTAGGGTGAGGGCCAGATGAAGTATTTTCATTTTGTTCTTGTCCCTCTATTCGGCACATCTTGGATTCTTTTCTGTACACAAATCTGTGTTTCTTGAGTGCTCTTTATGGACTTGTTCTCTGCTACACTGTCCTGTATTAGTTATTTTAAACAATTTTTTTTTGTTGGGGGGGGGGAGGGAAGAGGTACTGTATTAGCATCTTCATTTCCTTTGAGGTTTTATAATTTCCTCTTCCTGTTCTTTTAATGGGTTTTTCTTTTCCTTCTTGCTGGATGAAAGACCCACAGAAACAGGAGTAAGTGTCTGTGTGGGAGGAAGAGTGAAACTAACTCCACATAGTCAATTATCACAGTAAACAAAAGGGACTTTGCCCTCTACTCTTTTGGTTATTGTAATAATGGTAGTGGTTTTTAATTAGATGTGTTGTGTGGATTTTTAAGTTGATATCCCTTTAATGCTTCCTCCTGTTAGATAATTTCTGTTACATATTGTAGAAATAGATAACATTTCTTGCATCTAAAGAAACCATGATAAACTGCTCAGGGTGGTTGTGACAGGGTGCTGAGTGATAAGCACTTGATCAGCCCCACTCCAGCCTCAATCAAGGGGAATGGATTGGAGCTGGTTGCTTGTCTGCCTGGTAACGAGCAGCACCTGCCAGCCTCATTAGCCAGGGCTATAAAGGCAGGGAGGGAGTGGGGAGCCGGGAGCCTTCTGGTTTGTTGCTGGTCAGGCCTGCACTTGGCAAAGCTGGCTGCGAAACCTCTATGTAGGTGGAAAGTGGTGGTGGGAAAACAACTGTAAATAAAGAACACTGGTTTTGCATCAAGCTGAGGCATTCCTGACTGATTGAAGAGGGCAACAGGGGCCAAAACCAGAGGGACCTAGCATGCACCCCGCTACAGTGGTAAACTGCTTCATCAGTCCAGATTTTCTGCAGTTAGCAACGGAGCTCAGCCCCAACTGCTGTGAAGAACTATGCTCCTACCTAGCGCATCTTCCCTGCCCCCAGTTGGTCTCATTCAGGAAATCTAGTCAGGTGTCATTGGTCCATTCCTCCTCTGCAGTCCAACAAACAGCCTGTATTCATTCCAGGGTTCAGCAGCCCATTTACAACACTGAAAGTACTAGACATGACAAATACTAATCATGTTGCTTAGGCCGTGGCTACACTCGAAACTTCAAAGCGCTGCTGCAGGTACTCCACCTCCACGAGGGGATTAGCTTACAGCGCCCAGCGCTGGGGCACTGTTTACACTGGCGCTTTACAGCACTGTAACTTGCTGCGCTCAGGGAGGTGTTTTTTCACTCCCCTGAGCGAGAAAGTTGCAGCGCTGTAAAGCACCAATGTAGCCAAGCCCTTAATGTACTTCTGGAAGGCTCTTGGATACTGTGGTTTAAGAATCTGACAAGAATACAACTCTACCCCTATATAACGCGACCTGATATAACACGAATTCGGATATAACACGGTAAAGCAGTGCTCCGGGGGGGCTGTGCATTCCGGCGGATCAAAGCAAGTTTGATATAACGCAGTACGATTTTTTGGCTCCCGAGGACAGCGTTATATCAGGGTAGAGGTGTAGTAATAGAGCTGGTGTTGTATGAACAGACATATCAAAGTCCTGAATCAAACAGCTTTGTCTGCTAGTTCTATTTAATATTTTTGGATGAAAGGGCCAGGTGACATTATGTAAAATGTGAACAATTTTGGTGTGCTAATTGCTATAACAAAATAGTGGGCCGGATCCTCAGCTGCTGTGAATAGACATGGATCTAAAGAACTCAGTGGAGGGGAGCTATTCTATCTACCAATAGAGTTGAGTTTGGAAAAACATTCTGCTTCTTAGGAAAACCTGTGTTAAACATTCATTCTTTTTTATCAGCTCTAGTTACAAGTGGCAGTCAAGAAGAAGCAAATATCTTCTATTAAATCTGTTAAGCTTGTGGAGTGGGGTGGAGCTTCATTCAAGCACACTACTACCAGGAAACTGTTTCTTGGGGCAACCAGGTGCAGAGTTTACCATGCACACAATTATTTTATGAATTTGTACTAATTAATTTACAAGCATACTGAGAGAATATTTTTTTTGGTCTTTGGTCAATCAGTGAATTTCAGGCACTTAGATGCATTCTCTTCCTCATGCATTGGGATTTGTAAGTAACATCCCAGGCATGTTTACCTCAGTACGTTCTCCAGTGTTGGTATTGGAGAACTTGAAATACTAAGTGGGCTTGAAATGTTCAGTTTGTAGGCTTTCCCTTACCATCTGCTGTTTGGTCTCTTGCAGTAGGAGTTCATTAAATATCTCCCTTCTTCCCACAGCAAGATGTTAATTGGACCAAACACGAACACCATCCATATGGTCCTAAATGGGGATATGCCCATTATAAGGCTAGATGTGTAAAGCATAAAAGGATAATGCATCCGAAGAAGTGGGCTGTAGTCCACGAAAGCTTATGCTCTAATAAATTTGTTAGTCTCTAAGGTGCCACAAGTACTCCTGTTCTTTTTGCGGATACAGACTAACACGGCTGCTACTCTGAAAAAAGGATAATGTCACTCACTGGGTTAGCCCAAAATGAGACCTATCTTTTCCTTAACTGTTTGCAAAGTCTATACAAAGTTCTCTCTGTAGTTAAAAAGGCCGCCAAGTAAGAATTGGGAACCCTATAATAATGAGTGTGTGCGCGCACATGACTTTTGGGGTGGGGGAGAAATGATAAAAACATTCATACTTCAGTTTTAAAGTGTTAGTGGGCTTATTAATGCTAAGCAAATAGAGAAGGGGAAATGATTTTAAAATACCTACTGTTATGATTGGAAGCCCATCAGCAGTACTTGCTACTCTGTTGGTTCTGCAATATCTGTTAGCTGCTATTTCCCAGAGCATTGCTGGCATTATGAAGCTGTTGTACAAACAATAATGCTTAGCTGTAATAGGATGCTATGTAAATTGAAGTCCATTTTTTAAATGGTATACTTCAGCCTCACTCAAATTCTAGGAGAAACAATTTTTTTTCTTTTACAAGCCACGCTCTTTTTTTTATACTTTTTAGACTATTAGTCTAAGACTAATTTAAATAAAATAAAAAATTAAATAAAATAAAAAACAAAACTTGCCCAATAGTCTACTGTATTGTCTACTGTAAAAATAATTGATGACAATAATAATGTCTTGTGTTTGTATGTAAAGAGCCTATTTCCCCTATTATGATAATGATGTACTACTTGGTGATTACTCCCTCAATAGCCACGCTAATGATTCGAATGTATCTGATGGCAGAAAAGCAGACTTCTTTGAGGAAGAAACTTGATCTGAAAGGTTCTGAGACTGGTTATTTCCTTAAAGTACTAGCACTAATTAGAACAGTAATTGAAAGAAATTAAAATATAATCTCCAGTCTTAAAACTCAGGATGACTTGTGTTTATTCCCACCAGGGTGTGTTTGTCTCCTCCTCTTCCCCACCCCAAGACTACATTTGCAGAGCACCGGTGGTGGGACTGCTAGTGTAGACAGTTGTTCATTGGCATTTTAACCACCGTGTTGCGTATTCCTGCTCTGAGGAGTTTTGGATGACACAGTGGACAAAGGGCTAGTGGGTGCCTAGGTCTAAGTATGCTCCTGCTAGGAGTGGCAGAGCTGAACCACTGGCAGAACTTTGCCAAAACAGCCTAGCTTAGATACTGCTGATGTTTTTCCATGGCATCTGCAGTCTGTGTCAGGACTGTGGAGAAGATGATACAATCTACAGTCACTTGCATGGAGTGCTTGACTCATAAGTACTGCTTGCTTACAAAAGGTTGGCTAATGCTGGTGGGGTGGGGGGGAAGGGAGGATGGGAAGGGTGCACTGTTGCAGTCATCCCAGTGTAAACTACAGTAGTGCAATTCTCCGGCATAGATGCAGCTAGAAAGAAACTGAGTTGTATTCAGTTTCACTCATTGCAGGGATAACTTCCTGTGGTGCAATAGAGCAGGAGTGAATTCTCCTACAGGCTTGGGAACCAGTGTTTTAGTCTGCTGTTTCTATACTCTCCTCCAGGATTGGCCTTCCAAGGAGTTGCTGAAAGTATGTGTGAAACTTGATTTCAGATTACAGGCACTCTGTTTTTGTCTTGACTTGTTTTTGTTTGCTAACTATGAGTATGTTTACACTTTGCTAACTATGAGTATGTTTACACTGCAACTCCCCTCTGCCCCTCAAGTAGTGAGTCTCAGGCCTGGTCTACACTAGGAGGTTATGTCGAATTTAGCAGTGTTATTTTGAATTAACCCTGCACCCGTCCACACAACGAAGCTATTTAGTTCGACATAGAGGTCTCTTTAAATCGATTTCTGTACTCCTCCCCGACCAGGGGAGTAGCGCTAAATTTGACATGGCCATGTCGAATTAGGGTTAGTGTGGATGGAATTCGACGCTAATAGCTCCGGGAGCTATCCCACAGTGCACCACTCTGTTGACACTCTGGACAGCAGTCCGAGCTCGGATGCTCTGACCAGCCACACAGGAAAAGCCCCGGGAAAATTTGAATTCCTTTTCCTGTCTGGCCAGTTTGAATCTCATTTCCTGTTTGGACATCGTGGCGAGCTCAGCAGCACTGGCAACGATGCAGAGCTCTCCAGCAGAAGTGACCATGCAATCGCTGAATAGAAAGAGGGCACCAGCATGGACTGATCGGGAAGTCTTGGATCTGATCGCTGTGTGGGGCGATGAGTCCGTGCTTTCAGAGCTGCGATTGAAAAGACAGAATGCGAAGATCTCCAAAGCCATGACGGAGAGAGGATAAGCCGGGATGCAACGCAGTGCTGCGTGAAAATCAAGGAGCTGAGACAAGCGTACCAGAAGACCAGAGAGTCAAACGGACGCTCTGTATCCCAGCCCCAGACATGCCGTTTCTACGAGGCACTGCATTCCATTCTAGGTGCGGCCGCCACAACTACCCCACCACTGTCCGTGGAGTCTGACGATGGGGTATTGTCGACGGCCGCTTCCTCGGAGCTGTTCGCGGACGGGGAAGATGAGGAAGGAGATGAGGCGGACGAGGCAGTCGACAGCGCTTTCAACGCTGATTTCCCCGACAGCCAGGATCTCTTCATCACCCTCACGGAGATCCCCTACCAACCCTCCCAAGGCGGTAACCCGGACCGTGAATCAGGGGAAACATCAGTAGGTAAGTGTTTTAAACATTTATTTTGAATAGAATAGGCCTGGTATGTTAGCGATGGGTTTTTAATGATTAGTTTGCCCTAGGCGCTTAACTTTTTAGTCCTTGCCAGTGCAGCTATTGGAAAAGACTATTAACACGTCTGGGGATAGAGTAGAAATCCTCCTGGGACATCTCCACGAAGCTCTCCTGGAGGTAGGGTGAAAGCCTTTGCATCAGGTTCCTGGGGAGAGCGGCCTTATTGCCTCCTCCATGGTAGAAAACTTTTCTGTGCCAGGCTAGCAGCAGGTACTCCGGTATCATTGCCTGGCAAAGCATGGCGGCATACGGCCCTCGTGTTTGCTGGCATTCATGCAGCATGCGGTCTTTCTCTGCCTCCGTAATCCTCTTCAGAGTGATATCACTCATGGTGACCTGCTTTGAATTAGGGGAATTTTAATATGGGGACTGATTGCCTGTTCCTTTAAATAACTGTAACCAGCGGTTTACAGCCACGCGGTAGGGGCGGGGAGGCGAACCGTTCCTGCTGAGCGGTTCACGGGCAGCATGCAGGGATCTTTCCCGGGGACAGCCGCGACGGGGGTGGGACGGGGTAGAGTTCATGCCGGCCAGATCGCCGGCAGCAGGAACTGGCCAACGCTAGGAGCATTGCTTGGAACATGAAAGGAGGGGACTGCTGTAAATTAAGCTTTAAGCAGCCAAAAGTCTACGGCTTACCATGGCCGGCTGCTGGCAGAATTCCGTTGTCTGGCCCCGCTTGTGTGATCTGTACAGCAAGACCCCAGGCACTCAAGGTGAAAACAGAAAATTCGACCTTGTACTGAGTGCATATGTGATAGGTACTGTGCATGGTCTTGTTCACAGAGAGAGACTATATTCATTGTTTGCAAAAATGTATCTTTTTGAGGCATTCACTCCCTTTTTCCCATCCCACAGCTGCGAGTGTCTCCTGAGCTACCCCAGCATCCTCCTCCCAGAGGCTGGCGCAGATCAGGCACCGAAAGAAAAGGACACGGGACGAGATGTTCTCAGACTTACGGTCTGTTCCCGAGCCGAGGCGGCACAGCAGACCCAGGGGAGGGAGAACATGTCGCAATACCAGCGATCACACAGCGAACGGGAGGACAGGTGGCGGCAGGAAGACCAGCAGGCAACTCAAACGCTGCTTGGACTAATGAGGGAGCGAACGGACACGCTCCGGCGCCTTGTAGATGTTCTGCAGGACCGGAGGCAGGAGGACAGAGCCCCGCTGCATTCTGTCTCTAACCACCCTCCCCTGCCACAAAGTCCCATCCCCCCCTCACCCAAAGTCCCAAGAAGGAGGGGTGGCAGGGGCCGTGAAAACAGTCACTCTACCCCTGCTGACTGCTCAAATTGCAGAAGGCTCTTATTCCCAAAGATTTGATACGTCCTCTCCTTCCCTCCAAATGCACCTCACCCAAGCCCCCGTCCCAGTTTCATCCCCTAACTGTGTAGTTCTTAATAAAAAATACGTTTCTGTTAATTACTGTTTCCGTCATGTTCTTTTAGAGGACAGTGTGTTTGAAGGGTGGGAAGGGGGTTGGTAATTGGAGAGGACAGTCACCTTTACCAGGGTACAGACATGGGGGCAGGTTCAGCAGAAGGTCACACACACATTGCAGTCACTAGGCACACTGGTCAGTCTGGGAGGTGGTTTTCATGTTCTGTGTGGGGGGGCTATGTGAGTTTGTGGCGGGGGAGGGCGGTTACAGATCTTGTGCAGCGGTCCTTAGCCTGATTTCCATTTTTTTTTTTTTAGCACACATTTCTTTGCTGAACCTGCCTCTTCTGCTGCTTTCTTCTTATTATTTATCCTTTCTTTTATTTCCTTTACCCTAAATAAACAGGAACAAATGAAAACTCTAACCTTGAATCTGTTATGGTCTGCTTAGCAAGTGTTTGGCGTGTGAACCTCAGCTTGCTGATATCGGCGTGCAACTCCTGACTACGCTGGAATGTTTTCTCGAGGCATCCAGAACTGTAGGTTGCAGCGTAACCCCTCTGCCTCAGTGTGAAACAGAGATGCTGGTGCTAAACTCAGCAGGCCATGCTATGCTCCTTATTTATTTATTTATTTATTTATTTATTTATTTATATATATATATATATATATATATAAATGTATAACCCTCTTGTGTACAATGGGGTTGTACCAAGGTAGCTGGGTGGCAAACAGAATGACAATCATTCTATTCAAAGTACAAAAAGGATTAGAATCCAGCTCCCCTTTTTGCTGTGTTGGCATTGCAATACAAAGAATACTAGAAATCAATAAAAACTTGAGTAGACACGTAGTAGATATGCTGAATGAGGTGCCTTTTCACATGTTACATTCTGAAAAGTGACGACTGCTTTAAGCAGAGTGGATACAAATCAGTTAACAGATTTTGTATTTAAATACATTTTTCTTTTTAAAAATAAACCTGTCAAATTAAACTTGAAATTATGACAACTTACATTAATGCCTACGTTTAGTTTAATCTTTTAACCATTTAAATAAATATGCGTTAGATGCTAAGGAGGGGAAAAGTACTTTCAATTTCTGTTGGACAGAAAATCTTTTGCCTCTGGCTGCAAAAGCACCACCTTCCAGGCTTCCGCAGTCCTCGTTCTCTCTGTACAGGTAGTGATAGGCACACACCAACACCCGAATCCTTGGAGCGATCTCTGCCGTGTTCAGTCCCGTATCCACTGGACACTCTACACAGTTACCAGATCTGCCAATCACAAAGGAACAGCACTTGCCAGGTTGTTAGTTTCAGCTCAGGATCAGCATTTTGCTTAACATCACAGTTAGATAGATGTATATTGAAAACAAGAATAAATTTATTATCGAAGATTCAAGTAATAGTGAGTAAGAATAGTGGAAAGAAATGCCTTCATCTTAAACAAAATCATTAGATTCTTTCTAGAAACTAAATTCAACTAAAAGGTTAACCTCCTGTCAAAAGACGCTTATCTCACCCAAAGTCTTGTGCAGCCAAGATTGGCTGAGACCCCTACTCTTATGAATGCAAACATGCTGACTGTTTATTTCATAGGTGCAGAATACCAGGTTATCTTCTTTGCCATCTAGAAATACCCCCCCAAAGTTTCATTGTCTTTACTCCTAGACAGGATAACTCTCCAATGTTTTTTTTTTTCCTGCAGGCTCCTTTCCTGTTGACATTCTTTGTTAACATTTGACTTTGTATGTAAATTGGCAACCATTGTGTTAGCTAACAATGCTTAATTTATATCCCGACAGAGAGATGCACATTTCTTACCTCCTGTCTGGAGGAACTTGTCTGAGGCATGTCACCTTTTGATGACCTATTTTTTACCTTATGTGCTTAAGAACATAATTTTCTGGTACAGATACATAAGTCTTTGCATAATACATGTACATACATTTCACAATGACATTTTATGACCAGTGTGATACTGGCTTTCATTTGAAACCTCACATGACATGCTTTGGCGAACTAGAATGTGCACACCAGATTTGAGATTTGTGTAACCCCTCTCTGTTGACTTTAAGAGGTTCTTGGGTCACATGCATATTCCAACAGTAATAAAAAAATCTGAATAAATGTATACTTAAACTATATAACTACTTAAATGTGTATAGATAGTGCCTCCTCTTAGTTAACAACAACAAAAAAAAAAGTACCGAATTTTGGTACTTGGTTGCATATCAATGAGTTTTAATTGTTATATCAGCCAATGAGAATGAACCAGTACTTATTTCCCTAAACAAAATACGATTGCAGAGTGAGATTAAAATCGAAGTGCCTTAAATCATTATTAAAATCAGCAAGCAGGAAACCTTGCTTTCATCACTGATGTTAATCAATTCATCCTGGCTTTAAGTAATTATATAATAGTACAGTAAAGTCCTTGGTCTTGCCCTTAGGTACCCTGTATCTTGGAAATGGAATTAAGTAGTTAATATCTTGCAGTATTTTATTTTCCAAGACACAGAGGTTGACAGTACAGTGGCATGACTTGAATACTCAACTACCAGTGCTCGAAAAAGTTATTGGATGCCTACTAGCAGAAGGCCTGAATCTGATAGTCAAAGGTAGATATGAAAGATGAGGGAAGCTCAACAGGCGTATATGGGGGATCAATAACATTCGAACAAGGCCAGAACCCCTGCTACCTTGGATTCTGGGTAGGGGGAGGTGCTTGAGGCTTCATCTCTCAGCGTCTGGGTAATAGGTGTTTGAAACTCAATCCTTCCCTAGCTGCTGGAGGAAAGCAGCTTTTTGTCTTTCATTCCCTCATAGCTGCTGAAAGAATGGATGGAGGGTTTCTGTTATTGAATCCCTCTCTCACAACTGTTAGTTGCAAGGGAGAGATCGTGGGTCTCTGCTAGTGTATTATTTCCCCCCTCCCTCCCTTCTTCCCCTGCCTCTCTTTTACTGGGACATATCCAGTGTCTGCCTATGATGCTGCTGGGTTGCTTTCCCAAGGATCAGTAGCTTGAAACTGATGTGATTCTTGATAATGTCACAGGTGTCAGTAGGGTTCTGAATAGCAGCAGGGAAACTGGTCAGTCTCATTTAATTTCACTCTGCTGCTACTTGGCAAACTTAAGGATGGCAAAAGGGACTGGAGCGCATCTGCGAGCCCAGAAAACACATTGCTTTGTCTTACATTTGGATAGTTTATCATTTTAGCCAGAAGGACTAGTAAACTTTTTTTAATGAAAGATTAGATTCTGTAGAAATGGCTGGCTTAAGACCTCACGCTTGCCGGGAAAAGTTTTCCATTTACCATTGCTGAGTAGTTTTTGCATAGTGGTGTGGTGTGTTCAACCCAGGCTTTGCTTGAAGAACAGGTCTACATGCAAACTGTTGCTGTAAAAAACAATCCGTTGTTCTAATTACAGCTGGTTGGGTGGCAAAACAGCCCTTTCTTTATTTCTGTCAATATCAAACTTTTGGAAAATCTCTATTTTTATTTGCACCCTTTTGTTTTGGTGCAAGTCTCTGTGAGCATTGTCTATGAAAGAAGTGGTATGTCACTGTGCCAGTGCGCGCGCGCGCTCTCTCTCTCTCTCTCTCTCTCTGCTATCTTGCAAGAAGTATATCTTTTATGGAATCAGCATGCCAAATTCTGACAGGCATGATTAGTGTCTTTTCCCTCTTGGCTAAACTAAGCAAAACCATAAAATACACCTCTACCCCGATATAGCGTTATATCCGAATTCGTGTTCTATCGGGTCATGTTATATCGGGGTAGAGGGGTACTTAAGACAATAAGAAACAACTTGTGTGTGTGTGTGTGTGTGTGTGTTTTAATTGCATTAGGGCAACTGTTAAGTAGGAGGAGTCAAAAATAGAAAAGGGATGGAGCGGGGTCATTGAATTCCAATGAGCAAGGAATATTATTTGTACTGTACACAAGCCAGGAAAAGTACTTCTCATATTGAGGAAATGTAGTTAGGTTCGGTGAGTCAAGCAACTGTTTTGGAGATCAATTTATCATCTCTGACAAGTGAGGCTAATGCATGTTTATGCAACTAAAAATCAAAGCAGATACTGAAGGGTGTGACCTTTGTTTGTGTTTCAAACTGTGAAACAAATGGCCCTCCCTTCCCAAATAGCTTAAATCTCAACCACCCTGAAAGTATTTTAAATCTGGCTTTGCTAGATCCTGAACTGGCTGTAGGATAGGCAGACTTTTATTGGGATGAAGATTTTTCTAGTGATGACCAGTTACAAAAAACATCCTGTGGGCTGGTGACTCTTGGGTCTGATTTGATTTGTCTGTCTACGCTGGCCCTGATCCTTCAAGGAGCACTGTAATGGTGAACTCTAATGCCCACTCAGAGCGGCCTTGCGGGATCATGGCTTAAGATGGTTAAACTCCTCAAGGCAGGGAGCATGTCTTCCTTGTGTCCTCATGAGCTCCCAGTGCTTAGCAAATAAAAACATGGGTGGGACTTCAGATGAGCAGGAGTCCAGAGGCCAATAAATACACCCCATACAAAAGGAAAAGTTTTTTTTTTTTTTTTTTAAAGAATTTAATGCCAAAATTGAGACATTTTGTAGCCAAATAGACCAACTCAAAGCAAGATTTAGGCAGATTATGTCTAAGGCCTTGGCTACACTTACCAGCTAGTTCGACGGCTGGAAATCGAAGTTCTGGGTTCGACTTATCGCGTCTAGTCTGGACGCGATAAGTCGAACCCGGAAGTGCTTGCCGTCGACTGCGGTACTCCAGCTCGGCGAGAGGAGTACCGCGGAGTCGATGGGGGAGCCTGCCTGCCCAGTGTGGACCAAGGTAAGTTCGAACTAAGGTAGCTGAAGTTGCGTACCTTAGTTCGAATTAGGGGGGTAGTGTAGACTAAGCCTAAGCCACATAGTAAAAACACCAGCACCTTGTCTAAGCGAGTGTTCCCACTGTTAGAGTTGCACCAGTGGTCTCAAGAATAGGTCCCTACCCCCACCTCCCGTAGACAAAATGCCTAGATTTAAGTACATTATTTGGGCACTGCAGTACTATTTCCCATGTTTTAAATAACACCAATAGTACACTAGATGGTTTGACTTGGTATTCCGTCGACCTAGCACTGTCTACATGGGGATTTGGGTCAGCATAGCAACAACACTCACGGGCGTGCATTTTTCACACCCCTGAGCGACCTAGGTTATGCCGACCTAACTTTCTAGTGTGGATCATGCCTAAGTCTCCTCATGTTTATTTGCAACTCTGGCTTTCTCTGTCGTACGTTATCCAGTTTAGCTTCTAAACTTGTTGGGGCAGTGACCATATCTCTCATCTGTAAAGAGCCATGCAAACTATGGTACTATATAACCAATGCTTATACAGCTATGCGATTGTTAAGAATGGGAAGTAAAAAATGGGCTATCCAATTGAAACTTTAGATAGGCAGAATGGAATTTCCTCAGGATACTGGGATTATGGTTTCTAACAGACTTCACATTCTGCTTTTACTGTGTTTAATTATAGGCTATGATGTGGGGGGCTGGCTACCAGTTTCTCAGTACACAGTCATGACTTGTATAGGTTTGAAACATTTTAATCCATGATAACTGTTCTTGTGGCAAAAGTTTGCCATTCATCTTGTTTAAAATGAAGTTTTTGTCTTTGAAGCCAGACAGAAATATGTCCTTTAGTGTCCTTTTTAAAGACTGAGTAAATACATCCTGCCATGTCACTTTATCAATTCTCTCAGAGCCGAAGTCATTAGATGCAGTTGGTGCAGAACTTCAAGCGATTAGATGTCTCACAAAACTAATGCCACTGTGAACATACACATTTTTAATTATTATCAAGACTTTCACCCATGTTTTAGAACAATGTCCTCTAACTTTTGTATCTAGCACAATGGGACTCTGATACTGATTGGGATTCCTGGATGCTACTCTAATACCAGTAATTATTAACAGTTTTTTAATTCTATAATCTGAGAATTGGGACTATAAATGTGCTTTAAAGGGACCTCAATTTATACATCACATTGGATTTTTTACCTGACCCTTTACAGTTTACTTCATGCATCTGACAACCCCTTAAGGTATTTGCAATGTGAGCAAAGGCAGAGTGTAGCAACTAAACAGTCGTGCTTTGTTTTGTTTTACATGTACTGATGTCTTAATTTTCACAACTGTCCACTCATTTGTGTATCTTGGAGGGGAGGGAAAGGGAGGGAGAGACTTTTTTTTTTATTTTAAATGTTATTTCAGTTGACAAAAATTATCAGGGAATTCAGGCACACAGTTGCTCCAGATCTCCTCCTAACAGCATGGCTTGCAGCAACATTTTAAAAAAGAGACAAGGTTTCTCTTATACTCCCCTTCCTGTGTGAATACAAAGAGAAAAGTGAACATCTTCCTTACTAGGATTCAAGAAAAAAAGACAACTACTTGAGTAGCTGTAATATAATGGAATGCAAATAGACTAGATCCATAACTATGGTGAATCTTGTTCATGTTCATTATGTTGAATTGCTGGCAGTGGTCCCAGTCCTGTAGCTCCTACTCATTTGTATCATATTGGCCTTGTAGCTGGAACTCATCAAAGCATTTTTGTTTCAATACACATGAAAGAATAGAATCGTGCTTGCGTCTCATAACTATATTCAGTTTGCACTGCTTGTGAGAATTAAACTTAGCAAAAACTTTAGTCACTAAGGCCTTTTCTACACTGCCACTTTACAGCTCTGCAACTTTCTCGCACAGGGGTGTGATAAAAGCACCCCCATGAGCACTGCAAGTTACAGCTCTATAAAGTGGTAGCGTAGACAGTGCACCAACGCTGGGAGCTAGTCCCCTCATGGGGGTGGTTTTTTTACAGCACTGGGAGAGCTCTCTCCCAGCGCTGGTGCCGCGACTACACAGCCAAGTTAAAGCACTGCCGCGGCAGCGCTTTAATGTTGCTAGTGAAGACATACCCTTAGGAAAGCTGATGTTGCTCTGAATTCCCACAGGTAGCAAAAGTTTCAGAGCTAAGGTGCAGTTTTTACACAGGCCTGGTTTGCAGTAAAAAATTAGGTTGACCCAGCTACATCACTCGTGCGGAAAAAAAATAATCCATGTTTCTGAGCCCTGTAGTTAAGCCAACCTAACCCCCGGTATAGGCAGTGCTAGGTTGATGAAAGAATTATTTCATTGACCTAGCTACTGTGCCTCAGGGAGGTGGATTACCTATGCTCACAGGGGAATCCCTCCCATTGGCATAGGTAGTGTCTACACTGAAGCACTGTAGCAGCGCAGCTGTGCCGCTGTAGCATTTCAAGTGCACACAAGCCTTTAGTCACTTTTCAAAGTAGAATAGCAGTTCAACGTTAACCGGCAAAAAGTAAAAGTTCTCTCTTCTTGGTTTATGATATGTAAATAAGATCTGACCCAAATTATAATCCTCCCAACCCCCCCAAAGTAATTAACTTCTTTTTCGGTGACTTGGTTGGAGATATGGATAGGTAGGACTGGAGTAGAAGATTTCTCAGTTTGAAAAGTAATCTTCTGAAAGCAGTTCTACCACCTGCAATGGCTTTATCATTTTTTTTTAAACTCAGTTTCAAACAGCGTACATAAAAATTCCTTCCTTTCTGGGTTGCTCTTGTTTTCACTGTCTTACCACATCACTCCCTAGTGGGGTGTGGTATTTTGTTTTGGTTTTTACTTTCTCCCTCTCCAGTCCACCAAGGAGTACTTCAGCAAAAACAGTGAAGTCAAGACATGCAAACATAAAAAGCAAAGAAGAAATCCTTTTAGGTCTTCTCCATGCAAAATTTCCCTTTCTTTAGCAGTCACCTTACTTTTATTACACTATCTCCTAGAAGCTCCAAGTGGGCTAAGCATTATGAGTATTAAAGAAATTCACTTTTACTCTTGGTCTGTGTACATTGTGTAGTTTCTATATTCCTATTTTGGTAGCGTAATTTTAGAACTTCACTACTACTGTGACAATCTATTAAGAAAATGTAGCCCTCTGAACCCATCTCCCATATTCTAGACGTGAGAAACCTAATAAAACAGAGCAGGTGCACAGGAAAACCCAATGTTGATCCACTTTCCTATGTACAATTGTATAATAGGTGGGTCATTTCCACCCAGCTTCATGAGTATTCTGCTTATTCAGAGATATAAATCAACTTGAAATATTGGGTGGCTGCTCACATGTGGAAATTATTAAAAATTCAGTTCCCAAATGTCTTGATAGTCTTGGTACAGAGCTGTGCTTCCTGCATTCTGTGTCTGCATGGACCTAGTGTGCATAAAACAAAGCATTTTCCTATGGTGTTTTTCTTTCAGAGAACAGAATGCTTCTAAACTTAGTATTGGGGGAGGTGTTTGTTGCCAAGGCCAATTGTTTTTAGTGGACATATTTTCACCAACTTGAAGCAAAAAGTAGCTCAGTTGTTTGAAAGCTCATGTTAGAATGGGGTTTGTTATGCTCTTCAGTTTCTTCTTAAAAACATCCCTTCAACAAAAGCTACAATTAAAAGCTATTAATACAAGAACGAACAGCCTCCCTACACTTTAGAAAACCTGGAAGCCTAAGACTCTACTCAAAATAAGTAAATATGAGAAACATAGTTAATGAATAAATTGTATTGCTGTTCTGAGAACCATCACGTTTAGAGATGAAGTCTCTTCGGAGGTGGCTGACCTCCAAAATTGCCACCTCTTCTTAAGAGTATATAAATTCTTAGTTTTATAAGCTCCGCTCCTGTAATCTGCTCAAGTGGGTGAATTTGCCCTTCCTTCCCCCCACCACAGCACTAAATTACTTGTGGGATGGGGCCAGAAATATTGCATGCTATCAGTTAAATGAAAATGTACCTCTTAATTATATGACTAATGCACTTGATTTCTGTCATTTCTTCAGCCGTACATAATCCACAGATTTATTTGCCACTTCCTAAATCAAAAGAGTGCAGTGGGGGGCCTCTGCCCTTCCCCCTCAACCCCAATTCCTGAATGTACATGTGCTGACAAATACACATGTTGGTAATACACATAGCTAGTGTCTCTATAGATATAAATTTCATAGGGCCACACTGTTATATCATGGGATATATACAAGGTAAGAGAAAATGATATTGTGTGGTAAAGGATCAGACTTGCTGCTATTGGAGCCATGTAACTATGGACTACAGAGCACTGGTTTTATATATTTGCAAGTTCAAACTCATGCAGCCAATGCCTTGAACTGTCACAAGTTGTCAGGCACTCAGATTGCTTTGCCCAGGCCACTTATATATTTTCATTGTGTGGAGGGTGAATACATACTAACACCCATTGGCATAAATATGTGTGCTTATACAGTAGTATTTGCATAGGTACGATGTTTCAAACCATGCATATTCAGTGTCATATCTTACATTAGGTTTATGAATTTTGCTTTGTGACTTAGTCCATGGATTTATTTAGGAAAACAGTCTTCAAAATTGGAGAGGTATTAAACAGTGGGGTCTTTGTGACACTCTATACCTTGGGGATGGGGGAGGCGCCTTGAAAGCCCCATATTCATAATTTTTATGTAATTGTGATATTTCATATAAAGCATGCCAGGTAAGGACTCATGGGAAGGGCTATGATCTGCTGAAAGCCATTGTTCTATCTAAATGTGTATATAATTAGCACATCTGACGTTATGAAATTTGTGTTGTATGGTTGTCAATAAAATATGCTGTGAATTGGGAAATTGCCCAGATATTAGATCCCCAGAAACAACAACAAGTGAGCTAACCAATGCCTGTAGTCCAGCAAGGGAGTTACAGATCAGTGTTTCACCTGCACAGGGCCACACCAAGGGAATTTCTCAATCTTGCCTGGTAACTTTGCCCATCAGACATACCTGGACTTGTGTTCTCCAAGCACATGGAATGAGGATATAAAATAGAGGACAGAGGCCTCATGGTTTGTCCTGCATCTTCCCCCCCACTACGCTGAAGGCAACAAGAACGCTGGAGCTGAGGAGACTAGTCCCGAGACTAACAGGAAGAGCCTGCATATGAAAGATTGTAACCAACCTGCAGTATCCAGTGGGGTGAGAAAAACTGCTTAGTCCAGATTGCCTAGTCTAATAAAGTTGAGAATTTAGACTGCGTGTTTATCTTTTATTTTCCTTAGGCAAAAGTCAGAGTAGTTACCAGTCACTTAACATTTAAAATCCATCTTTTGTAATCAATAAACTTATTCTAATGTTTGTCCTTATCAGTGAGTTTGACTGAAGTGCTTGGTAAATCTGCTCAGGTAAATCTGCACTTTCCTTTGATGAAGTAGTGAACCAATTAATAAACTTGGATTGCTCCAGAAAGGGTCTTGAGCAGTTCAAGATGGTATATTCCCTAGGGTACAAGGCTAGGAGTGGGGGGGATTTGGCTGGTGCCTTTCTCTTGTGATTCATGAGTGGCTCTGGGAGCATTCATGCAATCTAGCTGGGTGTGGGGCTCCACATGCAATTGTACTGAGTGGTAACAGCACATGGAGGAGTTTGCTGCTTGTCACCAGTAAGTAGGGTGACCAGACAGCAAATGTGAAAAACTGGGACGGGGTGATGGGGTAATAGGAGCCTATATAAGAAAAAGACCCCAAAATAGGGACTGTCCCTACAAAATAGGGACATCTGGTCACCCCTACCAGGAAGACATTGTGAGAGACAACCAAAATTAGTGAGTTAAGGGGGCACAGTGGTCCCACTGTCCCTGGTTGCACCCCGTCACAGTCTTATTTAATTTGTTTTATCTGACTAGCAAGAACTAAACAGATAGAAGTTGATGTTGTATTTTTGGAACCATCACATTAATTGTGTTCATACCTTGCAATGAGTTTTAAGGAGCCTCAGTCTGTTTATCTTACAGAAAAGTTTAAGACGCAACTTAATTGTGGTGCAGGAGTACCTACAAAGAGAGAACAAACCAGAAATTTAGAGGGCTTTTTTTAATTCAGAGGATAAAGACATAACAAGATCAAATGGCTCAAAATTAAAACTGGAACAACTGAAACTGGAAAAAAGATGTGTAATAAACAAGACGGTAATAAACTATTGGAACAGATTACCAAGGGATGTTGTTGGAAACTCTGTCTTACATGGAGACTTTAAATCAAGGTTGGATGTCTTTCTAAAAGAGATGGTCTGGTTCAGCTGCAAATTATGGGGCTGAATGCTGGAATTACAGTGAAATTCTATGGCTTGTATTGTGCAAGAGGTCAGATTAGCAGATCATAATGTTTTTTTTTTCTTTTTTTCCATTTTGGCCTTAAGACAGCATTTAAATTCATTGATTTTTATCAGTGAGCAGCCTTTTGGCAACTGTAACTTCAGAGGAATGTCTGTAGCTATTCCAAACTGCCTCTTCTAGAAGCATGTTGTTATGCACAGACTGGATGCTTAAAACTTATGCAGATGTGACATCATTGTACATAATAGTAATTCTTGTTTTGTATTCTTTGATATCTAATCCCTTGCATCTCCTTTCCTTTCAATGCATAAATGCCAAATACTTAGATAATTATTAATTCTGTACTTGACATTTTAAATAAATGCAGTTTGTTAAATTTCCATGTGAACTGTAAAGAAATTTCTCTGGCCTGAACATGCATCAAAATTTGAGCTGAATGGAAAGGCTTTCTTTCACTTGAGTTGCTGTTATGGTCAGAGGATACACTTTGCCTTGCCTGGGGTTGCTCACTATATTGATCCTCCCGCTCTGAACTGGGGTAGGGGGGCAAGTTCACTTATTTTTAAAACTGGGTTTGGGGGGGGGGGGGGGACGGACGAGGTGGTGGGTGTCAATATTCCAAATACTTCTTGGCTACCCAGTGGTTTTGATGATGCAGCTGCTGCAGCAGTATCCAAGTGAAGGTCTGGAATTTATTTAGGGCATGTCTACACTTAGCTTCAGTGTAAACACTGCCTACTCTGACAGGAGGAGTTGCTCAGTTGGCATGAGTAATCCACTTCCCTGAGTGTGTTAAATAGGTCAGCGGAAGAATTCTACTGTCAACCTTGTGCTCTCTACACGGAACTTAGGTTGGCTTAACTATGCTTCTCAGGGGTTTGGATTTTTCACATCCCTGAGCGATGTAGTTATGCCGACCTAATTTTCAAATGTAGACCAGGCCTTTGTGGTTTTCACTCTAATCTGCTGGCCTGGAAAGTGCTGTGTGTATAATTAAATTAACTAAGCACCCTCAGTTTCATTTTCATGCTCCTGTAGCACTCTTATGATCTTGTAGGAGAAAGCAAGAAGGAAAGGAAAGAAAGTGGGAGGGAAAAGATGACGGGAGGGGGTAGTAGTGGGGAGGATGTGTGCGGGATGGGATGGACAACACAAGAGACAACACCGAGGGCAGAGTCTAAATTAAAAAATGCAGAACCAGTTTTCTTGCCAGGGAGTGGCTGTACCAGTACTAGCAGTGCAGACAACAGGCACAGGGGAGGGTGTTCAACACCCAGTCATGAAAAACTTCTTTCATGACACTGCTATAAACTCCTGAGTCTAGTCTGTGCTAGTGCTTACACCAATGGTGTATCTATACTGCTGCTGGATAGGAAGTATAAAAATTGCTAGTGGATATGGAGCCAGGGAGAGGTCTAAAACTTCCTAGAAAATGTGGAGTATGAAAGAAGGCAAAAAAAAAGTTGTTTTTTTGAGGAGAGAGGGTAGAGATTGCATTTGATTGTTTCAGTTATCATTATAATGGGAATAGTTAATTGAGCTAATTTGCCAAAGAAACTCGTAAATAAAATCTCCCCAGTAAAGTGTTTGAATTTACACCGCCGCTTAACACTGCATGCATATTGTGGAGGTTTGGAAGGAGAGTCCACGTTCACTTGTGCACATGTGAACATTACACATGAGTAAAATTAGTAGCCATGTCAGCACACACATTCTTCAGTGCTTTTCAGTAGAACTTGTTTTGTCTTAATTCTAATTAAGCATAAATTGAAACCGCGGGGAGTGTAATGAATGAGATGGAGAAGATAAAAGGTAAATGTGAACTCTTGCTTTGTTAGCTCTAACATTATTTGATCTTTATCTAAAAGGCAGTGCCTTCCCAGATTAATACATTTGGCAAGAGAGATGAATCACATCATTCTTGTGACCTGGTTGACAGAGAAAAATAAGGGAAATATTTTTTTGTTCCTCTCTAGTATTTCAGTTGGTTTGGTAAAATTATATGGATGATAGCCGACACGTCTGAGTACAGCTCTTACATAATGTCAATCAATAATCAGATTGGCAGTGTAGTCTTTGTACATGGTGGAAGATAGAGGTTCCTAAATTTTAGGGCTTGTCTACCTGGGGAAACTGATCATCTAAAGCAGAGTAATTGTTGAATCGTGTCTGCATATAGCTATATTGGCATAGCTATAGTTATAATTATTCCACTGTAGCTAAACAATACATTTCCCTGTGTAGACTAGCTGCTTGTTTTGCTATGCCTGTCTTGCTGGATGGTCTTAGGGCAACCGAGGTTTAATTGGGGCTTGGTGTCTTTTTTTTTTTTTTTTTTTTAAACTCGTCTCAGGTTTAGTGCAATGTACATCAAAACCTGAGTTGTATGACACTTTTCTACTAGTTTTGCACTGGGTCCCATGTAATTTTATCAGAGTCACTATTTTAGCATGGAAAACTAATTCCAAGGTCAACTAACTTAAGTCACAATTTAGTTTTAGCATTTCACTCTGATGCAGCTTCTAAAATACCGTAACGAGGAAGCAAAAGATGCAATCTCTTTATTTTATGCACACCAGACTTTTGTGCTGTAACTGATTGTTTTAGCTATAAAGGGATGATTACTGATTTACAAAAGTAGATTTATCTCTTTTTTTGGAGATAACAGAGCAAACGAGTCTCAGATGTTACTTGCATTAAACTCAATGCGATCACACTAGGGTTGACTTTGGACAAATGTTTATGTATATTGGATATGAACTCTAGCAGAATAACTGGATTATCGTTGGCAGGTTATAATGGCCTCCTCTTAAATAAGGGAATGACAATTCTGCTCCTCCATCTTTTGGGATTGTCTAATTAATATAAGTAAATAACTAAGGGAACAGGCTCTAAGTAATTTCATTTTAGTTTAGATTTCGCCTGTGAAAGTACTAAACCCTGGAACATCTTTAGTTTGATGACTAAGGTCCTGAGCCTTTATTGAGTTCTGTGCAAACAGACCTCTCTGTACCACAGACAGGGATCAGCGCATAAATCACTATTTTCTTGATTGAAAAGTGATGACCAACAGAGAGCACCTGCAGATTGAAGTCTCAGTTGGAGGGCTTCTTGACAGTCAATTAAAAAATATAACTCACTGTTGGTATTGGTGGTGGTGGTGTGAAACGTGCTTTAGCACTTACTATTGCTTTGTATCCCTTAGCTACAAACTTTCACCTTAGAGCTTCCTTCTTCTCCTGAGGAAAATCGTCTTATTGCTCCAAAAAGGAATCAGGAAAAGCTTGACTTGTGTTTTGAGTAGAATTGGTTGGCCCATCTTGCCCAGTCAGTCATTGTTATTGGAGAGAATGTTAAAAGTCCCAACCTGGGGAGAAATGTTTTCACCCCTCAGCCAAAAGGCCAAGATTGCGAGGTCATCCAGTACAGTAGCTTTTCTATTATCAGGTCTCATAATAATTAAAATAGTACAAGTCTGGAGTCTTGCTTTCATGATGGTAGAAGTGGTTGAGTAATATTAATCCTATTAAACTACACTTTGCCCTATAGTCACCGAAATCTTAAAAAAAAAAATATGTCTGATGGAACTTCCTTGACCAGAAAGATGTCATAAAGGAGGGGACAAGGCACCCCCATAGGGTAAGGTTGCAGACTCAAAGCCATTGCCTCAGTGGGGGGACAAGGGCGGTCCAGAGTATAGCTGCCAGACTGCAGCCAAGAACTATAGAACCTTTTTAAAATATAAATAAAGCAGCAGGTGTGTGTAGTAAACTTAACCTTTGTTTGAGAATGTCTTAACTGACTGTATTTTCCCTCCCTTCCCTTCATCTTGCAGCTGATTGCAATGCCGTTCTTAAAGGTCTACAGCCTGTTTTTCAAGAGCAGGGAATGACAGAAACAATTCATAACTGGGAGGATCATGGTTACTTAGCAACTTACATCAACAAAAATGGCAGGTGAGTTGGATATTGGACCCTGGGTTCATATTCTGTCCAGATGAGTGAAGGCATCTATGAGCATAGTTATAACTGTGTAAGAAAAGCAGCATTAACACCATCTGAGCTTCTGAAAGCAATCTATAAAAGGAACTGTATATCTGAAAACCTCTGCCCAATCCTTCATCCCCTAACAAAACCACACACACGCACCCAAAGGAACAAAACAGTTGAGTACTGGCTGAGACATAGTTTAAATACCGTACCTACCTAAAACTTTTTTGAACATATTACATTTAAAAGGTGTCTTGCTGTGTCCTTGTAGTTTTCATTTTACCTTCTTCCCTATCTTTATTTGTTTTTTTTCCTTATTTTAGATCATGGGGTGTCTCTTCCTGTTTTTCAACCTTATTTTTCTCCCTGTCCATGCAGTACTTGCTTTACTTCCTTCGCTATATATTTTTTCTCTTATTTTATTTCTCCCTTGTGGCTCCCAAAAGGATCATGGAATCTCCTCGGCTGAGCTGATCCACCGCACCTGTGTATGTGGGTGGGTGTAGGGGGGTCCTCCTGTTGTAGCAGAATGAAATTAACCCAAACTTTGTCCAGTCCCATTGCTGCCCAAAACTCTGAACAGTAGCAGTGAAAACTGACCACTCTAATCAGTTTACCCTCTGTTGCAGCATAGGAAACATCTCAGAAACAGACAGCCAGGAACTATTTCTCTTCAGACTTAGGTCAACCTGCATTAAATCACTTAACATTCCCAGTGTGAACTGAATTCCATCTTTGCAGTCAAAATGGCTAGGTATTTTTTGTAATGAGATCATAAATTCTGCAGAAATCCAAAGTTACACTCCTTCCAACTCCCTTTGAGAGAACTTCCTACTTGCCATGGATTACTGTGTTTGAAGCCCTGCCATCATTAATCACTGCTGCTTTAGCCTCAGGAGTCTCAATTTTCCAACGATAAGATCGTTATATGTTTAACCACGTTTTAGCTTTAGAAAATTACAGCATGTGAATGATACATGTACTAACTGAAGTGCATTCTCTGGAGAGAAGAAAAATGAAGTCCTCAGGGCTTCTGTTTTCCCCAGATCTGAGGAAGAGTTCTGTGTAGTTGGAAAGCTTGTCTCTCTCACCAATAGAAGTTGGTCCAATAAGGTCACCCCTCCCTGGTCTCTCTAGATGTATTAACTTGGTATTTTTGCCCCTTTATTGCCATCGCTTTTGGCTATTTTACAAACCCATTGTTAATTCCTCCCCCCCCCCCCCAAAATGGTTATGGTATGAGTGGGACACACTTTCATATAAGCAGATCTAATTGAGACAAACTAATAAAACCAGGCTCAGTTTATGCCCCTTAGCTGTTTTACCATGCAGAAATAGATTTTTTTTTTTTGAAGGACTGCATATTTAAGTATAATTGGCCTATTTGACGCTTCACATCACCAATTAGATTAGCTTTACTGCATTCATGCCTGACCATTTTGTAACTTTGGCTCATCCTTGAGGGCAGAAACCAAAAGCTGTGCAGCTTGACATGGGTTTTATGCTTTGTGGGTTTTGTTGACTTTTTCATTTTTGTTTGTTTGTGCTGGCATAGGCATGCTAATCTAAATGCAGTGGTGCAAGCTCAGAGTATGGAGATGTTGCAGTTTATCCTAGTTTGCAAAGTGAGAAGTGTCACCATGGCTGTATGGGGTTTTCTTGTGGGACTTCTTTTCTTTCTCTCTTTCTTACCCAATTTTGAGCTGTACCAGTGCAAAATCATGGTTTACACTATGGCAGGGAGTTTGTGATAGGAACTTGCACACACTGTTATATCAGTTTAGCTACACAGGTACAAAAATACTCAGTGCAGAAAAGGCCTTATATCTTCCACTAAAAAAGATGCTTCTTGAATCTTCTGTTATCTAGAGGCTTGCAAGACTGCAGTGCTCTCTCTCTCTCTCTTTTTCTTTTTTTTTTTTTTTTTTTGTAAACTGAACCCTCTTTACTAAAAAGGTTAAAAGGAAACTCCAAATTTTGTAACTTTTGTTACAGCCCATTAAAACATTCGTGGACATAGTTATACGTTTAGTCAAATGTTAGCTGGACTTAAGAAAACCCTAAGGCCGTATATATACTAGAATGTACTGCTTTAATTATACATGTAGAATTTGTACGTTAATAAAACAATGTCTTGACGTTTACAGTTAGTAACTTCGTACATTGTTCTGTCATGCAGCTGTAGTTTGGCCTTTGTCAAAAGACCTTCATATTATTCCATAGGCAGTGGCTGGAGTTAGTTACCTAACAAAACTATTTTGGCTTTGGCAGGAAACCTTGTAACTCTGATATTAAGGCCTCAGTAGAGGGTGCTGTAATCGGACCCATCTTGCTGAACAATGTCTCTTCTTTGTGGGCCTGAACAAGGAGCTTTCATACTGGATTTCTGGGTCTTGTCAGGCACAAACACTCCACGCTGAGTGGGAGGTGAAGCCCAGGAGGGAGAATAGTCAGCCTTAATATCAAAGTAATTGCTTTGGGTAGTTTCAGTACTTCTCTATGCCCTGAACCAGGCAAAGAAAGCTGGGCCAATGCAGAGCTACATGCAAAAGCGCTAAACCTAGAAAAACGAAAATGTTTTGAACAACTCACAAAAATATTGTTAAACACTGTGTACGCAATACAAACTGTAAAATGAGCATGCTACTCTTTAGTTGTAGTATATTAGAGATTCAGAGTATTACCGTTGCTGTCGACAAAAATTTGTCTGACAAAGACATTATCTGAACGGCCCTTTGGAAAGCTGCAGCTGTTAAATGAATCAGAGCTGATTTGCGGATTAAGCCACACTTTCCTGTTGTCATTGCCAAAATAACAGAGCCCCGTTCTTCTTTGTCTGAAGTTAAGCTAGCAAAAGTCACATTTGGCAACTCTACCTGGTCCATTTAATTCATGATTTACTCTGACAAAGAACCTAATTGAAGAAGGCTCACTTGAAAAACATTCACTAATCATTTTGTCAACACAAACGTAGGGGAAATAGCCATTCACACCCCACACAGAGGCAAGACACTGCCCACTTTAACCAATCAAATCATTGCCAGTAGTGGTGTGAATGAATATTTTCTTTGCTGTACCAGCCTCATTGACCAAACACTGAGCCGGCAAATACACCAAAGCTCTCACAAGTGCATTGTGGGACCTCAGCAATTTTTGTTTCTGATCAATACCTTTAAAGTCACTTATGTAAATTGCATTAACTTTTAAAAGGGTGCCTTGTGTTAAGCAGCACATTTCTACCTGAAATGTTACTGACTCTCATTACAGGTAGTACATCACATTGTAGGGAAAATCATTACTGCACTTTCAGTGTATTTTTACTTTGGAAGGTGCCAGCACATATGCACATACAGCAAATGAACAAGAAAATAATGATGAAAAGAAAATGTAAAACTTCAAAAATTGGCAACGGAATTCAGGGTGAAGGGGGTACTAAAGATAGTATCTGTAACTGTTTGTTTTATTTTTTTTAATTGATGGTGCCATATAAACGAATGCTGTATCTTACTGTGTTCTAGTGGCAGCTTTGATAGTGTGTGTGGGTAAACTTGAGACTTGCATGTGGTGCCTGGGCAGGCAGTGTATCGTCTGCCTGCACAACTGCTTTAAAAGCAAAATCCTTCTTTCTCATAAAAAAATAAATAAATAGATGAGATACTTCTCTGAGTAACTGTGACCTTCACTGTTTTTTAAACCTCTGTTCAGCCTTGGAACAGAGTAGAGCACTGTGATTTATTGGCGTTTGTGTCAACCACGCTGGTGGTTCTGTAGATTATGATTCTGTGTTGTCCTACAGCAGGAGGGTGAAGGATGTTTTTCATCTCATGTTAACATCTCATTAAAAAAAGCTAGTCTGGACACTCTCCAACCCTTTGTTTCAGGGCTTGTCTTCACATACAGCGCTTTAGTGGAGACGCTCCTACTCTGACGGGAGAGCTTCTCCTGTCCGTGTAGTGAATCCACCTCCTTGAGAGGCAGTAGCTATGTCGTGGGAAGAAGCCCTCCCATTGACAAAGCACTGTCTACACTGGGGGTTAGGTGGGTTTAACTTTGGCCCTCAGGAGTGTGGATTTTTCACACCCCTGAGCAACTTAGTTTATACCACGATAGGTCTGTAGTGAAGACCTGGCCTCAGGCTATAAATTGTGTGGTTTACCCTCGGAATCATCCTAAGGTCAGAAGGCATAATCAGATCTGTAGTCACTTGCTAGCCCTGTCACTGTCTCTTGTAACATTGGGTATTTCTTAAATGCCTTCATTTTCCTATCTGTATAACTAAAATAACTACTATGCAGGAGTGATGTAGCAATGGCTTTCATTCATGTTTGTTGAACGCTCTGAGATTCGGTGGGAAATGCTAATAGATGTGCAAAGTTTGATTTATTAAAATAATACCATTGAAATGTCTCAATCAGGATTGGCTTCTGTTCCCTCCCCTATTATGAGGAATACCTAAGTTACAGAAGACAACATTTTAAAAGTGACCTGTCTAGGAAAATATTTAGGCTGCTGTATGATATGCAAAGAAGGCCTGAAATGGGGGTGTGATGTGTTGTCTCCCTCCTCTCTCCCCCATAGTCCTCTCTCAACCCTTAATTGAAGGGGTGAGGGTGCTGAATCCTTCGCAAGGCGGACTTCTCTTTCAGTTTTTTTTTTTAATTTAACAGGACTTAACTAAACTCTTGACCCCAAATCTCTGTCCCACAGCTTCAAGCGGTATAAATAAGTCACTTCCTAGTTCACAAGTGTAAAGATGTCCTCTAAAAGATCTCCAACCACCCCTAGCAGAAGGCCTGACAAATCAACCAATGTAGGCGAGACCTGAATGTCAAATGTTAGAAACAAATAAAACAAGCAAACCCTGCTCCCATGACATATGCATGCTCTCACCCCATCTCTCCCCCCCCCCCCCCCCAAAAAAAAGCAGCTCTGTGATTCCTTCAACCTGTGTAGAGAGAAGGGAAGGGTGGCTGGCAGCATCCAGGCCCACAGCTGCAGCAGCACCAAGGCCCCATGGCTGAGCCTGATTTCTGTTCAGACTCTACCTCCACTAGCACTTATAGGAGGGAAAGACTTGCTTGACTTGGGCTGCTTCTCATCTCTTTTCACTTCCCCTCTACACTGCCACCCCCCACCGCCGAAACTGAATTTTAATTACAGAAGTAAGGTGTGGGAAAGGAGAATAAAGCAGTTTTCTTCATAATCTTGTAGATGAAAAATGTGTTGCCTCTGTTAAAATATGAACAGTATAATCTGGCATTTAAACAGGCAGGACTATTTTATATATGCAGCATTCTGCCAAGTGGACTCTTCTAGCATATTAAATAGTTGAAGTACCATCTAAACAGGCCAACAATTGCTTGCATCTGGAATTACTAGAAAACAAAATCTTTGTATATATGTTCCTGTGCGCAGGGAGTGTCACTTCAGGAGCCTCAACCTGATAGACCTCTAAGTGCTACCATAATAATAAATGTTTGAATATTTCTATTTTACAGACTACATTGACTATTTTCAACTAGTCTCGTCATTAATGTAAAAATTAGTCTTGTTTTAGAACTTACAACATTTAAACTCCAGTATTAATCTACTTTTCAATCTTAAAAATTGCTGATCTTAGAAGTGACACCTTGAAAATTCTCTAATGATGTAAGTAACTACAGGTCTAATGCAATACCATTTCAAGTTGCTGAAACGTCTCCCTTTGATTTCAGTGAGCTTTAGATCTGGCTCCAAAGAGGACTGAGTTGGTGGGATGTGGTAACAAGATACTGGGTTAGATTCTGCTCTCATTTGCTTCCCGATAATTTTGTGACTTCAGTGGGGTTAAACTAGTGAGTGTGTCTTATTGAAACACACACACACACACATGCGCACACACACACTCTCTCTACCTACCTACCTACTTACTGACCTACCTACCTTTAGGTGAGAGGAGACTAGCCCATTGAGCCAAGTATCCCCTTCTGGTTGTCTAACCAACTCAAAGTTAGATCTAACTTAATAATGACAAAAATTTGTTTCCTTCTCTATAGTCTTTTTTTTATATATATATATGAGAAATACTGAGGCAATTCTACCAATTCAAGAAAATTGAACAGCTTTTGATGGCAGCCACCCTATGGTTACTTACAGTGTGATCTCTCACAGTGTGACCGGTAGTAAGAGAACACTTACCTTAGGAAAGAGGATGAACTTTGAACAGAAATGCATAGTAACCGTTTTTGATTTTGCTGAGTCTTATTTACTGAGGAAGCTAACAAGTCTCCTGGCCACACCCTTGGACTGTTGCTGCCCTACTGTTGTTAATGGGTGTTTTTCTAAACCCTATGATTGCAGTGATTTGACTATATCTGTTTTTAAACCTGCTTAGTTAGTGGACACACTTAAATCAGTTTTAGCTTAACTTGGTAAACAAGTAAATCAGTAGCCAGCAGGGGTTTCCATCAGTTTAGCTAACCAGATTTAAAAACTAACTTTAGTTAAACTGGTGCAACTTGCCTTCAGAAAAAGGCTAAGTGTGTCTTCTGTTTAGAGGCAGGAAGTATGGGTTAGATTTACAATTTGAATTAGGGGGACCCTATGAACTACTCAGATGCCAGTTTTGGGGAAGAAAGGAGGCGTGACAGCAATCTTTCACTCATGTAAAGCCTAAAAAGTCCTGTGGCAACAGTTAAAATAACAAATAGATAAAATCCATGTAGGTCTAGAAAAGCCTCTGCTTTATATTCTAATACCTGCTATAAAATAACCTTGCCTTTATATTGTGTCTTTACTTTAAATTTTTTACAAAATATGTATGTATTGAGGAAGCACCTCCCGCAGCTCTGAAATGAGCCACATTGGAGGTGAAACATGGCAGTTGTTAAACCGTAATAGCAATGCCTCACTTTAGGACAAGAAATTGAAATTGCAGGGGGGGAATTTGGGTAGAGGAGATGACTACCCAAATTAATAACTGGTCAATGGGAGGTGAAATACCTCCAATTGTTACAGTATGGGGATAAATGTCTGAAATGGCACATTTGATAGTGCAGCATTCTATGGCACCACCTGGGAGCATGGGTTTAGTACAGAATAGTAAGAGTGCCACCTAGCTACATGCTCTAGCACTACGGGTCGTGGTTAGGGATTGGTCTGAATCAATTGACTTAAAAAGTCAACAGGAGTACTTCCATTTAAGTATTTGATCAAAAACCATGTAGTCTCCTGGACTGAAGGCATTGTACATACCTATAGGGCTAGTCTATTGCATGCTTGGGCACAGGCGCGCCGCCAGCTTTTCTGACGCCCTAGGCGGTGGAAGGTGCCTCCCCCCCCCCCCTCAGAGGCTCTGAAATACCGCCGCGGTCGCCGCCCCCCCAAGTTGTAGTGCCCTAGGCGACCGCCTAGGTCACCTAATGGGTTGCGCCGGCCCTTCTTGGGCAAGCACACTTTATTAAAATCCTTTTCTGTAGTGGAGGGTGTCCAGCTGTTGGAAAAAGTTGTCATGCAGTCTTCTGCATCCATGTTTGACTACTTCTTTCCAGCAGCATTGTTGCCAGCCAGGGTTTCTTTTGTAATGTGCCCAGAGTGCCTTAAGAAACGGACCAAGAGAAAGGGCTAAAAATGCTTTTAGGGACACACATGCATAAAGGCTACAGAACGGTAATGGCAGCTCTTTATAGAACTGTTTTTTGGGAAAAAGAGGAAAAGATCACAAATGTTTTCAGTCTTTTATGTTTCTCCCCTGATAGGTGGCCTGAAATCTTGAATGTCAAAATGTTTTGACCATCTCTAGGTTCTTAATTTAATAAGTTCTATATATGACTGAGGAGTTATCCTTTTCTGGTAGCCGAAGACTTGCTTATACTATAGCAAATCTTGCTTTGCTGGAGCCAATCTCCTGCTAACTTTTACCAGATCCTAGCCATCCCACTCACAAAACAAAAACTACTCCAGAGTTTCCTGGCTTTGATGTTGCTTCTGTAGCATTTGTGTACACGGCAATGCTATAGTGTGAAGAATCTTGCAAAAACACCAGCTCTTACACCCAAGCATTGATACTGGTGGAGTGTTCAAGGCGGTCAAAGTAAAATTGGGGAACATTCTGATGGGCTGGCTCTGCCATATAAGAATGGATGGGGGGAAAGATGGTGAATCTGAAGACTGCAGTCCCCATGATTGCTTTAAAAATAAATGGCATAACTTTGTTGGTTTTTACTGTTGTACATATTTCTGAAAAGCTGAAGAAAGTCTCAGTGTGCGTGTTTTGCTATTGCTCATGTCCATCAATGCACTGAACATGCTTATAACTAAGTTGCTCTATTGAGGATTGTCACTAACTTTTTACTAGAGTATTGATATGGAAGAAAGAACCAAACCATTATTATTAGAACAAAGTACCTGAGAGTGCTTTCTCCTGAGAGAGTGGTAATCTCACAGTGTTTCTAAAGTGATGGAGCAGCATCCTAGTGACTAAGCTGATCTTAGAATTACAGGACAAACATGAATCTATCACAGGAGTGGCCAAACTTACTGACCTTCCGAGCCGCATACAATAATCTTCAGAAGTTTCAGAGCTGCAGGACGTGCACAACCTGCCCTGTGGGACGGCACCTGCTAAGGTGCAGTTCTTCTGGCCCACCGCCCCCTTGTGGGGCTGAAGCCCTTAGATTCCCCTCCCTGCAGGGCAGAAGCCCCTAATCCTCCCACCTTGCTGCAGGGCAGATGCTCCGAGCTCCCCTCCCTCCCCTCCCCCCATCTGGTAGGCAGAGAATGGAGAGTGCGTGCGGGGTCCATGAGCTGCACTTTAACTGTAAAAGAGCCGCATGTGGCTCACAAGCCACAGTTTGGCCACAGCTGATCTGTCACATCACTGTTCGTCTACTTTCCTCCATCAAACTGAACTAGCAGGTTGCTTATTATGCAGAAGTTATTTACTAGATAGTAGGAGGAAAAAGACTGGTCCAGTGGCTTTGGTGAACCATGGTTTTAATGGTGTTAGTTTACAGATGTCTCATAGATAGTCTTAAATATTAGTGGGAAAGGCCTTGGGTGGACTGTTTCTGATACCACCTGGTTCAGAGGGAAAACTATAAATCTACATATTTTAAAAAGTACTTTATAGACCAGGGGTCGGCAACCTTTCAGAAGTGGTGTGCTGAGTCTTCATTTATTCATTCTAATTTAAGGTTTCACATGCCAGTAATACATTTTAACGTTTTTAGAAGGTCTCTTTCTATAAGTCTATAATATATAACTAAACTATTGATGTATGTAAAGTAAATAAGGTTTTTAAAATATTTAAGAAGCTTCCTTTAAAATTAAATTAAAATGCAAAGCCCCCCTGACCGGTGGCCAGGACCCAGGCAGTGTGAATGCCACTGAAAATCAGTTCGCGTGCCACCTTTGACACACGTGCCATAGGTTGCCTACACCTGTTATAGACGTTACTGTAGATTTTTAAAAAAATTACTCCAAAGAGGTTATGCTGCATATCCTTCTCCTAAGTCAGGTCCTGTAATAGAGACTTTGGTGAACTGAGACATTGTAGGCTCTCTCTTAAAGGGACTGGAGTTCCATCTTAAAGGCCTTCTCTTCTTTGCTTAAAAAACCCCAACAAACCAAACCAAACCGAACCCCACTGATATCCAAAGCAAATGGCCGATTGATGGCCACTAGAATAGAGCAAATGGTTTTGTTGTTGTTGGTTCAGTTCATGTCATCCATGACCTCTCCCTTTTTAGTTTTTAGGGTAATCGCTTTGAAGCTAAAATTACTGGAAACTTTTAATCACTTAAAAAGTTTCCAGTAATTAAACTTGTAGAAACTAATTACCCGCTCTTTACTTAGTACTCGTTTTGTCACTTAATTGTGTGTGGTCATCTTCTCCCCCCCACATTCCCCCAATACGCTTTTTATTTATTATGAATAGTCATTAATCTGTTAACATGAAAGCTGTCTGCATGAGGTGGCTCTAATACTTTAAGTTCTCTTGAAGTGAAAGGGAAGGGAATAGCTAATTGTTTTCTGAAACTTGTTTTGTTTTTAAATATCTAACTCTCTCAACAAATTAACACATGCAAAGAATAGAGACTGATGTGCAGTGCATTTTCCTTCTTGTTATGTCTGTGTTGGTTTTTATGCACTGCTGCGGGTTTGTTTGTTTGTTTTAAGATTAGTTGTATGATCCTTATAGGGTGGCTGGCATGCCCCTGTCAACTCTGTTGTTCAGTTACTTTTTGAAAGAAACAGAGAGAAAATCATTTGTTGACAGTGGAGCTGGATAAATTACCAGACTTCTGAATTGCATTGTATTACGAAACAGTGTTTCCTTTTGGTAAACCACAATGTTGTTAATAAATGAAATCCTAATCACTATAACTTTGCTTTGTAGTTTTTCCAATCTGAGAATTTACCCTCATGGATTAGTATTGGTGGATCTGCAGAGCCACAGCGATGATATGAAAGGAAGAGATGAAATTGATCATGTAAGTATACCGTTAGCCATCTCAAAGCACATAAAAGAAATCCTAGCAGCTTCTTTGAATATGTCAGGGTGGATCCTACTATAGGTTCATGTGTCCACAAGATCTGAGTCTTTTAAATAGCAGTGTCTGTTGGGGCTGGCCATGCATCCTGTTACGTCGTTGTCCTCTCATGCAAGAGTAAAAGTGGCTGCCACCCTCCCCTTGCCTCTTACCACCCGTGGCAACAAAATAAAACCATGGCGTCCAACCCACTACCTCTTAATGTTGGGTAAATCTTCTGCCTAACTCAGTCTACCTGATTTAGACTCAGGAACTAACTAACTAACTTACTCTCTCTGTGTATATATACACATACTTGCTCTAGTATATTAATAGAACAAAATCTTTCAGGATGTCTTTTTGTGGCCATATGAGGCTGCTTAGGACATTTTATCTAGATAGGTCACCAGAAGGCTGGTGTACCTCTCCCTCCAGATATGAAGGCCCACTCCACCAGGGCACAAACAGTGTCTTCTGCCAGTTTCAGGGATATCTGCAAGGCAGCAGTGTGGAGTAAACCACTGACTTTTGTCAAGCTTCATGCCCTTAAGTTAGCAGCCAGGTCAGATGCCCAGTTTGGGAGAGCTGTACTGCAACTGCCGTTGAACTGAAGCACCTTATTCACCATCCAGAGGTGACGCTGCTTAGTGGTAGTGCAACCTTCCACATGCTGCTGTGTCTTAATGCCAAGTTGGAGAATCAACTACCTTTTTACTTAGAGAGAGAGCCTCTGTATGCCCATTTGATCCTTGGCCTGCAGGCTGATATTGTCAATAAATGTGCCAATTGTGATCGTAGCTGCTGTAATGTGGATACTGTTCACTAGGAATTGGGCTAAGACTGCTAACTTCACATTGGCTTCTTATTGTCATAACATTGACCAGATCTGTATTGGTAACTTACAAGTGAAAGGCTGTGTGTCATTACTTTCCTCTTGAGATACCCAGTGTAACAGGGTGTGTAAACACCGCACTGAAAGGGCCAGGGCCAGTGTGGGCTCTGTGTGCTAAGGTAGCTATGCCAGTCATGCATGGTAAAAAGGAAGTTGCCGTCAGCAAGGAGGAAGCCCTGAGAAGGAAGTGGCTGCTGAAGCATTAGGAGGAACCTCCCAATGCCAGAGATCCTACACCTCCCTTGCTTCTCCTCCTCCCCCTCTCCCCCCCCCCCCCCCCCTCTGCGAGGAGTCAGGTGAAGCCCAGGAGAGAGAGACTGGCTTGGCCACCTGGCCAAGAGTCCATAAAGCTGCTACCCAGGCACTCCCAAAGTAAGGTGGTGCTACTGACCTCTTTCAAACTCAGCCTCAAGCCTAACCCCGTCCTTCCATCTAAACACAAATTGTGTTAACCCAGGGCTTGGACCCAGGCTCTCAGGCTTGGACCCAGGCTCTCAGGACTCCACGAGCCTGAGCCAAGCCAGGATTCAGGGTTCGAGACCTGTTGCTTTACAGGGTAGACATAGCCCCACTGGACTTGTCCACCAAAGGCATTCCATGCTCCCATGTGCTGACTTTCTTTGTCCTCTTGACAGTCATGTGTGGTGGTCACTCATGGTTTCCCACACTACACCATGAACCAAGGGTTAGAGGGGCCATGTGTTGGGAGGGTACTAAGAAAGTTGGGTGGCTGGACTCAGGCCCACATAATGCAGTGTAGATGCTGGTTGGGACCCAGGGTTCAACAATTCCTAACCTGGGGTTACAAATGAGTGTAGACACTCAAGCCGTAAGTTAACAAACTCATGGACTGCTAACTGGAGTTCTGCTGGCTCTGGGCTTTTACCTGTCGGATATATCTTCTCAGCAATTAAACATCTGTGGCTGGCTGGGTCAGATGACTTGGACTTGTGGGGCTGTAAAATTTCTGTGCAGACATTCAGGCCCAAGCCTGATCATCTGTACTGCAAGTTTTCAGCCCTGCAAGGCTGACTCAGGCCATTTGACTCGGGCTTATGGGGCTCGGGTTGCAGGGCTGATAAATTGTGGTGTAGGAGGTGTTCTAGCTCAGGCTGCAGCTTGAGTCCTGGGACCCTCCCACCTCACAGGGTCCTAGAGTCCAACAGCCAGCCTGAGCTGGAAGTCTGCACTACTGTTGAACAGCCCCACAGCCTGAGCCTGGCGAGCCCAAGTCAGCTCGCACGGGCCAGCCACGGGTGTCTAATTGCAGTGTAGACATACCCTAAAAGGCTGGGGGCTTGGCTGGGCTGACCTGACCTCGGGGTGATAATTGGGCATGGCCAGGGGCCCCAACCCAGCTGTATAGACACCACAGGGAGACTCTTTTGACACCTTATTTAACACTATTTCAAATTACTGTATTGTGGGTGGGGAAGTGTATTTCTGACCTTTGTAAACTCAACATCTTTCATGTTTCTTACAGCTACTAAATAAGATAGAAGAAAAAATGAAAGAGTTGTTTCACAGCAGTATCAAAAGGGTAAAGCGGTATGTTTTTTTTAATGTATCATCGCCTTTTAACTTGATTTACATTAACATTGAAAGTGAGTCAAATCCTGCTTTGTTACACAGGTATAAATAGGGCCTAATTCTTCTGAAGCCAGGGAATCACTCTGGATTGACAGAGAATTTGGTTTTGATCCTGTAGTGTAGTGGACAGGTCTGTGGACATACCTTTTGATTTACTGTTAATTTTTGTTTCTAATCCTCAGATTTATTCAAACAGATATGTAAATATATTTTTGTATACTCATTTGAAAATTTCATATGGCAGTTAATTTCTACAATAAATTACCTGTTCAAAGAAACACTGTCAAGCTTGGTAGGTGCAAAATTGACTTTTTTGTATCTAGCAAATTCCACGACTTTTTTTTAACTGAGAGATTTTTGGTTCCCAGACACATTCTATAGTGCTGTGTTGGAGTTTGTAAGAAAACGCAGTTTTAAGTTTCTAAGAGGCTATTAAAATCAGCAATAATAAATTATTGCCTGTATAAAAAACTGTAAATAGTCAGTGTGTGTTTATATATATATATTAGTGGGAGCATGTCTGCTTTTTCAGTTCCTATAAATGTGGTGGTTTTATTTCAGAATTGATAAATATCGCCACTAGGCTTGTTAAATTGTGTATAGCTTAAGCCATTGTGTAATACTAATCCTTTGTATACTATGTAATAATTATGGTGCATGAAGAGAGAAAGGGAATCCAAAATGAAGAAAAAGTAGTCTGAAATATTTTCATAACAATTGAGTTGAATAAATAAAAAATTGGAGAAAATAGCATTTTAATTTGTTTGATATTTTGATGTGCTCAAATGGTGAGGCTATCTTGTCCATGTGTGTTAATTTTATAAGGATAGCAAAGGTCTTTCACTCTGGACGCAGAACAGCCAGAAATTGCAGTTCCTGATTTTTTTTTTTTTGCTTTCTCGTATTTGTGCATGTGTGTGTAATATATAGATTTTTTATTTTTTTACTTTCTCCCACCGTGTATTGCCATCTAGTGTCTCTCAGAAGGTATAATTTTGATTTTTGTCCTTTAGAATCACTGGAAATTCAAAAGATGAATTCATTTATTTTTTCAAAAAGCATAATTCTCCTCAATAGGAAACAAATTAAATCAGTGTTTATGCACAGACGCATAACAAAAGCATTTTGATCTGTTGGTGTCACCTTAACGTGAACATTGAATGTGAATTTGTCTTTTTAAAGCTAACTCATTTTTTAAAACTGAACTTATACTCGATTAAGAAATTGTAAAATGACTTATTAGATTCATCCAACTTTGAGGCTACATATCTGAGCCAGACTTTCAGAAATTAATGCAAATTCTGGTGAAAACATCCAAATGTGTTTCACATCTACGTTAAGAATAAAGGCAGACAGTACTTAAACTTGTTTGGTGTCTTTTTGCCCATGTTCTGCATTTGTGTTATTAATTTCGGTTTCTAGTTTCAAATTAAGTGTCTAGTGTTACACAAATCCTCTTCCCTGCTATAAAAGACTGATTCACACACAGGTTTTGCTAGAATAGTGCTAAATTAAAGTATCAACACCCAGATTCTCCTGTAGACACTAGCAATCCTTGTATATTTGACTGCTCGCTAAAATATTTAAAATAACCTTCATGACATTACACACAAATTGGAATAACTTTGTATACAGTGCAATCTTACTGAATACAAGAAAAATGTAAAAATCACATTTGCAGATTTTTATTTTTTTGTATGAATACTATTTGGATAGTATTTTCTTGCAAAATCGTAGATTAAACATGTATTTGAGTAGGTGTCCACTACATTCAGTTATGTAGTACTGCGTTCCTAATGATGATAAGAAAATGTTAAGTACTATGGGGGTGGGAGAGCATCTCTCATGTACTGCATTTATGCTAAATTAAAGGAGAATGAGGAATGTTTGTTAACTTTCAGATTGAATTGTGAATAGTTTTTGTTTTTCCCTTCTTTAGATTGCCAGCAATTGTGAGAGGAGAAGCCATTGATAGATACTGGCCCACGGCTGATGGGCGTTTGGTAGAGTATGACATAGATGAGGTTGTTTATGATGAAGAGTCGCCTTATCAGAATATTAAAATTCTACATTCGAAACAGTTTGGGAATATTCTTATCCTCAGTGGGGATGTTAGTAAGTATGGTCTCTTTACAATGTGCTGTTGGTCTGAAGCTGTAGGTTATTTGGATTCTATCTTATCAGAACACACCTTTGTAAGTTTCCCATGGATGTTGTGTGGAGTTATTGGAGGGAGGGAGGGAATGAGTGAGAGAGAGAGAGAGAGAGAGAGAGAGTGTGTGTGTCTGTGTCTTAAAGGCATTTTTTTCAAAGTATCAAACAAAGTATCAGAGAATAGTGAAGAGACCTCTCTTATATTTATTTAACCCTTTCCCAGTCTATGCAACCTCTGACAGTTACTTTAAGGGACAGGAAAGCAAACTCAGTCATCCATCTTCTAAACAACTGCCCATTATTTTAAAGGACTAATGAAATGATTTTCCCTAGTCTGCCTTAGGGTTTCATAACCTTGTTAGTTGGCTTATTTTTCCCTTTAAAATATTTGGGCCTTTGGCCACTTGCTTTCTCTTTGTTAACTGATTTTCTTTGGTTGAGGCCAGCTAGGGGCAGCCAATTAGCGGTCTCAACCTCCCCATCAATACTACTACTTCTTCGAGTGCTTGTACTTGTCCATTCCGATTTAGGTGTGCATGCCCTGAGCACAGCTGTCAGAAATTTTCCCCTAGTTGGCTCAGCTCTGGCGCCTCCTGGTGCTGCGTGAACATAGAACCGATATAAGGGGCCCCGCTGAGCCTGCGGTCTTCAGTTCCTTCTTACTGCCCGTGAGGGCTGTTGGAACTGCCCTCTTTGCCTTTGCAAAGTGCCTTTAGTGGTTCTTGCTATAGTTTTCCTGTACATAGTTTCTTAGTCTAGTTTTTAGTTGTTTTAGTGTAGTAGGAGTAGGGCTCTTTTCCATGCCCGGAGCGGCTGTCCGTTCCTCCCCCAGTACCAGGGCATGCCTCGGTCACTGGGGCTTAAACAGTGTGCTTCCTGTGGCAAGCCTAGGCCTACCAGCGACCCTCACTTGAGTTGTCTCAAGTGTCTGGAGGAGGGCCACAGGAAAGAACACTGCCAGATCTGCCGTGATTTCAAACCCCTCTGGTGTGCTTTGCAGGCATCGTGAAGACATATATATATATCTAATAAAATGATAGCCCAGGGAACTGCTCAATTAACTGAGGTGTAAGAAAAAGTCAGTGAATTAGCAGAGGGTATGCAGTAATGCCCCCACCTGCAATTGGCTGCTTGCGGTCACATCTGCACAGAGTTCATTGACTCTAATGGGGTCATCATGCAGATCTACCCATGCAGAGTAAATGATGGGATGGGGGCGGAAGTAGCCGTAAAAATTCCATGCCGGGAAAGCCCTTAGTTCTGGCATGTCCTCACTTTGGAGAGCTGGACTTTATAACATTAACACTTGTAAGCATGTTGGTTTTTTTTGTTCTGGAAGAATATAAAATCCATGCTGGTTTTCTCACAGACAATACACAGCATTGCTTTAAGATGCATCTGGTCTACTGTATTTAGTGATTAATGACTTAAAAATGCAAAGCTTCTGACCAACTTTCTCTTTGTTCCTTCTAGATCTGGCAGAGAGTGACTTGGCGTATACGCAAGCCATAATGGGCAGTGGGAAAGAAGACTACACTGGGAAAGAAGTGCTGATCCTAGGAGGTGGTGATGGGGGTATACTATATGAAATAGTCAAACTGAAACCAAAGATGGTCACCATGGTGGAGATATCCTTTCAACAAATGACCATTCATTTTAATAATACAGCATACTCTTCCTTTTGTATCTTGGGACCTCAAATTAAATGTCTCGTATATGAACTTGTGTTGGGAGACTGGCTCTCTCTAAGCCAAAAAATAGGCATGGTTTTAGACCCAATCACTGCAGCATGCAGGCACTGACTGTGAGATTTGATCCTGGCCATGGAATATATAGTTCCAAGTTCCTAATCCAAACCGTAGCTCTGGGACAGCATTTTCTGCACTTTGAGCTGAATCCCGGTTTTCTTATTTAGGTAACTTAAAGCCATTGATGTCAGTGGGAATGTCACCTGATTAAAGACTTCAGGATTTGGTTCTTAATGATGATGGCACATGTGTCTACCGTATCCTCTTTCTCAGATATCAGTTAAAGAAAATGATCCAAAGGTGGCTTCATAAATAAGATTTCAAAGTTCCATTTTCCAGATATGATTTGCTGTTAGTCACTGTACATAGGAAATTTCATTAGCTATAAACCAAAATAATTATCATCATCATTGTACTAAAACATTACGCTTTTAAAATGTATGGTAAATTATGGTGCCAACAGTGCTGGTTGGAAAGAATTTTTTTTTTTAATATAAATAATATCTTAAACCTCTAATTGAGGTTGGGAATTAATTCCTAAACCTAGATGTTGCAGGAAATTATATTACTATTACTATTCCTCCATAAGTTTGACTGTATCTCTTTGATAAAGGGGAAAAAAACCCCAAAACTTTGGTTAATAAAAGGTGAACAGAATTTAATGCTCCTTAACAAACATCAAACATTGACCAAATGGTGATCGACGGGTGTAAAAAATACATGCGTAAAACATGTGGAGATGTATTAGACAATCTTAAAGGAGAATGCTATCAGGTAATTTATCTGTTACCTTCATTGCAAGTAACATCTAGATTTAGATCTGGCATGAATTGTTTTGGGAAGTTTTTTGTATGCCATCTGGCTTAACATTTTCTTTCCTACTATTTTAGGTTTAATCCATATCTGCATTTCTGAATCAGAGTATATTTTGCACGAGGGTTTAGATTAAAAACACTGATCCATTAATTTTGAAATATTTAACTCTCCATCTCCAAACCCACTCTGCTTTTTTAATATTTACAACTCACACTTGGAATAATAAAGAAACTTGAGGCATAATAATGCATATTGCCATCTCCAAACCTTGTTAGTAGCTGAGTGAAAATAGGTAATATTAATATAAAAATAGAGTGTGGTATCTAATATCTCCCAGTATAAACTGTCTGAGAAGTAATGCAAATCATAAACTTAAATCAATGCTAGTGCATCATTCAGAATCTCAGGTATAGTTCACATGATTGGGGGGTTAATTTAGTTTTATCTGTGCTATTATTTGCTTGAAATCTGTTGGCAAATTCTATTCATATGAGTAAATATTCTATACCTCCTCCCCATTGGAAAAAAGAAGAAACAGGGTTACTGAGAAGGGTATGTAACATATCTCGTCTGTCAGAGCAGGTAAACTAGCCCATATCTACTGGATCATAGTTCGGTATCTGAACTGCAAGGTTATTCTTCCTAATGACACATCCTTGAACACTAGCTAGTTTTCTTGGAGAAAAACTAGCAAAAATTGCATGATATTTTGTGTGTGTCAAGTGCCGTTCATCCAAGGATCTCAAAACTTGCAATTATCTTGTGAGGCTATTAACTACTTCCCCATCTACAAAATTGGGAATAACAGAGGCACAAATGATCTAAGTGGTCACCCAGCAGTCGGTGACAGAGCCGGGAATGGAAATTCTGGTTCGCTGCTGCATCACTCTGCTGCCCCATCCCCCCAGCATTGCCTTCTATATGGAGATATAAAAAGCTAAGATTAGAACCTTATGTTAAAGTCAGGCTTAATTCTGACCCTTTTCCCTATTTTAATTCCTATACATCATATTAGTCTAGTCAGTTTAAGAGGATTTTGATCACTTATTAAAACAATAATTTTTTAGGTTCTAATAGAAGACTGTGTTCCAGTACTGAAGAGGTATGCCAAAGAAGGAAGGATGTTTGATTATGTAATTAATGATCTGACAGCTGTTCCAATCTCCACATCTCCTGAAGAAGGTTAATTCTTTGTTTATAGTAACTGTTTTTAACACTTTGCTTTCTTGACAGTTTGCAGCAAAATATTATTTTGGGGGTTAAAATGAGGGGGATTTTTTTTACCTTATGTGATGCTTCTTGGGGGTACCCTGGGCTGTGAGGAACTTTGCTGCCGCTTCTGCCCCACCCCCTGCCCCTCCTGGCTTCACCTTGAGGAAACCTTGTCTGTACCTGCCATGGGTCAGCTCCCCAACTCCATGGGCAACACAAGCACACTCGTCTAGGCCTACTCAGCCCTGCTGACATTCTGCAGGTTAGTGAAAGGCACACTCCAACTCCGGAGCATCTGTCTGGATTGCCTAGCTCTGTGGGGCTCTTGGGTCACAACTAGTTCTATCAAAAGCTAAATAGCAGAGTGCAGCGATGGGGTACATCTACACTGCAAAAAAACGCCAAAACAAAACCTGTGGCAGTGAATCTCAGCCTGGGTCATTTGATGCAGGGCTAAAAATAGTGTTGATGTTCCCACTTGGGCTGGAGCTCAGGCTCTCAGACCCCCGCCCTCCCGCTGTGGGTTTCAGAGCCTGAGCTCCAGCCCAAGTGGGAACATCTGCACTGCTATTTTTACCCCTGTAGTGTGAGTCTGAGTCAGTTGATGTGGGCTCTAAGATTCTGCCATGGCTTTTTTTCCCCTGCAGTAGTGTAGACATATATCCACAAGTACGTCGTTCCCCCCCCCTCCCCCCTTTTCTGGATGTTGGTGGTGACAGGGACCTAGTCACTGCACAGCAGTGAAGCCAACTGTACACTTACTAAGAGTTTATTTCAGTCATGTCAGAGTCTCATTCAGGGGTATGTGGGGTGGTATTCACAGCAGTTTCTATAAGTAACATGCTCTTTTGAGACAAGAGATGTTCTCATAATTAGGAGCACTAGGAAGAAAAGTAAGGGGTGGGGGGAAAAGAGTGCACATGCATGCAGGTGGAGAGAAGAATTGTGACGATCAGGACTTCTAAATTTTAGCATTCAGTTCCTGAATTGGGAGAAGGAGGAAGTGAGAAGTACTTTCCTTGCAAATTTTGAAGTAAATGTCATAGCAGGATCTTTATTTTCCCCCACCTCCACTTCTCGAGTTGAATTTAAACAGTACAGCTAGTTTATAAACTATGGAAGACTTTGGAAACACAAATCTGTTTTTTACAGCTTGCCATAGATTTGTGACCTACAGAACTTGAATGTACATTTTCTTTAATTGGGTCTTATGAAATTGGGGGACACACTATATTTTATGTTCTCAGGAAGGGAGATATGTTTTATGTTTTTGAAAATAAATATAATAGTGTCGCACTATATTTGAGTTGCTGCTCTAGCATGTACGTTTTTGGAGCATTTTTTGCCCAGATTTCTTTTCTCTTTGGAGCATTTCTTCCCTCTCCTTCCTCCCGCCCCCCAGGAATTTACTTCCTCTCTGGGTGATGGTACAATATAAACTACTGTACTCATACTGTAAGTTTTGGCAATTATTTTATACAGAACCCAGAAGTATGCTGAGCTCTGCTTGAAGACAGCCACTGCCTTAAATAGCACCAAGACTCAGACCTTGATCTTGTAGTTTACCCCATCAGGCACATCCCTGAACTCATGCACAATGAACTGCATGATCGGGGCCTATATTTAGCTATGATGCAGTGAATGATTACAGCAATGTCCTTCCTCATTCCAGTGTGAGTGCCACTGAAAATCAGCTCGCGTGCCGACTTCGGCACGCGTGCCATAGGTTGCCTACCCCTGCTTTGGAGTAATAATTTTTAGGCTTTTGTATATTAGAATACATTTCTAAAAGGTCAATGTTTAAGCTTCTGATTTTTATTTTTAAAATACTGCTTTTGTTTCATATCAGCCCAGATATCACGTAGAGAAAATTGTGCGAAAGAGGATTTTTATAGATTGTTTAAAAACATTTTTTGGAGAATGCAAACGTTTGATATGTTTAGATTCAGTGTTACTAGTACCAACTCAGGGCATTTTTCGGCTATATTTGGATTACAGTCCAGATGACTCATTACACTGAGTAGGGGGGATACAGTATGCAGGCAGACTAGGGAAATACCCTTTTGTATTTCCCTAGTCTGTATTTTGTCAGTAATATGGAATAACTGCAAAAGACCCTGCCTTTCAGTGCATATTAGATAAAGATGGGTTGATTTCATAGCACAGCATGAAAAAACTGTCTCCAAACATTCTATAATGGCTCCTGGTCCTAATTCTACTGGTTGTTGTTGTTTTTTTTAACTCCCATGCTGTTGCTTATTCCTTGATTGATATTTTTGGGGGGCGGATAAATCCAATAGCAGCCCCCAAGCAAGACAGACAAAAAGCAAATATGGAAGGTTGCTGAGCAAGTCTGAAAGTTGAGGTAGTTTTTTTTCAAAACAGTTGAGGACTTCAGAATTATTATGTGCTATATCACTATTCTATTAAAATATGGATATGGAACACTTTAGGGAACATACGATACCTTAACTATGGAGAATAGAATTTTCCTGGCAGAAGACACGGTGTGGATGGAATGGCTAGAAGAAGTTGAAGTCTTATTGTGCTGTATGTTGAAGGACAGCAAGATCTCAATATTTTCATTAGGTGGCGCTATTTTAGATTTCTCTCCAGTAATGCCTTCAAGATGACAGATAACTATTGGCTTGAGTTGCCGATTGCAGTTATGCTTGCGAAACAAGTTAAACCTTCATGAGGGTTAGTTTAATGCCTGCATCCAATGACTTAAAGAATCACCATTACATTCTTTCTCCTGCATATTTTTCTTATTTTCAGGACTCTGGAGCTTTTCATCCTGAACTGCTTACCAATATGCACCTGGCAGTGTGAAAAATTAGAACTGAGGGGGGAATGTCACTTACGCATCTAACCTCCGTAGTTTAGGATTGCATCCTTGCTTCCTCTGTGCCCTTGGCTGAGTGGAAACTGCATTACCTTATTGGTAATGAAATACTTTTCTATTTGCATTCTGGGCTTAAAAAGTCCAGTTACTGGCATTGAAGACTTGATTTTTTTTTTCCTGAAATTTTCTTTGTTTACCACTTTAGTTTGACTTTAAGCACAGTCAGCTGAATAGTGGGAACTCATGAAAATAAGTGTGGGAATTCACACTACAAGCTATGCAAAGTCTCTCAGAAATTCTAAAAAAACCTGACAAAAATCCCAGGAGCCCAAGTGCTGGTAATCAACACTTTATTTAAACTAATGATAGAGAAAAATAATCATCCCGCTGAAATACTCAGCAGCAGTGCTTAAATATTAGTTATGTAATGCTTAACAAGCCACTAGTACTTGAAGATTCTAATTCATTCTTTATATCCAGATTCTACGTGGGAGTTTCTACGATTGATTCTTGACCTTTCAATGAAAGTCCTGAAACATGATGGAAAATATTTCACGCAGGTATGACACTGTGATTAAAAGAAATAATTCTACATTCCTTCTCTATATATAGTGACTTACATTTTCAGATCCTGAAAAAATACTGGCTGACTTTTTCTTTAATATATTGCTAGGGATATTTATATGAAACATGGTCTTTGCTGCTGCTGACTCATTTGTTTCTGGTGGTGCATGTTCTCAGCTGAGGTCATAGTGTATTTGTTTTGACATTTATAAACACTTCTTCAGGAACTAGTTGGCTTGTCACAGAGGATTATGGCTTCAAGTGGTGTTTAAAAAAGCAAGAATTGGTGAATTGTTAAACAAAGAACCATATTCATGCCAGTGGCTCTAGTAATATAAACAAAAGATGAAAACTTATGTTGTCCATAAGGCATGAGTGAGTTGAAAACTGACTTACTGGATGCTGAACCAGCAATAAATGGAGAGTTAATAATAAAGAACACCTCCCCATAGTATGTTTAGATTGCTAGCTCCAACTTCAAGGACCAGATTTGCAAATATAAATTTTTGCCTGCATTTTTTCATCCACAAAATTAGAGGCAACTTTTGAAAACCTGGTCTAATTTTGGCACTTGTAAAAACACTTCAGGTGAAGACAGTGGCAAAACTCTGATTTCCAAGGGCCCATTAATGTTGAAACCTTTGGCCTAATATTTATTAACTTAAAGTTTTTAAAAAATATAAAAGCCCTTTAATATATTAACTGATGTAAAACCACTTCAAGTGTAATTCTAATCAAAATTTCACTGGAAGAGACTTTTTAAATATTGTGATGCTTGCTCGGGGTGCCCCAAACCATAAGCCACTGTTACCCCTCTGCCTCAGCAAGAGAGAGTTTTGCTGGAGCTTTAACTGTGTGTCAGCTCCCTGCCATACCAGTGTGTCCACCTCACCAACAAACTCCTTGAGATTCTGTCAGTCGTAACCTAGCTTTGCAGGTAACATTCAGTGAACCCCAGTTCCCAAACCCCCAGGAGAGCGTTCCTCTGCAGTATCCAGCTCTGGATATCACTGGACGTTCACAGAAATCACCAAGTTTACTGCCTCTAAAGAGACAGTGCGTGCACCAGCCTGTTAATTTAGCTGAGGATCCACACTTTAATGCACAACACGGGGATGATTTTCTGATAAAACCAAAAGTAAGTCTATTAATAAGAATAGTGATGTAAGTGAGAGTAAGCAAGGATAATAGAAACAGAAAATGGTGACAAAAATAAAACACATTTTCTAGTGTCTAAAATTTAACAGATTACAATCTTGGTCTCAGGCAATTTCACTGTTACAGTCAGATCAGTGTCTTTAACCCACCCACCTTTCACAGATTTCTGTGTTCATTAAGTGATGGCTTCTTGGTTCTCTTTATACTTCTCCAAACTCACTGTTTTGTCTCCAGAAGCAGGATGACCCCCTGCTGTTCATCTCATCCCCCTGTTGACTCATATGTAAATGGAGTTTCCATTGTTTTGGTTCCATATTGCCTTATTTACATTAGGGAGAGGGAGATAGCTACCTTCCCTCCGGTCTGAGAGAAACCCTTTGTCTGATCAGACTTGAATGCACAATATCAATAAGTATCCATGCTTCCTCACAGTGTTAATACATACATTTCACAATGATATTCATGATCAGTGTGTTGCTGGCTTTCATAAAAGACCTTACTTAATACACATTTATACAGTAACTCCTCACTTAGAGTTGTCCCGGTTAATGTTGTTTCGTTGCTGATCAATTAGGGAACATGCTCATTTAAAGTTGCGCAATGTTACCTTATAACGTTGTTTGGCAGCTGCCTGCTTTGTCCACTGCTTGCAGAAAGAGCAGCATGTTGGAGCTAACTGGTGGGGGCTTGGAACCAGGGTGGACTGGTAGCCCTCCTATCAGCTTCCTGCTCTCTCAAGTTCCCTGTGCAGCAGCCGCCCAACAGGCTATCAGTTGCCGGCAGTTCAGCTGTCCCTCCCCCCTCTGCCTTGGAGCTGCTCCCGGGAGCCTCCTGCTTGCTGTGGCGGGATGGAGGGGGGCACTAATATCAGGGTGTCCCCCTCCCCCTGCCACCTGCTTATCCTATCTCCATAGAGCAGGGGGCGGAGGGACAACAAGACAGGGCTCAGGACAAGGGAGGGAGCTTGCAGGCAGTAGCTGCTGTCTCAACTTCCTGATCTAAAAAGGTAATGTACTTAGAGTGGGGTCAGCATACTTAAAGGGGCAATGCACGTCTCTCTCACAGGGTGTGTGTCTCTGTCAGCCATGCTGTCTCCCCTCCCTGCATTCGTGCTGCCTTGTAGAGTGTGGGGCTACATTAACAACAAGGTGTTAACCCTTGAGGGCTCAGCCGAGTGCTAGTTCATCATTTAGCAGTAAGGCATTCCCTGGGAAATATCCCACCCTCTTCCACCTTTTGACTTCACCACCTCAACCAAGCTTCATAATCATCATTGTTGTGTACAGTATTAAATTGTTTGCTTAAAACTTATACTGTTTTTATACATATATAATACAGTCTTTTGTCTGGTGAAAAAAATGTCCCTGGAACCTAGCCCCCCGCCATTTACATTAATTCTTATGGGGAAATTGGATTTGCTTAACATCATTTTGCTTAAAGTTGCATTTTTCAGGAACATAACTACAACATTAAGCAAGGAGTTACTGTAGTAAAATAGTATTGTATACAGTATTCAGTTGTTTGTTTGGGAGGTTTCAGGCCCCTGTTCTTCCTCTGGGATGTCTGGACTCTGCTTATCACAAATATGTAGTCATAACTGCACATACAGTTTTGTATCATTGTTTTAAACATAAAATGTTTGCTGCTATTTTCTGTTCTCCAGCACATATCTGAACTGTAACTCTTAAGGTATTTTTTCCTCCCTATGAACTCAGCATAACTTGTCTTTTAATATATCTATCATGCAGGTGTAGTATGTTGAAATATTTGTTTTCACTTAGTACTCTACAATAATTCTTGAATGGCGAACAAGCCATTTGTTGGTCTGTCTGTGAACTTAATGTCTGTCTAAGCTAGGTGTTTGTAAAGGAAATGGCTTTTATGCTAGATTGCAGTGCATAAATGCACAAAAAAATAAGGTTGGCCTACAAAACCTCCACTCACCACCACCGCCACTTATTTTGTGTTGGTTTTCATTATTGCCCACTTTAATGTCATCAGAGTTTAACTCATTTCACTTGTATAATGTAGTAAAATCAGCCTTCTATAACTGTAAACTTTAAATTGTATCCATGGTTTTAGGTATTCATGACGAATCTGCCAATTTTAATTATTTTAGTAAAAGTTAACATTACCAACAGTAACCACTGTGGTATTGGAGCCTAGTTTAAGTATATGTTGAAAACTGCAGCGTGTTGAATGCTATGATGTGTTGATAAATGCTGACTCTTTAATTTGTCTCTGTATTGCAGTTTGCCAATCCTTGTGGTTTGGTAGTGGAGGGTTGTTTAGTTTATAGATTCTGTTACATAGTGTTACTCCAATTTGCTATGTCTTAGACTGCTGTCTGGGTCTGTATGGTGTAGCTTGTATTTACTTAGCAAAATAACTTCATTTTCTCAAAGAAGGCATTTGTAAAAACTGAGATTGCCTTCCCCAGGGAGCTAAAAACTATGGGTAAGCCTAAAAATAATGTATTAAGTGGCACCAGAAAAAATAATGGTTTATTTGCCCATCTATTCATTCTGGCTTGTCGCGACTCCCTATGTTACATCTTGGCTTTTTCCGTGATGAGCAGACACTTCGCAGTAGAAACCAGGGTGTAATAATGGAGTAGACCTCCTACTTATTACTGGCCAGCTGCCTCACCGTAGCTGACTCTACAGGGCTCCAGCTGGAATCTGCTGTGCTTTGTGCTGTAGTGCTGGTGTTTGAACACTGGCTGTAGGGGTCGCCAAGCTTTCAGTACAGTCAGCCTTTCAAGTTGGAAAGCTGTCAGATGAAGGGCTGTCAGTTTAGAATATTGTTTCTTCCCAGTGTCTGGGCAAACTTGCTGCAACAACATAGCTTTATTTACAAACCCAAACCTTCCATCTACTTTGGGGTATGACTTTCTCAATGTCTAGCTTGTGTTACAGACTCAGATTACTTGTTAGCAATGATTTGTACATATTTCACTGTGCTAAAGTTTACCTTTTTAGTATCTTAATGCTTTTTAAAGCAAATACACCTGGGGGTGGATTGATTTTTTTTTTTTTTTTTTTTTTAAATCAGCAAGCTGGAAACCTTAATTTAAATAATCACTGGTTCTTAATTTTGTTTTGCATATGTACCTTTTTAGTTATTCTCCTAAAGAAAGGTTGATTCTCATGGGATAATAATAATTAAAACATGTTGATTTGCAAACAAATATAGTCTTTTACACTAAATTAGGAACTTTATGCTAACCAGGTGGGTACACTATATCTGTACATGTTAATTTAAGCAATTATATAGGTTAACATGTGTTTAGGAAGATATTTTTTATGTTAGAAAATGGTGAATGATATATTTCTTATTAACTAGATTCATTTTTTACTTGTGATTTGTGTTTAAGCTGAATTTGGATGGAAATTTGCATTCAATTAAAAAGGCACAAAAACAGCATTTAACATTTTTGTTTTTATTAGTTAAATAAAAACTACCTTACATGTGATGGATATAGAAAAAAAAAGTTTATACACACTGATTATACTATACCAGAGGTGTATCACTATAAGCTAACAGTACAATTATATGTATTGCACTACTTTAGGCTCAGCAGACTGCACCTGCAGATACAGTTTTATGTAGTGCAAATGCACATGATGTAGAGCCCAAGGGTATCAAATAGATAGCTCCTTAACAGTAGCTAGGGAAGTTAAAGAAATATCAGCAGTTACTAGCAGGTAAATAAATACAGAAGTGCTAGCGGGAGGGAGGTGGTAATAACTGTAGGCCGCAGGATGAAAGTCTGAAAGAGTAGTAATTGAGTGTACCTTGATATTGCTTCATGATTTTTATCCTCCACATCTAGCTGTATAATATCCTCCTTTTCCAATATTCTAATTACTGTTCCCAGGTTAATTCAGTCTTTTATGAATTTGTTTATGTGCGGTACATATGTAGTGCTTTGGTTTGTTCTGAAATCAGAACTTGCTGTTTTTCCCCTTATTTCTTAGGGGTTTTTTTTTTTTTTTGAGAGAGAGAGAGAGTATAATATGCATTAAGGGAAACTGGTCACGTGCTACTATTTCTAATTAAATAACTTAAGTTCCAAATTCATGAAAGCTTCACTGGCACACCAACATCCTTGTTTCTGCATGACTGTGTTGAGCAGATAATACATCTGTATACTTCGCATGAGCAAGAGGGCATGAAATAAATGGAACTGTAGGTGTAATTGGCTAGGAGTTTGTCCATCAGTGTTCTTCAGGAAAGTTGTGAAATATATGCAGAGGCAGTCTATTGTTTATCTCTCAGGTCTTCATTGCCAACTGGAGTTGAAAGACTCCAAAGGGAACTACATCTGGGGCCAGATCCAAAGCCCACTGAAATCAATGGGAGGCTTTCTGTTGATTTCAGTGGGCTTTGGATTAGGTTCTTGCAGAGAAGAATTATCCAGACAAGATGTATGTCTCTTGGAGGGTGCGCGCAATGAAGGTAGTAAAATGGAGTGAGGCTTCATTTGTTTGTCTTTTTTTCCTCTCCTGCAAAATTTGCACGTTATTCTCAACAGAATTGCATAATAGAGAGGATTGGGGGAACATTTAGCCAGGTTCTGTGATGTAAGATTTGTTCATTATGCTTTTAAACAAGGCGGGTTTGGTATTTTTCTAGGGTTTGGCAGGAGGCTCTGTTGTACCAGGAATACATCATGAAAAGGGGTAGAAATTAGATTGTATCTTACATTCTTTTTACAACTGTGATTTACATAGTTATACTGCCCTCTCAAGATTCTCGAAGTATACTTGTTCTTTCCAAATTTTTCTTCGCATGCATTCCATTCCACAGCTTGATCATTCCTTAGACATTCAGAGACTGAATACAGCAGTGGCTCTCAACCTTTCCAGACCCCTTTTAGGAGTCTGATTTGTCTTGCAAACCCCAAGTTTCACCTCACTTAAAAATTACTTTTTTGCTTACAAAATCAGACGTAAAAATACAAGTATCACAGCACATTGTCACTGAAAAATTGCTTACGTTCTCATTTTTACCATATAATTATAAAATAAATTAATTGGAATGTAAATATTGTACTTACATTTCAGTGTATAGAGCAGTATAAACAAGTCCTTGTCTGTATGAAATATTAGTTTGCACTGACTTCATTAGTGCTTTTTATGTATCTTGTTGTAAAACTAGGCAAATATCTAGTGACCTCTGGAAGACCTCTGAGTACCCCCAGGAGTACATGTACCCCTGGTTGAGAACCACTGACTTAGAGAATCTATGAGTATTGTGCAGTATGATCTTGTACCACTAGGTGGAGACAAAAGACTAATATTGGCTAGCAACTTCTCAGCACACCAGAGTCCATGGAAAAGTTTTGTGTGAGAGAATTTTGAAGATTTATTTGCATTAACAAGAGTGCTAGGACAGACTTGGCTAGTTGTAGGATTTGTTTTTATATTGTAGATAGTTATGGAAGACAGTTTGAAAAGAGAGGATTAGATTTTTAACATGGCTAATAGTTGTGGTAGTGTAGTAGTAACCATGTGACTTTTTATCTCCGAATATGCTTGACACATGCGTACAGCACATGAAAACTATTCAGTTTCCTCTCAGTTGTTCAGCTTGCACTCTTGGCTCTTATAACCTCACTCTTTCAGTAGTTCCTCAGGCATCATAGTTCTCCAGCCATACACAAGACCTGAATCTCCAATGCAAAAAATCAAACCAGCAACTTCCCCCAGCATGTTGTGAGGTGCGGAGAGACCCTGTCAGTCCTTTATATATCATAAAGAAGCAAAAAGGGCCTGAAGACATACTACTGAACACAGTCCCATTGATTTGAATAGGAATGCATGCAGTACTAAGGGTTTAAAGGGTTGGCCCATGGTGTAATTACTGTTTCTTTCATCGTTTCCTCTCCCTGTGAAGCAGAGAAGTGAAGTGATTTGCCAAAGGCTACATGGTGAGGGCTTGATCCTATGAGGGGCTGAGTACCCTCCTCTCTTATTGGAGATAGTGGGAGTTGAGGGTGCTCAGGATCTTGAAGAATAGAGCCCTGAGTCATTGACCAATCTTAGAACTTGGGACCTCCTGACTGAGTCCCATATGGTCATTCTTTCCAGACCTCACTAGTTACAATGTTGTTTGGGCCATGTTTCTGTTTCATGCAGGGTAAAATATCCTTTTCCTAAAGGAATAGGGTTGGATTTTCAAAATTGCCTAAGTCAGTCCGTTTTAACCTGTGATCTGTGGATCCCTGGGGGTTCACAGACTATGTGTAAGATTTCCAAAGGGGTCTGCACCTCTATTTGAAAAATTTTAGGGGTCTGCAAATAAAAAAAGGTTAAAAACCACTGACCTAAGTGACATAGGAGCATAAGTTCCACTCCTAAATCACTTATGTGCTTTTGAAGTGCTTTTGAAAATCTCACTCAGAGTTGTCCTAACTGCCTCAAAACTACCGTTTTGCATGCTGTCCAAACCTGTTGGAAGGTTCTCTAACAGCTGATGTATGATGGTTGTTTTGTTATCAGTCATCAGCTGTTTTGTATAACCCAACCATTTTAACTGATAGCCACTATTCTTGATGCCAGATACTTGCCCTGCCAATCTAACCTTCTCAGCCAATAGCTGTCATCTTGAGCCTGTTTATGAAATGAAAACTTCAAAAATATTTTTGTATGGGAACTGCACTTCCTTGTCTGGGTCATCTTTCCTGTCCAGATAAAAATGTTCTCGGAATGTTTATGGTGGGTTTTTGTGCATTCCACTAACTACTGTTGTGAGGATCAGATTTCTTCCCCCCATCGCCATCTGTCATGCTGCTCCTTCCCAACCACTCTCCAATATAATAGAAGTCTGCCCTTGTAGATTCTTCAGACCCGTTGGGCCATTGCCTCATAGCTGCTCTTCTCTGTGTGTGTGTGTAATTTCTTGTCAGTTCTTTCAAAATTCTTCTGACCAACACTACTACTTTTGAGGCATGGTTCCTGTGTGTGTGTTTGTGTGTGTGGTCCACACATGGGTATGCATGTGCACCATGCACACCCACATATGGAATCTCCCACCACACATAAACACTTACTTAGCCAAAATGATTTTCTGTCTTGCTGTAGAATAGATATCTTCTGGCCCTTAGTCACGCTGAAATAAAAGGGAATATTGGCCGAATTCAACTGCTTCCTTTGTCCTAGTCCCATGTAAGAAAAGAGCTATTGATATTACCCTTCCTTTTTCCTTCTAGTAGGAAACCTGGCTGCTACCACACAAAGCATGGTGGTAGGGTGTGCAGTCATGTGGCAGAGGAAAGAAAAAATGTTGCAAGGGATAGGTTTATCTTAAAATATGAGGTGGGGAATTGTTGACACTAATATTGTGTATGTTGTGGGGATTTAACTGGAGCTGATTGAAGGTTTTTGAGGAGCTTCCTGGAGGCGGGATGGGGTAGGGTATGGTGCATAAGAAAGGGACAAACTTTTCATGAAAAGTTTTGACCCTCTCTGTATTCGCTATTCATATTGCAATAGTGCTTTGAGGTCAGCCTGGCTGGTTCTTCACTGTGCATATAATAAATGATAGCCTCTGTCCCAAAGAGCTTACAGTCTCTAAAAGGTGAGACAATTTACATTTGGGGAAAGGCATGGACAGTGAAAGGTGTAAGTATTCTAATCCATGTAAGAATGTATGGGGTGTTTAAATCTTACTATATAGAAATATGTAGTCTTTTTATAATGCAAGTAAGCTTACTTAAAATTCCCCATGTCTAATATGCTTGAGAGTTACAAATCATGGTAGGTACTCTCCTGTTCAGAAAGCTGCAGAGCTATCTCATCGTGGCACCTATAAAGAAAAAGCCAAAACAAAAATAAATTGGGAAAAATTCCCTCAAGACGGTTACAGTACAAAATAGAAAAGACTTCTCCAACTCTGTGGTGTGCTGAAAGCTTTTGCTGAACAAAAAGGGGAAAAATTAAGGGCCTGATTCTGATTTCACGTATTACTGTATAAAACAGGAGTAATTCCATTAGTCAACCTGTTTAAACTGCATTAAACGCAGTATAAGTGAGATGGAATGAAGCCTCTCGTTTTGTCTAATATTGCCCATTACTGAATACAAAATGATGGAAGAAAAAGTGTATTGCTTCAGCCTTGAATTGTGTTCCTTAAACCTACACTCATTTTTTAACTATTTCCCCTATCTGACTGAAGATGGTCATTTGTGTATTAGTCTTGATCCTTGTCTGAATAATTTCAGTGGTGCAGGAACGTCTCCTAAATTTGCTCTAACTTGGCATCATAACTGCAACCTAGAAGTAATCTAAGTGAAACTTTTTGCTACAATTCATTAAACTATTCTGTTTGCCTGTCAACTCTGGTTGTCTGTCAACTGTTAGCGAGGGGGGATGTTTTTGGATAATTTGTTTGATAATTGGAATATCCATATCTAAATTTTCTAGGCAGTGTTTTTTGTTTTGTTTTTGGCTTGTTAAATAAAAATAGACAATTACTTTGAAACAAAAGCAATATAAAACCTACATTTCTATATGTCAATTCAAACAGGGTGTTAAAAATACTGTAAAATGGAATGTGTCTGACCACTCTTAGGGCAAGTCTTGATTTGAGGAGTGGGAGTTTGTGGGTTTGACAAAATGTAGAAATTACACACTGAAGTGTTTTGTTCTTTCCTGTAATTTGTTTGCCACATTGGCTATAGTGATTCCTCTGTCGTATATGAAGACAGGAGAAGAGATTGGATACTAAGATGACAGTCTGGGAAACTAGTTATAGCGATATATATATTTTTTGTGTGTCATTGTGTGCCTTATTGGTCTCACCATTAAACTTCCTCCGTAATGGTGGTATGTTCCATAAATTACCAAGAGCTATTTTCTATTTGTGAATCTTAAATTACACACACAAGCTGTTTTGGTACTCTCATTGAATTTGATGTCAAAACAAAATTATATGGTTGGGAAAGGACAGCTGAACCAAATAACCACTGCAGTCCTCTGGATAATAATAGGTTACTAAACGAGTACTACAGTAGTCTCTTCAGTGTATTGCTTTATACAGTTGTGCTAAGTTAAAGTGCCCAACTCTTACCTTTTATAAATTTCTTCTTTTCCATTTCTTGATACCTATAGTATTCGTAAACCTGTTCAGAAATAAGTATGAAATATTGCAATGTGATGTGTGCAGTCTTGGGCCATGTAATCAAGAGTGTGTTTGCAAATGAAATATCATATCAGTTTTAATGATCACTGTTTTACCCAACTCTCTTTGGCATTCCAGCAAACTGAAAGTGAGCACATTAAGGGTAAAAGATGACGTTTAAAAAAATACTTTGTAAGACAGAAAGCTTTCTTTATTTCATCCATGGAACTTACAGTATAATGCAAAAAGTCAAGGTACAATAAAATAAAAGTGGGATGGCATCTCTCCCTATCTCCCTTCCAAACTTCTCTGAACACTTTCAGATTTGTTTCAAATACACCATAGTGGAGAGGATCCCTGTAATAGTAGGAAGCAAAGAAACTGTTTCATACCTTTTCATTCCCAAAGTCAAAACAGACAGGTTGAGCTTACTTTCTAGATATTATCTGGGGCTGCCACACAGAAGAAACAGTTTTGAAAGAAACTGCTCAACTATACTAGATTAAATATAAGATTTGCTTGGTTCAGTCTGTTCTCATTATGTATGTCTGTTGTTCGGGCTGACTTTTTTGTGTCTGTGTCCAAAAATAAGCTTATATTAAGTTAGGGCTATTTTTTAACAAATTAGAAGTCGTCTTGGAAGAAGAAACACAATAGTAAAATTCTCATTGGTGTCTTAAGTAAAGTCTATTCTCAAAAAACAAAACTCTGTAATGCTTTAGCAAAACATATGAATATTGTATGTGAAAGATCATTTGAAAGTGCTGTGTTAATTAATTCTGTGTTTTTATCATCAAAGTCATTAAAAGAGCTTGATCCGCTTCAGATGAGAGGACTTTGAGAATACCCAATAAAGGGTGACATTTAAGTCTTTAGAATGAGAACCAGCTATATAGCAGTGGTAGTATTTCATGTCTTTCCAGTCAGGTACAAATCATGCAAGTAGTCTGGAAGGAAAAAAAGAAGATACCTTAATTTTTTTTAAATCTCGGACTACTCCAAAAGTTTCTCAAAACAGGTGAAAAAAATTGCTTTTGCTTAGGCAGAGTTTGTTACTTTAGGCTTTTCTGCCTTTGTCTCTTTTCCATGCAAATTTAAGATTTAAAGGTCTTCTAGGGTTATGATGGGTAGGTTTTGGGGCATGTAAGGAGAAGGTCATTCTAGAAACTGTGAAGCTGGTGCTGATGGTTGAATTATCCAATTCTTAAAAATGTTTGAAAGATTAGAATACAGCTTAGTGTCTGTTTAATTAAGACTAATGGTCTATTATTATGAGCTCTACAGTAAATAGTGACAATGTTGAGGCTTAGTTCTTCTCAGGAACATGTTTTTAGGGACTTTTGCTCAGACCATATGTCAGTAAGATTTGATTATACTGTTACATATAAGTTCCTTTTTTTTTGTCTTCTATGATAAATGTGACATATCCATTGGAAATTATAAAAGGGTTAAAAAGCTATTGTTGCTACTGAAAGTAGACTTGAAGATCTGTTAGTTCGTGCTTCTAGTGACTGGAGGTCTGCAAAATATAATCTCTTTTCCTGCCACTAAGTTAGGCAGCATTGCCTTTTGTTTAAGTGACAGAGGTAAGTAGCTTTTCTCTCTTAGATGGAAGGTTTTCTGTTCCAGTCCTCATCTAGATAGCTGATAACCATATCTACTTACCTGTGTGGTCCTGGGCTCCCTGTGCCGCACTGCAGAGTCGGCAGAATCCAGACGAGGAGCAAATAAGGGAGTCTGCAACTGTATAGATCACCTGCCATTATGATGGGGGAGGGGGAAGGAATGCAGTAGTGATTCCTTGTGCAGGTCTGCAAATCTGGAGAAAGGATCCACTCCCTTCTTCCGACCCTTCTTGGAGATCTCCAGTACAGGCTCAGAGTGTGTGTGTGTGATGTTATTGATTTATATATATTTATTTATATTATATGTTATTTAATTATATATAAATAACATCACACACTCTCTCTCTCTCTCTCTCTCTCTCTCTCACCCTCTCTCCCTACTGGAGATTTCCAAAAAGGATCAGAAGAAGGGGATGGATCCTTTCTCCAGAGTTTCAGACCTGCACCGGAATCACTACTGCATCCTCAGCCACACCACTCCTCCCCCCCTCCCATAGTGTGCGTGTGTATATGTATACATATATATAATGCCAGCTCAGGTTTTATTGTTCATTTTTTTTCTCACTTGGACCATCTGGATTTTTTTATTTCATACAAGTCTAAGTCCGATGTAGCTATGTTTGTTCCTTGAAGAAGAAACACCTTTTCAAGTGCCCTCCCATGTTCCCCTTCCCTCCTCACCCCAAACACACACACACACACACACACTGCTCATATTTGTTTTACAGGTTTAGTTTATTGCAGCAGGGGTAAAATCTTACTAAGCTGACCCCAAAGATTAGAGATCTCAAATTTACCTTTAGCAAGAATGTGCCAATAAAGATTTCTTGTATTAATCTATTGAGGAGAAAACTGAATAAAACAAAAACCTTGCATTTACCCTCTATGTAACTCATAACAAAAGGGAATTTCCTTAAGCAAGGGCTGTAATGCTGAGAGACCTCAGCAGACCAGCCAAGGCTAACTTCATTTTTTTTGTTTTTGTTTTGGTTTAGTATTCTTAGCATATCAACAGATGACATCTAAAGCAATGTTTAGTGTCTTCCAATTAAGAGTATTTTTGAAGTATAAGATGCACTCAGATACTCTGCTGAATGCTAACATAAAAGTCCAGACGTAAGATTGATTTGAGAAATAAAGGGAGTGTTTTCTAGTGTGGAATAACTAAACATTCTACTTGTAAAGAACCAATAGACTTTTTGTTATAGACCATTTTCTTAGATGTTCCCTTAAAATAGAACATATGCATGTTGTGAAGGAAATTGTTGATTGTTTGAGACAGTAGAGATCCTGAATTAGTTCCCCAGTTGACTTTTCTCTAACAGGGATGTGCTGAATGGGACTCCTGGAAACCTTTTGGTAAATCTCTGGCACAACCAAATTTAAATGAAGACTTCCTTGTTTCTGATGGAGTCTTGGGGGCTGCTGAACTATCCCTGTCAGATGACTTATCTCTGGGAGTCATAAAAATACTTCTGAAGAACCCTTTAAAAATAAATAAAAGGAAAAAACCCTAGAACTTTAGAATGAGCAGATTGCACCAAATGTATGGTGTGTTTGTATCTGTCTCTTGAAGGAGGAAATGCCTCTGCTGAATCTTCATCCCATGTCCCTTCAATGGGTACAAGCCTGGGTTGGACTGTCAATATATGCTCAATATATCTTTCAGGAATAAAATATAAACATTTCCAGCAAATGTCACTGAATAAATTTGTTTATCTAGCAACATTACAGCTTTTCCTAGTTAACGTGATGAGAGAGCATGTTTTTGTTTAGCTGGGAAAACAAATGAACTGCAAGTACGTGCTTAAATGGGGAATTGTTATTGGGGCACTTTGTTAAAACATTGGCAGAGCATCTACTGCTTCAAAATTGGTTGTATTGCCTGCAGTTCTAGAATTGGTACCAAAATCCACAAGTGGGATGGCTACCATGGAACAAATGACAAACATTTTTGATATGGAACTCTTTCTTAGACTTTCAGTTACTACCTAAAATAATAGCCTACACTATGGACTTACCTTCTTTTCCTGAGATATTCAGAAGGGATTGACTTATCCCTAATTTTTTCCAAACCAGGTACAGAGAAGTGGCTACATGCCTTCCACTTACCACCCTCTTTACATGGTGACCTCATATCTCACTTTCTCAATTGCCTGTTGAAGAGTATGATTTTTAAACCATGGCTTTTCAGTTTTTCAAGTTAGTCTCATAAAAGGGTGTATACCACAAGAACTGCCTGGCTGGTTGGGGTGGGTGGTTGTTGTGGAGTTTGTTACTTGGAATGAAAGTATACGATTTTTAGTTTGTCCTTCTGTGGAGGTGGTGGTGTCTTGGCAATAGTCTTACGAGGGGAAATAATAGCAGGTCATTTAGATTTTACTTTCTTTTGATAAGCAAATAATTGCGAATATCTTTGGAGGGGAGAAAACCACTGTTGGTTGCTTAGATACCAAAAAAAAGTATTCTTTGGGAAGCACCTGCATTTCAGTAGCATGACACAAAGGAACTGAAGGTAAGGCAGAAATCCCTCTGCTGAATCTCTGTTGTTTCAACATTGTTTTATGGATGAGTAGATTAAATTGTTAAACGTAGATTGACTCATGCAACATAGTCTGGTTAAGATTTTAATTAAGAAAAACCTGACTTATAATGCTTTTTACTAATGTATGGAAGCAATCATAAAGAAAATGATTATGCTGTTCATATAAATATCATTAATGTCTGCTGTAATTGGAAGCACTGATGCAGTGAATGCTCCTGCTAATGAGAAGGGAGTCAGACAATCCTCTAGTACTTACAAATTGTGATTGGATAGGTGTCTTTACATGAAAGGGTAAGTGAGATGGAAAAACAAGTTATTCAGACTTCATCTTGCATTTAACGTTGGAAGCACTGTGTATTAAGAAGAGCTCAAACATATCTCGGTAGTGCAGAGCAGCCTAGAATTAATTTATACATGTGTTTGTGCCTATGCACCTATAATTTTTCTTTACTTCATTGTAACTAGGACTTGATATATATTTTTTTTGTTTTTGTCCTCCTCTCAGGGAAACTGTATCAATCTGACTGAAGCTTTGACCCTCTATGAAGAACAGCTCGGCAGGCTTTATTGCCCTGTGGAGTTCTCAAAGGAAACTGTATGTGTACCCTCATACATGGAATTGTATCCTTGACAAATATAAAAGGTTGAGCCTGTATGATTAATAAATCAAACAACCCCAGTTCGTCGGGTTGGAGTGAACTAAATAGTTCTTTTCTTTAAATGAACAAGACAACACTTTTAAATGCCCTAACCTAATCACATTTTGTAATTACTAAACAGGAAGTGAACTACTGTAGTAGTGGTTGGGCGGAGGGAGGGAACGGCTTAAAAGTGCCATGAAACCACAGCTCCCATTTGATGTCCTTATGAGAGGGGCCCGGCACCTTTCAAAATTGGGCCACTTGTTCCTTAACTCTCCTATAAAGTTGTCAGCTGTGGGGTATACCTCCACAGGATAAACTCATAAACCTGTGGGAATGAAAAATCAAGGAGTCAGGGACTCAGCCAGGATTTTCAAGGCCCAGGACAAGCTGCTCCTCCCTCCCCTCAAGTCTCATCCCTTCAACTTGTCTTTGTCTCTGTCCCTTCACCTTGATGATTATTTCCCCTCCTTGGTCTAAATAGCCACTTCCTGTGGAGAAACAGAGGAAGGAGGGTCAGGAAATGTTTCCTCTGAGCTTCTTGTATGGTTTTTTCCCCCCTCTCTCCCATCAAGGGAAGAGGTTTGAGGCATGGAAAGGCTGCCCAAGTTTTCAGCTTGCCAACTATGCATCAATATTCAGATAGCATCTTAAAGCATCTTTAAGACAAATAGAAAAGGCATAAATGCCATCTCTTTTGGCTTTACCCTTATGATTAACAGCTTTAATGTATTCAGTAGACAATATTTTTCACTGTCTATTATATAGGCCATGCCTTGCTTAATTTAACTCTGTAAATGGTTTGGGTGCATTTTCTATTAAAGACGTTTAAGTGTTTGTTGTGTTGTTTGTGCAGTAGTATTGCAAAATGCTTCTACATGAACTATGGCAAGAAGTGCTACTGCATTCCTCTGGAGAGTATATTTAAATGTTTCTAGTGAGGTAATTGGCATGAAATGCCACTAAAGCTAATTCTGTTAATTCTGGCTACTAAATAGGCATAATCAGGCTTCAAAGTGAACAGCTCTTATAAAGGTCAAGTTTTCATTCATTCTGTCTGTCAACATGACAAGATAACACCATATATTCAGAAATGCTAATAAGGGCGGCAGGAGTCATGCTGCCTTCAGACTAGCCTCTAGCATGTTTGCAGGACATTACTTTTGTTTGTTTAACTTAGACTTCTGGTATGCATTAATGTTAATAGCATACATTTTATTCTAAAAAAAGGAAAACTAGATATTAAAACTAATAAGTATTCCAGATAAGTTGACATAAGAATGGGAAGGAAATTCCATCTGTACTCTGTTTAAATCACTGTCATCTGTTAGTGCTGCAGAGCAATGCACACTACTCTCATCCTAAAATTTGCCCGTGTCTTCACCTTACCTCCCTCCTTCCCATGCCACAAGGGGGCAAGTAGATTTACACAGAAGTGGATCTAATCTTCCTCATACCCCATGAATATCAGAAAGCAGGGAGCTCAAGCAGATCACTTGCCATTCAGGAGATACGCTGCCTCTTCATATCTTCTGCACAGTGGAAGTGTGTTGGTTTTGCTGTATCTGGATCCTTCTGCACTCATGGAGAAGGGACTAGAATCTGCTCCCAGCAGAACAAAATGTTGTGCTAACTGCTTCCAGGCCAATGTACAACAAGAAGAGGGAAACATTATGGGGAATACCCAAGATCAAAACCAAGAAAGTGTGATGGCAGTCAAAATAAGAAAGGGACAGAAATGACAGAAACTATAAGTAGAAGTCCTGGCAGTTGTGGAACAAATCTTTTCATATAAATACAGGAAAAATCCATGTCACTAAATTAAAAACATGAGTGTGAGGCAAAAAAGTACTTCACAAAAATGGCATCTAGCCCTAAGTGTCAAAGGGGTCCTACTTCCTGGGATCAAGAAGGAATGGTGGGGATATTACCCATCCTATCTTTCTGAGCTATAATAAACAGGGCTTATTTGGAGATTTATTTCACTTTAGTTCTAAAAGTGCTTCTTTGACAATATACTACACAGTTTGCTTTGTTCCTTGACTTTTTTTTTCTTCAGATGGGTTTTCTACGCTATTTGGAAGACAAGAACTGAAGTGTGAAGATCAAGATATTCTAATTGTGTGCTGCATGGAGCATATAGGCTTGCCGCGTGCTGCATATTGGCATCTTGAGCCTTTAAATTATATGCTGTAGATGATCCTGAAACTTAGTCATGCTATTGATTGTGAATTCTTTAAATGTTTTTTATTATTATTTTAATTTAAAAGCAAATGGAAAATGTATATTTTGATGAGGTAGGGTGTTATTTTTGAAAGTCAACTTAAAGATGAATTAGCAGCAAAACTATAGCTGCTGAATGCACTGAACCTTTAGAATGTGATCCTTTTTATTTTTTTGTAGATCTTCACAAACTGATTAAAAAAAGACATCTTTAGCATTTCATTCCTGAGGGTGGTCCATGTATTTTTTTTCTCCAGATATTAACTCCCTTATAGATTATGGTGCTTTTAAAGGATGGCGGGTTTCTCTTAAGTGAATACCACAATGCTTCCATTACAGAAAATGTGAAGGGCATAACATTTTTAAAGAATACCCTATGCCCTTAGTTATAAAGGGAAGGAGCTAATTTGAGGTTTCATTTGTTTATGCCTTAGTTTAATTCATCATGCTACTGTAGTCTCTTCAGCAGACAAAGCTCTGATGTGTCACCGTTTAGAATTACTTAGCCCTGTCACATTTATTAGTTTGATTTTAATATGGATTAAGAGTAGGTTATAGAGGCATTTTCAGCACCATAACTTTGAAAATTAAAGCCTATTTTCATTCCCACCAGAATGTGGGATGTTGAAATGTGTAATGAGGCTTCTAGTAGGCAGACGCTCCTTACTTAGCTTTATGGCAGAACATTATGTCCATAGAGAATGAAAGTCGAGTAAAAGGGAAGACGAGAGAAAGTGATTTAGGTCCTTGTGCATTCGTATTCTGTGTGTGCTTAGATGTATTCACTTCACTAGGTTAAACTCTGATCATATGGATTCAGGTGTCCACAGTGACACTAATTCAGGATTAGGCCCAGACGCTTCCTGGCTCGCCGAGCTCTGGTCAAGTGAAAAAATTCACTGGTAAGTCAAAATTCCAATAGAAGGAAGATTGCATTATTTTTTGTGGGATTTTTTAAAGAAAAAAATTTCTGCCCTTCAATATTTCTGCACATTATCTGAAATTATATTTTTGTAAAAGCTTGCTATTTACCGATTGCCAACTTTATTGTAAGCAGAACATTAAAAAGATTCCACCTCAGAGGAGGTAAGAAGTCTAACCCTTTGGGATGTCTGAGAGAATAAAAAAATTCACTGTCCCTCCCTGAGTATCCAACATCGTGGACCAAAATGAGACTATCTTTAAACACCAGGTTTCCTATGTACTGTAGTTTGAGGCAAAGTGGTTTCCCTCCCCTCCCCACCTCTCCCCCCCATTAATAATGAATTCAGATTGTCAAAAAACTAGATTTCCAATTATTACGCTCTGAAGAAACAGTACAACTGATGTGTTCTGTTATATGTGTCAAAACTACTAATGAATGTAAGTAGCCTCTGAAGAAATCCAAAATGATATTAGTTAGAACCCTTGCAAAAAAAATCTCCTTTGCTCTTCACTTGGTGTATATTTTTGTATGTATGGTTATGCTATTAGAGACACCACTTTAACTTCGGAAGCTAAGTGAAGTTCTTTGTATTCCCTGTTTTAATTTACCGCTTTAAGTGATTGCAAGCAGCATTACTTATTTCATACACCTGGGGCCAAATCACTCCTTGATTTACAGCCTGTGCAGTCCTATCAACTCTTCAAGAATAGCCTCCTTGTAGGAAAGTGGAAAGAGCCTTCTCCTGGTCCCTAGGCATTCGTGGCAGTGTCACATCCAGAGCACAGAACATTGTAGTGATCATACTGCTAGACCCTGAACAGTTGTAATTGTGCATTTGTGGCTGAAGGTTGAAGTCAGTGGGATTATATATGGGGTGAAAACTAAGGCCCTGATCCTGCCAAAACACCTGTGCTTAACTTCACATGCATGAGTAGTGCCGTTTCCTTGGTTGTGATGACTCATGTATGTAATGTTAAGTGTGCATGCATGGATGCATGCAGGATTGAGGCTTAAGATAGCCCGTGTCTTGATGTTTGGAGTGATTCTACCACACACCCCTGCCCCCCCAAGCTTGTGGATTAGAACGTGATCTAATACACTTTATAGGTTTGTAGCACCAAGACTATTGCTTTGTTTTGCATAGATACATGGAATTAGAGCTGTTTGAAAGTGGAAAGATGCTGTGAAATCAGTCCCTGGAATGTTCAGTGAGGGAGAGGAGTCCTAAATTGGTGGGTGATGGGGAGGTGAGAGGAAGCATTGTTTTGAAAGCTGATCAGTACATATGACAATTTTTCCTCTCATATTGATATTGTGAAAAGAGGGTGGGGAGTGTAACTTTTGTTTTGGAATGTTTTTATGTAGACTTTCTTAAAGTGATAGATGTAGTAGAAAACAGACAGGCAAACAGTGAACACTGCTGTTTTTCTCTTTACATTACTACCTTGTTTAAAGCACTGTTGTTCATTATTTATTTGTTATTTCTGTAGTGTAAACTTGAAACAAAATCAGCTTCATGTGAATGTCAGATGAAACTTGCTATAGTTGAACAACACCTTACATTTAAAGCCAGTTGGGACATAGTTACGAGTGCCTCACTACACATGGAAACAGAGACTGAAAAAATGGTTTTTATTCTTTGCACTAAATGCTGCTTCCACCAAGAAATGTGATTAAATATTTAAAAACTTGATTGGTAGTAATTTGACTGTGCTGAAAGAAGACTGCTGGCATTGTATCTACTGCACGAGTGCAGTGCACATGTTAAAATAAAGGTACACTCTTATTATCTGTATGACTGAATTGTTAAATTCACTTGTGGATTCCCGTATTCAGTATTAAAGACCATGCAATGGTCTAATGTGGTGACCATCAATGTGTCTCCATTCCTTTCCAATCCCCACCCAATATATATGCACAATATTGTTGAGTTTTGTGTCCTTTTATTGAGACATTAAAGGAGTTTTTCCTGCCTCTCATGATCAGCAATTTACGTTTTTTTGGTTTTTTTACCATCACGCAAGAATGTGCTAGGAACTTTATTGTGACCTATAAAAGAAGAGGTCCTTGCCATGAACAGCTTACAGTAAAATTCCGGCCTGCCCTGTGATGGGGAAACAAAACGACAGGACTGTGGGAGGACATGGGTTCCAGCAATATAATCGTATGGTTACTTGGTATTGACAATGGCAAGTGCAAAACTGCATTTATATATACATATGTAATGTTAACTCGTAGGAGAAATTGTAGAAGTGACTATTCAGAAGGGATTTAAATGGAAGTTGATGGTTTGTATGTATGCTGGGTTGGCAAAATGGCTTTAGAAGGACATTCCATACATGGGGAGGTATAGAGAAAGATGCTGAGGAAGGGACATCAGAAGAAAAAGAGGCATCAAGAATAGCATAGTTTGTAGGAGATAGGGCCTTCTGAAAGAGAGAACAAGTTTGAACCTGCTAACAGGACAATGAGCTAACAACGGGTTTTAAAGAGGGGATTCCTCTGGTCAGTGCTAGAAGAAGGTGACTTTAGAGGCATAATGCTGGATGGATTTTGGTGAGTGGGATCAAGATAACTGGAGAAAAGGAAGTTGTAGATGTCCTGGTGGGTGATTATGACATTGGTGCAGAAAAGAAGAGAGCAAGTTCTAGATACTTTGGGGAAGAAGGCAAGATCTGTTTGCAACTGTGTATGGCGAGAGGAATTGAAGGTCATTCTAGGTTGCAGACTTTGGCAATGGAGAAACCACTTGTGTTGACAATAATGGAGAATGGTGGAGAAGATACAAGAGAACATAAGAATGGCCGTAGTGGGTCAGACCAAAGGTCCATCCAGCTCAGTGGCCAATGCCAGGTGCCCCAGAGGGAGTGAACCTAACAGGTAATGATCAAGTGATACATCACTCATGATTTTATATACCTCTATCATATCCCCCCTTAGTCTCCGCTTTTTCAAGCTGAAAAGTCCTAGCCTCTTTAATCTCTCCTCATATGGGACCTGTTCCAAACCCCTAATCATTTTAGTTGCCCTTCTCTGAACCTTTTCTAATGCCAGTATAAGAGGAAGAAAAAGCACCTCAGTTTTGTCTATGTTGAGCTTCAGTTGTTGACAAACTTCCTTGTATGCAATATCCGAGGGGGGGGGGGGAGTCAGATGAGCAGAAGATTTGATTTCTCAGTGTAGATAATAGCCTAGGTAATGGGGAACTGTGATATTGGATGAGGTTGCCCAAAAATAATAAGTGACAGCACCACAATCTCCCATGGAGAAGGGCAATGGAGAGGAGGATTAGCCACCAAAGGAGAGGGTGAAAAAGCAGTTGGAGAGAAAGAAACCCAGGAGATGAGGATGTGTGTGTGTGTGAGAGAGAGAGAGAGTAATTAATACTGTCAGTGGAAAGGTTAGGAAAATGAGGTTCTTCGTGGCCTTTGTGACGATATCTTCTGTGGAATGGAAAAAGTGGAAGCTGGGTTAGATCAGGAGTGAGCGTTAGGTAAGGAAGTTGAGGTAGTGATTGTAAACAGCATGTTCAATGAGCTTTACAGGTGCAGGGAAGAATGGGGAAATAGGATTGTTGGCTAGAGTCGATAGTGTTTAAAAATTGGGAGTGGAGGGAGGGGTCATAGGGTCAAGGGTTGGGAGAAACTGGGTGGGAATTGGGGTAAATGAAACAGCCAGAGAGATTGGAAAGGGAGAGAAGGCAAGAGGAAAAACCATGACATTAAATTAGGAACGTGAATGAGGCAAAAAAATGTTGGTCCACAGAAATAGTGTGCAGCACTAAGTGTCTGTCTGAGAATTGGAGTGGGTGGTGTACTGGCGAGAGGAGTAAAGGACTCATCATTGGCGAGCGAATTTGAGGGAGTCAGCTGTGAAGTAATGCTCTGAGAGCGGATTAGTAAGGGATGATAATGGAGTTGATATCCTGGTAAAGATGGACTGGTGATCAAGAGGGGAGTAGGCAATGCTAAAGGAGATGAGATGGTCCAAGGGGGAACTCTATTAAGAGATTAGAATGAGCATTCCTTAGTGGAAATAATAGCCTTGTTTGGTGCATTGGTGAGTTGAGTTAACTAAGGTCAAATGAAGAGGTAGGAAGTGAAGTGGCTGGCTGGTTTATCAGAATGAAAGTTGAAGGGTGGGAGACTAACTGGAGAGGAAGAGAGCTTGTTTTGGGAATCAGAGAGAAGGGCCATGGGGTAGATATTGTGGGTGGGTTGGTTGACAGCAACATGGAGGGTAAGAGCAGAGTTTAATGTTATGCAGCACAAAGGTGTGGGAAGAGGGAAGTTCTTGAAATGGCAATATTAATTATTTGGGTCATGGGCTATTCTGTTTTCTTCGTCTTTGACATTTGTTCTACTTTATTCTTCACTAATAAAGCAGTATCTGAGTGATCTTTGGCACTCTGATGAAATTTTAAAACAGTGCTCTGAGTTGGCCAGCAATAACATAACTAGCGTGTGCAGATCTAGCACTTTGCTATTGTCAAATATTTTTAGTTTTCTGGCAGCTTCTAATGTATATTAATTTGCCATTTAGCTTTCCTGTAGTGCCATATCAAAACTAATATTTTTGCTTCCTTTTTTCTCATGCCTTGCCTAAATATTGCTCTAAAAACTTACCTACATCCTGGGAAAGAATATTGACTCTTTACTTATGATTCTTGTGTACTTTGAATGCTATTTTATAACCACCCATGCATTTTTTTTCTGGGAAACTAACCGGAGTTTCCAGGTAACAAGTCTTATGACAGTGGATAAAATTTTCAAAAACACCTACGTGAGTTTCAGAGCTGAAGTTCAATTTTCAAAAAAGACTTGAAAATTTTAACCTCTGGGACTTAAGTGTTTAAAACACCTAGTTTTTTTTGGTAAAAGCTTTTCCACCTCCAGGGTCAGAAGCTTAACTTAAAAGTAACTGTAAAACACTTGGAGGAAGGGACAGCCACACACCAACCAAGCTCTTGAGTTGCATCTCCAACTGCTTCTCAAGATACCATGTCTCAGTTCGAGGTTAACTGCACCTCTTTCCCCCTCTGGTCTGCTCCAGGGATGTTGCCTTTAGGTGTGAGGTCTCCAGCCATCACCTCTCTGGGCAGGGACCTATGTCCCTTTCCCTTCAGACCAGGGATTTAGGCTTACAGTCCCTTTGCAATTCACTGTGCTTATCCCAGCAGGTCTGACCTTAGTCCAGCACCTGCTTTTTGCCCTCTCACTATCTCAGGGACAACGATAGGTGATCAGTGACCCACCAGCTTTTGCAAAGCACAGTACATTTATTTTAGCACAAAAACATTACAGAGAAAACGTATAAAACAATGATCTACACACTTGCTAAGCGTCACCCGTCTTCCACATGGAGACCATGGCACACTTCAATCCTTCAACCTTTGCAATGGGCTTTGCCCTCTTGGTTACAATCTTATATCAGTTTTTAGATCTAAATGAGAGATCCTCAGCCAGCCCAGACTGGTCCTTAAAGCCCCAAATCTTTGTCTGCTGGGCCTCTTGAACCCAGTCTGAGCCAGTATATGTAATTCCCCCAGGGATGGCTCTTCTCTGGAGGAGTTTACCTGTCTCGGGATTTTCAGTAATTACTCTCCATTGATTTTAGCTCCTGCAGAAAGTTCTGTAATCCTCCCCCATGGAGCTAATATAAAATCCCTAGCTCACAATGACACACACAACATTTATAGATGCCAAAGTTTGACTAATCCCTGGCACTCACAGCATTTGGCCCATCTCAATATAATAAATAACCCATTGAAGCTTCCTAGGTCTCACATACATCACACATTTCCTCCCAGATGTTCTGCTTCAACTTAAGTTCAACATGGTTTTCTTCAAACCCGCTCCTTCCTTTAATGATTCCACTTGATTCCCCCATGTGAGTGGGATCAGAATCAAACCTTCTCCATGCACAGGAGTGGAGAATGGAAAAGGAGAAAAAGTATTGCACCTGTAATCCAAGGAGCAATCTGTTGGTCTCTTTCTGCCACCCATACTGGTGATTCCAGACATTTAGGTAATACTGTTCATTTAATAATTGCCGTTACTTTATGGAGACTGAGGGAGTTGTGTAGCACTGTTTTTTTATAAATGTCATACACCCCTCAGGTTATCTGTTTTATTAACCTGCCTGTCTGCCTGCCAGAGGTAAATCAATAGGGAAGCTGTTAGTTGGGGAATATCAACCTGGCTCCATCTTCCCAAGACTAAGCCAAGGATCAAAGAGGATCCTAAACCTTACTGATGATGGCCTTGGGAAGGAGGGGGCTACCCAGGGCATGTCAGTGAGAGCAAATAGGCATGCCAGGAGATGCAGAGACAGAGAAAGCATGCTATGAGCAAGACAGTCTGCTTCCCTCTCCCCCCCGCTCCCCTCCCCCCCCCTCCCCCCCGCCTGAGAGGGGTTAGCTGGGTAAAGATTAAGGTGTAGGAAAGGGGAAATGAATGCACATATAGGAGGCTTTGTGTTAACCCTTTGTGTGCTATGTACCTTTGGATGAAAATAAAACAATGCTTTGTTCTGCAGAAGCTGTTTTTGAGTCACTGGTCAGCCACTGTCATAGGCTCCTGGAGGAAAAGGCTTACAAGTGCTGAACTCCATTGGGTCTGTTGAGGTAACAAGGTTGGGGACTGGGACGGGGAGCGCTGCAGCTCAGAGATCCCAGTGAAGAGTGGTAGGAGTGTAGGGTTCTACCCTAAGTGAGGCGCTGGGAGCCGGGCCTGTCACCTGAGGGGTGCATTAGAGAGGGGCTAAACGGGGGCCTAAGGCACAGCTCACCAGGTAACTGCGACCTATGTACAGAGCAATTTTTCCCTGCGATATATTACGTACTAATAAACAAGAAACTTCAGAGCTGTCCAGAAATCTGTCCATGTAGAATCCTGTTGCAAAACTGTTTGTGTAGTTCACCTGAGCAAAGAAGCCCAGATATTTACTAAGTGCAAATTCAGTTTTACATTTGGTATTGAAAGTAATCTTGTATCAGTACTATAACTCCACTGGACAGAAAAGGAGGGGGCTTCCTGCAAAGACCTGTTGTTCAATAAAAGGCTTTTTTGCTTTTTAAGCTCTGTATTGGGTGTGTCATTCCTGATGTTCCTATTTAATAGCAAAAGAATCTCCAGTGGATGCATCCGAAGAAGTGGGCTGTAGCCCACGAAAGCTTATGCTCTAATAAATTTGTTAGTCTCTAAGGTGCCACAAGTACTCCTGTTCTTTTTCCAGTGGATTTGACGTTGTCAGTTCCTCAAACTATCCTAAATACAGTAACTTCTCGCTTAATGTTGTAGTAATGTTCTTGAAAAATGTCTTTAAGCAAAATGATGTTAAGCGAATCCAATTTCCCCATAAGAATTAATGTAAATGGGTGGGGGTTAGGTTCCAGGGAAATTTTTTTCACCAGACAAAAGACATTATATACATATACAGTAAATGTTTTAAACAATTTAAACAATTTAATACTGTGATGATTGTGAAGCTTGGTTGAGGTGGTGGAGTCAGAAGGTGGAAAAGGGTGGATCGTCTGGCTGCTCCTCTTGCTGTTCTTGCTGAACTTTTCCAACTCGAAAAAACACATCTAGAGATTGTTGTTTTGCTTTCCTTTTATTTTTCTTGGTAAATTTCTTTATAGCAATTAATTACATGACCAACTCCCCTAATCACTTTGGAGCTGCGTTCTCTGTCAGGATCGTCATTGCTAAGGATTTGCAAGCTAGCTTCAATCATTTTGAAAGCTTCAGAAAAACATTTGGCAGTCAAATTTTGATGGGTTGGTTCTTTTTACTTTTTGGCCTCCTTCTTCCATTGCTCTCATCACCTCTAGTTGCATCAGATCTTCATTGGTTAGCTCTTCTCCATGTGATTGCAGAAGTTGTGTAATGTCGGCTTCTTCCACCTCATCAAAACCTGCTTTCTTGGCCAAGCCAAGGATATCTTTCTTCATAGACAACATCTTTAAAGCCTTTTAAGTCATTGACACATTCAGGCCACAACTTCCCCCACGCGCCATTCACGCATGCCTGAGTAACTTCAGCCCAGGACTCACCGATGTTATTGATGCACTTCAGGATGTTATAACGCTAAAATTGCTGAATCATAGGCTTGCCTTCCCCATCAGTGCCTCTGATGAACTGGTCGAAAGTACGGCGTAAATAATACGCCTTAAATGCAGCAATGGCTCCTTGGTCCATGGGTTGGATAAGTGATGGGGTGTTAGGTGGCAGAAAGACAACTTTGATGTTTTCGCACAGGTCATCCAGGTCGATTGGATGGGCCGGTGCATTATCAATAAGTAATAAAATCTTGAAATCAAGATTTTCCTTGGCACAGTATTCCTTCTATACAGGGATGGCATAGAGAATCAGCCATTCTGAAAAAATAGGTCCAGTTATCCATGCCTCCTTATTGGATCTCCAAATGACCGTAAGGTGTTCCTTTAAAAATCCCTTGAGAGCTAGCTTGTGGTGTTTCGGATTGGTACACTGTCAGTGGTTTCATCTTCATGTCTCCAGCGGCATTACCACCTAGAAGCAAGGTTAGGCGGTCTTTAGCTGCTTTAAATCTGGGTGCTGTCTTCTCTCGGGAAATGTAAGTCCGTTTGGGCATCCTCTTCCAGTAGAGACCCGTTTCATCGACATTAAAGACTTGCTCAGGTGAATAGCTGCCTTCCTCAACTATTTTCTTAAGATAGTCGGGGAATTTTTTAGCTGCTGCAGTATCAGCACTAGTCGCCTCAACGGACATCTTGATGTTATGCAGGTGGAAGCTGCCTCTTGAACCAGTCAAACCATCCCCGACTTACTGTGGTCATCTCTGTCTGTGATCCTTCACCATGGTCTCTCTTCAAATTGTCATACAAACCTTTTGCCTTAGCTTGTATCACTAGCAAACTTAGAGGTATGTTCCGCTCGTTTTGGTCCTCTATCCACACTGAGAGAAGACACTCCATGTTTTCCATCAAACTACTTCTTGATCGACTTATTTTAGTAGCACTAAGCCGTGTTACACACCGAGCACTAGCCCTGATCTTGTTGGCATTACTCCAAATTGTTCTCTCAGTGGGCGGAGTAAGACCTTAGAATGATGCTAATGTCTACCATATGCTCACCTGCATCAAAACACCTTAAAACATCTAATTTAGAACCCAAACTAATGGTTTTCCTGGTTTTCTTACTGCTAGTGGTACTGCTACTGCTAGGCACTCCACTGTCACTTGCTGGGTGTTTTTTGACTCATGATGCTGCGTGATACTGTACAGTACAATCACAATGAGCCCCCCACCATTACATTTAAAACAGACTCGCACAGGGCCACTGGAACAATGTCCTATGTCAGCTCCTTGAGCTCCTTTTGTTTCTTGCTCACGCACGTTAGCAGCAGCTCCCCTTCCCCCAAATTTCCCTGCAGTCACTAATCAGAGGTTTGTCTGAGGGCCTGCTCATGAGCGTCTCCTAAAGCAACCATGTTGATATCAGGTGGGATATTTCCCAGGGGAATGCCTTGCTGCTAAATGATGAACTAGCACTTGGCTGAGCCCTCAAGGTTTAACACATTGTTGTTAATGTAGTCTCACACTCGACAAGGCAGCACTGACCGAGGCAGGAGGGAGGAGACACAATAGACGCATGGTAGTGGTTGCAAACACTTCCCTGAAGGTGATGATGAACCCACGCTACCCTGGCCTTCAGGGCACACCACTCCCTCCTCTGGATGGCGCATGCACATGCTACTCTTCACGCCCTTCGGCCTGGAGTGGTTGGGGTCATGCAGCATCAATCAATTATTGAAAGGGAAAGAATTGGGAAAACCCATGTCATTCTCCATGGTAATCTGGAAGCCCTGTGGGTTTAGGCTAGGACTAGTTATGGAGTCAGTTTCACTTGCAGGTTCTTACTTTCACAGGAGCCCTGCTGGAGAACCAAAGGCCTGTCTTCCAGGGTGCCCTGGAAAAACCAGCCCTGCTGTACCTCCCATAGAAACCATTCACTCAGCACTGGGGCAGCACTGCAGCCAATGTAGCTGTGACTATTGTAAGAGGAGGAAAATAATGTTTGCCGCAGGGATGCACCCCTCCCTGCTGTGTGGATGCAGGGGCAGAGAGATGCAACTGGCATTGAAGTGAATGGCAAAGCTTCCGTGGATTTTGCAGACTTTAATGGGAGCAGGGCCAGGTTCTGTGCATCCCTATGCCGCTTCTCTCCTTGGCTAGAGTGAGGCAGGCGCTAGAACGCTATTAACTTGCTTTTGGGCGGGCTGCCGCCCTCTGTGTTCTTACCCCCCGCTTGTGAACGGGGGGGGGGGGGGGGAGCAGATGAAACGTGTCGGCAGGCACAAGACAGCAAGGGAGGGCCACTGCTATGCACCCCATGCAGCTGTTTTACACGCAGCTGGTGGTCTCAGGAAGAGCCTCCGCAAGCGCTCGGCATAGCATTATATTCCCGAGCAGGGAGGAAGGCAGCAGCTGGGCTGTAAAGTGATGGTGAATCGCTGTGAGGTAGTGTGCATGTGGAGTATGTTTATAAACATAGTTGGGAGGGGCCCCGCCTTACCCCACACAGGCACAGCCCACTGCAGACAATGAGTCAGGCAAGGAGGCAGAAAGTGCCACATTAGGCTAGGAAGCACCTTGAGCAGCAGCAGCGGCTGCTTCCCCCATTGCGACTCAGGTACAAGCACAGGCGCTGATTTAAAGGGGATGCTCAACCCCTGGCTCTGCCCCAGGCCCCTCCCTCCCTCCACTCCTTCCCGCAACCCCCCGCCTCTTCCCACCCCTGCTCCTCCCCCGAGCCCGCCATGTCCTCACTCCTTCCCCGCAGCCTCCTGAACGCTGTGAAACAGCTGATTGGGGCAGGCATGAGGCGCAGGGAAGGAGTGGGGAAGCACTGATCCGTGGGGCCCACTGGTGGGTGGGAGGGGCTGCGGGGAGGATGGAGGGGAGCTGATGGGGGGCTGCCAGCCCATCGTGGTTTCCAAGCCCCCACAAGCACGAGCTGCTCTTCCAGAGAATCCTGCAAGCAGTGGACAAAGCAGGAGGCCAAACGACGTTACAAGGGAGCATTGCGCAACTTTAAATGAGCATGTTCTCTAATAGATCAGCGATGTAACAATGTTAACCGCGAGGACGTTAAGTGAGGGGTTACTGCAATATAGAATGGTAGCAGTTCTTCCATTTAAAAATAAGAAATGGGATGGCCATGGCTAATCATGTGTGCTTACTGTAACCTGATCCAGTCATTCAACATCTAGCTCTTTCCAGAAAACTAAATTTAGCTCACAAGTTGAGATGGGAAATATGTTTACAGGACTGGACAATGACAAGGACATGGTGTATGTGAAGAGGATAAACAAGGTGGGAGAGGGATTATAGAAGCTGGTTGACGTACTTCAAGGAACAATTCTGCATTGGCAGATGGAAGAGCAGATTTAGTCAAATTAGAGATGAAAGAGACCTAGCCACTGTTAGGTTGGGCACCCAAGAACACGAGTCACTTGTGGAAATGTTGGCCGTGAAAGCCCCTGAGCAATAGTGATTGTACGAGGTTTGATTCAGAGGAGCATCAAGGGGTTTGGATGATTGTGCAAAATGTTTCCAAATTTATCTTTATTTTGTAGGCTGTACTAGAAATATCTCAATAGCTGACTCATTTACAGCCTTTTTTGGTTTAGTGTGACTGCAAAATACAGCAAGAACAGCCTTTCTCTTGGTATTTTGATACCTTTATTTCTAGTTCCAGTTGATAACAGAAAATGCAGAGGTGCATGAACATTTAATTAACTTCAGCTTTTCAAAGTTCAAAAATATTTCAGGCTTGTTTGAACATTGTGATTGACTTTTACTTTATTCAAACCAGTTTGCCCATCCCTCCCAGTATATGGTTGAAATATCAGTCTCTTGGTTCAAATCTTCAATGAAAAGAGAGAAGTGATCGTTTGAAATGGAGTTAAGGCTTGATTGTTTTGTTGTTCTGAATGCCATGTAAACCCATTTATCCAAAACTTTCAGGTAATTAGGGGTCAGGATGAATTTAGGACAGTTGACTAGAAGCTACAATGTCATTTGGGCTAACTGGGAGGTAGTTAAGAGAGTTTAGTCTATAACATGCATCTGACGAAGTGGGTATTCACCATTGAAAGCTTATGCTCCAATACATCTGTTAGTCTTAAAGGTGCCACAGGACTCTCTGTTGCTAGTCTATAACTGTAACCACGAACTGGTGTGTTTTCTTTTCAGTGGTTTATTGCAAGGCTTACCTCCTGGATTGTCAAGGAACCTCCATCTCTATTAATTAGCAACATATGCTCTCCCATCCCAGTTCATTTTAGATAAATGTACTTTGAATAATGTACATTCTTTATATGTTTAAGATAGGATTTAAGGACCACATGATCAAGCTTCAGGTTTACAGACAATTTGTATGTTATGCATTCAGAACTTCCTGGCAATTGGAGCCATATAGCTACAACAGTGTGCACGCTCTCTCGTGCTTTCTCAAAATATAAAGTTCAATCCCTCAGTTTATTTCAATTGTTTGCGTAATTAGCAATGTGTTTTGCATCCAGTTGTTGAGCTGCTTGTAGGGGAAAAAAAATGCCACTGGGTAAGAAAGGATCTGATGCTTTTTATTAAGGGTAAGAGAGCCTTGTATTTGCTTGCTCAGCCGTAGCTGGAAAAAAGTTCTCAGTGGGTTGCTTTGAAGCATTCTGAGATTGTTTCCTTAGCTTAGCAGAAGCGGTCACTCTTATGTCATTGTATAATGTGCTCGATACTGGAAAATCTTAAGACAATTTTGAGTTGTGAATGTGAACCAACTTCTTAGCAACACTCATTGCAAATCCCATTATGACTGAATGAGTACTGATTTCATTTCAGCAGTCCACCAATTTAAAGATCTTCCTTTGGTATGGGAAAGGTGAGGGAAGGAAACCTGCTGCATCCTAGGACACAAGATGTATGAGTGAAGGCATAAGCTTGCATTTTATCAGTAACAGAACAGTAAATGATAGAATATGAAGTGTACTGCTCTATAATAATCTAAATTCAGTATTTGATACTAAACCAAGGTTAGTAGTTCCTGTCCCTTGAGTCATGTATGTGTATTGTGGCAACATACACCCCATACAAGTCAAAATCGTTTTAATTTTAAATTTTCTATTACATGCCCTGATGCATGCAATGAGACATTTTATAAATGCTTAAGATTAATAGCAATTATTTCTCAATATTGCAGTCAATTTAACCAGGGCAGTGGTGGTTCCCCAAACTTAAGTATAGCATGTGTGAGAGAGAGAAACTAAGTTGGGGGTCGGGGCGAATGGACCCAGAAACCCATAAAAAGTTGTTTCAAGTGAAACTCAAAACATATTATGAGATTCACTTCATGAGCATAGTCAGCACGTTTCTCACATACAAATAGAAAGCCTGCAATTCTGTAAATAAAACGTCATAATTCTATTCTACTGGCTATTTTGGCCTAACATTTTTCTTTCTACCCAAAAATACAAATACACTTTATCAACTGCAACTACAGTGTCATCCCTCTGTAAACTTGCCCAGTTCTTCTGAAACTTCCTCCAATTGTTTTTGTAAGTTTTGGTACCTGTCTGTTGAGTTTCTGTTATATAAAATATGTACTCCTGATATGTTTTGACCAAAGTCATCCTCAGTACAAATTTCAAAATACTGATACTGGTTGGATCGAAGTGTACAGACATGATCTTCTTGAGAGTTCGACATTGGGAAGCTCGGTCATTAATCCTCCATTTTAATCAACCAATCCAATCAGCCAAGAGACTGATGGTGTTAGGGTGAGCAGACAGCAAATGTGAAAAATCGGGACAGGGGGTGGGAGGGTAATAGGAGCCTATATAAGAAAAAGACCCCAAAATTGGGACTGTCCCTATAAAATCGGGACATCTGGTCACCCTAGATGGTGTTTACAGACATTTCAAAGAGCCTTAAACAGCTATGCTTTGACTATGATGGCAACAAATATATTTTACTTGTGAGATCATCAGTCTCTGCTCTTCCATTTCAATAGACTGTTTCTTTCCTTCATGGGCACATTTGTAGCTGAAGAAATTGATTTTCTGCGTTTATATTTTGAAAGGAGCATGAATACCTTCTATCTTGCTACTTAATGAACCTTGAAAATATTCACATTTTATTTAGAGAAACTCATGCACAGATGTTTAATCAACTATTTTAAGTATTGATCAGTTGCTTTAATGTTATGTTTGAACAACCATTCAGGGAGTTTAACAATATGAAGAATAAAAATTAATATCTAGCCAACTTTATGTCCAGCTACTTTATCAGATGTTCTGCCCACCTGCCAGATGTTGCAAACTTCAAGGGTAACAGACTGGCCCCACTGGAAGTTTTACCTGGGGTTTCAGTGAAGCCAGGATTTTGCCCAAAATGTAGAGAAGGAAAACTACAACTCGTTGGTTTTACCCCAATTTCAATCTGTGGCTAGCTCAACAGCTTTCTTATCTACACTTCAGGTTTGCATCGGTGCAGTTACATTGGCTGTTGGCCACTAATGGGTGAAACCTGAATGTAGATACGAGAGACTATTCTACTCATGAACCATTCCCCTCTTTCCAGCCACCAATGACTCCTTCCCGTTCCCCTTCATGTTTCTAGGCAGTTCTGTAAGTTTTATCTCTTCTAGAAGCATAGAAAGAACCTAGCTTGCTCTCCATTTTAACTTTCTTAGAATTGTTAAACATTTTCACCCACAGTGAAAATTGAGCTTAATATTTCTAGTATCAAAAAGCTTTCAGACGTATGTTTTTTTTATTGTAAATTCTTCAAAGGGGTACAGAAGTTGGAAAGAAATGAAAACCAACAAAACCTGATAAAACAAAAATGGGGCTAACTTTTCCCTCCTTCCTTCCCTCTCTCCCCTCCCCTCCCATATAACAATTCCCCCTCCCCCCCGGGCTTTTTACACCCCCTGAAGATACATGGCACATTTTAAAGAAAATGAAGACATAAATCACTGACTTGAGATACATTTATGAACATAGCATATAATCTGTGTGAGTGCCATGTATTTTGCTCAAAGGTTCTTCATAGGGCTTGTATATAAATAAAAAAAAATATGAAGGAGACCTAGCTGTATGTTGTTATTGTTGTTTTTTAAAAACACTTTATTTCAGATATAAATGTTAATTATAAAGGAAGCATCAAGGAAGAGCTGCCAGACATTGCAATTTGGTTTACCAAGATAATTATATTTAGTTCTTTAATGCTTGGTTCTGTGGGTCTTTTGTGCTTTAAGGAAAGCAAACATTTGGTCTCCATCATTCCATTCTATGGGGCTTTGTATGGTGGTTTCGGGTCCCCCGTTCCCATCAGAACTTCAGCAATTAAATGCCATTTAAATCCTTCCGAGCTGCTGCTGTTTGTAGTTATTATACCCACACAGTCATTTAAGTAGCATTAAAGATGTGACACGCATAGCCAACAGTTAGAATTATCTAAGCCAAAGTCTCTTGCTGAGTGTCACTGAGGCTTTGTCTACACTAGCACTTTGGGTTTGTCGGGTATAGGTTGTGAAAAACACCCCTGACTGACATAAGTTTCACAGACAAAAGCGCCAGTGTGGACAGCACTGTCAGTGGGAGACGCACTCCTGCTGACATAGCCAACAGCGCTCGTTGCGGGCGGTTTAATTATGCTGACAGAAGAGCTCTCTCCTGCCAGCATAGAGCAGTTTACATGGGAGACCTTACATCGGAGCAGCTGCAGCAGTACAACTGTGCTGCTGCAAGGTCCATAGCGTAGACATAACCTTAGTCTCTTGCTGCCACAGCGTAAGTGTTAAGGCTATAATCTAAATTTTGGGGTTTTCTGGCTTTTAGCCATATGAAAACCACAACTTAATTCTAATGCTCTTGTTTTTGAGTGGAGGACAAGGGAAAGGGTTCTGCTTGAGGGAAAGACATGACAACTGTAAATCGCATTTACAAAGATCCAAACCTTGTAGTAATGATACCCAAGAGAGCGGAGTGACTCTTGTTGCAGTGGCAGATGTGATGATGCAACTGGATTGAACAGAGCAGATGATTCAGGCTCTTGATGCTCAGAGCTGGTCTAGATGACACATTGCTTAAGAAAACCAGTGAAGACTAGTGTCCAATCTCAATTTGCTTACCTACTGTTGCTACCAATGGGGGAGCTGCATACTAGTGAAACAGTGGGAGATTCCCCAAACCAGTTTACTGTAGGCAGGGCCCAGGTGTCCCAAACATGTTCAAACATTCTTTTCGCATAGATGGGGCCAATGAGTAGCATTACGGTTTTTCTTAGCACACTTCTCAAAAGTCATGTCTGTACACACTGCATAAGAACTCCATCCTAGATTTGTGCTAGCGGGTGATAGATGATTATTGCATGCTCAGCTGGTGGCCATTTATAAGCATGTTCTTTTGATAGCAGTTCAAATCTTAGTGCAAACAGGGCCTTTAAGACAGTTCGGCTATGTTGAGTTTAGCCTTAATCCACTCTGTTTCTTAAAGAAAATTACACAAAGGCCTAAAACATCTCCTCTCAGAACCATTCTGAGCTAGTTGATAAACACACACATATTATAATTGAATTGGAGTGGTTCTTAGAACAGTTCTAACTTTAGTGAGTGCCTAACTTTAATCACACGAGATGTTGACTTTCAGCTCCTTGGGTTAGATACAAACTTTATTTGAAAAGAGGATGCTGGTCTTGTAACTATTCCTGCAACACACACACGCTTTTCTTGGATCAACGCGTTTAGGTTAGGCCCAAGTTTGGAGTTAGTTTTCAGTCTAGCAGGGCATACTTTCCATATTCTCTGTCTCTATCTAAAATCTACCACTTCAGCATTAAGAAAGAAACTGTTGGTGAAAGATGTAGGCATAAGTCAAGTGTGGGGTTCTGAAGTGCTCTTCTGCTTGCTCTGTGGTGGCTGTTCGTTAACTAGCCATACTCCCACAACTCTGCTGATGTTTCCTGTGACGTTGCTATACCAATAGAAGGTAACAAAGTTATTAACTTTCAGCTGTCTCAGAAACATATGAAGAAAAAGGATATTTGTGCCAACAGCCTGGCAGCTGCCCAGCTATAACGGGAAGATTTTTAATTGTAGCCAAGAGATTCAGGATACGGCCCACATGATTCAGCGATCTAGTGACAGATGTTCAGAGTGTGTTGAAATTCAATATGTTTTTCCATGTTGCACGTGCTTAAAGCATAACTGACCTATTCTATCCGAGACAAGGTGGGTGAGGTAGTATCTTATATTGGACCAACTTCTGTGGGCGAGAGAGACAAGCTTTCGAGCCACACAGAGCTCTTCTTCATGTCTGGGAAACACAGTCTTTGAAGAAGAGCTCTGTGCAGCTTGAAAGCTTATCTCTCTCACCAACATAAGTTGGTCCAATAAACAATATTACCTCACCCACCTTGTCTCTCTAATATTCTGGGACCGACACAGCTACAACTAGGGTGACCAGATAGCAAGTGTGAAAAATTGGGATGGGGTGGAGGGTAATAGGTGTCTATGTAAGAAAAAGCTCCAAAAATCAGGACTGTCCCTATAAAATCGGGACATCTAGTCACCCTAGCTACAACTACACTGCATGCAACTATTCTGTAACAGATGCATAATCATAGGGTTTAAAGCCCTCATCCAAAGCTCACTGACTTGATCAGTCCCTAAACAAGATGCATTTAAACAAAAAGGGAACTTTCTCTCACTTCCTTTTCTCATATACAGTATATTAAACAAATTCAATAGTGTTAGCTCAGAATTCCCCCTCAGTCTGAGAGCTGCGTATCCAGGAAACACAATCCTTAGCTCCCTAGGTACTGTACTTCTCTGTTCCTGGAAGCGACTTTGGCTGCATATTAGCCTTTTAGATCTCTCCAACAGCATTCAGCTCTCTTTCAAGACTGACTCACATGCTGTACTGCCCTACCTCCAGCCCACACACATCATACTAGCTCCTAGCACCATAGACCCCACCTCTTTCTGTAGAGTGATATTCTACAGCCGCTCACTGAACCCTACATACAATATTTTCTCCCAATAATTTTGGTTGCTAAAGCAGCAGCTTTCTTCCTCTTACAACAAGTTAAAAACACTCACAAGGGAAATCAAACTACTTTTATTGCAGCAGGAAGTTGTTCTATGAACTGATCAGGTCAAGCTTAGACCAGTTCCTATAAGACAACCTGTCAATAAAGATTGGTGTTTTTTCATAGCAACACTCAGGGTGTGTGACGTTGCAGGATGAGGACACCAGGGATAAATGGCCTAACCTCAGGTCCAGGTGGCCAAGAGAAGTGGGTGGGATAGGAGCTGTGCTTCTCTCCCAATCCCCCATTTCATGCTAGAGCTAGAAATAATGCTAAAGGGACACCGTGAGGAACAAAATCTTAAGAAGTTTTGCAAAAAAGACTGAGTATAAATAATGCAATCCTCTAAGTAGCTAGCAATGTGCTTTAAATGCATTGTTTTGTTTTTTCTTTAAAAATGAGTGATTTTTTTTTTGCCAGTTACTTTTTAAAAAAATCCAGTAATTTTGAACTATACAAGCAAGAAAATGCATCTGAACTAAAGCCCAGCTATTCTCAACATTTTCAACAAACTGAGGCTGAGTTTGGAACAAGTTTGGGCTGCTTGATAGTTCCAGATGCCTAATGGTACAAATTGTGCACATCCCTGTGGTTTTGAATAGTTTCCAGTTGAAAATAGGCAAAATGTGTGGGCTTTGTGGTATTTGAAAGTATTGGAACTCATGTGAAGCAGCTATGGACAAAAAGTTCACACAACCCTCCCTGAAATGAAAGACCCGTGTTTCACAGAGCTCAAATCCGAGGCTACGTCTGCACTTCCCTGCAGTTCAGACTACGGAGGTGTGAATAGCAGTGCGCATCAACGTTCAGTGTTGTAAACCCAGTATTGCCATTCCCAAATGTTCAAAAATCACGAGATTGGCTTTAAAATCATGAGATTATGAACAAATAATAGATTTGGTGTTCTTTTGATTTGCCTTCTGCTTTTTGAGCCTTTGGGGTGCACTGAGGTCACATTTTGAAGCTTTCTCCACAGCCACTAGGGCTAGAAACGTACTTTTTCTTTAAGAATGGAGGCTGAAATCATCACATATCCACTTGACTCCGGGAGTTGGGGCTTTAAGGAAAACATAATTATCATGAGACTCATGACAAAATCATGAGTTGGCAACACTCTAACCGCCCTGGGTGGACTATGCGGCTGTGATCTCAAAGGTTCACATTAATGTAATCAGGTTTCAGAGTGGTAGCCGTGTTAGTCTGTATCTGCAAAAACAAAGAGGAGTCCTTGTGGAACCTTATAGACTATCAAATTTATTTGGGAATAAGCTTTTGTGGGCTAAAACCCACTTCATCAGCTGCATGGAGAAGAAAATATAGTAGGGAGGTATAAATACACAGCATATGAAAAGATGGGAGTTGCCTTACCAAGTGGGGGGTCAGTGCTAACAAGCCAATTCAATTAAAGTGGAAGTGGGCTATTCTCAACAGTTAACGAGAAGGGGTGGAAATCACTTTTGTAGTGCTAATGAGGCCAATGTAATCAAGGTGGCCCATTTCAAACAATTGACAAGAAGGTGCGAGTATCAGCAGGGGGAAATTAGTTTCTGTAGTGACCCATCCACTCCCAGTCTTTATTCAGGCCTAATTTGATGGTGTCCAGTTTGCAAATTAATTCCAGTTCTGCAGTTTCTCATTGGAGTCTGTTTTTGAAGTTTTTTTGTTGAAGAATTGCCAATTGAAGAATGTGATCCTGTTGGAAGAGGACTATGTTAAGGCCAACAAAGAACCTTTTAGTTTGTGCCTGGAGCAACCACCAAGGGAGTTACGGGGCAGCACCTTTGGTGTGCACTGCTATTCATTCCCTGTGGTCTGAACTGTGGGGCACTGTAGACAATCCCTGAGCTCTTTAGGTCAAACTGACCACTGTGTAAGCAGACACAACTCAGTTGATTTCAGTGAGAGTTGTACCACTTGCACCAGCATTGAGTTTGTTCTCCCATCTTAAAAACAGCCAGATCTGCAGTTTGCGTGTTTGTGTGTGTGTCTATCTTAAAAACACACACCCAACATTCCTGGGCTATTTTTCATGTCTGCTTCAGCTTAAAATAGTTTACAGTTTATCTACCAGCTCTTGTAAATAGAATTCTAATAGAAATGCTAACAACATTAGTTCTGGCATTGTTACAATAATGATCCTATTGTTAGGAATCTCAGCCAGGGTAATTCTGATTGAACGAATGAGTCAATGAATGTTCCATTTAAATGACAATTCTCTTCCTGAGATTGTTCAGTGTTTTGAAAACATATAACTGGGCCCATGTGCAACCTCTCCTTGGATAAGAATAGTCAAGGGACGTGTTGGCAGTTCTAGTAGTGAATATGGTGTAGGTTATGTATACGGAATTTGTGGGGACATGACCAGCTAATGGGTCACATCACAGCATACTTATACGAAATAGCTTTGATTGCAACATTAACCTTCTCTTGGTGCTCAGGGGTACTTGGAGATGCTGACTCACACATGCTCCATGTAACATTTCAAAAACTGCCAGAAATCACCTTTTGCAGCTGTGGCTTGAGGCTGCACATATTTTATTCATAACTTTGTGTCTCACACTTTTCGTCCAAAAAATTCCCAAGATGTTTTACAGATTATGGGCCAAGTTAGCCTGAGCTCCCAGAAGAAGGTGTATATTGTGCATGCCTATGCCACTTGATTCCCCCTGTGTACCAGCAAGGCTCACCCAAGGCTGGAGAGGCAATTTTTCTGCTGCTTGCCCTCCACTGTTTTTTGTTGTTGTTTTTTTGCCAGGGAGACCAGGCCTAGGAACTGAAAGGACACCCCCATGTCAGTCTCACTTTCTCCACCTACTGGACTTTTAAACTACCCCATCCCCACCCCAGTGCTCAATGGCCATGCTGAAAACTGTACAAACTCTCCATTCCTTTTTGTAATATGAATACAAAAAACTTCATGTAATCTTGCTGTGTCCTGCCCAACACCCCCATCCATTATGGTGCTTATTTTTCTTTCATCCTCCACCCAGTCAACTCCCCTGCCCTCCACAAAAATGGCATTATCACATGGCTCAACAAGGAAGGAGACAGTTTTAAATTACCTTTTCCCCTTTATTCTTTATTTTTTACCGTATCAGCAGCATATGGAAGGGTGTGGGGGAGAGAGATTAAAAGGACATTAAACTACAGAGAGACAAACTGTGTTCCTGGAGCACATAGTCAGCTAAGTTTGCACAGCTGTATGATTGCTTAATAACATTTTTAATGCTAATGAAGTTCATCTGGATGTATTTTAAAAAATGTATATTGCAACTTCTTTGCATTCGTGGTTCTTCTTTGAGTGATGGTCCCTGTATGGATTCTAACTGTGGGTGAGCATGCGTGCCATGTGCCAGAGCTGGAACAGTTTTGTAGTAGCGTCCATTGACCCTCACGTATGTCATGCATCATCCGCATGCTTGCATCCGAAGCTATGAGACGCCGCTCCAGTTCCCTCTTACTGCCACATGGCCAGAGTCACCTCTATGCTTTTAGCTTAGTAAGAGAGTTGATTGTCCATTTTGTATATAGTTGTTTATGGTTGTATATAGTATCTGATAGACTCATAGTTAGAGTCCTCGTTGGTCGTCTTCCCCTAGTGGGGAGATCTCCCCTTCTGGGGATTATGCCCTGGCAACTCAGCTTCAAAAGCTGTGCTTTGTGCCCAAGCTCCTTCTCTGTGAGTGACGAGCTCCAATGATGCCTTTACTGCAGGGGTCGGCAACCTTTCAGAAGTGGTGTGCCGAGCCTTCATTTATTCACTCTAATTTAAGGTTTCACATGCCAGTAATACATTTTAACTTTTTTAGAAGGTCTCTTTCTATAAGTCTATAATATATAACTAAACTGTTGTTGTATGTAAAGTTTCAGAGTCGCAGACATGTTAGTCTGTATCCACAGAAAGAACAGGAGTACTTGTGGCACCTTAGAGACTAACAAATTCATTTGAGCATAAGCTTTCATGGGCTACAGCCCACTTCATCGGATGCATAGAATGGAACATATAGTGAGGAGATATATATACACATACAGAGAACATGAAAAGGTGGGAGTTCCCCTTCCAACTCTAAGAGGCTAATTAATTAAGATGAGTAATTGTCAGCAGGAGAAAAAAAACTTTTATAGTGATAATCAAGATGGCCCATTTAAAACAGTTTGACAAGAAGGTGTGAGGAAACTTAACATGGGGAAATAGATTCAATATGTGTAATGGCTCAGCCATTCCCAGTCTCTATTTAAGCCAAAACTGATAGTATCTAGTTTGCATATTAATTCAAGTTCAGCAGTTTCTCGTTGGCGTCAGACAAGTACTCCTGTTTTTGTTGTATGTAAAGTAAATAAGGTTTAAGAAGCTTCATTTAAAATTACATTAAAATCAGAGCCCCCCGGAGCGGTGGCCAGGACCCGGGCAGTGTGAGTGCCACTGAAAATCAGCTCGTGTGCCGCAGGTTGCCTACCCCTGCTTTACTGCCTCGGTGAAGCCTATGTTGTTGCCTGCTGCCACATCTGCCGATCGTTCCCACTCAGGACATGAGAAGCTAGATAACTTTGCCTCTGCAAGTTCCTAATGGAGGAGGTTATGCGTCCACATGCACAGTCAGAACTGGGACTGGCGGATCCACTGGAATGACGTCCATCTTTGCTGGTGAGCACCCCTCTGTCTTACTTCCCAGCACTGGAGCCATCAGGACTGCTGCAGCCTGTGAAGCCCCACTGTGAGCACAAGAAGCATGGATATGGGCGTAAGGGCAGCTACCTACAGTGGACCACCCCAAAATGCAGTGTTGCCTCCCTGAGTCGAGACAGATTGGGTGAGAAGTTGTGCATTGACCTGGCTGCTCTGGCTCCCAAGAAACCCCAATGCTATGCACTGGTGCCGCCTTAAGCCATAGTTACTGGTCTTGCAACATTGTCATCACCAGCACCATTGATGCCACCAGGCCCCTCCAGACTACCATGTGTGATTCCCCGGATGCCTGGAACCGCTGATGCCTACTGAGGAGCCGCTGCTCTCACACTCAGACTTCCCTGCTGCTCTCCAGTCCCCTGGACACCTGGGTCCTGCCTTCTTTGGCAGATGAATCTCTCCTGCTCCACTCCGAGCAGCGCACTTCTTCTGCCCACCTTGCACTGTTGGCTCCGCCCCTCCTAGACCCATCCTCCAAGTCCGAGTGCTTCTCAGAGCTGGGTCCCTCCTTTTCACTTGGCCAAACTCACAGCCTGGATCCCAAGTGCCAACCACCCTATCCTCCAACATACCATCCTGCCGCCAAGCCATGATTCAGACCAAAGGTCCATCTAGCTCAGTATCCTGAATTCTGACAGTGGCCAATGCCAGGAGCCCCAGAGGGAATGAACAGAGCAGGTAATCATCAAGCGATCCATCCCGTGTCACCTATTCCCAGCTTCTGGCAAACAGAGGCTAGGGACAGCATCCTTGCCCATCCTGGGTAATAGACATTGATGGACCTATCCTCCATGAACTTATCTAGTTCTTTTTTGAACGCTGTTATAGTCTTGGCCTTCATAATATCCTTTGGCAAGGAGTTCCACAGGTTGACTGTGCGTTGTGTGAAAAAATACTTCCTTTTGTTTATTTTAAACCTGCTGCCTATTAATTTCATTTGGTGACCTCTAGTTCTTGTATTATGAGGAGTAAATAACACTTCCTAATTTACTTTCTCCACACCAGTCATGATTTTATAGACCTATCATATCCCCCCACTTAGTCGTATCTTTTCCAAGATGAAAAGTCCCAGTCTTATTAATATCTCCTCATATGGCAGCTGTTCCATACCCCTAATCATTTTTGTTGCTCTTTTCTGAACCTTTTCCAATTCCAATATATCTTTTTTGAGATGAGGTGACCACATCAGCACACAGTATTCAAGATGTGGGCATACCATGGATTTATATAAAGGCAATATGATATTTTCTGTCTCATTATCTATCCCTTTCTTAATGATTCCCAACATTCTGTTAGTTTTTTTGACTCCCGTTGCACATTGAGTGGATGTTTTCAGAGAACTATCCACAATGACTCCAAGATCTCTTTCTTGAGTGGTAACAGCTAATTTAGATCCCATCATTTTATATGTATGGTTGGGATTATGTTTTCCCATGTGCATTACTTTGCATTTATCAAGCTTACTATGCTTAAAAGCCTTTGGTGAGGACCTTGTCAAGGGCTTTCTGAAAATCTAAGTACACTATATCCACTGGATCCCCCTTGTCCACATGCTTGTAGATCCCCTCAAAGAATTCTAGTAGATTAGTGAGACATGATTTCCCTTTACAAAAACCATGTTGATTCTTCCCCAACAAATTATGTTCATCTATGTGTCTGACAATTTTGTTCTTTACTATAGTTTCAACCAGTTTGCCCTGTATTGAAGTCAGGTTTACCAGCCTGTAGTTGCTGGGATCACCTCTGGAGCCCTTTTTAAAAATTGGCATCACATTAGCTATTCTCCAGTCATCTGGTACAGAAAATGATTTAAATGATAGTTTACAAACTACAGTTAGTAGTTCTGCAATTTCACATTTGAGTTCTTTCAGAACTCTTGGGTGAATACCATCTGGTCCTGGTTACTTACTACTGTATAGTTTATCAATTTGTTCCAAAACCTCCTTTAATGACACCTCAATCTGGGAGAGTTCCTCAGATTTTTCACCTAAAAAGAATGGCTCAGGTTTGGGAATCTTCTTCACATCCTCAGCTGTGAAGACTGATGCAAAGAATTAATTTAGTTTTTCTGCAATGGCCTTATCGTCTTTGAGTGCTCCTTTAGCACCTTGATTATCCAATTGCCCTAATGGTTGTTTAGCAGGCTTCCTGCTTCTGATGTACTTAAAACTTTTTTTGCTATTATTTTTTGAGTCTTTGGCTAGCTGTTTTTCAAATTTTTTTTTTTGGCTTTCCTAATTATATTTTTACACTTTGCTTGCCAGAGTTTATGCTCCTTTCTATTTTCCTCATTAGGATTTAACTTCCACTTTTTAAAGGATGGCCTTTTGTCTCTCACTGCTTCTTTTACTTTGTTGTTTAGCCACAGTGGTTCTCTTGCTATGTTTTTTTAATTTGGGGTATACATTTAAGTTGAGCCTCTATTCTTCTTCGAGTGATTGCTCATGTGCATTCCACAATAGCTGTGCATGCTTGCCACGTGCACTGGTGCTGGAAGTTTTTCCCCTAGCAGTACCCATAGGGGAGCGCTCCTCGTGACCCCTGGAGTGGCGCCTCTATGCGCTCCCCCCATCCTCAGTTCCTTCTTGCCACCAGTGAAGGTGTGTTGGAATTACTCTGCTCCAGCTTGGCTGCAGCTTCCCTCTTGAACTCGTTGGTTCATAGTTAGTAGTAACTGTGTTAAAGTAGTTTAGTTTAGTGTTCAAGTCTGGGGCACGGGGCATGCCCCAACCCGGGTGCAATAAACTAAGTCGTGCGACACTTGCAGGCGACCGATGCCAGTGAGTGATCTGCACACAGACTGTTTATGCTGACTGGGGAAATCCATCTCAGCGATCGCTGCAAGATTTGCAGATCCTTCAAGCCTCAGATCAAGAAGGACAGGAACATTCGGCTCCGAGCCATTCTGATGGCTCCACATTCAACAGAGAGTAAATATCTAAAAAAGAAAATGATTGACATTCCTGTTGAAAACATCTTTTAAAAATCCTCTTGATTTTCTAGCACAGCAAAGTAAAAATGTTATAGCATCTGTTCTGCTCAACAGGTTGGTGTGGATGGGGCGGAGGGTAGATAGGGTCAAGGTCCCTCTGCTCCGAGTTGCCACTGAGCACCAAGGCGTTGGTGCGCGGCAACCCTTCGGTGCCTTCCTCCAGCCAGCACCTTTCTCTGTCTGTGGGATGCTCTAAAAAGCTAAGAAGAGGTCTTCTCCACTGAGACACTGGAGCAAGACTGGGGGAGAGACTAGACCCACGTTGGGCAGTTCTCGATCCCCATTGGTCTCCAGGCCTCTGACTCAGGTTGAGTGGAGTAGCTTGGCTCACTGTGCGCCGACCTCTCCGGACGTCCGGGTGCCCTCCATGCTGGAGGCCCTGCAAGCAGCCCGGGGCATTATGTCTCTGCCGGTACCAGGGGCACCGCCACTGTTGGCTCCCCGGTCCAGAGGCAAACCACCACTTGAATCTCCACAGTTGCCGCCTGGTCAGTACCGTTCACGGTCTAGGGAATGTTCCTGACACCATTAGCCACTCAGCGACTGCCCCTTGTGGTCGGTACCGTTCCCGATACGACCGCTTCTCCCGGTCCCTGGACAGTGGAAGGTCGTACGCCAGCCCGGCCTCCCTTCGTAGTCGTCAGTTGATGGGACAGGCTAGTCAGGCCACAGCAGGTGCAGTGTCACCGGGCTCCTTGGCCGGCATCGTGGTACCAATGGGCCCCGTGGCCCCTGACGCAGCCCCCGGTGGTGGCTCGCTTGGTGGTGGAACGAAAGTACTTTGTGCCTGCCAAGGGGCATGAATACCTGTACACCCACCCTGCCCCCAACTCCCTGGTGGTTGAGTCAGTCAACCACAGGGAGCGGCAGGGCCAACCAGCCCCTACTCTGAAAAATAAAGACTCAAGGAGCCTGGACCTATTCAGGAGAAAGGTTTATTCATCCTCGAGTTTCCAGGCAAGGGTGGTGCACCACCAGGCCCTCCTGGGGAGATAAGAGTTCAGTTTTTGGGGCTCTCTGCTCAAATTCGAGGACAAGGTGCTGGCTTCCCTTGTCTTCCTCGGTGAATGATCTTTGCCTAAGTAGGTTTCTCATCTACATTCAGTTTCCAGAGACTTCACCTCCCCACCCCCCGTTGGTTGAACGACCCATCTTTGTCAGCTTGCAGGAGCTCTGGTCCCTTATGTCTGTCTAGAGATGGATGCCAAAGATGTCTTCTGTCCTTGCTTACATAGGCGCCAACTCTGTGGGTGCTCCGGGGCTGGATCACCCACGGGGAAAAATTGGTAGGTGCTCAGCACCCACCAGCAGCTCCCCACTCCCCCGCCCAGTGCGCCTCCTCCCCCAAGCGTGCCGCGTGCCTGCTTTCCCCCCGCAGCTCCCAGCACTTGCGCTGCGAAACAGTTGTTTCTCATGGCTGAGAGGGAGGGGGGTGGAGGGGGAAGGCGGCATGCTCGGGGAAGAGGCGGGGCCGGGGCGCGGGTTTGGGGAAGGGGTCCAATAGGGGCAGAGAGGGGGCGGGGACCTTGGGGAAAGAGTTGTAATCGGGGCGGGGCAAGGAAAGAGTGGGGTCGGGGGCACGCGAGCTCCCCCCGGCGCCGGGGAATGTTGGCGCCTGTGCTTACTTATATCTTCCAAAGTTCCATGACCTTGCTTCAAGAGGCAGGGGGACCCCCTGCTGTTCTCCTCTTCCTGAGGGCTTCCCATCCCCCTGCTGATTTCTATGTAAATGGGGCTTCTATTGTTTTTGGTCACACCTTGCTTGATTTCATTAGAGACAGGTTGCCTTCATTCCTGTCTGGGAGGGAACTTGTTTCTCCCTGTTTGGCCACAGATTTGAAAACATAATATCATTAAGTATCCATATTTCCTCATAGTGTTAATAGATATATTTCACAATGATATTAATCACCAGTGTGTCATTAGTTTTCAGAAAAGACCTTCCTCTGTACACTTTGCTAATACAATAATTTTGTATAGAATCAGTTGATTCAATTGTTTATCACTTCAGGTTCTAACTCCCTGTCTTTATATTCCTTTGAAATGGATTCTTGTAAGGGTTACCCCTCAAAGAAAAAGTTCATTCAAGCTGTCAGCAAGGCAACATGGAGTCAGGTGGTGAAGGAAGTTCCGTGCTTTTTCTTCTCCCAACTGTTAGCTTAATAACTTTGTTTACCTAATATGTTAAAATGGACCTTCATTGTCTTTGCCTGAAGATTGGGCTGGTCTGAGAATCAAATACACATTCCTTTTTAAGGAAGACCTGTTTACCAACTCCACATGACATGCCTGGTTTAAACACTTTAGTCATTATTCTAACATATATCCATTGCATACATACATCATGCAAGAATATTAATGATCAGTAAGTTACTAGTTTTCAAATGATATCTCATAAGGAATATTTTGTATAACAATTATTACAATAGTGTGGAGGATGGGATCAATTCTACAGTTGGACAAGAAATTCTGGCCCCTCGTTGTCTCAGACCAGAGGGAAAAAAATCAACTTGAAATGATAAACATCATCAGGGATTTAGCTGGAAAACTCTCACCATCGAAAGCAACTTTGTCCAAGTTTAAACCTTGGAACTGGAAATCCCTGTAGCTAAACCTTCCCCCATCCACAGTTGCCCCAAATGGGTATATTCTCTGCTATCCCACTCACAGTAGCAGAAGTGTTTCATTCAGAAGCATGGTGTTTTTTACTAACATACCTAGTAGCACCACAGAACCTAGAATATGGCTTGTCTGAAATTTAAAAAAAGAGAGAACTCTTCTGTAGGTTGTCTTAATTACTGCTTTGCACTGCATCTGAGCATGACTATGATTTTTGGCACATAGTATCATATACAAAGTTCCCAAAATAAAATACTACAGGATATCCCAAAAACCCCTAGGAAACTTTATAAAGGGATTTGAACGCTTGAGAGAACATCTTTTCTGATGAAGACATGCAGCCAGGATGATTAAAGAAAAAGGAATTATGTTCAGCAGATAATTAGGTTCTTTAAATAGGTGCAAGAAAAACCACTCCACCAATTTTAGTGTTAGAAAACGTTTGCTAGAAGTTTAGTTTTGATAGTAAAGGGTTTTATTGCTATATGTTTGAGTAGCTAAAATTTCTGTTCAGCAATATTGTGAAATATTCATGTTCTGAACTGATAAAGGAAACTATTAAGCGATTGGTTCACAGACTTTGCAGACAGCAAGAGCTGTAAATAAAGTAGTCACTGTTTGTCATCCCAAGTCCTGGTCAGAGGAAAACTTAAGACAGCCAGTGTTTAATGTGTGGGTTTTTTTCTTTTTGAGATAGAGTGTGGGCTAGGAAAGGGTTCATGACAGGAACTTTATGTTGTAAATAAGAAAGTGACAGAAAAGACAGAGCTTATATATAGGGTTTGTGAATAGCTGAAATGCTGGCAAACCAGCAGTAAAAAGAAAACAAGATTTCTTCTAGAGTGCTTTCTGAAACCATTCTAATGGAAGGAGAGGCAATGGGGAATTCAGCGCCAGGCGCAAAGAGGACTGTCAGCAAAGCCATTCGGATAGCTCTTGGCATGCTCATAAGTGGTATTATAGTACTTGGCATTGCACTTTTCCTAGGTAAGTTAAAAGTTATACATTAGCAAAACTTAAACTCTCTCAAGGTTTTCTACTTCTTGCTGGAATGCAAGTACTATATGGCTTATCTATGCATAGTTTTGGCTATATTCACCATCCTTTCTCCTTCTGCTGTTTTATTTTAAATGGAAATGAAAATATTTCAATAAAGACATTTATAAAACTGTTATAGTTGGGAGCTGCAACACCAGCTAACATAGCTTTGAATACTTTATTTGAATATTCAGTAGAATGTACTCTATTAAGAATTGTGGTCTTTTATAGTTTGGGGAGAGACTGGTAAAATTATGTGTATCAGTAATGCTGATTAACTGATAGATTTTAACTAATATGGGTTAATATTTTCTGTTTGCAGAAAACTGAGCTATAATGTGTGTGCTTTATGGAATCACTTTGGTTATTCATTTCATTTGGTTTCCATTAGGATTAGACTAAATGTTCTGCACATTTTTTTTTAACAGTTAATGTTTTTCTGTGATGAATTGCGGAATCTTCCTTGGAAAGATGGTAATCCAATGCCTGTTGGTTGAATGAAACTATTTGCATCAGATTTATTAGCTACCGTTGAATAGAGTGGAGAATATTTTCCTCTCCAGGATCTGGAGTTTGTTGTAAATGAATTTTGTAGGAATATTGTTTAAAGTACATAAACAGATCTATAAAATGATGTGAAATATATTGGATTGTGCCAAAGATGCCTACTACTAAATGAAAACCATCTGGAAAAGCAGTGTTTCTATAAAAGCTCAACAGGGTCAGATCCTCATGTGGAGTAAAGTCTGTAATTTGTGTTAATTTGACAGAGCTATGCTGCTTTACGCCAGTTGTGAATCTGGCCTCTAAGGATATTAATGCATTCTCTCACCTCTTTTATAGTCTTGTTTGAAAGATGAACTAGCCCTAGACTCTATACTTAGAACCATTTTTTAAAATCTCCTGTGCATCAGCTGAAAACTTTCATGTGGAAAACTTGAAGCAACAGGCTACAGTATGTTGGTCCGGAGCCTGCAAACACTTACACATGAGTAACTGCACGTATAAAACAAGGAGTCTTGGGGAATTCAGTTGGACTCAATGAGTGTGAAACTTCATACATCTGTAACTTCTGGCAGAATCAAGTCCATAGTTGGAGTGCAAAATAGAATACCACACAGCTAGGAATAATTATAAAAAGAGGGCTTATTTTCTTCCTCTTTGTATTTATTACTTGTAGATAATATATAACCTAAGTCACTAAAGTTCACTGAAGATGCAAGTTCTTTATCCAATGTTTAGACATGAAAATGCAAAAATATGTAATGCTAAGGAGACAATTATATAAGAATAATGGGGGCCATCCTCCACCTAGTGGTCCAAACTCCCACTGACTTCTTTGGGAGCAGGATCAAGACCACCAGCACCCACAGCACCCCTTCACCTTGCTGGGAGTTTTGGGTGCTCAGCATCTCTGAAAATCAATAAGAAGCTGAAAAAATTGTCTCTTTCTGACAAGTGGGGTTTCTTGTTTGTATTTTCTGCATAAAAACACAAGTCCTCTAGCAAGACACTTAACAGCTACCAGAGTATACCAATAAACTTCCGAGAGAGTCCTCTTCCAGGAATATCTGACATACATAGGAATTTTGGCACATCCCTGAACATCCCATCCATCTAGTTACCGCTGCACTGTCCCATTCTCTTGGGGGCCCTGCTGGGGGAGGGTAGCTTAGAATTCTGGCTATGCTTCCATATAAAATGTGCCAACAGATGCCATAATGGAAATACACTGATTTCAGCAGAACTCCTGGACTCCAAGGACACACCCTTCCTAGTCAACTTGGCCCCGGGCACTTTGAGAACCTGGCCATTCAGTTTGTCATTAGACATCTTCAGGAGTCCCTAATCCCATATACATTTAATAACTCATGGCCCAGCCTATCTCCTGCTCTGGTGATAGGAGCAGAGGGGAAGGAAAAATTATTAGGGGGAGGGATAGCTCAGTGGTTTGAGCATTGGCCTGCTAAACCCAGGGTTGTGAGTTCAATCCTTGAGGGGGCCACTCATCTGGGGCAAAATCAAAATTGGTCCTGCTAGTGAAGGTGGGGGGCTGGACACAATGACCTTTCAGTTCTAGGAGATGGGATATCTCCATTTATTTATTTATTTATTCTGCCCATTCCTTCTCTGGCAGCAAGATCAGAGAATAAGGCAATTTAAGATTTGATTTCCATACCCTTTGCCCCTGCTTCACTAGTAGCTTTAGACTTCACAAACTGTAAAGTTAGTGAGATTATTTCTGTGGCATTGAAAGTCATCGCACATTCAGGTATTTATACCACTTATTTTCTTAGAAGTCTGGAAATAACCTTAAGAAGTAGATGCAGAATAGGTGTAATGTAATCACAATTGTATATAATGTGAGGGAATAGGCCTGGCAGGTCTCCCTTATATTGCTTGAGATGCCGGTGAAAGCCCACAATACAGGCCTTTGCAGGCCACAGGCCTGAATTAAACTAAGCAACACAGCCTTCTGCCAAGTTCAGTCAGGGGCTATGATCAGAGGAGGGAGAGGGAAGAAATGTGGAGAGCCCTAGCAAAATAACAGCTCGTGTGGTAAAATATCAGCTTGTGTGTTATTGGCAGCAGAACTATAACAGCTTGTTGATGAAATATAATAACCGCTTGTGTGAAGAAATTAATTCTAGCTAAATGTTAACTTTTCCTGTAATTCCAGTTAAATGCAAAACTAGCCAATTAGATACCTTCTTTGGGCATCCTGTCAACTCCTCCCAGGTACACTGACCATAACACCCGGCAGGTACCATGCACCTCTTCTGAGAATGTACCCTAGCTGGTGCCAAGTTTTGACCGCATCAGGCTTCTCGAGAAGCCCCCCACCCACTATGCACCCAATTCTCAGAAAAATAATGAGGAAGGTACTGAAAAAAAGGGAACAGACCCCAACTCTTATATTTTCCTATTGACATATAATTTGTACTAGATTTGCGGTTTGTAAGAATAAAAGCAGCCCGCAAGCTGTGATTGTGGATGTAGTTTCTGACTGCAACGCCAACGAATCGATATGTATTGCAATAAACTGGCCTCAGGCTTGAGTCTGTGAACTAAAATCAATGCGTGTTTTCCCACGACAGTAATAATGGGTTCTGGTAACATAAGATGGCAAAACAATTGAGCTTGTCAAAACTTTTCAACTGAAATAGTTTCCCTCCAAAAAAAATAGGGGTTAATCAAAAACAAAAATGTTTTTTTCAAATTTTTATTTTTTTTTTAAGAAATTTCTAAACAAATCAAAATGTTTTGTTTTTGTATTGAAATTGTTTTGCTTTTTGAAAACCAACACAGTTTTCAGATTTCATAAATATCAGATTTTCCCCAGCTCCCTTCTTCCCCCCTTTTAACACTGAGTGCAACAGAATGGATAAGGGCTAGGCTTCTTTTTTCACTTTATAAGATTTCCCCCTTTTTCTTCTCGGTATCTTTTCAAAAGTTGGAGAAGTTTTGAAATGTTGTAAACTGGAAAAAGGAAAAAAAATGAATTCCTCCTAAACACACAACCTGCCCCCCCCAAAAAAAGATCTTGGGTGTGTGTTATTCATTTTAATGCACTGAGGAAATAGGAGAGAGGAGGAAAATTTTTTTGCAGGTTTTCAAACAATATTTAGAGAAAATTTTGAAGAAACAAAAAGCTATCCCCTTTCAAACCACATGAAACAGACAACTGATACATTTCAACATTTTTTTCCAATTTTTTCCCCTCACTTTGTTAGACCAGATCTACAAGACAGCAACACTCAAAGGATTTATTACTTTAGTTCTCTGAGGAATTGCACATATATTTTGTGGATAACCTTTTGAAATATTAGACTTCGAAAGCTTCTGAAAACCAGTAAAGAAGCTAAAGCACAGTAGCTGTCTGAAGCCTCTGAAAAGCTATGGTTCTACTGAAAATTACTAGGGACACTGTAAAGCCATTTTGTTTATTTTTTTGATTACCGTACTGGTCTGGTTTTAAAAAAATGCAGTGTTCTGACGCAAGAGAATCTACACGAGGTTGCAATGACCAATGGGTCAGAGATCTTCCAAACTGGCAAATAAACAATGTGTTGAAGTCAGTCCAAGACCCAGCATCTCTGGTACACTGGCTTTCCACCAGTGAGGCCCTAGTGTTAGCCATTAATGTTGTCTGAGGTGCCCACTTTTTCATGCTGCTAGTTTTAGACTTATGAAAAACAAAATGGCAGCACCTGTTTCATAGAGTCATAGAATTTAAGGCCACCCAGCATGTACAATTTATTGAGACGAGGTATTCATACCAAGTAAAAAGTTACACTCGGTAGTATGTATATGGCAGGGTGTTCAAACTACAGAGTTCATGATGTTTGACTCAAAATGCTAACAGTTAATTCATTGCAGTACAAATTATCCCAATTTGTTTTTCCATTTTGCAGTTAGCCAAGGACTTATAAACCTTCATCCTAAGCAACAGTATTGCTTGACTTCAGAATGCATTGAAGCTGGTAAGCAACAATCTTCAATCCTGTTTTGTATCATAATTACAATAGTTTGGTTGAGTGAAATATTGATAGTATTCTATAGTTCCATGATGCCTTTTAACTCAAGAAGGCTTGGTAACAATGAATACATGTTAAGATCATTTAAAAACCAATGCAGCAGCAATTTACTCTGGTTCTATTTTGCTTTTGTATTGCTATCATGTTCTACTGTATCCTGTCTTTTTTACTGTAGGCCTAGTGTTGAATAAAGTCACTTTTAGGAATGCTCATACTAATTAAGTTTCCTTTTCAGTAGCTAGCAAAGTAACTAATGATCACATAGATGCTGTAGGGCCTGGTCTAGCAAATACTTAAATTTCACCAAGTGTGGTGACAAGGGCCCTGATGCCGCAGTGTAAGGGTGTTGACTCACCCCTGCGGCGCCTCCTGTTGGTCATCCTTGGGAATTAGCTCATTTTCCAGCCAGGAGCACCCTCTGCAGGCCAGTGATCCACCTTACTGCTGGGCCCCATGTCCCTTTCCCAGGACCCAGTTCCCCTTTCTCTGGAGTGCTGCCCCCTTGACAGTAACCCCTCAGTCTCAGGGTCACCCCATCCACTATCCCCACTTCACCTCAGTCCTGGCTACTGCCAGTCCTCATCTAGCCCCCATTCACTGGGGCAGACTGCTTGTGATGAGTGGCTTATACACTGCAAAGGGGTTTGGACCTGCTGCCTCTGGCTACCCATGGGCTGCCCCCTATAACCCAGTACCTAATAGGCTTTACCAGGCCTGTAGCCTGGGGCTTTCCTAGGCCTGAGCTCCCTTGGCCTTTCCCCAGCCCTGCTCCACTCCAGTTACCTGGTTAAGCTCCTTACAGCCAGGCCCTTCTCTCTCTGAATGCAGGGAGAGAGAGACTAGCTGGTTGAGCTCCTGGCTCAAGCCTTTATAGGGCCAGCTGGTCCCTGATTGGGGCGTGGCCCCAGCTGAGCCTGCTTCCTCCCAATCAGCCCAGGCGTCTTGCCCTTCCACAGCCCTCCTCCAGGGCAGGAGTGGGTAACTACCCTGCTGCATGCAGCTTGTTGTATGCTGGCAGATTGCTGTGCCCATTTAGAGAATCATGTGGTTATTTTTGCAGGATGGGGCCTATGGTAGCAGTAAATGTTTGCAGGCAAAGGGCCTTATAAAGCCAGGGTGAAATTTTCTAAACTGTTCAGCTTTGGCTTAATCCTGTTCCCACTGAAAACAGTGTGGGTTGTCCAATTGACTTTAATGAGAGCAAAGTTAGACCAATGCTTATTATGTTTGAAAATCTGACTGTCAAGGTATTTAATTAGAAACAAAGTTGACAATAGGGCATCTTTTGGGGGTATTTTTTCATGCCTCATAATGTTTGGAGTTTGGATTGCATTTGAAACTTTGATTGTTTAGCTGAACTTTTTGAGACTACAAAATTGGTTTGGAAATCTCATGAGAACAAACTTTTTCATCAGTTTTTCTATAGTTACTGTTTCTACTTTGCCCTTCACAACAACAACTTTTTGGGGGTATTTGGGCACTTTTACTTGCAGCTGAACCCTGAAAGATGAGAGAGAGAGAGAGAGACTCACACAAAAAATAGGAAGCAATAGGGTGGAATAAACTGACTAAATATTTAAGAACCTTAAAAAATATGGGGTTTATTTTGGAAAAATAGGGGCCCATATTTTATCTGAACCATTTTTCCTGTTTATGTTTGTTAGTTGTGCTAATGTATGACTGACCTTAAATTTTTTTTTGCTGGATCAACAAAAATTGTCATTCTGCACAATTTGCACACTGCACAAAGTCAGAACTGGCGAGCTACTTGACTCAACAATCTTACTTCAAAAAGCAATGAGTAGTGAATCCCTTTAGTGTATTCTTGAGGTCTAGGTCACAGCTTGTCTTACAACTATTCAAAAGCTGTACAATAATTGCCTAAGGGCAAAGCATCCAGTAAGTACTATACACCTCTACCCTGATATAACGCGACCCGATATAACATAAATTTGGATCTAACGTAGTAAAGCAGCGCTCCGGGGAGGGGCGGGGCTGCGCACTCCGGCGGATCAAAGCAAGTTCAATATAACACAGTTTCACCTATAACGTGGTAAGATTTTTTGGCTCCCGAGGACAGCGTTACATCGGGGTAGAGGTGTATGTAGTAAAGATGGGCCCAAGCTATACAGTACAGATATGGATTAGGCTCTTCACTTTCAAGGGAGTTCAGAGTTTCAGTTTTAGTTCAAGTTTGTCTCTAATATTTGAGACATCACAAGTGGAGTGCAGAGGAGTGCTGAATGTATGGGAAGGTTAAAGGAGGTGGTTGCATGTGTTATAAAGGACAAAGACTATCTTTGGGCTAACCTAGAGTATGCTTTATTGATTTCTTTACAAACCTGTGTGTGTTTGCTGGACACTCTGAAGGAAGAAACAGTGTAATGTTATTTAGGGTGCAAATAGGGACAGTTCTGATTTAATAAGAACCAAACCAACCTTCATCAAAACTCTAACCAAACCAATCCCGAACTTTCTCTCTTTGTAGTTATCCAATGAACATTTAAAAATTCCACACTGACAAAGTTATTGTAATGGCAATTCCAACCTAAGTAAAACTAGCAGGTACTGGAAATATTACCACAAAAAGCCTGTGAATCTTATCAGGCTTCCGGTCCAACCTTCAGAGCAAAATTATTTGGATAAACTTCAAAATGTATGGATGTTTAGCCAAACTGAGCTGAACCTCTGAATCTTTTGAGTTATATCCACCATAGATGCAAGTGGCTTCTTCTGTGCCTGAGAGAAGCAATGTTTTTTAGATTTCAAATCTATTCTGATTGCTAGTGAAGTGGGGACAAGAAAACTGCTCAGTATCCTATTCCATGCACGCCATCCAAATCAGATAATCTAGCTATCACATGCATATTTATGCCATAATCATTTATTATGGAATTTGATTTTTACTGATAACCAGGAGAGGGATTGTTTGGCTATATGGCTCAAAAAAACTTTCTAAAAGCCATTATTAGACTTGATGTCTTTATCAGAAGAGTCTGATCTCTAATAATAATCAGTGGGCATTCAGTCATAAAGATTAAACAGGAGGTATTTTCTTTCCTCTCTTCAAAGGTAATAAAGAATTTTACACATTTTCCTTTAGTGCTATGCTGCTGCAGGTAAAGAATGTATAATTTTGGGGTGTGCTAATTACAGCCTGTTTGACATGCTCTGATATTAAATGCCTAGCTAGACTTCACTCTATCCTTGCACGATGGAGATTCCATTTCTATTCAGGTTCTATAAATTCAGTTTTTTGTAGATCTGGCTGCAGTGATCATCTCATAACAATCAATGACAGGTTTGTCCAAATTAGTTATTACAATGAATGCACAAATATTTTGGCTGTTATTTAGTTTATGTATGGGCAAAGTTAGATTCTGGAAACAGCAAGACCACAGCAAGCCAGGGAATGATCTTTATCCTTCAGATGAGGGTGAAAAGTCTTGCTTGGATAACTAATGTATGTTAACTATCATTTTGGGAATATAATCTGGTATAATTTCCTGTTTTGCTAAAAATAATCCATAAATCCATGTGATACTTTATAGCGGCCTCCATCTTAAGTAAAATAAACCAGTCTGTGGATCCCTGTGAGAATTTTTTTCGGTTTGCCTGTGATGGCTGGATGTCTAATAATCCCATTCCTGAAGACTCGTCAAACTATGGAGTTTATCCTTGGCTGAGGAACAATGTGGACCTCAAGTTGAAAGGTAAATATGTTCTTTCTGAAAGCAATAAGAGCTCTTTTCACTGCAGCTTGTTAGCTGGCTTTATATAGAATGAATATTGACTCAATGCTCTTCCTTCATTTAGATTTATGTTGAATAACATCCAACAGAACAACATCACATTCTCTTTTCATTGCATTTTTTGCTGATGCTTTTGATAAGAGTACGTTAACAGAAAACAACATGAGAAAAACACACTGTATATGGGGTGGGAGGGAGAAGAATGTTTTTGCTGGCAACCCAATGAAACATGAATCCAGTAACCCATTGCGTGTACAACAGAGAATTATACCGAAGGGAAAGACAGCAGGATTTGATCAGATACTTCTTAGGCCATGTTTACAGTGGGGAATTTTTCAAAACCTTTTCTCACCGGTTCAGTTGAAAGGGAACTAAAATTAATGGGATCTCTGGGATCCATTTTTGCCACCGTTTTTGAAAAGCACTTAATGAAATGGTAGTAAAAATGAGTCTGTCTGTCCAAGCTTTCTCTACACTGGGGATATCACTGGTTTTAACAGTTTACAACTCATGCAATTTTTAAATTTCCTCAGTATAGACAAAGACTCAGTGAAATGTACTAGCCTGATTGTCACAGAAAGTGAACAGAGAGCTGTCCACATGCTACAAATGTGACTTCTCTGTTACATGGTGATTGTCACATAGCATTGTATTTTCCTCGCCAACATATTCTTTTAGAGCAATATTGTGCAGTTACCTTCACTCAGTGTTATTCATGATCTTTTTTCTGCTTTCTGTGTTTATTTGACCACTGATATTTTAAGTCAAAGCTCATTTTACCTGAGGCGGTGGCGTAGCTGTGCCTACAGACTGTTTGAAGAACTATGTTTTGCAATGTTCTGAGCATGTTTACTTAATTTGTTGACGTAGAATGGCAGATCAGATCTTAGTATTCTGCTTCATTTAAATTCCTTAGCCAGTTGGTAAATAAGCCATCTAGGTGTGTGGCTCCCATTAAAATACCTGAACTGTCATCAGAAAAACAGAAAACTGTTTATGAGAATGTGCGTCTGGAGAAAAAAATAGCCTGAAGTGGATATGTGTAGGGAGGTAGATATTTTTATCTGAACATGACCTGACTTTGTGCTGGACTCCGTAGCAATGCCACCTCAGCAGGAAGTTCTACAAGGAAGAAGGATGATGTTGATTGTTAGGTAGGAAAAAGTGTCAGATTTTTATAATCTTGACTAAAACTATGAGTCATGTAACGGAAGGGAGACTGTTGTGCAAGATTTAATATTATCCTTTAAGTGCCTTAACATAGTACAGTGAAAACGTGTTGCTGAAATAACAACAACCTACTCTGAGCGCAGCAGATTGGAGAGTGATCAGCGCTTTTGTGTTGCATTAAAATAGATTCACTGGATTTATTGTCCTCAGGGATTTTTTGGTGCATTTTACGGGCCTTCTCCAACTAACTTTCTTCAGTAAGGTCAGCATACAGTGCATGTTCATTCTAGATACCATTAACTGTTTTTATAGCTGTGCTCAGTTACAAATACTATAGAACATGATTTAATGATTGCTGTGTTAGTTCTTTCTTGAGGATGCCTCTGAACCAGTAAAACTATTGCTGGAAACTGGTTTAAGTTTTGCTTTTCTAATCTTACTGCTGCCAAAACGACACGTTAGGTAGCTTCATGTCATGCACAGACTGCAACCTTACATAAGCCTGATTTAATTAACATTGTAGCAAGGTTTATTCAGCCACAGTGGACCATTACTATAAACTACAATATATATGTCACCTTTCACTAGAGCTGGGCAAAATTGTTTGGTGTATTTGCTGAAAAATGCGATATTGCTCAACCCAAAACTTTTTGCTAGTTTGATCAAAAGTTTTCCAGGTCTAGATTGAGAAAAGAGACTGTGTGTGTTTGTTCCCCCTTGTCACCTTTAGTCCAGTGGACAGGACACTTGTATGGAACATGGTGGACTCAGGTTAGACTACCCATTCTGGAACAGAGACTTGAACCCAGGTGGGTGCTCTAACCACCAGGCTATAGGCTATTCTAGGGTAGGCTGATCTCAATCTCTCCTGTTGAAGCTAATCCACTTCGTATAAATGCTTACATATTCATTGAAGCAAGGCCTTCAAGTCTGGCCCCTGCCAAGGGAGTGCCCTAATCTAGGCTATTGGCTATTTTGTCCTGCTCTCAGTCTTTCCTGTTGAAGCAGCTCCACTTTGTATAATTACAGTAGAACTTCAGAGTTATGAACACCTGGGGAATGGAGGTTGTTTCTAACTCTGAAATGTTTGTAACTCTGAACAAAACATTATGGTGGTTCTTTCAAAGGTTTACAAGTGAACATTGACTTAATACAGCTTTGAAACTTCACTATGCAGAAGAAAAATGCTGCTTTTAACCATCTTAATTTAGATGATACAAGCACAGAAGCAGTTTCCTTCCCTTGTCAAATCTTTTTTAAACTTTTCCTTTTTTTTTTTTTAGTAGTTTACATTTAACACAGTACTGTACTGTATTTGCCTATTTTTTTGGTCTTTGCTGCTGCCTGATTGTGTACTTCCGGTTCCAAATGAGGTGTGTGGTTGACTGGTCACTTTGTAACTCTGGTATTACATGCGTCTGACGAAGTGGGTATTCACCCACGAAAGTTTATGCTTCAATACGTCTTGATAGTCTATAAGGTGTCACAGGACTCTTTGTTGCTTTCTGGTGTTAGTAACTCTGAGGTTCTACTGTACATAAATATTCACTGTGCCAGAGAGAGAGAGTGAAAATGACTCTATAGCCTAGTGATGCAGGCACTAACCTGGGAGGGTAGCAGATGTGGATTCAAATCCCTCCTCTGAATCAGGCAGAGGGAAGATGGACATCCCAGGCAAGTGCCCTAAACCAGTGGTTCTCAAAGCCGGTCTGCCGCTTGTTCAGGGAAAGCCCCTGGTGGTCCGGCCGGTTTGTTTACCTGCCGCTTCCGCAGGTTCAGCTGATCGCGGCTCCCACTGGCTGCGGTTTGCCGCTCCAGGCCAATGGGGGCTGCGGGAAGCCGCGCGGGCTGAGGGATGTGCTGGCTGCCCTTTCTGCAGCCCCCATTGGCCTGGAGCGGCGAACCGCGGCCAGTGGGAGCTGCGATCAGCCGAAGCTGCGGACGCGGCAGGTAAACAAACCAGCCCAGCCCGCCAGGGACTTTCCCTGAACAAGCGGCGAACCGGCTTTGAGAACCACTGCCCTAAACACTAAGCTAAAGGGTGTAACTCCTCCCTTTCCACAGTTTCAGAACCCATTTTTTTTCTGAAGTTTTGGTTTGCTGGCCAAACTGAAAATTAAATTATTTACCCAGCCCTTGTTTTGGGGGTACTAGCCCTTCTAGCAGATAACACTAGTGAAGGAAACCATGCTAAACCTCATATTGAAACATTTTTTGGAGGTGGGTTTAGTGAAGTGGGGATCAGCAACATGGAAAGAAAAGGGAAGGGGAATGAAGGGGACAGGGCAGGGGAGAAGAGGATAAGAGGGGCAGGTGTGGAGTGAAGCTGAGGTGAAGAGACTTGGCAGGGAGGGAAAGGGTTGAAGCAAACAGCCAATCAGCCCAGGGTAGAGCAGTGGTTCTCAACCTATTTACCATTGTGGGCCGCATCCGATACTACCTCTATGGCCCTAAGGATGTCACATGGGCCATAGCTCTGTGCTGATTGGGTCAAAAGCAGGCCACAGGTTGAGAACCACTGAGGTAGAGAAAGTCCAGTCAAAAGTGTAGGAAATGTTCTAAGTGTGCAGAGGGTCCCTGCTTCTGCTCTAACCAGCGGGAGACTCTGACGGGTTTCTCTCTGCAGTTTCCCCCCAGGATGACATAGTGGGGTGGAGGGGAAGCATTGCCTGGGTCCTAGTGCCTCTATATTGTGTGTGTTGTTCTCTGCTGTATAGTTCCCAGCCCCCCTGCTCAACTCCATTTTACAACCTCCCACCAGTGCAGCAGTCCCTGCTTTGGCTGCTTCTGCCCCTTTCAGTGGGATCTGATGAGTGCTCAGCATCTTTGGAAATCAGGCCCCTTATTTATGGGCCTAAATATGGACTTGAAAAACCTAACTTTAGGCACTCACATTGAAAAATTTGGCCTTGGTCTTCTAACTACTCTCAGTGGCACCTTGCATTGTATTGTAGTTGTCCGTCCCTGTTTAACATCTAGTTGTAGACTAGGAAAAAAATCTTTAAAGGACTATTTACTACTTAAGTTCCAGGTTATGAAATATTTATCACATGAAAGAAAACTATTAATCTTTCTCTGATAACATAGTTTGGGCATGTTTTGTTGTAGTTGTGTCAGTCCCAGGATATTAGAGAGACAAGGTGTGGGTGATGTAATATCTTTTATTGGGCCAACTTGATATTACCTCATCCACCTTGCCTCTCTCATAGTTGGCGCAGAAAGTCATGTTTTTAGTATTTATATTCTTTGATGATATGATATAGATGGAAGGCAATTTTTTATGGAATGTTCTTACTTAAAATGAAATATTTTCTGCTCTATTTACTGATCTCTGAACACTTCTGCATTTTAAGAAGAAAAGAAATAATCGGAGGGAGGCTTAGGTATTGGTTTTGGATAGCCACAGTCATTGGATTCTGGTTTTTCAAGGACATAATCAAAACACTGTGTGTCTTGGTTTTGGATTCATGGACAACTGGAAACAGAGAGAGATTCCCGAACCTTTGTAGACAGTAGTATAAGGACTAGAATTGGACTGCCAATAAGCAGTAGGCAAAGGAGTGGGGTTCAATGAAGAGTACAGGATCAAGAGTGTGACATATGAGAAGCCAGAGATGAAACCACAGTTAGTTCTTTCAGGATGCTGATAAATAAGAGCCCAGAATGAGGTAAAGGACAAGGCAGGTGTCAACTTCAGGAGTGGCAGGAGTATCCAAGCAGCCTATCTGTGAAAGATGCGTGGCCCTGATGGTGCATAACAAAGAAAGGAATGGCTGAGAGTGGCAATGAAATTAGGTGATACCCCATGAGCAGTCAATGCCACCCACCTGCATCAATGGGCGGGGTAACTTGAGGCATCAGTATAGAAAGGGGACAGTCTCAGTGGCAAGGGAGGGAGACACTTGCCAAGGGATAATAGGTAGCCCCCCCCCGGGAGTCTCTGGCACCCATTGGCCAGCTGGGGTATAGGGGTGCTGATTGGTTAGCATTCCCCAGATCTCAGGACTTAGCCCAGCACAGGGGCCATGTGGACCCTCTTTTGGCTCCATTCCAGAAGGCACTGGAACCAATTAAATGTCTGGTTATAGGAGAGCATGGATGATGGGCGGATAGCACCCCTTTCTTGTGTTAAAGTTTAAGAAAAGCTGTGGCCTTCTGCTTATATCCATGCATATGTCTGTCCTCATTTTGCCTCTGTGTCCACATCAATTGGCATGTACTCAGTTTGCCCTCTTCTCCACATATCGCTGGTTAGATGCAGAGAAGGGACAAGAAAGCTGTGTTTTTTGTTTGCAAACCTAAAACCAACACTTTTTTTTTTTTTTTTTTTGTATTTTGGTGTAGGGTTTGGGTTCACAGTCCACAGGAATATGAAATAGTTGATGCTTTTAATGTTTGCAGTACTCACTTATAACAAATTCAAACTAAAATAAATAATGTTGTTTTCCCCTTTAAATATTTTTTGCATGCTCATAGGACTAAGTATTTTTTTTAAACAAACAGACCAAAACCCCTATGTGAACCCCATCCCCAATATTTTAATCATATGTAATGGGTGAAATCCTAAACCTATTAAAGACAATTACAAGACTTCTATCAACTTTGACAGAGCGAAGATCTCACCCACTGTATGGCAGCATACCATAAACCAGCCCCCAACTAGCCAAAAGTCAGATAGGTCATGAATTGAAAAATAGGGCTATGTAATTTTAGTTTTGACCTGGATTCAGGTGGCACAAATCTAACATGAAATTTTCTGGTTGATATTTTTGGAATTATATGGAGTTTTGGTTTGCCTTTTGTGTATCCTCTAGTATTTAACCATTGCTGACTGGACTGTATCATGAGAGACAAGGTTCATGAGGTAATATCTTTTATTTGACCAAATTCTGTTGGTGAGAGACAGGGCCGGCTCTAGGCACCAGCAAAACAAGCTGGTGCTTGGGGCGGCACATTTTTAGGGGCGGCATGGCTGGCGCCAGAATGCCGCCCCTAAAAATGTGCCCCAGCCGCCCTAGCTCACCTCCGCTGCTGCTGCCATGGCGTGCAAAACAGCTGATTTGCGCGCCGCTACTCGTCCCCTCCCTCCCAGGCTCTCAAACCTGGGAGGGAGGGGGAGATCCCGAGCGGCCGTTTCGCGTGCCGCTGCTCCCACTCCCTCCCAGGCTTGGGTGCCTGGGAGGGAGGGGGAAAAGCGGCACCTGCGCCGCGGCCACTCGGAGTCTCCCCCTTCCTCCCAGGCTCTCAAACCTGGGAGGGAGGGGGAGACTCCGAGTGGCCGCGGCGCGGCGCCGCTTCTCTCCCTCCTAGGCTTGAGAGCCTGGGGGGAGGAGGCAGGGATGGGGATTTGGGGAAGGGGCGGAGTTGAGGCGGGGCCGGGGGGTGGGGTAATTAAATAAGGGGGGGGGGGGCGGCCAAAATTGTTTTTGCTTTGGGCGGCAAAAATCCTAGAGCCGGCCCTGGTGAGAGAGACAAGCTTTCAAGCTCTGAAGTTTTTGTCTCTCACCAAAAGAAGTTGGTCAAATAAAAGATATTACCTTACCCACCTTGTCTTTCTAATATCTTGGGACCAACACAGCTACAACTACACTGCATGGACTGTATGATGTCTAATTTAAGACCACATTTGATTTGCAGTTATATTAGGTGCACTCAAAAGTTTCCATCAGTTTGATGGAGATTGTCGGTTCCAGTAGTGTTCCCAATCTTTAAGTATAGTGAATAGTTCTCATAGCAGTAGAATCTTTCAAAATGGAAGAAACATTTTAGGTGGGGCCAATGTTGTTTAAAGAGAAGATCTTACACACTGCTGCTCTTCAAGGTGAAATAAAGTGGAGTTTGCACTCTCTCTCTCTCTCTGAGTTAGTAAATTGGTTTCACTTACCATGACATTTCCTGCTAAGCTATTTCAGTTCCAACTGAATTTCCATGTTGATCATTGACCTTTGTTTAGAGTTTCGTAGCACTGTATAATCTTAGTATTTAAATGCGGGTGATACTTTGCAAATTATGCAAAATTGGAATCCTGGGGTGAGTAAATCAGGACTCATCACCTGTAGTGCAATTTGATCAGCACCATACTATTTCTTTTCCCCCATCTGAAGTCTGCAGAACAACAATGTGCAGCTGTTTATGTGGCCAGGCAGGAAGCAATAAATTACAAAATTGTGCAAACATTCCTAAATCACAGCATTGCATAGGAGACTATTTAGAATTATATGAATAGTATGTGAAGGTGTCTTTCAGGCCTTCACATTTAATTTATAACTGTGGAAACCATTCTGCAGATTTTATCCCATATTGATCCTGGTACCTATTTCAGTCTAATTTGTTGATCTAAGCTTTTTAACATTGCTATGTTCAGATGAAAATCCTTTTAAATAAAATGAGGCATTCCCACCAGGGCTAATGTAGAGAAACAGAAGCCTCTTTGGGGGATATTAAATATGGTAATTCAAAGAACAGGAAACAGAAAACAAAGAAAACAACTTTGCAGTGTAGTCAGTCTTTCACAAGATCATTTGCAAGAATTGTCTGTAAAGAACAGCTTTTTCATTTACATGACTTTAGGAATGTAAAAATATACTGTGAATGCTGAGATTTAGGGGATTTAGGACAGTTTTGCTCATGAATTTCTTTCTTTCTGACAGATGCCACAAGGTAGCATTGAGTAATTGCTCTTCTGCTCTAAGGGATCTACTATGCTGGTTTCCATTCTATCTGGGTTCAATTCTATCATCCCTCCCCTTTGACTGACACATGGGACCATTTGGATGGGTAGAATTTGGGCTGTGGTGTTGGTATAAAATTGACACTCAGCTATACACTTTAACCTCATCCAACCACTGCTGCATAGAGAAGTGACTACCCCAGAGTCTATAGCAGAGGTGGGCAAACTATGGCCCGGGGGCTGCATCCGGCCCTCCAGACATTTTATTCCAGCCCTCGAGCTCCTGCCAGGCAGCGGGGTCCAGGGCTTGCCCCACTCCATCCGGGGAGCAGGGTCGGGAGGTTGCCTCGCTCCACACGGCTCTGAGAAGCAGTGGCATGTCCCCCCTCTGACTCCTACACATAGGGGCAGCCAGGAGGCTCTGCAGCCAGGAACCACGGCCAATGGGAGCTGCAGAGGTGGCGCCTGCGGATGGGGCAGTGCGCAGAGCCGCCTGGCTGCGCCTCCATGTAGGAGCTGGAGGGGAGACATGCTGCTGCTTCTGGGAGCTGCTTGAGATAAGCGCCCTCCAGAGCCTGCACCCCTGAGCCTCTCCCCATGCCCCAACCTCCTGCCCCATCCCTGATCCCCTTCCCGCCCTCCAAACCCTTTGGTTCCCCCCCCCCCCCGGAGCACCTTCCTGCACCCCCAACCCCTCATCCCCAGCCCCACCCCAGAGCCTGCACCCATAGTCAGAGCCCACACCCTAAATCCCTCCCAGAGTCTGCACCCCGAATCCTCTGTCCCCACCTGGAGCCACCTCCTGCACCCTTTTTTAGTCCCACCCCAGAGCCTGCACCCCCAGCTGGAGCCCTTACCCCCTTCCGCATCCCAACCCCCTATTTCGTGAGCATGCATGGCCTGACATGCAATTTCCATACCCAGATGTGGAAAAGTTTGCCCACCCCTGGTCTGTAGCACTTGGGGCATGGCTAAGAGCTAGCTGACTAAAACATATTCATGGTGAAACAGATGTGATATTAGTAGGAAGGGGAAGCAACCAGAAGAAGTGGAGAAGTTTACCTCAGTGCTTCCAATAGTTTGCTGAAGTTTGGGTTACTGTGATTTGCTCTACAAGGGCTCTACATGAAACTTTTCAGACATTGCAGGTACTGTGAACATGCATCTACCTATCAATGAAACTGTGTTTCTCATAAGAAGCCCCTGATGACCTCCTGTGCTCGGTGAACTGTACTGGCGGCCAGTTGATTCTGGGTGAAGTTTAGGGTGTTGGTGTTGATTTATAGAACCCCTAAATGGTTATTCTAGCTGGTTGGAAAAATTCAGACAAAACACCTTTTTGTCAGAATGTGCTGATTTGTCAGCATTGAAACATTTTGTGGAGATGGTTCAATTTCAATGAAATTCCAGTGGAACTCAGGCAGGGATCCAGTGGAATGTCAGAAGCCTGTCCAGTTTCCTACCAGCTAGCCCACCCTGTTGGGGACATCAGGGCTTACCAGGCATGCAAACTGCCTTGGAGCTTGGGACCCCAGGGCTTCCAGAGTCCATGGTTTCAGTTAGTCCAGCCATGAAGACTGCCTTGAGGCCATGGATCCATTTTCATTCACAGGCAGTTTTGAAATTTGTCTGTTTTCATTCCAAACTGGAAGAAAATGAAATAGCTCTAATTCTAGAAAAAGCATCTGTCCCCTTGTTTAAACAATAGGAGGTTGATAGGAGGATGTTCCTTAGAGAGGCTTGACTCCTGAATGCATTTCCTTGGTTCACCAAAGATACAGTGACCTTCAGGGCACGCTGCAAAACTTATCTCTTTGCTAGTTGGTTGGGAAGAGGTGGTAGGAAAGTCTCATTATGATAAAAAGGGAAATAGAAAGTTTCTAGATTATAAATATGGGGCCAATTTGTACGGATTTAAAAAAATAATGTTGTGTGTGTGTGTGTGTGTGTGTGTGCAGAGTTTTGAATAAATGTTCAATGTTTATAAATAAAAATAATTATTATTCATGTTAACACCTCAGGGTCTCTGTCTTACCTTACTAAACAAATCTCCATGTGACTGCAATATACCACAGCCCTCTTAATTATATAGGACCTAAAATTTTTTACACAATATTTCACAGAAAGTGTGGCAAGCACTTCTTTAGCCACATCAGCCTCAGCATTTCTCACTTTGGCCAGAAGGGCTGGAGTAAATCAGTCCTGTGCTGGAGGTTTTTAATTCTTAACTTTGGCCTATTTACAATGGGCCTCCTAGTAGGCCTGAGTAGTTCTCTTAATAAAAATAATAATAAAAAAAACCCACAATACAAAAGAAATACATGTCCTTGCCCCTCACTGGATCATTGACTCATTATGCTGGCTTCTGGTTGCCAGCCCTTCCCCAAATAGAAGTAAACTCAGTGTTTCCCCTAAAGGGAGGCAAGCAGCTCCACCTAGGACAGACATGGGCAAACTACAGCCTGCGGGCCACATGCAGCCTGCGGGACCATCCTGCCCAGCCCCTGAGCTCCTGGCCGGGGAGCCTAGTCCCCAGCCCCTCCCCCGCTGTCTCTCCCTCCCCTGCAGCCACGCTGCCATGCGGGCCACGCTCTGGCCCACCGCTCCCGCTGGGCAGCGTGGGGAGCACAGCTGGCTCTGGCCGGGTGTTGCGGCTGTGAGCTCCTGCTGCTGGTAAGGGGGTGAGGAGGGTGGGGGTTGGGTAAGGGAGTGAGGAGTCCAGGGGGGCAGTCAGGGAGGAGGGGGTGGTTGCATGGGGCAGAGTTTCTGGGGGGGAGGGGGCGGTCAGGGGATGGGGAACAGGGAAGGTTGGGAGTGGGAGTTCCGGGGGGCCTGTCGGGGGGCGGGGATGTGGATAGGGGTTGGGAGGGCAGTCAGGGGACAGGGAGCAGGGGGGGTTGGATAAGGGGGTGGGATCCCGGGGCACAGTTAGGGGTGGGGGGTCCCGGGTGGGGGTGGTCGGGGAAGAGGAGCAGAGGGCGGTTGGGTAGGGGGTGGGAGTCCCGGGGGGGCTGTCAGGTTGCGGGTTTGTGGATAGGGGTCGGGGCAGTCAGGGGACAGGGAGCAGGAGGGTTGGATAGGCAGCGGGGGTTTCGGAAGGGGGTGGTCAGGGGACCAGGAGCAGGGGGGGTTGGATGGGCTGGGGATTCTGAGGGGGCCAGTCAGGGGACGGGAAGTGGGAGGGGGCGGATAAGGGGCGGGGGCCAGGCTGTTTGGGGAGGCACAGTCTTCCCTACCCGGCCCTCCATACAGTTGCGCAACCCCGATGTGGCCCTCGGGCCAAAAAGTTTACCCACCCCTGACCTAGGAAAAGCCTTTTCTCCCTGCTCCCTGTCCCCTGACTGCCCCGACTGTCTCTAGGGTTGCCAACTTTCTAATCTCACAAAACTGAACATCCTTGCCCCACCCCTTGCCCCTTCTCCGAGGCCCCGTCCCTGCTCACTATATCCCCCTCCCTCTGTTGCTTGCTCTTCTCCACCCTCACTCACTCTCACTCATTTTCACTGGGCTGGGGTGGGGGGGTTGGGGTGCGGGAGAGGGTGAGGGCTCCAGCTGGGTGTGGGGGCTCCTGGGGCCAGAAATGAGGGGTTCAGTGTGCGGGAGGGGGCTCTGGGTTGGGGCAGAGGGTTGGGGTGCGAAGGGGGAGGGCTCTGGCTGGGGGTGCAGGTTCTGGGGTGGGGCCAGGGATGAGAGGTTTGGGGTTCAGGAGGGGGCTCTGGGCAGAGGGAAGGGGCTTAGGGGTTCAGTGTGTGGGAGAGGGCTCTGGGCTGAGGTGGGGGTTAGGAAGTGGAAGGGGATACAGGCTCTGGGATGGGGCTAGAAATAAGGGGTTCAGGGTGTGGGAGGGGGCGCTGGGCAAGGGTTGGGGTGCAGGGTGTGTTGTGTGAGGGCTCCGACTGGGGGTGTGGGCTCTGGGGTGGGGCTGAGGATAAGGAGTTTGGGGTGCAGGAGGGGTCTCCGGACTGGGGCTGAAGGGTTTGGATTGTGGGAGGGAGTTCTGAGCTGGGGCAGGGGGTTGGGACATGGGAGGGGGTTTGAAGTGCAGGCTCCAGGAGGGAGTGTGGGTACAGGAGGGGGCTCAGAGCTGTGGCAGGGGGTTAGGGTGCGGGAGGAGGTTTGGGGTGTGGGCTCCAGGCGGTGCTTACCTCAGGTGGCTCCTGGGAAGCTGCCAGCATGTCCTGCCAGCTCCTAGGCAGAGGCATGGCCAGGTGACTCTGTGCACTGCTTCCGCCCACAGGCGCTGCCCCCCCAGCTCCCATTGGCCACGTTTCTGGCCAATGGGAGCTGTGGCGCCAACGCACAGGATGGGGGCTGCATGCAGAGTCCCCCTGGCCGTTCCTCCGCATAGGAGCCAAGGGACATGTCACCACTTTCTGGGGAGCCGCACGGAGCCAGGTAGGAGCCTGCCAGCCCCGCCAACTGGACTATTAATAGCCTGGTCAGTGGTACTGACTGGAGCCACCAGGGTCCCTTTTTGATCGGGTGTTCAGGTCGAAAACCAGATACCTGGCAACCCTACCTGTCTCTAACCCTGCTGCAGCTTGTTTCTCATCCATCCTCTCTCTCTTTCACCAGAGGTTTTTTTTTTTTTTAAAGGCCCTTAATTGGACTCAGGTGTCTCTAATTAATCTGAAGTAACCTCTTCTCAGTTCATAGGGAAAAGGGCCTTGACCATTCTAGGACTGATATACCTGCCTTCCAGCACTCTCTTATAGCTGTCAGGTCTGACTTTGTCACAAAAGCTAGGGCTAGAAGGGACCTCAAGAGATCCTCCAGCCCCCAGCACTGAAGCAGGACCAAGATTATTTAAATCATCCTTGACAGGTGTTTGTTAAACGTGTTTTGAAAAGCCTCCAATGACAGGGATCCACCGCCTCCCTTGGAAGCCTATTCCAGTACTTAACTGCCCTTACAGTTAGAAAGTTTTTCCTAATATCTAACCTAAATCTCCCTTGTTTCAGATTAAGCTGATTATTTCTTGTCCTGCCTTCAGTGGACATGGAGGAAAATTGATCACCATCCCCTTTATAATAGTCCTCAACATATTTGAAGACTGTAATCAGGCCTCCCCTCACGCTTCTTTTCTCAAGACTAAACATGCCCAGCTTCTTTAACCTTTCCTCATAAGTCAGGTTTTCTAAACATTTTATCGTTTTTGTTGCTCTCCTCTGAACTTTCTCCAATTTGTGCACATCTTTCTAAGTGTGGCACCAAAGACACAGTACTTCAGATGAGGTTTCACCAGAGTGGGACGGATACCTCCCATTTCTTACTTACAACACTCCTGTTAATACATCCAAGAATTTTATTGGCCTTTTTTACTATCACATTTTACAGTCACACTGTTGACTCATTTTCAATGTGTGATGCACTATTAACCTCTCCTTTTTAGCGGAAAAATATTTTTGCATTTCATTTTTTCTTCCTAAGTATAGTACTTTGCACTTGTCTTTATTGGGCTTCATCTTGTTGATTTCAGATAAGTTCTCCTATTTGTCAATGTCATTTTGAATTCTAAACTTGCTAGCAACCCCTCCCAGGTTGGTGTCATCCACAAATATTATAAACCTACTATCAACTCTATTGTCCCTGTTATTAAATAAATTAAAATAAATGTTGCCAGACCCAGGAGAAACCCTTGTGGGACCCCACTAGATGCATGCTCCAGTTTATCAGCAAATCATTGACAACTATTCTTTGAGTATGATCTTATAACAGTTGTGTACCCACCTTACAATTACTAGACCACATTTCCCTAGTTTGCTTATGATAATGTCATGTGGGGCTGCGTGGGTGAGGTAATATCTTTTATTGGAGCAACTTCTGTTGGTGAGAGAGACAAGCTTTGAGCTCTGTGTGGCTTGTCTGTCTCACCAACGGAAGTTGGTCACTCACCTTGTACCTCTAATATCCTTGGACCGACACAGCTACAATTACTCTGCATACATGTAGGACTATGTCATTTATAACAATGAAGAATCTCTTGGGTGTGTGGCACTCAGTGTTGTCTGTTTTGTTTGCATGTTATCATTAGTGTGGCATTCATTGCTATCGTTATTCCTACTTCTTGTCTCATATTCAGGATCACATTCAGAAGTGATATCACCAGCTTCTTCCTCCTCATTCTGTATATCAATGATTGAGTTTGTTGAGAATTCTTTCCAATACTATTAAGGGTGGGTTTCTAATCTAACAACATAATATGAAAAACAGCGTTTTTCAGAAAGTACTTGGTGAAGCTTTCAGTGTTTATAATTGAGATTTTTACTTTATTGACAGATAGTTCCAAAGTCCCAGTTTTTAGTAAGAGTTCAGACCTTTTCTCATTCTCTGAGCCAGTTTGCTCATCCCCTAAGGGTGATGCCAAATGATGAAACAGAATTGAGAAGTGTGCTCCATTAATGCAAACACAGAACTCTCTGGCTCCAATATTTTCTTTTAATCTTAGTACATGCTGTGCTTTAGTTTTCCCCATTTGTAAAACATGTATAATACCTGCATTGTAGACCTATTGTAAGCATTTAATTAGCTAATGAGTACAAATTATTGGACTATAAAATATTGTATATAAGTGTTTCATTTACGAAGAGTGGCGCTAACCTTTTACACTGCTCTCCCCATGTGGCTGAATTACTTCCAGTCTAACTCCCCATGTTCCCTTTTTTGCTGGAGTCCGGTCAATAACAGTTCCTCCAGGGAACATGGGCCTTCTGACTTCAATTCCACTAATAATGGTACAATAAGTAGTAGGTATTTATATCTTTGCATAAAATTTGAGAATCGAGCATTAATTAAAATGTGAGATGTTGCCAGAAAGGTAAAATAAGATATGAAAGTCTGCCAACTCAGTACAGGTTAACAACTTATTTTTTGTTAAAGTATCATACCTGAATGGGAAGTGGAGCAGCCAGGAAGTTTTGCAGGCTCTTGTGGCAGCTAGAAAAAAAAGCTGTATTTGTAATGCGTGTTTGGGAAACCATGGGTGAAGAAAGGAGATCATTTTGGTTCTTGAATGAGGTTTACGGCTCCACAGCAGCTGAGCCACAGGATTCCCACAGAGCCTCTCTGGTTGGGAGAGCAGAACACCACCTTCTTGCTTACGAGTCTTGTGAGAGTTCACTACATCGGTTCCCCAGAGTTGACTTTCTATCACCCTTTCATTCTATTTTTGAGGCAGTATTTATAGTAGTTTTGTACCAAACTTATATATTGAAGCTGTTGTGTGCATCAAAATGTTAGATTTGTATCCAAAGATAAAAAATTCTAAAGCTATCAGTGTTTTCTTTGTACCTTTAATTCTGGAAAAAAGATACATTTATTACCTTAAAACCATGAAAATCCATGTCATCTAATTTTCCGTATTCCCTGATGAAAAACAGTTATTGAAAATGCATGGTAAAACTATTAATAACACGAAGTAAAGCTTAACGTTGCTGTTAAACATAACACTGCGGCTCTATTTTAACAATTTTGCCTATTACTCATATGCCACTATTATAAATAAATGGTTCTACTCTCTTATGGCTACTTGTGTATAACCCCCTGTAGCATGGTGCCACGAGAGTATACCTCCAAAGCATTTATGAAAATAATGTTGAAATTAGGTTGGTGAAAACAGACCCTCCCTTCTCCAATAGTTTATCAACTAATGTTGTTTTAGTTTGTGAATAGTTACGTTTGTTCAGTTTTATCTGAACTCAAGTGACGTTTATCTTTTCACACACACAAGCTCAAAAAGCCTTTACAAAATATTGAAATTGTAGCAACAGACTTTCAAAGCATTGTCATTTGGGCAACATGCTGCATAGTATGGCCTTCAGGCACCTATGAACAGCATTAGGAAGCAATTATATTAGCACAGCTGTATAACTGGTATTTTCACGTAAATCTCCATGTTGCTGAAATTGATATTGGATGGCAAAATGGCTTCTTAGGAAAAAAAGCAAAACTAAAATGTTATTATTTGAATCCGATTTGTTTGTATAAGTGCACTTTTTATGGAATTGTTTGTCTTGAAAGATTTGTTCAGTTTATTTTATTTCTTCTTGAGATACAGTATCACTGTTGACTGATTAATTGCTAAATCATCATGGAATTCCTATGGAAATGCATATTAATTACATCGTCATTAATGCTGCATTAATTCACAATGATTTAAGAGCATTATCATAAATGTCAAAGGAATCCTGATGGGCCAATTATTTTCAAGTGTCACTAGACTATGTACGGTAAGAAATACACTACCCTCACGAGGGAGGCCGATGGATATTTACTATGTCAAAAATGAAACACGTTTGTCGAGACAGTCTAATTGGTGTTGATGTTCATATCATGAGATGTACTTTAAAATAAAAAGAGGAGGCAGCAGATTAAAACAGAGCAGGCCTGGATTAAGGCATAGGCTGTGTTGGCCCATGCTTGGGGCCTGGAATCCTGGAGTCAGCTAACAAGATCTCAGCTTTTTATTTTTTTTGTTAATTAGATTTGTAGCCCTCATGGATGCAAATAAAAGCTTCAGAAGGTGAACCAAAGTGAAGGGGTGCCTGCCTGAGCCTGTATACAGCCTGAGTCAGTAGGTCCAAGAGTTGTAAGCAGCCCTGTTCATCAGAACTCTAAAACCTGCTGCCACCCAAGAAGGGGTAGGATATAACATGAGAGGGTCTACATGGGTTGTGTCCAGTGCCCTGGATTGCTTCTACTTGGCCTGGCAGGAAAGGAATATTTTCTTATTCCTAATTAAAAGCGCACACTGGACAAAAGTGTAGCTTTAAGCCTCTGCCTGTGGTGCCTCTTGGAGCCCTGGGAGAGCATACACAGCAGTAACAGCTTAGTATGATTTTAGTAGGTTGCACTTCGTTAGCAGATGCCAGCTCCTCTCCACTAGCTAGCATGGAGTGGGATGGGATCATGTCCCCATCCTCTGCCTGCTTTACTGGGATTCCTTCCACTATTGTTGGTGCACAAGGGCTGAGGTTGTATCTGTCCCGTGTACAAAATCACAATGAGGAGAATGGCTTCTTGGCTCTTTTTCCCTTGAACATCCCAGCAGGTCTTACCACACTCTGGACCCAGAGAAATCTAGAAATGAGTGAGCGTGCACATGGGTCTCGAACCTGTGTTCCCACACAGCTCTCACACGTTGGCTGCTACTGGGTAACACCCAGAACTATTGGAAGTGAGAGAATAGCAGAACTCTGACTTCTCCAAGAGGCACTGCCCACGAGGATCCTGACTAAGGACAATAATGATTACCTGGAACATACAATTTAAGCCAGAAGGAGGCACAGGAAGTTGTCTGAGCAATGGAGAGACTTCCTGACAGCTGCACTGGACCTGACTCTTGCTTGATCCCTGGACTCTTGGTTGATCTTTGGGTTGGACTCGGGTTCTGACTAGGCCTGACTAGGCCAGACCACCCATGTCCCAGTCCTGACAGCTTGCTTGGACCACTAACCCCTTGACAGAGCATAACCTTCCAGGCATAGATCCAGCAGAGCCCCTCCCACCCCAAGGAACACTGGCATCTCATGAGCAGGTAGCCCGCAGTCAGGCAGACAGTCAAGTGATGCCAGGCACAGGCTATGCAGCTGGCTGCTGAAAACCAAGGTTGCAGGACCAAGTGCTCCAGCTTCTTACTGAGAGCACTGTGCTTTGGACCTGAGCCAGCACCCATCATTCCTCTGCCGGAATGCTTTGACCGGGATTGCCAAAATTTTGAGGTTTCATGAATCAATGCTGCCTCCAGTTCCTGCTTCACCCACAGATGTACTCCTCCGATGCAGCCAGAGTAGACCTGCTAGTCAGCTTCCTGACCGGAGAAGCATCGAGCTGGGCCTGACCTTTACGCGAGATTGACAGTCCGGTGTTGTCTAACTGGGGCACCTTCCAGCAAGTGATATCAACCATCTTTGGCCCCCCAAGAGTTGTAGCTCTGCACACCTTCCATGATTCCCCCCAGCAGGTCATTTTGGCTGTACCAAAACCCAACAGCTTGCCTCACAGTTCTTTTGGTGGCCCCGCATGTGAGCCACAATACAGACCGATACTTCCTCCTGTAACTCCTGCACCCTTACCAAGGCACCATCTGATAAACCCTTCAGACTCCTGCAATCCCTTGAGGTATCATCCAGACCCTGAGCAATCATCACCCTAGACTTCATATCGGAATTACCCAAATCCAACAGATTTAGGACAATCTTGTGTGCAGTGGACCACTTCTCCAGATGGACCACTTTATTCTCTGCACTGGGCTGCCCTCCTCTGGGGAAACTGCTCAGCTCTGGGTGAACCATGTCACTTGTCTTAATGGTCTTCCAGAGTGCTTCAATAAGTATGCCGCTTCTGGAGAGAGGCCGTCTGAGTATTAGTCGTTTTGCGCCAGCCCTTCATCTGCGTACCACCCCCAGATAAATGACCAAATGGAGAAAATTAATCAAATTCTGGAACAGTACTTCTGGTGCCATATTAATCATCATCAGAATGATTGATCCTGTCTGTTACCAATGGTGGAGTTTGTGTACAACAATGTAGAACATGCTTCCACAGGGCAAAGCACTTTCTATTCAATTATAGGTACCCCCCCCTCATTTCCACCTGGAACTACGCACGATTTCCTCCAACCCTACATCTGCAAACCAGGTACAACTGATACGTCAGACCCAAGAGGATGTGAAAGCTCACCTGAAAGATGCTAAGAGGAGATACAAGCACTATGTGGATTAGTGTCAACAGCAAGGTCCTTTCTTATCTGGGAGCCACAAAGTGTGGTTGTCCACCAAATACCTACACATGGATAGGCTATCCCGCAAGTTAGACCAGTTTCTTGGTCCTTATCAAATTCTCAACTAAGTCAACACAGTCACTTTTAAGCTCCCCCTGCCTCAATCCCTTTGGATACACCCAGAGTTCTACATGTCATTGCTGAAGCCTTATGTGCAAAACCCATTCCCACCCCTTCCCCCTCTGGTTCATGTCCAAGATCATGCTGAATATATTGTCCACAAAATCCTCAACTCCAAAAGAAAACAGGGCAAACTTTGATATTTGGGTAACTGTGAGGGCTGCAGACAAGAAGAATGTTCCTGGGAGCGCATGGAAAATGTCCATGCTCCCGACCTACTGAGAGCCTTCCATGACTCTGATCCTGGGAAACCAGGCCCTAGGCCACCCTGATGTGCCCTAGGGGAAGGGGATAATGTAAGTCCATAGGTCTCGAACCTGGGCCCATAGGTTACCAGCAGCCCTCACACCCTGAGCATTGCTGGGCAGCTGATCCAGAACTACTGGAAGTGAGAGTTCTAGCAGAACTCTAACCCCTCCCAGAGGTACTGCTGATGAGGGATGATGATTGGCTAGTTCATACAATTTAAGCCAGAAAAGTTGTCCAAGCAACTGAGAGACTTCCTGACTGCTGCACTAGACCTGACCCCAGTTCTTGGCTCCTGTACTCTGACCCTGGCTTGGACTCTGGCTCTCACCACTAGGCATGACCACCCCTGCTCCAACCACTAAGTCAGGCTGCCCATGTCCTGGTCCTGAAAATGTGTCATTGAGATACAACATGCTAACATTGGAGATTGCCTGGCAAGAGCTCTGAAGGGAGATGATTCTGTTGGCTTGATGGGTTTGATTGTAATGGAGGAGCTGAGAGCGTGCGCTAGAGAAGGTATAGAAAGAAGCAAAGATAGTGGAAGATTGACAACAGAATGGGACAATAATAGCATGAGTCTGTGTTAAGGGTTTGATGAAAGTTAAATTGCTGAAGACGAAACGACGTGTGTAGCTTTTGTTTACAAATGTAATTATCGGTCTATTTGTATTTTAACCAAATTTGACACAAACATTGGCTCCTTGGATCCTGAAGAATTAGAGGTTAAGATATTCTTGTAGAGCTATGTGAACTCTTCAGAAAAAAAGTGAAAATTTTAAAATTCAAATTTTATACTTTTCATTTTGAGTTCATAAAATAATCATCCAGTTTCAGAAAATAACCTATCTGGGTAATACAGTAGGCCATAGTTTGTTTTGATTATTTTTTTAAATTAAAGACCTCAACATTGCGACTTTGTTTTGACAAAGATAATTTTTGCATATGAAATCACATTTCTGCAAATTTTTTTCTGCTTACTTGGTCATTTCCTGAACTTTTAACAAAGATCAAAATATCAGCTTCATGCGTTAACTGAAAGGAAATTGAAAATAGCTCTTGCAAAATTTGTTTTAAACAACTTGTAAGGGCCACCACTCCAATTGTGTCTCTACCACAGCTGCCCATATTAGCAATATTATAACCACCACAAACATAGAATGAAAGACGCACTCCATTCTATACGGGCATTTTCACCTTCTCAAAACATTCCTTTTTTCAAGAAGAAAATTTCTGATACTTAATCTGAATATAGAGCTGATTAGGTTCAACTAAATTGCATGAACCAGTTTTGCGTTATGAGGGATTTCGAATTTACTTGTTCTTTTGGAATTTTAGAAGCAAGCTTGTATTTAAAAGGACAACCTTTTGCAGATTACCTTTAAAAAGGAGTGTGGTGTGAGTGGGAGTTATAGACTGAGCAAATTAGATATCTGAACTAGACTCAAGCAGGTGAATAAAGGTGGCTTGTGCTGGGAGAAGAAAAGTAAGTGTAGTTCTCATCTCAATGAGATTCCAGAAAAGTAATATTTTACTAAATACCAATTTTTAACACGAAAAATCGGTAGGCTAGAATGTTTGACATTCGGAGAAGGTCTCAACATGATTGGCTTTTCTAAAACATGGTGGAATGAAACAACATAATCAAATACTATAATAACTATACGGTGGAAGCTAGGTTGGGTTTTATTGGTATTGAAACAGTGCTGTACATAGGATTCCATAGACTCTACAGAACTAACTTCTGATCAGGAAGAGGACCATGACTGAGGCAGAATCTTTATTGAATCCCAGGCTACAAGAATACAAGTATAAGACCTAAACTTGCAAAGAGAACTATTGGGGTGTGTGTGCACAAAGGTCCATGTGGTTCTGTTTGCAGAATCGGGGCCATATCTTTGCTGGTAGGTATACAACCAATGTCCAGATCAACACAGTGAAGTTAAGTCATATGGCCAAATCCACCAGTGATGTAAGAAGGTGCAACCTCATTGATTTCAGTGGAAGTGATTCCGTGTAGATCAGTGGTTAATCTGATCCAGAATATTTATTGCAAAAGAGTTTAAGGAAGAAAAAAAATATACTAGAAGGGTGATAATGGGTAATTTCAGTTATCCAGACTTGAATGTCATAGTTTGAATAAAATGTTTCACAATATCAACATCATAAAATATTTTTTTAAATAACATATCACAAGCAATGTCTTCTCTGAACAGCTCATGCTGAGGCGTGACAGGACTAGTTACTCCTGTTCCCAATTAATATGCAAAAGATCAAAATGTATTGGTTAAATCTTATTCAGAACCTCCTACGTTTACCCGGATTTCTATATTAGGGGAGCTGTGGTATGCAGCCTACAGAACTCAATTTCTGCACATCGAATTCAGGAGAAGAGACCACTGGTCAAGTTAGAGGAACAATGTTGTGCCTAATTTTAGATGTTTGTGGCTGGTATTTTTATTTTGAGATAGAACATTATATACTTAGTGTTTCTTCTTTCATAAAACTCCCAGATGTCAGCCCTCTCTCTCTTATATCCAAGCTCTGTGGGAACTTCCTGAAAAATGGAAGTAGAAATCAGATATTCTAAATGAATGTCAGCTGACCCCAAACCATTCTGAAATAATACTTCTTGGAATGTGCTAGTGTAAATCTGCACCACTATAATTAAGGCTGTGTGTTTGTCAAGACATGACTTCCGTAACAAAAGCTCTGGCTTTCATTTATTGTTTTTTATCATGGTGTCTGTTACCCTGGCCAGCCCACTACTGGAAGAATCTTCCACAAATGTTAACAAGTTTGGCTCTCTATATGTCCAACGTAGAGAGTATGAGAAAATCATGGCATGTGATCATACTATTAAAGCCCATAGTCATATGCACATTGTGGCAGAGCTAACCTTGCACATGTAAACCTTTAGGGGTTCAGGGTGCATCTTTAGTGTTTTTTAACGTATTTTTTTTGTATGGAATAAACATATAGTATGAGAGTAGACATTTCCAGCTCTGGCACTGACTTGCTGTGGGACTTAGTGCAAGCCATTTAAGGTCTGATTCTGCAAGATATTGAGCATCTCACGTGACATGCTGGGCAATTTCTATTCCTGCTCACTTCAGTGGGAGCCAAAGGCATTCAATACCTTCAAGGATCAAGCCCTTACTCTCTCTGGGTCAAACTCTGCTTGCCTTTACTCTCACAAAGGAGGACCATTGAAATCAATACGACTACTCACATGAGTAAGATAAGCAGGAATTGGTCTTCTCTGGCTCATTTTCCTTATCTATAAATGTTGATAAAATGGTACCTACTTCATGCTTTATATCTATAAAGTGCTTTGAGATCCTTCTTATAGATTTATAGAGTTTAAGGCCAGAAAGGACCATTAGATCATCTAGTCTGACCTCCTGCATTGAGCCCAATAACTTGTGTTTGGTTAAAGCGTATCTTCCACAAAGGCATCCAGTGTTGATCTGAAGACATCAAGAGTTAGAGAATCTATCACTTCCCTTGGTAGTTTGTTCTAGTGGTTAATCACCCTCACTCTGAAAATATTTTGCCTCATTTCTAATCTGAATTTATCTGGCTTCTAGCCATTGGTTCTTGTTATGCCTTTCTGTGCTACATTAAAAAGCCCTTTCATAACCAGCATTTTCTCCCAGTGCAGGTATACTGAGACACTGTAATCAAGTCACCTCTCAGTCTTCTTTTTGGTAACCAAAACTTATTGAGCTCTTTAAGTCTCTCATTCTAAGGCCTTTTGCTCCAGCCCTTAACTCATGTTTGTGGCTCTTTTCTGCACCCTCTCCCACTTTGCAATTCCATTTCAAAGTGTGGACACCAGAATTGGATGCAGAATTCAAGTATCAGTAGAGGCAACGTGTGTGTTTGGGGGGGGTGTCATGTGCCCCCCCAGATTTGCTGCTTGGCTTGTACTGAACATATTCAGTAACACTGCTGAAGCCAGCTGCCCCTCTTCTGCGCCCCCTCTATTGTCAGGCACAGATCGCCTGAATATCAGCATCATCAATACTGTATACAGCATTAAAATTGCCTCCCTATTCCTCTTCGCTACTCCCCTTTTTATACGTCCAATAATCACATCGACTCTCTTTGCCACTGCATCACATTGGGAGTCATGTTGAGTTGCTTGTCCACTATTATGCTTGAGTTCTTTTTGGAGTCACTACTTTCCAGGATACAGCATGGATCTATTAGGTTTTTCTACTGCACCCATCATTATGGTATCTGAACGCCTTTCAACTGGCATGCTCACACATGTGGTTCCTTCTCCATTCCCTGGTGAAAGATGAAAAGTATTATAATATATTTCAACTCATTAACAAATCTCTCTTTCCAAATATATAAATTTGCTATTTCTACTTACTGCAAATGTTGGTAAAGGCAGGGGCAGGGGGAATGAATACAAAACAAAAATGTAATTGTCTTTCTTGGGATAATAATCTCTCCCCAGTTGTAACCAGGAAGGTTTTCAGAAGTGTGAAAAATACATTCTTCTCATATTGTTTTTCTAGTGCATCAAATATACCTAGTTAATCACATGCTTGGTTGATATGTGTTTCCGAGAGATATATTGTATCTGCTAAATAATCAAAAATAGCATAGAATGTATACATATTATAGATGTACCATGACTTTGGTAATTTGAATCTATATTTTTATTCTGAGTAAAAATGAAATGCAAACTGGTCCATCTTTTCCCAGACCTTGCTGTACAACAGATTCTTTTTCATGCAGTCCAAATTAGGGGGGGGGGGAAAGAGAGATTTCTCATTGCAGTAAATAAAACAAGGAGTCTGAAAACCAAAGAGAAGCTGTGTCAGACTGTAGGCTGGAAAATCAACAAGAGCTAGAAATAGCAAGTAAGATTAAAGGTACCAATGTAACCACAAGGCTATTCTCAGGCAGCTTTAGAATAGTTAAAAAAAAAGAAAAAGAAAAAAATGCTTAGTTTGTAAAGTGAATTATACTTACTTTTAACAGTAGATGATTGCTATTTACTGTAGGGGTAGTAAACCTCAGAAAGTTTGCCTTTTTAGTCTATCGTGTCCTCTGAATGGATTTAGTAAGAATACCTTTTCCCAAGGGAAAGATGCTGCGGCTACTGATTCTGTCTGCCTATCTAATAAGATTTTGTACTGTGCCCATCACATTGATGTCTGAGCATCTAGAATTCATAGTGTTGAGCACTGTTCCTAATTGTATATTATTTTATATTAGAGTTATCTCCTCAGTGCTTTGGGCAAGATCTAGTAAGACCTATATAAAGTGATTTGATCTGATTCTTAACATCGAGGCAGCCAAAAATAAAGACATTTGCAACCAGAGTCTTTCAGCCTTTAATTCTCTTGACAAAAGGAAATGACCCCAAACCAGTTAAAAAATTTGGAAAACTCAGAAGGTTTAAGAGACCATGAACACCTTGAACATACTTCAGAGCACACAGATGACACTCACTAAATGAGGCAAGTTACAGCATTCCAGAGCTTTGGAGCGTAGTTAACAACAGATTTGGACACTTGCCCTATTTATATCCATCTTTACGTATAAAATAAATCCGGTGCCCAAGCCATCTGGCATATACTGAAGTGTAGAAATCAGATGATGAGACTGATAGTAAAGTCCCTTGGAGAAGAATTTTAAAATTAATTTGGAACTTTGAAAGAAATTAAAGCAGTGACTAAAGAGAAGGCATAATCTAGTTATAATGGACACTGTGGGATAAAGTATTAGTTTCAGAGAGGTTATAAAACAAGTTAGATTTCCTTCTTTCTAATCTACCTCACTACTTATCTAGAGTCCTATTTTATGCCCATGACCATGGTGCCTAAGACAAAGTGTACTAATGGATTCTGGAATCTGAAGATCCATGAACTATTCTTACTCATTTTTATATTGTGCCTTACAGACACAGAAGACACAGTCTCTGTCCCGAAGAGTTTACATCAAAAGGGCCTCAGAGGTGCTGACTTCTTGAAACAACTAGAGGTGTCAGTGGGAGTTGTGGGTCCTTAATACCTTTCAGGCATAGGCCCTTAGTTATTTGGCACCTTTCTGTGCTGTCATTTAGGAACATCTATCCCAGAGATCAGCAACCTTTGGTACGCAGGCTGTCAGGGAAATCCGCTGGCGGGCCAGGACGGTTTGTTTATCTGCAGCATCCGCAGGTTCAGCCGATCGCAACTCCCACTGACTGCGGTTCGCCGCTCCAGGCCAATGGGGGCTGCAGGAAGCGGCGGCCAGCACGTCCCTTGGCCTGTGCCGCTTCCTGCAGCTCAGGCCAGGTTTTCAAAAGAACTCAGCCGGATGGGTGCTAAAGTTTTGAGAATCTGTCCATAGATGTTGGAATGGCAGCTGCAGGTTGCTGAGCATCGCTAACAATCTAGACCTTACCTAGGTGCCTAAATGGGAGTTGAACATTTTTGAAAATCTGGCCTCAGTTGTTAGTGCTGAGCCCTTGAAAACTGGACCCAGGTCTCTCTTGAAAATTTGGTCTACTTGTGTCTCCCATCCCCACTCTGTTTTCCTTACTCAATAATAGTAATAATAATTAATAATAATAAAGCTTTACGACTAATAACACACAAAGAGCAGCAGTGTACTCTGAAATATTTTTATTTTAGATTATGGGAAACAAGAAGAAGAAAGAGGAAATGTAAACTCTCTAGCATAGCAGGCGTCTCCTCTGTAGTAGGCTGCAGCAATTCGTAGAACAAAATGACTGTTGAACTCTATGTGTAACGCCGACAGACCCTGGTCGTCAGAGGGTGGTATCGAACCTGGAGCCTCTGGAGCTGAGTGCATGAGTCTCTACCGCATGAGCTAAAAGCTACTTTTAGCTAAGGCTGTAGAGCAGACTCATTAATCTCTCTCTCTCTCCCTCCCTCTGTGGTCTCAGTGCCACTAGATGGGACACAACACCCCACTCAGGAGGTGTGTGGGTTACATATGCCCTGGGAGAATTCTTAGAAATGTAAATGTGCATCATGTAAGAAACTAAAGCAGCAGTTTCATAGCTCGAAGCACTACATTCCCTTCTCTTTTTGTGGTGCTAGTCTCCTCGCCTTCGTTTGTTGCACATATCAGTCTCTCACTATTCCTGCTTCCTTTACTAGTTTCACACCCTTCCCCTGTGTTTCAGAACCCTCCATCCCATAGTAATATCAGTGTCATTTTTCCTTTTTGTTAATTTTAACCTCTCTAGCCCTCCTCTTAGTTCACTACTTCTCTTGTCAGTTTTACCCCCCACTTCCTGCACGTCTCAGACCTCCTTTTCTGGTCACTTTCAACAGCCTTGGGAATCAAATTATCAGTAGTGGCTACAGCAGGCTGGATTACACATGAACTCTGATAGTGACACATGGACCAGGCGCCAGTGGGTTACGTTATATTGGCAAGTAACCAAGAGAAGAGGAAGCATACCCATGTTAAAGAGAACGGGAGACAATACACAATGGTACTGTGCATCTCAGCAGCTTCAGATGGCACATTCTTTGATAAGCTGGACTGTGCAGAGTCTAAAAGTTTTGAAATTAGTTGTATTTTCATACAGTAAATTTGTTGTTATTTATTTTTGAAAGGGGTCCTTGGAGGGCTAACACTCTCTTTAGGGATAAAAGGAAGCTATGTTTTCACAAACCGAAATAATTAGATAAAACACGCACATGAGTAATATTAAAAAATCTGTATTAAAAGAACATTATTTAGGTTGCAAAGTCAAGCACTTGAAAGGTAGGAAATACTAGGTTTGCGGTTGCCTACGCAGCCTTAATTCTGCCCCCTTGTACATCCTGTGCACTGAATGAAGCAAGCATCTTGTGGAAAAAGTAATAGATGACTATGTAATTAAAGACTGTATCATAACGCGTATGCACAAGGACGCTGGAATTAAAATTGTGCAAGCAAGTGCAAATCTAACACTTCCTAACTTTTGAGTGCTTGAGTCTGAAAACTAAATAACTTTCTTTTAATATAGCTTTAAATGTAATTTTCTAGGTTGTTTTAAAAGGAAAAAGGTTCTATCATGTGTGACTGTAGCCATCCCTCCCCCATCATCATCATCATCAGAGTTTCGACTCTGAACTGTTAGCACTGCAGTACAAATTGCTGCTGCTGGATCTTCAGAACTAACTACATGGGCTGTAAGCAGCAGAAGGCTGGTTTGTGAAGGGGGATCCCAGCCTGGCCTGGCTCTCTTCCCTCTTTCTCTAGCCCCCACTAGGAATTGGCGTAGCTCTTGCCCCACTTGGTGCCCACAGAGGGTGGGGTGGACTATGTGGTGGGTTCGGATGGTGGTTGATCTTGTGTGCAGTTTTTCTGTTTTCTTTCCTATTCCCTACCTTTGGGAGTTAGAGGATCTGCAACTCCATCTCCTCAGAGAGACAGGGGGATGGCTGCTAGGGAACAGGTGTTCAGCCTGAGTGGTGAGGTTGCAGTGTGAGGTGAAGAAACCTTGCCCCATGTTGGTACTCTCAGAAGAAGGCAGAGGCCACTGGGCCCATGAGCCAGGTCTGGGGACCTGGCCCACTATAGCTGCTCTGGAAGTTCCCAGATATTCCTGTTGCTGCTGCTTTGATGGTGAAATGAGCCTGGCCTTAGAATTTGTGCATGCTGTTATTATTCTGGCAGTCTGCCAACATTTTTCCTGAGGAACGCAAGCAAGAGAGGAGAAACAGGAATTTTTAACAGTTTATACCTCAGCAAAAAATGAACAGAATTTCTCGAGACAATGGAAAAGCGCTTCTCTAGCATGAGCACATTCCACCTGCCCAATATCAAAGGCCTGCTGCAAACAATGGTGTGAGAGTTTCTCAGAGGAATGGTTGCAAGAATCCTTCGTACGGGAAAGTGTTAGGCTAAATATAGAGGTTGCTACCAGCTCCTCCTATAATGTGTGTGTACGTAGATATAGATATAAAGAGACCCATTCCTCCTCCTCTTTCCTCACTCTTACTCAAGTTTGTGGTAGCAAAGAGAATTCTAGTACTTGAAAGTTTTCATACATGGCAGTTTAAATAGGAGAAGGATGTCCAAATTGTGCGTTTGGATATTCACATTAGCACCTCAGGATATAAAAAGCAGAGAGAGAGGCCTGAACCAGAACACCAGATTGGAATCCTCTCAAGGGGCAGTTAGGATCCGAATCTGAACTTTGAGGCTCATTCACATGGGTCTGCTGAAAAGAGCATTTCTATCCCAAAGAGCCAATTTTGAGGGTCCAAATGCAGGATTTGACCATTTTGTTAAGATTCCCATTTTTGAAAACTGGGCTTCCCATGTTTCACAGTCAGAATCCAGAATATTCTTTGCAAATTTTTTTATTTTTTCTAAGCAAATTGGAAGTGTCTTGCTCTCAGTCATTCTTTGCAGTAATGTAATGAGTGTTACAGCTGCTTCTTGTAGCAAGTAAAAAAAAAAAAAGTTATTCAATGGAAAGCACCAGGTCTGATTTTAATAGGATTTTATGTTAGTGCAGTTCTAGAGTTGGTTTTATTTTATTTTAGCTTATTGTCTTCCCCTCTTCTGGGCTAGGCTTTAGCTATCCAATGTTGTAAGCTTCCAATTTTCATGACTGTTGCAACTCTCTGGCAAGAAACAGAAATGATTGCATTGGCTTTAGTAGGAGGCTATTTTTCATTTTTAGATTTATTGAGATCTGAATCACAATTTCCTTTAAAATTCCATATTTAAATCTTGGACAGATCTGATAATCCTGTTAAAAAATAAAGGGATTGAGCTACTTCCATTGAGGACTTTGCTTATGAGCCTTCTGGTAGAGATATGTTGGTGACAGTTATAATGTTGTGTTTATGAAGCTTAGAAATATTAAGATTAAGATTTGAAATCAAATCTATCAGGAATTGTGCCCTGCAGTAGATTGGGGGAGATTCTTATCTGAAACTAAAACAGCAGTATCATGTTAAAAACTTCTTTAAAAACCAACCAAACAATTTTGTTGTTCTGTTATTTTTGGTATTTATTCAGTTATAATAAGACAATTTGAACCACTCAAAACTGATGACAGCCACACTGTTGCCGAGGTGTTAATACAGAACTTCACCTGCAGTACTCTGCTACATTATGCATTAGCTGGTAGGAGAATAAGCATTATACATTAACTGGTAGGAGATTTTTTGTTGTCTTCTGCTATTTTTTTCTGTGTGTAGATTTCTGTTCCTCAAATGGGTGGATGTGAGTCATATTTGTAATGTTCTTTATGCCAGGTCCTTCAAAGTGCTGAGTGCCTCCTGAGAAATGCTGAGTTCCTTAAGATACTACTGAAGACAGTGGCCATTATGGGCACTCATCCTCATAGTCTCTAGTACTGTAACTGGTAGAGAGAAAGCTGCCCCATTCCTCCAGCATGGAATTGACTGTCATCACCAAGCTTCACTCTTGTGCCCATCCTATAAGAGACAACAATGGGGACCAGGGCCGGTGCAACCATTTAGGCGACCTAGGAGGTCGCCTAGGGTGCTAGGATTTGGGGGGTGCCATTTTCGTCGGCAGCGACCGCGGCGGCCGGATCTTCGGCCACCCCGGTTGCCGCCGGCATTTAGGCGGAGGGAACTGGGGCAGTGGGGCGCAGGGAGGGCCGCCTGCAGCAAGGGGGGCGGGGGGCGGCACGCAGGGGAACTCCCCGCCCCAGCTCACCCCTGCCCCGCCTCCTCCCCGAGCATGCCGTGGCTGCTTCACTTCTCCCGCCTCCCAGGCTTGCGGCACCTAAGCTGATTAGCTAGGGTTACCATTCGTCCGGATTTACCCGGACATGTCCTCCTTTTTGTTCTAAAAATAGCGTCCGGGGGGAATTTGTAAAGCACTCAAAATGTCCGGGATTTCCCCCCTCCCCCGGCAGAGCAGAGCGAGCAGCTGGGAGGGCTGCAGGAAAGTCCCGGGCTGGACTCCGGAGCAGCTGTAGAGGAGCCGGATCCGCCCTGCATTCTGAGCCGGCAGCTCTCCCCTGCAGCCCGGTCCAGCAGCACTGTGCAGGGCCAGGGACCGGGTTTTGTTGTGCTGGGGAGCGCAGCCACGTGTCCGGCTCGGCTCGCACAGAGCCCAACACCCTGTTCTGAGCAGCAGGGTAAGGGGGCCAGGGGGCAGGAGAAGGGGCAGGGAGGTTCTGGAGGGGGCAGTCAAGAAACGGGGGGGGGCTTTTTGGGGGGAGTGGAGAAAGTTTTGGGCAGTCAGGGTACAGGTAGGGGGTAGGGTCCTGGGGGGCAGTTGGGGGGGTCTTAGGAGGGGGCAGTTAGGGGACAAGGAACAGGGAGTCTTAGGTAGGGGGTGGGGTTCTGGAGGGCAGTTAGGAGCAGGGGTCCCAGGAGGGGGCAGTCAGGGGACAAGGAGCGGGGGGTGGGGGGCTGGGAGTTCTGGGGGGGAGCTGTCAGGGGGCAGGAGTGGGGAGAGGGATCGGAGCAGTCAGGGGACAGGGAGCAGAGGGGTTTAGATGGGTTGCGAGTTCTGGGGGGGGGCTGTCAGGGGGCAGGAGTGCGGAGAGGGATCGGAGCAGTCAGGGGACAGGGAGCAGAGGGGTTTAGATGGGTTGGGAGTTCTGGGGGGAGCTGTCAGGGGGCAGGAGTGCGGAGAGGGATCGGAGCAGTCAGGGGACAGGGAGCAGAGGGGTTTAGATGGGTTGGGAGTTCTGGGGGGGGCTGTCAGGAGGTGGGGAGTGGTTGGATGGGGCGTGGGAGTCCCAGGGGTCTGTCTGGGGGTGGGGGTGTGGATAAGGGTTGGGGCAGTCAGGCGACAAGAGGCAGGGAGGCTTAGATAGGGAGTGGAGTCCTGGGGGGCAGTTAGGGGCAGGAGTCCCAGGAGGGGGCAGTCAGGGGACAAGGAATGGGGGGAGGGTTGGGGGTTCTGGGGGGGGCGGGAAGTGGGAGGGGCAGGGGCGGGGCTAGGGCGGGGCTCCTCCCGTCCTCTTTTTTGCTTGCTGAAATATGGTAACCCTAGATTAGCGCCGCAAACCTGGGAGGCAGGAGAAGTGAAGCAGTGACAGTGTGCTTGGGGAGGAGGCGGGACAGGGGTGAGCTGGGGCGGGGGGGTGCCTCAGGGTGGGGGCTGAGGAGCTGCTGTGTGGGGGTGTGTGTCAGGGTGGAGGGGGGGAGCTGCCGTGGGGGGGGGGGGTGCCCCAGGGCAGGGGCTCGGGGGGGGGGGCGCACACAGTGGAAGTTTCACCTAGGGCACGAAACATCCTTCCACTGGCCCTGATGGGGACAGTGGTATGGTAAATTATTGGAAAAGGCAGTGGCCAAAAAATGAAAAGCTGGCCCTGGTAAATAGTGGTATAGAGCAGCATTGGCCCTGAAATGAAATGACTTGTTCAGCTACTTGCAAGATCTATCCTCCCCGACCCTGCCTTAAAAGAAAAAGGATGAGCTATATTCGGCAATGATTTTCACTTCCTTCATAATGCAGTTTTTAAAAAATTGTAACTCAAAGCTTGGGTTTTAAAGTTATTTGAAAGTCTCCTCCTTACTAGCTCTCTCCCCTCCCAACTCTTTAGAGTAACTCAGTTTAAGTACCCTGGAAGGGGTAAGGTTTGAGTCAACCCAGCTAGGATTTAAAACTGTTGTTTTGAGGAGATGAGTAGTATTTAGACCATGAAGTCATCCCATGATGATACATTTTCCAACCAGCGGCATGATTTAAAAAACAAACCAAACCCTGCATTTTCCAAGGCCTGGGAGAAACTTATTTTACTGTGTATGCTTCACAGCACTGCTACAGAAACCTATCAGCAAGAGACGGGACAGTGAAGCTGTACAGAAAGCCAAGATCCTTTATTCATCATGTATGAATGAGAGTAAGTAACTTGATTTTATTTTGGGGCCTGGGTGGGCTGTATATTACCCATATTAGGCTCTGACGTGCTAACAGAAGAAAGCAGTAAAAGCTTAGGCCCAGACCCTGCCGTTGTACCCATGCAGGCCGTCATTTGTACTCACAGAACTCAGTGAGGCTCCAAGCAAATGAAAGATCCACTCACATGGTTCCAATTTTAAGTTCAGAGTCTTGTTTTGTCAGTAAAGTCAGGCAATGTGCCTCTGAATATACAAAGGCACAAGATACCATATTTACATAGTTCTCCTTTGAAAAGTGATTATGCTTTAAGGGACTCTCAGAACGATGTGGGAGCATTGACTGACAGGTTAAATGAGTAAATTGTTTCATAGAATCCACTGATGGAATTGTTCAGCTGGCAATTAAGGACCAGATGGCTCCAAACTTTACCATCTCGGCTTGTGCCCTCAGGCTTCTCGCTCTGAACCCCTGAGTCTATGTCAGATAGCCAGTTTTCAGGCTCTGCAATAAATATTTGTCATCCCTGCTCTTCAACACTAACGAAAGTCTCTCCTCTATTATCATACTAGTATGTACAGTTCTGGCCTGAGGATTTTGGAGAGGGTAAGTGAGGTGATACTTTGGGACACACCCCAAACTCTGTGGAGTCATTTGACATTAAAAGGATGAGTGGCAGAGTGAAGGAGATCAGGATCTTTAGGTCCCTCAGTCTTTTGCTGGCCCGCCCCTGCTTGTTCTCTTTGACCTTAGTGAATGACTTCCATCAAGTAGTTTTCATAAACAAGCTAGAAACAATGTTCATTTTTTCTAATGAAAATTGAAATTCTGCTTTGCATTCCTATTTCCTCTACATTGGGGCACCCAAATGGTAGGGCCCACAAGCCAACTCTTCAACTGGGCCCTGACAGCAGAACCCTCTCAAAGTATCTCTGGGATGGCTTGCAGTATTCCTTGCTCTCTCCTCTCATCAGTGCAGCTGTAGTGTATACACCTGGCCCTAGCCTAGGTTGTGGTCTCTTGTAACTCTATGTCCACTTTCAACTCTCACAGTTTCTTCATCAGTCACATTTGTGTATGTCTGTAGAACCTCCACTGCCCAAAAATCTCATGCTGCCCTAATGTCTCCACAAGGTGCTGGTACTGTGAAATCTGTTTTATTTGTGGCTCTTCTGGGTCAAATGCAGTTAGCAATTTATCTTTAAAGTTTCTGGAATCTCTTGAGTCAGTTCCTTGAGGGGGTAGGGGATCAAACCTGGTAGACTTGGTTCCTCAACATGTTCCTCTGTTGTTCTCCCAGAATTTTTTTTAGAAGTTGTTTTCCCCCCCCGTCTTATGGAGTATTTCTTTTCTGATGCTCCAACATGCTATGAAGCTGACTGCCTACATGTTTTTTCTGTTGCACACTCCATTGTATTCTCTCTCTGGCCATTCCCATTCCCTCTCAATTTTGTTTGCAAATAGCAATCAAACTCCTATGCCAGTTGTTGAGCAATCACCAGCAGGATTTCGTCACTGCATGTTATTTCATTCCCTGTTAGCCCACAGCCATTATTTAAAAGGCAAGTTTTTCATCCCGTTTTCTTAAACAACAAATGACATTTCTGTCAGTCTTAGGGTGTTCCATAGAGTCCATCACTGTAGTCCTAAACTGATTCTTACTTTATATTTTAAATCTGACCTAGATTATCACTATGTATTATTTATCTGAAACATTTCTTCCATTGGCTATGATGAACATACCGTAGAATTAGAGTGTAGAGAGGTTTACATTCCAAGTACAGGCACAGTGCAGCTGAATGCAATGCAAGTTTCTCCTTGCCCAGGCTATCAATGCTTGATTTGGATAAACTGTGATAAAGGAGTCATATACACCTCTACCTCGATATAACGCTGTCCTCGGGAGCCAAAAAAATCTTACCGCGTTATAGGTGAAAACGCGTTATATCGAACTTGCTTTGATCTACCGGAGTGCGCAGCCCCGCCCCTCTGGAGCACTGGTTTATTGCTTTATATCCGAATTCATGTTATATCGGGTCGCGTTATATCGGGGTAGAGGTGTACTCTTATTTTCAGAGGCATCTTTTCAGCAAAAGACCACCCAAGGCATTAGGTTTGAGCTATTCTGTTTAGTCTTGCCTAGAAATTGATCAGTCTATAAACCTTTCTATCTCATTGGCATGACTTTATACCCACTACTGGGTTTGAATTGCCTGGAACTTTAATGTTGGCACATCTTGTCATTTAAGATAAAATTGAAAAACTTGATGCAAAGCCACTGTTAAGTATACTGAAGCATTCGCTGTTCCGTTGGCCTGTGCTGGAATCTAACATCGGACCTGAAGGACAGTGGTCAGAAAGGAAGTTCAGCATGCTCCAGACCCTTGCAACTTTTCGTGGTCAGTACAGTAACTCTGTCTTCATCCGTTTGTATGTGGCTCCTGATGACAAAACCTCCAATAAACACATCTTAAAGGTACAGTATAACATTTCTAATATGCTACTTGTCATAGCTATGTGATCCATTTTAAAAAGTGAGTTCAATACTGTGTTAATTTAAGTTTAGCTGTAATCGTTAGTACCCAGTGGTTTGTATATATAGATGATCACCCATATATGGGAATTTAGAAGCCATTAGGTACCATGTGTTACACTATCACGGGTGAAAAATGTATGTAGATAGGATATTTTATTCCTTAATAGGGCAGAATTGTGAGTAAAATACATTCCTGATGAATCAATATCCAAGATCGATGTGGGTATCCAAATGAGGTCAGAATCTGATTCTTGATGGTTTTTGTGTCCTATATATTTGTGTGAGGAGGAATATTTTTTTCTGTGAAGATAAAAGATGGTGTATCATTTGCAAGTATTATAAATTTGGGATATTCCACTTCATTAGGCATTTAATTGGTGGCACTAATATATTGTCCTATATTGATATGTCGTCATTCATTTCATATGATCCCCAAACTCATTCATGCTTTAAATACAGGAGTCACTTAACCTTTCAGTGAAATGCAATCACTTCTGCAGTGTAACATGGCTGCAGGTTAGCAATTCATGCCAACACTACACAACAATTTAGGACAGTAAATGAATTAAAATATGTTACCTAGTTGTATCCTATTGAAACTTCAGGGGGAATTTAGGTAGGCAGGTAGTCAACAGGACAGGTAGAATTTAGGTAGGCAGGTTGTCACCTGGGTTAACATGTGAGACTTGGTCCAAATTTTTGTTGCTTTTTAACGAGAAAAAAACAACCCTAAACCATATAACCCAACCCACCAGTTACCAGCAATGAGATTGTATGTCTGTGCTAGAGAGAGTTAAAGGCAAAGTGGAAAGTGACCAGTCACAAAAGTGAAATAAAATGGGTGATCCTTATAGAAAAGTTGCCTTCTGGGCATTACATAGATTGCGTAGGGATATTGTGGACCTTAACTTTTCTGATACTAGATTTGTTATTGATTCTGGGTCACAGTTTTCAAAACCAGGTCAGGGATTGCCAACTGACATAAATTTTTATATTCCTAACGTTCCCTTGAAGAGATTCTTTCCACTACTCATAGAGTCAATAGTAAATCAAATTAACGAGCCACTTCCTTGTTTTCATTAGCGGATTCCCATGTACAGACTACTTGAATGATGTTCAGATGCTTTGGCCAAAGGTCTTTTTCTAATGGGTGAAAGACTAGAATCTGTATAGGAAGTATTTTCCAAGAAGCTATTTAGGTAACCCAACTCACCCACATAAATTGTTGGTTGGGACAGATCCTTTTGCTAGTCTCCTAGTGATGGATTATATCTACTAGTGTGTCCACTGAATCTGTTTAGTAGTATTTAAGTGCATAACTTAACTGCACAGTCTGAATGACTGCTCATTGCTAATTTGATTAGAAGCTCGATTTGCAGAGTGCCTCTGCCAATATTCTGCTTAGTAACTAAATGTTTTAATTAATTCGAGGAGGATAGATGAGTAATGAAGTATTTAAATCTATTTACAGGAAGAGATATATTTTAACATTCTTAAGCTTTCTCTCTCAGCATTACAGGTTCATGAGCAATGTGGTTCAGATGAAATAAAAAACTCTACTCAAATCCAACCTGAACCTTTTCCTGAGGGCTAAAGAAATTGATTAGCTTTCCTTTGCTTTTGCTTTTTCTCACATCTTTGCATTTCTTGGTTTCAACTAGAATATATTTCCAGCCCTAATGGAGCCAAGTATAAAAAAGTTTGGAAGAAATTCTGTTCTTCCAAGACCTCACGCCTGATTTCTAGACCAAAAAAGAGTTGGCCAAGTTCAGATAAGCATTTCAATCATCGGATGATTACTTAAAACAAACAAAATCATCCGAGATCTACTGTTGCTGCTGTAGGTACTTTCTTTTCACTTGGACATGTTGAGAAATAGTACAGTGGTATTCAAGTATCAGAGGGGTAGCCGTGTTAGTCTGAATCTGTAGAAAGCAACAGAGGGTCCTGTGGCACCTTTGAGACTAACAGATGCTCTGAAGAAGTGAGGTTCTTACCCACGAAAGCTTATGCTCCCAGTACTTCTGTTAGTCTCAAAGGTGCCACAGGACCCTCTGTTGCTTTTTACAGTGATATTGTTTCTCAGAAATCATAAAGCTGTTGAGTATCATTGCCACGTGCTTTTCAACAACTAGAGGAATCTTCCTAAATTCCAGTTGAGGAAGTGATTTCTATGAATTATTTGTATTATTCTGTATAAGATATGTTACAAATGCTTTCAAATAGCAGGTGATATAGAAATAACAACATTTATGTATTTGACACTCTGGTTGTTTTTATTTATTTCAGATTCTAAAAAAAAAAATCACACATTTAAACCTCCCACCAAATTTAATAAATATAAATATGCTATATTGCTATTATTTGTTTCCTTCTGTTTCTAAAAATGTGCTTGTGTAAAACTATATACTTAAATCTAATGTTTGTTCATTGGGCAGCGCATCATATTTTTTAAAAACAAAATTCTCCAGAGTAGTAATCTTGCAGCAACAATACTGCTGCTGGTGGCCTCATCAATATATTATTCAGTGTTTTGAAATTGATTGTGCCTTCAAAATGGGCATCTGTACCTCAGTCTAACATGAGCCAATATAGTGCTTTGGGAAAAATGAGAGTTTCCAGAAGTAATTTAAAAAAAATTGACTTCAGAGGGAGTTTGCCTGATAAAGGACTTGCAGCAATATGCAAATATCCCGGCATGATTATTTCATCCTGCAGAACAAATAGAAATCAGTGTGAACCTTAAACGTGCTGTAAAACGACTCTCTGAAAAAGGTTTCAGCACCATCTTTTCAACAGTAGGACAATCTCATTTATATTGCAGGTGGTGATTTGTTTATTTCTTGGGGCTTCTAAAGCTTCATTGAGTATAATGGAGTTGAGGTCAGTCCAAGTGTGGTTAATGCCATGCAGTGCACTTTAAAGTTTTCTGCTTGTGGGAGTTTCTGTGGGATTTATCACAATGTTGCACAATTGATTGTATGTTAGTGTTATAGGACAGCGTAACAGGGCGGTGTGCCCCTTTAAGGGTCAGGGGAGCCGGGGAGCAGCCTGTCCTATTCTGAAGAGGAGCCCAGCAGGCAGGTGCTGGGAATCATCTGTCCCAGCCAGACAACATTTAGTGACTGGTGCTAATGGATCCCAGTCAGGGGATATAATTGAGGGCCCCAGTTCATGAGGCTGGTTGGGACCAGGTGAAGTCTCGGAATGCACACTCTGGCTGCAGTAGATGGTTGCAAGAGAGCAGGAAAATCCTGCGAACCCCCCCTGCGCTGGGCTAAGGTCCAGTGCCTTAAGGTCTTGCAGGCCAGAGAGCCCTACAATCTTAGCTGAAGAACGTGTTGCAGTTTTTTGTGTTAAAGAGTCCCGAAGAGCTGGACTCTTGGGCATGGCCAGTTGTTTATCCTAAACTGGTGATCAGATCCACTAGCCCCTATATCACCTATTCTAACGACCAGAAAAATACCTCTCTTATTGATGGCAGTTAATTGTGTGTATGTGTGTAATACAGACTATATAAGGAGTATTATATACTTTTCCTGTTTATTTTAACAGCTAGACCAAGCAACCCTGTCTCTAACCGCACGGGAAGATTACCTTGATAATACCACAGAAGCTAAATCTGTAAGTATTAGTAACTTGAGCTTTGATAAATCATTTTCCCACTATGAATTTTTTCTTTTTAGCTGAGCTCCAAATTGAGATTGGGCTCTGTGGTTTGCTATTTATGCTTGTTTATACTACAGTTAATTGCACGTCTCTTGTTCTCATCCAGAGTATTCTTCATTTTAGAAAAATTATAAAAATAAAAATTTAGTTCTGCATTTCCTCTGAACCAAACCTGAACCTTATAGTAAGTTTTGGCTTGGTTCAATTAAACTATATAAAATGATCTAATGTCTCTAAGCACCAACACTGTATTAAGTTCTGGTATTTTAGATCATTATTGTCAAATACATTTAGATGTATTTAATCCCAGAATGAGGAGACCCTCAATAGGTTCCAAGGTCTTCAGTTTCTTTTCTTCCTATGGCCCCTTCCAAACCTCTTCATGCTCACAGTTGAGTAGGGATTGCAAGATCCAAAAGTGTTCAATGATTATTCCAATATTTAGTACTTGCAGCACCTTTCCCCCTAAATATGAGGGAAAGTATGCAATGTCCAGCACCTGTAGCCCCAGACTCTATAAATATATCCCCACAATCTTCATGGGGCAGTGGTGATTGCCCTCATCCAAGTTCTGACCCTTTTCCTTCCCCCGCCCAGCTCTCAGGTGAGCTAGTGAGTTTTCCAGTGGCATCCCTCTGGCCAGGTGGTGTCTCCAGTGAACTACATCTACCAGAAGGTGAAATATGTAGTTAATTGGAGTATAATTTTATTCCTGTCTTGAATGCTGGCTGATAGGATTCCACCAGATGTCCTCCAAGACATCAGAGGACCTAGGGCATCCAAAAGCTCAGTGCAAGACTGGAGGACGGGAGTCAGTTGTTGCAGAGAGATCATTCTAGGAATATATTTTCTATACAAATATACATATTCAATTCCTTTGTAAGGGCTTGCTACACACAGACTTAGTGCACAGCGAGCTGGGGTGTAAATCTACAGCACACTAGCTTACCATGAACTGACCATGTGGATCCTGCTACTGCACGCTGTTTGATACAGTAGTAGGTCAAAGCACTATAGTGAACATTTAGTCTACCTGGCCGTTAGTGCATGGTATGCTAGTGTGCTGTAGATTTACAGCTTGGCTTGGTGTATACTAACTCTCTGAGCTCTAACATCTGTAGGTATGTCTCAATCCAACACACACATGCCATTTGGTATGTTTTGAAAGCTATATTCAGTGAACCACAGAGAGATCCTGTCAGCACAATACCTGTTATGGCGTTATTTCCCTGGTTCTCCTGCGGTGGAATCAAGCCAGGCTCACAAAATGCTTATCTTCCACTTGAAACAATGACTTAAATGCAGAATACTTTTCCTTTTACTGCTACAGCCACCCTCAGAAGTAACTGCAATGCTCATTTCATTCTTCTTTCTCTTCAGTACAGAGAAGCCTTTTTGCAGTTCATGGTTGATATTGCAGTGCTTTTGGGTGCTAATGCCTCACGGGCAGAGTCTGATATGAAGTCAGTTCTGAAACTGGAAATTAAAATAGCTGAGGTTAGTAATTTTATAATGTGTAATTGTAACTAACTGCTAAAAAGATGCATGAATTGAAACAATACTATATTACTGGTTTTCCTTTGTGCAATTATTTTATATTAACAAACTTTGTAACATTTCTTGAAAGGTGAAGTGGAGGAGTAGAAGCAGTAGTGAAAGTATGAAAAAGAAAAGCCCAAAGCAAACCTTCTGCATTAGTTGACTGTTAACTCAGAAATCTGTCCTGAAATAACCAACCATGGGAGTATAGTCCATCCTTTACATCTGCAAAATAATTATTAGTTTGAGTTTTGATGTAGGCTGTTTTAGTTAAATGTGTCCCTTGTAGTGCAATCAGCTGAGCAATGTATTATCATTAACTTATGCTTGTGAGGGAGGTTGAAGTAATTGTCGAAGTAATACCATTAAGTATTATTACAAACAGTTTTACATCTAGCTTTCCTGTTGAAATATTTTGTTGTCTTTTAGAACATTATGGCCACCTGAATTGTGTGGGCTCTTGTTTGTTCAATTACAGAATGATGGGTTTAGTCAATCAATATTCCATTTGTATCTGTGTGAAAAATGAGGCCATGGTAGGAAAATGGATCCCTCCTCACGCTATAGAATTTATACTTGCTTTTTACCCATAAAACTCCTAGATTTGTCAGATGTCGGGGGGTGGTACCTGTGGGCATGGAGAAAAATGGAAGTTTAAGCAGGAAAAAGTGGGAAGATTTTAGGGAGTAGAGCCTGTGGGGAGTGGAGGAAGAAAAAGATGACATATGTGAGGGGCAGTGGGGGAAGGGAATTAAAATATCTGAGGAAAGTAATATTTTCTGTATGGCTTACGCAAAAGCCAGAGAAACTTGGTTTGGGAGTTTGGGTTGGAAAACTGCCATTAGTTTGGTTGGTCTGGAGTCTTGCCATCTGTGTACTGTTTAGTTTCAACGGAGTCCATTGTATAGAAATTACCTTAGAATTAGGCTGGAACCAGCATCTGAAATCCTAACACCCTTGAACTTTGAGGACATTTTGAACTGGATCTGAACTTTGTGCTTGGACTATTTTTTTTTTATTATGAACAAACTGAAATCTTGGAATCTGGATAATCCTCATAATTTATGAATGGGCCTAGTTTTCTCTGTAGTATTTCTTTTTGACCAGATGCTTTTGAGGAGATGGAATGGAGTGAAGAAGTATTAATGGGCTAAATCTGGCTCTCACTTATGCTGCTAAAAATTTGATTGGAGTGACTAGTAATTTAATGTGATGTAATTGAAGCAAAATTTGGCTCAATTTTTAAAAGAAAAAATAGTGGATAACTTCATAGAATCGGAATGGACCTCAGGAGGTCATCTAGTCCAACCCCCTGCTCAAAGCAGGACCAATCCCCAGACAGATTTTTACCCCAGTTCCCTAAATGGCCCCCTCAAGGATTGAACTCACAACCCTGGGTTTAGCAGGCCAATGCTCAAACTACTGAGCTATCCCTCCCCACATGCAGCTTCACGTATGCACTGAAGTGTAATAAGTTAAAATAACATTAATTAGTTTTTGGTTTAGGATAGCTGACTTTCCTTTGAGGATCAGGAGGCAATTTGTTGCTATGAACTACTTTTTTTTTTGCAGCTAGACTGAGATAGTTCTCACTTTGTTAATATCTATCATATGATTTGTAAGAGAAGGATGTTTAAAATATATTTCTTTTCATTTATGTTCTCTAGATAATGATTCCACAGGAGAATCGAACCAGTGAGACTATGTACAATAGAATGAACATATCTGAACTTAGCACCATGATCCCTCAGGTTGGTGGAAGTTAACTGGAAAATTGCTCTAATGTCTGGACTATGTAACTCACCATTTACAACTAAAGGTGCTTCAAATGTGCATGGGATAGCATTTTAAATGAACATTAGTACAAACAGGTGTTCTTTAGTATAATTGTTGTTTTAAACACAGCTGCATCTTTAAGTGCCATACTATTTGCCATGATGAAATTAAATATTTTAAATGAGCAAAAACCTGTGTGTCATTTAACTGAACCCTGCCAATTAATTATGTCTGATCTTCCCTGTTTGTCAAATGTATTAACTGAGCTTTTCTTTGTCCTTTCAGTTTGACTGGCTGGGATATATCAAGAAGGTGATTGACACTAAACCCTACCCTCACCTTCAAGATCTAGGTCCTTCAGAAAATGTGATTGTCCGTGTGCCCCAGTACTTCAAAGACTTGTTCAGGATACTAGAAAAAGAAAGGAAAAAGTGAGGATTATTATTATGTTTTGTAGATTCCAAGGCCAGAAGGGACTGTTGTGATCATCTAGTCTGACCTCCTATATAACACAGGCCATAGACCTTCCCCAAAATAACTCCTGGAGTGTATTTTTATTTTTTTTATTATTATTTTTTTAAAAGCACTCAATCTTGCATTTAAAAAATGTCAGTGATAGAGACTCCACCACAATTCTTGGTAAATTGTTCAAATGGTTAATTACCTTCACTGTTAAAAATGTGTACTTTATTTCCAGTCTGAATATGTCTATGTCTAGCTTTAACTTCCAGCCATTGGACTGTGTTATACCTTTGTCTGCTGTATTATACTGTGCATTCAACTACACTCAAAAGGGTGGGCCAAATCCGTGCATTTCAATGAGAATCTCAGATGTTCAGCACTCTCTTGGCTCAAGTCTTTACTCAGGCAAACCTCCCATTTGGTTTTGCTTGAATAAAGGCTGAAGAATACAAGCCTTGTAGGTGGTAATGCAATTTCTAACTTCAAATAAAAAAAGTGAAACAAAAAAAGATCTTGTAGTGAGGCTTGCAATTACAGGTGCATCCAGCTCACCATTCTAATATACGTTTAAGGCTTGATTGTCCATGGCCTTGCATCTTGTGTAGTCATTTACTGCTGTGATATGGATGTGTAAAATGCTACTAGATCAGAATGGTAGCATTTTGCACCCACTTTGCTCAGGTGTGCAAGACATGGAAGAACAGTCCCTTAGTATAGAGAAAAATGTATATACTTGAATTGTCTGACTTTGCAATACTCCTTTATTACTGAAACTGACGAACAGCTTATGAATTACTCTGTTGAGCTACTTGTTTAATGATTGCCTCTTACCATCCACCTTTTTCTTTTTGGTTGAATGTCTTTCTAAAAACAGTTTATTGCTAACCATGCAATAATATTACTTGGTCAGAGCATCTCAAACTAAAGTCATCTACATAACAACTAAAAAATACTAGAACAAGGCAGAAACTTTATTCTGATGTTATTGCACTGTATTTCTTCTCTTAATAAGAACATATTTTAAAAAATTCATAATACTTGTAAAATATCAGGCAATACTAAAAATAAAAATGAGTGTTTGTTCAACTGCCAAACAATCAGCTATCATAACCCACTTTAAACAATTCAAACAGACACAACCACAGAATTTCTCCTTCAAATGACTGAATAATACGCATTGTGCGGCCCCGATTCTCCATTGCCTTGTGCCTTGGAAAGTCAGTTTCATACATGCAAAGTGAGTATAAAATGCTTATTTGGTAGCATTTTACACCAACTGCATATGTAGCAAGGCAATGGAGAATTGGTCCCTTTATGTGTATGTTTTGTATTATATTGCTATAAAGCAAAGAGGCTCATTTTATTTACTTCAGTGTCCCATCCTGTAAGGTGTTGGGAGGATTGGGTCCTACAGCTTAATTAAGAGCTAGATCTCCCTAGCCTTTATGTAGGGGCACAGCAGAGGGGAGGGAGTAAAGAACCTCCCCTCTCTTGTGAGGCTGACATATGGGCTGGGCACAGGTGCAGGCCCTGTGTTCAGTGGAGTGCCAGTACTACTCCCTAACTATTGCCCTTGGGCACAGGGTGCCCCAAAGAAAGCAGAAAGTGCGGGAGTAGGCAAAGCCATGACTCTGTTTCCCCACACCCCATGCACTGAGCTTCATCCCTTAAGGAGGGCAGCAGTTTGTGAGAGTCCTCAACACAGGCTATGCCTACACTGTGCAATCTAGTCCTAAGAAAATTGATTCATACGTTGTTAGAAATGGTAAATTATAGCATGATGACTTAAACATAAATAAATTTATTCAGTTACTTTAATATGGCCGTTGTTACTCACGTGTTTGTCAAAGAAACAAATACATTAATACAGAACATCCATTCAAAGATTCACTACATAGTAACAAAAAAGCTTTTTTAGGACTCTTTAGGATGTCACAATTGGCTCTGAAAGTTACTTTATTATCTAGTTTGGAAAAAATAGTAACAGGAAAGAAAACTTTTCCTTTTCCACCACCCGAATAAGTGTAGAGCAATACACAGAGCCTTACATCTGCCTAAATGGTGAATAAGTTCAAGGATAAATGCTTAAATGTCATATTTTATATAGCAGGTGAATGTCAGAAAGGAGTTTAAACAGCAAAATTAATGCAAACAACGCGGACTTGATTTCAGATTGTCACAGTAAATATTTATGTGTTAATATTTCTATGTTAATATATTCCCCTTGATTCCTTCTAAAGTCCCAGTCGTATTTCAGTGGTTATAACATAAATTAATTTCTGAATCACTTCAGGAGATATAGTATCATTAGTGGCGCCAGGTGAATAGTAAGAAAAATTATTTGTGGATATTTCTGTGGCATCTAAATAGGATTTTCACTTTGACTGAGTTCCATCCCTTTTCAGGCACAAAATTGTTGTTATTATTATGAGTATTGTGGTAGCCATAGGAACCCCAGTAGTAGACCAGGACTATGGTAGAAAGTGCTGTACAAACACAGAAAAAAAGACTGCCCCAGCTCCAAAGAGTCGTACAATCGAAGTAAATGAAATTTGTTTCAGATAGAGGAAGAAGCAGCTTAAAGGTTAGGTCATCCATTCTGAGAACGGGAACAATATCATGCGAATTAAGTGACAAATCACTCAAGTTGAATATTGAACTGAACCCCAGGTATGGATTATTCAATGAAGTATTCACAGAGAATTTTTTGTAAGCAATCCACATATTGAAAACTATTTCCTCCGAGCACTCACTGGACCCTTTTGAATAGTGAACAAATTCATTAAAATTGCAGTCTGATTGGAGACAGCACAAAAACCAGAATAGGAGCTAAATTCATTGCATGAATTTTTCACAGGCCATTATTCACTCAGCTCTAATTGGTTCACGGTAACTCCAGTGAAATTTAATCAAGATATTGTATGGTATGCCTTAGGAATCTTAGATATTAACTTACATCTGTTATATAAGGAATCTGTTCTTTCCTCAATGCCCATTTCACTTTTGTTAAGGAGAATTTGTGTACATTGAGAGAAGAACAGTCCCATGTATAACCTGAGAGCAATAAAGAGATTTGTATCCCAAATACAAATCTTTGTAACCAGGGCCGGCTCCAGGCACCAGCCCACCAAGCTTGTGCTTGGGGCGGCACCTGGAGGGGGGCGGCGTGGTGCTCCGGCTCCGGCTGCCGGGGAGAGCGGAGCCCCGGCTGGGCTCTCCGCCCTCCTCCCGGTGCTCTGGCCGCCGGGGAGAGTGGAGCCCCGGCCGGGCTCTCTGCCCTCCTCCTGGGGCTCCGGCCGCCTTCCCCCCGGCACTCTGGCTGGTCGGGGAGAGCGGCCTGCGGCCGGGCTCGGTGCCCTCCCCTGCCGCGCTGGGGGGCGGGCGGGGGGCGGCGGGAGGCTTTTTTGCCTGGGGCGGCAAAAAAGGCAGAGCCGGCCCTGTTTGTAATTGTTACAATATCAATGATTATAACCCTAACGGAACTCAAACTGAAGAACTACTTTCCTGCTGCTTATCCTACTGGTCTGGCAAAAGACAAATAACTAACACTCACTCTTCCATAGAACATAATGGAATAAACTTTTAGAAAACTTGAAGCCTAGTATTCTCTTTGCACTTCAGGATGCTCCTGCTAAATTAGTTGTGGATATACCCCTGCTGGAGTATGGTGTAGAGAGGTTTAGAAGTGCTCAGAATTTGGTTCCATAATTCAGTTAGGAATGCAAAAATGCATGCACAGTTTATGCCCCTCAAGGAAGTCCATTAGTTGGAAAACATGGATCTATTTGTTGAGCTTGTATTAAAACTGTCTATCAATAAATATAGATAGAAATGCTAGCATGATGTCACAAAATCCTAGGATTTTATGTAGGTCATCAACTTTATTCGCTGCCAAGGCATTATTGTTCCTTACAGTGTTATCACAAATGTGTGGTCTAGTTCGAAATGTCCCAGGAAACAAGGTTTCTACCACTTCCTTTGGGAGACTATACCACAAACTAACAGACCGCTTTGTTAAGAAATAATCATCCTAAACTTTCCATCTGTAGCAATCATTTATCAGTCAAAGTGGGACAAAATGTAATCTTCCCAAGGGTTACAATAACAAGGACTTTAGTTACACAGAACTTGGATCTGGGACTTGTGTGTTCTATTCTAGAACTACATCTCAGTGTGGGAAGCAAGGCAAATAGCTCACATTCTCCGTGCCTCAGTTTCACCATTGGTAAACTTGGCATATTAGTTGCCTCCTTCACACTGGCATTGTGCAGATTAAATAATTTGTAAAGCATTCTGAGAGGCTTAGGTGAATGGCAACACAGAAGTAAAAAGTACTATTGTTTTAAACCAAAGTGGTGAAATTAGCCCCATCTATCTCTATTCTTTTTGTACTTTGTGTACTGGCCGAAGAGACAAAGAATAGAAGCCAAGGATTGGTAAATAGGTTCAGATAAAATATGAACCCTGCCCTTCCCTCTTCCCCACGCTCTTGAAAACAGAATAACCAATCCTCATCCAGAGTTTGAAATGAAACCTTTTTCATTGCTTTATATTTTTGTGTAGCAGGGGATTCAAATACTAGTTCAAAAAGAAAGTACCAGAGATCTCATCAAAGCACCCATTCTTGGAAGGTGTCCAGCCCAATTTTTCAGATCCAGTTCAAATAAGATTTGGATAATCTTCATGTATTTATCTAAACTCAGCCCCACCTCCATATCACTGACTTGATCCAAAAGCTACTGAAATCAACGGAACTACTTCCATTGATATCAATGGGCTTTGGATCAGGCCTATTTTTGAAGTTCATCCATCACTAGTTACATTCCCCACCCTTTTATTTTAACTCAGAACAGATTTCCTAACCCATAATCAAGGATAAATACCACCCAAGGTGGAGCAAGAACTGCACACAAAGGAGAATTAAATTTCTGTGGCATTTAAGTGCTAAATTGTAAAATGTAATTGCCTCATGGTAGTGGTCTTTCTACATGGGGTTTTCTCCTTATAAGAATTTTAATGAAAATTAAGCCTTTTATCATTTTAATCCACAGGAATCCTGCAAATATTTTTCTAGATTCTAATAAAATGCAGGGACTTAATAGGTATTGCAGGAGCATGGATGCAGCCCCGCTGAAGCGCTTTGAAACTGATAAATGTGAGGCTTGTGGAAATTAGCTCACTTGCAGAAATTTTACTGAGTAGGCACTTACAGCATACTTCAGTTTGTCACTGCTTCAGGAAACCTCACATTGACCAAACATTTTTTTGTGAAAGACCTGCTATTTTGAGGTATCATTATTGATCCTGGAGTATATTTTTATGTTTCTGATTCAATTCATTCAATCACGACAAAAAGAACTGTTCAAAGTCTTGTAACCTGAGCTCATGCAAGCTAATCTTCTTGATGACATTATATATTAGACATGTATATTTCTAATCACCGAAAAAACATCCAACAGACACAATATATTATACGATTACATGGACATTTACATACAGGAGGGCAGATGATTGCCACCTAGATCCTAGTGAAGGGTTCCCTCCATGCATGGGATATCAACCCCCACATGTGGAAGGAGACTTGGATGTTGCCATGACACTGTCCCTCTCCCTTCAGACCCATGAAGGTCTTGCCACAGTAGGAGAAGACAGGAAAAGGGGAAGCTTGGGAGAAAGGAGTGGTCAGGCTGAGGGTGAAGCCAGGGCAGGTGGTTCTTAGCCCTGCTCTGACCATATGGATCTTTCCTGGAAAAGGAAGCTTGTCTGTGAGGGAGCCACTGCTGGGGAACCTCATGGCTCCAGGGCATTCAGTGTCAGTGCTCAGGTAAAGGGATTCCTTGTGGATGGCTTTGGCCTCTCTCAGATCTCCTGGGAAACACCAGGTTTGAGGTGCGCCCCACAGCCCTTGCCCCAGGAAGGCAAATCTTTCCTATGCCTCATAGGATGCTATGGCGAAATATTCACAAGGGAACCTTCAAAGAGTTTTCCTTATTCCAACCTGCCTCCTTCAGTTTTCAATACAGAAGTGGTGCAGTCTGTCTGATCATATAATAGAGCTTATTACTTTATCTTCAGTCATAAATGCTTCCCAAATTATCCTGTTCCCCTTTTCTTAATCGTGACTTTTGCTAAATACACTCATGTGCACTCCAAGTGCACGTGATCAGGGGCAAATCTTTAGTGAATAAGTTACTATGATTCACACTTGTGTATGACTGTACCAGTGTGTTTAGGGCATTGCTGTAGAATACTTCAGTGTTTTCGAGAGGGTGAAATCTAAATTCCTCACCTTGATTTTTCAGTGCACATATGTCTCATACAGCAGGTGCTAGTTACCCCATCACAGTAACCATACACATTGGACTTGAGAGTGTGTTGTTTAATGTTTAGAGAAGGGTAACAGGAGTTGGGTCTCCTGGGAGGGTTGGACAAGTTGCTCCTATCTATCTTTCAATCCCTCTAGTATCTGGGCACTTAAGCTCTCGCTGTGTTTCAGTTTATCCATCTACAAAGTGGGGATAGTAATATTTGCCTACAGTCATTCTCAGAGTGCTAATGAAGAAATACTTGTAAAGCACATTGATATTTTCAGATGAAAGGTGCTAATACAAGGGTGACCGGACAGCAAGTGTGAAAAATTGGGACACTTTTTTTTCCAGTTGGGGGGTAGGGGGGGACACAGCATAGTTTCCTAAATAAGACAAAGTCACTAATATCAGGACATCTGGTCACCCTAGTTAATACCACGTAATAACTATATATGGGAGCTAATTATCCATTATTTTAGTTTCATGATCATTATTTGCAGGTCTTACTAGTAAAGAGAGAGAACCTGCACTTTGATTTACAAGTCAAAAATTACCAGATATTGTGTAGTTTCTGTACAGAGCAGTTACGTAATTACTGTCATTGCATAGCACTTACCATTTGTGTAAAGAGTACCTAAATGAAAATTGCATTGTAAAAACTATGAAATGTATATATCAGGATACGAATGTGTTAAAAGCATTCTCTAGAAGATGGCTCCTATCATGAAATCAGGCAGTAAATGGCTGTCTTCATGTAATTTCTTCTGTGTAATAGGATTTTATCAATTCGGTCATAGATCATCATTAATTTTAAAGGTGAAATTTCTGTCATTCAGTTCAAACTGCTCTTACAGAAAGCCATTCAGATATTGCTTCTACAAGTGCTTTGCTGTACATCACATGGAATTAAATGTTTGATAAATATGTATGTCTGATTTAACAGGACTATTGCCAATTATCTGGTATGGAGGATGGTTTATTCAAGAATATTTAACCTCAGCCGACGCTTTCAGTATAGATGGCTGGAATTTTCGCGGGTAAGTTCAAGATTTTTCAGTTTTTATGATAGGTGAGACTGGTAGTGACATTCCCCAGGGTACAATCTGAACTGTTGAACTTTTTAGCCTGGGGTGCCTTCTACACGGCTTTGATCTCAGAACATCCACTCCTGGCCTGTTCACACAGACTTCAGCATGCAAATTCACTCCCAACTAAATATGTGAGCATGCTGACCAGTCACTCCTGAATTACATACAGGTCGACACCCACAAATTCCTAGTCCCAGCCTCATCTCCCAGAAATTTGCATCTTGTACTGCTTATTACCCTTCTGAACAGTACAAGCTCATAGAAAGTCTATCATTTCATCAAAGGAAAATGATAATGCACCAGCCCTGTTATCCCAAATGGAGTTTTCCCACACACTTTAACCTAACACACAGGTTAAGATAAAACAATAAGATAAGAGTACTAACTACAGAAAATAGATTTTAAGTGATTACAAATAATGATGCATAAGAACCTGGATTGGTTACAAAAGAGTAAAACGCAAGCTAACGGCTAACTTAACAAATGAACAAAATTCAAAATGAAGGTTTTCCTCACCATACTTTGCAGTAAATTTCACCATCTGGGTCTCCTTCCAGCCTGGGCCCCTTCCCCTTGGTTCAGTCTCCTTCAGGTATTCACTGATGTCATGAGCAGAGAGATTGGAGGAGGAGTTGAAGTCAGGAGTTTTCCTTCCCTTTTTATAATTCAATTTTTTATTGGCCAAGTACAATAGAGTGCTGACCTATAACCAGTCTGGCAGGATATTAAGATCCCAAATGGAACCCTTAGAGTTTAGGGGTTGTGCTTTATGACACACCAAATAGCTACTTGCATTTATGTACTCACTTGAGAAATCAAAGAAAATATATACATCAAGTTGGTTGTACACTTTCCAGCACAACATTTTCAAGTTGTCATGTTAATAGGCCATCTGAGGGTTCCCTGCATGTGGGTGAATTCCATCCAGTGTGCTAAGCACAGTACAGACAGGCCCCTGAGTTTCCAGCTTGCCCCCGCCTGGCAATGGGTTTCAGATCTGAAGAATGTGAATCTTGGTATCAAGAGGTTTAAAATGAAAATGGTTTGCACTTTGCAGAGGAAGGGGAGGGGAAATTAAATGTGGAAGGTCATTTTCATAGGCTGTAAAACAGGACATCACAGTTGAGAAATTGCTTTGTTTATAGTATCAGCCATTTTTCTACACTGTAGTGCTAGTAGCACTCATAGCAGGCCAAGCCTCAGTTACATTGTGTTACTTACCAAAACTGGATTCAAACCAGTGACTTAAAGCTGGAGAACCCTGTGTCCCATAACTATCCCTGTAAGCCACAGACTCCCTGGATGTGTGGTTACTTTATAGTAAGTTTAAACTTTACATACTATTTCCATTTCATTGGGGGAATTATTAAAGTGACTTTTACATGATGAGACAAGGCATCAGAGGAAACAAAGATTTCATTTGCCAATAAATAAATAAATAAATAAATAAAAATCCTTGAATGTGTGTTTGAAACCATTAAAATCTTGAGGATCCCTGTTTTCCTCCATGTTGCACCTTCCTCCTCCCTTGATGGCCATTGCCACATGCCAGTATGTTTTGGGCTGATAAAAGATGAACACAGATCCCTTCAGAGTCCATCAACATTGCTGTTTAATTGACTGGAAAGGGGCTCCATTAAGGGCTTGCCTATACTTATGGCTAAATCGGTACTGCTGCGATCGATGCAGCGTTGATGGCGGAGCGCTCTCCCGTCGACTTCTGTACTCCACCTCCCAGAGAAGAGTAAGGTAAGTTGGCGGGAGAGCATCTCCCATCGACACAGCATGGTGTAGGCACAGCAGTAAGTCAACCTAAGCTACGTCGACTTCAGTTACTTAACTTATGTAACTGATGTAGCGTAACTTAGGTCGACTTTACACCTTCAGTGTAGACCAGCCCTGAGTGACTCCAGGCATTTCTTCCTTTCCTGATAACAAATTGGGGAGCAGGCCATTGGGGGAGGCTAGCCCTCAGCCCCTCCTCTTCTGCCCAAGGCCCACCCCTCTCCCTCGCCATACACCTCACTCCCCTGCCAGAGCCCAGAGCACTCCCACCATGGCCGCCGGCCCCACAGCCCTGGGCTGCTCGAGTGGCCTCAGTGTCCCCAGCCTGAGCCCCGGAGTGCCGGGTGGGCAGCACACGGGCAGGGCCACGCTAGGCTGTTTGGGGAGGCTCAAGCCTCCCCCAGCCTATGATGCCCACTGCCCATGGGAGCAAGGCTGGCGGGTACAAAGTGGTGCAGGCAATCAATATATTTTGACTAGCCTACATGCTGATACTTTCTCTCAGCCAAGATACCTCCCCTCACAACACCACCCAATACATTTTTTGTCTCACTGGAATCTGACAGCCTGCTATCTCTTCCCCATCCTCAAAGTTCTTCCTCCTCCTATAGCCTACTGCCCAATGCACAAACAATATCATGTTTGGTACATTGAAGGGAGTTGTGGTATAATAAAATGGCTAGTCAAAAGATATGCATATGCATATGTCAAACATTAACTCTGTATTATTTGAAACTTTTTGCCATTAGAAATTATTCAATGAAAGATTAACTTTGTCTCCATGGCTTTTTTTCTTCTTCTTTTACTCCAATATTTCTTTCCTTCTATTATACATATTATTACTTTTCCTCTATTTTTTCAGTATGTTTCACCACACTCTTATTTCTCTGATGCTTTTCTCATCTAACCTCTTCCTTCTACTCATTCTGTATATTATTCTCTTGCTACGTTCTCTGTAGTCTTTCATTCCCTCTTTCTTATCCTGGACTATTACTTTACATCCAACTATGCATGTCTCTCTCGCAATTGCACACTGGACCTCCTGCTCTCTCTCAGGCACTAGGGCCACTGTTGCCAGAACTGAAGGAGCAAGGGGCCATGGCTCCCGCTTTTTAACAAAAGCGGAGAATTCATGTCCCTGCAGATCGCCCCCTCAGAATAATAGATTCTGCCAGGGAGGTGCTACAGATATACATTTTGCCCACTCGGAATTGCTGTGGGACCAGAAGAGAGGGCAGCTGGTTCATTGCTGGAGCAGCCAGCCATGGAGAGAGAAAGAGCAGGCACTTTGGCCTCAGCCTCCCCACTTCTGCAAAGGTTCCAGCGCCCTCTCGTACCTCACACATTCATGCCCCTCTACACTGTCACACACATTTGCCCCACTCCCGCCACTCAGTGGTGCCTTTCTACACTCCCACTTTTCTACTGCATTCACACACTCATTGATAGCCTCTACTCGTGCTGGTGCTTTCTTTCTCACACTGATATTAGTGCCCTCCCAGAAATGCCCATGCAGGCAGGCATACTGATGACCTTCCACCTTCAGTAGTTCCTACCCCAATCCTTTGCATCCTAATGGCAGGCCTGATTCAGGGGAATGGGGACTGACCAGAGGGGTGGTGGTCTTTTGGATGATTTTGAAGTTGGTGCAGAATGCTGCATCCTGCTCATTAAATGGTGAATTAGACATTAAGAAGGCAGATCCTCAGCTGGTATCTTTTTGAAGACTATGAAAATGCAACATAAATAGTAAAATGATCCTGCTGTTATATATATTAGGTTATGTCTGTCTGTTACTTTTCAAAATTTACCATGAGGATACTGAGTTATTTCCATGGTTTTTCTCAAATGTCATGTTCTGATGGTTTATTGTGCAATGCCAACAGGTAATCCAGGGAACCACATCTTTACCTCCTCAGTGGGATAAATGTGTAAACTTTGTAGAAGGAGCACTCCCTTATGTCATTGGCAGGATGTTTGTGGATGTCCATTTTCAAGAAGACAAGAGAGAAATGGTAAGTCCTCCTCAGTCTCTATCTGAAAACTTTTAAAAAGTTTCTTTCTCCCAGCAGAATAAATTTCAAGTTGAAATTAGCATTAAAGAGAGACTTTCCACCAGCAATGATTTTAAAAATTTCACTTATTCAGAGTAATGGATGGTAGGGAAAAACAGAACAAAGAAAAGGAAATGCCTCCTCTCCCTCCAGCTAAATTCAATCTGTGCATTCATTGCCAGTTCAGGCCTTTGAGACAAATATGTAGCTGGATTTAAAAATGTATCCAGGTAATATTTTCACCATGAGTAACACTTGTAGTTATGACTTCTAAGATTAGGGTAATTCTTGTGATGCAGGAGCCAACTGGCATCATCATTGGAACTGTAGGATCTGATCTTAAGGATCTGATCCAAGACTTCTCAGCTGTGAGGGTCAAGAAGGATCTCCTCTCTGCAGGTGCAGCATTGCACAGTTGACTATATGCATTCTGAATATCCTCCCTAGAAGTTTGAGCCAGCATAGGGAATCCATAACTGATCTCTGGCCCAAATTTTGGGGAAGCTCCTATCTAAAGATCAAAACTCAGGATTTGTGATTCATAAAATTTTAGGAAGATAATTTTAAGAAATCTGTGATCATATAATCAAACCTCCTGCATAACATCGGTCATAAAATTTCACCCAGTAATTCCGACGGTGGGAGGAATTATTCTTCCATATTATGTAAGTGAACATGATTGAGCCCAATAACTGGTGATTGAATTAGAGTAGGCCTTTCAGAAAGCCATCTCTTCTCAATCAAAAGATTTCAAATTAATGCTGAATTTACCATTTCCCTTGATAAATTGGTCCAAAGATTAACTATCCTCGCTGTTAAAAACTTGTGACTTAGTTCAACTTTGATCTTTTCTAATTTTTTAACTTCAACTTCCAGCTAATGGATCTTCTCTTTAGTGGGCCTAAGCTGAACCCCAAATACTAGATTCTGGGAAAATTCAGATTTGGATTGAAGGGCCTGATCTAATATACGGTAGTCAATGGAAGGGTTTGACTTCAGTGGGCATTGAATCAGGCCCAGTCTCCTGATCTAAATTTATTGGCTTGACTCAACCTCTAGTTTCTTCAGTTTCATGTGTAGGACCAGGTGTTGGCTGCTGTCAAGGGCAGGATCCCAAATTGACCAGTGGTTTGATTTGGTTTGGCAAAGTCTTTGTTCCTTATATTTTCAATAATGATCTGGATTCCCTTTTTTACTGTTGTAAGCCTTTGTCTTTGAACTAGAATTTCCTCTCCAACATCCAACTTTTTCAGCTCCTTGGTCATTCACTGAATTCCTAAAGTGGTGTTTATATTACAGTTTGTTAGGGAAAAAAATACTGGGATGTCACAAACGTAGTGTAATGACCGCCATGCAGGTTTATCTGAGGGCAGGTCTATACTACTGCTTAAGTTGATCTAACTGACGTTGCTGAGGGGTGTGAAAAAGGCACCCCCCGCCCCCGAGTGACACAAGTTACAGTGACCTAAGCGCTGTCCACACTGGCGCTATGATGGTGGGAGACGCTGTCCTGCTGACATAGCTTCCACCTCTCACGAAGGTGGCATAATTATGTCAACAGGAGAGTGCTCTCCTGCTGGCATACAGTGTTTTTACCAGATGTGCAGTGGTGCAGCTGCACCGACGTAGCGCTTCTAGAGTAGAGCTGCCCTGAGTGTGAGTATGGAAATAAAATTAGAGGTCATATTGAATCTGGTTGAAACCTTGAAAATTGCAGCTCTTCAAGTTTATTTTTAATAATTTTTTCTCTTCCTCTTTTTCGGTTCTTTTCCCCTTTCTTACACCAGGCAAGCCATTCTGATTTCTAGAACATTTTTTCCTTAGCTAAAGGAGAGTAGCTATCTATGCTAAGCAAATCATGAGTTATGGATAGTATGGTGTTTTCAGGTTTTAGTCACTGATGATGTCTCATGACATGCATGCCTTCTCTCTCCTCCTTTTATGAAAAAAATATTATCTGTGTCTAAATATAGTATTGTTTTTGACCTACAGACTCTGCAGTGTTTCTTACAGCTATGCCTGAGCAATTTCAGTAATAACTCTGATAATATGAATAGGTTTCTTCTCCCACCCCCTACTGCTACAGCTGGTGCATAAAACCTAAATAGACACCAGGGTCCAATTGCAGAGCTTGAGTTTGAACTTGCAACCTCCAAACACAAGGAGTTCACCTCATTAGTGTACGAAGTTAATTGAGTCAGTGCTCTGCCATCAATATTCTTTAAGTTACTTTAGTCCCTTGGATGTCGTTTACTGAGATGGTTTGGTCATATTTAATGTTTTGTTCTGGTTGTCCTATATTGTCTCTAAAGTAATGAGATACTAAAAAAAGGAGGGGAGGAAACTGAATAGTAAAGAGGGCAAGTGCTTTCCTTTAATTTGAGACACACACACAACAAGGAAATAACAGCTCAAAATGTGAGTCTGATGCATTCATGACTGCTCAGCTGAAAATAATGTTACTATTTTTCAGGGTCCCTCTACCCCCACAAGGACATTTTAATGATACCATCTCTACTGATTAACAGGTTGCACATCCATGTTAATTGACATTTCTGTTTATTTTTAAATTTAACACAGCTGATAAACTTTATATAGTGATATGGTCGAATCCTTAGATTAGTTTTGAATGTCTTTTGCTATCCCAACTTTTAGGCCTGATCCAGCTCCAATAATGTCAGCCCTTTTTTTATTGCCAAGGTTGTGTCTTTAGTAATTGCCTGTGTCTTCAGCCTCAGCTGTCAACACAAGTAGAAGCAACTGACTATGAGCACCTCTGTTGTTCAGCTCCCCCAGCCAAATACATAGGACTGATAACATTTTCGCTCTTTAGACCAGCAGAATAATCTTTCACTTGGGATCAGATGCCATGGGGTTGCTTGATGTGTATCATTTTAGGCTATTCTCGAATGTCTATCCTCCTAGTATCTAGGTGAATAATAGAATATCAGGGTTGGAAGGGACCTCAGGAGGTCGTCTAGTCCAACCCCCAAAGTTCCGCGGGCCGGTCTTGAACCCACCAAGCAACCAGTCCAGTTACAAAATCAGACTGTCACAGTCTCTCTCCGTCAGCTCTTTCTAGGTCCCCAGTCACTATTCCTGTTACTATTCCTGTTTTTGAAATTCAGTGACACCTTGTGTAGTCATTTTATACCTGTGCCAAGTGGATGAAAAATGCAACCAGATCAGAATTGTGGTGCCAATGTAAATTACTATCCAAGGTGCAAAAACCAAGGAAAACTGGGCCCAGTTGGGTGTGCAAGCTGCTACCATCTGTAATATAAACAGTAAACTTTAAATTACAGTAAAAGTCCACAAACAAAGCTAGTTGGATAAATAATAGAGCTCTGCTTTGTGTTTGGGTAGGGATGCAAACAGCCCAAATACGGTTCTTTTGGATGAATGTCAGTCAGAAGGAATACTGGGCACTATACACATGTGATTGGGAAACAAATTGCCAGGAATTTCACAAGACTTCTGCTGTTCTCTCAACATGTCCATCATGAGCACAAGAAAGGCATTCTCATGATGACTGTTCATTACTGTGTCATGGAGGAAACAATAGTCAGAAACTTGTGTAGTGTAGCTGGTAGAGATGAAAATGAAGGCAAGCACTCTATGACTAGAAATCCCAGGATTGCGGGGAGAGACAGCGTAAGGTATGTGGGGAAGGAAGGAGACTTGGTGTCATATAAAGAGAGACAGATGTAGTCTTACCACACAGGTCATTCATATACCCAGTTAATCAAGAAGTTTGCTTTTCTCATAGTCAGTTTCCCATGACTCTCTTTACTGGGGAGAATTTGTTTTGCAGATGGCGGAGTTGACTGAAGGGATTCGCTGGGCCTTTATCGACATGTTGGAAAAGGAAAATGACTGGATGGATGCAAGAACAAAAAGGAAAGCTAATGAAAAGGTAACTTTGGATGTGGGAAAATGAAAATGCTGGGTGAAATCCTGCTGCGTTGAAGTCAGTGGAAGCTTTGCCATTGGTTTTAATGCTGTGTTTAAAGTTCCATTTACTTGTTTATTATTTTAGAAATGCACATTGGCAATCTGTTTGCCTACACTTGTAGGATACTGGGCTAGATGGACCTTTGGTCTGACCCAGTATAGCTGCTCTTATGTTCTAATGCTGAGAAACCTGAACTCCTACTTTTCTGCTAAGCTGTTAATTTTGTTATCTCATTTCCTCCCATGTTCACCCTGTTTGTTTTGTCCACTTCTTACACCCTGACTGACATGGAGATTGTGAGCTCTCTGGGGCAGGAGCTGTCTTCCTCATTATTTGTCAGTACAGTGCCTACCACAATGATCCTTGAATGTGCTTTCTAGGTGCTACCATAGTACAAATGAATAATACTACTATAAAATATTTTTAAGTTTAGATTGTTTAGGATGTCCAGTACCTGGAAGGAGGAGGCTCCAGTTTAGCAATGAGTATATGAAGATGTTATATCTGGCATCTTCTTTGATGTCACTGTTGGAAGTCTACCCCCTGAAAACAGTACTTCCAAGATGACGTCACCCTTCCAGTGAATCAGCAGTCCCCAAATGCAATGATATCACATCATTCTCAAGATTGGCACTTCTCTTCATGATAACTTAAACATTGTGTGACATTATAGTGCAGAGGGTGAATTGGATGTTAGAAAGTACCCAAGGCTTCCTGAACCAGGTCCCTCCATCCCTCACTTACACTATGTGAGACATGGAAAGTGATCTCAGAAAACAGGGAGCAGCACACAGAGCAACAATCTGGATTTGTCTTCACTGCAAAAAACGACTGCAAGTGTCAGAGCCTGGGTCAACTGACATGGGCTCACACTCTGGAGCTAAAAATAGCAGTGTAGACATTTGGGCTTGGGCTGAAGCCTGGGCTCTGAAATCCAGCAAGAGGATGCTCTCAGAGCCTGGGCTCCAGCCCGAGCCTAAACGTCTATAGTGCTAGTTTTAGCCCCATAGCATGAGCCCACTGAGCCTGAATCAACTGACCCAGACTCTAAGAGTCACTGCCAAGGGGTCAGTCTCTCTTTCTCTCTCTCTCTCTCTCTCTCTCTTTTTTTTTACAGTGTTGACATACCTTAAAAATGTGTGAACTCATAGGAGGAGAGGATAGGCTCTTCACTTTATTTGTGGAAGTGATTGGACAGCATTCAATTGACAACCACCCTTTCTGAACAGAATTATATGCAAGCAGAGCTGAATTATGTCCCACTTGCTGTGCTTCAACAAAAATAGCAGTTTTAATTTAAGAAAAGCAGTCTTCAAAGCTTTTTGAGAAATCAGATGAAAAGGCTGCGGAAGTTATTTTATCTTTGGAAAGTTTTAAATTCAGTATGTAACATCTTTGCTTCATGCTGCCTTTCTCAAGAACACATTAGGAACGTATAGATGGATGAGTGAATCATTCAGGGCACCAAAGCCAAGGGTAGCAGCGTCTCACTATGGTTCTTGTTAACCTGATAGCAAATGGAGTGTATTACCATTTGAGCCACCAATTACCCACATATTTTTACACAGCTTGTGAAGTTTAGGAAATGAACAAACTAACTGTCTGACTATATCTAATATAGATACTAGTGTATCTAATATAGATACTTGCCCAACTCAGGGTGAATTGATGCCATTTTTGATCTTTGAAGAGGGAAAGAGGCCTGGTACATATTTTTTTCCGAATAGCAACTTTTCTAATAATATCATAAGAGTCTGGCCTCATTTTTCTACTAAATTATTTATTTAACCACTCTCCCGCACTACTTCTGTCAGCAGCCTATCAGATATAGCAGAAGGCTGAACAGAAGAGAGCCAGTAGGAGAAGGTGGTAAAAGTACCGTAAAGTCCGTAAGAAGCCAAAAACCATATTGGTCATATGTCCTTCTGATACATACAAAATGTGCCTGGCAGACTAAATTCAGAGCTAATTTAAAAACCCTACAGTATGGTACAGTAATATATGCACTGTTTCAGTTGAAGTGAATGGGACTTCAACAATTTACTTCAATGGGAACAGGAGCAGGCGTATAAGAGCAAAGTATATTCAAAGTATTATTATTTATTATATTAAAATGATTATTCAAAAATCACAGTAATATCATTGACAGCTGTCACCTTTTTGGATCATTACTGTAGAACATATTTTTTATAAGAATTCACATGTCTTGTGTGATGTTTAGCATATTAGACACAATCCCATAATAGGGCATAAGTGGGATACAAAGTGAAATGACCTGATAAAATAATGCATTTAAAAAGCCCCATCTATCTTAAATCCCTTTAATCCACAAGTGTTTTAAATAACCCCCAAAGCTTATTTCATTATGACTGTTCTTTTAAAAAAATTAAAAAATCACATCAAACAATAATCTGATATATTTAAAACCAACGGACAAAATATCAGCTTTGTTTGAGTACTTTGGGCAATATTGGCAGAATATATAGGGAGCACCCTTCTCAGGAGAGATTGACATCTTTCTCAAAAAGACATCCAGGAAGCAAGGTAATTTTCTAGGATTATTTAAGGCTTCAGATTGTAGGTTTACACTGAAGTTTACAGATAGATACCAACCCTGCCAATAAAGAATAGTATGGTGAGGCAGTCTTAGTTTTGTAGAGATCTGGGTGGATATTTGGATATGGGTTCAAAGTGTTTATTCATAGAATCATAGAATATCAGGGCTGAAAGGGACCTCAGGAGGTCACCTAGTCCAACCCCCTGCTCAAAGCAGGACCAATCCCCAACTAAATCATCCCAGCCAGGGCTTTGTCAAACCTGACCTTAAAAAACCTCTAAGGAAGGAGATTCCACCACCTCCCTGGGTAACCTGTTCCAGTGCTTCACCACCCTCCCAGTGAAATAGTTTTTCCTAATAGCCAAGCTAAACCTCCCCACTGCAACTTGAGACCATTACTCCTTATTCTGTCATCTGCTACCGCTGAGAACAGCCTAGATCCATCCTCTTTGGAACCCCCTTTCAGATAGTTGAAAGCAGCTATCAAATTCCCCGCCCCCCCTCATTCTTCTCTTCTGCAGACTAAATAATCCCAGTTCCCTCAGCTTCTCCTCATAAGTCATGTGTTCCAGCCCCCTAATCATGTTTGTTGCCCTCCGCTGGACTCTTTCCAATTTTTCCACATCCTTCTTGTAGTGTGGGGCCCAAAACTGGACACAGTACTCAGTTGAGGCCTCACCAATGCCGAATAGAGGGGAATGATTATGTCCCTCAATCTGCAGGCAATGCTCCGATTTATACAGCCCAAAATGCCATTAGCCTTCTTGGCAACAAGGGCACACCGTTGACTCATATCCAGCTTCTCGTCCACTGTAACCCCTAGGTCCTTTTCTGCAGAACTGCTGTCTAGCCACTCGGTCCCTAGTCTGTAGCAGTGCATGGGATTCTTCTGTCCTAAGTGCAGGACTCCGCACTTGTCCTTGTTGAACCTCATTAGATTTCTTTTGGCCCAATCCTCTAATTTGTCTTGGTCCCTCTGTATCTGATCCCTACCCTCCAGTGTATCTACCACTCCTCCCAGGTTAGTGTCATCTGCAAACTTGCTGAGGGTGCAATCCATGCCATCCTCCAGATCATTAATGAAGATATTGAACAAAACCAGCCCCAGGACAGACCCTTGGGGCACTCTGCTTGATACCGGCTGCCAACTAGACATGGAGCCATTGATCACTAACCGTTGAGCCTGACGATCTAGCCAGCTTTTTATCCACCTTATAATCCATTCATCCAGCCCATACGTCTTCAACTTGCTGGCAAGAATACTGGGGGAGACCATATCAAAAGCTTTGCTAAAGTCAAGGAATATCACGACCACTGCTTTCCCCTCATCCAGCCAGTTATCTCATCATAGAAGGTAATTAGGTTAGTCAGGCATGACTTGCCCTTGCTGACTGTTCCTGATCTGTTTCCTCTCCTCGAAGTGCTTCAAAACTGATTCCTTGCGGACCTGCTCCATGATTTTTCCAGGGACTGAGGTGAGGCTGACTGGCTTGTAGTTCCCCAGATCCTCCTCCTTCCCTTTTTTAAAGACGGGCACTACATTAGCCTTTCTCTGGTCATCCGGGACCTCCCCCGATCACCATGAGTTTTCAAAGACGATGGCCAATGGCTCTGCAATCACATTGGCCAACTCCTTTAGCACCCTCAGATGCAGCGCATCTGGCCCCATGGACTTGTGCTCGTCCAGCTTTTCTAAACGGTCCTGAACCACTTCTTTATTGATTGTAGTATTTCTATTGATATATTTTATAACTGTGCCAAGAGCTTTGGATGGGCACATGTTAAATGAATAAATAAAACCCCTTGATAAAATAATTTACTGGATAAATGGGAGACTTACCATGTGTCAGATCCCTAGAACTTTAATAAGTAGATTGCTTGCACCAATATATGATTAGCTTTACACATCTTCCCCCTTCCATTTTTTTCTCTTTTTACTTTAATACAATAACATATAAAACAGAAAATTTGGTGGTTTTACCAGTATTTATTTACTGGTTTGATACACAGAAAGTGCATCTGTCTAAATGTGTCCACATTGTGTCATTGCCTGTGTCCACAATGCTGTTGTGATCCTGTCAGAGCTCACAAGTTGAGAGGTTGTTTTGGGTCAGTGCTTGAGATGAGGAACATCTGCATAACGTGTATCGCTGTGGATTCCGAGGTAGACCTCTGGGGTCAGTACTGAGCTAAAGCCCAGCATTATAACAGAGAGTTCTGTGTAGCTGGAGACACCATGTTTCAGATGAAAGGCCAGAAGGAACCACTAGCCTGACCTTCTGTATAACACAGCCCATAGAATGTCACCCCGTTATGCCTGCATTGTGCCCAGTGACATGTAAAATAACTGCTCTGGCTGCTGTGGTAATGTAAGTGTCTCATGGCATAGGAATAACATTGTTAACTTGAGGACAAATCCAACTATGGGTGATTACAATCTGACCTCAGGGAAACTCTCCTGAGTTCAAATCCATTGCTCTATCCACTTGGCCATACTATTTCCTAATGACATGTAGTGTAGAGTTACTGTGTGCAGTTAAACAGCACCTGCATTTTACCCAGAAATGGCTGCATTTCATATAGCCTGTTTTGTCTATAGTTTGTTCTGCTGTTTTTTGTTTGTTTGTTTGCTTTTGAGTTTGCAAACCACATTGGAATGAAAGGAGTTAATTATTGTTATTTTCCTGTTTACCATTTCTACTGCATTAGGTCAGTTTCCCTGGTATTTAGTCCCTTTTTAGTCCATGGACAGTTAGGCTGTAGCAGGCTTATTCCTTTATTGTGCAACAGGTAAAAGACCTTTTGTTTGTATGGGCTCATATGTCTTTATGTTTAGGTGACTCCACTGTATTGCAAATGGCTTGATAGGCTTACTGATCACCTCAAAGGGTACGTCTTCATTTACCGGAGGGTCCGGCGGCAGGCAATCGATGTTCTGGGATCGATTTATCGCGTCTGGTTAAGACGCGATAAATCGATCCCGGATCGATCCCGGAAGTGCTCGCCGTCGACGCCGGTACTCCAGCTCGCCGAGAGGAGTACGCGGCATCGACGGGGGAGCCTGCCTGCCGTGTCTGGACCCGCGGTAAGTTCGGACTAAGGTACTTCGAATTCAGCTACGTTATTAACGTAGCTGAATTTGCGTACCTTAGTCCGAAGTGGGGGCTTAGTGGGGACCAGGCCAAAGAGGATACTGCAGATTCCGCTTGTGATAGGGATAGCCTCAATACTAGCTTCCACGTATTTACTGCAGATAGTGCCAGGGGTCAGCTGAACAACAACCTTCTATAAGCCTGACCCAAATCTCACTGAAGTCAATGGAAAGACTCCCATTGATTTAGGCAGGCTTTGGAGCAGATCCCTATGGTAGAATCACTGCCGTAGTTTGGTTTTGGGAGAGCAGCCAGCTCAGTCTTAGGTTTGAAAATTGGCCTTTTTAGCAAGTCTAAGCTTATGTGGCCTTTTGAGCACTTCTTCTGCATCCTTGTGCTCTCTATCTCAAGGAATTTCACCTTTCCTCTTGGAATACTCTGGAATTTAAGTGTTTCTTTCCCTTTGGAATAAGACCACGTAATAAAAATCCTGTCTTTTAATCATTTCAACCCCCTATGCTGTAAGTATGGATTGAAACCAGTTCTACTGAAAGCAGCCTATCCCCCCATGCCTCCTCCCAACCAAAAACAAAACACCCAAAGAAACGGATCCTAACAGGCTTGGGTGTTGTTTTTTTAACATGCAATTCTCACCTAATTCTCTGGATGGAGCTCATGGTATTTCTAAAAATCATAGTTAAATCAGAGTCTAGTATCTGGCACCATGCTTTCATATTCTGTTTCCTTTTTCTTCTGTTAGTCTTACTTTATTATACTCTATTTGGCTATAATCAAGGATGTGTTTAAACTGTTCCTGTCAATCCTTTGAGTCTTAGATGGAGGCCTCTGATTTTTCTCTTTTTAAAACCCATTTTGCTTCCTGCTCTCACTTTTTAAACTCCCTATTTTGTGAGGGTCATTAAATTTTGCCTTCATTTTTAAGTATAGCTAAATTATTCAGATGAGTGCAGCTCAATGGGTGTCTTTGGCATGTGCTGTATGCATTATGTCAGTCATGCGGAGAGATACCTCTTCAATAGCTCTTGTGCTGGCCCAGCTCTGAGTCACCTTGCAGCCTATTGGGAAAGCTGACAAATGTGCAAAAAGGGCCTTTTCTTTTCCTGACAATGAAAGTGTTGATAGCAGACTGCTATATCAGCCTAATGATACTGACAGCTGCATTTCCTAAGGATGGACCTGAAGAGAGAAAAGAGAATCCAAAATTATAACTACATAAACATGACTCTTGTAATCATGTCCTAATGATGATCCTAATTTTTAAAATCATAATTTATTGCTGCTTCTTCAGAAATGATAATTCACTGGCAGATGATCATTGTGAGAAGTAAACTATAATTGTGTTTCTTGGGCATGGACAAGATAAATTAATTTTTTGCTCACCCCTTTGTTTTCCTCCCTTAAAATGCCCCTTGTACTTGAGTTTAATGGGGGGCTTGAGAGTAAGATTCAAGATCTATATACCCAGACATATTTTCTAAAAGTATGAAAATTTACTGCTTTTTATGAAGTTATTTTATTTGTTTTGATGAAGCACTGTTTTAAAAATTTAAAGTACAAATGACAACCCAAAATATCGTGTGCTTCTGTAATAAGATCTTTCTGTAACATAATTAACCTTTCTAGGTTACAGAGCACAAATCTCAAGGTCACTCTGAAGTAATATTGTTGCCTACTGGATTTGACTGCTGCCCGGTTTTACCTTTCTCTAAGGAAGTCCTATTTACAATATTTGTTTCCAATCCCATCTCTCCCAGTCTGAAGACTGATAGGGCAGAGTCATAGAAAAACATACGCATAATTCTCTGCTATGTTTCTTAGTTTAGTCTCTGCTTACATTGCTTGATTCTGTTCCCAGTGAAGTCAATGGCACAAGTCTGATTGACTTCACTGGGAACAGAATCAAACAATATAAACTGAGGCAAAATTCCCATTGACCTCTGTGGTGCAGATCAGGTCAATGGCCTTTACAAACCAATGCCTGGAGTAATTTAGGACTATCTATAATAGGAACAAAGGCCCCAATTCAAAAAGGTATTTAAGCATGTGCCTTAAGCACTTGTGTATTCTGATTGAAGTCAACCCCGTTGAAGTCAATTGGACTACTTAGGCACCTTACTGAATAAGAGTCGTAACCATTTTAGCTGAACCAATTTTAAATGCTTTAAATATGGTATTCCTGGTCAGTGACAGGAGCCAAAACTGTTCTGAAACTATGTTTAAAGAAGAGATAGTCACAAAGTTTTCACCAAAATGTTTCTTTTGTCAAAAAATGTCAATTTGTCAAAACCAGAACTGTTTATGGGGAAAAGGGTGGCTTTGACAATTGTTTTGACTCAAATTGTCAAACCCTCTTCCTCCCCCAAAATTGTCAAAACAAATTTTGTTTTGACATTTTCAAAATGAAAAGTTCTGGTTTTCTACCGGTAGTTCCAAAATGACTTTTCAGATAGAAATGTAAGCTATTGACATTTTCAAAATGAAAAGTTCTGGTTTTCTAGTTCCAAAATGACTTTTCAGATAGAAATGTAAGCTAATTATATTTTTAAAAATTATTAGAAAATTATCAAAATTGAGATTAAATGCTTTGAAATGATCAGACATAACATTTTGATTGATCTGAACCAAAACTTTTTTGGGGAGTTTTCTGCTCCTGAATATATTTGAGATTTTGACACCTTGTCCTTATTCAGGATGGGAATAAATGTAAAAATTTTGAAAATGTTCATGAGAAAGGCAAACCATTTCCTGCCCAGCACTAGTTTATAGCTTGTTCATCTAATATGGTTTAAATAATAATGCTTTCCATTTCTGTCTGTCTTTCAGAAATAAAATGTCTATAAGCACCAGCCTATTGTTTGTGTTTATCCCTTAGGTTAGTATTTCCCAAACTTGGGACGCTGCTTGTGTAGGGAAAGCCCCTGGCGGGCCGGGCCGGTTTGTGTACCTGCCGCGTCCGCAGGTCCGGCCGATCGCGGCTTCCACTGGCTGCGGTTCGCCGCTCCAGGACAATGGGAGCTGCTGGAAGCAGCGGCCAGTACGTCCCTCGACCCGCGCTGCTTCCAGCAGCTCCCATTGGCCTGGAGCAGTGAACTGTGGCCAGTGGGAGCCACGTTCAGCCGGACCTGCGGACGCGGCAGGTAAACAAACCGGCCCGGCCCGCCAGGGGCTTTCCCTACACAAGTGGCATCCCAAGTCTGGGAAACACTGCCTTAGGTTATAAACCAAATAATGCAAAAGTACTTCTGCAGATTAACCAGTCGTGAGCCTCAGCCCACCCATCAGTAGCTTGAGAAAAGAGAAGGAAAAGATAGATGTTTCAGTGTGTCTGAAAAGTTAACAAAACCAGGCTCTGACAGACCATATATAGGAGTGAGTCCCAAAACTAAAGACCCCACCCCTTCCTTTATGTTTATATAGCACCTTCAATCCAAAGATCTAAAAGCACTTCACAAACCTTAAATCTACTTTAGAAACATTAATGGACCCTGCTAGGTTTACTCTTGTTCAGTGACACCTTACTTCAGAAAGACCTGGGAACCGAGGGGGAAACATTCAAAGGGAGAGATGGAACTCACTAGGAGTTAGGTGCCGAACTCCTATTTGTGCCTTTAAAAACCTTTGAACCCAGGCTTCTCCCTTCCAGATTTGTGCTTTTAATCACGAACCTATCTACCCTGTCTTTAGTGCAGACTGAGCCTCAGTGATGATTTTGCTGAAGTGGAATATTTTAGTATTTCTATAGTCTTGGGTTGTGGCAGTGCTCTGATGTAGACATTAAAGATTAAGATGCCAAGCTATATTGTAACAACTACACCGTTGGGGGACCTGGCTGCAAAAGGTTAGTCTACTGATACAGTTAAAATATGATCTGGAATGTGTAGTGGGGCTGAATCATGTTTTAACTGTGTTTCTGAACTGCCCTACAGGTTTAGAGGACAATAAACATACCACCATTCAACTCAGATTTGTCTTTACAAAGTGGTTAATCCTTTTCCTACTATGCTCATGAATGTGTGCAGAGAAGAGCACTACATGACAGGTTGAAGGAAGGAAGTGAGGAGTACTGTATTCATTGGAAATGAGGAAGGGAATCTGGAAAGGTCACTGTAGTAACCCAGACTGGAATTTTGCCAGGACACTGAAGTTAACACCCTTCTGCGTTCGTCTGGAAAATGACAGTGTTAAGGATAACATTTCAACTGGCAGATAAAACGAGTGGCAGAGACTTTCCTTTCAGTGTGAAAGTATTTTACTCTTTTTTTCCTGGATTAAAAAGAAATCTTCACTTGCAATTGGATTGACAATACATAGTTACAAGTCCAACACTTCTTCCTCCAATAAACTTTTATTTTGGCCCCAGAGAATAATATCTTTCAAAACCCAAATTCAATTAATCTTCTCAGGAAGATTGGGGTTTTCTGCTCAGGAACCATATGAAATGTTCATCTTTGGCCCGAGCTGAAGCTAATAGCCATGGCATGTTTGCTTATATCTTATCTGTGAGGCTAGATCTGCTGCTGTCAGCTTCTCTCTTGTTATCTGGCTGCTGCTACTGCTCAGTCAGTTGTACAGTGATGTCAGTTCCATTAATAACCTGAGCACCATGCAGACAGATAGTGGAAAATGGGTGAAGGGAAAGGAAATTGCATTTAACCCTGATCTCTTGCTGTCATTTTTCAGACCCAAGCACAACTCCATAAGGCCAGAGTGGGTGCATGATATCAAAACACTTGTGACAAATCTCAGGCTTGAAACAGAGGCAGAGAGACAGAGAAAAAGATGGAGGGACATACATACAAGTAAAATTGGGCATGAATCTGGAGCTTTTGGAGTGGAAAGGCTGTGTAAAAGCAGTGATACACACCATCTTAAAATTAATTCTTCTGAAGTGCAAGAAAGTTGCTCTCATTTCTGCAAACTTTGTTGTTTTAGCTTTGACTGTCATTGTTTTTGCTGTTTCTCCTGCAAAACCAAACCCCTTTTATAAAGGTACATTTTAAAAAGGATTATTGCCCCTTTGTTGAGCAGTAATGAATTCTCATAGACTCATAGACTTCAAGATGAGAAGGGACCATCATGATCATCTAGTCTGACCTCCTTCATATCGCTGGCCCAGAACCTCACCCACCCACTCCTGTAATAGACTGATAAACTCTGGCTGAGTTCCTGAGATCCTCAAATCATGATTTAAAGACTTCAAGTTACAGAGAACCCACTATTTACACTAGTGTAAACCTGCCAGTGACCTGTGCCCCATGCTGCTGAGGAAGGCGAAACCCCCTCAGGGTCTCTGCCAATCTGACCTTGGGGGAAATTCCTTGCTGACCTTAAAAATGGTGATAAATTAGACCCTGATCATGTCAGTGATACCCATCAGCCAGACTCCTGGGAGAAAATTCCCTGAAGTACTCAGAGCCCTCCCTCTGAGGCCTTGGAGGCCATATTCCTGTTAGGAGCTGGAATCAGTGAGGCAGAATAAAGTACATTCTTACTTGAATTTACAAAATGAACACATGTCCTGTTTCCTTGAGCAGAGGTTGTAACAGGCTACATACAGGCAGAAACCCCAAGTAAGGCCTCTGCCTTCCCAGCTCAGAGGAGCAGCTTCCTTGGGCCTGTGTCTTTCTCCAGGACTCTCTCTGAGGGCTTGGCTACACTTGGGACTTCACAGCACTGTATGTACTCTACCTCTCCGAGGGGAGTAGCTTACAGCGCTGTGAGTGAGCGTGCAGCACTGCAGGCACTGATTACACTGGCGCTGTACAGCGCTGTACTCGCTGCACTCAGGGGGGTGTTTTTTCACACCCCTGAGCGCAGCAAGTTGCAATGCTGTACAGCGCCAGTGTAGCCAAAGCCAAAGTCAGACAAATCCAACTGCTTAACAAGGCACTGTTTCTTTTCCTCCTTAGCCCCTGAACCTTACCCTGGGAAACCCTTAATCCAAGTGTTGCCTCAGACTGCATGGTCTGGAAAAGGTGACCTGGTCATGGACCCTTCTTTTGCCCAGAAGCTCTGAGAAAGGAGCTGAGAAAGATCCCGTGAGAAAGGATGATACCCAGGTCCCTTACTGACTCTGTGGGTGCAGTTACTACATGGCATCTTTAATTCTTTTATGGAGAGTTTAATCCTGGGTGCTTATATATCAACCACCCCTAATGTGCCAACCACAAGCACCTCCTACCGTAACAGGATAGATTCTTCAATATGGGTTCTACGGGGAGGTTCCTTTGGGCACTGTCTTCACTGCCCAAACAGCCATGTTTTAAAAGCCAGGTTCCAAACCCAGTTGCAGCAAAACAAATTTAGGACATGGCTTGATCAGCTGGTGGAAACCAATCACTCATGTTCCATTTATTTAAAAATACCTGTTTCCAACAAGTTTTTTCAAAGCCACTAATGGCAGACTTCCAGCGTGAGGCAGGTGCTTAGCTACTGTTTGTCTTCAAAAATTGTCACCTTCGTTTGGCCAGCTGTTTTGATATTTGACGATGTGCTTTGCTTAATTTGAGAGCAGATATAAAGGACAGTGTAGGGCCAGATTCTGTAATCTACATGTGCTTTTGACTGCACTTTGTGTACAGCTGGTCCTGGCAGGCTAGCTGGCTTGTGTGGCCATACTCCTCTCCCTTATGCTGGTGAAACCAGGAGTAACTGCATTGGTGCAGCTCTATGTGCTAATGCATATTTTTAATACCCTGAGTACTAGACACCAGAATTGGTGATGCAGTTTGGGGAAACTTTGTTATAACATCAGCAGAGATTAAATTGCTCAAGCATTTCATTAGCCAATGATGTCTGAAACAAAATAATGAAGAGATATGTTAAATGTCCCATTGAAATGCTCCAGACTCTGGTGGTGGTAGAGTTTACAGAGGTATTTTTCTTAACGGAGATCATCAGATGCAGGAAGAGGCTGCTTCCTTATTGGCTATTCACCAAGCAGCATGCAGTTCTCAGTGGAAAAGATGCTTTGTCAGCTGCTCACATTTATTAGGCAAACACTGATGTGCCTACGTTTTTTAAATAAGGGGTGACTGTCTGTTTCTTCCTTGATAACTTTGAAAAGTAAGTTTTTTAAAATTTAGAAGTAATCTAAGCTCAAGAATGGGATTTCTCACAAGTGATATCTACTAGAAGGAGAGACCCTTTCCTAGGTAGAAAACAGAATGTCTATTCTGTTTGTTCTGTACCTTCTTGCCTGCATTGTGTGTCTGTGCGTGTCTGTTTTCTTGTCTAAAGGGAGGGTAGGGATGGTAAGGGGAGTAATATTGGTGTGCTCATTGCAAGTCTGCACAGAAGGGGCTCTGCTCAAGTGGACAGAGTTCCTCTCCACAGAGTGAGACAACAACTGCAAAGCTCTGATCATAAGAACTGTTTCAAGTGGGTGACAGACTGAGTATGTTGCATTGTTAGCATTCAGTATGGTTGAATGTTCAGGCTGTGAGGCGTTTTCTAGGTATTTTGGAGATATGGTTGTTCAGTTCCAGAGTGAACAATTTACCACCATATGGATGGAATCTATTCTTGGAGATCAGGGAAAGGGAAGGGTAAATACAGTTGTCTTTGCTTGAATTTAAGTCCATGATGGCTGCTAAGTTTCTGGGAAATGCTAAAGTCCATGCACTTGCTGGCTGATTCTGGACTTTAGGCCCTGCAAAGCATCGGGCCACACAGACTGATGGGGTCAGAGGCTCCCACTGGTTTTCAGGAAACTAGAAATATAAAGAAAATTCTTAGATTTTGTTAGTAAAAAATATCCCTTTTCCAGGTGAAGATAACATTGGAAATTTTAAACAAATATCAACTGATGCAAACAGAAGGCTTGGGTTGGAAGGCTGTCACTGTCAACAGCGGGTTATTCACAGGCCCCCTCACAGCTATCAAGACAGACCCTGGGGACCACAGATCCCACAGTGCTGGGCCCTGCAGCAGGAGAGAGCCTCCTTGCCCTCTCTCCCTCCCTTATGCTCCCTTTATATCTGTGCACAGATGATGCTATGTTATTCAGAACCTAAACTTTCCTTTAGCACGTTGAATTTCTTAAGCCCTTGGGGGTTTTTACCATGTCAATCAATGCAGTGCTCTTTGTTAAATCTCCTGACATGCTAGAGCTTAAACAAAAAACACCCAAAAAGGTTTTGCTCAGAGCTGTTCATGTTTCCAGCAATGGGTGGCATGGCAACCATTTGCAGTAGAGGTCAATTGCTCAGGAGTTCTCCAGGTTGGGGGTGAGGCATGGAGTAGGTTTCTAAGAAGCGTTTAATGGAATAATTAGAGCAATGCGCTAACAGATGAAGGTGCAGTTTGTATGTATTTATTTTTTAAATAACAACCCTCCTGGGTTCTGAAATGAAACACACCTGGGAAGAAAATCTAGCATGTCTTCAAAGGGAGGGATAACAAGGTTGTTTGTTAAAATGAAACATTTGGTTCTGGAGAAAGCACAACATCATCTGGAGATCGAGGGATGGTATAATTTTCTCAAATACCTAAATGATTTAAGAGCCTAAGTCCCATTGAAAATGGGGCATAGGCTCCTAAGTCACTTAGGCACTTTAGAAAACTGTGCCCAGAGTCCTAGATTGTGTTGGATCACACTGTGGGTTTGCAAGTGAGGGCCTAAGGAGCTTCTCCTCCCATGAATTTCTAGCATAGGGAGGAGCACCATGTCCTTGGGCTGGCCTGTTCTTGGGCCCTTTCCGTGCAAGGATTTTTCAGGCCTAGGGCTGTTTCTGGAATTAATTACTCCATCTTCAGTGAGGGCAGAGAGGAGGAAGGGCCATGTCCCCATCTACCTCTCATTGGCCAGAAGCAGACATTGCACCCTTTCCAAGGGTAGCGCGGTATCTGTGCTCCATATGGGATTCCCTGAGTTCTTGCAGCATTTTGCCTGTCAGACATGTCTTCCAGAATTTCCCCAGAGCTCTACACCCTTCCCTACTGCCCCCCAACAGCAGTTGTTGCTACATGTTTCAATCCCACCTCAATCAATCATTTGATTTTATTCATGGATTGGGGTGTCCTCACTTATGAACTGTAAAATGTGAAAAATAGAGTGGTAATTTGCTCAATGTTTAAATTTCATTAGGATGCACTTTAAAAAAAAAAAATAAACACACACACTAAAGAATTTAGTCATGGCGGGGTTTTTTTGCCTGGATTAAAAGGAGCATCATTAATCATTCACTGGGATCTTAATGCATCCTTCTCTGAACTTATCTTGCAAAAGCCAAGATGCTTGTGGATAAAATAGGGCTACCAGTCTGGCACTTTTAAAATAGTAATACATTCACTAAAAAGAAACAGTAACAGCTGCAACTATAGGTTTAGTCCAATCACATTTATGTAGCTGAAAAAGTGGAAGAATTATTGTAGCCCTGAGGTTAATAAGAACTACATTATAAAACAAAGGACCTAGCATACAGGCAAGATTTTTCAAAGCATTCAGCATTATCATTTTGCTCCCGTCAAAGCGGGAGTTTTACCGTTGGCATCAGTGGGACTAGAGATAGGACAAAGTTGTTTGTTAATATCTGATCTGTATGTTTTTATTGCTTGTATTGATTGGTGTTGGGTTTTATACTGTTCACCATTAACTGGGGATTGAAGACTCTTTTTAGACCTCTCCAATGAAAAGCTAAAACAACTGTTGACTTCCAAAATAATACTTCATATTGGTAAACTGTAGTCTGCCACTGGATTTAGTCTGAATGGTTGAAGCTTTATTTCAGCAAGGAGACTCTCTTTCTGTGGACTTGGCTTTATTTAAATTCTCAAAGAGCACGGCTTATCTATTGCATTAGTTTCCAAAACAAACACTTGAGCTCCTTCCCATTCAGTATTTTAAATCTTTTTAATATGTCTGTCAGTTGGCATTTGGGCCAAGAATAAACTGATTTAAGGCTTGGATCATTTCACTGGCTTTATGACTAGTTTCACTGTGTTCTCTCTTAATACATTTATAGATAGCTTTAGATTTTGGATTTGATTCAGGTCAGAGTTGATATGGAGCATGAAATACCAAAATGCAGTTGGTTCATTGGAATCAACCTATTGCTTTAGTTCAAAATTACAAGGGATATAGTAAGCATAGATCCGACCATATATACTGTGTAATCATAGATGAAAGGTTATCAGGAATATTTTCTGAGTGCCATGAATATTCACATTTGACAGTCCAGTTCTGTGGTGAGTATGTATACTGTGTAGTCGTGTAATCTGTCATCTCTCCTCCACCACACAAGTCTGTACATAAAGTAACTGAATCTCATGATGTAGCATCACAAGCATAGGTAAAAATGGGAAATGGAGATAGAGTAAAATGTACAGGAGTATGTCTCTTCTGATATAACTACAGTTTAGCTCAGGGTGGGCAAACCTTTTGGCCCGAGGACCATATCTGGATGGAGAAATTGTATGCAGGGCCATAACATAGGGCTGGGGCAGGAGGTTGGGGTGCGGGAGGGGGTGTGGTGTGCAGGAAGGGGCTCAGGGCAAGGGGTGCAGAGTGCTGGAGGGGTGCTGAGTGCAGGAGGGGACTCAGGGCAGGGGGGGTGCAGGTGGGGTGCGGCAGGGGGCTCAAGGCAGGAGCTTAGGGGGCTCAGGGCAGGGGGTCGGGGTGTGGGGTGCAGGAGGGGTTTGGGGTGTGGGCTCCGGCCTGGCACCACTTACCTCGAGGGGCTCTGGGGTAGCAGCAGTGCGCAGTGGGCTAAGGCAGGCTCCCTGGACCTCCCCACTCTGGGCCTCATGCTTTCGAGGGTCCTGTGGGCTGGTGCGAATGGCCGGCATGGTGGGTCCCGGAAGAGACGGATCTGTCACTTCCGCCCCGGACCCTGCACTCCCCTAGGGACGGCCCTGTGTGCAGTGCTGTTGATTGAGAGTTATATGGTGATGATAGTGTAAACTCCCTGAGAACGGGAATTTCTCTTCTTAATTGCTACCGTGGCTAGGACATATCCCAGGTTCCTCCTCCTGTTTAATTGCTTACAAACTCACATGACAATTCTGGTGCAGTGCTGCCTGACATCTAAAGAACTGAACATTCTATTCTATTCACGTTGTTGTTGTAGTGGGCTCATCATCATAGTATTTGAGCACTTTCCAGTAGTGCGTGAAGCAACATGACTACACATCTGACAAGTTTTATTTGTTCTCTCAATCTCTCCTCAGAGGAAGAAGCATGTGCAGTGGGGTATCTTTGTCTGTATATTTTTTTTAATTTACCTGTTATGTGTTTATGTAAGAGAAGGCAAGGTCAAGGAAATGCACCTTGCACTTGGTGTGAAAGGTGCTGAGGTTAGTGGTGGTCCATAGTTCTTGGGGGAGTTCATTCTACACTCTTGGACCATGCCCAGAGACAGTTCTGTCTCTAGCACAGATGAGCTTTTCGTCTTATTGTTTATAGTTCCATTGTGCCAGAGGAGTAGTGTTGCTGACCATGGGCTGTGTCCTGGAGCTTTAGATGGTCTTTTCGATATCCTGGACCCAGGTCATGGAGTGCTTTCAAGATAAGGACTGAGACCTTGACCTTGATTCAAAATTCTATGGGAAGCCAGTGTAGAGAGCAGATGACAGATTTGATATGTGCATGGTAGTCTGTGTTGCTAAAGAGATGTGCTGGAGTTTCCTAAGGGTTAGGAACCTGTTACCCAGCTGAGAGGTGATACCGTCTTGAATAACTGAGGCCAGGTCTCCTTCTGCCAGGAGCTAGGTGGATATGATAGCAGCATCTTCAGGTAACGCTTTCTATGTGAGATCTCAGCATCAGTGAGGAATCCAAGAGTACTCATAGACTACGGACTGAATTCACTAATTGTGGGTGTGTATCTGCAACCGACGGAGACTGCACCATGGCTGCAATCTTTTCAAAGTACTTTCTTTGGCCCACCAGCATCACTTCTGTCTTGCTTGGGTTCAACTTCATCCAAGAGCTGATCCCATCCAAGCAATAGGCCACCTTTGTAATAACGGTGTGATTGTTTAAGGTGAAGGATAGGTAGAACCGTGTATCATCTGCATATTGCTCAAACTTAAGTTCATGTTGTTTGACCAGTTCACCTAGTGGTTGCATGTAGATGTTGAAAAGCACTGAAGAGAGAATTGATTTTTGTGGAACTCCACAAGTGAGGGATCTAGTGGAGGTGACATTTCCCATCACTGTTTATTGGTGGTTGGCTAGGACGGAAGTGTCCGGGGTGGTTTTCTTTAGTGTTTGTTGGACTACTGTGTGTTTGAAGGAGAAAGCGAAGATTCTTTCTCTGAATGAAGTGTTGACTGTTTTAGTCAGGAGTGGTACCAGTTGTTCATGACTCTTTCACAAGCCAGGAAGGGCATGGGTCTCCTCTCTTGCATGTCATAGGAGTTTTGAACAGAAGTGGGTGGGAGGTTAGGTTAATGTTACACACAGAGGGTGAAATTCTGGTTCTATTGAAATCAATGTGAACTTTGCCTTTGACTTTAATGGGGTCAGGATTTTGCCCTGAATCTTGGGCCTTGCAGCCCCAGAGGTGAATCATGGGTTTGAGGAAGGGCCCGCTTTGCTTGAACCAGCCATGAAGATTTTGTCTTCAAAGCATACAAGACCAGAATGCATTGGCAGGGATTTATAACAGAAAAGAGTGTCTCAGTCATGCAGGCTGATGTGCTGACATCTCCATGCTGTGAGGTCCTACTGAAGTTTCAACTTCTTGGAGTGGCGATATAATAAAAGTGAAATAATACTGTTAATATCACCCCTATTGTATTAGAACTCAGTGAATAATTGCCAACAAAAAATGTATTTGGCAAAGTCCCCCTCTGTTTTTTTTTCCTGCTCCTGGGATGTCCATGAGCAGACTGGCATTTGCCAAATACACCAAATACAAAGTTTTCTCTACTCTCTGAGTTGATTGAAAACAGGTCATTGTGACTATTATACACCAGGTTTCAGAGTAGCAGCCGTGTTAGTCTGTATCCACAAAAAGAACAGGAGTACTTGTGGCATCTTAGAGATATTTGAACGTAAGCTTTTGTGGGCTATAGCCCACTTCATTGGATGCATAGAATGGAACATATAGTGAGGAGATATATATACACATACACCAGATATTTGATAATTGTGCTGTGTTGCTGAGTTGTGATTAGTCACGTCACCTGGTATTTTTCTGTTGTTGAACTCAGGATGTAGCAAGAAGGAGGCAATAATAACCACATTAAGTTAGAACACATAAAACAACTACTGAAATAGGAAAATAATAGCTTGACTTACTGTTGGCCAGTTGGATGTGGTGTGCAAATTGGTTATTAAACAACGCTCCACCACCCTGGAATCTTGATAAATTAAGTTTCATAGTTAAGTTAATTGAATTCATTTTTAATCATTACAAATATAAAAAGACCAACAGTTAAAACCAATGTTTAAAAAGAAGCCACATGCACAGCAGTTTGATGACTAGCTGTGTTCTGTACTGTGCTCTGCACAGATCAAGCACTCTTGATAACTTCATTTAGCATTTTAGACCAAGCAATAAAAGGGTTTGTGTTTGAGTGTCCACTTCACTTTTGATTGCAGTTTGCTGTTCACGAATCGTTTTATGTTGCACCAGCTGAGGAAATAAAATGCATCACTGTGATGGGCCCAATCCAACTTCCAGTGAAGTCAGTAGGAGTCTGTCTAGTGATGTCTCTGGGAGTTGGCTCAAGCCCCATATTTGTACCTCACTACGTTTTACAAATTTCCATCACCCTATTTTCTTCCTCTTTTCTGTGTTTAAAACTAAAATATATGCCAGCGATATGTGTGCAGCAATTTTGCCAGATGGCACTGGAATCATATATTTTCAATGAAAAATGAAAAGACCAGACATGTACATAAAAGGATGAATTAATCTTTGTAATTAAATGGAACATTACTTTGCCATGAACGATTCTAGCTTTCGAACTAGATTTCATGCTAATTTTTCTGTGAACTATAATTGTATTAATTTTTAATTTTTTAGACTTTCCAAAAATAAAAATAATCTTCTCAAGGTCGGTACAAAAAAGCTTTTTCATACTCATGAATTTTAATTTTTGCAGGTATTTCAAAAACATTTTTACAAGCGATACAATATTATTTCAATGTACAGGGATATGTTAGTGCTTGAAGCCAAGTACTTTTATATCATGATAAAAATGAGATATAATGTAGCACATTGACAATCACGATAGTCTTTCTTTGGAGTTTGTTTAAGCTATGAATATACTCTAGTAAAAATATACATAGATGCGTGTAATTTAAGGTAACTGTAACTTACTTCCACTTTAATGACCCTTTACATTGCCAGGGTGGCTTAAAGGGGCATTAGTGTAAATTAAAATCAGGCCCAGCAATTAAAATGATCAGTGAGAGGGTCACTTGTAATGCTCAGATACCAAGGCATGGTAGAAGAATCTGAATAGAACAGAATGATGTTCTCTTGCTCTGAAACACAAACATTTGACTTAGGCTGGCAAGCCAAGGCTATTTAATTTTTTTTTAAATTTCATTTTGCATCTACAGCCATCTGGTTTGCAATGAATAGAAATGGGGAAAAAATTACGGGTGAAGTCAATAGCAAAATGTACACTGATATCAATTTAGCCAGGATTTTTTTTTCTCTTTCTCTGTCCTTCCCCCCCCCCCGCCTCCCACACGCACACACAATACATATACTGCAATATGAAATAAATGGTAAATAACAATTGACTGTCAATGATATTTAAATCAGTTGTTAAACTTGCTATTAGCAAGCAGATTGTCCAAAGCCTCACTCTTGATTGGCCATTTTGATAGTATCACAGACGAACCAAATATCTATCAATGGTGCACAACTGGCATCTCACCACTGAAACACATACAAAAAGAGGGAAATGTTAAGAGGTGATAATAAGGGATCTTTGGGGTAGAGGGGCTGAGGCTTAGAGGGAAAAAGTGATAGCTCTAAACTGTCCTTTTTTCTCCCACAAAGTGCCAGGCTGCCATTCAGCACTAGTTGGTGGTTTTTTCAGCCACACTTGACCTACAATCCAGCGTATAAACTAAGCTAGCAGCCTCGAATCCCAAATGATTTGGTATGGAAGAGAATGAGTTGAAAGTGGCCATTGGGCCACAAGCTGCTTGTGAAAGAACAGCTGGGTTTCTTTGGGAAAGGATGTTGGAGGAAAGGACTCTGTAGCCAAGATATATCTTGAAGGGCATTTTGTTCAGCCTCAGCCATGGGGAGGTGGCGTGGCTGAACTTGTTCCATCTGCCCTTAAATGTAGGATGTTTCTCGCTCCAAAAATGGATGGGTTTGAGAGTCCACCTTGTGTATGAGTAATGGAATAGGTTTAAAATAAGAATAACAGGGTTGTACAGGCTGTTCTCCTATACCTCAGCTTCCTTGGCTGAATGGACAGAGTTCTAGGTCAGAAAAGTTTTATGGTTCTGAAAGATTTTAATGTCTTTGCAGATGAACTCTTCAAGGTCAAATCAAAATCTCTGAGTGGGGCAGGGAGGAGAGCAGTATGCGCTTGTCAAGATCAGACCATTAACACCTCTGGTTTGAGGCTAGGGTCCACCTTTGCTCCTCTCAGCGTGACGACTATGCTTGATTGACCTGCTCACTGAAATTGCGGGGCCTAAGATGGTTTCAGAATTCGGTGAGGTTTACAGCTGCTAAGGCTCTGGAAGGCAGTCTGAAAAATGCCAGTGTTTTTAAGGGATACTATCATTTAGTGTGCTTTTTGTTATTTGCCTAAATATATTTAACAATGTTTTTGATCCACATTTTGTGCTGATTGCAGCTTTCAAAGTCAATGCAGTATTGGAGCAGTTAATCCACATTAATTCTGAATTGTTTTTAAAAGGGCAATTGTTCATCAGCTATTATAAATTATTTTGTTTCTTTTGTTGGTTTAATCAAAAATGTTAAGGGCTCAATTATGCAGCTGCAACACAAAGATTGCTTAATTAAGTGATTAAAATGATTACTTTGGAATACATGCAAGACATTTGAGACTAACCTAACTCATTTAAGCAGGCAACTTAGTGGAAATTAAAACTGATGAGTTTTCCTACTTGCTTTCTTGAGACTGATATAGTAGCAAATAGCATTGAAAACCCTAAAGTAATGTACCGAAGTTTTCCAATCCATCACAAAAGTTCAGTCAACTGGACAAAACAGCATAAGCAGGGCAAAAAATAGATGCTGTCTACAGCTGAATTCTGGTTCTTTCCTGTTTTCTCAAGCATTTTTTTAAAAAAATCTTCAGTACTTGCAGTGCCTCATGAAAAACTAAGAAAACATTCTATTTGAGAAGTAATTTGGCTCATTTCATATTTCCTGTAGAGCATTTGTCTTCTATTGTTTTTCTATCACTGGGGATAGTTGTATGATAATGGGATCCTTCTTGCTGAAGAGTTCATCTGTTCCTGCTGTTAATTTCTAACCTGAAGTCGTAATCTTCTGTTTGTGACATCTTAATTATCTCTACAACAATTAATTGTGATATCACTAGTAGAAGACAATAACTTCAACTGGGAAATAAGCCCTAGGAACAGATTAACTCTCAAGAGACAAAGATCCTGTTTTTTTGAAAATGGGGGAAGTGAAAAAAAGGATGTTGGGGGGAAAACATTGTAGCATTGCTTCTCCCCATCACATAGACTCATAGATTTTAAGGCCATAAGAGACCATCATGATAATCTAGTCTGACCTCCTGCACATTGCAGGCCACCGAACCTCACCCACTCCCATCCCGTAATAGACCCCTAACCTCTAGCTGAGATACTGAAGTCCTCAAATCATGATTTAAAGACTTAAAGTTACAGAGAACTCACCATTTACCCTAGTTTAAACCTGCAAGTGACCCATGCCCCATGCTGCAGAGGAAGGTAAAATCAATCAATCAATCTAGGCAACCACTGCAGTCAAGGGGCTCCATATGGGTGCAGGGGTACTCTCGCACAGATCAGCATGCAGGATTGGAGCGTATATGCTGAAGATGGTTTATTTTGAAAGGGCCACGTAGTTCATTAGGGTTCTCCTCTTTCAGCCTCCACATGGGCTCAGATTTTTGTGTTGAAAGGATCACATTACTAGAGGAAAGTTTTAAGGAAAAGTCCTATAGTCCTAAAAGGTAAATTGATATCTGTCTTCCTAAACAACATGGAAATATACATTTTATACCATCCCACTCTATCCCTTTTAGCTTATTCCATGCATGTGTCTTATTTTGTTTGGTTCCCCCCTCATCTTTTAGACTTTCTCTCTCTCTCTCTGCTTTTGCTCCAGGAAATAAATTGTTTCCATAGTAACTATGGATGGATGTCCTTGGGGTGCAATCCACAAATGTATTATAAAGTTAGTTTATGTAATTGTTTCCAATTTGTGTCATGATTTTATGAAACATAAGTGCAGGCATAACAGTTACCCTGGCTGAGAATGTGTATGTATGTGTTTTGTGTGTGTGTATACATATATATAGAAGATGTACTGTATATAAACACTAAGGCAAATTCTCACAAATGTGAAACAGAATAAATCCAAGTTAATGTAAAAATGTGAATTGCATTATTTTAATGTTCCTATTGCCTTTGTATTGAGCATAGGAACACACAGGATTCTGTACTATTATTGGGAACAAGTATTTTAAGAAATGGAGTCTGTTAAAACAGAGGTGGAGTGGAAAGACTTTAATTAGACGGCTCAGGTAGATGAGCAAAACACAGTTCAACAGCATGAACTGAAGAAACCACATTCTCCGTCAGAAAACCGTAGCCACATCCTTGTCTGGTGAGACCTATTTGACGTCAGTGGAACTATGCTGTGTTTATCCCAGCTGAGGTTCTGACCTATTCATATCCATGTCCTGCGTACATCTGAATAACTGGGCTTACTTCATCTGTCCTATAGTAGTTATACAGCTCATAGGATGTTAAAACATTAAAAAGATATAAGTTGTGACCATTAGATTAACTTTGTTTGCAGTCCTTAGTGAGGTTCAACTCTTAGGACCAGATTATGTGCTCAAGCACACTGTAGTAACTCTACAGGAGTTGGTGGAGCTACTATGTAAACTGACAGTTCAATGTGGCCCTCAGTGTTATAAACTAAAACTGATTTGTTGCACCTAAGCAAGCTGTTGAAGGTGAAATTCGGGTGCCATTTGGGAAGTATAGTACTGTGCGGTCCTTTCAATGAGGGAAGAAATGCATTTTTAAATGTTTAAACCATCCAATTTTTTTTCTTTCAAAGGCAAAAGCGGTTTTGGCAAAAGTGGGCTACCCTGAGTTTATAATGAATGACACGTATATTAATGAAGACATCAAAACAGTAAGTGTACAGTATATAGTTTTCTTCCTTTACAGTACGTCACAACTGTTTTTTGGTCTTTTCCTTTCAGCCATCGAAAATCAAAACAGTTACATCATTTTTAAATAAAGGTGGTGGTGCCAGAAAACACTTACATTTTTTCCCTTGCATGCTACACTTTGCTTGTGGCCTTCTGCTTGATTTGCCCCATTCCCTTATGATTCTGAATTGAGCACACTCTCAAGACTGAAATCTTAAAAGAACAATAAAGTTAAACACACGGTCTCGGTGCCAACTTAGCTTAATCACAAAGGAAAGAATGGAGCATTGTGATGGGGTGGATAAACCCCATGCTGACAGGGAAGGATATGGGGAGGTTGTGTGCGCTAAGGTAGCCCTGCTTCTCTGGTCCTGACATTCATGCATGGTGGGGAGGAGGGCTATAAAAGGAGGAAGCTGCAGTCAACAAGGGGGAAGCCATGAGAAGGGAGTGGCTGCTGAAGCAGTAGGAGGAATCCCCCCATGCCAGAGATCCCCCAGCTCTGCGAGGATCCATTGAATCCTAGTGTCAAGCCCAGTAGGAAGAGACTGACGTGGCTGCCTGCCTGCCTGGCCGTAATGACTCCAGTAAAGCTGCTACCCAGGCACCACTGTAGGAAGGTGGTACCACTGACCTTTTTGCTAACCCCAGGAGGGGCTTGTTCTCTGATTCTGAACTTCTGCTTTTCCCGTTCCCCTAAATAAAGTAAGCAGGCCCACAATGGTGGGGCCCACTGCAAGGACTAAGAGGTTGGGGCCTGGGATTGGGCCGAGCCTGTGATGGTAACTGGGTGTGGCAAGGGGCCTCAACCAAGCTAGGGAGACTCTTTTTACAACATGCCCATTGGAATATTTGTTTTACAATAACATTGTGTATTATGTATAACTTGGCCAATACAACAGATTGATTATTGTGATGCTGCTTAATCCCCATCACAATCAAGGCAAGGGAAAGAACCCTAACAAGTCATGCTCCACACATAGCGAAGACCCAGGAGAGAGGAGATAGGGAAGTTTTCCCTCCCCCCTCCCTGGGAAGGGCTTGAGTTAGGCAGTCTGAGGAAGAATTTATCCCTGTGGTGGGTCCTGGAAAAGAGAGAGACTGTAAAGGAGGCGGGATTCTCCTACAGGGAGAAACCCCCAGGGAGCACAGTAGGTTCCTGTGGGAGGGAGACCTGATATAGTAGAAACAGAAGACTTCAGTATCCCACCATGGCTGAAAAATTATTCATTTTGTTTGGATTTTCATTTGGACCTTTCTGTTATCTTGGAAGTGGTTTGAACTTTGTGACTTTGCTGGAGGGCTGAGCCACAGAAGACCCAGCTAGAGGCAGATGGCCGACAGGAGGCATGGAAGCTGAGGATACCAGCTATATTATGCACAGACCCAAGGGGGTGATTTAATGTTCGGTGTGGCCAGCCATAGCCATCATCAGTCATTTTTCCAGAATTATCGTTAGAACAAATTGATGGTTGCTAGAGTCAGTCTCTAGAGCTTGCAGCAGACGTGCTAAGTGCCAAATATTGCATTGAAATAAAGTTCCAGTGTAAAATACTGGCTTTGTCATCACTGATGGGACTGTCCTGTCTGTGATGAGTTAAAATAGACTGAAAAATGAAAACAAGTCACTTCTTTTATTAATGTTTTTACATTGTATCGAACAGATGCTATTAAACCTCATGGTAAGAGATTTAAAAGCAAACAAGATAAAGCAATAGAAAATACATCTTCAGAAACAATCCTGCCATGGTAGGGGGGTGGACTAAGTAATCTAATAGATCTTTTCCAAATCTAATTTATATGTGTCCAGTCCAGCAGTCTTCATACAAGAAGAATCCACATTGATTTAAATAGGAGTCATGCCATCGTGAGGACTGAAAGATCTGGACTTATGACAGTTTGAATATTGGCGTTGATTCTCCTCTAACTTGCACCAGATTGATGCCAGGGTAGCTTTCTTGATTTTCAACAGAGATATTCCTTGTTTCCACCTCTGTCTGTAAGAGGATGGACCAGGCCTATTAACTGTAAAATATGGCAGGGCTGTTTTAATACATTCAAAGTATTCTTTTCAAGATAGAAATATTCTAGCACAAATTTTGTATTTAATAATAAAACAAAAGAACCCCCTAACATTCCCCTCAAAATAAATGTCTTCAACAAACTAATACATTTTCTCCCCAAATGTTACAAATTATTATTCAATGCTTGGGTTGTTTTCCCCTATTGATAACTGAGCCTAGAAGCCCCCGATAAGAGACAGCATTACAGCCCCATTGTGCTAGGCACTGTTCAAACACATAGTAAAAGATAATCTCTGTAGACAAGACTGACAAAGGGTGGGAGAAAGGAAGTATTTCCATCCTTCCTGGAGAACATGTTGTTTCCAGCTATAGGAAAACCTGGAATAGCCACCCACAGGACTTACATCTACATCAAGATCAAATAACAGAAGAGAGAAATATTTACTTTATCACCAGGTTGTTTGCATGGACAAACTAAGCTACTCGACATGGTGGCATGACTCTCTTTTGCAATGGTAGCATTGCAAAAAATTGCTCCAGTATAACTGACGATAGACGATACAGACACAAAAACCAACCAAACAAGGCATTGTTAAATATGGCGTAGTTCACTCAGAACTCTAAGAAGGAAAAACTCAGCAAGTCTGGTCCCTGCCCAGGGAAACAGTGTAGAGAGGAGATATTGTGAACCTTTACCATCTGTGTTAATGGGATAGAGGAGAAGCCATTCAGGTGATGGACTCACTGACATAAGCAATATGTTTGTAAGGCTGGGACCTAAAAATGCAACACAGTAGGTTGGTAATGAAGTGTAACTTTGTCCCAAGGTTGAGAATTTTTTGAAAGGATGATTGGGATATGAGCAGGTTTTATGTAATATTAACAGCCTTTTTTTCTTGCATGGCTAGTCATATTTGAGAAATTTGGTAATAGATTGGAGACTTCTGGCAAAGTGAACCCTCATATTTGTAAATGCTGCTAACATGAGTGATAGTAGAGCAGCACTGCTAGATTCCTTTGAGGGGGAGGTGTGCAAAATATTTGCAATGAAATGCAAAATTACTCAAACATCACTTCTCTTTGAACATTTTGTTGCATAATTTTTAAAGCAAAATGGGCCCGTTTTCATGTGAAAATGGCGTTACATAATAATACCTGTAGAAATGCATGTTTTTCCCATTTCCAACATGTACATAGCATATCATCAACATTTTTTCTCAAAGTGAAATTTTAGGGACTGCAAATTGCACTAACCAATATGGCAAATATTTCCCTAGAAATCTTCTGACACATTTAATTTCACACAGCTCTAGTTTGAGTCTAGTGCTGACTTATCACCTCTCTAATTCAGAATTAAATGACTCACCTAAAACAGTAAATGTGGTTGTTTTTCATTTTAAGCACTAATCTAGAGAACCCCCTACTGATTGACCTAGTATGGTGATTTATAGGAAGTAGATATTTGTGCTCTAGAAATTGTTCTGAGCAACTGATTGATTTCACATAAGCCACTAAATAGCAATCAGATCATAATGACCTACAGTCACTGACAGCACAGCCTGGATTTGAACCAGTGACCCACAGGTGAAATCCCTTGTATCCAATTATCAATCCTCTGAGCTAGCCAATGTAAACAATCATAGTTTGTACCTGTCTCCACTTTTGTGATAAAACATTTATTAGTTCTTTGGTTGTAATTTGAAAAATAAATAAATAACTGATGTCAATTATTAAAACTCCCAGGGAAGATCAATTTTTGCTCATAAACTTCTCATGTTTAAATGCATGCTTAGGCTTAGCTTGTACTCATCAGTTGTCAGGCTTATTAACTCTTTGTGTGTGCCCTAGACCTGGATTAAATGTAATTCTGCTTTGTCCCGGCAATTTTTAACATTATCTTATACCCAAATTTGTATGGCTAGATACTGAAAAACATTTAAGCCTTCCATGGTATAGTAGATATCTGGGTATAACATTTGATTATGGCAATAATTGATAGAAGAAAAGAATAAAAATATTTAAAGCCCCCTAGTTTTAAAAATGGTATGAATATTTGGTTTATTTAGAAAAAGATTTCTTACTGACACCTATATACAGTAAATAAGGGATCCAAAACCAGTTAGCTAATGGCACAGAAAATATTTCGAAACAAAACTCTTAATGAAATAGTGTTGTTTAATGTTACCCAGAATGTTTGGTATCAGAGTAGGGAATTGAACCCCAACATCCTGAGTCTTACCTCATTGTCTTTACCATATGACCATCCTGCCATCCAATATGATGTGTAAAGTGTTGAGATCCCCCTATATACCTGCTCTGCTCATGACCCTTCCCTTATGCAGGGCGACCCTAGAGATTCCACAGTGTGGAGGTCCTGGGGAAGCCTTCTGAAATAGGGTGGATTTTATTCTAACTGTTGTAATGTGAATAATGTCATTACCTTAACCAAATCATTTGTAGTCATTATTATTATCTCGTTACTGTCAAAGTTCTGATTCTTTTCATGTCATCTTTGTGTCTGTTGATCATGTTTAATGGTTATGATTTATTTACACAGATGAAGTTTTCAGAAAATGACTACTTTGGCAACGTATTGCAGACCCGCAAATATCTGGCCCAGTCTGACTTCTACTGGCTTAGAAAAGAAGTTCCAAAAACAGAGTGAGTAGGCAAACATATACATTGATTAAAATTACACACAGTGCCTCATTGTGAAGGAATAATACTACAGAAAAAAATCAGTAGTTACTCAGAAATGCTTGTAAATATTTATCTCTTAATAAACTTCTTAAAAGTTCTGAGCAGTCCTGTTCCAGTGCAGCATCACACTCTTCATATTCACGGAGCTTAAATGTTTAATGTAATGAAAAGAAAGAGTAATTGAATCTCAATTAAAATTGGATTATTTCTCTTGTTCCCAGTAAGAATTTAGAATGGCACAGCAGGGATTTTATTCAATAAATTTTCCATTAATAGAATATTAAGAGATAATATTGTTATTACTAAGAGCAGCCAGCATTGTTAGTTACCTGCTGTTGATAGCAGTGATGTGGAACAAGAGATAATTAATTTAATTTTAACATTTTAAATTTACTTCTAAAATTACAATGTTAAGATGTATTGTATACAATAGTCTAACACGTATGAGTAATCAAATCTTTTTTTCTTACTGGTGGGTATCAAATCCTTAAAATTCCAATTAAAACATATACAGAAGTCAATTAGTGTAATCGCGCTATTTAACAATGACCTCTTCTGCATAAAACCTTTAAAGTCAGCACTGATGCATAGCTACGCTGGTCATATTTCATATAGGTGTTGTCATCTTTAGGTTTAAAGATCATTTTCCACATTACAACTAATGTGACAGTTGTCTCCAGTATATTATTAATCCCTATAAATGAGATTCTATTATCCTTACTCAGAGGTGAAAGTAAGCCGATACGCAAGAGCTGGTGCGCCATACCAGGGAGGATTGGCTTCCCCTGGCGGCAATTTAAAGGGCCTGGGACTCCCAGCAGTGGCTGGAGCCCCAGGCCCTTTAAATTGCCGCCAGAATCATAGAACCATAGAATATCAGGGTTGGAAGGGACCTCAGGAGGTCATCTAGTCCAACCCCCTGCTCAAAGCAGGACCAATCCCCAACTAAATCATACCAACCAAGGCTTTGTCAAGCCTGACCTTAAAAACCTCTAAAGAAGGAGTTTCCACCACCTCCCTAGGTAACCCATTCCAGTGCTTCACCACCCTCCTAGTGAAAAAGTTTTTCCTAAAATCCAACCTAAACCTCCCCAACTGCAACTTGAGACCATTACTCCTTGTTCTGTCATCAGGTACCACTAAGAACAGTCTAGATCCATCCTCTTTGGAACCCCCTTTCAGGTAGTTGAAAGCAGCTATCAAATCCCCCCTCATTCTTCTCTTCTGCAGACGAAACAATCCCAGTTCCCTCAGACTCTCCTCATAAGTCATGTGCTCCAGCCCCCTAATCATTTTTGTTGCCCTCCGCTGGACTCTTTCCAATTTTTCCACATCCTTCTTGTAATGTGGGGCCCAAAACTGGACACAGTACTCCAGATGAGGCCTCACCAATGCCAAATAGAGGGGAATGATCACATCCCTCAATCTGCTGGCAATGCCCCTACTTATACAGCCCAAAATGCCATTAGCCTTCTTGGAAAAAGGGCACACTGTCGACTTATATCCAGCTTCTCAGCCACTGTAACCCGTAGGTCCTTTTCTGCAGAACTGCTACCTCGCCATTCAGTCCCTAGTCTGTAGCAGTGCATGGGATTCTTCCTTCCTAAGTGCAGGACTCTGCACTTGTCCTTGTTGAACCTCACCAGATTTCTTTTGGCCCAATCCTCTAATTTGTCTAGGTGCCTCTGTATCCTATCCCTATCCTCCAGCATATCTACCACTCCTCCCAGTTTAGTGTCATCTGCAAACTTGCTGAGAGTGCAGTTCACGCCATCCTTCAGATATTGAACAAAACCGGCCCCAGGACCGACCCTTTGGGCACTCCACTTGATGCCGGCTGCCAACTAGACATGGAGCCATTGATCACTACCCATTGAGCCTGACGATCTAGCCAGTTTTCTATCCACCTTATAGTCCATTAATCCAATCCATACTTCTTTAACTTGCCGGCAAGAATACTGTTGGAGACCGTATCAAAAGCTTTGCTAAAGTCAAGGAATAACACATCCACTGCTTTCCCCTCATCCACAGACCCAGTTATCTCCTAATAGAAGGCAATTAGGTTAGTCAGGCATGACCAATCCCCAGAGCCCTGCTGCCATAGCCCTGGGGAAGTGGCAGCGGGGCTCGGGTGGCAATTTAAAGGGCCCAGGGCGCCTGCCGCAGCTACCACCCTGGGCCCTTTAAATCGTCTCTGGAGCCCTGGGGTAGCAGTGGCGGGGCTCCGGTGATGATTTAAAGGGTCTGGGGCTGCGGCAGCCACTATCGGCCCAGCCCTTAAAATAGCCGCCGGAGCTCCGCCGCCACCTCCCCAGGGCTCCGGCAGCAGGGCTCCAGGAACGATTTAAAGGGCCAGGGGCTCGGCCGCCGCTACCGCCCCGGGCCCTTTAACTTGCCGCCGGAGCCCCACCGCCGCTACCTGAGGGCTCCGGCAGCATGGCTCGGGTGGCGATTTAAAGGGCCCGGGGCTCCCACTGCCCCTACCCTCCAGGGCCCGTTAAACCGGCTGCTGCTGCCCCAGCCCTGGGCACTTGAAATCCTGATTTAAAGAGCCTAGGAATTTAAAGGCCCCGCCTCTTCTGGTAGAGGCCATGCCTCTTCCGGTTGAGGCCCCTCCCCCTCCCAAGGACTCCAGAGTACCGGTAAGTCCTTTAAGTTACTTTCAGCCCTGGTTTTACCTTACGCCATGAGTGGTGCTCTTGACTCTCTGAGACTACTCAAAGGGTGATATACTGTACTATTCCCTGTTAGTAAGGGTATCAGAATTTGGCCCTCTATTTTTGAGGCACAGTCCTTGGTTTTAGCAGCTTAACTTCAACAGTGAGTGTGACTGCTAAAATCTCATGAACACAGTACTTTGAAAGCAGAAGGGTTAATTCTGAAGGGATGATTTTGAAGACCCTCCTATAGCCTTGTATGCCACAGTTAGATCATGATAATATATTCTCTTTAGCTCATCATGAGTTTCCAGAGAGCAGTGAAATAACATTTTCTCCTTTATAGAAAAGTAGATAAACACTCTCAATCCTTCAGTCTTGCAAAAGAAATTTTTTAGCTGCATTAATGTGCACTGAATAGGTTCTTACCATGAAGGGAAATGTCATCTTGGAGGAAATTATTTGGCAGGTTATCCCTGAAATATACACCTTTAGGGCCATACTCTGAGAATTTTCACATCACTGATATGCTTAAAAAATAAGGGATTTACTCCCCTGTTCACCCAGAGATAGAATATAATTTCTCCCTCTTATCCTGTTTCTCTTCAGCCAAGGAGAATTTGAAGGTATTTTTACTCTTATTGTAGCATGATAGATCAGATCTGGTCTTTCTTTGCCCTTCATGCTACATTAAAAAAAAGATTAATAGACCTAATGTCCATATAGGATGAGATTGTGTGAAGTGGAGGAAGGAGGTGTAAAGTGCCCCCTTACTCTCCTGAGTGTGCTACCCATATTGTGGATTTCAGAATGGTGGGGGAGAGCAGCCTCCGTTAGGGTCACTACTGCACCTCCTGCGCAAGGTGGTGGGGAGTGCACAGAGCCTTGACTTCACTCATCTCCACAACAGTTGCTCCAGGCCGCCTAGCTGAACTGAGGAAAAGTGGGAAGTGAAACCTGTCAGGTGAAGTGCTGATGCAAATTACTTCCCCCATGAAGCAAAAGGGGGAAACCAGGGACCAAGTTTTGAGTCTGAGAGTCACAATTTAATTACCAGTCTGTTCCTTGGGCAGCGGAACTACATGCTACCCCTTCGTCAAAGCTCATAGCAACCCCACAATTTGCCCATGGTAATCATTATGTCTTTGAAATTATACATAATGGATGGTAGCACAGTTTGAACTATATATACTTGCCATGCAGACAGGTAGCTAAAACATTAAGAACCACTAGTGCTTCCTTTATAAACTTCTACTTTATCTTAAGATGCTTATAATTCAACAGTAATAATTCACACCAGGCTAATATGTGAGATGTGATCTAAAAAAAGATCAGTTTTGCCACATTTAAGCTAAGAGTCAAAGAGACATGATTATGCTTCTCTGATGTTTTTACAGTAGAATTAAATGCTTTTCTGTTTCTCATGGAATTTTGCAGGTCATTAGTTCCTATTGTGGTTTGGTACTGCGTATGGATAATAAAAATAATTATAACATACTCATTATTTGGCTTCTGTCCAGATACAATAACCTTTTACAAAATGTTATTATATGCATACCTATATTGACACCATGAGTAGAGCCTTGCAAATCTGCGGATATCCACTTTATATCCGCGCACTATTTTTGCGGATTGCGGATTGGATGCGGATAAAATATTGTATCTGCGCAGGGCTCTAATCATGAAGTGGCCCAGAGTGGGATCAATAAATATTGAGTATGGATTTTCCTGGCTATGGTAATGGGTCTGACAGAATAATGATATTAAACCAACACAGTAATATAACCAAAAAAGTATCAACACTGTATTGATTTACCTATTTGATTTACCAAATAGGACAGGTTTCTAGATAGTAATATTACAAACTGTGCTAATTTGCCTTAGCACAGCAAGCTAAAAGGAAAATCACAGTGATTTTTCTTTTAATTATCAAAGGGCCAGAGGGAGAATTATGAGAATGGGTGAGAGTCACAAGTAGGAAGAGACAAAGGATTTTGGAGGGCAAGTGGAAATGGCTGGATGTTCTGTGTATGAGGGTTGGAGCTGGTTAGAATTAGAACTGATAAGAAGAAAAATTGAAATCTAGCATTTTGAAGCCCAGGAGCTTCAGCCCCGAAGGGAGGGGGATTGTAAACTGAACCCTGTCACCCAGGGCTGAAGTTGAAACCTGAGTCCAACCAATCAGGGCTGAAGCCCTTGGGCTTCACCTTCGGCCCTGGGCCCCAGCAAGTCTAATGCCAGCCCTGGTGACCCCATTAAAACTGGGTCAATGACCCACTTTGGGGTACCAACCTAAATTTTTTGCAGAACCTAGAGTATAAGTCCAAACAGCCTGAGTTCAGGATGGACAGGCAGAGCAATTTATGAATTTAACATACAAATGTAACATAAAATTACCTTACAGATTTTGGTGTCTAATTTGCTTTATCTCATTGAAGGGGCATGACAGATTCAGATTTAGTCTGAAGTGATGCAATTTCAGTGGATTCACTGTAATGCCTCTCGTGAAATATACCGCCTGATGCATTTTGAGCATGGTTCAAGGTGCACCACAGGACTCTTGAATTTCATTGCCTCTCTCTATGTATTTATAATGTGCCCATCTCCATAGTATCTCAGTGCCAGATACCAAATTAAGAATTGCACTGTATTTGTCAGTAAAATATTCTGTTCTCCCCGTCTCCTTAATACAACCAGTTTTCCTTAATCTTTTGTTCCTGTCTATTTAAAAATGTATCCCTGAGAAATTATGCAGGGACATTTTTCAGCCCTCATTTAAGGGGAGCTTTTACAAAAAGTGGGTGTTGCATCAAGCTGTGTAAGCCATCAGTATTTGGCTCATTCTGATGTCATGGAGTTTCACAGCCAAGGGTCCTCCATCAAGAATGATTTGTCCTCATTGAATACAATTGTCTTTGTGGTTACAGAGAGGGAAGAGGTCTACAAGATAGACCCTGTGCCAAGTCTTAAAGATAAGTTCAAGGACTGTGAAGTGGATCCAGCCAATGGAGGCAGGTGGAACAGTGATATGATATACTCTCTGTGGCCTTTCATGATGGGCTGCTGAGTGTTGTACAAACTGGCATTCCCACCAATCTTTACCATCAACCCCAGGCAGAGTGAGGTACAGTAATCTATCTTCGAAGTGACAAATACATTTATCGTAATGGTTAGGTCCTCATCCAAGAAGAATAGGTGCAGACTCCTCAGGCTAGCCAAAGGCATTTCTTGCCATTGATATTATCTTTGTGTCCTGTAAAAGTGATGAGTCCAGCGTGGCCCTAAAGATAAGAAGCCGAGCAACAATAAAAGGGTGTGGGGAGAGGGATAAAGCATACAATATACACCTCTACCCCAATATAACGCTGTCCTCGGGAGCCAAAAAATCTTACCACGTTATAGGTGAAACCACATTATATCAACCTTGCTTTGATCCGCCGGAGTGCGCAGCCCCCCCCCCCCCCCGGAGCACTGCTTTAACGCGTTATATCCGAATTCGTGTTATATCGGGTCACATTATATCAGGGTAGAGGTGTATATATTTTAACTATCAATTATCCTCAGACGGCTCTAGAACTAGGTGGCAATTTAATCATTGGGTCAATCTTGAGGAGGGATTTGGAGAAGAAGAGCATAATGGTCTTTAGATAAGGTCAGGGAGTACTTTCCAAGTGTAAACGGTGCGGTAGAAGGAAGTGCAAAGGCAGTGTGGGAGAAGGGGGACAATTCTGAGATACTTTGAAATTAAAAAATAAATGTTCAGTATTTCAGATGTGGCCCTTGGGGTTCCCTCCTCAGACCGAAGGAATCTAAATTGGTGGTTAGTCCTGCAGGCTGTTGCAAAGCCATGCAGTTTGTCCTGTGGGTGAACCCACTTTCCAGGTGTCTGCATCATTCACAAATTGTTGCTCTGACTGCTGATGTGAATGGATGTGAAATTGAAAGACAGTATAAATAAATGTTTTTATTTCTTGCTTCCCCCTCCCCACCACAAGCACCTGTCGTCTTCTGACTTTCACTGTTTTACTAAAATATTTCCACCATTTCATCACTTTATTAGAGATTTTTTTCTTGAAAAAGCCTTTCTCTTAAATAAACTCTGCAGACAGGATTACCCTTGGCAATTAGAGTCCATAAAATGATGGATATTTAAGACATGCCTATGACATCATTCTTTGATGTTTCAATTGATTAATTCTCTGGTTCCTGCGTTGTAAAAGAGGCAGCACAACGCTGAAAATAAAATGAGAGAGGGAGGCTGATTAATGTATTGATTAAGGAATGTACTCTGCCATTTTAAGATTCTATCCTTTATTGCACAATTTAACTAAGAATTGCAATTGCCAACAAAAGCACATTATGACTATAACGCTACAGATAACTAATTCGGTTGCTTATTTTACATTAATGTTACTGAAATCAGACATTTTCCAGGCTCTGATTAGCTCGCCTTCTACCCTGCTCTTTCTTTCCTACTTCTTCCCCACGTGCCTTTGTTCTGCTGCTCCCACTCAATCCAGTTGCTTGACTCCACTCCCAGTGCAGATGTTTCTTTGATCCCAACCCAGTCCCTCAGCCTCTTCTCGCCCTATCCCCCTACCTACCTTTGAAAATTTATGGGGCTTAGTAGCTTTGCCAGAGTCTCTGCTGGTCCAGAAGTGGCTGCTTGCTTCCAGTGTCTCAGTACTTTAGACCAGGATTTCTCAGTCCCTGGGTTGTGACCCAAAAGTGGGTTGTCAGATTGTTTCAAAGGGTCATGAGGTGGCTCCCAGGGGGCTGGCTGAGCTCAGCCCCAGGCATTGTGACCTGTAGGGTTGCAGCACTCCTCAGGTTTGGCCCAGCTGTTCCTCTGCCATGATGATGGGGGGCCAGGTGAAATTACAGTGAGTGCTGCTGCATCAGGTAGGGTTACCACCACAGTTGCCAACTTTCACACGGTAAATAAGCACCCCGACTTTCACAGTAAGCCAAAAATCAAGCTAATCCCATTTCAAAACAAGGCCAAAACAAACCAATCCCTAAGAATCCCAACACTCTATGTGACTAGATCCCCCCGGCGTGCAGTCTGGGACTGTGGTGGGCCCGCTGTGCACCCCTGACTCTCTCCCCATCTTGCCTCTGCTTGCCGGGAGCCAATAAAAAAAAAAGCTAAAAGCAACAAACTACAAGCCAAAAACTATCCAACAAGCAACTCACATGCCAATTAAGCCAAAAACAAGCCCAATTTCTGCATTTTTTTTTGTGGGTTTGACATGTCTGGTGACCACCTGCCTGGTATTTGACCAGCCTGGCCGTTTTTTAATGGATTTGCCAGTTGCCAAAAAAATAATTTAATCTGCCATTTTTTACGTGGGTCTAAAGATTTGCATTATTATCACAATACACTGGGATAGCTAATGTTAAAAGTTTTTGTGTCCAGCTAAAGATGCTGCAGTGTTCCCACTTCTGCAGTTGGCGTAAGAAAATGTTATCAATCTTACCTATATGTGTTCTCTCTCCACAAACTATAAGTGGCTGTTGAAGGAGGCGGAGTTACAGAGTTGCCTTGTGGGTGGTAGTTGAGGTTGTGGCAGGCTTGCCTTTTGTGATGGTGGGTGCTTCTTATTTTGCATTTCAAAGGTGGTAACCCTAGCAGCAGGTGGCAATGCCACTTCCAGAAATTTGGCCCAGCTGGACCCTGTCAGGGCACTATGAGCCTGGAGGTGGCAATGCCTGGAGTGAGGAGACAGGCCCAGCTAGCCCTGTGGGACTAGAGCCGCAGAAGTAACTGCTGCGAGGTGAGTGTGGGGTGGGCTCTGCTACAGGCCTTCCCCTCCCACTCCTCAGTGGTGGCAGAACCTGATCCCCTCTCCCATGGCCTCCTACTTACCCATGTGGCAGGTCCTGATTCCCCCTCCTCCCATCCACTGCCTATTTACTGGGTTGTGACAGGCCATAACCCACTCGGGGCAGGACCCAACACCCCCTCCCCCAGCTTATATACTGGGTCACACCAGGGCATTAACATTTACAAATGGCTCCTGAGCCTGAAAAGGTTGAAAACCACGGCTTTAGATCGTTTCTTTTAGCTGGTTCTTGGAGTGTATTGTATTCATGAGCTCACAAGTGTCTCACTTGCGCGTGATGAAACCTAGGTTAGGAAGGCTGTGGGGTGCTGGGAAAGGGTTGTGTTTGGTGGTCTCAGGGAAGGGACCAGACAGTTGAAAATTAAGGAGGTGGTCTCTGAGGTTGTGTAACTTGGTTTTAAAAGCACCAAGGCACTTACTGTATGGTTAAGGTTTGGAAGAGCATTCACGCAAAAGGGAACCACTGAACTTTTTGTCAGGGTACCCACCATCAGTAGTCACATTGATGCAAATCCTGACTTCAGTGAGAGTTTTACCCAAGTAAGGACTTCAGGGTCCAGTGTCCATGCGGCACCCCAATAAATCTTTCTAAATTTCACTTTCAGATTTCACGTTTCTAAAGGGGAATGAAAATATTTTAAAGCAGAGTAATTCAGAAGGGATTCCTCAACATTTATCTTTCAATATTTGTTGTTTTTAACTTGAGAGGGTTTTTGCCTACTAAGACCTAAATTCAGAGTTGAACGTTTTTATAGCTGCATTGAATGGCATCACTAACGCTTTGAAAATAACATTCCTTATACCGTTTTCAATAATAGTGAAGTCATTAATTGTAGTAAGAGAAACCCTGAACTCTGTTCTTTGCAGGTAAGTAAAATCAGAACTAACTGGTTTTCTATACCAGTTTGTTCCCCCATTTAAAATCATTTAAAATGTTTTAATCTCTATTGTGCATGTATCCTGTTACATGGGATTTTAATCAATCTCTCTCTCTCTCTCATATGATTTTATATGGCCTGCGATTACCATATTAGCACCTCTCCATTAAAGATTGTGTTATCCTCATACTCCCCTATGAGGTTGGAAAGTGCTATTATCCCCATTGTACAGATGGGGCAGTGAGGCACAGAGATGGTAAGGCCTAGATTTTTAAAAGGTATTTAGGCATCACTCCATTCAAAACTGCAAGGCTTAAATAACTTAGATGGAAAAGCCACATTTTCAAAAGTGAATTAGGCACTAAGGGAGCCTAAGTCCTATTGACTTTCAATGAGACTTTCTAAAGTTTTGATCTAACATACTGAAGAAATTCTAGCATCTCATGTGATAACTCAAGAATTTTTCCCTTCAGATGTACAGACATTTATTACACCTGGGCCTAATTTATCACAGATTACCCACTAATTCTCATTATTTTTATATTTAATTTTATTTTAATTTTTTCATTATAAAAAGCCTAGGGTGAAATCCTGGCCCCATTGAAGTCAATGGCAAAATTCTCATTGGCTGAAGTAGAGGCAGAATGGGGCAGTAGGGAGGGTCTGACTCTACTCCCAGTAAAGTCTATGTGAATTTTGCTATTAACTTCAATAGGTGCAGTGTTAATCCATATCTTACTGCAGTAAAAGTTCAGCCAGGGTTAATATTAAATCCTTCAAATCTTGCCAGTGCAGGTTCTGTTACAATATTAGTGGAAAAGCTCCAATATTCTGGTTTCTCCATTGCATTTATGGTTTAGAACACAAAGAGCAGCAAGGAAAGCACATGACCAATTGAAAATAATTCTTTTGTACATTGTTTGCAGACCACTGCAATATTTGTAACCACGATGAACCTCACTTTTGTTACTCACTCACTCTTTTGTTAATAAATGACATTAGAGGGTGAGAAGATCACTGAGTTGTGGGGCAGAAGGGGATAATGCTTAGCATATTACATCTTTCAGTATTAACTAACCTACCTGTGTAAAGGCCCAATCCTGCTCACACTGACACACAAGTAACTTTACTCAAGTGAGTAGTACCATTGGAAGCAATAGGACTAACTATTTGAGTAATGTTACTCATGTGCGTGTTGGTTGGATCAGGCTCTAAGGTAGGTAAATAAATATATTACTCATTTTACAGATGGGGAAACTAAAAGGTTAAATTGCTAGTCCAGACCATTCAATGAATCATTGGAAAAGCTGGATTTGAATTTCAGGAGTTCCTGTAACCTCATCCTTTGCATTGTCCCTTAGCCCACAGTACAGAATATTTCACTTCTAGGCCATTGGTTAATAGTTGCTGAAAGCTATTGCAATCTTTACTAGTGATAAAATAATTAGCAGTAGTTGCTGAGTGGCCTACAGAATGTTGAAATCATTTTTCTTTCCTTTGTTCTTATTAGAGATACATCCACATAATTGAAATCATCCTAATAGGCATGAGTAGTCACTTTGTCAGGGGTTGCAGGAGAGAGGCCGTGGACCGAAAAGCCTTGATTACTCATTTCTAAGTAAACTCTAATTTCTATAGGTAGTTTCTCCATGAGTGGGTTGAAGTACATTGCTGAGACAGTGCAAAGGACTTTGTACTGCTGCTGTCTGTGTAGGTCTGTGTGGCACCTGTTCATTTTAAATAGAGGACTTCATTGTCCACGGCTGTCAATTTGGCATCTTTCATAAGCACTAAAATCACTTAAAAAAGAACACAAAAATAGAATAAGTGTTAGCAAGTGTACCCTCCAGTGACTGCTCTGGTAAGCACTATTTGATTATAGTCATTTAAAATAATGTCAGCAGATAATAGATTTAAATGATCCAAAAATCACAGATAGCAATTGACAAAATTGCAGAAATAATTATATTTGTAATGTATATAATGGCTTTTAATCTCTTGGTTTCATTTAGTTGAATTAGCCTTTTATCTTTGATTATTCCATTCACAAGCCCAACACACCGACAACCAATATTTTGTTGCTGTTTATTGATATTTTTACAGGTGGTTTACTAGTCCAACCACTGTCAACGCTTTCTATAGTGCATCAACCAACCAGATCAGTGAGTACCCGACTTCTTTTTCTTCTTTAATTATTTGTTCGGAAAAGGCTATGTCTGAAGGCATACCTTTTCAGCTGATACCAGCAGGAGCTACAGGTGGTTGGGACCTGAAAATCAGGCCCTGACATGAGTCACATCAGCCACCCCAACATTTAAACATTTTAAGTTAGTGTACACCACTGAAAATGCAAACCTAAATTCCTTCCATAATCATGCAATAATACAGCATTTTTGTACCAGTGAATGTGTACCAAGGAAAGTGGTTCAGATAGTAAGGGCTAAATCCTGATCTCCATCACATTTGTGCAAGTCCATTGAAGTCAATGGGCATGAATGGGTATTTTAGAATGCTGCATTTCGCTTTAAATTCTTGTCTGATCTCATCTTGTAATTACAGCACAACATCTTTTAACCTAATCTTGGATTACTGGTTCCCTTGTTTTTAAAATATTCTGGCCAGATAGCTTATCTTCATCATACTTTGGTTCCAGGGTTCCTGAAATAATATGGCTGAGATTTTCAAAGCTCTTTAGAGGATCTGGATGCCCAATTCCAATTTGTTTTAATGGGAATTTTGCATCCAAATTTCCTAAGGCTGGAGGGATGGTAGTGTTACCTTTACCTTGATACCTCTCTTCCACCTCCCAGCTGTGAGAGTTACTGGCAGCATCATCCTTTCTTTTTCTGTGGCTTCAGGCTCTGCATAGCTCTCTGGCATAACCTCTCTGCTTGGGGGTCCCTTACCACAGGCTTGTCGGAGTTCTCTGGTTGGCTCCCCCACCATTTTCTTAAATCTCTTTTTATCACACTATGAAGTAATTCCTGAAACTAATGGAATGGATATGCCAGACTGAAGGTAGACAGGAAGTCCTGTCTAGTGGGTAAAGTAGGGAATTGGCACTTATGTCGCCTGGATTGTATGCTCAGCTATTCCTGCAACTAACTTGTGCCCCTGTACAAGTCACTTAACTTCTCTGTGGCTCAGTGTACTCATTTGTAAAATGGGTGCAATAATTAGGCTCTCCTCCTAAAAATAGCCCTCGGCATATTCTGTTCCACTTTTACTGAAAGGTCACCTCTATTAAGCAACCGATTTTTGAGTGGTCATTTAAGATCGCTAATCAATTCTGTGATAGCTATCTAAAGGACATGAAAAATAACTGCCTTTTCCTGTTAAATGAAGAACAAACTTCCCCAGTTTTCAGATTTACAGTGTAGCTAAGGTTGAAGTTTAGCAAGCACAGAATAAAATCTGTTGCTGTTACATATCATTTATTATTGAGTCCTTTCAAACTTACTGTATCATTCAGCTCTCTCAACTACACTGACATAGCACATTAAAGAAAGCTATAATGAGAGGCTGGAGTTACTGATGCTGAATTTCACACTCCCTGTGTCTAACGGTATCACGAAACAGAGAGCTGTCAAATGTAACCAATCAGTCATGGGTGTAGAAGCAATTGTATTTTATATCATGACTGCTGACCTTCTTGTACCGCTTGCATTTGACCTTGGGTTTTAGATAGAGCTGCTCACTGTCTTTAAGGCTGTTCTCAGGTGCAAAAAAATGTACATGGTCTGAGCTGATCTGGTTGAGAGAGAGAGTCCGTTATGGTATTTACCTCTGCATGGGAGGGGTCATAAATGGAACCTTTCACTGTAAACTATGTGAGCTAGGGAGAGGGATACACTATAACTGGTGGTCCACCATTCTTTAGATAGGAAATTTACAATGAACTAGCCCTTGTTGAAAGTCAGAGGGATTTGTTGAACACTGGAGGCCACTATCAAACCTCCTTTAAAAGTTGATTAATTCCAGGAAAGAGCTCCACCATTATCTGGGATGGAATTCCTGAAAGTATCGAAAATAAGTTCATTCAAGAGGGCTGTACTCACTCTCTCAGAAAACTTCACTCATGAGAGCTACATCTTACCACTCTGAGTCACGTTTTTAGTAACCATTCATGTTGAATATCCTAGGAGCTGGGGAAAATACTATACAAACTGTGGATATGGAGTCACCTCTTTAAGCAAACTAGATTCTACTATGTTTATGTTCGCTTTTAGTGTGTGACAGAAATATTTGTAGAAATAGTGAATTTTAAGTGAATGAGGGAGATTGTTTATGAAAAGCAAGTTTTATATTAGTAAATGATAAGTTTTAGAGTAGAAACCTAATTCTAAAAGCTAATGGGAGCTAATCAAAATAACCAGTACAACTTGAATTTCAAATACTCACAACAAGCTGCTTGCAAACAATATAGAGACAAAGGACTGTTTTGTTTTGAACAATGAATTTTGAGTAGTGAATACATTCTAAATAAGCCTAAATGTTTTATGGACAATTCATAAACATAGAAAGAAGTGAGCATAGTCTTTTGGTGACTAGTGACAACTATTGCAATATGTCCCCTTTCTTATGCCCATCTCATTCCTTCATGCCCAGCTCTGCATTAGTGAGTGGAATACTGGTGGCCTGCTATTCCATCCAGGGCCTTTGTCAAGTCCGTTTCTCATATTGCCTATCCCTTACAGGCCCAAGTGCCTGAGAGAATGAGCCAAAATGGCTTCTATGGCTGCAATTTCACCGATATAAACACTTTTCATTAACTACCACTGCATGTTCAAGGAAGCACTGCAAACTCCAAAAAGGCAAATTGAGTGTTTTTAATTTCATCTTGATTATTTAATTTCATCTTGTATTGAGTACTGACTCATAAGGAAGAATGCCACTTACTGACTCATGAGATCTTTCTTAGTAGAAAGCAAAAACACGATGATTAAAAAAATTAATGAATAAATTGCGGAGAATACAGCAAAATTTGCATGAAGATGGCAATGCTATCAGCTTGGTTGAGCTTATGTACAAGTAAATTCCTATTGCCCTGCTCACATTGTCTTTATTTCACTAATATACAGTATATAGAACCCAGAAACCATTTTTCTAGTTTCTAATTCTTTCTTTTAGATAAAACAGACCTGTTGACAGTGCAAGTTGTTGTCTCAAAAGAGAGGTAATCAGATATACGAGGTAAAGGAATGCAACAGTGTTCGGGCTATACAGGTTGTCAGTTATAGTCAGTATACACACTGTTATTAAAGTTACATCAAAGAATTCTTTTATCAATTCATTCTGCTTGGTTCCTCTTTCCTTAAATAATTCACTTATTAACTTAATTGAGGTGTATTAGATTAACCAATGCAGCCCAATTTTTTTGAAAAGTTGAAATTAGTTTCTTAACATTTGACCTCATATTTTTGAGTATTTACTGAGCAATGTAACCCACCGATATTGGGTACTTTTTACTTAAGGAAGCAGTTGTAAGTCATTGCCTTTATAAACAGATCCATATACCATGGTCTTTGAGTACTCCCTGTATGTAGTATAGGGAATACTGCAAATGTCATGGTTTTAATTGCAACCATTGGTACAGTGCATTGACTGGCTTATCTTTTTCCATAATGGGCTTTTAGATCCTGATCTAAAATCTATTGCAGTTACTGGAAAGACTCCTATTGACTTCAATAGGCTTTAAATCAGGTCCTTATTGAATTAGGTACCTAAGTAAATCAATCGGTGTTAAAAAAAAGTCATAACAGAAAGACTTATGGCAAGCGTCTACTACTGTACTTCTACTGAGGAGAGTTGGGCATCATTATAGCACTCAAAATGCAGCATAACTCTCTGGCCTTTAAAAGACAAAAAATGGAATGCTCCAACAAAGAAGAGAACAGGAAGCTTGACATTTGGCAGGCTTAATTTCCTTAATATGTATAAATATATAATATTTTCTATTATGTTTGAAAACTTGAGCACTTTTGATCAGCTAATTATGATTATAGACAGTGGATTTGCATGGTATGAAGCTAAATTTAGGCCTAAACTGAATCATATGCTCATTAAATAAGAGCATATATAGATGTATCAGATATTGAGCCCCACTGGATAGGTATAAACAATGTAGATACAAGTGTGTTTTTTATTCACTTATTGTGATATGTCAGTTCCCCAGATTTATGGTGTCAGTCAAGATGCCGAGAGCTGCCTCATTACATTTTAGAGGAAGAACCCTTTGAAAATGCCAGATGAGACCTTATATCTCCTGCTAAGCATCTTGCAAGATGTATGTGCTTGGTGGTCTGCAGCAGAGGAAAGCTCTGTGGTATCTGGTGGCTAAGGAAATGCAACAAACACAGTGTGCAGCATTCATGGTCTCAGAGAGGAGCTCTGTTATTTTCCTGAAGGACTGGGTTAATCAGAAGTTTACTGACGAAGGAGCAGTTTCAAAATAGTCCATTGGCTTTCTGAAGGCTAATGAGCAGAGCAGTTTTGGAATTAACATTTTTGAGCAGTGTTCTTAATTAAGAGATTCAAGTTGTTCCCATTTTCCTAATGACCAGCGGTCACTTTCATTTTAAATTACATTCACAGGCAAGACAATGAGCATTTCTCCTCCCCCACCCCTCTTCCTTGATGTTCTTATCTACAGATGCCCAAAATAGAAGAATTTTTTCCTTGTATGTTTCTTGTTTCTGGGGAATCCTAGATATTCCCTTTCCTTAAGAAAAATATGTAAATGTTTTTTGTAAAATCATTCTTTTCCTTTTTCCTAGGTCCTTAAGTGGCCCACTTCACTCTGCTGTCTGAGCCCTCATAACCAATAATGCACTTACTCTCACAAAACCCCTATGAGAGAGGAAAGTAGTATTATCCCCATTTTCACAACACCTCTATGAGAGAGGGAAGTAGTAATATTCCTGTTTTACAGGTGGGGAGAGAGATTAAGGTTCTTTCTCAAAATCCAATGGGAAATCTTTGTCAGAGCTGGGAACTGAAAGTCTATTGAGTCCAGTGCCTTTGCCATTATAGCCTCTTTCCTCTCTCCCTGTGAGCTGAATTTGTACTTACTTTTTAAATTAAAGTTTGCACTTATGCACAGTATGGGCCAGTTAGTCTGCCTTCCACAGTTCAGTCTGTTTGTTCTGTGAATTCACAGGATGTATGGGGTGAAATGACCACTCTTCTTGTTCGCCTCCTTGTGTGGTCAGGTCAGGCAGAGCCGCATTGTTGTTCGTGGATCTGGGTCTCTAAGCACATTCCCAGGTGCAGGCCCAGGTTTCTGTGCACCATCTTTGAAATGTGGAGTTTCACAGCTAAGCTGCCTTAGACCTCCTAATCAGTGCCTCAACTCTCCCAAGCCCTCCTGTTGCTTATACGTGTTCCTTCAGAATTCCATCTCACTGTGTGGCTGCTCTGAACTCAGTTAACCTTTTCAAGGACAACATAGCAGGCAGGCAAGGAACACAGGCTTATCAAAGGAATTTCTTAACCACAGCCACTTTTACAGTTAAGAAAGTACTAGAGAGTTACAGTTCTTTGCAAAATAAGAAACAATCGTGAGACACACCCTCCCCATGACTGATCTCATCCTTCCTGTGAGTCTGAGGGTTGGTCAGCATTTCACATGAGGCAGTATCTCTCCTACCCTCTTTCACTGTCTCTCCAGCCTGGTTTTCTGGCATATGATGGTGGACAGCTCTCTTCTTCTGAAAGCAGCCCACCCCTTACATATAGTCTCTGATTCTGTTTTGCCTTGTGACCAGACTGGGAAATTCTAATCCCAAGTCATGCAAGTCCCCATGAAGAAAAGCATTGTCCCTTGTGTTGGGTCAGTCACTGAGAATCATTCAGAGTTGGTGGCCCTTGAAGGCTCTCCCACTGTAGTCCTCTCTGAGATGTGCCACACCCTATCCTGGAGGGGTAGTGTCTGGACTGGCCTTGTCAGGGTCAGGCTGGCTTTCCAACACAAAATGGCAGTTAGAACATTAAAATGGATCACAGGATATAAGAATGGAAGTCACAAAACAAAATCAAGGTCACAGTTTGATACATGCATATCTCACTTGGTCACGGTGAGTTACTTTACTCACACAAATAGACTTATTAAATCAATGTAACTACTCATATGAGCAACATTACTCACACCACATTAATATTTATAGAATTGGGCCCTTGGACACTGAGGGCTCATGTGCCAATGAATGCACCTATACAAGACAGTAAAGGGACGATTTGGAGCCCTGCGTGGGATACCTGCATGCCACAACACGGAGGAGACCAGATTGCAAGGTTCCACAGTCCAGTCTGGACAGTTTTCTATTGACTTCAAAATGTTTGGATCAGATCCTAACAGAATGTGTGATTTGTCACTGCCTAAACTCATTTATGAAGAAGCTTTGTAGGCGGGACCTATTCTAATGATGATACCTAACACTTACATAGGGCTTTTCATTTTTAGATCTCAAACTGCCTTACAAAAGAGGTCAGTATCGTTATCCTCATTTTATGGATGGGGAAAGTGAGAAACAGGAAGTAAAGTGACTTGCCAAAATCCACCCAGTAGGCTAGTGGCAGAGCCAGGAATACAGCCCACATCTCCTGAGTCCCAGTCCAGTGGTCTGTCCACTAAGAGTAAAGATCTAAAAGTAAAGATCTCATCAGGATACTTGAGAATGCCATTAATATGAGATGTTTGACAATACACATGGTGAATATGAATGCTTACTCTTCTAGTTCTGATGCAAGATCAGGAAATCCTTGGTAACTAGTATAATTTATATTTTTACAGCACAAAAATAAAGAGGCTGAACATGGTCTGAACAACAAAAGAGCATCCAGAGAACTATAAAAACCCAGATAATAAGTTTTACAAAAAGTTGCTTTTCATAAATCAATTGCAAACAGGTGGCTATGGCAGCAAGGGAGCAAGAGCAGGCAGGCAGCAGATGGGCAGGCCAGGAGGGCATACCACTTGCTGCATCACTTGACATGAATTACACTCAGTATGTTCTTTTAAAAGACTCTGGGAGGATAACAATGAAATGTTGCCTCACATTTACCTTCGCTGTGCAAAATTCCACACTCTGTTTATAAATAATAAAAGACCTAAAATCTTATTAAGAGTCTTTTTTGTTTTGATTTTAATGTTCATGTGGTTTTTATGTTTTGAGATGATAACATTCTTTGGCAATCAGAGTATGGTGGAAAAGTTAGAAATTGCAATGAATAGTCTGAGAAACATCATTGTCATAGCCACTTTATATATGCTTAAGATACTCTAAAAAAGAGAAACGGAGATATAGGCCAAGTCTTTTCAAAAGGGAGCTCCTGAAGCTATACACCTAACTCTATATCTAAGCACATACGTGGCTTGATTTTTCACCCCATTTTGAAAAATTTGGCCAGAGAGTCTCAATCTTGTGTAGTGGTGCAGCGGCTGTTAACCAGTTGCTATGTTTTACCCCAGATAAGGGAGAACTTCAGCAGCAGGGAATTGACTTCTGTATGTGTAATGAAATGTAGTTTAGTGGTTAGAAATGGGCCTGGATTTGTGAGTTCTAGGTACTATTCCTGTCTGTGTGTGATCTTGGGTAAATCACTCACTGGAGTGTCAGCACTGATAACCTTTCAATTGCAGATTATTTTACCAGTAACTTCTAACTGATGCATTTACTGGATATGGTTGGATGTTCCTATCAAGCCTTGATAATCTATTTATACTGTGATCCTGATTCAACAAGTTGGTTAAACATATGGCTTACTTTAAACAACTCACTGATTTTAATGGGACTATTCACATGGTTAAAAATAAGAACGTGCTTAAGTACCTTGCACGGGTTCCAGTAGCCTGGGGAGCAAGTTCTTAATTTTTTTGTTGTTGTTTGGCATTTTGTCTGTTACTCCTGCCCTTCTGTATGTATTGTCAAGAGCTCAGAGGTCAGAGAAGTGGCTCTGTCCCTTTGCACGGGAAGACCAGTGCAGCCAGCCATCTATGTAGCCCAAAACCCAGAGAGAAAGCACAAGGAAAGTTCTGCTTGTCTAGATGTCTAACAAACAACAACAAACTGTCTCAGGTCATAGTGCAACATCCTGTTGCCACTGCACTGTGAACAAGGAGGATCTATGGTCTGTTTGGAAGGCTAATTATCAGCACACTGTTTTGAAGTTGTTCAAGAGAAGAACTGCCCTGCAGAACCCTCTTTAAAAACCCCCTCATGGCTTCATCGTTCAGCGGGATTGAATTTGCTTCTAACTTTTGTATTTTGACTCTTACAGGATTCCCAGCAGGAGAACTCCAAAAGCCTTTCTTTTGGGGGACAGAATACCCTAGGTAAGTAAGAAAGGAAAACTATAGTAAGTAGGCAGTGAGGAGTAACAGAGTTGTAAAGGTAAGTTCTTGTGTGAAATGAAAGGGAGCACGAAGTGAGAGAGTGTATTGATACAGCAGCCCAAACCAATGTGTACACTAGAAATGTATCATCATGGCATGAAGAAACTGGCAATGGGAGAGATCCTTCTGCTGCAGGCTGCTTTTTCTATTGAAAAACCAGGTTGAGCTGAAAAGCTGCTGCCTTGTGAGATGCCTGTTTTTACCTTGGGAAACTGGATGTCTCTGTGTTGTTTTAAACTGAGGATTGATTGCTTTGAGGAATTTGTAAATAATTGTGTGTGTGTGCAGGGTGTTTAGATTCTGGAGTGAGCAGAAGAGAGCAGCCTGGGATAAAGTCTATTCAAAGAGAACCATAAATAATGGAAGCAAAACTTTCATCTTCACTGAATGCTGCCCCGCCCCAGCTAAGAGGCTGCTTCAAAGCCTGCTGAAGCGAATGGCAGCATTTCCATTGACTTCAGTGGGTTTTGGATTGGGTCCAAAAGGCTTGGATCCACAAAAGGAACTTATGGGGTTATGAGGCTCAGTACTACAAGGCCTAACTTTTAGGTGCCTGGAAAATCACAGGAACACACTGCAATTCACAGAGCCTGAGTTAGGCCCATAGGCTCCCTATACAATGAATGGGGAAAGATAGGTGCCTAGGAATGGGATCCACAAAAGTCAGCATGTTAGGTGGGGAGCCCCCCTAAACTAGCCAGTGGGAGATGCTGGTGAGAAGGGAGTTAGGAGTCCTGGAGTTAGGTGCCTAAGTCTGGGCTGCAGGATATGCTCTGCTTCTAATCTACAGCTGGGAACTCCTCTCCTGGAATCAGACATCTTAGGCGCCTAAGTACCTTTGTGGATCTGGGCCAAAGTGCTTGATGTCCCTCCTAGGGCCTCATCAAGGTGATAAATATCTCTCAGGATCATGAGCTTTAATCCAGCAATACACTTTAGCACATGCTTGACTTTAAGCAGGTGAGCAGTTCCATTGGGACCTTGGTTAGTATGTGCTGCTATGGGGGGAAAGATTTCAGGTCACCTTTAATCATGCTTAGTGAAAAGTCCCTACGCCCATGCAATTCAATATTTTCATACTTGGGGAGGGACAAGAGACCACAGTTTCAGTAAGCTAACTTGCTATCAAATGAGACCAATTACTACTGACAAGTGTCCTTAATAAATTCCATTGTTTACCTTTAAACATATGTTGTATTTGTTATATTTCAATTAGGATGAGTGCCCCTTTAAATCGGAATGTTGGCAGTAAATATAAAGATATGCATTAAACTTAGGAACAAATAAATTCATGTTCAAGATTAATTCTTATGAGCCAAGTGACTTTCCTGTGGTGCAGTAATTGGACAGGACCTCTCTTTAGTCCTAGTTAACTCCTTTTTATACTATGCTTATTTCAGTGTGGTCAATTCCAGTTTTGTTCTCTGAGATGATTTCTTGGTACCCTGATCTCCTGTCAAAGTGCCGAAATTTTGGCTCTTTCAAACAATTATGCCTCTCATATTTCTCTTCTTTAAACATTACTCTCATTTATACAAGTCGTTTTCACTCCCATACTCATCAGAATGACATTTAGTAAACAAATGAATCTGTTCTATATCAAACAGATTGGCTTATTCTAGATCTTTTGTCAGTCCATATAATAGAGACCATACATGAGTGCTGGAATCAGAAAAAAAATCAAGTAATAAATAGCAGCACTTGCAGAAAAATGTATCCTGCAAATATTTATTCACTGACCACTATTAGGGTCCAGCTCCAATACAACCTCAATTAAAATCAACTCTACCTTATCTCATAATTGGAAGCTACATTATTAGGCTACATATGTGTATATCAAATAAAATGTGATTATTAAACTCCATCATTCCTAGTTAGGAGTTTGTAATGTCAGTGGCATTGCAAACAGAGTGACAAAAAACTATTTGAATTAGGTTTTGTAATTACAGACTTTTTTTTTATAGTAGAATTTTCACAAACAAATGTTGCTGATAATGTTAAAAGGCAATAATCTTATTACAAACTCACTGGGTTGATTTTAGTGATTTTTGGATAGCAGCATTCCTAATGTTATCCATCAAAAATCAAATAATGACCATTTTTTCTGAGTGACACGACTAGTTATTTACCTACATTGTCTAAAGTTGATTTTGGTTTACGTTTGATTTTAACCCCTGCAGCGCTCCAAGGATAGGTAAGAGAGGGGTCTCAACCTAGAAAAAAGTATCTTGATCCTTTACTATACTATAAACATTAGCGACAACTGGAAACTTTTCTACAGAGGTGTTCCTCATGCTGCTAATACCAGTGCAGCTGATTTTTTTGCCATTTTGTTCTGGCTGCAGAAGGCTTTAGATATGGAAAACAAGCCTAATGTTGTGCATTCAGTACAGATAATTGTCATTATACAAAATTACAAATTTGTCACGCAATGGGATGATATTTCTATTGTTGAACTGTATAACTTTAACCAAAGCTCTTTAATGAAGGTTTGAGATGATAGAAAACACAGTAGGAAACATTTTATCACAGACAAATTACCCTTCAGGATAAAAACAACAAAGGGAAGAATTGTCCTGGGTGGGGGGATTAAATCCTAAACACTTTTTTGGGCATGACTGAGATGAGCAATTAGTATGTGATGGCTCATTATGTCCAGTAATAATATGTTACTTCAAACCCTTTGCCTTTTCCTGTTATACACTAATATACACTACTTTGATGTATGGCATTTCTGTACTGTGTGACGTATGTAATGTTCCAGAAGAATAACTTAGCAAATACAAGATGTGTTTCATGAATACCTCTTCTGAATTAAAATTTCATACACGTCTTTTTCCCTCACCATAGAACAACATCAGAAAATTGAAAACAAAAAATATATTGTACAAACAAACCAGGAAGATGTCAATTATTGTCTGCCAGGAACGTGAAATTATTGTCTCCTTTCTGGCTCTTCAGTGCATTAGATCTGATTGTAGATAATCTCTTATTTCTGCACAGGTGAAGGGAAATAGGATAACACCTCTTTTGAAAACAATGGGAATCTATTTAATGTTTCACACATTAAATGCCATGCATTTTCAAGCTTGTCTATCACATACTCAGAGAAGAGTGATTAGAGATGGCATCTCAAATCCCTTTTAACCTTTGATCTGTGCTTTTCTTTAACTACATTATCAGAATAATTTTACTCTTAACACTACCCAGTTCCCAGTTAGAAAATAAATGCTGCAGTTAGTTGGAATCCCCCCTTTTTTTTCTGAGTCCTGATGATGACATAAGATATTTGTATAGACAATCTAGCCACTTCAGAGATGACAACAATGCCTTTAAGGTTTTATTTTTACCCTTCTTTAATAAATGAGATTTTTCATGTTCCACCTTTCACTATCAGAAACTTTGAGAGGAACTTTGTGGATGTAGTTTTTAGATACAAAAAAATCTTTTTTGAAATGGAAACTTGTTCTATCCTCTATCTCATCTGCTTTCATGTTCATACACATGCATATATCGTGAGGCAAAAGTGCTCTTTTGTGTTATAGGTCTTTAAGTTATGGTGCCATTGGAGTAATTGTTGGGCATGAGTTTACCCATGGATTTGATAATAATGGTGAGTAATTGTCCACATTTATATTGTTCTTACTTTTGGGTTTGTGGAATAGAAAAAAAAGATGCATTGGAGTAGCTTTATGTGTACATTTTTTCCAAGAATGATAAGATGTGTCAAGAGGACCATAAGATTGTAAAAAGAATGGTTTAGTTTTGCATGGATTCCTTCTAAAGTTAGGCCAAAAGGGATTTTTTGTGAGTGAGTATTTTCCCCCGTCTGAAACAGAACAAAACCAAAAATAATAGAGACTATCCAATAAAATGAAATTCTGAAACAAAGATGTTTGGGGCTAATTGAAACATTTTATTTTGAAAAAATCAAAACCTTTTCATTCTGATTTTTGCTTTAAAAGTTATTTTACATAGTACAAAATTTTAAAAAGCAAAAAGTAATTTAAAAATGGAAAATCAAAATGTTCCATTCAGAATGTTATCAACATTTTTTCGTTTGGAACACATTTTCCTTTAAATTGACATGCTTCTACAAAATGGTTTGCTTTTGTGAAATTGGCATTTTCTGATGGAAAATAGTTCTATCAGAAAATTTCTGACCATCTCTAGTTCCTTCCAGTGCTGCAATAGATATAACAATTAATAGACTTATGTCTTTATCTTCTCATTGTCAATTTGGTTATGTGATATAGAAGTCTGTAGAAAATTATGGCAACGTATAACACATAGTTTATGGCAGTGTATTGTAAGGTATTGATCTGACTGGTCTGTAGTTTGACTGGCTGATTTCTCTCTGGGTACATCCACACTGCAATTAAAACACAGTGGCTGGTCAGTGGCAGCTGACTGTGGCTCGCAGGGCTCAGGCTAAGGAGCTGTTTAATTGCTGTGTAGACATTTGGGCATGGGCTTGAGCCTGGGCTCTGGGAAGCTGCAAGGTGGGAGGGTCCCAGAGCTCAGGCTGCAGCCTAAGCCCAAACGTCTACTCCACAGTTAAGCAGCCCCTTAGCCAGAGCCCGAGTCAGCTGGCACGGGCCAGCCAAAGGTGTCTAATTGCGGTGTAGACATTTTTTGTCATGAGGCTTTAGACAAGTAAACTAGGAAGCAGGAAGTGTAGTATCCATTTTATAATATAGCAATGCTGTGCCTGTTTGCAGAATCACAATTATATGGTCTGAGGATGAAAAATAACCACAATTAGATTTTACTGGAAAGTTCATATTTCTGTAATATTGTACAATTCTGAGCTATGTCATTGACCTCACTCGTGTGATAAAATTTGTTATAAAAATGGGAACTGAGACACTGGATGAAGTAGAGGCCCACTGATAAAAATGGGAGCTTTGCCATTGACTTCAGTGGGGGCAGGATTTCATCCAGTGACTAAATCCATTTTAAACAAAAATATAAAATAAAAATATAGGATGTGGCAAAAAAAAAGAGGAAGTCATTGTTAGTCAAAAACTGATGACTAATCGTGTCACCCTTTTTGTCTCTAAACATCTTAATTTCAGTTGCTTTGATCTTTCTGAGTTCTGGAGTCTAATAATTCAGAACAATTATGATTTTTATGCTGTTAAAATATAAGGAGTAAAGTATAAAGTAACAGGAGGTAGCCGTGTTAGTCTGTATCCACAAAAACAACAAGGAGTCCGGTGGCACCTTAAAGACTTATTTGGGCATAAGCTTTTGTGGGTAAAAAACCTCACTTCTTCAGAGCTTATGCCCAAATAAGTCTTTAAGGTGGCACAGGACTCCTTGTTGTTTTTACGCTGTTAAAGTAATTGTTCTCTGAAAAATGTAAAATCTTCCTCAACAAGTCATATCCTTGTGTATACTCAGAGTGATATTTGAATACTTTAGTTACAAACTAAGTTTTTCTGCTTTACTCTTATTCACACTGCACAGTCAAGGTAGTTTGGGGAGTGGGTGCTGGATTCCATTCTAGCTCACAGGTCATTACAAGAATTGTCTACTATGGTCTAACTGCAGTGTTAAATTCTGCCCTCAGTTACTCTTGTGAAATCCCTTATTCTCCAATTTCCAGCTATATACATTCATCCTGGGATCTGAGAGTCAAGCTGTGTTATTTACATCTTGTGCATCAACATTCGAAATCTAATCTCTAGACTATATTCTCAGACACATGTGCAACCCCATTGGCTAGGATGGCTGCTGCAGAGTGATGTACAGGTGTTATCACTGTATAATAATGCCATTTTAGAGGAAGAAGCCAAAGCAGAGAATGTAACCTGAGTCTCTCTCAGAATAATTATATGCAAAACAAAGTACACAGCCACACTGTTAGGCAAACTACAAAGACTATAACTACATATCCTCTTGGGTTGAATCTTCCTTTTCCCTATTAAGTGAATGATATGCCTAATGTTGCATCTTTTTGAGATTCACTGACTGAGCGCCATTCACTGGATGGCGTGACCACAGGAGTTGGGTTTCTGCAGTACTACCTTTAGCTGAGGGACAAGAATCAGAAAATTTAGTGAATTAAGCAGAATAAGCAAGTGTGGACAAACTGATGTGAAGCAATACATCCATTTTACTACTCTCACTTCCTGTATTTGTGTCCATGCTATGTTACAAATACTGCAAAAAGTATATTTTTCTCAAAAATGTCTTTTGGTTTTTAGGTCGTAAGTATGACAAGAATGGAAATTTAGACCCCTGGTGGTCCACTGAGTCTGAAGAAAAATTCAAAGAGAAGACAAAATGCATGATTAACCAGTACAATAATTATTATTGGAAGAGAGCTGGCTTAAATGTATGTAACATGCCAGTGGCTGGAGTCCCTGATAGTTTACTTATCTTTTCATGATTACCAACCTGTTGGAATGCTACAAGTGAATGGGCTATTCATAACAAATGCTTTGAGATGAATGTAGCTGGTTTTTTGTTCATGTACTATACACGAAGTGAGCACGTTTGTTTAATTTAACTTGTTTGTCATCGTATGAGCCAAAACAAATTACAACAACAGACTCTTTGTTGAGAGGGTTAAAGTTCTTCTCATAGTGAGGTCAACAGTGGAGGCAGTGTGAGTGGGTGAAGCCAAGCAGCAGGAGTAGTCCAACGGGCATGTATGTGTTAAATGCCCTCTGATGGTGGTGTCAGCACAGAACAGTGATTGGGACTGGCTAGTGGCAGCTACCATTTTTTTTAAAGAAGAAACTAATAATGGGTTTTAGATCCATTTAGCAACCCCACCCAATAAATCAGAAAATAAATTAACATTATAATGTGGAGACACAAGCTACAGCTTATTTCCCATTCAACTCTTGCTATTTTTTCCATGTACATGTGGACATGTTGCTGATCAAATGAATCAAATACTAAACAATCGTTCACAGCAACTGCAGGGTTGAAAAAAGAAACAGAAATAGAAATGAAATGTGTGTATTAGCTATCAGAAGCATGGGCTCCTCGGAATATGTGCGGGTTTAAACTGTAAGTTTCTTGAATGGAGCATAAATAGGGACCCTGGGTGTGGAATTCTGGCCCGACTGCTATAATTTGCAGAACTCCCGTTGACTTCTATGGGGCCAGGATTTTAACCTCATTTTTACAGTTAAATCCATATCCTTAAAACCCAATTTCTACTCCCTGTTTTCACATTTCAAAAGCAGAATTAACTCACCTGCTTTTGCACCTCCTCACAATAAGTTGTTAAAGATATTGTTAGTTGTTCATCAGCTGAGGGCTAATGATGATGTGCCACTGACCAATCAGCAATCCAATGGCTCAAGTTTGCAGTGCTGGATATCAGCCAATTTACAAATAAAATACCTCCAGCTGTTTGTTAAGCATCTCTGCTGCCACCATCATCACCACAAGAGAGGTATCACTTAAGACACAGAAGATGTTGTGGAGGAGCTGCTGGAACTCCCCCACTGGTTCCATGCTGATGCTATTGGCCCATCCATCAATCTTTTGCTTTCTGGAGGTCCTGACCGTGGTTAGGAGGATTTGGACCCTCCCCATCTGTGAAGTTGTAGGAACTGCTGCTAGTGGACAATCATGTCATCTACAGGACTTCACTGAGGTGGAGATATTTAGTTTTTCCTTTCCTGTGAAGCATCATATTGCACTTTAAGATAGGTTCATTTTTGTTATTTTTCAGGGCGTGCACACACACAGATAAAAATATAAAATACCTCTTTTGAAACATTGGAATGTAAAACTACTTTATTTCTTAGAATTCAGAATGATACACACAAACCCACGCACAGAGAGACAAAGCAGGCTGCTCCCTAAGGCAGAGGCACAACTCTCCCAACTTTGTTCTAGGCTAGCTTTTTCCTGACTAACTGCTGCTCCCAGATTACACACTTCCGTACAGAGTCCCCAAGCATGCAAGCAGGATCAGGAAACGCTTTCCCCCCACTCATAAGGTGAAAGTTTGCAATTCCAACACAGTCTTCTATACACCACAATTTTGAACACCTTTTTGTGGGGAGGGGGAGGGAAATCTCAGGTTTTTTCCTCTTTTTTGGAGCTTCTGTTTGAAAGGATGGACATCCAAAGAACTCTTTCTTTCCTATATATTTTACATCTTTAGCACTGATACGTTATGCAGTTTATCAATATGGGATCAGTTTACTTTTATCAGGTATCTTTTCCTCCCCAACTCCTTTTTCAATTTGAAATGAAAAGGTCTCCAAAAAGGTGCTTAATGAAAGAAGTAGATATGGAAATAGATATAGTTTCAGACTTTGCCAACACCAAAGAGCTCTGGAGTTAAGACATTCTCTTGTTCTCCCATCACTATCCCTTTTAGCCACAGCAGTTTTAGCGATCTGATACAGAATCCATTGAAGTCAATGGAAAGACTCCCATTCTCTCCAAAGGCCTTTGAGTAGACCATTGTGCCACTGATAATTTGTCCTGTCCTAAATTTCAAACTGTTGCTTCATACCATGTTATCAGCTGTTGGTTTGGAATCATATTTTAATTAATTTGATTCTAAACTTGATCCTGTGGTTCTTAACATGCCTATTTTAGTATAAAGAGTTGGAGGAAAAAAACTAATGAATTACCAGTACAATCTGATAACTCAAAAACCCTTATAGGTCTGGTGATAATAGATAGTGCTCTACTCCACAGAAAACGAGAGGTTCTTTCAAATGATATTAAATATTGTAATATCAGGATATTGGGTTTATCAGCATTTTGATGACACCGATTTTTGTAACATGATTTTTTTTATGGTTGCTGGAAGCAATATTAGAAAAAAGAACTTGAACCTTCTTTCTAGATTAGTAAAAAGCATTTTGTACACTACCCTTTTCAATTCTCTCCTTGACATCTACTTTTAATTCTACTGTTTTATGTTATACTTTGATAGTTACTGTCACTCCAGTAGTAGATAGAGAAAGTTATGTGGAGAAATAAATGTAATTTGTCAAATAAGAAGAAAACTTTGCAAATTTCCAGATCTAACTAGAGTAGCACACACATGGATGGAAAAAAATATTGATACTCAAATCAAATTTCACAGACCAGATTCTCAGATGCATTGTTTCTGCTTCATGAGTTCTAAACTTGGATCTAACCCTAGAGCCAGAGTAACTGGCCCCAGGAGAATACAGAGATGGTATGAGTATAGGTTTGATTTTTCGCATTGGAAAGCAATTTTCTTCATCAGAGCTATTCATTTACACTAGCTGAGGATCTGGCATATAATCTGTTTGATTTTTTCCTATCTGTATATATAGGCTGGCCTTGAAATGCAGTTTAGAAACAGATCAAATGAATTATGTTCTTCCTTTCTGCAAGGTAAAAGGGAAGAGGACTTTGGCAGAAAACATTGCAGACAATGGAGGTGTGCGAGAGGCTTTCAGGGTAGGTGTAAGATTCCCAGTGGTATGCAAGAGCATGCGTACCAACCTCAGGGAGCAGACTGTTAAAAACCAAGGCACAATCCCCTAATTGCTTGTGAGTTCTAAACTTGGATCTCACTAACCAACTGCACCAAGTGCAAGCTTCTCAGGCACTTTAACAGCTTTAACATGGAGTCACAGACCATCCCCTTGGATACTCCGGTCTGTCTCATTAGCCAGGTGAGCGTCTCTCTGTGACAGATGGCCTCTTACACCAAGAATCACAGCCAAATGCAGGTTAATTCTAATCCCAAAGAGCCAGTCACTTACCCCAGGTCAATTGCACTTTGGGTTTCACACCAAGACAATGCTTGTAACCAATCCTACAGTAAACTATCTGAAGATTAATTAAGGGAAAGGGAAAATAGGGAATTATTTACAAGGTTAAAGCAAGCAACATAGACACATGAATTATTACAGTCTTAGATTTCAAAAGATAATATAGGCTGCTATAGTCAGCAAGCTCTATTTGACCTTTAGGGGTAACCCCAGGTTAAGCAGCTGAGGATCTTTTGCTTATGCGCAGAAACACCTTCCATCCCCTAACCACAAGTCTAAGCAACATAGAGATATCTAGTTCCTTTTTGTTGTTGTTGTTTTTAATTCCCCTCCTGCCATGTGCTCTGAGCTGAAAAACTCAGCTGATGGGAGGAGTCCACTTACATGACTCATCTTCTCGGGGCCAGAACAACAATAAGAATCTTTGGTCCTTTTGCTGGCAACTCCTCAGTCCAGATGTGGGGAGTTTCCAGTTGTAAAACCCACCCAATCTAGTATCAATGGGCCTCCTCTTTCTGGAGGGGCATAACCATTTCTATAGAAGAGCAGGTCTTCAAACTAATTAATGTCCCTCTCCTGTGGCAATTCATACAGTCCCAGAGGCTCACCATAACCACTCACATATTACATTACAATATGGAACACAGATATTACAAGTAAGATTAATGCATTCAGCAATTCACAAGCATTTGATAGAGGCTAAACACTCTTATAATTTGAACACCTGTTTTATCAGTATTAATCCACAAGTGATCCAGACAAATTCCAGCTATGTATCGGTTAGTGTCCAGTTGAGACATGGGGACCTTGGCATGAGCTGGCACCTGGCATGCCAGTGTCAGAGTGGGCGGTTGTTTTATTTCTTTGTGCTTTGGGGAAAAAAAATTGAAACACAGTATTGTAAAAACTGCTGTTGAGCTCGGTATCTACTGAACAGTACTCACTGTACCTCTCTAATCAGGCCTATAGGAAATGGATTGAAGAAAAGAGGCAGGGAGAAGAGGAGGCTTTGTTACCAGGCATTGAATTCACCCACAATCAGCTCTTCTTTCTCAGTTACGCTCATGTGAGTACTAGAAAATGCATTTTCAAGTTGATGTATCCACTAGGTTGCTCTACAATCTGCTTGGTTTAAAAATAACACCCCCACCCTCCCCAACCTTTTCTCCAAAACAAGAGATTTTAATGGGTTGAATAAAGACTCCTTTTTCTAAACTTACAATTTTTTTTTCTCCTTCTCCCACTGTATCCTCTCAAGGATCTCACTCATCTCATCCCCAAACTTTTATGTCCCCTTTTTCTTTGCAACTTACTGGCTCCTCTACCTCTCCCACTGAAATGATTCCAGCTCTTGAATGTAGTTGTCACGACAGCCATATCCCTCTCTCTTGTAAACCTCTTCCTCTCAATAGCCTTCAAGCCTTCATCCTCTCTGCCAACTTTTCAATCACTTCCCCTTCAGTTTCCCACCTGAATAGGACTTTGTAGGGTTTCAGAGGTTTGACAGTCTGACTTCTGGAGCCTCAGACTACTGTAGTAAATGCAATGGGTCTTAAGCCTGGTATATTGGGCATGTGTTCAGTGACACCAAGCAATGGAAGAGAGAGAAATCTTGGAAAGTTTGTTCACTTTGTCTGCTGTACATTAAGATTGCCTTCTGGTGCCCTTTGTATATTCAGCGTGCTTTTAGAAAAGAGGCATCGGTATGGACATTAAATATCCTTGAATTCATCTTATTTCATACAAAGGATTAGGTGCTCGACCAACTCACAAGGTCTGTTAGGGTGTACTGGGTATAATAGAGAAGGGGATAATTCAGTATTTGTCTATATTGTCCATAACCCCCTTTTTGGTCACTCATAATTGGGTCAGATATTACCTTAAGAGTTGAAAATTGAGGGGCATTAAAAGAAACTTGGAAAATACATCAGGAATCAGTGTTGAAAATAATGAAGTAATGTGTTAAGTAATATCTACAGTTGCTAGGACAAGAAACATCATGATATCACATCTTTAATATACACTTTAGAGGTTTAAAACCAAGAAGATTCACAGTGGTTAAAAGGGAGGAGAAAGAGAGTTCCAGATGGTGCAGCACAAGACAAGAGGCGACCCTCAATTACAGTGACTCTCAAGGGAAAGGACAATCAAGGAAGTTAGGATTAGATGAGCAGATGGGGAGCAGCAATGGTTAGAGACTTGAATCCCTGGAGAGTGTTTGAAAATCAGAGTTGTTTTAAATTAGATACAGAGAAGACTAGGAAGCCAGTGGAGGTGAAGGAAAATGGGTGTGGTATTGTTCCTGCCCATCTCATGTATATTATAGTAATACATGTAGCAGGGTCAGCTACATTTTGAAAAATGTGTTCCCCAAATAATGTACATGTTTGTCTTTTCTTCGTTAGGTGAGATGCAATTCCTTTAGACCAGAGTCAGCAAGAGAGCAAATCTATACTGGAGTTCACAGCCCTCCTCAATTCAGGTAGAGTAAATAATATATCTGTTTAAGGTACACAGCCGTAACTAGGGCGGGGCAAGAGGGGCAACTGCCCAGGGTGAAGAGCTGGTGGGGGCGCAAAAATGGGGCAGAGCAGGATCAGGCCCAGCTGCGGCAGCCCCCCACCCCACAGAATTGAGCCCAGCAGTGTTGGCCGGAGTCCATGGGCATAGTTGGGGGCGCCGGGGGCATTGCCCCCCCAAACAGAGGCCCAGGTTGGAAGTGGAGGAGGTGGTATGGAGCTGCTTCTCCTGCTGAGTGCTCGTGCCTCTGCAGCTGGACACCGCCTCCTGGGTCCTAGTGCCAGTGGTCTTCCCCGTCTACATTTGGTGGCTGCTCTATATGGCCACCATCCTGTTTTCTGTACAATGGTAAGTGCACACGGGGGGCATATTGGGGAAAGGGGATGAGGTCGGGGAAAGAGTGGGGAAGGAAGGGGATGGGATAGTGCAGAGGACAGTGGGGAAGGGGAATGAGATGAGGAAGAGAAAGGAATAGGGAATGGGCAGGGGGGTGGGGATGTGGGAGTGGTGGGAGGGGGCTGGGGCTAGGGGATGGTATGGGGAAGGGAAGAGGATAGGGGAATGGGCGGTGGGAAGCAGGAGCCCCACACGCAGCATCCCCTTGGCAGCAGCTGGGACTCCCCTGTTAAGCCAGCCAATCCCTCCCCAGAACTGGCAGCCCACCTTCAGTGGGTACCCTTGCCACAAGTACCCCCTCCAGCGCCCCCCAAATACCCTCTCCAGCTCCTTCCCCCACCCCCAGCAGTGTCCTTTATTTGGGAACTTGAAATATGGTAACCCTAGGGGCCGCTCCATTCTCACAGGCTTGGTTTCTGGAGCTGGCGGGAGCAAGTCCGTCCTGCCAGCAGCCACCTGTCCCCCAATGGTTGGGGTGGGCACCGGGCTTACATGGCTGAGCTCAGACCTCGGGCTGCGTGACCGCGAGCCCGGCCGCCAGAAGCAGCTGGCTCAGGGAGCAGGGCAGAGAGGGTTGCCGGGCAGCTAACCAGAGCGCCGGCTCTCACAGCATGGAGAGCCAGGGGCCCAAGCAGTCCAGGTGGCTCCCAATAGCTTTTGAGCTGCCAGCTCCTGGCAGGAGGCAGTGGTTTTCAACCTGTGGGGCACATTGCCCTAGGGAGGTGCACCCCACAGTGTGAAAATCTCTGTGCTAAATGGGAGGCAGAAATCTGGGGAGACACATGAGCCCGTGTGCTACCCCCCCCCCCCCCCCACCCTCCACACATCACTTCTAGGAGGCTGGAACAATTTTTATAGTGGGGATGCTGCAGATGGAAACTGTGAGAACCATGTATTTGGTGTTTGTTATTACTACTTCAAGCCAGGGGGTACAGCAGCACCCCCAGCATCCTGCACCACTGGTGCAACTATGATTGTTTGCCCTGACACTAAATGCTTAGTTACGACTCTGCTAAGAGACAATATAGTGTCTAAGTGCAGAAATACAGGACATTGAAAGAGGTAAAGGAATCAATACAAAAGTGGGCGCTGCTCTCATTGTTCTAGCATTTATTTATTTGTACTTGAATATTTTTATTATCTCCACTTCTGTTATTGGGGATAGGCGTCTGCAAAAATGTGGGTTTTGCACCAGTCTTGGAAAGTGGTCAGACTAGATCTTCTTCTGATCTCTTTTGGGGGGTGTTCCATAGTCCAGGCCTAGAATCTAAAACAGCTTGTTTGCCTCTGGTCTCTGTGAATCTCAGGTTGCTCATGGAAACTTTCCATGTCCCTGAGGACCACAGTGGTTTTGGGCAAAAGCATTCTCAGCTGATGTTATCAGGTTATGGAACAAACTTCCAGAGAAGAGTAGGTGAATCCAGAATCTGACCATCTTCAGGATATGCTGAAAAGCCTTCCCCTTCAAAAGGCATCTTTTTACCATAAGACTGGCACTCAACAGTGACATTCCTGTGAAATTAATAAAATCTGACAAATCAAAACCAACAACCCTACCTCAAGCAGTGGTTTTACCTCAAGAAGGGAGAAGTCCCAGAGATTCCACTAGGGACTTAGTTATTGCTATCAATTTTACATGGAAGGTCTCAGATACTGTGGTGAGGGATGGCAATATAAAACCCTATGGATACATGATTTCATCCTTGAATAGTCTTTCCTCACTATGTACTATTTGCCATTAGTTCTATTTGTTAACTGTAACTAAATTTTCAATAATTAGCAGTGGCTGTTCATTTGCAATAGCCGTGTCTCTAAGTGGCTGATACTGCAAGCAGAACTTGAAGTGACTTCAAAGTTTCTAAATGCAGGCCCTGAATATGTATCTGATATCTTAATGTTCACTGATGTTTTATTTGCAGCCTAATAGTATATTGTAGTTCTCCCCAAAAAACTGACCTTTAGGCATTTTTTGCACTGCAAGTATCCCTACCAGCAGAAAGTCCAATCAGTGTGATGGGAATTTCTTTTCCACCACACTGAGCTACATTGAAAGCCTGATTGTATGCAATGGAGAAAAAGTGCTATTTCACTGCAGACCCAAGATGAAAGAGACACATGATTAATTGCTTAGTAGATACATTTCTGCCTTTAGCCCAGACTTTCGCTTATTTTAGTACCATTTCAAACTTCACATTAGTAAGCATTAAGAGGCTAAAAAATACTAGGAGTAAACAAAATGTAGTTTTAGCAATGGTAAAATAATCCTAGCTGACATCATGAAATAAGGGAGGTCAGGAAAGAGAAGTCAAGAACTATGTGCATAGAGAGAGGGAACTATTGTCTCAACTGGAGGTGGTCTCTTCAGGTTGGAATGTAGACATTGCCAGGACAGTGTAAGGGAGTCTGTACTCCTGTTTTCTGTGCAGCACTTGCAGGGCCAGCCCACAACATTTTGGCACCTGAGGCGGGGAGCTCAAATGACACCCTTATACCCCCTCGCTTGGGCCAAAATTTTGAAAGGTCTCAATTCTGCCTTCTTCCTGTTCTACTCCTCTCATGGTACTGCTCTGCTACCTACCCCAATAAAGGAGAACTAACAACTTAAAATGCCTTGTTCAAAAATTTTAAGTAACACTTAACTTTCAAACACCTGAACAGCAAATGTAACTTTTCTTGTCTGTATAGTAAACACTGGCATTTCTATCTGTTAGAATAATCAAAGTGGTGCTTTCTGTGCCTTCTTGGTTGCAAATATTTGAACTGCTTCCTGAAGGTCCACAGTCTGGGCCAGCTCATGCTCTATTGAGATGGTTGCAAGGCTGACCAGCCTCTCCCATGTCATTGTGGAGCATAGATGTGTTTTTATTAACTTCAGCTTGGAGAAGCTGCGTTCTCCCCTGGCAATTGTTACAAGAAGTATTAGAAGTATGCGCAGAGCAACAAAAGCATTTGGAAAGAGGGTGATCATCTTATTTGTGCACATATATCCCAGAACAGCCTTTGGAGTTGATCCTGCTGAAATGTACCTTGAAAGGGCTTTCAGTTCATCACCTAAATCACTTGAATCAATATCGCACATGTCATCATGTATCAACATTGTCTCTAGTGCCCTGCATTGCTGGTGAGGGTCTTCTTTGGGTATAGTGAGGAGTTTTGAAATATCATACAACATCTCAAATATACCGCTGTGTTCCTTGAGCTGCATGAAACGTTTTTCAACTGCCTGTATTGCACAATCTAGCACCTGGTTAAAGAATTCAACTTTGAATTGTTGTTTGGGGTCTCTTATGGGATTATCCCGTGCCTCGTAATCAAAATGTCTTCTTCGGTGATTCTTGTATTCTTGAATGGGTGGGAAAATAGCTTCAGTGTGAAGTTCCTCTGCCAACTTCTGTGCACTCTTCAGAATGTTTTGAAATCCCTCGTCTGACCGTTAAGACTGTAGGTATGACTTTGCTTTGTCCAGTTGTTCCATTGCTCCAGATATATCAAGGTCAACACCTTGGAGTCTCTTGCTTACAACATTTATTTCAAACGGTGTGTCATGCCACAACACTAAGCCACACAGAAATTTGAAGTTATATATGTTTCTAGTGATTCCATTTCCCTCTGCTACTGTTCTCCCATGAACAGTTCCTGTCATAGCATTATCCTCCATAATGGCAACTATCTATCTTCCCAATTTGGTGTTTGATAGGCTTTATCGCCTCCACTTGACTTTCCCATCATGTGGCACTCAGTGGTTTCAGTGTCAAAGAGGATGTTCCCAGATGCTGCTTCAAAATTTGCCATCGATGAGTTGATGCAGAGAAAAATACATAAATGCTTTGAATTACATTTAAAAATTCAGCAGCCTCACTAGAAGCTGATGCTGCATCACTGACCACCAATGAATGAGAACTGCATGGGACAAATAAAGCTCGAGGGTTTAACTCTCGGATCCGTGTCTGCACTCCTGTGTTCTTTCCTCTCATGTTGGCACCATTATCATACCCCTGACCTCTCATGTCAGCTATCGCAATTCCCGTAACTTCCAACTTTTTAAGAAGCACATTTGTAATACCAGCTCCTGTAGTATCATCAATGTCAATAAATTCTAGAAAATGCTCTCTGTCAGTCACCATTGCAGGGACATTTTCACTAGGTTCTGTTGTTGTTACAAAATGCACCATTAAAGTCATTTGTTCCATATGGCTGATGTCAGGTGTGCAGTCAAGAATAACAGAGTAATATCTTGCTGACTTCAGATCTGCCACAATCTTCTGTTTGGCTTTTGTTGCCAATAACTGTATGATCTCATTTTGAATTGTTTTTCCAAGGTAGTGGTGTGTGTACATTTCTTGGGTAGTGACTCTTCTTAGATGCTCCTGGAGTACAGCATCAAACTCAGCCATCAGCTCCACAATTTTAAGGAAGTTTCCATTGTTTGTGACATACAGATGATCGAAGTGCCACGCATTGCTAGGTTTTGGATAGCAAGCATTCTCACAATGAGCCTTTTCAGAACATTTTGCTAGTAAAGAGACTCTGATGCAATCTTCTCTTGATGCTGATCATCTATGGTGGCCTTTAACCTTAGTCTCATCTCAAGCTCTTTCCACCTATGGAATGCTCTCTGCTGATTTGCTGCCTTCTCATGGCATGCCAGATTTCTAGCCAGATTTTTCCAGTCCTTTGTTCCTGTAGAACCCAATGTGGCTGGAACATTAGACTGGAAGAGTTTGCAACAAAAACAGTATGCAGCATTCTGGGTTTTTGAATGCATAAGCCATGGCCTCTCCACTTTGTCACCATTGGGGATTTCACACCAGTAATGTGTTGGATGGAAACTTCTATTTTCATTGTCTTTGGGGAACATGATGTTTTTCACTTGCTATGGCCCATGCAGGACAAGGAAGTCCCTCAGGCTACTGCTCAAGTGGGTCCACTGTCCTGGATCATCTAGACTTAAGGAACTAAACACAGCAGCAGCTGTTTCTTGTGCCTCCACCGCACTTTTCTCTGATCTACACTTTTCTTCAGGAATGTGCATGGTTACATCCATTTGAGATGGAGATATGGATGCTGCAGTAGCTGTCAGGTCACCTGCACTCCGACTACCTGGAAGATCAGGCATCTCCTCACCACTCACATCCTCACTGGGGCCAGAAGGCTCACCGTGAACATTCGTGTCTATGTATCTCAGGAGAGCTCCTTCCTGCTTAGATAGAAAAGCTTCCTTTGCTTTCTTTCTTTTTCTGAATGCTGCCCCAGAGGGGCATTTTCTTCTTTCACTCGTGACTGCTGTTCTGTGCCAGCTATAGTGGTTCTCAACACTCAATTGAAGGGGACAAATAAGCAGGCTGGTAGCAGGGTCTGAGTGAGGGAAGATATCAGCGTCTTAAGGGCCTAACTGGCTCCTACTACTTCAGTTGACTGCCTGTTCTCCTCAAGTGGGTTCAGGGAAGCAGCAGGAAACAGGAAGCTCCCTGAGAAGCTGGTGTTAATCAGTCCAGGCTCCTAGGGGTGCTAGGGAGGTACATAAGAGGCTCCTTCTCCTCTCTCTTCCTGCAGCTCCTGCTGCTTTCTGTTATTCCCTCTCACCTTTTCTCCTGCCTGCCTGTGACATGCAAATTTGTGAAACGTTCCATATTGCTATGTCTCTTGTGCCTTCCTTCCTCTAGCACAGCACTGTGCATCTAGAGCAGAGAGAATACATTTGCACCAGAAGCAGACACAATTTTCTACACTCTGGGTCCTAGTGGCATGCCCCCCTCCCCCCAAGTCTGGCACCTGAGGCGGCTGCCTCAGTTCGCCTCATGGTAAGGCCAGCCCTGTGCGCTTGTTTGTTGAGTGACAAAAGACAAATTACATTCCATTAGCCTGTTAATCTGGCACCTTGTCTGAATGGTATGAGCTAGATTTGGATACCCTTACTCTGTAAAATAGCATTTTATTCTACAAAATCCCACTGACTTCACTGGAGTTTCTTGCAGAGTGAGGTCCTTCTCAATGCTTTGGGTAAAACAATGTTGGCCCTATGTTAATTTAGAGGAAAACTTTCCCTGAAATTCAAAACTTTTCCAATGCTTGAGAATAAAGAGAACAGAAAATGTAACTTCCACAAATAGAAACAAATCTGAAACTTTAAAGTTCAGCAGAATTCTGCAGGATCTGGGATGTATAATTTCAAATAACTCAGATGTTGTGTTTTGTTTCTTTCTTTAGAGTTATTGGTGCAATGAGCAACTTCGAGGAGTTCCGTAAAGCTTTCAATTGCCCAGTAAATTCAATCATGAATAGAGGTTCAGAATCCTGTCGGCTATGGTAGATGGTCTTTTTAAATCCGGTGCCAAGAGAGGGTTTTTTTATATCTATATATATAAACTGCTGTTTCTGAACTCTAACCCACTGCTACAGCTTCAGAGCAACATTCAGCAATATAGAGAGGTTTTATTTTTTTAATGCATCTTCATCATCTGGCCGGGTGACCTGCACAGATCTAATCATTGTCTGTTTATGGTTTGGAAGCTTTAAAAATTGGACAAGAGAAAGGAGAGGATTCAGGAAAAAAATTGACACTCCATGATTGGATTGCTGTTGATGGATTGCTGCCGTTACTCATTTTACTTCCTGATTTATAGTTTAGCAAGAGCAAAATGGTAGAATCCAATTTTAATCTATTGCTTTGCAGGAGGGCTTAGCAAAATGTTCCCATACAAAATTCAGTCCTTCCAGATTTCTTTAGTTCATGAGAACTGTTACGTAGCCAGCGCTGATCTCCTGTGCAATACAGCATTTTGATAACATGCATTGTCATTGCACAGCATGCCATAAATGATTTTGCATGATGTTAAGACACTAGATCTTATATACATTCAATTTAAGAAGTCAGATCAATGCCTGAGGTTGGAGTAGCTACTCATTGTTTCCATCCACATTGACTAAACACAAAGATTACTTGTCAAATCCTGGGTGTTCTTCATGAGTGCCTTAATACAGATGCTCCCCGACTTACGCAAGCGTTCCATTCTGGAATGCATTGCATAACTCGAATTTTGCGTTAGTCGGGAATGTATACCTGACAGTTAACACCCCCCCCCAAACCTATTTGTAGCTTCTGGAACTTTTCCCGTAAGTCGGGTTTGCGTAACCTGGAGGGCGTCTGTAGCACTGTATGGCGAAAATCTATGAGTAGAAATGAGGCTAGGTCAGGGAATCCCTGTCATTGGGAAACACTAGAATAACTGCATTATTATGTGTAGTCTTGATTCCTGTTCCTAACAGGCACACATTTACACACATGGGTGTATTTCACTCTTGTATACAGGGCCTGAACAAGGAGGCTGCACCATTCACATCTCATGAAAGCCCCAAGCACTACCTAAGTCCTACTTGAGCCCCATGGGCTAGGGTTTAAAGAGATGTATGTGGTGCACATGTAACACCGAGAGACCCCGGTCGTTGGCGGGCGGGATCGAACGTGGGGCCTCTGGAGCTTAGTGCAGGAGTCTCTACCACATGAGGTAACAGCCATATAGCATTTAGCTAAGGCTGTAGCAGACTCCTTAATCTCTCTCTAAGTGGTCTCGGTGCCACTAGATGGGACAGAACACCACACCCAGAAGGTGTGTGGGTTACACACAGACTTGTGCTCAGTACCAGCGCTAGGCATAAGTGGACTAAGCAATTGCTCAGGGCTTCAAGCAGCTCAAGAGGGCCCCCTATTCACTTTAGTAGTATGTGTGGTGTGTTTGTGTGAGGGGCAAAATATTCCTGCTTAGGGCCCCCAGCGGGCTATCACTGCTTCTGCTTGTACTGGCCCTCTGCACAGGGGTGAAATCCACCTGTATCCATTAGGAAAGGGGGAGATGTGACTCAAGAACTTAGCATCTACAATGTTTGGCCTGTTTGCCTCAAAGAGATATTCAGATGCAGTCAACTTTCCAGATGCGGTATGTAATCAGGCAATTAAGTTCTTCATCTGATTTCCACTGATGTTCATAAAAGCATGTTTTCTATTGTGTAAGCTATATTATGTAGTAGTTAGGAAAGAAAAGCAAACAAAAATAACCTCTTGCCCAAGGAAATATATAGAGGTGGGGTTTAGGTATACTGTACAGGGCTTACTTTCACATTGATAGAAGTTTTACTGTAGTCGTTTAAAAAAAAAATCTTCCCCTTTAAATGGTTTGGCTTTTTAAAAATATTATCAGTATAAAAACAAGGAGTAGAGGTTACTGAGTAAGGCTGATTTAAATTTTTCCAGCAAAACTGGCTTTAGTCAAAAATCCAATTTTCTATCGAATAAAATTTTTCATTACAGTTGTCTTGTTTTCTGTGTCTCTCATGAAGGGAGGTGATACACTGGGGAAATGTAGTCTGCTCACGAAGCCTAGCCTATAGAGGAGAATGGGGGCATGAGGGACCTGAACTACATCTCCCATGTGGCACTGCAACAGCATTTCTGAATCAAAATAATTTTTTTGAATAAAATATTTCACTAAAAAGTCAATTTTCTTCAGGAAGAAAAAAACATTTGCCAACTACCTCTGAATTCCTTGCCACTGAAGTGTACAGTAGTAATTTTTTTCCTGAAGTTATTTGCCAAAGATGTCATTAAGATGGCCAGTATTTCTTATAGGGCCTTTAATTGCAGAAACCAGGACTCTTTGTTTGAGTAAGTCCTATTGAATTACATGGAACTACATGCATGATAGAGTTGCTGTTAAGTTACTGGTTTTAGTAAATTGACTATTGAATACATTCATGCTCAGGACACGAATATTGACATTATTTAGGTTCACTTTGAATAAGCAGCTTAAAGTTCAGGGGTGAAATCTTGGCCCCATTGAAATCGGTAGGAGTTTTTACACTTACATAAATGGGACCAGGCTTATCTCTAGAGTATGCAAAAACAGTTTTGCAACAGTCGGTTTTCTTTGCTGCTAGGGAGTCTGGTAAATTTCTTTTGTTTGCCTAATGCTCACAGGAAAGCAGAACAAAATAATTAAACGCATTCTTAGACATATGTTAACCAAAGATAATTAAAATCATAATAATGCCTCATGAAGTCTCTTCTCACTACCACTATCTCAGTAGTGCCTTTTATAGCTCTGATCTGCTTTCCTATTGTGCCTGTGTATCACCAGTGTCTTGCTATAACAAGTGTAATATTGTCAGTCCACCAACTATGTCTATCTTGCTAAATGACTTTATCAAAAACATTTAGTTCCTGCAGCTTCTAAATTGCACTTCTGGGTAAGTTTTCGGAGAATATTGAAAAAATCAGTGTATTTCTCCTACCAACAGATGATGTTATACTTTCCAGTGCCGGGAAGGTTGGAAAAGGTCCCATTAGTGTTCTTTTCACTTTAAATGAATAACATTGTTAATATGTTTGTTCAGCCAACGTTCAAATGTTAGGCTCCAGGTCAAGATAAATGGAAAAAAATTGCTATGTACAATGCACATGCAGAATGTTTTGTAATGTGTGAATTTGAAGAGATTTTCTTTTGTTCCATGAAAAACAAAAACAAACATTTTTTTTTGCTAGTGCACATTTGGGCTCTGATCTTTGAAAAGAATTAGTCCCTGATCTTGCAAAGACTTGTGCACACCTTAAATTTTACACACTATGAGTAGTTCTATTGATCTCACTGGGATTACTCAGTGTGCAAAGTGGTGCATGTGCATAAGCCTTTGCAGGAGCAGGGTCTTACGTGCACGAGTAGCATCACGCATGAGTAGTCCCAGTGAAGACACAGTTGTACTAATCACCCATGTAAAGTTACTCCGGTGTATAAGTGATTGCACTCTGAGCTGGAGTAGAGAAAGGTTGGTTAGTTTAAACCCAGCACCTATACAAATACCATCTTTCACCTTGTGTAGGTGAACTTTTACATTCTAAAATTAGGAATAAAATGTATATGCTAAATATCTGATTTATAAACTATTTAGAAAGTTATGTATAATTTTTCATGAAGTATTGTTCAACTGGTCACACACATCAAGGGTATATTATATATTACATTACTGTGAAATATATAATTATCTCAAAAGAAATAAATGACTCAAGGGCAGAGCCACTGACTTAAAAAGCCTTTTCTGATTATGTTTTTTCATTTTGCTGGTCAGTCTATTGTATTACCTGTTTTAAGTGCAATCAATCAATAAAAAAGCCATATTGATTAAGAATTTTCCTGTGTGTGCTTTATGGCCAAAGGTGTTTAGGATCTGGCTGTTTTCAATGATAAAATGTCATATTTTTTGCAGTCAAAAGAGAATAGTTAAATTGCAATAAAAATATAATGTATGTTTGGAAACAGATTGCTGAGTATAGTCTGTGAGCTTGTGGTGAGCAGGTCACCTTTCAATGGATCTCTGCACACACACCAGGATGTGCACCACCAGATATTGATATAGGATTAGGGCCCTTACAGTTGACAAACTGCTTGATTTGCTGAGCTTCCAAGAGCTAGGAACATCCCTCCCGGTGCAAACCTCTGATTAAAAATGCCTTGAGCAATCCACTGCTTATCTGATATGGTAGGAGCCTGCTTCAGTAATCAGATAATTTTATCACATTTTAAATTTGATATATATAGATATATATTAAAAAAAAAACAACAGAATGAGAGATTCCCAAGCGATTCTGCCAACACAGCACCATGTTTTATTAATTGTATCAAAGCTGGCAGTTGAAAAGAATCGAGGTAATCCGTTACAGTAATCTGATCACAGAAACAGTTATGGTAGAATATTCATCATCCATAAGCAGTGCCGGCAGGAAGACCATTATTTGGATTTTTTTTATTAGAATATATATTTTTAGATAGCAATTGGTTTAAGGTTCATGAAGACAGGCTTCAGAAAATATGATGTGGAAATTCAGCAGGTCCCTAGCTGCTTTTTGAACTGATATTTTGGACAGGCAGGGAGTAAAAAAAGTCAGAAAGGAAAAGTTTCAAAAGTGTTTTTAAGGCATATTTTTACCCCAAATTTTAGGTTAGTAACCAGCCTCCTTCTATATGAAACGACGATGATGGTTAATATTGGGTGGTCTGTGATCCCCGTTGGTCCAGTAAGCAGCAGAGGCTTAAATGTAGAAGCATATAATATATCCTGTCACTTGGAAGCTCTGAAAGTGCTCAAAGTAAGTGCTGAATAAAACATTTTTTTTCTTAAATGTGGAAGACAAATCAATTTACACCAGAGATTTTTTTTAAATGTTCTGTTAGACTATAATGTTGCCATTTTTTGGCCCATGTGGTTAGCCAATATTGGCACCTGGCCAGGTTAGAAGGCGAACCAAGTCAGGTATTTCTTTGGTGCAATCCTGTTTATTTACAAGGAATGCACACAAAGTCTTGTTTCCATGAACACAGTAAAAACAAACAGGGAGTAGGTTCCTTGTTTACAATTTCCAAGTCTGCGTTTCCAACAAGTCCTGTGCTCCAAGGACTTTTTTCTCTGCTCCCCCACAGGACATGCTCTCCACCACTTCTTTCCCTGTCTGCTGGTTTTCTGGTTGTGCTCTCGCTCTCTCTTACAAATACTGGGACATGCATGCAACCAATCAATCCCCCAGCCCTTGCCTTGGCAGTCAGTCCACATGGAAGTCCCTCAGTCCACATTGCCAGCATCTCAGACCCTGGCTCCTGTCTATGCTATCGATGGTGGCTTCTATTTTTTCATCTATCACCCTGTAAAAGGGCATTTAATCCTTCCTTCCATGTTGCCTGAATGCAGGGTGCTTAATATGCCTATCAACTTTAACCATATTTGTCATTCATGATAGCCATTAAAAGCTTCCTGCATATAAATACTGTCATTAATTTCCCACATCAAAACCAAAGACATAAGAGTAACAGACAGTTTATTGACCACATTCCAGATTACTGCACAAAAATTAACCGAACTGTGGCACTCAGTAAGACTTGTAATGTACATAGTTTGCTGTTAGGGAGTCTGGTAAATTTAAACTAAATAGCATCAGAGACAATATTGGAAACTATATAATTTAAATTAAATCCTTCACTTCCCTCAGGCGTGTCCTAGCATAACTCATTTATGATGACATAATTGAAACCTCTGCTCCTTATGAAAAAAGTTTATATTGTAGATGACTATAGTATTGACTATTTTGCTTGACTTGAGGTTTTGAAACTGAATATTTGAGCACACAAAGTCACTGGGTGAAGAATTCCTCCAAAGCTGAGAAGCACTCCCATCTGAACATTTAGAATTCGGTATGGATATTAATATGGGAGCATGATACAACAACAGTTTAGTAAGATTAGCACATGATGGAGTGATACATTACTAGAATGTGTAGGCAATGTTCAGTTAGAATACAAGAGATAGCCATTGATGTGTCACAGGAACAATCTTACAGCCTTAACTACCATTTGAAGTTACTACCATAACAATGGCTACATACCGCAAGCTGATGCACACATGACTGAGATTAGAATGAGTTGCTTAGACTATGGGTGGAAATTTTAAAGGTACTTAGTGGAGTTAGGTGTTCAACTTCTACTTGTAATAGGATTCAGGGACCCCACCTCCTTAGATGCTTGTGAAAATCCTATCCTAGCTCTACAGTATGGGTGGGATTTTCAAAGGGACTCAGCACTGACCTAGCTTTGCTCCCACAGAATTAAGTGGGAGGTTTATCACTCTTTGAGGATAGCAATGTTAGCCACCCTAGGCGTTCCCTTACAAATACCTGGGCATGAATCCATCAGGGATATTCCAACTGATCCAGAATGATGCAAAAAGTCTCCTCAGCAACACTGGCTACTGCAAGAACATCATCCCATCCTCCCCTCTCTGCACAGGCTTCCCATAAAATACTGAGTCAAGTTAAAGGTCTTCATCTTCGAGACACTCAATGGCCTGGGCCCAGCATAGTTGAAAGATTGCCTAAAGCTCTGGGATAAAGAAAATGGTCAAAATGGAGACACTTACAATTGTTGATTTCATACCTTTAATGCTATTTTAGAGCCTAATTTATAGCCTCTCCTGTACGTTGGGAAGGGAGTTAGGTGCTCCGTACAATAACTTCCAGCAGGCAAGGTGTAGCAGGATCCATAGAACTGCTATGTTCTCTCCACCTCCTCCCCCACACAGATGATGACAAGGGGCAGTAGAGAATGATGGGGAAGTGGACTTGACTCCACTCCCCGCAACTCATGCAGTGGTTCAGCTGTGCTAGTGCATTGCTGTAGCCATGTTGGTCCCAGGATATTAGACAGACAAGCTGAGTGAGGTAATATCTTTTATTGGACCAACTTCTGTTGGCACGAGAGCAGCTATTGAGTGCTGTGCGGCTTGTCTCTCTCACCAACAGCAGTTGGGGCAATAAAATATATTACCTCCAGTGCATTGCAGCATATACAAGGCAACAGGTATAGACCCAGCATGGTTCCGGTCCCTCCCTGGAGCATGGGGAAGACTTCTGGGTAGCTCTAGAGTCATGCTGCACCACTTTGTCCCTTAGTCTGGACTAGCTGGTCTGGGCCTTAATAACTATTTTAACTATTCAACATTTAATAGAGGGAAAATATGGCATTTTCTTTTAGTTCAGCAAGGCTTTATTTTCTTACTGGTTTTGTTTTCAGTTCAGCAGCAGCCAGCAGTTTAGAAATGCAAGCACAATCATCTTTGCAAGAACAACATGTGTTGAGGCAATCAGTGTGTCTTTATCCATGCACTTATTCGGCTTTGGTTTAATAAATCTAGTAATAGGCTTCCAGAGGGAACAACGGGAAAAGAATAATTTAAAACAAAGCAGTTGAAAAGACAATGCACACACACATTGGAAAAGAGACATTCCAGTGTAGGTTTCGAGGTCTGTGCAGCTGTTTAATTCTTTACAGGATTTTAATCAACCTGATTACACTAGGAAACAAAGGAATTTTATAACAGAGCAGCAACAATCAGGCAAAAGAGAAAAAAAAATCAATGGGTGTTTTCCTGACTTAAATGCCTTTGCTTTATTTTTTTCCCCTTTCATTTTGATTTTACAAATGAGAACATCATATTAATTCATTTTAATTAAAAACCAACTATGCAGCCCTCCAGATAGAGAAGCAATTTTATTCTTTGCCCAGTATATCATTTAATCAAAGATTTCCTAAATGCTTTCAGGATTATCACTGCTGCACCATTCTGATTACCCTTGGTATAATGGCTTTCCCAGCTGCCTTGAAAAAACTGTAATTGGACATGAGCCCATCCTTTCAAGGGGGATTAGCAGCTGTGCTGCAGATACTTGTCCTTAAACTTCCAGGGCCTTATTCTCCATGCCTTGCACACTCATAGCATTTTACACTGACGTTCTGAGTTTGGGTAAGTGGCTGCTACACAAGGTGCAAGGCAGGGGAGAATGAGATCTCTTTCTCATTCAGAAAAGAACTGTGTGTGAATTGCTGCAAAGTCCTACCAGTTATGCTACCATGTAAAATTTTGCTCCATCTTACTAGAAGATGAACTCCATTAAGCACATGGGTGGTCAGGCTCCTGAGAATTGTTTTATTTACCTCAAGCACCTCTACATTATTGCAAATTAAACTGGAAACCAACAGTTCTGCTATTCAGTAGTAACAAACTCTTTTTTATCAAGTATCAGGGGGTAGCCGTGTTAGTCTGAATCTGTAAAAAGCAACAGAGGGTCCTGTGGCACCTTTAAGACTAACAGAAGTATGGGGAGCATAAGCATAAGCTTCTGTTAGTCTTAAAGGTGCCACAGGACCCTCTGTTGCTTTTTACAAACTCTTTTTTACATTTTGAGTGTGAACACCTGTGGTCTTCTCAACAAACAGGCCCGTCCTTTTCCACCAAAAGGTCCAAGTGCAAAGGGTAACAGAAAATGCTTAAAAAATTTTAAACTACATTTGCTTTATTTTTTAAAATGGCTCCAGGGAATGACAGGAAGAAGCAGTGCTGGTAATGGATCTAATTGGATGTCTGTCTAAAAACTATTCTTTGGTTCAATTACCAGATGTCATCTTGATTCAGGAATTACTGTGTGACATTCTTTTGCCTGTGTTATCCAGGAGAACAGTCTTGATAAGGCCAGAATGGACTCAGGCTCATAACAGTAGTTTCTATTGATCTCTCTCGTTCCTTATGGAGAATAATTTCAGTTATAAAATTGTAAGCACCTGAAAAAAAAGCACATTATTATACAGGATTAAGCAAGCACCTAAATGAATTAGGTGCTTAAGTCCCCTTTAAAGCCAATGAGATTTAGGCACTTCTCTCCACTTTTTTACTTTCTTGTCAGTACCATTTTAAATGGAGTGACATAAGTTTTAAAAAAATCCACAGAATTTACTTGCAGCAGTGGCTGAAGTTTACATCTGTTCAGAGGACCTGGGCAAAGCCTACACCCTACTTAAGGCCATGTGAAGCCCTCTGGGTAGGTGGAATTTAACAGGTGAATAGGCCTTATGCAGCCTAAATTTCACCCAGTGTGAGTTAGACTCAGTGCTACGTTGTTCAGAAGGAGAACTGATTCAGATTGTCATTATTTATTTAATACATTGTACCTTTACTTACTGTCTTATCCAATGGCAACTTACTGTTGTAGTCAATAGATCATATTTATTAAAGCAGGGGTCCCCAATGCGGTGCCTGCGGGTGCCAGGGTGCCTGCCAGGGCATCCATGTGCACCCGCCTTCTGGCTGCCAGACAAGCAGTGGCCAAAATGCCGCCAAGAAGCGGCAACGTCAAGAAGTGCTACCGCCGAAATGCTGCTTCACGGTGGCATTTCGGCAGCTGCTTCTCCAGCGGCCATGGTCCTCAGCGGCTAGTCGTCCGGCACCCGCCCCATGGAAAAGGTTGGGGACCACTGTATTAAAGTATACAGAGCCCACAAACTGTCCCACCCTATATTAAAAGGCACTTGCCAGTGAACCAGAAACAAACTAATGTTTGCCCTGCGTGAACAGGAAAGGCTTTGCAATATGATGCAAACTTCAAATTCAGGATTCATAGGCCATAAATGAGAGCTAGTTCCAAAGAGGGGAGGTGATGTGTCTAGCAAGAAGGAATGAAAGTTTCCAAATTCTTTTCATTTTAAAATATACCATTTCAAATTAAAAGAGACAATCAGTCAGGTCACATTTTTATTTTACCTAATTAAATATGTTATTGTATTTCTTACTAAATGAGAGGAAGGAAGGATAATGAAGGCACTTAATGGGATTTAGGTGGGTTCAGATCCTGAGTATGCCACAGAATTTCTATATGACTTTGGGCAAGTCTTTGAATATGTGCCTCAGTTTCTCCCTTTATAAGGAGGAGAATATTTCCTTTCATCTTTTGTATTTAGACTGTAAACTCTTTGGGACTCTTATGTGTTTGCTCAGCATTAAGCACTAGTGGTAAAGGCCTCTGAGCTACAGTAACAACAAAAGTATAAATAGATATGTGGAAGCAGTTTAGATTTTTTTAAATAAAAAGCTAAGTCACATCTCTGCAGTTTTTTGCCTTATAATAGTACTAGTTTTTTAATTCAAAAATGTGTTCGGAAAGTTCTTAATCTTTCATTGTTCTGAAACCAGGTAGAGGCATAAGCCTTGTTTTCCCCCTAATTTCTCTTTGCACCTAGACTCATCTACAAAGTGTTGGGGAGTAGTTTTCTGGAGAACATCGGAGCTCCAACCCCTAGATTTGAGCTCAAACATGGATTTTTCAGGCTGTCTTTCATCTTTCAAAGCTTGAATGCTTCGTACTTGACAGAAATGACAATGCTTTCCATCATCTGAATTCAACTCAGCCCATTCTGGGCAGCTTTATTAATTATGTGCTTATCTTAATACCCCAGAAAATAAGTTATCCAAATGAAAATAGTGCGCTGGTGGAATGCTGAAATACAGTAACCATCCATTCCATTTACTGGTAATTAATGTGCATCATGTGATGAAAAATAGAGAACAATAGGCAGCGTTTGAAAAAGAATTTCAGATGCACAGTAGCAGGACATAAGAACGGCCATACTGGGTCAGACCAATGGTCCATCTAACCCAGTATTCTGTCTTCTGACAGTGGCCAGTGCCAGATGCTTCAAAGCAGTGGTGCTTAACTTTATTACACAGGAGGGCCACACATACCTAAGCACAACCTTGTGTGGGACAAACAGATTCTACATATTTTAATAAGATTTAAAGTCACCTCTATTGATTTATATTTTAAGTTCAGCTTGTTTTGTATATATTTAGATAGAAACAAACTATGTACAATATTGTCTATTTACACAGTGTAAACTAAAATGATGTAAACATGATGACAAAATGCAAATGAATGGGCTGTTAGTTTATTGTGTTGAAGCAGACATAGGGCCTTATGAAATGCACTGGTGGGTGTATGGTCTGAGGGCCGTAGGTTAGGTATCCCTGCTTCAAAGGGAATGAACAGAACTGGGCAACCATCAAGTGATCCATCCTTTGTTGCCCAGTCCCAGCATCTGGAAGTCAGAGGCTTAGGGACACCCAGAGCATGAGGTTGCATTCCTGACCATCTTGGCTAAAAGCCATTGATGGAACTATCCTCCATGGACTTCTCTAATTCTTTTTTAACCCAGTTATACTTTTGGCCTTCACAAAGTCCCGATTCACAGGTTGACTGTGCATTGTGTGAAGTAGTACTTCCTTTCATTTGTTTTAAATCTGCTATCTATGAATATCATTGGGTGACCCCTGGGTTTTATGTTATGTTCTCTCCACACCATTCATAATTTATTATACAAAATATTGTATTTCTCTCTCTCCAACTTCTCCCATAAGATGAATTTTCGTAAAGCTGTTTTCTTCTGGGATTTGAAATGGTCCACAGAGGGACAACAGCTGGAACCAAAGTCTTTTCATCTGAACTTCATTTCCAAGTCCTGAAATAGTTAGACACGGTTGGCTGATTCTCCTCTGTGAATTGCTCCAGTCAGTTCTCTCTCTTCATCCCACAAACTCATGATGTGATTGATTTAACTAATTTGTTGGGACATAAGATAAAATGGAATAACCAGAATAGTGTGTCTGCTCGTGTGAAAGTGAGACCTTGTCCATCTTAGGCGAGAACTTCTTCAGCACCCCTTTGTTGTCAGTTTAGTTGCACCAGTACTGGCCGCAGTTTAGCTGTAAATAGAGTCAACAAATTGGAGTCAGCCTATAGACAAGATAAGGCTTGAGAGATGTAGGGAAAGGAAGAGGAAAAAATGTCATGAATGGTTTATAACTGTATTAGCACTTGTACACAGGATACTTTAACTTTTAGCCTTTGCTAATTCCATACAGGGATAGGGGTGATTGGACAAATTATATTTTCTTAGATCTGAACTTCAAGGCTGCTATGTATATCTCCATGGTAGGCTGAGCCAAAAGGCTGAATCTGATCACCCCTGAACTTTGCCGAAGTTCAGATCCAGGGCCAACATGGTGACTGGGACCATATCTAGAAGAAAGCCCAGGTAACTGTTTCAGACATGCACGTGTGATTCTAGGCACTGCCCATCTTTAATAGAGGCAGGTGAATAACTTTTAAAGAACAATTTATTCAGTGACACTAGTTCTCTAGAACTGTCTGGAAACAGACTTTTGAAAAATATGATTGCTGTTAGCAATTGACTGTTTTTGCCTATATCTTTGAGTATTAAATATTGACAATTGGTCACCTGGGTCATGTCACTGTTTATGTTTTCTGGTTTGATTACCTAGTTACCGTGGCTGCTTCTCCCACAGTGAGTTCTGTTTAATCACAAATTGAAGTTCATTCTGTTTATTAGTCACTAATGTATCTCAATAGTCTCCCAGCTCTGTTTTCTATAAGCATCATTTTTGTTGGCTACTTTTTGGAGTAAATAGATTTGTTTCAACATAAGAGATGTTATTTCATTGTCATACTCAGGTGATGTAGCCATTCCATTTTTACATATCTAACGGTTACAAATAATAATGACACGATTTGAAGATTTTCATTAATGAAGTTATTGTTTCCAAAACATATCAAAGATTCGTCCTGAATGATGTTCTCACATGCCTCTCCGAGATAGTTGTAGCATTATAAAAACTCACCAGTGGATTTCTGTCCTTGTTGACATCCTGTGATCCTGTCCCAACCATGTTGTTAGTTGTTTTGCTAATGGCCTATACAGTAACCTACTGTACCACAACTTACATCAGCTATAAATCAGTACACCTCAACACCGGACAATCTGCCATTGTTCATGAATGAGCTAAGCCATAAATCGTAACCAATTACACGTAACTGCCCCAGCCCACCATCGCTTTCTTTTTTGCCAGTTCTCATACTTTTAAAAAAACAGAACAGGATACTACAGTGAGTCCACTGTGATTTCAGATGTCTTTTTATAGGTATTGTAGAAGGAATGTGCAGTATCTAACAAAGGTCAGCTGAACAGTTATTTGAATGGCAGAATAAAGTAATTACACCGATACCATCTTGACAAAAGACGACAAAATTAGTTTATTTGCCTTTCAAGTGTTGGTCAGGTTTTCAACTACACCCGGGGCCTAATAATAGAAAAGAAAGAAGTGTAGCCCTACAAGGAAAGAGAACAAGCTAGACTTTTGTCCTTCATTTTGACCAAGAGTGGTAATCTTCAGAAGTAGTGAAGTGTTTTCCCAGCTTTCTGCAGAGCAGATGCTCACAGGCAGCCAACCAACTCTTTTTAAACAATGTTCTTTATTTTCAGTGTCGCAAAGACAAACCTCCATGACAAAGACCCATGGCAGAGTCACTGACTGCTTGCTGCAGGGCCCAGTACCCAGTACTATCTCTCACACATAAAAATTCATAACCTCTTTCTAAACTTTGAACTCCCCCACAGCAAGATTTATTTATTTGGTAGACTATGAATTTAGAGAACATCCCTTGCCCAGTTTTCCAGTGATTTCCACTCTGATAGCCTTGCATTCTTCATTTATATCTGATATTGACAGACACTGGGGCTGAGGATGGTTGAACAGTTTCAATAAAGTTAGAAAGCTGGAGTGGGGGGGGGGGGGGGATATGAAAATGAGTTTGGTCTCATTTTTGTCCCTAGTGGATATTTTTTTCATATTACAAAAACCAGACTAGAGCTGGTTAGAAAATGGGTTTTTCTCATTGTGGAAATTGAGGTTTTAGGCAGTAGAAGTAACAGGTATTCAAATCCTAACTAAAGTGAATTGCCAAGCTCTGCAGTGAGCAGAGCTCACTGCCGTCTGTAGTCAGCCATATGCTCATGTTCATAACCATTAAATTCTCTCACTTGTATGATGACCCATTACTTGCCAATTCTTAGCAATAGATTCCTCCTGAACCTTCCTCAATTGGTGTTGATTGCTGAATGCATTATGACTGGTAATGCAGATGGGACAGAACTGTCTTCAATGCTGTTAAAGGAGGAATAGCACGCATGTGGTGGAACATTAGCCCAGATTCACAAAAGCATTTAGGCTCCATTGATTGGGCTGTTGCCTCTATGATGCTTTCTGTAATAGTGATGAATCCCCCTCCCCCCCAACTCTGTCATTTCCTAAGTTTGTACCGAAACTCACACAATGGGTCCCTGATGTGGTTGACCTCAAGTGGCGATTACAATATATGTGTTAAATAATCAAAAATAGCAGCCAAGCTGTTTTCCACACCACTGAAGGGAGATCAGGGGAAAAAGTGTTACTGAAAAACCCCTGCCAACAACAGGTGACTTTCTAGTGTGACGGGCATTTGGTCAATTGAGAGAGAATTCAGTGCTCATGAAAGCGAGACTATCCTTAGCCTGAGCTAAAAATAGGGATCATCCTCAAAGCTCTGTCAATCAGCCCTAGCTCTGATTTGAACACAGATGCGGTCCTGTCATTTGCCTTTCTGAAACAGAAATAAAACAGGCCACATTGTGTCATTTGAGTAAATACCCATTAGCATATTGGGCTGAGACCTACAGACCCACTGATGCCTTACGGTAAATTTGATGAACACTCTACCTAAGAAAAATTCCATTAAACATTTTCTGTAGTGATTTTTCTCTTTTGCTTCCCTCCCCCTCCCCCCAATCCACATGAATGACAACTGGATTGTTGTTTCTGAGGAGTTAATCTGTTCCTCAGGATTATTTCCCATCTGAAGTCACAACCTATGTGTGTGATATCACAATTAGTTGCTGTGGATATTATGGCACAAACATAGGAAGTGGACTTTGGGTGGTGAATTGGAGAAACAATGGATGAACATTAATAAGGATCTTATATTCATGTAAGTCATTTAAAAATAAGTGAACAAGCTCCTTTTGTCATCCAAAGAGTTAGAGCCAGACATTCTGTAGCATAAAGTAACTATCATAAGTCGGAGGATGAAGCAGTGCCAGTAAGCTTTGCTTCTTTTGCAAAGATGCTGTGGGAGCACCAAAGTGCTGGGTTCAGCAAGAGCTGATGTAACCCTCCTGCCAGGTGGAGCCAGCAGCAACCAGGACCGGGTTCAATATCTAGGGGTTCCTTTCCATCGATACAACATCCTCTTGAGCCCCCACCCAGTAACCTGGGAAAATTACACACCACTCCTGGGCACCTCTGAGAGGCAACACTTTCCCCACTTGCAAGCACAGAGTCTGAGTGTGGAAAAGAACCTTTTTAGTAAAAGGAGGAAATTAATTCAGCGTTAATTTGGAAAAACACCTCAAACGGGGTTCATAAACATAAACTATGAGCAAAAGACCCACCCCCAAGTAAGTTGGGCAGTTTCCTTTTCCCCTCAGGTTCTTAAGTCCAGCAACCCCAAAATCCTTTTAACATGCTCATCCCTTCTCTGCTCCCCACTCACACTTGCTGTCCTTGGTCAGTGCAGACCCAGAGTTCAGAGGTGCATCTGCAGAGTTCACCTCCCATCCTGGGTGGAGGTAAGGAGGCACCTTATGCACTCTGCTGCTTGGGCACTCGCCCACCGCCCCTTTCTGCCAACTGCCCTGCTGGCCGCTTGTTCACCAGCCAACTGTCAGTCACCCTCTGCTGCCACTTGCCCCTCTGCTATTACCTCTGAACATCAGTCTCTTAGTGATTTTCAGCTCTTTACAGGCTGGGCAGAAACACTGCCCCATCTCAAGTGATTTTAGTTCTCAGTGACTGAGCATTTAAAATAACAAAAGAAGTTCCTAATGAAGCCTATTTAGCTCTTTCTTTGAACAGTGTGGAGGAACAAGTTAAACCAGTCTAGGGAGGACCCTTGGGGAGGGTTCACAACCTCTTGGCTGGGATGGGATATCTATGCTCACCCCTCTTACTGTTCACAGGCCTCTGGCATTCGAGTCCCTGGCTTAATGAGGTCCTTTCAGCTGAGGGTGACCCCTTCATTTGGGACAGGTTAAGCACAGTTCTGCTCCCCTTTATTCACAATAATGCCAATATTGGTAACAGCATTTCACTAATACTGCATTCAGTACTGAGGTGATTTGTAATCAAACACCAGCCAAAGCTGATCACTTTGAGCAGCACACCACTCTATCTGCTGAATATCTAAGCAGAGTAGGTGTGTTCATTTAAAAACAGTTTGCTCTTGAAATCTCTCCCCCACCCAGCTAGCTGTCAGGGAAGAATTCAGTAGACCCTGCCTACACTGAGAGGTCTCAGAAACGTGTGGGTGTATTTTCCACATCCCAGTACTATCCTGGGGCCCAGTCCTGAAGTCCTTACTCAGTGTGAGTTTTGGTTGAATGAAGACATGGAATTTAAGACTTGGGTCTCATATGGGCACAGAAACCCACCCATTCCTGAGTCCCTGAAAAAAGCTACAGCAAGATTCAGAGAGGCAGGTAATTGCACTTCCCTGCCTCACAGGGTTATTGTGAGGATAAAGATTGTGCGGTGCTCCGATACTATGGTGACAGGGGGCCAGATGAGTACCTTAGATAGAAAGATTTTTAGCCCATGTACAAGAAAGCTATCTGCAACTCCAGTTTCCTATACATGCTGTGATTGCATAAGAAGAATATCAGAATTCAGTGTCCTATATAGAGTGTGTTTTTTATGTACTTTCTGAGCTAACCTGGATTAAGCTTGGAGTTCGACAAAAATAATTTCTGACTCAGGTCCTTGCTTCCTCTAATGCATTGGGCTATTTCTAAATTTGTGGCAGCGATCTGTTGATTGTGTGAATGTAACCCCTCATGATAGCTGGCAGAATGATAAATTTTGTCTTGAAATGGAAGTGTAATATTTTGGCAGGGGGAGATCAAGATTTCGTTCTAGATGACTTAATGGTGTCAATGTTAGAACTACTGCTCTTGAGGCAGAGTATCTATAGTTAAAATTGACATTTCCCTTTCTAATAATATTAAATTGTGCACAGTAAGATCCATCTTCTACGGGTGTCAAAGTGTCACTTTTAGGACCATCTAGATTTTTAAAAGCGATGTGTAAACTATGACAGTCACTAAGCCTACATAAAATCCAAGAGGTCTCACAAGCTCCATTACTCTTTAACTATGAAAAAGAAAGACCTTTTGAGGATGAAGAAAATATTTTTTTTTTCAGTCTAAGCAAACTCTAGTTGGGATTAGAAAGACAAAGTTAGTTAGGATGTTTCTTTAATAGAGAAAAGTAGTAACTGGATGTGGAATAGGGAATGCTGATTGTTCCCATGATAAATACAAAGATGTAACATAAACAAGCAGACCCTCTAGGATCGTTTGCTACAGCACTATTTTTTTAATAAAGATAATGAAAAGGTAATGAAATCCACCACATTTCACCTTAGCTTTAGCCTCTGAAATGTTCTATAGGAAACACTCCTAAATGCTGTTTCCAAGTAGTGATGTGATTTACATAAGGTAAGGAAAACACAATGGCATACCTAGCTCAGCAATACAGAAAGCTCTTCAGATGAGTTTGGGTTATATATACTTATTTCAGCTAGCAGGCTATATTATTGTAACACACTGCAGGGGATCCCTAGAGCTGTGAGCCACTGTGTTACCTCAGCAAGAGAGTGTTTTGCTGCAGATTAGACTGTGAGCTCCCTGTCATCCTAACCTGCAAACTCCTCAAAGCTCTCACAGCCCAAACCTCACCAAACTCCATCCCACAAGTTCCTCAGAGATGTTTCTCTGCACTGCACATGCCCTACCACTGAGCAGTCACAGAACTAGATACAATCAACTCAGGATTGAATAAGGACTGGGAGTGGCTGAGCCATTACAAACATTGAATCTATCTCCCCTTGTAAGTATTCTCACACTTCTTATCAAACAGTCTGTACTGGGCTATCTTGATTATCACTTCAAAAGTTTTTTCTCTTACTTAATTGGCCTCTCAGAGTTGGTAAGACAACTCCCATCTGTTCATGCTCTCTGTATGTGTGTGTATATATATCTCCTCAATATATATTCCACTCTATATGCATCCGAAGAAGTGGGCTGTAGTCCACGAAAGCTTATGCTCTAATAAATTTGTTAGTCTCTAAGGTGCCACAAGTACTCCTGTTTTTTTTAGAAGATATTAAGTTCACTGCTCTGTTAAAGAATCAGTACATCACAGCTTATTAATTTAACTGGGGAAAAACAGCTTTCCCTTCAAACACAGCACTAAATTGGTTTGTAGTAAAAGTAAAATGAGTTTATTAACAAAAGAGCATGGATTAAGCAATACCAAGTAAAAAATATCAAGGTAGAAATGGTTACAAGCAAATAAATAAATAAATAAAATAAAAAAGTGAAAAAAACCATGCATCTAAAAGTTTAAAACAATCTAGGAAGATACAGTCTTTGTTCAAGATGGTTTCTCTCACCCAAAGTCTCCTTTCCAGCATTTACTGATTGGCCTGGCCAGGACCCATCACAGAGATCAAATCACTTGGATCCTTTGTCTCCTAAGGTAAAGGATAAATATGGAGGCGCTCTGTGTGCCTTATATTCCCAAAGGGATCGTCTGTCTTACAAGTCAGGAAGAACGCCTGTGGCTACAGCCTCTTGTGCCCCTCTCTGCTGCAGGAGCCATGTTAACTCTCTGTCTCTCGCATTCAGGATACGCCCCCCTCTGGTTTAGCGCCATAGCTTTGTTTACTGCTAATATGTAAATTGAGGTAAACCCATTTCCTTTGTCTAGGATAGCGCTTTTTAATCACCTTTACGTAGGCTAGCCTGTCTGGTCTTAAACATGTTCTATAAACGTCATACAGAGGGAATTCATAACTTCACATGTGATGTTAATATATGAATTTTCCCATGATATTAATAACCAGTATGATATTAGCCCTCATAAGATACCTCACATGGCATATTTTGTACAGTTGTACTACATATTTCAGGAGTATGTAGGCTGTGAATACAGGGATGCCTAAAGTCACAATTATGCACACCTTTAAAATTATGAATATACTCAGTGGTTTCATACTGATAAGGTGAAGTGAGAACTTTTACAGGAGACAATTAGTAATGGATGTATTTGGCGCTTGAGTTTTGCAGAATTTTTCCTTTCCCTCTAGAAATGTGTCCACTGGAAATTGTGACTATTATCGCAAAATGTGCATGTGACACACATCAGTAACACATTTGAGAATGAATTTTCTGGCTAGAAAGCAGCTGCTAATATATACCCGAATCCTGCAATTGAATACATGAAGTCAAGGGGATAGCTGCACCTGTGTGGCAACCCACTGATTTCAGTAGGGCTTTGCCGAGGTCCAGCTATTCACCTATGTCTATGAAGGGATGAGGGCCATCAGTTGGGCATTAATAGCTCAAACAAAGCAAGACATCTGGTAAGAGTGGTTTGTAAATGTACTGATAAAGCATGCACAGTGGTAACATTAGATTTATTCCACTGTGGCATACACAGTAAACTCATTGATATTAAGCTGCAACTTTTCTAAGATTGTACAGAACTAGGAGGTTTTTACATTAGTTCTTGTCTATGTATAAGACAGTAATGTGCATTGATTTCTAAACAGGAGATGAAAACCTACAGTACCCCCAAGTTTGGGTCTGACTTTCCTATGAAGGAAAAAAAAAAGAGAAAGAACATGAGATGACACAGCTTTATGTATTTGTAAGTGTTCCATTAGCTGATAAAGTAACTTCATTTTTTCATAAGTGAATAATAAATGTACTATATCACCAGCACTGAATGTCAATCCCTCAACTGTTAAAAAAGATAAATTCAGAATTAACTTGATATTAGCATAATTATAGAGAGTGTGTTTCATCCCACAGATTCTCAAAGTATTTTACAATTTTTCCATGATCAGGACTCACTTGACAGTGAAATCCAGCTACTTCAGAGATGGAATATAACAGTGTGAAAAGCTCACAGCAACTTAAGTCAGGAATGGAAGAACCATACTACATTCAGGCGAAAATGTAGCAGGAATATTGCTAAGCAAACTAATTAATAGAGGTGGTCAAAAACTTAAGTATTTTTCATGAGACGATTAGAAAGAAATGATTATTTTTCTCATCCTCCCCCTTCCCATTTTTTGGCCCCAAATGGTGTATTTGGGTTTTTCCATTAAATTATTTTTTCCACAGGTGTTTTAAATAAAGGGCCATATTTAGCTTTGAAAATCTTAGTTTGAAATTTCTACCAACTCTAAAAGTTATCCACATCAAGTTAAAATTAACTCCTGGGTCCTAGCTTCAGACTTTCAAAAGGTGCTATGGAACCCTTCATGAGCGTAAGTGGCCAAAGTCTTGACTTTCCGTCGTAACCAAAAGATGGTCCTTCCTGGAAAAGCTGTACTAGTGTCCTGCTGGGGCATTAATTTTGTAGGGACTGAGGCCAGATTTCTAGATGTATTTAAGTGCCTAAAGAATGCAGATAGGCATCTAGTGGGATTTTACTAGATGCCTATCTGCATTCTTTAGGCACCTAAATATGAAATCTGACCCTAAATGGTCCCAGTCCTCTAGTGTGCTCTGCTTAGACAAATGCTGCCTACTATTGAGTCATCTACAGCTCACAAGTTCTTTCGAGGAGCTACCCACAGTGCTATCATAAAAACTAGGCTCTTTCTATTAAATGCTATTTTTCTGCTCTTTCTATTTTTAAAACAATCTGTTTATTTCCAAGTTTAGGGGGGGGAACTCTCAAGCTGACATTTAAAAAAAAAATTGTTACATAAAAGAAACGATCACATTGGTGCTTTTCCTACCTATTGTTGACCAAGACTGATGGGTGCACATCACCCAAACCTAATTTAATGCAGGGCCGCCCGGGGGCGGGGCAAGTGGGGCAATTTGCCCCAGGCCCCGGGCCCCACAGGGGCCCCCCTGAGAGTTTTTCGGGGCTCCTGGAATGGGTCCTTTACTTGCTCCGGGGGCCCCGGAAAACTCTTGCGGGGCCCGGGCCCCCGGAGCTTCTTCCGCTCCGGGTCTTTGATGGCAATTCGGAGGCGGGGGGTCCTTCCGCCCTGGGACCCGCCGCCGAAGACCCCAGGCCCCCTGAATCCTCTGGGCGGCCCTGATTTAATGCTGTAGCAGTTTCTTTCTTGAAATGTCTGCATAGTATTGGGGGTGGAAATGATTATCTTCTGTAAACAGACTATTGTCTGCACATTGCTTTCCTAGCACAGATGTCTGCCACTGATACAGATACTGCTTTGGAAACTACTTAAACAGCTGCATTCTTGTCAGAGAGGAGACAAACAGATTTGACTTCTTGGATAAACATCTGGTTTAGTGACAAATATCAGGATAAAATCTCACGTTTTCTTTATGGAACAATTGCTCTTAAGATCTGATTTTTTAATCGTGGAAGTTAGCTATTTCAGTTTAAAATAGCTTTACATAAAAAACACAACTTTAAGAAACTATCATTAGCTTATTGTTACACTAGGAGGAGGGATTAGATGCCCTTGGTCTGTTAGCTAACTACAGAACGTGCTATTGGGGGAGGAAGCTATTCAGTTAGGACAAACATGAGATCTGATGAGGGAGCAGTACAAAGCCCAAAAGTTTTGGCCTCCATACTATGAACATTGACACTTTCCAAGAACTATTATTTTAAGAACTTGTTGCTCCAACCATTCCCAACTACAAAGGGAAATGCTATATTCTACATTTCTTGAAATCCTCAAGTCAAGACAGATGCCTTTCTAGAAGATATACTTTGGTGAAACACAAATTATCGTGCTCAATACAGAGGTATATGGTGAAATTCTATGACTTTTGTTAAACTGGAGGTCAGTCTAGATGATTCAGTGGTGTCTTCTGGTCTTAACATATATTAATCTTCACTAATTCACTGGCTAACTTTTGGATGCCGACATTGAAAATATTATAACATTTCAGCCTAGTGGTTTAGAAATGTGTGGTATAAGAATCCACCTTTTCTAAATTAATTTTGTTCCACCAGTAATTGTTTTGGTTTCCTAGGTAAATTAGGAAAACGCCAATGCAATAAATCCTGAGATGCTTAGGATCTGATTGGCCTGCCAACTCAGAGGTTATTCATCCCAACCCCTTTCCTTTTGCAGTTTTTGCCTAGACCTATACATCAGTCCTAAGTCAGTTGCAATTAATAATTATGTTGGGGGATGAAGGGAGTTTTGGGGTAGGGATATCAGACAAGCACAACTGTTGTGTTGTGTGAAGAAATACTTCCTTTTGTTTGTTTTAAACCTGCTGCCTATTAATTTCATTTGGTGACCCCTAGTTCTTGTGTTATGAGGAGTAAATAACACTTCCTTTATTTACTTTCTTCACACCAGTCATGATTTTATAGACCTCTAACATATCCCCCCTTTAATCATCTCTTTTCCAAGCTGAGAAGTTGTCCTCCCCACAGGTATGTTAAATTTTAATATGTTATGGTCACTATTAACAAGCAGTTCAGCTATATTCATCTCTTGGACCAGATCCTGTGCTCCACTTAGGACTAAGTCAAGATGTCAAGAAACTTTATCTCTGCACCCCGTCCTGAGGTTACATGTACCCAGTCAATACGGGGATAGTTGAAATCCCCCATTATTATTATTATTAATTATTATTATTATTATTATTGAGTTTTTTTATTTTTATAGCCTCTCTAATCCCCCTGAGCATTTCACAGTCACTATCACCATCCTGGTCAGGTGGTCGGTAATATATCCCTCCTACTACTATATACTGCAACAACAGGCAGTAATAATTATTAATTATGTGTTTTTCTTTTATGCATGGCCTTGTTTTTTCAAAGCTATTCTGTAAAGCTAGAGTACTTAAGAACTTTATAGAACTCTGCCTGCTGAAGAGGAAAAGATTTAAAAGAGAACAATCACAATCAGAACCCTGAGTCTGAATTCTAATATTTCAGAAAAGACTGACTGGAATCCATAGAACCAAACCCACACCTACAGTGAACATCAGATCCAAAACTGCAACCCGACAGTTACCTGGCTTCACAATAGTCAAAAGTGCACATAGACTGGAATATCATGAGAATACCTAACATGGCAGAAATCTTGTGAGAACAGAATGAAAAATTTTGGTATTGTGGAATCCCGACTTGGTTTTGAAGCCCAACCTAAAACTGATATGGATCCAGACAATGCTCCCTTCGCCCAAATGCCATAGCACATCTGACAGAATAGCAAAGGCAGCACTCAGATGCTATGGTGAATCTAAAAACAACTCTAGGTTGTTCCTCACTCTTCTTCACTGTCATCTAAGGAGTGAGACTATGGTCTCAGACTAGATGATTGTAATTGTCGAAGGCTTTACATTTTGTCTTTTAATCTAATTGCTCATCTTTTACTCCACTGGGAGAAATGTTACACTTTCCTCAACCTACCCAATCAACCTCAAAAATGTTGTTTATTGTATAAATAAACAAACAACTTTCACTTTGAAACAGTAGAAAAGTGTCCTCAGATCGTTGAGAACAGCCTGTTTGTTATTGCTACAAAGAAAATGCATCAATGTGGTCTTGATTTCAAAACATTGAAAAGATTTTTTCCCCCTTGTTAAAAAAACAAAAACAAAACAAGACAATCAGCCTTGACATGTACAGGATAGAAAATGTCTCATTATTTACTGTGCCTGGGTTGCCCTCCCGAAATTTGGAACATAATGTCATTCATTGTACAGTAGTATGTATAGTAAGTGAATCATTATACTGTTCTCCAGGAGTTTAAGATGTTTGTGCACTGTAAAGCTAGCATCCACCCACACTGTATTTTTAATGCTACATACAAAACAAGCTTAGGACTACATCAAGTAAGTTCAAGAACTCAAACCTCTTTCTTCTCCTCCCCTTTTGAGTGACACTGTAAAGTGCTTCTCAGCACTTTCAATTATAAGTAAGTAGTCTTGCTACACTAGCAAATTCCTCTGATAATGTTTATACAATATTCTGGCTGGGTTTCCATGCTTCTAATGGCTACCCCACAATGGCTTTGCAGGTCAATCTCAGTGACCTGTTCATTCACCTGTGTTCCCTCCCCTGCTCTGGGGTCAAGTTCCCAGGATGTTATCCCTCCAGCTGTCCTTTGAAAGCTGGCACAGAGCCAGAATGTACCCGGTTGCTCCTGGATCCAAGTATATCAGCATTCTTGCAATTCAAGCACGATAGCACTCCAGAAGCCCCACACAAAGCCTCATGCAGCTGCCTGGAGCCATGCTGAGAGCCTGGATCTCATTGCCATCTGGGGAGAAGATTTAGTGCAGGAAGCTCTTTTGGCCAGCCACCAGAATAAAGACCTTTTTGTGAACATTTCAAAGCAGATGTCCATTGGGATGTCAGCCAGTGCTGTAACAAGCAAATCTAGGGGAAAAATATTGAATTGAGGGGCAAAAGGAGGCAATCCAGCAAGGGATATGTGACCTGTCCATTTTTATCATGACCCGAACAAGCTCCTAGACAATTATAGAGCAACTGTTTCCAGACATGGGGTGCACCCTGCTGGCCGCACTCTCCCTCCCATCCCCACTGAGGATGATTGGCAACACCCATCAGAGGATAAGCAGGCAGATGCTGGTGAGGAGCTTTTCTATGAGAGCCAGGATCTTTGTAGGATTCAAGTCCCTGATGCTGGCCAGCTGCAAAGCCAGCCACAGTCCTGCCCTACTTACACAGATCACAATTCCTGCCCTAGATTGGCCAAGCCCAAGTCCCAGCCAAGAACTCAGCATGGGATCAAAGAAGCAGATCCCTCAGAAGGAACTTCAGCATGTAAGTACCCATCCTTAACTTAAGTATTATTATTATGCCACACTGCCTTTCTGCCTTTTCTTCCAGGTGCCCCATGGCCACAGCTATTTTAGATAGATGTGAGCTAGGAGCCCTTCTGGGTATCTATCCCCCACCTCCTTGCCTTCCTCTATTGGCCCATGATGCCCTTTCAGTCCCTCTATACATGGTTCCAAAATGGCAGCTGCTCTGTCTGGGCCTGTCTCATGGCAAAGCCACAACTATTGACAGTTTTCAGGACAGCAGCATGGATGGCATTTGCCCATCTGTCTATTCTCCCTTTTGCCTTCCTTTGTCTATCCTGCCTGGCAAACCCTCCCTCCCACAACAAACCAAAATAGTACCTGATAGCATGGCACATATCCCCCTCCCCACCCCCCGCACATTTGAATAATGAACAGATTCATTTGTGAAAAATTCAACAGTTTGTTAAGACAGTGGTTACAGAGAAAAGTTTGGTGAGTGTTCATAGTCTACATGAGGTAGACTTGGACACTGCATGCCTGGAAAAGGAACAAACAGTTCCCCGATGACGTCCCCTATGTAATCTAGCTGTCAATCATAGCTTTATTCCTAGATTCCAAGGCCAGAAGGGACCATTGTGATCACCTAGCCTGACCTCCTGTACAACACAGCCACAGAACTTCCCCAAAATAATTCCTAGAGCATGTCTTTTAGGAAAACATCCAATATTTGTTTAATATTGTCAGCAATGGGTTATCCACCATGAACTTTGGGAAATTGTTCCAATGGTTAATTACACTCACGGTTAAAATTTTACATCATATTTCCAGTTTAATTTGTATAGCTTAAACTTCCTGCCATTGGATTGTGTAACATCTTTCTCTGCTAGATTGAAGAGCTCATTATTAAATATTTGTTCCATATGTCAGAATTTATAGACTGTAATCAAGTCACCCCTTAATCTTCTTTGTTAAGCGAAATAGATTGAGTTCCTTGAGTCTATCACTACAAAGAAGATTTTCTAATCCTTTAATCATTCAGGTTTAAAACAAACTAAAGGAAGTATTTCTTTACACAACACACAGTCAACCTGTGGAACTCTTTGCCAGATGATGTTGTGAAGGCCAAAACTATAGCAGGGTTCAAAAAAGAACTAGATAAGTTCATGGAGGATGGGTCTATCAGTGGCTATTACATTGGCAGGGATGGTGTCCCTAGCCTCTGTTTGCCAGAAGCTGGGAATGGGTGACAAGGAATGGATCAGTTGGTGATTACCTGTTCTGTTCATTCCCTCTAGGGCACCTGACATTGGCCACGGTGGGAAGACAGGATACTGGGCTAGATGGACCTTTGTTCTGACCCAGTGTGGCCGTTTTTATGTTCTTATTCTCGTGGCTCTTCTCTGACCCCTCTCCAATTTATCAATATCCTTCTCAAATTATGGGCACCAAACTGGACACAGTATTCTAGCAGCGGTAGCACCAGTGCCAAATATAGAAGTTGAATAACCTCTCTCTTTCTGCTTGAGATTCCCTTGTTTATGCATCACAGGATTGCACTAGCTCTTTTGGCCACAGCATCACACTGGGAGCTCATGTTCAGCTGATTATCCACCATGAATCTGAAATCTTTTTCAGACTCACTGCTTCCCAAGATAGAATCCCCCATCCTGTAAGTATGGCCTACAGTCTTTGTTCCTATATGTATAACAATTACATTTAGCCATATTAAAATACATAATCATTGAATCCTAGAACTGGAAGAGACCTGGAGAGGTTTCCTAGTCCAGTCCCTGCACTCATGGCAGGACTAAGTATTATGTAGACTATCCAGGTGTTTAGAGATTCTTAAGAGCAGGTTAGATAATGATGGACATTCCACAACCTCCCGAGGCACTTTATTCCAGTGCTTAACTATTAAAGGTCCACCTGCTTCCCACACTGGAAACTATTGTTTGCCTGCAACCAGTTTACAAAGCAATCCAGATCATTCTGAATCAGTGACCTGTCCTCTACATTATTTACCACTCCCCTAATTTGTCTGTCATCTACAAACTTTCAGTGATAATTTTATATTTGCTTCCACGTCATTGATAAAGATGTTAGATAGCGTAAGGCCAAGAACCAATCCCTGCCGGACACCACTGGAAACACACCCACTTTATAAATTCCCAATTTACAGTTACATTTTGAGTCCCATCAATTAGCCAGTTTTTAATTCATTTAATGTGTGGCCATATTAATTTTATATTGTTCTAGGGTTTTTTCTTTTAAATCAAAATGTTGTGTAGTACCAAGTAAATAGGATCATGGCAGCACCATTTCTATTTTTCTATGCACTTTCCTTATGTCTGCAGGGAAGATAAAACAGAACTTAAGACTCAGGAATTGAGCAATTTTTGTTTTCACATATAGGGAATAGACACACACCTGTTTCCCCTGGTATAATCCATAAGCGCTTTCTACCCCTGCAGCATTCCTGGGGCGGGGGGAGGGCATCCTGTGATACTGTGGAGTATCTCGCTGGTCTGTCCTTTGCCTTTTTGAAAAAGATGATTCTCTGCCTCAGAGTCACCTGTCTCAGTTATCATCATCGATATGCAGGGCAGCCTAAAGAGGCTGCAAAGGGGATTACTAGCCAACTTGCCTCCGATGCTCCCTTTAACCTCTCTTACACTGAAGAAGTGCCTCCAGCAAACAGGCAAAACTGCAGAACCAAATCAGGAGCATAACTCCAACCCCATCCCCAACCTACTAAGGCTCAGCAGCAAGTAGCACCTACAGCAGACAGAAGAACAGGAGGACTTGTTCTCTAAATTATTAGAGCATAATTTGTTAGTCTCTAAGGTGCCACAAGTCCTCCTGTTCTTCTTTTTGCGGATACAGACTAACACGGCTGCTACTCTGAAACCTACAGCAGACAGAAATCCCAATGCATCCAGCACCTCCTCACATGCAGGCCACTTACCACTTCTGAGATTTCCCTAAGACTGGGGAGATTCTGAAGGAGAAAAAGTCACACACACTAAAAAAATGCTATCATGGCCTGTCTGTTTTTTCTCCCCCTACTCCCACAGACATAGTACCTGCAACAGCCTGACCATCAAAAATGGTCTATATACTGCTGAGAGACTCAAACTTGAGTTTGACAAACTTGAGGGGGCAAAAAAAGGAAGACTTGGTGGGGGATGTTTGTAGCAATCATGGCAGAGTCCCCACAGAAGATCACACTGACTGAGGTGGAGGCGGTACATGATGGCCCAGAGAGAAAAAGAAATGCAGCTCTCCAAGGAGATTGTGGCAGTGGCTAAGAAAGTGTTGCCATGGCCAAGGAAAACATTATCATGGCCATGGTGAGCATGGAAAAAGAGGAGGAGATGCAGAGGCTACTCATGGACACTATATAATGCTCTCCTTCAAAACATGCTCCTGCTAGATGAGCAAGACATGAAATCCTGTAAGCCAAAACCCAGCCATGTTCTTCCGTCCATGGACAATACTAGCTACAGGGACCAGCAGCAACTCCTCTCTGCCTTAGCCATGTGGCACTTGTCCAGAGGCCGTTCCCCTCCCAGGTCCAACATGTGCCTGCAAAGAACACTGGCTCCTTGGAGTCCAGCACTTTTGAGTCCTGCATCATACCTGAGAATTTTGAGTTGAGTCACAGCACAACTCCAGAACCCCCGAATACAAAAAGAAGTGGAGGGAAGACATACACTTCTTGCGTATTGTCACAGAAACCACAAATGTACGCTATCTGGGGTAAGGCACTGTCTTTCTATTTGAAAGAGGTCTCTAGGGCTACTGTAATACAAGTAACAAAGCAACAATAAATTAGCGTCTCATCACAAGAAGTATCTACTCCCTGCTTTGTGTGAAGCTCAGTGCCTCGATGAAATGTTTGTCCCATCTCAGGTGCAAAGGTATCACACTAATGGACACAGTATGAGAACTTCAATAGACTAGATTGTTGCTGGGCCAGTGTTTTTAATGCATAAAACACTTCTCTTTAGCCAACAAATGTTCATAACCAGGGATTGTGTAAAAATGAGTCAAGTGCGCAGGTGAGATAATTCCTGTATCATAGCGACCCAGGGAACAAAGTCCTTATTTTGGCAGTGTGGGTGCACTAGTAGCAAGCTGGTAAACGGAGTGAGTTCCCTACCCTGTAGGGTATCAGAATTCCAAACTTATGGTAAAAGCCTCACCCCAATGAAGTCAGTGGGAATTCTGACATTAAATTCAATGGGGCCAGCATTTTAGCCCCTAGCGTTCGAAAGAACAATAGCAGGGGGCTTCAGCTAACACACAGGCCTGTTCTACAGTGGATCCAAGAGAGCATGATCTTCTGGGGGGGAGAGGAGGAGTCCCTCCCATGCCAGTATGTGGTGTCTGCAACTTTCAGAGATATGGGAATTCCCCATGCCAGCCATCATGCCTTCTACCACAAGGGTGCTTATAGCTCACTACTTAGCTGGTACCAGTTCTCTTTCTTACACGTGCTCTTAAGACATTGCTCATAGTGTTTCACAGTTTCCTACCCTCCTCTCTTGGATTAATCATCTTAAATTATCAAGAACTCTTGATGGAAATTAGATTAAAAATTATAACAAAGGTTGCTAGTTGTCTATTTATAATAGTTTAAGGTGCTATATTACCTGTTTAAATTCCGGACAGAATTTAAACTTGTATGTTACAATATGTTAGAAAGCGGCTGAAGCAGAAGGCTGTGTAAACAAAGAAAATGGTACAAAGGGAAACATATTACTGAAAGTCTGATATTACAGGGCTTTTGCTCAATTAAATTGAACACGCACTGAGAGCTCTGTCCACAACAGTGAAGGAAAAATAAAATTCTCTAGAAAAGGTAAGTGACCAAGAGCAAAAACTGCATGCAACAATTTCCTGCCCATCATATGTACTACTTATTATATGCACCTGAGCTTTATATGGATTTTGAGACAAAGCAGCCTGGGATGTAACATATATACAATAACTCATGAAGATGTTTTTGAAATTGATGTATTACACTAATCCATAGACCTGCTGCCATCAGGACACGCAGGCAATGAGAACAACTTTCTCCAATGTTCATGTCAAGCTCTGAAGCCTTATTAATTTTTAGAGGTGATAGCAGCAATGTGTTTCCAGTATTATAATGATAGAAGGGTCTGAATCACAGCTGCCTGTAGTACTTTTCTGTGGCAGATAAAAGTTGATTATTTATGGTGTTTTACTCAGCCTACCAGAATTCAGATATTGAAGATATTGAACAGAACCAGACCGAGGACCAATCCCTGTGGGACCATACTTGATATGCCCTTCCAGCTTGACTGTGAACCACTGATGATTACTCCCTGGGAATGGTTTTCCAACCAGTTATGTATCCTCCTTAAAGTAGCTCCATCTACTACTCCACTAGGTTGTATTTCCCTAGTTTGTTTATGAGAAGATCATGAGAGGCAGTATCATCTAAGATCTACAATCTATCCTGAAAGATGATCCCTCACTCTCACAGATCTTGGGAAACAGACCTGTCCTCACTTACAGACAGCCCCCCAACCTGAAGCCAATACTCACCAGCAACTACACACCACACAGCAAAAACACTAACCCAGGAACCTATCCTTGCAACAAAGCCCGATGCCAACTCTGTCCACATATCTATTCAAGTGACACCATCATAGGACCTAATCACATCAGCCACACCATCAGGGGTTCGTTCACCTGCACATCTACCAATGTGATATATGCCATCGTGTGCCAGCAATGCCCCTCTGCCATGTACATTGGCCAAACCGGACAGTCTCTACGCAAAAGAATAAATGGACACAAATCTGACATCAGGAATCATAACATTCAAAAACCAGTAGGAGAACATTTCAACCTCTCTGATCACTCAGTAACAGACTTAAAGGTGGCAATTTTGAAACAGAAAAGCTTCAAAAACAGATTCCAGCAAGAAACCGCTGAACTTGATTTAATATGCAAACTAGATACCATCGACTTAGGTTTAAATAGAGACTGGGAATGTCTGAGCCATTACACACATTGAATCTATTTCCCCATGTTAAGTATCCTCACACCTTCTTGTCAAACTGTCTTAAATGGGCTATCTTGATTATCACTACAAAAGTTTTTTTTCGCCTGCTGATAATAGCTCATCTTAGTTAATTAGTCTCTTAGAATTGGTAGGGCAACTCCCGCTTTTTCATGTTCTCTGTATGTATATATATCTCCTCACTATATGTTCCATTCTATGCATCCGACGACGTGGGCTGTAGCCCATGAAAGCTTATGCTCAAATAAATTTTTTAGTCTCTAAGGTGCCACAAGTACTCCAGTATCAAAAGTCTTACTAAAGTCAAGCTATAAGTCAAGATAGCAAAATCTTCCTTTGAAATCAGCCATTAACTTCAGTGAGGAAGGATGGTATTGTGATTAGGGCAGTAGACTGAAAGCTCCAAATTACGTGTCTGGTTCTGCCACAGACTTCCTGTGTGACTTTGGGTAAGTCAGTTAATCGCTTTGTGCTTCTGTTCCTCCTCCATAAAATACAGATAATTATTGTGTTTGACTCCTTGTCTACTTAGTTTGGAACATCTTCAGGGCAGGTACCATCTTACTATGCATTTATACATTGGTTAGCATACTGGAATCCCAGTCATGACGGGTGCTTCTAGGCACTACCTTATTATAAATAAATAATAATTAATTGATCATTTTATTTTAGATGTAAATGGGTGTGAGGTCAGAATATGGCCATTAGTCAAACCCCCACCTTCTTAAATATAAAAGACAGTACATTTTCAGATCATCATCAATGGTACTCAATGGTCCCAACATTCAGAATGGTCACATTATCAGGAGCTGGGTTAGCAACTTCATGTGTAAAGCAAAAGATCCTCTTTTGCCTTTCAAATGGTTTGATGGGTTGGTTAAAGCATTTTAAAATCCAGTCTATACTTAGGCTTAGCAGAGGTTAATTTAAAAAAATTCAACAAATATTGATGTTTATTTTAAGCTTTTATATTTATTGACTTAAATTTTCACTGTTGAGGGGAATTAGGGGGGCTGGTAAGACAATTATTTAATGACAGTAGATATTGAAATTCAAAAAGTTAAAGCTTTATGACCAGTAAAAATACAAATTGTCAATGTCACATGTCAAAATATACAGAGTAAATATCCTTAAGTCAAATTCTAAAGTTCTCAGGCAACATTTTTCCTTCCTTTGTTTTCAATGATCTCTTTTTGTCAGTATCTGTGCACAGTGAAATTGACATTTATCGATAAAAATCTAATCCTTCCAAGCCTATCTATACTGTATACATTTTGGTTGCAGAAAGCACATTTGTAGTTTCTGATGATGCAAACTACTTCCTCCCTCCCCTCACCAAAAATAGTGAGTCACACAGTCAGGAGGCCAGAGGGAAGATGCAAAGTTCAAAGCTAGTTCACTGCATCACTGAGTAGTGAACTGAATCTCACCATGAGTTCAACAATGCTCCCTGTCATACTGAGATCAGGGATGAGCGAAGGAGGTCATGTCAGTAGCAAACAAATAAAAAAGAGAGAGTGTGACTGTATAGGGGGTATGCTGGGTGGAGAACTGAGAGAAGAGAGTTGGTTTTCAAAATCAAAACAGCCAAGAAAAAAGCTGGAGTGCAAATTCAAAGTTTGACGATAAAAGAACGAGAGGAAGCTGTATCATATCTCCTCCCCCACCATTCACTACCCTTAAACCTGCACCATGTCACCTCAGAATCCACAACCCCCATTAGCAGATAGTACAGACAGAAAACCCAACAGGAAGCATTAGCAGGGAGGCCCAGGTAAGTTTAAAGGTAATAGCTGGGAGGCTTCAATTACCAGAGATTGAGAGAAACCACAAGAGTTTTAGTGATGAGCAAACCATAAGGTTTGGCGGTTGAGGTGGGATAAATTGTTTGTGATTATGCAGACCCTTTGGGAGAGCTCCTACCTGCTTCCCAGCTAATCCTGCATTCTCTTTCCCACCTTCATCCTTCATCCCTCCATACTACCCTTCCTCCACACTTTCATAGCACCAGTTTTGATTGCCTCTATAGGAGACATGTCAATGGAAGGGGCGGCACTCTTGATGCTGGTTCTGCCAGGCTGCTTGTGTCACACACACTCTTGGATGCTCTCCAGACTGCTGTGTTAGGACCCATGTGTCACAGAGCCAATCAAGCTCCCCTTGCCAGCAACCCACTAGATTACAGTAAGAGAAAGCCTCTGGATCCCCAGGTGTTTTAAACCTCCAGCATATGAACAGAGGCCAGGCACTGTCCAGTTTTGGGGTCCCTACACTCTTTGAGCACAGACCCTCTAACACACAATCCTCAGATATGTGACCTCATGGTCCCCTACCCAGCCCTGGAACCAATGCTCATTCCTCAGACTCCCCCTATAGCTTAAACACACCTTCTGCCAGAATCCAGCTGAAGGTGTGAGCCTTCAGGGTTACAGTTTAACTTACTCAGGAGGCACAAAATAGATGTTTCCCTGCCTGAGGTTCCTCACCATCCTAGAGAGCTTTTTGGGGTTTAGGCTAAAGTCCTAAGAGTCCAGGAGCCTTCTTTCCCCTTACCATCCTACACATAGCTTCTCCCCAGAATATGGAGTCTACTCACTTCTTTTGGGTAGTGACAGACCCTTTTTTTATAACCTCCAGCTCCCTTTGTCAGATGACTCCCTCTTCAGTTTCCTCAGATGATCAAAATCTTCTTCCAGGTGATCTGTTGCTTAGTTACCATCCCCCTAGAGTTCAGGATTGAAAAGCTGGTTGGCTTCAGGGTGTAGATATCTTTTTGTCCAGATAAGTTCTATTTAAATGGAATATATAAGCCAGGTGAGAGAATTTTTCCTCTTATCCTCATGTGGGTTTTAATATAGAGGCAAAAGACAGCAAAGATGGCAAAGACCAGGCTTCCAATCAAAATGCAGTTTGTAGTCTAACCCAGATGCACAGTGAGTCCCCAATACCAAATAGAATTCATAAGCTCTAGATAGACAGATTCTCCACATCATCATTGGTGTATTAAACTCATGCTCTGGACTTCTCTGGGTCAACCAGGAGGTTCTGGAAGACGGCGGCTGGTTTAGCAGTGATTACTGAACCTGAGATGTACTTCAGCAGAGATAGGAGCCTTTGTGGATCCTTAGCTGGGAGTGAGAGGGTGTTACAATGGGTATATTCACACTTTCACATAGTTCAGCTGCAGCTTGATTTGAAACAGTTTTTAGATTCTTGGAACTGCTGATGTTGGCCTAACTGTGTGTATAATGACATGAAAGAATCAGTCAATTCCAGCGAGTTCTTGTAAATACTGAACTGACACCCAATCCTGTGCCTTAACCACAAGACTATCTTTCCTTTCAGTTAATCAAACAAAACCTTCTGAACCCACAGAAGCAGGAGTATATTATTTTAGGACAATGTATTGCCTTTCTTCCGCCTACTCCAACAGCTCTTCTGTAACAGCTATGATACGTTCACAATATGTTACATTGAGTCACATTTCACACTGGATGTCTTTTATATAAGATGATCTAAGTAATCAACATGATGGCATGTATAGTAATGGGGGAACTATTTGCAGCAAATAATTTATTGACCCTTTTTTCTGTTGGCAAATTATCTACAAACAGACTGTGTTTTATTGATTTGTTCATTATTCAATCCTGCCCAGCTTTGGGTTAGATTGTGTAATATATTTAAAGCTTTGGTAGAACAAAGTGCACTCCCTTGGGAGCTACATAAGGAGCAGGATGACTCCTTGATGGGATGTTTAAAATGTTTATAAACAGGAAGCTGGGTAGTCAGAGTTTTCAAAATAACTGTGTGAGCGCTCTGAGCATGAAGTTTTATGCAAACACATTTGCAGTCCATTAGACATTTGTCTTCTGAACAGTTTTGCAAATAAAAATAATAATAAATAAATAGAAAATCTCATCCAATTGTCAGTTGGACATAAATAAAAAGTGCCATGAATGCACTTAAGAAAAATGTGTCATTTTCATTGGAACAAATGTTTGCACAATTATTACTATTATGGACCATTTGCCCAGCTTTAGTCATGTAGCAAAAAAAAAAAAAGGTCATATCCTAAACATGCACACTGCTGTAGCAAGCAGTAAGTAGTATAATACATACCAGATAGATGTTGGATTCCTGCTGTTCACACAGTTTTAGAAGCTTGAAGAATCAAAGTTGTGAGAGTTCCATGATCTTGCAAGCTGTTTAGCAGACTGGAAGCTGGATGTAGCTATCATATAAACTGCATCATTAGGCAACAGCTCCATGATCTAATCTTATCGTTGCAGACAGAACAGAAGCAACGAGGACAATGAGAGGCCTGTGGTGGTAGGTGGCTCAATACATGATGCATAAGTACTGAATCATTACTATCAGATAATCTTGACACGTTTCTATACTGGAGCATATTTCAAGCTTCTCCTGGAGTTGCCTTGGTTTAAAAGTTTTAAGCTTACCCATACAACCAAGATCAAACTTTTGGTTTCCTGCCCAAGCTGAATATTGCCTTGCAATTCTGCTGATAAACACGCTACTCCTAGCTGTGAAGGTTATCCCTTCATGTCCAATCTGTTGCAAAGGATTTGTGTTTAAAAGCAAAAATAAATTTTTTATAACTTTAAATCTGTCAAAGGAAAACAGCTGAATCAGAGTTCTGCACCTCAAGGGAAAAGAGGGAGGAGTGGTTTTTTTGGCCAGGAACTCAGCTAAATTGTTTAGATTAGGATTTACTAACCTGCAGACTGTTGGAGGTGCAAGATGAACAGCAGGCTGTGTCAAGCAGAAAAGATTGCAAGAAGTAAGATGGGTTATTCAAAAGAGTCAGAACAAAAATATCTCCTACATGGTGCTTGATAACCTGCTAAGACTTTCCCATCAGAATACCATGTAATGATGTAAGAAGGAGATTAATTATTTATTCCTGAACTACTGGTGCATATCATTTTGAGTTCCTCTGCTTAGAACACATTTGAACAATATCTTTATTTAAAAAAAGGAGGATAAATTTAAAAAATATATACTAATAGCTAAGTCAAGGCTTATGTTTCAGAGTTTGTCATTATATTCCTTTTACGTTTCCATCTAGGTGTTTATATGGTCACCATAGCTGCAGGATCTGAGCACCTCACAAACTTTAATGAACTTATTCTTGAACATCCCTGTGAGGTAGGGAAGTACAATCCCATTTTCTCTGATAGGAAACTGTCACAGTGACTTGCGTAAGGTCTCACAGGAAGTCGTAGGCAGAGTTGGGAATAGAATTTAGGTATCCAGAGTCCCAGTTACATGCCTGAACCACAAATTCTTCCTCCCTTGGAAATTAAATATTCACTAAGGGTTTTTTCTTCCTTCTTTTAAGTCATCAGTTTGTTTCAATGATGTGATGTCTGCAACATGATCAGTGGAACTGAAGTCATGTTCTCTGGAGGGACTGTTATTGGCAGGATACCAGAAAGAGTGAACTAATGATGGGTCTAGAAGGCCCCTGGTCTTACAATTTGACTACGCAAGAGGGACAAGTGATCCAAAGGAACAGGAAATACTTAAAATCCAGTAGAGAGAGAGACAGAGACAGAGACAGAGACAGAGAGCGCCTACAGAGATTGTGACATTCCCCAGGGTACAATCTGGACTGCTGAACAGCTGTGTCCCCTCAATTCTCCAACCAGGGATACCTTTTATTCTGCTTCACTGAGAGAACAACCACTCCTGGCCTGCTCACACATAGCCTCTAGCATGTAGATTACTCCCAGCTGAGTTATGAGAGTGCTTTTTGCCAGCCACTCCTGAATTATATTGGAGAGTGACACCAGCAAATTGCCAATCCCAGACTTATCCCCAGAAATGTGCATCTTGTGCTACCCAGCACCCTCTTGGACAATACAATCTCATAGAAAGTCTGTCATTTTATTAATCGAAAATGATATGCACAAATCCTGTTATCTCAAATGGAGTTTCCCAAATGCTTCAATCCAAACACACTGGTTTAGATAAAACAATAAAACAAGTTTATTAACTACGGAAAGATAGATTAAATGATTACAAGTAATGAGGCACAAAAGGTAAAACACAGATTATTACCTAATTTAACAAGCTAAGTGAATTTAAAGAAAAAAACTTTCTCTCACCACATGCTTACAGCAGTGTTTCAGTCAGGACCTCTCCCCACAGTCCAATGCTCCTTTCCTTGCTTTTCAGGCATTGTAGATGTTGTGAGTAGAGATGAGGGAAGAGAGGTGATTTGGGACCTATGTTCCTCATTTTTATATCTTTTTTTCCAACCGCAAGTCTGTTGCATGGGAACTTCCAGCTGTTCTATTGCTAAGATGTAAATTTCTTGATCACATCCTTTTTCCTGCTAAAGAATGGCTGCTTAAACAGGAGATAGTCCCTTTGATTATGCTAACACCTTGCTGAGGTGCTGACTAGCCTTTTGACTCTGGGGAACTAGTCTGAAGCTGTTTCCATAAACTTGGAACATGGCTTATACAGTAGAATTTTATAATTGTACATGCTATGTTTCCACACATATTTTACCAGGACAATAATGGTTAGCAGATTATGAGTTTTCAAATAATACCTCATAAGGCATACTTTGTACAAAATTTATCATAGTCTTGTAAAAAGGATGAACATAAGGCTACAGACTGTCACAGAGATCATTACAGGACAGGGAGAAAGAGAACCATCTGGAGGCCAATCCCACAGAGAGGGAATACATATAGCTTGCTAGATTCAGATACAGGTAACAGGGAGACAGAGATAGAACTATCCTGGTGTGTTCACCTGTTGAGGAGACCAGTTAACTCAAAGACTATGTAACCAGCTGAGTCTCTTGAAAAGACCAGATACTAACTTAGCTATATGCTAGCAAACTCTGGCTGAAGGGACACGGAGTAGGGGTGTGGGTATCATGTATTTGTTTTAAGATTTATATTAAATGTTTGTAAAATAGGGATGATGTATCATGATCTGTGGAACTGGAGTCACAGGTTCCCTAGAGGCATTGTTACTGAGAGACACCAGAAAAATAGGGAACAGGGGGAGTTAGGCAGGAGGCCACATGGATAGAGCAGTGCACAGGGTTTACTAAAGTTCAATTTGTTCTACTTAACCTGCAATCATCTTCACCCTTTATGAATGAAACAATATCATATTACTGTGTAAAACAACATGATGCCCAGCCATAATTCAGGTGAGATGTAAAACAAGACATGTGTGGGCATTAGAAAATCTCAGGGAGCTTTACAAAGGCCATTAATTCTGGTATCCTAGCTGAATTAAAGTCTGACAATAATTACTTCAATTTCCCCTGAAATTTGGGTAAACAACTTTTCATACTCATTTGGAATGGTACCTTACTCTATGGCAGAAATTCATACAGGCAGCAAATCAGGAAGTGGTATAGATGTCTGTGAAATGGATGGACCTGGGATGTGGGAATGGGTATGCGGAATGAGTGGTTTCAGTATGTGCACACACACGTACACACAATGAATGGGTGTGCACAGAATGAACACGTACACACAGAACAAATTGGGATAGGTGTGGAGTGAGCTGAGTTTGGGGAATGTGCACATTTCTGGGTGGAAAGACTGGGAGTGGAGTTCGAGTGAGTGTATAATCATTCATGGGTTGTGAAACAGAAGTATTGAACACATGGAGCAGGTGTGAATTGGGCAAACAGGCCAATCATGTTCCATCATGGAATTTGAGGCATGTTCATGCACATGCAAAAATGTGTTAATTCATATCGACTTGTTTCCCCATTTCATATGTTGGCAGTGATGGATTAGTGGGGCAGATGGAGAAGTGAATAGTGAATGATAAATGCAATTTCATCAATATCACACCTATTTATGCAGTTATGTATGTAAACATTATATACATTCATCTGGTGTATATGCAACTCCCATTGACATAAGTGTGAGTTTTGCATATGTATCTAACAGCAGAATTCGACCCATCTTTGACCCCAGAATTTGTTAAGCATTTCAGGATATTCTCTGAAATGTAAGATTGATTATTATTAATTATTGTTATTTATTATAAAACACCAACTCTAGCTCAACGTACAATAACCAAATCCCAACAGAACTCTTTGAACAGGACATTAAACATTCACTAATAGCAGCTTCGCATCTCTGTAACTGTTCTGACTAGAGGAATGTAATGTGATGTTATCCTGCATTATGAAATCATTAGATTTCAATTTCTCCCTCATTGATTATAACAGCCAGTCTCATTTTGGGTCTTTTTCAGATGTTTCCTATAAATATAGCCGTTCCTGTATTGTACCTTCAAAACACACATTTCATTTTTATTAGCTGAGCAGTGTGAGTCATCCCATTAATTGGCATCAGCCGGCAACACATCACCAGACTGGCCTTTGTTGCACAGACTATATTTAGAAACAGAATGAGACTGCTGCTGAGTTATATAATGACGCAGTTATTTTTAGATCTCCATTATATCTGGAGAGCCTTGTCCTGCCATCTGATCTGTTAACAGGCTGAGAGAAGTGTGATTATTGATTCTCTCCATGTGCTCCTCCACCTCTCAGTCCCTGGACACCCAATGATATTTGCAATTTTGTTTACCTGCTGTTATTTATGTTTATGCCATCTGCAGCATAAGCACATTCGAAACCAACTTGTGTTCAGACAAAACAGCTTAAGAATCCTATCTCTGAATGGTTAAAACAACAACCTCCTCCGAAACGAGATCTACATTTGTGTGGACAGATATAGTCAAATGCCGCTGTACCTAGATTCATAACGTCTAGCTCCTGAAGCGTTCATCTCCTGGTGCTTTTCCACCTATTCTTTTTGCAGACTGATTTTTGCTGCTGGTGGAAAAATAATGGAAGAAATGGGACTTGCTGTTAGACTGAGCGAACAAATGGGTGTGTGAATGCGCTGGAGATAGAAGGTGAGCTGTGGTTTGTTTCTAGTAAGTCTCATGACAATTTGGTTGCTGTATTTTGTGGCAGAAGAAAATTCAAGTAAAATCCACTATTGGCAGCACATCTGGTCAAGAAGATTATTAACCATTTAGGTCCTGCAGACTTTTGCTACTGACTTCAATGGGCATAGAGTCAGGTCCTTGGGACCCAGTCCTTTATGGACCTTACACCACTGGTGAAAGTTATAGTGGCTTCTCGGCTGCTTTAATGAATGCTTGGGCCAGGCGTCACAGGATCAGGGAGCTGCAATAAGATCTCAGACAGCCCCTACCTTCCTCCATACCCAAGAGAGCTCTGGCAGGTGGCAAAATTGAGCCCTGTGTTTCCACACTGTCTCTGGGGCCCTCCCAACCCTCTTTCTAATCCCCTGGAAATTTGGCTGCAGTGGAGTCATGCTTCGAGGGACTCTTGCTCTGCCTGCTTTGAGCGGACCACTTGGAGTCAGAGATGCTGTACCCAGATGTTAATAGTAACTTAGTTTTAAGTCTTATGTGGAGTCCATGCTGCATGGGAGGGGGGTTTTCAATGCACAGCCCCCTCCAGTCCTGTCCCCAGGTCTACATGCATTCCCACATGTCAGATCAGATGAAAATTCTCTCTTTTGCACTTGGATGACCAGACACTGACGCAAGTGTGAAAAATCAGGCCGGGGAGGCGGGTGGTGGGTTAATAGTTGCCTATATAAAACAGAGCCCCTAATATCGAGATGGTCCCGATAATATTGGGACGTCTGGTCACCCTCTCTGCACTCTTTCCCAGCAACTGGGGCCTAAGTTAGTGTGTAGTATGTAGACAGATTTCACTGAAGTACAAAACTCTGACAGGCATGGGCATTAACATTCAGAGTGACTAAAAACCATTAACTCTTAGACCATCTCCAATTTAAAGTAACAAGTTATTAAAACAATGGTAGTCATGATTATCACGTCTTCCCTTTGCTATTAAGTGAGCTGACTAACAACAACAAAATGAAATCCAAAATACTTTGTTTCTGGCCAGTGTTGCACTTTTCTAAAGCCCCTGGGTTCATTAGTGCATCCCCTTGTGCTTGCATATGCAAAGCATGCACAGTGTCAGGGGATAATAACAGTAAAAAAATCTGCACCATCATTCTGATGGCCATTAAAACATGGTCACTGATCAAATCCCTTAATACACTGAGCTACTGCAGTTGGCTTTAGACTGCACTTTGGAGAGGAGTAACTGCAAAGCACATTAAACCAAGGACATATCTCGCATTCTCAGCCACCCCAAATGGAATGTGAGTTTTGCATACAGGAGGGAAGAAAAGGTTTTTGACAGCTAAAGATGCTTATCTTTCCTTACCACAGGGAAGGCTGGACAGGATGCTGTCTGCCACTGGTTGACAATGACATTATCTAAACATCAGAGAAGCCTCTGAATGTCAGTATGCGATAACTAGAGAGCACTTGCTTCTTATGCAGAGGCACTCACTACAAACACAAAGGAGAGTATAGACAATGCTTTGAACATTCAAGTGGCTAAATATGCATTCAGAATGCATATGCGATCCTTGTGTGTTAATTTGTCAGTGTTCATTAAAAAAGTGATATAATGAAATATATAAACTATCTAACCTACAGATTCTATTAGTCTAGTGATATTTAATTTTCTGCAAGTATCTTGTTAAATACACAAAGTTAGATTTACTAGGGAAGATGTTGAACATTATTAAATATGCTTTTTTAAAAAAAACATCAGGGCCTGATCCAAAGACTATTGCAGTCAGTGGAAATCAGGCCCTTGCTAAAACAAACTTAGTATCCAGGAAGAAATATATGGCTTTATTCCAGCTTCATCTGGCATAGACCCCAGAGGTGTAGAGGCGTGCAAGGTCAGAAGACAGTCGTCTGTTGCGGTGCCCTTAGTGGATGCAGCTACAAACATTGGCACTCTGGCCTGAAAGGGGCCTGTTAGTATAGTCAGGAAATGGGCTTATTTAGCACATCCTAAGAATCTGCCAAATCTGCCACTGGGAGACCTATGGAGGCTCAAGGAGAAATTAGTTATCCCCAGCTATCAGAACCCTTTGAGGAAGGGTAACAATTGAAATAACAATTGAAACTGAGGGCTGCCAGGCCTTCTGCAGCCCTCAGTGGTGAAAGAGCAGGTTAAGGACTATTTAGAAAGAAGAAGGAGAACCCAGGAAACTACAGACGGGTCAGCCTCATCTCAGTCCTCGGAAAAATCATAGAGCAGGTCCTCAAGGAAACCATTTTGAAGCACTTGGAGGAGAGGAAGGTGATCAGGAACAGTCAACATGGATTCACCAAGGGCAAGTCATGCCTGACCAACCTGATTGCCTTCTATGATGAGATAATTGGCTCAGTGGATATGGGGAAAGCAGTGGACGTGATATATCTTGACTTTAGCAAAGGTTTTGATATGGTCTCCCACAGTATTCTTGCCAGCAAGTTAAAAAAGTATGGATTGGATGAATGGACTATAAGGTGGATAGAAAGCTGGCTAGATTGTCAGGCTCAAAGGGTTGTGATCAATGGCTCCATGTCTAGTTGGCAACTGGTATCAAGCGGAGTGCCCCAGAGGTTGGTCCTGTGGCCGGTTTTGCTCAACATCTTTATTAATGATCTGGATGATGGGATGGATTGCACCCTCAGCAAGTTCGCGGATGACACTAAGCTGGGGGGAGTGGTAGATATGCTGGAGGGTAGGGATAGGGTCCAGAGTAACCTAGACAAATTGGAGGATTGAGCCAAAAGAAATCTGATGAGGTTCAACAAGGACAAGTGCAGAGTTCTGCACTTAGGATAGAAGAATCCCATGCACCACTACAGGCTGGGGACCGACTGGCTAAGCAGAAGTTCTGCAGAAAAAGTCCTGGGGATTACAGTGGATGAGAAGCTGGATATGAGTCAGCAGTGTGCCCTTGTTGCCAAGAAGGCATTAGTAGAAGCATTGCCAGCAGATGGAGGGAAGTGATTATTCCCCTCTATTCGGCACTAGTGAGGCCACATCTGGAGTATTGCGTCCAGTTTTGGGCCCCCCACTACAGAAAGGATGTGGACAAATTGGAGAGAGTCCAGCGGAGGACAACGAAAATGATCAGGGGTTTGGGGCACATGACTTACGAGGAGAGGCTGAGGGAACTGGGCTTGTTTAGTCTGAAGAAGAGAAGAGTGAGGGGGGATTTGATAGCAGTCTTCAGCTACCTGAAAGGGGGTTCCAAAGAGGATGGAGCTCGGCTGTTCTCAGTGGTGGCAGATGACAGAACAAGGAGCAATGGTCTCAAGTTGCAGTGGGGGAGGTCTAGCTTGGATATTAGGAAACACTATTTCACTAAGAGGGTGGTGAAGCACTGGAATGGGTTACCTAGAGAGGTGGTGGAATCTCCATCCTTAGAGATTTTTAAGGCCCGGCTTGACAAAGCCCTGGCTGGGATGATTTAGTTGGTGTTGGTCCTGCTTTGAGCAGGGCGTTGGACTATATGACCTCCTGAGGTCTCTTCCAACCCTAATCTTCTATGATTCTATGAATAGGCTGGCTTGCCTGTGGGCTGGAGAGCCTGGGGCTAAGCCAGTGTTGATTACAATTACACTTGAGAGGAATCAGGTGATTCCAATAGAAAAGACAGCAGGGAGCTGCAGGGAGGGGTTGCTGTTAAGACTGTCAAAAGCAGGGAACCGGGCAGTACGATGAGGAAGCTCAGGAAGCGAGAGCTAGGCAGCAAGTCTGGTTCTGCAAGGAAGGCCCAAGAGGAGGAGTTAAAGAAAGGAAGATGAGCTGAAAATCTTTGTGGTTTTGTTGGACTTTATAGTTCTGTCTTTGACAAGGTTTGTTGTCAGCCCAAGGAGAACTGGTAAAGAGTGGATTACAGGATTGAGTTTAGACTGTCACTGGAGACAGAGTTTCTTAAAGGGGCTTAGACGAAGGAGAAATAGATGTGATGGTCACAGAGGGGTGCTCGGGAAGAAGCAAGTGGCTCCCATGCTACAACTGGCTGCCATGTACCTCCCTTGTGTGCACATCCTGGTAAAGAAGGTTCTTTTCTAACAAAGTGTGGGTAGTTCCTGGCTAGATGGTCCCAGATGACTTCACCATTGAAATGGATTGTTGACAATAATGCTCCCTCAGGGTATCATCCACTTGTTGTTCAAACACTATATCAGCATAAATATCAGGAGCAAGAAGTTCAAACACTATATCAGCATAAATATCACTCTATGACCTCTGTTTCCTTGTCATGATTCACAGAGGTGCCTTCCTCAGGGTCATCCTCCAGTGTAATCCTTTGACTTCCCCTTCCCTAAATCTGGTCCAAATATGCCCCCCCATCATGCAGTTTCTGACCTCTGTTGTCAGGATTTCTGGGGCTTGAGAAACACCTCCTCTGCAAGGCCCAATTTTACTAGGGAGAATACGCATGCCAGATCATTTGAGGCATTCTCCCACTTTGACTTTGTGAGGCTGGGGTAGCAGCATCAAGCAGGTCCTGAAAATCATTTCAGTCCTGTCCTATGACAACAGGCCAAGGTAAATTCTTTGATACCCCAACTTGGATCTCCTCTTCATGTTCTCCTGTCTGCAGTACAACTGCAGTAGAGTATGGTTTTGTATCAGTGTGAATGCAAGAAGTGATCACCGGGTCAGTGTCTTATAAATGCTCCAAAGGTATAAAGTCCTTGTAGACCAACATCTGAGGAGATGCTGCATCCATCAGGCCAGAGGTAGCAAGTCCCTCAAGGAGGCTTGGCAACATAAGTATCCCAGCAATCCACAGGGGTAGAAGCTCCCCCACTCTTTGAAGTGCTTCCCCTGTTCCTCTTTGATGGGAAGGGCTTTTGGAGCCTGTTGACTATGCCAGTTGTACTATGGGGGCAACTTACTACCTCCTGAGTGCCCCCTTGTGGTTAGGTTTGCCTCATGGTCATTCCATCTCTATTGCCCCTTCAAGAAATTCAGTCTTCAGTGACCTGGTAAGCTTAATCTTTTAATTCTCTTTTCAGCAGTTCTCCTCAGGCTGGCAGCAGACCGTGTCAAAAACAGAACTCAAAAGTCCAAAAACAATTAATGTTTTTCAGCTCATCTTCCTGTCTTCAACTCCCACTCACAGGCTTTATCTGGCCAGGGCTCTGCAGGAGCCAAACTTGCTCCCCGTAGCTGTTCCGAGCTCCAGACAGGTTTCCTGAGCTTCCTGTTTCTGGCAGTTTCAGCTACTCTTTCAACCACGCCCTTCAGGCAGCTTCCTGGTGCCTTTTATATTGGAATCACCTGATTCCTCTCAAGTGGGGCTAATCTTGTAATCAGGTCTGTTTTCATCCCAGGCACTCCAGCCCCGTTCTCAAGAAGCTCATAAACACATTTGTCCTGAGTATTATGTTTTCCTGTACACAAATAGAAACGCATTTATCTTCAGTCTAGCTTAGTTATTTTAGATTAAGAAAAACAACAAAAGTTAGAAAGTACCAATGTAAAGTCTACATGAAAGAGCGCGAGAGAGAAATCATGCTGTGAATTACTCTGCAATATTCTGCATGTGAAATGAAACACAAAATGCCAGTTGCCTCTGGGGCAGGGATGGGGGAACTTCTCTATATTTAAAGGAGCAGTACTCAGAAAACAGAATGACACTTCCTTTCAGTTACCTAGCTGCACACCACATTGGATAATAACTGGATGCTTGTAAAGTCGAAAAAACAATAAATGACCTCAGTACAGCTCTTCTAAAATCATGAAGTACAGTTCAGAGATTAAAAAGCACTTTGAAATTTATAAAACAATATGTAAACTATGTTCACTTTGCCCAGTAATAATTCATTTAAATGATGCACTGTATTCACTTTAACAGTTTGTTTACTTATACTGTCAAAGGCAGACTTGAACTTTTTTTATCTCTCTCCCCATAATATCATCTCACTGCGGCTCTACAAGATTTCCCTTAAATGCATAAAACAATATTCTTATTTAAAAGATATGGCAGTAGTAAAATAGCCACTGCTCATTCTTACTGAGGTATCAAAAAGTGCTTGTTCTGGGAAGAATGTTGTGAGTAATTAGTAGATGTTAATTACTATAAAAATTTTGAGGCTGGGTTTAATCTGATATTTTAATATTTGGTACACAGTTTTCAGGGTCCGTGGATTTCTATTTCAGAACCCCACTGTGCACAAAAGATTTGCATTACTTCAAGGAAAATAAAACCTGTCCTTTAAACAGATGTATTTCTTTTCAGTCAGAGCAATTTGGTTTCACTGCATGTGAAAGCACATAACATACTATATGTGCAGAAAAATTCTTAAGACTGAGAAAAGCCGCTCTATTCCTATTAAGGCTACATAGAGTAAGTGTTCATGATTTCCAGTTGGCGGGTTGCTTGTTTAAATTGAAGAGGAAATGCACACTTATCACATTTTGTTTTCTTCTCTTGTTCTTTTTTTTTTACTCGTAAGTAGTCATTGCTAGTGTCTGTGATATCAGAGGATGGAAACAAAGCTTCCTCTGACTGCATTTTTTATGAGGTGGCGTTAAAATAGAATAAAATAGCACCCTAAAGAAATGCTTCTGACGTTGTCCATACGCTAAGAAGCCTGGCTTCCTTCTTGGGTGGCATCTGTATTTATTTATGGTCTCCTTTTGCACTGAGGAACTAATCCAAAAATAGTGACCCTTGTATTCAGAAGATAAGAAAATCAGGTAACTCCATTCCAGAATACTGAATGAACTGGCTCAGGAATTGCAAGTCCAGTAGCAAGGATTTTTAATAAATATGTCAAATCAGGGGTGGTACCAGATGATTGGGGAATAGCAACACTATACCCCTATTTAAGAAAGGGGGGAGGGAAAGCAATACGGGCAACTACAGAGCTGTTAGTCTGGCCTCAACAGTATTCAAGGCTTTAGAACAAATTTTGAAGGCACATATAATTAAAGACATGGAACTAAAATGCAACACGAGTTTACTACAGGTAGGTCATGCCAGATTAAGTTGTTATCTTTCTTGATAAACTAACTGGCCTGGGGCAGGGTTGAGAGGTTGGGCTCTGGGATGGAGTCTGGGATGCAGGCTCTGGGATGGAGTTTGGGTGCTGGGTGCAGGCTCTGGGCTGGGGTGAAGGATGGGTGGAGGGGTGGAGGCTCTGGGATGGAGTTTGGGGATGAGAAGGGCTGCGGAGGGGGGGTGGTGCAGGCTCTGGAACGGAGTTTGGTTGTAGGCTCTGGGCTGGGGCAAGGGGTGGGGGTATAGGAGGGAGTTTGGGTGCAGGCTCTGGCCGGGTTTCGGTGCTGGGTGCAGGCTCTGGGATGGGGCAGGGCCTGGGGATGCAGGGGGGGTGAGGGGTGCAGGCTCTGGGACAGAGTTTGGGTGTAGGCTCTGGGAGGGAGTTTGGGTGCAGGAGGGTGTGTGTGGGAAGGGGTGGGGGGTAGGCTCTGGGCTGGGGCAGGGCCTGGGGGTGCAGGAGGAGGTGAAGGGTGCAAGCTCTGGGACAGAGTTTGAGTTCTGGGTGCAGGCTATGGGAAGGAGCTGAGGGTGTAGGAGGGGGTGAGGGTGCAGGCTCTGGGACATCTACTGCTTCCCCCTATCCACAAGGCTTGTTACCCTATCAAAGAAGGATATTAAGTTGGTTTGACATGGTTTATTCCTGACAAATCCATGTTGACTGTTACTTATCACCTTATTATCTTCTAGGTGCTTACAAATTGATTCTTTGATTATTTGCTCCATTATCTTTCTGGGTACCAAAGTTAAGATGACAGGTCTGTGATTTCCCCTGATTGTCCTTATTCCCCTTTTTATAGATAAGTTAGATGCCTTTTCCAGTCCAGAGGAAAAGGGCAAAATAGTACCTATCTAAATATTCTTTAACCTGCTCTTTCCCTATTCTGGCTTGCATTCCTTCCTCCTTGTTATTAATATTAATTGTGTTGAGTATCTGGTCACCATTAATCTTTTCAGTGAAGACTGAAGCAAAATAGGAAATGAACTCCTCAGCTTTCTTGATGTCGTCTGTTATTAGCTCTCCTTCCCTGCTAAGTAGAGGTCCTACACTTTCCTTCATCTTTCCTTTGCTTCTAATGTATTTAAAGAACCTCTTCCTATTGCCTTTTATTGAGTTACACCTTTCTAGGTGTAACTCATTTTGTGCCTTAGCTTTTCTGATTTTGTTCCTACATGCTTGTGCTGTTCTTTGTTACTCCTCTTGGCAATTTGTCATTTTTTGATTTTTCAGGTCATAAAAGAGCTCCTGATAAAGCCATATTGACCTCCTACTATTCTTCCTATCTTTCCTTTGCATCGGGATAGTTTGAAGTTATCTCCCTGAGAAACTGCCAGCTCTCCTGAACTTCTTTTCCCCTTAGATTTTCTTCACAGGCGATCTTACCTACCAGTTCTCTGAGTTTGTTCAATGCTGCTTTTTTGAAGACCATTGGCCTTTTTCTGCTGCTCTCTCTCCTTAGAATCATGAAGTCTATCATTTCGTTATCACTTTCACCCAGACTGCCGTCCATCTTCACATTCACTCCAATTCCTCCCTTTACTTTACCAACAGGTAACAGGTGTCTGGGTAGTTAAAGTCCCCCATTACTACCAGGTCTTGTGCTTTGGGTATTTCTGTTATTTGTTCTAGAAATGCCTCATTCAACTTCTCTTCCTGATTTGATTGTTTATTGTAGACCCCTATCATGATGTCATCCCTATTTTTTACCCTTTTTTTCCTTTACCCAGAGACTCTGAACTGGTCTGCCTCCCACCTTCTTCTGGATCTCAGAAAAATTCTATGTATTCTGGATGTGTAATGCCACACCTTCTCCCTTTTTACCTTGCCTGTCCTTCCTGAACAGCATTTACCCCTCTATACCAATATTCCACTCATGAGACTTATCCCACCAATTCTCTATGATGCCATTTATAATTTAAAATTTAGCTTATGTACTAATACTTCCAGTTCTTCCTATTTATACATTTGTGTATAGACATCTAAGCTGCTGAGCAGTTTCCCTGGTTTCCCTAATGTTGTTTATATGACCTTGTTGTAATTTTCCACATTCCCTGCTCCAACACATTTAACCCTCTGTTAAGATTGCCTTTTTTATACTTACCTGTGGTCTTTTGTCACCTAGCCCCTTTGAACCTAATATAAAGCCCTCCTTACTAGGTTGGTGAGTCAGTGCGGCTAGATGCTCTTCCCCTTCTTGGTCAAGTGGATACCATCACTTCCCAGCAGACCTTCTTCCTGGAACAGCATCCCATGGTCAAGGAAGTCAAACCCCTTCCATCAACACTATCTGCACAGACTTGTATTCATCTCCAGGGATGCACATGTCCTTGCTTGGCCCTTATCCTTAATCAGGAGGATGGACTGGAACACAACCTGTGCCCCTGACCCCTTCACTCTAGCTCCCAGAGCCCTATAGTCACTGCTGATCTATTCACACACAGACCCGGCAATATCATTAGTGCCCACGTGGATGAGCAGCATGGGAAGTGAGCAGAAGGATGGATGTGGGCTCCAGGCAAGCTGCACATCACATCAGGTTGGCAGATGGATGCCTCCATTCCCCTCAGGAGGGAGTCCAAAGTGCAAACAGTACAAAGTCTCCATAGGTACAATGTCATGCACATAAGGACTAATAACAAGAATTTCCGCCACATGCTGGGAGTTCATTGGTTAGAAACAACAGAGGACTAGAAAGATGTGGGTCTATGTTTCAATCATAAGGTGACTATGAGCCACCAATGTGATGCTGCCACAAAAAAAGGCAAATGTGATCCTAGGAGGTATCAGGCAAGGTAATTCCAGAAAAGATAGGAAAGTATTAATACCATTGTACAAGGTACTGGTAAGGCCTCACTTGGAACTCTGTGTACAGTTCTGGTCAACCATGTTCAAGAATGATGAATTCAAACTGGAACAGATGCAGAGAAGAGTGGCTAGGATGTTCAGAGGAATGGAGCACCTACCTTAAGACAGGAGACTAAAAGGCTTGACTTATTTTGTCTAGCAAAATTAAGGCTGCATGCTTGCTCTCTATAAATATGTCAGGGCAATAAATATGTCAGGGATGGTGAAGGACAATGTTGGCACAAGAACAAATGGGTATAAACTGGCCATTAATAAATTTAGGCTGGGAACTAAGAGAAGGTTTCTAACCATCAGAAGTGAGGTCCTGGAACTGCCTCCCAATAGGAATAATGGGGGCAAATAACCTATCTAGTTTTAAGATGGAAATTGATAAATTTATGAATGGGATTATATGATGGGGATGCTTTGATAGGACTGCACCAGGCCTGACTCAATGGACTAGACTCCCTTCCAGATCTAAATTCCAATGTAATTTGAAAAGTAGCAAAGATCTTAAGATAATATTGTTACAGTGCAGATCAATGCTACTCAGCCTTGTAGAGGTGAAGGTCTGCTTTTTTGGTGTCCCAATGTAATCCTAAAGCTATATGCTGACTTTGGCCCAGTTGCTCGCTCCCATGCATAGCATACAGGGGCGTCAAGGCGAGAGAGAAACTCTGTGGTGCTTCCTCCATGCTCTTTTGTCCCAAGATCCTCAATGGAGAAAGCAGAGAGACGAGCTCCCCAGCTCCTTGGATTATCTGCCAATTCATCAGATGCCTGTACATCCTCCACTTGGCTCCTGTAAAGCTCAGGCAGAAACTGAAGCACTAGTCCTGCGCAGTGAATCATATGGATGAACTGCTGCACCTTTGCAGCGCCTCCCTGAAGTCAGTGGAACTCTGTGTGGGTGCAGCATTTCTCCAGCACGTTAGACAATGCAGAATCCAGGCCTAAAACTGCTCTGCTGGCAGAAATACACCAGAAGGCAGATGGTGATACTACACTGGCTCCTGCCAAGGGTACACATGGATTACATGGCACAATGAGATGTAATTCACAATTTCCAGCACCAGTTTGCTTGGATGGATCAAACACAATATCTCCTTTTCTTAGTTCCCTGCATGTTGAAGGGGAATAAGGGCTGCCTCTGTCCCCGTTCCCAGCTCCTGGGAGATTGGGAGGAATTCTAGCTCCTTATGACTTAGTGTCCTTTGTAAGCATTTTGGGAAAACTAGCTCAATTTGTAATAATTCATACCAAGACCCATTAGGAATCATTCTCATCCTCTCTCCTTTGATCTAAACCCTCTTGGAATCAATTATAGCATTTAAAGCCTACTAAAGAGGAGGAAGAGGTGTATTGCCCAAGCCCAAGTGCCCGGGGATGTATCCTCTGAAAAGGACTTGAATCTCCACTAGTTTGAATCTTGTTTAGTCAGTCACTCCTGTGCAAAGTGGATCTAAAATGTCCCCATTCTGGGGGATGACCACACACCATTCAGAGGGGAAAAGAACTGTGGGAAGGCCGTGCCTGTGATGTGGAGAGTACATTAGGCGGTCCCAAGATTATTCCATGCAGAAATGTTTATACGTGGGGCGAAAAAACCCAAGAAGCCAGCCAGCCAGCCAGCCAGTCAATAATAGAATGTATCTGATGACTTTAAAACTACTCAGAGACATTTTTATAAAAGCCCCCAATCCTTCTCTGCCCAGTTCTAAAGAAAAAAACTCTGCTACAAATACCTCTCCGGCGAATGACTCTATAGTGAGCACCTAAAGTGACCCCAGTGTTACCAACTCTCACAACTTTCGTACTCATGGTGTTTTTCTTATGATCATATGAGAATCCCAGGTATCACTGAAAACAAAAGAAATTTCTAGCCCTCCCTGTTGTGGAGAAAAGCACTGACTCACCAACCTAGTCAGGAGGGCTTTATATTAGGTTCAAAGGGGAAAGGTGACAAAAGACCACAGGTAAGTATAAAAAAGGCAATCTTAACAGAGGGTTAAATGTGTTGGAGCAGGGAACGTGGAAAATTACAACAAGGTCATATAAACAACATGTGCATCCTACAGGCTGAAATGCCAAATAAAAAGACCCCCCCGCTACATTTATTATTTAAAAAAAAAGTCATTATGTTTAAGCCAAGTGTGATTTTTCAGGATCTATCTCATGATTTTTGAATGCTTTGGGTTGGAAATACTGATACCTGCAAGCCAAACCCATACAAAGCACACGTAGGCCCTTTTATTACTCATACCCCATTAGGCCTAACAAGATCCCTTATACAAGTGGATGGAGCTGCTCTCTCAATTCTTCTGGGTTACATGTGCCTATTCTGCCAGAGTGCCCCTTGCTGCAACTGCACAGACAGAGTAATCACTTTCTTTTGTGCTGCCATCCTGTAGCTTATGGGAACAGGACTAGGAGCGCCAAGCCAAAAAAAAACCCTCTTGGGGCACTAAAGCAGCTGGCAGCACTAGCCAGCCCTCTGCAGCGCAGATTTGAATAGGGCTCTGTAAGCACTAGAGAAGGGCTCCCTACCTCCTCTCCCCACTGTAACATAGACACACAAAAGTAATCATAATTTAGCCCCTTGCGTATTTCTAATCACTCTGAGAGTGAGAGACTATTTTTCTTTGTGGCTCTGTCACGAGCTTGCTGTGATTCAGAGATGATAGGTCTTTTTTTCGATTTTGGAAGTGATCTACAAAGAAATTACCACTGGCTTTCCCAACCACTCACACCCCCCCCCCCCCCCGGCCACCCCCTGCTTCTCCTGAAATGAGCTGCACCGGCATAAGCAAAATTGCCAAGTGACAATGATCTGAAGTAGCCCAGCTCTATATATGAAACTGAGTAATAAATGGAAATTGAAGCCTGTGCTTTTATCAGCCTGCAGGCAGCTGGATCCCTTGTTTCATATAACAGAGGAACCCGTCCCTACTTCTACTCTTTTGCAATAGATGCGGCCTCCAAGAATAGATGCTGCAAGTTCCAGTGACAGGTTTTAGTGCTGTCTCTGGAGAAAGAGCAGGCAATCAACAGTCCATCAAGTTAAGAATCTAAGAGGATAAAGACAGCCCAGTAGACACAGGACTAGCATATTGACTAGCTGTCTCTTCACCATTCATTTAGGTTCCACTGCTGTTAAAGTGTTTTTTTGGCTTTTCTGTCTTTTAATATACCTCACTACACTGATACATGATGCTTCCTTAAGTATTTTGCCCATTTTAGGTTTAAATCTATCCCATCAATGAAGCAAGCCTTAATTAGTTTCAGCAAATACAAGATCACATAGTACCATGGGGAAGGCTATGGTACAATAGAGAAGTTATTAAATAATAATACTGTTGCATTATTATAGCACAGTACACATTCGAAGTGCTTTACTATTAACTCATTAATCTCCACAACCCCCATGTGAGGTAGGTAGGTAGCTCTCATCATGGCCATTTACGAATGGTGAAATGGATTTAGTTACAGGTTTAAAAGAAATCCAATAAGAGGGATATTTATGGGTGGCTTGATTTGAGCATTCACTTTTAGAATACCCAGGCATTAGCTTCCTGTGGATAGTGTGATAATGAGGCTGGAGTGTATTTTGCAACTATCACTGCTTCTGGCTTGTTCAGAGTTGTCAGGCAAAATGCCTGCTATGACTAGTTGCTTTGACATGCAAGGCAGTGACTTGGCTTAGTGTATGTCTGCAAAGTGCCTGTCACACTCTTGGGTGCTTAATAAACAGATAAAATAATAATAATAATAATTGCTCAGTTGAGCATAGGCGCGACTGGACACCAGATTGCTTTTGCTCAGTTATGTTGCCTAGGAAACATCAACCTGTGATAGCCACATATTTAGTAAAGCCATTTTAGTTTGTGTCTCTGAGAAAACATTCAGAAAATGCTTCAGTGTAAAACACTTGGGGACAAAATCCGCAGTCACCTACCCACAAAACCTCTTGACACAATCAAGTTCCTTTCAACGATTAAGTCACTTTAGAGTCACAAGGGTGCTGGCCTGGATCTAGGTTGCTGCTGCACCCCCTGTTTGAAGTGGTTTGCATCATAAATAGGGTTTACAATTTTGTTCAATGGTTTCAACATCCCCCACTGTAAAAACCGTTCCTGGAGATGTCATTTCACTTTCCTTGGCTTTGCCTAAATACCTTTGAGGATCTGGACCTTACTATCTCTGTTCCTCGGGTGTTCATTTGTAAAATGGAGATAATATGTCCCTATCTCGCAGGGGTGCTGTGAGGATAAAATCACTGAAGAGTGTGCAACACTCAGCTACTGAGGTGGGGGGGGGGGAAGGAGGGGCAGAGACAGAGGAGCTATTGCAAAGCTTCAGGGGAAACAGAACAGCAACTGGAAAAAAACATCATTCTAAAGTAACAAAAGCTGTAATTAAAAAAACAAAACCCGCCCACACAGAAAAGCAGTTTGGAAGGCTACTGAAGGCACCCAACTCATGTCTACAAGGAAGAGATAAACTACCTTTTGTACTTTAATGAGAACTTGATAAACGCTACCCGGCCAAAAAAAACCAACAAAAAACAAAAAAACCAAAACCCCCAAACTGTTTTCATTATTAAAAACAAAAAAACTTTAAAAAAAAGTCTTCCGTAAAAACAAAACTCCTGGGAAAGATTTAATTAGTGACTGCAGTATTTCAAAGGGGGAAAAAAAAAGATGGCAAAGCCTGATGCGTGTGCGCTTGCGCATGCGTGTGATACCGGGCACCCATATTGATTTACTGGAAGGAAAGTGACAAAAACTCAAATAATTTTGAAATAAATCTCTCTATCTTTCCCTCCAGAATCCCATCATTACAGTATCTGAGCACCTCCAAAGAGCTAACAGAAACTGTGATATCATGCTCTTTCTTTGCTGATGGTGAGAGATAGCCTTGGGTTCTCTCTTAGTGGTGGTGATGGCTGTTTGAATGAAAATAAAAGCTTGAGGTTCTATTTAGGGATGTTCAGGCAGAGAGGTAAATTTCACATTTGGCTATCAGTGCAGTGAGGCTAGTGGTCATGGCAGTGAAGTTCCATAGTCATGGTCCAGCTCCTGTGAAAGTTCTGTCTCTTGCAGACATGAGTCTTCCCTATTGCTTGGCCGTTTCATTTGGAATGCAGTCATTGTGAGTGGCATAGAAGGAGACAGTGTCTGAAGTAGCTAGGGACAATCGGATGGAGAAATTTGAATATCAGGACAGAGCTCTTGAACTACAGTCAGTATTCAATGTGAAGCCATTGCAGGGAGCAGCAGATGGAGGTAATATGTTCCCAGTCAGCTGAGTGGGGCTACCATGTTCTGAGCCAATGAAGCTTCATTGGAGCATTGGTGTCTTTTCTAAATATAGGGCCTGTAACAGTCAAGGCATATTATCCATGCTGAATTACAAGTGCAATATTAGAATTAGATGTTACAAAAGCATAGATTCACTGCAGCCAGATCTGAGTCTGATAGGATCAGGTACAATCTTCTGGCCTGCCACAGATGGACACAGGCTTGCTTTCTGCGCCCTTCTCCACTGTGGCTATTTGAGTATCCCTGTGCAGTGGGGAGTCCAAGAGGACCCCAAAACTATGGGTTGATTTAACAATCTGTGAGGGTAGATGCCTGTGATGGACAGGGTTGTTAAAGGAGAGAAGAGTTTTTCAAAATGCCTCCTTTTTCCCACTAGCACCCGTCATGTCTGAGTTCAGCATAGTACACAAGGGTCCAGCCAAGCATCCACCCGGCCTTGAATAGTGTCAAATGTGTGAGAACTTCTGCTTGGAACATGTGTCATTGCCTTTCTGACTAACGTAAAGGCAAATGAAATGAATACCCTTCAGCCCTATGTTTTATTTGTAATGATATATTTACTGGTTCTGTTCATATTAATCCTTTTCTGCTCATCTCTGGACCTAGCCATCAGAAGTGAAGATAAGAACAGGTGTTGCACGTTCATGACTTAGCTCAGGATACAAAATCCACAGGCAATGCAGCCTTGGAATTTGATAGCTTTCGGTGTACTGGGAACAGCTACAACCATTCTAATAATTGTATATTGTCCATTAAAATATAGCAAAAGACCAAGCAATGCATTGGAAATTGTTTGCATAGTTTTCCAAATCTTTGAAGAGCAATTATAATTTATTTCTGTCAGTACAATTACATGTCCAATTGTCACCATTTGGCAACAGTTGTGAGGTTGCTTCAAGACGGAGAGTGAAAATAAATAATGAACAAATTTTTCTTCCTGACCCCAGCATAATTTGTAGGGGAAAATGTGTTAACAATCCAATGTGCCAGAAACAGTGATGCAAACCAAACACATCATCCATGTTGAGGTTAAAAATGCAAAGTTAGAGCTATCTCTCTCAGGATATGTCTACATTACAATGTAAGGCCAGCGTTAGTGGGTCTCAAGTCAGCTGACCTTTTGCAAGTTCCAGCTCTGCTTGGTTTTCGGCAATTGTCACTTTTCCCTTGACCTCCAAGAGGTAGCTTTTCTTGCTGCTCATTCCCATCTTCCATTCCTTGGCTTCTGCTTTCTCTTAATAACCTGTTTGAGATGCTTGTTCATCCAGTTTGGTTTGCAACCTTTCCCTATGAATTTTTTGCCCTTCCTTGGGATACTGGTGTAACCCCTGTGATGCTGTATGGAATATAAGAGACACTTTATGCTATTATAAATACCAATATTATAAAATTGCAATGAATCATGCCAGATATGCCATGTAAGGTATCTGTGAAAATGTTATAATCTGCAAGTTGATAATCTTGTTTATATATTTCTATCACCTTTGCATTGTGAATTATAGATATGTAGGGTATATCTGTATTTCCAAACTTGTGCTGTGTTTCTAGGTGACACCCCCGGACAGACTGACATCAGCATAGCCTAGCCTGTTTGATCATTCATCAAGGGTCATCAGCTATTCAATGAACCCATTGAAAAAGCCAGGAACTACACCTTCTGAGTCAGCAAGCCATGTAGAGGCATGCCTGTGGACAGAGAACTCTAAGGCTTTTCTGTGCCATGTGCCGTGAAGCTTGTGTTTGGGACAAGCCACATGACAGAAGACTATACAAGGCAGCTGCATCATCTCCATTTTGTCTTCATTCCTGCTTCTTACCTCTGGAGTAACTTTTCCACAAATGAAGTTCTGAACAAAGGACTAAATGACAAATCCAAGCTGTGGATTGTTCCAGAGGGACTTTCTAGCCAGCAAACGCACCAATACTGCTAAGAACCTGATATATAGACTTTGAAGTCTCTGTATGTATCTGAGTGCTTTATCATTTAACAACTCTCTTCTTGTTCTTTTTTTTCCTTTATAATAAACCTTTAGTTTTAGACACTAAAGGATTGGCTGGTAGCATCGTATTTTGGGTAAGATGCAAATCTACACTGCTCTGGTAACGTGGCTGGCCCTTTGGGGTCAGAAGAACATTTTACATAGTGAGCAGAGTTTTTAAAATAACTTCTCACTGTACTGGACCTAGGTGCTGATTGGGAGCCAGAGAAAGGAATGCAATAAAGGGGGCTGAGTGATTTATTTTTTAGCTTCTTGATAACCAGTGTGGGGGATCAGGAGCACAGTTTGTGATCGGTTGGTGAGTCTAATTTCAGGTCAATCGCCAGTTTAGGAAGAATCTGCTCTCCTTTTGCAGCCTACCATGACCTTGGCATTTTCAGTAAGGGCTACCCCAGGCACACCGGGTCACAACCCCTTTTGGGTTTAGCGAGCATGACTCCTTTAAAACCTTGGCCTGAGGGAGAGAAAGTGCTGATTGTTCCAGGAAGAGGAAGGGCTGGCTCTGGGAGGGGTGTGAAGGGAGGGAGAGAGAGAGAGAGAGAGTATGTGTGTGTGTGTGTGTCTGTATCTCCAGACAGAAGGGTGACAGTGAGCAGGCCCTCACAAAGTGAAGCAGCCAAGAACCTGCCCAAAGCTTGGGAGGGACAGAGAGGCCAACCTGGGAGGCACCAGGACAGAAGGCAGGAGGAGCACCATGCCAGGGTGGAATCTCTGGAGCTGGACCCAGTATCACTATTGCCCAGAGCTGTATGGGGCCGTGAGAACTGGGGCTTGTGACTTTGCATTGGGAATAAAGGGAAAGGCTCTGAGTGTCTTTGCAGAGAGTGGCAGAAGAGGGCACTGGAGGGATTTGTTGGGGAAAGTTCACTGGTGCCAAAGATGACCAGGAGCACCCAAGACTCACTGCCAGACTGGAACTCTGCCCAGGACCCCTGAACTCTGAGTGCAGACATAGTGATCAGTGTCTACCTTTTCAGACAGTGGTACTGCTGGGCCTGTGGGGCCGTGTGGTAGATGTAACTCTGTTTTACCACTGCCCCTATCTTCCCTCCTGTTGTTCTTCTCCAGTCATCCCTCTGTAAATAAATATTTCCCTCTCCTGTATTCATTGTACTATTCTGGTGTGCATGTGTTCACATCGGGGGGTGTGGTACAATGTACCCTTGGGGCGGAAGGGACTCTCCCTGCTGCGTTCCTGCATGCGCCTTTTCTTGGCCAGAGCTGCCTGCAGAGCAGACTCCATCTTGGCCATGAGGACACTAAAGTTACACAGGCTTCAGATAGTGTCTGCAACTTTGACTTAAAGTAATTCCAAGCCTCCTCCACATTCAGATGCTTGAATTCTTCCGTCCAGGCCACTTCCCTAACTAGTTCCCGTAATTTTTTAGTTTGCTCTTTCAAAATCAAGGGCCTAGCTGCAGACCCATTTTATTTATCCTTCCATTTAGTTTAAACTGAATTAGCTCACGGTCACTCAAACCAAGGTTGTCCTCTATAACAGCTCATCTATGAGGTCCTCGCTACTTACCAATACTAAATCTAATGCACCTCACCAAGCACTTGCGGTGACACAAACAGCATTGTCAAAATAGTCAGGTTTATCAGTTCACTGGAACACAGCATACAAAGTCCTTTAGGTAGCATAGAAAACTGAAGGTCCATTCTGGTTAGCCCAGAGCCCGGCCAACCTGCAGTGAACCCCTTTATTCAAGCTCTTTCTCTGTCTGACCTCGTTGGTCAGCCTCCAGGTGAGAGCCCTGACTCTTTCCAGCAGCCACATCTTATCCTCCCACCTTCCCAGTCCTTTGTTCTCCAGCTGGGGAATGTTGCTCAGCCTCCCGGTGGTGAGGTGGGGAAATTTGTATCCTTCTGGGGCTTTGGTTGCTAGGTGTCAATGTCCATATGATTGGATTTGTCATTGTCTTCTCAAATGCTCCATTGATATGGGGGCCAAGGCTCATACAGCTAAGCAACACCCATACCTAGGTCTCTTAGCCTGCTCTGAGAGCAAACCTGGATTTCAGTAAGGCATTTGATAAAGTTTCACATGAGAAATCATTAGGTAAATTGGAGAAGATGGGGATTAACATGAGAATTGAAAGGTGGGTAAGGAGCTGTTTAAAGGAGAAACTACAATGGGTCATATTGAAAGGTGAACTGTCAGGCTGTAGGGAGCTTACTAGTGGAGTTCCTCAGGGACTGGTTTGGGGACTAATCTCATTTAACATTTTTATTAATGAACTTGGGACAAAAAGTGGGAGTGTGCTAATAAAATTGAGGGACGACACAAAGATGGGGGGTATTGCCAAAACAGAGGAGGACAGGAATATCATACAAAAAGAATGGGATGATTTTGAAAACTGGAGTAATAAAAATGCGATGAAATTTAATAGTGCAAAGTGCAAGAGTTGTGCACTTAGGGACTAACAACAAGAATTTTGGCTATAAACTGGGGACATATAAATTGGAAGCCACAGAGGAGGAGAAACACCTGGCTGTTTGCTCAATCACAGGATTACTATGAGCCATTGATATGATGTGGCCATGAAAAAGGCTAATGCAGTCCTAGGATGCATCAGGCAAGGTATTTCCAGTAGAGATGTTATTACCACTATAAAAGACACCGATGAGACTTCAACTGGAATACTTCATCTGTGTGCAGTGCTGATCCCTTGTGTTGAAGAAATATGAATTCAGACTGTAACAGGTGCAGAGAAAGGCTATTAGGATGATCAGAAGAGTGAAGAGCCTCTTACAAGAGGCGACTGAAGGAGTTTGGCTTGTTTAGCCTAACCAAATGAAGGCTGAGAGGAGATATAATTGCTCTCTATAAATGCAGCAGAGGAATAAATACCAGGGAAGAATAGAAGTTATTTAAGACAAACACCAATGCTGGCACAAGAACAAATGGATCTAAACTGGCCACCAACAAATTTAGGCTTGAAATTAGACATAGATTTCTAACCATCAGAGGAGTGATGTTCTTGAACAGCCTCCCAAGGGGAGCAGTGGGGGCAAAAAACAACCATCCCTAACTGGTCTCTGGACTGAGCTAGGTAAGTTTATGGAGAGGATGGTATGATGAGTTTGCTTATCATTATACATGGTCCATCTGCTAGTAGCAAATATCTTCAATGGCCAGAGATGGGACACTAGATGGGGAGGGCTCTCAGTTACTACAGCACATTCTTTCCCAGGTGTCTGGCTAGTGGGTTTTGCTGACATGCTCTGGGTTTAACTGATCATCATATTTGGAGTCAGGAAGGAATTTTCCCCCAGGTCAGATTGGCGGAGCCCCGGGGTTTCTTGCCATCCTCTGCAGCATGGGACACAGGTCTCTTGCTGACTTGAAGTAGAGTAAATGGTGGATTCGCTGTAATGTGCACAGTCTTTAAATCATGATTTGAGGACTTCAATAACTCAGCCAGAGGTTATGAATGTAGCACAGAAGTGGGTGAGTGAGATTCTGTGGCCTGTGATGTGCAGGAGGTCAGACTAGAGCAGAAGTTCTCAAACTGGAGAACAACCCCCACCCCCCCGCGCGCGCCCCGTGGGCAGCACAGAATATATTCTGGGGTGTGTGTGAGAAGCTTTAGGGGAAAAAAACTTAACTGTGCACATTTTACCCACAGCAATGAATAACTAGAAGAGCTGATGCCTCCAGACATATCAGGTCCTTGGATGGTGCTGTGCATTTGACTGTGGCGCTATGCATTTTGGCAGATTTCTGTTAAGCTTGCATAGCATTATACAAAGTCATTGCCATCTGTATGTTAATCCGTTTGCTACGATGTGGTGTGCACATTTAATTGTAAACATCGACCACAATCGCAGTGTTGCTTTTGCTCTTATTACACTTCATCACTGACTCTGCTTGAATCAATGCCTTGCTGTTTTTAATATTTAGTCAGAGTTGCCTGTTGATTTTTTTTTATCGGTATATGTACTTGTGTGGCGGGGGGAGGGGAGGAGGAGCAGGTATAAACTACTACAGACACAAAGAAGGGGGGGCACAATAAAATAAATTTGAGAACCAATGGTCCCTTCTGGCCTTAAAGTCTGTGTGGTTGTGGCTACATTGCAATCTAATCCCAGAGTTAGTGGGACTCAAATCAGCTGACTCATGTTAGAGAATGTGGGGCTTGAGCATCTACACTGAGGCTTAACCTTACATTAAGAATTTTCTAACCCAAATTTGAACCTGGGACTCTGGTGTCTACACTGCAGCATGCAGACGCGAGTCAAACCAGCCAGATACCAAACTCCTTTGTGCCCTCCTGAAATGTGACCATGCTAATCCATTGACCATTGTGCACTATGAGAAAATTTTACTGCCCACCCTGAACATTACAGGATGTTTGAATGGGCTGCCAACACATCCTGCTGAGCAATGTGGAGCAGGCCCCTTTTCAAGAAATTCTCTTGCTTGCACTTCAACTCCTGTGTCAGAAAATGGCCATGGGTTCCATGAGGCGCTGGTGGATATTTAAGCAGCGGTTTCAGACCCACCAAAGTCATCTGACTGATGGAGGAGGAGAACACAGACGTTGCAGACTCTCACTGCCTGATGCTGCTTATTACGCTCATTACACTCATGCCCCCTACATAGACCTGCCCTTCTGGTGCAGGGCCATAAGCACAGACTGGTGGCAATCACAATGTCATGCAGTTCTGGGATCACCAGCAGTAGGTCCAGAAATGTTGCATAAAGAAAACTACATTTATGGTGCTCTGTGAGCAGCTTGCCCTGACCCACCAGCATAAAGACCCACAGATGAGGGCATCTTGGCCAGTCCAGAAGCAGGTTGCTATAGCCATCTGGAAGATGGCTACCCCTGGCTGCTACAGGTCTATTGCCAACCAGTTTGGTGTTGGAAAGTCAACAGTGGATAAAGTGATGGCCGAGGTTTCTGAAGCAATCAGGCGTGTGCTCTACCCCAAGATGGCAGGCTTACAAGATATTCCTGAGGTAACTGCTGGCTTTGAGAGAATGGGGTTGTCAAAGTATGCTGGAGCCATTGATGGGACTTATGTGCCCATAGTTTGGCTGCCTCAAGGAGCATATGAGGACATAAACCACTAATGGTGCTAATCCATTGTTATGCAGGCCCTCATGGACCGCAGAGGGCAATTTATGAACAGCAGTGTGGGGTGCACGGGGAAAGTTAATGATACCAGGGCTTTTTGCCAATCACATTCATGGACCAGCTGGGGCACTGTTCCCACCCAATGACATTTTCATAAATGGAGTTCCGGTCCCCACCATTATTCTATGGGACCCTGCATGTCCCCTTTTGCCTTGGCTTATGAAACTGTACTCAGATTTCAGAGGCCCTGGCAAAAGAAGGTTTAATTACACCCTCAACAGGCATAGAATGGCTGTTGAATATGCTTTTGGCAGATTGAACAGAAGAACAGCCATACAGGGTCAGACCAAAGGTCCAGTTAGCCCAGTATCCTGTCTTCCAACAGTGGCCAATGCCCCAGAGGGAATGAACAGAACAGGTAATCATCAAGTGATCCATTCCCTGTCGCCCATTCCCAGCTTCTGGCAAACAGAGGCTAGGGACATCGTCCCTGCCCATCCTGGCTAATAGCCAAATCCCATTGGTGATGTCTACACACCTGTTTGGATTCCAGTGTCATCAATGCTGCCCGCACTACTGTGGCTCACGGTGCTTGTCACAATTTTTGTGAAGCCAGAGGTGCACCATTTCCCCCAAACAGAGGGGCCGCTGTATTGGCACTCTCAGCCAGAAAGTACATCCCACCCCAGTGTTGCTGGATACACCAGGGCAACATAAGTCAGGGATGCTTTGTGCTCCTGCATTGTGGACTTGCATGGCCCAATGGAACAGGGAGAATTGTACCTTTAGGAATGTGCTTACGGGGCTGGGGGTTGTGAGGGGGCTCAGTTATTGTGGGGGGTTTCAGTGCTTGGGGAGGGGGGAGGAGTTTAGTGCCAGGCACTGTACTTATGAATGACATGACCACTTATGAAATGGGGGGCAATTATTTGAGAGATTGTTGTATAAAGTGCTGTCGATCACTGCATTGAAGAATACACTTTGCAGACTAATTGTCCCTGACCATGTGGTTACCTTTATGATTTTGAATACACATCCTATGATGTGAAGCAGTGATAGCAATCAACTTTCTTGATAAAATAAAAAAGCTTTATTCATAAACATGTTTTAGAAAATACAACATTCACCCATTCCCAGGCAGGCCAGCTGCCGTTACCACACCAAAATACAAGTAACAATTAGAGAAAAACAACAACAAGGTGCAGGAACAGGTGGAAACAGTGAAACCATGTACAAGACCCAAACCCCCTCGCCTGGTCCCCCATTCGCCTTTCCCTTCTTTCTCCGTTTGCACTGTGGGAAGAGAGTGGAAGCATCCACAGGGGAAAGGGTCAGTATGGAGGGCTGCATCGGGCAAGATTGCCCTGGACCCAATTGCATGTGTCACCCAGCTATGGCATCTTCCAAGCTGCTTCACACAGGGGACTCAGGCTGTGGTGGGGATGATGCAGCAGGAGACACTACACTTGCAGTCGTTAGTGAGATGAGCCACTCAAACAATTTTCTGCTGAGCTCTGGCCTCCTCCCTTAGCTGTCATTTCTGTTCCAGGAACTGCAAAGCAAAGGAACTACACTGAAACCCTGTCCTCAAGCTGTGCAGCCAGCCTGCGCCTTTCCTCTAGCTGCAAGTCCTTCTGTCTTTGGTACTGGACCCGCTTGTTGGCCCTGTCCACAACTTCAACCATAAGTTCATCATGGAAATGCTTCCTCTTGGAATGGTCTGGGAAGGTACACTGGCCCAGCCTTCTGCTGCACTGTGGGCAAGCTGTGGAGTACTGCAGCCAGTAGAGGTCAAGGGGCCTGGACCAGGACAAGACACAGAGTCTCAAATAGCTCACTGCAGGAGCACAGAAAAAAAGCCTTATGGAATTTCCAGGATGTAAAATGATACTTTTCCAAACTGAACTTCAATATGTTGTGAAAGGGATGTTTAAAACCACAGAAGCTCCCTGGACAGCCGGGTTAATCACAGCGAAAGAATCGCAGACACAATGGCTAGTTAAAAAGACAAAAGCTGTTTTTTTTTAGTTTAAAAAATTGCAGAATTACTTGGGTTTGGGGGTAGAGAGTGGGATGGGAGGGTGCCATCAATGGCTGTGCTACAAAAGCTTTTTCTATCATTTCAGAATCTCCACATTTTGGAGGACAGAACAGTTCTTGTGGTGCCTAAAGGGAGATGTTATTAAAAGTCGCTGGTACATATGAAGTATTAAAATATATAGTGACTGAACAGCACATCTATAAGTGAAATAGGCTGGTCAGCTCCCTTGATGGGCCTGGAAAAATATACCCTTCCCCAAAATGTGACTACCTATAGGGAGTTCCTGTATCAGGAAAAGTTTGCACCTATAAGCACCCAGGATTGGGTCAGAATTCATGAGGGAATCAACAGGATGCTGCATTAGCTTCCACATGGCTTAGCCTGTTATGGCTGCATGCAAACACACAGAACTCCACACCCATTCTCTCACCCCTGGCACATTTTTGGACAAAATTTCAAACCCCAGTTGTATTTGGGCAAATGATTTTGTCATCTATGCACTGCATGGACTACCTTTAACTGAAATGGACTACATTTGTAAATGGAACACATTTCCACCTCCATCACCTTCCGCTGTTTCCAGATGGCCTGACAGACTATTGAGTGATTATGCAGCATACCGACAGGCATGGCAATGTAAAGTTATTATTTTTAAGAAACAGGAATGGCCCTAGCAAAAATCGATACCTTTCCAGTAAAAATACACTTTAAAGGTGTTCTTTACTGTTTGCATTACCTGGTCACCATTTTGCACTCCACGTGGTGGTGGTGGTGGAGAAGAAGCCAAGCCATTGGTAGCATACAGTCTGCCATTAGCAGATACATGTTGCTAGCTGGGGCTTCTCATATCTTTTGCATTGGTTCATGGAGCAGAAATCCCTCCCATTACCATATTAATACACATTAAAACAGAGTCAGAAACTTACAGGGATCAGGGGCGGCTTCTGACCCTTCCATTTCTGCCGCATGGGCTGTTCTTCAGGGGAGGGGGACAATCAAACAGCTCCTCCAAGTATGGACCCATAACATGCCGCTGCTCCCTCTCCTCCAAAGCCTGCTCTGGAACCAGCTTCAGCAATAGAGTGACTTTGTCCTCCCTGGGTGCCTGCCTCTGGCTACTATCAGTCCCCATGCTAGATTGTGAGGCTGGCAGAGAACCATTCTGGCTGAGCAGGGCATCATGCACCACCATTGACTCTGTGCTCAGCACAGTGCCCAGCATCCGGTCAAGCGCCTCATAAAATGGGCATAATGTCAGCAAGTTGCCTGAGGTGTGGTTCTGGTCCCTGGACTTCTGGTACTCGCTTCTAGAGCTGCTTAATCCGCTCTCTGCACTGGTCACCAGTCCAATAAATTTGCAAAGCTGCCAGCTTCTTTGCTGGTACAGATGGTCATTCCTGGTACACTTACTAAAATCCACAGTTTTGCTGGCCTCATACCAGAGATTCACCAAAATCTGGCCGGGCTCCTGCAATCATGAAGCAGCGCGCTTTGCAAAAGGCTTGTTCTGTTCAGTCTCCATTGCAGACACAGAAGGCTCTCTGATGGTGTATTTGCAGCTAGATGGTCAGAAGACAATGAGGTTAATGCTGACTCACTGAGTTGCTGCAGTACAACAAGGGAGAGGGGAGGTTACTTCCATTTTCACTGGAATCAATTGGAGATTGTTGGGATAGAGAGGACGAAGGAAGTTGGCCAGAATTCGTGCCAGCAAGTTAAAAAAGTATGGATTGGATGAATGGTGGATAGAAAGCTGGCTAGATTGTTGGGCTCAATGGGTAGTGACCAATGGCTCAATGGCTCGATGTCTAGTTGGCAGCCGGTATCAAGTGGAGTGCCCCAGGGGTCGGTCCTGGGGCTGGTTTTGTTCAACATCTTTATTAATGATCTGGATGATGGGATGGATTGCATCCTCAGCAAGTTCGCAGATGACACTAAACTGGGGGAGAGGTAGATACGCAGGAGGATGGGGATAGGGTTCAGAGTGACCTAGACAAATTGGAGGATTGGGCCAAAAGAAATCTGATGAGGTTCAACAAGGACAAGTGCAGAGTTCTGCACTTAGGATAGAAGAATCCCATGCACCGCTACAGGCTGGGGACCGACTGGCTAAGCAGCAATTCTGCAGAAAAGGACCTGGGGTTACAATGGATGAGAAGCTGGATATGAGTCAGCAGTGTGCCCTTGTTGCCAAGAAGGCCAATGGCATATTGGGCTGTATTAGTAGGAGCATTGCCAGCAGATCGAGGGAAGTGATTATTCCCCTCTACTCACCACTGATGAGGCCACATTTGGAATATTGCATCCAGTTTTCGTCCCCCAACTACAGAAGGGATGTAGACAAATTGGAGAGAGTCCAGCGGAGGGCAATGAAAATGATTAGAGGGCTGGAGCACATGACTTGTGAGGAGAGGCTGAGGGAACGGGTTATTTAGTCTACAGAAGAGAAGAGTGTGGGGGGATTTGATAGCAGCCTTCAACTACCTGAAGGGGGGTTCCAAAGAGGATGGAGCTCGGCTGTTCTCAGTGGTGGCAGATGACAGAACAAGGAGCAATGGTCTCAAGTTGCAGTGGGGGAGGTCTAGGTTGGATATTAGGAAACACTATTTTACTAGGAGAGTGGTGAAGCACTGGAATGGGTTACCTAGGGAGGTGGTGGAATCTCCATCCTTAGAGGTTTTTAAGGCCCAGCTTGACAAAGCCCTGGCTGGGATGATTTAGTTGGGGATTGGTCCTGCTTTGAGCAGGGGATTGGACTCGATGACCTCCTGAGCTCTCTTCCAACCCTAATGTTCTATGATTGTGGAATACTTTTGGCAGACTCTCAGGACCAAAGTCGTGGAGGCTGTGTCTACACTGCAAAGCAATAGGGCTTGAACCCCTGTTCATGGCTTGACTCAGGCTCGGACCCACTAGCCCTGCAAGGTCCTATTACCCTAGGTCCGAGCTCAAGTCTGAGAGATTTGTGTGTAGACAGAAGGGGCACCGGGCTCCAGCCTGAGTCTGAGCCTGGGCTTACATTGCATTGCAAGCATACCCTTAGTGACTTATTTTTTCATCTTCACGCTCAGTCTTAGTGGGCAGTTCAAAGGCCTTATTGATGACATTTCTGGGCCAGCTTCTCAGACAGTGCAAACAATAGCTCTAATGAAGTAAATGGAGACACGTTTATTTATAGCAGCTGAGGATGTGACTCTTTTGTCTTCCTATGCGACGTATAGGATGGTGCAGCACAGCAGACCACATGAGAGTAATATTTGCCAGCAAAAGGCAGTAAATCCAAGTGCATCCGAGCTTTTATCATGTCATCTAATCTTCCTGTAATATCTCTGGCTGCCTAAGGGCTGCTGTGGCTCTTCTGTTCATTTGACATCTCTTTCTGGAACGACAGTTGCCACAAATAGTTGTCTCACCTTAAAAGTTCATTCTTTTGAAAGATTCCTCTGGATTGAACAATGCTTCCTACAGTTGACACGGGGCAGTTTATCAAAAAACAAAATGAACTTTTTAAGTGCAACTTGTGTGGTTATTGACATGAAACACAGACTAGTTGTTGAAAAAAGCTGTTCTTTTATTTATTCCTACCGCACATCCAGGATGTTCAGCGTGCTCAAGTATTAAAAATTCTCTTTATCAGTTGTGTCTTTCCTGAAGGATAAAGAGTTACCTCTTATGTAAAAAGTGGACTACACATGTTTAGACTGTTCTTACAAACAACAAAGTCATATTGAGCCATATTCCTTACTACTGAAATGTAACTGATTAAGGGTATGCCTACAGAAGAATAAAAAAACCTCAGCTGGCCCAGGTCAATTGATTCAAGCTTGTGGGGTTTCAGCTCCTGGGCTGAAAAACTGCGGTGCAGATGTTCAGGCTTGGGCCTGAGCTGGGGCTCTGGGACCCTGCAAGGGTGGAGGGCTCCAGAGCTCAGTGTCCAGCCACAGCCTGAATGTCTACACAACATGAAACCCAGGAGCCCAAGTCAGCTGACTCGGGCCAGCTGCAGCCATACCACAGGGCTTTTATCCCTGTGCAGACATATCCTGAGGAGCCAATCCCTATAGTTCCTACCCTGTCTTCAGACTATTACAGAAAGAACATAGTGGTCTTGAATTATGAGACACCAGTTTTCCTGCATTTGAGCTAAGAACTGCAGGATTTGCCCAAATAGCACTTTTGTGTATAGGCCAGATTCTCAGCCGGTGTAAATCACCATAGCTCCACTGAAGTAAGTATTGCTCATTGTAAACATACGCCAGCTGTGACTCTGGTCCCCCAAATATGAACTACTGCTTTTTTATCAGAGGTATTTAGCAAATTAAATATTACAAAGGCAATCTTGGGTCTATGTGGCTCATAGCACATTTTGATATTTATCAATGTTGATTTTCTATTAATTTGAAATTCATTCATTAGCAGGGAAGGATAGACATCAAGTAAGTATGCAGCACACCCCTCGGTTGGTGTAAACTTGCAGAGCTCTTTTAGTATCAGTGGCGCTTGCTAGTTTACACAAGCTGGAGGTTCAGCTCAGATTGGAAAAGTTATGTGAACTATCCAAACTTCTTGAGAGTGCCAGACATCTCAAAAGAACAGGTTTGCTTGCAAAATCCCCAGTACTTCCTGACCTAAAGGTGCTGAGGCCTGCAACAACTAAAGATGATGGAGGAGGCTGTTTTTGAACTTTTGTGAATCCGAAAAAGACTTGGTTTGGTTTAGGATGAGAGTCTGGGTCAGTTTGTATTTTCCTCCAGAGTGAGTCATTCATTTGTAATCAGGTACACTCAAGTCATTTGCTATTTTTCTGCTGTTGACTTTTAACAGATGGGGTTGCCATTTATTTACTGGAACTCAAAACGGAAAAAACATCATCCTTTTATGAATCAGGCACATCATCACACAATTCCAGAAGACTCAGCCATTTCTATCCTAGCAACAGCACATTGCAGAAATATTCCAGAATATGGGTTTCCAAATACTATAATTAAATTTCATGAGTGATCATATGCATTGATTTCACCATTAATTTTAAATGAGAGCACTCAGTAAAACACTGATTTTCCCTGTTCAGTATCAACATTTTTGTATTTAAATATCAAATAGGTTATACATTTGCATTTCTTCGTTAGATTGCGTTTCATTATTATTATTTCTTATTTGTATCACTGTAGCACGTAGGCACCCTCAGGCAGGGACCATTGTGCTAGGTGCTGTACAAACATAGGACAAAAAGACAATCTCTGCCCCAAAGAACTTACAATGTAAGTATAGAACAAGAGATAACAGATGGGGGAATTCAAAGAAACAAATTTCATTCAGATCAAGATTTACATCATTGCACCATTTTGATTAAGGAAGCACTATTATAGCTTTCAACTTAATCAATTTATTTTTAGCAAACATGAAACATTTTCTTTCAAGATACTGGGCCAAATCCTTAGTTACAGTCAAATGCACAGAGCACAAGCCAACGGGCAGTGGAAAGAAGCTTAAAGCTTTAATCCTGCCATAAATATGTTGACAGCAGTGGACGGCTCATTTTCGTATGAAAAGACAAGGTCTGGAATAAGTCTTTGTTTCTGAGAGATAATGAAGGAAAGGCTGATGTGCTGATATTGTTTGAAAAGGGATGATGTCTCCATCTCTGTGGTGGCTCCTCTCTCTGGATACAGCTGTCAATATATAGCGCTGGAGGTACCACTGCACTTTTTAAATACAATCTTCTCCAGGGAATGGTTATTCATTAAAAAAAAAAAAAAAGACAAGTGACAAACTACTGTAAATCCCCAGGCTAAATTGCAGTATAGGCCCTGGTGCTGCAGAGGCTTAGGAACATGCTTAACTTTATGCGCTGTGAGCAGCCTCAAAGTCCCATGATTTCACAGCAAGCTGGATCTCAATTCTATACCAAGGGCCATTCTTCTGCAGCACTCTGGTGTGACAGACTGGAAATTCTGCTACAGCTTAGTTTACATTGAAAAGTGGACATGTTTATACTGAAAAATGGGTAATAGACTAATAGATCACCATAGCAGCTCCTGTGTTGTTTATTTGAAAATACACTCTAAGGGCATGTCTACACAGCATAGTGAAAGGTGTGATTGCAGCATCGGTAGACATAACTATGCTAGCTTTAATCTAGCTACCATGGGTAACAATAGCAGGGTAGGCATGGTGGCTTGGATTTCAGTATAGGCTAGCTACTGGAGGGCTTCCCAAGGTTTTATTCGCAACCAAGAAAGCTAAAAATATAGGGCCAGATCTCTAGCTGGTGTCAATAGCGCTCAGTCATTTTATGCCAGCTGAGGAGCAGGCCCATGCTTCTAGTGAAAGCTTAGATACCACATCGCAACCTGCAGCTAGTAGTGAATTTTGTGCCAAATTCCATGTGTGCTGTAATATGCACAGGGCCCCAGTTTTAGTCGGAAAAGTAACTACAAAGTGCTGTAAAATTGGCCCCTTCTTCAGTGGTGTAGCCAGGTTCTAACATCAGGGGGAGCGAACACATTAAAAAAAGGCACCACCCGACATATCAAATTACTAATTACATACTTTTAAATTTGTTATACATATTTATTTGTACTTAAAATAAAAACACTTTCTGACCTTTCCTTCCTCATCCCTCCCATCTTCTGTTTCTTGTAGGCGTTCTCCAATCACCTGTTTGAGATGCTTGCTCATCCAGCTTGGTCTGCAACCCTTCCCTACGAATAATTCCCCCTTGCTTGGGACGTAGGCTTCTGCAGCTTTGATTTAAAGTAATTCCGAGCCACCTCCACCTTCAGATCCTTGAGTTCTTCAGTCCAGTCCGCTTGGTGCTTCCCTAACTAATTCCCTTCGGTTTTTAAAGTTTGCCCCTTTGAAATCAAGGCCCCTAGTTGCAGAGCTCTTTTTGTTTATCCTTCCATTTAATTTAAACAGAATTAGCTCATGATCACTTGAGCCAAGGTTGTCTAGTACAACCAGCTCTTCTCTGAGGTCCTCACTGCTCACCAAAGCCAATTCTAAATGGCTCCACCTCTTGTTGGTTCAGTGCCTATTTGGTAAAGAAAGCTGTCACATCCAGGAAAATCTGGGCCCTTCTATTATTAGTAGTACATGTCCTCCACTCTGTATCTGGGAAGTTAAAGTCTCCCACAATCACACAATTCTGAGCAGTATTTTATTTAATTAAAAGCATTACAAAGGTTTCTCTCCCTCTCCATATCCAGATCAGATCCTGGGGGCTTTAGCACATGCCAGTCACTAACCCAGGGGAACCCCTCTGGTAGCTTTCTTCCCCCAACTGATTTTGGCCCAGACTCTTTTTTATCCATTCCATTACTTCTCATTTCTGTACAGTCTGTCTCCTCATCAATACACATTGTTACTCCGGTGCATCATTCTCATCTTCGCCCCTTCTTTCACAAACAGCCCCTCGGCGCTGCCTCCCTTGTTTGCAGCTCCCCCACCTTCCACTCCTCCCTGCCCAGGCTGTTTCTGTGAAGCCTTCCAACAATGACCTTGGTTCTGCTCCACCTCAGGCTTGGATCAGCCTCTCTAGCTGAACTCTAAGGGTATGTCTACACTGCATGATTCCCAGGCTGAGCAGACGGACTCATGCTCGCCTAGCTTGAGCTAATGGGTGCAGACATTTGGCGTGGGCAGCAGTTCAGGCTAGTGCCCCTGTTTGCCCACTGGGATCCAAGCTCAGGTGGCTAGGCAGAGCTACACCATCCACAGAACTGTTCTTAATGCTAGATCAGCTTGAGCTAACACGAGTCTCCCCGCTGCAGTGGCTAGATGCTCTCTACACTTCTTGGGGCAGAGACCTGCCTCTAGCCTTCCAGCTCTGTTGGTTACAAAGAGGTTGGGGGTTCAGTGTGTGTCCCCCTCCTAAGTATTTAGCTCAAGGCTGGATGCTGCCAACTGGCAAACTCACAAGGCAAGTGGTACAACTCAATTTGTATTTTTTTATAATTTCAACAGATAAATTGCTTTTAAAAAAGCTTAAAAATAAGTTTTCATGGTTGTGCAAAATGATAGGGGAAAAAATGCCTAAAACCATTTTTATCTTCACAGTTGCAGGAAATTGGGAGGGGGTGGGGGGTGTCAGGCAATATTTATTTAACAGTCGGTGCTGACATTCAACAAGTGAAAGCTTCATAAACCGTTAAACCGTTAAAACACCCGTTGGCAACATCACCTGTCAAACTATACAAAATGTCAAGAGCCTTAAATCAAACTCTGAGAAGTGATCAAGCTACCTTGCCTGTCAGTTTCAGTTATCAGCAGTGGGGGGGGGGGGGGGGGGGGGTTGGTCAGTTTGTGCACGTGTGATGACATTTACCAATTTGAGAAAAAAAAATCTAATTTTTCCAAACCTCCTCATGAGCAAGAGCCTAGAAGCATCATGGACAAACATCTCTAGGAAGCTGGTTTTTCTATTGGCCAGAAAGCCAGAGTCCAGTCCAGCCCAAAGACCAGGTTGAAAATTACTGCTGGGAGAAAACATGTTTGCAACATTTTTAAACAGTAGAGTGCCACCCCTCCTTCCCCGGGCTGTGGCTGCTGCAAACTCTCACACGTCCTCCCTAGGAAGATTGTAGGAAGGTTTGTCTAACGCCTAGGGTTAAGGGGATCTGCCGGGAGCGTCCGGGATCTGCCGGGAGCCAGGCAACCAGCCGAAGCTGCCTGCGGCCCCGGAGTGAACGAGCAGGGATGGGGGAAGAGGGCGGTGCAAAGCCGAGAGCAAGCCAGCGGCTGCACGCAAAACCTGGCTCCGGACTATCAGTCTGGAGCCCAGTGCTGGCTGCGCAGAAAGGCGCAGCTTTTGGAAAATGCCCTCGGGGAAGCGGCTGCTTCCCCTGCACCCCCCTTAGCTACGCTACTGCCCTTCTTGCTCACTGAATCTGCTCTGTGTGTATTCATTTACATCTGCTCATAAACAAAAGTAATGTTTGCTAGTTTTTACTCCTTTAAGACCTGTACAGTCAACATAGTTTGTGGGTTATGCTGAGTCATGCAGCATCAAGGGATCTGTTAATTAAGAATAAATAATCTGTCACTGCAGAACCATTATTACTGATGATGCACACACACACAAAAAAGAAGAACCCAGCTTGCCTTTCATATCTTGCAGTTAGAAAACCAAAATATTTTCACTTGTAAACTGAGCCAATTTGATGCAGAATAGCTACTGAGACACAATACACACAACCTTCCAGAATACCATTTGCACAACTTTTCAGAGGATAAGAGCACTTTAAGCACCAACTCTTTGTAAGTGATGAATCTGCTGCTGAATTTCCGATTACTAGTTTGGTGCACAACATTGGGATGTGCTAAGGCAGAGATCCATAACATGGGAAAACACACATACTCTGTACCCTTCTCCTATTCAAATACTGATATGAGACTTTGCCAAGAGAAGATGTAAAGGCTGGCCCTGGTCTTGTCTTCCAAACCCTTTTAGCAAAACGTGGTCACTCCTACTGTTGACAGCATCAGCTGTGAGCTGGGGACTCGTAGTCCTCCTATATGATTCTAATTCCTCTGGAGGGATCGTTAGTAGACAATAAGAGTCCCAAACTCATAAGCTTTTAGAAAGGTTTAGCTGTCATAATGTTTAATCTTATTAACTCTAAGGAGGAACAAACATTAGAAATCTTCTGCCTCATTCTTACCAAGCCATTATTTAGGTCAGACATAACTTATTGCCTAATGAGATCTTCTGGGGTTTGGACACAGATTCTGCTTTCATGATTTTATGTGTAGCCTTAGCCACTCACATCAATGAATTCAATATAGGTGATCATTGTGATGATAAAAGAATAGGGGCCAGACTGTAACTCAGTCAATCCCAGACGTTCTCTAGTACACTTCATCATTATTATAATGCCATGAAAATGGGACCCAGATAATTCTGAGAGGCATGAATTTGGTCAGATTACAAGTAGTTTGGAGATGATGTGTGGAAGCTATATATTAAATAGAGATTTTTTTACTGGACAAGTTGTCCTTTGCCTTTCGGTACTGTGCTAAGCTTAGGGTGCCCAGATAGCAAGTGTGAAAAATCAGGACCCTTTTTTGGGGGGGGGGTGAAGAGGGGGATATAGCTGCATATATAAGAAAAAGTCCCTAATTTTGGGACAATCCCGATAATATTGGGATGTCTGGTCACCCTAGTTGGGCTTTAACTAGTATTGCTAATCCTGTTTGTGAGGAATGCTAAAAAATAATTCAGAATGGGCCTGATCAAAACCCCACCAAAGTTAAGGAAAGACTCTTAATGCAAAGACTCCCACTGACTTCAATGGGTTCTGATTCTGGCCCAGTAGTTCAAAAAGTCTATGCAGGAAAAGATCACACACAGGATCTATGAATGTTGCCCAGGAAATTACTACACTTTATACGCGCTGACTAGGACTATAATGAAAAGTACATGAATTGTATTTGATTAGCGATGTTAAGAGAACCAGCTGAGATATTCTGTGATAATGGTAAGATATGATAACTACATGACAATGGACTGCTCAATAGCTAGATGAGCCATCCCTACATTAGTTCTTCCAAGCTGTACTTTGCTAACAGCTTACACCCTAGGGACTTATGCACAGAAAAAAATCAAAACTATGCAAGGAAAAATCAAAATTATTCAAAATTAAATCCTTTTAAAAAACTAAACAAATTAATGAAATGTAACAGTATTTGAACCTTCTTTAGAAATGCAGGTATTTTGTATTTATATAGCACATATAGCACATTTTATCACAGAATCTACTGTAGTGGTTTATCATTCCTTGAACCAAAAACAAAACAACCCCCCCCCCCAAAAAAAACTGACCCAGCAGGTGTGATTTTTAAAACTAAATAAAGTTGTTAAATGAGGATTTGTTAAATTGAGATTAGTTTTTATAATTTTTCAGCAAAATGACCCCCTTTCTGCAGTAAATTAGATGCAGAAGTCCAAATGCAAAACACAGACTATTAAGAATTCTCTGACTACTTGTGATAGCTCATACTGTGCAATGTACCAAAATTATTGTGCAGTTATACTAGGTTCTTCTCTCAGATGGCTTATCAAAATACTAGCACAGTAAGTACTGTAAAAGAAGAAAGCATCAATAAGCCTAAACCAATGGGTTTTTTGTTAACATAAAGTCTTTTTAAATTCCAAGATAGAGCTAAAGGAACACCAGCTCTTTCAATTTCTGTTCCAAAAGAGAATGCCTCTGACCGGAGAAGACAAAATTATACAGCAAGTTGCTGTGCTCAGCATCAGCTGTGTTTGTTACATCATTTATTACTCCTGGGGGAATTCAGTGCCAACAAGTTAAAAATTCTGCCACAATATTTTAAAATTCTGTAAAATTCTGCATTTTTTATTTGTCAAAATAACACAACATAATCACCCCAGTTTCAATTATTTTGGTAATTTATTTCAAAATACCTGTCAGCAAGTATGTCTATAACAATACAGACATCAAAAAAGACCCAGGAAATGTTATTTGACCAAGATTCCTTACTAGGCATATTAATACAGTGCGTTGAGTAATAATTCATTTAAACTACAATGCATAAATGTATTTCCCACACACCTCAAAAGCAGTGCAAAGGCTTGGGGGAGTCAGGGGTAATGGAGGAGCTGAGGGAGAGGGAAGTAATTGCTGGGAAGGGGCCTTGGAGTGAACTTGGAGGGTGTGGGTGGGAGAAGTATGGAACAGGGTTTCTTTGGGGGGAATGGATTGTTAGGGAGTTAGGGAGCCTCCCCCATGCAGCCCCTGATAACCCCTAGCCTCTCTCTTTGAGTTAGGCACATCTGCTCTGTTCCCATGTGTTCCTGCATCCCCACTCAGCCATTCCCACTCTTCCTGTTCCCATGTGGCCCTGAACCCCCTCCCCCCATCTCCATGTGTTCCTGCACCCCCACTTCCCATTCAGCCAGGCATTGCTTCCCCTGTCCCCATGTGACTCTGCACCCCCAATCTCATTCAACCCTCGCTGAATGTGGTCATCCTACTAGCTCCTGTGCCGTAACCCTAGTCTGTCCCCCCAACTAGTCTTTCTGAATTCCCATGTGTGTGACTCCCTAGCAGCCCTGTGACCCATTCTGTCTGCTCCCCCCCCTACTCCAATTCTGTGCCTCCTCACCTGGCCCTGCAGGTAGGATACTGTGAGGAAGGCAGCCTCTGCCTCCTCCCTTTCTGCAGCTGGCTGCTCTACCCCAGGGGTGAAAGGTGTAAATGCAGCACCCCTTTGCCTCCGCATCAGAATTAATCATTCTTTGGGGGAAAAAATTCACGAGGGATATTAATTGTGTGCTTGTGCAGTGGTGCAGAATTCCTCCAGGAGTAATGAAAACTGATGTTTTCAAATTCGGAAGACGGTCGACTATTGATGACAAAAACATGGAAAAGTCAATTTCCACTGACTGTAGAACGCTCTGGATCACGTTGGGTGCCAGCTTCCTGGTATGCAAAGCAAACTCCTCTACTGAAATGTCACTGAAGCCAGGAACTGAAGTGTCATCCTCCTTGACATAAGACATTATAGGAACTCTTCTGGGGGTAAAAATCCCTGCGCATTTCAGGAACTTAATTGCAGGCTGCCCACTCTCAGTATCACTGATGTACTTCTTCAGCTTTTCAGCTGAATTGTCAACAGCTGAATGAAACAGGTGCACCAACTTGCGACTTTGATCAGTTGTTACATTATTGACATTTTTTGCCTGAGAAACCTTTGAATGGTTTCCATTGAAAACTGAGTATGTGTCTCAAGGAAAAACAGAAGTTCTTCCATTTTCTCAAAAGCAAAGAGAATGCACGGTCTCTGGCTTTCAAATGTCGCCATTAGGTCAATGATTGGCTTGCACATTTCACTAAAAAAACACAGTGCAATCTTCAGCATTAAACGTTGGGTTTCATCTGACAGCACTAATTTCCCGCAACGAATGTGGTTGCCATGCACACCCATTTCTTCTTCAACAAACCCATGATAATATTGAAAGTGCTTTTCATGCTACTGTACAGCAGCAAACCAGCTGTTCCATCATTTTTGCCTGAGGTAATTTAAGTACCTCATCTTCCTGCCCCCCTGCCATACAGAACAGTTGTGAGAAAGCTTTTATCAGTGCATTGACATACTTGAGTGGCTTACGAAAACTTTCCCCCACCAGATTGATTATGTGAGCAAGGCATGTGTAGCAGAGTGCAGCAGGGCCCCCTTGGCTCATGTCTCTGCTAAGTCTACAAAATCACTCTGAGACCCTGGGGTTAGTATACACTGGTGCAGTTTATTTAGAGGCTTGGTCCCACCACTGTTTCACCATGTACAGTTGGCCCTTCACCATCTGCGGAGGGAAGAAAGAGCTACCTGCCTTTTCCCTTTCTTTCTGCGCCCCCACCCTCTTGCTTTCTTCCTCTGAGGCTTTTATACAACCCCAGGTTATTTTCAGCCAGCTCAACTCTCTCCCCCTAAATAGGAGCTGGTGTGACAGAGGGCTGAATCAGCAACCCTTTGCCTGAGATCCTGTCACATACCTCCCCCCCCTTCTCCGACCACCAGGTTTGCCCCTCTGCATCCTCTCCTTCCTCTACTGGGGGGTGGGGGGGGTTCTATGGGGGGGGAGTGTTTTCCCCTCTTTCGGTCAGTTCCAGGGCTTGCCATGGCAGGCAACCAGCTTGGCTTAACAGTGAAATCCTTGCTGACCTTAAATGCGAAAAAGACGCTTACAAGAAGTGGAAGATTGGACAAATGACCAGGAAGGAGTATAAAACTATCGCTCAGGCATGCAAGAGTGAAATCACTCTTGATTGGGGTGGGGGTGGGGTTCCTTCATCCCCCCTCCCCCGCCCAGAAGCTACATTGTCTGTGTGGGATGGATGGCCCCACAGCTCCACTGCAACCCACAGGTCATCACACCAGTCACAACCCCCTGTGTGTTCCCCTATTTCCCCCCTTCTTTTCCATCAGGGGTCGGGGTTGGTCCCGGCCCTCTCCCAGACACTCAGGGCTTCCTGTCCCCCAAGCTCATCCAATGGGGCCTGGGTCTCTCCCTCTGGGGGTCTGCTAATAAGGGCCTCCGCCAGGCCTTGCTCTCTGGTCAAAAACCCTGGGGTGGACATCTTGCCCATAGTTTCCCTCTCCCTTCTCAGGCTCTGCGGTCTAGGGGATTTTTGCTCAGAGGTCTCTACCTCTGTCCTCGGGGAATCTCCCCTTTTTCTTATCTTGGGCTTTCTCCCTCTGCCCACCTTCCCTCCTGGGAAGGGGTCCCAGTCCGTACCCACCACCACTGGATAAGGCAGGCCTTTTACTACCCCGACCCATTGCCATTTAAACCTGCCTCGAACCTAGGATATTGCCCCCTATCCCCGTGGATGCATTCTATGTCCATCTTCGCACTGGGAATCCACCAGTGTGACCTCACCAGCTTCCTTTGTACCGGAGAGCAGGCCGAGTCCGAGTCCACGAGGCCTCGCTGGGGTTTCCTCCCCACCATTACTGGAATGGTGGACAGCTTTTGCCCCTTCCCCTGCCCTCCAGCGTTTGCCCAACCACAAAACTCTGCCCAACCACAATCTATGTGCGGGCAGTCCCCCTTCTTGTGTCCCGATCATCCGCACTGCCAGCAGACAACTGGTTTGGACCGCATGGGAGCCCCTCAGGTGTCCTCCCATTTTTTCTCTGGGCCTTTCCCAGGTTGGGGGTTCTCTGGGCCTTCTCCCGGTCTCTACGGCCCTGCTCGGCCATCCCGCCTTCCTGGGGAAGTCCACCTCCACATACTCCTCTGTAAGTTTTACAGCCTCCTTGACCATATTCGGTTGGTGCCTCCTCACCCATGCCTCTATGTTCTCGGGGAGGCCCTGTAAAAACTGCTGTAGGACAAGTGTGTCCATAATCTCCCCCACTGTCTGAGTGTCCAGCCTCAGCCAGCAGGTGGCCCAGTCCATTAACTTTTGGGGGAAGGCCCAGGGCTGCAATTCCCCCCGCCTCCCCCGTCCACCTCACCGACCAGAATTTTTGACGGTACGTCTCTGTGGACAGCTCCACCCGATCCAGGATGGCTGCCTTTACCGCTTCATAATTCCTGGTCTGCTCTTCACTTAGGGCCATGTAGGCTGCTTGGGCTTTGCCGGCTAGGTAGGGAGCCAGTCGCAGGGTCCAGGTTGCCTTGTCCCATCCAGCCCCCGTGGCTACTCGCTCAAATGTGCCTAGAAAGGTGTCAGGGTCATCTATTGGGCCCATTTTACAAGTGGTTATGTGCACAAGCACAAATAGAAGTCATATTTTTAAAATGTGACCTTTAGAGAGCCACATTTTCAAAATAGACTGGATTCTTTTCTGCTTGCATGTTGTGTAGTCATTCACATCTGTGCAAAGCAACTATTAAGTGGGTATAGATTTCCTACATTTGTATAGATTTCAAGGTCAGAAGGGGCCATTATGATCTCCTCTATAACACAGACCATACAATTTCATTCAGTAATTCCTGTATCAAGCCCCTACTTAGCATAAAATCCACCATACTGCTCTGTTGCTTCCTCTCTCGACCCTTCTTCTCACCATCCCAAGTATGACCGCATGCAGGGAGACCCTTTATGAAGCTGGGCTTTGAGGTGAAGACAATTTACATAGGAATTGTTATCTCAGATCAAACCAATGGTCCACTGAGTCCAGTACCCTGTCTCTAACAATGGCTAGTCTCAGCTGCTGCAGACAAAGAAAAAGAAACACCGAGGTGCACACAGTTATCGAAAACTGTCTATAGAGGAGGGGTTTTCATTGTTTCTCCTCCATTAGTTTCTCCTCCATTATATCCTGAAGAATGAAGGTTTATAACTTTTCTAATTTTTTATCTTATCTAACATACCTTTGCAGGATCCCTAAATTAAGCGTGCATTTTTGGTCTCTATATTCTTGCATAGGGTTGTTTAATCATCAGCCATTTTCTATTAAACTAATTTTCCATTACATTATGAGGATATCACTGTTTAAATACTTTTTGTGAAAAATTCTTTCAATTTTACATTTCTCACAGATTTGAGTTTGTTTCTCCAGCTGTTGAGAAAAAACAGATGTGAACATTAAAGCAATTGAACTGGATTTTTGTATGCTGCCGTAAAAAGCTAAGTGAAGAAACCATGTTGTTTTGAGAGGAAATGTTGGTTTCAAAACTGGGAGAATGCAATTTGAATGGGTAATTTTGTACGCTTTCTCAGGCAGCATTGTTATTTCAGTCATTTAATTTCAAAAGGAGAAAATGTTACCAGAAAAAAACATCATCTGGGAAGAATCTAACCCACATGGCTATACTTCCTGGATTCTTGCTTCATTGAGTGTGTGCAGTGTTTAGCTAAGGCAACAAGGAGATTTTAAATAATGGAACAAGAGTAAAAGAGTTATAGAATGTCTGGCTAATTTTCTCATACCCTTATTTTTTTCACCCCCTGCCAATGACTTCATAAACAAAAAGTTTAAATATCCATGTTAATTACATTTATTAGTCCTTGCTCCAGCAGTTTCTGCTGATGATCAGATTTGTTCTAGGCAGCTGCTGAAAATGCTCCAAGCTATACATTATTAATAGGTAGCGAAGTTATTTTACTATAGATAAAAGGACTTTCTGGGACACATCATTTACCAAAGGTGTTAATTCATATTGTATTGATGTGATTATCAAAGCAGAACCTTTTTGCCTGCCTAACAATAATATTTGCTGATATAGCATATCAGGTGTATGACACACACAGAGGTTTATATTAATGCTATGTGACCCTCATGGTTTCCATTCACAGGGGCTTGTGCAGAAAAGAGATGGATCCGAACCAAAGCCGTTGATCTAATCTAGGTTCAGCTCCAACTTTGCAGCTATATTCTCTCTCTATAATAGGCTGATTCTGAACATCATAAAATCTGTGGAAATGTGGGTTGGATTTGGATTTTGAGCCCTCAGGTTAGGGAACAGTCTGACCAGTGATTTGATTTGGACCATCATAGAACCGTAGGGCCAGATTCTCCTCTGCATTAAGAGAGTTTAGTTGGTCATAAGAGGATCACCTCAGCATAAGGGGATTCTTGGATCCTTAACAACTCCTGTGACAACCCCTCCATGCTGGGCATGGCTGTGAAAAATGGGCATAGGTAGATATAGCCTTTTGATGACACAATACCCATCTTCCTAAGACTGTCTCAAAAAGGAGGGTCTAGTCCAATGAGCAGTCTAACCAAATTCCAAGTGTTGACAAGTCATGAGACAGGCTTCAAAATTATGAGCTTGGCTAAAAATTAATAGATTTTTCTTTAAAATAATCAAGTTTTGCAGGTTTTTTTTACTTGTTTCTGGGTTTCTGAGCCTGTAGGGTACCATTGGGTTGTTTTCAAGCTTCTGTCCACAACTAGGAGGCCTAGAATTTTTTTTTTTAATGAAAACTGCTGTTCTTACATAATCACATGACTCTAGGAGCTGGAGCTTTAAGAAACCAAATATCTCAAGACATGAAATAAAATCGGGAGGGCTGCCAATACTGACTGAGATCCAATCCAGGAAGCCAGGGAAGGCAGAGAGCTTTTAGTCTAGCTCTTATATGACACTTTACATCAGTAGCTCTCAAACACCTTACTATCTCTGATGGATGTATCCTCACAATAGCCTTGTGAGGCAGGGAAATGCTATTATCCCCCTTTACAGATGGAGAACTAGTCACAAAGGGTATGTCTACATAGCAAGAGCCTGAGCTCAAGCCGAACCCGCCTTGTGTCCACACACCAATTGTGTTAGCCTAGGAATTGGACCTAGTGTCCCAGGACCCTGAAGGGTCCAAGCCAAAGTTAAGCTGGGACCTAGGGTCTGAGCTCTATTGCTTTCCTGTGTGCAAGCAGCCCCTCCTTGACTCTGGTCCCAGAAGTCTTTCAGATGTATCCCAGAGTTCCTGCTCTCAGAGGAGCAGCACTTCAGGCAGCCAGCACAGAGACCAGAGGCACCATTACTGCCTGGCCAAACCTACTTCCAATTCCTGCTCCTGCTCTGGCTTGCCTGGAACAGGGAGCAAAACTGAAAGGTGGGAGGCGGCTCCTGGCTGTTGGGTTGTTGGGGGTCATCCCTCCCCGGTTGTGTTGAGGGGGGAGCCCTGCCACTCCCACTCCCTGCAGGGTAACCGCTTTTTCCCTGCTCCGCTCTCTGGCCCTTGTTCCCAGGCCCTCCCTGGGGTTGTGTGTGCAGAGGCACCTGGGCAACATCCACTGTGAGGGTGGTGAGTGGGAACCAGTCCCCAAACTTCCCTACAACCTCCTGGAGATCCCTAATCCCTGTCTCTCAGTGAAGTGCATCCCCAGAGCTTAAGGGGCAGTGTGCTCCAGCACCCCCCGGGTATCCCTTATCCCTGCTTCCCAGGGTGTAGCAGGAGCAGGGGAGAGGTATCCCCAGGGGCGGTAACACTGTCCCCCAAGCCCGGGGGATGCACTTCACTGCTCCGCAGCCAGCAGCAGTCAGGCTGGGGTGTGTGTGTGTTTTTCCTCTGAAACCTACATTTCATGTCAAACTTCACAACCAACAGACAAAAATAAATAAAAACCCAGCCAAACAAAAACACCTTCACTGAATATCCCATTTTAAAAATTAAGAATGGCAAAGTTTCATTTTAATAGTTTGACAGCCCGGGAGACTGATGTGCTAATCTTCAGAACAGGGGCACATGGGCATTTTCCTGCCAATGTGTCTCAGCCTACAGGTGGAGATCCCAAGTATCAGATTAGATACTTGGTAGTTCAGTATAAAGCCTTCTCAAACTGCAGTTATTCTACTGAGACAGACAGGAGCTAACTATGCAGTTTATATGCTCATGTGCTCCTTAACGGCACCTGAGACCTATCAATAGCACTGTCAGAACTAGGAGACAGGGTTGGCAATAGAGTTTTCCCACAGCGCAACACATTTGTAGGGCTAGAGCAGGGATCAACAATCTTTGGCAAGCGGCGCGGGCAGAGGGATATGCTGGCCACTGCTTTCCACAGGCCCCATTGGCCTGGAACGGCAAACCATGGCCAGTGGGAGCTGCAATCGGCCGAACCTGTGGATGCTGCAGATAAACAAACTGTCCGAGCCCGCCAGCGGATTTCCCTGGTGGGCCACATGCCAAAGGTTGCCAATCTCTCGGCTAGAATGTCAACACTGGAGTGGGGGGAGGCATTAGGCACTCTGGGCTGGGGTTACTTGGGTCTGTGCACTGCAGTGCGGATACCAGAACATTAGATTCAAGCACAGGTGAGAAAATCCTTAACCTACGGTTAAAATGCAGTGATTCAAGTCGTACTAACCCTAGGCTTACATTGGTGTGTAGACATTCCCAAAGAGGCTAAGCAACTTGCCCAAGGTCACACAGGAAACTTGTAGCAAAGCAGAGAATTGGACTTAAGTCTCTCTAACAGCTGAACCATCCTTCTTTATATCCTTCTTATATAAGCTAGTGCAACCCCACTGAATTCAGTAGATTTATACCAGCAGAGACTTTAGCTCAAAACTTCCTTTGATGGTAGTTCAAATTGCTTTCTCAGCAATATCTAATTAAATGAAATGTTTCCCCCCCCAAAAAATTCTCAGTGTTTTGTGAAGCATCTGATAACATTTGGAAAGGTCCAGAATAATTTACACCAAGAGTCGCCCAGTCCTAATAAACACATTTTCCAAGATTTCCCAGAATAATAGAATGAATGGATATTTTGTTCTTGTCTCATGGATCTTCAGGCTAAAAGAAGGAGTTTTCAAACTAAGGATAATGAGGAATTAACAAATCACTGATGAAGTGTTTGAAGTGAGCATACTAAATTTGAATTATTCATGTAAAACTGCAGAAAAATGTTGTGGCTCCAACAGGCAATTTGTCCCGATGTGCTACGGTTAGAAGCAAAATGATTTGTTTCCAAAAGATGCAGCCTAATTCTTCTCTGCAGCTGGGTGTCACTGACTAATGAAAATATATTGGCACAATGTTTGCAGGTTATTGTTCCATGTAACTGCAGCTCTTCACTGTGTATTTGTAACCAGGCCATGATTGAAAGCAATATGAATGAGCTCAGCTATACATATATTCAAAATATATCATGCTATATTCATTGGAAACAAAGTTTGACAAGATCATGTTTATACCTGGAGTAGATAATGGAACGTGCATGGGTACTGGCAGTGTGAACAGCAGAGAAATTACAAACCTTAAATATTTATATACTAAAGAAATGCAACTATTAATGCTTCCAGGAAAGCATGCAGTGCAATGCTATAGACAGACATGAAGAACAGAGATATTCCAAAACTCTAACAGGCCAATTTATCATTTTTACTGAATGGCTCCATGTCTGGTTTGCAGACAGTGTGTCAAGGAAATTAGACTAAGAATGAATAAGAATTGTGGTCAGGCCTAAAAACAAAAAATGCATCTTACTAATTGCTGGGTAAATATATATTTGAAAAATAGATGTTGTGAGTAACTCATTTTTTCTGGATCACTGTTTTATTTACTTTGATTTAAATACAATAAACACTCATATTTTATAGAATGTTCTACAACACTGTACTAATGGTTCTGAAAAAGATCATTTATTGTTTTCTTTTTGTTAATGCAATTCTTGGAAAATATATCATTTTAACTCGTGTTCTTTGGGGAAGGGCTAAGTCATAAATACAACTATCTAATTATATGGCTGATGGAGCTTAATCCTGATCAATTTTTTCTTTGTTATTATTATGGGAAGAAATCCTGAAAGCCTTAAACCAATTAGAGATTTGCCAGAGTAAGGAATGAGTGAAAACTGAGGAGGGATGCTGGATTTTGTCCCATAAATAAAATCATAACACTTGCCATTTACACGTAAACTAAATCAACCAACGAATCTTAAATCTGTGTCTAAAATGTTATTTGTAGCCCAACATGAATGGGGTCCCTTAGTAAAGTTCTTTCTGGAGACTCCACTTTCTTTACCAGTTTAGAATGGCCTACACAAATTGTGGCCTCATTTGGGCAAAATTCCCATTAACTTCAATAGGGCCAGGATTTCACTCTGCATCCCCAGTCCCAAAGTTTGATGAAGAAATACTGGTTTCTGGCCAATGATAAACAGAGCATGCTCTGCTATTACATGCCCAACCTTAAAGGTAATGTTTTTCGGCAGCTGCTTATGTTAGTTCTGGGTAGCTTACAAACCACAACACAACTTAATGGAAGCCTCCCCCATGTGCCAAATACAAGTTTTACCTGTTTTCATTACCTTGTCTCACCTCGTCTTGCTTTCACTCCATTCAGCTAGGTCTTTCCAGTCAGGAGTATTCTAAAAGCTAGAGAAAAGAAAAAGGAGCCCTACAGATTTCAAAAAACTTTGTAAAGCCAGGTTAACAAAATGGTAACCTTGCCAAATCACCAGAGCAGTAGCGACTCTCAACAACTTAAGGTAAAGAGAGGCAAAAGCCAACTCACTGAAAAAAAATTAAGGAAGGACAATATTCTGAGGCTGATTTCACAGGTATATAAACTTGGCCCGGGGAAACCCTTAAAATATAGCTATTGGAATAAAAATCAGTTTTGAATAATTTTGGGGTCAACAAGAAAATAAGTTTATGTTATGATCCGGCATTCAGTAATTTGCAATAGCTGTGCTAATACTGGAGCCATGGTCAACAGAAACATACAAACAAAAGTTTACATGAATAATGGACAAAACAAGTTATTATTTATATCAACATGCAGTCAGATAAAGAGGATTTAGTGCCAAATCCTTTCCTTGTGCCCAGTCTGAGCAGCTGGATCAGATATGATGGAACTCTGCATGGGCAAGTCAGAAGAATTATCCTCCCTGCCCCACCTGCTGGAGACTCTCTGCAGCTGTTTCTCCCTCAGAGTAGGTGTGACAGATGCAATGCCCTCAGCTCACTCCCCCTACATATGGGAGGAAAGATTAAGGAACCCTTCCACCCCCCCCTTAATCCCAATGCCCACCCTCACCCACATGGAGGCTGGGCTCTGTACTGAACACTTTGTCGCGTGGCCTCACCAAACCCCACTCATTGCTTCTGCATAACAGAAATGAACCAGTTCTATTGTGGGTGGAACCTTCCCTACGGTGGGAGGTGGGGACAAGCATGTCCTTTAAGGCTGATAAAACTATGAATGAACACTAAAGAAACTTAAGCCAATAAAACACAAATTGCCCATAATGATGTCCTGAGTGTTGACTAATATTTCTTCCATTATCGTTTACACCAACAGAAGCTGGCCCAATAAAAGGTATTAGCTCACCCACCTTGTCTCTCTAATATCCTGGGGTTAACATGGCTACAACAACACTGTAAGTAACTTTGGGAGAACGCATTCTGCATGAAGTAAATGTAACAACAGTGCACAAGATGGCTTCCCGGAAACTGGTAGCATATGGAATCTTTTTGTTGTATTATATTATGGGCTTGTGGCAGTAAAAACCTAACTAACATTGGTTATTTGGTCTCTTAAATATATTTCATAAGAAACCAAAGTGTGGTCAAGCACTTAATTATTCATGAGGAAACTACATACTGTATCACTTTAACAAACATGCTTGAAAGGACGTGATTAGGTGATTGGGGTATAACTTGCTTGTGTTGAAGGACATAAGGCCAAAGGCAAAGCAACTTTAGCTTCTTTTTTTTCTAAAGCACATTCAAATAGGGTGTGCATTAACATCATCTACATCTTTTGCATTGAACAATGTATTCAAAATAGTCTTTTAATCTTTTTAATTATTTACTCTTAAAAATAGTTGACAAAAGAAAAGGACAGAGTGGTGAAATGAACCTTTTCTGCTTACACACGTTTTCATTTTATACATTTGGCAAAACAGAATTGTTATAATGCCATGTTAGCCCAGTGCTAGCAACAGATTACTGGAGAGTGAAGTCTGCTGTTCTGCAGAAGAGGTAAAACATGGACTGTCTCAAGGCGTGTTCCCCAAGTTGTCCTTCCAATGTGCCCCAATGATGATCTAACACACGAGGGTAGCTTAGAGTTTTAATTCAACACTTAACTTCTTTTATGAGTCCACTAACAAGGGTGCCAACGGTGACTGTGTTTTTTGTGATATGGACACCTCTCTGTAAGGAAATGGATTTATACCGCCAATGTATTTCTCATCATTCACCAAACAGCTATTAGGGCCAACAAGTGACTAGTATTGATTTTGTGCATCTCAACTTTTGAGTACCCAGCTTTGGACACCTTAAAGGGGCCTGATTTTCAGAAAGCAGAGTACGCAGCATTTTCTGAAAACAAGGCTACTTTATGGTATATCGAGTTAGGCACCCAAAATTCCTTGTCACTTCTGAAAATTTAACCCTAAACGATGAGGAGTGCCAGTCAGATCCAACCAGTGACCGAGAGGTTCGAAAGGCTTTGGAGTCCATTACCAAGCTCCTGAGCCATCCGGTCCCCAGACATGATTTTGTCTGGTTATAACTGTGCCATTAAATGGCATCATGTTTTCATGTGTAAATTTGAATGCTTTGTATCTACATTTTTCCTATTAGTGCACACAAATGCTAGTGTTGAATAACTATTGGGCTGCTTCTCCGTGGTACAAGATGCACACATTCTAAGTCAAATCCCCTTTATTGAGGGTTATTAAGAGGTTTGTATTTTGCCTGAACTGCATACTTCTTCTTTACTTATGAACACATTGATAACCCGTTCTGATTTATACATATGAGTGAAGGCTGTTTACATCCATACACATGACCCTATTTAAAAGGGGAAATAATATTTTCCTCCTCACAACTACTATGCTGTAATAGTAGTTTTGCAGTATTTGTGATCAGAGAATGGCTGAACCAAAGATCCAGATCAAAGCACCTCTAAAGTTTGGAGAGTTTGAAATCCAGATCCTGCTTATAGGCATTTTACAATTTGGATCCCTCTTTACTGAGTATACTTATTCTCTGTAATTCTCACAGCTGAGAGCCACTTTGCAACACTACTAGCAACAAGCAGAGAAAACCAGAGGATTCAGAGGTCTTGGTGATCAGTAAATAGCACAGCACCATAAACAAACTGCCAAGTCTCAGTAATTGTTTCCATCATACTTGAGGGTTTAAGTTTTGTCCTTTAACCTAAGCAAATGGACATGGTACAGGAGATGGAAAATTCATTTGCATGCTGCATGCTCTTCATCTCTAAGCAGCTCTCTAGGGGACACGGTGCGATGGGACACTCTAGTGAATTGTTGTGCTCAATTGTCCGCATCACTTAGAAGTATTACTGCCCTTCTGGAGGATTCATGGCCTGCATGGGGAATTAACTTAAATTGCACTGAATTTCTTTTAAAAAAACTCTCCTCCTGAAGACACTTATAGACGTGGGGCAGCTTCAATTGTATACCTACCTACAGCAAGAAACGGAAAAGCCTGAAACGTCCCTCTGGGCTGAATATGCCCTTTCATAAGCTTACCTCCCTCTGAGCTTCTTTCTGCCATTTAAAAAGATGGAATAAATTATCTACAAGACAAAATGTAAGGAAATAATATGAAATATGGGCAATGGTGGAGTTCAAGACAACATTAATGGTCTCCTCCATGGACTGGACTCCCTGCTGTCCTTCTTTTTATCACTATCAAAGCAGCAGTACCCAAGGATGTGAAACCTGTGACATCCTTGGCTGCTGAAGTACCCCTAAAGGCCCTGAGATTTTTAGTGGCAGCCCTGAGAACTTGAGAAATGTCCTAAAAGAGGTGGGGCAGTCAATTTCATGTCAAAAGTCAGCTGTTAGGCAAATATGTCTCAGGGCCCTTTTCTGGGGAGGATGTTGGGCAGTGGCATCCAGTGGGTTTGGTGACAATCCCATAAAGCCCTCTTTTCTGGGGTCAGGTTGCCCTCAAGAGAGCGTGGGTGGAGGGTACCTCCTCCATGATCGGTGGAACTGGAGTCAGAGGGCCAATGTTCCCTGGAGGGACTATTATTAACAGGAATGTGGGGAGTCTGGCTGGAAGCAGCTCAGCTATTTAAGCACAGGGTTTAATGAAGTTTCACTGGACAACTTAACCTGCATTTGGCCTCACACTTTGTGAGATAAACACAGTGGGAGGATTTGAGCTGTGAGTTCTCTGCTGTGCAGAGTGAGCCATGGAGCACAATCTGAAGCCGTGCCAGTGCCCTGGATTTTGCAGTACAAACCTAGCTCAGTGATGGATCTGGTAGAAAGAGTTTGAGCAGAATACAAACCTGGCTGGGCAAGAGGACAGCAACAGAAGGAAAGTAAAACTGTTACTTTACCTTATTGGGAAACAAGGCAGAGAGGCCTACAGCACTCTGAAGTTCACCAGCACTTCAAACCTCACAGCAGACCTATTGCATCCCAGAGCAGAACAAAACTGTGGAGTGACACAGATTTTTGACTAGAGCAGATAAACCCCCTGTGTTACTGCCCTATGCACACCAGCTGCTACAGGCAATTTTGGGGACTTGACAACTTCAAAAATGTCACTATTCACCACCCACAATTCATGACATCTTGCTAGCACTTTCCAAAGCCAGAATCTTCATGATTTTTGGTGTGAGGAATGGGTTTTGGAACATAACCCTAGATAAAGAGTCCAGTATGTTGACTGCCTTTGCAACACTATTTGGTCACTACAGATGGCTGTACATGCCAATGGGCATAAGCCCAGCACCAAAGGTGTGCTAGAGAAGATTCTCCCAAGCATTGGAAGGACTGCCTGGGGTTAAAATAATTGCAGATGATATCCTCATGGTAGGTGAAGGGAGTCATGATACCGAAGCCGAATGAGACCATGACAGAAAACTACAAGATTCCTACAGCGATGGACAGACAGGAACATAAATCTCAACCCAGAAAATATGTGACCCAAACAGCATAGGTGACGTACATTGGGACATCTGCTCACAGCAGAGGGACTGAAAGCAGATCCCAACAAGATCAAGGCAGTCAGAGACTCATCAGCGCCAATGGATGTGAAAGGGATATAGGACTTCATAGGAATCATACATTTTCTGTCAAGTTCTGTCCACACCATATTTTCAAATTAAAGATGAGCTGAGTGTGCAGGATGGAATCAAATTTCAAGGCCAGAGAGCTGTTGTCCCACCTCATTACATAAGAATGTCATGCAAAACAATATATGTTTCACCCCAGGGCATTGACAGTTGTCTTAGACAGGCTTGAGAGTGTATTTATTAGCTGGGAATGAATACACAGCTCCACTCCTTGATAGAAAGGTGTGACACCTGCCAGTCATGTGATAACTGCCAGCAGAAAGAGACTTATTGCATAAGCTGCCCACCCAACCATGGGAAGAAGTGGGAGCAGACTTATTTACCTTTAGTGAAAATACTACTTGACTGGAAAATAGTATGTGGACTATTATTCAATTTCGTGGAGATTGATGCCCTGCTTCATACAAGAAGGAAGTAATGGATTGGCAAATTGAAGGTCCACTTTGTGAGGTACGGCATTCCAGACACTGTTCACTGACAATAGAGTCCAGTTTGCCTCTGAAGAATTAAAGGAATTTGCATGCAAGCAGGAGTTTGACCAGCACACCTCCTCCCCAGCATACCCACAGAGTAATGGCAAGGTAGAATCAGTTGTGAAAACAGTAAGAGACAAGCAACAGAGGGTCCTGTGGCACCTTTGAGACTAACAGAAGTATTAGGAGCATAAGCTTTCGTGGGTAAGAACCTCACTTCTTCAGATGCAAGACAGTTACACAAGGCTACTTCTTATGGTTCAGACCCCTTGTTAATGTTTTTGACACACAGGAATACCCCATCATAGGGGTGCCAAAACAGTCCATCACAGGCACTGATGGGATGAAGAACACAGTGAGGGGAGACCTGATGTAGTCAGAAGGCTGGAGACACGGCTGACAAAATGGCCAACAATCAGAGATAACAGGCACTATAGTACAACAGGTCAGCCAAGGACCTACCACCCCTGGAGACAGGCACTCCTGTGAGGATCCAGCCATTTGAGAGATGCCAGAAGGAGTGGTCTACAGGAGTCAGGAGGAGTGCATAGCCATACAAAGAGACTAGTCAAGAGGGACAAGTGATCCAAACAGACAGGAAGCACTTACGAACCAGCAGACACAACACCAGAGAAAGCCGACAGAGATGCAGAGACCATCATAGAACAGAAAGAGGGAGAACCATTTAGAGGCCAACCCCACTATTGTAAAACAAAAGAAAATGATACCTATTCCATGTAGCCAGAGATATAACATTTTAAAACAGTCTCTCAAAATTCTACACACCCATTTGTCCTTGCAAGTAATTTCCCCCCTTGATTGACAAACAAAAGATTTTTAATTTCTTCATTATAATTGTTATTAATATAGAGGGGAGATTAGTAGATTTTGTGCCAGTACTTGTACATTTGCCAGGCTGTTTTAAAATATAGTACCAGATGAAATGCCATGCAGTGTTTGAGATTATTCACATTTAAGGATAGCTATTGTCTTTTGAAATTGCAGAGAGCTGGCTCAAAATAAATGCGTAGTTTTTCTGCAAAAAAAAAAAAAAAACATTAAAAAAAAGTATTGGGGTAAGATAATGTCTGCCAGAGATGAAATGGTATAGCTACGACTGACTGTGAGTCATTCATTCCTTGGGATCTCTCAGCTCTCTAGGAAATGACAAAAAGCCAGAAGATATGCTTGAATGTTACATTTTGCATATTTGACTTAGCTGAGAGATGTGAAACACCTTCTCCCTCACCGCACTGCTACTGACCTTTAGGCTGGCTGGGCAAAAATGGTTCAGGCCTTCGGCACATGTCTGCTTCTCTACAGGCAGACTGGGGTCTGCCTGCCTCCTCACCTCCCACCCATCATAATTTTGGGCAAGCCAGTGAGGAGAGGTTTCTGGCCTCCTGCTGCTGTCACTGCAACTCTATTGGCAGTTTGGACTCTCTACTCTGCCTGCAGGCAGCCCCTCCTGCTGTTCCTTAGGAGTGTTTTGTTTACAAAGTGTGAAGCTTAATGAAGTTTAAATTGAACAGGTCAAACTTTATTAAACTTTGTGCACTGCTCTGTCCATGTGGTTGAGATGCTTCCAGCCTTACTCACTATGTTGCCCATTCCACTGGTGATCCATACATAACAGTCCCTTCAGGGAACATGGACCCTCTGACTGCAGTTCCATCTTTCCTATTTTAAAAACATTTTAATATAAATATTAAAACAAATAATTGATAGCCAGACTCCCACCCTGTGTCCCTTTGGCCAGAGGTTGCTAGCACACAGCTGAGTTGGAGTCTTGTCTTTACCACAGACTCAGCTGGTTATGTAGCCTTTGAGATAGTTTGAACTCCTCAACAAGTGACCACACTGGGAGAGACCTATCCCTGTCTCACATCATCTGATGCATTGTCTACACCGGGAATAAGACTGCATTGCTCCAGGGTGTGAATTTTCCATGCCGCTGAGCGAGTTAGTTATACCTATATAAGGTCCTAATATAGACCAAGCCTAAAGCATATAGGGACAGATTTTCAAAATATTTAGGCATCTAAAGATGCAGATAGGCACCTAGGTGCTTCTGAAAATCCCACTAAGTGCCTAACTCCCATGGGAGTTGAAATAATTGTAATCAATTGGAGCTAGTGACTAGATGCTATTTGAAGATCCCACTAGGTGCCTATCTACATATATAGGCACCTAAATATCTTTAAAATCTGGCCCTTAGAAGCTGTTGTGGGGCTCGTACACTCCATCACTCTTAGAAGAGGGGGGAAGGGAGTTATAGCCCCATGGCTGAAACCAAATGACCACTCTAAGCCTCAGGGCGGTATGGCCTAATAGCTGGAGTCAACAAGGTGGCCATCCCTTGCGGGGCCGCAGGGCCCGAGTCAACAAGGTGGCCGTCCCTTGCAGGTCCATAGGGCTAGTGGCCAGAGGGGGAAGTGGGTCTCCACCCAGGGGTGGGTGTCAGCTGGGGTAGGAGGACCCAGGTGCTCCCTGCTCCACCAGGTCCCAATCCCGGGCCCTGATAGCGGCAAATCGATTTGCCACTAGGTCAGCAGGGATCTGTTCAAAACACACAGCCTTTGTCCCAGTTCCACAATGGGATTAATGTCTAGTTCCCCTAGGCTATTTTCTACCCTGTTTTCCAGTGCTGCCATCCACAGGTCTCCTGGGCCTCTGGCCTTTGGGATCTGGGGCTCTAGCAGATGGCTTTTGAGGTCCGGGGTCTGGCAGCTCCTGGGAGAGAGCCTGCAATGTGTGTCCTCCTTCCTCGGAGGTCAGGGCAAACTGAACTGGGCTGCTCCCTTTTATACTGAGGCTCCAGCGTAGCTTCCTCTGCTCACAATATGGAGTTATTCCCTTCTTGTTCAGTGCAGGCCTGGTAAACCCCATCACAGGAGCCTAAGTGCCATTGTCTTTCAATGAGACAGGCTCCTAAATGCCTAAGTGCCTTTTGAAAATGCGATGTACACTCCTAAGTCACATAGGTGCTTTTGAAAATGCTACCCAGGGCTCATTCTTCCATGGCCCTGTGCCATCATGATACTTCAATGAGGAACAAACTGGTGATACTCCCTTCTTTAGCTCATACATAAACATACTTCAAATAATGATAGTCCCATATGGTAAGATACTCACTGTAATACCAGATAAGAAAATTTCTAAGGATTTCAGTATGTGTCTAATGCTCTTCTCACTGTGCACTAACTCCATCCCATTGAAGCCAATGAACTACTTCGGTCAGTCATGAAATCAATGAGGTTGCACTAGTGTAACTGAAAACAGATTTGGAATCAATGAGGAACTATTTATTTATTTTTTTATAACATCTAGAATGTGGCATCTTAAATTAACCCAGTGCTAAGAGCTAGCCTCAGATATTGAGTGAATTTAACTGTTGATTGAATGGTGGAAGCATGCCTCAGCAAGGCACTTCCACTGTCAGATCTACAGAATAAAATTGTAATGAATGAAACACGGCACGATTTGGCAGCCCATGGTATATCCAGACCAGCTGAAAATTTATTTTCTAACTATGATATACAGGGCCCTTAGTTTTCAGAATTGCTTCAGCTAATCAATTATTTATCTTGTGTACTTTGAACACAAACTATCTGTTCTAAATATCTACATTTCACATGATCCTATTTTCTATTTTATAGTAACCTGTTTCTGCATCTCCTTCATATCCCAGCCTTCAGCTCTCTCTGGCTCAGAGAACCAGCAGGTATCTGCCTCTGTTCCTCTCAGCCTTCAGCCTTTTCCAGCCCTCTCTGGCCTTCCACTATCTGCCTTCCACTTTCAGTAGCCTGGTCTGGCTCCACTGCTCAACTAAGGAACTCTCACTGCTCCCCACATCAGGATCACCCCCTCCCTGAAGCTCTCAGCCCAGCTCTGCTCTTCTTCTGAGCATTCTCTCCCCGTTTAGGACTGTGGACTCTTGGTTCTGAATTCTCTCTATATATAGGCTGTCTCATTTATAACTCTCAGGGGAAGCCTCATCCTCCTCATTACACCAAACTAGGGAGCACCTGGACTGGAACAGGAGAACTGGACACGGTTTCATTTAAGGGGACAGTTCCACTGTTACACTTCTCTACGAATAATGGCAGGTGCTCCAGAGGGAATGAACAGAACAGGTAATCATCAAGTGATCCATCCCCTGTCACCCATTCCCAGCTTCTGGCAAACAGAGCCATCCCTGCCCATCCTAGACATTGATGGACCTATCCTCCATGAATTTATCTAGTTCTTTTTTGAACCTTGTTATAGTCTTGGCCTTCACAACATCCTCTGGCAAAGAGTTCTACAGGTTGATTGTGTGTTGTGTGAAAAAATACTTCCTTTTGTTTGTTTTAAACCTGCTGCCTGTTAATTTCATTTGTTGCCCCTAGTTCTTGTGTTATGAGAAGGAGTAAATAACACTTCCTTATCTACTTTCTCCACAACAGTCATGACTTTATAGACCTCTATCATATCCCCTCCCCCTTATTTGTCTCTTTTCCAAGCTGAAAAGTCCCAGTCTTATTAACCTGTCCTCATACAGAAGCCGTTCCATACCCCTAATCATTTTTGTTGTCCTTTTCTGAACCTTTTCCAATTCCAATACATCTTTTTTAAGATGGGGTGATCACATCTGCACACAGTAGTCAAGATATGGGTGTAGCTTGGATTTATATAGAGGCAATATGATATTATCTGTCTTATTATCCATGCCTTTCTTAATGATTCCCAACATTCTGTTCGCTTTTTTGACTGCTGCTTCACATTGAGTGGATGTTTTCAGAGACCTATCCACAATGACTCCAAGATCTCTTTCTTGAGTGGTAACAGCTAATTTAGACCCCATCATTTTATATGTATAGTTGGGATTATGTTTTTCCAATATGCATTACTTTGCATTTATCAACATTGAATTTTATCTGCCATTTTGTTGCCCAGTCACCCAGTTTTGTGAGATCCTTTTTGTGAGCTCTTCGCAGTCTGCCTGGGACTTAACTATCTTGAGTAGTTTTTTATCATCTGCAAATTTTACCACCTCACTGTTCACCCCTTTTTCCAAATCATTTATGAATATGTTGAATAGGACAGGTCCCAGTACAGACCCCTGGGGGACACCACTAGTTACCTCTCTCCATTCTGAAAACTGCATTTATTCCTACCCTTTTTTCCTATCTTTTAATCAGTTACCGATCCATGAGAGGACCTTCCCTCTTATCCCATGACAGCTTAGTTTGCTTAAGAACCTTTGGTAAGGGACCTTGTTAAAGGCTTTCTGAAAATCTAAGTACACTAAATCCATTGGTTCCCCCTCGTCCACATGCTTGTTGACTTCCTCAAAGAATTCTAGTAGATTGGTGAGGCATGATTTTCCTTTACAAAAACCACACTGACTCTTCCCCAACAAATTATGTTCATCTATGTGTCTGACAATTCTGTTCTTTACTATAATTTCAACAGTTTGCCCGGTACCAAAGTCAGGTTTAACCTGTGTAACCCATCAGAGTTGGCAGCAACAAGGGCTGGGTTCAGTATCTAGGGGTTCTGTTTCAATAACACAATGCAAAACCGGCTCGAGCCCCAACCCAGTGAACTGGGACAATTACATACCACCCCCCTGGGCACCTCTAAGAAGCAATGCTTCTCCTCTCACAAGCACAGCGTCTGAGTGTAGCAAAAGCCTTTTAATAAAGGAGGGAAACAATGTGGCATTATGTTGGGGAAACACCACAAATAGGAGTCATAACACAAACCATGAGCAAAAGACCCACCCCCCCAAGTAAGTTTGGTGGTGTCCTTTTCCCCTCAGAGTCTTAAGTCCAGCAACCCAACAGTCACCCCACCCACAGTTTCTGACCTTGGTCACTGCAGCCCCCAGAGTTTAGAAGTTGATCTGCGGAGTTTACCTCCCAGCCTGGGTGGAAGTGGGGGGAGGTATGGGGGACATCTTACATGCTCCGCTGCTCGGATCGACAGCTGAGTGCCACGCCTCTCAATGAGATTCTGCTGCAGTCTTCACCGTGAGCTGCGCCTCTCCGCCAGCCGTCCTGCTGGCCGCTCCTCTGCGCCAACCGCCAGGCTATCCACTCCACTCTCCACGCCTCTCCGCTAGCCGCTCACCAACTTGTCTTCAGCCCCCCCCTTAAACACAGCAATCAGTGATCTCAGCTCATTAGTGACTTCAGCTCTCATGAGTTTAGCTGGTAGTATGGGATCCTCAGTGCTGGTGCACCACTTGCCCAAAGTAGGTCTAATGCTTAGACCTAGGTATCAGTGATTTCAGCTCTGCAGCATGGAACAAGACTCCTAATGGAGTCAAAATTAGCTCTGTTATTACATGGTGGAGAGCGGCTGGGCCCACACTACCAGACACATATGTCTGTCCCCAGATTCTCTCAATTCACTGGGTTTTGGAACCCATATCCCTTGCCTAGCTAATGCTGCTTAGTTGAGGGCGAGTCCCTCCATCATAAAATGCCAAGTACAGTGTTACTGTCCTTGAGTCACATAACCAGTATAACAACCCTTTATTACTCCTGCCCCAATAACAGAGAGACTGGGGATCCCACAGCAGCCAAAGTGACCATTTGGGCAGGCAGTTCATCATGTTAGGCAGGGTGGGTGTGCCCACACAAACAAGATCAGCCCCTGAAGTCCTTTTCTACAGTTCACCACCAGATGTCAGGGGAGAGCTCATTCTGACTCTGCTTACACCTGTAATTGCTGGGATTGATTCTGGAACCCTTTTTAAAAATTGTCATCACGTTAGCTATCCTCCAGTCATTTGGTACAGAAGCTGATTTAAATAATAGGTTACACACCACGGTTAGTAGTTCTGCAATTTCACATTTGAGTTCCTTCATAACTCTTGGGTGAATACCATCTGGTCCTGGTGACTTATTACTGTTTAATTTATCAATTTGTTCCAAAACCTCCTCTACTGACACCTCAATCTAGGACAGTTCCTCAGATTTGTCACCTAAAAAGAATGTCTCAGGTTCGGGAATCTCCTTCACGTCCTCAGTTGCGAAGACTGATGCAAAGAATTGATTTAGTTTCTCCGCAATGGTGTTATTGTCCTTGAGTGCTCCTTTAGCATCTCGATCATCTAGTGCCCCACTGGTTGTTTAGCAGGCTTTCTGCTTATGATGTACTTACAAAATTTTTTTTGCTATTACTTTTTGAGTCTTTGGCTAGCTCTTTTTCAAATTCTTTTTTTGGCTTTCCTAATTATATTTTTGCACTTCACTTGCCAGAGTTTAGGCTCCTTTCTATTTTCCTCACTAGGATTTAACTTCTACTTTTTAAAGGATGCCTTTTTCATCTCTCACTGCTTCTTTTACTTTGATGGTTAGCCACGGTGGCACGTTTTTGTTTCTCTTACTATGTTTTTTAATTTGGGGTGTACTTTTAAGTTGAGTCTCTGTTATGGTGTCTTTAAAAAGTTTCCATGCAGCTTGCAGGGATTTCACTTTTGGCGCTGTACCTTTTAATTTCTGTTTAACTGTTATAAGCTATTGTGATATTTTTTATGAACTTTCACTCATGTCTTACAGTTGAGCTCACAATTAGGGTAAATTTGTAAGCCCAATTATTACAATAGAGCTCATGTTCTGTTGGTAATTCCTAAAACCTTTTCAGAGTTACTGTTTTCCAAGATATAGCCCCCTTCCCCATCCAATAAGGGTGATTTATACTCTTTGTTCCTATATATGACTTTGCATTTAGTCACATTAAAACAAATGTTGTTCAAATAAGCAGAGTTTACCAAGTGATCCAGGTTACTCTGTAGAACTGACTGGTTCTTTTCATTATCTAGCACTCCACCAATTTCTGTGTCATCTGCAAACTTTACCATCAATGACTTATGTTTTTTTCCAGATCATTGATAAAGCTATTTAATAGTACTGGGACAAGTGAGAATCCCCATGGGACCTGACTAATTACACCCTTATTGGAGGACGATTCCCCATTTACCATTACCTTTTCTGAGATCTATCATTGAGCCAGTCTTTTACCCATTTAATAGGGGCTACATTAATTTTGTATATTGCTATTTTTTCAAATCATGTAATGCTAGGTCAAATGCCTTTTAGAAGTCTGAACATGGTATGTCAACGTTTTTGTGAAATAACAGCCTGCTGTTCTACACCCTCTCTGTCAATTAGTGAATTCATTCATGTGAGATGGAGAGAAAAATATGGCCCTTGAAGCTCAAATTACAATTGTAATTTGTTATTAGGCTTTTTGTCAAAGCAGTAAACAGGCACAATGGAAACAAAACTAGAGTGAACTATAAAAATCAAAAGATAGGGTGCTGAAAAAGAACTCCATAAAATACAATCACTATTCCTTTTAATAAAATGATTTTGGAAGGTTGTTTAGCCAGAAAGGCAGACAATTTCTGTGATTTAAAAAAAAAAGTGAGCTATCTGTGTAGCACGAGAAACCAGTACAGAGGAAGATTTATGTCAAGTATGAGAAATATAATGAAAAAACAGAAGTACCTGAGACAAAGCAGAGGGAAATTTGTCATACAAAAGCTCAAACAAGAAAAACATAATGAATCAATTACACATTAACAGATGTATTTACCAAAATCCTTTTGCAAATGTCCCATGTGCACTATGGGTTGGTTGGACTCATTTGTTTTTATCAGGAAATGGGATTGAACCAGTTCAGATAAAGCAAGGACAGATTCTCAAACTGATCTTGTTTGGAGGCTCTAATGTGATTAGGTAGCATTTGTGAAATAAATGTACACACTAAACTTTGGATGGTTTACACCTGAAACTGTATATCAGGGTCAAGCTTGATTGAAACCAAGCCCACAGCTGCTTAAAGTTTCACAGGGTTTGGTGAGCTTTGCCCCAATTTGGGGTTTTTTAATTGAATGTCTTTTGCATTTCATCACAAGTTTTGCACAGTTGTAATCCTAAGGATATGTCTACACTTAAACCACTGCATCTGTGCTTCAGTGTAGACACTTCCTATGCTGATGGGAGGGGGTCTCCCATCAGTGTAGCTAATCCACCTCCCCAAGAGGCAGTAGCTAGGTTGAAAGAAGAATCTTTCCCTTGACCTAGCACTGTCGACCCCGGGGATTAGGTTGGCATAGCTACATCTTTCAGGGATAATTTCATAGCTATGCCAATGAAATTCCCAGTGTAGACCTGAGTCTTTAGAGTTTCTTCTCCTCCATATCTTGTTTCCTATTCAATCTGAATTTTAATAATTAAATTAAATTAAATTTTATTTGAATTTTTACCGGTTGTATTCCTTTTACTTGTTATCTGCAGTCCCACAACCTTGTTACACTGCAGCAGCACAAGACAGTGATTTATTATTATCAGTGATTGTATGTCAAGTAGGCAATCTAATGCATAATAGACAAAAAGTACTAGAGTAGACACATCACTCATATATAGCTCCCAAAGAGTAAGTTGTCAGTCACACTGTAAGGCCTAACAGATCTTGAACTCAGGCCTGCAGAGGTGCCAGGCAGCAAACGCCTCCACAGGCCAACCAGCTGTAATGGTAGCCAATTTGCGCTCCACTACCCATGACCCACTGTGCACACCGACCATGGGAAGTCCCACCTCAAGAGGTCTGATAGGCAGTAGCCTCATGGCTCGTGATTGGCTCCCTACCTTATATGAACCCAAGGGGCATTCCAGGAAGTGTCCAGGCAACAGTGGGGATCTTCTTTAGGTGCCATGGCTATTCCTGCACTTGAACTCTTGACTTTGGCTTGATTTGAACCCCGCCTCCTGACCTGGTCTATGAAACCAGACTCCGATGCTGATCCTTGATATCTACCCCAGCCTGGAACTTGACTACAAATGCCTCTGCTGCTCTCTGACCTTGGCTTGGTAAACGCTGCCACCACCCAAATGCAAAAAAAAAACCCACCACCCTTTGAACCCAGGAAGGAGCACTTGGGAATTCCTCCCTGTGGGGTACCCTCAAGCCCTTTCACCCCACCACTCCAGGGAAGAGCTGAGAAAGAAAACAAAGGAAATTAGCTGTTGCCACCAGCTAATCAAACAGCATATGCACAAACCTCTTAGGACACCAAAAATCCAATCCTGTTCTTAAAAAAGGTAAATTTTCTTAAAAACAAAAAGGAAAAAAAATATATCTGGAACTTAGGCTTTTGCTAGATTTTAAAAGGGCAATTCCAAAAATTAAGCACCCTTGCATGCACAGTTTATGGCAGGGGTGGCCAACCTGTGGCTTGTGAACCACATGCAGCTCTTTTACCGTTAAAGTGCGGCTCATGGACCCCCCATGTTTCCCCACTCTCCGCCTACCAGACTGCAGGGGTGAGGGGAGGAGCTTGGGACCTCTGCCTTGCAGTGGGGTGATGGGGTAGCGGCTTCTGTCCAGCGTGGAGGGGGGTCTCGTGGCTTCAGCCCCATGGGGTGCACTTGCCAGGGCTCGGGGCTTCAAAAGGAGCAGGGCTGAAGCCCCAAGCCCCGGCAGGCCTGCCCCGGCTCTCAAACTTCTGAAGATTGTCATATGCGGTTTGGAGGGCCAGTAAGTTTGCCCACCCCGGTCTATGGGACTAGAAACAGATCAATACTGGGTTCCATTTGAAAATTGAACTTGGATGCCATTAATTTATCTGTTTTAAAGTTTTCCTTTCATGCTTTAGATTAATGCTTGCAGAAATCATTTTATATCCAATATTAACATATGTCCCTCCTCCCCAACCTCCCAGGCTTTTAGAACGAGACAGATTTTGGGGTGTGGTGAGTGTTACTATTTGGGAATTGTCTGAAGGCACTCAGTGCAAAGAATGATGTTCTCTGTCACCAAGGGCTATCAATATGATAGTGCAACAAAGATGGGATATAGAGGAAAATCAACTAGTGACTATTCAAAAGAAAATAATTATCTTGTTTTTAATTATCTTTGACTTTGAAACCATAGAAGGAAAAGCAGACTGTGTGTGACTCTAGTAGATGAGGTCATGCTGGAGTGTTTTCAGGTCAATTCAGTTGTGTATTAGTATAGATCAAAGTAATTGTTAACTGTATAAGAGTGTAGTTGGTGTTAAAACTTCATAAAACTAGTGGGATGGTACATGTATTGTTTTTACTTATCTGTGTCCTATCATGATGTAAAAGCAAATATTGTTACTACCCCTGCAACTAAATAACTCCTCAGACATCAAAGAAGCCTTGTGGAAGAACTTTATCAGAAAAGATGCTAACTCCAAAGCAAATGGCCATTGTGTGTGATGGCCAAGGTCACAGACCCAAAATGCATTCCTCACTCACTGTCATCAAAGGAAAAACCATGTGGGTAGAGACATGGTCAACTTGTTTTCTGTGAGAAGAAGATATTAGAATGGATTCAACGAAAGCTCTGAACTGTCAGCTCTGAACTGTTTTAATTCTTACAGGGAAATGTACCAGATGCAAAGCAGAGATCCCCAGAGACAATCAGGGAACCCTGAAAAGACTTTTGGGAAACTGGCAGTTTACTATGTCACTGCCACCATTTGGAGTTACAAACTGTGATTCACCTGTGCATAGATTTTACCTGCTTTAACCCCTCAGTAACTCTCATTTCCTTTTTCTTAGCCAATAAACCTTTAGTTAACTATAGAACTGGTTGCCAGTGTTGTCCTTGGTGTAAGATCCAGAGTACCAATTGATCTGGGGCAAGTGACTGGTCTTTTGGGACTGGGAGAAACCTGATGTGGTGTGATTTTTGGTTTAAGTGACCATAATTACAAAGTCCAGTTTGTCTGGGTGGCAAGATAGACTGAAGAGTCTAAGGCCTTGTCTACACTACGAGAGTAGTTCGATTTTACTTGCATCGAATTTTTGTAATCGATATTGCAAAGTCGAACGTGTGTGTCCACACTAAGGACAGTAATTCGACTTTGTGCGTCCACACTAACGGTGATAGCGTCGACATTCGAAGCGGTGCACTGTGGTCAGCTATCCCACAGTTCCCGCAGTCCCCTCTGCCCATTGGAATTCTGGGTGTAGCCGGCAATGCCTTCTGGGTAACAAAATGAGTCGAGGGTGCTTTTGGGAAACTGTCGTCATCCGTCCATCACTCCCGCCCTCCCTCCCTGAAAGCGCCGGCGGGAAAACAGTTTGCGCGCTTTTCCAGTCATTGACAGCGCGGACGCCACTGTACTCCGAGCATGGAGCCCGCTGCGACCATCGCTGCAGTTGTGGCCGCTCTCAACGTCTCGCAGCTTATCATAAAGGTTTCCCTGAGGCAGATGCAGAAAAGTCAGGCAAGGAGGCTACGGCACCGCGGTGATGTCCTGAAGTCTGAGAGTAGCACAGACCTGTCAGAAAGCAGGCGACCCAGCGCCGAGGACATCACAGTGGCAATGGGTCATGTTGATGCCGTGGAACGGCGATTCTGGGCACGGGAGACAAGCACTGAGTGGTGGGACCGCATAGTGCTGCAGGTCTGGGATGAATCCCAGTGGCTGCGAAACTTTCGCATGCGGAAGGGAACTTTCCTGGAACTTTGTGAGTTGCTGTCCCCTGCCCTGAAGCGCAGTGACACCCGGTTGCGAGCTGCACTGAGTGTACAGAAGCGAGTGGCCATAGCCCTGTGGAAGCTTGCAACGCCAGACAGCTACCGGTCAGTCGCGAACCAGTTTGGGGTGGGCAAATCTACCGTGGGGGTTGTTGTGATGCAAGTAGCGAAGGCAATCGTTGATGTACTGCTGCCAAAGGTAGTGACCCTGGGAAACGTGGAGGCGATCATAGATGGCTTCGCAGCGATGGGATTCCCAAACTGCGGTGGGGCCATAGATGGAACTCACATCCCTATCCTGGCACCGGACCACCAGGCCACCCAGTACATTAACCGAAAGGGATACTTTTCCATGGTGCTGCAAGCACTGGTGGACCACAGGGTACGTTTTACCAACATCTACGTGGGATGGCCGGGCAAGGTTCATGACGCTCGTGTTTTCAGGAACTCTGGTCTGTTTAGACGGCTGCAACAAGGTATTTACTTCCCGGACCACAAAATAACTGTTGGGGATGTGGAGATGCCTATAGTCATCCTCGGGGACCCAGCCTACCCGCTAATGCCCTGGCTCATGAAGCCCTATACTGGCGCCCTGGACACTGAAAAAGAACTCTTCAACTACCGGCTGAGCAAGTGCAGAATGGTGGTGGAGTGTGCTTTTGGCCGTCTCAAGGGGAGATGGAGAAGCTTACTGACTCGCTGTGATCTCAGCGAAACCAATATCCCCATTGTTATAGCAGCTTGCTGTGTGCTCCACAATCTCTGTGAGAGCAAGGGGGAGACCTTTATGGCGGGGTGGGAGGTTGAGGAAAATAGCCTGGCTGGTGATTACTCACAGCCAGACAGCCGGGCGATTAGAAGAGACCAGCGGGAAGCGCTGTGCATCCGGGAGGCTTTGAAAGCAAAGTTCCTGAGTGAGCAGGGTAACCTGTGATTTTATAGTTTGTGTACTGAGAAGCTAAACCTGCCCCCGTTTCTTTACCCAGGTAATGTTGACTATCCTATCCAGTTACATACCCCCTTCACCTCCCCCCTCCAACACACGTGTCGAAATAAAAATAGTTCTACTTTGTTAAAGCACACCGTTTTCTTTAATACTGTTTTAGCGGGAATTTTTTAAAACTGGGACGCAGACTGTGGTGCGGGGCGGGTCTAGTGTTGTGATGCGAATGCAGCTTCTAAACTCAAGGATTGACAGGCTCCGCTGCGGTGGGATGCTTGTTTCAACGGAGCCTGTCACCCCTCCTGATCGGGACTGTGTGTATGGGAGGTCTATTTGACTTTGTGGCAGGGGGAGGACGGTTACAGATCCCATGCTGTGTGGCTCTGTGATCCTGTCTAAGGACCGGCGCTTAAGATCTGTAACTGCCCTCCCCCGCCACAAAGTCACAGAGCAACCCACCCCCCCCAACATTACATCAAAACAACCTCCCAGACTAACCGGGGCAACTAGTCACTGCATCACTGCACTGTGTATGTGCCCTGCTGCTGTGCCTGCCCCCGACTATGTACCCTGCCAAAGGAGACTGTCCTGTCCAATTTCCAACCCCCTTTCCCCTCCTCCTCCAAAAGAACATGATTGAAACAGTAGTTAACAGAAACGAATTTTTTATTATCAACTACACATGGCATTGGGAGGTGAAACTTGGACGTGGGCTTGTGTCAGGCAGGAAGGAAAGAACTTTTCAAATTTTGGGAAATGAGAGCCTTCTGCTACTAGAGCTCTCTGCAGGGGTGGAGTGAGAGTTAGCAGGGACTCTGCCGCCTCTCCTTCTTTGCACTTTGGGTGAGGTGGGTATGGGACTTGGTGGCGGGGGAGGGCGGTTAGAGATGGACTGCAGCGGGGCTCTGTCCTCCTGCCTCCGTTCCTGCAGAACATCCACAAGGCGCCGGAGCGTGTCCGTTTGCTCCCTCAGTAGTCCAAGCAGCGTTTGAGTCGCCTGCTGGTCTTCCTGCCGCCACCTCTCCTCCCGATCCATGTTGGCTTGGTGCATTCGGGTCAAGTTCTCCCGCCACTGGGTCTGCTGTGCTGCCTGGGCTTGGGAAGAGGCCATAAGCTCAGAGAACATGTCCTCCCGTGTCCTCTTCTTCCTACGCCTAATCCGCGCTAGCCTCTGGGAGTGTGATTCCAGGCTAGGTTGTGAGACAGTCGCAGACGGGGCTGTGGAAATGGGAAAAAGGGAGTGAATTCCTCTGAAAGATAAATGTAGTTGTGAACAAAGAACATAGTCTTTCTCTGTGAACAAGACCATGCACAGCACCTTTCACATGCGCACTCAGCACAAGGTCGAATTCTCGGCCTTCGCATTCTGTGCCTGGGGTCTTGAACAGCACATTTGAGAAGCGAGGCAGCACAACGGAATTTCTGTTGCAGGCAGACATGGTAAGCCGTACACTTGTGGCAGTTTAAAACTTTTATATTACCACTGGCCTCATTTCACATTTAAATCAATGTCAGTCCCTGCTGCCAGCAATCCGGCAAGCGGGAACTCTGCCCCTGTCCCACCCCCTCGCGGCTGTCCCCGGGAATGATCCCTTTCGGCTGCCCCTCTCCCGCCTCCACCGCGTGGCTGCAAACCAGCGGTGACAGTTCTGTAAAGGAACGGGAAAGCAGTCCCAACACTAACATTCCCCTACCTAATTAAAAGCAGGTCACCATGGCCGACATCACCCTGATGAGGATCTCCGAGAGCGACAAAGAGAGAATGCTCCGGGAAAGCCTCCAAAGACCAGGGCCGTATGCCGCCCTGCTGTGCAGAGCAATGATCCCCGAGTACCTGATAATCTCGTGGCGCGGCAACGTGTCGTACTTCGGAGGACCCAATAAGGCCGCTCTCCCCAAGAACCTCATGCAACGGCTTTCAAGTTACCTCCAGGAGAGCTTCATCGAGATGTCCCAGGAGGATTACTGCTCTATCCCCGCACATATAGACCGCATTTTACTGTAGCTGCAGTAGCAGGGAATACACAGTAGAGCGGCTTGTGCAGGACAATCACTGAAAACCGGACATTGCTAGATTTCTTTTCAAAACTTGCACTGCCCCTTACTAAACCGTTAAGCGCCTAGGGCACACTAATCATGAACAACCCATTCTTTTAATTGTTAATATTCCTGTTTTGTTAAAAATAAATGTTTAGATGTTTACAACACTTACTGGCTGATCCTTCACCAGATTCTGTGTCCGGGGTAATGGCTGGGGACGCTTCGTAGGGGATCTCTGTAAGGGTGATGAAGAGATCCTGGCTGTCGGGGAAATCAGCGTTGTGAGAGCTGCCAACTGCCTCGCCCTCCTCATCTCCTTCCTCATCTTCCCCGTCCCCTAACATGTCTGAGGAACCGGCCGTGGACAGTATCCCATCCTCAGAGTCCACGGTCACTGGTGGGGTAGTGGTGGCGGCAGCACCGAGGATGGAATGCAGTGCCTCGTAGAAACGGGATGTCTGGGGATGGGATCCGGAGCGTCCGTTTGCCTCTTTGGTCTTCTGGTAGCCTTGTCTCAGCTCCTTGATTTTCACGCGGCACTGCGTTGCATCCCGGCTGTATCCTCTCTCTGCCATGTCTTTAGAGATCTTCTCGTAGATCTTTGCATTCCTTCTTTTGGATCGCAGCTCGGAAAGCACGGACTCATCGCCCCACACAGCGATGAGATCCAAGACTTCACGATCAGTCCATGCTGGGGCTCTCTTTCTATTCCCAGACTGCACGGCCATCACTGCTGGAGAGCTCTGCATCGTTGCCAGTGCTGCTGTGCTCGCCACGATGTCCAGACAGGAAATGAGATTCAAACTGGCCAGACAGGAAAAGGAATTCAAATTCAAATTTTCCCGGGGCTTTTCCTGTGTGGCTGGTCAGAGCATCCGAGCTCGCACTGCTGTCCAGAGCGTCAACAGAGTGGTGCACTGTGGGATAGCTCCCGGAGCTATTAGCGTCGATTTCCATCCACACCTAGCCTAATTCGACATGGCCATGTCGAATTTAGCGCTACTCCCCTCGTCGGGGAGGAGTACAGAAGTCGAATTAAAGAGACCTCTATGTCGAACTAAATAGCATCGCAGTGTGGACGGGTGCAGGGTTAATTCGATTTAACGGCGCTAACTTCGACATAAACGCCTAGTGTAGACCAGGCCTAAGGGGACTGCCTGTGACTCTGTGGTAAGATCAGTATAGTGATCCAGGAGTTTAAATTTAATGAAGCCAGTATAAATGTGATTATAGAACATATCACCAGTTTGGGGTGTCTGCCCTGTTTCTGATAGTCTACACTGAGGTAGGCACGCACAATTGAGTCACTCCAGACATCATGAAAGTATGCACCTACTTTATTCTTATGCCACTGAAAAAATAACCCTGTGACACTATTGCTAAAGGGGGGGGAGGGGGAAGGGGGAATGGTTGCTTCCAAGCACTGTCATTTAGAAATGTAGGATCTGTTTTTCAAACAGTTGAGGCCTGAGTTTACTGCCTGTTTACCTGCTTGCCTACTCTGTGCATCCAATTACCATTTGAGCAATTTGGCATTTTAATCCATTTGTGAGTGCAAAGGGTTCATTTGATCATGCAGTTAGAGGCAACAGGGAGAATATTGTTAGTGACCAGACACTAAATGCAGCCCTCAGACCATCACAGATGTGGGGAATACGGTGTAACACAGTTATTGTGTTGGATGGGTGAGTGTCCTGTTGCATGCACATACACAGTCCCCTAATGGTGTAGCTCTTTCCATATGGGAAGGACTCATGGCTCAGGAAGTACTTCTGAGGGGAGTTTTATGACTGTTTATGCCTCCTGCCTCTGAAGAGAAGGAAAAGTGGATGTAACAGCAACACCAGAAAGACACTGGGTGAAGGAGGAAGAGGGATAACTGCCTTTGTAATCTCTTCAGCAATAAACAGACCTGTTTCTTTTATTCAAAGAAAGTCCTCCACTCAGGGAAAGGAAATAAACATCACAGATACAAAATGGAGGGATGTAACCAATCAACTACAATCATTGCATTAAAACAATTTTGTTTTCATCTCCTCTCCTCAATAATGACCTAATATTGATGGTTTATGTAATCAAACACTATAATTGCAACTTGTGTGGCACAGAATTGGGCTTGGGAGGATGGCAGGAGACATGGACCATGAAAAGTGGTATTTTAAGAAGTGACCACATAATGCAATAGTTTGAGAATCACCATCTTAATTGAAAGACTGACTTCTTAGCTTGCTACAGAGGTGATCAAAATCACTGATGGCTTAAAATCCATGGATCATGCAAAATTAGAAACTTCTTATAGATTTTGCTATGTTCTCCCATTCTTTCATCACTCTACAGTCAACATAATGTCCAATCAATGCTTGAAGACCAAATAATTGCCTTAATTCCCAATCTTTTTTCATTGGTTTAATTAGCACTGACAGTGGAACCAATGTTGTTAAAGCAGTGTGAGATGGGAAATTTTCCCTTGAGGCATATTTTACTTGCAGATATATGGCTCTGGTAAGAATGACAAACATCTTCTGAAAGAAGTTTGTTAGTGATTTACTGAAGTTTTACAATCAACGAGTATATTCGTGGGAAACTGCACAAGAAAAACAATATATACATGCAAAAAAAAAAAAAATCTGCTGAGCTGCCAGCTTGATAGCAATCTACTTTTCTCCGGCTTGAAAAGATGACAAGAGCATGTCTAAAATCTGTACATGCATATAAAGCGCATGTGCATAGACCAACTAGTTTTCATTTCTGAGCAGTGGAGATTCATGTTACATGTGTCAGATTTTGCAAACTTTAGAGGAGGCCACTCATGATGTCGGCTGTTATCAGTCAATAAATCCACTCATTACTCTTCGGAGAATTGCACTGGACACCTCAAGAAAATCCTTCAGCATAATGAAACTGAATTGTCTGAAACATGAATGCCTTAGGGCCACAATAGCATTTCGGAGCCCTAGTGCCTTGCTTGAGAGATGATTGCTTAATGAAGCCAGGCATTACATCAATTAAATCAATGCTAAGAAGTTAAATATGAATGTGTGTATGTAAAATATACAGCAGTGCTCACAATTACTAAAATTAGGCTGCTAAATCCATATTTGGGTGCCAAATTATATGCCTTTTTTTAAAGGAGCGGCTGAATATCCCCTGCTCCTGTTCATTCTGGAGATGAGATTGAAGGATTCCTGAACACAGCCATACCCTAAATCAGCTTAGTCCTTTGTCATTTTAATCACTATCAATTTTTGACAAGTCACTGAGAGTCAATTTCATCAGGAGAACAATAAGTATTTTATTAACACAGCTACTGGAGTCAACAGTTGGGATGCTCAGCTCCTCCCCCCCCCATTTATTTAGGTGTCCAGATATGGAGTTAAATGCCTAACTGTAGGCAACAAGGTTTGGCTCAAACCCCAGTCCCCACATCTGTAAAATAAGGACAGTGACATTTACCTGTGCTTTGAGAATTGTGGAGGAGAAGCTCTCTAAGTATTATTATTCTGAAACCATTTTTTTCAATAGACTATTGTGCCTTAGGGCACAACGCCTGCCTCTGCACACCACTGCTTAGAGGAAGTGCCCCCAATTAAGGGGACAAAGCAAACACTCCCTTCCTCAATTAGCAAGCTTTGCTAGCTGTTGTAGAGGAGGGACTACAGCCCCACCTCCTTCCCTCCCCATCCTTTGGGGCTAGCAATGCTACCTAGGAGCTGTCCTGTATCACAGCGGGCAAGCATCTGTGGCAATCAACTCTTCAGGAGTGAACAGGCAAGAGTGAAAAGATTCTTTAATCCTCGCCCCCTTTGTGTCCCATTGCGGGGCCAGCCACAGTCTAGCCCATCGTGAGTACAGAAAAGAGAGCACGTATGTGTGTATATTTATGGCTAATAGCAAAAAAGACATTGGATTGCATCAAAAGAAGATGAGGATAGAAGTGAAGGAAGCGATGTGACTTTGCAAAGCACAGCCAGCTCTTACCTAGAATAGATATATGTTCAGAGTACTTTTTCCTGTACTGGGTGCAAAGTACAGCACTAAGGTGATTCTTATGTTCGGATTATTTGATAAGAGGAAAAACTAAAGGTGTTGCACTTATGTTCATTGGAGGAAAGATAATTTTAGGGTGACCTTCTAGGTATGTTTTTATTATTAGCAATAGCTTTTGAGAAAGCTGAACAAGATTAACTGTTACCACTTGTGTGGGAGTTGGTTGAGGGCACCAGGAGGCACAATAAGTAAACTGAAACGTGTGCTGAACCCATTCACACAGAGTGCAAATGACATATGGAATAATCTGCACATCATGGAATGGACTAAATATGCTATTAAAAATATGGTGGCGAGCACAATTACTAATGCACTTTTCCTGATTTATTCTTATTTCATTAATCCTGGTTATGAGATTGAAGTGTGCCTTAATGCAGCACCCCCTAACTTGAATTAGTCACTTGTGACTTTAAAAGTTGCTGGTAATTTCTTAAAACTTATAGAAACTTGCAACATTCCAATACAAATATTTTTAATAAAAGATACTGGGCCTGCTGTTCTCTCACAGATTTTATACCAGTAACTCCACTGATACCAATTAAATTACTCGCAATGTACACCAATATCAGTCAGATCTGACACAGGCTCACTATAAGTAAATTTAGAATTACTGGATATGATGTGCATTTCCCATAGTTTATGGCACAAGTTGCTAAATCAAATTTCTAAACCATCATCTATCTTTATGACTTTGGATTTGTGTTTCCATTAGATCCAATTATTCTTGTATTTCTGCCTGTCATTCAGAAATACTTCTGCAATGCCAGTAAAACCTTACTGAAGTGGCAAATCACTGTTGCAAAAATTAGAGTAAAATATTACAACATCTTTACATAGCAAAATCGGAACAGCATTCAGATTTTAATGCAGGTAGGAAAGTCTTACACTTTCAAACTTGAGCTCAGAGCGATTACAGCCAGAGATGGATTTGAGATTTGGGGGTGCTGGGCCAGAGCAAGTGGGGGCCCCTCCTCACCCCTTCCACCTGCAGTCCTGGAGAGTGGGGTCGGGGTGCTTGAGCTTGCCTCACTTCCCGGCAGGAGCACCAGGTTGGGGAGTGGGGCAAGTCCCCACAGGAGTGCCGGGCAGGCAGGTAGAGTGGGTCAGGGCATGGAGGCGCCCATTGTTCCTGGGGCCCCTAATTGGCAGGCCCCTGGGCCACTGATTACAGCATATCATAATACTGGTTGAACAATTTCTTCCAGTGTGGGGCTATTGAGGTTTAAAGAGGCAAGAGGACATGGTGGGAAGGAGATAGTTCAAGAAAAATGGGTCAGCATAAATGAAAAATTTACCCACTACCTTCTCCACCTTCAACTTGGGAAAACTGACAGGAAGGGACAGAGAGAAGACCAACGTCAGAGGCGCAGAAAAAGTGGGTTCAGGAGTACATAGATACGCAGTTGGCGAGGTACATTTGCCAACCATGTCCTTTCATCTCCACATAGTCTTCACTGGCACCAATTGATTGGCTCATTATTGCCTATTGATTTTGACTTTTCAAAATTGTTTTTGACTCACTACTCACAGTTTGCCTTTGGTCTTGACTTATTGGTTCCAGTTTGATTTGCCTAATTTGCTTCCTTGTGACAACCAATTTTAGTTCTCCTATCCTTGCCCTCCCCCGTTCCCCTTCTTCACTAGTTTGCATCTTTCTGTACCAGCCAAGGTGGGCCTACTGTAGCCCTTGGTACACAAGCTTCTTAAGGCAGGTGATGAAGCTTCTGGCACTTAAATAATCATAATATAAATAATGATGATGCCAGATAAGCTTTTACTCTGACAGTTCCGCCCCACTCAACTTCAGAATAAATATAATCAAGAAACATGCAGCACTACGTATTCTAATGATACTTTCCTCCTCTGAAAAGCACTTGGAGATCTACTGAGGAAAAGCACAATATAAAAGCTAGGAATTATTATTGTTAGGATTCTAAAAAGTATAATTAGATTGTGGTTTATCCACAGTCCCCTGAGCCCAGAGTTAATTGTATTAGAGAATTGCTACAACACATGTGCCATAAATGACAGTGTTATGTTCTCCTGCCTTGCCTCGTATATTACTGAAAGTTACAATACTGACAACTGCAAATATATAAAAATAAAGTCTGTAGACCATTCAAAGTGGCTTTACTCAGGATTGACCAGTGGGTATTACACTGGGATGTTATTTGCCCTCCCAGCTTCACCTCCTGCTAGCCCCATCCTTGTCTGGTCTGTTCACTGCCTTCACCCACTCTAGTAGCAGATCTCTGAACCAACACAGAGCCTTCCACAGGGTCTGTGGGGAAGAAAAAGATATTTCTATGGAAGCACCTGACCCTTCTTCCTGTTTACAAGGTGTAGCCTGAGGCAGTTGAGAAATACAGTGCAATTTGTTACATCTGTCCCAGCTGAACTAAAAATTGTACTTATTTTAGTAATCTCAAAATGGCCATAGATATTCAGGGAGAGAAAAAAATGTATCATATATATTCATTCATTAGCCCGTTAGTTTATAAGCTGACCCCCCAAAATGGATAGGTAAAAATAGCAAAAACTGTATGACCCTTTCATAAGCCGACCCTATATTTCAGGAGTTGGAAAACTTGGCTCCCGGCCCATCAGGGTAAGCTGCTGGCGGGTTGGGACATTTTGTTTACGTGGAGCATCTGCAGGCACGGAGCCCCTCACTTCTCACAGCGCACAACTTCCCGCAGCTCCCATTGGCTGGTAACGGTGAATCGCGGCCACAGGGAGCTGAGGGCTCCATGCCTGCAAACGCTCCAGGTAAACAAAATGACAATGTATTAGATATTCAATTCAATGATTCCATAGAGTTTAAAATCATCAAATTTTGGTGTAGACCCATTTATAAGCTGACCCCGCTCTTTGATGCGTCACTTTTTTACTAAAAATATTCAGCTTATGAACGAGTATATATGGTATGTAGCAAACGGAGAGGATAGTAAATAAGAAAAACAACAAAGTGCTCCTGGTTCAGAAACACAGATCAAATTCAAACAGAAGCTTATTTTCAATACTTCTGTGGTTCATGAGGAACATTTTGCAGAGCCTGAGCTGATAAAATAATTACATGCACAGTACACATTAGTATACATGCTGAAGAATGCTATACAGAAGCCAGGCTGTCTGTATCGAGGGGGAAAAAAAGAAATGCCCATGTAGTTGAAATTTGGGAGTATGAAGCTCATAGGCTGTCTGTAAAACCAGGAAAAGCTATTTCATCCATTTCTTCTGGTGTGTTTTAAACTTAAACCCAATCTAAAACCAGTGAACTCCTATGGCTCAGTTGATCTGTTTGTTCTTATTTAATGCAATCCCTTTTTTACTTATAAAAAGTCTAATCTTTACAGCTGTCTCAGCTTTTCTAGTTCTTGATTTATTGGTAATCTTAGCTGAGCAACAGGAGGTATATTCCTTCTGCATTTAATAACCTTTGATACTGGCTGTGATAAAAAAATATAAGAACATAGGACAATTCAGTGTCACCTGCCAACCCTGAATATTTGCACATATCTTTGTCTGGAAAGGAAATGTTTCTTCTCTTTACTTGTGTGCTCCCCTAGCTCCTTCAGGAAATGAGGAACACTGGCATTTCCAACAAAGACGATTAAATGAGTTGGTGGAAAATTACACAGCATCCTACATTTTAATCCAGTTGAATGAAACTATAGTCCTGTGGTGATCCCCAGTATGGTTCTGCCGTTTCATAATATTAGAAAGTGGCACAGTTTGGTCTGGTAGAGGCACAATATAAGCTAATTGCATACAGGCTAAGTGTTTGCAGATTTACGGTGCTTCATCATCCACTTTCTTTCTTCCATCTGAGGTCAGCATACAAAACATGCTGAAGGTGACTTGTCTAATCTACAGCAGCATGAGCACTCTGCTGTCTCCATACAATCATTTCCCGTCATTTTTAAATGAAGTTTATGGAGACTGGTTGTACCTTCAGAAATGACATTCAGTGGTGTGGATTCTGTCAAGAAGCAACTTAATTTCTGATGATTTGGGTCTGGGGTTTTATTACATAAAAGACATAAAATGTCCTGCCTGTCAGTATTCAGTGCAAAGCAACAAGAGATTTTCTCTTTCACCCACATAAACTGAGTAAGCACTGTGCTGAGGAAAAATAGCTAGGCATTTTATGTAGTCACTCCCATTTTTGACACAACATGGTTCTTGTAAGAATTGGAGTCAACTGATACCTACCACCACCGTATAAAATGTTGCAACCCTGGCCCATGACAGGTGATTGGGACCAGGATATAAAGATTAAGTTCTTACCATCACTCTTGTGTCTCACCGTTATTACAGATCTAGATAAAACAGTCCCTCTCAGTTCCAGGCCAGTGGTTTGGGTCACACACCTGTTGTCCTTTCCACCAGGTTTGTTTTTTACAGATTTCTCTCTTTGGCATTTAGAATACAGGCACTGTATGTGTAGTTACATGCCACAGCGAAAGGCTCTGACAGTGGTGAGGCAGCACGGAGCTAACAGAACCTTAGCAGCAGAAAAAGGCTCCAGCAGTGGGACACTACACTGCTAAAAATAGCAGTGTAGCAGGGCTGGCGCAACCCATTAGGCAACCTAGGCGGTCGCCTAGGGCGCTAACATTTGGGGGTCGGCGACCGCGGTGGCTGGATCTTCCGCCGCCTCTGTCGGGGCGGCATTTTGGGGGCAGGACTTTCCGCTGCCTAGGGCAGCAAAAAAGCTGGCGTCACTCCTGCAGTGTAGACATGGGAGGCACTGCTTGAGTGTGTAAAGAGCTGTGTTGGGTATATGCCCTGGGGGTTCAGGTGTGTAGGCAGTCTACTCTACTTGCCTAAACTGTGTCTTACAATTTACACTGTTTTTATACCCACTGTCGCTGGGTGAGCAGTGTCTACTCCATCTGCCACTGTAAACGTAGACATAGCCTTTAAGGAAACCACACCATACCTGGTTCCTCTATCTGATTGATGACTCTCTGGATTTGTTTCCTATTGTATTTCACCCCGCCCCAAATTAAAATACCACCTTTTCCTTGGCCATGATTCAGCAAGGTATATAAGCAAGTGTCTAACTTTAAGCATGTGAGATGCCTATTGACGTACCTGCTGAAAGTTAGACATGCTTAAATAGCTTGGTGAACAAAGGCATTAAAGAGGAGGAAAGCTATACATTAATTGTTTTAGTTCTTCAGAGTGTCTTCTGCTCAAACAATGGAGAATGATTTCTGTTTGTTTAAAAGAGATGGGGGAAGAACTCAGAATTCAGGAGTAAGGAGAAAGGGTATAAATAGAAAATCCATTAATAAAACTACACATATATAGTAAAGAAAACTAGCACCAGCAACTGTATACCATCAGCAATTAGCACCAAAATCTCTAGTGCATTCACATCATTGATGTAAATAAAATTATTTCAGAGCCAAACTGTGAACTCCTTATTCATATTGGTGAGCAACTACTCACACAAGTGCTATAGCCAGAATTTTCAGCACCAATAACTGGGTTCAGAGTTTCAAAAGAGCTTAGCATGTTGGGTATCAAAAAAATCCAGATGCTCCACTTACAAACAGATTTTAACAGGTGTTCCAACAGCAACTGGAATAGTTATGTTTCCTGCTTCATTGGCGTTGTGATTTTGAATTATTCAGGTCTTGTGCTTATCAACGGGCCATCATGAAAAGAAATATTGTTCGAGGGTGAGACGGTGACAGCTGCCATCCCATTACTTTACCAGAATGATAACTTGGTAGGATTGTTACTTTTCTCTTCTTCCCAGGTCTCTTTTCTTCCAGAATTATTATTTGAACAAAGTGTAGTTGTAGCCATGTTGGTCCCTGGATATCAGAGAGACAAGGTAGGTGAGGTAATAGCTTTTATTGGACCTGGAAAAGAACTCTGTGTGACTCAAAAGTTTGTCTCTCATCGACAGAAGTTGGTCCAATAAAAAGTGCTACCTCACCCACCCTGCTCTCTCTATTTGAGCAAAGGAATTTAAATATTAACCATAGTATTGTTCAGATTTACATTCTAAGCAGTCCAGTGATGCCAACCTCATGGGCACTCAGTGACTAAACTCTCGGCATTATGTCCGGTTAGAAATTAAAAACAAAAATTCTTGTAATTTTTTTCCCTGGTGTGGTAACTCTGGTGTGTATGCTGAGGTGAATCTCCTTTCATCCGCCAGCCAGCAGACAGCCTCAAATCAGGTGGGGTGAGTTGTACCTCCCTGTTTTTAGGTTCCTGTGTATTATTGTTCTGAATTCAAAGAAGTTAAGTAGTGTTACATGGCAACCTTCAGCAAGAGTATTTTATGTTTTTATCTAACTTCTCTGTGTATGCTATATTCCAGGATGGAATGGAGATTTAACATGGAGTCTAGAGAGAAAGACTGCCTAGAGGAACATGAAAACTAGAGGTGTGCAGATGCCAGAGCGAACCCATCTGTACTCTTCTCATAACTTCCTGAGGACAGAAAACCAGACCACGGAAGGGACTAGTTGTGATCCCTACCAAACCTATCCTGGAAGAGGTCAGTGATAGTGAAGATCTTGGCTTTCCTGGCTGAAACTCTACCACTTGCAACAAAAACAAACAGTCAAAGCCTGATAATGTGTAAAGTATTCTCTTCTTAAGGGAAGATAGTAGAGAATTAATGCTCTATCCCAGATCCTTTATTCAGCAGCAGGACATGCTTTGATACACATACTGTGCTTGAAGGGAGTGGGTGACTCAATTTAATTAGAAAATAATCAGCAATGAGCTCAATTGTGCTCCTTTCTGTGCCTGACCCAAATAGGATGAGAGACTGTTACTTTCCAGCTAGAGAGCTTAGCTGTAGCTCTTCTTTTCTGTTTTCTGCCCTTTAGGTCCTTGCTTCAATTCCTGGTGATGGGCAAAATGGCAGATGTCATATCTACATGGAAATTGGAAAAAATCTGAAAGATATGAGAAGAAAAATATCTCCAGGCTGGATTTCCTACAGTGTTAAATATAACTGCCTTGAAAAAAAAAAGAGTCAGTGTTGCCTGTGTATTTCATAATGCCCACCTCACATATCAGACTGTGAAAAGATGTCAGGGTAGAAATACTTTAAAATATTCCAATAATCTCCACTTTCTCAGTGCTGACAGAATGTCCAGCAAACATGACCTTAAATACCTTATTATAAATCCTTGCATGAAGGGCTGCAGGAGGAAAAAATGGAAAGTATTAGTCATGATTCTATTAATCTATAGTCAGATGCATTTACATGTTCTCAGAGTATCCCACCTCAGCTGTATGCAAGACACCATTTAAATACACATTCACCAGTTACAGTTTCTAAGAAATAAAAACTGCTGCTTTTGAGATGAAAGATGTACGTCATAACAGTGCCCCACATTAAAAATGAAAATGCCAGGCTAGGAAAATTAAGCTTTAGTAATGTTCAGACCAGGGCCGGCTCCAGGCACCAGCGAAGGAAGCAGGTGCTTGGGGCGGCCAATGGAAAGGGGCGGCACGTCCGAGTCTTCGGCGGTGGGTACCTCAGTCCCTCTTTTCCTCTTTGAACTGCCGCCGAAGAGGAATAGAGGGACCGAAGGACCTGCTGCCTAATTGCCGCCGAGGAATGGAGCAGCAAGATTGAGGTACCGCCGAAGTGCCGCTGATTGTGGCTTTTTTTTTTTCCGCTTCGCCGCTTGGGGCGGCAAAAAAGCTGGAGCCGGCCCTGGTTCAGACATACCCAATCCATCTCTGCTGATGCTATAGAAGAATTATTTAAAATTTCTAATCTCACTTAAATCTAATGAAAAAGAGTGTTCCTTTTCAAAGGACATATTACAACAATTCTGCCAAATTAGTTGTCTGGGCCAAGGACCAAAACCTTCAGTCATTTGGTCAAATGACCATTTAACTTGTGTATTTGAACAAGGCCTAGATTCACTACTGTACTTAGGTGTCTAACCTCCATTGACTTCAGTGGGAGCTAGATGCTTAAATATCTTTGTGACTATGTGCCCAAGTGACTAAACTTTCCAGGTATTTAGTCAAAGGAATGATATTATCATTATCCAGGGCAGCATACAGAGGACCCTAATTTTCCCTCAGCCCTTTAAATGTTATGATTCTATTTGTTCCTACATTTGTGGGGGTGGGAGGGACCTGTATCACATTTAAATTCATTTTATGTAATCTGGATACTGACCTTAAATTACAAAACAAGTCTTTAGCAGATATTTGCTTAGCAGCTATTGTCAGTATCTTTTCTGAAGGTCATAGATTACTACTATGTACTTTTCTAATCAGGCATTCAGTTGACTAACATCCTACCAATTGTTAGGCCAAATAGATGGACCTTACCCTATCTGTTTTTATTAGTGTTCCAGATTCTGATTACTGATGCTGATAACATATTTAATATAAACAAATACAAAAATAAAATCTGCTTATATGTGTCCCACTAGGAAACAGCATCATAGTCTATGGGATTACTCTTTGAAATTATTATTATTTTTTTTTAAGTAAAACACTTTCCCCTATTTCATAAGGAAGCTGAAGAAATTCAGGCTTGGCAGAACTACCATAAAGTGGATGCATAATTGGGTAAACAACTACAAACAAAGGGTACCTATTTATGGAATGATGTCAGATTGGAGGGAGGTCTCAAGTGGGTTTTCACGGGAATCTGTTTTCAGTCTGGTGTTGTTTAACATCTTTATTAATGACCCAGATGTAGGAAGAGAGAGCATACTGATCAAATTTGCAGATGACACAAAGCGGGAAGGTTGCAAACACTTTGGAGTATAGAGCTCAAATTCAAAGGGATCTTGATAAATTTGAGAACTGGGCTATAGACAAAAAAATGAAATTCAACAAAGACAAATGTAAGATGCTACACTTAGGGAAGAAAAACCAAATGTACAAATACAAAATGGGGGAAAACTGGCTTGGCTGAAGCACTGCTGAGAAGTGGTAGCTCACAACCTCAACATGAGCCAGCAGTGTGATGCAGTTGCAAAAAAAGAAATGAAATTTTGGGTTGCATTAACACAGGCATAGCATATAAGTCATGGAAGGTGATGACCCTGGTTAGGCCTCAGCTGGAGTACAGTGTCCAATTTTGGTCACCAATGTACAGAAAGGATGTAGTGAAACTGGAAAGGATCCAGAGGTGAGCATCAAAGATGATCAAAAGGATGAAATGCAAGCCATATGAGCAAAGGCTGAAGGAACATGGTACGTTTAGTTTGGAAAAAAGGAGATTAAGGGGGAACATGATAGCGGTCTTCAAATACTTAAACAGCTGCCATAAAAAGATGGAGAAAAGTTGTTCTCTCTTGCCACAGAGGGCAGGACAAGAGGTAATGGGTTCAAACTACAGCATAGCAGATTTAGTTTAAATCTCAGGAAAAACTTCCTAACTGTAAGACAATGGAACAGATTGCCTAGAGAGGTTGTAGAAGCTCCTTCACTGGAGGATTTCTAAAGGAGGTCGGATAGTCCTCTGTCTTGGATGGTTTAGACCCAACAAATCCTGCATCTTGGCAAGGGATTAAACAAGATGACCCTTGCAGTTCCTTCTAATGCTATGGTTCTATGATTTCCAAAATCCTCTGCGACCTTCCTCCCAAGACAAACTCTTCTTATTCAGAGGACCTATAGTTACCTGGTTCATCCTGACATTTCTTTGAAAACGTGTGCCAGGACACTTCTACCATTTTCATTGCACAGTTATTAAAAAAAAATACCACCATCACAATCTCTCACAGAGTTTGGAGATGAAGGCAATCTAGTCCTGAAGCCATATTTCTGATTAACAATCAATCAAAGCCTGAAAATGTGTCTCCACATGTTCTAGTATCACCCTTAGTTTCATTAATTTTTCATTTTCTGTCTGTGGGAAACATTTCAGGCATGTTTCCCTCACACACCCTGGAAACGCTGTGACAAATCATTTGTTTAGTTTTCCAGCAATATCCACCTCATTTGTCCCCAAACTACCACCACTATCCTTCATGGTGCCTTCTCTCACTCCCTCTCTCTGACCTGCAGCTCCTTATATATTTGTAAAGAACTGTGTTTGTCTTCACAGCTTTTGCAATTCTCTTCATTATTAATCTTTGAAACTGAGCCATCTGTTCAATGTAGGAAGAAGCTGTTAAAGAGGGAAGGAGGGAGATGCTCCTATTGCAATTTTACTGCAGGTTTTTCATCTCATTTTACTGGTAGCTCTGTCTCCCTCATGATTTGCTTTCATTAGATAACTTGATGTATTGGTTTAAAATATTATGCTAATATGATTGCTGTCATATTAGAGATTGAACTAAGGACCTCTGGAGATAACCATATGAGCTGCTATAGTGTCAGCTGAAGAGCCAAGGCTCTGTAGTTGGGGGCTGTAACAACTCATATCCTCCGCAGATTGGCGTAGAGGGAGACCTGTAACATACACACTAACTAGTGGGTTACACTATCATAAGGTGTTCTTCCTTAAAGGTCTCCACCTCCCTACACAAATATTGGACCCTTTGAACTCACAGCACACACATCTTTCAGCTTCCTTCCTGTTAACTCAAGGCAGAAAGGAAAACATCATAGTAAGTGTGACGTTGCACTCCATATGTTTTATGGAAATATGATAATAAGTGTGAATATAATGTAACTGGAATATGCTTTATGCAAAAGGTCTCTTGTAAGGTATCATTACAAAGCTTATGATCTACTGAGTGTGTTCATCCTACTAGTATGAATGTATCATTCTTGTATTTAAAACTAAAAATATGAAGTATAACTCTGAAGTCCTATTGTTATGCAAAGTGTGGGCCATTAAAGGTGGTTTAGAATCTTGATGGCTCCCATTGGCTAGAACAATTGGCTGTAAATGGTTCTGTTTACTTGCAAGCCTTCGTGTGTTTGAGAGAGTCAGGCCAGGAAGAATGAAGGCTTGGGGTCTCACAGGACATGTGACCATGTCACCTGGTACTAGAATCCATCTTAAACCTGGTGCTTTTCCATTTAAAAGGAGGAGTGGGGACCCAGAGATACAAAAGATTCCCGCATTGTGCCAAAGCTATAAAAGGATGTGGAACAGAACAAAGGGGCTGCCAATTAAGAGTAATCCCCTAGTTACCACTTAAGCTGGAACTAACAAGGACTGTACCAGAGAAAGGATTAGACCCAGACTAAGAAGGAGTCTAGTCTGTAAAAGAAACTTATTGGAACATCTCTGAGGGTGAGATTTACCTGTATTCAGTTTCTTAAATGTATTAGGCTTAAACTTGCGTGTTTTGTTTTATTTTGCTTGGTAACTTACTTTGTTCTGTCTGTTATTACTTGGAACCACTTAAATCCTACTTTTTATACTTAATAAAATGACTTTTGTTTATTAATTAACCCAGAGTAAGTGATTAATACCTGGGGATGCAAACAGCGGTGCATACTTCTCTATCAGTGTTATAGAGGGTGGAAAATTTATGAGTTTACCCAGTATAAGCTTTATACAGAGTAAAATGGATTTATCTCGGGTTTGGATCCCATTGGGAGCTGGGTGTGTGGGTGCTGGAGACAGGAGTATTTGCTGAGCAGTTTTCAGTTAAGTCTGCAGCTTTGGGGGCATGGTTCAGACCCTTGTTCTGTGTTGCAGCAGGCTAGCGTGTTTGGCTCAACAAGACAGGGTTCTGGATTCCCAAGCTGACAGTGAAAACGGGCTCAGAGATAGTTTCAGCACATCAGGTGACAGTCCCAAGGGGGTCTCTGTGACTGAACCCATCACAGTAAGTATTCATTAAATCCAAACAATTGTTTCTAACAGTCTCCAGCAGATACAATATAAACCAGTGATGAATGAATCTCATAATAGTCAAGGATTTGGTTTGGAAAATCATCTTTTCCCCCAAAAAATCCAGACTGTACATCCAACACTCATCTGAACAATCCAAACTTTCCAGATGTGTAAAACTGGGCTGAAAATCTCACACAACCAGGCCTTCTCTTGATATCCTGGTGGTAGCTGTGATATAAAAACATACGTGGCCAAAGAAATTAATGCTTGGTGTTATTTATTTCCAGACATCCTTTCTAGTGATATTTTTGCTCTTATAAGTCCGGGGGGAAAAGATTCAGTTCAGGTTTGGTATCGATAGAAGAACTATCTTGAACCTTATCTAAAACAAGATTCCCTCCCCCTGCTCCATCTAAACTTATTAACAAGATAATGAAACATAAGAGGGTTGACTGGCAATATTCAGAATGATCACATTTGCAGATGTCCTCTTCTGCTTTCAGGCTTCTATCCCTCACAAAAAGACACACAGTGTCACCTCCCCTCTTTTCATAATTTTCTTCATTTCCCCTCCAGGACTCTTATCTAGGTCCTTTTTCTTTATTTTCTCTCTAGTAGACCTTGCCAAATAAGGGTTTTCATGGAAAAAAACAAAAACAAACCTGTCTTTTTTTCCTTATTGAAAAATTTTAAAATTTTCAACCAGTTCTCATAGAGACATAGTCGAGAAGAGAAATCACTAAAGGAAGAGAAGCCCTGTTTTCAACCAGCTATACTTTGTAGCACTTTCTTTTCCTGCCCATTACATTTTGTTAGTCTTGACTTCAGTTTCACTCTTCTTTCTGATGTCTGTGCTGTGATTCTTCAAAATGCTATTACTGTTTTCCTTTTTATATCTCCATCTTGCTAACTGTGAAGTGTAAGAAGTGGGGTGGCGGGGGTGTGATGTATACATCTGAGGTTCAGGACACACTCCTACAGTGACCAAATTGTTACAACTGTTCCAATTCTGACAAAGATATTTCTTAAAACCTCTACTCAAGGGATATGGAACCTCTCAAAATTTTGCTGTTAGAGGAGGAGATTCACATCCAATAAATTCAAATGTTTTGGGGTTACAAGTCTTGAATTCTAGCCACATTCTTCATGGTAAGACGCCTTAGTGAAAAGATTAATAGTTTGTATTGTGACACTTGTGAGAGAAAATTAATGGAAAGTTGGTAACCTAATTTCATCAGGCAAGTGGCTTTATAATGTGTAATAGGTTAATTTAGGGTGCTCAAACTGAACCATTGCCTAAGAAATAGTGAAAAATGTATTGGAATACACTGTAATAAAACCAATATTAAAATAAGAGTAAAATGCCTCTTGCTCAGATCCCCTGGAAAATACATGTGGCGAGGCGACAGGGAGCTCTTTTAAAGATTTAGTCTATTTTGTGCTTGAGCCTTGAAAAGGTTTTATTGGAGAGATTAATTTCTGCTTGTTCCTGGAGTTCCAAGACAGCAGGGCAAATAAATACAATCACAGAGATTAAATTGTCAGGTTTTTTTCATTTACTATATAACTGTAGACTACATACAACAACAGGGTCCCAATCTGGCTGAAGTCTCTAAGCACTACCACAATATAAATGGGAAATAATAAACACAACAACATGCAAACAGCACTTGCTTCTGGTAATAGAATGCCTAGCCTGAATACAAAAGTTACCTGTTTCTAGCAAATTAATTATTGCACAGTAGAAATCCTCTGCCAAGTGTTGTGAATTTGGGCCTTGATACAGCAAAGCATTGGAGCATGTATTTAAATTAACCCACATTCAGCAAAGTGCTTAAGTCCCAATGATTTGAAATTAAGCACATGCTTATCTGCTTTGCTGAGTCACGGCCTTGGAGAGTATGGTCCAGAAATATAGTAGGTTGTGTGAGCTATACTACATGTAAACAGCATTTTTTTCTAGAGGATTAACAAAAGTGAAAGAAAATAGCCAGGAGTTCTAAAGCTACTATTATTCACTCGCTGATGCATCCGTTTATTGCTTTTATAGTTTCAACATGACCATAATTTCAAACTTGTGTCTCTGTGTGCCAAAACGACCTGAACAATATTTACATATATGGGGGTTTGGATTTTATTATTTAGAATACTACTAGAAAAATCATTTTAGTTGAAAATAAACACAAATATCAAAGGTTTCATCAGTGGCATAATTAGGTTCCATTAAAACAGAGATGGGATTGTCACTTCTTTGGTGTGATTCATACTCTGTGGCAAAAAGTTAAAAAGAAAATCTTGCCAATATGTGTATGACACATCACTGTAGTCTGTGCTGCTTTCCCTCCTCACAAAGCTTTTTTCCAGGAAATAATTATTGCTTTCACAAAATTAGCATCTGGAAGGGAGCCCGTGGTAATTTTTTCCCCCTCTAGTGCTTCCTCAAATTTCTCACTGCCAAAGACGGAAGTAATATAAAGAGACCCCAAAAGTTCCTTTGATCTCACATAGAGCAAGGGTTTGGAGAGCATACTGGGCTGTCAGCAGGTTCTCACATTTTGGTGGTCTAGGGTTATATACCTGGTGATTTAGCTGCATGACTTCCACTTATATTAATAGAGAGTCCTGTGGCACCTTTAAGACTAACAGATGTATTGGAGCATAAGCTTTCATGGGTGAATGCCCACTTGCGTCTGACGAAGTGGGTATTCACCCACGGAAGCTTATGCTCCAATACATCTGTTAGTCTTAAAGGTGCCACAGGACTCTCCGTTGCTTTTTACAGATCCAGACTAACACGGCTACCCCTCTGATACTTCTATTAATGGGAGTTGTGCATCTGAACCTTTGCACTCCACACAGAGTCCATTAAACCCTTTAATAGCACATGATGTGTAAGTGCTAGCACTTCTGCTGTTTAGGAGCAGCTCCCTCTTGGAATGTGAAAACCAGAAAGTGAGAACGAAGATAACACTACTGGTTCAGCACCAACCAAACGTCTCTACAGATCTAGCATATGAGCGTTAGTTTCTAACTAGCTGGGAGCTAGTTGACAAACTACATTTTTCTAGAGGCTCAACAAAAGAGAAAGATAATAGCCAAGAGATCTAAAGCTTCACTCACTGACAAACACCCTTATTGTTATTGTAGTTTCAACATGAATGAGACAATCTAGTACAAAGGTGGTGACAAGCTGCCAAAATGTTATGGGGTTCCCTAAAAAATGTCCTTTTGGCAATGTACATGAAAATCCCTGGGCCCCAGAGTTGCTCCCATCTAAGACATACAGAAGTTCCACACTCTCTATCCTGCAAATCCATTGATCTTCCCTTCACCTACCAAACTCCATTCATGCCACCACCTCTCTCAACTCACTGCAGGACAACATTTGTCTGGGAGAACTAAATAAAGAGGAATATCTTACCTGAAGTGGTTATTTAAAGACAGGTTCCTGTTCTAATTCTCACTTTGGCTTGCAAAGCAGGCAACACTGCTAACAGTTGGAGTAGAAATTTGCTTAAACAACCAAAGCTCCCACTTCACAGAAATGAGATCTGAACTCAACCATCACTATTTCATTATTAGGCTGTAGTTTTATTCTCTTTGAGGAAGCAAGAAGCTAGTTGTTGAATTTTCTTTTCTTGGGCTTTGATTGCAGCTCCAACATTGCTGACTTCCTGATTCACCCTCACCATTTTAGTTTGTAAGGAGCATACGATGTAAATCAATTATTGTGAATGTTGGTCCCAATGCTGCAGTAACGCAGAGTCCTGCACCAGGGCAGAGCTCCACTGACTACACCAGAGCAAAGTGGGTGTAAAACAAACCGCTCACTGTACAAAATGCAAGTCAATGGTGAATCCAACACCAGGTGCAAGAATGGCAGGGAGCTGCCTAACACAAAATAAAGCTGTTGTGGCAGTTAAACTATTTCTTTGAACTCGTTTAAGAAACCTGTCAAAGAAGTCAAATTAGCCCTTTGGGGGTGGGGGTGGTGGGCTACGAGAGGAGGAAAAAGAAAACAAGTACACATGACCTCTCTAGTACAAGCTGACTTTGATTTGTTAAATCTTGTACAGGTAGCTGACATCCCTTTGTAGGTAAAAGCGGTTAGCTGATTTTTTTTACTTTTAATCTTACAATTCAAAGTGAATTTTAATACTAACGAAAGATGTTGCACTGACAGCACAGAACAAACTCCTCTCTTCAACCATAAAACAAGACCAGCCCAAGCTGCAACATTACAGACTTCTTTATACCGACCCATTAACGAGTCTCAAACCTGCTCTGGAACGATCACCTGTAGGGAAAGAGTTTGCATAGTCAGCATGCAGTTTCAAGCCTTGAGGCAAAATTTTCAAAAACACTTGTCATTTTTGAAATTGTGACTTAGCCTTCTAAGTCACTTAAATATTTTTGAAACATTTACTCTTAACCACCTCCAACTGAGGATGCTGAACAATGCTGAGTATTATAATGACAACTGATAATACCCCATAAAGGTTTGATTCAGATAAGCACTACAAACTGAAATGGTTCTTCAAATCTTATGCATGATTGCCAAACAAGGCTGGAGACTGAAAACTAGTCTGTTTCTAGCCCTAACAATAACTAGGAATTTCAATGGTGAATGGGAATATACAGGAATTTTAGGAAGTTAACCAAACATTTTTAAACCTTAAAAAAGAATCCCTTCAAAATTTGAGAAAAGGTTCAGATATTACAGCCACACCAGTTCAGCCATCCTTAGAGTCTGTTTATGGTGGGAAATTATTTTGGTTTGTTTGGGATTATTTTTATGTGGCTACTTGTTAACTAAGAACTAGGATGGCAAATCACTCAGGAGTTGCCAGGATAGTAAGAATATTCAGTTACTCCTGAACTGGACCAGATTCAAAATAGTAACCTAGGCCCAGGTCCTCAAAGGTATTTAGGTACCTAACCACCATGGATTCAAATGGCAGTTAGGAGCCTAAATACTTTGGAGGATCTGGAAAGACTCAGTAACCGGAACAGTGATTCCCTCAGGTAACTAGCCTCTTTTGGTGGCTTATGTCTATTCTGAAATAGGAGGAAATGGTGGGTGGAGAGCAACACTTCAGGAGTTAGCCACAAGCATTGCTTAGAGGAGGAAATTTCAGTACAAACAAATGTACAAAGACAGATCTGCATTGCAGAAAATGGCAATTGTTTATCATTTTAATAACAATTCAGTCTAACTGAAGGAAATCCAGTTTCAAAAAATGGAATAGAAGTAACCTGCATTTAGCTCAAATGACTCAAAGAATAAAAATGGCAACTTTGCCAGAGGACTAGCTGTGTCTGATTCTTGCAGCGGGAGAGTGGACAAGGAGCCTTCCCTCAAACTCCTTGCATGTAGGAGCCAGGCACAATGCAGTCTTCATGCTCACCCATGGCCCTGCCCTCCTTTTAACCAGCATGTGGTATAAACTGGCATATAGCGCATGGGTAACCAGGAGTAAGATTTTCCTGCATGGAAAATCTCATACTGCGCCTTGGGTAGGATGATGCAGTTTCACTCTAACATGGGACTGTTAAGGCATAAGTAAGCCTAGAGTTTGCCCATTTGTAGAACAATAGAGTATAAATTATACTGACATCAATTACGTAGCACTATTCATACATCATCAATTATCTACACATAGGAATCATTTCTCCCACGGATGATAAGCAACCACCTCTATCTGAGGTAAAACAGGCAACTGTTTAACAAGGCAGAAGTATACTCCACAACAGCTTAGGAGAGGATATGAAAAATACCTTTTCCAGTATAAATTATTGGGCTATTTTATCTAGGCAGAAAGTAATTATGCAGATTGTAGTTTATCTTGTACATCGTGGAAAACAGCCTCATTTGTGCAATAGCGCCATGGAATCATTAATGTCACAGCCAAAACATTCATGTATTAAAGTTATTCAAGCATATTATATCAGTGCTTCCATTTGTTAACCAGATCATTATTATGGGTAATGAACCATTCTATATGTGCTGAATTAGTGCACAAAGCAATACAATGACCACTTGGATTGTGTCCTATGAGTATAGAGTTGATTGTATAAAATATATATTGTTCATCAAGGACCCTAAAGCATGGACTTCCGCCAGGGCTTGGGAGGGATTGTGAACAGAGCTGTTCCAACCACACTCCCTTATTTTAGATAGGAGGGGGACCCAAAACTCATTCTAATATGGGGTCATTCATTTTAAAATGGGGTCATGGTATATAAAAGTTAAGAATGACTGCTCTAATGTAATCTGACAGATGTTGGGGGCTTTAGAAAGCTGGGGATTTTCCCAAAAACCTCCAGAATTAGATATTAAATATTATCTAAGGAACTGTACCTTAAACTTGAAACAAGAAAGTTCTTTTGATAGAGTGTATCTCCATAGTGGGAATATATTAAAGCTCAACTTTGTGAATATTTTATAATTTATATCAAAGTTGACATTATATCTGAATGTATTTATTGGTGAAACCACGCAATCTACCTTTAACGTTTCACTAACAGACAGATTGTCTATAAAGGGATAGCTGTTGGCCAAGATTGTAGTGTTGTTTGAAGCTGGATAGTAAAGGGATTTTGGAATTGTGAGAGAGGAACATATTCTTGGACTAGCTTTAGAAATAGCTCAGTTCTGTAGTGAGGTGAAGTTTGCATGTCCCAGTATTCTATATGAGAAAGAACTCTTTGGGTTAGTTTTCCTAAGCATAACAACAAACATCAATATAGCGATGCCACAACAGAATATTTGCAATATAGGTTTCTTGTTCTGAGATGGGTTAGACGGAAGGCTAATACAAACTACTCCACATCTAGCTAGTATTGTTTTGCCCAGAAACAAAATTGCTACTGTCAGTTACTTGCAGTTAACATAAGAGCACAGTAGGGGAAATATCAAATGCTTTTACAGTGCTCTAATGACCACAGTTCAAAATTATTTATGTTCGGAGAAAAATCAGTATGAAAACAACAAGATAAGGTACAGCTACTGATCTCGGGTACCAGTCAGCATGGGTTACCAAAGCTTTTCACGCTATTGTAGAATGCCTAAAAGCAAAACTCAGTGCGAGATGGTATGTCCCTCTGTGTTCTACTGCTGTTCTCCGCCTTAAGCTCTGAGGGTATGTCTACATTACCCGCCGGATCGGTGGCAGCGATCGATCCATCGTGTCTAGTCTAGACCCAATAAATTGATCCCCGAGCGCTGTCCCGTCAACTCCTGTACTCCAACGCCATGAGAGGCGCAGGCGGAGTCAACAGGGGAGTGGCAGCAGTCGACTCACCTCAGTGAAGACACCACGGTAAATCGATCTAAGTACGTCGATTTCAGCTACATTAGTCACATAGCTGAAGTTGCGTAACTTAGATCGACACCCCCCCTCCCAGTGTAGACCAGGCCTGAAGCACTCCAGAATATCTATAGCTCAGCCCCACATTCTCTAAGCTTCACTTATCTGACACGCCACCATTTATTTCCTCTCTTCCTCCCCTCCCCCATTTGGCACGGTTTTGAACCCTGCTTGAACAAGGTAGATACTGTAGGGAAGAAAACAGATAGACATTTAAACTCCAAAGTCTAAATTTATATAGAAATAGTGCTTCATTTTTGACATTTGAGATAACATCTATACCTACAGTCAGTACAAGGCCATGAAACTCATGTGACCTGAAAATGTCATCTCCCGTGTCTGCAAGGACTGCACTGTTGTCCATAAGACACATAAGTGCAGGATCCTGTGTGCTACTACTAGATTTAAAAATCTTTTAAACTTCTAGTTAGATTTAGGTATACCATGAAGATAAAACACTCCAACCCCTCTTCTAATGACTGGTATAATATGACTGCATATGTTTAGGTGTCAATAGTTCATGTACTCCAATAGAAAACAGAAGGTAGATTTAAATGAATAGTCTAAACAATTATCTTTAATTTGTGCAAATATCAGCTCTCTAAATTGGTTTTATTTGGATTTTGTTTCTAGCAGTTAAACACAGAGCTATTTTTCCAGTTTATGATCATAACTGATGAACAGTGTTTCATTCACTGAACCAACATGTAATTTCTTTTTTTTATTACTAAAGAAAAGTAGAATTGTTTTGGTTGCCACCTGAAAGGAGTTTGAAGCATTTATAAACACACCATGAGCATCTATGGGTTACCAATTTTATGTATATATTTAGTTAGTTGTGTTGCGGGAATTCCTTATGATCTTCAAAAAATCTAGATGCTTTGTAGAACATGTGGTCTGAGTTCTTACAATTTATGTAAACAAAGACAACTTTTTAGGGGCCCTCAATATTATGATTTGCATTAATTTACTTCTGCTTCAGACATGCACATGCCCAGGAGAGTGTTTATGTCATGGGTCAGCTTTCTATTAAATACGTAGATATCCTTAAAAATGTAGAAGAAAGTAAGAATCTTCCAACCTTCAGGAACAGTAGTATGATTATTCAGACAGGCTATCTGCTACTGGTATTCCAGTACTGTAGGAAGATGATTATACATTCAAATTGTAATCACTCTTAGAGCCATCATATGATACTAATATAGTTATAAACTCATTCACTATCACATTAACTAATCCCATTCAGTCTATTGACACCAACACAACCATCTTCTATGCTGGCAACAGATGCTTTTTTTCTCCATTTCTGGTTGTCACACAAGTAATTTTGTATTCATTTTAAACCACATTTACACCTATAGACAACCTCTTGATTTATGAGACCCAAATGTACAGTATACAATTCTACTCCACCTTTATTAGACCTTCTTCCACTATACAACTGATCTTTAGCAGTCCTGTGTGGGATTAGTTTGGTGAGGTTTGCTGAGTAGCAGGAACCCCTATTTTTGTTGCATGTACTGGTACCAATCCCCTATGCAGTAAATCCCAGATTAAATTCCTCATGCACCAGCCACAGTCCAAATAAATGCTATAACTCTTGCAGCAAGATGACTGTGTACAATTCTGAATGTATATTCAGGAGATTGATGAATTATGACAATATTCACAAGCTATTATAACATGTCAGCCACCATCTTGGATTCTTATCTTAATGCTTCTTAAGGGAAGCAATGTATGATTTAAAGAGAAGGTTAATGGGTGACTTGATAAGTGTCTGGAAGTACCTACATGGGGAACAAATATTTGATAATGGGCTCCTCAATCTAGCAGTGAATGATATAATACAATCCAATGGCTGGAAGTTGAGCTAGACATATTCAGACTAGAAATAAAGTGTACATTTTTAACAGTGAGGGTAATTAACCATTGGTGCAATTTAACAAGGGTTATGGTGGAGTCTCCATCAATGACAATTTTTAATTTTTTTTAAAAGGTTTTTCTAAAAGATCTACTCTAGGAATTATGGGGGAAGTTTTATGGAAGTCAGACTAGATCACAGTGGACCCTTCTGGCCTTGGAATCTATGAACCAAGCTGCAATCCAAACCCCCAATTCTCTAATGTTTTTCATGCAGATTGTCTAACTGACCTCAGTGGGGACTGTCCATGGGTGTAAGGGTCTGCCCATATGGATTGTTGAGGAGGATTAGGGCTCAACTCCAGTAAAAATAACTTGTATATATGATTAGACATTAATATAATTTGCTGTTTCTTGTCTGCCATTTTCTGAGGTATTAAAGCTAAGATTTTAAAAAGTGACTATTGATTTGGGAAAAAGAACAGGAGTACTTGTGGCACCTTAGAGACTAACAAATTTATTACTCCTGTTCTTTTTGCGGATACAGACTAACACGGCTGCTACTCTGAAACCTATTGATTTGGGGTGTCTCAATTTTTGGTTCCCAACCTCAGATATCTTAAAATGGCCTACTTTTCTGAGGGTGGGTATTCAGCCCTTCAGGGCCTACAAAAAATGGAAAACCTCCAAATCATTAATGGTTTCTTAATATCTTTGCCTCGTTATTCTGTGGCTGTGTTAGGATAAAGGGAAAATGTTTTTTTTATTCATAGGACTTCCATAAGTATCTGAAATATATGTTTCACTGAGGCATTCAGAATGCAGGATCCCATGTTGCCTGTAGCAGTAAGACCATTAAGTATCTGAGTAAAATATGTGAAAGATCAAGGGTAAGATGAAAGAATTAAAATCAAACTATGTTTGATGCTTTTACAGTCTCCCAAGCATTACAAATTGACATGTTAAGATATGTTCTTCATTACTAAAAGAATTTTCAGGTCATATTCAGAACTCCAAACAACCAACTATGACTCCAGCCTCAAACCTGTCCTTCAGTTCCTAAATTTCTATTCTCTAGTAAAATCATCATGTGTCTTTAACTACAGTTATATTCAGAGAATGTATCAAGGAAAAATTGCATCTTGTTTATGAAAATTAGTGTTTATTATTTAATCAATTAATTTCTTAATAAGTAAAGCTTTTAGCAAGTAAAGCTTTTCAGTAGTTTTGACAGGGAATAAGATTTGGAATTCAAAATAGTTTTTGGCAATATTACTACCAATTGTGCAATTAAAAGCAGTCACTAATAATTTAGCCTTCTGTGAATGAAAGAAATTACAGTCCTAATAAAAATAATCATGCTTGCAATCAGAACTCATGAAATATTCAGTTCCATTTTATGACATCTCAACTCCAATCAAACAAACAGAACAGGAAAGAATTGGAGACTTGATTGATTGTTTAAAGGAAATGCTGTCAGTTTGATTACAGGCAAGTGAACAGACATCACTAAATGTAGCTGCATTTAATTTTGTTATGTAACCAGTTTTAATAAAAAGTCACAAATCAGTTATGTAAATTGAACTGCTAGGCACTATCTGTATACAGAATTCAGATACTAAATGTGAACCCTGATGACAATTATTTTAAATTGAAGGTTTTTAAATTTTATCAAGAAACAAAAGCTAATTAAGACTGAGAGCTATGCAGAGAAAAATCCGCATTATTTGAAGCAGAAAAATAAGTGTCCAGATTTTTAGTCTAAGTAGGTTGATTACAGTACAAAGCTTTGATTCATCTTTGTGTTGTGAAGGAATGCATTTACGCTGCTGATATTCTACCATTTGAATGCTTTTTCAATTAACTTTTCATTGACTTTGGTTTTGTTTCTCTTATCATTAAGTGTTGCAGATATTTAAGTTGCAAATATATAAATTTCACAGTTCATGGAAGGAAACATGCTCACAGCACAAAGTAAGTTGGAAATCAACAGAGGTGGGATTTTTAAACCTAACTGCCATTTTCTTGTATGTCTTTGCAAATTTCACAGATGATAAAACTCTGTGGTTTGTCTCATTACTGGAAAAGTCCTGTTATTTAAAATCACAAATTACTTATGACAAATGGTTTGCAAAGAATTGGGGGCCAGACTCTCAGCTGGTGTAAACTGGCATAGCTCTACAGGCTTCAATAAATAGGGGTGTGGGAGGGAGGGGAGGAAGAGGAGGAATGGGGGAGGGAGTTTGAAATAGAATAGCTTGACTATTTGGCACCTAACCCCCCCACAACATATATACATTAGTTATATTATAATCGTGTTTTTGCTATAATCGTATCCTTCATGGTGAGGTTAAACTTTTTGTCAGTTTCTTCATATATGTATAAAAATGAAACTCACTTGTCCTCACCCTTATCCTCCCCAAGGGTAAAAGCAAGACAAAACACAAGGATACATTTTCAAATGCAACTACTAATTCTGGTTGCCTGTGTTTGGGTGTCTAATTGAAGAAACCAAGGGCCTGATTTTCAAAGGAGCTGTCCCCTGACAGGTCCTATTGACTTCATTTCAGTTGTAGTTGTGGGTATTCAACAACTTTGAAAACTGGGCCCTATGTGTCTTAGGTTGAGCAATCAAAATGACTGAGGCCAAATTTTCAATAGCGTCCAAATAACTAATTTTGTAACCACAGGACACGACTCAGAATCAAGTTTTGTCTCCTTTCCTTGTCTGAAAGACATGATTATCAGCTGTAGCAGCCAGGATAGCATTAAGCCAACAATACTATGGGAGGGCTCTAAGAAAGCAAATGTGGTACAAACTCGAACAGCATGTGATGAACACATTCAATCAATGTAACTAAAAAAACCCCCAAAAGAACCCAAGCCTGAGTTTATTCTTTGCAATTACAAGTTTGGCTGATAAAAGTAACTGTATAGAGGCAATAGACTTTTGTAAAGCATTTGATATAATGCTATATGACATTCTGGTTTAAAAATTAGCACTAGACTCTGTCAACGTCCATATCAATGGATTAAGAACTAACTAAGGCACAGATCTCAAAAGATCTCTTATCAGTGGGGAATCATCACATGGGAGTGTTTCTAGTTGGGTCAAACTGGGACTGGTAGTAGGCCTGACACTATTCTCCATTTTCACCAATGATCTGGAACAAAAGATAAAAATCACTGCTGATAAAAATCTGAGGTTGAGACAAAGATTGGGAGAATGATAAATAATGATGAGGGCAGGGTGGTCATACAGAGCCTTCTGAATCGCTTAGTAAGCTGGACCTATTCAAACAAAATGCATTTTAATATAGCCAGATGTATGCAGGCCATACCTACAGAATGGGAGAATGTATCCTGGCAAACAGTGAGTTTGAAAAGGATTTAGGGATCATAGTGGCCAAGCAACTCAATATTATGCCCAGTGCACTGTTGTGGCAAGAAGGGTCCTCTCTCGTAATGAGTATGACCAGGAAGGTGATTTTACCTCTGTGGAACTGGTCAGACTGATACTATAATACTACGTGCAGTTCTGGCGTCCATATTTTTAAAAGGGTGTGGAAAAATTGGAGAGAGTGCAGAAAAGTTCCACAACAATTATTGGATGGCTGGAGAAAATGCCTTATACTGAGAGATTTAAGAGCTCAAGCTGTTTAATTTACCAAAGAGAAGACCAAGAGGTGACTTGATTATGTGTATAAACATCCTCATGGGGAGACAATACTAGGTTTAAAGGGCTCTTAATCTAGAGGAGAAAGGCTTAACAAGAACTGATGGCTAGAAACCGCAGACAAACTCAAATTAGAAACAAGGCACAATTTTTTAACCGTGAAGGTGATTAACCATTGGAACAAACTTCCACAGGAAGTGGTGGATTCTCCATCTCTTGATGTCTTCAAATCAAGATTTGATACCTTTCTGGAAGATATGCTTTAATCAAATAAGTTTTTGGTCCTAACACAGGGGTAACTGAGTGAAGTTTAATGTCCTATGATGTACAAGAGGTCAGCTTAGATGATCTAATGGTCCCTTCTGGCCTTAAACTCTAAACCCTGATGATGCAAAACATAAAAAGAAATAGAATCAATAGAATAAACTGTGAGGGTAAATGTTGGGTGGACTTCAAGTTATGTGATTCCCACTGACTTTGGTGGGAATAATTGTGTGTGTAAAACCCCATATAAGTACTGATTCAGCAAAATACTTAAGCTTGTGCTTAACTTTAAACACATGCTTCAGTCTCCTTGACTTCAATGGGACTTAAACATATGCTTAAAGTTAAACACAAACTTAAGTGACTTGCTGAAGCGGGGACATAATGCTTTGAAATTTACCCATTAGATGTTTAATGTTCATCTGCTCTTGCAGTTTATTTTCAATAATTCTTCTCTCACATACACCAGTTTTACACAGATTACTCCTGATTATCACTGGTGTAAGAGAGAGGGGACTCAGACCCACAATCTTATTTGTGATACTTTAAAACATGTCCATGGTAACTAACAAATGATGATGCAAACAGAGGTTTGTACCTGAAGGTGAGGAATAAGCAGCAAGAGCAGTTGAAATAACTTGCTGTAAAGATCCTGTTTTCATATACGTTCCTCTAGGCCAGTGTTTCTCAAACTTGGGATGCTGCTTGTGTAGGGAAAGCCCCTAGCGGGCTGGACCGGTTTGTTTACCTGCAACATCCGCAGGTCCGGCTGATCGCGGCTCCCACTGGCCGCGGTTCGCTGCTCCAGGTCAATGGGAGCTGCTGGAAGCGGCACGGGCCAAGGGACTTACTGGCCGCCGCTTCCAGCAGCCCCCATTGGCCTGCAGCGACGGGAGCCGCGATTGACTGGACCTGCGGACGTGGCAGGTAAACAAACTGGCCCGGCCTGCCATGGGCTTTCCCTACACAAGCGGCAACCCCAGTTTGAGAAACACTGCTCTAGGCAGAACAAATATGAGGAGTAAAGAGAATACAGTATCATTTTCTTGCAATGTGGTAACTGGCTAATATTTGGTAAGATGCTTTTGTGAACTAGTTGTTAGAGTGGAAGCCTTTCAGGATCATGTTTAACTGTGAGATGTCAATATATCTTAATCCTGGTTGGGCCAGAAATATTTACAATTGTTGTCTTTCTAGCTGTATTTAGTTACCTCCATTTCCAGTCTCTGATAAAGCCAGGAAGTATTACCAGTGTTAACCAATTTGCTTTATCAACCATCACATATTGTACCAGTTCCTTAGCTAGCATAAGTCACTGATGTCAATTGGAGCCAATTTATACTAACTAAGGACAAGACCCTTTTTTATAAAAATAATGGACTTTGGGCGAATGCTGCCCTCACTGATGTACACAAGAGTTTTACCATGTACTTCAAATCAGAGCAGAGTTAGATCAACGGTGAAAGTTTTTAAAAATCCCACCATTAAGGTTGTTGTTCAGTCTCGTCTAAAGTTTTGTTATGTACTGGAATCAAAAGTGTCAGGTAATCTTCAAAACAAAAATCTTCACTATAAACCTTTTAAGAAAATAAAAACTTAATCAAACTTTTTCAGCCCTCTTACAAGACTACTAGAATAAGAACTTGGAATAAAGATTTGTCCTGGTTAATATAATTTATCTGAACTGGTCACCAAACTCTTTCACCTTTTCCGAGGAAGCATTCATTTGCTTTTTAATGGCCTGACGACTCCCAGCAAAGTCAATGGGAATCTTGTCCTTTGACCTAGTGAGAGTCAAATCAGAATCAGAAATCTGCCAATTTCAGAAGTGTGATAGATCATGAATTTGCTCATCCAGAGATACAAAGGGCCAGATTTTCAAAAGGTAGTCACTTACCCTGCTTAGATGGTTTTGAAATCCCATTAGGTGCCTAATTGCACCTTTAGATGCAAATTTTTCTTTGAAAATGTGGCTAAATGTGCTGAAAGAGTGCAGTACTTTTATTTTTTAATTAAAACCTTTCAAGAAAATATTTGATCTGAGATCAAACACAATATTTCATTAATGAAAACTAAAATGCAGGTTGAATCTACAGAAGATTTAATTAAGATTTAATATTATAAGATTTCAGTGAAATTTGTATGGTGCTGAAATCTTGACTGATCATCTACAATGGCAAATTGAATATTAGGGTACTTATGAGTGTGGAATCTGTATTATCTACCCTGGATTTCTAAGCATTTCTGAAAGGATCTTTATGTATCCTCAGCCTTTATCCCTTAGATTTGCTCGATATAATTCCTAGTTCTCATTGACAAACCACCTAGCTGTCTGTCTGTCAGATCCACTAGTAATGTCCCTCAAGCAATGCCAATATGGGTATGTCTGCATAACAGCTGGGAGTGTGCTTCCCAGCATGGGTAGACAGACACATGCTAGCTCGGCTCAAGCTAGCGCATTTAAAAATAGCAGTGCAGTCAGGAGTAGCAAGGGTGGTGGCTTGGGCTAGCTGCCCATGTACCCAGGGGGCCTGGGTGGTAATAGCATACTATTATTAGCCTTCCTGTTCAAGCTCAAGCAGAGCTAGCATGTGTGTGTCTACCCGTACTGGGAAGCACACAACCAATTGCAGTGCAGATGTACCATCGGTTTGTGTGTCTCCACTTCCCCCAGATATATCTCTCAGTTTAACAGAATCAAAAGAACTTTGGGTGGAGCGGAGAGCGGAAGCAAAGCTAAGGAAAGACATGGAAAGATTAATCGGTGAAGCTGGGAGAATGTTTGCAGAGAACTAGAGAAGCCAGGAGAAAGTTCACTCATTCTTTATAAGTTTGCCATTCCGCAACCGATATATGATCCCAATTGCATCTAATTAGATTTGTCTAAAGAATTTTTGAAATATATTTTAGAAAATAATGGGCTTTTCATCTAGTGAAACAGTCTATTAAGAGTCTGCAATACTCCAGTGATGTTGCAAAGGATTATTGTAAATCCGTTTCAATCTTTTTGTCAGCTTTAATTTACCACCTGTTTCATATTTCTGCTATTTAATTAATAGTGATATACAGCAGTCAAGTTTTACGCTAAACAATGGGTTCCTTTTATAGATGAGAACTAACATCAGCATTATTCATATAGAAAGAAATTCCAACGTTCTAGTGACAACAATATGTGGGTTTTATTGCTAGATACAATAACACATGGCAAAGTTGTGTGAAGATTTGAGCATGTCTTTCATTTAGATAAGCAACCACCTATGTTGGCACTGGTTCAGTTTTGGCAGCTTTCCTGATATGGACATATTAGAATGGAAGACCAATGAATTCCAGAACATGTTGACCAAGGAATGCCACTACATTGTCAGCAATCACCTGGTTGTCCAAAAGCTTTGGGGATGGTATAAGATCACCAGTGATGGACTTAAACTGAATAAGCAGCCAGACTGCCTTAAGAAACTACCTAGAGATCAATCCAGTTGGCCTTCAATCTGCAAGGAGGCTACATCCTTTTGGAATTTGCCATGATGCTGATGCATTTTTCTTGTTGTATTTTACAGATACAGGATGTTATTAATTACTTTAAAAAAATCATGCTGACCTCAGTCTCTGTGTGTATATACTTGAGCTAGTATTAATGAAGATTTTACTTTCCTGATATCTGTCAAAAGACTATTGCAGCAAAACATAATACACCCTGCAAATTCTTCATGTGTGTAGGGGACAGCTTTCTGATTCAGAAAGATGAGGAAATAACTAGGAGGGCATCCATTTTGGATATGGTTTTGACCAATGGATGAATTAGTTGCGAACACAAAAGTGGTCAGGAATTTGGGAGGAAGTAATTCAAGATCTTAAGGAAAGGAGGACACGAGAACAGGAAAACAAGGACACCGGGCTTCAGAAAGGCAGATTTCAACTTGCTCAGAGAAATAGTAGGCAAGGTCCCATGGAAAGACCAATTAGGAAGAAAAGGAATCAAAGGGGGCTGGCAGTTCTTAAAATATATAATACTAGAGGCGCAACATCAAGCTATTCCGATGTAGAGGAAAGATAAGAAGAGCCACAGGAGGACAATGTGGCTGGACAAAGCAGTTTTTTAGCAATCTAAAAACCAAAAGGAATACATACAGGAAATGGAAGAAGGAGCATGTCACCAAGGAAATATACATGGGAATAGTACGAGTGTGTAGGGACAAAAATCAGGAAAGCCACGGCAAAGAATGAGGTACAGCTGGCAAGATATGTTAGAGACAACAGGAAAGGGGTCTTCAAATACATCAGACAAAAAAGAAAGATCAAGGACGACGTGGGTCCGCTGCTCAATGGAGAAGGTGAGCTAGTAATAGAAGATGATAGGTAGGCAGAACTACTCAATGCCTACTTTACTTCAGGCTCACATCTAATCCAAATATCTAAACTTCTTGAGGTTTACCTCATGACAATACTTTATACAGTGTGATGCCTGTCACCTTCTTTTGAATTAAGCCTGGAAACTATGTGATCTGACACTTGTCTCCTCCTCTCCCCCCAGGATTAACAACATCAAAGGCTACCATATGAAGAAGGTGCACATAAACATTATCTCCATACATTTTGATAATTGTAGTTAACAAGCTTTTGTAAGGAAAGTCTATCAATGTGTCTTTTGCTCATTAAGGTTAATGGGAAGAGGCACCTTAGTGTCTGCTTATTAAATTGATCTCTTTGGCTTTTCTCTAGGAGCCAATATTTTGGTTGTAAAAATGCATGTGCAAATGAGGCACCCTGACTATCAGCAAAATCAATCAGCAAGTCGTAATCAGTTACTCTTCTGTTCAACTTGTGTGCTATTGAACAATACACAGAAGAAAAAACAAAGAGGGGGGTGGATCTATATATAACAACTGTGTAAATTTCTCTATACAAACTGCACATTCTCTTCTACAAACAGCTGCTCGGGAGGTGGTTTGTACTTTACATTCTACTCTGTTATTTTACTTTAGTTTTCAGCATTTAGGATCTAATTTAGAACTCTGCAGAATTTAAGCTTTTTGCTTTGCTAACTGGCTCTGTAAGATCATTGCGATAAATAAATTCTTCCCTTTTTTAAGGCCAAATAAATGCCGCCAAACTGCCCCCTTTCCTGTGGGAGACATTAAAATAGAAATGGGAAGAAACTTGGAAGACTGCAACAAGCTCCATTCAGGCACACTAGTACACTTTTATGGACATTACACAATTGGTTCCTAAGTTCTAAACACCCTTTGGTTTTTTGGGAGGAGTGTGTGTGTGTGTGGGGGGGGGGGGGGGGTGTTCCTGAAAACATATCCCAGTAATATAAACAACAGCTGCTGGGCATCTCTAAATACGGCAGTAGAAGATTAATGTAGCAGAACTCTGCTTTGGCCCCTCTCCACCCTGACATACCCTCTACATCACAAATCAACACAGGACTCAGATCCAGCACATCGACACAGACAGGGATTTCCCCTGCAACTGGGGAATTCTCCTCTGGCCACTTGTAGACAGATTCCATCCTTTTGAGTAACTTGAGCCATCGAAAGGGGCTGGATTTCAGTGGAGAATCCAGCCCTAGTACTTTGCAAAACAAAGTAGATGGAAAAAGAATCTCTACATGACTGTGACTTTGTAATCAAGACCGATTTTTGACTTAAGCCCTTGTGTTATTATAAATAAATAAGTATGAAAGAAACAAACTACGACATTCTGAGGTGCAATCCAGACCTGTGAGGGGCTGTGTCATTACTTGTCTTACACTCTTGGGTGCCTCACAATGTTTTGTTGCTGTAGCTCCCAACCTTGGCCCTTCACAAACACCAAACAGCATGCAGGTCACACCCGGAGGGTTTGTGTATAGCTCAGCCTGCCAGCACACTCCAGTCACACACTGTCTTCCAGCAGCCTTGGTTACCACTTGAAGGGTGACCCCAACACAGCCCCAGTACCAATTTCCTCCCAAAAATATGTGTTGTGCACTGTCCAGCCCTCTCCTGGAGAGTCTAGATGTTAGAGGTCTGTCAATGTACAAGAGTTTACTACTTTAACTGGAGTTACCAAACAATTCAGTTTGAACAACACTGATTACTTTGATTAAAGAATAAAACAAGTTTATTTAGCTACAAAGAGATAGGTATTAAGTGAGTACAAAGATAAGGCATTGACGTCAGAAATGGTTACAAGAAAATAAAGATAAAATGCTTTCTAGGAACTAAAACTTAACAAACTAGACTTGGTTCAAGGTAAAATCCTTGCCACATGTTCCCAGCAACCGGGCTGACCAAATTCTCAGGTCAGAACCCCTCCCAAAGTCCAAAGGCTGATTCCTTTGTCTTCTCAGGTGAAAGAAAGAGAGAGAATGAATACCTGGGATAGTTTTGCCCCTCCCTTTTATAGTCCAGTCACCCTTTGAAATGCATTGTCCTGAGAGTTACCCCTAGATAAAGTTCCTTCCCACTGTGAGGCTGGAGACACGGAGTCTTGTGGTGAAAGAGGTTCCATGGTGTTGTTTGTTAAAGTGGAAATCGATCTGTTCCTACCCCTTTTACTGCCAAAGAATAGCTACTTACCAGTGACTGCCAATCAACTTTGATGACACCTGAGTAGAAGTGTCAGCTTGTCCTTTGTCTTTGAGAAACCGGTTTAACCCCTCCCCAGACTTGTCTGGTAAACACTTTTCAGTCATAACTTCATCTTATGTTCATAATTTTACATATAATATTTCTACATGCATTTCACTATGATATTATTGACCAATGAGTTATTCGTTTTCAAATGATACCTTACAAGGCATATTTTGTCGTATGGAGGGTGTGACTACAGGGGTGCATTCAATCATAAGTACTTTTCACATAAGATTTTGCACTGCTCCCATTGAGATCAACAGAAGAATTTCCATTGACTTCAGTGGAGTATTATTCATCTCCAAGCTGGGGATTCCAGTTTGCTGTTAAAACTGAAAATCAAATCAAGCAATATGCTAATCTTAGTTGACATCTTGGTGATGCATAGCAGCGATGAGTTAAGTGTCTTTTGGGGAGTGGCAGTTTTTTAAAGGCTTTGCATTTTTTTCACTTAAGTCTATTTCATTTTTAATTAAACTGATTTCTGCTCAAAGGCAAAAAATCACAATTCAAACACTTAAACTGATTTTACTGTGAAGTTACAAGGCACTAAAATAGCCAATGAAAGTGATTAAAAATAGAATTCTTTATTGTATATGTCAGTGATATGTTGACCTGCTCTGTAAATTATTCATAAAATCAATATCAGTTGCCTTAGAGATAGGAGTATCAATTATACTAATTTATACAGATACAAAACAGTGCACTTATCTAAGTACTGTATAAAAACGTACATTATTCACTTAGATAGAGCTATTTACTAATTGCACTTATGTAATCAATGCAACCCGTTGTGTATTGTGTGGCCCCAGAAGGTGCCACAGAATGACCCCTTGCCACAGAATTAATATACAATTAATATAATATACAAAGAGGTTGTGAAGTATGGCATTAATTTACACCTTCGCTGGCATTCCCAGCAGAGATCAAGGATTAAGTATGTAGACTGAACTACCCTTTCACTCAAAGATGTGGTTCCCCCAAGGCTGAGATGAGTCACACTAGTGGGAATATGTGGAGAAGCTTGCATTGTATCTTTTCCACTTTATACCTATGCTGTGACTAAAGAGGACACATGGAGTAGCTGTCACTGTCCTGGAAAGATATGGATACAGACACCAGAGGCAGTCCTCCATTTTGGAAGGTGGGAGTTGGATTGCTGGGAGGTGTAGACAGTTCAATGCTGTTACAGAAGAGCTCTCTCCATACCTATGTAGTCTCTGGCTGCTCTTTATATCAGCTCTTAAACACCATGCACTGGTTATTGTATAAGACCTATGTAATGTTCAAATTACAATAATTTAAATGGTGAATAAATGCTCTCCATGCCTCTTATAAGGAAAGCATCATACATTTCCAGTCCTACCTAGCATCCTTCAGAAGTGCTAAAGTCACAAAATATATAATTTAAAAATATTTAAAAGAAGGTCTAACATGAGTGACAACCCTTGGTAAAAGGCGACAAAGAGTCCTGTGGCACTTTATAGACTAACAGACATATTGGAGCATAAGCTTTCATGGGTGAATACCCACTTCGTCAGATGCACGTAGTGGAAATTTCCAGAGGCAAGTATAAATATGCAGGCAAGAATCAGTCTAGAGATAATGAGGTTAGTTCAATCAGGGAGGATGAAGCCCTTTTCTAGCAGTTGAAGTGTGAACACCAAGGGAGGAGAAACTGCTTCTGTAGTTGGCTAGCCATTCACAGTCTTTGTTTAATCCTGATCGGATGGTGTCAAATTTGCAAATGAACTGAAGCTCAGCAGTTTCTCTTTGAAGTCTGGTGCTGACGTTTCTTTGCTGTAAGATGGCTATCTTTAAATCTGCTATTGTGTATCCAGGGAGGTTGAAGTGTTCTCCTACAGGTTTTTGTATATTGCCATTCCTAATATCGAACTTGTGTCCATTTATCCTTTTACGTAGGGACTGTCCAGTTTGGCTGATGCACATAGCAGAGGGGCATTGCTGGCACATGATGGCGGATATTACATTGTTGGACGTTCAGGTGAACGAACTGGTGATGTTGTGGTTGATCTGGTTAGGTCCTGTGATGGTGTCACTCGTGTAGATATGTGGGCAGAGTTGGCATCAAGGTTTGTTTCATGGATTGGTTCCTGAGTTAGAGTTACTATGGTGCAGTGTGTGGTTGCTGGTGAGAATATGCTTAAGGTTGGCAGGTTGTCTGTGGGCGAGGGCTGGCCTGCCTCCCAAGGCCTGTGAAAGCAAGGGATCGTTGTCCAGGATGGGTTGTAGATCACTGATGATGCATTGGAGAGGTTTTAGCTGAGAACTGTAGGTGATGGCCAGTGGAGTTCTGTTGGTTTCTTTCTTGGGCTTGTCTTGCAGCAGGAGGCTTCTGGGTACATGTCTGGCTCTGTTGATTTGTTTCCTTATTTCCTCGTGTGGGTATCGTAGTTTTGAGAATGCTTGATGAAGATCTTGTAGGTGTTGGTCTCTGTCTGAGGGGTTGGAGCAAATGCGGTTGTACCTCAGCACTTGGCTATAGACGATGGATCATGTGGTGTGTCTGGGATGGAAGCTGGAGGCATGAAGGTAGGCATAGCGGTCGGTGGGTTTTCGGTATAGGGTGGTGTCAACGAGACCATCACTTATTTGTACCATGGTGTCTAGGAAGTGGACCTCCAGTGTAGATTGGTCCAGGCTGAGGTTGATGATGAGGTGGAAGCTGTTGAAATCGTGGTGGAATTCTTCCAGAGTCTCCTTCCCATGGGTCTAGATGATGAAGATGTCATCAATGTAGTGTAGGTAGAGAAGGGGTGTGAGTGGACGAGAGCTGAGGAAGCGTTGTTCCAGGTCAGCCATAAAAATGTTGGCAAATTGTGGGGCCATGCGGGTGCCCATAGCCATGCGGGTGCCACTGGTCTGGAGGTATATATTGTCACCAAATTTGAAATAATTGATTCTTGCCTGCATATTTATACCTGCCTCTGGAAATTTCCACTGCATGCATCTGACAAAGTGGGTATTCACCCATGAACGCTTATGCTCCAATAAGTCTGTTAGTCTATAAGGTGCCACAGGACTCTTTGTCGCTTTTTACAGATCCAGACTAACACGGCTACCCCTCTGATACTTGAACCCTTGGGAACTGACAGTTAAGAAGCTGAATATCCTCTTTTCAACCATCAAGAGGAATTCTGAATTTCTTTATTTTAAATCTTGGGGATTCTCCCCCCGTGGTAATGCTGGTTAGCACAGAAAACTTAGACTATAATGGAAAAGGAATACTTAATGAACAATTAACTCTGTCAAAACTATTTACCACAATAGCTGGAGTTTATAGTTTGAAGAATTTCAGTACAACACTGTGACAGGTTATATAACACTTTTACCTAATTTGATTCTACCTCCTGTATTTGTCAGTGCAGTTTATTTATATTCATGTTCTGTTTTCCACCTCTTGACTTCTGCATTCAAAAAATGCTGTTCCTTCAGAACACAAAGCAACCACCAGTATGAATTCATAACTAACATGATGCAGGACTTGCTCCCACAATGGTGTTAAAGGCAAATGGGGCTAAGTGCTCTTTATGCAAGACATCTGTGTAACCAGTTCAACAAGCTCAGAGGAATAACTCCTTCAACATGATCAAAAGAGTCATCTGACGTCAGTATGCAAATGAATATAATATCAGGAAGCAAAGAGACGTTGTTTAGAACAAGTACATTTTAAAAGGAGAAGGAAATTAGTTGTGGGTGTATACTTGTAAATAAGTTCTCTAGCTACTTACATGGCCCCCCCATCTCCAGAGGAGATAATGTAATCAAGGTAAACTTCTGACAAAAGCTGTACATGTACTTTTGGATGAAAAAAGGAAAGAATCATCCATACTATCTATACAATACACTGAACTGGGTAACAGGGTTTAAAGCCCAAGAACACCTCCACATTAAACATCGCTATCAACAATTAGAAGGGTTATCAAGAAACCCAGACATTTGTTCTAGCCAGATAAGTGACACTTCTCAGACACAGCCTTGCAATGAGGGATTGGAAAAGACTTATTTTTTTAAGCACATGAAAACAATAAGAAAGAAACATTTAGGGCCAAATTCTGCCTTTGATTTCAGCCTTTTAAATCCCACTGAAGTTAATGAGTTTGCATAGGTGTAATTGACAGATATATTTGGCCTTTATTCAGTAACTCCCAATTTAGAGTCAGTCTAAAGAGGTTTCTAACATTGAAGCACATGCGAATTTATGACCCTTTTGGTTCCATTTTCACTTTAGTCCGTAATATACCGGTAAACATAACATTGTGTTTAAAAATCAAGTGATTCTTCGCCTATACATATGCGGTAATTGGCTGATGCACTCAGAGTGAATGAAATTCAGACCCTGGAGGGAGGTAGTTTGCCGGAGAAAACCATGGTATGCTTAGTCCAGAGGTTCCCAAAGTGGGCGCTACTGCCCCCTGGGGGGCACTGGAACGATCCAGGGGGGCAGTAGTAGCCTCGGGTGCAATTGGGGGGTGTTGAATAAGAATAAGGGGGCGTGGAAGCATAAAGAAAGAAGAAAATACAAGAAAATTTTGAAAAACCGTTCGTACATGTTTCATCTGTTGTGTAATATAGAGTTAAAGTTGTAGTGATTACTTTATTTTCCAAATAAATTCACAAATTATAACCGATCAGTTGACAAGTCCGCCAACAGCTCTTAACAAATAAGTGTTGGCAGGCGAGCATGTCATGCATTGTCGGGAAGTCCAGCATGCATCGGCAGGAATATGTGCGTGTAATGACTTGTTTACAAAACGATACTATAAATAGGCGACGTATGAAATCTAATTTAGATTGTTTCTGAATTGTGTAAAAAGCAGTTAACAATAGTGCAATAAGTATTTAAATTTTTTTATTCATATTCGATACCTTCGATCTTTATGGATTACGGATCACGTACAAAGCAAATTGTATTATTGTTGTTTCAATAAAACAGCAATTTACACGTGAGTATTTTTATACATTTTCGTACATATCTACCGTACAGTTCTGTGTCTCTAGTGCTTACTAATAATAAAATCATAGCAGGCTTGTGTCAGTACAGTACTATTTGAAGTGTACAGTCAATATATTTGTCATATTTTTTATTACAATATTAACGAAAACAGGGGAATGAAATTGTAAAAAAACTGTTAACTATAACATTTATTTATATCTATCGAATCATCTGTGTTAATTGGTAAATAAGGAGTGTGTTAATAAGGAACAATTATTTAAATAAGGGCAAACTAAATTAAAACTATTAACTGATTTTTAATTGCATATTGATTATTTTTTAAATTAATTATTTCTTGATAAATTTAGTTTGCTATTTGACAATTTAATATCAAATACATATATCTAATGCTGAGCAAAGAACAAAACCCAGTTTATTAGTTTCATTAGTATTTTAGTTTGGTTGTCTTTTGCCGTATTATGCAAAAACCGCTGTATACCTGATGTCGTGGGTGATATTCTAATAACACATCTTTCTTTACTATATTGTAGGATGTAGGTAGAAATATAGATACATAAAAGAACGCAAATTTGTCACTGCATCTTTCTGTTTGTTCGCTTAAAGAAGGTAGATTTCCAGGGGGGCGCTGAGTAATTTTTTTTCTGAAAAGGGGGCGGTAGGCCAAATAAGTTTGGGAACCTCTGGGTTAGTCAAAGGAACAGAGAAGGCTGTGGTCTCCCTCTTGGGATGCAAGAGTGCCAACAAAAGGGCCAAACAGCCTATAGGCTCTAAGTGTAAGCATAGAGATCCCCCCCCGCCCTTGCCCCCCCCATACATATTTTAAACTTCTGCATTTGAATACTTGAGATTCACAAGATAATACCTGCAAGTCTTGTCTGACACAAACTGAAAGCAGTACCCTATTTTTAAGGTTAATTTTGCCATCCACATCTTGATCTGTTCATAAATGGCATTGTGCCTTCTAGCAATTCAGTAAAACAACCTGACTTTAGGGATAATATGACTTTGAAAGATATTTTTTTTTAAATCTCAGCTAAAAATGAAATTGCAGCACAGATGCAGTGGTAAAAACAAAATAATCAAATGTAAAGAGCACTCTTTGTTAATAGATGAATGTGAATCCTTATCAAGAGCTGTTTTGAAAAACAATGAAGAATAATTTCTTACTTTTTGGAGTCATACTGATTTTAAAATGTAAAATGGAGGCGGCTGTCTATTAAACAATCATTAGTTTTCCCTCGGCGGTGCCATTGCAGCTACTGGTCCCGAGCCCTGCAAGCTCCCAGCCCTGCTGCCATCTCCCAGACCATGGCCACCGGCTCCTGGGCTCTGGTGGTGGATCAGCCTTATGCTATTGAACTCACTTAATATACTAATGTACTTTGAATTAATCCTTTTTGAAGCTTGAATTTTTATATTCCTACTGAGCAAGAGGCAGTTTTGGCCAGAAACTAGGAAAGTCTGCCATCTTCCAAAATGTTTTTCCTAGTGTGAATCAATATGCAGTAGATACCGTCTGTCATGGGTACTGGAGAAACAGAAGTAAAGAAATACCCTAAATCCTAGCACTTACCTGAGCTTGTAAATATTAAATACAAGTCAATGGAATTCTCATATGAATAGCAAATATCTTTGGCAGCTGGATTCATCACCTACCTTATCATATTAATGTAACTCTTCTGCTGGGTGTTGTCAGCAGCAATAATCCAGGTTCCATTATCCAATGGTTCCTTCTGAACTTAAGCAATACAGGTTTGAGCCCTCACTCAGTAACTTGGAAAATCTAAATCTAACATGGGTGCCTGTAATGGGAAATACTTCCCCACTCACAGGCACTTAGTCTGGTGCTTTAAAAATGAGGCCTTATTAAAGGAAAAAAGGCAACACAAATTTGGGAGAGTCAGCAATAACAAATCAACAATAGATGTATCTGTTAAGCAAGACTCCTACTCTTCCCTCTCTTCCCCCCCCCCCCCCGGTCTCTTGGCAATAGTCAAACTCAGTCCTCTGCCATCAAACAAGGTAAGATGTTCCTGCAATAACACTTCCCTCCTCCCCCTCCTCTGCTGCTTCCCAGTCACTGTTCGTTGTCTGGCATCAGCAGAGTCCAGGGTCTGGGTGTGTCTATTTACAGTCCCAAAGGGAAGTGCTGCCTGGTCTGTTCTAAGGGCGCTACCACCAGCTGTAGCAATTACATCTTTGATTTCTCTAGTACTCATCAGCAATGCTACTGCCCTCCTGCCACCGACTGCCCCTGTGCTGTCTATGACTCTGCCTCTCATTCTCAAAACTACCTCTGTACCCGCTCATTGCAAAGGCTTTAGAGAAACATCAGAAGCATATAGGTCCCTGAACAGAGTCCTTATCACCAGAGAGGCATCGTGATGATGATGCCATTGTTTCTCATTCTGTGGGTTTGTCCAGGCTATGTGTCAGATTGCGGTTTGGTTAGGGTAACCTCTCACCTTAGGAACAGTTGGGGCAGTTCTCTTGTCCTTTCATTGCCCAACAGGGATGATAGCATTTTATTACCCCCAAAATCAAACCTGTTGACATTTTAGTCAAAATGCAGTTAAACTTTCACATAACTGAAATGCAGATAAGTCCTGGCTCATTCAGTCACTTCCCCTTGCTCACCAATAGATGCCAGCAAAGAACTTTCCCCTGCTAGGGAACCTCTGTGCAACTGGAGTTTTCCAGCAGCTCTAGACTGCTCTTTGCACTGTTCACAGCAGGTGTCAATAGTGAGCTCCCTGTGCTCTAGGACTTCAGGCCACAGGGCTTACGTTAGTAATACATTTTTTTCAAATGGTTATTTTACTTTTGTTTCCCACTGCTGCAGCTTAAATTCACTTCTTCCTACTTTGTTTGCTCAGCTGTTAATAACAGAACTGTGCACTCTCTGCAGAGGTCAGTTTGCAGTGGTGCTTATGAACTGAGCTGAACAAGTCAGATCATCAGGGGACAGCTGTGGAGCAACCTCTTCATGTTTCCTTTAGAGGTTCTTTTGATTAAGTCCATGCTCTCATCCCAAGGACTTCCTACCTTTTTTGCCTCGAGCTCCCATTTCTGCCTCAAGCTCAAGACCCCATTGCCTTTGAGATCTTGATGTTCCAGCCTTCCTTCTGCTGTATCCTGGCTCCTTGCGTGGCCAAAGAACATCTTATAAGTCTTAGTATGGTAACTAGGAAACCTTTAATCATTCCTTAGCAACCATATACTATGAAGTGAAGGCCCATGAGTCTTAGTGCGTAGGTCCAAGCCTTAATGGGAACTAGCTGTCCCTAGTCTTAGTGAAGATCCAGCAGCAGCAAGAGAAAGGTTTTATTTTTTTCTCAGCAGTCTCTTAAAATTTACTTGGCAGTCATCCAAAGGTTGTGGGAGGACCAGTCAATGTCTCCTTACCTCAAAGGATCCCACGGAAAGAAGCAATAAAAAGGAAGTAGGCAGGTGGGTGGGCTCACTAGGTCCCCCCTGAAGATACCAACAATAAGTAAGGCTGATCTCAGTGGTTGGTGGGGATCAGCAGGATGGGTGTTGGTTGAGAGGGAGGAAGTTTCTGTTCCCCAGATTAGCAAAATAAAGAGCTTCAAATTGAGACTTATTTCAAGTGGGTTTGAATTTCACAAAGACCATTTTGAGCAGGTTTAATACATGCAATCCAGCAAAGCAGCTCCTTCTAGTATTACTTTCTTCATTCAAGTTCAGCATTCGCATTCCCTGCCAGGCTCATTTCTTTCTCTGAAGTACAGCAGACAAGCCCACATTTTCATTTTCTGTCTTTGTGAATTTATATTCCTTCCAATGTGAACCACTTTCCATCTCACTTTGATTAATTTCATTTTTACAGATTTCAGCCAATTTATTAAGTTTATACTGTATTTTAATACTATCCCATCGATGTATTTATCATCTAAATTTTGTCTCATGTGCAAATCGGGATGGATGATCTGAACTCCCCCATTCTGAAAGATATTGTCCATCACTGTATTATGAGTGCTTCTGAACCATAACACCCACAACCTAAAATATATTTGCAAGCATCAGTGTGTTTCAATAAATCTGGGCCAACTTAAACTTTGTGTTTGTACCAGTCATGGATGGCTTCTAGGCACTATAATAACCATTATAAATTACTACTAATAAAATATTAAATTAATTGTGAAAATTATGCCCTATTTTTCAACATCCTCTGCCTTTGTAGCTAGCAAAGAGCAGTTCTCTCTGATGATTATATATGAAGGAATGGCAACCCTCAATTAGGGCTTGTCTGCATATGAAAATTAATCCAGAATCAGGTTGGGTGTGAATTTAAAGCAGATTAACTCCTTGTACAGATTCTCTTATTCTGGAAAAAAATTGTCCTATTCTGAATTAGTTTAATCCAAGTGGATTAAACTAATTTAGAATAAGGCACTCTGAGTCCTGAATAAGAGTGTTTATACATGGAGTTATAGAGATAAAACCCCATGTTACTCCAAATTCTCAGTTAACAATGAGGGGGGAGACTTTTTTTTGGAATTCACTATGGTATGCTGGAAGATGTTAATGGCAATCAATCACAAACATGGTAGAAGTCGGTGGGCGTTCTAAGCATTCTTCATTCAGGTTAAATGATGGAGCAAGTAAATGCCCCTTTCTTTAGCAATACCAAAACTACAGAAGCCACTGCCCAAGGCGTGATCCAGCATGGCCAGGCCTGAGTAAAAGCTAAGCCATGTGGCTGAAGGCATTTCCCTGGAGGCTGATTGCAAATGCAGGAGATGGGGCACTGATTTAATTGCAGTGGTGTGTGCCCATATATATGTGAAATGAACCAGAATGCATAAACCAAGAGAGATTCTTTTGGGCAGAGTACTTGTTAAGGTGGCAGACTTGCATTTCTGAACAAGGAAACTGCCTCCTGTTGATTTCTACTATTTTTAGGGAAACAGGACTTTGTGTACATTCTTTTTAAATAAACAGAATTGCACCAAAGAAATAACTGACTTGTCTCATCAATTTCCTTTCTCACAGAAACAACCCAACATGCCCCCAAATATTTGCTAACCATTCAGGTTCAAAGGGGGCAACAACCAGATAAAACATAGTGAGTATTTTTTCTTCTTCCTATCAAAACTCTTTTAAGAAGCTGATAGTGAGACCCAAACTTCACACATTTAGTATACATATTCTCAAAAAAGTCTCCAGGGATGTTCAAGCGTGTGACTCACTGGCCGGTGCATCCGCTGCTGGCTGGGTATTGCTAACATGATCAGAAAAAATTGGGACACCTTTTTGGGGGTGTGTGGGAAGGGGGAGGTAATAGTCACATGTATAAGTCAAAGACCATAATATTGGCATATCTGGTCACCCCAGGTATGGCAGAGTGGCTCACCTCTTCCTTTGGTGCCCTCTACTGACAGTCACTCTGCCCTGTCATAGTCTGCCTTTTCCTGTGACTTGGCCCTCAGGTAGGTCACTTTCAGTCCTGCCCCTTCCAGGAAACCCTGAGTCCAACATGTCATGCTTGGCCAAACTTCAGGCTTTGGGGCCTGCCAGTCCTTGGCTTCAGGGTTTTCATGCCCCCACCTTCCATGGACCAGTAGGGGAACTCAGGCTCTCCGTCTACTCTGGGTTCCAACCCAGGGATCCTGTATGAACAGACATACAGTTCATAGTTCCTGGGCTGCTTGCTTCCATAGCCTGCTGTAGGCCTATCTCTCAGTCTCTTCTTTGGCTGACTCTTTTGCAGGACTCCAAACAAAGGGGATTCATATGAATCGAGGAACCAAAAACAACAAAAAGGTTTTACATCAGGCTTGCCTGCTCCAGAAAGCCCTTGACACTTAGGAGTCTTAGTTAGGCTCTAGCCCCAGCTGATCCTGCCTTCCAGGAAGTTTCTAATTCGAGTCTGGTCCCACCCGGGCTTTCCTTCAGAGAGGTAGCTCAAGAGAGCTACTCCTTCCCTCAGTCAGCTAGCACTGAACTGGGCTTTTCCTCTTATCTCCTCCCTCCAGGCTTGACACCTGAGACTGATTGCACCCACAGGTTCTCCCTAGCCCCTTTAGGCCCAGGGAGAGGTTGGTACACACCATCATAATACTGTAGATTCACAAGTCAATGCAATTAAAATATTGGAATGAACTAAAAATAAAGATGTGTCCAGCCCACATGACTTCATTGTGATTCCCCAAGAAGTCACTGGTGAAACGTTGAATTATTTCTGACAACAGCACCAAATATCTAGGGAAATTAAGTAGTTGTAGGAAAGGGAAATCTATGCATTGCAATGTTTCTAAAACTTTCTAAATTAGGAGTTCCAAATCAGCCAGCGTTTCTTGCCATGATTGCAATACCACAATCATTTGTGGTCACTTACCTTAATCCTTGGGGATAATGGCAAAAAAGTTTACCTGGCTTTGTTTAGATGGGGGATGTTGAATGAGGTTGGCTCTGCTCTGGAAGGGGATCTGATTTTTGCTGCTGCTTGGGTGCACAGGTTGGGGTTGTTGGTGCTAGAGTAGTTCAGGGCCTTGGCATGCTGACTGGAGTTGGTGCATGGTGAGGGCATTGCTGGGTTGAGGATACTTATTCTTCCTCTGCGCCTCACTGCACTCTGCTCTAGGGAAGAGCCACATAAACATAAGCTCTTGCTATTTATAAAGTACTTTGAAATACTTCTAGATGAGCTTAGTCTATAAAACTTCCACAGTTGTACCCCCGCCCTATGAAGAAATTTTCCAAAGAAAATCTCCTTCTGGAATAGACATGTATATTTTTAATCAAATATTTTCAGTATGAAAATCTGGTATTTCCATGTTTCAGAGTAGCAGCCATGTTTGTCTGTATCTGCAAAAAGAACAGGAGTACTTCTGGCAACTTAGAGACTAACACATTTATTTGAGCATAAGCTTTCGTGGGCTACAGCCCACTTCATCAGATGCATAGAATGGAACATATGGTAAGAAGATATATATACATATAGAGAACATGAAAAAGTGGAAGTTGCCATACCAACTCTAAGAGGCTAATTAATTAAGATGAGCTATTATCAACAGGAGAAAAAAAAACTTTTGTAGTGATAATCAAGATGGTCCATTCCAGACAGTTGACAAGAAGGTGTGAGGATACTTAACATGGGGAACTGCAGAGAAATGAACAAATATATCCTTCCATCTTCCTCTTTCACTAGCTTCCTGTCTCTCTCTACATCTCCATTCTCACCGTCAAAGCACTCCTTAACTCTGCTGCTGCCTACATATCTACCCTCATCTCTTGTCCTTCAGCCAATCTACAGTCTGTCATCTCCAGTTGCCTTCATTTTCCCCCTCATTTACAGTCCAGGGCTTTCCTCACACCAACCTCAATCAACACCTCCAAATCCATGCTCAAAACTCACCATGTTTTTATTGCTGTATACCACTAATATCCAGATACTCTCATTTGCCACTCTTAAGACTGTTTTTTTCCTTCTCCCATTCCACTATCCCATTTAAACTGTGAGGGTGGGGAGGTAGAATGATCTTGTATTGTTGGACTGCCTGTCTATATTAAACTGTAAGCGGTAGGCCAGGAGACCTTGGGGCAGATCTGTCCTGATTTTCTTACAAAGCATGGGACATATCAAGATGTGGTATGTAAGGCGGTGTAAGTTAGATCCTAGTTACCAATTCTACATGGGTGTAGCTCCAGGGCGGGGGATAGGAGTGGTCAGAAGAAGGTATATGTTAAAGTAGAAAGTAGCCTTCTGCAATTTAAACCTTACATGCTCCCATTAGTTACTTGTCTTTCTGGTCCTTTTTCCTGGCTCCTTGATATATAAGAGTGACACCAACTTAGGACTCAACTACATGAAAGGTTGCACCAGTTTAACTTAAGATGTGACTTCTTAAATTATTTAGGTAAACCAGGGCAAAAGACTGTGTGGAAATTCTTATTTGGGTTTAATCCAGGTTTATTTGGGCTGAATTTAAATAGAGTAGGAACAGGTTTTAAGATGAAATTAAATAAGTCCCTCTTAAACCAAAATAAGTGTGTTCACATAGGCTTTTGTACTTGTGTAACTAAACCAACTTAAACTAAACTGGTGCGTCTGTGTATGTAGACAAGGCCTTAGGTTCAGATTTAAAGGTGACATACAAGTGGGAGCAAGCTTATGTGAAGTCAAGTAGGTGAGTTTAAAGGAATCTAAAATGGTGTGAGGTACATGGGGGGAGGAATGACAGAAGATGTAAGCTACACCAGTTTAAGGCTGTTTATCTATATATGCTTGTCATTGTTATACAATAAGAGGAAAGTCATATGCTCGGGTTACTATAACTTCTTTGCCCCAAGGAAACAAAAGTAATAAAGGAGACCAACAATAATACTAGTACTGTACATGGAGCTTCTTTTCATTCAATGGTTTCAAAGTACTTTACAAAGGAAAGTTAGTATCATTCAAATAAGAATAAACTGGGTTTTAAGGTTTTTCTGGGAAGATACACAGAAATATAAATGGCCTGAACACAGAAGAGGAATGATATGATCAGTCACTTGTTCAATGCAATTAGATAAATTCACAAAGGAGAGATTGATTAAAGGTTCCCGTGTATTAATCACTAGAATGGCTGAAGGTCATTACTTGTCTATTCCTGCAAAAGAACAAGGAGTTCTTATTGAAGTAAAAAAAAGACAAGCCCCAAGATGCATCATGCAGAGGAACTTCAATCAGCAAAGTGCCCTCAATCCTAGCAAATAGAAATTGGTTGTGGTTTCCAAGAGACTGTAACACAACAGTATACACCTACGTTTACATTGTCTGGGATAAAATATTGTAGATGAGAGCAAAAATTTATGGGGCAAAATGAAGTAGGGCTCCTGTGGAAAAAAATTCGATCGTGTAATTAAAGACTGTATCATAATGAATATGCATAATGCACAGGCAACCTCAAGGCTGGCATTTCCTAATTTTTAAGTGCTCGACATTGCAACATTATTGTTCTTGTACCGTAGCTTTTACTTTTAATAGAACAAATAGTACGTGATCATGTAATTAAAGACTGTATCACCATGCAAGGGACTCCACTGAATTATAGTGTTATGGGCAACCTTAATTCTGGCATTTCTTAAATTCTGGGTGACTTGATAGCAATCTTAATGTTCTTTTAATGCAGGTTGTTTTTTTAAATAAGTAATCTAGAAAAAAAAATCTATCATGTTGAACCATATTGACCTCTGCATAGCTCAGCGTGAACCCAGGACCCGTAGAGCCACAACACAGGCAACTACCACGACTGTTACAGCTAGAAGATCATCTGTTAACAGTAATAGTTTGTTGTCCTCTGTGAGGACAAACCACTAGAAGGGGAGACAGCACAGGCTATGCCAGTGGTTTACACAACTATCTGACAGCCAGCTAAGGAATGTTAGAACTCCTGTGTTCTACTCCTGTCTCTGGAAAGGAGAGGTTCTAATGGTTACAAACAACACAGCCAAACACACATCTGGCACATTCATTCTAAAAAGCAATATGCCTAAAAAGATGAGAGTCGAGCCAGCCATATTCCCAGCTCTGCCAGAAGTAACTATATGCAATCTCTTGGGTACCCCAGCTGTGAAATAGGAGGAGTGGTACCTACCTGCCTCCTAAAGTAGCAGTGTGGAGCCCTGCTCAGTAATAAGGGCTGAATGTGCACAGAATTATTAATACCAACCACTGGAAGGTCATTCGAGGGATAGCCTAGCACCGCTTCCCCTAGGCTACTGATGGGTGGCTACTGCTACTGTGTCTCATCTGTAGCCCCAGCTGTGTAGGAGGCTGAGTAGAGAAAATGACATTGATATGCAGGAACTTTGTAGCCTGGAGCATGCTCAGTGTGGATGGAATATTCAGAGATTGTAGTGGCAGGTCTTAACAATTCTACAGAGCATATGCAAATTTTCAGAGGCTTACAATTTGACTGAACCTGGAAGTATTGTAATCTGCTGACTCATTACTGGGCACTGTGTTGACCCCCAGTAAAATATTCAGCTATAGAAGAGGGCAGAGGACTTCATAATACTTCCAGAAAATGAAAATGAAATACTGCTAGAGATCAGAGGGGACCTGGTTCTGGAAGCAGCCTGTGAGCAGGAGCAGCAGTCAGGAGGCTGCTGCCTGGAAGTTGGCTTTGGAGGGAAGGACAAGTAGTTTAGGAGCTGTGACTGATGGCTGGGAAATAGCCTGTTGCTGGCAAGGGTGCCAGTGGTAGCCAGGAAAAATGGATATTGGGAGCAACCTGCAAACTGGAGAGCATTAGGATGAGTTTGAACAAGACTGACAAAAGGCAAGACTTGATGAGGGATTTTCAGATCAGTGCCTATGGGAAAGGTGGCCTGGAGTGAGAATCCAGGGCACTAGATGTGAGGAGCCCCATGTTCATACTCCTGTATTGGATAGCACTTAAGGGCAGAGATAGGAACTGTGGGTTTATTTTTTGTTTGCAACTTTAAGCCATAGAGCCTAGGGTAATTTCACTGTTTATTGGTGGCAGCCCTAGCAAAGCAATCCTTTGTTCTTCATTAGAGTCTGTAAGTGTTTATGGGAATCCACCAAAGGCTAGACCCTGAAGTGCCTAGTGCTTGAAGCACCTACTGCACTTGCATCCAAGCATGCGATACACAAAGGGACTGGGGTACCGCAGCACTCAAAGCAACTCCTTGCATTGGAGCTGCTTCAGGTATTTTCATAAAAGCAGTAAAAGTTCTCCCTTACCACAGAATTATTCCCCTGCCAAATTTCAACAGCTTTCTCCACACCTTGGAGAAGCATGAGCACTTAAAAAAAAAGTTGGAAAAATGTATTAAATTATCAATTTCTTCCCAACTTTGTTCTTGGAAATGCCCTCCAGGGTCAGAATGCTGAAATCATGAGGGCATTTACACTGATGCCAACCACCTGGTCAGTTGTCCTGGTAGCTGAAATGTTCCAGAGTTTCTCTGCCACTGAAGTAAAAATGAGCAATGAAACTTTGCGAAAGAGCTAGTCTGGTCTCCTGTCAATCTGGCTGGTGCGTAATCTACAAGGAGGCCACATCCCTTTGGGATTTGCCATGATGATGATGATCATTGGAGATTTTTAATGACATTCCAAAAATTCAGCCTGAGGTAGAAAGCAACCATGGAAATTTTCAACCAAATAGTTTTGCAAATTTATAAGCAACTGAAAATAGGAGAAATGGTAAATATTAGGCAACCTTAGCTAGAGGCACTTGCTACTAGGTCCTACTGTAATATTCCATAAATGCTGCACAAAATTGGATGCTATTTCATCCAATATACACTGTGTTTTATTCTTCTAGTAGTAAAACCCAAGCCAAACTTTTTTCTGTGTATGACTAACTGAAAGCAAGATAGCTAAGAGAATGAATTCTAATCAGTGCTAGTAATGGCTGCTACTCACTTTGCTGTAAAAACACAGACATTTTCTCTCTTTTTAATAGCTATGTTTTCCTGCTGTTTGCAATTGCAAAAAGCTCCTTGCAGAAACCGCAAAATATTTCCTATATAATCATTTGGCAAGCCCCAAAGGAGCCATATATAAGAAAACATGCTAAATAACATGACTAAAATGTAATTGTGCTGCTGAGACACAGATATAAAGAAGGAGTGAAACACAGAATAACTTTGATTTCCCTTTCCTATCTTGGCTTTAATCTCACTCCTGGTGCTACTAGTTTACAGAGTTTCAGTACGATCATTTTCACAGTCATTGGCAAATGCAAGAGATAGGGATGGGTTTAGAATTAAAAAAAATAATTTATAGTTAATGTATTCAACGAATGTAGCCTTTTTTTTTTCTATTTGCAAATTATAAAAGTAGTTTTATAAATAGTGGATTTTCTGGAGTTTATTCATTTTTTGAAAATACTCACAAAATGATTTCTATGAATGAGTGATTAAGTTGCAAATATCCCATATTTGAAATTCACCCCGTGTAGTTAAGTTTTGATCAGATGCATAGTTTATAAGATATGCAGCTGTTCCACTATTACCAGCCACAAATATTCAAAAATCATGAATCAGGCACAAAAAAAAAATATCATGAGATTCTAAAACTAATAAACTTTGGGTCCTTTTTAACTGCCCTCTGCATCTGAGCCTTTACAGTTCATGTTTACAAGGTTTTCTTAGCAACCATGAAGGCTAAGCACTTCATTTTAGAAAAAGTAATGAAAGCCCAGATTCTCATTAAATCACATGAGATCATCTCAAGAAAAATATATGTTTTTACAGAAACTGCATTTTCCATCGGAAAATCATTCCGCCAGAAAATTCCTGACCAGCTTCTATTAAAACTAGGAATATTTAATTAAAAACAAAACCATAAACAGTTTAAAAACTGTATCCCCCTGATAAAACTTTTAATAAACCATAGGTCTGACCACTTCCCTGCCTTTGCCTTCCCTCCTGCTTGGGGATTATCACATACACAACTCCTACTCTCCCCTCTGTGCCCCAATTGCATTCCAGGGAGCCCAGAAACAGAAGGAGCTGAGAAAGACTTTATTCTCCTTACCTTCCTGGAACAGTGTATGCTGGCCAGTCAAAATCTACCCCTAACTATTCCACATTTACTGTGATAGATTTCTAAGAGGTCTCTCCTGGGTGAACATCTAAAAGAAAACAATGTCATATAACTGCCCAAGTTTCAGTGTTGAGACATTCTATCTGCTATTTACAGTGCATATATTATATGATGTGGGTGAAATTTTTGCAGGTGACAGTAGACGGTTATATGAGGGCATTAGAAAGGCCATTGGGCCAATAAAGAACAAGATAGCTCCACTGAAAGATCTGAATGGCAATATTATAACTGATAAAGGGAAGCAACTGGAGAGGTAGACTGAGCATTATGGAATGATATACTCAAAGGAATCTGTAGTAGACCAATGTGTGTTAGACGAATTGCCTGGGTTTGAAGTTATGACTTTGCTGGATGCCAAACCTACACTAGACGAACTTGAACCTTGCTGCAAAGATTGCATGAGCTATTGCTATTCTGTTGGAAGGAAGAAACTGTTCCGCAAGATTTTAAGGATGCTCATTTCATTCAACTCTATATCAACAAAGGAGACAGAAGTGACTGTAATAACCACAGAGGTATATCTCTTCTTAACATAGTCAGGGAAATCTTAAACTATATTCTTTTACCTAGACTTAAAACCTTAGCTCAGAGGATGTATCCTGAGAGCCAGTGTGGCTTCTGCTTCAAAAGCTCCACCATAGACATGGTCATCTCTGTAAGACAGTGTCAGGAAAAGTGCAGAGAGAAGTGTATCCCACTATACGTAGCTGAGGAAGCGTTGTTCTAAGTCAGCCATACTGAGGGGCCAGGTGGGTAACCATAGCAGTCCTGCTGACTTGAAGGTATAAATTGTCCCCAAATCTGAAATAAGGTATGGTGAGGACAAAGTCACACTTAGAACAACGCTTCCTCAGCTCTCGTCCCCTTACGCCCCTACTCTACTTCTGCTACATTGATGACATCTTCATCATCTGGATCCATGGGAAGAAGGCCCTTGAGGAATTCCAACCATCTTTCAATGATTTCCATCGTACCATTAACCTCAGCCTGGACCAGTCCACACAAGAGGTCCACTTCCTAGACACTACAGTGCTAATAAGCGATGGTCACATAAACACCATCCTATACCGGAAACTTACTGACCGCTACACTTACCTACATGCCTCCAGCTTTCATCCAGACCGCATCACATGATCCATTGTCTACAGCCAAGCTGTAAGATACACCCGCATTTGCTCCGGTTCTTCAAACAGAGACAAACACCTACAGAATCTCTATCAAGCATTCTTAAAACTGCAATACCCACCTGGTGAAGTGAAGAAACAGATTGACAGAGCCAGAAGGGTACCGAGAAATCACCTACTACAAGACAGGCCCAACAAAGAAAGTAACAGAACGCCACTAGCCGTCACCTACAGTCCCCAACTAAAACCTCTCCAGTGCATCATCAAGGATCTACAACCTATCCTGAAGGATGATCCCTCACTCTCACAGACCTTGGGAGACAGGCCAGTCCTCGCTTACAGACAACCCCCCAACCTGAAGTAAATACTCACCAGCAACTACACACCACACAATAAAAATACCAACCCAGGAAACAAACCCTGCTACAAACCCTGGCGCCAACTCTGTCCACATATCTATTCAAGGGACACCATCATAGGACCTAACCACATCAGCCACACCATCTGGAGCTCGTTCATCTGCACATCTACCAATGTGATATATGCCATCATGTGCCAGCAATGCCCTCTGCCATGTACATTGGCCAAACTGGACAGTCTCCATGCAAAGGAATAAATGGACACAAATATGACATCAGGAATCATAACATTCAAAAACCAATAGGAGAACACTTAAATCTCTCTGGTCACTCAATAACAGACCTAAAAGTGGCAATTCTTCTACAAAAAAACTTCAAAAACAGACTCCAATGTGAACCCGCAGAACTGGAATTAATTTGCAAACTAGATACCATCAGAGTAGGCCTGAATAAAGACTGGGAGTGGTTGGGTCATTACAAAACCTAAACTTAATTTCCCTAATACTGATTTCTCCCTACTGTTACTCACGCCTTCTTGTCAACTGTCTGTAATGGGCCACTCTCTTACCACTTCAAAAGTTATTTTTTCTCCCTTGGTATCCTGCTGTTAATTGATGTATCTCGTTAGACTGAGCTCACGCTTGGTAAAGCAACCCCCATCCTTTCATGTATTTATTTATACGTGCTCCTGTATTTTTCACTTCATGCATCGATGAAGTGGGTTCTAGCCCACGAAAGCTTATGGCCAAATAAATTTGTTAGTCTCTAAGGTGCCACAAGGACTACTTGTTGTTTTTGCTAAATACCTTTGTAAATCTAGCCATTTGAAGCCTAAATCTCAATGAATGTCAATAGGGCTTCCAAGTCACTTAGATGCATTTGAAAATGGTCCCCCATATCTATAATTATTCAGTTAAAGGAAATAGATTACAAAATCAATTTTTGGCACTTTACCCGCCCTAGCTGAAAATAATCAGCCGTCAGAATAGCAAAAAATAAAAATTAAATGAAATAAAATATAGAAGTTATAAATATAAACCAGGGAAGAATAAAGATTCTGTTAAATACTAGACCATGAACAATAGTTACTTGTTTTAGGATTTTATTTCCATTTCAGTTTCTATCCGTTAATTTAAAAGAAGCTTACTCTTGTTCTATAAAGGGCTTTAAACAATAACTGTTACCATGGCTATCATGAAGGAATTCTAAATGTAGGAAAAATACAAAATACATTTTCTGTGGGGAAATTTGAATTTTTGGATTCAGGGCTGCTCCATTAGTGAAGCAGTGGATGAGCTGTCACTAATTAACTGAAAATTAACTGGTAGAATTAATTATTTTTTTTCTTCTGACCCTAGGGGCACATATATTGGTAGCATTATATGACTTAGGGATAGATAATTTGTGTGTGATTTGGAAATCAGTGAATAAGAAAGATAAATAATCTCAAAATGTTTGGGTAGGCTTTGTATGTTTGAACAGATCTTGATATAACTTGTATAATTGTGCTATGGATGATCTTGTGGTTAAGGCACTGGACTGGAGTCTTAGGGGGAGTTTAATTCTTATCTCTGCCACAGATTTCCACTGTGACCTTGGACAAGTCACTTAGGGTGGGATTTTCAAACCCCAAATTCCCACTGAAAGTCAGTTTTACCCTCGATCTTTTTGTGCCCCAGTTCCCTATCTGTGAAGTGGAGATAGTAATACTTCTATACTGTTATTTTCATGGCATACAACAACAACAAAAAAGAAATTGGATAAAAAACATAAGGTACACTTTCTGGAAGGTTGCCACTTAACACTGCTTTACTTCTTAAAATTCAGAACTTTAAACACACAAGAACCAGAGACAGAGAGAGAGAGAGAGTCAAAGCAGGCAGCTCCCTAAGGCAGAAACACATAACTCTCCTCACCTTGCTTTCAACTGGATCCTGCTCAGAACCAGATTCCATGCTTCCTTACAGAGTTCCATAACCTGCAAGTGGGACCAGGAAACTAGGTAGGGATATCAATGGGTTAAGAGCAATAACGCCACTCTGAGTAGCTATTCTTTAGAAGGTTCCCTGTTGAAGGGCTTCTGTGGAGATAGGAGCACTGACACCATCACCCAGACCTACTGTGTTTTCATCCCTTCTTTTCATAGGGTCAGAAAGGATGATTGGGCCATTATCATTAACTGGACTTAGTCGAAAATGCACAATGCTCCTAAGATAAAAAAAATTATGGATAGTGCTGATATTGATAATGAAAAATCAGCAAAAGTTCTTTTTAGTTAAATATGGATATATGGGTTGAATCCTTGCATTGAATCCTCCCATTGACTTCCATGGAGCTGTGATTTTACCCATGCTCTTTTACGAAGAAGGTATCTTTCGCCGTTGGGGTCAAATTCTGCTCTTAGTAACAGATATAAGTCTACTGACGCTATGTGAGTTATCCCACATTATACCCATGTAACTGAGAGCAGAATTTGTCTCTTAAGCCTTTTTACAAACTTAACTGAACCATTGACTTCAATGATGTTACACCAACATAAAACTGGAGTAACACAGTAGTGAACCAGGACCCTTAATTTTACCATAAAATGCTTTATAAATTTAATCTTGTGAATGTTGGAGATAATCCTAAAACTACTAGAAAGCTCCTATGCAATAGAGCGATAAAACTATAGTGATAACATGGTAAAGATAATCAACATTACGTGTAAATATTACAGGTCTGAGTCTCCACTCTGTGATACCACTTTTCTGCCAGTGTAGTTTCTACTTTTATTATGACAAAACCAGATTAAACCAATCCTTTATTCAACTAATACTGTAGAGTGACATTTTATATCGTAATATTGCATTGTGTACTCCCTTAATTATATGACTGAATTCAAAGCTTGCTGCCATGTATTTGGTAAAAGTGCCAATTACATTTGTGTGGGCGGCTTATGCAAATTGCTTTGCAATGCATTATAAAAAAGGAAAAACACTTTAGCTTCCTATTTTTGGATTCACAGAAGTGATTTTATTTTTTTCTGTTATGAATATGAATTGATCCCTTTGACTAATGATGAAAGGCTGGCTTTGTGACATTGACACCAGAACTATGAAAGCTATATAAAAAGTAAAACTAGTTCAGATACCACAGTGAAGCGAAGAATGTTATGTTTGTACTTAGAAAACATCAGGATATTATGAGATACATATGCTAAGCATACATGTACAGATAGTATCTAATGACCATTAGCCTTAACTGCTGAAAAATTATGGACTGTAACAGGGCAGCCTGCCCAATTAGCCCTGCCCTGTTACACCTGCCTTGGATGTGGGACTTAAAAGGAGCTCACTGACGAGCAAGGAACATTCCAGATAAGTGGGGCTAGGAGTGTCAGACAGGATAGAAGCCTGGGAAGCTGCACTTGGGACGACAGGAACCAAACCCAGCTCCAGGAAGGAGGGCTCTTGACTCCAGGGGGGGAGAGAGAGACTGTACTGGGGTTGGGGCCCAGAGGCCAAAGTATGTAAGAACTAAATAAACTGGATCTCAGAAGGAAAAAGTGTGTGTGTGGGGGGGTTAATTACCATTGGACTGTGATATAGAGTTCTTGAAGAGTTGCATGCGAGAGAGGAAAATGAGGTAGCCCAGCCACAAGGAAGCGCTCAGGAAGCAGACACCTGTTTATATGAACATACGTACAATGAGAAATATTCTTTTATGGAATAAAGGCTGCGTATAGAAATCTAGGTCCGGATCTTGTACAGCGCTCCATGCAGGCATATTTGAACCTCACTGGACTTCCACGTGCTTACATGGGTCTGTCCACATAAAGCTTGGTGGAGGAATGGGGCCCTTTACAATGTCACACCAATAGAAAATATAACCATGGAACAAATGTTTAAATTCTTAAAATTAACTAATTGATTTTTTTTCTGTTTTTACATTTTTCCTGAAGGAAGTCAGTGTGTAGCAGGGTGCTGGTTGAGAAGCCCTTAATCAGCTCCTGCCACTCCAGCCCCAATCAAGGGGAATGGATTGGGGCAGGGTGAATAGCCCTGTGCCTACCAGGTAACTGGCCGCACCTGCCAGTCTTATTAGCCTGGAGCTATAAAGGCTGGGAGGAAGCCAGAGAAGTGGGGACAGCGAAGGAGAAAGGTCAGACACAGAAGGAAGTGGGAGCTTCCGAGTCTGTTGCTAGCCAGCCCTGTTGTAGGCAAAGTAGCTGTGAAGCCTGTATATAGTTGGGAATCAGTGGTGGTGAATAAAGAGGATCGGTGTTGCAACCAGACTGAAGTGTCCCTGACTCACTGAAAAGGGAGGCCCAGGGGCCCAGAGGTTATTGTTATTTTGCTTTTTCACTGTTATTGCAGCCCATTTAAATGAGTGAAATGTGTCAGTATGTCTGACAACACTGAAAAAAGTGTATTTTTCCAAACAATGGGATAGAAGTGCAGCTATAAACTAAAGTGGTACATCACTATTGGTAAAAGCAAGATTTCAAATATTAGTTCAGGCATTTAAAAACAACATTTTTGGACTCCGATACTCAGCTTTTTCAAATCAGCACAGCTCTATTGCCTTTAATGCAGCTACATCAATTGACACTAGTTGAGGATCAGGCAACATATGCATATTATGCTTCCTTGTAAATTAAAATTAAATACATACACATTAATAGGGTAAATGGAGCTATGCCAGTTTGTACCAATTGAGGATGTGCATATTATGTTGCTAGATGTAATGACAAGATCATTGACAACACAGCAAAATCCTCAGTATCATCCTGGATCATCTCTTTATCCCTTTCCCTTTACATAATTTTAAATCTGTATTGCACTTAATCCTATACTAAAAAAGGGAACGGCACCTTTACATTTTGAGTTCTCAATTGTCTCTTATGTGATTTAATTTCCTTAGGGACTTTTTTTCTCTTGCACCTCTTCTGATTAAGTTCTGTTAAATATGGTACAGTGGGACCCAGACTGTTCTCAACTTGTTCATAAAACGGACACAGCACACAATGTACAATTTTTAAAAGAGCACTGGTTGTGAAACCACACAATTCTTTGTGCACAGAGATCCTTCTTTGCCTCTACAGCATGAGCTATTTATCTTTACGACAACCAAAAAAAATAAAATAAATTAAGATGGATAAATTTAGTCTTATTGGTAAATCCTGAAGACTCAAGAATAATGATCATAATTTGCAAAACTGCTATTGTAGGAAACAATATCTCAAAGTTAAACCAATGAAATAGAATATCACTTAAAGTCAAGGATTGTCCCTCTTAACCAAAGCGTTCACCGTTTATAGAAACAGGCAGGCTTAATGGCCTGGGGAAGAACCCACTATAATTCCAGCGCTTTCCAATGCTAAGTCCCTATATTCTTCCTAACATCATTGCAGGGGGACTGATGTGATCAAGTCAACAGTCAAAGAATATGACTTTAACTGTCACATTTTGTATGGATTGAAGAGAGACCAGAGAGGATGACACTGTAGTAGTCAAAGCTGGATATAACGAGGACCTGATTAAGAGATCTGGATGTGGGAATGGAAAAAAAAAAAAGACAGAACCTGGAGATGTTGAGGAAGAAGAAACAACAGTAGGATCTTGATATGGCCTGTATGGGTAGGGCAAAAGAGTAGGAAATAAACCAAAGAACACAGGCCTGAGTGATGAGGAGGACGGTGTTTGTGTCTGAGATTTTCAATGCTGTCTAGGAGATTTGGACCCCCAATTCTCATTAGAATTAATATGAATTGGACATCCAAGCCCTCTGGATGACTTTGAAAATATTGACAGGTTTCAGGGTAGCAGCCGTGTTAGTCTGTATCCTCAAAAAGAACAGGAGTACTTGTGGCACCTTAGAGACTAACAAATTTATTAAAGCATAAGCTTTCGTGGGCTACAACCCATATGCATCCGAAGAAGTGGGTTGTAGCCCACGAAAGCTTATGCTCTAATAAATTTGTTAGTCTCTAAGGTGCCACAAGTACTCCTGTTCTTTTTGAAAATATTGCTATCCATTAGAAAGTGAAGGAGAAAAGTAGAGCTATAGTGGTCTCCCTCACTTTCTTGAGGCCAGCAATAAAAGAATATATACACATAGGCTGAGATTTCATATCTAATTAGATTGTAAAGCTCTTTGGGGCAAGGACCATATTTTTCTTGTTGAATGCCTAACACAAAAGGGTGCTATGGTAATACAAATAAATAATAATAATAATGATTAATAATAATATCATCAATAAAATCTGGGTATTATTCAGCCAGCAGGTCAGTGCTTTCTTCACTTGCAGCCCAAAAGCAACACTACATGTATTATTATTAATAGTCATTTAACAGTGTGAAGTGTCCACAAAAGTCTTACCAGCATTCAAGTGCCTCCACAGTTGTAAATGGAGGAGAAATACATTTCTGACTCATGAATAAATCCCCCCACCTTGTCACTTGAGCACTGGTCATCCTGTACTTATCAGGTTGACTATTCATATGAATTAAAGTTGAATGCCTCTTATGGGAATTATAAACTGTTAGTCAGAAATTCTTTCCTGCCACAGCATTCAGAAGAATGTTCTTGGAATTCCTCAGAGCATACTTTAAAAATGTAAGCAGTATTTCATTTCCTTATTACTCCCTCCTCTTCTGAACCTACATTTCACAGTTTAATAACTTGTTTGCAGTGGAGAAAAAAGCGGATATTTATAACAGTGAGTAGCTGGTACATTTAAACAGCAGGTGTGACAAAACATCTATACTTGAATTCGTGTTCTCCATTAGCCTTGCCAGCAAACGCAATCTCTTCTAACCTAGAATAACATTAAATATATTTCGGTCTGGGTAGAGTGGGGATGATGGGGGAGTAGATATCTAGCAGAGGAGGTGAGGAGGTAAGAATTGCATTATCACTTCTTTTGCCTTGGGACCTGTGCAAGCTCTAACATGTTTACACTGGGGATAGGCAAACTGGTTTGAATAATATATTCCTTTTAGTCCCACATACTATATTACATTAAAAAAAAAAACAAATACCCCACCACATTAAAAGATTGTTAAGGTCGCAAAATCAAGCCACCAAAAATTAGAAAATGCCACAGATAAGGCTGACTGTGCAAATTAATTTGTCCCCCTTGGGCATGTGCATTGTGATACAGTCTTTACTTATATGAACATGTATTTTTTCCTAGCGACCTCATCTCATTCATGATGGGTAGTCATTCAATAGATCTCTTTCTCTTATCATCCTCTGTGTGGCCTCAGGCCTTATTTAATGCATAGCATTCAAACCTTGCACTGAATACAAAACTATTAATTTCCTCTTGGGCATTTCTATGGTATTCAGATTGCAGTATCTGATTGCTTCACAAATATTTACTAATTTATCTTCACAAAATCCCTGTCAGATTACATGGTATCATTATTCTCATTTTACAGCTGGGGAATTGAGGCACACAGAGGTTAAGAGTAAAACTATCAAAAATGAGGACCACTTGAAAAAAACTGGAATCTGATTTTCCAGACTATTAAGTATTTTATAACACTTCAAAGCACAGCTCCCATTGTCTTCAGTAACATTTGTGAGAACTTAGGACTTCTGCATATCAAGCTCCAGATGTTTTGTGTTGGGTGTACAAAAAAGAGGAAAACACAATTAGTAACCATCTGCAAAAATGTTGGTTTAAGTGACTCATCCAGCAGCACATAAGAACTTTGTGGCACAGGCAGTGATAGAATCCAGCTCTCCGGGGTGGCATTCAACTGCCTTACCCATGAAACCCTCCATTCTCTTCTGGAAATTCTCTACCTCATTCACTACACACCTTCCAACTTCTGCAACAAATGAAGAGTCTTAATGACAATGTCTCCTCCACTACACAATCCTGATTTCTCCCCAGAGCAGGCCCAGACTGTGCACTAAATGAGGCAGGGGTCCTAAGGAAAAAACAGCATGTGATCATGTAATTAAAGATGGGTCACAATGCATATACACAAGGTGACCAAATTAAAGTTGCACAGGCAACCTTAATTCTGACATTTCCTTAGTTTTGAGTGCTTGACTTTGCAACTTTAACCGTGTTCTTTTAATGTAGCTCAGGGGTCTGCAACGTTCGGCACGCAGCTCGCCAGGGTGCTTACCCTGGCGGGCCGGGCCAGTTTTATTTACCTACTGACGCGGCAGGTTCGGCCGATCGCGGACCCCACTGGCCGCGGTTCGCCGTCCCGGGCCAATGGGGGCCGCGAGAAGCCATGGCCAGCACATCGCTCGCCCATGCCGCTTCTCACCACCCCCATTGGCCCGGAACAGCGAACTGCGGCCAGTGGGGACCGCGATCGGCCGAACCTGCTGTGTCAGCAGGTAAATAAAACTGGCCCGGCCTGTCAGGGTGCTTACCCTGGCGAGCTGCGTGCCGAACGTTGCCGACCCCTGATGTAGCTTGTTTATGTGTCATTTCCTAGGTTTTTCAAAATCAGAAACCCCATCATGTTGGAACCTTTATATCCACAAAACATCCCTCTGTCACTTGATCTAAGTAAGTAACTGACAACAGTAGTAGGCTATTATGCTCTATGTCAGAGGTCCCCAAAGTGTGAGGTGCACCCCCTAGGGGGGTGTGGAGGAATGCCCAGAGGATGCAGTGGGGCTCACCCCCTAGGGGGGCATGGAGGAATGCCCAGGGGATGCGGTGGGGCCATGGCCAGTCCCCATGGGGGCGGGGAGATAAGGCTCCCAGGCGTCCGGTTTTCAACCGAAATTCCTGGTCGAAAAGGGACCCTGGCATACCAGGTCATTAAATGTCCAGTCAGTGGTGCAGCGGGGGGCTGGGGCTAAGGCAGCTGTAGCCCCTAGACGCATGGGCAGGAAGGGAGGTTTCGTGCACTGCCCCCGCCATGAGGGCCAGATCCACTGCTCCCATTGGCTAAGAACCATGACCAATGGGAGCTGTAGGGGCGGTGCCTGCAGGCGGCGGCCATGCCTGCAGGTGGGGGCGGAGCACAGAGCCTCCCTGGACACCTATGAGTCATGGGGCTCCTGTGGCTCCTGGAGGCTGCTTCCCAGGAGTCATGGTAAGCGCCACCAGGACCCCGCACCCTGAACCCTCTCCTGCACCCCAACATCCTGCTCCAGCCCAGAGTCCCCTCCTGCACCCTAACTCCCTCCTGGAGTCCACCCTCCCAACACCCCTCCCAGCCACCTCCTGCACCCCAAACTCTCATCCCCGGCCCCACCATAGAGTCCACACCTCCAGCCTGAGCCCTCACACCCCCACCACACCCCAATCTCCTGCCCCAGCCGGGAGCCCCCTCCTGCACCTCAAACCCCTCATCCCTATCTCCACCCCTGAGCCCGCATCACCAGCCAGAGCCCTCACGTCTCCTTCACCCAACCTTCTGCCCCAGCCCAGTGAAAGTGGGTGGGGGTGGGGGAGGGCAAGTGATGGAGGGAGGGGCAGATGGAGCGAGCGGGGGGCATGGCCTCAGAGAAGGGGTGTGGCATGGGTGGGGCCTCAGGGAAGGGGCAGGGCAGTGGCGTGGCATGGGTTTTCGGTTGTGTGAGATTAGAAAGTTGGCAACTCTATGGGGAGGGAGTGTAACCAAGTCCTTCCCCACCCCCAGCTCTGCTCAAGTCCTCTCCCCAGTTTCATTCCCCTCCTTGGTCATGCACCTGGACCCGTCCCCATCCCTGCACCAGCCCCCAACCTTGGCTGCTGACCATGGCTCTATTCCCAGCCCAGGGCTGAAGCTGGGGACAAGGTCGGTAGTGGAGCCGCACCTGGCTGCTGGCCCCATCAGAGCCCGGCTGTGGATCTGCTTCCGCCCCCAGTCTCAGTGCCTGGCTGCATCCCCGCTCCTAGCTCCAGACCCACCCCCAGCTGTGGCCACAGCCTCGGCCACCTTACCCCATCTCTCTCCTCCCCCGCCCCCCCAAGCTGCTGCCCTGCACCTGGCTCCGGGGAGGAGGGTGCGGTGCAGACAGGGGTAAAGACAGGTGCAACCCTCAAAAGTTTGGGGACTGCTTCTCTATGTGGTCCAGCCACTAGAAGAGGATAAGACATGTACTTTGCCAATGGGCTTCACAGCTGATAGTAAAGGAACATAGAGACCCAGGACTCCTCAGTTTAATTCCAAGATCTGTAAGGAAGTGTTCTCTAGTGTTTATAAACCCTACTGCCCCTCTCTTCCTGCAGCCTATCCCTGCTCTCCTGTCCTTCTATCTCCCTGCCACTGTCACCCTTGTCTCCTGCCCTCCTTTTCCTCTATGCCTTTCTACCTCCTATGCCCTGACTCCTGACTGCTCTCACACTCTGCACCTATATACTGGGCCCCGGATCCCTCTCCTCTGGCTCCTGCAACCCCTTCTCACCCTCTGCTCTTGTTCCCCTGTTCCCTCCCAACCCCATTTCTCACCCCTCTGTTTCAAGTCAGCTATTTTTGGGTCATGTAAGCACAGAAATTTCAAATAAGAACATAGGGGGGATCCCTAAAATATCTGACTGACAAAATTTTGAGCAAATGAAAAAAGGTGGTGGTGAATGGGTGAGATATAATTCAATCCTAGTTACAAATCAGCTGTAATTTGCTGCCAGGGACTGCTAACAAATATAATATTTACTCATATGCTCATATAAATACCCTATTCCACTGGGTGGCACTAGTTGATGTGTCTGCAGGAATTGGATGCATCGGTTGGAGGTATTTTGACCTTGTTTTTCACTTTGTTTCTGATCTCTGTCTGTGTGCCTGCAACAGCATCTGACATAATAATTTACTGCTATCCTTTGCACGGTGCCTTCAAATCCCAGGAGATATGAGCACAATGGTGTCACATTACCTATAAGTACAATTTACACGATAGGTTACACAGCTCTGAAAGCCAACAGCACAGTCTAGATATTTAAGAACTCCTATTGAGAAGCACTAGGGAGTAAAATTTACTGGGGAAAGAAAACAAGGGAAAATAAATAATCAATAAGGCAAAGGGAACATCAGATTACTAACCAAACAAAGATGGACAGTTTGCACACCTCTCACAGTCACAGCCAATCTTACCAGTTCTCAGAGTCACTAATATCTTAGACTGTGAACCTTGTTAGCCTACCTACTGGTATCTACGCATACTACAGTTCTATGAGTTCAATATTCCTTTAGGCTATGTACTGGCAGATGGATTTAACTGGACATGCAGCCAATTCTATTCAATTGTGTGTGGATTCTCATACCTCACTCATCACTATAGTATCTGAACCCCTTCCAGTAATGCATTATGTGACATAACTGACATCTGTCCTATGTTTGTTCGCTCATCCTTCCCCTAGAAGAAAAGAAGTGTGCAATGGAGTGTTTTATTTTTGATTTTTTTAAGGATACTAATTATATATGTATTAGTATATACTTATATACATATATTAGTACATGTATTATTTGAAAAACTGTCAAATCAAGTTTAAGGTCTCCATATTTATTTTCAAGGTGCTCAGTGGCCTGGTGCCAAGATATGTAAAAGATGACTAAAACTACATACATGCACACACACACATGCATGTTGCTATATGTTTATGGTACATAAGGCCAGGTCAAAGAAATGTGCCTTGCACTTAGAGCAGAAGCTAATGAGGTTTGTGGTGGTCCTTAGTTCTTGGGAGAGTTCATTCAACAGTCTTGGGCCAGCCCATGAGAAAAATATCTCCTGCACAGAGGGGTTTACCCATATTATAGGAAGTCAACCATGGTCTTCATCCCAGAGCTTTAATCATCTTTTAGATTCCCCGGGCCATTGAGTCCCTTGCACTTGATTTGATATTATGTGGGAAGCCATTGTAGAGAGTGGAGGACAGGTTTGATGTGTTTGCAGTATTTATCCTGTCTTGCCGAGGCAACGGACTGCAGCGTTCTGCATCAGTTTTCGTTTCCTAAGCACAGGCACATCACATTGCTGTAAACCATCTGAGAAGTGATCAAGGCACGAATAACTGCAATCAGGTTTCATTGTTTTGTTGTGTTCTTCTTGTCACAGTTACTGGGCTAAGTACACTTCTAACACCCTCAAGCTTTCCCAGTGCACAACCTCTAGGCCTCAGGCCATCACCTCTTTCTTGGGATGGAAACTTGCATTTCTCTTACTCTCAGTCTAGGCTTAGGTTGCAGACCCCTGTGTATCAGCTGTAATCATTTTAGCAGGCTTGACTGAGGCTCAGACTCCGCAGGTCATTCCCCTCCAGCCACTGACAACGGCAATCAGTGACCAAACAACTTCCTTAAAGTATTATTTATTAGAAGAAAAGCCTTTCCAAGAAAACAGATCTTCAAAACAATACACCAGGGAATATATGGTACTCTTCCCTCTCAGTCACTACTGGATAAATGCCTGAGCATGATGTTAGAGTCCACACTGTGCTTCTGTAGGTGCCATTTTTCAGTTAAGACATACAACCACAGATCTGACTCCTTGTGCTTGCTAAGAGCCTCATCAAGGAGGCTAACTTGAAGACCCAGCTAAATTCCAACTTTGACTTGGAAATATTGTCCAAATGAAGGCCTCAATTCAGCAAAGCTTAACTTTAAGGATGTGCTTAAATGCTTTGCAGAATCAGGGCCTTAAAAATCAATCAAATGCTTCAGGTCGCTCTTTCCCAGAGTCCACATTTTATGTAGTCTGGGAAAAGTGCTGTGAGGCAGGAAGAAGGGGTCATCCTTAGGAGCAACATAGCTTGTGCTAAAAGTATATACAATATATATTATATATAAAAGAGTGCTGGGTGCTTCACAGTACAAACAGAAAGATATTGTGCTCCTAATCCAAGTAGTTTCATCTCTTATTTTAGGTATGACACAACAAGTGTGTGGGAGGGGAGATAGTAGAGGTCAGAGGATTAAGGTGACAGCAAATACTTGGAATAGGCTATTGTGCTGATTCAATTATAAGTCTGATTGTGCTATCAAGGCATTTCAGTAGTAGCTTGCGTTTCAAGCCTCCTTCCATTCCAAGTGAATGATCCACTTTGGATGTTAACATTTGAAACTTACAGAAAAGTCCTTCTGAAAATTGTAAAACACTCTGTCATAAAAAGCTCTCACACTATAAAATCTAATAAGCATGAATTATAGTTGGTAACTTTCAAATTAAGTTTGTTGTAAATTAGAGGGTTGAATAAAAATGTATTTCAGAGTGTGCTGAGCATCTCTTTAATCATAAAAGTGCCATCATTTTTTGTCCAATTAAGTCAGCATAACAATGGGAGGGTTCTTCATCAGTTATTCAGCTTGTAAAACCAACTTACACAAGCTGGAGAATAGCTGCAGAAATCAGAAGGTCACAGAAAAACCAAAAACATTTAAAAAGGAAGAACACTTGATTATTATAGTCAAATGTCTTCTCCTAGCTACAAAACTTAATCATACATCTTCTCACTACATCACTTAATCATTGCAATCAGTATTCCAGTTTCACTGGGGCTGTTAAAAGTATGTAATATCGAAAGGAAGAAGATGGGCAGTATCTCTTCTTTATTTACAGGAAACAGACCCACAGCTGAAGAGGGAAACTGGCAAAAATGTTGAGTTTCATAATAAAAAGGGCCAGCTTCTTGGCCCCTTTTTGGCCCTTCTGAATTTCTTCTGTGGTACAAAAGAACCAGGAAGCTGCCCTAGCAGAGCACCTGGGGTTCAACCGAATGTGAAGGAATCTTTGGGTCACGTAGCTGGCATGACCCTATGCCTACTGCCTTACTATACACCACTGCTCCCAGCTCACATGGCAGGTGGTGTATATTAGGAGTGTGTAAGGGCATCGCTATATACCAGCTCTGACAGAGACATTGCAAGCCAGTGTCCTTCCTTGAACCATTGAATTCAGTGGGATTACCCACAGGCATATTTGTAGGATCAGCAACATAGTGGGACAGCCAGAGATGTACCAGTGCACAGTGAAACTACAAACCTCCAGTTGCTCCAAAGAGAATTTCTTATCAACTTTATTTTTTAAATGCATTTTGACCCATTGTTAAGAGGAAGACTGTTCAGACTTGGGAGGAGAAAAATCATATAGGAGCAGAAAACAGAGTTCCATTGAAAAATACAGCAGGTCAGCCCAGAACAGTAGAGTTACTAGTTACAGTGGGACACATTTCAGCAATTGGCACTTTGTTCTTCTAGTAGGCAGTGACTGCTGGACAAAACATACACACTCTAGAAAAGAACAATAAACAAAAATTATGCTTCAAAGCTTCTGAGAAGCTATGAAAAATACATACATGACCCACCTATATGGGAATGTAATAGAGGGCGCAGATGAATAGTCAGCCAAGCTCCTGTCACTCAATGATGAAAAGAAGAATTTGGAGACTATGATATTCCATCTAACCCCTTCAAGTTTCGTGACCTAAGGCTGTCCCCTGGGTTCTAAATTCTTTTAGCCTGCTCATAATCTTTCACATCTTCCGTGAGATCTAGGAATGTGAATCTGTTATAACTCACTTATCTTGGAAGAGAATCTGATTTTTTTTTGTTAAATCCACAGTGTGTCAAATGAAAGCCTGAGGGAAATTGTCTGTATTAATATATGCAACTGATAGCATCTTTTTAACTTGTAGAAAGTCATTTTATCATTTTGAAAAAGACCAATAGGACAGCGAGGTGAAGGAAGTATTTCTACTTTACCAAAACTGAGAATATGATGAACAAATAGTGAAAGAAGTATGACTGTCACATTAAATTGTTAATTTTATGTTTTTAAACTATTTTAAACTATTATTTCTTGAAGGCTCTCACTCCTCACCAAATATAAATGACAGTCCTAGAACAAGAAATAATCCTATTTGGACCAATTGATTGGTCCATGATGATTATTCTATTTCATGAGACTAGCTTACATCTATTCTTGGGTAAGAGACAATTGGATTGACCATCCAAAAACCCTGAGGAGTTCAACATTCTTTGGTACAGTAGAATGAAAACTGTAATAAGCACAGGCTCATCAGAAGGAAATATAAAGAACTGTTCATGTCTTTGGTTAAGCAATCTCTCTTCAAGTCTAAAACTGCAGGTATATTGGCCCCAGTCACACTGGCAAAAAAAATGATTGCTTTCTTTGTCTCTATAGGACAGGGGTGGCCAACCTGAGCCTGAGAAGGAGCCAGAATTTACCAATGTACATTGCCAAAGAGCCACAGTAATACATCACCAGCCCCTCGTCAGCCCCCCCCACTCCCAGCACCTCCCGAGCAGCTGTTTTGTGGGATGCAGGAGGCTCTGGGAGGGGAGGGGGAAGGAGTGAGGGCACGTCAGGCTCAGGGGAGGGGGCAGGAAAGGGTGGAGTGGGGGCAGGGCCCATGGCAGAGCCAGGGGTTGAGCAGTGAGCACCCCCCCACCCTCCAGCACATTGGAAAGTTGGCGCCTGTAGCTCCAGCCCAGGAATTGGTGCCTATATAAGGAGCTGCATATTAACTTCTGAAGAGCCACATGTGGCTCCGGAGCCACAGGTTGGCCACCCCTGCTATAGGAACAACTGAACCACATTTTAGTTTAGCCCCTTGACAATGAAGAGTCTGTGAAATTCCAAGACATTCTATTCAGCATTTAAATGACCTTAAACCGTGCATGTACTCAAATTTGAACTGATAATTATTTTGTGTATTAACTCCTATTTTTTCTTTCTGTGATGACTGTGATCAAATGGCTGGGATACTATAAGTAGCTTAGAACAAAGAGCTTTCCATGTGTCACCAATTGCTCTGATTCATTGTCATTCATGACCAAGATTCTCTTTTGTGCCAAGATTCACTTGGTGCTGGAGGTGAGGCACTCATGGACCTTGTTACAGTGCCCTGATTCTCAAATTATCCTAATTCCAGTCCCAGCATAAGAAGGAGTAGCTTAGAGGCTGCTCTGAATTATGCTAGCTGGATATGTTCCCCAAAGGACCACTATACAAGTTGAAAATTAGCAGAGTACATTAGACATGCCTGTTACACCAGGTCAGGAGGCACTTGGCGTAGAAGCTGGTTAGTTTGCTTTATGCCAGTTCAGTGTCCATTTTCTGGAATTCTCACCTGGCTGGCTAAGGCCAGATTCTGCCATTTTGCACTACCTGAGCTGCACAGGGTGACAGGAACAAAGGGAGAGAATCGGGCCCAATTACTTTAGAACTTTAGTAGAAGGGAGACCAATCTCCTCAGACACAAACTGGCTAGAGTAGTCAGGGGGTGGTTGAACTAATAGCCAAAGGGAAGGGTAAAAAGAGGGAAGCTATGAACAATCAGCACAAAATTAAGATCTTGAAAACAAAATTAATCAAGGAACCAAAGGACACAAAAAGAAGAAATTCTTTAATTGCCTATACACGAAAGCAAAGAGCCTGGGTAAACAACAAGAGAAAATTGGAATTGCTCATTTGTGATCATAAATTGGTATTACTGAAACCTGATAGGATGATTTGCACAACTGGAAGTTTAAAATAAACATTGATTTTAACATATTTAGGAAGGACTGAGGGGGCAAAAGAGGAGGGGGGAGTGGCACTCTGTCAAAAATGGCATTGCCTGTTTCCGAGTCACTGATAACTCAGAATAAAATGTTCTTGAATGGGATAGTAATTGGTATCTGCTACAGACCACCACATCACATTAGAGAACAAGATGACAGCTTCTTTATGCATTTTTCTTCAATGTGTAGAAAAAAAGCCGTCTGATCATAGGGGACTTCAATTTGAGTGACATATGCTGGAGGTCTCATGCTGCCAGTACATAAACATTCTTGGAATTTCTAAACATAATAGATGACAATTTCCTAACTCAAAAGTGTTCCAGCCGCCATGGAGGAATTCTATATTAGACCTTGCCCTAACAGATCAAGAACTCATCACAGAACTGAAAGTTAATGGTAGCTTAGGTACAAGTGAGAATGACTTGATCATATTTATAATATGCAAGCAGAATAACATCCAGACCAGTAATATATATATCCGATGCTTTAATAAGGCTAATTTCACAAAGCTGAAACAATTATGAGACTAATCAGCAGGGAGAAAGAATTTAATCATAAAAATGTGAATAATTGGGAATCATTTAAAGAACATCGTACTGGATGAGCCAAAAGCCACAATCCCACAATTAAGGAAGAACTCTGTGCTGATTTTAAAAAAATGACCTGATTTAGAGAGTAAGTGAAGACAGCTGTAAAAATATAAAATATATAACAAGTGTAAGAAAGGAAAAATTGATAGTAATGAATATAAATCAGGAACTAGGAATTGTAGAAAATTGATACAGAAAGCCAAGGGACATGAAGAAAAATCTATGGCCAGTGACTTAAGGACAATATAGAGAGTTTAAAATATATTGGCAACAAAAAGAATCCTTGTATCAGAGGGGTAGCCGTGTTAGACGGAATCTGTAAAAAGCAACAGAGGGTCCTGTGGCACCTTTGAGACTAACAGAAGTATTGGGAGCATAAGCTGTCATGGGTAAAAACCTCACTTCTTCAGATGCAAGACTAAAGAATCCTGACTATTGTATTGGTCCATTATTAAATGGAAGTGGTAGAATGATCAATAATAAATCAAAAAAGGCAGAACTGTTTAATAAATATTTATGTTCTGTGTTTGGGGAAAAACAGATTACATTGCCTCATCACTCTTTCCATTCCACTGAAGGATGCTAAACAGAAACTACTAAAGATAGCCTTTTTTAAAATCAGCCAGTCCAGATAGCTAGCATCCTAGAGTTTTAAAAGATCTGGCTGACGAGCAAATTGGACCATTGATGTTGATTTTCAATAAGTCTTGGAACACTGGGTAAGTTCCAGAAGACTGGAAGAAAGAAAAAGTTGTGCCAATTTTTAAAAAGGGTAAACCAGATGACCTGGGTAATTATAGGCCTGTCAGCCTGACATCAATCCTGGGCAAGATAATGGACCAGCTGACACAAGACTTGATTAATAAAGAACTAAAGGAGGGTAATGCAATTGATGCAAATCAGCTTGGGTTTATGGAAAATAGATCATGTCAAACTGACTTGATATCTTTCTTTAATGAGATTACAAGTTTGTTTGATAGAGGTAATAGTATTGATATAATAATATACTTGGACTTCTGCAAGGTGTTTGATTTGTTAACACATGATATTTTGGTTAAAAAACTAGAAGAATGTAGGCCATACTTACAGGATGGGGGACTCTATGCTGGGAAGCAGTGACTCTGAGAAAGAGTTGGGGGTTCTGGTGGATAATCAGCTGAACATGAGCTCGCAATGTGATGCTGTGGCTGAAAGAGCTAATGCAATCCTCAGGTGCATAAACGGGGAATCTTGAGTAACAGTACGGAAGTTATTTTATCTCTATATTTGGCACTGGTGCGACCAGTGCTGGAATACTGTGTCCAGATCTGGTGTCCATAATTCAAGAAGGATGTTGATAAATTGGTGAGGGTTCAGAGAAGAGCCACGAGAATGATTAAAGAACATGCCTTATAGTGATAGATGCAAGAAGGTCAATCTATTTAGCTTAACAAAGAGAAGGTTAAGGAGTGACTAGATTACAGTACATAAGTACCTCCATGGGGAACAAATATTTAATAATGGACTCCTCAATCTAGCAGAGAAAGGTATAACACTATCCAATGTCTGGAAGCTGAAGCTAGACAAATTCAGACTGGAAATAAGGCACAGATTTTTAATGGTCAGAGTAATTAACCATTGGAACAAGTTACCAAGGGTCGTGGTGGACTTTCCATCACTGACAATTTTAAAATCAAGATTGGGTGTTCTTTTCTAAAAGATCTACTCTAGAAATTATTTTGGGGAAGTTCTATGGCCTGTGATATTCAGGAGGTCAGACTAGAGCAGGGATCGGCAACCTTTGGCACACGGCTCGCCAGGGTAAGCACCCTGGCGGACTGGGACGGTTTGTTTACCTGCTGCATCTGCAGGTTCGGCCGATCATGGCTCCCACTGGCCGCGATTCACCGCTCCAGGCCAATGGGGGCTGCGGGAAGCGGCAGCCAGCACATCCCTCAGCCCACGCTGTTTCCCGCAGCCCCCATTGGCCTGGAGCTGCGAACCGCGGCCAGTGGGAGCCACGATCGGCCGAACCTGCGGACACGGCGGGTAAACAAACTGGCCCAGCCCACCAGGGCTTTCCCTGGCGAGCCGCGTGCCAAAGATTGCTGATCCCTGGACTAGATTATCACAATGGTCCCGTCTGACTTTAGAATCTATATTCTGTGATGCTATTAGATGATTAAGAATCACAGTGAGTAGGACACAGATCTTCCACCCTTCCCTTTTTTTTTTTTGAGCTATGGATTACTTCATTCCAGAAAGCTGTTAAAGGCTCTTCTTTCACTCTGTGATTTGGAGAATCCCATAATGAAGAAGTAGTTTTGCAACAGCACCTATACCTGGCAAGACTCAAGCTCATTCTGCTCTCCATTGGTCTGGACTTCCCCAGCATAGGATGCTTAACTCAGAAAGCACTACCTCAGTCCAGCTTCCAATTTTTCTGATGCTGGGCTCTAGTTCTATGGCACAGTGCAGAAGGAGATGCTGATCCAGAGAGAGCAAGCCACTAGCCTAATGAGGGACTTAAAGATTAGGACCAGAACCATGATATGGCTGAAGAATCTAACTACTGATTTGTGGCTCTTTGTTCTAATCTTTGTCAGTGTCTATCTAATGCTTCCCAAATGACTTCAGATAATAATAATAATAATTAATGGAGATATCCCATCTCCTAGAACTGGAAGGGACCTTGAAAGGTCATCAAGTCCAGCCCCCTGCCTTCACTAGCAGGACCAAGTACTGATTTTGCCCCAGATCCCCAAGTGGCCCCCTCAAGGATTGAGCTCACAACCCTAGATTTAGCAGACCAATACTCAAACCGCTGAGCTATAATTGTCTGAATGAAAGAAAGCATTAAGATGGTCAAAGAACAAGCAGACAAGTGGTTTGTCAAGGCTGGCCATCACTGGCACAGCAGAGGGGATGGAGAAAATGAAGAAAGAAGAAAGAAAGAGATCTTCAGCTGATATAAATAAACAGACCTTTTGAGTTCAATGGAGTTACACTGATTTCCACACACAGAGGATCTGGCGCAGTAATTCAAATGTTTGTTTTCTGCCTAGATTATGACATTTTGTTCCAGTTAACTTTGCAGCCTCTTTGATTTATGCAGATTTAGCAATGGATTTTTTTACCTGCATATTATAAAATGAGCAGTAGCAGCAGGCACCTTTGTAGAGGAGACCACAAGAGCTTCTGGCATTTGCAAATGAATTCAACAGGTTGTCACTAGTGAAAGGGAATACAGACTGAATTCATTAGAGAAATAGAACAGGTCATTTAAAACAAAACAAAACAAATGCTGCTGCTGTTGCAAAAGCACTTTGGAGATTCATTTACTTAGCCATTTAGATTAATATAGCATTTGAACTAAACTATGTGTTTGGACTACTTCCAATAGGGCTTATTTAATAATAACTTAAAACATATTTGCTTAAAAATAGTTACATAAAATATTTACTTAATGAAGAAATATGTTGGCAATTTTAGGAGCTATTCACTCTAAAAAACATTAGGACTGAAGGTATTAGAGTGGAGCGAAATGGAGATATTTATGTAATCCTTCTGCCAGGTGGAGTCAGCAGCAACAAGGGCTGGGTTCAAAATCTAGGGGTTCCTCTTAATGATACAAAACAGATCCGGCTCAAGCTCCCCACCCCCCCAATAATCTGGGAAAAGTCACACTACCCATGGTCACTTCTAAAAGGCAATACTTCTCTACTCACTGAGCCTTTGTGTAACAAAAGAAAAGTTTTAATAAAAAGGGGAAAGGAACCCGGCATTTATTTCAGAAAACACCTCAAGCACAATTCGAAAGCATGTGACCATGAGCAAACACCCATCCTGGAGTACGTTGGGCAGTGTCCTTTGCCACAGTCTCTCTCCTTGCAGTGTGAAATGTTCCTTTAACCTGTCATTGTCCTCTCCCCTCCACTGCACCTCACTCACAGTTGTCATCCTTTGTCAGCGACAGCCCAGAGTTCAGAGGCACATGAGTTCATCTCCCACTTGGAGGATGGGGGGCAGGCGCTGAGCAATGCCTCTGCTCTTGCTGCCACCTCTGCAACTGACTCACAGTTGCCACCATTCGCTCTGCCGCCATCATTTAAACTGATGCCACTGGCCACCGCTGTTCACTCTGATGTCACATGTTGAGGTTCCACCACTTAACCCAGCTCTCAGGGAAATTTCAGCAGGGAGTGGCGAACCTCGCTGCAGGCTGGGCAGTTTCTTTCCCTGCAACGCTGTCCCACACCACATCTAGGGCTCAGCGGCTAGGTTCAGTTGAGGATGACCCCTTAAATCAGGGCAGGCTAAGTACAATCAGGATAGTAACATTCCTTTACCCCGGCATTCAAATACTAGAGTGATTTGTAAACCAGCACCAGCCAAAATTGATTATTTTGGCAGAGTAGTTCCCTCTGCTATGCACCTAGGCAGAGTGGGTTTATGCAAATACAATCTGCTTCATGAAGTCTTTCCCCCCAGATCATCACTAGATGTCAGGGGAGAGCTCATTCCACCCCTGCTTACATCTACAACAAATTGTATCATCATGATCAGTCTTTACCAAAACAAAAATTTTTGGCAAAACTTTCCTGATGTGAGTCTTTCCACTGACTTCAATGGGCTTTGGGCCAGGTATTATCTAAGACAATTGTTTGTACTCTGATTAGAATAAGATTAGGATTGGTACACTTTAAATTGAACCTGCACAGATAAATCTTGCAGTACAGGACTTTTTACAGAATCTTAAACATATAACAATCTTCTTCAAACTCACCATCTATAAATACCAGAACGTGCAACACTAACGCCTCCTTCAAATTACTGATGAGCAACAGAGCAGGATTGTTCTAAATCGTAACACTCTACCTGGTAGGGTGACGGACAGCAAATGTGAAAAATCAGGACAGAGGGTGGCGAGGGGAGGGGGGTAATAGGAGCCTATATAAGAAAAAGACCCAAAAATCAGGACCGTCCCTATACAATCAGGACATCTGGTCACCCTACTACCTGGCCAGGAGAAAGGGGCTGATCTGCAGGATGGAGGGACTGTGTGAATGCACAGAGGAGCCCCTACAGTCATAAAGAAACTCAGACCATGGGTTTATTGTTTCTAAGGATATGTCTACTCTGCAATTAAAACCCGTGCCAGCTGACTTGGGCTCACAGGGCTTCGGCTAAGGGGCTGTTTAATTGCCGTGTAGACGTTTGGCTCAGGCTGGAGCCCAGCATCTAAGTCCCAGAATGGTGGGAGGGCCCTAGAGCTCGAGCTGCAGCCCAAGCCTGAATATCTACACTGCAATTAAACAGCCACTTAGCCTGAGCCCTGTGAGTACAAGTCAGCTGGCACAGGCCAGCTCAGTGGCGTAGCCAGGGTCTAAGTGTAGGGGGAGCAAACAGAAAAAAGGCACTCCCCCTTGGCTCCTCCTCTGACCATGCCCCCCCTTGGCTCCTCCCATTTCCCCCCCAGATTAACCCCGGGGCCTGGCTCAGACTCCTGCGGGCTTCCCGGGGGTGTGGATACCCACGTGCCCCCGTGGTCCCAGGAGAGTCTCTCCTGCCCAACCCGCTCTGCAGGTGTCCTCTGCCAGGCTGCGCCGCCTGGCCCCACCTGCGGGGTCCCGTCCCCCCTGCCTGGGGCTCCAGGCTCCTGTGCCGTGCCAGGGCCCCCCGTCCAGACAGTGCGGCCTGCGCCCCTGCCCTGCGGGCCCGGCCCCGGGGAGCCCCTCACCCGGAGGGGACCCCCCAGTGCAAGGCACTGGACCCCCGCCGCTCACGTTCTGTCCTGCGCCGCCGCCTGTCTCCGGCCGATCCCGGCCCTGCGCCGTGGGTGGATCCCAGCCCCGGCTCCAGGCGGGGAGCGCTTGGCCGCCAAGCCCTGAGCCGCCGCAGGAGGTGCCTGTGCCTGCGGCGATGTTGGGGCCGCATGGGGCGCGATGGCCAAGGAGCCGTCCCCCTCACTCCTCCAGCCGCACCTCCCCCCCCCATGGCTCCTCTGGCAGTGCTGCCCCCGGCGCTGGCCCGGCAGGCGCCGCTTTTGGGAAAAGGGGTGAGGGAAAGCAGCTGCTTCCCCTGCACCCCTCTAGCTATGCTACTGGGCCACCTGTGGGTTTTTAACTGCAGTGTAAGTTATACCCTAAGTAACCCAGCATAGAAAATTGTCATTTTATGAGTGTTGAAGATTAGAAGAGCTATTACTTCGTATTTTAAAGAGGAGAGGGGGGTCAGAGTACCTGTTAACTTTGATGCTGTTCCCCTAAATATAGAATAATAAAATCATAAAAATGTAGGGCTGGAAAGGACCTCAAGAAATCTAGTCCAGCTTCTCACGCTCAGGCAGATAAAGTATAGTGAGTCTATTCCTGCCAGACGTTTATCTCACCTCTTTTTAAAAACCTCAAATGATGGGGATTCCACAACATTCTCAGAAGCCTATTTCAGTGTTTAACTATTCATATAGTTAGAAAATTTTTCTTCATATCTAACCTATCGTCTTTATTTTAACATATTTGAAGACTTATCAGATTCCTCCCTCAGTCTTCTTTTTTCAAGATTAAACATGCCCTGTTTTTTTAGCCTTTCCTCACAGGTCAGGTTTTCTAAACCTTTCATCATTCTTGTTGCTCTCCTCTGGACTCTCTCCAATTTGTCCACATCTTTCCTAAAGCGCGGTGCCCAAAATTGGACACAGGACTCTAGTTGAGGCCTCACCAGTGCTGAGTAGAGAAGGATATTACCTCCCATGTCTTAGATATGACACTGCTGTTAATACATCTGTGACAGGGCACTATTAGTAGCACCCTGGTCACTGAGGTTGCGGTAGCCCTGGGAAGAGTGCAGGCTTCATTGTGTTGGGGATTACTGACACCTGGGTGGCCATTGTTGGGCTGTTGAGGCAGTTGGCTCAGTAATTTGGAGGATATAAGTGATAGGAACAGGAAGCCAAGGGGAAGCTCAGAGGGTAACCCTGGGATGAGGAAATAAGGTTTCATAGAAGTCTCCCTCTGCTGTAAACTTGTAACATGTTCTGTTGTACTATGTAAGTGAAGAATAAATACACACATGGTGAAAGGGTAACAACCTGGTGTGTTTGTGGTTAAGAGATCAAGAAACAGGCCAGGTAGTGTGACACACTGTATACTGACAGATTTAGGTTGGAGGTCATCTGGCTGAATAACTGTCGTGGACTGAAGTAACTGCAGATACTGTACCTTTTCATCATTACTGGACACAATTTTCTTAACATTGTCTTATCTAAAGTTCTTTGATTATTAAAAAAAATTCTTAAATCAAGTTTTCCCTTTTTTACTATGTACTTTTAACAAACAAAAAGTGTCACTCTGAACAATCCGAGTTTTTACCTTTAACTTGAGGAGGGTCAGAGAACTTTGGTGTAAACCATATTCACTTTTTCTCTCTGTGCCTTTTCTATCTTCCTTCTCACTCATTCACTGTATCGTTTTGCTGTTGCTCTCTCTAGTCGAACTTTTGCCAGCTCTGTACTGGAGTGTGTGTGTATATAAATATTAATATATGGGTTCTATATAAGAAAGCTAAAAAATAGTAGCTGCTTGTTCTCTGCTGCTGTGTAGCTTTTCCTGAGTCTCTCTTCCTCTTTCATCCCTACAGTATTGCTGACCCATTCCTGTATTACCAACAGGGTGCTTCCAACACCATCCCAGGCAGAAGAACACCCCCAGGGATCTCTCTCGCTTTAACACGCATCAGGCACAATGCTTTAATTATTGCTAATGCAACTGTAAACTAAATATAAAGGCCCCAAACCTAGGCAGTCCTCCAGCCAATTTACACTCTTCCACCAATGCAAAGCAGCGCTAAACTCAATATATCCGGCCCTATGAGGATCTTCTCTGTACAAGGGGATCCTCAAGTGGCACAAAGCTGCACAGTAGTTTCTGTGCTCCCTGGCACGTGGGAAGCATGGTTAGGGAAATGGGTACAGCCGGGCTTCCCAGTGCCTGTGACCAGCCTTGGCTGTCTTAATATCCCTGGGGGCCGTCAGCAAAGGCAGCTGTCATGCTACTCTAATGTATAATGAGGGATTAACTCTGTGCCCAGCTAGTGTGTACAGAGGTGGTTAAAAGCCATCTCTGCCCTCTCCCCACAACCCCAGACTATGCTTTGTGTCCATTGGCTAGAGGGGAAGATGGGACTAGCATTTTAGGCTTATTGGTAAAGAGTTGTAAAATGTGCTGGCTTTGCTCTTCATGCAAAGTGGGTTCTATCGCACCACAGCCAAAAAATAGGAAATAATGCGAACATAATCCAGGTAGGTGCAAGAATCACTAAAACCGCAATTCCTAACAGAATGCAGAATGAAAGAAGCAGACAAAGGAGCTGGACCTATGGTATTTATAGAAGCTTAACAGATCAATATCAAAACCACGCTCTGCAGCCACATACGTGACCAAACAGCTAACTTTGAAACTGAGAACACTCTGAAATTAGATGGATCTCCCATCAGCAAAGTAATGAAAAATATTCTCTAACCCAAATAACCACCAGTGCGTAACAAAGAAAATGCCACATTCCATGGAAAGCAGACAACAGAGAAAAAATGAACAAACAAAAATAGAAGAAAATAGAAGCAAAACACTGCACATGTCCATTACAACAGATCAAATGACACAGGCTAAATCAAGAGGCAGTGATGCATTCTGTGAGAAAGAAGCTTATTTGGCCCATTTATGCTAACGGCTTTCACTAAATCAAACCAAATTGATTTCTGAAAAATGTTTTAACTGAAAGAGCAATGAACTGGAAAGACACCTACAATCTAGATGTTAAAATGAGGGAGAGTCAATTTGTAGATTCCAAATATTTGTGTGCTTGTGAATTGTAACCCCAAACCAGCCAAAACTGATCACTCTGACAAAGAAGTCCTGTCTGCACCTAGGCAGAATAGGCATGTCTATGCAAATATAGTCTGCTCCTCATGCCTTTTTCCTAATGCATCACTAGATGTCAGGGGAGATCTCATTCAGACCCTGCATGCATCAGTATTGGATTGTGTGTGTGTCTTTGGGGCACTTACCCAGGGCATGATTCTTACTTTGCACTTTGCACTTTACATGATACACTTTATCCCCTTTGCACTGCTGTGGCACAAAAAGGGTCATAAAACTGACACCTCTGATCACCTTGGAATTTCCTCAGGATAAAAAGAATCTCTGGGTGATAATGATGCTCTAAACCATCCCTTTCAGAGGCTCCAGCATTGGGAATATGGCTATCCTGTGGCTATTCACAGCTGCCAGAAAGGCTTTTTGATGCCAGAGGTAACATGATGCAAGTAAGAGCAACCCTGTGGCTTCTCTAACTTGCCCAGGATTCCAGGCCGGTCCTTAGTCAGCTCCGGAAGAAGGGAGTACAAAGGTGACATAATGTCACTTTTGCATTCCTTGCTCTGTTCCTGTACAGAGCAGAACATGGCTGGAATAGAGAGTTGTTATATAAGAACACAAGAACAGCCATACTGGTTCAGACCAAAGGTCCATCTAACCGAATATCCTGTCTACTGACAGTGGCCAATGCCAGGTTTCCCATAGGGAATGAACAGAACAGGTAATCATCAAGTGATCTATCCCCTGTCACCCATTCCCAGCTTCTGGCAAACAGAGACTACAGACACCATCCCTGCCCATCCTGGCTAATAGCCATTGATGGACCTGTCCTCCATGAATTTATCTAGTTCTTTTTTTAACCCTGTTATAGTCTTGACCTTCTCAACATCCTCTGGTAAGGAGTTCCAGAAGTTGACTGTGCGTTGTGTGAAAAAATACTTCATTTTGTTTTAAACCTGCTACCTATTAATTTCATTTGGTGACCCCTAGTTCTTGTGTTATGAGAAGGCATAAATAACACTTCCTTATTTACTTTCTCCACACCAGTCATGATTTTATAGACCGCTATCATATACCCCCTTAGTCATCTTTTTTCCAAGATGGAAAGTCCCAATCTTATTAATCTCTCCTCTTATGGCAGCCATTTCATACCCCTAATAATTTTTGTTGCCCTTTTCTGAACCTTTTCCAATTCCAATATATCTATCTGTAAAACACCTAGCTGGTATTTATAGAACCTTACCCGATTATCAAGAGATTCTTCAAAACAGAGCAGCTGTTAGAGCAAAAAGTCCTCAAAATACCACTTGCCTAAATCTTGAACACAGTCCATTGGTAAGAAATAATGCTATCAGGTAGTCAAACTCTTAGCTTTTGTAGCTTTCAGAGTACCTTTCACAGTAGCAATCAGCTCTGCTAGAAAAGTTTCTGAAATTGTAATACTTCCTTCTTGGTATCTCTTCCTTATATTTTACCAGAACAATGTAGTACTATGAACCATCCATGGTTTGTTCTAGTAAATTAGTTCTATCCCTAATTTCAGGTATATAGTATCACTACTGAGAGATACTCGGTAGTGATATTATATACTATATTCAGTAGTAGCTGAGTGGGCGTTAACTTCATCCTCCTATAGAGAAAGGACTTTATATGATCAGATGCTCCTTTTGCTATTGTTTTTTTGTTTCTGGGGATCAAAAAAAGAGGTGAAGCCTCAGACATGTCAAATCTCACTCATTGGGTGTGAGACTCACTCATTAGCACGCTATCTCACTCTCACACATATTCCTAAGCTTATCTCAGTCATTTTGAGTAAATATATAAAGATTTAAAATACGTTTACTCACCTGCTGAAAGAGATGACAGTGTCTTCTCAAGTTCCCATTACCGTCAAGGTTTACCAGGTTTGTCTTAGTTTTGCCCCACTCAAATGCAGGAGAAGAGAGAGTGTTCACTCTTGCTTGAAAGGCCAAACCTTGGAATAGATGGGACACTGTCCTCGATTAGCCAGTGAAGCTGGCAAATCCTGAGCCATGTTTCAAGTTTGAGCCACCAAAAGAAGTTATAAAAATAGCAGATGTGAAACCAAACTAGACATTAAAAGAAATGTGGAATCTGAATCCTTTATCTATGGTTTGTTAGCATCAAATTAATTAAATTCAATGTATTACTTTATTTATTTTTACATTCATTTAATGTACTGTTTGCTTGTGTTTTATTTTAATTATTTAATTTTAATACATTTATTTTGCATTAATTTATTTTGGAATCTGGTTATTTTAGCTTGCTGTAAATGTAATAGGAACAGTAATATATAAACCAAACAATATTTGTACTGTAATGTGTTTTTCAAATGGATGATCACTATGACAAGTTGATATGCAAAATAAACATATTGTTGTATCGATAAAACGGTTTTCATTTTTGTTAGGTTTATATTTCTCTTGTTCTGTCCACTGTGGGCCTAAACCAGGGGTTAATGACTCTGGTCTTCGGGAATCTCGAACCATCCAGGTTTTTGTTCCAACCAGCAAATAATTCCAAAATAAAATAAAATCCACTGAGTTTGCATTGCATTCGAATTCTAGACTTTAGCGTGAATTAGGACATTTAAGTGTTTCATATGCAATATTAAGCAGTGTACATTTTAAACCAACTATTAAGTGCTGGTTTGATTAAAAACCTGCACTACTGGATGTCATCAAGGTGAGAGTCCCTGTCTTAAGCAATGAGCTGACACACCACCTGGAAAGTCTCACTCTTTGGCCTTGACTCTCACTCTTAAGGACAGCCAATCCTTGGCATCTCTCCATGATTTGCTAAATCCATTTTGGTTTCTTTTATTTCAAAAGAGGGGCAGCATCTTGTTTGTTGCCTGTTACTTTATTTGGTCTCCTTCTGGGTCTCAAAGGAAGTACATCATTTCACCCAAGGCTCTCAGAAGATATCTGAAAACCTATCTGTTCCTTCACAAAACACTTTAAACTTGACTTTTGAGTTTCCACTGATGCTACATTTAGACACTGAGCTTTGAGTGAGGTAGTTCAGTAATTCTGCAGTTAAATCTCTCCCTTGTTGACAAACGCTTACTGCTACATACAGCCCATTAGCCCAGGCTGCTGGAATTATGTGAGCAGAAAGTCCTGTTATTCTGCCAGGATAATGTGTTTTTGCTATGCAATTTCAGCAATCTGAAAGTGCTCTCAGTTCACTCTTTGTTAATGTTGATTCTAACTTAAGTTACAGCTTGTTGACTGCTTACACAAAATGAGTAAATAATTAACTATCTGTCTAGGTTCTTGTATGGCACCCATCATTGTGGTGTCTGACCACTTTTATTGTCAATATATTAAGGATTAAAAAGTGCCCAATGAACATGCCCTTCACATTCTATTTTTCATGTGAATTTTTACTCTACATTCAGTATTTTGAATCATATTGTGCAAATAATTCCATTATTATTACCCCAAGCAGCCTAGTAGTGCAAAAGCAGCTAGTTACTATGGTGTATGCCATGATTATATATTAAAAATATTCACTAATGTGACTAGCTTTATTTTGGACAGAATATCTGCTATTGTTGAAAACACGACATGCCTGTTAGTAAGGACCCATTAGTAAGGCTTGCAAAAGTATAATATGAATAATATGCCAAACTTGACAACACTGCTGAGTCCAAATAAAACTAGCCTTTCCCTGACTACCCTAGAGACAGCTATCTCTAGGGTAGTCAGGGAAAGGCTCAAAGAAAGGAAGAAGTTTCCTGCTGGGAAGGATTGAGGTAGGGTTGTCTCCACTCAAGAGTTTCCAATCTAGAGCTCCTCCCTAGAATCTCCTATTCTCTGTCATGGGGCCCTTTAGAAACCTTTTGCGCAATCTAGGAGCCTTGCTCAGGTGGAAAACACCTCAGGGTTGGCCAGTGTCCCCATTTTTCAGGACTAAGGACTTTCCTCTTCAGGATTTGGAAAGTGCTTGGCACATTTTGGGCGCTATTGCAATTGTAACAAGTACAAATACTACTACTAATGGGTAAGCATGAAGTTTCAGCTTTCCTGGTTTTTGTAAGTGTGAGTGAAGTTCTCAACATTATTTGTTTTAATATATAGACTTCATACAGCACATTTTAATTAATGGTGGGCAAACTTCAAAAGGCTTAAAATTGATTAAATAAGAATAAGAACCCAGATGTTCGGACGCTTATTCAAACTACCTGAATTTCCTGAATTTACAAAAATGAGCTAGAAATTTCATGTGAGATTCCTTGTGAGAATTCCTGCAATTCTTGCCTTGCATAAAGCTCTTCATATCACAAAGCTAGCCCACGTTATTTTTGCACTTCCATTTACATTCCTGCCTAGAACCTGGAAGTACAGAGTCATACGCAGTATGGGGAGAATTAGCTCTTTTTAAAGTTGTTTAACTCTAGCTCTCAAAAAAAGATGCAGTTTGCATTTGGGGTGAACATTTAAAGTTATCCAAATTGGTTTTCCCATCTCTACCACTAGCTTTTGTAAGGACGTGATTGTGGATAAGTATGGAACCAAAATACTTCCATTTACTTCTGGAAGGGTGTGGAATCACCATGTTTGGAGACCCTTTTAAAAACATGGGACTCAATTCTACTTACATTTCTTAGGGTTGTGAATGGGGGGTGTGAAATATATTTTTATTCAATAGGAACAACTGGGTGCTGAGTACTCTGAAAATTCTGCCCATTGCATGAGATGCCTGAATAGGAGCCGAGCTGTTTTGAAAATATGGGCACTTATTCACTACTTGTATTTTATCTCATGTTTTTCTTCTGGGGGAGGTTCTATACATAGCGATATTACTGACATGAGAAGATGATGGCTCTTCTCAACTGGTTCATTTATTCATGAGGGAAGAACCACAGTGCTTTTGGTATTATTCCCAGAAGAAGATGGTATTATTCCTTTAGAAGATGGCACATGTGAAAATGACCTTACCTCACAGTGTCAGCATATCAGCGCTTGGCACTCTACTGTCTCTCAGAGATGATACTTGAACAACATCAAATACTGACAGATGCCCCCAAAAAGGACAGGGTAAGTGAACGGTGCACACCCAGCTCTAACTGTGAGGCTTAACTGTCACATCACATCACATTACATTACATACTGTAACAATTTAACTTAACGTTTTGGAAGTAAGAACAAAAAAATTAATACCATTCCCTTAGTGAAACTATTTTTTTAAGAGATTGTTGATTCAGCTGAGCGATGATTCAGCCACTGACAAATTAGCCCTGTCAGCTCCTGTATATAAAAAGATGCTTTGCTGAAATGTATCATTTACAAATACCAATATGCTATACACACTAATAGGGGTTTTCTAAATAAAAATACATATATGTCTTTTTATCATTTTGAAATTACGCATGTCCAATACAGTGCATTTCATGGAGGTAACGGGCTGTATAGTGAATACTTGATAGAGAATGGAAAATAGCTATTATACATGAGAGTTGGCTGATACTACTCATTTAATTTAGCTTATATGAGTTGACTATATCCTCCAAAAAGGAAAACAATTATAAACTAAACTTAACTTTAGGGAGGGAAAGGGTGGTCAGGTCACTGACAATTCAAGAGACCGGGGTTCAATTCCTTGCTCTACAACAGACTTCCTGTGTGACCTTAGACTAGTCTGTGTTTCAGTTCCCATCTCTAAGAGGGATACTAGCACCAAAGATGAAAGTAAGCCGGTACGGTCCGGTACGGCGTACCGGCAAGAGCCAGTAAGCCGTGCTGGACTGCACTGGATTCTGCAGCCGGGATTAAAAGGGCTCTCGGATCCCAGCGGGGAGCTCCGAGCCCTTTAAATCCCGCCCGCAGCTCCGGCGGCCGGACTGGGGCCAGGATTTAAAGGGCTCGGGGCTCCCCGCAGCCGCCCTGAGCCCTTTAAATCCCAGCTGGAGCTGTGGTGGGAATTTAAAGGGCCCGGAACTCCGCAGCAGCCGGAGCCCCGAGCCCTTTAATTTGCCCGTGAGCCCCGGGGGCTCCTAGCCACCTCTGCAGCTGGGAGCCCTGGGTTGATTTAAAGGCCCTGGGGCTCCCAGCCACAGCCGGTGCCCCAGGGCCTTTAAATCCTGAGAGGCCCCACCTCTTCCGGTTGAGGTCAGGCCTTTTCTGGATGAGGCCGCGCCCCCCTCAGGATTCCAGTAGTACCAGTAAGTCCTGTAAGTTACTTTCGCCCCTGACTAGCACTTCCCTACCTCACAGGATGTTGTGAGGATAAATGCAGAGTGTGAGAGGCTCAGCCAGTAGTATTGTGGGGGAGGGGAATATAATTAGCTAAGATAGATAGAAGGAAAGAAAAAAATATATTAGGTGAGACTGGTCTCACAGCATTACTTTAATGACCTGATAATCAAAGTCAGGGAACAATTTTCAAACGCTCACACCCATTTTCAACTTTGAAAATTGTCCCCTTGAGACTTATGATACTGAATAGTTAATAATTATGTCATGCAAAGCTATGAGAAAATCTACATTCATTGACATTCCTGCTCATGACTTTCAGAAAAGTATCAACTGCCAAAAATGACAGGAATCAGTGGACTTTTCACACAAGTATCTCAGACTTGATGGCCACCTACCAAAAATCCTCAATAACCTGGACTCTTATATCTAACTTTCCAAGGCACTTGAGGTACCAAGAAGCTTCCTATGGAACTCTAAATGAAGATGTCCATCCCTTGAAGTTTTGACAAGCTTTCCCAGGAGCTGATTCTTATTTTTGTCATGTACCTTTGCCATACTCAGCTTGTCTGAGAGGGTGGAGCTCTGCTCCTGTAGAACATCTAAGGTCAGCACTTAAAACAGTTACAATTAAGTCAATATTTCGAGCACCTGCTCACCTGTCAGTACACCAAGTGCCCAGAAAGTATGTACATCAACACTTAGAGCACCTGTGTGGGATTCATCTCAGTGACTCTAATGCCTTAGGCAGTCTGCAGTAGCCCCACTCCTTAAGACTTTACTGTGTGTGGCAATGTATATTGTTCAGTGTATTGAGACGCTCTAGCTCAACTAACAGTCTGGTGTATTTTGTGAAATACATCATCAGCATTCTCAACATCGTCAGCGCCCTCCAACAGTCGTTAGGAAGTTCACTGGATTCTGATGTGCCATTCTGAGGTTCCCAACTTGAAACTGAATAACTTTTATAATAGGCCCTTCAGTGTCTCTCGCATTTGGTCCATTCTTGCTCCCTAAGGCCCAACCCCCAATCAGAATGTAGCTTTGGCTAAGCACAGTCCTAATTGGACACTAGTGATTTTCTGTAACTTCAGAACTTAATTTTCCTTTGAAATTATAAAAATAGTACCTAGCCGGAATTTTGGCCTTTTTTTTTATTACCATGGGCAAGACTACATAATTCAGCTTCTCGTTTTAGTGAATACCAAGATTTATATCCAGGGCCGGCTCTAGGATTTTTGCCGCCCAAAGCAAACACAATTTTGGCTGCCCCCCCCTTCTTTAATTACCCCACCCCCGGCCCCACCTCAACTCCACCCCTTCCCCAAATCCCCAGCCCTGCCTCCTCCCCCCAGGCTCTCAAGCCTAGGAGGGAGGGAGGGAGGGGGAGAAGCGGCGCCCGCACCGCGGCCACTCGGAGTCTCCCCCTCCCAGGTTTGAGAGCCTGGGAGGGAGGGAGGGATGGAGGGGGAGACTCCGAGTGGCCGCGGCGCGGGCGCCGCTTCTCCCCCTCCCTCCCAGGTTCTCAAGTCTGGGAGGGAGGGGGAGCAGCGGCGCGCGAATCAGCTGGGAGGGAGGGGGATATCCCGAGCGGCCGTTTCGCGCGCCGCTGCTCCCCCTCCCTTCCAGGCTCCCAAGCGCGAAACAGCCGCTCGGGATCTCCCCCTCCCTCCCAGGTTTGAGAGCCTGGGAGGGAGGGGGAGACTCCAAGTGGCCGCGGCGCGGGCGCTGCTTCTCCCCCACCCTCCCAGGCTCCCAAGCCTGGAAGGGAGGGGGAGCAGCGGCGCGCGAAACGGCCGCTCGGGATCTCCCCCTCCCTCCCAGCTGATTCGCGCGCCGCCGCTCCCCCTCCCTCCCAGGTTTGAGAGCCTGGGAGGGAGGGCGAGTAGCGGCGCGCGAATCAGCTGTTTCGTGCGCCGCGGCAGCAGCAGCGGAGGTGAGCTAGGGCGGCCGGGGCACATTTTTAGGGGCGGCATTCTGGCGCCGGCCATGCCGCCCCTAAAAATGTGCCTCCCCAAGCACCAGCTTGTTTTGCTGGTGCCTAGAGCCGGCCCTGTTTATATCACATGCTTGAGCTAACTCCTGACCTTGGTTTCACCTTGGTTTAAAAATCGTCATACTCCTCTCAGCTGGTTGATATATACTTAACTAATTATCTATTTTAGTTGATGGTTGCTAAAGCAGCTGAGTAAATAGTCTTTGTCTAGTATTACCCTCCTCAAAGGGCAATACGGAAAACAATGTCAGCTCACAAGACTGCATATGCAAATAAACATGTGTATGAGAGGCTGCAGCTGAATTAGTTGACAACTACTACGTTTTTAATTGGTTTAGTGTACCCCGGTAAAAAATACTATTTGAACTTGTTACTGAAAACTAGATTTAAAAAAATACAATCACTAAACATGTATAAAGTACAAACATAGGCATATAAAAAAAACCTTCATAGGTCAGGAATTATGCAAATGAAAAGGGTGGCAGGCAGATTGTACAAACAGAACTGTTAGTGGAGGGGAGTACAGTGTAGGTGCAACTATGGTAATCTTATTAGGCCTCAATATAATGAGCTCTGAGTTTGGCCAGTGTGAATAAAAAATTAAACAATTAAGACACTTGTGTCAATATAAGCAGCCTGATTAATTGTTTAATGGGGTAGTTGGAATTCTGTGAGGGAAATAAAGTGGATTACAAGGATCGAACAGAAGGAAGCACTCCTACAAGTTAAGTTGTAGTTTGGGCTCCAGTAAGTCAGTTGCGAGCTGGGTGACTGGAGCAAGTTCTAATACATTCAATTTTTATTTTCATTATTTTAATTTTTAAAAAGGAAATATTGTACAACACCGGGTCCCTAGGGGCGGGGCAGCTGACGGGGGAGCGCAAAAGGGACAGCGACGTTAAAGCACTGCCGCTTTATCATCGCTGCCCCTTTTGCCTGCCCTAGGTTGCCAACGGGAGAGGGGCAAAAGGAGCAGCTACCCTGGGGCCAGCAATTTAAAAGGGCCAGGGGTTCTGGCCACTGCTGCGGTAGTGGCAGCAGTGGCCGAAGCTCCGGGCCCTTTAAATCGCCATTGGAGCCCCGGGCGGCGTGGGCCAGGCAGCATGGAAGGGCTGGACCCCCCCTAGCCCCACCCCTTTTGGGGGCGGAGCCGGAGCCAGAGCCGGTACTGGTAAGTTTTCAATTTTACTTTCACCCCTAGCTCTGGGGTCTGCTAGGCTCCCTGCTCTACGGCAGCAGGCCTGGGAGTCCTGGGTGAAGCCTAGGAGCCCCCAGTGCCTTGACTAGAACAGGGAACCTAGCAGCTCTAAGAGCCCTGGCTGGTAGGATCCCTGCCATGGAGCAGCTAAGTGAAACTGACATTCTTGTCAGTTTCATGGCTACTATTCAGTGATTTTGTTTCAGGAACACTCAAAAGTTTGAGGGGATCTCTGGTTCACTGGGAAATTTTGGTAAGTTTGTTTTGTTCCAAATTGGAACAAAAAAAAAATCATTAATACCAAAATCCCCAGCAAACCAAAATTCCTGAGTATCATCCAACTTTATTCCTGTCTCATGTTAGCTGAGCGAACTTGAATCAGGTACTTTTGTTCAGTAAGTTCCACCATAAAATATACAGTGAATGACACTTACTATTATTTTACATGATGAGACTGTATCCATCTTATCAAATACCTGCAAGCAATTTTACCCACCATGGGCTTGAACCAAAGCTCATTAAATGTAATAGAAAGACTCCTACTGAATTCGATCAGCTTTGGATCAGGTCCTATCTCTTTATTGCATTATTCTTTGTCTCATGACAAAATGAGATTCCCACACCCTTATCATTATACACTGAGAAGTAAAATGCATGTTGATAGGTACTGATGGCCTTGCAAAGATTCTTATAATAAAGCCACATTAAATGTGCATAAGAACTTCCTAACAGAAGGAGAAAATTGGAAAAACATTGATGTTAGGAGAAAAGGACAATGGGAAAATATTCACTTTTCCAAGGCATCCTACTGAGTTAATTCCTCAACACATGCTAGGCTTTTGCTTTGAGATTCATTTTATTGACCTAAAGATTAAACGACTGGGATGACTCAAGTATAATTGACAGGAAAGAGAGAAAATCGTGAGGTATTGTCATATATGCCCTCAGTTGTTCTCTTGCCAAAAAAGACACATTATGTAAATATATGCAGAACTTCCGTCATTAAATATTATGGAAAAATTGTGCTGTTAAAGCCAGCAAGCGTTACAGATGCTTGTTTTAGAAAAAAGTCTACCAGTTCATTACCCCCTTCTGCAAAAACAAAAAAACCAACCACCCATTACACAAAAGCTTTCAGATATTTGAAAATGTTTTTATTCCTTTCTTTGCATGTTACATAGTATAGTGTGAGATATACACTAAACTGCCACGAGCAAGAGGAAGGGAACAATATTAACACACTGAAATATCTTTTTCTTATTTCTGAGCTTTCTTTTTAAATCAAATTGGTTCAGGGACGGGGGGAACACAGACGGGGGAGGAGGGAAGGCAAACAAATCTACATTAAATAAGCAACAGAGGATAATCAGAAGATCAACCACTTATTGCAGCCTATATGAAGTACCAGGTAAACATGTGCCTTTTGAACAAAGTGATAATAGAAAGCCAACAGTTGGATATCCAATTATCTACAGACCTGGCTCTCCTCCGAGAATATAAAAGGTATTATGGGTTGACTGTGGCAAATGCTATTGTAATGAAAAAGAATCAGTCTGTGCACTGACAAATATTGTCTGTACATAAGATCAGCTGTCATCAGGAACAGACAATTTCTTCTAATACATGACAAATGACAAATGCTATTCATAGTGCAGGTTTCATGCAGATAGCCACAATGTAAGTCCTTGCCAATACTGCCCCAGGGAATGAGAGATATTGTCCATGCTACTATACAGTCTTGAAGGGATCTCAAGGAAAAATTGCAAGTACAACAATAGCATAGTAGTTAAGTAAAACTCTCCTTCTTTATGTTTAGATGAAACAGTCAAAATCCATGTATTTGGAATCAAAGCTTAAACATGAACTGCAATTCTAGAAATGAAAAGACTTTCATATATACCTACAATACTGCACTTTAAAAATAAGATATTAATTTTCCTAAGCAGACTCATAAAATGCCTCAAATCGGTTTAACAATCCGCAGGGTTGCAAAGATGGTTTTGATGGGCTGGCCATTTTGTATCTTCATTTTGGTGTTGTGATAGGTTTTAACAGATGCATCCTGGGGAGTCAAATTAGAAACCCGAATAAAACTCCTGTCATGTCAATTACTACTCAGTAGCAAAGTGATTTGAAATACTATTTGTAACATGAAAAAGACCAGTCAGCAACAAACACCCTTCTCTTCCATAAGAGTTATAAATATATGTATGTGTTCAGTATTGAAACTCAGCCACTTAAGGAGAGAACAGCTTATTAGTGAGAGGTAATCAATATATGAATTAATGTTATACAACAATGGTAGACAGCAATTGTGGCCCTCTGTGTGAAACTCTCCTTCTGTAGCCAAACATTCATTAGTATTTGGTTAGAAAAAACAGCCCACAGTATACAAAGGCAGCCAAAGAAATATTTTGGGAGAGATTCAAAACCCAGGACTATCCATATGCCATATATAAATAACTATATTTAAATAACTGTAGTATTCAAGATAGGGACAAATGCCACTCATGGGGATTATTAAATCGAAACAATACAAATTACAACTTCAATTGGAATTATGAAAAATAAAAAAAAAAGACTTGTCAAATTTCTACAGACTGTTACAACCATTCCCCTTGGGATTGGCAATAAATACACTGAACATTTTAGAATAAAGTAACTGCTTTATTGCCCTTGGGTTTGGGTGCTGAGCTCAGCAACATCTAAATAGCTTTAAAAATCTGGGCCTAAAGTTCAAAGTTGGATACCCAGCAAGAAAATCTAGACATGCTTATTGAGGAGAAACAAATAAAGAAGAGTGGCTAAACATTAAGTTCAGTTTTGGTGCATATTTCCTCAAAGATGGTAACAACATTGTCAATGGTTTCTTAGGGAGGGAAGAGGCAGAAAATGTGGGTTTTTTTCAAACTGAATTAACTGGACAAAACTGTAAACCAGAAGTTTCTTATTTAGCTAGTGACTTGCAGGTAGGATTATCAAAGAGCAACTCAACAACCAAATCACAAAGTTTTCTGGCCTGGGTCTTGCCTAAAGACAATGCAACAGGGCTGTGATACTGAGGCAGAGGCTCTGTGGGGTGTGTCTGAAGCAGGTAGGCTCACCTAAATCTTGAAAGAGGTGATGAGCTTTAGGCAAGACCCAGGCAAGGACACCTTTTGTGGTCTTAACCCATTTCTTATGCCTTATCTGTACTTTCGGTGAAAGGACAATATGTTTGTTTGGAAGGAGCTATTTTGAATCACTTTAATTTGCCACTGATCACAGGCTTCCAGAGAGAAGTATGTTACAGGTAACAATTTCAGTTGGGTCTGTCGTGTTAACGTGGCTAGAAACAGGAAGGATGTCACTCCAGGATCAAGTCTAAGAGTGGTAGAACTGTGGGGTTCCACCCAGAAAGAGGTGAGGACAATGAAATCTGTCCTCTCAGGGGGTTCACTCATGAAGGACTGCAAGGTGTAAGGCTCCGATCACCCTATAAACATGGCCATACAGTGGGAATAGGGGATCTTATGTCCTGGTGATCCAGTTTAAAGTAGGGTGAACTACAGAGTTCCAGTTTAGGAGAATAATAGAATCATAGAAGATTAGGATTGGAAGAGACCTCAGGAGGTCATCTAGTCCAACCCCCCTGCTCAAAGCAGGACCAGCCCCAACTAAATCATCCCAGTCAGGGCTTTGTCAAGCCGGGCCTTAAAAAAACTCTAAGGATGGAGATTCCACCACCTCCCTAGGTAACCCATTCCAGTGCTTCGCCACCCTCCTAGAGAAATAGTTTTTCCTAATATCCAACCTAGACCTCCCTCACTGCAATTTGAGACTATTGCTCCTTGTTCTGTCATCTGCCACCCCTGAGAACAAACTAGCTCCATGCTCTTTTGAACCCCCTCTTCAGGTAGTTGAAGGCTACTATCAAATCCCTCCACATTCTTCTCTTCTGCAGACTAAACAAGCCCAGTTCCCTCTGCCTCTTCTCATAAGTCATGTGCCCCAGCCCCCTAATCATTTATGCTGCTCTCCGCTGGACTCTCTCCAATTTGTCCACATCCTTTCTGTAATGGGGGGCCCAAAACTGGACACAATACTCCAGATATGGCCTCACCCAGTGCTGAATAGAGGGGAATAATCACTTCCCTCCATCTGCTGGCAATGCTCCTACTAATGCAGCCCAATATGCTGTTGGCCTTCTCGGCAACAAGGGCACACTGTTGACTAATATATAGCTTCTCATCTATGTCGTTTTCTGCAGAACTGCCGCTTAGCCAGTCAGTCCCCAGCCTGTAGCAGTGCATGGGATTCTTCCATCCTAAGTGCAGGACTCTGCACTTGTCTTTGTTGAACCTCATCAGATTTCTTTTTGTCCAATCCTCCAATTTGTCTAGGTCCCTCTGGACCCTATCCCTAACCTCCAGCGTATCTGCCTCTCCCCCAGCTTAGTGTCATCCATGAACTTGCTGAGGGTGCAATCCATCCCATCATCCAGATCATTAATGAAGACGTTGAACAAAACTAGCTCCAGGACTGACCCCTGGGGCACTCTGCTTGATACTGGCTGCCAACTAGACATTGAGCCATTGATCAATACCCGTTGAGCCCGACGATTTAGCTAGTATTCTATCCACCTTATAGTCCATTCATCCAATCAATACTTCTTTAACTTGCTGGCAAGAATACTGTGGGAGACCATATCAAAAGCTTTGCTAAAGTCAAGGTTTATCAGGTCCACTGCTTTCACCATATCCACAGAGCCAGTTATTTCATCATAGAAGGCAATCAGTTTGGTCAGGCATGACTTGCCCTGGGGGAATCCATGTTGACTGTTCCTGATCACCTTCCTCTCCTCCAAGTGCTTCAAAATGGATTCCCTGAGGACCTGCTCCATGATTTTTCTGGGGACGGAGGTGAGGCTGATCGGTCTGTAGTTCCCCGGATTTTCCTTCTTCCCTTTTTTAAAGATGGGCACTATATTTGCCTTTTCCCAATCATCTGGGACTTCCCCCAATCACCATGAATTTTCAAAAATAATGGCCAATGGCTCTGCAGTCACATCAGCCAACTACCTCAGCACTCTCGGATTCATTGCATCCGGCCCCATGGACTTGTGCATGTCCAGCTTTTCTAAATAGTCCTTAACCTGTTCTTTCACCACTGAGGGCTGCTCACCTCATCCCCATACTGTGTTGTCCAATGCAGGAGTCTGTGAAGACCGAGGCAAAAAAAGCATTGAGTATTTCAGCTTTTTCCACATTATCTGTCACTAGGTTGCCTCCCCCATTCAATAAGGGTCCCACACTTTCCCTAACCTTCTTTTTGTTGCTAACATACCTGTTGGAACCCTACTTGTTACCCTTCACGTCCCTTGCTAGCTGCAACTCCAATTGTGCCTTGGCCTTCCTGATTACATCCTTGCATGCTCGAGCAATAATTTTATACTCCTCCCTAGTCATCTGTCCAAGTTTCCACTTCTTGCAAGCTTCCTTTTTGTGTTTAAGCTCATCGAAGATTTCTCTGTTAAGCCAAGCTGGTGGCCTGCCATATTTGCTATTCTTTCTGCACACAGGGATGGTTTGTTCCTGCGCCCTCACTAAGGCTTCTTTAAAATACAGCCAGCTCTCCGGGACTCCTTTCTCCTTCATATTAGCCTCCCAGGGGATCCTGACTATCAGTTCCCAGAAGGAGTCAAAGTCTGCTTTTCTGAACTCCAGGGTCCGTATTCTGCTGCTCTGCTTTCTTCCTTTTGTCAGGATCCTGAACTCGACCATCTCATGGTCACTGCTGCCGAGGTTGCCACCCACTTCTACTTCCCCTACCAATTCTTCCCTGTTTGTGAGCAGGGCCCCTAGCTGATTCCTCCAGCACTTGCACCAGGAAGTTGTCCCCAATACTCTCCAAAAACTTCCTGGATTGTCTGTGCACTGCTGTATTACTCTCCCAGCAGATGTCAGGGTGATTGAAGTCCCCCATGAGAACAGAGAAGGGTGGGTAAAGGTCTGTCACTTGAAAACACTGCCTATGGGGAAAAGTGGGTGTGACAGGGTATGACTCACCATGCTAGTGCCTCCTGCTGGTCATCTTGCATATCATCTCCACAGGTTGGTACACTGACTCTCAGTGGTGTCTCGCCTGCCATCACTTCTACTCCTGTACCTGTGTCGCTCTAAGGACCGCAGTGTCCTCGTCAGGACACAGCCCTCTGGCTGTGCCACACTCTGTGCTCCCCCCGCTTCCACAGGAATGTACCACAGTCCAGCAGTCCAGCCACTTCCTCAATGGCAAGTGGGGGTGAGGAGGGGACCCGGGCCCCACTCACTCCAGATCCCAGCCCAGGGACCCTGTAGATGGCAACCATGCTCTGTGTCTCCTCCAACCTATCAGTCTACTTCCCTGGGCTGCTTCCCTGTAGCTCCAGCAACTTCCCCATCCTTATCTCAGGGCCTTAGCATGCCAGTCTTGTCAGTCAGCCAGGAGCTTGCTCTCACTCCCCTGATCCTGCCCAGCTCTTCTCTGTCCAACGATCTAGTTTCCCTCCTCCTGCAAGGCATCCAGTCCTCCCTCCTTGAGCTCCAGGGAGCAACTGAACTTGCTCTTCCCTGCAGCTCTTCTCATATGGGCCTGCCCGGCCCTGATTGGCTGCTCCTCGCAGCCCCTCTCCCATTGGCTGCTTTCTGTGCAGCCTCCCTAGGGCTTCATTAACTTCTTACCAGCCAGTGTAGGCTGCATGCCCCATCACAGTGGGGGAGAGAACTCTGGTGCAGCTCAATTCTGAGCCATCACACCCGTATTTATCTAGGCATGTCTAATGCACCAATCATTGTGAAATCTAAGTGAAAAGTAAATAATAAAGAATCACATAACAAAAGATCATGCCGGATGATAATGTGTTCTACTCTTTAATAGTTGCCGTTGCTTAGATTTAAAAAAAAAATCCTCCTCTTACTTTATTCTTCTTTAACTTCAAACTAGTCCTACTTTTATGGGGGGGAAAGTGTATGCACATTTTTTTTCATTTAGCCATGAAGATCACTGGATTTGGGATCATTCTAATTTCCTCTGCTATAATGGTCCACAGCTGAAACCCTGAGAATTCTTTTCTGCCAGTTTCCCCCTGACCTCTGTCAACTCTAGTTTCTCCTCCGAGTTCAGATTCATTAGGAAATCACAGGTGAAGAGGCAGTTTCTAAAGTAGTAAAGTCCTTGGACATGTAATGTTTTAAATATCAGTACTAGTACTTTGAATTTGTCCAGTATTAAATACAGCATTTGCCCTAGTACTCCTCATCACAGGAGAAAAGCTGGAAGATTGAGACTTGTGGGACTTTGTACAAGACCAACCCCAATGGAGGGGCTGAAGACAGACACCAGTGACCACTTCCACCAAACCTCAAGAGATAAGCGTGCAAGAGAAGGAATATGTAGCTACTGCCCTTCATCCCACATGTGCAGGGCTTGGAAGTGAATGGAATTGCAAGAGGAATTTACATAGAGTACAAGCTCTCAAGGTGGAATATAACCCAGACAGCAGGGTCAATCAACATTCTTAGGTAAATTCTTTCATGACAAGATGGGAAAACCTTGTGGAATTACAGGTTTTACAAAATTCTCAAATTATGTTTTTGAGAAGTATAAAATTAGTAGAAAACTAGAGATTACAAACTTCCTCCCTAGTAATTTAAACCCATAGCTGGTTGGTTACCTGGTTTTATCATGAGTGATTAAATGAGGGGAAGAACAGTATTTTTTTCTAACTAACTCTTCTCTTCCTCTCCCTCCAACCCTGCCAAAGCATATGCTCTATACGGTCATATAGCCCCCATAACCAGACTGGAGCATTGGTTCAATACCAACTTATTAGGAAAACTCCCATCTACTGAATCTCTAATACTGCTTTCTGCAGCACCTGTGTTTTTCTTGGAAGTTTTTCCATGATCAGACTCAACATGGCTTAGTTTATAAAAGCTGACACATTCATAGCCCAAGGTTGCAAGGCAATGAATATTTGTAAACCTTTTTGCCACACATACTTAAAAGTGTTTCACAGCATGGCTTCACATTAGAGATGTCCCCACCTGTGGGGATTGCTCAGACAACACAGCTTATTTGCAGAGTCTGGTCAGTTCCCAAGTTCATTATGTTTACCAACCTGCAAAACATAGACTGCCTGGAGTGGCGTCACAGCTGATTAATCAGGGCTGCAAAAAATTTTCCATTAGTACTAGTGTCCCCAGTGGAGATAACATTTCAGTTATGAAGTCACATCACAATTAGTTCCCAGGTACCACAGTCATTTGTGGGGGAGCTCCCTTGAATATAGGTCAGCATTAGGTTGCACAATGCTATCACATCATCATCATTTACAAAGGTAGTTGGAATTTTAAAAACAACACAGTGAGAGATTTTCCTTATTTATGTTACAACTTAGGGAACCATAACCATTGCACCAAAATAACAGGCTGGGAGCCCGTGAGAACAGAGTTGTGTGAAAACTGTTGTAAAAGAAATAAAAACTAGATCTGGGTAAAATATGTATAAAGGAAAAGAAAATGTCTTGGTCCTCCCTCCCCACCAATTAAAATTTTACCTGGTTTTGAGTTAATGAAACTTCTGTGAACTTACTGAAATCTTATATTATTTCACACAAAATGTTTTTCACACTCTGAATTAAATGTCATTTTTATGTGAAAAATCCATATTTTTAAAAATTTTGAATAAGTTGTCAGACAGAGGAGAGGGAGCTCTCCAAGATGGAGGGGGTTAAGTACAGGTCTGCAAATCAGGGGGCTGTATGTTCTGTCTCCACCTTTTCCATTGAGCTCCACCTACACTAGCTAAGCCCAAGTTAAACTCAACCACATTTCCTAGTTAAGACAAAGCCACGGTTTCCGGTATTGGCACTTTACAATCTCTGAGCCCGATCCTGCAGACTCTTGCTCATATGTATTAAGATGTGCATTGAGAAGGTAAATATTGTCTTTCCCTTTTTATGGATGGCAAACTGAGACTTCGGATTGGTCTACTCTACCAAGTTAGGTTGACCTAACTATATCACTCAGGACTATGAAAAATGTTATACCTTGAGCAATGTATTTAAGTCAACCTAAGCGCTGGCGGAGACACTGCTAGGTCGAAGGATGAACTCTACTGACACAGCTACCTTCTCTCAAAGAGGTGGTTTACTACAGCAATGGAAGAACCCCTTCCATCGGTGTAGTAAGTGCCATTGTAGTGCTTCTAATGTATATACCTAAGGACCAAGGCAGTGGCAGTGCCAAGATTAGAACCCAGGGGTGAAATCTTGGCCCAACTAAAGTGAATGGAGTTTTTCCATTGATTTTAATACAGCCAATATAGCAGCCCAACATATCACTCCCATTCCTAGTCCAAAACCATTAAACCACTCTTCTCCTTGTAAGGGACCAGAAGCCAGGTCTGCAGAGCCCAGCACAGCTGATATTCCCACAGTGCCACCAGGAGGCCATGCAAAGGCACAGCCAGGGACCACTATGGAGAGTAGGTGCCTCAGGAAGTGCCATCCAAGAGACCCAGAGTGACTAGGGTTGCCAATTTGAGTTGGATGTATTCCTGGAGGTTTCATCACATGACATAGTCTTTAATTAAAGATTCAATTAAATTACATTTAATTAAAGACAATCCTGGAGGGTTGGCAACCCTAAGAGTGACAGTACCCTGCAGCCCTCTGATTGACCAAGCCGCCTGTTTAGCCCCAAGGGTTGCCCAGGAAATTGTCTGGGCAATCACACAGACTTTGGTCTGCATCAGGGCCAGACACTGCTTGATATCCTGATCTCCAGCCTGACTCTGGCCCTGATTCCTGCCTCTCTATTCTAACCTGGTACTGCCTCTGAATCAAGCCTGACAATTACGCTGACTCTTGCCTCCTGATTCCAGCCTGGTACTACCTCTGGTCTCTAACACTGGCCTGACTTTTGCTTACAGAACCTGGCTCTTGCAATTCCTCCACCACCAGCCTGGTGACTACTGTCCCTGATGGGCAGACTTCTGCCCAGCTGTGACTGCCAAGCCAGTCTGCCTAAGCCCCCGTCCATTATACCCTGCAAGTCATACTACCTCTCAAGCTCTATCCCTATTTTCTGTATCTGACAGACAAGATGATGTTGAACTACTAAATATTTGTAAATTATTACCAATTACTGGAACTGATATCGGGTTGGAAGTGAACATATCGAAGACTAAGTGGATGCAGATGAGCATTATGCAGAAGGAATCATCACTGTAATCAGGAAAGAAATTGAGGAGGTCGACAAATATATTTACCTGGGTCAGCAGCTGAGCAGAGACAACTCATTCAAAGGGGAATGCAATAGGAGGCGAAAGGTGGAGTGGGCAAGTTTCAACAAAATAAAGACATTGCTAATGGATGATGAACTGCCTTTGAAGAAAAGGAAAGAACTGTTTCACCCCACTGTTCTGCCAGCAATGAGATATGGAGCAGAAAGCTGGTCAACGACGAAAGCGGAGGAAGAAAAATTCACTATCACCCAGAGAGCAATGGGAAGGCGAATGTGTGAGATATCGCTTCGTGAACACATACCGAATTAGGCGAGCACAAGGCGTACAGAGGTGACCAATGTAGTGCAGGCAATGTACGTCATGAAGCAAAGATGGGCGGGTCATGTAGTCTGCAGGCAAGACAATAGGTGGACAACCCGTCTCAGTGACTGGCTCCCAGAGACCACAGGTGACCACTGGGCAGACCAAAAAAGCGCTGGGCTGATCCCATGACAAAACTCTTTGGCCAGAAATGGAAAGAACATGCTGGCAAGAAAATAGAATGGTGTGGCGTTGACTTGCATTCGTGGAGGGACAGACAAGGACAAACCGGACAAAGGATTCATAAAAAGAAGAAATTTTTGAACTTTCTTTCAAAAAATAGTTTTCCATTTTTTCAGGGATTCACCCTCCTACCCCCAGTTTTTAACCAGCTCTAATTACAAATCACTGCCATCTTGCTTTGCGTAGGCTAGTATACATTTTCAGTTAAAATGGACTTTTGAGTACTTTTATGCTACATTGCAAATAACTTTAAGTCCCTTAAATTTTGCAAATAAATACATGCAATTTTTGGTGTTTGTGAAATCATAGAAAACAAATGTTCACAGCAGCTCTAAATAAAACTAGACATTTTTTCCTGTCCTTTTTTTGTAAATGGTACTAAGCCAGTCACTTTTTATTTGTGAAACGCCATTGCTCATTTTGGGATCACTGGTAACACCTGTTGCACATCACAGCAACAGTGGAAGAGGATGGTCAAATGGAATCTCCATTTGTTGTGACAGATTTTTCAAACTGATCTCACCCATATTATCATCCCTGCCCACAATTTTTACAAGCAGGTCAAATGAAGAAGGAAATCATCTAAATAGTCAGGCTAAAACCTCTGAGAAATGCCCAAAGAAGCTCATACTGTTACTCATATTTTCCCGTTTATTTTTGTGTGTTCAATTTGAGACACTTTAAAAGGGTCCAATTTTGAGAAGTTGGGTGCTTAATGCTTTCTGAAAACCAATGTTTTTTGAAAAGACCCCTTTTAAATGTCTTCAGTTTAGAACCCAAAAACTGAGAACCCCAAATTACTAGTCACTTGTGAAAATCTTGGCCTTAGACTTTTTTCCAGTTTTACATTTAAAAAAATTAGAAGGCACTTTAGTTTATTTTTATTGGGGGCAAGGAGGAGATGCTGGGTGTAAAGGCATGTGTAATAGGTGTGTTTTAGGCTTTCTTGTTTTGATTTGTTTGAAGAGCAAAAAAGTTTCAAATAAGCCATGGCAAAGGGTAAGGGGTAGAAGAAAAGTCCAGGGAAGAGATGACTCATTTGAAAATCTTACTCAAAAAAAAAAAAAAAAAAAAAAGAGTGAACTATGCAACTGAGCCGCTAAGCTACTCAAAGTTTTCTTCATAACAAAAGATCAAGACATTTCTAAGCTGGACGCCAGCAGTATTACAGAGAAAAAATATTGGCAAAAGCATGACTTTACTGGAGTATTTGTAGACTCAACAAGCAACAACACAACCCATTGGGACCCAAACTAACCAGCATACTGTATTGTAGAAGTAACAAAAGAAAACTGATAAAGCAAAATCTAGATAAAGAAATATAGACTTGACTTTGCAAGTTAAATTTAATAATGGAAACATTTTCTCTAATATTGCATATGTCACTATTGTGTCATGGCTCTTCTGCTGTTTCCATTCCCAAGCACCTCTCCTTCTTTAATGTTACTAGCCTGCCAACTGACACATCATCTGTACCTTAATTCTGCAGTTTTCAGCTAAAGTCACATTTTTTAAATGCAGCCTCTATTTCTATGTGTGCAAGTATTTTTTTTTCACCTATGCATGCCTAAGTGATGACTTTACACATGTAAATACTATTTTTATAATACCTTATCCTTATACTTGAGTTGATGTAAAGAATGATTTACAATATTTACCCTGAGATGCATATCCTCCCTCCCCCCCACCCCACTGCTGGGTGTAAGACACATTTAGCTTGGTCTGATAGGGAAAGAGGCTATGGAATTGAGTCTGAGTCTGGTCCTGCAGTGTACACTCATGCAAAGCACTGGTAGGGAGCTTTGCCTAAGTTAACAGTGAGTAAGAAGGTAAGAATACAGTACTGGCTCTCAGGGGTAGCTGCTAATTCTTTGGTTTTGTCTTTAGACTTCAATATTTTGTTCAGTGTGAGAGGATGACAAGCAAGTGACATTGGGCTCTTGTTCAATAATATTACCTGTCAGTGTGTCAATCAGCCAGAGACAATGCACTGTTCTGCAAGCGTTATTGTTACGCTGAACAGATCCTCCAATGGCACACTCTACACCCACCAACAGCAGCAGAGGTACCAAAACCAGGCACTGCCCACAACCCCCTTGGAATAGGCAGAGGGACACATTCCCCCAACCCTATGGCCCACAGGATCTTCATACTAGCTCTGGTCCCCAGCCCCAGGTCCTTAGCTGCCCAGCTGGAAGGAAGGGAGATATATTCCAGAGGACATTCCTTGGCAGCTGCTGCCTGTGGTGCTTCAGAGTGGTGGGGAATTAGAGATGGTCAAAAACTGGAGAAAAGATAACATGGCCACATACTGTAATATCATTGTTGCCTATGCACACAGGAAGGAGGAAGATATATGTATCCTTGGCAAACCCCATTCATCTCTGTGACACAGAGGCCCATTTCTGGTTCACCACTCTGTCAGCAGCTCTTGTCAGGCCTCACCTACTCACTACACCTCACACACTACTATCATGATATTTATTTAAACGGTGACATGTAATACCTCATTTGAAATCTAACACCACACTGGTCATTCGTGTCACTGTGAAATATTTGTAACAACTCTGTAAGTGAAATGATGGATACTTGCTGCTATTCTGTCCTGGAGACTGTAATCGGACAAAGGTGGCAAAACGGGTTTCTTCTACAGAAATGGGAAAGAAAATATGGTGGCAGATGCCTCGTGCAGAAAAGAGGGCTCTGACTTGCTGCCTCTGGGTCAGCCAATGGCTAATCCTCCAGCCGCTTTGTAAGGGGGGAGGTGTGATCTTAATCTCCTCTGTATTCGCACCCTACACGCTATTGAGCAATCTTTGTACGAAATATGTCTTGTGAGATATCATTTGAAAACAAATAACTCACTGATCATTAATATTCTTGTGTGATGTATCTACACAGTGGGTATGAAGAGTTATTGATGTATGCTTGACTCATTATTCAAGTGTGTTTAAACCAGGCATGCCAGGGGGAGTTGGTAGACAGGTCAGCCTTAGACAAAGGAAGGTGTATTTTCTTCTCTGATCAGTCTGGTCATCAGGCAGAGACAATGAAGGTCCATTTTTACATATCAAGTCAACAAAGCTATTAAGCAAACAAGTGGGGCAGACGCCAGCATGGCATCAACAGTCTATAGGAAATAGGGTGACCAGATGTCCCGATTTTATAGGGACAGTCCCGTTTTTTGGGTCTTTTCCTTATATAGGCTCCTATTACCTCCCACCCCCGTTCCGATTTTTCACATTTGTTGTCTGGTCACCCTAACAGGAAATAGAATCTTGGTTTGAGTTTTCAAAGAATCCATTTAAAAGGTTTACTGGTTTATAGAAACAGGGGCTAATCCTGAAGTAATAAGCAATGGAATCAATTGATTGGATACAATATTACTGTACTATAAAAGTGTACAGAGTGAGTTTTTTTCTCAAAGCTAATGACATACCGGTGATTAATATCATAATGAAATATATGTATTATGAGAAAATATGGATACTTAATGATATTATACTTTCTAGTCTGTGGCCAAACAGGGAGAAACAAGTCTCACCCACACAGGAGAGAAGGCAGCTATTTACCTGTTTCCCGTGTAAATTAAGGATGGTGGCATCAAAACAATGGAAGTCTCATTTACATACTGGGAGATGGGAAGCCCACAGGAAGGGAAGCATGAGGTCATGCTGCCTCTGGAAACAAAGTAATTGAACTGTTGAAGATATTAGGGAAGACCAAAGCCATCTTTGGTATCCATCACTAGACAGACACAAGATAACAGAGCTCTTGCAAGCTGAGAAAGATGGGTCCTTCAATCAAGGGGTGACTGAAGTCTCTGGAAACTAAATATAGGTGCAAAATCTGTTTAGGGAAAGATCTTTCACCCAGGAAGACAAAGGAAGCCAACACCTTGTACTTCTGTTGAAGGTCTTGGCTTAGGAAAAGTCAGCCATGGCTGGGAAGAAGGAAGATAGGTGAGAGAAACCAGGTTGAACAAAGCCTGTACCTTACTAGATTTTTAGACTTTTAGATGCATGTTTTCACTTTTAATGGCTTGTAACCCTTTTAACTTTATTCTTTTTTACTCGGCATCACTTAACCTATGTCCTATTGTAGTAGTCTCGGCCGAGGTTCGGCCCTCAGCGGGGCTGTGGGGTATCCCCCCACCTCGCTCTGGTCCGCCGGAAGTCCTGGCCCGGCGGCAGTCTGGGATAACGGACACACGGTTATTTTGCTGTTTTATTTAAGAAGTGTTATTCATAAACATGGAAAAACCCAAAATACATAAATGTGATTGGACCAGCTGGTGTTAACTGACATAGTTCCACTGACCTCATAGAGCTGGTCAGCTGAGGATCTGGCTCGATTAGCAACAACTTTTGTTGAATCTCAACAAAAAGTGTCAACCTAAATACTAATAAAGGGGGAGAGAGAGATGTTCCAGAAGGACAGTATTCAGCCAAAATTTAAACAAACTCCTTTCTGGGCAAAATGCCATGTACCTATATCCTTCTCACACACTTTTTCTTTTCACATGCTATTCTGTAGTCAGCTACCTGGGAGGTCTGCCTCAGAAAACCAAAGTGCTGCATCGTTATCTCTCTGTAGTTTTCATCACGCTGTTATCTGCAGGACACAAGTCCTGATTCACCAGAGCCATGGAAATGCAACTTAAAAAAAATCTAATCTCTTTTGGAAGAACAATAGCATGTCCGTACTAACCACAAGCACAGTGTCTCAGGACATATAGCCTTGTGGGCCTCAGCAGTAGTAATTTTCAAACCAGTATTCTTCAGATTTGATTCTACAATATGAACATTGTATTTTCTCTAACATGTTCCTTTACATATGTGAGAGCTCACACTATCCATTGGCAGGGAGACCATTGCTAATAACGTGGCATAGCTTTGCTTGCAAAAATGAACCACAACAAGCAGAATTTTTCTTTTGCCCATCCTCTCCATTCCTCGGATACATTATATTCATATTTGCAAAGTAAAAAAAGGACTTTCCCTGGCACAAATGGGATAACTTGCAATAGCAAAACATGATTTTCTTTCTACATTTTTGTAACACAGATGAAAAGCTAAACTTGCTTGATTTGCCAGATTTCAGCAGCTAAAGATGGGTTGGGTGAATAGTTTGCATTAGGACTATCAAGTGATTAAAAAAAATAATCATGATTAATCAAACTGTTAACGAATAATAAAATACCATTTATTTAAATATTTTGGATGTTTTCTACATTTTCATATATAGTGATTTCAATTACAACACAGAACTCAAAGTTTACAATGCTCACTTTATATTTATTTTTGATTACAAATATTTGTGCTATAAAAACAAAAGAAATAGGATTTTTCAATTCAGCTCATATAAGCACTGTAATATAATCTCCTTATCATGAAAGTTGAACTTACAAATGTAGAATTATGTACAAAAAATAACTGCATTCAAAAATAAAACAATGTAAAACTTAAGAGCCTACAAGTCCACTCAGTCCTACTTCTTGTTTAGCCAGTCGCTCAGACAAACAAGTTTGTTTGCTCGAGTTTGTTTGCACGAGATAATGATTCCCACTTCTTGTTTACAATGTCACCTGACAGTGAGAACAGGTATTCTCATGGCACTGTTGTTGCCGGCATTACAAGACATTTATGTGCCAGATGCATTAAAGCATGTGTTGAAGCATGTCCCTTCATGCTTCAGCCACCATTCCAAGGGACATAAGTCCATGCTATTGAGGGGTTCTGCTCGATAACGATTCAAAGCAGTGCAGATCGATGCATGTTCACTTTCATCATCTGAGTCAGATGCCACCAGCAGAAGGTTGATTCTGTTTTGGTGGTTCGGGTTCTGTAGTTTCCACATCAGAGTGTTGCTCTTTTAAGACTTCTGAAAGCATACTCCACACCTCATCCCTCTCAGATTTTGGAAGACTCTTTAGTTTCTTAAACCTTGGGTCGAGTGCTATAGCTATCTTTAGAAATCTCACATTGCTACCTTCTTTGCTTTTTGTCAAATCTGCAGTCAAAGTGTTCTTAAAACGAACAACATGTATTGGGTCATCATCCGAGATTGCTATAACATGAAATATATGGCAGAATGTGGGTAAAAAAGAGCAGGAGACATACTGTTCTCCCCCAAGGAGTTCAGTCACAAATTTAATTAATGCATTATTTTTTTAATGACCGTCATCAGCATGGAAGCATGTTCTCTGGAATGGTGGCCGAAGGATGAAGGAGCATATGAATGTTTAGCATATCCAGCGCGTAAATACCTTGCAATGCGGCTACAAAAGTGCCGTGTGAATGTCTGTTCTCACTTTCAGGTGACATTGTAAATAAGAAGAGGGTAACATTATCTCTTGTAAATGCAAAAAAACTTGTTTGTATTAGCGATTGGCTGAACAAGAAGTAGGACTGAGTGGACTTGTAGGCTCTAAAGTTTTACATTGTTTTGTTTTTGACAAAACGTAACAAAAAAAATCTACATTTGTAAGTTGCACTTTCACAATAAAGAGATTGCATTACGGTATTGTATGAGGTGAACTGAAAAATACTATTTCTTTTATCATTTTTACTGTGCAAATATTTGTAATAAAAATAATATAATGTGAGCACTGTACACTTTGTATTCTGTGTTGTAATTGAAATCAATATATTTGAAAATGTAGAAAAACATCCAAAAATATTTAATAAATTTCAAAAGGTATTCTATTGTTTAACAGTGCAATTAAAACTGCAATTAATCGTGATTAATTTTTTTAATCCTGATTAATTTTTTGAGTTAATTGCATGAGTTATCTTTGATTAATCGACAGCCCTAGTTTATATTTTGTTAAAAGAAGTTCCTCCTCTTTGAAATCAGCGTGAAAGCTTTTTAACTTGAAAAAATATGTGAGAATTGAAGTCTACTGGGGTTTGACTTTACTACTTTTCCAAGAACTTGGAAATTAGAGGACCATTTTCTACTTTGATTTACACTAGCATAAATCCAGAACAACAATCAACTTCATTGAAGTTGGTCTGCATTTACTATAGTTAAGTAAAGCCAGAATTTAATTTATGATCCTCCGAGAAATACAGTGTACATAACAATGTCCTAAAGAAACACCAAAAGGAAGGAGTATTGACTGGTATGCATGCTACGACTCATAAGAGAACAGAAAATCTACAATATTCCTTTAGGGAGGCTAGCAAACAGAAGCTCTGAGAAGCTGATTAAGCCCATTTAGAAAAAGCCAGCAATCAATTAATTTGAGTTATAACAGGACCATGAACTCCTCTTTGGGTCTGAAAAAGACAACAAAGAGTTTACAGTCTAGAGCCCCATGCACATGTGTTAGCTAACGTGTACTCAACACACTCATTTTCCTAGTTTAGAAAGGGCTGTAAAAAAATAACAACCCAAAACAGAAAAGTGGCAGGGAGAAAAGGGTACAACATGTAGTTCAAGCACAGGGATTCAGGTGATGACAAGTCCACGTCATGTTTGTTCTGTTTTTTTCTTTTTCTTTAGTTAGTTGATTAGTGGGCAGATGAGGGCCAGGGGGTATGACAGGAGAGGGTGAGTAAACAGGAGAATAAGAGTAGAAAGAAGTAAGAAGGGGAGGAGAGACATTGTACATAACAATGTTCTGAAGAAATGCCAAAAATAAGGAGTATTGTCTGGTATGCACGCTACGACTCATAAGAGAACAGAAAATCTACAATATTTCTTTAGGGAGAATTCACAGTTAATTCACTGTGTTTGCTGCTTTCTTATAACTTTTTAAAATGTACTTTTCTGTCTTTTTATTTAAAAATAATCATAGTTGGCCACATGCCCAGATGATAGTCACAGAGGAGACATACAGCAGTCATCAAACAGGTATATTTAAACAAATGGTTGTTGTTCTCTTGAAATGACTTCAGATAAGGAAGAAAGAAAACCCTTGCTTTGATCTGAGAATAATGGGTGTTATTTAATTACTTAAAACCAAATTTTTGTAGTGAATCTTGTAGTGAATCTTGACTGCAGTTGGAATTCTGTAAAAATGTTTGGATAGAATTGTGGGAGGAAATAGAAGGACCACTGCATCATAGAGTGGAAAAGATAAGCAATGTTACTTATAACAAGTGCTCATCCAGCATTTTGTAGGGTGGCAAAGGGGGGGCATTACGCTTTTCTCATGCAGTACCTCTGACTCTGTTAAGTATTCTATATTAATTTTTTTTCTAGGGTCATCATAAATTTAACAGCCTCCAGGGCTTCTAGTACAGTGATCCTAATCTTATCGATACTATGTCAAGCGAATCTTTCGCAGCTCTAGGCTAAAAATATGATTTTCTATACTTGGTGAAAATCCCTGTGATAACATCCCAGTCAAGTTCTTTGAAGTATAGTATAACTGCCAGATATGTCAGCGAGAGTCTCATCCAAGGATGAAAGTTCCATTTTTAAGAGAAGAAAAAGTCAATAAATAGAGATATGCTGACACAGAACTATGCAGGTTCAGGAGGTTGTTTCAAATACTTGTAATTTTATAGTTGGATTAAGAAATATCAGACTCTTGAGTTACAACAAAGGTCCCAATTCTGCAAAGAATGCTATGTGGGCAGATCCTTGTGCCCATACAGGAACCCACTGAGGACCATCAGATTCCACCTGAGTGTGGGGTCATGCATGTGCAGAGCTCATTGCAGGATGGAGGCCAACATCTGGGATAAGATGTTTGGGAGGAACATATTTGAAAAGGTGATCTGGGCATACCAAAGTCAACACAACAAACTGTTTAGCTGGTTTGATGCATCAGAAATGCATTGAAGTCAATAGGTTAGCCTGAACTGGACTCATGCACCCTAGGACTAAAATTCACCAAATTCAGCATTTTGGATAGTGTTTCACAGAGCTCTACTACAGAGATGTTTTCCATTCCAGAGCTTATCCACTGCTAAGCATGCTGAGATTTCAACTCCCCAACTTCCTGTCCCTGGTCATATAATACCAGGATGGCTGCTGCTTAGAACTCTTAGGTTAGTTCATGTTGATATCAGATTTTCAAATCTTTCTGGATGACTGGGGTCAGAGGGAAAAGAGAGCAGGGTATTTATATGGATAGCTCAGGATAACAAAACATAGATTGAAGCTTAACTTTATGGCACCAGTTTCTATTATTAAACTAAATAATTTATTTATACTCCTACAGCACTTAGAGGCCCCTAACCAGGTCCCACCTTGTGCTAAATAATCTACAAGCATATGGTAAATGACAGTCCCTCAAAGAGTTTGCAATGTAATTGTTCTTGCAATTGACTGGAAAAAGCTGAGAATCTGAATGGTACTTAGTATTTTCCATTTTCAAACAAAAACTATGTGCTCCTCAGAACTAGGGCAAGTCAAAACATTTCCATCTAAAGTTTTTTTGTAATTATTAAATATTACAAACCCCATTTTAGAGGTGGGGAAACTAAAGCCACAGAAGAAGTCACTGTCAATCCTGGGACACAAAGAGATTTCTGGCCGTCATTCCCATTCTCAGGCATACTTTAATTTTTTTGTCAGTGTGGGGTTTTTTTGTGACTGCCTTAACTCCTGAAACAAATAAAGCAATTTAACGTGTCTCTAATGTGTGAGCATGACCATGAATGCCCTTTAAACCCACTAATTCAAGTTTCTTCAACTTGCATTTTAACTTTTATTTAAAAAATTATTTGAAGCTTCCCCTCTCGCCACCCACTGATTGTAGCTGGCAGCAGATGTGGGGTTTACCCATTACCTTGATAAGAATACAGTCCCATGTGAAGGGATGCAATCTTGTCTGGGCAGGAGATATTGTGTGTATTGGGGTTGCCCTAATAACAGTAGCAGTGCTGTTTATCCAGCCATCACTCTAACTATGAAAGTAGCAGAAGGCAGTTACAACTATGAAAACTATAAAAAATAGGTACCACCTATTTATGTTACCTCATCTGCATATTATAATATAATAAAATTAAAAAAAAAGAATAGAAAAAGAGTGGATGATCCAGCTCAGGGTTTGAAGATGCAAGGAAGTGGTAAGAAAGGGCAGCAGTTGGAGAGAAGGGTAGGGACCAAGATTATATTGTAAGAATGGGGAAAGACTAGCATTCCCTTGGGTCCTTCTACCACTGGTACCAACCTAGGTACTTTCTTCTCTGTTGCCACCACTTCCTAAACTGATCTAAGCCACCCCTTCTCCTCCCCACTTCCCTCCTTCAAGTCCCCCTTTAATATATAGTGTCTCCAAAGATAGACACAAAACCTAAACCTCTCCGCAGAGTGCTAACAAAATAAGCAAGTTCTTCAGAGCAAGAACTCTGCCTCTTTGCCTTAAGCATTTGGATGCTATACAAACAATAATCTCAATAGGAAAGTAGTACAGCAAGTTGGAGTAGTGCTCTGGTCTCCACCTTCGATAGGGGAAAAGAAATCCTCTTTGTGATTGCCTCTGTTCAGCTTATGGTCAGAGAAGCCAAATACCATTCTTTTTGGATGTCTATTCTGTTTCTGGAAGAACCGAAACACAAAAATCCAGCTCATGTCACTATCACAAAAGACAGACTATAGTTAGTTTAGACAACTAACCACTTCCGTGTTTTTAATGTGTTTATTGTGTTGGCATCACCACTATTTATATTGCAGTAGAACCCAAGAGGGTTCATTCTATATCCTGGATTGGAGTCAAGGTCACGATCCTGTTGTGCAAGGTGCTGTAGAAATACAGCAAAGAGAATTCCTGGCTTGAAGAATGTAGAGTCTGGGAATATCTGAGCACTTTACCTATGCTAGAGTTGTATATACACTATATGTACGGCGTTAGACATTTATTTGGTGCAGTCTTCAGTGTTATCACAATACAGTATCATCCCTGAGATCAATATTTATGGAAGACTTCACCACATTTGCTACAGATAAAGCGCTGAAAGCCATGAAATTCTAAGTCCTAATATAACTAATCTTAAAATGCCTATCAACTATGTGACAAAAGGCACCACCAAGTGATTAAAGGACAGAGTGTCAGCTGTGATTTGAACTTTCTGGATTTTTTTAATCACAGTGCTAATGTTGTTTAAACAGTGTATTAATATCTATCTGTAAAGGCAGTGCCCTTTATTTATATAATAAAATAATAGACCTCTACGTCTTTAGTTAAGCAAAGCTGTGGGAAATTACTGGCCTGTAGGGTTAGGCTGGCAGAGCATTAGTCACAGCCTCAGTTACACATGAATGTATATGAAAGGAATAAGAAATAATCAGACAATTTAGAAGTAATAACAATCACTGTATCAGTCTGTAGACTAACCTAAAATGAGTTTTATAATTCTGTAATGAGTTCCATAGATCTTTCAATTCTTAGGAAAGATAAACTTTCAAGGAACCTATTAGGATAATAACATTATGATTTAATACAATTAGTGATAGCATGGAAAACTTCAGGCTGAGATAGCTGACTAGCCAGTAGAGTAACAGATAGCTCATCGGATGGGTTTTACAAACTTACATCACTGTGTGGTCATACTAGGCATACCTAAATGTCTTCTGCATGGGTGGAATCCTAGAGTTGCCCCAGAGCATGATATATGTGGTGCTGTCACAATTATGATTTTGGACAGTGTAAGTTTTGATTGAGCAAAACACAGTCTGATATAGATGGTAACAACATGTGGCATGTCAAAACTAACCCCCGCCCCATACATTAAGATGGTTAAAATCCTGATCGTTAGATTTATATCAGTGATTGAAATGACCTGGAGGTGGGGAGCACAGCCATGGGATATTTTCTACAAGCTCAAGAAGCCTCCCAAACGAATCATCACAAAAGAATCTTTAAAGGACTTTTGCACTACTCTGTAGTGTATAAATGTTAAGTTTATTAAAGTTTGTTTGGGGTATTCCCTATACAGAGGGCTGGAAGTTCCAGAAATACTGCAGTAACTGCCGCAATTCATCAATTCTGACTTTTTAATAGTATCCACTGTATTCATCTGTTGATGTTTCTGGTATTTACAAAGGATGTAGTGATCCATTAGTGACTCATTAACAACCTGTAAAGCCTCCAAATTGTTCATTTAACATCAAATTTTCACATAAGCCAGTTTTTAAAGTACTCAGCATGGACAAGTAAGGTCAGTTTTTCAAAAAACCTCTCTCCCCTCCCTTGTAGGTACTAAGTAACATCCAGATTTTCAAAAAAGCTCACCACAAATCTAACCATTTCTTTTGGTGCCTAAATGGCAGCTGAGCTTATTATATGCAATGTTATATTCCTATTATTTTCTCTTTGTCTTTCCTCTCTCTAATTTTCTGTACCCTTCAGTCATGCCTCATTTCTACTTAGACTGCATATTCTCTGAGACAGGGGTATCTATTTTGTCCTTGTTTAGTGCCCAGCACAATAGGGTCCCAGTTCTCACTAGGGCCTCTGAACACTACAATAATACAAATAAATAATACTAACAACAGGTCACTTGAAGTACTTTCATCTAGATAAAAGGGAACTTTTTGTATTGTTAGGCATCTAGAAATTATTTTGCAGTTGTGGCAACATTTTTATGTCTTGGTTTTATGGCCAACACCACAATTAATTAATGGAAAGCTTTCTTATACTGATCAATGCACAGATTCTGATCTCAACTTACTAGTGTAAATTTTGAGTAAATCCATTTAAGTCACAGGAGTTATTCTAGATTTACCTTGAGGTGACAAAATGGGATTTAGCTTTTCATTTACAGTGAGGATGATGGAAGCTAACATGGAAGTTAATTGGTAAAGTCACACTAGCAGACATTCCCTTGTATGTCACTGAGTTACTGTGTGACATACAGTATATCATATGCTGTTTTGACAGTATCTTGGTGCAATTTAGGAAATTAACTCAGGTCATCTTTTCAGAATAATTATAAGGTTAAACATAAAATTGTTTTCTGCTCCTCTGTCCTTAGTTAAAGAAAAATAAAAAGATAAGGGAATGCAAATTACATAGCTCAATAACTGCAATTTGATCTTTGTTTTAGAATTCCTGCTTCAGGTGTTTTAAGCTCTATGCTTATGTAAGCCTGTGACCCTAAAATGAGATCACTTTCACCCGACATAGGTCAGTGCGGTGTTAAAATCATAAATCCTCATCTAGAGCCAGTTAAGCATGTAATATGAAGGCATAAAGCAGTGTTCACATAAAAGTGCCTCCCACCTCCGTCATAGTTTTAATGACCTAGAGGTAACAGCAGATTAGTAGCAAACCACAAAATTTCACGATTTAAACTCCGTTGCCATTTTACTACTACTCAGCTGGAGATTACTGACATCCATAGGGTTGGCATTAACAAAGTGTGGCACCAGAACATTCTATTTTAATAATGACACTGTGCTATGGATTCTACACCTAAACGTAGGTCACCTCATGGAGTCATCTTGTGGAATCCAGGAAAGTTTCATGCCTGAATAGCATCTTCCTCTGCAAGTAGTTACACTGAAACTAGTACCCTGAGTAGGGTACTATTCGACATGAATAAAGCTACCAGAACCAGGCCATGTCACAGATAAAAACCCAAGTTTATCATTCAGAAATCAAGAAAGTATGAAAATAGGAAAAGTCAAGACACATTTGACAAATTCTTGGCCGAAGCAATAGGCCTTGTACTCATTTAAAAGCTGACAAATTTAGTCAACGATCCAAGTTCCACAGTCCAGAATCCTCCACTATTTTTGCACTCCTCAGTGGGATACATCGTGGTACTGTCAGCAAAGCATCTCATCTGATCAGTGTGTTGAAGATCCACCATACTTGCTTCCCTGAAAGGGAACATCTTAGACTATTATTGCACCTTAGTCAGCAGCCAGCACATCAGATAACTGGTTTCAGAAAAGAAACATGGGCATAAGAACTTTAAGCGAACGCCCAGCAAAACGACAATAAAAACTGTTAACACAGTTAGGGTTGAGAATGCTTTCCCCATTCAAAATTATTTACTGGACTGTTATCCAGCAGTTGAGAATGTACTTATTATAAATCAGGAAATTGTCAATTAAGGCTCCATCACCAACCTTGACTTTATCCCCCATCTGTCTATTAAGCTATTTCCTTTGTGCACCATGTGACAGATATTATAGACTCATGGGATAGCTTTGAGTCTATTGTATCAGCTTCATAACTGTATGTATATGTCTGGACTAGGGTTTGTATTTTAGCTCCCTCGGGGAGTTACAGGAATTACAGGAACTAAAATCACTGAGGGACAGTTAAATGCAAATCCCTAGGCAATTAAATAAGGCTGCAGAAGGCTCAGCCCCTGGGAGAAATTGCATAGACTCGCTTGAACTGGTTGAAGAAGGCTGCCAAACAAAGAACTGAGAAGTGCATAATGTGACCAGCCTGACATAGGGAACAGAAGCCACTCTCACTCGATCCAAGAACTGACATGACCAGTGATCCAAAGGGACCCAGACTCTGTGGGAAGGGTTTGAAGTTCTTTGTTCCTCTCAGGGTCTCCATACAGGAGTGACAGGGTGACTGCATGGTAAGCTAAGACTGGCATGTAAGCTGTTAATTGTTTTTAAGATATGTTCTCTGTAATGCTTTTGTTCTGAATAAATAACACTTTGTACTATGAAGGTGGACCGGGCGCTGATTAACCCTGTCATTGCCTCCGAGAGAGCAGGACTGCAGGTGCTGAACTAAAGTCAGATCTGCTGAGATAATCACAGTGAACTGGAGGGGGAATTGCTGCCTAAGTCCATGGTCCCGAGGGACAGACTAACAAGACTCCTCCATGAGTAAGGTGATAGCTAGAGCCTGAGACCTAAGTGGAGTGCCCTATAGGTGGTCACAAAGCGGGTCAGAGGTGCAGTTACCTTAGATACAGTGACACACACCACCATGGTATCTGGGTAACTTGCCCCCCTGCCCAACCTTTGATATATAGGCCAGACACATCACCCATCCTTGTGCCCCACTTCTCTCTCAAGACACTCATTATAATAATACACCCCTGCCAATCTTGGCTTCAGGCTCACATCCATTTTCTAGATACAGCTAAGAGAACCCCATTTCCCCTGCCTAACTTCTTCCTGACTCTCTAGTACTCTCACAACCAGCTTCTTGATATCGCCTGGGATTACAGGTTATATTATGGAAATAAATAATATATTAGAAAGCATGTGCACAAAGATGATGCAGTCCAGGGCCATATCTTCTGTATTACAAAAATCTGGTGACCTTCATGGTTTATTCAGGGTATAAGGCACCAAAGTGGCTTGGCAAATGGCTGCACAATTGTTATCCCCTTAATAAGGTACCTTTTAATTGTGAACCTACATGGGTGGCAATGTCTGCCTGAGTCTAGAGAGAGCCTGCAACAACAGCTCTCAGAGGAGAAGAGATGGGAGAAAGACAAGTGTGTATTAAGACCCAAAGATAGTACTTTTAAGTGCTCGTTTTCTCTTGAGAGTATGACAGAGAGTCTATTTGCTTTAATCTCCATATGCTCAGGAATGTGGTGACCTTTTTATATATACAGGAAAGCAAGATTGCTCACCAGGCAGGTGGTCCCAAACTCTCATAGCTCTAATTTATAATTTTTAATTGGAGCTACATTTGACTGCTGTACTTTCAGTACATCTAACTGAGCATTATTCCTCTGCTTTCAGTAGAGGTAATTTCCAACTAATGATAGTTTTTATGGCCATGCCCTTACACTGATTTATGCAAACTGGAAGAAAGGTTTTAGAAATTCTCTAAACTGGTTTAAAAAAACCCCAATTCAGTTATAGTAAGGCAAAAGATACGTTAAAATGACTGCATCATCAAAGAGTAGATTGTGGTAGGTTTCCTTAAGCGACAAAAATCAGCAAAGTAAATTAGTTTTTTTTCAGTAATAAGACACTTACCAGTTTTCTTTAAAGCTGTTGATCAACGGTTCAGCAAATATACAATATGCTGTAAAACCTCAGCAGCCATTTACCATGAAGCCTGACACACACACTCCCCAGCAGAAAATGTAGTTACAAATACAAAATTACTTGGGCTGAAATTGGCAGAGGTTTCTTTTGGTTGGTTGTTCTGGAGGAGGAGTTTTGCTTCACTGATCAAACTTAGGGCATGTCTATACTACAAAGTTACGTTGGTGTACAGCTGCCAACTTTTATATATCACTCAGGCACGGCATGAACTCACCACAAGTGGGAAAATTCAGCATACCACAGGTAGGTATCCCAGTGTGCCCTGCACCAAAATGAGAGCTGCATTGACAGTGGAGATGCAAGTGGTGATCGTGTTCTGGAGGCTTGCAGCGCTGCATTGCTATTGATCAGTGACCAATCAATTTGGAGCTGGGAAATCCACAGTGGGGGCCATTGTCATGCTACTCTGTAAGGCCATTAAGCATATCCTGCTGCACAGAACTGTGACTCTTGGCAACATACCAGAAAGAGCGGATGGATTTGCAGCAATGGAGTTCCCAAACTGCGGTGGGATGCTAGACATCATGGATATTCCGATTCTGGGACCAGCCTACTTTGTCAGTGCTTACATAAACTGAAAGTGATACTTTTCCATGGTAATGCACGTCCCAGTGGATCACTGGGGATGCTTCACTGATAGAGTGGGTTAGTCAGCGAAGGATCATGATGCTTGCATCTTTAAGAACACCAGATTTTTCCAAAAGTTGCAATCCTGGAACTCTTCCCCAGTCAAAACATTCCAACTGGTGATGTTGAAATGCCAAAAGTAATTCTGGGGGACTCAGCCTAGCCATTACTCCCCTGACTCACAAAGCCATATTCTGGCCACCTTGGCAGAACCAAAGACAGTTTCAACTACCAGCTCAGGAGGTGGAGGATGACTGTGGAATGTGCTTTTGGTAGATTGAAGGGTTGCTGGCTCTGTTTACTGACTAGACTGTATCCAAGCAAGGCAAACATCCCCATTGTTACGGTTCCATGTTGTGTACCACATAGAATCTGTGAGGCAAAGGGGGAAAGGCTACCAGCGAGGTGGACTGGCTGTCTGCTGAATATAAACAGCCAGACACAAGGGGTATTAGAAGAACCAACCCTGGAGCTGTAAAGATCAGAAAGGCCTTAAAAGACCATTCTAACAGTCAGCCACAGTAGTGTGTGACGCTTTTATAGCGTGCCTGTATGTGTACAGAGCTTAAATTATTGACTCCCATTACAAATTCTGTAATGCAGCAATTATGCTTGGTATAAACTAATAAATAAACTCTGAGTTTCTGAAACTATAACTTTAACTTTTTATTGTTTCTTTTCACATAACAAAGTGCAAATGCACAGGGTAAAAACACTAACAGCGTGACTCATATTGTAAAAATCCAAGTAAAAACCTGAGTAAACAATGAATATTTATGTTAACATATTAAAAACGTATTACAGTGTTTCAATCATGTCACAAAATATGTAGTTAGGACTTCTGATTTCAGTTTTAACCAATAAACACTGATAAAACACCCCAATACAAAACAGACAAAGAAAATTATCCAATAAACCCAAGAAAAACACCAGAAATGATTACTTGTATCTAGGCTCTTGCCTACACAAAGCAGTAATGTGGACTAATGTGGAAGCGATTTCTAAAGTGCACTAACAATAATTGGTCCATGAAGACCCTGCTGGTATGCACTAAAGGTCCCTAGCGTCTCTGTTTCAAACAGCATTATATTAAAGCACATTACAGAACAGACAAAGAAAAAGCCCCTGAAGACCCCAATTTTTAGACATCTACATACCTGAATATTTGTAAAAAATAATCTCCCCAGAATGGAATTAATAACCCCCTTCCAAGCCAGAAGCTCTACTTATAGGGCACTGAGGCTGATCCTGTGGTTGTCACAAGTTGGGTTATATTTAGTTATGGTTCTTGTTTTCCTTCAGTGTGGAGTGGTAGGGGTAAAGGTTCATGCCATGTTGCTACCGGTTATGCTGGGGAAGGGAGGCAATAGGAAGTAGCAATCAAGGAGCTTTCTATGGATCGGAAAAGCTGCTGAGTTCAGGGTCTTTTGGGCATGTAGGTCCATCATGGTCTGAATGAGTTTGTTGCCTGAGCAAACCCATGATGTCCTGGTGCCCTTCCCAATTCCCCTCTCTGTCTTCTTCCCTCTCCCGCCGCAACTGCTCTCTCCATTCTCAGTCACATGGCCCCTCCAAGCTCTGGCTTCATGATCAGAGGCTGTAGAGGACTGGGCAATCTAGAACAAATCCTCCCTAGTCTGCATCTTTCTCTGCCTGATCAGGTACAAACATTCAGCAGATGTGAAAGAGGAACCTCACAGGGTTAGATTAGACTTACAGTCACAACAGAAAGACAAACTATGCCTCAAAAACTTCCTTATGTTATTCCCATAAATACTTTTAATGAGAAACGATAATTGTCACTTTAGGTTTGGAGTGCTTCATTACAGCACCGCTCTGCACCTCAAGCCATGGTGAGTTCAGCCTAGCATAGCAGGGTTGTGGGGTGGGGAGGAGTGTTGTTCTGTTGCATGGAAGGTTTAGACACTGGGCACCCTGTGAATAGAGAGAAAGTGCAGTGAATATTACCAATAGCTTCATAGGCCGTGGTCATCCTCAGGCCACCTGGGCCCATATGCTGCTAGCCAGTTTACTTTAGTAATGCCAACAGAACTCATTGGAGAGTGACATGGTAAAGTCTCCTATCATGGGGGAAGACACAAGACATCCCTAGAAATGTATCTCCAGGAAAGTTTCAGCCAGATCTCCGAAGAGGACAAAAGGGGCATCCCTATTCAGATAATCCAAGTACTCAGCATGGCGCCCACTGCCTAGCCCAACAAACTGAAGAAGGAAAAGCAGATGCTGCCTCTGCCTCTGTGTTCTACCTCTGCCCAAGCACAGGACACTGACCTGATACTCACACTGTCATACTACTATTTTTAAAATGTATTCTAAAGCAAGCAAGCAAAAGTCAATACCTTTGTTCTCTAAACTTGCGGATGAGCGAATCACCATTTTTCAATGGAGAAGAAGAGCAGGGGGAGAGAGAGAGATGAGGTAAAAAAATGCTTATGAGGAATAATGCATGTACACATTTACCCAAGCTCCCTTCCCCTTCATGAGCAGGTTTATTCACACATGCCTGGCAGGACTGGTGGAGTTTCAAACAGCTTCTGGCTCGCCACATGGTTTGAGTCCCCCTGTATGTCACCTGTGCTGTGCTGTTTGCAGCAAGGGTCTCCAACTTGGGCTCCTGTGAAGTGTCCTCAAACATACACGGGGTGTTCGTGGGCTGCACACTAAGTATAGCATGCAGTTTGTTGTACCAGGGGCAGGTCTGTGAGGTGGCCCTACCTTTGCTGTTGTCCTCCCCATGCCTTCTGGTAGGCCTGCCAAAGTTCTTTTGCTTTCATGTGGCACTGCGGCTCATCCCCATCATACCTCAGTTTCAGCATCCCCTGTGCAATCTGCATGTAGATGTCTACCTTTCTTTGGCTGTTCCTTAGCGGTGCTTGCATAATCTTTTCATCCCGTATGCTAAAGAGATCCATGATTTCTTTCCTGCTCCAAACAGGAACTTTGTGTGTGTATGGACTCAGCATGGTCATATGCTCATAACAAACATGAGTTGGTAGGTGTGCATCAGTATAGTGGGGTGCTTACATCAGTCAGAGACAAATTTAGGTATAGACAGATGCACAGCGAGGTCAACACAAATCAACTTAGGTCAACCAAACTTTGGAGTATAGCCCAGGGGGCCTAAAGATGGGTGTGTTGTTTATTATTCAGCAAAGCATAAATACAACTTATTAATTGTTCTGACCATGGGTTTTTGGGTGGTTATACGTACACTCAAATAAATGTCAAAGAAATAGAGTTTTTAAAAGAATATTTTTCTTACTCTAAACCAAAAACAGGTATGAACTGCATGCATTTATCTATACATTGTAGGTTCTGGTCCTGCAATCAGATCCCTACAGGCTGACCCTTACATCTGTACAGAGTCCCGTTGACTTTGGTGGGACTTGCTGGAGTAGGGTCCTACTCAGAAAGGGCAAGATGATGACTCTCCCCTTATGCGTATCGAGTAGACCCTTACTCCATGAGCAGTCCTAGTGAAGTCAATGGGAGTATGGGAATACATAACATAACTAAGGATGACGGGATCTGGTCCTTTCCATTTCTCAATAAATCAACAAGGAAAAGTTCCTCAGAATAGTGACACATGGATGAAATTATCTAACAGCATCAATAACAGAGCAAGACAGAGCTTCACCTCACTTCTCAGCTGGGAGCCTTCTTGGCAACTAGACTATTTCCAAGAAAGCAAATGGACATGAAATTTCAAACACTGTAACAAACACTTTGCACTCAGCACAAACTAGCTAGAAATTGTTCAATTGCAGAGATCTTGCTAATTTCAAAGAGACTCAGTCTCAGACTTCCAAGGACATTGGAAGTAGATGTTTGCTATATATGGTTTGCTACTCATTGCCTTTCTAGTATATCATCTTTAAGGTGCATTTCATCCTGGTATACCCATTGAGATACGTTGAAAGCCTATAACGCATAAAGGTACATCTCGGTAAATAATCTATCTATCCCTTTTTTATTGTCAATTATTATTTGACCCAGGCTTCTGTCAAAAAATATCCCTTATATTCGCTCATTGTAACTAATAGGATTGAGCCATTATTTCTACTGTCCCTCTCCTTCTTCTTTAAACTGGGACCTGAATTTTCCAAAACTAGACTAGGCATTAATGAGTATTTTATTTTTATTCTAAGTGACTATGCAGGTAAATCTCTACTTAAAACCTTTCCAATATAAAATCATGGCAACTAAATTCAGATGCAGAAACATGGAGTTCTGAAGGTTTCTTTACATATGTGCCTACCTCTTGGGTCAACTTTCTTTTCGAGAGTGATGAACTAATAGCACTGGTTACAGCTAGCTTTAAGATAGTCAGGTACTGGGGCAGCTTTCCCAAACAGCTTGGCCAATGAACCTCAAGCCTGACTCACAACACCCTGTGCTATTCCAGACCCAAACCTCTCCTGAACAGATTCTGCAAATCTTGCCAATTATTATAGTGGTTTGGTGAAGTGGACAGATGTGCCCATTATAAAATCATTGGCTCATACATAACATTTCAATACAGTACTGCCTTGCTTCTATCAATGTGTCTACTCCCTCACTGATATTACTAATGTTCCCATTTATTTTCTTCTTTCTAGTGGAGTCAAGAGAGGATACACATAGGGAAGTTTAGCCATTAACCTGTCAGTTGCAAAGCTGGGAATTGAAATCTATCTTTCCAGTAGTGGCATCTGTGCCTGAGGCCACATTGAAAAGAAGCAGCAAAGGATCTTGGAATAAAGCAGCTCCAAAGTTGCCTCAAGAAGTGCTTAAGAATCAATCTGCTCTTTAATTTCCTTTGACTAACCTTTTCTACTGAGGAATTTCCTTTTTTCCATAGTTACAATGTTCCACAAGAGCCTCCTTCAGCACCCTTTCATGATGAGCTCTAAAAGTGATCAAGAACTAAGTTGTCAAAAATGTGTGCACTTAAATGGGACATACTTGTGCAAAGGTATACTCAGCTATACCATATAGCACTAAACACACATAGATTGTAAGCTCTATGGGGCAGGAACTGTCATTTGTTACATGTTTGTACAGTGCCTAGCACAATGGGACCCAACTTGGTTGTGGCTTTCAGATGCCACTGCAACATGTTAAATAAATAACAGTGTTTATTTCGACTGGATATATAAATGTGCACGAGTGTAACTGTTTAGGGAACGCTGTACCACCCCTCTCTGCCCCCCACTCTTCTCAAAAAATGAAGAGTGGGTGAGGCTAAGTCATCCCTGCACATCTGGAACATCCATACAGGAATAGATTTTAACGATAAAATCTGCCATGAGTGAGGGTTGGAGAAGCTGCACCAGCCTAGGAGTGGACCGGTTACTATTTTTGACATGATTTATATAGTGCTAGGCACATCACACAGTCTCTCCCTGAGTGAAATTTCCCTTTGTACAGAGGGTCAGCACAAAGTGATGCTCCACTTAAGTTCTCAAGATATGGTTTCAGTGGAGTTTACGTGGTGTGTACACCTTGTGATGTCCCTCTACATAAGAGTGAATTTTACCTTCAGCAGCTAGAGAGGAACAGGTGTTTCCGTATATCACAGGTCTCCATTAAGCCATTTAAATTTATCTTCCCTTTTTACAACCCCTTTGATTTCCTTTCTAAATTACAGGGCCAGCAGTTCTCCGGTCTTTAATGGCACTAGGAAATTTGTACTTTAAAATCTTGTCTTGATCTTGGATGCAAGATTTTTATGGCAAAACTTGCCTAAGGGACTGGAGATATGATGCTCCCCAAGCAGATATAGGAGGTCAGGCCTGAGAAGGATTGAATACAGATGGGGAGAGGGGGGAGTGTGTTAGGAAGGCAATTAGGTTAGGGTTTTGTGGACCATCTGGGTATATATGAGGGGGAAATGGGGAGGATCCGATACTCCACCATAAATTCAGAGAGTCAGAAAACCATAAACACCCCGTGAGGTTTGGCGATCACTATGTATTCAGCCTGAAGGCACCTGTAGCCATTGAAATCACCTCTGCACTTGGCTTCCCAACTACAGAGTCTTTCCAAACAACTGGCAACCCTACAGAAATAAGCCAGCGTCTGACTAGATACTGTATTAATCAGTTGCCTTGGTGTGGTTTTTTTTTTTTTTTTTATAATCTCTACTTTTCACAAAGTGACACAACACCAGCAGAAAGTAATGAGTGAATGTTAGAATGTAGGACATTTTCTGCCGTGCCTTGCTAAAATGATCCTTCACACATGGTGTTAGGAACCAGGAAGTAAGCTGTCTGGCCTAGTGTCAGAGCAGGTGTCCAGGTCAGTGAATGAAAGCAGGATCAGAGCCAGAGTCAAAGGCCAAATACCAGGGAGTAAAGCCAGTCAGGACCAGGAATCAAAGCTGAGGATCAGAGTTGGGGTCAGATACCAAATACTAGAGCCAAGAGTTGAGCCGGAGTTCAGAGTCAGGGTTGGTAGCGGATGGTCAGGAACAAGGTGAAAGATCAGGAACCAGAGGGATGCAAGGATCAGGTGACAAGTGGCACAACAAAGGGTAGGGGCATAGGCCATCCCTCCCCCCCTTGGGCCTAGACCAGAACTGGACATTTAGGCTGGCCACCTTTCCATCAGGACAGAGGGGTGGCTGGGCCAAATTTGAGTGGCACTGAGACCCTGTGCACCAGGTCACAACTCCACTCACTCAGACTTGTCCCTCTGTCTGGACAGAGGGACAGGCAGGCCAAATTTGAGTGGCACTGCAACTCTGGGAACCAGGTGGCAATGCCACTCACTCAGATTTGGCCTGTCTTGATAGAGGGGTGTCTGGGCTAAATTTGAGTGGTGCTCCAATGCACCTGCTTGGCCTCCTCACTTTTCCAGCATCCATGGGCACTAGGACCCCCAGGCCCCAGGGAGAAGCAGAGCAGGAAGCACCACAAGCCCCTAGTCTCCAGAAGGGTGGGAGGATTGGATCCAGGCTTTTGGTGCTTCCTGGGGAAGCAGAGACATGGCAGAAGGATAGGGTCTGGAGCTCCCAGTACTGGCTGGCCCATGGTAAAGATGGTGCTCTTCAGCATGACCACTTCTCTGAGTAAGAGCTTGGGCTGGATGTGGGATGGGGAGACAGCAGGGCTGGGTGTGGAGCAGCACAAGGAGTGTGTGGAACTGGGTGCAGATGGGAGAATGTGGTGCGGGGTTCAGAGGCAGCGGGGGGGGGGGGGGGGAAGTGCATGGGGCTGGGTGCAGTGGGAGAATGTGGGGAAAGAGAAGTTGGGACTTGATACTGGCAAAGGGAGGAAGCACTGAGGCCCCTTCCTCAGGAAAATTCTGGTTGTGCCCCGCAGGTAACACAGTATTGCATGTGATGCCAAATGCATAATCAGTGTTAATATAACCACATAGCCAGGTTACCTCACTCTGTTCAAAGTCTGTGTGGGGGGGGGAGCAGGGGGGATGATTACAGAACTATAGGGTGGGGCTTAATAACAAATACAGGACAAAAGATAAGTGTACACAATTTGATAGATTCCATCTAAATCTGGATTTTTTTTTTCCAGCTAGCGATGATCACTTGCGTTCATTTCCACATTTGGCAGTTTGCTCAGGAAGAATGTATAAGTCCAGTTTTGACAAACTGGGAACCCATCTCTTGCCCCAATGTTTGCATTACCTTTTTTTTGAACTCTCATTTTTACTGATTTTCATATGCTTCACAGCAATATTTTATTAAATTTAACACAAAATTTGTCCTAAGTAAAATTCATTTTAAAATAGTTACTTTTTTTTAAATTGATTTTCTATGGTTACACATTTTGTCTTTCACCCTTTTTTAAGGTAAACAATTACAATTTAAAAAAGCAACTAAAAGGCTAACACATCAAACCTTACAATTATCAGGAAATCTCTTATCTACATGAGTATGTCATGTAGTTTTCTGCTTTAATGTGTGAGGAAATAATGTTCTGGAAGGTAAGTTGTTTGTAAACCATCACCAAGTTTCAGCTTCATAAAATGAGGTCCTTTATCAGATTTTATAAAGTCAAAGAAATTAACTTATGGTTTTTTAAAAATTTTCTTCAAGTTAGAAGGTGTTTTATAAATTGATTCTTTCATAGCACGATGATGTATAAGATCCTTAAACCAATGGTAATCTCTATATTATTTTTAGCGACTCTGTCCAGTAGCATATACTTTTCCAAGAAACAGAATCGCTGTGGTATCTGCAGCATTTAAGTCGTGCCAGTACATTCTGAAATGCCATTCTGACCCTTTTTTGGGACCTGTAATGGCGTTCCGATACTATCACTTACCAGAAGTGCATTCCAGAACTTCTTTTATTAGGATGGAAGCACCAAGTACTTGAAATGTGCAGAAGTTTAGGAAAGGTGTTAAAACAATTCTGCCTGTTTACTAGTGCTATAGAGATTACTTTGTTAATTTATCTATTTTAGGGACTTATCTGGCCCCCCCATCACCACAATATCTCAGCATTTAATAAGCACTAATATATTTATCCTCACATCAACCCTGTAAGGTAGGGAAGTGCAATTAACCTCATTTGACAGACAGGTAACTGCAGTACAGACAGACAAAGTAACATACTCAAGGTCAAACAGGATATCTGTGGCAGAGCAGACAGTTGAATCAAGGCTCTTTCCTCTTACACAGAAGATAAAGATTACATAGTATTACAAAAATTAGAAGGGATATGCTCATGCTCCATGACATAAGCCACCCTCTAACTAAGGGGGGATGGGAAGAAGACTCCTCAGGTTATATGAGAATTTCCACTATGGAATTTCTTGCATTTCCTCTGAAGTATCTGATCTGTACTGCTGTCAGAGACCAGATATCAGATATGATAATTCCTATGAATCAAAAGGACACTGTGGCATGACAGAAAAACTGTTGTTTTTAAAAACATGTTCTCAAATGGTCAATTTTCAAACGTGAGTGATTTCCATGTGATGAAATTCCTCTTGGAGATACATTATGTCCCCAGGCTGGATCCTGCAGGAATGCTCTTTGATTTTCATTTTTCTTCAGAGACCCTCAGTGTAGTTTCATGAGCCCTGATTACCTTTTTTTGTGATTCAGGATTACTATCATTTTCTTTCCAGAACTAATTCAATCCTGTTGTAAACTTAATTCATACAAAAGAAGGATGAATTTTATCCCTAGCATCCATTTCTTTGTGATTCAAGGACCTTTCCCTTTCTCTTGTTTCTAAAGTCTTCTTTTCTACTCTTAAATCTTCCAAATGTTCTCTTTCTACTCTTATACCTATTCCCTGCTTCAAAAGGATTATCTTGAAGTCTTTCAAACTTGATTTGAGGACTTCAGTAACTCAGTCAGAGATTATGGTCTATTACAGGAGTGGGTGGGTGGGTTCTGTGGCCTGTGATGTGCAGAAGGTCAGATTAGATTATCATGACGGTCCCTTCTGGCTTTAAAGTCTATGAGGTTCCTTTCTTGCTTTGTCACATATTCATTTTTACTTCAGTCAGGTCCCAGTCTTTTTTTCTCCAAATCATCTCTGTCACCTAGATCATTTCTCTCTCCCTCAAACCCTCCATGGCTCTTTAGCTTATAGGCCTCTACTCTTAACTCTAGTCTCATCCTTCTTCTGACCAGCATAGATGTTGTCACTCAGCATGACTTTTATTCTCAATGCCCACTCTGTTGTCCCGAAGAGTCTTCAATACAAACTGACAAGGAGGTTATAAACATATCTTGATTGTGGTATGTGAATTCTGGTTCACCAAGGAATGTCATGTGAGGTCTTAAATGAAAGCCAGGGTCACGCTGGTCATTAATATTATTGTAAACTGTATGTTCAGATATATCAGAATAATGTATGTATGATGAAAATATGTTCCTAAAGTCTGTATCAAGGCAGAGTTGCCAAACAAATTTTCTGTCACAGAAAAGATGTTTAGTCACCTGTCTCAGCATGTAAATTAAGCATTGTAAGCCAACACAAAGGCTGCACATCTACATATGAAGTAACAGAGGGATATGAAATCAATAGGGAATGACTCAGGAATGACTCCTGGAAAACAATGACTCAGTAAAAAACAGCAACGGAGGTGGGGTTTACTGACTGAGTACAGACAGTCAACTTTGGGGGTATATGAAGGCAGCAAAATGACAGCCCTTGGATCCTGCACCTAGGAAGTAATCAGGCAGCACAATTACATTAATGAAAACAGGCTCTCAACCAAGCTTGGTTGAAATGCTGCAAAGGACATTTGGAGTGAGATAAACTTCTTTAGACAGAAGGTTAGCCTGGTACATTAAGATTAAGTCTCTAGAAATCATGTTATGATTTTGTTATGTGTAAGCCTTTTGTTTCCATTATCTTAACTCGCTATCTCGAATCTTTGATAATAAATTTATCGTTGTTTTCACTATAAATATATCTTAGTAATGTGGTGTTATACGAGGTGCTAATCCTGAGTTGAGTCATTCAAGCAGGTCTGTACACTGTTCCCATGGGGACAGCAGACCTAGTATTTCTGTGAGTGCCCAGTGGATAAGGGGATGGACACTACAGGGGAATTCTTCAAAGGGGCTCAGAGACTGGGGTGCATCTATTGTTAACCCACAAGGCAAAATAAGGACTGGTATAGCCTCAGAGGAGAGTGCTTGGGTGGCTGACAAGCTGGTGGTATCAGGAATCTGACACCCAGTTCAGCACAAGCAAGTCTCCCTCTCATGAGAAGCAGGGTGGTAACAAGGCTCTCAGTCATGGTCACCCTGAGAGCAATCCTACATTCTTTTCTCAGAAAATCAGTAGGTTCAGATAACATGTATAGCAGGGTATTAAGAAAACTAGCTAGTAAATATTATGAACCAATTAATTCTCTTTTAAGGATTGTGGTGAAAGAGGGAGGTACCAGCACATTGGAAATCAGTAAACGTTGCAACAATCTGCAAAAAAGGAAATTCCTATACATGACATCAAACATCTATCCACAATATGTTACTAAAACTACTATTTAAAAAAAAGGGGGTAAGCATTCCAGCAAACCAAACTGTGAATATCAGGAGATTGTAAAGAACAATCATGCCAGACATATTGATTGTTTTTATGATAGAATTACAAAATTCATGGTTGAAGGGATTTGAGTAAATGCAACGTATGAATTTTAATAAAGCAGATGATATGTCTTTCCAAAATCTTACTTATAATAGTAACTCACTTTGGTATGAGCAGGGTTCCATATTTTGCCTGTCTACAATACCTGATTGAAGTGCCAGAGATATTTTGATTAGCTAACCTTTCCCTTGGAGCGCTCATTGCCATTTGGCAATGCATTTGTTTCACAAATCAGAAAAATAGTTTATCTCCTTCATTTGATCTGAGTGGCAGCAGGGCCTCAAACTCCATCTTGCAACTTGCCTGGACAGGGCCCCATCTCTTATTATTTTCGGTGCCATTTTCACACCTGTGGAACCTGTTATGACAGCACCACTGAAAGTCCTGGAATTCTGGAAACAGTTCTGAGGAGTTGAGAAATCCCCTGGAAGCCTGAGCCTCATGCCAAAAAGATGAGTTTAAAAAAGTATGGGCCTGTGTCACATGGACTGAAAACTGGCTGATGGACTCCAACAAAAGGGAAATGGCAGTCAAGTTGTTCCATAATGATAGGTGTCAGGTCTAGTCTTATCCAGAGCCTTCACTAAGCATCTTAAAGGTGGCTAAGAGCATATTCATGTATTTTGTAGATGATTCTGATTTGGAAGTGCTATAAACACTATTGCCAATGGGAAAAGAAAGCTTTTCATTTGGTTAAAGCACTGGACTGAGACTCAGGAGATTTTGGTTCAATTTCCAGCTCTGGCTCAGATTTCTTGTGCCCCGGGTCCCCATCTGTAAAACAGGGATAATACTAATTGACTTCATATGGGTGTAGCAAAGATTGATTTATTAGTGCTCGGTAAATGAAGGACATATAAATCCTTAGAGAGAGAGTCTAAAGGGATCTAGGGATATTAGAAAGGTTAGAAAATATTCAAAGAGCTTTATCTTGGAAAAATATAGAATAATACATATAACGACCTATCAGGGGGTATACACATTGAGTGGGAGGAAGAAATTTGGAACGCAACAATGCTGGAAGAGACCTAGCCAGCAAATCTCAGATGAATCTGCAATGTTAGACAGCAGCGAAAAAGGCCAGAGCAATTTTGGGTTGCTTTATTATTATGTACCATGTGCTGTGAACTTGCTCAGGTCTGTAAAAAGTAGAGGATGCTTACAGAGCATCATGCCCTGGTGGAGGGAGTTGGATGGTCCCTCTCTATACAGCTCTGGTGCAAGCCTTGAATTATTCAGTTCTGGGCACCCTCAGTATGAGGAAGATGTAGAGAAACTGGAAGGAGTTCAGAGAAAGCAAGACAAATGATTAAGGGCAGGAGGGAATGATTTCAAATGAAAGATTAAATGAGCCAAATATGCATAGCTTAGCTAAGCAGCAGCTAAAGGTCAGGAGGTGGGGGAGACAAAACCTGCCTTCAAGTATTAGAAGGATGTAAACAAGGAGGGAGAATTATTAATATTTTATTATTCTATGTCATTGTGGAGTGCCAGCAGCACTAAACGTGCAAGTATTGACAGAAAGCTCTCTTCTTAACAATCCACTTTGAATTCACAGGTTTAGTAGATAATGTTTTCACCCCTCAGCTCACAGAGAGCAGAGATCTGACTGCCTTCTCCTAGTTAGTAGTCTGTCTTAAAGCCACAGACCAGGACTATTATTACAGTGGGGTAGGCACTGAATTCCCTTCTCTGGTCCAAAACCAGCACATTTGGATGAGTGTGTATTTTAAGTAACATATAAAGTATTTAGCTATTACATTGGATTTCCACTTTGTGACAGACCCAGAGCAGTGGGGTACAGGAGTCTGGTAGAGGGCAAATATACTGGTCACTGGCTGAGTAGTTTTCTGTTCCCTGAGTGACCAGAGCAGGGGCTGCACTAGAGTAATCAGGAACCTGCTAGAACCAGTTAAGGCAGGCAGGCTAATTAGGACACCTGGAGCCAATTAAGAAGAAACTGCTAGAATCAATTAAGGCAGGCTAATCAGGGCACCTGGGTTTTAAAAGGAGCTCACATCAGTTTGTGGTGAGAGTGTGAGGAGCTGGGAGCAAGAGGCACAAGGAGTTGAGAGTGAGAGGGTGTGCTGCTGGAGGACTGAGGAGCACAATAGTTATCAGACACCAGGAGGAAGGTCCCGTGGTGAGAATAAGGAAGGTGTTTGGAGGAGGCCATGGGGAAGTAGCCCAGGGAGAAGTAGCTGTCATGCAGCTGTTACAGGAGGCACTATAGACAGCTGCAGTCCACAGGGCCCTGGGCTGGAACCCAGAGTAGAGGGCAGGCCCGGGTTCCTCCCAATTGACTTGGACTGTGGGTTCTTCCAGAGGGGAAGGTCTATGGGGTGTTCCCCAACCCACATGGTGAATCTCTGAGGCAAGAAAATCTGCCAATAAGCACAGGACCCACCAAGATAGAGGAGGAACTTTGTCACAACTTCTTTCACTCCCCCTCACTGTAGTGCCAAATGATCAGCCTGCCTGGGACTCTGCTTCCTTTGAGCAAAACAAGAGTTATCGTTTTGAAACAGTGAGTCAGTTTTTCTGATTTCTTTAATGTGCTCTCAGGTGGTGTGCAGACTAGGTTGACAATAGAAACAAGAAGCCTTGCCTCTCACTGAGATATGCATAGCCTCGGCATCCTTTCACTGCTATCTTGGATTAGCAAGAATCAGGAAAGGAGGAGATTCCAACTGTGCTCTCTGTAACATTTTCAGGCTCTTTTATACATTTTTATTCAGCCCTGTACTCAAATACTGATTTTTCACAGTTGCCTTCATGCTGTTTTCGCTCTGTTAGATTCTTCATTGGTTACTAATGATGTTTAGTAAACTTTTTTCAACATAAGCACTTATTATTTCTAGTAATTCTTTGAAGGATCTATTTAATTTAGACCTTTTTCTCACCTGTTACCCATCTGTAATTGATGTTAATCCTTCTGATTTATCTTTAGCAATGGGGGCTGGGTGGAGCAGGACAGTGTCAAGAGCTAGGCTACTTTGTTCACCTGTATGATTAAATCAGAACAGGAGTGGTTTTTCCCTCCCCCCAAGAAGAGCTTGTAAGATTGCAGTTCTCTGTAGGAAGAAAATGGTGAGAATTATCTTAACAAGGAATATAAAGCGTGAGCGAACAGCTGACTCATCTTTTCTTTTCAATGACCACTTGGTCATGACTGGAAAGAGACAGAGAACGAAAACAATGGGATGTAAACAAAAGGTCTCCTGCTAGGTCTTCATCCAGTGTGGTAACAATTGTGACCACAATACTTGACTAGCAAAGATTTACCCAGAGCACATTGAGATACTGCTTTTCTCAATTCACATCACAGAATTATAGTAGTTACAACTAGAAAAAAAGCTAGTTATTGTAGGTCATTCAGTCCATTCCCCTGCCAATTGTTACCTACTGCACATTACATTCCTTTTTCTCCAGTCTAGTTTTAAATGCCTCAAACAACACGTGTTGAATTACAGCAGATCACAATACAAGCCATGTGACAACACACACAAGCTATGATGTGAAATTACCTTACCCTATGCCCTCCAGTGCCACTGGCATATCGGGCAGTGCCCAGTTTCTCCACTGATACAGTCACCATTGTTGTAGGACTTCTTCCCAAGTGATGCCAATGTCCTCTGTCACTGTCTGTCAGTTCTTCCCAGGCCTTCCTCACTCTGCTCTTTCCTCCCACTGGTATCCAATTCGGTGCATACTCAGCATGTCCCCCATCTTCCATATGGTATACATGTCCCAACCACCTGAGGCTTTTTCTTTGTTGATATTTTTCTAACATGCCCTGTTATTTCTCTTACATGTGTTACTCTGTCTTTCCATGAAATGTGTAGCACCTTCCTCAGCCATCTGTGATGGGCAGCCTTCAATCTCTTTTTGTGAGCAGCTCATTGGCCAAGTCGCTGCTCCGTACAGTAGCGAGCTCAGTACAATTGTATGATATAGTCTAACCTTCAGTTTGGTGTAGAGATCTCTGTTTAACCATGTGGTTCATCCTTCAAAAAGTGATGTTTGGTTTTCCTAATCTCATATGAATATCTTTATTGCAGTCACCTTCAGATATCACTCTCCCAGTATTTTATTTCTTTTTTATCTACATACACCTTTGCATGTGTTCTCCAATTTCCTACTTCCATAATCTGTTTTCTCTGCATTTACTTTCAATCCAATTGTTGCTGCTTTCTGTTCCACCTGTGATGTAAGGGTAATCATTCTGTTCCTCCTCACGCTTAGTAAAGCAATGTCATCAGTAAAGTCAAGGTCTTGTGTCCACTAGCCCTTTTTATGCCATCCACTATGCCTTTTGTTGCCCACTTCATCATCCAGGCTATTGCTAGTGTCAAGAGGATTGGTGATAACACATGCAGCCTTGTCTAACTCCAATCACAATACTGACCCAGGCCTGTATCAGATCTTACTGTGCATCTACTTCTATCATATAAACTACTTATTATGTTGATCAGCTTGTCTAATATCCCATAGCTTCTAGCAATATTCCACAGGGTTTCTCATGAACACTATTGGATGCTTTCTTACAGTCAATAAAGATGGGTTTTTGCTGAGCTGTTGCTTTTTAGATGATCTGTTGAAACAAGAGCTACCTGGTCAGAACCTAGTCTGTTCTTCTCATAATATTTCATCCATGATGTGAAACACTAAACTAACATTTTAAAGCAAATAAATCCAATAGAACTTAATGAGTAATGGAGCTGGTTGAAACATTTGATAGAACAGTGTTCCATCAGAAAATGCTGTTTCATCAAAATGAAACTGTTTCATGGGACCATATTAATTTCAAAGAATATTGATCTGGGAAGTGTTGAAACAAATTGTTTGTTCATATTTCATTTTGATAAAGTAAACACTTCACCTTCGTTTTATTTTGTATTACATTAATATTTCAACATTATTGAAACAAAAGTGCTCATTGTTTCTGAATTGAAATTTTTTGAAATTTCTGTTCCGTGAGAAATGCCAATTTTTTGACTTTTTGTTGCGGTTTGGAATGAAAACAAAATTTTGATGTCAGAATTTCCTGCAGGATGGAAATTCCAGTTTCTGACTAGCTCTCATAGATAAAGTCTTGCTTTTTGGCTGCTAACTTACTGGTAAACAACAAAACTTTGAAATTATTACCTGTCTTACCTTTGAAAATTTTAGCTTGGCCATAACTAAAAAAGATATTTGTAGATGACCATTCAAAAAAGCTCAAACATAGTCAACATAGCACAAGCAACAGTGACAGGGAAGAACAGATATGTGGATATTAACTTTTTCTCCTTACTGCTTTATGAAGAGCCCTACAATCTCTACCAGCTTACTGTTTCCTTATATATAATTACTTCTAACTATCTCTCTTGAAGTTCACAGTTCATGGCATGCTGCTATCTACTGCACAGATGATAGTTTTCATATTCTAAAAGATGGTTTCTGGACTTCCCTGCTGTCTTGGCACTTGACTACTGGAGGGGAAAATTTAAACATCTGGGTACTTTTATTGTGTTCAGAGCAGCTGGAAAACAGTAGCCTCTACATGCAGTTGTTTATGGAGTTAATATTCATTTTTACATTCCCTTAGAACATATGCATGAATAATCCTTTTAGTTTCCTAATGACATGTAAACATGTCTAAATCAGTTTTGCATTAGATTGTTGTTTCTCCTTTATTGTATTGCCTGAAAACATTTGAGTGAGGCTCAGAGTAGAACATTTTTTGTTTGTCTGTTTAATTGTTGGAATAAACAGACATAAAAAGGAAAAGCCAAGCAAGTTTTTTTCTCCTAATGGATGAATGCATTATTGGCGTGTGTGTAAGAAATTTTAGAGCAAAGATCAAGGTTTAGCAACACAACAGAGATTCTCTGGGCTCAGGATTATGGCATTATTCCTCCTTGACAGCACTGTTTAGTAAAGTATGTGTCACTCACACAACCTACTGTTAAATCAAACACTGCAAATATGAGATGAACCACTATTGAAATTTCCACCTTGCCCACGCACAGCCAAAATCCTTGAACAAGTGTATAGGCAGAGCTATAATGTCTACACTCTCAAAACAATTGCTTTGTTTTAGATTGTGTGTCATTTCATCAGCATTTGCATGAAGGAGAAAAAAACAAAACAAATCTACAAAGGAGAACACGATAAAAAATGAGGAACCAACAGAAAAAATGCTTTAGAAATGTGCTGTGGGGTACCACTCACACTGTCGCCACTGGGTTCCCCTCCTCCACATACTCAGAACTTGCCTAGCAAATCAGAAAAAGCAACAGCATATCCACACACATACAGCTGTACTTGTCTGGCACACAGGTGTTTCAATTGTATTTGACTATTTGCTAGCTAGCCAAGTCACTGCCTCCCCAACAGCTGCTTTTCAGAAACAAAAAGACTTAATCATAATAACAGAAGTCAGTGGAAATCGTGGATGCTCGGCACCTCTGAAAATAAGGCCATTTTTATTTTAGTGCCTATAAATAGATTTAGGTATCTAAATTTAGACTCTCATGTTTGAAAAAATAAAGAGGTCCAATAAACCATGCGGCTTTTATTTTAGAGTCTCTCTGGAGCTGTGCAAAACTACCAATATTACATATGAACACTGTCTTTAATATATCTAAAATACAATAACTATAACACTGTATATACATATACACACATGTAAATAAAAATCATATTCCATACTTGTCTTCCATGCTCACGTGTGGGTGTATACATATATATTTTTCTGGGTTTTTTTTGTTGTTTTTTTTCCAAGCAGTATGATTTTTTTTCCCCATTCAGCCTTAGTCATTGGAGTATATGCAACTGTCACGATTCTATCTCGCAGGTTTCCAGAGACCAATTTTAAAACTGTGCTTCGACAGGATAAAAGCTAGTATTTTTCCAGGGACATGGTGGAGAAAGATAGGAATGTGAAAAGTAGGAGATGTCAAAGAAATATTTTTCAGTCTCCTCAGTGCAGATGGTGATGTCTGTTTCAAGTACTTTCTGTGCAAGGCAGCCATTGCAAGTGAATGAAAACCCAAATATTGAAAAATAAGCTGCATAGCAGAAATTTAAATATATGCATTTATGTATAAAGGTGTTCATGTGTGCACGCACACACAGAGATTAATTGCTTCCTAACATGCTGTGGGATACATTGTTAATTATTGTCTCTCTCCTCTGCACCTGAGGCATCACATCAGTTTAAAAAACAATCTGCAAACAGATGGAGAACTGCTGAGTTGAACCTGCAGGTATATAAAAAGTGGATACAGACTTTATGATGCTGTAGTGTCAGATGGTCTATTAATTTTCAGTAATGGTCTGAAAATAAAGTAAAAAAAATATTTTTAGAAGAGCATCATTTTTAGAAAAGGAATTGGACAAATAGCTTAATATTTTAGTTAGAATTCATTTTGAATTCATATTTATTGTAAGTGATTTTTTAAAATCACTACTTCTACAGAGCTGGCTGGGATTTGTGATCAATCCGTGCATCTTAGGCAGTCAACAATATATGTGATGAATGTGACCTAGTACTGTGACTTGGCACCTTATAGATCAGATAGCTACGGTTCCGTCCCTGCTTGCAACATGGTCCTGGTGCAGGCTGCAATTTACTTCATGCTGGACTAGCTTCCTTGGCTGGCCCACTTGTGGGTGGGTGGAGCCAATGCTCTACTCTCTCTCTCTCTACCCCTCTTTCCCCCCCAACCTCTCTAGTTTCCTGCATGAGCAAGTGAAGTAGCAATCCTTGGGGCTGGCCTGTCCCTGTGCCCTGAATAGTGATCCAGGTAGCCCATGCCGGGGTCTGCATGGAGTGGCACCTTACATTCCCTCTCTCCCCGCTATAGCCCCGATGCTATCTAGCCCTACTTCTTTTTAAAAATGTATGCAGCACTCTGACTTTGTGTAATGTGACAATCTGATATAATCATCAAGTAATAAGCAAATAATGAACAATGCATATTTTGGAGCCATGCTGAATGAAAATATGTTGACCTTGCAATCACAATATAGAGACAAAGTGAGATAGTGGTTTAAATTGTTCAACTTTTCATGTGCAAACTGAGGGTCCAGTCTAGTATAAATCAGAAACTATGGTGGGCAAAAAGAACGAGGAGTACTTGTGGCACCTTAGAGACTAACAAATTTATTTGGGCATAAGCTTTCGTGGGCTAAAACCCATTTCATCGGATGCATGAAGTGGAAAACATAGAAGGAAGATATATATATATACACAGAGAACATGAAAAAATGGGTGTTGCCATACCAACTATGTTCTCTGTGTATATATATTTTCCTACTGTATCTCCACAAGTACTCCTCCATTCTTTTTGCTGATACAGACTAACACACCTACCACTCTGAAACCTGTATGGTGGGCAAGTTGCTCACTCTAATTAATGATTTCTCACCTTATGTACCATTCACAATTTCGGCTGGAAAGAGAATACAAGAAAAGTCCAAAACGTATTTGCAAAAGCACAGGTTATATTAATAGCGCTATTTGACCCATTTTTCTTCTGAGGGGAAAAAATTGTTGCACACAAAAAAATAGGCTAAAACTAAAAGCAGTTGCCTCCGCTAGTCTAGAGATTCACATTTATATGTGACAAAGTTAATTCCCCACTTTAGCAGAGTTACTTTTAAAAGAGATCTGAAAAACTTACAAGAGATTTGCAGTACGAACATCCAAAGGTATCTCAGTGTTTTAGCACCAGAATTTCATGTTGCTAATCAGACCAGGGAACTGACACATTGATGTCTGGTAGTGTACTGACAACATTCACTCAGCTAGTCAATAACATGTCAAAGGAGCACCACCTGGAGCTTGTGTTTCCCCCAGATGCTGACACCAGTTGCAAACTATGGACCGCATTGTAAATCAGGGCCAGCCTAGATCATTTGCTGGTGGCATCTAAGACATACATCAAGCCACTCCAGAACATACCCACTTTAGCTCACTAATCTGGATTTGGTTATCTGAATGTAGCTAATCGGTCTTGCCATACAAAAAAAGCAGCAGGGAAATTTGAATGAATTGAATCATGTCCAGATTTCTACCTACATAGGAATAGAGGAGATGTTGCAAAAGGGGTTACAATGCAAATTCCATCCCCAATCAGATTTTTTCTCCAGTTGTTTGCATTTACTTTTGGTGGGGGGAGGAGTCTTATTTGTTGATGTTGGTGCACCGTTTTTAACTATTGTATATGTGTTACACAACCCTATAACTGGAACACTGGATCTTACATATTCTGAAAGAGACTCCCACCAAAAATTGTAATTCAATAGTAAATCTTTTTTAGTCTAATAGAGACAGTCGAAATTATCAACATCAGTTTGAGATGTTAAATATATATAGAAGCCACTAACTACATTTAAAAGTTACTATAATTCCTTTAGGATAGCATAATTCTACAATCTCTATGCATTCGCACGCACACACACACACACCACCACCATTTACATCCATAACTTAATTACTGAGAATTAGATTGGGACATTATGATCTGACCAGGGTAAGAGGTAGTGTGGTGTTGTACTCCCTCTGGAGCAAACTGGCAAGTAAATTGTAATTCAAGGACTCATGAATGATCTTTCCACTGCTCTTGAGGGTGTGAACTGTGCTGATCTATAACTAGCATTGCATATGCTTCCCCATGTGGCAGTTTAGCAATGTCAATGGGCTTGCTGTGGAGGTAGTAGCAGGGCTCTGCCCGCTCCACAACCTCTGCCACCTACCTGTGTGGGGTGGGGAAATAGGACTGCTGTGGTGCCTGCTTCCCCTTCTGTAGTGCCATGCCCTCCAGACCATGGTTTATGTCCCGAGAGCGGTACTGCAAGTGAAATCGATATTTGATTAGACAAGACTAACCTATTCCAACCAATCACTTATGGAACTTCTTTTTCCTGTGCCTGATCTTATAATTTCCTTTATTTTACATCACTGGTTTTTAGTCATACTGTGATCCCTTTTAGTGGAGTGCTTTTCCCAGCAGTCATTCACATTGTACCACAAATTCATGGTAACTTGTTTTACCTCCTGCGATACAGTTTACCACATTGCACTAAGACAACATTTATAGTACACCTCTAATAAGAGTGGGTTTTATTATTAGTTGTTCTTCGAGTGTGATTGGTGAACCCATGAATGTAATAAAGTGTGATGGGTCAAGGAGACAATGCTTGGTCCAAATCAGATTTAGCTTAGCATTTGGAGGTTGGACTCAAACTGAACCAGAGCTATGATACTTGTCAGATAGTGCTGAAATCGCATAAGCTGTTCCCTGACTGTTGCAGGGAAATAGACTGAATGACCTAATAGGGCTTTTTCATTTCTAAATTTTATGAACCAAAATGATAGAGATTTTGCTAGATCAGTTAGCTTTTCTTGAGAGATTTCTGCCATGTTTGGACATATCCAACCTGCAGCTGGAATGTACAGCCCTTTCTGGTATTGGATCTGACCCACAAGCAAAAAAAATGGAGAGGAATCTGAATTCAAACACTCCTGTGATTCTCTAAAATTAGAGTAAGCAGGAGGATTGGATTTGATGCTCTGGTTCATGCCCATCTCCTAACATTAATTATTCATTCAGAAGATCTAGGTTTTAATCTTAGTTTAGGTCAATTTGGTTTAAACAAGAGGTTCAGAAGCATGGTATGGGATTGCAGATTGAGCTTGCATACTTAGGCCACCAACATTTGTAGTGATCATATGATCTCAGGCTGAGGGTGGACTTTAAGCAAAGTGACTAAGATTTCAGTACATTTGTGAACATATAAATACTGCACATATGTATCTCTCTGTTTTGTACCTCCCAACTTGTTAACATTCCTTTCTGCTGTTCCAAGGTCATTTGAAGTACACAGTAAAACTTCCTGTGACAGGTGGGATGATATTTGCTAGCTTTCCTTTTGCCTCAGATGGAACTCCCCCCCCCACCCCCGCTTTTTAAGAATGAGGGTATTGTGATGCTGGCTTCGTAGTCTTTCCCAGATCCACAATCTGTATAACCAGCAACATTGTTGCATGCTTAGCTCACATACTTAATCAATGCAGAAGCAGGGCTAAGCCATAAAGACCATCGTGGACCAGGATTTTACCCCCAATATCTCCCAGAAGAGATGAATTACAGCCAGGCTTTAATTTGGATAGCAGGCATCAAACAGGCTATCTCTTTACCAAAAAAATCAATATTTAAAGATACTCCCAAAATAAAACATTGCATAGCACATAAGACAAGTGTGTTATCTAAATTCTTAGATAAAACAATTATTTTACATAAAAACAGTTTAAACTATTGCATTGGATTATCCCATGCCTATCTGAAGGCATATATTTGTAACGGGAAGATTGTAACCCTCCATTCTTACCAGGTCTCTTATGGACTGTCCATCAGAAGGACTCACACTCCTCCAGAGGCTGTAAGTCTACATTCTTTGGTCAGAGGAGACATCATAGAACAACTCCACTGATCCATTCCTGTGCCAAACACACCTTCACTCCTTCCACAGTAGAGCAGGCTGGAGTCTGGCTGATTTCTTTGGTTATGCCAAGCTCTTCCTTTATTTTAAGAGACTCTTACATTACCCTGTCATAAAATCTATATGCCCTCTAAAACATGGCCAGATAGTCTGACTACACAGAAACTAGGACAAGAAGGTATTTTAAAAAAACAAACAATGAATGAGATTAGAGAAAGACAATAGATGTGCCTGCTTACTCCAGACTGGATTTGGTCCATTGTTTCTGATGACTTTGAAGCTAATGAAAATGACAGTTAGCCTTGAAAGTGTACAGCCAGGGCGGAATATGAACACCTGCTGCTACAGTTTATAGTTCTGTACTAGGTGTCACGGTTTCAGGAGACTGCATCTGTATTCCCCTTCCATGGTCCACCAAGGGCACCCACTTTAGGCTTCCGCTCCTCAGCCATCACCTCTGTCGGATGGAGACCCACATGTCACTCATTCCTGACTGGAGATTTTATGGCTACACAGCTTGCTGATTTACACTAATATCCCCAGCCACTTAGACTGCATAAAAGGTCACTGCTTTCTATCTGCGGGTTTTGACCAATGTATCGACAGCAGTTACAAGTTACCGCACATCTCCTTCAGAGCAAGCACATTTATTCTTAAGCTAAAAACCATTACAGAAAAAAACATATTAAAACAATAAAGGAACCTACAAGCCTGCTAAAAAGCTTACAAGAGATCACCTACATCTTTAAACTAGGGCTTTGGTGGGTTTTAAAGCTTCAAAACCCTCAACTGGGTTTTCCCTGTAGTTACAAGTTCATCTGGCTTAGACCAAGAACCACAACCAAAGCTTGTCAGAGAAGTCATTTGTTTATACAGCTTGGGCATTTTATTTTGGTGTTTAGTAACAGGTAATCAGTAGACAGTCGTGCTCTCCTCAGGGTATAGTATTAAAAGGCTGGATTTTTGTATAACTGGAATTGGGGAATTTGCACTGACTGCTTCCTAGGGATTCCCCAGGAAATCTATTAACACACGGTTCCAAAAGTTCATACTTGTCTGGCACATTTTCAATATAGTCTTTTGCTCTCCCAGGTCTCACATGTATCATATCTCCCCCCAGCAAGTCTACACACTATCCCGGCCCACAATGATACATAAACTTAATACAATGAGGTCTTCCAAGGATATTGCAGGAAATTGCCATATCTATCACACTAGGATATTTTCTCTCTGTTACTTGCTTACACTAATTGTCTTGTTTTAAAGGACACCAGTATCACATAATGGCTTCATTAGAATTGCAAAGCATATTTACCTGGCTTTGGGGGCAGAATAACCATTCATCTCCAGTGTCAGGTCACGCAGTGGGGCGGCTTTTAAAAAAAGCATAAAAACTAAGGCTGGGTGAAATATTTGCTGCGAACAAGGACCATGCTCAAAGTCAAGCTGGGTTTGAAGTTAATCGTCTGAGAATCTCAGCTCATGGTCATGAAAGATTTGCAAACTTAGGCTGAAGTTGGCATCAAGTTTTCTACAATTCCCTCCCCACAGCCAGCCACTTTCCTTTCCCTTCTGTCACCCCTCAACAAGTTCTAGAACAACCTCCCACTTTTGATATCTTTGGTAAGGAGTACCTTCCCACTCCATCTTGGAGCCAAGTGACCATTCCTCCCTGCTTGATCATGAGAGGGGATATAGCTGTGCCTACGAAAGTCCTTTAAAATACAGGATGCATCCCTCTACTCAATAGTGAATCAGGGAGCTGAACACAGGAGACAGCTATGTCCAGCTGCTGATTAACAATATACTAAACACAGGCTTTTATGTTTAACTTCCTGATTAATGTGACAGACCCAGAGCAGTGGGGTGCAGGAGTCTGGTAGAGGGCAAATATACTGGTCACTGGATGAGTAGTTTTCTGTTCCCTGAGTGACCAGAGCAGGGGCTGCACTAGAGTAATCAGGAACCTGCTAGAACCAGTTAAGGCAGGCAGGCTAATTGGAACACCTGGAGCCAATTAAGAAGCTGCTAGAATCAATTAAGGCAGGCTAATCAGGGTTTTAAAAGGAGCTCACATCAGTTTGTGGTGTGAGTGTGAGGAGCTGGGAGCAAGAGGTGCAAGGAGCAGAGAGGGAGTGCTGCTGGAAGGTTGAGGAGCACAAGCGTTATCAGACACCAGAAGGAAGGTCCCGTGGTGAGAATAAGGAAGGTGTTTGTAGGAGGCCATGGGGAAATAGCCCAGGGAGTTGTAGCTGTCATGCAGCTGTTACAGGAGGCACTATAGACAGCTGCAGTCCACAGGGCCCTGGGCTAGAACCTGGAGTAGAGGGCGGGCCCAGGTTCCCCCCAAACCTCCCAATTGACCTGGACTGTGAGTTCTTCCAGAGGGGAAGGTCTCTGGGCTGTTCCCCAACCCACATGGTGAATCTCTGAGGCAAGAAAATCCGCCAATAAGTGCAGGGCCCACCAAGATAGAGGAGGAACTTTGTCACATTAATTAATATCAGATTCTGCACCCAGTTATACAACACAACGGTATTATAATGGAAATGGGAACTCAAGCTTAATTACTGTAGGTATAATGTCTGCCGAATGCTGAAATAAGTACAAGGCTGTTTCTATTTTCTAAACCTGAGTGGAAACTGAATGAATGTTACCTTGTACTTAGTAAGGGTCTGCTCCTATTGAAGCCAGGGGCAAACTCTCCTTCATCTCACTGGAATCAGAATAAATAACCACGAAGAAATAGGTAGTATTGCATATTAATACATATTCACTTTATTTTCCGTGTTACTAGCCAAGTAAATTAGTTACCCTGTAATGAAAAGTTTAACTCTGAGTAATATTTGTGTCTATTTTTCAGAGTTAAATTCCCATTCCCAATGACAATCTTTGCATGGCATACTTACAGAGGGGAAAGAGGAAATGCAATTGGAGTAGAAAGGGAAGAAGGAAATTTTTTTTGGAAGGTTGGGGATAAAAACGGCGTTTGAAGCAGATCTTAGGTCTAGAATGTAGAATAGGTCCATTATGAAGATATTTATCCCATGGATGTCAACTCCACCTGTGGTTTTGTGTACATATATATATATATATTACTGTAGTGTACAATTGTGAAGCCATGTGATACATTGAACATACCATGGCTCTTTGAGTGCCTCAGCTGCCCTCTGCTAATCCACATCCACAAACATCAAACCAGAATAGAGAGTGGCCATACAGCCACTCTGCAGCGTGGCCAAAAACTACCACCCTTTGGAGGTGATTTATCTAGCATATCACAATTCTCTCGAGATACACTGGCCACACACACCTTTCTCCCTGATCCTAACCCCATGCCACAGACAGCTGCAGCATGGTGCTATGCTGAGAACCACTGCTGAGTGCATGAATCAAAAACCTCTTTGAGATTGGGTATGAATGCACCCTTCACTTAATACAGTTGTAAGAAACACTTACAGAGCCCTTATAGCTAAAACAGGGCCTAACAGGGTATGTCTAAAATGGCAATGAAACATCCACCGTTGGCCTGCGTCAGCTGACTTGGGCTCAGGTTGCGGGGCTATAAAACTGCCGTGCGGACATTTGGCCTCGGGCTGAAATTTGGGCTCTGGGACCCTATGGAGGGGAAGGGTCCCAGAGCTCAGGCTTCAGCACAAGCTCGCACATCTACACTACAATTTTATAACCCTTCCGCACTAGCCCCATGAGCTGAGTCAGCTGACCTGGGCCAGCTGCAGGTGTGTTATTGTGGAGTAGACACACTCATAAAGTTTCTCCCCAAACTAGCATTACGTGGGCAGGGGATTCTACTGTATGTGGGGTTTGGGGGTCAGGGTTCAGACTGAAAGGAGTGTTCTTCGTGCGGTAAGCAAAATAAACTGTTTTCTGTTATCTGCATTCCGAGATACAGGACTTTGTACGTCCTCTGTAAATAAACAAAACTGCTCCAAAGCAATACCCAGTGTCTACTCCCAACTGGAACATCCCCACTGTCCCAAACTTTGGCTACACACTCGGGTCGAAAAAAGGGTCAACAATAGTAATGGCTCAGTTATCCTACTCCCATTCACTTGAAATTCAGTGGTTCTGCTACTCTGGGAGCCTTGCTTATCCAGCACCAGGAGGGACATTTTTTAGGGTTACCCTATTTCCACAATCAAAAAAGAGGACACTGGGGGGGGGGAGCCCCGCCCCACCCCCACCCCGCCCCCATCCACTCCATCCCACTTCCCACCCCCTGACTGCCCCCCTCAGAACCCCAACCCCCCCTGCTTCTTGTCCCCTGACTGCTCTGACCCTTATCCACCTGCCTGGTTGGCAGGGTTGTAGAAATTTTGATGGTGCCCAGGTGGTCCACCTGCCTAAGGCTCTGGGAGGGGGGTTGGGTGAGGGGAGGAGGTCTGGGGTGCAGGTCCTGGGCTGGGGATTAGGGTGCAGGAGGGGTGCAGGGTGCAGGCTCTGGGATAGAGTTTGGGTGCTGGGTGCAGGATCTGGGCTGGGGCAGGGGGTGGGTGTGCAGGAGGGGGTGAGGGGTGCAGGCTCTGGGATGGAGGTTGGGGTGGGAGGCGGTGCAAAGGGAGGGGGTGCAGGCTTTGGGAGGGAGTTTGAGGGCAGGACGGGGTGTGAGGGAAGGGGAGAGGGAGTTTGGGAGGGAGTTTGGGGATAAGAGGGGGTGCAGGGGTGAGGGCTGTGGGTCTGAGGATGATGGGTTCATGATGCAGGAGGGGGCTCAAGGCTGGGGCAGAGGATTAGGGTGCGGGGGGATAAGGGTTGGGGCTGGGGATGAGGGGTTCATGATGCAGGAGGGGGCTCAGGGCTGGAGAAGAGGATTAGGGTGTGGGGGGATGAGGGCTGGGGCTGGGGATGAGGGGTTTGGGGCGTTGGAGAGGCTCGGGGCTAGGTGGAAGGGCAGGATAAGGGCAGCCTGTCTTCCCATTAGTGGATGGGGGACGCTAGGACCCGGGGGCAGCAGACAGCAGTTGCTGCTGGCTCTGGCAGTACAAGCAGGCAAGGGAGAGATAGGCAGGGAGGGGAGGCCCCACGGGGGGGGAGGGGGACGCGCGGAGGGGGGGGTGGCAGGTGGAGGCCGGGGACCCATCCAACACTCCCCCGCTCCCTGACTACCCCCCCCCAGACTCCCCTTACCATTCTGGCTCCACGTGTTTGCAAAACAGGCTGCCCGGTGGGTCGGTTTGTGTGTTACACAGGGCTGCAGATGGGGGTGGGGGAGCAGGGGAGGGCTCTGGTTGCTGGAGGCCAATGGGAGCGGCTCAATCGGCCCAGTCGCCCAATCAGCAGCCACACTCTGCATGGAAGGGAGGGAGGGAGGCGAGGGAGAAAAAAAAACCTGGACATTTTAATCTTGTTACCAATTCCTCCCGGACGGCTATTTAGAGACGCAAAAGCTGGACATGTCCAGGGAAATATGGATGAATGGTAACCCTACGTTTTCCCCAATTAAAATTCCTGTAGTTTACATACCTCTGAAGAATGCAAGTTAGACACAAAAGCAAATGTTTGAAATGTATCTTTAAAGCCAGTGTAGACAGGTGGAAAAATAAGCTTTCTTGGGAAATAAACAGAAACAAACGGGGCATTTCAGCACTTGAAGTCATGAAAAAAAAAACTATAGGGATTGACAGATTAGGAATGAAGTCTTTTTGCTACAATTTTTTTTAACCAAAGCAATGGGTTTCACATTTCAGTCTGTAAACATTCCATGTCAAGGGATGGTCTTCAGAGGCTCTTTGTCCTTGCTAAAGGGCTTTATTTAACAGGGTGTTGCAGGCGGAAAAAACACATCTATTTTTCAATAAAAGGTGTCTTTCGGTCTCATATAAACCCTGGCAAAAGCTAGGGGAAAGGAACATTATGATATGAAATACATCCTGAGTAACACAATTTTTAAAATATATTAGTGCATTCTGCCAAGAGTGTAATTTCTGAAGTAATAAATCAAACTTAGTAACCCAAGTCCTTTAATTAGAGATCCAGGGATTCTCTTCAATGGGAAACATTATCAGAGAGACTTTAAGTGTCTGAAGTTTTAGAAATTTTTGTTCAGAATTCATAGACCAGGAACACCCCTTTCTGCCACCGCAGATGCAGAAGTAGCAAACAGTTTGATTCAGGATAAATATTTCATAGATTTCCTGTGTACAAAATGAAACCCCCATGGCGAAGTGCCAACCTCCCTGAAATAAACGTTCCCTTGCAATCTAGAAAGGCGGGAGCTTAGTTCCTTAAGTGATAAAAAATGGTAGTCTCTAAAATAAGAGTGGGAAACACTTTGGACCCTGTTTGGTTCAATCTTAAATTGCAGCAGGAACTGAAAGGGATGAATTGTCCACAACCAGCATCAAGTTGTGTGGAGATTAACAATGAGAATTTGATACATTCACAGATATTAACCCACTTTCAATACTGGAGCCAATGTGTATCATTTGGCTGGAAAGCGAGGTAATAAAACTTTAAATTATAGAATGACTAGTGTATTCCAAAGCAGCTGTCAGTAATGGTGGAATTGATAAGATACTGAACTGGGGGTTAGGAAACTCGGATTTTATTCCTGGCTTTGTCACTGACCTGTTGGGTGACTTTATACAAATCACTTCCCCAGGGGGAGCCTGTTTCCCCACCCACCCTTTGTCTGTCTTATCTGTTTAGATTGTCAACTCTGAGTCTTGCTATTTGTACTCCAGGTAGCACAATGGCACCCTAGTCCTGCTGGAGCCCCTAAGCACCTCTGTAATTAAATAAAAAATAAGAAAGCAAGTTGCTCGTGCCACTCTCTCTCTCTCTCTCTCTCTCTATATATATATATATATAAGGGGAGAGAGAGAGAAAGGAAGAAAAGAGAGAGAGAGAGAGAATGCACACATGTATTCTAAGGGATATACTTTCATTACTGTGGGCAAAAGGTTCCTTGAAGCCAACAGAACCCTTTGGATGCAAAGTTGTGTCAGCATTCTGAGCCAGTAGCCAGAAAAAAATCCACTAATCAGTTGACACGAATGTGAGTGGGGTTGGTGGAAACACTCAGACCTCAGAGAGAAAGTCCTCCAGATACTCCTACTGGGCATGAGTTTCCTGAATCCAAATAAACTCCAATCTGGCATTAGTCAAGGCACTCTACAAGCCGTATGACAATGGCAAGGAATCCCAAAGAGAGTCATTTTCCTCTGACATTACGGCACCAATCCATCTGCCAGAGAAAGATAATCTTTACTCCTATTTCCAATTCTCAGCTATTACGAGAGAAATAAATAGCTTTCCTTTTATTTGTAACAATTGCATGGCATATAAGAGTTAGGATTTTTTTTTAAATGGCCTTAGCAGTTTTAAAATCTTTTCCCCATATGATCTTTGCTAAAATCGTCATCTCTCCATCTTTCTCATTTTATATCAGTTTTGTTCTAGGTTTCTGACCTGTATGTTGTTTTAATATTCTTTTATAAATCAAGTACTTTGAGTGTGTGCCATCATGGAGTTAACCCAAAAGAGCTGTGCTATCTAGGAGGAAATGATCCCTTTCAGTTTCTAGCATTTTATGAGCAGCTTGGGAATTTTCAGTGTTTGTACAGAGTGCTCAGAAATATACTGCAATTTAGACTGTAAGTAAGCGTGAAACCAACTGTTCTATTATGTTCCTCATCTACTAGTAAAAATAATGTTCTACAGTGTCCTGTTCCAGCTCTGCAGTATCAATCAGGTTTTCCAAATTTTCTGTCCTGTTGCTTGAGTTGAAAGGAGAGATCCCTCCTCTGTGACACAGGAGTCTTCCAAACATAGAACAAACAAAGTCTCTTAATCAAAATAGGATGACTAATAGCATAAAACCATGGACCGGATTCTGAGCTCCCCAGTACCTTGTGTAGTTATTGATACCACTGCAAAGAGGGGTAAATCATTCTCATTGCATCGGAGCAATATGCTACATCCATTTTGCCCTGGTGTAAATGGCTATGCAAGGCACAGGAAAATGCAGAATCTGCCCCAGTATATATTTCTATGAGAAATATAATAAAAACAGACCCTGTTCACTTCTGGCTGCTTCCTAATTTTCAGGTTTGAGCAAGAAATGCATTTAAACCCACACACACACAAACAAAAAACCCCAAACAACAACAAAAACCACCTATATAGATGTTTATAGTATGAGATGACCTTCCCACACGTAGCCATTTGGAGTGATGAGATATCAAACTTTAATATCTTCACTGATCCAGGACTAAATATTGCATATCCTAGGCTCTAGGCAGACAATTTTGAAAGGAAATCTTCACAACCGAGGGAAAGGAACTAACATTTTTTGGTCAGGTTATTCTATAAGATTGTTTGAAACTGATCTGAGGTTTGAGACATGAAAAAAGGTCCATTAGAGAGAAATTTGACACCCAGATATCAACACCACATATGTGGTGGAGAGCGTGTTCCCATGTATATTATTAATCTCCTAAAAACTGTGAAACCATGTTATAAATGGATCTCTCATGCTCCTACCATTGTCTCACCTGTCCCCTGCCCACTCATACATCTCCGGGACTTAAAACATTTCAAACCACCGAGCAGCTTCAAACATCATTTTCTGGGGAGGGAGAAAAAAAGCCACAAGAAATGTTTCCTTCTTTCCCCAAAAATTAACCCTGCCCCAGGCCCGTGAGAGAAACTATTCAGTCCTGCACCACTAACAGCTTTTCTGTACATAAAAGTGTTACAATTTTCAAGTTCAATATGCAATGCCCCTGCAGGGCTAGAAAGAGTAGCTTTATACAGTAGCATTGGAAAGAGGAGATTCCCACCTCCACAGTCGGATTCAGCATCTACTGCTAACCTTGCACGGCTGTGTGATATTTTTAAGAGAGAAAAGGTCCTTTTTAGTAAACCTTTAGTGGGTTTTGTGGCTATCTCTGAGCCCTGCAGAGTTGAACTTGTAGTGCTCAGACACATAGTTTTGCGAGCAAAAAGATTTTACTTTAAAAAAAAATGTTTTATAAACTCTCAGACATTTGTGATGTATCTTATCTGTAATGTATGTGAGATACACATGAGGATAGCATCTAGTTTAAAGTTTTTATTGGCATTTAATTGGGATGACCTGCATAACTCATTCATGTGCTCATCATTTCTGAGTTATGCATATATCCAACATGCAACATGGATGCACCCCTCAACCCCAAACCCTAGAACAAACCAACTAAAAGCAAAATAAAAAAACACAATTCCAACTCTGAAACAAAACAACCTTAAAAACTGCAATAAAAGTAATTAAAAAACATAAAACTCTATTGAAAGCAGAATTTCAATTAAACTTGAAAATGGAGAAGTGCCAGTGATGCCACGAAGTCCACTTGGGACTTCAGTATTGCTACTGAGTTTACATGGAAGGCACTCATACTATGTTGTTGGGCAGCAATATAAACCCTTAAGATAGGTAGATATAAACTGATATCCCAAATTTATAATAAAATCTTTATAATTGCAGCACAATATTATGAATGTTCTCTATCCATCTCTCTTCACTGTTTACAGTAATGAGAATATAAACCATACTACATATATACATACATACATAATATACAAACGAAAGTGGCATAGTCTATGCATTAATATTGCTAAATATTGTAAAACTAGATTTAGTGTTCTAAATTCATTCCCCAGTCTCCTTAATGACTGACATTCAATGCTGTGCTTTTTTAGGGGTTTTAGTTGCATTGCTTCACTACATTAAATTACGTGAGACATCCAGGCTCTTAATACAAATAAAGAATTAAAATAATTATTTTATCTTCACAGAGCCATATTTTTCTGACCAATCCATTTTTCGTTTACTGAATTCAGCCATTTTTCTCACAGACCTTTTGAATATGGGGGAAAGTTTGCATATAGCTTTGACCCATGGTTCTCAACCAAGGTTGTATGTACCCCTACGGGTACGCAGAGGTCTTCAGGTGGTACCTCAACTTACCTAAGTATTTGCCTAGTTTTACAACAGGCTACTTAAAAAGCACTAGCAAAGTCAGTAAAAACTAAAATTTCATACAGACAATGACTTGTTTATACTGTTCTATATACTATACACTGAAATGTAAATACAATATTTATATTCCAATTGATTTGTTTTAAAATTATATGGTAAAAATTAGAAAGAACGCAATTTTTCAGTAATAGTGTTCTGTAACACTTTCGTATTTTTATGTCTGATTTTGTAAGCAAGTAGATTTTAAGTGAGGTGAAACTCTGGGGTACGCAAGACAAATCAGACTCCTGAAAGGGTTACAGTAATTTGGAAAGGTAGAGAACTACTGCATTTGATCACTGGTACTGCCTCATTTGTTTCATCTGTCAAGAACATAATAACAGCCATAGTGGGTCAGACCAAAGATCCATCTAGCCCAGCATCCTGTCTTCCGTCAGTGGTCAATGCCAGGTGCCCCCGAGGGAATGAACAGAACAGGTAATCATCAAGTGATCCATCCCCAGTCATCCATGGGCGCCGACTTCTACTCATGCCGGTGGGTGCTCGACCCCCCCTCTGCCCTTGGCCCCACCTCAACTCCACCCCTGCCCTGCCCCCATTCCAACCCCTTCCCCAAAGTCCCTGCCCCAACTCCGCCTCCTCCATGCCTCTATTCCGACTCCTTCCCCAAATCTCCGCCTCGACCCCGCCTCTTCCCCACTTCCTCTCGAGTGTGCTGCATTCCCGCTATTCCCCCCTCCCTCCCAGAGCTTGCTACGCCGCCAAACTGCTGTTTCGCGGTGGCAAGCAATGGGAGGGAGGGGGGAGGAGCGGGGACGTGGCGCGCTCAGGGGAGGAGGAGGAGGCGGAGGTGAGGTGGGGAGGGGGGGGCGGGGAAGGGAGCTTGGCTGCTGGTGGGTGCAGATCACACACTAATTTTTCCCTGTGGGTGCTCCAGCCCTGGAGCAGCCCTGGAGCACCCATGAAGTCGGCACCTATGCTGTCACCCATTCCCAGCTTCTGGCAAACAGAGGCTAGAGACACCATCCCTACGCATCCTGGCTAATAGCCATTGATGAACCTATCCTCCATGAACTTATCTAGTTCTTTCCTGAACCCTGTTATAGTCTTGGCCTTCACAACATCCTCTGGCAAAGAGTTCCACAGGTTGACTGTGTGTTTTGTGGAAAAATACTTCCTTTTTTCCCTTTAAACTTACTGTCTATTAATTTCATTTGGTGACCCCTAGTTCTTGTGTTAAGAGAAGGAGTAAATATCACTTCCTTATTTACTTTCTTCATACTCATCATGATTTTATAGATCTGTCATATCTCCCCTTAGTCGTCCCTTTTCCAAGCTGAAAAGTCCCAGTCTTTTCCCTAATCTCTCCTCATATGGCAGCCATAATAATTTTTGTTGCCCTTTTCTGAACCTTTTCCAATTCCAATATATCTTTTTTGAGATGGGGCGATCACATCTGCACACAGTATTCAAGATGTGGCCGTACCATGGATTTATATAGAGGCAGTATGATATTTTCTATCTTATTATCTATCCCTTTCTTAATGATTCCCAACATTCTGTTCATTTTTTGACTGCTGCTGTACACTGAGTGGGTGTTTTCAGAGAACTATCTACAATAACACCAAGAGCTTTTTCTTGAGTGGTAACAGCTAATTAAGACCCCATCATTTTATATGTATAGTTGAGATTATGTTTTCCAATGAGCATTACTTTGCATTTATCAACATTGAATTTCATCTGCCATTTTGTTGCCCCATCACGCCGTTTTGTGAGATCCTTTTGTAGCTCTTCGCAGTCTGCTTGGGACTTAACTATCTTAAGTAGTTTTGTATCATCTGCAAATTTTCCCACATCACTGTTTACCCCCTTTTCTAGATCATTTATGAATATGTTGAATAGGACTGGTCCCAGTACAGACACCACTATTTACCTCTTTCTATTCTGAAAACTGATCATTTATTCCTACTCTGTGTTTCCTATCTTTTAACCAGTTACCAATCCCTCTTATCCCATGACAGTTTACTTTGCTTAAGAGCCTTTGGTGATGGACCTTGCCTTAAAGCATTCCCTTTAATTTATATGTTTTATTTCCTTTCCCTACACCCATTTTCAATCCAAGTAATTAGCTTTCCATGTTTATACCACACTGGCTTTTATTGGGGGTGGGGAAGCGAGAGGGAGAGGGCTGCATGGCCATGCATGTGCAGTATCAAAAAGTTCCTAAGTCCAGATAAAATATACTATATTTTTTATCTAACTATTCAGAAATGTCCACACAGAAATCAAGCACATTTATCAGGTTTGATTGTCCTTTCATAAGTTAGTCATGATTGTTCTTTCCCATATTATACATTTCTAATGCTTCATAATCCTTTCCCTGAGCAATGTCTCCAATATTTTCACAGAATTTAAGTCAAATGTGCAGATCTGAAATATCTTGAATTTTCTTGGTTCAAAGTATAGTAAAGGACTGAATTGTCATGTTCACCTATGTGTCTGATATGTTGGGGGAAGAGTCAACATGGCTATTGTAAAAGGAAATCATGCCTCACCAATCTATTATAATTCTTTGTGGGAGTCAAGAAACATGTGGACAAGGGGGATCCAGTGTGTATAGCGTACTTGGATTTTCAGAAAGCCTTTGACCAGGTCCCTCACCAAAGGTTCTTAAGCAAAGTAGGTAATGTTGGTATAAGAGGGAAGGTCCTCTTATGGATTAGTAACTGGTTAAAAAATAGGAAACAAAGGGTAGGAATAAATAGCAGGGTCCCCCAAGGATCTGTGCTGTTCAGCATACTCAAATGATCTGGAAAGGGGGTAAAAAAGTGAGATGGCAAGGTCTGCAAACAATATTAAATTACTCAAGATAGTAAAAACCAAAGCTGACAGTGAAGAGTTAAAGGGTTTTCACAAAACTGGGCGACTGGGCAAGGAAATGGCAGATGAAATTTAATGTGGATCAATCCAAAATAATGCACATTGGAAAACATAATCCCAACTGTACATCAAAAATGATGTCTCAATTAGTTGTTACCACTCAAGAAAGAGATCTTGGAGTCATTGTGGATAGTTCTCTGAAAACATCTACTGAATGTGCAGCAGCAGTAAAAAATAGTGAACAGGATGGTTAGAAATCATTAGGAAAGGGATAGATAATAACACAGAAAATAGCATAATACCACTATATAAATCCATGGTATGCCCACACCTTGAATACAGTGCACAGTTCTGGTCACCCCATCTCAAAACAGATACATTAGAATTGGAAAAAGTACAGAGAAAGGCAAAAAATGTGATTAGGGGTATGGAACAACTTCCATTTGAGGAGAGATTAAAAAGACTGCAACTGTTCATCTTCGAAAAGAGGCAACTAAGGAGGGATATGATAGGGGTCTATAAAATCATGAATGCGTGGAAAAAGTGAAGAGGTGTTATTTATCACATAACCCAAGAACCAGTGGTCACCCAATGAAATTAATAGGCAGGTTTAAAACAAACACAAGGAAGTACTTCTTCACACAACACACAGTCAACCTAGAGAATTCATTGCTAATGGATGTTATGAGTGCCAAAAGTATAACCGAGTTCAAAAAAGAATTATATAAATTCAGGAGGTAGATCTATCAATGGCTATTAGATAAGAAGGTCAGGGATGCAACCCCATGCTCTAGGTGTCCCAGAAACTGTGACGGGGACCAATCACTCAGTAATTACCCTGTTCTGTTAATTTCCTCTGAAGCATCTGTAACCGGCCACTCTTGAAAGACAGGATACTGAGCTAGATGGACCATTGGTCTGACCCAGCACAGACATTCTTACATTCTTGATTCTTCTCTAAATATATGGGAACTACACCTACTAACCTCAGATCTTTGACATTTCTCTTGCTCTTAACAAGATATGAAAAATCACTTCCAGATGCTTTTCTTGCTTTATCTTGATGCTTCCTTTTGAATTTTGGAATGTGATTCATCTGGATCAAGTGCCTTGTCAAACTTTAATGTTTCCATATACCTAACTATGGCATAATCATAAAGCTTTTACTATCTTTTGCAGAAAAATTATATTACAGTTTTCCAGATATGACCTTCAGCTTTTTTTCAGAAATACTGTACCATATGATGGAAGACAGAACATGATTGTTTAAAACATTGCTCCTCCACTACCACTTGTTCTCATTCATGTCTCTTTATGGTCTCAAAACTGTATCTGCCTGTTAAAAAGCTACCTTTTTTCATTTTAAATTTATTACCATTTCTTATCAGCATTACAGACTAATTTTTGCTTACAGGCTGTTCACCATCATTTTTAGCTTTTCTTGGAGCCAGAGGCAGCCACACTTGCTCAAGCTGAGCACTACCTTATTCCAGAAGTTGTCAAATTGAAATAAAAGTAAACTTTCCTAGGTTCACCTTGTCTGGAGTCCACCTGGCATTTGCAAGTATGAGGTCAGAAAAGTCTGTAGCTCTTGTCTCCAACAGCTGAGTGGATCCTTGTGCAGGACAGAACCATTTGAATCATCCATTATAACAAGCCAAAATACAAACAGGTCTAAAGATACATTACCATAGACATACACATTATGTGCTTCTGCGTATCATGGGACAGACACAACAATCCACATGGCACACAGCTTTTCTTTGGAGTGCTGTTATGAATGGAAAGCACCAGAAAAAGGATGACTAGCAAGGATGAACTACACAGTTACAACAGATATTGGTGCAAATGGCAATGATGCAATTCTCTATTGTACTAAGGATGATGGCTATATGGCCAACGTGGACATGGAGAAGGCCTAAAGAAATGAAGCACACAAGTCCTGGTTAAACGTTTCAGCCACACTGCCAAGGCCAAATGCTATTATTCCATGGTCCCTTGTCATAAACTTTAGTTCACACTAGCAGCCAAAAGCCAGATATTCTCCAAACACACAGGACAACTCAGTCTTTTCCTGGAATAGTTTACACCATAATATAGACAGGTTAATATTTCACTATTTTTTTTTAAATCCAATTTCTACACAACTCCCTCTACATATGGCTTCTTTCATATAGCTGTCATTATATGAGCAATAGCAAATCCCTGTTAAGATTGGACTTGAAATCACTGCAGCCATCTACGTTTGATGCTTCCCTTCTCACACATGACTTCCCCATCCTTGCCATTCAATGATTCCATGCCAGTGATTTTTCTAATTTGTTTTACACTGATCTCATTAGCATTCTGAGACAGCTTCATGCTGTCGGTTTCCTTCTTTCCCAGAGCACTTCTCTGTTATGTTTCATCTTACTTGTGTGCTGTAACTACCTTTTTAAAATGCCATTCTTGCACCTCACTGCTGCTTTTCAAGCCCACAGCTTCCATCATTTCTATATTGGCTTGTATAACTCTTTTTAAAAATAAAGAGTCCTGATTAACTTACATCTCCTGCTTTCCAGATTTTTCATCACGCACTTCCTATGCCTGGAACCTGGCTTTCTTGTAGGTATTTTATGAACTGGTGATTTACTTCCTGGAAAAAGCAAAAGATAACACCATAGGAAATGGTTTTGTGAATATTTGGATTAATACCAAACTTGCAGATTTTCAAGGGCAGGAATGAAGTAGGAATTTAAAAGTGAAACTAAACCACAACCTACAGATCCAGGTATGATAACTAACCAATGAAATATATGACTGAATATAGTCCATTGTCTGGTACATAGATCCAAAAGACCTATTGCTTCTCTTGCTGACATGGGCGTAAATTAGGAGAAATTCCATTAAAATCAAAGGAGTTATATGTGGTGCAAAAGTGGTGCTAGGTGCAGCAGTTAGGTACACATCTTAATGATGATGGGCTTCATAAGTGTATACTCAAAACATTGCATCTTGATGGGTCAATTTAAGATTGGGGAACTGCTAATAAATGGGGAGTAGGTTCATAAACTTCTCCTTTGGGTCAAATCACACATTATTTGGGGAATTTTTTAAATACAGATATAAAAGACACACAGAACACATCATTGTATGGCTGGGTTAGTGCATCGGCTACTGATTGCCTTTCATATGTATACATTATTCCATTTTCTTGATGACCTGTGGCTATCTATGTGAGCCGCTTTGTTTACCTGAGTGTCTGCAGGTACGGCCGCTCGCAGCTCCCAGTGGCTGCCGTTCGCTGTTCCCGGCCAATAAGAGCTGCGGGAAGCAGTGGCCCAGCCCGCGCCACTTCCCACAGCTCCCATTGGCCAGGAACAGTGAACCGCGGCCACTGGGAGCTGCGAGCGGCCGTACCTGCAGACGCTCAGGTAAACAAAGTGTCTCGCAACGCACCAGGGACTTACCCTGAACAAGCCGCGAACCAAGTTTGGGAACCTCTGATCTATGGGCTGGTGGATATGTAAGGGCTTCATGAAGGGCTGCATTTGGAGGGTCTGTAAAATGGCTCTGTGCTTCAAATTATTTTCCTTTTCCACTAGCAAAATCTGTTTAATCTACAAATAGTGCGTGATGTGATACATGGCAGAAACTTGCACTGCCTGCCAACAAATAAATAAATCAGCTCAGTGTAGCATCCTTTTAAAATACAGCAAATGTAACAGCAACAGTAGGAAAGCTACACATAAAAACCAATTCAAAGTCAGCATTAAGAGATCCCATAAGTCTTTCCTAGGATAGTTATTGAATTTGTACTGTAGTGGAAATACTGCATTTTCCCTTAAGAGGAAGTTCACCATATGAGGCTCAGCACACGCTGACAATTCCTCCTCTGGTAGGAATAATTGTCTCATTTGATCTTTAATGAGCTAGCGAACAGGAGCAGCCAACATGGAAGTTTTGTGAGGGAGTTCTCCAGGTGAAAGAGGAGTGACTGCATGACCCTTGTGGTGAGTTTGTTGTTGTGGGCTTGCTTTCTTGCCCTGTGCCTGCTTGATTGACATTTATAGAGTGGTTTGTTTGGGGAGGGGAGGATGCTGAGCCTGGTAAGCAAAGCTGAGAGCTTTCTAAAGAGACTCTAGCCTGCCATCCTTTGATCAGAAATATAGTTGGGTTCATGATGACCTGAAGAACCACTTGGTAAATTGCCTACTGTGTGTGAAGGCTACAAACATCTTGAAACATCTAGACAGACTGATCTGCAGTGCTAGGCAGGAGCCAGTGGTCATGGTACATGTAGGTATCAGTGACATAGGGAAGGGTAGGATAGTGGTTCTGGAGGCCAAATTTAGCCTTCTAGAAAAGAGATTAAAGTCCAGGACCTCAAATGTAGCATTCTCTGAAATGCTTCCTTATCCACGCACAGGGAGACAGGCAGAACTGCAGGCTTTCAAAGCGTGGATGAGATGATAGTGTTTGAGGGAGGGATTTAGGTTTAATAGGAACTGGGGAACCTTCTGGGAAAGGAACAGCCTATACAGGAAGGATGAACTCCACCTTTATGAAAACAGAGCCAGATTGTTGGCATGTAAAATTAATATATAACTAATGGAAGAAAGTGGAAGTTGATAGTAATGAAAAGTACAAAATATATAGGAATGACAGAATAGGTTGTGTTAGTGGGGGAGTGGCACTATATGTAAAAGAAAGGATAGAATCCAATAAAGTAAAAATCTTAGATTAATTAAACTGTACCACAGAATCTCTATGGATAGAATTTTCAGGATTGAATAAATAAAAGTATATCAGTAGCAATATACTACTGGCCACCTGATCAGGACGGTGACAGTGATTGTGAAATGTTCAAGCAGATTAGAGAGGATACAAAAACAACAACAACAAATAATAATAATGGAGGATTTCAACTACCCCATATTGACTGGGAGCATGTCACCTCAAGATGGGATGCAGAGATAAAACTTCTAGACAATATTAATGACTTCTTCTTGGAGCAGCTGGTCCTGCAACCCACAAGGGGAGACATAATTCTGGATTTAGTCTTAAGTGGTGTACAGGATCTGGTCCAAGAGGTGAATATAGCTTTGCCACTCAGCAATAGGGCCCATAATGTAATCAAATTTAACATCCTTGTAGGGAACTAATACCAAAGAAACCCACCAGAGTAGCATTTAACTTCCAAAGGGGGAACTACACAAAAATGAGGCGGCAAGATTAAAAAAATTAAAAGGAACAGTCACAAGAGTGAAATGCCTGTAAGCTGCATGGAAACTTTTTTTAAAAACAAAATCATAATAGAGGCTCAAACTACATCTATACTCCAAATAAAACAACAACAACAAAAACCCAGTAAGAGCACCAAAAAATGCCACCATGTCTAAACAGCAGAGTTAAAGAGGCAGTTAGAAACAAAACAACATCCTTTAAAAATTGGAAGTCTAATCCCACTGAGGAAAATAGGAAGGAGCATAATCTCTGGCAAGTGAAGTATATAAGTAGGCCAAAAAAGAATTTGAAGAGCAACTAACAAAAGACACAAAAACTAACAGCAATTTCTTTTAAGTTCATTGGAAGCAGGAAGCCTGCCAAACAGTGTGGCCATTGGACAATCAAGGTGCTAAAGGAGCATTCAAGAAAGACTAGGCCATTGAAGAGAAACAAAATGATTACTTTGCATTGGTCTTCACTGCAGTAGATATAAGGGAGATTCCCACATCTGAGCCTTCTTTTTAGATTACAAATCTGAGGAACTGTCCCAGATTGAGGTAACAGTAGAGGAGGTTTGGAACCAAATGATTAATTAAAACAGTAATAAGTCACCAGGACCAGATGGTATTCACGTAAGCGATGTGAAGGAACTCCAACATGAAATTGCAGAAGTACTAGCTGTAGTATGTAACCAATCACTTAAATCAGCCCCTGTACCAAATGACTCGTAGATAGCTAATGTGGTGCCAATTTTTTTTAAAGGATCTAGAAGTGATCCTGACAATTACAAGCAGATATGCCTAACTTCAATATCAGGCATATTGGTTGAACCTATAGTAAAGAGCACAATATGTTGGGGAAGAGTCAACATGACTGTTGTAAAGGGAAATCATGCCTCACCAATCTATTAGAATTATCTGAAGGGGATTAACAAACATGTGGACTGGGGGGTCCACTGGATATAGTGTACTTGGATTTTCAGAAATCCTTTAACAAGGTTCCTCACCAAAGGCTCTTAAGCAAGGTAAGCAGTCATGGGATAAGAGGGAAGGTCCTCTCATGGATCAGTAACTGGTTAAAAGATAGGAAACAAAAGGTAGGAATAGCAGGGTCCCCCAGAGTTCTGTACTGGGGCTAGTGTTGTTCAACATATTCATAAATGAACTGGAAAATGGGGTAAACAGTCAGGTGGCAAAGTTTGCAGATGATACACAATTACTCAAGATAGTTAAGTCCAAAGCAGACTGTGAAGAGTTACAAAGGGATCTCACAAAACTGGGTGACTGGGCAAGAAAATGACAGATGAAATCAATGCTGATAAATCCAAAGTAATGAAAATTGGAAAACAAAATCCCAACTATACATATAAAATGATGGGGTATCAATTAGCTGTTACTACTCAAGAAAGAAATCTTGGAGTCATTGTGGATAGTTCTCTGAAAATATCTGCTGAATGTGCAGCAGCAGTCAAAAAAGTTAACAGAATGTTCGGAACCATTAGGAAAGGGATAGATAATAAAACAGAAAATATTACAATGCCACTATATAAATCCATGATATGTTCATACCTTGAATACTGCATGGCATTCTGGTCACCCCGTCTCAAAAGAAATTACTGGAATTGGAAAAGGGCAAAAAAAAAATGATGAGGTGTATGGAAAAGCTTCCATATGAGGAGAGATTAAAAAGACTGGGACTGTTCAACTTGGAAAAGAAACGACTAAGGGGGTTATAACAGAGGTCTATGAAATCTTGAAAGGTGTGGAGAAAGTGAATAAGGAAGTCTTATTTACCCCTTTACGTAACACAAGAATCAGCTTTTACACAATTATCAGAGGGGTAGCCGTGTTAGTCTGAATCTGTAAAAAGCAACAGAGGGTCCTGTGGCACCTTTAAGACTAACAGAAGTATTGGAGCATAAGCTTTCGTAGGTGAATGCCCACTTGCATCGGATGAAGTGGGTATTCACCCACGAAAGCTTATGCTCCAATACTTCTGTTAGTCTTAAAGGTGCCACAGGACCCTCTGTTGCTTTTACACAATGAAATTCATAGGCAGCGGGTTTAAAAGAAACACAAAGAAATACTTCTTCATACAGTGAACAGTCAACCTGTGGAATTTGTTGCTAGCAGATGTTGTGAAGGCCAGAAGTATAAATAGGTTTAAAAAAGAATTAGATAAATTCATGGAGAATAGGTCCGTCAGTGGCTATTAAACAAAATGTTCAGTGATGCAGCCCCATGCTCTAGGTGCCCCTAAACCTCTGACTGCTAGAAGATGGGATTGGACGACGGGACAGATGACTCAATAACTTGCCTTGTTCTGTTCACTCCTTTTGAAGCATCTGGCACCTGCTGCTGTTGGAAGACAGGATACTGGGTTAGATGGGCCATTGATCTGACCCAGTATGGCCATTCTTACGTTCTTATTTTTGCTGTTTGGGGAACAAAGTTTCTTTTTTTAAAACTGTGCAGTTAAAATAACTATTACTTTCAGAAGGCTAAAGCTGCTATCATTTTCGTGCAGTGGCTTTGGGCTAGACACACATTGATCAAAATAGTGAAAATATTGAGATTTTTATATTACACTTAAAACATAATTTTCATTAATTCTATTTTTTTTTCTGAAAGCCCACTCAGCTTTCAGCCTGTATCAATGATATGCTATAACTAACCACGGAGTTACATGATGATATAAGACTTACTAGTGAACAGCAACATTCATCATTTGTGTTGTGGTATTGCCTCCGAAATGTATAAGGCGGCACAGTCTATGTCCCAAAGAATTCATTATCCAAAAAAATGAAAAGAATAGGCAATTAAACTGTGCAAAAGATAATATCCCTCTTCTCAAAAAGTCTTTGGGTTGTGTGGTAGATTCTAAAACAATCAGCTGGGGAATTTCTTTTATTCATAGGATTTTTTATATTCTAATAACTGAAAAAAATAAAAACCAGTCATAATTTCCTACAGTTAGAAAAAGTGTTAAAATATGAACCAAATCTTTACCTCAGTACCAGTTAGTTATCTTATATAATATTAAAATATTAAAACTGTACAGAGCTAAAAGCATAATGCTCACTCTTTCCTTGCAGCATATTGTTTGCTAATGACAAACAATTGTTATTCATGGGGGGAGGAATAGCTCAGTGGTTTGAGCATTAGCCTGCTAAACCCAGGGCTGTGAGCTCAATCCTTGAGGGGGCCATTTAGGGATCTGGGGCAAAAATAGGTCTTTGGAGTGATCCTGCTTTGAGCAGGGGGTTGCACTAGATGACCTCCTGAGGTCCCTTCTATGATCACATCATTTTTATTCTATGATCAAACATGACTTCTCTTGAGGTGAATATCAAGATGGCTTGTTAGAGGTAGTCAAGCCTATGCTGAAGGAAATCTGTGTCTCATAACTCAGACAAAATTCAACCTAGAGAACCTGAGTTATGTTTCAGGTTCCCAACAAGAGACATTTATTAACACACCACATGACTATTTTCAGCCAATCAACAAACAGAATAATAATTTAGTTATTTATGGCTCTTAGCAAATATGTACATTAGCACTTTTACAAGCTTAAATTAAACCTAGCACACACTGAGGTAGGAACGAATTACCCTTCCGCCCCTTCAACAAATGCGGAAACAGATGTGTAAAGGCTATGTGACACACTAAAGCAGTGGTTCCCAATCTATGGAGCATGCCCTGCTAGGGGGGCATGGAGAAATGTTCAGGATGGTGTGCAGCAGGGTGCAGGCCAGCCCCCTGGGAAGGGGGCAACACCCAGCCCCACTCTGCCCCCAGCTGCAGCTCCACTCCACTCCTAGCCCAGCTCCTGCCCCAGTGGCAGCTGCACTCTGCCCCCTCCTCCACCCCCCAGTCATGGCTCCACTCTGCCCCCAGCCAGCTCTGCCCTCATTCCCTCTCTGCCCCCAGGCCAGATCCACCTCTAGCCTCAGCTCCTCCCCATCCCCAGTTCTGCTTCCAGCTCTGCCTTCAGCCCAAGCTCCTCTGCTGAGCCAACTGTGCTGTAATGGAGGAGGGGGTGTGGGCAGACAGATTCCATTACTGGTAAGTGGGGGCACGACAGGAAAAGTTTGGGCACCACTGCACTAAAGTCTACACAGTGACAATAGCAAAGGCAGGATTAGCACGCAGGAGATACCATCTCACTTCAGTGATCAGGCTCCTAAAGGGTACTCACATGTTCAGTCAAGACTGAAGGGAGAAAAACAGGAGTGACTGAGGTCTGTAGAAGCCTGACCCAAGAGTCAGTCTCACTTAGGCTTAGGAATCCAATATACAAGCACCCTGGGTGGATCCACTTAAGTCTAAACACCTTAATCCTGTCCTAACAAAGCTACTTCGTGATAATGCTTCCTTGTCTGTTAACTTCTGTTTGTGCATTTGATTTGTTGTTAATATGGTAATTTTTAGCTTCCAGAACAGGCTCCACAGTGAAATTTTCAAAAGTATGACCCAGAAACGTCACACAAGCTGGATTTTTCCCACTGCCATCTCTGTATGACTTCTGATTATTTCTGACATTATATGATGTTATAAATAAAAAACATTTTGAAAATGACCTAATATCTGAACCCTAATAACAGAATAACCAGATCTAGGAAATATGCTTGGGAAATCTACTTTACCAGAAACACACTGCAGATGAAGAAATTAAACTGTTTCCACAGCAATGGAACTTCTCTTTTACCCAGAATTGCAAGCTCAGGCTGGGAGCTACAGCTGAAACGGAAACATCCTTTACTGAAAGCAAAATGCCACGCTAGTAACAAAGAGTATAATGATTTATGGCACAAATGTACAGACCAGTGCTCAATTTTCTTGCACTCTCAGGTGATTCTAATTATGAAGACATCCACTTAGACTATACAAGTGTTCAAAACAGCTAAGCTTATTCTTTCAGTTTTTCTATTAATTTGGCTCTGGGAGCCTTAGCTGAATGGATTATTCTCATCTATCCAGCCTGCCTACTTCAGGGTTTTCTATGGCACCCGGCACAGTAATATTTAAGGACTATACCGGTAAATTAGGCCTGCATTGCGGAGTCCATACCTCTCAACTTAAATCACAAAGTACGCTGTAAAAATCAGACTTAGTTCTATTTCCCCCACACACACAAGGAAAACCATGTTTCCCCCTGTAATTATTCTTTTAAGGAGTAGTTATGTGAGATGCTTGTTCTTATTCACAGAGGAGAATGGATGTGGAGCTGGAAATAATGACAGATGCCACATTGTGGCTAAATGTGGAGGCCACAACTGTATTTAAAACTATTACCCTAACTGGGGTAACCACCCCAAACTATCCAGCTGGATTGTTCCAGTGCAGACTTCAACTGGCACCAGTGGCCTGGGTTACTATAAATATGAGGGTGGGTCTGAAAGCCACGCCCCATCTACAGCCTCAGGTTTGCCCAGGAACCCTGACTGGAAGCCAGAGTCCCAAACTTCTCCCCTCCTCTACACCGGAGGTACAGGGAGCCACAAGCTGTGAGAAACCTCCCTCACCATGCAGTGCTGTGACCAACTGCTGCACTGAAATGCTCCAAAGTTGCCACAATTGTACTCTAAACACCAAAACTCAGTCCGCCTGGATGCCAGATGTAATGTGAAAAACCCTATGCAGCACTTTGCCAATTTTGCCATCTGGCCAGAGCCCAAACCTGGTGATCAACTGAGGCCCCAGCATTACCAGCAAGTAGATTAAGGGTAGGAATGAGACAGGGAGATCACACTGGCTACCCAGCAAACAGTAACAAACCCCCTCTTCTAGCACCTCCAGATGGGAGATAATCACCTGGCCCCTGCACATACTCCACTGCCCAATGGTAGCCGTGGTGGGCAGGACTCCAGAGCCCCAGCCCAGATGTAGCTTGTGATGCAACCCCACATGCCTCCATGCCCTGCAGCATGGGGGATGGGGTGAGGGAGGAGAGGAAAAGCAGAAAGCTAGAAGCAGCCCCCCAGATACATGCTGAAGGCAAGTGAGAAGGGGAGGGGGTAGTAGAGGGAGCATATGGAGCACTGACCCGGCCGTTTGGGGATGAGATCTTCCATCCCCCTGGCCCCAACTCCGTTTCTCCATTGCTCCAGGCCCCATCAAAGCCACACATTTACATTTGTTCATTTGCACCTAATTCAGAAGAAAGGGGAATTGATATCTTTTTAATTATGTTTTTTAGCTAGCTGTGTGTGCTTGTACCTAATCAAAGGCCAAATTCTGCTCTAGGTTACACTAGTAACAGTGTAGCTTCATTTACCACAATGCAGTCACTCCAGATTTACACTAGTATAACATAGGTCAGAGTTTACCCCTTAGAAACTATGGGGGAAATTCTGGCACCATTAAAGTCAGTGGGAGCTTTGTCATCAACTCCAATAAGGCCAGAATTTCACCCTATGAAACTAACATTTTAGAATGATCTAAAACACTGTACTGCAAAGTCACACATGGATGTGTAGGGCATGACGCAGAGAACACACTACATGAGTGGGGCTCTTCCATGCCCCATTTGGGGGAGGGCAGCACTTCCAGGTAGCATTCACACCACCCTCTGGACCCCACAGGGGGCTCACCATGGGTCCAGGGATCTGTGCGTAGGGGAGAGATGGGCAGGGAATTTTATCGACACCCTATTTATCCAGAAGACAACCTGAGACAAGTTAACACATCCAGAGGCCATATTAACTTTCCTGTCACAACCTCTCTATTCTGGGAAACCCTCTTAAACAGGGCAATCAATGAGCATTCCTTGGTTGGCAACATAACTTCAGTGAAGCAGGGTAGAGCCACAGGGGTCCAGAGACTTGTGACACCACCTGGGGGTGCCATGCAATATTTCTGTATAGGAGTACGATCTGTCTCACCTAGGGTTACCATACGTCCGGTTTTTCCTGGACATGTCCAGCTTTTCAGCAATCAAACCCCCGTCCGGGGGGAATTGCGAAAAAGCCGAACATGTCTGGGAAAATGCCAGCCGGGCACTTCCCCTCCCGCGGCTGCTCTGCTCCTCCCCTGACTCTTCGGCTCTGTTTCAGAGCCGAGCTGCCCGAGCGCTATGGGCTTCAGGCAGCCCCCTTGCCTCCGGACCCCAGCCGCCAGCCGGGCACTTCCCCTCCCAGGCTCCGGCGGCGCAGGGTCTGGAGGTACAGGGGCTGCCCGAAGCCGGTAGCGCTCGGGCAGCTCGGCTCTTAAACAGAGCCGAAGAGTCAGGGGAGGAGCAGAACCTCCGGCCGCAGCGGTTCTGCTCCTCCCCTGACTCTTCGGCTCTGTTTAAGAGCCGAGCGCTACGGGCTTCGGGCAGCCCCCATGCCTCCAGACCCTGCGCCGCCGGAGCCCGGGAGGGGAAGTGCCCTGCCGGGGGCGCAGGGTCCGGAGGCATAGGGGCTGCCTGAAGCTCAAGCGCTACCGGCTTCACGGTTTGCCGGGCAGCCTCCAGACCCTGCGCCCCCAGCTGGGCGCTTCCCCTCCCGGGCTCCAGCTGCGCTGCGGAAGCGCCGGCCGGGGGCGCAGGGTCTGGGGGCTGCCCGGCAAACCGTGAAGCCGGTAGCACTGGGGCAGCCCTTTTCGCGTGGCTGGGAGTGGGAGGGAGGAGGGGGCGGAGTTAGGGCGGGGTGGGGCGGAATTGGGGCGGGGCTGGGGTGGGAAATGGGTGGGGCCAGGGCCCCGTGGAGGGGCCTCTTTTTTTATTTGTTAACTATGGTAACCCTATCTCACCACTACTCCCAAGTCATAGAATCATAAAATATCAGGGTTGGAAAGGACCTCAGGAGGTCATCTAGTCCAACCCCCTGCTCAAAGCAGGACCAATCACAGTAGCCCAGCTGTTGGTATGGGTCAGAAGGCACTGTCAAGTATCAGGGGGTAGTAGTGTTAGTCTGTATCTACAAAAACAACAAGGAGTCTGGTGGCACCTTAAAGACTAACAGATTTATTTGGGCATAAGCTTTCGTGGGTAAAAACCTCACTTCTTTGGATGCATAGAGTGAAAGTTACAAATGCAGGCGTTATATACTGGCACATGGAGAGCAGGGAGTTACTTCGCAAGTGGAGAACCAGTGTTGACAGGGCCAATTCAATCAGGGTGGACGTAGTCCACTCCCAATAATGGATGAGGAGGTGTCAATTCCAGGAGAGGAAAAGCTGCTTCTGTAATGAGCCAGCCACTCCCAGTCCCTATTCAAGCCCAGATTAATGGTGTTAAATTTGCAAATGAATTTTAGTTCTGCTGTTTCTCTTTGAAGTCTGTTTCTGAAGTTTTTTTGTTCAATGATAGTGACTTTTAAATCTGTAATAGAATGACCAGGGAGACTGAAGTGTTCACTTACTGGCTTACGTATGTTACCATTCCTGATATTCGATTTGTGTCCATTTATTCTTTTGCGGAGGGACTGTCCGGTTTGGCCAATGTACATGGCAGAGGGGCATTGCTGGCACATGATGGCATATGTAACATTAGTGGATGTGCAGGTGAATGAGCCCTTGATGGTGTGGCTGATGTGGTTAGGTCCTCTGATGGTGTTGCCAGAGTAGATATGGGGACAGAGTAGGCAGCGAGGTTTGCTACAGGGATTGGTTCCTGGGTTGGTGTTTCTGTGGTGTGGTGTGTAGTTGCTGGTGAGTATTTGCTTCAGGTTTGGGAGTTGTCTGTAAGCGAGGACTGGCCTGCCTCCCAAGGTCTGTGAGAGTGAAGGATCATTTTCCAGGATAGGTTGTAGATCGTGGATAATGCGCTGGAGAGGTTTTAGCTGGGGGCTGTATGTGATGGCCAGTGGTGTTCTGTTATTGTCCTTGTTGGGCCTGTCCTGTAGTAGGTGATTTCTGGGTACCCATCTTGCTCTGTCAATCTGTTTCCTCACTTCCCCAGGTGGGTATTGTAGTTTTACGAATGCTTGATAAAGATTTTGTAGGTGTTTGTCTCTGTCTGAGGGGTTGGAGCAAATTCGGTTGTATCTTAGGGCTTGGCTGTAGAAAATGGATCGTGTGATGTGTCTTGGATGGAAGCTGGAGGCATGTAGGTATGTATAGCGGTCAGTAGGTTTCCGGTATAGGGTGGTGTTTATGTGACCATCACTTAGTTGCACTGTAGTGTCCAGGAAGTGGATCTCTTGTGTGGACTGGCCCAGGCTGAGGTTGATGGTGGGGTGGAAATTGTTGAAGTCCAGGTGGAATTCTTCAAGGGCCTCCTTTCCGTGGGTCCATATGATGAAGATGTCATCAATGTAGCGCAAGTAGAGGAGGGGCACTAGGGGACGAGAGCTGAGGAAGCGTTGTTCTAAGTCAGCCACCAGACTCCTTGTTGTTTTTAGAAGGCACTGTGTTACAAATCCCTATGTTTAAGGACTTAGAATTTTTGCCAAATAAATAAAAACCTTATCTGCCATAATTCTGTCACAGTTGCTCAGAGACAGAGTGCTTACTTAAGAGTTAGTTACCAACTCAAAAGCTGCCTTTTGAGGACCTCATCTTCACAAAATTTGGCTAGTCTACCTCTATGTAAAAATTCTCATAATATTTTATTCCATTGCATAATATCAAAATAGGAATTTTCATCCATCCTACTAAAATACAGAAAGCAAAATATAATCATACTATCGTCCTTTTATCTGACAATGTAATTAAGTCTTTATTTGTTTGAATACAACAGACCTGATCTACACAAAACTCAAAGTGAACCAGCTCAATATTTTCCAAGGTTCTACAGAGAACTTTCCCCTCTAGCACCTTTTTAAAATTTTTCCATATGGATCATCTGATTTCTAGCCAAGAATGGAAGTGCTGAAATACTTTAAACAAAGAATTTATGATATTTTCCAGCACTCTTAAGTGCGAAGTACTTGGCACCTTACAAGAAAGCCTTTTCTTTCTTTCACAGCACAACTTTCAGATCCTAAAAGTTCTCAGTTTTTATTTAGGTGCTTACACGAACTGAACCTCCAAGTCTTCTGAGATTTGTTCTTTGTTAATCTGTAACTCGATCATCTTCTGAAATTATTGGTATTAATTCAGTCCAAGGAAAGATACTAACATGAGGCTGTACTGTACAATGGATATGCACAGGTCACTTCCATTAATACTAATAAGAGGCACATATCCTATGTACCTAAAATATATTGTAAGCCATTTTGTTTGCTTTACAAGAAAAAAAAAATACAGGGCCTGCCATAGTCCATGTCGCTGTCAAATGCTTTTGCTGCTCCCCAAATAATGTTCCTTTTTGAAGATTTTTAGTATTTGAGAAAAGGTAATATCTATAACAGATTGAAAACTAGGTCTTGAGAACATCAAGAAGCTGACATTTATAGAGATAAATTTGGTACAACTCACATTTACTGCAACTGTAGTATAAATAATCTGAATCCTGTCTCAGATGAGCTACTGTGTGACTGTACACACAGAACAGAAAAGTTAAAAGCACTTCACTTTTAATTTCAAATGAGGACCAGTTCCATGGCTTAACACTATAATCTTTGATACGTATGTTCCCAATTAGTAGTTTAAAAATAAGGAATAAAACCAAACTAAATTCTTTAAGGTTTGAGCCTCCAGAGCAGTTACAGAACATTTAGTTTAGTGGAGGAGTCTGAATGATACAATGAATGATAACATTAAAAGCTTTATTTAAAATAAAATAGTTAAAGCAAACAAGCATTACAGTAACACCATACTGCATTTAAGTATTTAAGGGGCATTCAGGGGTAATCAGTCCCAGGGTGGGAGGAATCCCACAAACTCTGGCAACTGCAACACGTGGATTCTATACTCTTAGCTGACTATGTTGTACGTTATCTTTGACTGAAACTCAGCCAAGCACAGAGGACTGACACAAGGCTCTCTGCAATTTGCTGTACGAGGTGGGATAAAGCAAGAAGAGTGGCCAGTAAGGTTGGGCTTCTGGATCCCTCTGCCTGCTATAGAGAACATCTCCATGCTAGCCTTTCATTGGCCATTGTGCAGGAAAATGTTTGAATTTGGCCAGAGATGGTCTGGAGGAGAGAGACAGGGGATCCATGCTCATGCATTGCCTAAACCAATTCCATAGCTGGCAGGAAATGGCTGAGGCCATTATTCCAGGCCGGTCCACAGGCTGAAATATTGCCTGCAAAAGTTGTATGGTGAGTTGGAGGGTTGGATTTCATCCCCCCAGTTCCTCACACGAAGTCCTTTTACTTCGGCATTGTGCAGAGAGGAAGGTAACGGATTTAACCATTTAGGAATGAGTCAGACCAAACCAATATTGTAGTATCACAGTAGCCAGGATATACTGCAGTTATGGTTAAGGTGACACACTATTCCATCCTCTTATTTTCAAGTGATTATACATTTTAAGTCACTGTCTGAAGTAAGATTTCTTTCTGTGCTCTCATCCCAGAGGTGAATTTTTTTTGGTGCACAGAAAGTTCAAAGCATCTCTCATCCTCTTCTAAGCTAAGAGAGCTTGGAAAAAATAGTGGCAAGTTTTTGTTTTAAAAATGCTGGTCGGTGATTTGTGCGCTTGGATAACTAATATATATTCTATATTTCAAACTTGCCTTGCACACAGCCATGAATGCGGGATGATGCAGGCTGTGCTAAGTTTGAAAACCTAGGCTGAGAAATAATGTTACAAAGTGAATAAGAACAGAGTACCTATGCATATATATCTTCAGCATGCACACTGGCTAGCGTTGTGAAAAGTCCAGTCTCTCTTGCCCCTGCAGATAGGGCGGAGGGAGATATGAGTAGGTTTTTCAGATTTTTTTTCCAAAAAGTTTGTTCTCTTTTGGACTTCAGCATTCTTAAAGATGCCTGGATATTTACAAGATAATTAATAAATAATTTTCAGTAAAAACACCAAGTTCAATTTGCTGTGATTCATGGAGATTTAGTATTCATTGTGCAGAGTATTTGGACAAATGCTGGATATGCTTGAAAGCAGGGCCGGCTCTAGGCACCAGCAAAGCAAGCAGTTGCTTGGGACGGCAGATTTGCAAGGGGCGCAGGAATCCAGCATGGGAGCTAAGAACCAACAGGGGCCCCTGGGAGCTGTAGTTCCTTGGTTAGCTCCCTGCCAATAGAGCCAGCCCTGAAGCAGGGAAAGAACTACATTTCCCAGAATTCCCTTGGCCACTAGCAACAGGTAGGGGTGTGGGAAAGGAGTATGGAACTGAAATCTGCAGCTTGCTGTGAATGGTAGGAACAGAGCCAGCTCTAGGTTTTTTGCCGCCCCCTGCCCTGGGCTCCCCCCGCCCACACCCTCTGCTGCCCCAGCTCTGGCCCCCACCTGCACCCTCCTGCTGCCCCAGCCCTGGGCTCTCCCCCACCCAGACCCCCTGCCGCCCCAGCCCTGGGCTCTTCCCCCCGCCCCCGCATCCCAGCTGCCCCAGCTCTGGCCCCCATCCGCAGCTCCTGCCACCCCAGCCCTGGGCTCTTCCCCCCACCCACACCTCCTGCTGCCCCAGTCCTGGGCTCTTCTCCTCCCCCCCCCCGCACCTCCTGCCACTCCAGCTCTGGCCCCCACCCGCACCCCCTGCCGCCCCAGCCCTGGGCTCTCCCCCAAAGAAGGAATTGGGGGGACTAAATGGACGGTGGACCTCTCTATCTGAAGCCTAGCAAGGGAGGTATGTGGATCCCACTAGAATTTAAAATGAAAAGTAAGGGAAGGGAGGCTCTGGATCTGGGCAGCTTTAGATACAGTACCAGGCACGAAGGAGGATTTCCACTTCTGAGCCATGGAAGCAGAAATTGACTTTTCCTCTCCAGATATAGCTAATATTCAGAAAGGGAATCTAGCACCTGCCTTCCAGATTTGAACACCCTCAAAATTCAGGAGTGCTCAAGCTCAGTTGGGGCAGCTGTTACTTCATTTCCCCCAAATCAAATATACTGATCCACTGTAACTTGCTGTAGAAAAAGTAGAATAAATTGAGCAAGAAATGCTTCCCAGTGGTTATTAGAACTGGAATTGCTATTTTCAACAGCCATTGCTTTTTTTTTTTTTAAAGTTTTAGTTTTATTTGTTTAAAAGAAAGACCGTGATAGTGCATTCCCCATAGAAAGAAAGAGTGGAACAAAAGAATAATAAAGGCACCTCAACTTTTCCTCATTTATGTAGGACAGTCTTATAATGTGCACCCAGATATCCTCCAATCACACAAGCTGAAAATTGTTCAACTTTACTGCAGTTCTGTAACCATATGGGAACCAATCCTGTCTGTGTTCTGTGCACATCCAAAATTCCTGCTGAATGACCCGCCCTGGGAGCGAGTTACCAGTGACCCAGGGCTGGGGCAGCAGGAGGGTGCAGTTGGGAGGGGGAGAGCCCAGGGCTGGGGTTGGGGGGCAGCCAAAAATTTTTTTGCTTGGGACAGCGAAAAACCTAGAGCTGGCCCTGCCCACCACAACCCTTGGTCAATTGTTTCACTGGTTAATTTCCCTCACTGTTAAAAATGTATGTCTTATTTCCAGTCTAAAGTTGTCTAGCTCCAACTGCCAGCCACTGGATGCTGTTAGACCTTTCCCTGCAGGACCAAAGTCTGATATGTGTTCAAATATTTGATTGATTAGTATTAGAGCTCACTGGGTCTCATTCCAAAAAATAGCTGTCTCACTCTCGGCCACTAGCAGTGACTTTTGAAAACAAGCTTCACTTTTTATGACTGGTTCACAAAGGCAACAAAGCAGCCAACATCAAAGCACAGCTGACCTCCCATGGTCTGTTCCCTGGTTTTATGATCACTGAGAGTGGGGAGCCAATGCTGTAAAACCAACATGAGGTAGCAATTTAAGATAGGTGCCCTATTTTAAAGATTCCAGTGCAGGCAAAGAGAAGGATTTTCTTAAGGATGATGATTGCAAATCTCTGCCAGTACACTTATTACAAAGTCCACACCAGTAGGACACTCACATGGAATGCCATAAGATTCTTTAATGGAAATATACAGTCTGCTGCAAATTTTACTAGAGATAGTTACGTGCTTGTGTAGAACTACAAAAAGGCCATCGACTCTTCCTACCTAGTGAAAAGGAGCTGCTGACAGGACATTCTCTGTGAGAAATCCTCACTTTGGGAATTCACTTCCTAACATGTTGGTCCACCGGATCCCAGATTTATTAGTCTTCTGGGCATGCTGCAGAGTGAAGCTTTAAAGCCATTGAGAAAGGCCAGGGCTGAAGCAGATACACCTCTATCCCGATATAACGCGACCCGATATAACATGAATTTGGATATAACGCGGTAAAGCAGTGCTCCGGAGGGGCGGGGCTGCGCACTCCAGCAGATCAAAGCAAGTTCGATATAACACTGTTTCACTTATAATGCGGTAAGATTTTTTGGCTCCCGAGGACAGCGTTATATCGGAGTAGAGATGTACTTTTAAAGGCAGTCCTTTGTTTATTTACTTTGTGATTTTTGGTTTATTGACAACACTGTATAATGTTAAGAAATATTTTAAACACTTTGAGCCAAAGGAAAGTAAAAGTCATTCCTATCCTGTGGAGCCCATCTGTTGTAAGAGACCCATGAGTGAATGAGGTATGGGCTCCTTAGTTACCTTGCCTCATTGATACTACAAAATAAATAAAAATTTTAGCAGAAGCAGTTATACAGCCAGCGCAGGCACTGTATTTATTAATACAAGGAAGCCTCCATTACCTTAGTACTTCACAATCTTTAATGTATTTATCATCACAACACCCCTGTGAGGTGGAGGAATACTGTTCCCCAATTTTACAGCTTGGGAACTGATGCACACAGAGACTAAACAACTTCCCCACAGTCACACAGGAAGTCTGTGTCAGAACAAAGACTTGAACACAGGTCTCCCAGTACCCAGGCTAGTGTTCTAATCATTGGAAGATTCTTCCTCTCATTACGGTCTAAAAGTAGGTGGGGCAGAATGGGAAGAATATTTTTACATTACTGACACCAGTGCAGCAGAAATCTTGGTAGTCCATCGATCCGATGATGACAAATCTGTGCAGATCATCTATTGTTGGTCTCATGGTGTGCCCTCTCGTGGCTATACAAGCCAATTCTAGAGGTGCACATTTTGCTGCAGATGGTGCATGGCAAGTTCGGGGTCAGTGGATTGTGCGCTGCTGATGCTCTGTGACGTCGTTCGCGTGCCTCTTGTAAACGTCGGCAGTGGTCTTCCTCAAAGGTGATGCAGGTATTTCTGACTGTTGCACGCCACTGTGTTCTGTCACTGGCGGCGTCCTCAAGGTCCCTAGGTTTGATACTGCTGTACTGCAGATTGGCTTTGATGGTGTCCTTGTAACGTTTCCGTGGACGACCTATATGCCGGATGCCCTGGGAGAACTCACCATACAGAAGCTGGCGGGGGATTCTGTTGGCATCCATGCGGCTGACATGACCGGTCCAACGTAGCTGTGACTTCATGATCATCATTTCGATGCTTGTCATCTGGGCTCTCTTGAGGACCTTGAGATTGGGCACTTTGTCTTGCCAGCGGATCTTCATGATGTTACGGAGGCAGCGCATGTGAAATACTTCGAGCTGCTTGATGTGACGCCTATATAGTGTCCATGTTTCGCACCCATACAAAAGAGATGAAAGAACAACAGATGTTATGGTGATTTAAAACTTTGACACGCAGACAGCCAAGTGCCTGGCTTGCTTTGGATATTCGTGCATTGATCTCATTATCCAGTGATCCATCACTGGATATGACACTACCCAGATATTTAAAGTTCTCCACTACTTTCAACTGAGTGCCGTCGATGGAGATACTCGGGACAGAAGCATTTGATCCAGGTGCAGGTTGATGGAGAACTTCTGTCTTTCCAAGGCTGATAGTTAATCCGAAAAGTTGCGAGGCCTCAGCAAACTTGTTGACAATGTGCTGAAGATCATTTTCAGTGTGAGCCATGAGGGCACAGTCGTCAGCAAGTTGTGCTTCAAGAAGGAGTTTCTGTACTGTCTTAGTCTTTGCATTCAGGTGACGGTGGCCAAAAAGTGAACCATCATGCCGGTATTTCAAGTATATACCTTGGTCCAGATCTTTCACTGTATGGTTAAGGACACATGCAAAGAACAGGTTAAATAGGACAGGAGCGAGAACACATCCTTGTTTCACGCCGTTGGTGATGTTAAAGGGGGCTGATGTGGCTCCATCAGACAATACTTCGCCTGTCATGAAAAAGGCGTATAATCTGGACACATTTTCTTGGGCAGCCAAGTCGTGTTAGAATGGTCCAAAGGGCTTCCCTGTTGACGGTATCAAACACCTTTGTCAGATCAATGAAGACAGCATACAGGTGCATGTTCTGTTCAATGCACTTCTCTTGTATTTGTCTGACAGCAAACACCATGTCGACTGTGCTCCGGCCAGGTCAAAAACCACATTGACTTTCAGGTAGATTTGCCTCGGAAATACTGGCTACACTGGTCTACAATTTTTGAGAAGTCGTCTGCTTCAGAGATAAAATGTGCTATTTATTATGTATTTTGATGTGCTGAATTTAAATATGACAATTAAAACAACTGATTGGCTACTGTTTCTAAGATATTTAAGTTTGTACGTTTTATGTCTATGTATATTGTGTAGATAGTAGAGTTTTAATCATAAATTGTAAACCTAGGTCTTTTCATGTGTTTATGGTTGCTTTACATGATAATATTTCACCTCTCCTGTTTATGTAACACTTTAAAAATCAGCGAAAGGGTTATATAAATAAAATTTATTATGAAACAAAAGGCAAAAAACTATTATGCACATAGTTTAGTCCTATTCAGTGTCTACTCGGCGCTTCTTGGGTTGTCTCTTGTATTCATTACATGGAGCATCTCTTGTCACTGTCCAGCAATAGTCTGCAAGCATTGATGGGCTCCATTTGCCCTGATAGCGTTTCTCCATTGTTGCAATGTCCTGGTGAAATCACTTGCCGTGCTCATCGCTCACTGCTTTGCAGTTCGGTGGAAAAAAATCTAGATGAGAGTGCAAAAAATGTATCTTTAGTGACATGTTGCAACCAAGGCTTTTGTATGCCTTGAGGAGGTTTTCCACCAACAACCTGTAGTTGTCTGCCTTGTTGTTTCCGAGAAAATTTATTGCCACTAACTGGAAGGCTTTCCATGCCGTCTTTTTCTTGCCACGCAGTGCATGGTCAAATGCATCATCTCGAAGAAGTTCACAAATCTGAGGACCAACAAAGACACCTTCCTTTATCTTAGCTTCACTTAACCTTGGAAATTTTCCACGGAGGTACTTGAAAGTTGCTTGTGTTTTGTCAATGGTCTTGACAAAGTTCTTCATCAAACCCAGCTTGATGTGTAAGGGTGGTAACAAAATCTTCCTTGATTCAACAAGTGGTGGATGCTGAACACTTTCCCTCCCAGGCTCCAATGACTGTCAGAGTGGCCAATCTTTCCTGATGTACTGGGAATCTCTTGCACGACTATCCCATTCGCAGAGAAAACAGCAGTACTTTGTGTATCCAGTCTGCAGACCAAGCAAGACAGCAACAACCTTCAAATCGCCACAACGCTGCCACTGATGTTGGTCATAGTTTATGCACCTCAAAAGTTGTTTCATGTTGTCATAGGTTTCCTTCATATGGACTGCATGACCAACTGGAATTGATGGCAAAACATTGCCATTATGCAGTAAAACAGCTTTAAGACTCGTCTTCGAGGAATCAATAAAGAGTCTCCACTCATCTGGATCGTGAACGATGTTGAGGGCTGCCATCACACCATCAATGTTGTTGCAGGCTACAAGATCACCTTCCATGAAGAAGAATGGGACAAGATCCTTTAGACGGTCACGGAACATGGAAACCCTAACATCACCTGCCAGGAGATTCCACTGCTGTAATCTGGAGCCCAACAGCTCTGCCTTATTCTTGGGTAGTTCCAAATCCCTGACAAGGTCATTCAGTTCACCTTATGTTATGAGGTGTGGTTCAGAGGAGGAGGATGGGAGAAAATGTGGGTCCTGTGACATTGATGGTTCAGGACCAGAAGTTTCATCCTCTTCCTCGTCTGACTCAAGTGAGAATGATTCTGGTGCATCCGGAACCGGCAGTCCTTCTCCGTGGGATACTGGGCGTATAGCTGATGGAATGTTTGGATAATGCATCTTTTTTGACACACCTTTCCCAACTGGAGTCACCATGCAGAAGTAACAATTGCTGGTATGATCTGTTGGCTCTCTCCAAATCATTGGCACTGCAAAAGGCATGGATTTCCTTTTCCTGTTCAACCACTGGCGAAGATTTGTTGCACAAATGTTGCAGCATATGTGTGGGGCCCACCTCTTGTCCTGATCTCCAATTTTGCAGCCAAAATAAAGGTGATAGGCTTTCTTAACCATAGTGGTTATACTGCGCTTTTGTGATGCAAAAGTCACTTCACCAAAAACATAGCAGAAGTTATCTGCACTGTTCACACAAGTACGAGGCATCTCTGCTCACTCTGGCTAAACAGAAATGTGTCCCTTTGCAAAATCAAACACTGACAAATAAGAGAGCATGACACTGTATGATTTCTAGAGCTGATATAGGGCAATTTGTTCAGCAGAGTGATGTAAGCTTCGTTATGATTGCATCATCCATGACTTCTAGGAATAACATGATGCAATTCATATCATGTATGACGCAATACCAGCTTCAGATTGCATCATTCATTGTTTTGCCTAAAAAGCAAGTACTGTCCAAACCCAGTCATAGATTTATTCATAGATCCAGTCAAAGATGTATTTTAGTCATTTCTGGTTTAAATTGGGATCCCTTCCCCTTAGAACTCACTTATCCTCCGCCATTCCCAAGTCAAGGGTCGTATATACTGACCCAATAGCATATCTTGAAAACTAGAGCCAATCAACAATTTTAAGCATCATTTTCGTTCTCAGTGACCCAGAATTAGTAAAGTTTGACTACATTTATTTCAGAAGCATTTTGGCTGTAGAGCAGTGCTATTAGGCAGTTCAAGATGATGCGGGCGATGATCTTCCCTCCAACAGAGGGAAGGAATATGTCTCTATAGTTTCCACATGCTGCTTTGCTGCCTTTGTTCTTGAAAAGAGAGACAACAGTAGCATCGCGAAGGTCCTGTGGTATGTTTTCATCTTCCCAGATGTTGATGATCACGCTGTGGAACACTGCTAGTGCTGCTGGACCTGCTGCTTTATATATCTCTGCTGGTATCCCATCTTTTCCAGGAGCTTTCCCTGAACTCATCTGGCTAACAGCTTTCTTAATCTCATCTATAGTGGGCGGAAAGTCAAGATCTGTCGGAGCAGGTTGTTGTGGAATTTCATTAAGGTCATTATTATTCACGGTTGATGGTCTATTGAGAAGGTTGCTAAAGTGTTCTCGCCATCTTTCGTTGATGCCTTCTTTATCTTTAATCAGCGTTGTGTTGCCTAATGAGAGCAATGGGGTGGTCCTTGGTTTAAAGGGTCCATAGATAGTCTTAATAGCACTGAAGAACATCTTTAAGTTGTGGGTCTCAGCATAGTGCTCAATTTCTTTGGCTTTGCTCTCCTACCAGTTGTCTTGTATCTGACGGAGGTCTTTCTGTGTTTTGCTCTGAAGGTACTTGAAATGGTCCCGTTTAGAGACTGAGGAGGGGTCATTCTGCCATTCGATAATGGCTTTTCTCTTTACTTCCAGTGCTAAGCATATTGCTTCTTGGTTCTCATCAAACCAATCCTGATTTGTTCTTTTCTTTGGTCCAAGAGATGTTATTGCTGTGTCAGTCACTATCTGCTTGAACTGGTCCCACTTTGCGGTTACAGTACCGATCAGTTGTCCGTGGGATGTCAATTTGTCATCAAGACTCTTATGGAATTTGTTGAAACATTGAGCATCCTTCAGTTTGGCTATACTGAAAGCAGGTGGCACATGCTTAGGGCATTTGTGCCGAGAAGGAACGATGTAGAGTTGAAGGGACGTCCTGACTAATCTGTGATCTGTCCAGCACTCTGCGCCTTGCATTACTCTGGTAATCAGTACGTCTCGGATGTCTCGCCTTCTAACAATGGCATAATCTATCAGATGCCACTGTTTGGACCTAGGGTGCATCCACGTCGTTTTGTATTTGTCCACTTGTCGGAACAGAGTGTTGGTAATGGTCAGGTCATTTTCAGAACAAAGACCCATTACTGTTCATTTTGCCTATACCGTGTGGCCCGATTACTCCTTTCCAGTTCTCGCTGTCAGCCCCGACTCAGGCATTGAAATCTCCAAGTAGGAGTAGTTTATCTGTTACAGGTGTGGCCTTGATCAGTCTGTCGAGATCTTCATAGAATTGTTCCTTTGAGTTGTCAGAACATGTTAAAGTGGGTGCATTTGCACTGATGATGGTGACATGATGTTTGGCATTTAGTGGGAAGTGTAGCTTCAGCAATCTTTCATTGATACCCACTGGAAGATCTGGGAGTTGATGCATCAATAAGGTTTTTATTGCCAGACCAACTCCGTGTATTCTGTCCTCTGTCTCAGTCTTACCCTTCCAGACGAAGGTATAATCACCTCCTGGTTCACTCAAGAAACCTTCCCCAGGCAATCTTGTTTCACTTAATGCTGCTATATCGATGTAGCGGACTAGTTTTCGAACAATGAGGGCTGTCCTTCTCTCAGGTCTTGCAACAGCTTCTCGATCCATGAGGGTATGAACATTCCATATACCAATGGTAAGTTCTCTCAAATTTTTCTTTTGGTTTTGGCCACAGATTGGGTTAAACTGCCAGCTGCGGCTTGCTGGCCAGTTGTTGTAGGGCAGGCAATTTTTAGGCCACCTTTTCTAGGCCCCTCCCTTACTAGGGTGAGCAGTGCTGTCCTGAAGAGGACTGCTCAGACGCCTGGGATGCTGCCGGGCAACTCTGCTGCCCCAAGTACAGAGTTGGACGATCGTCTATCCACAGGCCGCCTGCGTGCAGGATTGGGACTACGACTCCCAGTGGTAACCTCCACCTGTCGCTTTGCCCCTCCCCCATCGTCGCAGGACTTGGGTAGTATGATGATGATGTTTGGTGATTTGCACAGGACCTGTGCGTGAAAGCTTTTTAAGCGGTAGAGCCGTTGCACGGGAGCAATCCCACTCTCTCAACCTTAGAAGCCAGACACCAATGGTACGAAAAATCGTCACAACTGGTAACTTCTTTGGTTGCAGTGGATGGCCTTGACATCTTTCGTGCCTTGTCAAGTCCTTCGCTTTCCACAAAGCGTTGCAGACCCGCCTTCTTGGTCGTTAGATCTTAGTGATCTCTTTCGCCCAATCCACCAGAGCTGATGTCGCATGCAGGGTAGGCATATCCCTAATTCACTGAGGGTTTGAGTCCCATCAGTTACACTCACCTGGTTTGGCCGGCCTGTCAAAGCCTTTGCCTGGGGTGTGGCCGCTGTGCATGCTGAAGCTACTTGGAGCCACAGGTGAGAGCTGAGTGACAGGTGGGTACCAAAGTGGACGGACTACCCCCAAAGGGTACGACAAGTCCCCCCATCAGAGGTACTACCCCTCCCTGGCCACCCCATACACCCCGCAGCAGAAATATCGTCCAAATAAATGTGCATCTGACATAATGTGTTTGCTTGGAAGTTAACAGCTGAGCTGATATGCCACCGTATCCTCACATGTCATTTCTAACCAAGCCCCTTGACATAGCCTGTTCTTCACGTTAATGCCAGTTGCTGTGGCATGATGTCTCTCTCAAGTAGACTGTTTGTTTCAATTATATTACTTCGTACCGCTTTAGTTTATTGTCTCAGTTTAAATCTCCATTCAAATGAGCGTGTTGGGGGGAGAAACACAAATGCTTATTCACCAAGCGGTTTCCTTAGGTTCTTAGAAGTCTAATTATGATATGAAAACATGATTTCCAACTTTGCAGATGATACTAAGCTGGAAAAGAATAAAAGCAAATGAGGAATAATTAGGTAGTGCAGCCAGATATAAAAGCATTTAAATCATTTTATATTCTTGGAATAATAGATAGCAAAATGCAGGGCTGCACAAATAAATTGAGAATAATTAGCCTTACCTCACGGAATGAAAACCTGGAATCTGTATAAAAAGGAAGAGGGGCTACAGCACACTGGGCAAAGTGAAAGTTAGACCGGGCTACTAAAAAATGTGAGTAAGGGTATCTTACTTTGTAAATGGTCTCTGACTTCAATGCGCCTCCACCTGGAGTAAGATACCACTTTGTGTGAGCATGTGTATTACAAAGGGAAAGGTTAAACATTATATAGTCTAAGAAGGAAAATTATTTGCATCACCGTAGCACCTAGGAACCCTTGTCGTGGACCAGGACTCCATTGTGCTAGGTGCTGTAAAAACTCAGAACAAAAAAAAAATCCCTGCCCCAAAAAGCTTACAATCTAAGGCTGTCTACTCTACAGTTTATGTCGGCATAATTTATGTTGCTCGGCAGTGTGAATAAACCACCTTGCTGAGCAATATAAGTTATGTCGACATAAGCGCTTGTGTGCACAGCATTATGTTGGCAGGAGAACTTCTCACACAGACATAGCTTCTACCGCTCACAGAGGATAGAGCATCTTCACCAGATGTGCTGCAGCACTGTATGTGTAAACTTGGCCTAAGTATAGGACAACAGTCAATAGATGGATAGAGACAGACAGAGCAGTACAGCAAAATAATGGCTTGATTTGGGCTTCTATTACCTAGAAGTTTAGAATGCACATTTTTTTTCCCTATGATTTTTCTCCCCATTAACTAGAGTTTAATGTGTCTCACTATACCATCTCCATTCTTAAGTTAATGCAAGTGAATTGCTAGTTGAGGGGGAATGCTCTCCCCTTTCTGCATATGTCAGTGCATTAACTAACACCAATATTAATTGGAGGTACATGTGCATTTTTCAAACGCAAACCCGACTTACGTAAATCCAGACTAAAGGAAAAAGTCCCGTAAGCTTTTTTTTTTTTGCGCATAATTGTTGGAGATACGTTCCCGATTTACGCAAAATTCGACTTGCGCAAGGCATTCCGGAACTGAACGTTTGCGGAAGTCGGGGAACTTCTGTATAAGCCTTTACACATTTACAGGAGAGGTGGAAGAGATTCTGAATTTCAAAACTTTTCAGCTGCCTTCCTTCTCAGAGGTCTGTGGTTTTAGTTGTGAAGTATTCCTTTAAATTTGGAGATGTCTCTGCTTAAAGGGAAGGTGGAGGAAAACAGGTGAGCACATAGAACATTAAAGACAGAATTAAAGCCATTGTGTGGGACCCTCAATGTTGCCAAACACAGAATGTTGTTTTTTTAAACAAACAAAACCACTCTCTCTAAAAGAATGAGCTTTTAAAAAAAATCGTCCAGTTTTACTACCAAATCTATAATCGTTCCTACTTTTACAATTGGATCAACATGGGCAGACCTGTGTGCCTTCACAGAGCCCTATCACGCTCCTTGTTGGGTACAACAATTGATTTGTACAAACCTGAGTCTTTACTTTGTGAAAACATCACAGTTGCAGCTGAAGCTCTTATTAATACTAGGGTTGTCAAAGGATTAAAAATAATAATTGCAATTAAACACGAGATTAAAAAAATAGTTGTGATTAATTGCAGTTTTAATCACACTGGTAAACAGTGTTTTTTGAATGTATTCAAACAGTGGTATTTGAATACCAATTCAAATTTATTATAAATATTTTTGGATATTTTTCTATATTTTCAAATATATTTATTTTAATTACAACACAGAATACAAAGTACAGTGCTCATTTTATATTATATTTTATTACAAATATTTCAACTGTAAAAAAGATTTTTTAAAAGTGCAATGTACAAGTCAAAGGATGGAGGGGCATACGAATGTTTAGCACATCTGGCACATAAATACCTTGCAACGCTGCCTACAACAGTGCCATGGCAAATGCCTGTTCTCACTTTCAGGAGACACTTAAATAAGAAGCGGGCAGCATTATTTCCTATAAATGTAAACAAATTTGTTTGTCCTAGCGATTGGCTGAGTAAGAAGTAGGACTGAGTGGACTTGTAGGCTCTAAAGTTTTACATACTTTTGTTTTTGAGTGCAGTTATGTAAAAAAAATAATTCTACATTTGTAAGTTGCACTTTCACGATAAAGAGATTGCATTACAGTACCTGTATGAGGTGAATTGAGAAATATTATTTGTCTCTTTTTTACAGTGCAAATACTTGTAATAAAAAATAGTTATATAAAGTGAGCACTGTACACTTTGTATTGTGGTGTAATTGAAATCAATATATTTGAAAATGTAGAAAAACATCCAAAAATATGTACAATAAATTTAAATTGGTATTCTATTATTAACAGTGCAATTAATCATGACTTTAATTTAATCAATTTGTTCTGCATTAATCACTTAAATTAACTGCGATTAATTGACAGCCATAATTAATGCACATTTTTTTCTTGAAATCCTTAGTTCAGAGTGGGCCTGCATATATGAATTACTAGTCATCTTCCAAAATATAGTATATGAAAAGAGTTCCAAGCTTTCTACATACAGTAAATATTTCAGCATGAAATGTTTGCTCAATTTATGGGAGAGCACACACCATTCTTCTACATGGCAATATTTTATTTGTTTATTTCATTCAACATTTAAGTTTGGTTCTGCTAATGAGTTAATTCTAGTTCACAAACACTTTTACATTACTGTAATATTAAATATAGTGCTGTGCTATAAGATATGGTTTTCAGGCTGTCATAGTTAACTTTGGTAATATCTCCTTCCAGTAGAAGCCAGAAGCACTAACAAAAGTCAGCTTATTGGTACGTGAGATACATATATTAAAAGGTAATGGATCAGAAAATCTGATCAAGTGTGTCATTTTAGAACTACACTCAGGTGAATTGGGCCCATCCTGTTTTTGCAGGCAATGGACTCTAGACACAGCCTGTGTAAATTAAAGGATTGTGGCTCCGGGTGTCTTCGGCGGCATTGAAGCTTCATCGCCGAAATGCCGCTGAGGAAGACCCGCGGAGCGAGTGAAGGTCCCGCCGCCGAAGTACCACCGAAGACCCGGAGTGCCGCCCCATCAATAAAAATGCCGCAGCCAGGGCACCTTTTTTTTTCCGCTCCCCCTGTTCCCTCCACCTGCCTATGCCCCTGGGCCCATATCCCTATTTCATACAAGTCTCTGGTTCAGAATCAGCAGTAAGTTTATGTAATATCCTTCACTTAGGGAGAGATGATTTTAACGTTTTGGCACAAGGGATCTTGACCTTGTGACAGGGTGGCATGGGAGACAGTGTAAAGGTGCACACTGGGAAGATTGACAGATAGATAAAGACTGGGATCACTGGCAGATTAGAAGTGAAAATCAACATCTTGGTAGAATATAAGAGATTATAGGTACACTTAACACAAGTGCTTAACTTTACGTCCCATTGGCTTCAAGTGTTCACAGGATCAGAGCCTTAGTTTCCATCTGAAGCTTTAAACTTACTGTCTACCATGCTCAGCAGTGATATCTCCTTATGATTTAATAGCACTGTACAACAGATAAAAATGAGTGAGAATGACAAGGTGAGATTTAGAGAGACAAGATGGGTGAGGTAATATCTTTTACTGGATCAACTTCTGGCAGCAGGACAAGCTTTGAGTTTACACAGAGCTCTTCAGGTCACAACAACAATTTGTAATACACTTCACTCAACTTATTGATCTAGGTCTCTATGCAAAGTCTGTTACATTAAGAACACAATTAAGCTAGCAGTTTAAACGGCAATGTCATATGCTGCTTGCCTGGGATGCTATACAAAAGGAAAATGCTTTTGGGAAAGTTGAGACATTAAAAATACTGATCCAAATTACGTAACGGTAAAAAGAACACACACTTCCAACTTTTTTACTTTTTAGTGAAACATTAATCACAGAACATTGTCAATGGCACTATCAGTCCCTCGAGTTTGACTCAGTAATACATCATGGAAAATAAATATGGTTCTCCATTGTTATTAAGGAAATTGTGAAATCAATCCTACAAGGATTATTCTTTGTTTGGAACTTTCCTGCATACTGTATGTATGTATTATAAGAGTGGGAAATTTTAGCATAGCCCCACTAACTGCACCTAGAGAAATAAATTATGTCATTCTGATATTTTTGCATGCACTTATGAATCTCTAGACAGCACAACATTTAAAAGCACAAAACAATAATTGTAAACCTATCAAAGGTATTAAAAGAACAAACAACTCTAGTAAAACCTCAACCCCAGTACTGCAATTTTTTTTTTTTTTACACTTAGGCCTTTTTGGAAGATTTTACGGTACTTTTAGAACATTAAGAACATATTTTAAAAATTTAAGTTAACGCTATGTCTAAGCAACCATTTCAAAAGTATGGAAGTGAACCACGAAGACGAGGGAGATAAATATTCAAGAGTTCTTAAATATACTCATAAAATACTGCATTCCATATTCCAAAAATAACCTTAACTCTGGCTCTGTAGCCTCAACTCAGCTTTTATAGTTTACTGTTATTGTTTTTAGACTGCAATGTTTGTTGGTATGCATACACAGTAGCACCCTTAAAGTAGCAAAGTTATTAATTTCTTTTTCTTTTTTTTTTTAAATATAAACTAGTGAGGAGCAAGTGCCTCCTGTTTTCTCACTTCTCCTGTACAGTACAGTGAAGGAGCTCCAAAGGGTACCCAGTTCCCCCAGCACATTCCTCTCCTGACCCTCAACAGCACACATATAGAACCAGACCCCATTTGCTCAACAGAAGTACACCAATTCCCCTGCCAGGAGGGATTTCCACAACCACACAGGAGGGGACAGGATTTACTTCACTGAGAAAATCTAATCAGATACAATACTAAAAATGTGAATTCACTGATAAAATATCTTCCTAATGCATTATTTATAGAAAATGTTCTCTCTCTCACTGTAATTTATTAGACAGAATGAATGTCCCTTTTCAAGGTCAAATTCTGCAAATTTGCAGCCCAAAACTCCTCTGCAAGTTGTTTGCAAAATCACCATAAATCTGATTATCCATTGGTGAAAGGATGAGTCCTACAACACGTACTATTGGATATGCTTTGAGGCCTACACCCAACAAAGCACTTAAGCATACACTTAACTGGAAGCATGTGAGTAGTTCCATGCTTTGCTGGACTGAGGCCTTACTCCCCAAGGTTTCAGATGTTTTACAGTAGTACCTTAAAATATTACTCCTCTTTCTACAACCCACTCCCCACAGCAACCCTACTACTAACCTTATAACTCCTTCTCCTAAACATAATATAAACATTTTATTATCCCTTGTTCAATAGCTCTGTTGTCTAGCGCACACATTCTTCTGCACTCTAATACTGGAAGTCATACTTTCAGTGGAGCAAGTTTTCTTTGTTTTGAGGAGGGAAAAAAGAAGTCTTTTGGGGGGAAAACACCTCTAACAAGCATTCTCCAATAAAAATCAAACTATTTCTCAGAACACTGTTATTGGTAAAATGTCTGAGGCCTTAGCTGAAATGGTTTGTGATTGTGTTTCCAGCAACTACTCTTGAGGATGGTAGTTAAATTCCCAGAGATATCAGTCAGGTCAAGAATTGCAGCTGCTCTAATAATCAGCCCATGAAGGTTTCTTTTTCAGAGCAGATGCTCCCAAAAGAGCAAACTCTCACAAATGGTATTTGTGAGGAGCATACACAGCACTGGAAACTACAGCAGTATATTCCCATCAAAGTTCATGGGAATTAAGCACATGCTCTAAGTTAAGCAGATGTTGAAGTGATTTCTTAAATCAGGGACATATAGCACTGTACCATGGATGCTAATGCTACATTTCAGCATTTGTTCAAACTGTGGATTTTTACTTATATGTGCCCTTCAAAAGGAACATAGAAGTAAACAAAGCCCATGTGGAAAAGTAAAATCTAGGGGAATAGGTCCTGATTCACAAAGGTTATGCAAGAGGTCAAGACAGATAGTATAGGAACTACAAAATCATAATAGAACAGCACTCATGACTGAATACAGGGATGTGCTATTTAGAAATAAGGGTAAAGGTGGTAAGGGTAGCATTGTACATCAATGAAGCAGTATAAATAAATACAAAGTGATAGTATGGACAGAATATGTTTGGGTCAAAATAACTTTGGGGAAGGATTATAAAAGAGGTTCTGCTGGGATAATAGTAGGGGTCTGCTACAGACCCTTGGGTCAGATTCAAATATGGATAGTGATCTTTTTAATATTACTAGAGGGACAAATACTTTTGGGAATAGTGGGAGACTAACCTCCTGGGTACAGGTTAGAGAATAAATGCTACTAATACTAGTAGGGCCCACTTATTCCTGGATGTGATAGATAACTGTTTTCTTCATCGAATCACCACTGAACCAACCAGAAGTGATGCAATTTTAGACTTGGTTTTGGTAAGCAGTGAGTACCTCATAGAAGAGCTGATTCTAGGAAATAATCTTGGATCAAGCAATCACAAGTTGATTCAGTTTAAATTGGATGGAAGAATGATCAACACCAAGTCATCAACTCTGGTTTTTGATTTCAAAAGGTCAGAACTAGAGAAATTAAGGGAACCAGAAAAATAAGTCAATTGCACTAAAGAGCTCCAGGATTTAGGAGGCTTGGAATTTCTTCACATCAACTATACAAAACTATCTGAAATTTGCATCCCAAACAAGGGGAAAAACTTGTAGGGAAAGGCTCGGCAACCCAGCTGGATGATTAACCACCTCAAAAAGATTATTAGGAGTAAGCAGAGAGCCTATAGGGCAGGGGTCGGCAACGTTCGGCACGCGGCTCGCCAGGTAAGCACCCTGGTGGGCCGGGCCAGTTTTATTTACCTTCTGACGCGGCAGGTTCGGCCGATCACGGCCCCCACTGGCCGCGGTTCGCCCTCCCGGGCCAATAGGGGCGGTGAGAAGCCGTGGCCAGCACATCGCTCGCCTGCGCCGCTTCTCGCCGCCCCCATTGGCCCGGGACAGCGAACCGCGGCCAGTGGGGGCCGCGATCGGCCGAACCTGCCGCGTCAGCAGATAAATAAAACTGGCCTGGCCCGCCAGAGTGCTTACCCTGGCAAACCACGTGCCGAACGTTGCCGACCCCTGCTATAGGGAATGGGAAAAGGGCTGAGCAAAAAAAGCTACATTGTGTAGGTTAGAAAATGTAGGCATAAAGTGAGAATTGCTAAAAGTGAAGCTGAATTTGCTCTTGCCAAGAAAATTGAAATAAATTCTATTTAGTTATATAAATAAAAAGAGAATATGGAAGGATGTGGTTGGGCCTCCAGGTAGCATGGATGGGAAGAAGATTAAAGATAATCTCAATATGGGCCAAAAGCTAAATGAATACTTGGCCTCAGTTTTCAATAAGTATAATATGGAGTGTGTGCACGAATGCAAAGTGGCTGAAGGAAATGACAAGGAGTGCTTGTGGCACCTTAGAGATTAACAAATTCATTTAAACAAGGACTCTTCATTGTTTTTGCTGATACAGACTAACACGTCTACCACTCTGAAACCTGAAGGAAATGAGTGTCTAGAAATGGAAGTCACCACATCTGAGGTGGGGGGAAAAAATGTAAAGAAATTAATGTGCTCAGATCTGGGGGAATGGATAATTTCCATCCCAGAATACTAAAAGAACTGGACATAAAATTGCTAGTCCAGTAGCAAGGATTTTTAATGAATCTATTTGTGGGTATATGACTGGAGAATAGCTAGGGATCTGGGCAATTACAGAGCTGTTAGTCTGACCTCACTAGTATGCAAGGCTTTGGAACAAATTGCAAAGGAAAGAATAATTAGATTCATAGAGATAAATGGTAAAGGGGATGAAATGCAACATGGGTTTACCAAAGGTAGATCATGCCAGACTAACCTGATTTCTTTCTTTGACAATATAACTGGTTTTTTTAGATAAGGGAAGCGCAGTAGATGTAGCACACTTGGACTTTAGTAAAGCATTTGACGCGATAGCACATGGAAAATTATTAGTTAAATTAGGGAAGACGGGGATCCGTACAAGCATTATAACATGGATAAGGAACTCGCTAATGGGGAGAAGGCAACAGGTTCTGCTGAAAGGTGAATTAGGGAGGTTATTAATGGAGTTTGTTTACATATGCACGGCTGCCTGCAGCTCCCAGTGGCCGTGGTTCACCATTCCCGTATTAATGTTATTGTACATGGCACATGTAACACCTCATTTGAAATACTGTGTACAATTCTGGTCACCCATGTTCAAGAAAGATTAATGTAAACTGCAATAGATGTAGGGAAGAGCTACTGGGATGATTAGGGGAACGAAGGGCCTATCTTATGAGAGGAGTCTGAAAGAGCTTGGCTTGTTTAGTCTGGCAAAAAGAAGGCTGAGGCGGATATAATTCCTCTCTATAAATACAGTAGGAGTATAAATACAAGAGATGATGAAGAGCTAATTAAACTAAAGGACAATCTTGGCACAAGAACAAGCCATGAACAAATTCAGGCTGAAAATTAGAAGGTTTCTAACCATCAAAGCGGTGAAGTTCTGGAACAGCCTCACAATAGCAGTTGTGGGGGCAAACAACTTTGTTTAAGAGAGGGATGGACAAATTTATGAGTGATTGTATGACAGGATTGCTTGTGATGGTAGGGGCAGGGCTCAGAAGCCCTGGGGCTCACTTCCTGTTTGTTTCTTGCCTTCCTAAAAGGTCATGTTTAAGAGATTCAGCCAATCACCTGCAGAGGTCAGAAAAAGTAATTTCACCCCTCCCCTGCAATGTATTCTGGAGGTGTTTATCTCCTTCAGCTGCGGCATCAGGGATGGCCATAGCTGGAGATGAGACATTGGACAGGGAAGGCCAGTGCTCTGAGTTGGCACCAAGCTTTGTCCCTCTCACCTGCTTGTCTGGCTGGTTCTTGCTCACATCTTCAGGGTCTAACTAGTCACCATAGGTGGGGGTTGGGAAGGAATTTTTCCCCAGCTGAGATTGGCAGTGACCTTGGAGGTTTTTTGCCTTCTTCAGCATCGTGTAGGTGGGGTCAAATGCCAGGATTATCTGGGTATATCACACTTAATCATTTCCCTGCCATTGAGGGGGCTTCGAACACTGGTGCTCCTTGGTCCATCTTATTCTTTGCCTGTGGCACATAATAGTCTAATCTAATATTTGGGTCTAATTTTGGTTGTTGGGGTTAATGTGCAGGTGCTGGGTGGTGTTGGTGGCCTGTGATGCACAGGAGATAAGACTAGATGACCTGGTGGTCTCTTCTGGCCTTAGACTATGACTCAAGGCCATAGTAATGGAGTGCAAAACTATCCAGTTTAACTTCACAAATGTTCAAGTGTGCAATATGAGATTTTTACACGTATTAACATGAATTATCCAATTTAATCAATGACAAAATTAGCCTTTCTGAATCAGACTTTTGCTACAAAAACATGATGAATTTCACCCTTAGTAAAAAAAACTGGCAGTTTTTCAAATAAGGCCTCAGCTTAATTTTTGCCCTCAGGCAATGTGGTTTTGAAAAGAATACCCAGATTTCTCCCTTAGAAGTGGAAAGGATGGGTGGTTTTGGTTTTGTTTAACGTATGAAATACAAATACTTTGTGTTCCTTTTGACTAAAACGGTTTTCAGTCTTCTCATGTACCACTACTAGACAACTTGCAGCAACCCAAGGATGGAAAAGAAGCCTTCTGCTATTTGCTCTGATTTAACTATTAAATCTGTCTTAGTATTTCTAAGAAGGCCAATCGCCATAGTGTCTCAGAAGTAACGGAAGAGGAGAAGGACCTAGGGGTCCTTGTAGACCGCAGGATGACTATGAGTCGACAATGTGACGTGGCGGTGAAAAAAGCCAATGCGGTCTTGGGATGCATTAGGCGAGGTATATCTAGTAGGGATAAGGAGGTGCTGCTTCCGTTGTATAAGGCGCTGGTGAGACCTCATTTGGAGTACTGTGTGCAGTTCTGGTCTCCCATGTTTAAAAAAGATGAACTCAAACTGGAACGGGTGCAGAGAAGGGCCACTAGGATGATCAGAGGAATAGAAAACCTGTCGTATGAAAGGAGACTAGAGGAGCTCGGGTTGTTTAGTCTGACAAAACGAAGGCTGAGGGGGGATATGATTGCTCTCTTTAAATATATCAGAGGGATAAATACAAGGGAGGGAGAGGAATTATTCCAGCTTAGTACTAATGTGGACACGAGAACGAATGGATATAAACTGGCCGTGGGGAAGTTCAGGCTTGAAATTAGACGAAGGTTTCTGACCGTCAGAGGGGTGAAATATTGGAACGGCCTTCCGAGGGAAACGGTGGGGGCGAGGGACCTGTCTGGTTTTAAGATTAAGTTAGATAAGTTTATGGAGGGAATGGTTTAATAGTAAAACATATTAGCAAAGGAATACCAAGCAATGGCAGGTAAATAGTATAATGGCTAACAGGGGTCAGGCTGGAGACTCTTGCCTACATGCTCAGGGTCTTACTGATCGCCATATTTGGGGTCGGGAAGGAATTTTCCTCCAGGGTAGATTGGCTGAGGCCCTGGAGGTTTTTCGCCTTCCTCCGCAGCATGGGGCAGGGATCGCTAGCAGGAGGGTTCTCTGCCAATTGAAGTCACTAAAACACAGGATTTGGGGACTTCAACAGCAGAGTCAAGGGAAGGGGTAAGGACGGTTTTGTGGCCTGCAGCATGCAGGGGGTCAGACCAGATGATCATAATGGTCCCTTCTGACCTTAAAGTCTATGAGTCTATGAGGCTCTTGTAACAGGGCTGCTGCTTATTAAGCACGCCCTCTTGGCTGTGGGTATCTCTATAGGTCCCCCTCCTCTCTCTTTTCCTCTCCTCAGGGCCATTTAAGAACTCTCAGAGCCTTTCTCTGGTTAACCTACTCCCCCTGACACGTCGCCTGGAGTTAGTTTAATACCAGCAACAGTTTACAACAAACCAGAGTCCCAAACTAAACTCCATTCAAACAATACAAAGAAGTAGTCCATACTTAGCTTTGGTGTTTTCTCCCCATCCTTCCTCCAGCTCTTCTTCCATCCTGATCTGAGCTCCCAAGCAGTCCTCCCAGCTCTCCCCAACTGGGACTGTGACATCCAGTCTCAAACGCAGTCAGGGTTTCCCACCCCCAGAAGCATTTTTTTCCTCCTTGCAGTGTCCACCAGCCTCGCTGCAGCCTCCTGGGCTTCCCCCCTTTTCATTGCAGCCACCTGCTGCTCTGTATAGGGAACTGCCTGATCCCCTCATGCTGTGTTGGCTTAGCCTCAGGCTCTCCAACCCCTGGGGGAAGTTACCCTGTTACAGCCCAGATTCATCAAGGCACTTTGGCATATGAGCAGCCCCATTGATTTCAATGGCACTACACAGGTGCTTAAAGTTAAGCATGTGGTTGAGTGTTTTGCTAAATCAGAGCTTAGGAACTGAACATATTCAAACAACTCATAAGGCTAAACATGAACCAGCTTCTCACCTTTTCTTGTGATTGGTTGCACGCACTTTTTTTAAAATTAATCATCCTCTCTCTTTTCTGTTCAGCTCTCATTAATAAAAAATAGACTGCGCACAAATATATTACTAGCACATTAATTCTTTTTTTCAATTTAAAATTATCCAATCATATTACTTACTCTTTCTTCTTTCTATAATTTCCCTAATGCTTGGTCTTCTTAACTAGGAATTGCTGTATTTGCATAGAAATACCTTTCCAGTTCTTTAACCTCTACATCCATCACAATCTCTTAATCTGTCCCATTTCTACAAAGTATATTTGAAAATGAATTGAGCTTCTTCTATTTTACTTGCCTTACTTTTATCCTGCTATTATTCTAAAATACAGCCTGCTCTGAAAATAAAGAAAACATCAAAACAGGTTACAGGAAGTGTTCAGGCTACTTGAAAATGGCTTCAAATTTCTCGTCTCGGTTGTGTCAGGTACACAAAAGTACCTTTTCTAGAAAAAGAAATATGTCAGAGTTCTAGATGTATCAGAAAATAGATGCTGTAAGTGACCCACTCCCAGAGAAAGTCAGTACGCGCTTCTCTGTTTTATGCTTTTTAAGATCATTTCAGTAGCTTAGCAGATCTCCACCAAGACTCAATAGTTGCACTTAGAGCTGTGTGCAGCAGCTTTGTTTTACAAAAGCCACTGTAAAGGGAAAAGGGCTACTTATTTCCAAATGAAGTCCAATGTGTATGTTGTGTTTGAGATGCCATTCTGTGATTCAAAGTGCAACTTCTGCTTTCTCAAAGGCATGGGGATTCTTTGCCTGGAATGGTGAGGAAAAAGAGGTAGTGCCTCAGTTAAGGGTTGGAAATTAGGATGAGGCAAGCCCGGGAGTGAAGACCTCACCTGAGTAGTTGGGCAGACTAGTAGAACCCAGGTATGCCATTGGTCTCTAAGCAAGGGGGAGGATATGTAGATCTAGCCCCTCCAGCCTGAAGACTCTTCTCACACCCAAACTATTATTGTACATGTGTGTGAAAACAATTTAAGGGGAGTTGGCTTAATCATCAGGGCACAGAGAGCTTTAGGGTAGATCCATGTTCTTTTCCCAGGAAAGATTTTAAACTGGTCAGAAACGCTGCAGCTGAGGGTATGGCAGGAGCCACCAGGCGTCCATGGATTGACAAGGCTGGAAGATGTGTGAATAATCAGAAACAGGGAAGATTGGTAATCACTCACTAAAAATATCATCCTGGGTGCCTGGGTGATACAGGGAAAGCATAGCACACCTCTCTAACTGGGGAGCAGATATATTTTTGGCCTATCTTAGGGAATTGTTAAATATCTAGGGAACCTGGCTGAGTGTGGTGGGAAGCAGCCAAGCTAACTGTTGGCACCTCCTTGTGGCAGGTATCCAGGGCAAGGACTCTTCTTTAAGGTATCCTATTCCCTGATAAACCAGAGCTGGCAGTGGACTTAGAGAAGGTGTCCTCTAGAGCAGCTGGGGAACAGGATTGGGGCTCCCAATCTCTGGCACATCAAGGAGAAAACCCCCATTCCCCAGCCCATTGACCCTTGCAAAGGGTGGTTGGGTCCCAGCAATGTGCCGAGCAGCAGCTGTGGAGGGATGGGGGGCTGACTGCAGCCCTCTAGCAGGTGGAAATGATTGAGGAAGGAATCATGACTTCACTGAGTTATTGCCTGATAGTTCCCAGGTGAGTTAAGTTAATAAAGTTGCAGCCTAATTAAAGCACATCCCTTGCATCTTGTCTTTCTTCCTGCATGCCCAGAACAATGAACGAACACCAAGAAGCAACATTTGGGGCTGCTGCCATTTTGAGAGTTGTCATTAGAAATTACAGCTACTGCTGTTCACTCTGTGTGGTACTGAAAGTAAATGCTACATGGTACTTGTACAGCAAGCGACAGGACACTTAGGGCTTAGTTGCGCCTACTATTGTTTAACATTTATATTGCAACCAGGTGAGGCCTCATTGCACTAGGCACCAGTGACTCAGTGCCTTAGGCTTTGGCTACACTTGCGAGTTACAGCGCTGTAAAGCCTCCCCCAGCGCTGTAACTCACTCCCCATCCACACTGGCAGGGCACGTACAGCGCTGTATCTCCCTGGGTACACCGCTGCAGGTACTCCACAGCTCCGAGAGGAATAACAGCTGCAGCGGAGTGGCTACGACTCATGGGTGTGAGTGTAAACGCTTGCAGCGCTGTACTAATCACCTTGTCAAGTGGCCAATCCTCTCCATTGTTGTGACCGGCTGCAGGAACGCGGAAGTGCCGGTTTCAAAGCTCGTAACACAGAGAAAAGCAAACAGATTGCAGCTTGCTTTGAGTGAGTGAATGAATGAGCAGGGGGCCGGGAGTTCAGAACTTGCAAAATAGAGAGCTGACATGCTCCAAAAAGCACTCTCTCTCCCCCCTCCCCGCACTCCCTGTCACAATCCATCCCACCCCCCACCGTTTTGAAAAGCACGTTGCAGCCACATGAATGCTGGGATAGCTGCCCATAATGCACCGCTCCCAACACAGCTGCAAATGTTACAAGTGTGGCCACACCACTGCGCTGGCAGCTGTCAGTGTGGACAGACTGCAGCGCTTTTCCCTACTCAGCTGTACGAAGACAGGTTTACCTCACAGCGCTGTACAGCTGCAAGTGTAGCCAAGGCCTTAGAGTGAACACCAGGAAGCAAATGCCTCTTGGGCATGCACAGGCTGTGCCTATTGCTACAGCCTTTTGTGGAGTGCAGATTGCTTCCTCCTGTACCCCGGCACAAAACCCCCTTTCCAAAACACAGGAAGTATACAGGCCACTCTGTGTAGTTGCTTTGGCCCACTCTCCTGTTTAATGCTATCCTCAGGCTGTGTAGTGCCTGTGTGACTCAGGGCTTGTCTGGACGGTGGGGTAATGTGCCCTATAGGGGTGTGATTTCTAAGGCCATGTCTACACTACGAGCTAGGGTCTGAGTCCCCTGCTCATGCACACATACTTGAGCTAGCTATGATTGAACTAAAGCAAGTATCAATAGCAGTGTAGCCATGGTAACGCTGGTAGTAGCCGCTGAGGCACGGCTGAGCTATGCCAGGTACAAACCCGGTGAGGCCAAAGGGTATGTACTCAGCATGGCTCCTCTTTAGATTTACTTAATTGTAGGTTTAACCGTGGAACTTACAGTACCTCAGAGTTTAATTTTATCATCAGTGTGTAAGCACCTCTATTTGTCTTTTACAAAACCATTAAAAGGTTATAAACAAATAGTTCAAAAAAAAAAAAAAATTCGTGCTCAGAAGATTTTTTGTAAGGCCCGAGGAAGGATTTTGAGACCATAGTAATGTAGTTAGATCTTCAACAAGCATTGAGGAAAGCACCTCATCAAAAGTTAAGGGTGCAGCAACATGTAGTAAGTGAAACTTTGGGTTTATTGGACTCCAAACTGAGTGAAGAGCAGGAACTATTTTCATGTGGGAAATAATTTAGAAGGGGATGATGTATCGATTAGTGCTGGATCCTCAGCTCTTCAATATTTATATTATTGGTGACAGAGTAAAATTTTTAAGTTTGTTCCTGATATTAAATTGTGGTTAACAGTAAAGTAACGAGGAGCAATGCAGTCAGAAACAGAAGGATTTCAATTATTTAAGTATCTGGGCTAATTGACGGAGAATGCAGATAAATAAGGAAAAATGCAACAGAGGCAGAAATCAAGAAGGGGGATCTCTATTTAATGGGAAAGTTTTGCAGAGTAAAAGAGAAAAAGATTTGTACTCTACAAAAAATGTCTGAAGTTAATTCAACTCCACGTGCAGTTCCACCGACTAAGACAAACCACGTAAGACACTATTACTTGAGGATTAGGATCAAATGGCAGTGGTGTTATTAGGACTGTCTGAGGCATCAGTAAGAGTTCATCTACATAGCTATATGAATACTAATTCCAATACTTTGTAAAGTGTGTGTGTGTGTGTGGGGGGGGTCCATCTGTAATGGGGCCTACAAACCCCATACTGAGCAGAGGCAGAAGTGGGAGGAGAGCCTCTCCTGCCTACAAGCAAGCAGCCTGGCCACACCCCCAAGCAGCTGCCACAACTGCCAATCTCAGAGGCAGGCACCCTCAGCTGCAACCAATAAGGGAAATAAGGCCTCTTATAAAAGGAGAGCACTCAGAGAAGGAGGGGAGGCAGAAAAGCCTGGGACAGCAAAGGGGCAACACTCCTGCACCCGGCTGCCTCCAGGAATGAGACCCAAAGAGACCAAAGCAGACCCCTTGGCCTAATTAGAGACCAGGGTCCAAGAACTTCCCTGATCAGGGACTAACCAAAGGAAACCAGGCAGGGAGCAGTAGAGACCCCCCGCAAGACCACATCAATAAGCGGTGACTAGAGTTGCCAATTTTCATTGGATGTCTGCCTGGAGGTTCCATCACATGAAATAATCTTTAATTAAAGATTATCTTTAATTCCTGGAGATTCCAGGACAATCCTGGAGGGTTGGCAACCCTAGCACTGACACCAACCATCACAACAGGATCATATCTCAACTCCATTTCAAAAGTGAAACAATCTTATATCATCCCAGTCCCAAGGTATCCCTCTGGCCAATCCTGAAAAATGGGCAGCCTGTCCTGGAAGATGCTGAGCACTTTCCACTCTGTTACTTCAGTAGTAATTGAGAGTGATCAGCATCTAGTAGGATTCAGGTCCTTGGTCTGTCCAGGAGAAAGTTGACAACTCCCAGCAGCCACTTGTTCTTCATTAAATTTTAACAAGCCCCATCAAACCCCCACATTGTTTTGTGAGCTTGACAAATGGTGCCATTCAAGGTTTTTCCATTTTTGGTTCTAAAACCTGACTTTTCCATACAGTGAAATGAAACTCTGCACAATGTCTGAGAAGCGGATTCACACCCCTTTGCACACAATTTACAAGCTTTGTTTGCCATTCATCATTGTTGATTTGCTGATGCCCTAAGAACATCTTGAACCAAGAATGACATTTTTGAATAATACTTCACTAAAAGTTAAAAATCTCTAATTTTCCATATGCCCTCTTATTTATTTTCTTACATTATGCTTTTTGTGCTTCTGCCTATATCAGGCAAATCAATCACTTCCTTTAGTACTGTATCTCTAACTAGACTTTCTTATGATCTGGTTGTGTGGCAAAGTCCCAGAGTAGTATAATGATCAATGTAACTAGTAATGTCAAATTTCCAATATCCTGACCCAGGATACTGGTTCTTCTCTAGACTGCTCTCTAAGCCATGTATTGGAGCATCTTCAGCTGCTCTTTGTTTCCCTATAGCTCAAAAATGAGGAAAAAATAACCAAGAACTATGGATTTTGTAAATCTTTTTTGAAGTGTGTTGCATTCCACATTTCAAAATCACAATTTGGCAATAAATGTGGATAAGCAATGAAACAGCTTGGTAACATCTGATGAATAGTACAGAGTTTTCAAATTCTATTGCCCAGTAGATTAGTCAGTTAAGGCAGACAGGCTTGATGGGATGTTGAGACACAGAGGTGATCACTGAGTGAGTGCATTTTGGAGAATTGATATCATAAGCAGATGCCTGATGAATAGTGTCCTGAGGATAGGGCAAGTGGAGGAGAAAAGCCATGCTGCTTATAATCAGAAGAAAATAGCTATTATTTCATCTTTCTTAATGGCAGAATACTGCAATTGGCACCCAATGAAGCAACAAGTACTGGATTAGTTAAATCATCTCACAGAAGCTGATAAACCACTTAACTATAGAAGGAGCATAAGCAAAAATGTGTGAATTAATAGTAAAGATCTTTCCAAGAACCGGTTATAATTATGCAGGTTAAAGCGAAGGCAAGTTATTTTTCAATATTTTGCTCTGAGCATAATATTGAAAAACATGCTCTTTGCAATCCTGTCATTGGGATTTTTTCCCCTGTAAAATACAATCAGTGCCAGAACAAGTGAGGATTTTAATCTATAATGCACTGCTATTATTAAATATCCAGGCATGAAAGCAAGATAGCAAAACAGAAGATACTGTTTATTAAAAGCACCAACTGTTTAGCAAAATGTACAATGGAACAACAATAAAGAATCTCTCTCATAATAAATTTTCAAACTGAAAGGCTTTTTGATTGCTCCTGCTTCTGAAAATAGTCATTATCTAAGTAAACACAATTCTCTTTGAAGACTAAACTGCCCTTTAGCAATCATTATTTGCCTGTCAATCAGAAGATTGCATAGCCATGTAATTACAATGTCTCTGGAGTTCTCTGGTTGCTGTTGTTTCCAATGGAACAATAGTTTCCAGTTACCAGGACCCAATGCTATATTGCATACAAAAATCACCTACAACATTGCTCCAAGAACACAGCAGTGTTCAAAACTGTAGATCTTATGGACAAGAAGAAAGAGGGAAACAGCTTTTTTCTCCAACTGCTTGAGGAAGGATACCTCCAGAAAAGGAGATGTAGAGGCTGAAGATAAATATTCTTGTTTCAGTTTGCACATTCATTTTCCAGGCATCAATCTAAAATCATTTGCTCTAAAAGCAGTGGAGATTATGTGACTTCATTTTGATAGATGATGTTTTGTAAGGATGAAATTTAACAAAACCTTTGATGCCTCAATAGTCTATAATAAGGGTATGTAGTTTGCCTCACTAATGATGAATCCCCAGACAATTAACACTTCAATTCTACTGAACTGTAAATTCCACTGTTTTGTACAAGCCACATTTACAATCCAAGGATGAAAATAAAATAAGGTTTCCGAATTTTCTGAAAAGTACTGGGCAGAATCTGGAATGATCAACAGTCATGAGACTTTACAGGACTACTTCTGAGACTTCAGATTTGAATGACAACAAATTTAGTGCAACAGCCTTTCAATCTTTGCTGCAATAGGATTAGAAATTAGAAAGGGGGGAAATAGCCTTATAGGGAGAGCTGAGTGACTAAATGATTTTTCAGTTCACTGGTAGTTCCAAAAAAAAAAAAAATTGGTTCTTTTAACCCATATAGAAAAATTGCAAACTATTTTGGCAAGGAAAAAAAAAATCAAGTTGAATGAAACATGTTTTGTTTTACCTGAAATGGGTGGCAAAGGCCTCCCTAGTACCTTTAGCTAGTGGTTTGAGCACTTACTTAGGATATGGAAGAGCTAGATTCATTTCTCCTTCCTGCCTGATGTGTAGAAGAAATTTGAACTTGGGTTTCCCAGATTGCACAAGAGTTCCCTAACCACTGGACTACTCTGATGTGGGTCACTCACCATCTCTTCTATTAATACTGTTCTACTTTTTATAACTAATAAAGTAATTGGAGCAGGGATGTGAACTCAGGTCTCCCAAGTGAGTGTCCTATTACCAGGATATAAAGTCAATTTCAATCTCTTTCCCTGGCCCAATGAGTATTTATTGTCATTTTGAATGACTATATATTAAGACAGAATATGGCCCTAGAAAAATAATGCATTGTGAATTTTGGAACCAGTCTCTAGTGTGAATCTTGCAAAGTAGACAGTTCCATCACAACAAAACAACATAGGCAAAAGCCCAATATTTAGAGTTGGCAGATGGTAAAAAGTGTAGCTGCTAGAGGCAAGCCAGAAATTAAGTGCAAGTTATGAGTCACTGTACACTGGATATGTGGGAAACATGTTAAGTAGATAGGATAGCATTACAGAGTGAAGAAGGGTCTTAAATGCCAAGATTATAAATCAGATTAAACAAATAGAAAACAGGAAGCCAGTGAATACATTTTAGAAATGGAGTATGGTAGCAATGAAAGAACAAGTTGCTTGACTACAAATATGTTCTAATATGAACAGGGTAGATCCTATTAGTCATGAGGCTATTAGAATAATACATTATGGAAAGAACCAGGGCATGCATCAAGCTTTTGGTTGTAGCAGTCATCAAATAGGCAAAATAGGAATACTTTTTAAGTATATTCAATAAATGATGTAATCGCGTCTTAACTTTGGAATCAGTATGGAGATGTAATGACCACTTAGGGTTCAGGATTACACCCAGCTATGTATCATATGAACAGTTGAGATGAAAGAAAAATTTAACTCTAGGTATGAGTCAAGTAATGGGTCAAAAATAATGGATATCTTTATAAACCATGCTTAATAATAAAATGTTACATATAAATAGTTGGGGATGTCACTCATACAGCAAGAGATGTGGAGATTAACAACTTCAGAAAATATAATATTTAGTATGTTGACCTGTGTATCATTTGCATATAAAATATTGATAAGATGTGATACAGAGAAAAAGGAAGTAGACATAAAATAGACCCAGCAGAACACCCATCAATAGATCTCTTGAAGACTATAAATTAGAACTATAAGCCATTAATTAATGGTCATAAAGGCAAGACAAACCAGAGGAGCATAATGACATGGATACTATCAAATACAAATGATAAATGAGCTCATAACTCAGGAAATGAAGGAGAATGGTTATAATTTTACTAGTTCCAAAGAATTCTCAGCCATTACGGTTTTTTCCATTATCCATAGGAAAAATCCAGATAGCTTGGAAATGTAAGGATGAAAGTTGCCCTTTGTTTTTTGGTCACTTAGAAACTCTCATTTAGGGGGCAGGAGGGAAAGAGAGAGAGAGAGAGAGAGATTTGAGCAGGAAACTTAGACTTTATAAGTAGTTCCAACTCAGTATCAAAGAACCAAAGAACCAATCATTGTGGCCAAAAGTTCTTACATTAATGAAAAATTGTTGCCTCAGAGTTTAATTTCTATTTGAATTACAAGTAAAAGGAAAACGTAATGATTTTCCTATTCAACTACATGCTCTGTAGTGCTCACACACACAGTGTGCAGATTATGAGACAGACTAATGTCTCTTTCCACTGGAATTACTGTAATAGCAAAGCTATTTTGCAAATGACAGTGCAACCATCAACTCAAATAATTCTGGAAAATTAATACCCAAAATGAATGCACTCTCATAGCTGAGGGACTACATTTTTATTTTAGCCTTTTCATTCTTGTTTTATATGAAATTTTTATTCTGACACCCTAGACTTCCATAGCATAGAGGGGATACTTTCTCTAGTTTTTCAGCATGATGATAGTTTAATCATTTGGCAGCTTTTAAAAGTGAAAAGGCAACACTTACGTTTTGGATTCCAAAAAAACTTGAGAGCAAACGCAGAGAGCTCTGGGTCAGAGAAACCGGTCATCTTCTGCTATGCACCAGGTGGGGTGAGGATCTGAGACAATGCCAACAAAGGGCTAGCAAACTCTGTATGCCCAAGGTCAAAGGCTCTTTTGTAGGAGGGAAGGGGGTTCCCCAAACACTACTGGAAGAGGAATATGGGCAGCAGGTTTAAAACAAACAAAAGGAAGTATTTCTTCACACAACCCAGAGTCAACCTGTGGAACTCGTTGCCAGAGGATACAACATGAAGGCCAAGATTATAACAGGGTTCAAAAAAAACTAGATAAGTTCATGGAGGATAGGTCCATCAATGGCGATTAGCCAGGGTGGGCAGGGATGGTGTCCCTAGTCTCTATTTACCAGAAGCTGGGAATGGGCATCAGGGGATGGACCACTTGATGATTACCTGTTCTGCTAATTCCCTCTGGGGCACCTGGCATTGGCCACTGATGGAAGACCGCATACTGGGCTAGCTGGACCTTTGGTCTGACCCAGTATGGCTGTTCTTATGTTATGTATATCTGCAGTGGCAATGTGGCTCCATTGGTCATACTCTCATTTTTCCACACACAGATTTCTGAGACATGTGGAATAGTTCTGCTGTTGCTCTCTGGGATAATGTGTGAGGAGGACTCCCTCCTCACCCACATCCCCGAGAGCCTCCCCCATGCACACCCACATGAACTAGAGAAAGCAATTGTCCACTAGAGACCAGTTATCAACAAACATTTAAACATTCCACTAGCAACATGTGAAGTGACTAGACCCAGAAGTAAAATCAAATCCTATGTGTATATGCACGCACAAGCATGTATGTGTAGGAAATGTATACCCTAAAGATCTTCTGACCTCTGGCACTTTTTTATTTGGAATTGTACAATGCAGATTAAAAACATTTTGTTGGTCCCTGCAACAAACACACATCAGTGTATGCAACTCTTTCAGGCAGACACACCAATTTTAATTTATTGTTCCATTTCTGAGTGAATTGATTCCCCCTCCCCATTTTTTTAGCCTGCTGTAAATGATTTTCAGATTTTATGTTTGAATCACTATAGGGTTTTAATTCCACATTAATTGTTTTGGTAACTCCAATGCTGCCTTTGGTACTGCGTTCTTGCTCCAAGTTAGTTTTCTAAGTGAAATGAATCATCTCAATATATTTATCTGGCTGCAGTTATTTAGCTAGCCTGTTATAATGAATAGGCCAAAAGCAAAATCATAATGTTGTAAAGATCCTTAAAATCACCTTAAGGCTTGTCCGAGACAAGACACAGCTCTGCAAAGCCTATGCACCCTTTTCCCAACCCTGAATTATGAGGGTAACTGCTACTGTGTAATTTCTAAATCTTCCAATTCCTTCTGGAATAATATCTTGAGACCAAGCATGGAACATTTCAGCTCAACAGGAATTTGTTTGACTAATTCACAAGCAAACGAAGGAGGAACTAAAGGTGAGGTAAATATCAGACTTCCACCTTCACAACAGCTTTTGCTCCACATGAACCATAATTTCTGCTTTCTTCTTCCTCTCCCTCATCTGCCACCGTCTCTCTCATTTAGGACTTGTTTCTACACCACTGGAATCAAACGGCGCTTTGCTACTGACTTCAGTGGGTGCAGAATCAGACCCTACTCTTTTGTTCTCTTCCCTCCAAGACTTTTGTTTCCCCTCCTTCATCTCCCTCTCTCTTAATTTGTCTTTCTGTTTCATCTCCCCACCCCCTTTCTTCCTTTCATAATATTTTCTGGGACACTTTTCATTTTTCTAGAATACTCTTTCACCAGTCAAAACACCTACATTTGCTGCCAGCAGTCCCCTCATTTCCTCACCTCCAAGGGAGCACAGATGGTGTTTCCAGCCCTGCCATCCTTTGAGGACTATGCCAAAGAAGGGCAGCTTTAGAAAGCCAAGCTGTCAGAGGTTGTAGCAAAATAACTGAATTAATTCACATGCCAACCACCCTAGCCATGCTCCTTACTCAGCCAGCATTGTCCACTTTCAGGCTATTCTGCCTCCTTTAGGTCCTCTGACATAAAGCAGGTTATGACCATTTTCAAATACCACAACATTCTCCAAGTACCCCTGCTTCTTGGCATATGACCAAAGAACCAAGCATCAAGTCAGGGTGCATCTAACTCAGTATAATTACATACCATAGAAAGAGCTAAGACTGGTTCTATAAACCCTAGCAGTGTACATAACAGCCACACTTAACTATCAATGGATGTTAAAAGACACTAGTTCACATCATATAATACCTGCTATTGGCTGTATTCTGTTTAGTCAAATCTGAAAAATAAAACTGATTGTTGTTTCCATGAATACACTTCATGCTGGACTCAAAAGTGCTAAAATGCTAATTGTGAACAGTACTCTACATTGTAGATTGTGGAGAGAGGGGAAAATGTATTATGTTAAATACCACCATGTCCACATGCGCCATGAGTCATCTAAGTATACGATGAGCTGGAACAATGCAGGCAGCACAGCACATAGCAGCTGAAATTAAGCTAAATAGCATACAATACCTTTTCTTGAGGCACTAATAAATGATTGAGGATGGACACAGCTGCATACACAGCGTTAGCTTTTGGATAATGAACACATACGTAATGCCTTTTTTTTCCCTCCCCCACTCTTGTTTGCAACGTTTTCATTGAAACATTTGTGTTCTAAGCAGCTAAGAAGTAAAATAAATACAATATTGTTTGCATGGAGAGCAAGCAATCTCGAACACCAGCTCCCCAGGCTCCATTATAAATCTGGCCATCAAAATTTCACAGATACTTACTTTTAACATCCTAATGGGGACTTTCAAGATTTTAAGGACAATTAAGTTAGTGTTATTACAATATATCAAAATCTTCTGAGGCTGTCAGGCACTTCTACATGGGAATAACCCATACGGGGAAGAGCCGACCCCGCAAGTTCCATCTAATGAAGTTTCCTTTGTATTTTTTGCATGGGACAGGTGATTTGCCTCTCTCAGAAGAAGAAGCTAGGACACTGACAAAGGGATCCCTTCAGAATACAAGAGGCATCTGTGTTGATTCCTCTCTAATGCCCATCTTCACCAGTTCTCCTGGGCCCTTGTAAAGAATATGTTCTACACTTCCAGGGCTCCCTCTACTGCAGCTGTCTAAAGAACATGCAGTAACTAACCTTCCCGAGTATTTACAACACAAAAGGAGGAAATTGCAAATAAATTCAACCTCAGCCTCAAGCAATACCAATTTTCCCTCTGTGTCAGGGAGGAGGAAGTTGTGAAAGAGACCAGTTGGGTACTGCTTCTTACCTGGAATTCCCCAATTCTTCAGACACAGAGAACACACGTTCTTAAGTCTTTGGCCAGATGACCCTGTGAAAATGTATATAGAATATAGTTTAATATTCCATAGAGCACTGTCCTTTGGATTTGGTTTCACTAGCTATTATTATTTGACATAGTACGCTTGTGATTGAAATCTTAGGTTTATTAAAAGATGCTTCAGATGGACAGCTGTGCATGCTTCCAGTGTCTCAGTTGTGTATGCCAACTCCGTTGCATCTTCTATTAGCTGCTTTCTCTGCCTGTCCTAGAGGAGTTGCTAGTCTCTTACTAATCTCATTCTCACCCAGTGGAGGCCCTTCTCTCCTCTACTCCAGTCTTCTGTGACACAGCCCAGCAACAAGCTCCCATTGCTTCACCACTGTACTTAATTTCTGGGACCCAAAGGAACCCCATTAAGGATGGCACTTGGCCAACACCTAGAACAGAGTTATATATACGTTCTCAGAATACCTGCCTGTGCCTATCATGCCATTTCTATAGCTCAGTTAAATGCCCTAGCATTAGAGGTGAATGAACCCTGCAGGGCGCTGAGTGTATTATAAGGGAGTTACATTATAAACATGTTAAAGTTCTGCGATTGCTAATGTAGATTTTATTTTATTTTATTTAAGAACTGAACTTGTGTTCAATAGGTTTAAGGACACCAACATTATACCATATACCTTACATAAAAAAGAATCAATACTCCCAATACATTACACTTTGATTAGAGCCAAATAATTAAAACCTGCTTAACTTAGCAATAATATTGCAGAATATAATAGCGATCTCATAGTGCTTACATTACCCCTTTGTTGGAACTCTGTATTTCGGGTAATATTTATACTGTTCTGAGAGCATAAAGAATGGCAAATAAATATGTAGCAGTTGTAATTTAGTTCCCCATATTACTGCACAAGTGGCTGTAAATTAATTCTTCATATTATGTTTTTTGGTGCAAAAAACCACATTTAATAAGAATGATCTTTCTTATTTTCCTAACTATAGCATGAAAATATCTATTATCCATATACGCCAACAGAGATCTTTAATGTGCAGTGGCTACCAAGGTACAGCGTTAACTCATGTGTTGTTAAATTAGAATGGCAGCCTAAGGATGGAAAATAGAATATCCTTATGTTTTCTATGTTATGACTTCATGTAGACCTTTAGATTACAATGTGTTTATACAGCCCTGATAACATGCTCAATAAAATTGTGAAGGCACTGAGTGGTTGGTTTTTTTTTTTATGAAATGGAAAAATGGTATAAACATTTTATTAGAGCACTAACAGATACTCAAGCTCCTTTAGGTTGATTCTTTTCAGAGACAGATTATGGCAGACCCTGAGTGGGAGCACAAACTGGAGAGACAGTGCCAAGAGCTCTCACCCTTTCATACTCCTAAGCAAGGGACAGCTGAAGTCCAAGCCCTCGTACTCGACAGGGCAGCTCCTCTGGTGATGTAAATTGTCATACATCCCGTGACTCTTCAAAGTGCAAAGGAAACATTGACTCTGTAGTGCCAGTAGTGCTAGACTCACCAAAGGGAGTTAGGCAGGTCTTAGCTCTGTCTCCTTTTCTATACTGACTGTTGCCGTAAGATTGATGTAGTCGGGGGATGAAGGGGATTCATGTTGCATCCTTTCAAAGGATGTAGCAAAATTGTTACCCCAGTGTGAACTCAAATCACACCTGGAGGTGCTGAGTCTGCATCAACACTGATGCAAGACGACTGGTTCCAGGGCCTGTTACTGGTGTGGAGACTCTCTGCCCCAACTTCCTTATGAGGATGTGGCTTTAAGAGTCACAGAAAAGCCTGTACAAGTTATATTTCTGGTGTCACTATAGTGCTGCTTTTTTATCGTAACTGAACAAGAACAAACTTGTACTTACTAGTCTGAACTACTCAAACCATCCACCCCCAGCACCTTTCAAAATTTGTTTTCTGGCTTTACAAGTCCATATCATTCACTGTACCAGGGAAAGTTCTCTCCATCACTGGTGAATAAGGGAATTGATAACCTCTGCTTTTGGAGCTGTGGAAAACTTGTGACTGTTGCTTAACAGCTTTTGTTTTATATTGATTCTGTATAGTTTTTATAGCATCATCCCAAAGACACATACAGAGATTTTCTGCTGAACCACATTTAGGAAAAAATATGGAAAAAACACCCTCTAAATTACAGATAGTCTTAAATATAATTAAGCTACCATTTAAGGGAACAAATACCTTAACTGGAAATATTCACTTTGCATTTATTTGTATAGATCCGAATTTTCAAGGTTAATTTAGTCCCCTCACTTGTCCTTTAAAACATTAACGCTGGTGCCTTTACATTTCATCTAAGTGCCAAAGCCATTTTCAAAGAGTCACGAGGCAGACTTTTATGCCCAGCGCTGGCCATGCCTAAATTTTTTGATGTTCCCTGCATGGTCAAGGAAAATTAAATGCACAGGGCTGATGTTTTTTCAGTTTTCATGTAGGGTTCCATCCTGCAAAGAATTATGCATGTGAGTAACTTTATTCACAAGGGTAGTCCATTGGTCCATGTACCTAAGGGTTTTTGGGACCAAGCATGTGAGTAACTTTATTCACAAGGGTAGTCCATTGGTCCATGTACCTAAGGGTTTTTGGGACCAAGCCCTGAGTCATTACTCGGCCTTTACTCAGTTAAACTTCCACAGACATTGATAGGAGTTTGGATGAGTAAGGTGGAGTAAGCCAAAAACTATAGGGACCTTAGAAACACTTGCTCTGGGCCACGTCCTAGTTTTCTCTCCCCATCTCCATATTCCATACTTGCCACTATCATGGCAAGTAGCAGCAGCAGCACTAAATCTTCTCACTCCCCCTGGGTGAGCCTCCACTGCAAAGGCTAGAACAACACATGAAAACAAAGCAGTAAGAATGTTTGACTAGGCTCTTGCGTGGGGAAAGAATCTGCAAAAATGTCCAACTCCATAGCACAACCTACTTTCAAAACAATCGGAGCAAAAACAAAAAATACAACACAACTGTTACACTCTGATGCACCGCAGAACAGCAAGTCAAAAACACAAAAAAGGAAACAAGAAATGCAGGTAGGTTGTCAATCAAAACATGTAATAACCATGAACCGGTTAGGTCGGCAACTGTCTGAATAAAACATAACTGCTGTTCGGACTGTTATGTAGCAACGGACCTTGAGAAGCTGCACACACCCAATGCTATGCACCTACACATAGCCTTAAACAGGAACAGGAATGCTGAGGTCAGGGAGCAGGAAACAAAACAGGAGCAGGAAGCAGGAAGCAGGAAGACAACAAATAAACACCCATAACCACATACACAGATGGTACAAGACAAAATGTGAACCTCATATAGCTGGATAATCAGCACTACTGAGCATGTGCAGCTCTGAATTAGCAATTACTGCAGAAGACTAAGATCACCATAAGATACTACTGAACCTTCATTTTTAAAACACCCACACAAAGCTGAAAATAAAAGTAGCTGAAAATCAGGTAGGGTGGGTTCCTATGGGACTACTCATGCATACATCAAACAGAAACGGTTGTTCAGCCTTGTATTAAATGTGATATTTTTTTATACTTAGCTATTCCCAACCAGTTGTGCTACAGTGATTTATTGGGGGGGGGGGAGGGAGAAAGAGAGGGGGAATAGGGCTTTTCCATCTATTAGAACTGAATGAATAATCAATAAACAATAGAATATTAGATAAATTAGCTACTTTTTCTGACTATTAAATATTTAAGAGAAGATCACACTTTCCTCAAATTTATTCCTCAAAGTTATCTAACACATTCTAGGGGGGAGATTAACTCTGGATTAATCACAAAAACTGCTTTCTGACAAGTATTGAATATTTGTTTTTTTCACTATATTGGTTAGCTATGATTGGTCAGATGAGTCACATGATTATTTCTTCTTCGTTGATTGGCTGAGAACCCAAGCACTTCCGAAGTAACACTCACATGTGCAAATTCAAAATTCAGTTTGTGAATACTCATACATGTGACTTTGAAATTCACTTGCCATGAACATTCATATTCAGTGGTAGATTAAGCCTGAACTGGACCTACATCCAAGGCAACCAAAAGGCCACTACTGAAGCAAATGGTCCATGTTTCCTTGCCCCACCAGTATTTGGGTAAAGTGGGACGCAAAAGGGGCAAAGTCAATTTATATTAAAAATTCAAGGGAATATCCACAAGAAAGTGTTTGCTGTCTCTCTCCAGCTCTTGAATAAGCCATTTACTTGGTAGCTAGTACCTTTCAAAAAATTAGCTTCTTACATCAATGTAGAAAAATAAACTGGGAGTTTATTGGGAGTTTACTGGGAGTTTAACCCCCAAGTATGACCAATATAAATTCATCCTAAACTCTGAATTATGCAGTAGAACTATATAAAATCCAGTGATTTTCGCTCACTGGGGTGTGTGTGAAACTTTTATTTCGGTCTGATTTGACTGGATCAACACCCCTGAATTTTGTTTTGAGTTTCAGGTTCTTACTGGCTTGGAATGAACCTAATAACCCAAAGCAAAAAGAGTCAAAATGGTCAAGTTGTACCTGGTTTTGCGTCAAAACTGATGTGAAACTATAAATTTGGCCATGGTTCACTGCAAAGTTTTGTTACCAGCAGTACATTTTTGACAGACCTCAGCTGCTTTGAGTTTTTAATGAATCATAGAATATCAGGGTTGGAAGGGACCTCAGGAGGTCATCTAGTCCAACCCACTGCTCAAAGCAGGACCTAAACTCCAACTAAATCATCCCAGCCAGGGCTTTGTCAAGCCTGACCTTAAAAACCTCTAAGGAAGGAGATTCCACCACCTCCCTAGGTAACCCATTCCAGTGCTTCACCACCCTCCTAGTGAAAAAGTTTTTTCCTAATATCAAACCTAAACCTCCCCCACTGCAACTTGACACCATTACTCCTTGTTCTATCATCTAGTACCACTGAGAATAGTCTAGATCCATCCTCTTTGGAACCCCATTTCAGGTAGTTGAAAGCAGCTATCAAATCCCCCCTCATTCTTCTCTTCTGCAGACTAAACAATGCCAGTTCCCTCAGCCTCTCCTCATAAGTCATGTGCTCCGGCCCCCTAATCATTTTTGTTGCCCTCCACTGGACTCTTTCCAATTTTTCCACATCTTTCTTGTAATGTGGGGCTCAAAACTGGACACAGTACTCCAGACGAGACCTCACCAATGCCGATTAGAGGGGCATGACCACGTCCCTCAATCTGCTGGCAATGCTCCTACTTATACAGCCCAAAATGCCATTAACCTTCTTGGCAACAAGGGCACACTGTTGACTCATATTCAGCTTCTCATTCTGCAGAACTGCTGCCTAGCCACTCGGTCCTTAGTGTGTAGCAGTGCATGGGATTCTTCCTTCCTAAGTGCAGGACTCTGCACTTGTCCTTGTTGAACCTCATCAGATTTCTTTTGGCCCAATCCTCTAATTTGTCTAGATCCCTCTGTATCCTATCCCTACCCTCCAGCATATCTACCACTCCTCCCATTTTAGTGTCATTTGCAAACTTGCTGAGGGTGCAATCCACGTCATCCTCCAGATCATTAATGAAAATATTGAACAAAACCGGCCCTAGGACCGACCCTTGGGGCACTCCGCTTGATACCGGCTGCCAACTAGACATGGAGCCATTGATCACCACTCGTTGAGCCTGACGATCTAGTCAGCTTTCTATCCACCATATAGTCCACCTAATGAATGCAGGTGAGTTGTATTTTATAATGGAACTTTCACAAAATTCTGTTCAAGTCCAGAGAAGACACCTGGCTTGAACAGCTGAACTCTTGAGCAACCCCATAACAAGCCAATTAGCATTCCCTTATTACTACATTTCCAATAGGTTTCTAAAGTCAGTCCTTCTTTTAAGATTCACTGAGGTCTAATAAATCCTCTGGATGATCTTAAATTGTACTGCCTGCATTTTTATCTATGGAGCCTGTTTTATTGCTTTACAATGTCAAACTCTGAAAAGTTCCATTTTGATAATTACCACATAGATAGCAGTACAAACTTCACACTAGTCACATTGGCTCCGAAATATTCATATGCCTTATTCTTCCCCATTTAGGTGAAATATTGCTAGCTTGACGCATTTACTGAATGAGTAGGTAACCTCAACCCAAGCCCTAGGACTGCCCATGGGCATAGTTTCCTAATGATAGTTGCTGCTGTTGCTTAGACATAGAATAACATATGGAAAGTGACCTTGCTATAAACACTGCAGGTGCTATTGATTTTATATCTACTGCTTCCTGATGTGGCTCCCTCTCCTTTTATAGAAGAATATCATTTGGGGTCAAAGTGAGAGATCCCAGCATGACCCGTGTTCACTATAAACTTCTCCAACTGTGATTGTGAGAGAATTTCACCATTCAGATATTTTGTAGCTAGTAGTACTTTTAAAAAAAAAATGAGTTTTAGTGTTGAGAAGTGCTGGGTTGAAAAAAATCAGGGAACCTGACATTCTCTGATCATCCTGGTACAGATACAGGGGACCTTAGTCTGTTTTTATTCAGTCCTCACTCTCAGGCCAAACTGTGAGGCTGGAGTAAAGACTAAGTGAAAACAAAGCAAGGACGTGAGGATTTGGCCCCCAGAGAACAGATACAGCATAGCATAACATTGCACCTCTTCCCACATTTTAGACACAGATGTGGGATACTCTGATACTAGGAGGGAGCATTTCTGCAGGTGAAAAAGATACTTTAATCATCATGCTCACTCAACTATTGTTGTCTCTTCCAACAGTGTTGCAAAGGAGTCAGTTTGTTTAAAAAATATGCCTATCTTTGCGTATCTGTAATAGATTTTTCATTCCATGTTAACAGAGCAATTTACCACAAGCTGTTTTAGGCTCCATAACTTTTCTGGGCTGATGGTCAGGAGATCAAGGACAATCACTTTGCAATAATGCCCATGGTGGGGCACTTAAGGCAGGTAAAATTAGACACAGAAAATTAGATGCTTTTTTCTAATGTTTGAATTGACGTCATGTGTTTTAAACAATATTTTAGGTAGAACTGAAATAGTGCAATTCTAGATGTATGCCAAATACTTTGAATGTCCCAGAGTATTTTTGAGACAAAGTAGAATGTAGTGGAAATGCAGTCTGGTTGGAGGAATTTCCCCAGCAGCGTTACACTTGTACTTATCTTTATAGCTTCTCACACAAATGAAAAGATGTCACATATATATCTGTACTTGCAGAACAGTCACCCCATCCATTTAAACGTACTGGTGTGAAGCTAAGAAGATCATGACTGAGCAGAAATACATAAGCAATATAAATGGCTTTAAAATTGTATGGGTCTTCATAATTAAAATATAATACCAAATGGCTTCTTATAACTTAAATACGAAGCAACTGAGCATCACCTTTGTCCGCATATATGAGTCCTTTCTGCAATGAATGGAACTGAAAAGGACAGACACAGCCTGAGGTAAGATGCATGGTTGGCATATTGATATTGTTATTTCCTTTCCTTTCTTGTTTTGCTGGATTGCAGCAATCATTGCTTGTTTGTTGGTTGCTTAAGGCTTTTATCATCCTCATTCCTTTCTGACTCAATAACAAACTGAGTAAGTGGAGGAATTCCTGTTCTGCATATGATACTGCAAGGAGGGGGAAACACAGTTTTTAACAATTATGTAAAAGTTTTCCCCTCAAGTATGTTTTCTGAAAGCTGGATGTTACTGCACAGCATGCAGTGAGGCAGTGCTCACTGCAAGAGTCAACCAATCGGTGCAAATACAAAGAAACAAGAGAAAGAAAGAGAGAGGAATCTAAAACCTGACTTTTGATCTGAAAATGGATTTCAACACAATTCAATTTTGTGAAATGTTTTGCTTTTTCTCCCCAAACACAGAATGAAAAATTTCTAAACCTTGAAAATTGTCACAAAATGGAACTGTCATTCTCCAGCCAGCTCTATTATTGATCGAGCCAACATATGTGTTGTCCATTTAACATCAGGCAGCAGAAGAAAATGGCAGGAATGAACTTACCCAAAAGAGCCCTACTTCAGAGACTCAAGGAGAGTAAGGAAAAAATTTACGTGTCAAATTTTGATATAATCAGACTGATAGTGGAAAAAACAGTTTAGCTTCAGAGGCAACTTGAAAGTGTAGTTTCCCCCTAAAACGTTACTATACAAATCTCATCATGGTATTCTATGCTTCTGGTCTGTCAAGGAGGTCCTGACCCGTTGTGCTCAGTTTTCAAGTAAAGAGAGGCTAGTTTCCTAACTCCCAGCATGGCAAACTCAGCTTGTGCTCTGAGAGTCAGAGTTCTTTCCTTCTCATGCATCATCTCCAATAATAAATATTTATTAATGGTGGTGAAATCTGCAAAGAAAAAACTCAGCATGATTTCTCAGAGCCCAAGTTCAATTTGTGGTGTTGGCAGTTAGAAAAAACATATTTTTAATTCTAATTTATATCTGGAAGTCATTAAAAGACAAACATGAGACCCCATGATAGCATTTTCAGTCACTTTTCAGGGTTAAACCCACATCTGAAAGACTTCCTGGGAGAGGGATAGCTCAGTGGTTTGAGCATTGGCCTGCTAAACCCAGGGTTGTGAGTTCAATCCTTGAGGGGGCCACTTAGGGATCTGGGGCAAAATCAGTACTTGGTCCTGCTAGTGAAGGCAGGGGGCTGGACTCGATGACCTTTCAAGGTCCCTTCCAGTTCTAGGAGATGGGATATCTCCATTAATTTAAATTCCTACATCTTGTCATTATTTTGTAACACCCCAGCCCCTCTGTTTGGAATGTTTTATAGATCCAATTAATGTAGTATTGTCATCCTGAAAAGTGCTTTAGCACTGAAGTTACCTAAGTATCCAGTCTGTCACTAGAGGGTAATGTAACCCCGTAGGTGTCTAACAATAAGTGCAACCCCATTAGTCATGTTCTTTAGCCTGTCTCGCCATTCTTCTATCAGTCTGACTTGGGCTCTCAATGGAGTGCCATAGCTGGATGAGACTTCACTTGGGTAGCAGTACACAACATATCCTACTTTTATACCTGTGGGAATACACACACATACACAGGTTGTCTTGTCTCTGTAATGTCCTTGGTTTGGTATTGGACACAGAGGCAGCCAATCAAGCAACACAGAAGGTCCACCAAACAAACCTTGATTACACCTTACTCAGGCATCACTCTGCATGCACCATGTCTCGATATAGCCTGTTGCATTTCCTTGTGTGGGACATTACCAGGTGTCAAAGCCACAGTCTAGAACAGTTTTTCCTCTTCCTATATTGATAACCTGTGGAGAAACTCTCAAACCCTCATACACATTCCCCGCATTGTTCTCTCTAAGGTGAGAGATGTGCTGGTAACTGCCACTGATGAGGTAACTGATTGTGTTCTCCTCCTTTCCTGTTCTCCCTCTCCTCCCCACTACCAACCTCTCTGTGATACACTAAGCAGCACAGTGAGAATCAGCAGGAGCAGCAGTGAGATGGAAGGAGGAAGAGAGATGGATTTGGTTCAGCAGCCCCTCCAGCTGGAAGCACAAATTGCAGGGAAGCCCCTGTTTCCTCCCTGAACAAAGACTGGGGCAAATACACAAGGATCATATCATGTGAATGATACTTGGGAGGTACATTACCAGCATATAAACATTTATGATAAAACCTTGTATGTGTCTGAATTAGGGTGACCGGACTGCAAATGTGAAAAATCGGGACGGAGGTGGGGGGGTAATAGGAGCCTATATAAGAAAAAGACCCACAAATCGGGACTGTCCCTACAAAATCGGGACATCTGGTCATCCTAGTCTGAATTGCAGCCATTGCGGTTTGATTGTGAGACAATCAATGTCAAAAATATGATGTTAGGTGAAAACTAAAGTAAAAATGGAAATAAGACTGTGACCATTGTTGCCTGGAGGGGGCACACTGAAATTACTCAGTTAGAGCAAACTACAAAGAATAGGGCAGATGATCCCCCAAAACTAATAATTAGATTCACCACACCAGCAACAAAACAGCTTAAAAAATACCTTACTGGTTACCCAGAAAAACACAGCTCCCTTAAAGCAATCCAACCTCTAATTCTCTAACAATACAGGCTTACATCTCAAAGCTCTAGTCTATCTAACATGGCTTTGTTAGCAATTTATAAGGAATGGCCCTTATTGCCATTTGTGTACTCTTCTAATATGTCTTTAATGGTTGATTTTGGGTCAGTTAGCCTGCTGGCTGCTTGACCCTTTCTGGCTCAGTGTCAAAAATACATACATTCAAACTTTGTAGAGCTCGAGAGAATGGTAATGTACCATAAAACTTGCAGAAGAGCTTGACATTTGAAGAAATCTACCCTGAACATGTAGAACTACATGTTTCAGACCATTTGGATAAGCTTTGGCTGGGCATCTGAGCTTTTCGTGTCTTTACCAAATCTCTGATTCTTCTGAGTTTAACCCATAACATGTGAGGGATCCCCTGCACCCATCTACCCTATCAATGCAGCAGAATTAAGGGGGCTGGTTATAATACAGCTGAAACCCTGGATTGGTTGCAGCACCATTACTATCTACTCTATAACTGGAACATTTTAACTAGGTCAGGGGACAATCGTGTAATAAGTGGGCCTCCTCATAAGGTTATATTTGTAGAGTAGAACAGGCCAATGAATGAAAAGAAGGAGAGGGGTGGGGCAAACAGTCTTGGTGTTAGCAGGCTAGAATCCCATTAACTTTAATGGTCTTTAAATAGTTGCACCCACTAACACCAGTGCTAAAATTTGGTCCAAAGAGACCAACAATTAGGTTTCACACAGGCTGTGACATATCATATCTTGAACTCTCTGATCAGTTCATATGGGTTTGTTGCCAATATTTCACACCACAAGGACTTCTGTATCAGATTCTCAGCTTTAAAAAAAAAAAAAAAAAAAAAACCACACAAACACACAGATCTTGCTTTCCGAGAAATTGAAAAATTCTCTTTATAATGCAGCTTAAAACTTCTGTACCCACACTTATAAATAACAAATTAACAACTTTATCTAGGTCTGTGCACTGAAGGTACATTAAAGTTTTATCCTTCTTCCCTAAGTTGTAATTTTAAAATGACATGTATGACAAGTCTTATGGGACCACTCAGAATTTTCTATTGACATCTTTCTGTCATTGTTATCAAAGCTTCATCTTCCAAACATCTAGCTGTCACTGGATAGTTGTGTTTCTATGACAGCTTTATAATCTATAGCTATATATGTAAACACATACATAACTGACAGCTAAAGTGTGTATGTGTGACACAGAAATCATTACCTTTGGTTCCAGAAACATAGGCTTCCAAGTACTTAGCTAAGAGAGAGATACAAATAATTCAGGTCCTATCCCTACCTTCCTGTTTAAAATGTCTTAACTGAATAGTCAAACTACAAAACAAAATGCCAAAGTGGTTATTTTGCAAACATTTTGTTGACCGAATCTCATGGGATGGAAAATGTTGACAATACTCCTGCAAATATGCTTGTCTATGAATATTCATGATGGAAGCATTGCTGCAACCATCCTGAAAGCTCATGGTGCATTTGGGAGTCCATCCAATCACTGAACAGAAACAATGCCATTTGATTTAGTGAGAGTCTAACTAATTAATTTTTTAAGAAATAATTATGGTGAGTGGTACTTGTAAAACCAATACACTAAACTGTCATTTAATAATAATAAAGTCTTGAAAGTCAAAATATATTCACAGATAATTCAACAACAAAAATTGGGCTACATTAAACGAATTATTCACTCTGAATAGTTCACCCACTTCTAATCAATAAAAGTTAAGTCTTAGGTGCAACTTAATTGATTTCCACTAAGTAGAATTCATTTTACACCAGCTGTGAATTTACCCCCAAACGAATAAAGTTTCAATTCTTGTTATTGTCATGGCAATAACCCAGATTTCCCATTAAATCTAATCCCACTTAGACAGCAATGGTAATGGTGTTTTTCCAATTACCTTGGAGATGCTATTTTGACTCATTATGAAAAATGCCCTGTCTAAATACATACGTGCATGTGGGCAGAGCTCAGGATGATATGGAAAAGGTGGGGGATATATGCAAGTCACAGGTGTAATTTAAACCTCCCTACACTAATGTTACTACTTGTACCAGCTAAGGACCTGCATTCCAGATTTCACCCAGAAGAAAGGCAGGTAGTGTTCCCGCTTCCTTCCTCAGGATTTCCACTACCTGCAATCAAGTTTTGATTGTGCTTGGTGTCCTGTGGGAGCCCAACCTGCAAACGCTGCTAAGAACACAGACTGAGGCCTCAATTAAGGAAAGCATTTAAGCACATGCTCAAGTGCTTTGTTGCTTAGGACAGGATTGCTGAATCAGGGTCTGAATCACAACATCCCCTGCTTCTTTAGTCACATCCAACCCAGTCATCACCCTCCATGTTTTTGTCACAAGAGACGGCTGTGGCTGCTTCCTGTCTCTGTGACCTCCCACTAGTTAGCCCTTCAGCTGTAAGAGGCTCTTACAAAGCCAGTTTGGCAGAAGTCAGCACAGTTCTTGGGTCAAATCTGGCCCAGGGAGAAAAGAAAGCGAGATAAAATTCTTTCATTCTCACTCCAAGAGTTTCCTAATTTCCACACCCCTCTTATTTTAAACCTAGATCTATCTCAGTCCCTTCCAAACTGCTCAATGTAGCCATCATTTTAGTATATTAATTATTCACCACCACAAAAGCAGAGTAATGAATCTGAGGGTATAGAAAATGCTACATTTGCTACCATAGTGAAAGCCACACTAAGCTTCCTGCTCTATTTGTATTCCTTGTCCTTCATTTGGAATCTCTCTCTGAAATGTAGTCAGACTGAGAAGTACTTGTTTGGAAATCTCAAACAAATATGGTTTTGTACTGAATACAAATACAGTACTATACGCAACAGAGCAGCCAGCAGTGTGTTTACCCTTTAGAAACACTGATTTGCCCCAGCTAGGAGGGTCAGTGGGAAAAAGCATATAACCTTGTCCATAGGGAATTATGTAACTGTTCATAAGAACAACTTCTCACCTTTTTTAAAGGTGCTCACAAAAATGGCATTGATAATTCATCCTTGAGCTCAGTTAAACTTTTAGATATTGCTGCTGAAGTCAGTTACAACTAATTCAACAATATTCATTTATCTTGATTCATTATTAATAAAGTCAGTGGATGCATGCCATTTTACTGTAATGTTGGTGCAAAATATTACCGTATTATTTCTTGATCATCTAAAAGTATAAAGTCATGTAGTTCAAATGGGAGAACTGTCAACTAACATTTATTGTTGCTGGCACATTTCTGCATCATACCAAGATGCAATATCCTGAATAAATTCTAGTGATTGGCAAATCGGAAATTCACCTTGCAAAAGCACCCCAAGGATCTGACCTTGTTTAAGGGCCAGATCCTGGGACATGCCAGAGCTATAGTGTTAAAGGTAAATAAGGGAGAAGTACAAAGAACACTTTCAGCCACATTTATGACTCTCTACCCCATGCCTGAACCTGGGGTGTCCCAGGACCAGGCCAGTCCCTTGACACAACATAAGGTAACTTCTAATATGTTCTGAGATACAACTGCATTTCTATTCTGACTTCTGGGGATTATCAGAGTGCAGGCACATTCCAGCCACACCCCTTCTTCTCCAGCTATATCGCCTACATGGGGTGCTGGCAATGAAGGTGGAGCAGAGTTATATCTCCTAAGAATGTGAGCCAAATAACCCTACCTTCTGGAGCATAAAAGAGGACTGGGCTTCATGTTGGAAAGCTCACAAGGACATTGTGAGACTTCCAATATTTCCTAGTTACAGTCAAAGAATGAGTTTTAGAATCTACAAGACCCTGTGTCAAACCCTTCCAGGCATTCTATTACTGAGAAGTGGGTTGACCTGATGTCCTACCCAGCTGTTCATGCCTCCCCCAAGTCCTAGACTCTTTGTTACGTACCCACCTCCTATCAGTTCTCCTGCAGCAGTGCCCACATAGCTGATTTTCACCCAATCTAACATCTCCAGTGAAGAGTCAACCGACAATGGCAGAGAAAAACACTGTGAAGACTCAGGCTGCACAACCACCACCAAGAAGAGCACCACTACCCACCCAGGACAAGAGAAGCGCCATCCAACAAAGACAATGTGTTTGATCTGAAAAATCTCCATGACTAGTTAGCTCATGTTGTCAGTCACATGCCTTACCATGTGCAAGAGCACACACATCCCCTCCACATCAGAAATACCAGTGAGAACAGTCTGCGTTAGTCTGGTGACTTCTGCTTCTGGCCAAAAATAAGTGGTGCTAAAGTGCTCAAAAATGAACACAAACCACCAAAGAGCATCAAGCTAACTATTTTAAACCTCAAAAATAGGTTCATTTACATTTTGAGCTAAGATTCTGATTGATTCCTATTGATCACAACTAGTTTGCCACGTCCCCTATAAAGATATTTTGTAAAATCTTGGGAGGTGGAAATAATATTTAATCTCACCACTGCAATCTCTTTAGATCCACATGATAGCCACAGTGGATGGTAAACCTCTGCAATAAAGTTTGCCCTTATTTCCCTTTCCCCTCTTCCAGATATTTGCATCTTTCATTATCCTATGTCTGCTTCAAAATAAAGCTCAGAGACCTTTCTTCCAATTCCTTAGCCAGATTACCAATTTTATTTTCCTGAATGCATAACCCACACTTTTCATTCAGGGGGCAACTGAGGGACAGTTGACACTCTTAGCATGCTACAGGGAATACTTCTGGCTGCAAGGAACCATACTGAAGCTTTTTAACAGTTCAGTTTCCTGAGTAAATTATAAGGCCACAAAAGTTCAAATAGGTTTAAAATTTACTCTCACTCATTCTCCCATCTGCAGTAAGTGCCACCAATAAAAATAAATGCATCAGGACCAGTGAACAATCATACCCCCACATGTGGTGAATTGAACTAGTTTAATGAAACAAACACCGTTTCCTTTAGAAAACCTGATTGCAAGAATAAGGTGGGGCAAATTCTTCACTAGTTCTGTTTAGAATTACATTCATAATCAAAATGAGGAGATTATTAAAATACATGTGCAAAGATGATGCATTGCAGCTTGGTTTAATCATTTAATCACTTCTTCTGTGCTCAGAATAGATGGGATTTCCCGCCATCTTTTACATCAGACAATGGAATCTTTCTCATGATTGTAATTTTTTTCCTTCTCTCTCCTCATATTGAAATGGCCACATTAATTTCACTAGGACTTTTTCTTCCTGCACTGGTACTGAAAATCTGCTCCATGCTTCCTCACACATTAGGTTATTTGATTTACCAGACTACACACAGGTATTTAGGTAGCTAGCCACATCACAGATTTGCTGCACAAGATATTGCATACATTTAGAACAAACAGATATTAGCAGTTTATAAAATCTGATTATATAACTCACCTCCCCTTTCCTATTCCCTCCCTCCTGTTTGCTCTTCTTTCCCTTAAACCGGGTGGAAGTTTGGTTCTATATGAATAATGCAGACATCCGCTTGCTCAATCCAGATTTTTAACAGAAGTTGACAATTTCTGCATTACACAGGGAAGCAGAACACACACATTAAACAACTACAATTTTTACTGGAGTGCTCAAGGAAGAACCTTGGGACCTGTCTTTTACTTTTAACTCTCATCCCTGTGCTTTCCCAGTTTCCTTCAAACTAGCATTGACTCCTAAAAAGACATATAAAGTATTCAATTAAGTTTGTCTCAAAGCTCCAGATTATTCCTTGACAGTCTAGTACAGAGATTCTCAAACTACATTGCACCGCGACCCCCTTCTGACAACAAAAATTACGACATGACCCCAGGAGTGGGGACCAAAGGTTGAGTCTGCTCGAATCCGGCTGCCGTGGGTGGGGGGGGGCCAAAGCCAAAGCTCAACAGCTTCAGACCCAGGCATGGTGCCTGTAACTGGAGCCCTGCCACCCAGGGCTGAAGCCCTTGGGCTTCGGCTTTGGCCCCGGATGGTGGGGCTCAGGCATCGGCTTTGGCCCCGGCAAGTCTAATGCCAGCCCTGGTGACCCCCAGTTTGAGAACCGCTGGTCTAGTAAACTATCTTGTGTGTCCTACTATATACAACTCAGATAGATATATCCTTCACTGGGTAGGTCCTGAGCTAAGGCACGGATGGTGGTATCTGAATCCCTCACAATATTTCACATATTTCTCCTCACAACATCCCTGTGAGCTAGGGAAGGGCTACTATCCACACTTTACAAATGGGAAACGGAGACAGACTTGCCCAAGGTCACTCAGGAAGTGTGTGGCAGCACAGGCAATTTTACCTAGGTCTCCACAAGTCACAGGCTAGTGCCCTAACCACCGGACCTGTCCTTCCTCTCTTTTATTGGAGTGACAGCCTACTCAGAAAACAAAGAGGAGAAATTCAGAATTTAATACATTTACTTTCACCTCAACCATATTACCATTCATTCTTAATTTAGTCTCTCTTTACAATGAAGGATCCATGTGGGATAGCTGCTTCAGTACCATACATTACATGTTACACACAGAACTATGGGAAACATCTTGACAGTAGACAACAGAGGAGCAGTCTGTAAAGTGCCCTCCACTGATGAGGACAAGGTAACCTCCAAAAACAGCAGTATGTCACTGAATGTTCTGACAGCCATGAAAAAAGCTCTGAGTGGTACTTTCAAAAATTCCCTGAAATAATGAGCAGATTTAAAGAGAAAGAGAGTTACAGTATCCCGCATAAGACTTTGATGTAGAGTCACCCGCACTCCACTCAAGGCAGTACATTAAAATGACAGCTTTGTTTAAAAAAATCTACAGTAGTTTCCCTTTAAAATATTTGCCAATAGTTGCTTTACTGGTATCTCAGATGCCAAAGTTATTTCCTATTCTAAGCAAAGAAGAAAGCTGTGGAAGCTCATAGCACAATGTAATAAATTGTTGGCAAAAGATGACCACTGTACATACAAGTATAAGAATCACCACTTCCCTTTAAGCATCATATGACACAGACTACAACACAGGAAATCCTCCATAGCGCCTATGAGAGTTAAGCCAAAAACAAAAGTATGAAAAATGGTTTAAGAGAAACAATTTAAAGCTTCAGTGACCCAGGACATCACCAGTCACGGACCTCCTACAACTTTAAAAAGACCAAGTTAGTATAGAACAGGCCTAATCGCAAAATGCCCTCTTCCTCACATCAAAATGGATTTTTGCGATGAATGAATAACCTCTTTCACTTTTAATTTAGGTGTGCTGGCTGACATAGCTGTTATTATTCATGGCAGCAATACACTAGCCACAGTACAGCAGAGAGAATAACTAATTCCATCATGTATCTTTGAGATTTTTCCTGGGACTTGAGAATGTTTTAGAAATCCCTTTAATTTGACATAAGTGTAGGCAAGCCTGGTTTTAACTAAGGGCTATTTTTATTTCTCTGTCTTATACAACTGGAATTCGCTAATGGATTAAAGGAATTAAAAGCATGATATCTCCCCTTATACCCATATAATCATGGCAGCCTTGTAACTTTTCAACATTTGAGTTAAGATAAATCTTCTACCCAAAAGTACCATATCACTTACAAAACAGACCAACCAAGAAAGTATCACAGAAATTGCTATGATATGCTTTGCAGCCTTTGCAAAGATGGTAGAGTAGAACTCCATTGATGTATACACTGCCACTTAAATTGTGAGTGGGGCAGACACCATCTTTTTGTTATACGTTTGAACAGAGTCTAGCACAAGGTGACTCTGATCCATGACTGGGGCTCCTAAAATATGAAATATATAAAATAATAATAATAATAATTAATAAGGTATCTGTGTGTTTAAATATGTTAAATCCAAAGAACAACCTGGAGGGGAACAATTATGGAGATAGAGGTGGCTGACGAATGTGGGAGCAAAGAAACTTCCTTTAGTATTAAAACAAACAAAACAAAACAAAAAAACATTTTTGCCTTTACTTTAGAAGAAATTCTGAATGATAGTTCTTTATTTTGGGCCAAACTCTTTTGCCAGACCTTTATTTTGGACCTTCTCTGTTACTGTAAAGAAATCCAGATGCAGAGGAACAGATGCCATTCTGCTGCATGGGCTGAGAGCATAGAATTTCAGGAATCTACATGGGGGGTCCACACTCCCTAAATCCTCAGCTCTGTGGGGTCTTCCTCCATACCCCTGTGGAGCAGGGTTTGTGGGAAAGCGAAGGGACAGACAGCAGGATGAGTGGGGGTAGATCCACCAGCTATTACCTTCTGAGAAGGGTTATGGCCACCCTACAGCCTATGGGAGAAGATTCTCCCAGATTCTATTTGGGATAGGGTTCATGCATATGTAAAAAGTTTGGACATAAACCTTTGTCCATATTCCTTTTCCACTCACTCTTTAAATAGGCAAACTCCCAGTGATTTCAGAATTTGGATAATTGTAAAAAGTTAGCATGAGAGAAAACTTATTTTTTGAGACATTTAAAACCATATTATTCAGGATACAGCACTCAGATATACAGCAGGGAGCATTCCTGCACTGGCATGGGTATGGATTAGACCACTGAGTAAGGTCTATGGCTGGGATTTTCAAAAGGAGGCTTTGAAAGAAGTTAGGGAGTTAGATGCCCAGCCCCCACTCAAATGACAATGGAAGTTTGGCATCTAACTTCCTTCGGCTCCTTTGATGATTCCAACCCTATCGTTCTCTACAGCTATATTTATATTCATAGTCCAAACCAGTTTCCTCTGTGAACCTATTTACAGCACAGTTGGATGAGTGACAACCAGGCTCTTTTCATCCTCAGTAAAGTGAACCAGATTTGTGTGACATGGGGAGTGTGACAGGGCACCCTCCGCTCTCATCCTCGTAGCTTTGCACAGGCTGCTCAGAGACCGTCTCTTGCAATAAATACCACCTTACAGGTTTCACTCCACCTCCTTCTACATATTTGCACAGTCACCGTCTTCCTGTTTTACTTCCCCTTCTCCAAAGGCAAAGAGAGAAGAGGTGTCTCCTTCCAGAGAATCACTTCTGGCCCAACTCTCTCCTGCTTTTCCCCACTTGCACTTCTTTCCTGTGCTCTTTTATCCATCTCCTTGTTATTGAGCTGATTAGCTGCAAGTACTTCCAAACCACAGTGTCCAGAGCAATACGCTGAACCTTTATCATTACACTAGAATGCCGATAATCAGCATACTCCCTCCACCGTATTAAACCTCTTCTAATTTTGCAAATAAGCTTCCTAAGTATAGGAGACATTTGCTTTGCTTTTAAATATCAGGTCAGCCTCGGCAGATTCCTTTCTTTCCCTACTTAAAGGAATGTTAGTTGGTCTTATGTTGCTTAATATATTAAAGACATAAAAGCTCTATAAGTAAAATTTTGTAGATTTAATTCAAATGGCATATTATTGCCAGTCCTAAGTATCTGTTTGGCAAACAGTAATAAGAAGTTAGTGGTATTATCATCTATTATTTTTATTGCAGAATTTTAAAAACAGAGGTACTGAGCACCTACAGCTCCAGCTGACGTTAATGGAAATTGTGCGTGTCTCTCACATATACTGGCTGGCTAAAAACTATCGCTGGTTGGGAATTTTCCAACTAAAAATGTTTTTTCATCAGAAAATGCTGATTTGTTGAAACCAAAACTGTTCACAGGAAGGGTTGGTTTCAACTAATCTCCCAGTTCCCTGGGTTGTGAGTTCAATCCTTGAGGGGGCCACTTAGGGATCTGGGGCAAAAACAGTACTTGGTCCTGCTGGAGAAGGCAGGGGGCTGGACTTGATGACCTTTCAGGGTCCCTTCCAGTTCTGTGAGATAGGTATATCTCCATATATTATATATTATTATTAATATTTTGGGGGGAAAGTTTTGAAGTTGTTGAAATGTTGCATTTCATCATTTTTTCAATGAAAAGTTTAATTTCCCAGTTCAAAACAAAATGTCATTTTGAAATTTTAGTTTCATATTAAAAAAAAGGTTAAAAAATGAAAGGTTGAAATCAAAACACGTTTCAAAATTATTGAAATGAAACAATTGACCCAATTAAAAAAAAAGCAGATAATTGGTTCATGAAAGTTTGAGATGTTGACTTTTCACCCCAATTCAGAATAGGACAAAATTTTAAAATATCAAAAACTCTCTCAGGATGAGAAAAGCATGTTTCCCACGCAGCTTTACTAAATACAAAGTTAGTGTCTAACGATTTACCTATATTTGAAGATTTTGGTTCTAGCATATATTCAGCAAGCAAGAAATTTATACAGGCTGCAAGTTATATTTATAAATTGCATTACTTGAGAAAATTCACAGCTTTGAACATAAACTGCTTTAAAAATGCACAATAAAAATTGACCAATTTTGTTGGTTACTATTAGCACCATTATTTCCTTAATAGAAATAAATTATACTGATATAACCACCTTTATACCAGTGTAATTGAATCTACACTAGCAACTCTGTGCAAAAAAGCCCAAAGATGACAGACAATAAGGGGATATTACTGACAGGGGAAGAACAAGGAAATAACAAAATGATACTGATTAACGTGAAAAGCAATGATCACAGCCCACCAGCTGCCTAACCATTGCAAGGTGTTTTTTCCAGGTATCACAACAGAGCTGAGTTTTAAGGAGGGATTTGAAGAAAGTCAACACAATGGCTTTGCAGATATTTACAGGGAGCTCCTCCCATGTCGAAGGGGCAGCATGGGAGAAAGCACAAAAGGGTTAGTTGGGAAAAAATGTTATTTAAAGAATACTTCTCAAAAATTCATTTTACATTTCAGTTAGGAATGGTACTCCAGAACTAAAGAATTCTAAAGAGGAGGGATGTGGATTTTTTTTTTAAATAAAATGTGCTGATACCATATTAATAAATAGCTTTTTGTTTCTTTTAAAAATCTTTTTCACTGAACTTCCTTAAAAAAATGGCCTGGGTACTCAGAACAAACCAGTGAGGAGAAAAATTGTTAAATATTTATTAATCATAACAAGCTCTGATACTGAATTAAAATGTATCTTTGATAGTATTGCTGAAGTTTATTTTGATCAATATTCATCCCATCATGACCATTTAACACGTATTTAAATAACTATGCTCAAAATTCAGGTATATCATTTATATAGATTCCTCATGTGTGCCACAGAACTTATGTTTTAGGTTTGTATTGTTAAAATGCCACTAAAATATAAAGTTACTGCAAGTTACACTGCTTATTAAATTGTGTGATTAAAAGGACTTTTTTTCACGTTCCAGAAATCAAAAAATTAAAGCAATTGTTATTAATTGAATGTGCTAAAGATGGAAAACACTGACTCACCAATCTGAAAGCCAAACTAAATGTGTCTGGGAAAGCTCCAAAGTGCGAAACTCACTTGCAGAAGACTTTCAGGGATATTTTTAGTTATTAGTGTGGGTGTAAAAAACAAAGATTGCTTTGAAGCTAGACTTCTATTTAAGCCACAACTTTAACAGAAGTAAAGTTTTGTTATAATAATGGTCTGAACCACTGACATAAGACTAGGCAAAACTTAGGGATTCAACCCAATTATATTAATAGAAATTCATATACACCTCTACCCCAATATAACGCTGTCCTTGGGAGCCAAAAAATCTTACCGCGTTATAGGTGAAACCGCATTATATCAAACTTGCTTTGATCAACCGGAGTGCGCAGCCCCGCCCCCCCGGAGCACTGCTTTACCGCATTATATACGAATTCGTGTTATATCGGGTTGCGTTATATCGGGGTAGAGGTGTAGTAGGTTTGAGGTGTCTGTGAGACAGAGGTTTAGGAGACTGCTTCAGAACATTTAGGCATATTCTTTAGAAAAGACTAATGTTTATGTACACACTTCCCCTGCCACATGAGTAACAATATAATCCTGTAAAAAGTGACAAGGAGTCCTGTGGCACCTTATAGACTAACAGAAATATTGGAGCATAAGCTTTCGTGGGTGAATACCCACTTCGTCAGATGCATATATAATATGAATATAATCCTGTGTCCATTGTCCCTCTTCTGTTTCTCTCTTTTCTATTTTTCCTTTATGTCTAAATCCATTTATATTTTACTTCAATTTAAATAGTTTGTCCAGATTAAAATGTGAATAATTCCAGTCTTCATAAAGATCTAATTTAGATTAACAGTGGGTATTTGTGAGCATTTGAGGTCAACATCTTCAGACCTGGACACCCAGATATGAAAATATAGGCCTTAGAGTTGACAAAAGGTGCTCAGCTAACAGCCCAGGAGACAGGACACCACATTTATAATTTATTTTCCATAGAACAGGTACAGTATGGCAGAGGCAGTGCAAACTTCTCCATGTGCCTCCGCTTTCACATGCGGAGACCATTTCTAGGGGTGAAACAATTCATTTTCTATTCTCCTCCTGGTTTTTTCCCTTCAGCTACGGTGGCCAACAAGTGTCTGCCGTCAGTGCCAATTAAGCTGGGAGGAGGTAAAGAAGTGGTGGAAAGGGGAAAAGCTACTAGCCACTGAGACTACCATCTCAAGGGCTTCAGATGGCAATGCCTTTTGGTCGCCTCAAATAGTAAGGCAACTTTTATTTGGATGCATTAGTATAGATTTAGATGCCTAACTTCAGGCTCCTGCATTTATTACTTTGATTTCAAGCAACTTGGAGCAGTGACTGTATCTTTGTTCTATGTTTGTACAGCACCGAGCACAATGGGTCTTGGTCCACGACTGGGGGTCTTAGTCACCACTGCAATAAACATATATAGCAGGGGTCAGCAACCTTTCAGAAGTGGTGTGCCGAGTCTTCATTTATTCACTCTAATTTAAGGTTTCGTGTGCCAGTAATACATTTTAACATTTTTAGAAGGTCTCTTTCTATATGTCTATAATATATAACTAAACTATTGCTGTATGTAAAGTAAATAAGGTTTTTAAAAATGTTTAAGAAGCTTCATTTAAAATTAAATTAAAATGCAGAGCCCTCCAGACCAGTGGCTAGGACCCGGGCAGTGAGAGTGCCACTGAAAATCAGCTCGCATGCCGCCTTTGGCATGCGTGCCATAGGTTGCCTACCCTGATATAGAGGGTCAGAACTTTGCCAGGAAGAGTGGGGCAAGTGAGAAGGCACCTAAATATCTGAAAGTAAATGGCCCATCATTGATTATCAGAATACATGTTAGGTGCTGTACTGTATTTAGCAACTGTTACCACTGCCATGAACACTTAGCATCCGTTTGCTATTTTTGTTGACTTCTGTATACTACCTTCCAGTTGCTTCTCTAAAGGAATAAATAATCCAAAATTGTCAAATCTAGAAGACAGCTTCAGCCTGGCTCCCAGCAAAGACAGCTACATATGTAAACCATCAATGTTTGTATGGAGCGATTCTAGGAATTCACAAATAGATCTCTCATGCATAGACGATGACAAAGACAGAAAGCAAAATGGTTACCCTAGGGTACTCTCCAGTGCACAAAATCTGTACTGTTACCTTCTGCTGGTAATCTCATCATTCACTGACTGACTACAAATGCAGGGTTCCATTCAGGACCACTGAGTTAGCCTTAATTGATCCCTATAGGAGTAGGCAAAACTATTTGCCATGTAATTGGAATAGCTTTATTTGCATCTTAGTGCAAGTTAGACCAGGAAAAAACTGATCTTTAAATAAGTATGTAATTACATGTCAGTTATGTTGTGCTTTTCTATGGGTACGTCTATACTTAGCTCCGGGTCCGGTGGTAAGCAATCGATCTTCTGGGATCGATCCCGGAAGTCCTCGCCGTCGACGCCGGTACTCCTGCTCCGCGAGAGGAGTACGCGGAGTTGACAGGGGAGCCTGCCTGCCGCGTGTGGACCCGCGGTAAGTTCGAACTAAGGTACTTCGACTTCAGCTACGTTATTCACGTAGCTGAAGTTGCGTATCTTAGTTCGAAGTGGGGGGTTAGTGTGGTCCAGCCTTAAGAGACGGGTGTTTTCAGATCTTTAAACATATCAAGACACTGAGGACCTTATTCTCATTTACACTAAGGCACTTTAACCCTATTCTGACAGTGTAAAGTGGCCTTAAAGTGAGTGTTATTTGCAGGTATATTCACTTTAAGGTCCCTTTAAACTGCTTTAGCAGTGTAAGTGAGAACCAGGCTCTAGGTACTCTGCTGTTGTATGTTAGAAATGAACAGCAAACAGCATTATGCAGACACATGTAATAACAACATGGTAAAGTTACACGGATATATTCTAATTAGCATGCCATAGGATTTTGCAGCTTGGCAAGTGTTTAATCTCATGCTTTTGGCTAGCATTCATAGAGTCCCATACTAAGGCAGTTGTGATCCAAGAACTCTGGATGCCAACTTCCAGAGGGCAATGGGTATATAGGGGTACAGAGATCCCTGGACTTGAAAGAATGTCATGCAAGGTCTCTAATGAAAGCCTGTGTCACTCTAGGCATCAATCACTGTGAGATGCATGTATGGAAAATGTGAGGAGTTATGTATAGATGCTGAAAATTATGTTCTCAATGTCTGTAATTCAAAACAGGTCACAAAGCTAAAGTGGCTTGAGACAAACTCCTCCAGAACAGGGATGGGAGACAACTGTGTGTTGCAGGTAATAGAATGCTAACAGACTCCTATTGTAAGTCAAATGCTAATGAAGAGCTGGGTTGAAAACTAACAGGAAGAGGTAAAACAACAAGGTGAAATTTAGCCCCTAGAAAGCATGTAATGGTGTTTTATATGTAACCATTTGTTTTCATCCCTCACTGATTTTTATTTGAATCTCTGTTCTTTAAGTAAATGTTTTTGTTTTATAATTGAGCTTGTGCTGTGTGCAAATCAGGAGCTGAGAGCTAAGGTAAAACTGGCACTCTGGGAATCAGAGAATCTGGGATTTCTGTGGGTATCCAGTAAACTGAGACTGGATACCACAGGTGCACACTTTTATACTGGTAAATGATTAAAGGCCCATTATTATACTGAAATAAGGGGAATTATTAAATGACTTTAGAATGCTTTGGGCCAGTGGTGGGCAACCTGCAGCCTGCGGGTAATCCGCTGATGAGCCGCGAGACAGTGTTTACATTGACCATCTGCAGGCATGGCTGCCTGCAGCTCCCAGTGGCCATGATTCACCGTTCCTGGCCAATGGGAGCTGCCGGAAGTGGCGACCAGCCTGTCCCTGCGGCCTGCCGCTTCCTGCGTCTCCCATTGGCCGGGAACGGCGAACCGCGGTCACTGAGAGCTGCAGGGGGCCATGCCTGCGGCTGGTCAATGTCAGCAAAATGTCTCGCGGCCTGCAATCAGATTACCCTGATGGGCTGCATGTGGCCCGCGGGCTGCAGGTTGCCCACCACTGCTTTGAAGGGACTTGGATGCATCTATTGTCAACCCAAAAGGCAAAGATAGGGCTGGTGTAGCCCAGCAGAGAGTGCTTAAGTGGCTGACAGGCTGATTTTGTTAGGGAGTTAACACCTACTCAGGACAGGCAAGACTCCCTCACTCTGGAGGCAGGTGATAACAAGGTGACTCACAGCCCTGTGTGCCCCAAGAAGCATCATAGCAGTTATCTTGGAAATAACATATATTTTGTTTTTGAAGGAACTGGGGTTTTTGTTTTTGCTGAAAGAAAACGGGACTGTAAAATGGATACACTTTTATACTGCTAAATGGTTAATAATGGCCCATTATTATACTGACGTTAGAATGCTTTGGGCACCATTAGCTTATCCATTCCTTACCCAGTGAACTCCCAGAAACATGATAAAGTGAATTGCACTTCCAGGGTTAGTAATGCTGCGAGAGTGTGGAAACAATGGCAATGGTGTACAGAGTCAAAGCAAACTCCAGCATTACGTGTAAGTCACAGCAATGGGAAAATCATCACAGAACACTTGAAAGCTTTATGCTAAAATAAAAAGCAATTATAATATTACAGGACATATAAAATTCCTCTTTTAAAAGTTCTAATATACAGTACACAAATTCAATCTACCTCTTGAATACAACACTTCAAACACTTTCCCTCTCTTTTTCCCCCATCCATCCCAGCTTACAACACTAAATCCAAAAATGACTGATCTGTGTCTTTTTATCATGAAGGAATAAAACCAAGCAGCTGCAGATATGCTTATCCACATTTATATAAGTAAATCTTGGATTTACAGTACCTTCAGCTCTCTTGGCATTGTTGCTATTCCCCATAATTCCTACTCTTCTTAAAAATGTTACTAAAAATATACCAGCTGTCTGGTAGTGTTTCAGCCCAAGAGAAGTGCACATGAAATTTGGAAATAGCATGGGGTTTTGCTCAGATAAGATTCTTGTTGCTTTGTAATGTAGGGTATGATTCACCAGAGTCTTGAAAAATTGGAAGTGTCACACTCAGGACATTAGGTAGTGATTCCATTACCTGAAGGAGGCTATTCTCAGAGCTTCATCTTATTGAATTTACTTATCTATGTGCTTGTAGTTCACGAGAGCTAGAGAAAGCTGGGCATTATTATGTGTGCAGGGATTGCACTCGGCATAGGTTTGAATTATTCAAGTGATTTCAACATGTGCGCACTCACACTTTAGGAAACACCACAAATGTTAAAAACTAACTGTGCTCTTCCAAAAAGGAGCATAAACTCACTTGTGATAATGATGCCACAAAGCAAATATGAACTTTTGCAGAAGAGTTTCATCAACCAGCTCTTTCTGAATCTAAAGGGAACTTTTCCTGTAAATCTGTTATTCAACAACTGGAGGGGGAGGGGGGGAAGTATTCACCAGATATTTTTGCACCTATCTACATAGCTAGTTGAATAATGCAAAATAATTTGAAAATAATTTGAGTAGAAAAAATGCAAAATTCCTTAAGGTAAACTACTCACAATAAATATGAATAACTACCTTTACAATAGTTTTACAGGCCGCATGATTTATTTAAGCTATGTTTGTACTGGCATGCCCTTTCATAACTGTGACTGGATTCTCGGAATACATCTTGGAACTGTGGGACCACTGTTCCCCCTTTCCTCTCCAGCCTGGGCTGTCTTTCACAATGCTATGCCATGACAACCCTCAGGTGCAGTGATCACTGAGCCAAGAGCATGTGGAGACTCACCCTGCTAAATGGTATGAATGCGCTCTAAACCACTCATGAATTATACAGTGGTTTAGAGCGCATTCATTATTATTTGCACCAGCAAATCACCCCAGCCTTGCATCCCAGAAATATACTATCTTACATTGCTCAAGACTCCCTTGAATAGTGCAAGCTTGTTAATTAGTTCACCACTCCGACAAAGGGTAGTGGATGTGCCGCAGCCCTTGTTAACCTGAGCTGAGATTTTCTAAGCACTTCAACCAAAAACGCACTGTTTTAGGTAAAAATATAAAACAGATTAACTACAGAAAGATAGCTTTTACGTGATAATAAGTGTTAGGGGCAGAGGTCAAAGTTGGTTACATAAGAAATAAAAATAGAATCAGTGTCTAAATTCTAACTTTGATTCAAATCTTGCTTAATCTGTTAAACAGCTCTTCTCACCCTAACAGATGTTACAGGCAGCTCACTATTCTTAATACACAGGCTGTATTTCCTTTTAGCCTGGGACCAATCTCCCCAGTTCAAAGTCTTTGTCTTCCAAACGATCTTCCAGGGGTTGAGATGGGGAAGGAGAGGGGCCAAGTGGTGATGTCATCAACCCTTACTCATACTTTCTCTCCAGGTGCTAGAAATGTCCTTACTATGATGTGGGGGTTAGGTAGCCCCTATTGTGTATATGCCTTCTCTGGGAGAGTGGATTCTTCTTGATGGACCAGCAATGCCTGTCTGACCAATCTAGATGTCAATCTATCCTGTCAGTGAGTTGCTCCTTTGTTGCCACTGAAAGGCTAGCTGTGGGCATTCCCCACTAACCACAGTTTTCAGAACAAACACATAGCAATACTTCATAACTTCACATACAATGTGTGATAGACCAAGACCAGTTGGGAACAGCAGAGTAGCAGAAGGGAGATATACTGGCCACTGGATAAGTAGTTTTCTGTTCCCTGAGTGACCAGAGCAGGGGCTGCTCCAGGCTAATAGACCACCTGACTCCAATTAACCTGCTAAGAGTCAGGTGAGGCAGTTAAGCACCTGACTCTAATTAAGGCCCCTCTGATGCTATAAAAGGGCTCACTCCAGTCAAGCCAGGGGGAGCCAGAGGAGAGGAAGTGCGTGTGAGGAACTGGGAGCAAGAGGTGTGCAAGAAGCTGAGAGTGAGTAGGCGTACTGCTGGAGGACGGAGAAGTACAAGAGTTATCAGACATCAGGAGGAAGGTCCGGTGGTGACGACAAAGGTGGTGTTGGGAGGAGGCCATGGGGAAGTAGCCCAGGGAGTTGTAGGTGTCATGCAACTGTACCAGGAGGCACTCTAAACAGCTGCAGTCCATAGGGCCCTGGGCTGGAACCCGGAGTAGAGGGCAGGCCCGGGTTCCCCCCATATCTCCCAACTCCTGATCAAACACAGGAGGAATTGACCTGGACTATAGTTTCTACCAGAGGGGAAGGTCTCTGGACTGTTTCCTGACCCACAGGGTGAATCTGTGAAGCGAGCAAATCCGCCAATAAGCGCAGGACCCACCAAGGTAGGGGAGGAACTTTGTCACAAATGATAGTACACACAATTCAACAGGATAGTAAAGTTGAACAGATCAAGACTTCTAAAATGCTACCTGACAAGGCATACGTTGTACAAAATGCACCATAATGATATCACAGAGGTGAATATGGGGTTTCAGGGTGCTATTTTGATGTACAGAGTGTCACAGTAATACACAATTAAGAAATAAACTATGGGCCATATCATTTGGTAGACAGGAACATCTTGCTTAGAAGACAAAAGCTGTGGAGTTTCCTCATCTTTCTAATGGTGGGGAAAGGGCAGTGGAACAGGTAACAGGTTTCACATCCAAAAGCTGTAGATGTCCCAAGATTCCAATTGTCTTGAGTCACACCCTGAAGGACCAAGATCTCTTCACGGCTTGAAATCCCAACTGACCCCTATGGTCATGCTGCCAATACCTTATTGCCATCTGCTTCTGCATAAGTGATTAATTTATTCACCAAATGCAGGTTCTTTGATTGACAATGCTAATTATTTCTGTGTTATCTTATGCTAGGAAATTTCATGCATTTCCAGGCATTGGGATGTTGTGGGGATCAGTTACCCTCCAAGCCCCATTCCCTTTTACCACACCCCAACGCACAGACAGCATTACCCATAGAGCACTGCTGTAGACGGTTCCATGTTATCAAGGGAATGTTGTCTCAAAGCTAGTGTTCTGTGCCCTGCAATGTGCTTAGTCTTAGTTCCCTCTGCTCATAGAAGTGGATGGTATGACTGGGCCTTGTCACTTTTCTCCTTGTAGCCTCAGAAGCGTCCCCCTTCTGTGCCAGGTGTGCCATGAACTTGAGAGTAATCTTAAAACCAAAGAGCCCCAAAGTCACCTGGGCTGGATGTTTTTGAATTCAGCAAAAGAAGAGAAAATAAAATATGGAGCAATTCTCTGGGGGATGTCAGGACATTCAGTAATTAGCAGCAGCACCACCCCCACTGTGGTAGCACCAGTCAGGGCTACTTGCGCTAAGTGCTGCATAAATACAGATAGTCCCTGTGACAAAAAGCCTACAATCTAGCTCCCCTCAGGATGCTGCCTGAAACTTTCAGCAAGCCCTCCTGAATAAAACAGGCATCCAAATCCCCTGACTTGCCTTGGCATTACGAAAAGGGTTTTCTTTTCTCAGAGGCTGTAATCTAAACCTAAGAGTTTGTCCCAGTTAGTAAGGGCCAATTAAATCTGCCTTTTATTACCTCACCTATTTTAACATCATAAATGTAAACTGGTTTCAACTCCTCAATCCATGTGCAGTTTTATTAGATTTATAAGCAATTTCTCATCTTTTAAGTCTTAAATGGCACCTTCTTTGGTCCACAATTGATTTGGGCTCTGGAATAATGAATGACTTATCACTTCACTTCAAACCAAGTCACTCAGCACAAATCAATAGTTGGCCCAGCCTGTATAAGGAACATAAAAGATTAACTCTTTCAGTCCCAATCCTGTTGTCCTGGTCTCCATTTCACACTAAATGAAAGATTACAATAAAAGTAACAACCTCCCCCCCCCCCCCAAGTCATATTCTATTGTTTTATTTTAAAGGAGGTTTAATACCCAGATATAGCCCAGTAACTTATGTCTGCCCCAGTGATACCATGAATTACCTGTATTTAATTTACTTCTGAAAGTGTACCACTTACATAAAAATGTACCCAGTGAAAGATGCCCTTAATAATTATTTTTCATTCCCACCTGGAGAAGTGCTGATTGCTCTGTATGTGCACACACAGCTCTGAAATACTTCCAGCATGCTTGAATGTGAGACAAACAATTCTTCAATTCCAGGATGTCTGCTTTTTACTATGTTAACACAATATTGTAAGGTGACTACAGTCGTATACAAGAGAACGCTCAAGTTACCTGCAAGTGATCCAGATCAGTTAGATAAAGTTAATCTTGAGATGACTAATTCTTTCTATATGGATTTGATGGAAACATCGTATCCCCCACTTGCTGACATATGGAATTGGATGTTAGAAAGATTTAACAAGATGAGCAAACTGCTGCAAGCCACTGATATTGAACTTGAAGTTCTCATTAAGGCACAGGAACCCAAAGGGAATTAGTTTGCAACCTTTGTGAAAAGTATAGTGCCTTTATTGAACAAATAGAAAAATCAACTGGAGTAAATGAACGCTGGTAGGTAAGCATAAAACAATTCAGAGAGGGCCACACAGTCACACTTTGCTTGTTGGCTGACTGACAAATTCCATGTAGAACATTTTAACCGATCTCACACACTTCAGCATATGAAGTGATCTCTAGCCCAAGAGCTTACATAGTAGCCTCTCAAAAATTCCACTTAACACTGTGGTTACAGTTCCATAGCTTCATAGGTATAACACAGGGTTATCAAACTCAACCTAAGCAAAGTCAGAACTGGTCAGTACTTGGATAGGAGACCTCCAAGGAAGGATGACTGGCACTCAGGAGGTCCGAGTTCATTTCCTGATTTTTCCACAATGGAGTTATTGTGCTGGCTAGGTGAGTGGGTAGTTCTTGGCATCTCAGATGACAGTCCCCAAAGTGAACAACTACTCCTGTACAGAAGGACCACAGCCTCAGGAAGTACCACTGAAAGTTCTTAGGTACATCTGTTCTTCCTGCCTTCCATTTGGTAACAGCAACAGAGGGAGGATAGCAGCCTCTGAGACAGATTTTGCAAACTCATTCAATAGCTTTGGGGACTACTGTATTACATTTATGAATGGTTTATGGATCATTGTTTTCTACTCCATAAGGGAAGTTACCACAGTTTCTCCAGGAACTAAAAAAACTGTGGGTAGGGGGGTGATTAAGGTGAGTCACTGGATATGTCCATGCTACTATGAAAAACCCATAGCACTGATTTTCAGAGCCCAGGTCATCTGACTCAGGCCTGTGGGACTATAAAATTTCAGTGACCCTCACGGGGGAGGGAAAATGGGAGGAGGAAGGGGAGAGGATCTCCAAGCCCAGGCTCCAGCCTGAGCCTGAAAATCTACACTGAAATTTCATAGCCCCCTCAGCCTGAGCCCCACTAGCCCAAGTCAGCTGACCTAGCCAGTGTTGCCATTCTTTTACTGCAGTGTAGACATACCCACTAAACTTAAAGAACTCTAAAGAGGTCCAACCTCTGGAGTGGTTTGCATATACTGGTTCAGGCTGAATTTTTCAGAGACTAGGAAAAAATGAAAGGGCTTTTGGTATTAAAGGATAAGCCTGAACTGACTCATGATTCTTTCTGATCCAGCATACAGAACGACCCTCTGTCCAATGGGGGCCCCTACCCTGGTGGAAGGTTTGGAAAGACTTTGCCCTACTAGGGCCCCATAAGATTGATGGATGACTCCTGCTATGGTTTAGTGTTTTCTCTAAAGCTTCTCCCTCAAGAAAAAAATGTGCTTGCTTAGAAGAAGCTACATAGTAATTGGTTACTGCTGGCAATACACTATTCATAGTCCATGGAGAGACAGCAATGCACAGGCACTGGCTATTAGACAGCCTGCTTGCTGTGGATATCACAGTGAAAGGCAGGGATCTGCATAGCCTTAAAGCCCTCTGGTCAGAAGGAAGTAGGACAAGGGTTCTGACCAGGCACAGGTGAGAGCTGGAGATCTGGCACCTAACTGGGAACTCCTGAAGTGGATCACAGAGAAAAGGATACAGGTGCAGTTACTTAACAAACAGATATTGTTCTGGTGTCTTCAGGTATTATTCTCACCAGAGCTAGGTGAACTTAAATGCTGATCACCTGAGTTAACTCTGAAGTGAAGACATGCCCTAAAAGTCAGGGGTCGGCAACCTTTGGCACGCGGCTCGCTAGGGTAAGCGGGAAGTGGCGCGGGCCGAAGGATGTGCTGGCCATGGCTTCCCGCCGCCCCCATTGGCCTGGAGCAGCAAACCGCGGCCAGTGGGAGCCACAATGGCCAAACCTGCGGACGCGGCAAGTAAACAAACTGGCCCGGACCACCAGGGTGCTTACCCTGGCGAGCCGCGTGCCAGAGGTTGCCGACCCCTGCCCTAAGTCATAAAATGGAGGTCCTGACACTCCTGGTCATTTTGGAGAAAATGGACTCAAAATATCCCATGAAATTCCACTTTGAGCAATTACATTCTGGCACCCTAAATTCTCCCTCTAGTTGCAGTAGGATATGCTATTTTTCAATACATTTATTTTGCTTTGTTTTGACAAATCTTTCCTCATATGGCCCAACTGTGCTTGCAGGGGCCGACTGAAGTGATGTCTGTACCTGTAGAAGTTTCTGAAGTATATTTTTATCTTGAAGGCTTCCAAGGAGCCATATAAATACAAAATGGTGTTAATGTTGCTTAAATTTTAGAAATGATTAATCCAATATTAGCATAACGTTTCTGGGAAAGTAGATGCATTTCACTGTGCTTGTAACAAAAACAAAACAAAAAGAATTTGATCTCCTTCCTTTAATTTATAGAAATACGTGGCAATTAGAGACTATCCAATATTCCAGATGCAGTGTAGATTTAGCAATCCATTAGGACTGAAAATACTCTGGTGTTCCCCCTCTTCCATATAAAATAAATTAATACTGAGGAGAGAGGCATAGCAAAATAATTGCCTACCGATAATGAGAAATGAAAACGATTTGCTATGCTAAATGGAACTAGACAATCTGAAATTGTTCTTCATCTTAGTAGGTGAGGAAAAAAGCTGTTTTAAAAAGAGTGGAAAAAATATTTTCAGAGTCTGAAAGCCTATGTTAATATGTTATAAATTGATATTACGAGCTGGATATTACATCTGTATACCCATATGGAAGAGGGGAAAAAATCAGGAAATTTAGTCATAAATTCACATAGCAAAGAAACAGAAAAATTATATGTCAAATTACTTTACAGACATGAAAAATATGCTATTCTTGTTCAAAATAAAAGAGAGGTTTATCTCTCTTCATAAGTGAAGGTCACAGTGGTATATTGCCTAGAATTGGTTAAATTATTCATTGAAAACAATTTATTCAGTGGATTTGTCCTTTTTTACTGTCTGTGAAGTATCTGCATACTAATACGGATTTCCTGAAGTTGTTCCTTATAACTGTTCGACAAATTGTTTTAACAAACATATTGAGTCTAGGGACTTTTCACAAACTGTTCATGGTGAGTACTCCTTCAAACATCCACTGTTCTGATGTGAGCATTCCATCTGTGTAACCAGCCACCCACATCACAGGAGCTAAAAAGGCTCTGCTGCTTGGATGGGTGACCTAATCTTTTGTGAACAAGTCTGAAGGAATCAGTGGTGTTTGAATCTCTCAGGAAGAGGGTAGAGAACATCTTAGGGGGATACCGTAGCAGAAGATAAGCAGGGCTAGGAAATATCAGGGCGTAGGTTTTACATTGACTATTAGGGATTGCATTCATTTTTCAGTAAAGTTTCTACTGGGTACGAGGAGGGGGGGGGAAGTACAACCTTGCCATTCACTCCCAGTTCTGTCACTTGAAACCTTAAAACCATGATTGTGCCAGGAGAGGGGAAGTGGTTCCCAAGAGAGAGGGATTCCTCTGTCCACTAAGGCAGTGGTTCTTAAACTGGTGTGCTTAGAGAACTCACAGGAGGTCTGCAAAATATTACAAAACTCTAAAAATAAAAAATAATAAATAATAATCTCACTGCATGTCTGCATTGCTTAACGATTAAAACCAACAAATTGATTTCTGTTTAAACAGCATGAACACCACAATACTGATACTGCATAAGTGTCAAGGTGGGAAAAAAAATCTCACTACTTTGCAACAGCAAATAAGTGACATCCTTTTTTTGATGACTCAGACATCTTTGGTGGGTGAAAGTGGAATATATTTTTTACGGAGTGTGAGCAAATTACATTGAGAATGGATACATTTGTGTGTCCTCATACTAGTACTGCTAGTTGTGCTGAAACCATGGACAATGCAGAGTTGGGCAGTAAGAAAAATGAAAAACAAAGTTTGACAAAAGTTATATTGATGTTTGGTTTTATGGAATTTAGTGATGGATGACTGCAATACGTAGTATGCTTACGGATCCTATCCAACAAAGCAATGAAACTGGCAAAGTAGAAATGATGACACCTCACAACTAGGCACCGGGAGTATAAAGATAAATCTAGAGACTTTTCATTGAAAGAAAGAATACAAATTGACAGAAAACCTCAAATGACAAAACATATCAGTTCCAGAAAAGGCTCTGAGAGCATCTTTCTTAACAGTGCTTTGGATAGCAAAGAGTAAACAAAAAAAAATCCCCATGCCACTGGAGAAGAACTGATTCTTTCAATTACTGTAGAAATATGCAAAATGATGGTAAGTGAAGACGCAGCAAAGAAACTTAAGGCCACACCCACTTTCTAACAGTAGAAGAATTGAAGAGCTTTCAAATCATGTAAAATTCCAACTAATTGAAAGGCTATGTACACATGAACAGTTGGCAATTCATATTGATGAGAGAACTGATGTTGGTAATGTAGCACAATTAATAGTTTTTGTTCATTATGTTTGGCTGAGAGAAATTTTTGAAGATTTTCTTTGTCAGGAAATGTTCCAATTATTGAATGATTTCATGAAAGCTTAATCGCTGAATTGGGAGAAGTGTGTTGCTGTTTGCACAGACGGTGGTGCTGCTGCTATGACAGGCAATAGGAGTGGTGTTATAGCAAGAATATGAGCCATAAACCCATAGGTAATTGTGAAACTGTATGTTGCATCACCAGGCCCTTGCATCAAAGAAAATGGAACCCAAATTACATGATGTGCTAAATGCAGCTGTGACAGTTGTGAACTTTGTAAAATCCCAGACTTGAATTGATGCCTTTTGCAAAGCTGTGCTTAGAAATGGGTGCAGGATATGACAAAGTTTGTGCTTAAGTGCATTGGTTCTCTCATGGCAGAGTGTTGGAAAGAGTTTTTGGCTTCACAAAGAGCTGCTCGGTTTTCTTTCTGTGCACAATCCCAAGATCACTGCAAACTTTCTGACCTGATATGGATCGTGAAGCTTGCATACCCTGCAGACATTTTTAACTGGTTGAATGTGCTGAACCCGTCATACAGCCAACCATGATACAACCATATTTAAGGTGAGTAATAATATTGCAGCATTTCAGAATAGGAGTAGAGATTTGGAAAACTAGATTGAGCAGCAGAATCTCAGACACATTTCTGTTACTGACAGAATTTGTGTGTACTAACAGCATGACAATTGACTGTGTGAGAGACGGGATCGTTGCTCACCTTTTAGCTTTGGCAGAGTAAGTCAGTGTTTACTTTAAAAATATGAACATGGAGGAATATGATTGGGTTCGAGATCTGTTCTCAACTAGGTCATCTTGCAAGTTTGCCTGTCAGGAGTGAGGAAGTTCAAGAGGAAGGTTGGCTAAAGAACTGGGCTAGAACTCAGGAGCCCTGGATCTGAATATACCACTTGGGGCCACAATTCCCCATCATTAGAATGATACTAATATTTTTATCATGCCATTTGTCTGTTTTGTCTAGTTAGATTGTAACTTTGGGGCAGAGACTCTTACTTTGTTTGTACAGTGCCTAGCACAATTTTGGATGGAGCCCCTACACACTACTTTCTTATAAACAATGACAAACAGTTAAGCAACTTTCTATATTACGCAATCTGCCTGTCTTCAGGAAAAGTGAAAGTGGATTCAAGATTCACTCTGGATATTTTACAGAGCACTAATAGCAGCTTATGCTATCCATCTTTTAGTCATTTATCCTCACTGATAAAGTGCATACCAGGTCACCCCCTAACCTGTGAGTGTTAAGCCAGGGAATCTAGTTTACAGATGATCAGCATTACATTAAATTAGAGGAAAGGTGGATAGCATGCTATCAGGTTGATGCTGACTGTGCACTGAAAATGTTTTGACTTCTTATGCCAGTGCAGGAGACACAGGTTCTCTACCTCTTCTGTAGTTTAGGCAGTCTTAATCCACAGACCTGTTTCATGTGGTGGACAACTTTGGTTTTATCTCAGATGCCCTCCTTGGGTGGCAGATTTGAGTTCATCCTGTTAGCAAACATCTGATAAGTTCGTGGGTAGAGTCAGTCAGATGTGGGCCAAGCAGTCTGCTTCATTTTTTGTAGCTACTTGCACAATGCTGTGAAGCTTGCTGTCTGTGCACATTCCTGCTAGTAAAACAGTAGCTCAAATATTCATGGAGAGCTAACACAAGGTGTGCAAGTAGGGCTTGAGCAACTATTTTTAGAGTACTGTTTTGCAATATTCACCCAGCTCTTTACTAATACAATGCTTTTCTTAAAATAATTCAGTATACTGGATTTCTAGGGTATAACTATGCTGCAGTAACATGCCTGTGGCCGGCCTATGCCAACTAACTCAAGCTCAGGGCTATAAAATTTCAGTGCTGATGTTCAGGTTTGTGATGGAGCCTGGGAAGTCGTTAGGAAAGTGGACTGGACTGAAGAACTCAAGGATCTGAATGTGGAGGAGGCTTGGAGTTAGTTTCTGCAACTTTGATTTAAAGTTGCAGAAACTATCTGAAGTCTGCATCCCAGCAAGGGGGGAAAAAAATCGTAAGGAAGAGTTACAGACCAAGTATCTCAAAACAGGTGATTAAGAGAAAGCGGAAAGCCTACAAGGAATGGAAGATGGATCAGCAAGGAAAGCTACCTCTTGGCAGTCAGAAAGTGTAGGAATAAAGTGAAAACTGCCAAAAGCCAAGCAGAATTGGCCCTTACAAATGATATTAAAACCAGTACTAAAAAGTTCAGTTGCCACATAAATAAAAAGAAAATAAGAAAAGAAGTGGGACTGCTAAGAACTGAGTATGGGGTGGAGATTAAAGATAATCTAGGCATGGCCCAACACCTAAATAAGTACCATACTTTGCCTCCGTTTTTAAATAAAGATAATGAAGAGCTTGGGGTAGTGGCAGGGTGACCAATGGAAATGAAGACATGGAAATAGAAGTTACATTTGAGGTGGAAGTCAATTTAATGGGACCAAATCTGGGAACCTGGATAATCTCCACACAAGATTAAAAGAAAGTGGCACGTGAAAACATACACTCAATGTGCAACAGTAGTCAAAAAGCTAACAGAACATTGGGAATCATTAGGAAAGGGATAGAGGATCTTAAAAAAAAACCCACACATATTGGAATTGGAAAAGGTACAGAAAAGGGCAAAAAAATGAATAGGCTTCCATCTGAGGAGGAATTAATAAGACTGACTCTTCCTCTTGGAAAATAGACGACTAAGGGTGGATATGATAGAGGACTATAAAATCATGACTGGTGTGGAGAAAGTAAATAAGGAAGTGTTATTTACTCCTCATAACTCAAGAACTAGGGGTCACCAAATGAAATTAACAGGCAGCAGGTTTAAAACAAACAAAAAGGTAGTATTTCTTCACACAATGCCCAGTCAACCTGTGGAACAATTTGCCAGAGGATGTTATGAAGGCCAAGAATATAACAGGGTTCAAAAAAGAACTAGACAAGTTCATGGAGGATAAGTCCATCATTGGCTACTAGCCAGGATGGGCAGGGAGGCAAAACCATACTCTGAAGTGTCCCTAGCCTGTTTGCCAGAAGCTGGGAATGGGCGACAGGGGATGGATCACTTGATTGCCTGTTCTGTTCATTCCCTCTGAAACACCTGGCATTGGCCACTGTCAGAAGACAGGATTCGGGGCTGGATGGATGATTGGTCTAACCCATTATAGCTGTTCTTATGAAATTATGAGCCCAATAGTAAGGGCATACCCTCTGATTGCAAAACTGCTAAGGTAGTGCCTATTGTTAAAAAAAGGGGGAAGTGATCTAAGTAACTACAGTCCCGTTAGTTTGACATCAGTTGTATGCAAGGTCTTAGAACAAATTTTGAAAGAGTAAGTAGTTAAGGACAAAAGTAAACAATAATTAGGATAAAATACAACATGTTTTTACAAAAGGTAGATCACGCCAAACCAACGTGATCTCTTTAAGAAAACTGATTTTTTAGACTAAGGAAATGCAGTAGATCTAATCTACCTGGATTGCAGTAAGGCATTTGATGCAGTTCCACATGGGATATTAGTTAAATTGGAGAAGATGAGGCTTAATAGGAGAATTAAAATCTGCGTAAGGAATTGGTTAAAGGGGAGACTAAAATGGGTCATACTGAAAGGTGAACTGACAGGCTGGAGGGAGGTTATTACTGGAGTTCCTCAGGGATCGGTCTTGGGACCAATCTCATTTAACATTTTTATTACTGACTTTGGCACATAAAATGGGAACATGCTAATAAAGTTTGCAGATGACAAAGGTGGGACGTATTGCCGGAATGGAGGAAGACTAGAATATCATACAAGAACTGGAGAATCTTGAAAACTGGAGTAGTAGAAATGAGATGAAATTTAATAATGCAGAGTCATGCACTCATCACCAACAAGAATTTTTGCTATAAACTGGTGACATATCAGTTGGAAGCGACAGAGTAGGAAAACGACCTGGGTGTATTGGTTGGTGGCAAATCATCTAGTGATCAATATAATGCAACTGTGAAAAAGGCTAGTGCAATCCTAGGATACGTCAGGTGAGGTATATCCAATACAGACAGGGAAGTGTTATTGCCATTATACAAGGCATTGGTGAGACCTCATCTGGAATACTACATGTAATTCTGGTCACCCATGTTTAAGAAAGATTAATTCAAACTGGAACAGTGCAGAGAAGGGCTACTAGGATGATCAGAAGAATGGAAAACCTAACTCATGAGAGAAGACTCAAGCAGCTTGGCTCAGTTAGCCTAACCAAATGAAGGCTGAGGGGAGATATGATTGTTCTCTATAATTGCAGCAGAGGGATAAATACCAGGGAGAGAGAGAGGTTATTAACTTAAGTTAAGTGCCAATGTGGACACAAGAACAAATGGATATAAACTGGCCATCAACAAGTTTAGTCTTGAAATTAGACAAAGGTTTTAACCATCAGAGAAATTAAGTTATGGAATAACCTTTCATGGGGAGCAGTGGGGGCAAAAAATTTAACTTGTTTCAGGGCTGGGCTTGATAAGTGTATGGAGGGGATGGTATGATGAGGCTGCCCACCTGTGACTGCTAATAGCAAATATTCCCAATGGCTGGAGATGGGACATTAGATGGGGAAGGCTATAAGTTAGTACAGAGAATTCTTTCCCAGGTGTCTGGCTGGTGGGTCTTGCTGACATGCTCAGGGTCTAACTGATCACCATATTTGGGTGTCAGGAAGGAATTTTCCCCCAGGTCAGATTAGCAGAGATCTTGGGCAGGGGGTGGGGGTGCTGTTTTCCTCTGCAGCATGGGGCGCAGGTCACTTGTTGGTTTAAACTATGGTAATGGTGGATTCCCTGTAATTTGAAGTATTTAAATTATTTGAGGACTTCAGTAACTCAGCCAGAGGTTAGGGGTCTATTACAGGAGGGAGTGGGTGAGGTTCTGTGGCCTGTGATGTGCAGGAGGTCAGACTAGATTATCACAATAGTATCTTCTGAGGGAGGCAAGATAATAAAGTCTATGACTCTATATACACTGCAGAAGAAAAGATGCATTGACTTCCAAAAAAGGAAACCATAAAACTCTTCCCATAACTAAAACCGAATGCAAAGAAGGAGGGGTGGATAGAACTTTAAAATACCTTTGTAGACTGTAGTAGTGAAGCTAAGTGCTATATCCAGTGAAGCTGTGAGTACTATGTGCCAATAAAACCTACATTTTCTAGGACATTGACTCAGAGATAGAGCTTTTTAAGAGAAATCACATTTGTTTGTGTCTTGGGATGTTCAGACAGATTAAAGAACTCAAAAGGCAGAGAATATTTAAACAAAAGAGGCACATTTTTATTTAATATATTTTTAAACCACTGTATGTGAATATATTGAATATAGATGTCAAAATTGAAGTAAAATTAGTGTTGCAGTAAAGGCGGAATATTCTCATATTCTCTTCTAGTCAGGACAGCATCAGTAATTTAGACTTAGCAATGAGTGAATTCAAAGGGTTCAAAGGTTAATTTGGGTGAGCTGCCAAAGTGTGGCTGCTTATTTGATCTACTTAAGCCTCTTGGGCTTGCAAAAAAGTGAGACAAGATTCATGTATTCTACGGCCAGAAAGGACGATTGATCTAATCTGAATCCTGTCTAATGGCCATAGAATTTTCCCAAAATAATTCCTACAGCATATTTTTAGAAAAACCATCCAAAATCTTGATTTAAAAGTTGCTAATAATTGAGAAGCCACCATAACACTTGATAAATTGTTCCAATGGTTAGTTACCCTCACTACTTAAGGCCTTTTTTTAATTTCCAATCTGAATTCTTCTAGCTTTAGCTTCCAGCCATTGGATCTCATTCCTTTTCTGCTAGACTGAAGAGCTCATTATCAAATATTTGCTCTTCATGTAGGTACAGTCAAACCCCACAATAAGGCGCCCCGCCATAACGCGAAATCGCATATAACGCGATCACAATTTGGCCCCCTTTAAGACACACAGTAATACAGTACTGTATGTACTGTACCAGTGGTCCCCAACGCCATGATGGCTGCCAGGACATTGATGTGCCCCCACCTAGTTCCAGGCAGGGGAGAGAAGCTGCGGCCCCGCACCTGCCGGGGACAGAGAGCACCGGCACCTGCAGCCCTGGAGCTCTCTGTCCCCGGCAGGCGCTGGGCTGCGGCTCCTCTTGAAGCCGGAAAGAAGCCGTGGCCCTGTGCCTGCCCGGGACAGAGAACAACAGGGCTGCCGGCGCCAGTGCTCACTGTCCCCGGCAGGCGCGGGGCCACAGCTTCTCTCCCCTGCTGGGCACTAGGGGCACTAGGCGGCTCACATCAATGCACCGCCTTGGGGACCACTGACGGGCTTGAAACCCCGCTATACCCCCCGCATTTAGCGTGATGTAATTTTTTGGACCCCAAACATCACGGTATAGCGGGGTTTCACTGTACTTCCAGACTGTGATCAAATCACCCCTTAACCGTCTCTTTTTCAAGCTAAATAGATGGAGCTCCTTGAGTCTAACTACCAGCACGTTTTCCAGTCCTTTAACCATTCTCATGACTCTTCTCTGAATTCTCTCCAATTTAAATCAACATCCTTCTGGAACTGTGGCCATCAGAACTGTAAACAATTTTCCAGCAGTAGTTGCACCAGTGCCAAATACAGAGTTACTATAAACTTTTCTAATCCTGTTATTGATGCCCTTGTTTATGCTCCCAAGAATTGCATCCTTTTGGCCACAGCACCACAGTAGGACTCATAGACTCATAGACTTTAAGGTCAGAAGGGACCATTATGATCATCTGGTCTGACCCCCTGCATGCTGCAGGCCATAAAACCGTCCCTACCCCTTCCCTGGACTCTGCTGTTGAAGTCTCCAATCCTGTTTTTAGTGACTGCAATCGGCAGAGACCCTCCTGCTAGAGATCCCTGCCCCATGCTGCGGAGGAAGGCGAAAAACCTCCAGAGGCTCAGCCAATCTGCCCTGGAGGAAAATTCCTTCCCGACCCCAAATGTGGCGATCAGTAAGACCCCGAGCATATAGGCAAGAGTCTCCAGCCCGACCCCGTTAGCCATTATACTATTTACCCACCCTTGCTTGGCTTTCCTTGACTACTATGTTTTACCATTAAACCATTCCCTCCATAAACTTATCTAACTTTATCTTAAAACCAGACAGGTCCGTAGGAGTTAGTGATCAACTTCTTATCCACCATGACCCCCAAATGTTTCTCAGAGTCATTGCTTCCCATACATCTGGCTGCATGCAAAAAGCTGCTGGAGAGTCCTCAACACCCAGAGCATGCAGTTAGAGTTGATGGTGATCGGCCCTTCCATGGAGATGCTTAGCATCTTGCAAGGCTGGGCCCTTTGACTAGATTGGCTAACAGTCTTGTAAACAGTCTCTCGGGAGACCTCTGGTACATTCTTAAAATGTTCAGACTGGAAAACCACGTAAAAAAAGGTTTTGTGGTATTTTAGTATTTTTGCTTCCATTGTCTTCTGGAACTTTATAGAGGTGCACATAAATGAAACAAGGGTAAATTGTTAAACTAACATTGAATTGAATGATGGATAATGGTTGCAGGTAATTTAGCCAAATTAGTTCTCCTATACCTATTTAGAATGTCAGTCCAGTACAACCCTGTTTATTGGCACAGTCTTCTCTCAGAGGATATACAGAGACACTGAAATCACATCATGACGTACATTTACAGTTCTGTATTAACAAATTTCTTACTGTGGTTTAGTTATCTATAACTCTTCAACACTGCATTTCTGTTAGAATTGATGAGCATGGCCACCTATAAGTATACTGTTCTGAGCTGAAAATATTTTATTTAACTTTATTTGTACTTAAATGTTAGGAGTACAATAAAACAAACTCTGCCAACATAAGTCAATAGGGATGTATTCTGGTGCTAAAATAGATCACACACTTCCATACTACTATGGTAAACAGTGATGTTTTTAAGATAGTGAATTATTTATATATAAATTTCCTGGAAAATGCCTCACACCATATACTCACTCACTCTGGTTAAGATGAGTTAAGAAGCTGTTGCTGCAAGTTGATTTAGATGAGCTCTCCAGAACCAGTGCTAAAGGTTTCTCAGCTGAAACACGCTCACCATCTCACAGGGAACTTTCAGAGCATGATGCAAGATGGTGCTGGATATAGAGCTGGCTAACATTATTGTGCTGTTTTGCATTTTATCTCACGTTAACAATGAGAAATTCGTAAATTATAGGCTTAATCCTGCTCCCACTGAACGCAATGGTAGAACTTGCATGTGTTTCAAAGGGAGCAGGAACTGGGCGCCTTGTATTTTTTTCAGGTTCTGAAGTACAGCATTAGGGACCCAATCCATAGCCCACTGAAATCAATGGGGAACCCATGAACTTCAGTCAGCTTTGGATCAGGCCTATAGATACTAGGGTTATTAGTGCTTAGAAAATGAAGTAAATAAAATTCTCTGTTACATGGACAATTAGGCTGAACATGCCATGGTATTTTGTAGGCAATAAAGCAAAGATCCCTCCTTCCTTTGTTTTTGTTGCAAGTAGTGAAATTTCAATGCCTCACTTTAATTTAAAAAGAAAAAAAAAAGAGCCAATCCTGTCTGCTAAAAGGCAGGTGCAAACACCAGCAAAAGGTGTTAGTAAGGATCACAGCCATTACTGAAAGGAGCAGAGCTATTGCTGCCTTATACAAACAAACATTATGAGTATGAAGGAGGGAAATTCACATTTTCCATATGGCTAATGTGAGGATAGAACAAACTTTGCATATGTTCATCTTTAAAAATGTTACATTTATATGCACTTGTTCATGGGTTTCTCTCCCTCCCCCCACCTCTTTTCCAGTCAGCTAAATACAGTAGCCCTGTTGTCTATTCATACACACCCATTTTGTCATCAGGTCATGTCTTACTGTTTAGTTATTTTTAGCCTCCTCACTTCACCTGGCAATTTTTGCAGCTAAAGTGCTGCCATCTGGAGTTGTTAATGGCATGCTGATGGAAGTGTAATCACTGCATGACTTTGTTCTGCATTTCCCCAGGGTGCAAAAATTGAGATACATGTTTAATTTGTTATTTTGTGCTTACAGCTGCTTGTGATCAAATGTGATAGATAATGTATACAGTTTCGTGCTCTTTCAATACATAGTCTAAGAAATTCCTACTACGCATCAAAAGTTGCTAGCATCAGCAAAACATACCAGCAGATGCTAAAAATATCCTTTGCAGTGAAACCCATTGTTTAATGAAAAAAGAACAGGAGTACTTGTGGCACCTTAGAGACTAACAAATTTATTTGGGCATAAGCTTTTGTGGGCTAAAACCTACTTCATCAGATACATGAAGTTGAAAATACAGTAGGAAGATTATACACACACACACACCATGAAAAGATAGGGGTTGCCATACCAACTCTAATGAGACAAATCAATGAAGGTACGCTATTATCAGCAGGAGAAAAAAAACTTTTGTAGTGATAATCAGGATGGCCCATTTCAAACAGTTGACAAGAAGGTGTGAGTAATAGTAGGGGAAAAACTTAGCATGGGGAAATAGTTTTTAGTTTGTGTAATGACCCATCTACTCCCAGACTAAGGCTTGGTCTACACTACCCCCCCTAATTCGAACTAAGGTACGCAACTTCAGCTACGTGAATAACGTAGCTGACGTTCGAAGTACCTTATTTCGAATTAGTTCAAACTTACCTTGGTCCACACTCGGCAGGCAGGCTCCCCCGTCGACTCCGCGGTACTCCTCTCGGCGAGCTGGAGTACCGCAGTCGACGGCGAGCACTTCCGGGTTCGACTTATCGCGTCCAGACTAGACGCGATAAGTCGAACCCAGAAGTTCGATTTCCAGCCGTCGAACTTGCCGGTAAGTGTAGCCAAGGCCTAACACAGCTACCACTCTGAAACCTCTCACCATTGTTTAATGTTTTGTTTTCAAGAAGGTTTACGTACTTATGAAACAAAAAATGCAATGATCTCTATCTTATTAGGAGATCCCCGCTCCTGTTGGATTGTCAGCAAGGACAATTAGAATGCCAATTCTCTCTCTACCTTTCAGGCCTTTGCCTGCAGAAAGGCTATTTTAGCTGCATTATCTGATTTGTCTCTTCTCTATGGACAGCAGAGAACAAAATAGTGTGTTCTCAGCTATAGCAATTTATATATCAGGACAGCGAGCCCTGCTTTCCAGTGAGGAGTTGTTTTGCCTATGCAAAAGAAACAGTATGAGATAATGGTGGTGCCTCGCTCTTTTCTTACGGCACTATCAGAATCATGTTCTTATTCAAACCAAATGGACTCCTCTCCCCCCCCCCCCGGCCTTTAATTAATTATTCCAATTCAAAAGGAGGCTCAGCCTGATAGGAAAGATAGGTCTAAATTATAGTGGAGGAGAGAGTGCATGGCATGTATAATTCATAGAAGAAGGCACAATGCACCCCTCATTGAGGCGACGATACAAGAGCCCAAACTTTCAAGGGACTGAGCAACCCTAATGCCCACAGATTTCATTGCCAGTTGAGGGCACTTTAATACCAACAGGAGATATTCAAGCACCTTGGAAGATTGGTCCCTCTTTGGGGAAACTGGAGACTCAGCTTCCACACTAAATATCTATCATACAAGTCAGTCATCTTACACCATCTCTTGTGCCTCTTGAGTTGACATGTCTACATTTAAACAAAAGAATGCTGCAATTCATTTGTCACATTAGACTAAAGGCGCCGTAGAAGAATAAAAACAAACTGCTAAGCAATGGCCATAATGGATGTACCAACTCTTTTCCCCAAAACAGAACAGATATTGAATTTGAATACAAGACACGAGGGAGATTTCACACTGAAGAGAAATGCAAACACTTTGGAACCAGCAAGAATGCTAGAGGCATGGCTGAAGTTATCAAACTTAGAAAAAAATCAGACTACATACTTGGCTGGCTACAGTTAATAGGCACCTAAGTTTGAAAAATTTAGCCCATGATATATGGTAAATGATAGACTGACGATCCACTTTGTATGCAAAGTATCTTTTTCTGAAGAGGTGTGAGTTTTTAAGAACGCCCATTTTGCCCCAAAAAGATAATTTTAAACATCAACCCCTTTGAGGGACTAAAAGTAAATATTCATGGACATTAGAAGTGTTACTCTTTCTGGTCAGTATATTCAGACAGCTGCTAGCCACACTATCATATATTATAATAGTATTGTTTGTATCGGTGCCACATTAAAATTTGAAAGGATGTATTCTGTAGATTGAACTACAGTAATTCTTAATAATCCCTCCCTCCTCAAGAAATTCTAATTAGAAGTAGGCAAATAACAGTATTTTCCATATTTGCTTGAATTTCATTATAAATGCTCTTCAGCTTTGCATCCTATTGGTGTTCACTTTTAGGCTCCAATTCTGAAATTGGATTTTTGCAGGCATTCCCTTCCAAATGAATGGGTCTGTGCTCAGGATAGTGTGTATGGGGGAGGTGTCTGCCCATGAAGGTCTGATTTCAGTCCTGGGGCCTTTGTCAACATGCAAGCAATCCAATTTAGTGCTCACCAATGCTCGTAGAAAGCAAATACTAAGCTTGCATTTGCCAGTATTCAGTATATTTATATTGAGAGAGAGAGAGAGAGAGAGAAAGAAAGGGATGCAGATATTTGTATTGATCAATATACACACACACATGGGCCTTAATATATTTGGTGTTGTGGCTGATCTACCATAGAAACACATTAGCAAAGAAAGCTGGGCATCACTATAGTAATGAAGAGAAATACCTTCAGATGAACCTTCTGTTATTGCATGCAAAGCACATACCAGCCATCCTTTCAGCCTTTTCAGAGATGCTGTACTTTGCCTTTCTAGACTAGGCCTGAGGAAAATAGATGAGAGTCCCCTCTCTGCTCTACTACTATAGATGTATAGGCTTGACATGAGAAGACAGCACAGGAAAAAGTTGCATTCTAACAGAAAAACTTTGGTTTTAAAAATTTCCAATATTAAAAAGATTTTTGTTTTTATTGTATTTTGTTGTTTGAGCGAAGAGGACAGATTTTTCTTTTTCAGGATATTGTTTTGGATAGTTTTGAAAAGCTGAATGTCAGTGAGCTTTAAGTCAGTAATAACGGTTTGTTTAAAATATCAGTTTCAACACCATAATTTCACTAATAAATGGAAATCTGAGTTTGCACTAGAATAAAAAGGATCCAGTTGTCTGGTTCATACACTCTGGGATTAAAGTACCTGTTTCATCCTGTATAAAGCATCTGACATTTCATATAGGGAGCTTGCCATCTTGTTGTTCCCTGTCTGCAAACACCACTTTGAAAATGTCACAACTAGAATAACTAAAGTCCAAGTGGTCTCCCACTACCTAATAGTTTCACACCAAGAATTCCTACCATTACATCATAAAATGTATTCATTAAATCAGCAATGATACATTCTCACCAAAAACAACTTTAATCCAAAACCACTATCTTTTGGATTTTGATGCACTGTGTTAGTAAAATTCCCAAATCTGTGAAAGACAAATTAAGGCCAGGGAGTTTACCACCAACTCACAGTTAGACTAATTGGTTTCAGTGAGACTCTTTGCAGAAGTAGAGTGATCACCAGTCTGAGTAAGGACTCCACAGTCCAACACATAGGTTATGTCTACACTGCCATGTAAGTCTGGGTTCAGACTCCGGCTTGAATCCAAACCGCCCCCCTATCCTCCGCCCCCGCTTCGGTCTATACACATCTCCCAGACTTAGGCTTGGGCCTACAGTCCTAGGAGCCTGCAGCAAGAGAGGGTTTGAGCTTGAGTTAAGATGGAACCCAAGGTTCAAGCTCTATTGCTCTGCAGTGTAGATGCAGCCCCTCCTGACTTGGGTCCTGGCAGTCCACCAAAAGTATCTCACAAGCTCATGGGACAACTTCCTTTGTCCTCTCTATCCCAAGAATCTCCAGTCAACTCCAGGGAAACAAACACACACACACACCCTTGGTGTAGCACTGCAGCAGCTCAGTAGCTTCAGCATAAGCCTCCTAGCTCTGTAACATTCATTGCCTCAGATGCTGCCACTCTGCCTTATCCACTGTTATGCAGAAGTCTGAGCTGAGCCCTTGGACAGAGATGATCCTTGAAAAGTCCTGACCACCAGAAAGGCACTTCCAGCAAGAAATGGGAGCTTCTTTTTCCTTCTCCTAGCTCTGTCTAAAAGAACAAGAGTACTTGTGGCACCTTAGAGACTAAAAGAATTACAGGAGTACTTGTGGCACCATAGGCCTGGTCTACACTATGGGTTTAGGTCGACTTTAGCAGCGTTAAATCGAATTAAGCCTGGACACGTCCACACGACGAAGCCCTTTCTTTCGACTTAAAGGGTCCTTTAAACCGGTTTCTTTACACCACCTCCGACGAGGGGATTAGCAATAAAACTGGCCTTTGCGGGTCGGAATTGGGGTAGTGTGGACCGAATTCGATGTTATTGGCCTCCGGGAGCTATCCCACAGTGCTTCATTGTGACCGCTCTGGACAGCACTCTCAACTCAGATGCACTGACCAGGTAGACAGGAAAAGACCCGCGAATGTTTGAATTTCATTTCCTGTTTGCTCAGCGTGGAGAGCACAGGTGACCACGCAGAACTCATCAGCACAGGTAACCGTGATGGAGTCCCAGGATCGCAAAAGAGCTCCAGCATGGACCGAACGGGAGGTACGGGATCTGCTCGCCATATGGGGAGATGAAGCAGTGATAGCTGAACTCCGTAGCAGTAAAAGAAATGGAAAAGTATTAGAAAAGATCTCCAAGGCCATGAAGGACCGAGGCCATAACAGGGACACACAGCAGTGCCGCGTGAAAATTAAGGAGCTACGGCAAGCTTACCACAAAGCCAGAGAAGCAAACGGAAGGTCCGGGGCAGAGCCGCAAACTTGCCGCTACTACGCGGAGCTGCATGTGATCCTAGGGGGTGCAGCCACCACTATCCCAACCGTGTGCTATGACTCTCTCACTGGAGAAACACACAGGGAAGACGGTTCGGGGAACGAGGAAGATGAGGATGGAGGTACTGTAGGTAGCTCACAGCAGCAAGGAAGCGGAGAAACCGGTTTCCCCAACAGCCAGGATATGTTTGTGACCCTGGACCTGGAACCAGTAACCCCCGAACTCACCCAAGACCCTCAGGGCACACAGGAGACCTCTGGTGAGTGTACCTTTGTAAATATTTGTAAACATTACATTAAAAAAAGCAAGCGTGTTTAATGATTAATTTGCCCTGGCAATCGCGGCCAGTACATCTACTGGAAAAGTCCGTTAACGTGTATGGGGATGGAGCGGAAATCCTCCAGGGACATCTCCAGAAAGCTCTCCTTTATGTACTCCCAAAGCGTTTGCAAAAGGTTTCTGGGGAGGGCTGCCTTATCCCGTCCGCCATGGTAGGACACTTTACCACGCCAGGCCAGTAGCACGTAGTCTGGAATCATTGCATAACAAAGCATGGCAGCGTATGGTCCCGGTGTTTGCTGGCATGCAGACAATATCCATTCCTTATCTCTCTTTGTTATCCTCAGGAGAGTGATATCATTCACGGTCACCTGGTTGAAATGGGGTGATTTTATTAAGGGGACATTCAGAGGCGCCCGTTCCTGCTCTTCTGAACAGAAATGTTCCCCGCTGTTAACCACGCGGTGGAGGGGAGGGGTGAAGTGATCTTCCCAGAGAATCGTGTGTGTGTGTGTGGGGGGGGTGGTTTACTTGTGTTTGTGCCGCATGTTAACCGGGAAACCGCAGCCCCACCTTTTACATTGAAAACCCATTTTAAATGGAAAACCCAATTCATCCTTGATATGGGAAATGCGCTGCTGTTTGCAACCTTTCCCGCATGTTAAGAAGGTTAAAAAAGCCAAAACACTGTGGCCTACCATGGCTGCCTGCAAGCCGAAATATGCGACCTTGTAATGAAAGAGTGTACCCATTGTTCTCTAAAATGTGTCTTTTTTAACCACCTCTCCCTTCTCCTCCACCAGCTGCAAATGTTTCTCCTTCGCAGAGGCTAGTGAACATTAGAAAGAGAAAACGTAGGACGAGGGACGATATGTTCACGGAGCTGCAGATATCCTCCCACGCTGATAGAGCACAGCAGAATGCGTGGAGGCAGTCAATGTCGGAGATGAGAAAAGCACAATATGAACGAGAGGAGAGGTGGCGGGCTGAATGGCGGGATGAAAAGAGCAAGTGGCGGGCTGAAGACGATAGGTGGGGTCAGCTTGCAGACAGACGGCAAGAGTCAATGCTCCGTCTGCTGGAGCATCAAACTGATATGCTCGAGCGTATGGTTGAGCTGCAGGAAAGGCAGCAGGAGCAGAGACCGCCGCTACAGCCCCTGTGTAACCAACAGCCCTCCTCCCCAAGTTCCATAGCCTCCTCACCAAGACGCCCAAGAACACGGTGGGGGGGCCTCCGTCCACCCAGTCACTCCACCCCAGATGATCGCCCAAGCATCAGAAGGCTGGCCTTCAATAAGAATTAAAGTTTTAAAATGCAGTGTGTCCTTTTCCATCCCTCCTCCCCCACCCATCCCAGGCTACCTTGGCAATTATCCCCCTACTTCTGTGAGGAACTAACAAAGAATGCATGAATGTGAAAAAACAATGACTTTATTGCCTCTGCAAGCGGGAGGGGAGGGTGGGGTGGGGTGGTTGGTTTACAGGGAAGTAGAGTGAACCGGGTCGGGGGGGGGGGGGGTTTGGAGGGTTCATCAAGGAGAAACAAACAGAAGTTTCACACAGTAGCCTGGCCAGTCACAAAACTCGTTTTCAAAGCTTCTCTGATGCGCACCGCGCCCTGCTGTGCTCCTCTAACCGCCCTGGTGTCTGGCTGCGCGTAATCAGCGGCCAGGCGAGTTGCCTCAACCTCCCACCCCGCCATAAAGGTCTCCCCCTTACTCTCACAGATATTGTGGAGCGCACAGCAAGCAGCAATAACAATGGGGATATTCTTTTCGCTGAGGTCTGAGCGAGTCAGTAAGCTGCGCCAGCGCGCTTTTAAACGTCCAAATGCACATTCCACCACCATTCGGCACTTGCTCAGCCTGTAGTTGAACAGGTCCTGACTCCTGTCCAGGCTGCCTGTGTACGGCTTCATGAGCCATGGCATTAAGGGGTAGGCTGGGTCCCCAAGGATCACTATAGGCATTTCAACATCCCCAACGGTTACTTTCTGGTCCGGGAAGAAAGTCCCTTCCTCCAGCTTTCGAAACAGAGCAGAGTTCCTGAAGACGCGAGCATCATGTACCTTTCCCGGCCATCCCACGTTGATGTTGGTGAAACGTCCCTTGTGATCCACCAGGGCTTGCAGCAGCATTGAAAAGTACCCCTTGCGGTTTACGTAGTCGGTGGCTTGGTGCTCTGGTGACAAGATAGGGATATGGGTTCCGTCTATGGCCCCGCCACAGTTTGGGAATCCCATTTCAGCAAAACCATCCACTATTGACTGCACGTTGCCCAGAGTCACTACCCTTGATATCACCAGGTCTTTCATTGCCCTGGCAAATTGGATCACAGCAGCCCCCACCGTAGATTTGCCCACTCCAAATTGATTCCCGACTGACCGGTAGCTGTCTGGCGTTGCAAGCTTCCACAGGGCTATCGCCACTCGCTTTTCAACTGTGAGGGCTGCTCTCATCTTGGTATCCTGGGGTTTCAGGGCAGGGGAAAGCAAGTCACAAAGTTCCATGAAAGTGCCCTTACGCATGCGAAAGTTTCGCAGCCACTGGGAATCGTCCCATACCTGCAGCACGATGCGGTCCCACCAGTCTGTGCTTGTTTCCCGGGCCCAGAATCGGCGTTCCACGGCATGAACCTGCCCCAGTGACACCATGATTTCCACATTGCTGGGGCCTGTGCCTTGTGAGAGGTCTATGTCCATGTCAATTTCCTCATCACTCTCTTCGCCGCGCTGCAATCGCCTCCTCGGGTGGTCCGGGTTTCGCCTTGGCATGTCCTGGCTCTGCATATACTCCAGGACAATGCGCGTGGTGTTCATAGTGCTCATAATTGCCCCGGTGATCTGAGCGGGCTCCATGATCCCAGTGCTAGCTATGGCGCCTGGTCAGAAAAAAAGCGCGAAAGTAGTATCTGATGGACCAGGAGAAGGAGGGAGGGCGGGAGGGAGGGAGGGCCGAGTGACGACATGGCGTACAGGTACAGGAACAGGGAATTAAAATCAAGAAAGGTGGCTGTGCATCAGGGAGAAACACAAACAACTGTCACACAGAATGGTCCCCCCAAAGATTAAACTGAAAACCCTGGGCTTAGCAGGCCGTTGATTTCACGGAGGAAGGGGAAGCAAATGAATACAGAACAAATCTATTTTTTACATCTTAAGCTGGCAGCCGACGGTGATAGCCTCTCCAGTATGATGATGACGGATACCAATCATAATATACCATCGTCTGCAAGGGGCTGCTGCTGTGTAGCAATGCAGCCCCACGTCTGCAAGCCCCACGTCCGCCAGCACCCAGCATCACCCTCGGCCTCTTCTGGGTGCTTAGCAGACAATACTGGGCAATTGGCAGAAAATAGTATACTACGACTGGTAGCCATCATCATCGAAACAGTAGCATGTCTGCTCAGGTGGCCATGATTGACAGCCACTCCAGTACGACGATGATGGGTACCAGTCATAATATACCATCGCCTACCAAAGGGCAAGGGGCTGGTGCAATGCAGCCCTACGGCTGCCAGCCCCACGGCTATCACTCATGCTACACCGTCTACCGCCAAAAGGCAGTTAGCAGCTGCTGCTGTGTAGCAATGCAGTCCCACGTCTGCCGGCACCCAGAGGACATATGGTGACGGTGAGCTCAGCTGAGCTGAGCGGGCTCCATGCTTGCCGTGGTATGTTGTCTGCACAGGTAACCCAGGTAAAAAGGCGCGAATCTATTGTCTGCCGTTGCTGTGACGAGGGGGGAGGGGCCTGACGACATGTACTCAGAACCGCCCGCGACACTGTTTTGCATCATCTGGGCATTGGGATCTCAACCCAGAATTCAAAGAAAAGGCGCGAAAGTAGTATCTGACGGACTAGGGGAAGGAGGGAGGGCGGGCCGAGTGACGACATGGCGTACAGGTACAGGGAATTAAAATCAAGAACGGTGGCTGTGCATCAGGGAGAAACACAAACAACTGTCACACAGAATGGTCCCCCCAAAGATTAAACTGAAAACCCTGGGTTTAGCAGGCCGTTGATTTGACGGAGGGAGGGGGAAGCAAATGAATACAGAGCAAATCTATTTTTTACATCTTAAGACGACGGTGCAGCGTGACTGATAGCCCTCGGCATCTTTCTGGGTGCTTGGCAGCAAATACTGGGCGCTTGGCAGTTAGTGTATGACGATGGTCTTCAGGCCTATTGCACGATCAGCTGCTCGGGGAAGACTCTGCTAATGTGTGATGACCCAACTTGTAATAGGATGGTTAACAGTCGTAATACACCATCTACTGCCAAAAGGCAAGCCCCACGGCTGCCAGCACCCAGATCGCCGATGAAGGCTACCAGTCTACTGCACCGTCTACCGCCAAAAGGCAGTTAGCAGCTGCTGCTGTGTAGCAATGCAGTCCCACGTCTGCCGGCACCCAGAGGACATATGGTGGCGGTGAGCTCAGCTGAGCTGAGCGGGCTCCATGCTTGCCGTGGTATGTTGTCTGCACAGGTAACCCAGGTAAAAAGGCGCGAATCTATTGTCTGCCGTTGCTGTGACGGGGGGGGAGGGGCCTGACGACATGTACCCAGAACCGCCCGCGACACTGTTTTGCATCATCCAGGCATTGGGATCTCAACCCAGAATTCCAAGGGGCGGCGGAGACTGCGGGAACTGTGGGATAGCTGTGGGATAGCTACCCATAGTGCAATGCTCCGGAAGTCGACGCTAGCCTCGTACTGTGGACGCGGTCCGCCGACTAGAGCACCTAGAGCATTTTATGTGGGGACACACACAATCGGCTGTATACAACCGGTTTCAATAAAACCGGCTTCTATAAATTCGAACTAATTTCGTAGTGTAGACATACCCCTAGAGACTAACAAATTTATTAGAGCATAAGCTTTCGTGGACTACAGCCCACTTCTTCGGATGCATATAGAGTGAAACATATATTGAGGAGATATATATACACACATACAGAGAGCATGAACAGGTGGGAGTTGTCTTACCAACTCTGAGAGGCCAATTAAGTAAGAGAAAAAACACTTTTGAAGTGATAATCAAGATAGCTCAGTACAGACAGTTTGATAAGAAGCAAGTGTGAGAATACTTACAAGGGGAGATAGATTCAATGTTTGTAATGGCTCAGCCATTCCCAGTCCTTATTTAATCCTGAGTTGATTGTGTCTAGTTTGCATATCAATTCCAGCTCAGCAGTCTCTCGTTGGAGTCTGTTTTTGAAGTTTTTCTGTTTTAAGATAGCCACCCGCAGGTCTGTCATAAAATGACCAGACAGGTTCCCTTAACCAACTGGATGGGACAGTGGTCACGATCAGGGTGATGGCCAGGCCCATTCAAAGTCTTGTTCTTGTATTTCCCAGCCAGGCCAACAGCATTTTATTGACCCCAAAAAACGTAACAGTCCTTTAACCAAAATGCCCCAAACTGTCGTAACTAAAGTGCAAAGAGTCCTGGCCATGTGTGAACCATGATATGGCGGGCCCCAGTCAATCTATGGCAGTTGACACCCACTTTGTCTTACCTCATGTGAGCCAAGTTCTAGAGAAGGGTGTTGCATTTCTGGGGTGTCTGAACCACACTCCTTAATACCTTCATGTGATCTGGGGTCACTCTGCCCCAGGGACATCTGAGACTCACTTCCTGCCCACCATGTGCACACCAGTATCTGGGTGCTTGCTCTCATCTATTAGGGTCTGCCCTCCATGTGAGCCAGGTTATGGGGGGGCTTGCCTTTCTGTGGGTGTCTGAGCTCCTCTCCCTAACTCCTTCCAATGTGACCCAGGATCTGGGGAAGTCCTGTCCCTCTGGGTGGGGAGTTCCGAACAGACATGCTCAGAGCATGCACCAAGAACCCTGCTGGGACTGGGGTGAAGAGCTGAGAATGGGTATGCTTGACACCTATCAGAAACTCTCCAGCACTGGGGAGGGGGGGGGGAGGAAAGAAGGGAACACCATTAACATGAACTGAGCCATCAATTCACACATCTCAGAGCTACTGTTTCAAGCTATATTCATCCCCACTGGCTATTCTCTGTCCTCTGAGAACATCTTATTGAGATGAATGAGCCACTTCACACCTCTCTGTGCCTGCTCAGATGCTGATGGATGTGCAGAGACCTTTCCTTCCATTCTCCTCTAATTTCATACAATATTATAATGGACCACCAGCTCTACTCTCACCAAAGTTGGGATTTGGGAAGCCCTTCCTGTTAAAAGGAGGACTCTTCTTAGTGCTCTAAAATCCACGTACTTACACAGACTGTCTTAAAATTTGCTATGCCTCATAGGAGTTCAGGTTAGGGATCCACATATAGGTTTGTTTGAGCAAGGGGTTCCCAAGATGCAGCCCCCAGAAAAAAACAAAAAACAATGAATCTCCATTTCATTAGATTCACAGATTCCTGCAACTTTGAAGTTTAAAACCCACCCTGGGAAGAAATCTAACAATGAACGGGGAGGAGAGAAAATCTGCCACTGTTAAAGTTTGGTTTTGCTTTAAAAATGTAATCTAAAAAGAAGACAATTCAGAAGGCACTGAAACTATTTTTGAAAAGAAAATAAGTTACACATTCAAATGTTCATTGGGAGGGGAAGGGAGGGGTGATTATGGGGTGCAGGAGTACATGGTAATAGGGGTAGAGATGATTGTGTCTGCAGTGAGAGATGGGAATAGGTGGCAGGGGAGGGAAGAGGGAGATCAGGTAAGGAGCAGAGGAAGGGAGGGATTAGGGGGAGTGGATGGAAGATGACAGTGTTTGGAGAATGTGAGGGGTAGAAGAGAATTTTTGGGGTTAAAGGTAATTCTCCCTTTCTGTCGGTGTCCTGGGATTTGGAGGAGCCCTACCCCACTACAGAAGTCTGAGCCCCTCTCCCTATCTGTTTATTCTGGGATCTGGGGGAACCCTGCTCTTATGGGGAGGAGGTGAGCAGCCCTCAGTGGTGAAAGAACAAGTTAAGGACTATTTAGAAAAGCTGGACATGCACAAGTCCATGGGGTCAGATCTAAAGCATCGGAGGGTGCTGATGTGACTGCAGAGCCATTGGCCATTATCTTTGAACATTCGTGGTGATCGGGGAGATCCTGCATGATTGGAAAAAGGCAAATCTAGTGCCCATCTTTAAAAAAGGGAAGAAGGAGAATCTGGGGAGCATGGGGAAAGTGGTGGACATGATAGATCTTGACTTTAGCAAAGCTTTTGATACAGTCTCCACCAGTATTCTTGCCAGCAAGTTAAAAAAATATGGATTGTATGAATGGACTATAAGGTGGATAGAAAGCTGGCTAGATCATCGGGATAAATGGGTAGTGATCAACGGCTGGATGTCTAGTTGGCAGCCAGTATCAAGTGGAGTGCCCCAGGGGTCGGTCCTGAGGCAGGTTTTGTTCAACATCTTTATTAATGATCTGGATGATGGGATGGATTACACCCTCAGTAAGTTTGCAGATGACACTAAGCTTCGAGAAGAGAGGTAGATATGCTGGAGGGTAGGGATAGGGTCCAGAGTAACTTAATCAAATTGGAGGATTGGGCCAAAAGAAATCTGATGATGTTCAACAAGGATAAGTGCAGAGTCCTGCACTTAGGACGGAAGAATCCCATGCACCACTACAGGCTGGGGACCGACCGGCTAAGCAGCAGTTCTGCAGAAAAGGACCTGGGGATTACAGTGAATGAGAAGCTGAAGGAGTGTGCCCTTGTTGACAAGAAGCCTAATGGCATATTGGGCTGCATTAATAGGAGCATGGCCAGCAGATGGAGAGAAGTGATTATTCCCCTCTATTTGGCACTGGTGAGGCCACATGTGGCGATCCAGTTTTGGGCCCCCCACTACAAAAAGGATGTGGACAAATTGGAGAGAGTCCAGCAGAGGGCAAAAGAAATTATTAGGGGGATGGGGCACATGACTTATGAGGAGAGGCTGAGGGAACTGGGCTTATTTAGTCTGCAGAAGAGAAGAGTGACGGGGGATTTGATAGCAGCTTTCAACTACCTGAAGGCGGTTCCAAAGAGGATGGAGTGAGGCTGTTCTCAGTGGTGGCAGAAGAGAGAATAAGGAGCAATGGTCTCAAGTTGCAGTGAGGGAGGTCTAGGTTGGATATTAGAAAAAACTATTTCACTAGGAAGGTGGTGAAGCACTGGAATAGGTTACCTAGGGAGGTGGAGTCTCCATCCTTTGAGGTTTTTAAGGCCCGGATTGACAAAGCCCTGGCTGGGATGATTTAGTTGGGGCTGGTCCTGCTTTGAGCAGGGGACTGGACTAGATGACTTCCTGAGGTCTCTTCCAACCCTAGAATCATAAAAGAATTAAGGGAGTCTGGGCCCCTCTCCCTGACCTATGTGAGCTGGGATCTCGAGTGGAGGGGGAAATGAAGGGAATGCAAATTTAAACATCTGGAGCCAAAAAAAGAATGGTTAAGGCTATGTCTACGCTACAGCTTATATCGGCATGATTTATTCATCCTCTTGAGTGACATAAGTTACACTGACATAAGGGCCGGTGTGGACAGCACTATGTCAGCAGGAGAGCTTCTCTACTGACATAACTACTCCAGCCCCCGTGAACAGCAGAAGCTAAGCTGACCAGGAGAGCTCTCTTGTCAGCTTAGAGCAGCTACATTAGAGAGCTTACAGCGGTGCCACTGCATCTGCACCACTATACACTCTCTGGTGTAGCTGTGTCCTAGGGTCTATATCCATGTATGTTTGGGGTGGGGGAGAAAGGGGCCCGGCTTGAGTATGTGTGGAGGAGAGGTCTGGTTTGGAGAAGGGGCAGAATGGGTGGACCTGGAGCATGGTGGGAAAATCTGGCTGAAGCAGGGGCAGGAGTCCTAGCTGGGGGGTTTGGGTACTGGGAGTAAGGGGCCCAGCTCAGTGTGCTGCTCATGCTGTGTAACCAAAGTAGCATGCAGCCTTCCCGTTAGCTGCTGCCTGTGATATGTGTACACCCCAGCATAGGGCAGGAGATAGCAAGGAACAACTTCTTACATGTTAATGGCTCTACAGTGGCTTAATACAGCGGTTCTCAAACTGTGGGTTGGGACCCCGTTTTAATGCGGTCACCAGGGCTGGCATTAGACTTTCTGGGGACAAAGCCAAAGCCTGAGCCCCACCGCCTAGGGATGAAGCTGAAGCTTGAGGGCTTCAGTCCTGGGTGATAGGGCTCAGGTTACAGGCCCCCCGCCTGGGGCTGAAGCCCTTGGGCTTTGGTCCCCACTCCTGGGGTCGTGTAATAATTTGTGTTATCAGAAAGGGGTTGCGGTGCAAATGAAATTTGAGAAACCCTGCTTAATAGGAAGGGTGAGGGAGCTGGAAGTGTTGGCAGGAGGAGCTACATATTGCAGGAAATGAGGGGGCAGGGGTTGAAGGAGAGACCCACACCAGTCTTCTCTCACATGCTTAAAATTACTCTAGTAACATGTAATAATATGGCCAATGTTTTGGGACATAGACCATGGATGAGATTTCTCTCACCAACCCTGTTAGCAACTACACATTGCAACGCACAGTCTCTATCCCCATTCCACTAAACAAATTGTACAGATGCGGGGAGGAACACAGAGGAATCACATAAAAACCATGTGGTCTAGTGGAAAGACCACTGGACTGAGGCTATTCCTAGCTCTGCCACTGGCCTGCTGGGTGACCTTGGGCAAGTCACTTGCTCTTTCCATGCCTCAGTTTCCCCATCTGTAAAATGGGGATAATTAGGAAAAAGGCTATATAAAAATCTTTGTCCTTTGATTAATTTCCTAGCCACAAGAGCATATCAACTGCATCCTAGGTGAGAATTACAACTACCTAAATGACTATTAACTCTGACTAAACATTTTTCTGTTTAAAAAACTAGGAAAATAAATAGAAAAAAAAACATTACCTTGGAATTAAGGACTGCCTAGTGATAGTTTGTGCTCTTCCAGCATGTCATAAGTCTCAAGCTTCTGAAAACCAGGAAATACAGAATTCAGGTAAATGATGCCCATACACACCCTCTTTGAGTGATGCATACCCTTACCCCACCCAGCCTTTTCACTGTAGTGTAGTGTACCTGCCTTTGCTCTATGCTCAAACACTCAGCCTACTCTCCCCCCAAAGTAAAATTTTACAACCACTTCATCCCTTCCTTTTACAACCTTGTCACACTTGTACACCGGATACCACCTAAACCTTTCCGATACCCACCATTAAATCCACAGATTGCTCTCATATCTCACTTCAGTAGTGACAATACCCATGGCAAAAACATCCCAATGCCCTGCTACTGACACAGTGTAGACAATTCTGTATTGAAACAATGGAGACTGGAACCTCAAGGTACACAAGCACCTCTTGATAACACATGGGGGACTCTGACTCAGATCTCCCTATATCACAATTACAGCTCTATCATCCTCAAACTAATTCCCAGATCTCCTATCACCATTACAGCTCTTCCAAGCGGCTCCAATTTATTCCTCCACCATTCAACTATAGGGTTGATGCCCATTGAAGTAAGTGGGACTATGAGTAAAGTTACACCCATGCTTAAGCAGGATCAAGGCCTGTATATGTGTGTGTGACCATGTTCCCCTCTATTGGATCTTTAAGTAGAATCTAAGGGCATGGCTGCTACACTTGCAAGTTAGAGCGCATTAAAGCAGCCCAGTGCGCTCTAACTCACGATGTGTCCACACTGGCAAGGCACGTAGAGCGCTCTGACTCCGCGGCTAGAGTGCTCCTGGTAATCCACCTTGGCGAGTGGAATAATGTTTGATGCACATCCACTGGAGTGCCGCGGCACCAGTGTGGACGCCTTGGTCTGTTATCGGCCTCCAGAAGTGTCCCACAATGCCTGTTCTAGCCACTCTGGTCATCAGTTTGAACTCTACTGCCCTGTCCTCTGGTGACCAACCGTCAGACCCCACTCTTTAAATTCTCTGGGAATTTTGAATATCCCCTTCCTGTTTGCTCAGCCAGGCGTGGAGTGCTCTCAGTGAATCTTCCCAGGTGACCATGCCTCCAGGCACCAGACGAACCCCAGTATGGAGCAATGGCGAGGTGCTGGACCTCAACAGTGTTTGGGGGGGCGGAAGCTTTCCAGTCCCAGCTGCACTCCAGCCATAGGAATTTCGATACCTTCGGGCAGATATCAAGGGACATGATGGAAAGGGGTTATGACGGGGACGCTCTGCAGTGCAGGGTTAAAGTGAAGGAGCTGCAGAATGCCTACCACAAAGCCTGCGAGGCAAAGCCGCTCTGGTGCTGCCCCCATGACCTGCCATTTCTACAAAGAGCTGGACGCGATACTTGGGGGCGACCCCACTTCCACTCCGAGTACCACCATAGACACTTCAGAGCCCAGTCCAACAAGGCAGGAGGAGGAGGAGCGGGAGGAGCAAAGCGGGAGCGAGGGTGCTGAGGCAGAGGAAGACACCCGGGAATCCCTAGATGCATGCAGCCAGGAGCTGTTCTCAAGCCAAGAGGAAGGTAGCCAGTCATGGCGGACGGTGCTTGGGGAAGGACAAACACCAGAGGAGGTTCCCGGTAAGCAGCTTTTATTTTGGGAAGGAAGTTATTTGATGCAGGCTCTTGGAGCAAGGAGGGTTAAGGCTGCATGCATGCCTACATGTGGAATAGGGCGTTGATGTGCTCTCTCACATTGTGGTAATCGGTCTCAGTGATCTCTTCAAAGGTCTCAGCCAGAACTTGGGCAATGCCCTTGTGCAAATTTCTTGGGAGAGCCACTGTGGTCCTTGTCCCAGTCAGGCTAACTTGTCCGCGCCACTGTGCCCTGAGGGGCGGGGGGACCATTGCTGCACACAGGCAAGCTGCATATGGGCCAGGGCAGAAGCAGCATCGTAGTAGAAGACCCACTCTTACTTCCCAGGTCACCCTCAGCAGCGAGATATCTTCCAGAATGAACTCCTGTGGAAAATGTGGGGACAGTGTTCAGTATAGGTGCCCTCTGCAGCTATTGGCTCTTCCCAAGGCACAGAAACCCAGAGGACAGTACAACCATGAAGCAATCAGTCCCCCTTGACCCTGTGCTTACTCACCATTTTGGGGCTCCCATGGGTTATGTGCGCTCGCTTTGGGACAGGCAAATTATGCTATTGTGTAGACTCTGCTTGCCCTCCTTAAGTACGGGGGAATCATTTCTCTGTCTGGTGTGAACAATGCTGTCTCTGTTAAGTGTTGCATTTTGCCTTTACAGATGCAACCTTGAGATCTCAGCCTTCCATGTTATCACCGGCCAAGAGACTGCAAAGAATCAGGGAGAGGCCATGTAGAAGCAAAGAAGACATGCTGCATGAAGTAATGCAGCATTCCCTTAATGAGAATCTAAAAGTGCAGGAGTGGAGGGAGAGCGAAAGGAGGATCTGTCAGCAGAATGAGGAGCGCCGGCACAAAAGCGCAGTGCTCTGGCAGCAAAGCACGGATTGACTGATTAGCAGCATGGAGCACCAAGCGGACTCTATCCAGGCACTCGTAGCCATGCAGGTGGAGCACTACTAGGGTGACCAGACAGCAAGTGTGAAAAATCGGGACAAGGGGTGGGGCGTAATAGGAGTCTATATGAGAAAAAGATCCAAAAATCGGGACTGTCCCTATAAAATCGGGACATCTGGTCACCCTAAGCACTAAGATGCCACCCCCCTGCCCCTGCAGCCCTTGTCCCAAAACTCTTTCCTTTGTGCCCCCATGTCATCTCCAACCCACTTTCCCCAACATCCGGGTTCTTACCGCCACCAGCTGCCTCTAACACCTGTAGCTTCACCACCCAGCCCTGAAAACTATGACCCTTACCCACTGCACTCAACCCCCATCACCATGCAGTATAGCCAGCCTGAAGTGCAGCACTCAGTGCACAGCACTCCAGACTGAAAGGCTGAGTATGATAACAGGACAATGCAAATCTGTGATTGTACCGTTCCCCGACCCTTTCTGTCTCCCAAACAGTTGTGTTTCTTTTCAATAAATGAATTTTCTTTTCAATAAATGGATTTTTTGGCTTTGAAAACATTCTTTATTATTGCATAAAGTAAAAGATAGCTTAGCCCAGGAAAGCAACAGGCACTTCAAGTCAGTGTAGCAAACACAGATTCCTACTAACATTGGAACCACTGCACTTCACTCCCATGCAGGGCACCAGACATTACTGGTGGCTTTCAGCCTCAAATTGCTCCCTCAAGGCATCCCTAATCCTTGCAGCCCTGCACTGGGCCCCTCTACTAGCCCTGCTCTCTGGCTGTTCAAATTCAGCCTCCAGGTGTTGAACCTCCAAGTTCCATGCCTGAGTAAAACACTCACCCTTCCCTTCACAAATGGTATGGAGGGTACAGCACACGGATATAACCGAGGGGATGCTGTCATCGGCCAGGTCCAGCTTCCCATACAAAGAGCGTCAGCGGCCCTTTAAACGGCCAAAAGCACACTCCACCGTCATTCTGCACCAGCTCAGCCTGTTGTTGAACTGTTCCTTGCTGCTGTCAAGGCTCCCTGTGTAGGGTTTCATGAACCACAGCATTAAAGGGTAAGTGAGGTCTCCAAGGATCACAAATGGCATTTCGACTTCCCCTACGGTGATCTTCTGGTCTGGAAAAAAAGTCCCGGCTTGCAGCTTCCTGAACAGTCCAGCATTCCAAAAGATGCGTGCGTCATGCACCTTTCTGGGCCAGCCTGCATTAATGTCAATGAAATGCCCATGGTGATCCACAAGCGTCTGGAGAACCATAGAGAAATAGCCTTCCGATTAACGTACTCGGAGGGTAGGTGGGCTGGTGCCAGAATTGGAATATGCGTCCCATCTATCACCCCTCCGCAGTTAGGGAAACCCATTTGTGCAAAGCCAGCCAAAATGTCATGCACGTTACCCAGAGTCACGGTTCTTCTGAGCAGGATGCGATTAATGGCCCTGCAAACTTGCATCAACATGATTCCAACGGTCGACTTTCCCACTCCAAACTGGTTAGCGACCGATCGGTATCTGTCTGGAGTTGCCAACTTCTCTACCAGCAGGACAGCTCTCAATCTCGTGTCCTTGTGCCTCAGGGTGGGGGCGAGCTCATCACACAGTCCCATGAAAGTGGCTTTTCTCGTCCAAAAGTTCTGCAGCCACTGCTCGTCATCCCAGACTTGCATGATGATGTGATCCCACCACTCAGTACTTGTTTCCCGAGCCCCAAAGCAGCATTCCACGGTAATGAGCATGTTCGTGAATGTCACAAGCAATCTCGTGTCGTATGTGTTACTCGAGTCGATATCATCGTCGGAGTCCTCACATCAGTTTGGATCTTAAGGAGTAACTCGACTGCCAAACGAGACATGCTGGCGAGATTCGTCAGCATATTCCTCAGCAGTTTGGGCTCCATTCCTGCAGACCGAAAGGGAAGACAGAGCGCGCAGCACAAAAAACATTGAAAGATAGTGCCAAATTTGGACGGAAGCACAGGGATTGCTGGGATGCGAACCGATGCATCATGGGGTGTTGGGACAGGACACAGAATGCCCCACACCCTTCCCACAAGCCACAGCGCCAGAATCGGAAGAGGTGCTCTGTGGGATAGCTGCCCATAAAGCACTGCTCCTAATGCTGATGCAAGTGCCACAAGTGTGGCCACGCCAGTGTGCTTGCAGCTGTCAGTGTGGACAGACTGCAGCGCTTTCCCTACTGCGCTCTCCGAAGGCTGGTTTAACTCAAAGTGCTCTACATCTGCAAGTGTAGCCATGCCCCAAGTATTATATTTGGATCCAGCAGAGAAGGAGCTAGACAAAGAGGGAACTGATAGAAACACAGTTGTGGTGGTTTATTGTTCTGGCTGCAAAACTGAAACTAACATGAAAATGGGGCTTTTCACTGGAGGAAGGGGGTGCTCAAACATTTAAAAGGACAGGGCATCACAGTGAAGGTCCTTCTATAGCTGGGATATATGCCTTAACACACTCAAAACCACCTTCACCAGATAAGGACACTCCACCAGAGAAGTAGATCACAATACGGAATGGACCACCCAAATACCTGGAGATGACCTACTAAATACAAAAAGAAAACCCCCTTCAATTGCATGTCCCTAGCTGTCATCTACCACACCACACTGGAACCTATATGGGGTATCATCAAATAATTATAACCCATGCTTGATGGGGACCCCATCCTGAAATAAATCTTTCCAAACCCCCTTTTCTGGCCTTCAGACAACACCCCTGCCTCTCCAATCTTATCATCAGAAACAAGATCCCCACAGACCAGGAAACACCAACTCAAGACAGCACCACACCATGCCACAACAAACAGATGCAAAACCTGCAGAGATATCTCCACTGTTGCAATGATCAACACACTTTTCATGATCCATGGGTCCTACAAATGCCTATTACATGTGGTGTACCTCATCCTGGGCACTAAATGCGCCAAAAACAACTGTGTGGGTGAAACCAGACAATCACTATGCTCTTGAATGAACTCGCACAGGAAAGTGATAAATAACAGACACCCTATCCCTTGTGGGTGAATATTTTTCACAAAGCGATCACTCTATATCTGACCTGTCAGTCTTCATCTTCTCACAACACTTTCAAAGACTAGCCTGGGAGCTTAAATTCATAACTTGGCTAGACACTAAAACTCATGGTCTGAACAAAGACACTGGAGCTATGGCTTATTACAGCAATCTGTCACCCACTAACCCACCTTTTTGTCCTATGACTACGGGGATTTCACCTTGAATGGTCCCTTAGAATATGCACTAACTCCTTATGCTAAACCATCTACTTGATCTTATATTTAGCTGTGACACTCTCAGTACCTTTTCCAGACCTGAAGAAGAGCACTGAGTAGCTCTAAAGCTTTTCTCTCTCCCATAGGCACTGAATTCCTGTCTGCCCAGTGGGTGCTACACACACACACCCCCGCCCCTGATCGCACCCCTCCTCTTCCCCCAAGTCCCACCCCCTCCCTGCCCCCATTCCACCCCTTTCCCCCAAGTCCCTGCCCCTGCCCCACCTCTTCTCCACCTTCTCCGCTGAGTGCGCCGGGTCCCCGCCCCTTCCCCTCTCTCCTGGAAAGTCCTAAGTGCCGCCAAACAGCTGTTAGGCAGCGGGGGGGGGAAGTCTCTGGGAGAGGGAGGAGCGGGGACACGGTATGCTGGGGGGGGTAGAAGGAGGCAAGGAGGGGGGAGCTTGGCTGTTGGTGGGTGCGGAGCACCTGCTAATTTTTCCCCGTGGGTGTTCCAACCCCGGAGCACCCACGGAGTCAGTGCCTATGCTCTCTCACCAACAGAAGTTCCTCCAATAACAGATATTGCCTCACCTGCCTTGTGTCTCCGGAGAGTGTCACATATCATGCTGGTTGTAGAAATGAAGACTCTCCTAACCAGGAGTGATCTAGCCAAAACATCAGTCAAACCAAGGAGTGTGCAGTCCTGACCTAACTGTTTGGAGGGTAATAGCAGTCAGTAAGGGGTGGGATGCTAGTGATCATTAATCTCACATACACTTGTGCAGCCAGCCAGGCCTGAATTTAATAAGGATGGACAGTTAGCTAACAGATAATGCCCTCAGTGTATAACAAAAAACTATCGCTAACTGGCAGTGTTTTGACTCATGTAGACAAATTCCTTTTTAGTACCATTCATAATTTGGGGTCAGTGACACTACATCCTAATCAAGGCACAGATTATTCAAAACAATCTTGCTCAGTGTCTAATTCCATGAATATTTCTTTTATATTATCACTACCAGTATTGGATCCTGACACAGCATTATTTGACGCATTAGCTACTGTCCATTCAGTAGGTTATCTGGAAGACAGAATCTACCAGGAGCAACTGGATCTACCTCAACTACTGGTTTATCATGTACCAATGGAAGCCTGAAGAGCACTGCACTCAGCTTGTAGTTCCAGGAATGCTTTTAACATCACAACTGCAGCGTGTGGCTACAACGGCTTAGGTTAGTACAATGGGATAGCAGTAAGGGTAACATAATATAACTGGACTGGACTGTGTAGTAACTAATTACAAGGAATTTATTTGTGGAGGCCTAATTTGTCACTACTCCAAATTTCTGTTTTATTCCTCCTGTACATAGCACTGTAGGATACACTATAATAATGCCTATGCCAGTTTATCAAAATAAATCTATTATCCAAGGTGAACCCCAATATCAGGCTGAAATTGAAAGGTATTATTAGTTTGAACATGCATATTAAATCCACTCACTTCCAATTTAAAAACATTACTAGACAAAGACACACATTATTCAGTTTAGCAATGATATGCACAAGGCAAAACAAGCCTTGAATGACTTTGTCCATGATGGGGATCTTGAAACATGGATTTCCCACACTAGGATAGAAGTTGCATTTAAGGCTTTGCTTGTGTTACAAACCGTATTAATTTTAGCTCTGTTAATTATGTATTGCTGCTTAGATATTTTGGTGAAACACTTTAAATCACATATAAGGGCTTTCACCACTGCATCATATATTAATTTGTCCAAGGTGTCACCTTAATTATAACAATTAACAAGGCATACGTTGCCTTGTTGACTAATATATGCTGGCTAGCTTGTATAAGGGGGAAGGGTATACATATATACCTACACACACACACACACATTAAGCACAAATATTGTAACAGTGATGCAGCCTAAAATGGACAATTCCATAATTCTATTGACTTATGCTAAGTATCCCATAACTCCTTGTAAGCATTTGGCGTAAGCTGATAGGAAACTTTGGCATAAGCTGATAGGAAACTTATCAAAACCAAAATACATTCATTCTATGTCTTAGTACAAGCTAGGGAAGTACCTGTAAGGATCCGGGGACTGGAATGCAGGTCTGCAGAGCCTAGGGTGGCTAATAGTCCTACAGTGCCACTAAGAGGCCATGCAGAGGTACACTGAGGGAGCACTGTGGAGAGTAGGTGCTGCAGGAAGTACCGCCCAATAGACCCAGAGTGATAGTACCCCGAGGCCCTATGATTGTCCAAGTGCCCATACTTAATCCCAGGCCCAGGGTTTGCCCCAGGAAGTTGTCTAGGCAAGTGCATAGACCTTGGACTGCTGCAATGCCAGACTTTTCCTTGTCTCCTGGTCTGTGATTCCAACCTGACTTTGACCCCAATTCCTCTCTCTCTCGATTCTAGCTTGGTACTGCCTCTGATCTCCAACCTCTGACTCCAGCCTGACTCTGACCCCTGTTTACAGGACCTGGCCTTGTGATTCCTCCAACTCCTGCCCGGTGACTCCAGTTTTTGGTGGGCAGACCTCAGCCCAGCTGTGACCGCTAGGCCAGACCGCCTATGCCCTGGTCCTTTACAGGACCTTCAAAGACCAGTACCTAGAATGCTAGTATCCAAAACAAAGATAAGGAAGGAACAGAACAAGAAGTTAGAGAACTGGGACAAACTGATGGGTTAGATTTTTGAAATGTGCAACTTTGGGAGCACATCTTCTGCGTAAGATGAATTTAACATTGCTGCACAAGACAGCTTCCTGGAGGCTGGTATCGTAGAGATAATTTTTCCTGTACTAAATTATTATTAGCTTAGAACAATAAACCTGACATCAGCTATTTTGCCTCTTGAATATATTTCAGAGTGTGGTCCAGCAATTTACTATACAATTTATCCACAGACCTTAAGTTTCAGTATCAGCTTTATTAGACTTCTGCAGGATCCCAAGTAAGATATTTCGCAATGCTGTAGGTTCCTCACTGCCATTCCTATATTTCCTTTTGCTGTTCTTTAAAAGAGAGACTTCCTTTGTTTGCTGTAACCTGGGCTGAATAGGATTGTTCTCTTAAGGATAAGAGAGCCAAGCCCATTTAGGGTTCAGTTTAGGGGGTTAGCTGGGGCTCAAATAGGGCACAGATAAAAAAGCAAGTGAAGCTTATCACTTAGAGATAATGGACAAATTCAGCTACAGAACCAGATCCTCTTAGCGTATTTAGGCCACTATTGCTAAAGAAAAGTCGGGAAGAGTCAGTCATCTTCCCAGCCCCCCTCACCACCAAGATACTATGGGTTTGGGGGAATCAGGCCTACAGGCCAGTCCATCAATAGAACGTTGAATTTTGTTTTGGGATCAAACACCAAAACACTTCAAGTTTCACATAATTGCAAACTAAACATTTTACACATTTCTAATAACTAGTCTGATTTTGGGGGGGGGGGGTTGTTTTGTTTCAGCCTTCATCTTTGTTTTGCCATTTGCAGATGGTGTGAACAATTACGTTTTTGTTAGTACTGTATTTCCTTGAAGTGCTGCAATATGGTCATAACCCACGCCCTTAGTCTAAAAATTCCTTCTCTAGTTTGATAGGTGATTCTCCTACTTTAAGTGTTTGTGGACTATTTATACAATATAATTAAATATGGAGTGACTGCAGTCATGATTTATGCCCTCCCCCCTTACTTTCTCCTGCATTATTATTAGGGAAAATGTGTTTTTATTCATTTTATAACATTTTAAAATACCACCCAGAACACCCTTTTGGAAAAGAAAAATACCTAATTTATTCTGATATGTAGGTAGTAGCTAATCAAAGAAGGATTTACAGTAATTTAAGCAATGTATTATAGCAGAGACTTCAGTTTGAGAAATGAGCATGCAGTATCATGCTGCTAACAAATGCAAAGACACTCGCTTCATTCCCCTCTGCCAGTATCTTCACCGTGAATAGCGTCTATCTGAGATAAATAATATTTGCTAGGTAAAAGAAACTCTTTAAAAAATTTTCATGACAAGCCACAGAGTCACATCATATAAATTAAAAACAAAAAAACCCAGAGTTTTCAGAGCAATATGAGAAAAGAAATTTTCCAGTTGCTCACAAACTGGGAGGCAGGCCAAGCTAGCCCATATGCAAAACAGCAGCAAATGATTCAAGCTTGCCTCCTGGTTAATTTATGTTTAACAGGGGTATTAAAGTTTTCTGGAGACTAAGCAAAGAGCTGTGAAACTTGAGAACTAAATCAAGAGGTTGACTGTTTAACATTTAATGTTTAACATTAAAGTACCAAGAGTTTTGGCAAGTGCTCCTGAAAAATACAATGGGCTCACTGGGCTGCATATTTCAGTGACAACAAATGTTGAGCCTTTTAACTAGAAAGTTACCCAGATATTTGATTCATATGTGAGGGAACTTAGTGACCTACAATGTGACTATGTGTTAGTAGCTTGCGACGTTGTGCAGGCTAAAATGGTCAGCTTCTCACCCTATGGCTTTGTCTATGCACTTTAATCCTAAATGAAAGAACCCTTCTTACAATTCAATCACACTCTTAAGAAGAGACAGAGCCAATCAGGCCAGAGTGTCTAGTGGTTTTTCAATGTTGCATAAAAAAAAAAAGACAGATGAGGAGCACTGGGTTTCCCATACCACAACAGCCTATTTAGGACCAGGCTCTTGCTCCTATTGAAATCAATCGGAGGACTTTTTTTCATTAACTTCAGCAGGAGCAGGATTCATAGATTCCAAGGCCAGAAAAGACAATGTGATCACCAAGTCTAACTTCTTATGTAATACAAGCCAAGCAAGGCTTTAATTTGGTATCCTGGCTACAGCGGTGCTCAGCATCTGATTCTTCAGAGAAAGGTAATAAAATCAAACAAAAACCTCAGTCTAAAAACATACAGGTGGAGGAGCTCGGTTTGTTTACCTTAACCAAAAGAAGGCTGAGGGGGGATATGATTGCCCTCTTTAAATATATCAGAGGGATAAATATCAGGGAGGGAGAGGAATTATTTCAGCTCAGTACTAATGTGGACACTAGAACGAATGGATATAAACTGGCCGTCGGGAAGTTTAGGCTTGAAATTAGACAAAGGTTTCTAACCATCAGAGGGGTGAAGTTTTGGAATAGCCTTCCGAGGGAAACAGTGGGGGCGAAAGACCTCTCTGGCTTTAAGATCAAGCTTGATAAGTTTATGGAGGGGATGGTTTGATGGGATACAGTGATTTTACTCAATAGGTCGATAACAATGGTCAATGATGGGATATTAAAAGTTACTACAGAGAACTTTTCCAGAAGGTCTGGCTAGAGAATCTTGCCCGCAATGCTCGGGGATCAGCTGATCGCCATATTTGGGGTCGGGAAGGAATTTTCCTCCGGGGTAGATTGGCAGAGGCCCTGGAGGTTTTTCGCCTTCCTCCGCAGCATGGGGCAGGGGTCGCTTGCTGGAGGATTCTGAGCGACTAGAAATCTTTAAATAATGATTTGGGAGTTCTACAGCTAAGTCAAGGGAGAGAATTCTTCCAGGAGTGGGTGGGTCAGGTTTTGTGGCCGCATCATGCGGGAGGTCAGACTAGATGATCATAATGGTCCCTTCTGACCTTAGAGTCTATGAGTCTAAATTCTCTTCAGGTAATCACACAAATGCAGTTTAGTTTGAAACAAACTTAAGATGTGAACTCAAGTCTTCTTTGGTTACTGGAATGAACACAAACTTAATCTCTATGTTTCAAGTGAAATTGCGCATTTTATATTTTGTTTTACAAAAGTCCCATTTCCACTATTCCTTTAACTACAATAAATTCTACACTCAATCCTGATAATAGGCCCTTCTGGTTAATTGGGATGATTGCATGAGGAAAAAAATTTTAGTGCCCATGAATTTCAATTATCTAAACCAGCATTTCCCTAATGTTTGAAAGCTGAGACCTGGTCTACGCCAGAAAATTAGGTCAGTACAACTGCATCACTTCGGGATGTGAAAAATCCACACCCCTGATCAATGCAGTTAAACTGACCTAACCCCCATGTATACAGAGCTAGGTAGATGGGAGAATTCTCCTGTTGACCTAGCTTCCACCTCTCGGGAACAACGGGAGAACCCTCCATCAGCGTAGGTAATGCGTTCACTGAGGGGCTGCAGTGATGCAGCTGTGCCACTACAATGTTTTAAAGTGTAGACATACCCTGAGTTTCCTTTCTGGAAAACTAAAACCAACCATGCACCCTTTAAACCTGCTACGTGTTGTTAAAGACCTGTCCATCCATGTTTTTTTTAATACATCTTTGCCCACCCTCCAGCAGATCTCCAGCACACCCCCACACTTAAAACCAGTATAGATTGTCATAGTTTGATATGTCCTTTTCCTTCTTACATGCCTTTATGAGCAATGAAATCATTAATGTTGATGTTGAAAGAGGAGCAGCCTGCCTGGACTGGGGCCAACTAGCCGCAAGCAGGAGGGGCCTCGGGGCAGAGCGTGGGTGGGGCCATGCAGGGCTGTTTGGGGAGGCATAGCCTCCCCCAGCCTACAATACACACCGCCCATGATCAATTGAAAAGCGTACTCAGAATATAGTTGTCTGCATTAATCTGAGGAAACTCCAGAGTGAAATAGTGCTACAAGGGACAGAGCACATTTTGTCTCTCTAGAAACAACTTGCCCAGTGTTGAATAACTTCCAGTTTCAGATCTGTTAATGATACATCAGCGACACCGTACATCTAGAACAGTGGTTCTCAAACTTTTGTACTGGTGACCCCTTTAACATAGCAAGCCTCTGAGTGTGACCCCCCCCTTAAATATATAAAAATGTTTTTAATTTACAACACCGTTATAAATGCTGGAGGCAAAGCGGGGTTTGGGGTGGAGGCTGACAGCTCATGACCCCCCATGTAATAACCTCGTGACCTCCTCAGGGGTCCTGACCCCCAGTTTGAGAACCCCTGATCTAGAAGCTCCCCTAAAGTATCCTGTTGGCTATATAGCACTGCACACTATACAGAGAACAGATGTTTGTATATCTTCTAATACAGTGGTGGGCAACCTGTGGCCCACGGGCTGCCAGACAATTTGTTTACATTTGCACGGCTGCCCGCAGCTTCCAGTGGCTGCAGTTCACTGTTTCCAGCCAACGAGAGCTGCGGGAAGTGGCATGGGCCGCAGGGATGTGCTGGCCGCCGCTTCCCACAGCTCCCATTGGCCGGGAACAGCAAACCGCGGTCACTGGGAGCTGCGGGCGGCTGTGCAAATGTAAACAAACTGTCTGGCGGCCCGCCAGCGGATTACCCTGATGGGCCGCAGGTTGCCCCCCACTGTTCTAGTAACACAGCAGCAATCTGGGAGAAGCCTCCTTTATTGGAATTTAAAAGTGGAATGGATCTGAAAACAAAATGACTCTCCCTTTAGAGTTAAAGAAGAGATTTGAACAGCTGTCAGCAATATGGGCATGTTGAGTCTGAACTTTTGATGAGCTTAAACTTAACCCAGACTTGATGTCTCTGTCTGAACTTTTAATCAAAGCTCTGACCTGCGAACTACTCATGACACCCCCCCCTCCCCTTAAGTAGCCATCTCCCCTTATCTCTTTCTGAATGTACATTTTAACCTGTTTTATCCTGTAAAATCTTGTTTGATTATGCATGACCATTATGATCTGTTAATCACTTTGTTTACTTCTGTGTATAAATATTGATGCTCACCCCTAATAAACTTGCCACACTTACTCTGAAGCCTTTCAAGCTAAGGATAGTGTGAGCCCGTTGATCAACGAATTGGTGTCTGGTCTCTGACAGATTGTGAGCCCATACCAACTCCGCACGAACTCGGGTGCTGGAGAGGTGAGTGAGGACTTGCTTTTTTACCTAACAATTTGGGGGCTCGTCCGGGATATCCTTCTGGTGCGGTGCCTCTGTCCAGTGGTCAGACCACTCATATACGAATTGGCAGGCGCCACGGGAGATTTCTCCCAGCCAATTCAATATTGAGGGGTCGTGTACTGGACAGCAGGGTAAACGCCAGTTGGAGGGCTCCTGTCAGACACCATGGGTCAAGGGACTAGTGTGCCTCTTGAGAGTCCGTTGGGGATTGTAAATAAGTTATGGAACGAAGGGAAACTCCCAGTACAGACAGGAATGTCTAGGAGAAAGTTGTACACACTGTGTGTAAGGAATTGGACTGGGTATACCGCGGTATTGGCCGACCCGGAGATGAGGTGGCCTTCGTATGGCTCTTTCGAACAGGCTGCCTTAAGAGGAGTAAGGAGCCAGATCGAAAAAGACCATCCGGGACAGTTATGTTACTGGTTTTGTTGGGACACAGCAGCAGAGCTGTGGAAATCTTTAAAAATTATGGCAGTCAGGTATTCTCCCGAGAGTGAACCCCCTCCATGTTATTTCGATGAAGGGTGTAAACCACGGCGTGTTTTGACTCGTCAGTTGGTCCCCACTGCCCCTGCCCCTATTCCTCCGCAGGGGGACTCTCTCCAGGGCGCAGAGGGGAATCTGCAGGACTCCAGGTCGGAATCTCTGCAGAGGGATAATGGGGAAATGGAAGGGCACACCTCGGGAGGAATAATTACTAGGCAAATGATCAAGCAGATGCAGCAGGTTGCATACCCCTCCCCTGAGAATAGCCCAGAGGCTGCCTCTGCCAAACCTTTTGTGAGTGATAAAGGTGAAAGTAGAGTAATGCCTTTACAGGTGCACGACCAACCTTTTGTGGGCAATGATGGCCAGTTACAACATACTAATATTGTGGAATATAAAGGATGGCTAGAATGGGACTTGAAAGAGTGGGGACGGTTGTCAGGGTCCTTTGGGGAAAATCCCCGAAAGATCACAGAACTTTTAGAAAGATTGTTTTCAAGTCATAATCCTACTTATATGGATGTAGATCAGTTGTTAAGTAGAGTTTTGACCGGAGAGGAACGTAGTAGATTGTGGATGGCAGAAAGGACATGGGGGGATAACGATGTGGTTAATATTACTTGGATGGATAGGCGGGATCAAGCTGCTGGCTGGAATCCCCTAGACTGGAGTCAGCCAAGGCTGACTCAGCTGCGAATAGATCGAGAGCGATTGTTAGAGAGACTCAAAGAAATGGCTCGCCGCTCGCCTAATCAGGCTAAGTTCATGCAGATTTGGCAGGAATCTGATGAGCCACCCAGAAAGTTCTGGTCGAGGCTATTGGAGGGGGCCCGAATGTTCACTCAGATGGATCCTGAGAGAGAAGCAGACCACCCTACTCTTATTTCGTTTTTTGTGAATCAGTCAGTGCCCCCTGTAAGGGATTATTTCTTAAAGTTTCGCCCTGGTTGGGGAGGTGAGTCAGTCACTTCAGTGTTGGATGTAGCTGATTTTGCATGGGAGAAAGAAAGGGAAAGTAGTAAAAAGAAAGAGAAAAAGGAAGACTATAAGTTGATGGCTTTAGCTTTTCACGGCGGTGTTCGAGGCAGAGGCCGTGGCCGTGGCAGGGGATTTCAGGGTGCTCGGGGAAGAGGGTCCTGGCAACCCCAGCCACCAGGAAATTGTTTTCAGTGCGGACAGCCCGGTCACTTTAAACGTGAATGCCCCTGGGGACGCCCAGAGGGTCTGGTTGCATCCGCAGATACTTATACCAGGGACGAATACACCCCTGCACCACCAGCTCAGCCCGTTCCCCAGGCCTGGATCAACTACGGGCAACAGCAGCAGCTGCAGCAAACTCAGCCTCCTCAATGACGGTACCCCGGGGGCGAAGGCAAACAATGTGATGGTCTTATTTCCTTAATGTCTTTAGCCGGCTCCTTCCTCACTTTCTCCCCTCCCAGCAAAGAGCCTCGTCTAACCCTTTCAGTCCAGGGACTGCCTGTCTCCTTCCTCATTGATACTGGAGCTACTTTCTCTCTTTTAAATCATGCCCCCTCTCCCTGGCTATCCTCTGAGGTTAAAACTGCAACTGGGGTGGAGGGCAACCCACAGTCTCTGGGACTCACTTTGCCTCTAAATGTTATTTATGCTGATAAATGTTTTTCTCACCGTTTTCTTTTTTCCCCAGCTTGTCCGATCCCTTTGATGGGCCGGGATTTACTCTGTAAGCTTGAGGCTACTTTAACCTGCACTCCTGAAGGGGTAGGATTATTGATGACAGTGTTAGGAGATTCGGCCCCAACTCAGGGTAATTGGGAAACCCCCCCCTCTCTCTCCCCTGACCTCACTGACTTGCCTTTAACCCTCTGGGGAATTTCTGACACTGATGTTGGCCTGCTCCTTTCAGCAGAGCCAGTAAGGATTCAAGTGAAGCCCTCCTTAACCCCCCCGTCAGTCCCTCAATACCCCCTGTCGTTGGAAGCCCGGGAGGGCATCCGCCCCATTATCGAGGGATTCATTGCACAAAAGCTAGTCCGCCCTCAACGCACCCCCTGTAACACCCCTATACTGCCTGTCAAAAAGCCTCCTAAAAAGGACGGAGACCCTATTCGTTGGCGCTTTGTACAGGATCTACGGGTTGTTAATCAGTATGTGGTCCCTCTTCATGCAGTAGTTCCTGATCCAGCTACTATCATCAGTCAAATCCCCTGGGATGCTAAGTGGTTCACTGTTATTGATTTAAAATCAGCTTTTTTCAGCATTCCTGTGCACCCAGACTCTCAGTATCTCTTTGGTTTCACCTGGGAGGGACAAAGTTATGTCTGGCAACGACTTCCTCAAGGCTACAGAGACAGCCCCACGATTTTCAGCCAATGCCTCCGCCACGACTTGGAAGGCTTCACCAGTCCGCAGGGATCCACGTTAGTACTATACGTAGATGACATCCTATTAGGTAATCGCGAAGAAGCTGCCCTCCGCATCGATGGTAAGGCACTTTTATTATACCTACACACCAGAGGCCACAAGGTAGACCCTAACAAGATTCAGTGGGTCTCACAGAAGGTCCGATATCTGGGCTTCCTATTAACCCCAGAGGGAAGACAAATGGACCCAGTCCGCATAAAGACTATCCAAAACTGCCCTCTGCCAAACACCAAGAAACAACTTCGAGGTTTCTTAGGATTAATTGGCTTCTGTCGCCCCTGGTTACCGTCCTGCGGGGAGTTAAGCAAGCCGCTCCACCGACTCACTGCTAACCTTGCTCCTGACCCTTTGCAGTGGTCCCCGGACACAATCCAAGCCTTTCAGTTACTCAAGGACAGTGTGGCCTCCTCCATGTCTCTCCGCCCCCCCAATTACAGCAAACCCTTTCACCTTTTTGTCCACGAGAGGGGCGGAATTGCTAGTGGCGTCCTTACCCAGCTGAGCGGGCCCCACCATTTCCCGCTTGCTTTTTACTCTCAGCAGATCGACCCTGTCGCTCAGGGAACCCCATCCTGCACCCGGACTCTGGCAGCAGCCGCCCTGCTGATCACAAAGGCAAAGAGCCTGACCCTGGGTCATTTTACCACGGTTTGGACCTCTCATGCCTTGTCAGCCCTTCTGCGTAGGGGCACAACCCAAGTCTTTTCGGCCCATTGCCAGCAACAGCTAGAGGCCGAACTCTTGGAAGACACTAACCCAATTTTTGAAAGGTGTGGGCCCCTTAATCCAGCTACCTTGCTTCCTGACCTGCCAGTCCTCCAGGATCAGCATGACTGTGTGGAAGTAGTTTATAGCATCTTACAGATAAGGGACAACCTGTTTGACGTGCCACTGGACAACCCTGATTGCATCCTCTTCTCGGACGGAAGCTCCTTCTATGTTGATGGCAAGCGTTTCACCGGTTATGCAGTCACCTCTGAATGGGACATTCAAGAGGCCGCCTCACTGCCAGGCAACTGGGGAGCCCAAGCCGCCGAACTCTATGCCCTGGCCCGAGCTTGCCAGTTGGCCGCTGGTAAGACCGTTACCATTTTTACTGATAGCAAGTATGCTTTTGGAGTTGTGCATTGTCACATCCACCTCTGGAAGTTTCGAGGTTTCCAGACAGCTGCCGGTAAACCCATTCAGCACCTCCCCCTCATCCACAAGCTTTTGGACGCCCTCCAAGAACCCTCGGTCCTGGCTGTAGTTCACTGCCGGGCCCATACTAAAGATGATAGCCCCGTCACCCGTGGGAATGCCCTGGCTGACGCCTCCGCCAAGACGGCTGCCGTCTTACCCTTAGCCATGCCCATGTTGGCTATTGCAGCCTCCTCCTTTACTCCACCGTACCCCGTACCAGTACCCGCTGCTGAACTACAGTCGTGGGAGAGCCTCGGAGCCACTCTGGTCAAAGGGACCTGGCTTATGCCGGATGGCCGAGCCTGCCTCCCTCGCTCCACATACCCCGTGGCAGTTCGCTGGCACCATGATAAGGGGGGTCACTACGGCACGCACGCCCTTGTGGACACCATCGCTCGCTTTTGGTATGCTCCAGGCATTCAACCCTACTGCCTGTCAATAGTGAAAGCATGCAGCACATGTCAGCGTAATGGACCTGCTCCGCCTCTTAAAAAAATTAAGGGTGGAAGACCTCCGCCTGCTGCTCCATTTCAACATCTTCAAATTGACTTTGCAGATATGCCAAAGGCTTTTGGGAAAAAGCACCTCCTTGTTTTGGTTTGCCCTCTGACTTCCTGGGTCGAAGCTTTTCCTACTGCTAATTGTACTGCTGCCACAGTGGCGAAGATTCTCCTTAGAGACATTGTACCCCGTTTTGGCATCCCTCTCATGCTCGACTCAGACCGCGGACCTCACTTTACTGGTCATGTCCTTGGCCGTTTAGAACAAGGACTGGGCATTTCACACTCCTTTCATACACCCTACCACCCTCAGTCTAGCGGGAAAGTTGAGCGTATGAATAGGGAGCTTAAGTTTACATTGGCTAAATACTGTCAGGAAACAGGATTAAAGTGGCCTCAGATACTTCCCTTGGTCCTGTTTCATCTTCGTACTCGCCCAACCCGTGTATTGGGATTATCCCCCTTTGAACTACTCTATGGACACCCCCCTTTCAAAGGTGGGGCGCTATCACGTGCTGATGTTTCACTATTGGGAGGGGATCATATGACCGCGTGCCAGTTTCTCTCCCTACAGGCTCGCCTCCGTACCCTTTGGAAAACCTCGCAGTTTTCCCAGACCGTGCCGCTGGAAGAACAGATCCACCCGTTCCAACCAGGGGACTTCGTCTGGGCCAAAAAGTTCATTCGTGGCGACACCCTCCAGCCGAGGTTTACTGGACCCCACCAGGTTCTTTTAACAACCCAGACTGCAGTGTTCCTGGAAGGACGCAAATCCTGGATCCACCACTCCCACGTCAAGCCAGCCGTAGTGGACCACAGTGACAGACCAGCAGCTCTTGCCACCACTGAGGACACTGCCTCCGACCAGTGGACCAGCTTACCTCTTTCAGACATCAGACTTAAATTGACTCGGAAAAAATGAGAGGACCTTTTATTCTGACAACTGTATGTTTTTTATTGTGCCTTTTTCGTTTATTTTCTGCTTATGAAGATAATGCTTTTATTAGATATTCCCACGAGGTTAAAACTCGTATTTTAGGAAATAGAAGTAATTGCTGGGTATGTACTCAATTTCCAGTAAATGTAGAACAGGGACTCCCCTTCACACCCATTCCCCTGACCACTGCTAATATGACTTGGATGCCACCGGCTAAAGTAAAAGATCCAGTCCAACACAATCTTACATGGGACAAAACGGGAGTGCCAATTAACAGATACCTCAGGGTAACCAATCAGACAGGATCACTGTGTTTTGTTAAAGAAAGGGGGTCAACTTTTGTGGGAACAAGTAAATGCAACATGTATTTTAATGGCACCACTTTTAGTAAAAATCTTGGCTTCAAGCCTTGCGCATCCCACTTATCCCACATGTGGATCCCTCACCCCAATCCAACTTTTTCATGGGTGGGCAGGCCTTCAGAGTCAGCTTTTAAGAAGCCCTGCTCAGATCACAAGGGTGTCCAACTAATTGCTAAGGGACGTACGATTGCCTTCTACAACTGCTCAAGCAGTACTACCCTGCCCTTTGAAAACACCACTACCAAATTGTGCCTCTGCAGTTCGCACAATGACCCCTCTGCATTACCAGGGGAACAGTGGTCCAACGGGTGGTGGGTTACCTCCTACTTTGAGAAATGGAATACCCGAAACGCTTTGTATGGAACATACTGGGTGTGCGGGCCCAAAGCTTATTACTTTCTCTCCCCTGATTGGGCAGGGTCATGTTATTTGGCATGGCTAACACCGCCTTCTCGCATCTCCCTCACTCCCCCTCATTTTCCCCACGTTCGTAACATCCGTGAAACCTTCAGAGATATTAATATCCGTGATGGTTTGTCGTGGCAGCGGTGGGCTGGTCTCATTAGCTTGAGGGGTGGTGTCATCCGTCTACAGGGACTACTAGAATCTTTAACCAATGAAACTGCAACCCTATTTGAGAATCAGGCCGGGGAAATGTCCCAGCTGCGCCAGTTAGCTTTGCAAAACCGAATGGCTTTAGACATAATGTTAGCAGCCCAGGGAGGAACTTGTGCCCTCATAAATGAAGAATGCTGTGTTTATGTAAATGACACCTACTCTGACACTTTTCAACGTACCAAACATCTAAGGGAAATAGCTAAGAACTACTCCTCTGGCCAGCCACCTTATGATTGGTGGGGAGCCTTATGGAATTGGCTGCCTGGATTTGGGTGGGTTAAAAAACTCTTGGTGGGTATTGTTGGGGCCATAGTAATCCTTATAATACTGTGTTGCTGTATTCAGTGTGTCCCCTCCCTCATAGACTCATGTGGGTCAGTTTATTCTTTTCCTACTTCAGCCAAGGGCCTTACTCTCTTCGAGTTGGCCCAGGCTGAAATTGCCAAGCGGCCCTTGGCTCCTTTAAATGGGGTGTAGCTTTTGGTAAATAGTTATCCCAAAGCTACAAATGGAGGAATGTTGAGTCTGAACTTTTGATGAGCTTAAACTTAACCCAGACTTGATGTCTCTGTCTGAACTTTTAATCAAAGCTCTGACCTGCGAACTACTCATGACACCCCCCCCTCCCCTTAAGTAGCCATCTCCCCTTATCTCTTTCTGAATGTACATTTTAACCTGTTTTATCCTGTAAAATCTTGTTTGATTATGCATGACCATTATGATCTGTTAATCACTTTGTTTACTTCTGTGTATAAATATTGATGCTCACCCCTAATAAACTTGCCACACTTACTCTGAAGCCTTTCAAGCTAAGGATAGTGTGAGCCCGTTGATCAACGAATTGGTGTCTGGTCTCTGACAGATTGTGAGCCCATACCAACTCCGCACGAACTCGAACTCGGGTGCTGGAGAGGTGAGTGAGGACTTGCTTTTTTACCTAACAGGCACTGATGTCCTTTTAACCAAAACTCCAGGGGGCATGATCATCACAATTCATCATTACTAAGTAACATGTTACACCTGAATAGAAGTTTCAACCCAAAATAGGTACTGCTGCACTTTAGCAGCTCTATGCCAGCCAGATCATACTCCAGTGCTATTTGTAGCATTCTCATAGACTTCCTAGCACTGCTTTTATAACACTGTGCAATGCAAATAAATCTCTGGTGATATAAAGGAGTTGCTTTGCAGTATTTTTTCAGTCTCTTTATAGCCTGAGACTCTAGCAGAGAAGGCACTCCTCTGGGGTGAGCAAAAGTTACAGAATAAAACTACCGTACCATTTTGGGTGTTCATCAAATAGGCCCAAGTACACAGCTGTTTGTCTGACCTGTCTGGACAAAAAGGCATTTCAGCTTACACACTACTAAGCTGAATTAATTAAGACATCCCCCCTTCCCCTTTCCATTTCTTTTCGCTAACCACATTAAACATAAATGTTGCCTTTGCATTCCAAAAGTAATGAAATAATTGGCAGGCGATGTGCCAAACTTTAAATAAAAAATTGTGGGGGTTTGGGGTGTTTTTTGGAGGGGATGGATCATTGTTTCTCTCTTGTTTACCAACAGTAATGGACTTTGTCATCCGAGTCAGTTACATTAAACATAAGGGACTGCATAATATAACTCACTCCCTAGAATAATAATAAAAAAAAGCAACAGGAAAACTTGTTTCCTTCTCATTCAATTTTAAAGCCTTATTTTGTGGAATCACTGTAGAGTTGTAAATGACCATGAAATTCCTGCTTGCCCAGTACTTTGGGACAATAAGGAAAGTGCCATGCAACCGCTAGTCTGCTGTAGTATGTGACTTGATCTAACCATTAGTTCATCCACTCATCTGCCAGTTAAGACCAGAATTACCTGATAAAGGAAAAATAAATATTTAAATGCTTTTTTTGTCTTTCCTAGGAAGGATTTTAGAGATTTGATGTTCTGGTTTGGCGCCTTCAATAACTGATCTTATGTAACAACATGACAGTTTGGTGCCAGCTGCTTTGACATTCCCAATCTGAATTGGAGTATAACATACTTACTACAGATTGTTACCCTTGTATGCATAACGCCACTAGGGCTTTCGCACTGAGTCTAAAGGCAATATCCTGGTTTTATTAAAGCCAATGGCTAAACTCCCAACATTTTTTTTTTAAACTGAGACCTAGTGATCCATAGAGGCAGGTAACGTTTCCAGCCTGATCTCAACAGAAGCTAAAGAAAATGAATATATGTCAAACATACCCGTTAGTCGTTCAAACATCATCAAAAACAGAAATCATAGTCTATTCTTTCTCTCCCAGCTTGGCTATTTCTGGATTCTTAGTTCATACACCTTTCTGTTCTAGATGCCAATTCCTTCTACCCACAGAGACACTCCCACAACATTTATACGAATGACGCCGTTACTAATTAATATCTAGAGCGGGGCAGATAACTGATTTTTTATTTGGTGGCATTTCTGAAAAAGAGAGAAAAAATCCATTCGAATTGAACCAAACTGAAATGTTTAGCAAATCAAAACCTTGTGACATTTTCATTTTGGATCAAGGAAAACAGTGTGGTTTCGATATTGTTAATAAAAGCAAAGGAAATGAAGGACAGCTCATAGAACTAAAGTGGAAATGGAGCACCTTCCCCATTCCCAATAGCCCAGTGAACCCAGGTCTCCGCCTACCCAGGTGAGTGCCCTAACAAGCAGGCTGAATGGCTGTTCTGGAGAGGGTTTCTCTCAATCTCTCCTGTTGAAGTTGTTCCCTCCTCCCCTCAGGTGAGTGCCCTGTCCCTGGGGCTAAAGATCATTAGCACACCACCATCCCCTCCACCTCTTCTTCTGTGACAGGCAACATCTCCTCTCCTAAAGTTCCCAGTGAGTCTAGCTTGAAAAGCACCAAACTTTTTGCTATTTTTTATTTTGGCTTAAGCAATTTGCCAAAACGGATATGAATTGGTGACACATTTTGATCAACTGGAATCTTCCTTTTTTAGCAAAAGAATGTTTTGTCCACTATTAGCCACAGTGAGTCAGCTTCTCACTGCATGGTTCCAGCACCTGCTAGCAGGGGCAGTCAATAGAAGATCCCTGTCAAAATCCAAATTTCAGATTCAAATATGAATAAGCACAAAGATGAGCCATCTGTGCACCACTCCATATTTGATGCCCAAACTATTCCTGTTTGTCTATGTGGCTTGCTGTTCTAGATTCCTCCCAGATTGCAATCTTCTACCCACAGTTCCATAGAGGCAGTGCATCTAGAGGTAGATGCACAGATTCAGAAAAGAATTAAACGTTTTCTGTTTTATGGTTAGAATCATTTTGTTTTGGATGCTATTCAAGTTATGTTTAATATTAAATATTTTTCTATGCCTCATTGGTAGCCAAGCATTTTGGCCTAAATGTTCATGGGTGTCCAGCTTCCTCTCTCCCTCCCCCCCGCCTGCATCTGAGACTGTAAATATGTAATAGGTACATTTGATAATACCATAAAAGTAAAGTAAATGGTTTTTAATTAGGACAAAGCATCATTTCAGGTTTTTTATTTAATTTCCAATAGAACTCTTTTCAAATTGCACATTTGACGATTGCTCTGAGATTTTTTTATGAACAGAAATGGGATAAATATTTGTGATGTCACAGAAAGGGTAAATGTATTGGAATGTTCCTCCGGGCTTATCTACACTACAAAATTAAGTCGACTTTATCTAATTCGACCTTGAGCCGCCGAATTAATTAAGTTGATTGTGTGTGGCCACACTATGCTCATTGTCTCAATGGAGTGCATCCTCACTAGCAGTGCCTGCATTGATGCACAAAACAGTGCATCATGGGTATCTATTCCAAAGTGCAATGTGCTGCAGTGTGTTTTGGGAAGTTTGTGCAATGCCTCATGGGACCAAAACATTGTCACAGGAGAGAATGGGAACATTGCATCGGCATCCCATGATGCACTGTGCTCCCTCCCTCATATCAATGGCAAACAACCCAGTGGTTTTCATGCCGTAAAACTGCCATGTGTATGCCATAACCTCAGAAGCATGGAGCCTGCTCAGATGTGCACTCTTGCTATGAGCATCTCAAACACTTTGCGCCATCTCCTGCAGTATTTCCAGAGCTGAAGTAGGGTCTGTCACGCAGAACATAGCGATGTCCTGCAAGCAGCCCTGAAAAGCCATTGAAAAAAGCAATTCACAGTTGCTGCTGGCAGTCACAGAGCAGCTGCACTCTGTTGAGTGTTGTTTCTGCTCCCATGAAACAAGCACTGTCTGGTGGGACTGCATCATTTTGCAGGTATGGGATGACGAGCAGTGGCTGCAGAACTTTCGAATGCAGACGGCCACCTTCCTGGAACTTTCTGCAGAGCTTTCCCCTGCCCTGCAGTTCAGCAACACAAAAATGAGAGCTGCTCTGACAGTGGAGAAGCGAGTGGTGATCACTATTTGGAAGCTTGCAATGCCAGACAGTTACCAGTCAGTGGGGAATCAATTTGGAGTAGGTAAATCAACCATGGGAGCTGCTGTGCTCCAAGTGTGCAGGGTGATTAATCGACTTCTGCTACCAAGGATAGTGAGTCTGGGAAATATGCAGGACATAGTGGATGGTTTGGCCATAATGGGGTTCCCTAATTGCGATGGGATGACATGCATATCCCCATCTTGGCACCAGACCACCTTGCCAAAAAGTACATAAACTTTCAATGGTGTTGCAAGCGCTGTTGGATCACAGGGCGTGTTTCATCAACATCAACACAGGATGGTCGGGAAAGGTTCATGACGGGCGCAACTTTAGGAACTTGGGTCGGTTCAAAAAGCTGCAATCCAGGACTTTCTTTCCAGACCACAGAATGAATACTGACGACATTGAGATGCCTACCCCTTGCTCACACCAGCCTACTGCTTTCTCCCATGGCTCATGAAGCCATACCCCGGCCATCTGGACAGCAGTAAGGAACAGTTCAACTATAGGCTCTGCAACTGCAGAATGGTGGTTGAATGTGCCTTTGGTCATTTAAAAGAGCGCTGGAGAAGTTTACTAATAAGGTTGGACCTTAGTGAAGAGAACATCCCCATGGTTATAGCTGCCGGCTGTATGTTCCATAATATCTGTAAAAAAAGGGGGGGGGGGATTTTCTGCAGGGGTGGGCAGTTGCGACAGATCGCATAGCAGCCATTTTTGAGCATCCAGACACCAGGGCAATAAAAAGATCACAGCAAGGGGCACTGTGTATCTGAGAGGCTTTGAAAAGCCATTTCAATAATGAGTCACAGTAATGTGAGCTGCTTGTCTGCATCGTGCTTTCCCAAACCTTCACCTGGCTTGTATCACTGTCCCTGTAAAGCCAACCCCCCGCCCAAGCCCACTGCTTCTACTCAATAAAGAACATGCATTTATTCAATCCATTTACTTTAATTAACAAACATAAGTAAAGAGGGAGAACAGGAAAAAAAAGTAACCTTGGGGAAAAGGGGTTGTAAAGTTGGAACGGGAGAAACATTTTCAGCTGTGTAACATAACACTGCATTCCAGACCATCAATGGTCTCTGAATGGGTGCTTTCTGTTCCTTATGCCCTCCACCTGAGTTAAGTGAAAGGGATAATGGACTTTTCGTTTATGCCTCGTGGAACCCTTAGGGGAGGGTGATTCTGCACCAGGCAATGCTGGCTGGCTGTCCACCAGGGTCTGTAGAGGGACTCTACCCTCCTGCTTCTGTTCCTGCAGTTCAACCAGACGCCTCAACATGTCTGCTTGGTCCCTCATAATCCAAAGCATCTCATCCTGCGCCGCACGCTCTTGCTCATTGGAAGCTTTCCTGCTCTCCATGTCCACATCCATGTCTTAACTTCTCAGACAGTGAAATCCTCCACGCTCTTAGCTCTGTGTCAGCTGTCCCAGAGGCGTTCATTATCTCGGTGAACATGTCCTCCCGCGTTCTCTTTCTCCACCTTCTAATCAGCGAAAGTCTGCTTTCAGGTGTTGATGACACACCAAAGGACACATTTCCAGCTGTCAATCATGGGAAAAAATAAAGGAGTCATTGTACATGAATGAAATGTTTCCATATCAAGGCTGTTTTCATTAAAAAACAAACAAGCCCCTTATTACACTAGGTGCAAGCCATAACATAATCAGAATCCGTAACCGCTTACTATGACGTTTTGCTGTTCCAGCCATGGTGAGTAGCGCCGCCCACCTGGTCATGGGTGACCGCACTTTTAATGAAGTTTATGGGAGGCTCATGTCAGGAGCAGAGATAGCTAGTGGAACAATGGCCCTTCCCCATAGCACCATGGGAAGCTGTTTACAATCGGGGGGGGGGGGAATTTTCACTCCCAAATTGCGGAATCTCTCATGTGGGGCCCCAGTCCCCTATCAGCCACTTTAAACTACTTGCTGACCTATGCCAAGCACAGAAAAGGCACATTAGCAGCCGCATGGTTTGGTGATTTGGAATGTGTGGGGGTGGGGTAGGTCTACATGCCCTTTTTTTTTTTCTTGTAAGAGCACTTTTAATGAGAACTTCCCCCATTTCCCCTAGGTGACCTATGTGACATCAGTCTCCTGAGGGTAACAGAGGCAGAAAGAAAGGAGATGATGCAAGTGTCTAGGTATAGATCCAGTCCTTATGCTGCTATGTTGAGTACTGCAATGATGCCAGAAGAATTAATTCAGGAGTTGCATGGGAAAGTGTCCTACCATGGTGGAAGAAATAAGACTGCCCTGCCCAGAAATCTTCTGCAAAGGATTGCAGAGTACCTCCATGAAAGTTTCCTGGAGATATCCATGGAGGATTCCTGGGCTATCCCAGTCCACATAAATAGTCATTTCCGGGAGCCACCCTCTTTGTAGCTGGAATGGCGTCTTGTAAGCAGAGAACCACAGCACTTTGCTTTTTCTTCACAGTCAACATTCAATACCACCGAATGTGTATGCCCACTAAAGTTTAAATGGACTTTGATTGTAACTGTATACTCACCAGAGGTGCCTTCCCCGGCATCAAGGTCGGCCAACCTGATGTCCTGTGACCCACAGGGCTCCAGGGTTAAAAATATTTCCTGGTCTTGTGGAGAATGGATCCACCACTCACCTGTCTCCCATTCACCTCCTCCTCACCATCATCCACCATATCGTCCTCCTTGTTGTCCCTTAGGGTGACCAGACAGCAAATGTGAAAAATTGGGATGGGGGTGGGGAGTAATAGGAGCCTATATAAGAAAAAGACCCCAAAATCAGGACATGTTTATAGACTCACACACCTGTGAGGTGTCCACGTTGTTTGCGGGGGTGCTGGTAGGATCACCCCTGAGAATCACATGCAGCTCATTGTAGAACTGGCATGTGTGGGGTTCAGCACCAGAATGACTTTTTGCCTCCCTTGCCTTCTGGTACACTTGGCGAAGTTCTTTTATTTTCACACGGCACTGCTGTGTGTCCCTTGTGTAACCCTTCTCCCGCATTCCACAAGTGCTCTTTGCATAGATGTCAGCGTTTCTTCTGCTGGATCGGACCTCTGCCTGCACAGACTCTTCTCCCCACACAGCGATGAGATCCACCACCTCCTGTGCAGACCAGGCTGGAGCGCATTTGGGGCATGTAGTCTCCATGATCAGCTATGCTCAAGCTGGCATGCTCCAAATGCTGATCAAACAGGAAATGGGAAATAAAAAATTCTCGGGGCTTTAGCAGGGGAGGGGCTGTTTCCTGTGTATCTGGCTGCAGTGCAGCAGAGTTGAGAATGATATCCAGAGCGGTCACAGATGAGCATTGTGGGACACCACCTGGAGGCCAATTAAGTCAAATGACACAACGCTGTGTCTGCACTACCTCGCAGTTGACCCATGAAAATCTAATTAAGTGCTACGCCTCTCTCAGAGGTGGATTACAGAAGTCAACATTAGAGGCGCCTTAGGCGGCGTAAAGGACCCAGTAGTGTAGACACATACATTAACAGGTTGACTTAAGGCAGCTTCCTTCGACCTAACTTTTTAGTGTAGACAAGACCTTAGTTGTATAAAGAATGCTAATGCATGCAAGTTGGTGTGTGTAAGCTCTATTAGCATGCTTATACTGGGAAGGCTAATCACAGCAAGGTATCAGTAAATCTAGGAGCTAAACAAAAAGGGTCAGGGAGTGCAAAGTGCTGGCAGAAATGTTGGAGAGAGAAAAAATATTCCATATAGTGCCAGGTAATAGTGGAAGATGCTTATTCCCTCCCGAGAAACCTGTTCCATTTTGGGCATGAATCCAGCAAGGAAACTTCCATACACATAGAATATTCTCCATTTTACAGAACTGTAAATTACACAAGCACACAAAAATCACTCACACAGCGCAACTGAGTCCAATCATTAGTGACTGCTGCCAACAAGTAACTACGATAAGTGCTTGCTACATTGTTAACATAGCAGAAGGTGGCAGCATGCTGCACTTACAGAGACCCCAATGAATAAAAGAGAAGCTATTATGAACATGTAGTCTTGTTCCTTAGTTTTATTTTTAAAGAAGGTCCCTACCACACTGTGTTAAAGCTAGAGCAGAGACAAAAAGGGCAAAAAACAACATAAAGCCTATTGTGCAGTTGAGAAGTTCCAAAATAGAAGTGCTGTGGTAATTACACATATACGGAAAACCATGACAATTAAATCAGTTCAGTGAACACAAATTAATTATTACAATTTTCTGCAGTGTCACTAAATTGGCAACAAATGTAAAACCTTTCTTTAGTTCTGTGATGGACAGAGAAAGATAGAGATATATTCTTAAATATTTTAGATGTTTTAAATTTCTATTGTTGTTGGAGAAACATGATGTATCATGTATGGACATGAAACCCCAAGAAATTATTTTAGCTCCTTCAAAATGGAGTACATGAAATTGTTACCTGCCAGGAGACGGATGTGACTTATTTGTACATCATTTCCAGGTAATAACTTTGCCGTGCAGGAAATAGTAATTGGCAAGCTCTTATCATTACTGGGTTCTGGAGAAAGTTCTGATTCTCATATCAAGTTCTGTCTGAAACTTTCAGAATTAAATCTGAAACCATAAAGAAACTCACTGGGGTTTTAGATTTTCATTAAAGCACATCTCAGGTTGGGCCAGACCAGTCAATCTAGCTCCCTTCTTAATTCTCAGCTGATGGCCATCTATCCCACTTCCCCCCTTGTATTTTTTGGCAAGAGCTGGTACACTGTTCTAACAATTAACTACCCTCACTGTTAAAAGTTTGCACCTTATTTTCAGTCTGAATTTCTTAAGCTTCAGCATCTACCCATTGAGTCATTATGCTAAGTCTGCTAAATTAATGAGCTGTAGCCAATTATTTTAGTGTGTTATTCATTTATTGTGTGGTGTTATAATTAATTAACATGTCATGTCATTGTATATAATCATAGTATGCTCAATAGAGTTAAACTGTAGGATTATTAGATTGATCAGAATTTAGAAGGAATAGTTATGCATTAGATATCTAAGGAAGGATGGCTGAAACACAAGACCGATAGGCTGCAGCCTGTAAAGTTTTATCTTAGGCCTTGGAGATAAGAAATCCTAACATAAGTAAGTGACCAAAGAATAACCCAATGCCATAAGATTATGGGGAAAGAGATACAAAGGGTAATATTGCAACAACAACAACAACAACAACAAAATAGCCGGAAGAGTAATTTTAAATCACAAAAAATGCTTTAAAGGCACCTCTGTCTCTAACATGTGTCTTAACCACAGGACACAGGTTGTGCATCAATGCTAATAAGAATAAAAAGAACTATACACAACCTATAGGAACTGGGGTACCTCTAGTTTCTAGGGGACACCAGACCAATAAGGAAAAAGAGGGTTGACACATTCGTTTACATGTGTAGAATGTAGGTATAGGCAGAATCACATTATAAAAAGGGGGTGCCCGGAGTGGGAAAACTGAGCTTTCTACGGGAAATCTCCAACAGGAACCATCCCTCTACTGATGATCACTCCATGAGAGACCCATCAGACCCTAACACTATCTAGGAGGATGTGAGTATGTCTGTAGCTATAACTGGTGCGTGGATATATCTAGGAGTTGTATGTGCTGTGACCTTCATAACTTTGTTGTTAACTTTAAAAAAAGATAGTGGACCTTGTTCTTCTGATTGTATGTGTTACTTGTCTATGGTTTCATGTGTTCCTATGAGCTCTAGATCTAAAACGGGCAGAAATAACGGTTAAACTTGGGACTGTAGCCGCCAGAGCTGAACCCTTGGTGGTGTAATAGAACATAACTAAAATTACCTTTAAATAAAAATAAAGGCTACAGAGCCCTCTACTATCAGAAATCTACTCCTCAGGTTGGTACCTTTAAGTCTATGAATATGTCACCTCTTAACCATCTCTTGGATAAACTAAATAGATTGAGCTTCTTTATTCTTTCACTGTAAGGCAGGATTTTCCAGAACTCAAATTATTCTTGTAGCTCTTTTGTGAACCCGTTCCAATTTGTCAATATCTTTGTTTAAAGTACAGACATCAGAACTGGACAACGCATTCCAGTAGTGCCTTAAAGCGGTAATAACACCTCCCTACTTCTACCCTATATTCCCATGCATAAACATGCAACAATTGCATTTGCTGTCTAAAGCACATTACTTCGCACTGGGAATTCATTTTCAGTTAGACACCGTGACTCCAAGACACTTTTGAAGTCTATGCTTTCCAAAATGGAGTCTCACATCCGATAAGTATGATATATATTCTGAGTTCCTAGATAGATGAACCTTGCATTTAGCTCAATATTAAAATGCATGTTGTTCATGTAAGCCTAGCTTCATAGGTGCTAGGACTAACGGTGCTAGGGGTGTTGTTGCACGCTCTGGCTTGAAGTAGTTTCCATTATATACAGGGTTTAAAGTTTGGTTCAATGGCTTTCAGCACCCCCACTATAAAAATTGTTCCAGCACCCCTGCCTAGCTTGCCAGGCGATCCAAATAGTCCTGTAGAAGTGACCTATCCTCATTATTTACCACATCACAAATTTTTGATCATCTGTAAACTTCACCAGCAATGATTTTATATTTTTCTTCACATCATTGATAAAGATATTGAACAGCATCTGGCCAAGAACAGATCTTTGTCCTCCCTAGAACGTCCCATTGAATGATAATTCACCATTTATAATAATGCTTTGCTATTTAACAAGTTAACCAGTTTTTAATCCATTTAATATGTGCTATATGGATTTTGCATAGTGCTATTTTTTTTAATCATTTTAGAATGTTGTGGCGTATCAAATTAAATGCCTTACAGGAGTCTAATGCTATTACATCAACTCAGTTACCTTTATCAAACTTGTAATTAAAAAAAAAAAAACAATGTCAAACACACTTGATAAGATCTATTTTGTATAACACCATGCTGACTGGCATTATCTATACTATGTTTAATTATGTGTTGACTGGAACCCATATCAATCCTTCCATGATTTTGCTTAGGAGTGATGTCCAGCTAATCAGCCTATTATTACCCAGGTCACCCCACTTATCCTTTAAAATACTGGCACAACAACATTAGCTTTTATTCCTGCCTCTGGAACTTCCCCAGTATATCAAAATTTGTTAAATCAAATCAATGGCCCAGGGAGCTCATCAGCCAATATTATTAAAACTATTGAGTTATTCAGGCCTGCAGATTTAAAAATATTTAATTTTAAGAGATATTGTTTAAGTACTTTATGTATATGCTGCAGTTCTACAGAATCCTGCTTTTCATCTTTAATTGATGTATTCATTTATTTGGTGAGAGGAATGATAAAAGGTACAGAGAGTTTATTTTTGTGACACCAAGAAACAAAATGCAACATGTTCAAAATTTTCCATCACAACTAAGCCTCCAAAATTTCAACATGAAGGTTCAATTCAAACTCTTCCCTTCCCACTGGACAATTAAACTCTCAGTAGTTCCCTGGAGATCAGTGACCAGTATTGGATAAACAGAAGAAGAGAGGAAGTAGAAAAAGTGCCCCCAGCATCAGGAGTGTAATAAAACCATCAGTCAAATAGCCTCCTGGGGAAGGGCAATGATTGAGTTGGCATGGATATTGAACTTCCAGGTCAGGGTTGAGGCACAGAGGCAGAGCAGTGTGCGGAAGCCTGTGCTGTAGCTGCTTGTGCTGTTCCTGTTCTGTGGTGAACAAGACTTTTCTGTGCTGTCAGCCTGGAAGCTTTCTGATCACTAAATCTCATTCTTTAAACAATATATGCATAGCGGCATATTTTCCCTACATGACCGGGTGTGATTACTTCTCCACTGAAAACCAGTCCCCAAATTGTGATACTGCAGCAGTGCATACGATAAATAAATGTGATACATTTGTTTCCACTGACCTTATGGCTCTGAATCTCAGCCAGGAATTGGAGCTTCTCTTTGTACTGATGAAGATGAGGATCAGACAGCATGACCGTGGTAAGAGGAGGATATCAAATAAATCATGGTGCCCACCAGAAGAGGACAAGGAAAGAATCTAGAAAAAACATATAAAGCACCTCAGTATTTTTATTGATCAGGAACTTAAACTGATCACATACTGTGTATGTGCATATTTTATGCTCTTAGTCGATTATGATGTTGAAAGGTTGTGGAGCCAGAGTAACGTCGTTTTTTAAGGAGTCTTTGCTATTTAGATATAAAATATCTAATATTAGATGCATACCAAGAAGGGTTTTCATAAAAGCAAATAATAATAGCAAGGCATTATGAAGTGCCCATCACAGCAGTGTCTGAGCATCATTTCCCAACTTCAGGTCAAGATAATACATGCTGAGAGAGAAAAAGAGAGAGAGAGAGAGAGAGAGAGAGAGAGTTTTCTGTTGAAACAGGGAATATATACTCCACTTTGTCTGTGACACTGACTCAGAAACTGTACAAGCTTCCATCCAGAACACTGCTTGCCCAGAGGAAGTCAAGCACACTCAGTAGAATATGAAGCATAGCTATATTAATGCTTTCATCAGACCATCCTCCCTAAAAGGCAGAGCTCCCATAATCTACAGTAGCTGAAGCTTTTTTGTGCCCCCTCCCACCCACTATCCAGGATAGCCAATACTTGAGATAAGGAAAGCATGGATAACCATGATAAAGGTTTGCATCTGAGGGAATAGGACACATCCCTTGACCAGCCGAGGATTTGGTCTGCTTTAGATCACTGTTACTATTTCAAATTCCAGAAATAAAAATGAGTCCAGCAAATCCCCAAGATTGAGAAATGGCAATTATAAGACTGACATTCTCAGGTGATGGCGCAATCACAGCTTCTGCCAGTTTCTCATTGCCATGTTGTGTAGGAGAAAGATAAACCTTTCTTCATATTCTGCACAACCACAGTCTTGGGTTTCAAGAACTATTCGCGTTGCAATTGGTGCAACTCATAAACAGGACTCTTATAGGTCACTTCATCAGTCACAAGCCATCTAAATACCAGAGTGATCTGTGAAGTTGTAATCAAGGGCATTTGAGGACAAATGCACAGACAGCTGAGGGCAAGAGATAATAAAGTGCCTTTGGGTCACTATCAGCTGAAACCCAGTAAGTTCCATCAGTCCTGATGGAAGGACAACCGAAACAGGTCCTATATCCCAACAGAAGTGGTATAACCTCTGCTCAAAATAGAGGAGGTAATGGTCAGTCCATCACAATGGTGTAAACTTCACCTATCCTTATCTCCAATCCCAGCCTCAAACACAGCTGTATGACTGGATCCAGAAACCACCCAAGACAGTGCCATGGTTGTCCTAATGGCCATGAGATCTTGAGCTAAATAAAGCAGAGTTGTCTTTATCTCCATGGACACTGAAGTCACCTTTCCCAAGTATCTGTCATCTTTTTTATCTCTTTCTACAGCTCCCTCTTGTTCTACTGCCATATTTCAATTACTAGTAGTAAAGAAAGATATAAGAAGGACTAGGATTACAATCAAGTGGCAATGAGCCATGATGCCGTGGAGGGGATAAGAGTTTGAGTACTAAATTCAATCTTTTTCTTCCCAGGTGGACAATGTGAGGAACACAGGCTATAAGGGAAAGACACAGCCTATTTTACATCTCAAGTGACCTCCTCTGGTGGATTCAAGGAGTGGACTTGAACTATATCTATGCCAAAAAGTAGTATTGCAGTAAGGGGATGAAAGAGAAGGAGGAATTTAAAATTGGCAATACAATTAATAAATTGTAGATGTAATTCCACATCTATAATTATAAACATTTTGTTACTTCATATTTGTGCTAGTGGTCTTTTCTTAAAACATCCTTCCTATTACAATTCTGCAAAGGTGCAATCTTCTTAAATGAAAAGAACCTCTGTTTCTGGTTTCCCCCTTATGGTTACCCTCTGTTTTGTAATCTTTCAACTTTACTTCGTGAAATAAATTTCTTCTACCTTTTTTTCCAGCTACTGGAGTCTAGGTTGAATTCATCTGAGGTCATACAGCTGAATGCACGTGTTATTAATCTAAAGAAGGACCTGCAAGTACCAGTCTTCATAATGCTATGTAATAGCGCTGATGCTTTGTTTACCATGTCTGATTTTTTTATATCTTCAAAACTGTCATGAACATTTTAAATTAAACTCTCTTTTTCTTCCCACACCACCTCAAAAAAAGTGCCTTAAGAGTAAATTTGGAAAAATGTCATGTTATTCCAAATCAGACTTCATCTTAGTTTCATAAGCAGTGCCTCTTAACGGGCACCCGTATTGAATAATACTGAATAGCTAATTCCATATCATTTACCTCATTTTAAGAGGTACCCTACTAGAGCAAGAGAATAAGAGAAACTCATCTTATCTCTATTTCAGCTTACATAGTTTAGCAGTTCCTGTTCCATCATCAATAAGGTCCCAAAACAAGCCCTCTGTGCTCATATTTATGTTAATCACTACCCATCTCTGAAGTGGATTTATCCTCAGACATCTGCACTGTAGTTTTTACCTGCTATTATACCAAACCTTTTTTAGCGGAAGTGCGTCTAAGATGTAACAAAAATGGAGAACAAAGGGCATGGCTACACTTGCAGATGTAGAGCGCTGTGAGTTAAACCCACCTTCGGAGAGCTCAGTAGGGAAAGCACTGCAGTCTGTCCACACTGACAGCTGCTTGTGCACTGGCGTGGCCACATTTGCGGCACTTGCAGCAGCATTGGGAGCGGTGCATTATGGGCAACTATCCCAGCATGCAAGTGACTGCAACGTGCTTTTCAAATGGGGGTGGATGGGGTGGAGTGTGACAGGGAGAGTGTTGTGTGTATGTGGTGGGGAAAGAGTGGGTTTTTGGGGGGCTGAGAGCATGTCAGCATGCTGTTTTGTAAGTTCAGACAGCAGCAGAACCCCTCTTCCCCCCCGCCTCTCTCTCTCACACACAGCATTCCACATTAATCTGTCTCGGAGCAGATAAACAGCTGGCTGTCAGAAACAGAGCTTTCAAACTCGCATTCCTACAGCGAGTTCAAAACAATGACAAGAGTGGCCACTTGATTTAAGGGAATTATGGGATGTTTCTGGAGGCCAATCAGAGCACAGTAATGCAATACCTTGTCCACACTGGCGCCGTGGCGCTCCAGCGGGGGCGCAGCAAATGTTATTCCACTCGCCAAGGTGGAGTACCAGCGGCGCTGTAGCCGCAGAGTCAGAGCACTCTACATGCCTTGCCAGTGTGGACGGGGAGTGAGCTAGGGCGCCCAGGGCTCCTTTATTGCGCTGTAACTCGCAAGTGTAGCCAAGCCCTAACGTATGACTTATAGTTGGGAAGACTTTGGAAGGAGATTCAGGGGCAGGGCAATTGTCTGCAGGCAGATAAGTGGCTTAAATATCTTGGGGGGAAATTCTTCTTTCACAGCCACATAGCAGATCTCGGTTTTGATATTCAGCTCTTCCAATAAACATAGATCTCTCATTTGGGAATGAAGACTATCAGTCAATATCCACTGTGTAAGTGTGAGAGCTGAGTTTTGCCCTTTGCTTGGTACCATGGCAATGCTACGTAGAAGCTTTTACATGAGAAAGAAAATGGTCTTATCAAAACTATTTGCAGTTAAACACTATTTTAAAGCAGCTCCTTGGCCATGATTCATCACAGGGTTACCTCTAGTTTTATGCCACAGTAACTCCATAAAACGGGAATAATACAATGGTGAATCAGCTGCTTTGTCTGAAAAACAGTGTAAAATGACAAGTTCTTTAAAAGTGAATAATATTGTCTATTAACACTGACTTCTTTTAGATTTAAAATTGCTGTTCACTATGTACAATATGTTCATTTCAGTATGAATAGTTTTTAGTGCTAAATCTCTGTGATAAATACAGTACCAAGCAGACCTAATTATTACAGACTGTACTAATTACCATAAGAAGTTACACTCCAATAGTGTTCTGGGTAGACAACAACTCTTCCAGTCTCAGGCCTCTCCTCATTAAGCGCCAATTAGTATGATAAATGAGGAGGGTGATTTGGTTACAGCCCACATTGACAGTGCTTGTTTATCACGAAAGGGAAAGGAAAAAAAACAGAGGTTAGGAAAAATAGATTTAATACCTAATAAGTAATAATTGTTAATAACAACATCTCAGTCAACTGCAAACAAAGCAGAAGGAGAACTCTGTCCAGGTGTTCCTTAACTGCTGCAGTTGAGAGCCAACATGGCCTTTACCCCAAAATAACCCTCTGCATTAATGGGAAATATTTCAGCTTGCCATGTAAAATCCTGCTTGTCCTTGAAAGGAGTGCTACAATGTGCCGGTGCTGCAGTTTATTTAGTCTGAAGCTTGTGCTGTAGTCATCCCAAGTAAGGCAGCTACAATGCTAAAAGGCTGTGGAGTGCATCTATAATGATTCTGTTATTCTCAAGTAGCTTTCAGAGCAGTAGCTACCGACCCATAGAGTGCTAGGCAGCACTTGTGGCTCTGAATTCTTTAAAACACATTGAATTAGAAAAGACCAGTGTGAGACATGCGATTAGGCAGAGGTCAAAGAAAACAGATTCCAAAACGCAGCATTATATAAATATTATTTCACTGCAACCTCTCTCTGCCTACCTAACATTTTCAACTTCCTCACGCTGCCTCCCATCAAAAAAAAAGCTCAGAATGACGACACTGACGGGGTGGCGGGTGGGGGTCAGTGTTCCTTTCCTAGGAGTGTGTGCCCAAAGCCTTGCCAATGTATTAGATAAAAATCTCGAGAAAATTTTTTTGCTTATAATTTACCAATTACAAGATTGTTCTTTTGGAGGCATATATATACACTTTTTTCTATACTGCTCCTACAGAAGGAAATACAAATCACTGTGGCAGTCATGGGATATACATACGGGATCCTTCCTTACTTATATAAGGTGAAATTCACCTATGTATAAAGAGCCAACACAAGGCTCACCAAGTCCCACTGCTGACCTTCTGCACAGGGTCAAGTTTTGCCATTACTGCACATATCAGCTCGGACGCTCTGCAAGCTATGATTTCGTTTCATATTTCAGAGCTGTTATCCAAATTCAGGAAACCTGTGCACATGCTTATGTGCTTTCCTGCATAGGAATGCTTCCCTTAATTGGGAACTGTGTGTACCACATATGTTCCTTCTAAGCAATATTAAAGTTATTAACCCATAACTTTTCCCACACAAACACTCACACAGGGCCAGGAACATTTAGATAAACACCCAGGAGCCAGAATTTGAGTGTGGAATGTGATGAGTCCTGTGCTGCTAACAACTTCTACCCTTGGGGCAGGGAGTTTGTTTATGAACAGAGGCAGGGTGATTAAGATAACAAAAGGCTTGTCATTAACTTAAATTAAGGATCCTTAGATGATCCCGAAAGCATTCTCAGGCACTCCAGTTTAGAGATAGGAAACAAAGGGTAGGAATAAATGGTCTGTAACAGGCTAGCGTCTCCCACCCTCCGCCCCTGCCCCTCAGTTCTGCCTCTGCTGCACCCACAAACCAGCCAGAGACCTGTGCGTTGGTGCAATCACCCATTCTTTTTATTTACAGTTTACTTTCTCACCATCTTCTAGCTACAAACAGTTTCAGTATTACAGCCTAAGGGACGGTGAACTCCTGAAGCCAGCAGAGAAGAGCTCCAACTCCCTTTAATTCTCTGGCTTCTTCCTTTCCTTCCTCAGCTTCTTTCCTACCAGCCTTTTTGTAGCCCTTGGCTAACAAGGTCGGCAGCTGTCCCCTATTTGCCAATCAGGCCTGGGTTTACTCAGCCAGCTCAATTCCCCCTTCTTGATTGGAGCTGGCATGGCAGAGGCTTGGCTCTGATTTCCTTAGCCAGCACCCTGTCACATGGTCCATTTTTAGAATGGAGATATAACCCACACACCTCCTGGGTGTGATGTTGTGTCCCATCTAGTGGCACCAAGACCACTTAGAGAGAGAGAGAGAGAGAGAGAGAGAGATTATGAGTCTGCTCTACAGCCTTAGCTAACAGTCAATTGGCTTTTAGGTCATGCGGTAGAGACTCATGCACTAAGAGGTATGTGGGTTCCATACTTCCCCTAGATGAGGAAGCACGTCCCGAGCTTCAAAGACTTCCCAGTTGAAATTCCAGACGAGCCCCCACATATAACGCTAACAGACCCCGGTTGTCGGTGGGCAGGATCGAACCTGAGACCTCTGGAGCTTAGTGCATGAGCCTCTGCCACATGACCTGTCAGTCAGTCTCTCTCTCTCTCTCTGCCACTAGATGGGACAGAACACTACACCCAGGAGATGTGTGGGTTACAGAGAGAAGTAAATAGTGGTATCCAGGGGCTTGTATTGGAACAAGTGCTGTTCAACATATTAATAAATAATCTGCAAAAAAGGGTAAACAGTGAGGTGGCAAAGTTTGCAGATACAAAATTACTCAAGACAGTTAAGTCCAAAACAGACTGCAAGGAATTTCAAGTGGATCTCACAAAACGGGATGACTTGGCAACAAAATGGCAGCTGAAATTCAAAGTTAAATACAAAGAAATGCACATGGCAAAATATAATCCATTCACAACTATACACATATATGATGATGCCTAAATTAGCTAAAAAGCAACAGAGGGTCCTGTGGCACCTTTGAGACTAACAGAAGTATTGGGAGCATAAGCTTTCGTGGGTAAGAACCTCACTTCTTCAGATGCAAGTAATGGAAATTTCCAGAGGCAGGTATAAATCAGTGCGGAGATAACGAGGTTAGTTCAATCAGGGAGGGTGAGGTGCTCTGCTAGCAGTTGAGGTGTGAACACCAAGGGAGGAGAAACTGCTTCTGTAGTTGGATAGCCATTCACAGTCTTTGTTTAATCCTGATCTGATGGTGTCAAATTTGCAAATGAACTGGAGCTCAGCAGTTTCTCTTTGGAGTCTGGTCCTGAAGTTTTTTTGCTGTAAAATGGCTACCTTTACATCTGCTATTGTGTGGCCAGGGAGGTTGAAGTGTTCTCCTACAGGTTTTTGTATATTGCCATTCCTGATATCTGACTTGTGTCCATTTATCCTCTTGCGTAGTGACTGTTCAGTTTGGCCAATGTACATGGCAGAGGGGCATTGCTGGCATATGATGTCATATATAACATTGGTGGACGTGCAGGTGAATGAGCCCCTCACCCTCCCTGACTGAACTAACCTCGTTATCTCCACACTGATTTATACCTGCCTCTGGAGATTTCCATTACTTGCATCTGAAGAAGTGAGGTTCTTACCCACGAAAGCTTATGCTCCCAATACTTCTGTTAGTCTCAAAGGTGCCACAGGACCCTCTGTTGCTTTTTACAGATTCAGACTAACACGGCTACCCCTCTGATACCTAAATTAGCTGTTACCCATCAAAAAAGAGATCTTGGGCTCATTTTCAGTACTCTGGAAGCACTATGGTTTCCAGAGTACTGCAAATGAATAAGAATCCTTCTCATTGTGTTTGTATCATCCTGAACTTATTCTCCAGCATTAGAAGACTTAAAAATTATCTCTAGTCATCAATGGGACAGACACAACTGAATAATGTAGCTGTCCTTAACCTGCATCAAGACAATATCAGGGAACTAGATGTGAATAAGATTGCTGGCAGTTTCATCCAGAAAGCTACAGTGAGACATAATGTCTTTAAATTGGGATGTTAGTGAAGACAGTTTGTAGGTGATTGTAATGATTTTAATATACCATAATTCATGATAATGTAATTATGTAGTTCATAACAATGTAATCATTATTAAAATAGTAAAGATACCAATGATAGACACATTCAGTAACTAGAATATGAAAGAAGTGTATAAATATGCTGAAAATAGCCTCCCACCAAAACTGGCAGAGTGTCCCCTTCCCCCCTAAAAAAACAACAACACTCATACCTCTTCAAAAGCACCCACTTGCAAAAACAAAAGTCAGCGTCTACGGAAAGAGCAGCCTTTTCCAGTGTCATGTGGACTCTGACTACTACCAGGAGGTTATCATCTCTTGTCGTCAAAAGAAAAGGGTAATTTATTCTTGTCAGTTGTCTTTTACTAGCATGTCATTTATACAATCCCTTTATAGCACATATTGATAAATTGTATAGTCAATTGCTTGTCCACACTTTGGTTCATTATGAAATATATTCAAGGGACCAAATAACCAATGTCAGTCAGATTTATTGCTCAAAGCAAATAATAATATAGGACAGGGAAAAGGTTCTATATGATACTGGTCTCCGGGAAGCCGTCTCGTGCAGTGATGTTACATTCACCTTACACAGAAGGTGTGTTCTCAGAGTTACACATTTCAGCTGGTATTATTTATATGGTGATTTTACAAGATGCACATCTCTTAACACGTCGCTAAAATCCAACCCATCAGTTTGTCCCAGTTCCCTCACTTGTTCTGTTCTTTCCTTATCTGTGTTTTGGATATTAGCATTCCAAGTACTAGTCTGTGAAGATATTTCCCTAGCTTGTACTAAGACATAGAATGAATGTATCTTGATTTTGACGAGTTTCCTATCTACTTATGCTAAAAGCCTTTTTTGGCATATGCAAGGTGTTATGGGATACTTTGCATAAATGAACAGGATTATGGAAGAGGCAATTTTAGGCTATATCACTGTTGCAATATTTGTCCTTAATGTTATTGGTGCTTAATGCATATATATACACAGTGCAATAATACATATTAATATTAACATTTTATTAATGTGATATATATGTTTATATAGATATATATGCTAGCCAGCATATATTAGTCAATACTCACATTTATATACATGACAGCTTAAGCCATGCCCATCTATCTTCCTGACCAGATAAAAGACTATCATCCTTCAAATATATCTTTTTTACTGTTCGTAAAGTTGCATCAAAAATTATTTTGATTTTTAACATATCCAACATTCCAATATAAAGAAATCTTCAAACATATGCAGTGTCCAATTTCTTTCTCCATGCAACTCCCCCCTTTCCTCACACTTGTCCAAAAAAAAATTGTAACAGTGCAAGACAGTTCCCAGACTGCAGGACTAAATTGGAGGACATTTTTGTAATCAGCCTGGAATAGCCATAAGTAACTGGGAGGATAAGACTCATCTTTTTTACATATTCCTTGTTGACAAAAAGTGAGAACCATTAAAAACCTTTTTTTCCCCCAACTGGGTCCTTTCTATTTTTGCTGAAATCTTAAGGAACTGTCAGTTTCTTTCAAAAAGTATCTCTGTTCATCAAAACATCCCCAAACCCTCCCTCTGTGGTAGAAAATGATAATGCAACTCTTATCTCCATCCTTTCCCCTACCCTGAGATTTCAAAGGGTGGAAATCAATGCAGAATTTGGCCCTAACACTTACTGTTTGATATAGAATCTAAACTGGTAACTTTCACAGAAATAACTGAAATACACCTCTACCCCGATATAATGCAGCCCGATATAACATGAATTCTGATATAATGGGATAAAGCAGTGCTCCAGGGAGTGGGAGGGGTGGGGTTGCGCACTCCGGCTGTTCAAAGCAAGTTCGATATAATGCGGTTTCACCTATAACGCGGTAAGATTTTTTGGCTCCCGGGGACAGCGTTATATCAGGGTAGAGGTGTATGTGTTCGTACTCTCTTAAATCCAGAGTATTAAGCACAAGCAGGTTTTTCTAATCAGATCAGATATATTTTTTAATCCTGTGATACACTAGTGACTCAGATTCCTGCTATTTAAAAGTAGCTAGAACTGTGTGGAGTTATGTTGTATGGAGGCTGTTTTCTCTGCATTTGAGAGCCCACTTTCTAATGGCTGCACACACAATAATAACAAATCTGAGCTGAAAAGCTGTGTGTGTAGGTACAGACAAGGGACCATGTTTAAGTCATTTTTATAAATGTCTTGCCTAAGGAATGTTTATCAAGCACTACATTTTTATATGAGGCTGATAAAATGACTTACTATAGCTCTAAATCTGGTTGAGTTGGCCTACACTTTGCAAGTTGATGACAGAGCACACCAGCTTGAAAATTATTTGGTATAAAGACATAAGTGGCATTTTTAATACACCACTTGCTGAAGAAGGGAAATCTTTTTTTTTTTGACCAACTACACCAGAGAATGTTTAACTGAGACAAATGACAAATCAGAGGTACCGTCACACTTAGTACAGTCCGTGCACACAGTAAACTCCCATTGAAGACAATGGAAATTTTGTAAGAATAAGACCTGCAGGATTGGAACCTAAAAGCAGATTAACAAAGGGGGTGTCTTATGCTCGGCTATTTTCATGTTGCACCTTGGACTCATTGTTGAGCATGAGGTTGAAGGTCACGTGACCACAAAAAAAAAAAAACCTGGGGATTACGTACACCCTGAAGTGCTGATGACTAAAATGGCCACACTCAAATTTTCTACGATAAAAACAAAGGAAGAGTTTAAGGGCTTGTTCACAGGGGGGACTTAGTGCACAGTAAGCTAGGTTGTGAATTTAAAGCATGCTAGCTACTCTGTGTTTCATTAGCAAAGAGTGAAGCCGAATGCAAGTTAAGTTGAATGAATGGAGCTTTTATTAAACCATCTGGGCAGCTCTGAAGTTGAGTTGCTTCCAACCTATCTCCATACAGTCCTTGTTTTCCTGGTGTCCAGACCATAACAATCCCTCCAGGGAACATGGGCCCTCTGACTCCATTTCCACAGATCACGATACATTTCCCCTATTTTACAAATATTTTAGTATAATAATTAAAAACAAATAATTAACCCCCACACCCTCACCCCATGTCCCTTCAGTCAGAGGTTGCTAGCACACCGCTGAGCTGGAGTCCCATCTTTACCACAGACTCAGCTGGTTACATAGTTTTTGAGATAATTTGATCTCCGTAACAGATGACCACACTGGGAGTGGTCTATTGCTGTCTCCTGTCTCTGCAACTAACTCTCTGTAGAGTCTCCTCCCTTCTAGTGGGGTGGCCTACAGATGGTTTTCCATCTCTCTGTTCTATGATGATCTCTGTAGGCTCTCTTGGTGATGTGTCTGCTGGCTCACAAGTGTCTCCTGTTCCTTCAGACCTCTCATGTGTCTTTCTTGTGTAATTACCTCATGAGACCTGGGTGCCTCTGCAACCCACACGATTCCTTTAGTCCACTCTTTCTGGTGTCTCTCTAATGGTTATATTCTCACAGAGTGCTTGTCTCCAGGGCTGGTAGGTCCTTGCCTGACCTGCTGTACTCCAGCACCTGCTTTCTCTGACTGTCAGCCCTCTCCTCACAGTGGTATCTGGTAGCAACAGGTCTCCCCTCATGGGTAGCAGGGTTTTGGTCCTTTGTCCCATCAATGCATGCGCTGGACTGTTTTGGCACCCCGTGATGGAGTATTCCTGTGTGCCAAAAATGCTAACAAGGGGTCTGAACCAGAAAAAAACATCTCTTAGCTGTTTTCACAGCTGATCCCACCTTCCCATTACTTTATGGATATGCTGGGGAGGAGATGTAATGGTCAAACTCCCATTTGTGTGCAAATTCCTTGACTTCTTCCAAGGCAACTGGAGTCCATTGTTGGTGAATTCAGTGTTCTGAATGCCATATCTCTTTGGTTTGCCAATCACTGATTTGATTCTTGTATCAGGCCGGGCACCGGCTTCCCAAAAATTTAAATAGTAGTGCACTGTAATCAAGTACTGCTTTTCATTGGAGATAAATAAATCTGTTGCCGCCTTTTCCCATAGTTGGGTGCGCAGCTCATGTGGTAACAGTCTTTCTGCTGGTGGTTATCACACTCTTCTATCAAGGATCAGAGCTGTGTAGTCATTCCAAGGCCAGTAAACACACAGTCATCTCAGACAGCTGCCAGTGCCCAGCTGTAAAGTATGTGTTTTATGGATGATATCCTTATGTGATGAGCCGCGGATAACAGCTCTCTGTTCTTGAAATATGATTCCATCCTGCACACTTATTCATCTTTAATTTGAAAATATGGTTCTGTTCCTACCAATACTTGGCTTTTGTCTTCTGGCTACTCTGCTAGTATCATTCTCTTGATTGCCTGTACATGGATGTCCTTTTTCGTAGCCTCTTTTATTTCCATCAGCTTCATTATTGAAACTGGGAGATAGTGCAGCATGTTAATGGATTCAACTATCCTGATCCTCTTTCCCCAACTCACTGTTGCTAGGTATACATGGCCTGCTCACATAATAACACATCATTAAGTGCCCTGTGTGGACACTCTTAGGGCTTGTCTACATGGTGAGTTAGTGCACAGCAAGCCAGGGTGTGAACTGACAATGCACCAGCTTGCTGCACACTAGCTCAAGCCTTTTCTTCATACTGAGTGCCTTTGGGGGCTCTCACTTAATGCACTTTGGAAATGCATTAAGCAATGTGCGCCAACACAGTCTTCCATATGAGGAGTTACTGCAGAAAGTGTCATGATCAGGGGAAATGGTATCAGAGGGCCCTTGTGCCCTGGAGGGACTAATATTGATGGGACACCAGGAACACAATACAGGGAATTAAGCTAGAAGCAACTCAGCCACATGGAGAGAGCAGTGCACAGAATTTAATAAAGTTCCACTTCAACTTAACCCACATTCAGCTTCACACTTTGTGAATAAAACTGACTGGGTAGAGGGAGGAGTTTGAGCTGTACACAGACCTGCCGAGTAGGAAGACAACAATAGCAGGAAAGTAAAACTGTTACTTTACCGTATTGGGGAACAAGCCAGAGAGGTCTGCATCACTCTGAAGCTCACCACCACCTCAAGCCTCACAGCGGTCCTGGGAGCCCTGGGGACCTATTGCTCCTCAAAACAGAACAAAAATGAGGTGGCACAGGTTTTTCACTAGAGACCAGTCCAAAGGGGAAGAGATAGACTCCTATGTTACTGGCTTATGCACACTGGCTGCTACATGCATTTTGGGGACTTGACAGACTCCCTAATTTAGGACGAGATAGTTTGTGGCACTTGGGATCATCAGCTGAGGGAGCAGCTGATCCCTGAAGGTGATCTCATAGTAGACCAACCTCCATGCATGCAACAATGGTAATGGCAATGCCTCAAAGGAAAGCTGCGACTGGAAGTAGACCCCACAGTAGAACATGTTTACCATGAAGGAAAATTCCATTTGTATTACATAATCCAGTATGCCAGGAGCTCAAAAGTCTGCAGAGCAGGGGTATCATAGCATATGTAGAGGCCAGTGTACTGTAGGTAAGCAGCATGATGGTGGTGAAGAAGTCATCAGGCAAATTACACATCTGCATAGACCCAATGCCACTAACTCGGGCATTGAAAACATGGCATTATCCACTGCCCACAGTTCATGAATCTTGTCAGAACTTTCCAAAGACAGAATCTTTACAGTCTGGTGTGAAGAACAGCATTTGGAATGTAACCCTGGATTGTGAGGCCATCATGCTGGCAACCTTTGCTACACCATTTGATTGCTACAGATGGCTGTGGGTGTGCCAATGGGCATAAGCCCAACACCAGAGGTGCTCCAGAGAAGACCCACCCCAAGTACTGCAAGGACTGTCTGGGGTGAAAATAATTACAGCTGGTATCATCATTTTACTTAAAGGGAGCAATGATACAGAAGCTCGATGAGACCATGACAGAAAACTACAAGGTTTTCTACAGCGATGCAAGGACAAGAACATAGAATTCAATTCAGAAAAAAATGGAACTCAGACAGTGTGAGGTGACATACACTGGACATCTGCTCACAGCAGTGAGATTGAAAACAGATTCCAAACAAGATCAAGGCAGTCAGCGACATGCCAGCTCCAGTGGATGTGAAAGGGTTACAGCACTTCATAAGAATGATAAATTCTCTGCCCAAGTTCTGTCCACACCTGGCTGCAGTAGGGGAACCCATATGTCAGCTTATAAGGCAGGATGTTGATTCGGACTTGGCAGGTCCCCAACAGCAAGCATTTGAAACATTGTAATAAATGATAATGGATGCCACTTTCCTGAAGTACCACCAGCTGGGAAAGCCATGGACACTCTCCTGCATTGGAGAAGAGACTGGGTGTACTCTTTTGCAGGACAGTCGGTCGCTTATGCCAACAGAGCCCTGTCAGAGACTGGGGTATGTCCAAACAGAAAGACAGCTTCTGGCTGTGGTATTTGGAGTGGAGCAATTCCATGCGTACACCTGTGGCCATCCAGCTATAGTGCAATCAGACCACAGACACCTACAGACAATCATAGCACAGCCCCTTCTTCCTGCTCCAAAGAGATTGCAGCACATGTTGATGCACCTCCAGTGCTACCAGGTGGAGATCAGATATTGTCCAGGATGATTATTGGTGTTAGCTCACACGCTGAGCAGGGCATGTATACCTAGCAACAGTGATTTGGGGGAAGGAGATCAGGATAGTTGAATCCATTAACATGCTGCACTATCTCTCAGTCTCAACAACGAAGCTGAAGGAACATAAGAATGGCCATTCTGGGTCAGACCAAAGGTCCATCCAGCCCAGTATCCGGTCTACTGACAGTGGCCAATGCCAGGTGTCCCAGAGGGAGTGAACCTAACAGGTAATGATCAAGTGATCTCTCTCCTGCCATCCATCTCCACCCTCTGACAAACAGAGGCTAGGGACACCATTCCTTACCCATCCTGGCTAATAGCCATTAATGGACTTAACCTCCATGAATTTATCTAGTTCTCTTTTAAACCCTGTTATAGTCCTAGCCTTCACAACCTCCTCAGGCAAGGAGTTCCACAGGTTGACTGTGTGTTGTGTGAAGAAGAACTTCCTTTTATTTGTTTTAAACCTGCTGCACATTAAAGGAAATCAAAGAGGCTAAGAAAAAGGACATCCAAGTACAGGCAGTTAAGAGAGTAATACTAGCAGGGCAGCCAGAAGACAAAAGCCAAGTATGGTAGGAACAGAACCATATTTTCAAATTAAAGATGAACAAAGTGTGCAGGATGGAATTGTATTTCAAGAACAGAGAGCTGTTGTCCCCGCCTCCTCACATAAGGATGTCATGCAGAAAATACATGCTTTACACAGGGCAAAATGCAAAGTAGCTAGTGTGCACTAGCTATTGTGGGCTTTTTCCTCCCCACGTAGACAAACCCTTCAGGCCTGCTCCAAAGCCCAATGAAGTCAATGGGAGTCTTGCCACTGATGTCAAGGAGTGTTGGATCAGGTACTTACATTTGTCTTAAAGAACACATAATTAAGTGCCCATCCTATGCTCTGGGCTCTCCACCATTGCCAAATTCACAATTAAGTATACTAATGGATTTCTCTTCCCACTCTAATATAGATAACAGGAAATAGCTTCAGGGTAAAGACTGAAACACATCACAGACTCTCCCCACTCGATCAGGCATGGGAGAAGCATTACTGCGAATAGGTTGAGGAACCATAAGTGAAAGGAAAACTCCCACCGGAAGCATGGACAGCAAGAGAAAGGCAGTATTGTCAGATCTCGCTATTTTATCATGAATCTTCAGATACTTGTTTTTGTCCTTAAAACCCCACAGCTTGGACCCAAGTTTTTATGTAAAAATCTCGGTTTCCATTTGGGGGGGGGGGAGAGTAATCTAACGCTCATGGTTGATTAAAAAAGCTTGAAAATGTGGCCAGAGTGCACCCTAAAGGGTCAGAAACCAGTCCTGTCCCTGTTTAAAAAAAAATCTCATGATTTTTAAGTCACTCTCATAACTTTGGGGGCGGGGGGAAGCCTGATTCATGGTTTTTGAATGCTTGGGTTGGAAATGTTGTGGTCAAAGACACCCACGCAATGATTTTAGTTCAAAGACTCAAGCCTGAGGCCAGTTTATTGACATACATACCAGTGCACTGGGGTGCAGTCCGAAGACTGACACACCGAGGGCCACTCGCAGGCGGGCTTTTATTTCGTCAAACCGCAAACGAAGTACAAACAATGCGTCATGAGTTAAGAAATTAGGGTTGGGGTCAGTTCCTCCCCTAAACCGCAAGTTAAGAAACTAGGGTCGGGGTCAGTTCCCCCCCCCCCGTAGGTATCTTCCTCATTTTTCCGAGAATTAGATGTTTATTTGGGTAGAGGGGCGCTTGGTGGTTTTCCCCAGGGATGGTACTTGGCACCAGTTTGGGTACATTTCTCAAGACACATGTTATTTTCCGGGGTCTTTTGGTTAAAGATTAGGGGGGGTGTGGTTTCCATGGGACGCCTAAAGAGGATCTATGATTGGCTATTTTTGCAGATAGCTGGAATCACGGAGTGGGTCACAGATCACCCAAAGGAGAAGCTGCATGAGTCAAGAAATTGCATTTAGCTAAAGTTACCTATTGCTTCACACAAGTGGCTATTATATTTCATTAGTCATGAACATATTTCATTAGTGCTGCTGCTGGGGCTTTTCTTCTATTCTTTCCCTCCTTGCCCCCCCCCCCCTCTGGTCATGACCCTTGACCGAATTTGGCAGGGAATTGTGCAGTCTAGTCTAGTTCAGGCCCTGGCCTGGGCCCTGGCCTGTACTGCTTTGTGTAAGGGTAGTTAGCATAACAGATCTCTGTTGGAGGGTTTATTTTGGGGCCTTCAGATTCACAGCTCTGGCTATTAAAAAGAAGGCCCCCCTGCTCTATTTCCCCACAGAAATGCTGGAGAGGCCAGCTGACTTGTTGGTAATTTGGAGGAGGTTCTGGGACAGTGAGGGAGACAGACTGGGAGGACAAAAGATAAATAATTTTCAATTTTCTCTGGAGAACAGGATATAATACATATATACAGACACAGAGAACCCAGTCGTCTGGTGATATCAAGTGGCATAGCCACATTCACTTCAGTGGAGCCATGTTGATTTGCACCAGCTAAGAATCAAGCCCTGTGTTTTTAAGTAATGCAGCTGTCAAATCATATAAATACATTATTTGTCTCTATGGTATGACAGGAAGACTGAAGTACAATAATCCAGAAAGGTTAATAAAATGCCCATTACAATCTTTGCTGTAGAAATTAGAAACCTAGATATTAATATCTACTGCCAGTGCCTAGCATGTTCTGCAAAATATGTTCTTCTTGGTTACCTCCCCTATTTGCATTTTGATTGTTTAGTCATTTGATTCTTCCCACATAGATGAATTAGTCTGTAAAGAGGAAAGAATGACATGGCTTCCAATCAGCATATATAATAGACAAAATATTAGAGGCCTGGTCCATGCCTGGGGCCCCTGGGCACTACAGTAATACTAAATACTACTACAACTCTACCCCGATATAACGTGATCCGATATAAGACAAATTCAGATATAACGCGGTAAAGCAGTGCTCCGGGCGGGCGGGGCTGTGCACTCTGATGGATCAAAGCAAGTTCGATATAATGCGGTTTCACCTATAATGCGGTAAGATTTTTTGGCTCCCACGGACAGCGTTATATCGGGGTAGAGGTGTACTAAGATAATAAAAGTTCTATTACAAAGAGACTACAAGTAGTTGTGTACCACATAACAAGGTGGCTGTTTCAGATCCACATAGATAGGTGTCCCCTAACCATCACAAAGGAAAAGGAGTCTTTCTAATTTAACCCACACAACCTGAGATGCCAGATTTCTTCTCTGATAACGAATAGCTCAAGGCAATCACATTTGGATGGAGCTTCTGTTTAATCAACAATGGACTATTGCCCTGTCGGAGGCACCAAGACAACCAGATGTTTTTCCTGTACATTACTAATTTGATGGGCCATGAGTTTTATCACCCAGCCAGGGTCTGTTCCTATCCTATGGTGTCTTTGTTCCATGGTTGCCATTGAATACACTGAGCCACGGCAGTCTCTCACACTACTTGCGATGTTTCCTACATTACAAAATATACCTGGGAAATGTGGCGGGGAGGCAGCCATTGCTGTGCCAACTACTGAAGAGACATGTCATGAGCTATGATGTTAGAGTCCATGTCACCTTTCTATTTTGCTGGTACTTGATTCTCATTTTTGAATTTGTCATTGACATTTACCATACACCAGTCATATCCTGCCACTTTGCCGCTAGCTGTAACTTGCCAGTGTATATTCTTTCCTTTTAACACTGTAATATAAGTGTGCGATGCAGAGGCGTGGTGGCATCTTTATTTTCTGGCCCCCTGTTACATTACCTGGGGCAGGTGTACAAAAGTTATGTCTCTTGTCACATAGCAGGGCCCAGTATCTTCTGGCTAGTGGAGGTGGGAGGAGACCTCACCCTCCCCAACATGTCCAATGACCAGGCAGATGTTAACCATCAACAAACTATCTGCCCCCATTAGGAAGCAGTCAGACTGCATAAGTACAAACCTTCCTAATTGCATGCTTTTGTGGGATTTCTCAAGCCCTCATGACTGTTTGTAAAATCTCATTTCAGCAACAGCCATCAGTGCCTCAAATGCCACAGCTGCTGCAGCAATTACAACTATTAAAGTGGCAACAAATTGACAAGAAGAGGAACAAAGAGCTAGGTCCTGCCAAGAGAGGTTGCGAAGACAATAGCTCTTGCCTTCTCCAACCTACTGTTGTCAGAATTCACATAAAGGAGGGGATGGATTATTTTCTTGATTTCAAACAAAAATTAAAATCGGTAGGTGTCCCTCGCAAATGGCACACGGTGTGCGCATGAATGTGTCTGGAAAGGGAGCCGGACATCTGGGGACAGCCAAAAGGAGCATCACAATATTTTCCATTTCCAGTTATGAGCAGATGTGGATGAGAAAAATCTCCCCCCTTTTTTACCTTAAGGATCATGGTCTCAAGTTCAGCTCTAGTCAGAAAGCAGCAAGCAGCATATTTGGAATGGAAACCAAGAAGTGTAGAGATCAGGGAGACACAGTCACAGGATCAAGGGTGCCGGAGGGATGTGTCTGAAAGATCTGGAGGTAAAGTAACCTATTTTCTTAATGATATTTTCAATGTAGCAGGATCTCCATTTCTTACTTCTAGACACTTGAATCATAAACATTAATTAACTTTGCGAGAGACACCCCAATTAATTTGTCTCTCCCCCTCTGACCAAGAAGCAGACAAATCTGAAGTTTTGAGCCCCACTATAATGGGGTTTTAAAGGGAAATGGTATCCTGTCACTTTGATGATCCTGCAGTTCCCAGAGAGGGGACAGGGTCTAACCTCTGTGTCCATACCACTATTTTGACCACTTTTCTGGAGAATTCTGCATGATTTGGATGACTGATATGCCTTTCATATTTGATATGAGCAGTTTACTCACTCTCTAGAGCATCTAAGCCACTTTTCAGAGCATGAGATTAAATAATACAACTCTTCTCTGACGTGGTCCTTCATTTGCTATTAAAAAAGAAATGGAGTGAATTCCTATTTAGTTTATTTCAAATAACAAGCAAGTGTTAAAAGCAGTCCAAGTGTGAGAACGCACTGTTAAAAGCTGAGGCTGAGCTAGCAATTTCATCTTCAAAGTGGATTTACATTCCATCCACTCTAGATACCCATCCAAAAACATCTTAACCCACAAGAGCTGACATCAGGTCAACAGTACAACATATTTTTAAACATCACATTGATGGTATAACTCTGTTTTCAGTGGCAGCTAATGAAAAATGTCAGCATTCATGTATTGCTGTAATTTAAAAAGTAAATGAAAATTGCATAAGTGTGCTAATGCTTCTCAACATATAGAACCCTCTCTCTGTGACACAGAGTATACAATTTGAAATGAAGCTGTGTGCATCAAAGACAATGTAGGGCCAGATCCTGGCAACACTGACCTCCTTTGAACTACTTGTGGTGTTAATCATTATACCCAGTAACAAGTAATGTTGCCGTATATGCTTGTACCTCTACCTCTCTACTCTGCATTTGGCTAATGCAGATACTTTATAATTAGCTGATACAAATATAGAACTGCAAGGTGTGCCTTCATCAGGACCTTGAATCCAAAATTAGAGGGAGGCAAGTGGAAAGGTTCCAATTCATACACCAGTGAATGGAATTACTTACCAGCAAAGTACTGCTCCATGTGAGTAAGGTTCAAAATCAGACTCAGGAAACAAAGATTGGTTTTCCCCTTCCACTGACTTCTGGGTAGGCAAAGAGAAGCAGTACTCCCCTACCCTGGGCAAAGGAATTACTCTATCACTTGGGTTACAAAGTCCTATCAGGAGGAGGAGTGAACTAATGTAGAAAGTTGTGTCGTGCAGGAAGCTAGTTGTTCATTCACATAAGCTTCCCCTCCTAATATCCCATTATCAACAAGTTGCTCCTCAAATCCCCGTTATGGAACTGGTCCAGTCTCCATCTCTGGATAGGATGGGTTTGCTGCGCTGCCAGAATGCCCAGTCTTCTAGGATGTGTGTATCCCAGATCTTTTCATTTGGGTAGAACTGAAGATCTATAGCTCCACATTAATCCATTCTTATGGCAGATATCCGACTGGCCCCAAGCACCCCTAGTCTTTGGGAAAGTTCAGACCTGGATCTGAATGTTGTGGTTTGTGCCCATCTCTAGCAGTAGCAGCAATTCGTATAAACACAATCTTGATACAGTAAATTGCAATTTCAGTGGCCCTCCTTTATGCCTATGCCTCGGATCCGACATATGATAATAGGTGACATGGATACACATAGCTGAGATTATGATTTCCACATTCTTCCTCAAAGGCTATTCATAAATTTGCAAAGAATAAGTGGCATTATTATAAAATGACAGAGATAAACAGCCTAGGATCTCAGGGAAATTGTTTAGATGCTTTTGTACAGTCTGTTCCAGAGCAAATTGACTTATTTGCCTATATGGATTCTACAACTTCAGTTCCATTGCAGCCCATCCATATTAATTGTATATATTATTGTTTGGGAGTAACTAGATTTAATGGTGAAAGCACAGAGTACATTATATACTTCACAGCTGTATTGGGATAAAACCTCATTTACAAGTGGATTGTAACAGATGACCCACAAACTAGTTTTGAGTAAAGCTGCAGTGAAAACTTCTGTTATGCAGTTCAGGTAAAGACATTCTTCAGAGTTTGTGGGCTCTCTCTAGTTCAATATGGAATCACTCATAAACCTAATGAATTATCTAAAGGTCTCTTCAGAGACAGTCAATATATGAGCTCCACTTAAAACTCTGCAGGACCATCTTCCAAATACAGAGAGCAATGTTCATAATAGATCATTCACTGCAGCATAATCTCAATCTTCAATGGAAATGGTAATTTAGGTAAAAAGTTTTGGAATCACTTAATCTGGTTACAAAGAGCACGTCACTAATGTGTTATGCAGGAGGTCAGACTAGATGATCACAGTGTTCCCTCTTTGCCTTAAAATTTATGAGTCTATGAATAATTTAGAAAACCTTTAAATGCTGCCAGGTGGGAAATAGGTTTTCCTGTCCCATTAAAATTTTTGAGATTAAAAAAAACTTCCCATCCAAATCGAGATGAAAAGTCATATTCTCAAAAAAATTCACAAACTGAATTAAAAAAAAAAAAAAAGATTGGTTTGGATCAACAGAAACATTTTGTTGTGATAATTTCAAAACATTTCATTTTGACCATTTTTTTATTTTAAAAAATAGTTTTACTCTACTTAGTTTACATTTCTAAACAAAAAAGTTGTTTTGAACCAGAAAAGCAGAATTTTTCATTTTGAAAATTTCAAGTGGAACATTGACAATTTTTAAACTTTTTTCAAGTTGAGAAATCTGTCAAAACCAGCCCTTTCCCATGAAAAGTTTTGGTTTTAAAACGTCAACTTTTACAATGAAAGAAATGTTTAGTCAAAAAAATGCCAGTCATTCTCTACCTTTACATATAAGAACTAAATAATAAAACACTAAATAATTAACAGTTAAATAGGAAATTCTGATGTGTCCTAGTCACTGATATATTATGGGCATAAATCTGCAACTTGTTCCATGTGGGCAGACACCTAGACCCATGCAGAGCCATTTGCAGGATCTGGGCCTAGATTAAGACACTGGGACTCAATGGTGACATACAGGACTGTGTTTTATCGATCATGTCTGCATTTGGAAGTTTTGAAGGCAGATTCTTCACCCCCTGGAATTGCCTGTGTAGTCATTTACACCACTATACAATGGGTGTAAAATATGACTAACTCCAAATGGTAACATTTCACACCCACTTTGCACAGGTGCAAGTAACTATGCATGGTGCAAAGCAGTGGGAAAAAATCAGACTCAGCATTTCTTGACAGATTTTTCTTGACAGACTGGATTTCATTGTTGTTCCTAAATGTAAACTTTCCAGCAGAGGATGTGTCTGATGCTGCCCCAGTGTATTTGAACTATTGGAAGGGGGACTATCAATTTTCCTTATGTCTGGCATCACAGCAGATAACACAGGCATTCCACCTGTGGAATTCATTCCACCTTAAAGAGACTCAAAAATATAAAGCATTTTATGAAATATCAGGTTTCTGGGATGAGCAATATTGGTGGAGCAGCCTTGAAATTTTTTCAAGAAAATATACCAGATAAGCATAATTTCTGCTTCTGCTGTTTTTATCATGGCTCATGATGAAAAAGTTAATGGCATTTTTCTTGCTGGCCAAAACAGCAGAGGGAGACCAAAAAACGAGAAGTAATCTTATTCTTCTTGCCACTTCCCTATTCAAGGTTGGCAGCTTTTACAGCCTTCTTCCAATACTCCAATACCAGGCTACCATGCAGACTGGTGTCTTTGAGGTCCTCCAACTCTGGTCTGTGTACTGAATCTTTAGTTTCCCCCAGATCATCTTCAGTCCACAATCATTGCAAGAGCCATCCTACCAATATAGCTCTCAGGTCTCCACTGTGTATGCCAATATGCACATAGTCTAGCCTTCCTCAGCTTGTCTTCAATTGGAACAATGTGTGCAAGGCCCTTTATAAATTTCCTATCATGGAGTGTCCAACTATTTGACCATCTCAAGATGTTAATTTCCATGGGGGAGAGCATACTGATTTATTTTCTTGTGACTGGCCAAGTCTGACTTCTGTTCCCTACACTGAAATGAGTCTTATTACAGTTTTATACATTCCATCTTTTTAATGTATTGGCCTCTTTTTGTCATCAAGAACTGGGATCAGCTCCCATTGTTTTCTTCAAGCAAGTTCAGTACAATGCCAGGCATCACTCAATAGGGTATCCATGGCAGTAACCATTAATCCTAGGTATTTAAAATTCTTTCACCCTTCTAAGCTGTCTATCTGTGTTATCCTTTATGGTGAATCCTCCTTCCTCAGTTATCTTAGCCTCGGTCTTACCAACGTTTAGTCTAAGACCAGCCCGCTCAAAACTACATTGCCTCTGTTCAAAGTTGGCTTGTTCAAAGAGTCTCACAGTCTTCCCCACATATCATTAAGTCATCAGCGAAAAGCACATTCCAAGGTGGCTCCCGTATCACATCCATAACAAACAAAAACAGGCCAGCATCAGGGATCAGCATTGAGCCAACATTTACTGGAAATTCTGTGCTGAAGCCCCATTTACTTTTGACTGCAGTAGCCCATCTATCATACATATCCTGGATAAGATGGAGATACCTTCCTGACACACCTCTCCATCACAAACTCCACCGAATGAGTTCTCTTGGTACACAATCGTATGCCTTCTTCCGGTCCACAAGGACCATGCCCAATTGCCACCTCCTTTCTCTAAATTTCCACAAGGATTAATACCGCAAATATGGCATCAATTGTGCTCCTTCTCAGCATGAATCCATACTATCCCTTCCAAATTTCAACTGTTCCATGCAGACACTTTTCAATTATCTTCTCCCATATTTTCATAGCACATAGTATCAGCATTATTGGACAATACTTAACACACAATATAACATCTCCTTTATGTTTAAAAGTTGGCACCATAAAACTTTATGCAATTCATCCAGCATTTTCTCTTTCTTGAAAGTATCATTGAACAAACTTGTAAGATACTTGATGCGTTCTTCTCTAAATGACTTCAGAGCATCCACTAATACTTCATCCGACCAAGGTGCTTTCTCCTTTTTCATTCTCCAATGTGCCTCTTCAAACTCCTCCTCCAGTATGCAGCTTATCACACCCCAGTTCAGCGTACATGTTCTTTGTTCCTCCAGGTTCTCCTCATTCATCAATCTTTCAAAATAATGACTCCTAACTTTGTTGATTGATTCACCATTTGTTTGCAATTTATCACAAGTGTTGGTTGCTCCTCCAAGAAGTCATAATGATAAAAAATAGTTAATTACAATGAGTTCTATAATTTATTTGATAGCTATTGAGATAGAAAAAAGGCTACATAAGCAGCATTGCCAACTCATGATTTCATCACAAGCTCCACAATATTTGTTGTTTTCTTTAAAGCCCCAGCTCTAGAAGGCAAGTGAATGTGAGAGCTTCAAATTTCTTTTTTTTTTTAAATGGCAAGTTTCTACACTCATGTTTGCAGAGAAAAGCATGAAGGTGGCCCAAGCATCTTCCAAAGGCTCCCAAACAGAAGGTCAGTAAAGAGAACCTGTTACTGCATCACTCCTGGGCTTGCAACAAACCACAGCTAGTTCCTCAGACAAGTGCAAGAGACAGAAGGGTTTTATTTGGTGGTCACTCCCTTCAGACAGAGCATGACCAGCTGCAGACTTACCCAGCACCAATAGGCAAGTCACGGGTAGCAAATCAAAACATCTGTTCTGCATCAGGCTTAGCTTTTCTCAGGGAGACTTTGGCAGGCAGCAATTTCTAGTCAGTTCCTTGCTCCAGCCAGACTTCTCTCAGAGAGTGAGAGCTGGAGGTCTCCTCACTTCCTCCCAGCCAGCAGTCAGCCGAGGTGGGCCCTCCCCTTTTAATCCCTCTCTCCAAGCCTGACACATATTGCAGATGTAGCAGGGCAAGGCTGATTGAGCCCACATCAACCCTTTCCTGGACAGTTTAGGGTTTGTTCAATCCAATTTATTATTATGTTTTTTGGGGAGCTGACTCATTTTTGAATGCTGGGGCGGCAATACTAGTATATGTGTGATATTATATATAAAAATCCAGATGTTTGTGTAACAAAATGTTACCCGTATGGCCTTAAGGCCATATATTTCACATGCTAACTTGTATTTAAGGTGAAGATTTTCAAAGACACAAATGGCAGTTAGGTGCCCAGCTTTTTAGCAGGAATCAGGCCCCTAACAGCCTTTTGTGCTTTTGAAAGTGTCCCCTAAAATTGTTAAAAGCGTGCTATGTCAGAGAATGTGTGTGGTCTGGTGCTCAGCTGGTTCATAGGTTGTGTTTTCTGTTCATAAGCAATTGTTGTAGAATCCATTAACATTAGTTGGCTGAAATCAAAGACTAAACCCTCCCAAACAATCTATTACAATGCTAGGGCCTGATTTTCTGAGGAGCAGAGAACCCACCTCTCTTGCTTTGGGTGCTCAATGTTTCTGAGTAGCAGATCTGAGGTGTTTTCAAGTGGTAGGCCACAGCTAAAATGTTTGTGTACTTTGCAAACTTTCCACACAGCATATAAAAGCAATAAGCCCAGTCAAGGTTCCAAACTATATCCCAGTCAGGAGGAGACATATAAACAGTCATGTCACCTTGGGCTAGTAGCAACTCTATTGCTTTTTGATTTGATACAGTAGGTGTTTCTCCTTCTTCCCATGGGATAGCTTTTTTCTAAGAGCTCAATGAGAAATTACTCAATGAGAAATAAAGTATAACATGTGGTGCCTTACTCCACATAATAGTTGTTGGTCATTTTAATAAAGAAATCCCCATCTGAACCAAAAAAGAATTTGCTTTTACTTTTAAGTGTTCAACAGTTTTCAAACATGCTATAGCATATTATACTGAAGGCAGTGAGGTCCAGTGGATAAGGGCACTGCCCCAGGAGTCAGGAGATCTGGAAAGAAATCCTGGCCTCATTCAAGTCAATGGGAGTTTTGGTGACTTATGGGGCGTGTATCTGTTCCCAGAAAGGAGCAGGTCTAGTTAGGTGTGGTTCTGTGCTACACAGTGGGCAGAAGGGATGCCTACCACCCCCCAAAATGCCATTCTGAATTGGGGTGTCCATGTCGCTGCCTGGCAGCTGCCTCTGAACACACTGGAGGGAAAGAGTGCCAGACATCTACCAAAGACATTTTTAGGACAGTCTCAAAAAAAACAACCAGTGTTTTCCCTAACCCTCACATCAAGAAGCCAGTACCACGTAGGGATGTCAGGAGGAGGATTTTTCAGGAGGGCTATTGATGGGAGAAGGATTTTATTTTACTCTTTTTGGCACTAGGATGAGAACTTGCTTCTCTTCCCTGTTGAACAGAGATGTGGTATACGGGTAGGCCCAGATCCTCAAAAGGTATTTGGTATTAAAATCAGTGGAAGTCAGGTATTATGGCCCAGATTCTCAAAGGTATTTAGGCTTCTATGTGTTTGTTTCTCCAACTGAAACTGTTAACTTTTTGACTAAACAGACAGAGGAGACACAAGCCCAGATGGAAGATACCTGGTGGGACACTGCAGTTAGCATCGTCTACCTGGCAAACTCTGAATTCTGAACCTGATATTTTAGTTGTTAAAGTGACACAGAATTCCTGGAGCAAACATTTTTAACCTTGGTGCTAATAGCAGGCAACCAAGTCCATACATTATTAAATGGACTCAAAGTACTGCACACCCCTTGGAATTTTAAGAGTTACATTTGAATTATATATTGTTATTCTGAGGGTTGGGTGAAACCTGACTGAAGCTGGTGGGAGTAACAGGATTCAGAATAAATATAAAAGAGCAGTTATGCTCCTTTATGGAATAAGATAACTGAAACAATAGGAGCCATAATAATATGATGAGGTTGTATACAGATGAGTTTAAGTTTATTAAATGTGTAGTAAAGATTTCAAAAGAAATATGGACCCTGATCCCATGTCTGTTGAAGTACATGGACTCATGCATTTTTGAAATTCCTCCCCACCCCCCACATGCACACACACAGACACACATCCATACACACACCACCATGTAGAAGTGAATACACTAATTGTTTTGTAGTGAGTAATGTTATAGTATGTGTTAGTATTCCAGTATATTGGAAATGGACCTCTTGACATCCAGTTTTTATGGTGTCCTGGTAACTTATTTTTTATTTGTTTTTAGTTTTGCAAAGTTAACTTTGGGTGGTTGGTGTAAATCAACTGAGGTGATAGTGAGTAATGAAGTGTTAACTATATAGCAGTGGAAAACTGGCTGAATACCTCAAATTTCTGGGCACTAAAATTTGAATTTTGTTTCTTTAAAAAGTGCAAAAGTGTATGTGGTGGGGCGGTGCCCCACCCCCTGAGAAAAAGTCTGGAACAGGCCTTTGAGGCTGCGCAGGCTGGCAGCCAATCAATAGAGCCAATCAGGACAGGGCAGAGGCAGCCAATCAGGGCCGGGTTAGGCTCTATATAAAGGCTGCCTAGCAGGGGGAGAAGTAGTCTCTCCCTGACTGCCAAGGGAGGAGGACTGGCTCCTGGGCTGAAAGGTAGCACCTTGGCCAGAGTAGTGCTGGGGAAGGGCAGAAGGAGCTGGGGGCATTCCAGCCAAGGAAAACCGCAGGCTGCAGGCCTTGCTACAAAGGGCTGAGTGGCTGCACAGGGCTGAAGGGGAAGCGTCTGACAAGGGGAGAGAAGGAGGGCAGGGAGGCTGCTGCTAGAGGGTCCCTGGGTCGGGACCCAGAGCAGCGGGTGGGCCTGGGTGTCACACCCACCTCCCCCTTGTACTACACCTGGCTGAGGAGGAGCGTGGCTTGATACAGGCTGTGGCTGGCCCCTGTGACAAAGGAGCCAGGCTGGAGCTGGCCACTAGAACAGGTGCAGATAGAGGACTGCTCATAACACTAGACCCCCTAGAAGGGGGTGAGACCAGAGCAGTGGGCACTGCTGGAGGGCAGTGTCCTGAAGAGGACACTGCCGAGTGGGGAGCAATGCGGGTCCAGATGCCAACAGGGGAGCTGACGACGGACGGGGCACCACCGGCAGAGGGTGCCCTGCAGAGGACAGAGCTAATTCCCAGATGTGCCAGCGGGAGGTGCTGTGGTGGTGAGTCCCAACCCTGTCACAGTGTAATAAAAGTTAATTCAATATTTGCATGTTAGCTGGACTCCATTGATACAATTTCAAGCTTAACTCTTTTAACTGAATTAAAAGGAGGGAGAGATTGTCCTAACGCACAGTTGGGATGTTAGAGTGCATAACTGCCTTTTGTAGTTTTGAAAATTTCGCAGTGTGTTAGTAAATTAAAAATCCCTGATACATTGACTTCTGTTACATTTCCTGGAAATCACAAGAACTTTAGCTAACATGCTAAATAGGATAATTTCCCAACGGCCATTTCTACTAAACTAGGTAGCCACAGGGAAATAACTCAACTTTTGTTCTAGTGGCAAAATGCTTGCTCTATTGCATGAGCTGATTCACGCAAGGTACAGGTTACACTGGTCTACAATTTTTGAGAAGTCGTCTGCTTCAGAGATAAAATGTGCTATTTATTATGTATTTTGATGTGCTGAATTCAAATATGACAATTAAAACAACTGATGGCTACTGTTTCTAAGATATTTAAGTTTTTACATTTTATGTCTATGTATATTGTGTAGATAGTAGAGTTTTCATCATAAATTGTAAACCTAGGTCTTTTCATGTGTTTATGGTTGCTTTACATGATAATATTTCACCTCTCCTGTTTATGTAACACTTTAAAAATCAGCAAAAGGGTTATATAAATAAAATTTATTATGAAACAAAAGCCAAAAAACTATTATGTACATAGTTTAGTCCTATTCAGTGTCTACTCGGCGCTTCTTGGCTTGTCTCTTGTATTCATTCAATGGAGCATCTCTTGTCACTGTCCAGCAATAGGCTGCAAGCATTGATGGGCTCCATTTGCCCTGATAGCGTTTCTCCATTGTTGCAATGTCCTGGTGAAATCGCTCGCCGTGCTCGTCGCTCACTGCTCCGCAGTTCGGTGGAAAAAAATCTAGATGAGTGCAAAAAATGTATTTTTAGTGACATGTTGCAACCAAGGCTTTTGTATGCCTTGAGGAGGTTTTCCACCAACAACCTGTAGTTGTCTGCCTTGTTGTTTCCGAGAAAATGTATTGCCACTAACTGGAAGGCTTTCCATGCCGTCTTTTCCTTGCCACGCAGTGCATGGTCAAATGCATCATCTCGAAGAAGTTCACGAATCTGAGGACCAACAAAGACACCTTCCTTTATCTTAGCTTCACTTAACCTTGGAAATTTTCCACAGAGGTACTTGAAAGCTGCTTGTGTTTTGTCAATGGCCTTGACAAAGTTCTTCATCAGACCCAGCTTGATGTGTAAGGGTGGTAACAAAATCTTCCTTGATTCAACAAGTGGTGGATGCTGAACACTTTCCCTCCCAGGCTCCAATGACTGTCAGAGTGGCCAATCTTTCTTGGTGTAGTGCGAATCTCTTGCACGACTATCCCATTCGCAGAGAAAACAGCAGTACTTTGTGTATCCAGTCTGCAGACCAAGCAAGACAGCAACAACCTTCAAATCGCCACAAAGCTGCCACTGATGTTGGTCATAGTTTATGCACCTCAAAAGTTGTTTCATGTTGTCATAGGTTTCCTTCATATGGACTGCATGACCAACTGGAATAGATGGCAAAACTTCGCCATTATGCAGTAAAACAGCTTTAAGACTCGTCTTCGATGAATCAATGAACAGTCTCCACTCATCTGGATCGTGAACGATGTTGAGGGCTGCCATCACACCATCGATGTTGCAGGCTACAAGATCACCTTCCATGAAGAAGAATGGGACAAGATCCCTTTGACAGTCACGGAACATGGAATTCCACTGCTATAGTCTGGAGCCCAACAGCTCTGCCTTACTTTTGGGTAGTTCCAAATCCCTGACAAGGTCATTCAGTTCACCTTGTGTTATGAGGTGTGGTTCCTAGGAAGAGGATGGGAGAAAATGTGGGTCCTGTGACATTGATGGTTCAGGACCAGAAGTTTCTTCCTCTTCCTCTTCCTCATCTGAGTCAAGTGAGAATGATTCTGGTGCATCAGGAACCGGCAGTCCTTCTCCGTGGGGTACTGGGCGTATAGCTGATGGAATGTTTGGATAATGCACAGTCCACTTTTTCTTCTTTGACACACCTTTCCCAACTGGAGGCACCAGGCAGAAGTAACAATTGCTGGTATGATCTGTTGGCTCTCTCCAAATCATTGGCACTGCAAAAGGCATAGATTTCCTTTTCCTGTTCAACCACTGGCGAAGATTTGTTGCACAAGGGTTGCAGCATATGTGTGGGGCCCACCTCTTGTCCTGATCTCCAATTTTGCAGCCAAAATAAAGGTGATACTGCGCTTTTGTGATGCAAAAGTCACTTCACCACAAACATAGCAGAAGTTATCTGCACTGTTCACACAAGTACGAGGCATCTCTGCTCACTTTGGCTAAACAGAAATGTGTCCCTTTGCAAAATCAAACACTTGACAAATAAGAGAGCACGACACTGTATGATTTCTAGAGCTGATATAGGGCAATTTGTTCAGCAGAGTGATGTAAGCTTCATTATGATTGCATCATCCATGACTTCTAGGAATAATATTCCTATCATGTATGACGCAATACCAGCTTCAGATTGCATCCTTCATTGTTTTGCCTAAAAAGCAAGTACTGTCCAAACCCAGTCATAGATTTATTCATAGATCCAGTCAAAGATGTATTTTAGTCATTTCTGGTTTAAATTGAGATCCCTTCCCTTTATAACTCACTTATCCTCCACCATTCCCAAGTCAAGGGTCGTATATACTGACCCAATAGCATATCTTGAAAACTAGAGCCAATCAACAATTTAAGCATCATTTTCGTTCTCAGTGACCCAGAATTAGTAAAGTTTGACTACATTTATTTCAGAAGCATTTTGGCTGTAGAGCAGTGTTATTGGTGTTTATGATATGGAAGCTTCTTATGTTCATTCATTTCACGGATGTTTTCTAGCTCTCTAAGGGCTTGTCCACATGGTACAGCAATGCACCCTAGAGGGGTGGGAATTCTAATATGCACCAATGTGTTTTGTACAAACTGTCCCATGTAGACCCTACTGGCGAGCACTAGAAATTCCCTAATGTGCATTAATGTAGTGTAGTACTGCATACCCCTGTAGTGTGCATTGTAGTACATGCACACAAGCCCGAAATCTGAGGAGAAGAGTTGTGACAGTACAGGGGACGCATCAGACAGCTCTTATGGAAAAGAGCTGACAGACAATACAAACAAGCATACACAGCACTTGCAGCATGATCACTGGCAAACTTGAAACCTATTCAAAACATAATGATCATTTTCATAGATGCATATAAAACCAAAACTGACAATCAGGCAAAAATTTTGTTGGACTATAAGCAGGATGATAAATCAGGCAAAGGTCTGCCCAACAGTTTGACACTTGCCAGACTGAGATTTCCATGAAATTAAAGTATCTGATGGCAATTTTAACTAATGAATCCACTGTAATTAACTCATTAACTCTTGTTCCAAGGATTTTACAAAAAGCTAATTATATTGGATGTTGTAAATTTTGCTAAAATACGGCAGGCAATTGCACAAAGCTTACTTCATCCAACAAACATTTGCTAAGCCTATTTCTCCTCCACTGAGAGAAAGATCCAATGTGACAATATTGCCCGGCATGAGGGATCCTCAGGCTTTGCAGCTTCCCTCCACACCATGGCCATTCAGAATTTCACAACATGGGTGGGGATAGAATACAGGTCCTGAGCCCGCCTCTGGAGAGGGAAGAATCTCTTTTAGCTATGTTTGTATTAGGGTTTGACAGGTAGTAGCAGAGCTGCCCAGAGGGGGGGCAAGTGGGGCAATTTGCCCGGGCCCCACAGGGGCCCCCACGAGAGTTTTTCGAGGCCCTGGAGTGGGGTCCTTCACTCGATCCGGGGGCCCCGGAAAACTCTCGCAGGGCCCGGGCCCCTGAAGCTTCTTTCGCTCCGGGTCTTCGGCGGCAATTCGGCGGCGGGGGGTCCTTCCACTCCGGGTCTTCAGCGGCGGGGGCCCCCTGCTGCTGAAGACCCCAGGCCCCCCAACTCCTCTGGGTGGTAGAGCAGGCTCCATGAAGTAGACGGTCGTGTGAAGGTCTTCTTCTGACAGTGGGATATATCAGTATCAAATTATGAACTTCATTTTGTATTGTCTAAGTTTGCCTGAGGGCAGCGTATTGGTAATTCCTTATAAAAAATTGCCCCGCTTAGGAGAGATACTTTACACATCAAAGCCATCAAACTGAAATATGGGGCCATCAACTCTGATAGTGTCTCAAGTGCAGACCCACCACCATGGAACAATGTTTTTTCTATAGAGGGGCCCACAGGCAGGTGGCTGACGCATGTCATATGGAGCACATGGCTCAGAGACAAAGGAGAGAATCTACTTAAGAACAGGGTTCTGCTCTGCATGGACGAGACCTGCTCATCACCACATGTAAGAAGGTTTTGCAGGAGAGGACAGGTACGGTGGAGTCCCTCCTGCTGACGAACCTCAAACTCCGAGAAGGGGTGAGATCAGAGTACGGACGGGTGCATCACAGGACTTTTTGTTCTCAAAGATCCATAACTCGAATACTTTAATTGTAAAGTCATGGTGATTAAGAAATTTCTTTGCTAAGCCTGTCTTTCTTGCTTACCTTCCACATTGTCCCTAACTGCATTAAATTAAAACCCCAAAGAGGCAACAGCTTAGGTGGAACTCAGAGAGGGGAATGCAAGGGACAGAGGGAGGTCTCAGACACCGAGTTCAAGGTCTATAGCAACTGGGCAGTATATTCCAAACTGGGCAGTATGTCCCAACTGCCCCATGCCCCAAAGAGGAGTGTCACACAAGAGGTCTGAGCCTGGGAGCGTACCCTTTAGATCTGGAACCAGACCAGTGACTAGGGTCTACCCAGTCCCAGTTGGCTTAGAAGCATATGAGACCCAGCGACTGGGTCTACTCACAGCACACTGGTGTCTGTACAGTGGGATACCAGGCCAGGCTGTGATAATTACATAGTAACCATGGATGTGATTTTTACATTATATCTTTAACTATAGGGAATACTGTAGTATCATAAAAATGAATGTGGTATTTGTGGGTAACTAACTATAATAATGACCACTGTACACGCTAGTCAGTACATTACATTTAGCAAAGAAACTTTTTACTCTATTTATTTTACTCTAACAATTTGAGATGTCCCTTTGCCCAAGAGATTTTAAGGATAACAGTGTTGTACATTTTGTGACAGTGGATATTAAACCTTTCCAAGTAATACATCCTTCCAAAGAAATTACAATGCAGTACTTGCAAATTGTTCAAAAACTATGTTGTAACTTAACTACAATTCTCAAGTGGCTTCCTTCATTTCCTTGAAATGTTGTAAAATAAATTCCACTCTACACCCCAGTAGCAGTAACCATAGACATTTTTATAACAAACTCCTTCTCCCACTCTCCAATTTTATTACCATAGCCATATTAAGACACAGGAACTACAGGCCAAGCAGCAGAAGCAGTAGTTAACAGCCAGTTGCAGAGGCACACAGTGACCACAGAGACATTGCTCAGCACCCCCATCCCTTTCTGGCGTGGGAAGTGAACCCCTGTGAACACGCCTCTGAAGTCTGTGTCTTCGCTAACCAAGCACAGCCAACTGTGAGTGGGATGCAGCAAGAGAGAGGGGGCTGATGTGTTAAAGGGACGTTTGTTTGTCACTTTCCCACCACAAGGTGGGAAACTGAGGCAAAGAACACTGCCCAGTGCACTGTAGAGTCAGGTTTGCTTATGGTCAGATGCTTTGGAATGTGCTTGTGGTGTTTTCTCAAATTAATGCTTGGTTCTCTTTCCCTTTTATTAAAAGTTCTCTTTTGTTATACACAGATGCGGTGCTTGCCAATGGGGGAAGTATTGCCTCTTAGAGGCACCCAGGGATAATGTTAAATTTTCCCAAATTATTGGGTGGAGGCTCAAGTTCTCTTCTGTATTGTTAAGAGGAACAACTAGACATTGAACCTGGCCCTTGTTGCTGCCGACTCCACCTGGCAGAAGGGTTACAAAAATAAGATTATCATGTAAATCATTTAACTCCAAGAACTGGGACACTGGGGAGGGGTTGGGGAGATGTACTCAATTAATATCACAGATCTCATGATAAAGTCACAAGGTTTAGCAATACAGCCAGTGCCCACCTGAGTCTGCTGGCAACTTGAAACAGCTCTGAGAAGAGTGAACTGCCCTATTCATATAATGCTGCTGAACTGTACAGCAGTGCCAAGCAGAGGTGGGGCCTTGTTAAATGGGCAAGGTCATGAGAGGGCCCATGTCAGGTGTGTCTAGGACCTGGAATGCCTTAATTTGGCTCTGCTTACTATAGAATTCTGATTCGAAATCAATTATAGCTTCCACTAGTGCAAAAGCTCTTCTGATTCCTGGTGGAATGGAGTTTGCCTGGCAGTCACTATGACATCTGCTGGGCTAAACACCATCTCAGAGTCATTTGCTTCCAGGCAGTTTAGATATAGCACAGCTGCAGCAAAGTACTTGAAAAAGCTCAAGGCACAAAATCTCTTGAGTTGCCAATACAGTAGCAGCTTCTGTGTTCATACACGGAGGTTTCAGGGAGATAACCTTCCGCCATCTTTGTGGTCCCAGCCCTGCAGCACCTCCAGGGAGAGGAGAATACAAAGAGAAAGGAAACTCCTCTGCAGTGAGGGATGGGTTTTGTTTTACCCAGCCCAAGTACCAGAACAGGCTATGTTTATAAGGCTGAACTAAGGCAGTTCAGCTAAGGCTCTGAGAAGGGCTGTGAGGGCAGGAAATGTCCCCCAACTCCTAGTGAGGAGGCAAGAAGGAAAAATAGGGAGGGTGAGCAGCTCTTGAAGAGAGGGCTACAGGCTGAAGCCAAAGCAGCTGTAGCAAGGATTAAAGACAAACAAAATGTTAAAGGCACATAAACAGCAGATAACCAAACCTGAAGTATGGAAAGAAACAGATTTTCCCCTCTGTGGGCAACGGAGCTAATATTCCTCATAATCCCTCAAAAAAAAACCCCTTAAACCTTACTGATAAAGCAGCATGGCAAAAAAAAAATTGAGCAGTTTCATGTTGCATCAGGGATTATCAATAAGGGAAATGATAAGTCAGCGTCCTCATCCACAGCATAAGAGATGAGGCAACATCAGACCTAACTCTAGAACAGCTGAATAGTCACAAAACTGTGAGGAAACAAATTGCCTACTCTGAGTTCAATTTAGCAAGTTAGACATAAACTTCTCTGCAGCAGTTCTGAGACCCATAAGTACAGGATGTAGAATACTGGGGAAGCTATGCTGCAACTTCCAGTCCTACCCACCCGCCCCAAACTCCGTTCTGGCCCCTTTAGGCATATGTCTCTTTCCTGGATGTGTAAGCTAACAATCAGAACTGAAAATAGGGCGTCTGAGTGGGAGTTCTGTTGGAGGAGAGGGGAGGAGGAAAGTTCCTGTTCCTTAGGAGCAGTGAGTGCACTTGTGTGTGTTGCGTGGTTTTTGTTTTTTCTAGTTGGCAGAGTCTGGTTGGGGATGGTCTGCTATGAGAGAAGCAGAGCCTTTGATCACAGCAGCACCCTGATTAGGGTGCAGGTCTTCCCTGATTAGAGGGCTAATAAAGGTGGCAGAGTGCCAGCCAGTGGCACAGAAGCTAGCACACAGAGCTGAAAATGGGGGAGTTTGAGGGCCAGTTCTTATGGGGAGTTTGGGGGAGGTGGTGTGTGGCATTCTGGTCTTGGTGTGTGTTTTTTCCCCCCTCTCCCCCTCTTGATAGGCGCTTAGGCTGGAAAGCTATGACAGGTACAGAGGCAGCAGTGGTAGTGACCCAAGGAATGGAAGAGATAATGAAGATGACCAGATGTGAAAGCTATGGCGTGTACATTAGCCTGGAGCGAGTACCTGAAAAGAGCTTTGTTTGTATGAAGTGCTGCCTGATAGAGCTGGTGGCAGAGAAGCTCTGAGGCTTGGAGGTGCAGGTGGAAACTCTGGTTGAGATTTGAAGGGAATTTGAGCAGATGATGGAGGGAAGGCAAGAGGAAGCTGAAGGGAAAATGTCAGGACTAGCAGATCCAAGCGGGACTGGAGAACTGTGAGGGTAGACTGTTGGGTGAGGAAAGCAACCAGTGGAAGCATGTGACCACAAGAACCAGCCAGAGGAAAAGACCGGCTAGTAAAGGAGAAATAGAGCTCAGGAACAGGTCTATTGAGGTGGAAAATGAAGGGGCCCAGCAGGCAGTAACTGAAGGTGGGAGGACAAAGAAGAAGAGAAGAGCAGGTAGTCTTATAAGAGGGAACGAGTCAACAGAGATAGCCAGAGTTCGGAGCCCCAGGAAGATACAGAGGATTACTTGCAGAAGATTGCAAGAGAGAACAAAAGACAAGGGGACTTGTAGCCAGAAAGAACAGGAAGAAGGCCAAAGAATCACACCAACACCAGGAAGAGGCAGGTCTATGTGATGGGGACTCCCTTTGAGGAAGAACAGATCACCTGTTCTGGAGAACAGAAGGGTGTGCTGTCTTTGCTGGGATCTAAGATACAGGATGTGAAACTGAGGCTGAAAAGGATCTTAATGGGAGCAGGAAAGAATCCATGGATTTTCCTTCATGTGGGAACAAATGATACAGCTAGATTCTCACTGGAACACATCAAAGGAGACTAAGCCAGGCTGGGGAAGATGCCTAAAGAAATGGAGGCTCAGGTGATTTTTTTCAGTGGGATTCTACTTGTCTCTAGGATAGCAACAGCGAGACAGATGATCAACAGATGACTCGGGCAGTGGTGCTATAAGGAGGGCTTTGTGATGTTTGACCCCTGGGAGCCATTCATGGACAGATGGATTGATCTCATGGGATGGCCTCCACCTGAGAAGGGAGGGAAATAGACTCCTGGGATGGAGGTTGACACAATTGATTAGAAGAGCTTAAAAGTAGGAACTCAGACTGTTAGGAGATGCTCATGTAATCTCTATGCCTGATTCTAACATTGACAGGGAGGAAAATCAAGAAAGAGAATATAGCAATGGAGAAATGAACAGGGGTGGGTAGGAGAAAGCTTCATTGGTATTCCCACTAACAGTCAGATAGGTGATACTGGCAGTAGACTGACTGTACCTAATCAGATGAGGAATCTGAGTGAAGCCAAGCAGATGTCTATACACCAATGCAACGAGCATGGGTAACAAAATGGAGGAACGAGAACTACTTGTGCAGGAAATGAAATCAGATATAATAGGGATAACAGAAACATGGTGAAATAGTAGTCGTTACTAGAGTACAGGAATTGAAGGATATGTGCTGTTCAGGAAAGACAGAAAATAAAGGTAGTTAGACTGTAAAGAAATTAGAAGTGATGGAATGGATAAAACAGTCAGTTTGGGCCAAAATCGCTTTGGGGAAGAAAACTACCAGAGGCTCACCTGGGATAGTGCTTGGTATGCTACAGATCCCCAGGATCCAAATTGGTAATGGACAGATACCTCTAATGAAATCAAAACTACTGGGAATTGTGTGATTATGGGAGACTTAATTTTCCCTGATAAAGATTGGAGGACAAGTGCTACTAACAGTAGGGCCCAAATTTTCTTGCATGTTATAGTTGGCAATTTTTTTTTTTTTCAAATAGTCACCAAACCTACCAGAGGTGATGCCATTTTAAATTTGGTATTGGTAAGTAGTGAGGACCTCACAGAAAAACTGTAGGAGATAACCTTGGTTCAAGTGATCATGAGCTAATTCCATTTAAACTAAATGGAAAAAAATAAAATATGCAACTAGAGTGCTTTCTTTTGAAAGGGCAAACTTAAAAAAAATAAGGAAATTAGGGAAGTGAACTGGATGGAAGAACTCAAGGATCTGAATGTAGAGGAGGCTTGGGATTACTTAAATCAAAGTTGCAGAAGCTATCTGAAGCCTGCATCCTAAGCAAGGGGAAGAAATTCATAGGGAAGGGTTGCAGACCAACCTGGATGAGCAAGCATCTCAAGAAGATGACTGAAAAGCGGCGAACAGCAGAGGCTAACAGAGGGAGTTTGCCTGGGATCTGTCAGAGAGGAGGTACGCTAAGTGCTGCATTAGGGGGGCTGTGTTGGTGAGTATCTGAGTGTCTGTTGCAGGGGACAGTTTGTCAGTTTGACCGTGTGCTTGATTGTTTGAACAGTGTGAATTGGGAGTGCTTTGTTCCAGGTGGGCCTTGAGTGGGCCTGACTGGTATAAAAAGGCAGTCAGCAGCAAACCAGCTGAGGCTAACAGAGGGAGTTTGCCTGGGAGTTCGCCTGCGGAGAGCCCACTGAGCCTTACATCTCGCGGGCTTCTGTGAGTTGCTGCAACAGCTGAGGAAGCTCTTAGAAGAAAGGTGATATGGAAGGTGAGTGTTCAGTTGTTGTAACCTGCATAGGTGGTGCCATGTTTGTCTTTCTTCCACAGGACAGAAGCGACTTTGTCTGTACAAAGTGCAAGCTGGTCTCCATATTGGAAGAGAAGGTTCGAGGTCTGGAGAAACAAGTATCGACCCTGCGTTGCATACGAGAAAATGAAGATTTCCTGGACAGACATCAGGATATGCTTCTACAGGCACAACATTCTGAAGAATCGGAGCAGGTTGCGCAGAGGGGACTGAGGGACTGTGAAGAAAATTGGCAGCATGTGACCTCCAGAAGAAGAAAGAGGAGCGTCCATGTACCAGCAATGGAGATACAGGTGAGCAACCGTTTTCATGTTCTCTCCACAGTTACTAATGCGGAGAGTGGAGTAGATGATACATCTGAGGGAAGGGAGCAGAAGGAGACTCCACCGATTGGAAGGTATGAGATGCACTGTCCTAGGGATGGGGGTTCCACGACCACCGCTCCCAAGAGAAGGAGGAGGGTGATAGTAGTCAGGGACTCCCTCCTCAGATGGACTGAGTCATCTATCTGCCGCCCCGACCGAGAAAACCGAAAGGTCTGCTGCTTTCCAGGAGCTAGGATTCACGATGTGACGGAGAGACTGCTGAGACTCATCAAGCCCTCGGATCGCTACCCCTTCCTGCTTCTCCACATGGGCACCAATGATACTGCCAGGAATGACCTTGAGTGGATCACTGCAGACTACGTGGCTCTGGGAAGAAGGATAAAGGAGTTTGAGGCGCAAGTGGTGGTCTCGTCCATCCTCCCTGTGCAAGGAAAAGGCCTGGGTAGAGACTGTCGAATTGTGGAAGTCAACAAATGGCTACGCAGGTGGTGTCGGAGAGAAGGCTTTGGATTCTTCGACCATGGGATGGTGTTCCAAGGAGGAGTGCTAGGCAGAGACGGGCTCTACCTAACGAAGAGAGGGAAGAACATCTTCGCAAGCAGGTTGGCTAACCTAGTGAGGAGGGCTTTAAACTAGGTTCACCGGGGGAAGGAGACCAAAGCCCTGAGGTAAGTGGGGAAATGGGATACTGGGAGGAAGCACGAGCAGGAGAGTGCAAGAGGGGAGGACTCCTGTCTCGGACTGAGAAAGCGGGACAATCAGCGAGTTATCTTAAGTGCCTATACACAAATGCAAGAAGCCTGGGAAACAAGCAGGGAGAACTGGAAGTCCTGGCACAGTCAAGGAACTATGATGTCATTGGAATAACAGACTTGGTGGGATAACTCACATGACTGGAGTACTGTCATGGATGGATATAAACTGGTCAGGAAGGACAGGCAAGGCAGAAAAGGTGGGGGAGTTGCATTGTATGTAAGAGAGGAGTATGACTGCTCAGAGCTCCGGTATGAAACTGCAGAAAAACCTGAGAGTCTCTGGATTAAGTTTAGAAGAGTGAGCAACAAGGGTGATATTGTGGTAGGAGTCTGCTACAGACCACCAGACCAGGGGGATGAGGTGGATGAGGCTTTCTTCCGGCAACTAGCAGAAGTTACTAGATCGCAGGCCCTGGTTCTCATGGGAGACTTTAATCATCCTGATATCTGCTGGGAGAGCAATACAGCGGTGCACAGACCATCCAGGAAGTTTTTGGAAAGTGTAGGGGACAATTTCCTGGTGCAAGTGCTGGAGGAACCAACTAGGGGCAGAGCTCTTCTAGACCTGCTGCTCACAAACCGGGAAGAATTAGTAGGGGAAGCAAAAGTGGATGGGAACCTGGGAGGCAGTGACCATGAGATGGTAGAGTTCAGGATCCTGACACAAGGAAGAAAGGAGAGCAGCAGAATACAGACTCTGGACTTCAGAAAGCAGACTTTGACTCCCTTGGGGAACTGATGGGCAGGATCCCTTGGGAGAATAACATGAGGGGGAAAGGAGTCCAGGAGAGCTGGCTGTATTTTAAAGAATCCCTATTGAGGTTGCAGGAAAAAACCATCCCAATGTGTAGAAAGAAAAGTAAATATGGCAGGCGACCAGCTTGGCTTAACAGTGAAATCCTTGCTGACCTTAAACGCAAAAAAGAAGCTTACAAGAAGTGGAAGATTGGACAAATGACCAGGGAGGAGTATACAAATATTGCTCAGGCATGCAGGAGTGAAATCAGGAAGGCCAAATCACACTTGGAGTGCAGCTAGCAAGAGATGTTAAGAGTAACAAGAAGGGTTTCTACAGGTATGTGAGCAACAAGAAGAAAGTCCAGGAAAGTGTGGTCCCCTTACTGAATGAGGGAGGCAACCTAGTAACAGAGGATGTGGAAAAAGCTAATGTACTCAATGATTTTTTTTTTTTGCCTCTGTCTTCACGAACAAGGTCCGCTCCCAGACTGCTGCACTGGGCAGCACAGTATGGGGAGAAGGTGACCAGCCCTCTGTGGAGAAAGAATTGGTTTGGGACTATTTAGAAAAACTGGACGAGCACAAGTCCAGTGCATCCGAGGGTGTAAAAGGAGTTGGCAGATGTGATTGCAGAGCCATTGGCCATTCTCTTTGAAAACTCATGGCGATGGGGGGGAGGCCCCGGATGACTGGAAAAAGGCTAATGTAGTGCCCATCTTTAAAAAGGGGAAGAAGGAGGATCTGGGGAACTACAGGCCAGTCAGCCTCACCTCAGTCCCTGGAAAAATCATGGAGCAGGTACTCAAGGAATCAATGCTGAAGCACTTAGAGGAAAGGAAAGTGATCAGGAACAGTAAGCATGGATTCACCCAGGGCAAGTCATGCCTGACTAACCTAATTGCCTTCTATGAGGAGATAACTGACTCTGTGGATGAGGGGAAAGCAGTGGATGTGTTATTCCTTGACTTTAGCAAAGCTTTTGATACAGTCTCCCACAGTATTCTTGCCAGCAAGTTAAAGAAGTATGGTCGGGATGAATGGACTATAAGGAGGATAGAAAGCTGGCTAGATCGTCGGGCTCAACAGATAGTGATCAACGGCTCCATGTCTGGTTGGCAGCCGGTTTCAAGTGGAGTGCCCCAGGAGTCGGTCCTGGGGCCGGTTTTGTTCAATATCTTCATTAATGATCTGGAGGATGGCGTGGACTGCACCCTCAGCAAGTGTGCAGATGACACTAAACTGGGAGGAGTGGTAAATATGCTGGAGGGTAGGGAAAGGATACAGAGGGACCTAGACAAATTAGAGGATTGGGCCAAAAGAAACCCGATGAGGTTCAACAAGGACAAGTGCAGAATCCTGCACTTAGGACGGAAGAATCCCATGCACTGTTACAAACTAGGGACCGAATGGCTAGGAAGCAGTTCCACAGAAAAGGACCTAGGGGTTACAGTGGACGAGAAGCTGGATATGACTCAACAGTGTGCCCTTGTTGCCAAGAAGGCTAACGGCATTTGAGGCTGTATAAGTAGGGGCATTGCCAGCAGATAGAGGGATGTGATCATTCCCCTTTATTCGACATTGGTGAGGCCTCATCTGGAGTAGTGTGTCTAGTTTTGGGCCCCACACTACAAGAAGGATGTGGAAAAATTGGAAAGAGTCCAGTGGAGGGCAACAAAAATGATTAAGGGGCTGGAGCACATGACTTATGAGGAGAGGCTGAGGGAACTGGGATTGTTTAGTCTGCAGAAGAAAAGAATGAGGGGGGATTTGATAGCTGCTTTCAACTACCTGAAAGGGGGTTCCAAAGAGGATGGATCTAGACTGTTCTCAGTGGTACCTGATGACAGAAAAAGGAACAATGGTCTCAAGTTGTAGTTGGGGAGGTTTAGGTTGGATATTTTGAAAAAAATTTTCACTAGGAGGGTGGTGAAGCACTGGAATGGGTTACCTAGGGAGGTGGTGGAATCTCCTTCCTTAGAGGTTTTTAAGGTCAGGCTTGACAAAGCCCTGGCTGGGATGATTTAGTTGGGAATTGGTCCTGCTTTGAGCAGGGGGTTGGACTAGATGACCTCCTGAGGTCCCTTCCAACCCTGATATTCTATGATTCTATGAAAAAACAGAGAGCCTACAGGGAACGGAAGATGGGATGGATCCACAATGAAAGCTACCTCTTGTAGGTCAGAAAGTGTAGGGATAAAGTGAGAACTGCCAAAAGCCAATCAGAGTTGGAACTTGCAATTGAAATTAAAACAACAACAAAAAAAGGTTCTATCATCATATAAAGAAAATAAGGAAAGAAGAAATGGAACCACTAAACACTGAGGATGGAGTGGAGATTAAAGATAATCTAGGCATGTCCCAACATGTAAACAAATATTTTGCCTCAGTTTTTAATAAGGGTAATTAGGAGCTTAGGGATAGTGGCAGGGTGACTAATGGAAATGAGGATATGGAAGTAGAAGTTACCACATCTGAGATGAAAGTCAAACTCAAACAGATTAATGGGGGGCCCAGATAACCTCCATCAAAGAATATTAAAGGAACTGGCTCATGAAATTCCGAGCCCAATAGCAAGGATTTTAAATGAATCTTTAAACTCAGGGTTGTTGCCTGTGACTGCAGGATTGCTAATATAGTAACTATTTTTAAGAAAGGAGGGAAAAAAGTGATCTGGGAAACTACAGGCCTGTTAGTTTCACCTCAATTGTATGCAAGGGATTAGAACAAATTTTGAAAGAGTAAATAGTTAAGGAGAGAGGTAAATGATGATTGGGATAAAATTCAACATGGTTTTACAAAAGATAGATCATGCCAGACCAACTTGATCTCTTTCTTAAAAAAAAACCAAAAACAAAAAAAAAACCCAGTTATTTCTTAAAGACAAAAGAAATGCAGTAGATCTAATCTACCTGGATTGCAGTGAGGCATTTGATAGTACCACATGGGACATTAGTTAACTTGGAGAAGGTGGGGATTCATATGAGAACTGAAAGCTGGATAAGGAATTGGTTAAATGGGAGACTACAAACGGGTCATACTTAAAAGTGAACTATGAGGCTGGAGGGAGGTAATTAGTGAAGTTCCTCAGGGACTGGTCTTGAGACCAATCTTATTTAACATTTTTATTACTGACCTTGGCACAAAAAGTTGGTAGTGTGCTAATAAAATTTGTGGATGACAAAGTTGAGAGGTATTGCTGGAATGGAGGAGGACTGGAATATCCTACAAGAACTGGAGGACCTTGAAAACTGGAGTAGTAGAAATGGGATGAAGTAATGCAAAGTCACGCACTCAGGGACTAATAAGAATTTTTGCTATAAATCGAAGCCTTATGAGTTGGAAGCAACAGAGGAGGGAGAAGACCTGGCTGTATTGGTTGATCAATGGATGACTGAGCCACCGATGTGATGCGGCCATGAAAAAGGCTAACATGATCCTAGGATGCATCAGGTAAGGTATTTCCAGTAGAGACAGGGAAGTGTTAATACCATTATACAAGGCACTGGTGAGATCTGATCTGGAATACTGTGTGCAATTCTGGTCTCCCATCTTTAAGAAAGATGAGTTCGAACAGGTGCAGAGAGGGGCTACTATGATGATCAGAGGAATGGAAAAACCTGTCTCATGAGATGAGACTCAAAGAGCTTGTCTTGTTTAGCTGAGGGGAGATCTGATTGCTTGCTATAAATACCAGGGCAGGAGAGGAGTTAAGTGTCAATGTGGAGACAAGAACAAATGGATATAAACTGCCGTCAACAAGTTTAGGCTTGAAGTTAGACAAAGGTTTCTAATCATCAGAGGAGTGAAATTCTGGAACAGCCTTCCAAGGGGTGCAGTGGGAGCAAAAAAATCCTAGCTAGCTTCAAGACTGAGCTTGATAAGTTTATGGATGGGATGGTATTATGGGATTGCCTACAATGGCATGTAGCTGATCTGCAATTGCTAGTAACAAATATCCCCAATGGCTGGTGATAGGACACTAAAGGGAGAGGGCTCTGAGTTACTACAAAAATTTTCCTGGTTTCTGGATGTGGGTCTTGCTAAAATGCTCAGGATCCAACTGATTGCTATATTTGGGATCAGGAAAGAATTTCACCCCAGGTAGATTGGCAGAGACCCTGGGGATTTTTTGCCTTCCTCTGCAGCATGGGATATGGATCACTTGCTGGTTTAAAACAGTGTAAATGGTGGATTCTCTGTAACTTGAAGTAAGTCTTTAAATATGTGGACTTCAGTAACTCAGCCAGAGCTTATGGGTCTGTTACCAGAGTGGTTGGGTGAGGTTCTGTGGCCTGCAATGTGCATGTGGTCAGATCACGGTGGTCCCTTCTGGCCAGGGCCGGCTCCAGCATTTCTGCTGCCCCAAGCAAAAAAAGCCGCGATCGGCGGCGGCAGTTCAGTGGCAGGTCCTTCGCTCCTAGAGGGAGTGAGGGACCTGCCGCCCCCGAATTACCACAGGTGCTGCCCCTCTCCCTTGGCCGCCCCAAGCACCTGCTTGTTAAGCTGGTGCCTGGAGCCAGCCCTGCTTCTGGCCTTAAAGTCTGAGTCTAATGAATGACCTCTGCCACTGCTGCTGATTGCAATCTGGGACCTCTTCAGTGTGTACAGAATGGTGCTGTTCCCTCAATCAAGCAGGAAAGGCATTGGGCTGTTGTGTTCCAGTTATAAAAGTGGAAAATAAGTCAGAGGCTTAATTTTGTGAAATAGATTAAAGTCTAGGCAGTTCCTTTGCTTGAGAGTTAGAGATGTGATTTTACAAGGAAGGAACCAACAATTCAGAGTTATGGGCTAAATCTGATTGAAATCCAGTCTGTTCCAAAGATGGAACAGTGTTCTAAGTGGTTCAATATCTTCACATTGTAAATGGGCCAATTCCAGGTAGAATGTATTAGTGCCACAGACACAAACAGTGAGTTTCCTACACTGATCACAGAGAGCGACTGGGAAATTAGGAGACTGTCAACATCCTTTTGTGTTAGTAGCACACAGACAATAAAGCATTCATAACTGCCTTTAAGGTACATAGATTTTTATTGGATTTATATGGTGGAGAGACAAAATATATCATGTAACAGCAGTAAGAGTCAGTTGGATTTGGATCTTGTACAGTAGAGGGCTGAGCCAATACAATTAAAAATGCAATTGAAAGTAGACCATATAATAAGTACTCCAGGGACAACCAACCAAAACAGAGGGTGAATATTAAGTAGACCAACTGTTCAATATATAAGCAGGAAACTAATTTGAGTTATTTCAGAAAAATTCTCAAAGCCATCAATCCAAACCAAGTTGGTAGTTATAAGCACATACTGTATTAAGCCTCCAATACAAATCGAGAGCTAGACTACTTTAAACTGAACCCACTTTCTGATTTTTATTTTATCATTTTTCATATGAAAATATCACCTGGTGAGAACTCAAGATAGAGGAAGTAGTGATGATGTTTTAAGGAATACTGTTTGTTTATATAAAATAAGTAATTTAGGCTTCCTTAGACAGTAGAATACTTCAAGATGATTTAACAAAAGTTGTGAAGGACTTTAAAGGGCAGATTTATTCTGAAAACTGACTCTCAGGTTCTGTTTCTTGCCTTTCAATAACTTTGAAGTACAACTTTCTCAGCTTACACATTTTTGTTTTAAATTGTCAGCACTGCAGTATGAGCCTGTTGTCTAAAAATCAAGCAGTGTGCTTTCTGGCTTGCCCATCACCAATAATGAAGGCTGTGCAGTTAGAACTTGATATCCATTTCTGCTGAATAGTACCTTACTCAGAAAGCGGTTCCATTGATGGGTGGGAAAATCTGACCTTTAGTTAACTTTTCTGTTGATAATACGCAAGCCAGGATAGATTCTGGCTCCCTCTCCTATAGCTGAACTGGTTTTGCAGAGCAAATAGCAGTAAGATGTAGTAAAAACAAATTTTTGTTAGAAAGGGTAAAGCAGAGACAAATCTGAATACTAACAGGCAGTTAGGTGGTGCTGAGGGAGGTGATGCTATTGTACTTCACTCTGCATCAGCCACAAAGTGGCTTGTGTAGCCAACAAACCCAAAAAATATTTATGTAAAATCGATATCTGGTTAAGATTTTAACCCCCCCAAAAGCCAGTAAATCAATTACTTTTTTCTATGGCAATCTTAGCACTACCCTCTTCCACATATGCATTTCTAATATGGACTTTATTACATGATTATAAATGTAATGAAAAATCAAATGCACCAAAACTGAAAACAAACTTTTTTTTTATTCAACATGGTGCTGTTGCCTCATGGGAGATGTAGTTGGGATGCTTTATGCTCCCATTCTCTTCTGTGGCTCTCTGGCCACACAATCTTCCAGAATGCACCACTGTCTCCCCTCTTGGTGATGGAAGAGGGTTTATCACAGGAGTCCCTGGTCATGGGACATCATGGAAGATGTTGTCTGTCCAGACAGCCTGGCCCACAGAGGAGAATGGGAGAATAAAGCACCTGAACTACAACTCCCCTGAAGCATGGTGGCACCATTTTGAACTGAAGTACTTTGGGTTTTGCTATTTTGCCAAAAAGCTTGAATTTTCCATGGAAAAATTTGATGAAAATGGGTGGGGGGGGGGAGTTTGTCATTCTTTCTTGGAAAGAAAAACTTACTTCCCAAACAGCTCAGAGTGGGGAATTTAATGGTAGACCAGAATGTAGGTGAGAGCCCATGACACACACCCTATTTAGACTAGACAGAATCTGCGAGGAGCGAAGACCCTGAGATCCACATTCATACATATGTTCTGCGCCAGGATGAATGGGCTGAGAAAATAAGATTTGGGTGGGCAATATGGGGGAAGGGAAGAGAAATAGACTTTGTGATAAAACGAAACTACAGCCCCATAATGTCATTAAGCTTCCTCTTCAATGTCTAGCCAGTCATGAGTGAAACATTCTGGAATACAATGAAAAATGTTGGCTGTTCATTAGCAGACATTTCAGAGGGAGCAGGATCAAGCAAACTTACCCCCAGAATAAATGGGTTAATTTAGATAATTTTATTTTAGTTTTCCCTCTCAGGGTTTAACAACCCAACTTTTCAATGTCTCAGCAAGGGAAAAAGAGACAGTGCATGCTCTTAATGATGACCTATTTAGAGCCTGTTTTCCCCTACCCCCACCTTAAAAATAAACATGCCAAAAAAGCCAGTTTATGTTCTGTACCTTGCTGAATGATATGCATACAGTTTATGGTTACCAATAAAAAATCTGATGTAAATTGACAATACTTACAAAAGATCTCTTCCCCACAAGTTTTGCAGCATTCAACAAAGCATTAAATATATTTCCCATACCTTAAGGCTGCTCTGATTTATGTTTTGTTCATTTTTGTGCACAATTCAAATAGGAAAATATCTGAAATATTTGAGAAATAAGATTCAACAAATATTACAATATCTGTATGCAACCTAAATATTTATGTGGTAGACAGCTGGAGTCTGGTGAAATTCAAAGCCTCTCCTATAAGCAAGAGATAGCTACAAAAAGAAAGTGTACACTCTATAACCAATTCTTGGAACTTGTATGGTAACTACAGTCTCTTCACACGGACCTGAAAATGCAAGTCAGATTCTGTAAAACACTGAATTTTGGACCTTCTCAAAGGCAGATGTGACCACTTCCACATACGAAAAACAGGATCTTTTACAGAGAAAACAGCTTATGTTCAGCTTTTACACACAAACCAAGAAGATTGCTTGAGTGAGATATGTATGACTCATCTAAATGGTTTTAAATGGCTGAAAGGATGCAAAAGGTGCGACCCCATATATGGGATTAGCGAGGTCTTGTACTCACAAACTGAAAGTCAAATACTTAGCAAATCTTAAATGCTTTCAGAGTTCAGAGTGCTCCCTGCACCTATTTGTTATCTGATATCATTATACTCCTATTCCTAAGTCAGTAATTGTATAATAGTGTTAACTTACTCCTTGGCCAGCACTTTCATTAGTGATGGGAGAGTTAGATTCATGGACTTTGGTTTTCTGGCATTACAATTGATGTCTGATGCTTACTCTTAGCTTTCCTCTATTTAACCCTGTTAAGGGCTCAGAATCAGGTTCACAAAAGCCAGTAGTATTGGAACCCATACAGCACTTATCTCCTAGCTCATAGTGTACAGAGTATGCCAGCAGATGTCTAGAGGGGACTGGGGTACCGCTTCAGTCACATAGTACAATCCTAGAGAATTACAGTACAGGCAAAGTTACAGTACAGGCAAAGAGTATTTCTGTCCCAGAAGTCTCACTAACCTATATATTGGCTTATGACAAATAATGTTTAGACATATTCTCTCTCTCCCCTCTTCTGGATTTGTATTCCCTTCTCCAGTCCAAAGGTTACTCAGATTCAGAGTTTAAGGCCAGAAGGGACCATTAGATCACCTGCTGTATAATCCTGACCACTAAATTTCACCCAGTTACTCCTGTATTGAGCCCAATAATTTGTGTTTGATAAATTAAAGAGATTGAGCTCTTTAAGTCTCTCACTGTCAGGCCTGGTCTACATTACAAAGTTAGATCAAAGTAAGTCACCTTGTGTTGACCTTTTTGTGCATGGGTCTACTCAAATTTGTCTCCGGCAGACATAAGAGCCCTATTACAAACAGAAGAACAGGAGGACTTGTGGCACCTTAGAGACTAACAAATTTATTAGAGCATAAGCTTTCGTGGACTATAGCTCACTTCTTCGGATGCATATAGAATGGAACATATATTGAGGAGATATATATACACACATACAGAGAGCATAAACAGGTGGGAGTTGTCTTACCACCTCTGAGAGGCCAATTAATTAAGAGAAAAAAACTTTTGAAGTGATAATCAAGCTAGCCCAGCACAGACAGACAGTTAGATAACAAGTGTGAGAATACTTACAAGGGGAGATAGATTTCAATGTTTGTAATGGCCCAACCATTCCCAGTCCTTATTTAAACCGGAGTTGATTGTGTCTAGTTTGCATATCAATTCTAGCTCAGCAGTTTCTCGTTGGAGTCTGTTTTTGAAGTTTTTCTGTTGTAATATAGCCACCCGCAGGTCTGTCACTGAATGACCAGACAGGTTAAAGTGTTCTCCCACTGGTTTTTGAGTATTTTGATTCCTGATGTCAGATTTGTGTCCATTAATTCTTTTGCGTAGAGACTGTCCGGTTTGGCCAATGTACATGGCAGAGGGGCATTGCTGGCACATGATGGCATATATCACATTGGTAGATGTGCAGGTGAACGAGCCCCTGATGGTATGGCTGATGTGATTAGGTCCTATGATGATGTCACTGGAATAGATATGTGGACAGAGTTGACATCGGGGTTTGTTACAAGGATAGGTTCCTGGGTTAGTGGTTTTGTTCAGTGATGTGTGGTTGCTGGTGAGTATTTGCTTTAGGTTGGGGGGTTGTCTGTAAGCGAGGACAGGTCTGTCTCCCAAGATCTGTGAGAGTAAAGGATCATCTTTCAGGATAGGTTGTAGATCTCTGATGATGCGCTGGAGAGGTTTTAGTTGGGGGCTGAAGGTGACAGCTAGTGGTGTTCTGTTATTTTCTTTGTTGGGCCTGTCTTGTAGGAGGTGACTTCTGGGTACTCGTCTGGCTCTGTCAATCTGTTTTTTCACTTCAGCAGGTGGGTATTGTAGTTTTAAGAATGCTTGATAGAGATCTTGTAGGTGCTTGTCTCTATCCAAGGGATTGGAGCAAATGCGGTTATATCTTAGAGCTTGGCTGTAGACAATGGATCGTGTGGTGTGTCCTGGATGGAAGCTGGAGGCATGTAGGTAAGTGTAGCGGTCAGTAGGTTTCCGGTATAGGGTGGTATTTATGTGACCATCGCTTATTAGCACAGTAGTGTCCAGGAAATGGACCGCTTGTGTGGATTGATCTAGGCTGAGGTTGATGGTGGGATGGAAATTATTGAAATCATGGTGAAATTCCTCAAGGGCTTCTTTTCCATGGGTCCAGATGATGAAGATGTCATCAATGTAGCGCAAGTAGAGTAGGGGCGTTAGGGGACGAGAGCTAAGGAAGCGTTGTTCTAAGTCAGCCATAAAAATGTTGGCATATTGTGGGGCCATGCGGGTACCCATAGCAGTGCCGCTGACTTGAAGGTATATATTGTCCCCAAATGTGAAATAGTTGTGGGTGAGGACAAAATCACAAAGTTCAGCCACCAGGTTAGCTGTGATATTATCAGGGATACTGTTCCTGATAGCTTGTAGTCCATCTTTGTGTGGAATATTGGTGTAGAGGGCTTCTACGTCCATAGTGGCCAGGATGGTGTTTTCTGGAAGATCACCGATGGATTGTAGTTTCCTCAGGAAGTCAGTGGTGTCTCGAAGATAGCTGGGAGTGCTGGTAGCGTAGGGTCTGAGGAGAGAGTCTACATAACCAGACAAGCCTGATGTTAGGGTGCCAATGCCTGAGATGATGGGGCGTCCAGGATATCCAGGTTTATGGATCTTGGGTAGCAAATAGAATACCCCTGGTCGGGGTTCTAGGCATGTGTCTGTACAGATTTGTTCCTGTGCTTTGTCAGGGAGTTTTTTTAGCAGATGGTGTAGTTTCTTTAGGTAATCCTCAGTGGGATCAGAGGATAATGGCCTGTAGAATGTGGTGTTAGAGAGCTGTCTAGCAGCCTCCTGGTCATATTCCAATTTATTCATGATGACGACAGCACCTCCTTTGTCAGCCTTTTTGATTATGATGTCAGGGTTGTTTCTGAGGCTGTAGATGGCGTTGTGTTCTGCATGGCTGAGGTTATGTGGCAAGTGATGTTGCTTTTCCACAATTTCAGCCTTTGCACGTCGACGGAAGCACTCTATGTAGAAATCCAGTCTGTTGTTTCGACCGTCCGGAGGAGTCCACGCAGAATCCTTTTTTTTGTAGTGCTGGTAGGGAGGATTCTGTGGGTTAGTATGCTGTTCAGAGGTATGTTGGAAATATTCTTTGAGTCGGAGACGTCGAAAGTAGGATTCTAGGTCACCGCAGAACTGTATCATATTCATGGGTCTGGAGGGACAAAAGGAGAGGCCCCGAGATAGGACAGACTCTTCTGCTGGGCTAAGAGTATAGCTGGAAAGATTAACAATATTGCTGGGTGGGTTAAGGGAACTACTGTTGTGGCTGCTTGTGGCATGTAGCAGTTTAGATAGTTTAGTGTCCTTTTTCCTTTGTAGAGAGGCAAAGTTTGTCTTGTAAATGGCTTGTCTAGTTTTTGTAAAGTCTATCCATGAGGAAGTTTGTGTGGAAGGTTGGTTTCTTATGAGAGTATCCAGTTCTGAGAGCTCATTCTTAATCTTTCCCTGTTTGCTGTATAGGATGCTGATCAGGTGATTTCGCAGTTTCTTTGAGAGTGTGTGACACAGTCTCTCAGCATAGTCTGTGTGATATGTAGATTGTAATGGATTTTTTACCTTTAGTCCTTTTGGTATGATGTCCATCTGCTTGCATTTGGAAAGGAAGATGATGTCTGTCTGTATCTGTACGAGTTTTTTCATGAGGTTGATGGATTTCCACTCCATACGGCTAAATGCAGTGCCTTGCATAATGAAAGGTTTCAGAGTAGCAGCCGTGTTAGTCTGTATCCGCAAAAAGAAGAACAGGAGGACTTGTGGCACCTTAGAGACTAACAAATTTATTAGAGCATAACACCACATTCTACAGGCCATTATCCTCTGATCCCACTGAGGATTACCTAAAGAAACTACACCATCTGCTAAAAAAACTCCCTGACAAAGCACAGGAACAAATCTGTACAGACACATGCCTAGAACCCCGACCAGGGGTATTCTATTTGCTACCCAAGATCCATAAACCTGGATATCCTGGACGCCCCATCATCTCAGGCATTGGCACCCTAACATCAGGCTTGTCTGGTTATGTAGACTCTCTCCTCAGACCCTACGCTACCAGCACTCCCAGCTATCTTCGAGACACCACTGACTTCCTGAGGAAACTACAATCCATCGGTGATCTTCCAGAAAACACCATCCTGGCCACTATGGACGTAGAAGCCCTCTACACCAATATTCCACACAAAGATGGACTACAAGCTATCAGGAACAGTATCCCTGATAATATCACAGCTAACCTGGTGGCTGAACTTTGTGATTTTGTCCTCACCCACAACTATTTCACATTTGGGGACAATATATACCTTCAAGTCAGCGGCACTGCTATGGGTACCCGCATGGCCCCACAATATGCCAACATTTTTATGGCTGACTTAGAACAACGCTTCCTTAGCTCTCGTCCCCTAACGCCCCTACTCTACTTGCGCTACATTGATGACATCTTCATCATCTGGACCCATGGAAAAGAAGCCCTTGAGGAATTTCACCATGATTTCAATAATTTCCATCCCACCATCAACCTCAGCCTAGATCAATCCACACAAGCGGTCCATTTCCTGGACACTACTGTGCTAATAAGCGATGGTCACATAAATACCACCCTATACCGGAAACCTACTGACCGCTACACTTACCTACATGCCTCCAGCTTCCATCCAGGACACACCACACGATCCATTGTCTACAGCCAAGCTCTAAGATATAACCGCATTTGCTCCAATCCCTTGGATAGAGACAAGCACCTACAAGATCTCTATCAAGCATTCTTAAAACTACAATACCCACCTGCTGAAGTGAAAAAACAGATTGACAGAGCCAGACGAGTACCCAGAAGTCACCTCCTACAAGACAGGCCCAACAAAGAAAATAACAGAACACCACTAGCTGTCACCTTCAGCCCCCAACTAAAACCTCTCCAGCGCATCATCAGAGATCTACAACCTATCCTGAAAGATGATCCTTTACTCTCACAGATCTTGGGAGACAGACCTGTCCTCGCTTACAGACAACCCCCCAACCTAAAGCAAATACTCACCAGCAACCACACATCACTGAACAAAACCACTAACCCAGGAACCTATCCTTGTAACAAACCCCGATGTCAACTCTGTCCACATATCTATTCCAGTGACATCATCATAGGACCTAATCACATCAGCCATACCATCAGGGGCTCGTTCACCTGCACATCTACCAATGTGATATATGCCATCATGTGCCAGCAATGCCCCTCTGCCATGTACATTGGCCAAACCGGACAGTCTCTACGCAAAAGAATTAATGGACACAAATCTGACATCAGGAATCAAAATACTCAAAAACCAGTGGGAGAACACTTTAACCTGTCTGGTCATTCAGTGACAGACCTGCGGGTGGCTATATTACAACAGAAAAACTTCAAAAACAGACTCCAACGAGAAACTGCTGAGCTAGAATTGATATGCAAACTAGACACAATCAACTCCGGTTTAAATAAGGACTGGGAATGGTTGGGCCATTACAAACATTGAAATCTATCTCCCCTTGTAAGTATTCTCACACTTGTTATCTAACTGTCTGTCTGTGCTGGGCTAGCTTGATTATCACTTCAAAAGTTTTTTTCTCTTAATTAATTGGCCTCTCAGAGGTGGTAAGACAACTCCCACCTGTTTATGCTCTCTGTATGTGTGTATATATATCTCCTCAATATATGTTCCATTCTATATGCATCCGAAGAAGTGGGCTATAGTCCACGAAAGCTTATGCTCTAATAAATTTGTTAGTCTCTAAGGTGCCACAAGTCCTCCTGTTCTTCTTTTTGCGGATACAGACTAACACGGCTGCTACTCTGAAGCCCTATTACAGCAATTCAGTAACACTACTTCTCCGAACAGTGGTGAGCCCTGAAGTGAGTGTAGACACTGAGTGACCTGTGTCAACCCTAACAGTCCTCCAGCAGCTGTCCCACAATGCCCGACACTGACCATTCTGGTCACACTTGTATACTCCACTGTCCATAGGTCATAGAAGCCAGAAGCCACCACCACCTTTAAAATTCCCATTATATTTTTGAAATTCCTTTCCCTGATTGGCTAGGCTAGAGAGCACAGGTAGCATCTCAACCTTGTTGAGCAGAGCTACCTTGCTGGCTCCACACTTTAGACGTGTTCTGCCTGGAGTAGACAGGGGGTACTGGTTCTCCTGTGCCTGTGGGAAGAAGAAGCTCTGCACACACAGCTATGGACCAGTCGTAGAAGTGTGGACATTTATGGGGATGCCAGTGAAGAAGTACAAAAGGAATCAGCAGCAGTGTTGTAGGAAAGCTAAGGAACTGCGGCAGGCATAGCACAAGGCCAAGAAGGCCAATAGTTAATCCGATGCCACGCTGCTGACCTGCTGCTTTTACAAAGAGCTGCATGCCATACATGGGCGGTGCGTATCATAGGCTGGGGGAGACCATGCCTCCACAGACAGCCCCATGTGCCCCCCACACACTCCACCCCAAAGCCCCCTTCTGCTTACTGCTAGTTGGCCCCAGCCCAGGTAGGCTGTTCTGGGAAGCCTGCTGGGGGTGGGGCTGGAGGTAGGGCGGTTGGCCTGGGGCTGGGACTTGGGGTGGCTGGGGCCACCCAGTGCTGGGGAGCCCCTGGTGCTGAGACCATGCCACCCAGCGCTCCAGGACTTGGGGGTGCTGGGGCCGCCCACACTGTGCTGAGAGGACTGGGGGTGCTGGGGCAGCGGTGCCTGCTGCACCAGGGCTGAGGGGGGCCACGCACCGCCCACACGGTGCTCCAGGGCAGGAGACGCTTTGGTGGCCCGGGGATGCATGGGGAAAGGCTCTGGGCTTCAGTGGGGGAAGGGTTGGGAGGGGCAGGGCCACAGGTGGAAGGGGAAAGCCGGGCCGGGGGCTAGCTTCCCCAAGTCCATGGTTCACCCATTGCCCATGATACTTGGCAGAGACCCCACCAGCATCATGCCTGTAGATACCTCCAAGAAGCCAGAGACACAGAACTCTGCCATGAGCAGCGAGGAGGAGGAAGGACATGCCATAGTCCCCATGGCTGCAGCTGGAGAGCCGTGATGTGCAGAGGCACTCCAAAGTAGGGTTGCCAGGGGTCCAGTTTTCGACCAGAACACCCAGTGGAAAAGGGACCGGCTACGGTCAGCACTGCTGACTGGGCCATTAAAAGTCCAGTTGGCGCAGAGCTGACAGGCTCCCTACCTGGCTCCCGCGGCTCCCAAGAAGCTGACGGCCTGTCCCTCTGGTACCTAGACTTAGGGGTGGCCATGGGGGCTTCACATGCTGCTCCCACCCTGAGCGCCAGCTCCGCAGTGCTCATTGGCCGGGAACTGTGACCAATAGGAGCTGCCGGGGCCCGCGCCTGTGGGTGGGTGGGAACAGCACAGAGGGACATGTTGCCACTTCCCGGGAGCCACCTGAGGTAAGCGCCACCCGGAGCCTGCACCCCCTTACGTGCCCCAACCCACTGCCCCAGCCGTGGGTCCCACCCTCCAAGTCCCTTGGCCCCATCCTGGAGCCCTCTCCTTTACCCCAAACCCCTCATCCCTGGACCCACCCCAGAGCCCTCACCCCTCCCACACCGCCAACCCCTTTCCCAAAGCCCCCTCCTGCACCTTGAACCCCTCATTTCTGACCCCACCCTGGAGCCCTCACCCTCTCCTGCACCTCAACCCCCTGCCTCAGCCCTGAGCCCCCTCTCACACTCAAACCCGTTGGCCCCAACCCAGAGCCCCCTCCTACAACCCATCTCCCTCATCCCCAGTCCCACTCCAGATCCCGCACCATCCAGTGGAGCCCTCACCCCTCCTGCTTCTCTATCCCAGCCCAGTGAAAGTGAATTGGGGGGGGGGAGCAAGCAATGGAGGGAGGGGGGATGGAGTGAGTAGAGGCAGGGCCTCAGAGAGGGGGTGGGGCAAGGGTGTTCAGTTTCATGCAATTAGAAAGTTGGCAACCCTACTCCAAAGCTGAAGTGTCAATAAGCATGTTTTATTTAAAACTCTTCTGGGAATAATGGAAGGAATGTGACCTTTTGTATCCAATAGCTCTCCAGCTATTTCTTTGTCCCAAACCTGCATTATGATGCAATCCCATCAGTCAGTGCTCGTTTCTCAGGCCCAGAAGTGGCGCTCCACCATCTGCAGTTGCTCCGTGAATGCCATCAACAACCTTGAATTGTTTTATGGGGTTTTTTTTGCTATGTCCCACAACAATCTGTCCTCAGAGTACATGCATCTGACGAAGTGGGTATTCACCGATGAAAGCTTATGTTCCAATACATCTGTTAGTCTATAAGGTGCCACAGGACTCTTTGTCACTGGCCTCAGAGAAATTGTCATGTCCCCTGTTGTTGGAGTTCTGCAAATACTGGAGGATCATTCATCCTGTGTTTGCAATTTTCATGACAATAGTGCAGAGCTGTGCAGGAGCAAGAGCAAGTTGGAGAACTGGATCCCACTATAAAGAATACCTTACTGTTTGCTCTCACAAGTTTTCCCCTGGATGAATAGCATGGGTATGTTTCTCAGGTTGAGATGTCTAGACAGGGAAGAAGGAGGATCCGGGGAACTACAGGCCAGTCAGCCTCACCTCAGTCCCTGGAAAAATCATGGAGCAGGTCCTCAAGGAATCAATTATGAAACATTTAGAGGAGAGGAAAGTGATCCGGAACAGTCAGCATGGATTCACGAAGGGGAAGTCGTGCCTGACTAACCTAATTGCCTTCTATGATGAGATAACTGGCTCTGTAGATGAGGGGAAAGCAGTGGATGTGTTATTCCTTGACTTTAGCAAAGCTTTTGATACGGTCTCCCACAGTATTCTTGCCGCCAAGTTAAAGAAGTATGGGCTGGATGAATGGACTGTAAGGTGGATAGAAAGCTGGCTAGATCGTCGGGCTCAACGGGTAGTGATCAATGGCTCCATGTCTAGTTGGCAGCCGGTTTCAAGCGGAGTGCCCCAAGGGTCGGTCCTGGGGCCGGTTTTGTTTAATATCTTTATTAATGATCTGGAGGATGGTGTGGACTGCACTCTCAGCAAGTTTGCAGATGACACTAAACTAGGAGGCGTGGTAGATACACTAGAGGGTAGGGATCGGATACAGAGGGACCTAGACAAATTAGAAGATTGGGCCGAAAAAAACCTGATGAGGTTCAACAAGGACAAGTGCAGAGTCCTGCACTTAGGACGGAAGAATCCCATGCACTGCTACAGACTAGGGACTGAATGGCTAGGTAGCAGTTCTGCAGAAAAGGACCTAGGGGTCACAGTGGACGAGAAGCTGGATATGAGTCAACAGTGTGCTCTTGTTGCCAAGAAGGCTAACGGCATTTTGGGCTGTATAAGTAGGGGCATTGCCAGCAGATCGAGGGACGTGATCGTTCCCCTTTATTCGACATTGGTGAGGCCTCATCTGGAATACTGTGTCCAGTTTTGGGCCCCACACTACAAGAAGGATGTGGAAAAATTGGAAAGAGTCCAGCGGAGGGCAACAAAAATGATTAGGGGTCTGGAGCACATGACTTATGAGGAGAGGCTGAGGGAACTGGGATTGTTTAGTCTCCAGAAGAGAAGAATGAGGGGGGATTTGATAGCAGCCTTCAACTACCTGAAGGGGGGTTCCAAAGAGGATGGAGCTCGGCTGTTCTCAGTGGTGGCAGACGACAGAACAAGGAGCAATGGTCTCAAGTTGCAGTGGGGGAGGTCCAGGTTGGATATCAGGAAAAACTATTTCACTAGGAGGGTGGTGAAACACTGGAATGCGTTACCTAGGGAGGTGGTGGAGTCTCCTTCCTTGGAGGTTTTTAAGGCCCGGCTTGACAAAGCCCTGGCTGGGATGATTTAGCTGGGAATTGGTCCTGCTTTGAGCAGGGGGTTGGACTAGATGACCTCTTGAGGTCCCTTCCAACTCTGATATTCTATGATTCTATGATTCTATGACAGATGGGTGACTTCACACCCTTCTATTTGGAAGTTCCTACAAGATGCTGGAAGAAACATCACATGGTCTGGAAGCAAGTTCACTGGAGAACATAGTGAAGCTCCCAGTTACAGACTTCTTTAACTGTTTAAAAATGATTCCCTGTAAAGCAGGCCTTAGCCATTTGAGAAAGAGACCCCATATACCCCAAAATTAATCGCAGTTCTCAGCTCTGCTTATTCTATGTAATAGTGTCACTTGCATCATCAAATTCCAAATTCCAAATTTGTATTTATATAGATTTCTCATTTCATTGCTGAAAGCAAGCTAGTCATTTTTTCCAATTAATTGATATGTTTAAATGATCAAATTAAAAATCCCCAGTCCAGTCCTCAGTTATAGGTTCACATAGGGGCTCAATTCTCTGACTTTTCCTTTGAATTACTATTTAAAATCCCTAATAATTCAGTTTTTAATTTTAAAGATTGCAATTTCACTTTAAGATAATGTTTAAATAACCAACACATACCCCTCTTCACTCCCAAACCCACAGAGGTATAGGCAAGATGGTTGCACAAACACTTCCAGCAGTAATTCTAGAGCTATTTCTCCCATGTCCGCGAATATTCATTTTCAGGTATTTGTTCATCCAAGGTTTCCCACAAAGGCTAGTAAAATGGATTACAAATAGGATTCAAGAAGATATGATTGAATGTTCACAGAACAACTTCCCTACTATTTGCTCAGCTATAAAACATCATCCTTTGTACACAATATTGGATCCACATGGTATGCGGAGGTTTGGGGGAATTTAGAGCCAGGATTCCTGAAGGGTTTTTAGGAATTTTTACTGAAGTGGGAGTGTTTTGCAAAGCAGGTGTAGAGCTACTGCACAATGCATATATGTTTGTCTAAGTCTTTCCCAAAGTCTCTGCATTATTTATATGAGGGCATTATTGTAGTTCAGCAGTATTATAAGTCAATATTCTGGACACTTATTACTTTGCTTGTCTCTACCTAAAGGGTTTCTCTGCTGCATCTCACAGTCTTTTGAATGCAGCCTCTCCTAGACCCAGCAATGTTGGAAGTTTTGTCATCCAAATTACTGGATTTTAAGTCCTCTGCAGTAATTGTACTTATTTCCAATATTTCAGCAGGAAGACCCCTATAGAGATGAGTCACTGTCATTTCCAAAGGTGTCACGCTGAGGTGGTGCTGTGAGGAAGCTGCAGCAGCAGCTAGATGTTAGCCTGTGATAAATAAAATAAGAATTCTGTTTTCAGCAAGATTTCTTCCATAGCTGTGAAGTTATCATTCCAGAGACGGTGGCAATTACAGTACCGCTTCCTCAGAGAAGAACTCTGTTGGAAGTACCAGTGTGCTGGAGACCTCAGGATATATAGAAAGAGCACAAGTTCAATATGTGAACTCAGTGGCATGCAACTTGTAACCTCACTCTCTCCAGAGTGAGAGGGAAGCACCAAAATTCACAAGTCACTTCAATCCTCAAAAAGCCAGGGTTGAAAACCTGCCCCATTGAAGTCAAGGGGAGTTTTGCTATGGACTTAAATGGGGCCAAGGTTTCACTCCAGATGTTTAGTTTTGCAGTAGAGAGAGCAGAATCACCTTCAGTTATTTCCCGAAAGAAGCAGATAGTTGATAACCTTTACTCAGGTTATTATTAATTAATAAGGTGACTTATTCTGTTACTCTGAATGTAATTAGATGGGCACATGAGCTTCCTTCTGCTCCATACCTGTAAGCTCTTTTGCTTCTCATTATCTCTACAACGTGTGGCCCCTCATAGCGACTCATTCAGCTGAGCAGTAACAATTAGTGGAGCTTCCATGTAAAAAAAAAAAAAGTTTTTTTTAAAAGGTCTCAACATATTTTATAATGTTCCATGTGTCAGGCAGCCTGTGCAATATCGATTTCAGCAAGGATGAGAGGTACGGCGGATAAGAGAGTCTTCCCCAGAATTTGTGCATGTCAGGAGCGAATTTACCATGAAACAAATCGTGCGGTGACACGGGCCCCCCAACGACAGGGGGGCCCCCAAAATGCAGGACAAATATCTGACCACCTGCCCCCGAGTCCTGACCGGTGGCGCAGCAGGGCCAGGCAGGCAGGCTGCCTGCATGCCATGGAAGGTGGCCCCATGCCACTCCCAGCTGCTGGCACATCTCTGTGCACCCCTGGTGGGGGGAGGGAGAGGACAGCTCACAGAGACCCGCTGCCTCCCTCCCCGCAAGGGCCGTACAGAGACGTGCCAGCAGCAGAGCTAAGGTGGCTCCCGGCCCACTCTGCCTCCCTTCCTCCGCGCCGCTTCACTCCCGGAAGCGACTGGCATGTCCCTGCGGCCCCTGGGGTGACGTGTCTCCGCGTGCTGCCCCTGCCTGAGCGCCAACTCTGCAGCTCCTGTTGGCCGGGAAGTGCGGCCAAAGAGAACTGCAGGGGCGGTGCCTGCAGGCAGCAGCGCACAGAGACTCCCTGGCACCCTCCGACCTAGTAGCCGCTGCCTGAGTGATGTGTGTGCCGGTCGCTTTGGGAGCCGTGCCACCCGAGGTAAGTGCCACCCCTCTGCCCCAGCCCAGAGCTCGCACCCAGCACCCAAACTTCCTCCCAGAGCCCGCCCCCCCCCCAGCTCCCTGCCCCAATCAAGGTACCTCACTTTATTTTCATTTACTTCCCATTACATATAATATAGGAGTAGGATGAAGAAAAAAAATGAAAAACGGGCAGGGGGAGATAAGAGAGAATGTTCTTTTTCTTGGCTGGGTCCTGAGGGTGGGGGTGGGGGCCGAAAATTAAGCTGCCCACACCACTAACTCTAAATCCGCCACTGGTGCATGTGAATGTGTGCAATGTTTCATACAGGAGAAAGAACAGGGGAAGCTGCTTTTGTGGGCACTACTGTATAAGCACTGGCATTTGAAAACAAAGTACAGTTAGGAGGATTCTGCACAAATTTCAAATGATACTATATGCCCGAGTGCTAAAATCTAAGATAGTGTTTAGAAATAAAAAATTTATTAAAGTTAATGTTTAAAATTAAATATACACAAGTTAAGAGGGAAGATACTGTACATCTGGGGTCAGGCTTGAGTTATGAGGGATTACAGGTATTGGTTGCAAGGATGAAGAGATACATACATATCACATAACCAGAAAAGACCCAGATTAGAGTGCGGGAGTTTTTAAAGTGTCATTGGATAAGTGGGCTCGGGTACGCCATGCATGGAATGTATTAAGAGTCCAAGTCAGTATCAGTGTAGCAAATAAGTACATGGGTGGGGTGCGTCTCTTGGTTCATCCGGGAAGGAAGTGGGTTATTTCCCTGGTCGGCGGTCTCGATTACTCAACCTGGTATTCACGGTGTCCTGTGATGTGTTCTGTATAAATGTCTCTGGACCACCTGATGGTGTCAGACACCATGAGCTGTCTCATGAGCCAGGCGTAGCGTCGACCGACTCCGCACGCTCTCAGAACCAGTTTGTTGTGGGGGTACCATGAACCCAGGGCTTCCACGATCAGGGCGTGTATCTGGACTATTTCAGATTGGCGTGCAGCAGTAGGCAGGGAAATGAAACTTGAAAAGTGTGCAGTGGGGGGGAGAGAGATTGTGTGCACACAACTATCTTGCCCTATACCCACCCCAAAAACCTGTGAAAATAATTCTACTAACTAGATAGTCTGGGTAATTTGTGAATGCAGGGTGATGAGTGAACCTCAAAGCAGTTATAGGTATCCAAATGTTCTGAGGCTGTGCTTTGTTCTCTGTGTATTCACTGGGACTTTAAGCTGTAAAATCTTTTGGGTCCTGGCTCACCAGTTGCACAGCACCATTAAGTACTACAGTTTATAAACTACTTTATAATAATGGTTTTTCAGATCTTATCCAGAACTCTGTGGTCTGGAACTCTTTCTGGGAGTCTTGTGGGGTCAGACTCTCACAAGATTGACAGTAATCCCTGCTTTTGACTGGAAACACCAGAAGAATATTTCATTATGTATGCTTCTACTTACAGATGTAATCAGATTATGCAGAACTTCAATAGCTCAAGTTTGGATCAGCTCATGATTAAGCAAGAATTTAGACTGGTTCTTATTTTTATCAAAACAGCTTTCCCATCCCTACTTTTGCTGTAGTAAAATGAAATCCTTGCCCGTTGAGTGCACATCACATAGGCATGCTGCTATGAGTGTGCTGCATTAGGTATGACCCACAGTTCAGCTCCACAGCTACGCTCAATTGAAAAGGCCAACCAATACCATAATACCAACTTTGTGTTGCCAAGATTTCAGACCCCAATAGAAAATTCTTAGTTGTGTGTGTACGTGTTTGGGGATGACATTGTGACTTTCTGGATTTACTGCAGTTTGTTAGTGATGTATGAAATGAAAAATCATGGCCCAGTGCACAGAGAGTACAGGCAATACCATTAGACAAGTAGGGAGAATTTTAAGTGCTGCTAAAACCCTTGTGCAATGGGACTCCCAGGAATAGAATGTTTTGTTTGGGTAAACATTAGAGGGACATTTTCAGATATTAAAGCAAAAAAAAAAAATCCCCCATCTGAGTCCTTCTCATACATACACACACATCTCTGGAATATTCCATTTTAATTGCATGGGTTGGTTCATTCTTCCTAGTCATATTTTCAATTAGAAATAAAGTGGTGCCTGACTGACTGTTGGAAAGGTTAGGTTTTTTAATGTTCTTGCTGAATTTATTTGTATTTTGACTGGTTACTACAACTTGTTCCATATGGTAATATGACAATGCCAATAATGGTGGATTAAAACCTAAAGGCTAATTTCTATCCTCAAGTATGCACACCTCAATTACTTGGGACTGTCCACACATAGCTGAGGGCAGAATTTACCCCTAGATTTGGAAGAAAATAGGCAGAAGAGAGGAATGCAGAAAATGTGTGAAGAAAACAAAGGAGAAAGGGTCATGGATTATTTTATATCATTGGAGTGCAGACAAAAGGAGGTGATAGTGTAAAAGAAAGACCAAGGTTCCTTATCTTCAGGGTATTTTCCTTTACCATCCTACTTAGCACAACTGAAAAGAAAAAAGATTTTCTGACTTTTGGTTTTTCAATAATTTAATAGAACTTTCAGATTAACAAAAGAAAGGTGGCTTGTTTTGCAAAAAGAAACTCCCCTTTTTAACCAGCTCTAGTTTGGATCCAGGATTTGGTTTGCACTCGTCTCCAGTGTTCACTTCAGAAAGAAAACAAAATAGAGTAGTTTGGAAGGTTCCACAAGTTTCTGAAAGAGCACTTCAGTTTCCTGAAGGTAGACTCAGAAATGTAGGGCTGGAAGGGACCTCAGGAGGTCATTTGGTCCATTCCTGTGTGCTGAGGTTAGATTAAGTAAACCTAGACCATCCCTGGCAGACATTTGTCTAATCTGTTCTTAAAAACCTCCATTGAGGGGGATTCCACAACCTCCCCAGGTAACCTTCTCCAGTACTTAATATCCTTATTGTTAGGGTGACCATATTTCCCTATGCTGAATATGGGACACCTGGTAAAATGATTCGTTTTCAAGCGAGTTCAACAGCAATCAATCAGAACTATGCAGTACAAACATTCAAATTAACATCAAGTTGACTGAGCCCCTGTTAAAAATAAATATTGCGTAGTTGGATTATTTTTATTTACCTTCTTATCTTTAAGGACTTTAGGGTTCACATGGGTAGGGGTGATACACACACACTCCTATACACACGGCGGGGGGGGGGAACCAACTGACCCAGCCCTCCCTGCCTAGCGCAATCCACCGCTCCTGGTACCTGGTGCCACACCTTCCTAAGGCAACACGTGGGGTGGTGGGAACGCAGGGTCACATCCCCCTCCCCCCAATTTCTGCCAGGGTTCATACCGGAATGTGGCCAGCAGCAGCCTTTCAGCACTGTGTGGGAGGAAAGGGATGGTAGCTGCTTTCAGACATGGGGGATGGGAGGAAGTAAGGGATGACCCGGCCCGGTCCTGTCCCCTCCATGACAGGAAGCAGCTTTTCCGTTCCTGCCTGCATGGTGTTGAAAGGCAGCTAACATCTCCAGGCTGCTGATGGCCACCGACATAACCCAGCTGCTTCCTGTCCCCAGACTACAGCGCGGTCAGGAAGGGGTTAATCCCTAAGGATGCATTGTCCACCAGGGCCCAGGGAACCTGACTGCAGGGCTTCAGCGAACCCAGCCAGAGAGGTGGCTCAGCAGGGGAGGGTGCTTAGGGGACGAAGTAGCTTCACGCTTCCTGGGGCCAAGACCTGGGGGAGGTGGGGTGTCATTGCAGTCTATATGATTTTATAAAAATAGGCTAATGAGTGAATATAATGTAACTGGAATATGCTTCATGCAAAAGGTCTCTTGTAAGGTATCATTACAGAGCTTATAATCTACTAAGTGTGTTCATCCTATTTCTATAAATGTATCATTCTTGTATCTAAAACTAGAAATATGAAATATAACTCTGAGGGCCTTTGTAATTATGCAAAGTGTGGGCAATTAATGGTGGGTTGGAATCTTGATGGCTCCCATTAACCAGGACAATTGACTGTGAATGGCTCTGTTTGCAGGCAAGCCTTCCTGTGAGTCAGGCTGGGAGGAATGAAGGCTTGGGGTCTTACAGTGACATGTGATCATGTCACCTGAACTGGAATCCATCTTTGACCTGGTGCTTTTCCAGTGAGGAGGGGTGGGAACCCAAAGGGACAAAGGATTCCCGCCTTATGCAAAAGATATATAAATGGGTGGAACAGAATAAAGGGGAGAGCCATCATGAAGAATCCTCTAGCTATCACCTGAGCTGGAACAATAGCTGTACCAGGGGAAAGAATTGTGCCCAGGTCTGGAAGGTATCCAGTCTGAGGAAAAAACTTACTGAAGCATCTCTAAGGTGAGATTATCTGTATTCAGTTTGATTAGACATAGATTTGCGTGTTTTATTTTATTTTGCTTGATGACTTACTTTGTTCTGTCTGTTACTACTTGGAATCACTTATCCTACTTTCTGTATTTAATAAAATCACTTTTACTTATTAATTAACTCAGAGTATGTGTTAATACCTGGGTGGGCAAACAGCTGTGCATATCTCTCTATCAGTGTTATAGAGGGCGAACAATTTATGAGTTTACCCTGTATAAGCTTTATACAGGATAAAACGGATTTATTTGGGTTTAGACCCCATTGGGAGTTGGGCATCTGAGTGCTAAAGACAAGAACACTTCTGTTAGCTGCTTTCAGGTAAGCCTACAGCTGTTAGGGGACGTGATTCTGGGTTTGCAGCAGGCTAGCGAGTCTGGCTCAAATCAGGCAGGGCACTGAAGTCCTAAGCTGCACAGGCAAGAAAGCAGGGGCAGGAGTAGTCTTGGCACATCTGCTGGCAGCTCCCAGGGGGTTTCTGTGATCAAACCCATCACAGGGGGGACAGGTGAAGAGGGTGCTCAGCCCCTGCCCAGGGGGCTGAAGTGAAGTCTGCAGGGTTGGGGCATGAACAGGCTGGAAATCACTTCCCCCACCACCACTCCAGAACTTAGCTGAGGGGCTGAGAGACTGGCCCGTACCAGCGCTGTGCGGGGCTTTGGCCCATGCAGAGATTGGCTCCTCCTGGCCAGCGCTCCAAGCTGGAGGCTCTTGGGCTTTCTTGGGGCACTGGCCCAGCCAGAGGCAGTGGGGGAAGGAAGGAGCCTGCTGGCCAGGCTGTTGGTGAGCTGAGCGCTCCGACCGGGGGCTGGTTCTCTGCACAGCGCTGGGAGCGGACACATCCCGCTGGGGGGGATATGGAGGAGCAGCGGGTCTGAAGGGGAGGGGGGGTGAAGGGGAAAAGCAGGGAGAGGATAATGAGAGGGGGAGCACGTAATGGGCTGATGGGTGGGAAGCAGAGGTGACATGTAACCAGCTGCCACCTGGCGCCTGCCTGCACTCACCAGCCACCGTAGCTCTCAGCACACAGCCAGTGCTGTCCAGAAATGGGATGGGGGGCGGGGCCATGCTGCCAGAGAGTCGGCACACAGCAGATAAGCAGGGGGAGCGGCCAGCACCGCATACTGCAGCTTTGCCACACCACCAGCCTTGCACACCCACCCCCATCATCTGCCACTGGACACCTCCCACCCCCACTCACTGCTGGAGGGCAGGCGGCTGGCGAACAGTGATCGGGCCAGCAGCAGTACCCGCCAGTACTCATTTGGGGGTGGGGAAGGGGAGAAAATATGGGACCCTTTAAAAACGTAAGTCTGGTTACCCTATTTATTGTTTAAAAGTTTATCCTAATATCTGACCTAAATCTCCCTTGCTGCATACTAAGCCAATTACTTCTTGTCCTACCCTTGGTGAGATATTGGGGGGAAAGGCACTTCTGTAAAGCATGCAGCAGAGATAGAATAGGTAAAGATAAAATTATTTTAATTTTACTGATAAACTGTGATTCCAGATATTTGACTAAGAAAAGGAACTTTTTCAGTGCAACAAATGAAAACGGTGCTTAGACCAATAAGCACAACTACTCTCTCTCTTATTCTAGGCAACAGAGCTGGATCTTTAATAGAACAGAAAAGACTGACCTGACTTACTTTTATCCTTTTTTAGTGCTCAGAAATTGTTTAATATTTAGATATAAAACAGACAGATGTCTATCTAAGCTCTATGCAGCCTCACATCAACACCGCAATAAAATCCAAGCAACAGTAAGTAATTATTTAAATCAGAGTTCAACCAGCCAGACACCTTTGGGCCCAATACAGTAGTCCCCATGCAGGTAAGACTGACTGAAATCAATAGGTTTGCCTGCAAAAAGACTTTAGGTTATCCCCCACATCCATTAAAAAAGTGTATGGTGAAAATTTTATTTTCATCTTGTTAGCAATACTAGATACCCTAGTATTTGTCTGCCTAACTAACAATCTATTTCTGAGAAACAATAAATTTATAAAGTTTAAATTTTACTTGCGATTCCTTTACCTTACTTCCATTCCCTGCCCTTACACTACAGATATTTACTGCCTCTCTGTCAGAAATAGTGTCTGCTAGTGTAATATAGTAAAAATATAATTTACTGAAAAAAATACTAACTCTCTCAAAATAAGACCAATATGGCTGTTTCACATTCAACCTGCTGGACCCACTAGTGTCCAATGCTGCCTTACCAATGTTCAGAGATGTCTGAAATATGTCAAAGACATTCAGCCATTCTCTAGCTAAATGTCTGGGGGTGGTACGATAAAGGAGTCACAATATGGGAAATTGAGAACCTGCTCTAGAAAAATTAACCGAGGCAGATCTTTAATTACTGCTTGAACACATACAAAGGATGTGTGTGCAACCTGCAATATAGTCAGCAAAAACTTACTGAACAATTTGTCACATCCTTGCGATTTTCATATTGTACAGCCTCATCTTGATGTTTTGTTAGTCTACATCCCCACTGTAACTATAATTAAAAATTAGTGGGAGTTACTAGAAAAGACTCAAATCATAAAAATGAAGATATACCTTGATATTGGTTCTGTAGATCACGCTATTTTTCCAGGAAGTTACAGTTTTCATTTAAGGCTACACTGGAAATCAAATCACACAGTTTATGAATTACAAGTCAGTTTCTTACAACAGATGAAGATAAATAATGTCTTCCCTTCTCTTTCTTCTGGTTACCACGTACTGTGTGCATTAGTTTTTTTTCTTCTTCTCAGTTCTGCACAATACATATGGGAACACCTCTGCTCATGAAAAGTGTAATAGCAATTGATTACCAATGCTACACTGCAATCTCTTCCCTTTTTAGGTTTGTTCTCTTTCCCCTAATCAATAGGAAGACATAAAGGAGAGGGAAGTGAGAAAAACTGCAAACTCTTTGCTTTCAATATCTTTTTTTGCACATTATTTTCTTTCTGAAATTTGTCACTTTTTTAAAAATAAAAAGCCCAAAATTAAAATAAGGCTACAGTTGAAAACTCAAGTGCTCAAAAGTTAGGAATGGCAGAATTAAGGTTTCCCATGCAACCTTAATTTGCCCCTTCCCTCATGTGCATGCATTATAAGTTATATGATCACATACTTCACACACACACGCGATCCCTCCCTCATTCAGTGCACTGGATGGACAGTGTTCAATATTTCTTTTTTATCTTCATCCATGTCTGACACAATGCCTTATTCGCTGCATACCATTTAAACCCAACAAAGAATACAGAATTATTCATTTCATTATGTGTTTTCCAATGGTGCTCAACACTATAGTATCAGAGCCCTTCATTAACATTAGTTTATTTTCACAACACCTCTGTGAGTAAAGTGGGATTATCCCCATGTGTAACCTGGGCAACTGATGCAGAGAGAGATTAAAATCAACGGTCCACTCTAATTTTGGACACCCAGAACCTGATTTCCCCTCCCCAAGGTATTAGTGTTATATAGCACTATATGATCAAAGCACAGCTCCCATTAACTTCAGATGCAGCTGAGAGCGGTGAGCACTTCTGCAAATCAGACCTCAGAATCTCAAGTTGGGCACTCAGCTAGTGACCACCTGTGAAAAGTTTGGTTTAAGCCATTTCTTAGCATCACACAGGAATGCTTTGGCACAGGTAGGGATAGAATCCAGTTCTCTAGGGTGTCTTCCAATTATCTGAACTATGAAACCATTCTCTCTCTTCCTGCAATCCCCTGCCTCATTCACTAGACCCCTTCCAACTTCTGCAACAAATTAAGAAAGGGTCTTGCAAAAAGCCTCCTTTACTACTGTGACAAAGTGGGATCTTTTTGTAATATATATTATGAATCGTGTCTGTTCCTCAGTTTTCCCCATATTATGCTTTGCTACCCAGTGGGGAAACAGAATTAAGTTTGCTTTCAGGGCTGACTGAGACACATAGGTCTGTATGTCACTTCCTCATCTGGGTGGAATGGAGAGCCATTAAAGAAGTGGCTGAAACTGACGCAGATCAGCCAGGGGGCCAGAGAGACAATGCAAGCTCCAATTACTCATGGATCTTCTGATCTCTCGGCAGAAGATGTGAGGTGGGAGACAACAGATGGCTTCTGGAAGGAGGTTGGGGGGCACTCACTTGGAAAATAACTAAAGAAAAAGATCAGAGAGAGACTCAGTCTGAAAATGGGGTTCACCACAGATTGGCTGATCCTCTGGGTTGACCAGAAGGTTCTGTGCTTTAACCTTCATTTCCCTATGCTAACCTAAGAACTTCCTATGCTGTGTTCCAGTTGACTAATAAACTCTCCTGTTTTGAAAATGCTACTTGATTGTCATTGTAAATGCTTGGTGAGGTGCACTTGTAACCCACACACCTTCTGGGTGTGGTGTTCTGTCCCATCTAGTGGCATCGAGACCACTTAGAGGGAGATTAAGGAGTCTGCTACAGCCTTAGCTAAGTGCTATATGGCTTTTAGGTCATTCAGGAGAGGCTCATGCATTTAGCTCCAGAGGTCCCAGGTTCGATCCCGCCCACCAATGACCAGGGTCTGTTGCTGTTACACACTAATCCCTAAAGAATGTACAAGTCTCTATCAGCTGTCTCCCTCAGTTGGACTCACTGAACAGAGCTCCTGTGTGTGTGTGTGAGAAGCAGGAGTGCTGAAGCCCCAGAGTTTCAGTCTAGGGGGCAGTGAGGCGGCGTTGCCTACCCGCACAAAAAGTTTCTGTGTGAATTAAAAACAACAAAATCACTGTGTAACCCCCCCCCCCCAATGCGGAATCCAACGCCAAGCTGCGATCCCGGCCTGAGCCTGCGGCCCCTGCGCTCCAGAATCCGTCCGGGACTCTGGCGTATCGAAGGGGTTCCTCCAAGAGACGGTTCCAAAGCTGAGGGTGTTGTGCCAATCCTGTGGAATGTGACAACTACACAACCCTGACTTGTTCCCTGAGCACCATCCATCCTCTAACAAACCCCTAATCATACGCAAAATAATTGTCAGAGGTTTATAATCTGCTCGGATTTGAGCAGATTTTCATGGGGATGGCAAAAAGGCCTATCCCTGAAACCACGGCAGCCCATCTGCCTAATGGCAAGTCACTGCTCCAAAGCACAGAGCCTCTAGACCTCAATGAAGATGGTTAGAATCTTTTTAAATGGGCAAAACAATGTATTTTTCCTAACCACAGTCTAGGAAGTGTCTGAACCATTTCAGCTGAAAATTTCTCAAAAAAATTCAGTGTGAGGCAGACACCAGCCGAGGATAATTTTGGCCTCAATGGTTAAAACATCTTATAATGGAAAGCATTAGGCAATCTTAACTACCAGCGCCACCTATGATGTGTGGAATCATGTACAGTTGTCTTTGAAAATAAGTCTTTAATAAATATTTTATTGCACAAAGTTCAGTAAACAACAAAAATCTCATAACAAGTATGATGCCAGATACAAATTTGAAGGGTTTTTTTTTTTTGGTAGAGCTAGAAATTTGCATAATTCTCACATGAGATTACATGAGACAGCTTCTCCTTCCCAGGAGCCAATAAGGGAGGAGTGAAAACGTGAGACTGGCCCCTTCTGGCTGGTTTCATATTCAGGACCCAAAACACCTATACGTGAGCAAGTAACTATTGCATGCTATGCTCACTGCTCTGCAGCAGCGCTGTTGGCTCTCTGCCATAGGAGCAGGGAGCCTGGACCTCAGAGCCCAGGCCCCAGCTAAGGTTGTGGGAAAGCCCCACCAGGTCAGGGCTTCCAGGCTCTCCCCTTGGAGACAGCAGCCTTTCAGGCTCCCGGTGCTCCAGCTCTAGCGGTGGATCAGTCTCCACCTGGAAGACTAAAACTCCTGGGACTGTCTCCTAGAGTCTGCATCTCTGGGGCAGCCCCACAATGGTGACTGCCTTGGAGATCCCTGGTCTTTCAGACACCCAGGCCTGCTGGCTCCGTAGTCAACAGCCGAGCAGTATGGGAGTCCTTGGCCCTGGGGACAGTCCACCTGTTGGAGCTGCCCCAGAGCTGCAAACCCTGGAGCCTAAGCACTCAGGAGTGAAACTGAAACTGCCAAAAATGTCGATTTCACAAATTTCATTGAAGGAACACCACTTTGGGTTTTTCCAATATGGAATTCTTGGGGGGGTTTCTGGTTTGCAAGAAATGTTAGTAAAATTTGGTTTTATCTCAATTTGGAACAAAATCAAATTCCAAAAAACTGAAGCTTCTTGTGAAATGAGAACCCCAAGTTTCAGTGAGGTTTAATTATGGTTTAACTATGCCAATTTTCAGTAGCCGTATCTGTGACGGGGTGTACCAACCCCACATTGGGCCAATGGGGACGGACCAATCACTGTGTACCTTTCCCCTGCCCCCTTTCCCCTGCTGCATGTGCTCCAAGTGGAAGATACAGATAAAAGGAGGCAGCCCAGCTCAGTGGGGGCTGGCTGTGGAGGAGGAAGTACGTGTACTGCAGACTCCTCCAGAGGGGCTCGTGATGCTCCAAGTGACAGAGCCTGTGGACCCAGACTATGCTGTGGGCGACTCACCAACTGCAGAGACGGATGGGGACGCCAGACTGAGGAGATGCCTGGGTCACAATTTGTGGTAGGAAGGGGATGTAGTAGAAGCTGATGCCTAAACCCTTAGCAGAGAAGTCCCCGGCTTCATAGGGCCCTGGGTCAGAACCTGGTAGAGCGAGAAGGGCCTGGTTCCTCTACCACAGAGGCATGGTTTCTGTTTGCTCTTGGTCCTGGCCTGGAGGCTCAGGAACCATAGACTGTTTGTTTGTCCTGCGCTGCCCATGGGCCACAGAATGATTGCTGTTCTGCTCTGCCCAAGAGGCTGATTCTCCAACTGCTACTGCCTGCCCCAGCCAGGAGGCTTGGGGGCTATAGACTAATTGTTCGCCCTGCCCCGCCCGGGGGCTATGGACTGATTGTTATTCCATCCTATCCAGAAGGCCAGAACTGTTGTTGTCGGCCTCAGCCCAGAGACTCAGGGGCTACTGACTGTTTGCTCAGCCCTGCCCGGGGTTCAGAACCCACTGTACTGCAATTACCTGATCTAACAGGGAATCCTGACAACTGGGTGATGGGGTGTGCCAACCCTGCATTGGGCTAAAGGCTGCGGCCTGGCTCGACAAACAGGGGCCCCCCATCACATCATCTTCTTAAACACTAGGTGTGAAATGCTGCCTTAATTGAAGTCAATACAAGTTTTGCATGGGGTCAGGAAGTGCAATCAACTGTATTTGCATCAAAATCCTTAAACAAGGCAAAAGAAGCTTTACTCCAATTGTGGAAGAGATGCTGGGAATTTAGTTTTGTTGTCTTATATTCTATCAAAACCTTAGATTCCAGTTGGAGCTAAAAGCCAAACATCTGATTCTGAAACTGCAAAGATAGGCTATCTACTATAGCTGGTCCTGCCTCAGCACAGAAGGCTCGACTTAATGACCTCTTGAGGTGCTTTCCAGCCCTCCATTTCTATGGTTCTATGTTTTAATTTAATTGGGTAGCCATAGCAGATATCCTTAGCAAAGGGTAAACACATTAGCATAATCTAAAAGTAATCTTGATGAATTCATGTTGCAAGGCATATGCCTTTTATTGTTCCAAAATTAGGAGGAATTTTATATTGAGTAATACAAACCCAATTTTATGTAAGCAGAATACAGAAGCAGAAGGATTAGACCAAAAATTAAGATCTTTTTGCCCATTTAGGGGGGAAAACAAACTTGTGAGAACAATATTTTCTTAGAGTGACACTAACTGTTCCACTGGCACAGAAAAAAGAAATATCCCCTACAATACATAGACGCCCAGCAAAAGGAAATACTGAAATATTTCTGGGGTCAGGCAATCACACCACCTCACTAAAGCTGTTAGCTGCTATCCCTTCAGGCTACATGAGGAAACATGTATCCTGATATGTAACATTTCCTGCCAAAGAAGCACTTGTGGCGTGACCCTGACAAAAAGCCAGGATAACTTTTGGGCAGAGTATTTCCTGTCCCCTACTGTCTGATTCCTACTGTGTTCATAGAAACAGGACTTGCGTGAATTCTTTGTAAATAAATAGGATTGCATCAGAGAGATACCTGATCATCATCAATTACTCCTCCTAATGGGAAACCACCATCAAGACACCAAAAAATCAGCTAATCAGCACCGGTGACACTACTTTGTCCTGGCCTGGGTTGAAAGGACAACTGATTGTGGTGCATGTAGTTATTTTCAGAAAGCACAAATAAAAGCTTGTGCAAGGTCATGAAGTCCCAGAGCAACCATGGCAAATGCTAGGAAAGAATTTTTAGCTGAATTTGTCAAAGAAACATGTTTGCTCTTAATTGATTTCTACTCTATATTTATGGAAATTTGAAAACTAATAAGCAGTAGAACGGTAATCGCCCATATCAAATCACAATATGCAAGGCACAGAATACCAGAGATTCAATTACTGACAACATATCCAATTCTCAAATACAGAATTTCAGCAGTTCACCAAGAGCTGTCACTTTGAGCACATCGCCTCTTTGCCAAGATACCCACAGACTAATGGGAGGGCCAGAAGAGCTAGTCAGACAATGAAAACCCTTTAAAGAAGCTTAATATGTAAAATTCTGTATCTACAGTTGTGATCTGCAATCTGTGAATTATACCATTGCCACTCATGACTGGTAATATCTGACAGAGATATTGTGCCTTGGCTGGTAGAAATCCGCTCTATGCAAGAGCAGGGAGCTAGTTTCCAAAGCTAGCTAGCTTACTAGACTCCCACTAAAAAACAAACCTTGACAATCTTGCACTATAAGATTAGACAAGAGCAAAAGTTGGCAAGTTTCTTGAGAAAGTTGTGCTGAAATTCTTCTAATAGCTAGAAATCTGAGGACTTGTAGATTGCTCTGTCTGGCTCTAGCCCAAAGTATGGCTCTGACTTTGTGCTAGTTTCATTGGCTGATATCCTCTGACCAGCAATGGCTCCAGTCCCTTGACTGTTCTAATGATTCTTTCCAATTCCTTAGCAGCCTTTGATAGCAAAGCCATTAGACAACTGAGATGCTTCCCAGGGTACCCCGGGTTGTGAGGCGCCTCACCACCACCTGCCTTTAGCATGAGGAAGTCTAGTCTGCACCTGCTATGGATCAGCTCCTTGAAACCACTGGCCTCTGGCAACACAAGCACTATCTTCCTCACTCTTTCTGTGCAGGTTAGCGATAGGCACACACCAATCCCCAAGCCCTCCGAGCATCCCTTTGGAGTCCTCAGCCCCTCTTCCACTGAACACCCACAGAACTCTTAAATCCACTATTCCCAAAGGAATAGTATGCACCAGCTTGTAAGATTCAACTTAGGATCACCATTTTACTTAAAACACAGCACTTAAATATAGAATGAAAACAAGAATGTTTATTATCAAAGAACAGAGATTCAAATGATAGTGATTAAGAATATTGGAAACAAATGGTTACATATAAAACAAAATCATAGCACACTTTCTAGAGACTAAACTTAACTAGCAAAGCATCTCCTTGAAGGCAGCTGACCCCAATTTCTTTCCCCAGCATTTTCAAGCAGTTTGGTTGAGACCCTCTCTCATAAGATCAAGGCCACTGACAGCTTGTCCTCACAGATTGAAGGAACAACTGAGGGTTCGTGTGCATCCCCTTGAAATAGTCCCCCAGACCATTGTTTTAGTTTGTAAACAGAACCATCCCTCCCTCTCCCCATGTTTTTTTCCCCCCTTTGTGCTTCTTTCATGTTGATTGCACATCCCTCCATTAGCATTTGACTCGCTGTGTAAATGGGCCTCCACTGTAAAGCTTACAATACTTCATTTACAGGTAGCCAAAGAGAAATATTTCTTACCTCCTGTCTGGTGTGAGGCATATCATATGTTTTAAGAACACAATTTTTGTTCAGGTACATAACTCCTTAAATATCACCTGTACGTACATCTCACAATGATTAAGAGGCTTTCATTAGAGACTTTACATACCAGTCTTTGGTGAACTAGAATGTAAATATCAATCCAAGGGGATCTCTGTAACACTTATACACCCCTTATGCCCTCTGATAGCAGTGTAAGAACTGGGTCATAAGAACAAGTAGCTGTTCACACCACTGGAAAGCAGGCATGAGAATACATAAATCTTACAGCAACAGTGGGGTGGGGAAATGATCTAAACAGAACAGTAAAGAGTTGGCATATTCTAGAGATATCTCTGGATCTAGCTATGTTTACCTATTTCACAGGCCTGTTGTAAGGCTTTAGATTTGAATAAAACATGAGTAACTATATGTTTGTTTCCCCTGTTGGTGCACAGCCCAAATCTGTTGTCCTGGGGAAAAAAATTCTGTTTGTGGAAAAAAGCCCTACTCTGAGGGCTCATCTGTACTTGAAAACTACCCATAGGCATAGATAATCCACCTCCCCAAGATGCAGTAACTTTGTCTACACCAGGGATCAGCAACCTTTGGCACGTGTTCGCCGCTCCAGGCCAATGGGGGCTGTGGGAAGCGGCGTGGGCCGAGGGATGTGCTGGCCGCTGCTTCCCACTACCCCCATTGGCCTGGAGTGGCGAACCGCGGCCAGTGGGAGCCGCAATCGGCTAAACATGCGGTTGTGGCAGGTAAACAAACCTGCCCAGCCCGCCAGGAGCCTTACCCTGGCTGGCCGCAGGCCAAAGGTTGCCAATCCTTAGTCTGCACACCAGGGTTAGTTTGGCTTAACTACGTTGCTAGGTGGTGTGGCTTTTTCACACCTTGAGTGACATAGCTATGCCGAACATAAGTTCTCAGTGTAAGTAATACAGCAACAGCCCTAAGTAATACAGCCCTAAGTAATACAGCAACAGAATTTCACTTTTGAATAGTAAAGACTGACTGGGCTGGGCTTGGTAACCTGATATATCCTTTTAGATTTGTTTGTTCCAATCCTCATGGGAAATTTCTTCCTGGTTCAAACAGTGTTAATATTTTTATTGAAGGGTGAGAAACACAACCTGAGAAAGTTTTCTAGCCCTGCATGTTCAATCTCAAATCAATAGCATAAAGACACTATCTGAATAAACTTCACAGCATGTTAGCAGCAAATAAAAATTTTCAAAAGCACTTGACTGATATGGAAACCTAAGTGCCAATGAAAGGCACTTTTGAAAGTTTTGCCCAGTATCCATAATTCTGCCTTTTTAACACCTGTGCTTGAATAATTTACATGAAAAAATACAAACTGCTGATTCCCGTTCACCATTCAACAGGCACTAAAGTCTTACTATCTAGCTTTGAAAGCAAGCTGCACTGCAGTGTTTGTCTGTACATACCATACATCAGTTGACTTTTCTAGCTATGTGGAGGATCAATTCTACTGTGCACCTGAAATCTTGCGCAAACACCCACACAAATATCAGCAGTAAGCATATTGGCACCAGTTATAGCCTACATATAACTACTGTAGCTCATAGGGTTTCTTTTTTATTATATTATTTTGGTAAAAACAAGTTTTAGAGTTTGAAGTTGTGTACAGGGGAGATTTGAAAGTAACAAAGGATGATAGCGAAGGCTGAACACCAGGAAACAGATGGAAGCATGAACAGCTAAATGCTTTAGCTTCCATACACTTGCAAATGAATTGGGGAAGGCATCAAGTCACGCACTGCATAACACTTATGCAGATGGCAGCTTGAACGTCACGCTGGATACTACACATGCACTACAGACATACTAGCAGAAAGCAAAAATAACAGTTGTAGAAGTAAAAATTCCTTCCTGAAAGATTGCAACTCCTCTAGGACTAGTTTTTCTAAGGAATGCATTTATTTACTTGCAGCAAAGTTTAAGTGAAACTACTACTTGGCACAAGAACAACCCCTTTTATCCACTGGTGTTAAAAAGCAACTGCCAGCTAAATAGACTGGAAAACCCTTAAGTAAGTTTAAATTATCTCAAGCTCTGCGCATACATGTGACCTACCACATTTATCAATTTCACAGCCATTCATCTTGAGTACATAGTCAGCTCTGCAAAGCTGGCTGTAACAGTCTTGCTAGGCCCGAAAAAAGACTTTTTCCATGACCACTTCTGAAAAAACAGCAGTTTGGGGTTTTTTAAATTACTGACTCTTTCCCACCCTCTAAGAACAACAAAATCTGTGTATTAAAAGTTGAACTTGTTTAATCTTTAAAACCAGTTTAATTAAACTGGAGCAAAACTAGCATGATTGAGAATTAGGCCCTCAGGATGTGCAAAGACTCTTTTAATTCAGAGCAGTCTAAGGAAACCTTAGTGTAAATGTGAATCAGGGTATGTCTACACTACGAAATTAGGTCGAATTTATAGAAGCGCGATCAGATCTCCGCGGCAATTATGAGCACTATGAACACCACGCGCATTGTCCTGGAGTATATGCAGAGCCAGAACATGCCAAAGCAAAACCAGGCAAGGAGGCGAGTGCAGCGAGGCGACAAGAGTGATGAGGAAATTGACATGGACATAGTCCTCTCACAAAGTACAGGCCCGAACAATGTGCAAATCATGGTGTTACTGGGGCAGGTTCATGGCATGGAACGCCAATTCTGGGCCCGGGAAACAAGCACAGACTGGTGGGACCGCATTGTGTTGCAGGTGTGGGACGATTCCCAGTGGCTGCGAAACTTTCGCATGAGTAAGGGCACTTTCATGGAACTTTGTGACTTGCTTTCCCCTGCCCTGAAGCACCAGAATACTAGGATGAGAGCAGCCCTCACAGTTGAGAAGTGAGTGGCGATAGCCCTGTGGAAGCTTGCAACGCCAGACAACTACCGGTCAGTCGGGAATCAATTTGGAGTGGGCAAATCTACTGTGGGGGCTGCTGTGATCCAAGTTGCCAGGGCAATCAAAGACCTGCTGATATCAAGGGTAGTGACTCTGGGAAACGTGCAGGTCATAGTGGATGGCTTTGCTGCAATGGGATTCCCAAACTGTGGTCGGGCGATAGACGGAACCCATATCCCTATCTTGTCACCGGAGCACCAAGCCACCGAGTACATAAACTGCAAGGGGTACTTTTCAATGCTGCTGCAAGTCCTGATGGATTACAAGGGACGTTTCACTAACATCAACATGGGATGGCCGGGAAAGGTACATGATGCTCGCGTCTTCAGGAACTCTGGTCTGTTTCAAAAGCTGGAGGAAGGGACTTTCTTCCCGGACCAGAAAATAACCATTGGGGATGTTGAAATGCCTACCGTTATCCTTGGGGACCCAGCCTACCCCTTAATGCCATGGCTCATGAAGCCGTACACAGGCAGCCTGGACAATAGTCAGGACCTGTTCATCTATAGGCTGAGCAAGTGCGGAATGGTGGTGGAATGTGCATTTGGACATTTAAAAGCGCGCTAGCGCAGTTTACTGACTCGGATAGACCTCAGCGAAGCCAATATTCCAATTGTTATTGCTGCTTGCTGTGCGCTCCACAATATCTGTGAGAGTAAGGGGAAGACATTTATGGCGGGGTGGGAGGTTGAGGCAAATCGCCTGGCTGCTGACTACGTGCATCCAGACACCAGGGCGGTTAGAAGAGTACAGCAGGGCGCGGTGCGCATCAGAGAAGCTTTGAAAACGAGTTTTGTGACTGGCCAGGCTACGGTGTGAAACTTCCGTTTGTTTCTCCTTGATGAACCCTCCGCCCCACCCCACCCCAGTTCACTCTACTTCCCTGTAAACTAACCACCCTCCCCTCCCGCCTTCGAGCACCGCTTGCAGAGGCAATAAAGTCATTGTTACTTCACATGCATGCATTCTTTATTAATTCCTCACACAACTAGGGGGATAACTGCCAAGGTAGCCCGGGAGGGGTGGGGGAGGAGGGAAGGAAAAGGACACACTGCAGTTTAAAACTTTAAAACTTTAACACTTATTGAAGGCCAGCCTTCTGATGCTCGGGCAATCATCTGGGGTGGAGTGACTGGGTGGCCGGAGTCCCCCCACCGCGTTCTTGGGCATCTGGGTGAGGAGGCTATGGAACTTGGGGAGGAGGACTGTTGGTTACACAGGGGTTGTAGCGGCGGTCTCTGCTCCTGCTGCCTTTCCTGCAGCTCAACCATACGCTGGAGCATATCAGTTTGATGCTCCAGCAGCCGGAGCATCGACTCTTGCCTTCTGTCAGCAAGCTGACGCCACCTATCCTCTTCAGCCCGCCACTTGCTCTGTTCAGCCTGCGATTCAGCCCGCCACCTCTCCTCTCGTTCATATTGTGCTTTTTTGCACTCTGACATTGACTGCCTCCACGCATTCTGCTGTGCTCTGACAGCATGGGAGGACATCTGGAGCTCCGAGAACATATCATCCCGAGTCCGCTGTTTTCTCCTTCTAATCTTCACTAGCTTCTGTGAAGGAGAAACATTTGCAGCTGGTGGAGGAGAAGGGAGAGGTGGTTAAAAAAGACACATTTTAGAGAACAATGGGTATACTCTTTCATGTTAAATTTTGCTGTTCACATTACATGTGCTTTCGTTACAAGGTCGCATTTTTCTTCTTATATTGAGGGCCTGCCGGTTTGGTGTGAGAGATCACTCATGCAGTGCCAGGCAACAGATTTTGGCTTGCAGGCAGCCACGGTAAGCCACAGTCTTTTGGCTTTTTTAACCTTCTTAACATGTGGGAATGGTTTCAAACAGTAGTGCCCTCATTTCCCATACCAAGCACCTGTTGGGTTGGCCATTTAAAATGGGTTTGCAATGTAAAAGGAGGGGCTGCGGTTTCTGGGTTAACATGCAGCACAAACCCAACTACCCCCCCCCACACACACACACACCCAATTCTCTGGGATGATCACTTCACCCCTCCCACGTGGCTAACAGCAGGGAACATTTCTGTTCAGCTGAGCAGGAATGGGCACCTCTGAATGTCCCCTTAATAAAATCACCCCATTTCAACCAGGTGACCGTGAATGATATCACTCTCCTGAGGATAACAAAGGGAGATAAGGAATGGATGTTGTCTGCATGCCAGCAAACACCGGGACCATACGCTGCCATGCTTTGTTATGCAATGATTCCAGACTACGTGCTACTGGCCTGGTGTGGTAAAGTGTCCTACCATGGCGGACGGGATAAGGCAGCCCTCCCCAGAAACCTTTTGCAAAGGCTTTGGGAGTACATGAAGGAGAGCTTTCTGGAGATGTCCCTGGAGGATTTCCGCTCCATCCCCATACACGTTAACAGACTTTTCCAGTAGCTGTACTGGCCGCGATTGCCAGGGCAAATTAATCATTAAAACACGCTTGCTTTTAAACCATGTGTAATATTTACAAAGGTACACTCACCAGAGATCCCTTGTGTGCCCTCAGGGTCTGGGAGCACGCCTTGGGTGAGTTCGGGGGTTACTGGTTCCAGGTCCAGGGTCACAAACATATCCTGGCTGTTGGGGAAACCGGTTTCTCCGCTTCCTTGCTGTAAGCTATCTTCATTGTCTTCATCATCATCTTCCTCGTACCCCGAACCCGCTTCCCTGTTGCATGATTCTCCATTGATGGAGTCAAAGCACATGGTTGGGGTAGTGGTGGTTGCACCCCCTAGCATGGCATGCAGCTCTGCGTAGAAGCGTCATGTTTGCGGCTCTGCCCCGGACCTTCCGTTTGCCTCTCTGGCTTTGTGGTAGGCTTGCCTTAGCTCCTTAATTTTCACGCGGCACTGCTATGCGTCCCTGTTATGGCCTCTGTCCTTTATGGCCTTTGAGACTTTTTCTAATATTTTGCCATTTTGTTTACTGCTACGGAGTTCAGCTAGTACTGATTCATCTCCCCACATGGCGAGCAGATCCCGTACCTCCCGTTCTGTCCATGCTGGAGCTCTTTTGTGATCCTGGGACTCCATCATGGTTACCTGTGCTGATGAGCTCTGCGTGGTCACCTGTGCCCTCCACGCTGGGCAAACAGGAAATGAAATTCAAAAGTTCACGGGTCTTTTCCTGTCTACCTGGTCAGTGCATCTGAGTTGAGAGTGCTGTCCAGAGCGGTCACAATGAAGCACTGTGGGATAGCTCCCGGAGGCCAATAACGTCGAATTTCGTCCACACTACCCCAAATCTGACCCGCAAAGGCCGATTTTAGCGCTAATCCCCTCGTCGGAGGTGGAGTAAAGAAACCGGTTTAAAGGGCCCTTTAAGTCGGAAAAAAAAGGCTTTGTCGTGTGGACGTGTCCAGGCTTAATTCGATTTAACGCTGCTAAATTCGACCTAAACTCCTAGCATAGACCAGGCCTGAGTTTAACCCATGCAAGAACTTCTTCATCTGTTTAAGTCTCAAAAATCTACTTTGTACAAAAGTCACAGTAATGAGCACAGTCAAGAAAATGTGCAGTACAACATGGGTGTGTGGGAAGCCTGCCACTGTCTATAGCTTGTCAAAAAGTGTGAATGTTCCACAGAAAAAAATGTTATAGATTAAAAATTCCGCTAGCTCTGAATGCAACTAAGGAGGCTGCAGAACTGCTGTAACTGCGCAGCTCTGAACAGGAAGTGGGAAGACAGTCCCTATAAGGAAGAGTTTGAATCACAGGGATAGGGATTCATTTGTGTGACCTTTCCTCCATTGGAGGTCGCTATGTAACTCCCTGAAACATACAAAGGTGGTAGTATTATTTTCCCCATCTGCAGAAGGGGGACCTTTTCCCTGCCTTGAATAGACTATCTTCACTGACACATAGTATCTGCCTCCACTAAGGCCTTTCATAGCTCAACAACTCTATGTGCTCTGCTCCATGCCAGCAGCAATTCCTCGATTCAAGGATGATCTCTATCACAGATTTACATATGGGTCTGGAGATGACTCAGGAGTCTGATCCTGGAACCACAGATCCGCCTGCAGTAGGTACAGATCTTTCCTGGCAAGTCAGGAAACAATTCTATTCAGATCTTGACCGGGTCCTGAACAACATTCCCAAGGAGGACAAGATCATTCTCCTCTGAGATTTTAACACTAGAGTCGGGCAGGAGTCAGATCTCTGGAATGGCCCTATAAGAAAAGAAGGAGTAGGAAAGGCCAACTCCAACAGCATCCTCCTCCTGAGTAAATGCATAGAACGTGGCCTGGTCATCACAAACACCAACTTTAGACAAAGTGAGAAGTATAAGACTACCTGGAGGTGCCCTTGCTCCAGGCATTGGCACCTTCTTGATTATGTTATCATCAGAGCTCGAGATTGGAAGGATGTCCGCATCACGAGGGCCATGTGGAACCGATGACTGTTGGACAGACCATCGCCTCGTTAGAGCCATCATGAATTTCCAGATTGCCTCAAGGCATTGTAAGCAGGCAAAATCAGTAGGAAAGAAATTCAATAACAAGTTCCTTCAAGACATAGTGACATGGGAGAACCTTCAGCAGTGTCTCCAAGAGAGGTTTGCCGCCGTACCTACAGTTGATGATGATAATGAAAATGTCTGGAAGGAATTAAAGGCTGCCATTCTCTCAGCATGTGCCGAGTCCATTGGCTATGCCTGCTACATGTAGCTGTATGTTCTCTTAAACAATGTTACAACTGATCAGTTCTTATTCGTTTTATATTTTATAAAAGTCACCTGTGGGGGAAATAGGCTGGGAAAACACAAATTTAAGTACCATCTCCCTTTGTTCAGAATAATGAAAAGAAATAATGTTTCAGCAGCCAAATATGCTGTTACTGTTCTGATGCTTCTGTACAATAATTGACTCTCACAATACAATCTCACACCCCTGCATGTTTGTTTATCTGCATCTGTTTTGCCTCCAATATTTACGCATAAAATGTTTTTAAGATATGGACAGTGCAGTTCCAGCAAAAAAGCAGAAATTTGGTCTTGCATATATATGAGTTATGGAATTTCAAACTTCAAAGAGAAAATGTGATTATTTGATTTCCCGATAAATCAGTGCATCCCCCATGATAGCACAGTTCTAGCATCACAGTCAATCTGCATATTCAGATGGTGGTAATTTTGTTTCCTAAACATATACACCTCTTCATTCTCTGCAGATATTTCAGTGGGAATGTGAGGGCAGTCAGTTATTCCCACTACATTGCAGGAAAGGAGGAGAGAAACCAACAATGCATGAAGACTATGCATCACTTTCTGCCGCTGCTGTGAGGGTCGTAGGAAATACAGTCACTGTTTTATAGTATAACATCCAGAAATTGAGTAAGACAGTAGCATACAGGATGCAATCTGTTCTGTAACCAAGCTCAAGACTACAATACATTGAATAATGTAAACAAAAATATTGGCTGAAAAAGTTAGTATTTGGCTATTGATAGAAAGGGAAGGAAGACTCCACACACAGATTAATTGATCTTCTATAGCACTGGTAAAATAATAAAATATTAATAAAAATTTGTTGGATAACTGTTTTGACAGACCTGAAAGAACCATGTTTTGATGACATAGATGTAAACACATAGCTTGAGGGAGTGGCCACCTGTGTCAACAACTTGATTTGCCTTTCATTTGTCACTTTGCTTTTCTTCCTCTCAGCCCATTCTCAACTGCAAAGCTTCCACCTGAGAGTAATTTTCACTCATGTGTGCCCTGAGCCTACTAGTCTTCCGTGCTATACCTCTACAACACAGACCGTTTTTACTCCTCTAGTAAGCAAACTGTGGCCTCCTCCAGTTGGCTATGGAAACCTATCTAATGATTTTGTTGCCCACCACGAGTTAGTGCTGGTGACCATGCCAACCTCTGCTTGTCAGCTATAATGTTTCTCAGTATTTCTTGGTTCTCAGCACAATGTCTCACAACAGCATTGTTTCCTGATGTTGACTATTAAGGAACATCCCTTATTTACATTATTTAAGTAGCTTTAATGTCTATAAGGAGAAAGCGTTAAGACAAAGTATATGGAAAATAAATGAATGTCATTTAGTGTTAAGGAATACCAACAGTTTAGTGTGTGCGCGCGCACAAGTATACGTGTGATACTATATACACAAATTACATATAGAAACTATATTAAAAAAAACATTAAGATTGCAAACTCAAGTACTCCAAGTTAGGTGCCAGAATTAAGGTTGGATGTGTAATCCTAATTTGGACACTTTGTCCAAATGTATTATAATAGTCTTACCCAACATCACATGGGAAGCCTGTGGCAGAACCACAAATAGAACCCCTCTCCTTGATCCTAGGCAATGCCTTAAACACAAAAAAAGGCCCTCTGCTCTTCCAATCTTCTGCCTTATTAACTGCCCGTCCTGTGCAATAACAGGAGTCCTACAGAACAAGTAGTACACTATTGTTTATTTAAAGCCGATCATAATGGCAGTACATGTTTTATACGTTTCACATGTCTCATTAAGTTGATTAGTACCAATATGTATAATCAACTACATAGCTTATAGGTTACCTGCAACTAATTCAGCCTGACAGAAAAGGTATTGTCACACGTGCTCTACTCCCCAGTAAGAGCACCTCCCTGTGAGAGAATCTGAGAATTAGCTCCACTCAGGTCTGATGCCCCCTTATACTGCATGCCCTGCCATCTCTCTCTCTGGCTCCTTGTGACTCAGGGTACTTGTCTTCATGGCTTGGCCCTCTGGCCAGCTAACGATAGTCCTCCCCTTCTGGATAATTTTGCAAATAGTGTATCTGGTATTTCAAATAAATCCTTAGAGGACATGAGTGACTAAAATGCAGTCCACAGAACTTCTCAATCAGAACTGAATTGTGACCCTGTTCACACCAAGAGACAATACTGCATGCTGAGACCTTTAGTTTCTACAGGTCATAGATCTGTTTTAAAAAATGAAAAAGGGGCAACATACTCAGTTTTGTACTATTTAGTGCAGTCCCGGTGCTCCAGGTAAGTTAGGCAAAGTTTGGGCTCCTTTAAATTAAGAACCTGCTGCTATAAATGGCATTCCAAACAAAAAGCCTTTTCCTCAGTGTTCCTAGCTGCTTCATACATTGTGATATATTGCCCAGGGTTCTATCAAAAATGTAGAGAGAGAAAAACAGTAACTGGCTCATAGTGATTAAGAAGTCTTGAAAATAAAAACAAAAAAGGGAAGAAATAGAAAATGGGGCTGTGTTGCAGAATTCAGTTTGCATGGGAGGGAATCAAATAACTTGTAATGTCTGAGCTGATATGGAGCATGGAATTTTTGGCACATAACAGTCTCATGATGAATGAGAACACGAACAAAAATCAATGGCTTAGCTGTAGAAAGAACAACTTTTCCATAGCAGTAAAGACTTGATACTGGCCAGCAGCCTAATTTCATTAGGAAATGCATTGCAATTAATGGAAGCTCTGCAAACAAGAGATAATTGCTGAGGCAAGAGACTGAGGAAAGGTCTAACAGCCTTTCAGCTTCTCTTTCTTGGTTGTGGTTCACTCTGATCTGTTTGCAATTTGATTTTTTTAATGCACTTTAGTTTCTGGAATCACATGCCTTTTCCATCACATAAGGTTCCCCTTTGTTCACTCCCGCACTGTCCTCACCAACACAACACGAACTGTGAAGTTTGGCTTGTTTGGGAAATTATATACTTCTTACAACTCTTCCCTTACATGCAAGTTTCTTCATTATTTTTGCAGTTTTGTTTATACTGAATTTGATGCACTAGGAGATCCTCAGCAGCTCCATTTTCTGGGCCAAATTTACTGCTGCCGTAAATGGGTACAACTTTCCTGCAGCCAGAATTTTACCCACTTCTACCCTGGTGAATTTGATCCCTCATTTGCACAATTGTCCCATGAAAACAATGTATCTTTTCTCCAGCTTATTTCAGTAGAAATATAATGCAAATGAGCAATATTGGATGCTCACAAATGCAGTTCCTTTTACCTTTAGAAGACTTTCAGATAAAATTTATTAAAACCAATATGTGTGTTTACTTATTCCATCTGCATGGATGTTGAAACTTGAGAAGTCCTACCTCCCATATTTAATATAAAAAGAACCAATTTTGTTCTTTGCTCCCTTGAACATTATGCACTAGTATTTCTAAAATGGCTTTTCATCTTCTCAATCAATATCGGCCTTGACCCAGAGTCATCGTGCAGCTTGTCATGATGTTTTGCAAAGAAGCTCTTTCCACATAGCACTCTTCAGGGGATTTGTTACCCCTTCACCCCCTTTGCTGCATATCAGATGGCATCAAAAGGGGAGACAGAAATGCAGAGGCAGTTACTTTCCTCTTTGGATTCTTCCCCTCCCCGACCTGTGATGTTGCACCCCATAATGCTTTATAGAAATATGCTTATGAGTGTAAATATGACATAACTGGAATATGTTTTATGCTACATATGGTATGTAACATATCTTTGCAAAAGTTATGTTCTACCGCAGTGTTTCCCAAACTTGGGATGCCGCTTGTGTAGGGAAAGCCCCTGTCGGGACGGGACGGTTTGTTTACCTGCCGTGTCAGCAGGTCTGGCCGATCGTGGCTCCCAGTGGCTGCAGTTCACTGCTCCAGGCCAATGGGAGCTGCTGGAAGCGGCGGCCAGTAAGTCCCTCAGCCCGCACCACTTCCAGCAGCTCCCATTGGCCTGGAGCAGCGAACCGCGGCCAGTGAGAGCCGTCATCGGCCAGACCTGCGGACGCAGCAGGTAAACAAACCGGCCCGCCCCGCCAGGGGCTTTCCCTAAACAAGTGGTGTCCCAAGTTTGGGAAACACTGTTCTACCGAATGTATTCATCCTATTTGTATGCATGTATCATTTTTATATCTGAAGTTATGAGCGTTGGCTCTACGTTTGTATTTAAAGTGTTTGCTGTAGGAAGCACATAAGGCAGATTTGGTCAACATAATGTGAAGGGATTATTCAAGTAATTGGGAGTACTTAGCTAACAATGGCCCTTGATAAATGCCAATCCACATCTGAGCTTTCCTGGGACCGCTCGGGCTAACCTGTGAGCAATGGCATCAGCCTGTAGAGAACTAAGACATCATGGACATGTGACTTGCCCATGTGACTCCAAAACTCCATCTTGTAGCTGTGATTCAACACAGGGGGAGAGAGGGGTTTCCACCCACAAGAGAGACAATATAAGCCCCTGGAAAGCCCTCCATTTTGTCTTCAGCTGGCTCAAGAGATAGCCTCTCCACCCCAAAGGATGCCTCAAAGAAACTGGAACAAAGGACACTAACTAGAGGGGTGTGAGTGTGGACCCAGACTAGGAAGGAGTCTAGTCTGTAAAAGAAGCTTATTGGAACATCTCAGGGTAAGATTTACCTGCATTTAATTTCTTACTGTATTAGGCTTAGACTTGCATGTTTTTGTTTTATTTTGCTTGGTAATTTACTTTGTTCTATCTATTGTTACTTGGTACCACTTAAATCCTACTTTTTATATTTAATCAAATCACTTTTTACTTATTGATTTACCCAGAGCAAGTATTAATACCTCAGGGAGCAAACAGCTGTGCATATCTCTCTATCAGTGTTATAGAGGATGAACAATTTATGACGGATTTATTTGTAAAACGGATTTATTTGGAGTTTGGATCCCATTGGGAACTGGGTATCTGGGTATTGGAGACAGGAGCACTGCTTAAGCTGTTTTCAGTTAAGCCTGCAACTTTTGGGGGATGTGGTTCAGACCTGGGTCTGTGTTTGTAGCAGGCTAGCGTGTCTGGCTCAAGCAAGACAGGGTACTGAAGTCCCAAGGTGGCAGGGAAAACGGGCTCCCAGCACATCAGGTGGCATTTCCCAAGGTGGTTTCTGTGACCCAACCCGTCACACCCTCTCCCCACTCCCCCCCCTACCCCCAAGTCTAACCAAGAAAGAGATTTCTAAGTTGCATCATTCCATCTAACATTGTGGGGGCTTGAGGGGGAAGATCTATTTTCTCACCCTCACAAAATCTTTACACACATTTGTTTTTCTGTCTCTCTCTCATCTAAATAATCTAAACCAGCAGCTACCTACATTTTGAGGCGACTGTACCAGTTTAGCCAACAAGGACACCCAGTGCTCTATACTTGTTCATTTATGTATCCTCTAGCCTACCTAGGCAACTCCAAATCTCAGTCCCACAATCACAACAGAGCATTCTATAGCAGCATGAGTGTGACTGTGAATCAAAAAAAGACACAAGACTAAAGGTGAGCTAGGCAGTGGTATAGTTGGTGTGGGGCCTAGCACATAAACCTAAAGTACTATTACAGCTATGTGTACCAGCAGTTTGGGAGACACTGGTTAAAACAGTTTCCAAATTAGTCCTATTATATCCTTGGCCTTGCCTATCTTAACCATCCCTAAGCTACATGTAGGCTTGCTAGATGTGGCAGGTCAAGCTGCATCATTCAAATTTTGAAAGTGAAATGTTGTTTGTAGATACATAGTTTTAAAGAATTGGGCCAGATTTATTAATATATCTTGCTGTCCCATTTTGACATCATAATATGATGAATATTTAAAGTCTTCAAGCACTACTGCCAAGTTGCTGGTCTGAGCTGCATTAGTATTTTTGGAAGCAATGACATCAGGACAGGAGGCCTGGCAGCAGTGGTACGGAGCTGCCAAACTGTGCAATGTCTATTTAAACCAAACAAGAGGGAGAGGAGATAAATCATGTAGTGTATTTAGCTTAGTATATTATTTGTGACAGATAGTCTTGCAGTGTATTTCACCACCAAACACACCACATATAAAGGAAGTTTATCGGTTACAATACATTATGGAGTATGTGCCATGCCTCACTGCTAACTTACAAAATTGAAGACTGTCTGTTTTTCAATCACTATCTGGTACCACTTCAGAGACAAGGAAACTAGCAAGTTTAGAGGGTAGCCGTGTTAGTCTGTATCCACAAAAACAACGAGGAGTCCGGTGGCACCTTGCATCTGAAGAAGTGGGTTTTTCACCCACGAAAGCTTATGCCCAAATAAATCTGTTAGTCTTTAAGGTGCCACTGGACTCCTCGTTGGTTTTTTAGCAAGTTTAGTTTGCTACTTAAACACAGCACTAAAAAAATGGAGCACAAGGGAACAATTCAAAAGGAGAAAGTAATTGGTAGACTCTACCACCAAATGTCAGCCAATTGCAAACTCTGAATAGCTTTAGTTTACTCAAATAGTGTGCATTACAGTTTGGGCCTTAGGCTCAACTCTGAATGGAAAACGTTAGATTGTAGTCTATGGGATAATGCCACATGAGCTGAAATATTTCAATTGAATTGCATTATAGGGATGTTAACTAATCCTGCATGAAAATTTGGTTTGTCTGAAACAAGCTTGATTTTGTTTCAATTTTTTGTTAGCTTTGGTATGATCAGGTTATTTTTGCTGGTGTTTTGTTTTGATTTGTTTAACTCCCACTTCTCTGCCAGCTTCCAGAGATCTTTATAAGTTAGGAATCCATCCTGTTCCTTACAGCCTTCACAGAATGATAGAATATCAGGGTTGGAAGGGACTTCAGGAGGTCATCTAGTCCAACCCCCTGCTCAAATCCCCAACTAAATCATCCCAGCCAGGGCTTTGTCAAGCCTGACCTTAAAAACCTCTAAGGAAGGAGATTCCACCACCTCCCTAGGTAACCCATTCCAGTGCTTCACCACCCTCCTAGTGAAAAAGTTTTCCCCTAATATCCAACCTAAATCTCCCCCACTGCAACTCCTTGTTCTGTTATCTGTACCACTGAGGACAGTGGATAGATCTATCCTCTTTGGAACCCGCTTTCAGGTAGTTGAAAGCAGCTATCAAATCCCCCTTCATTCTTCTCTTCCGCAGACTAAATAATCCTAGTTCCCTCACCCTCTCCTCATAAATCATGTGCTCCAGCCCCCTAATAATTTTTGTTGCCCTCCGCTGGACTCTTTCCAAATTTTTCCACATCCTTCTTGTAGTGTGGGGCCCAAAACTGGACACAGTACTCCAGATGAGGCCTCACCAATGTCGAATAGAGGGGAATGATCAAGTCCCTCAATCTGCTGGCAATGCTCCAACTTCTACAGCCCAAAATGCCATTAGCCTCCTTGGCAACAAGGGCACTCATATCCAGCTTCTCATCCATTGTAACAATTTTTCTACTTCTTTTCTAATGTAAGGCAAGTTGCATGAGGATGCTGTATACATGGTGGGAAACAAAGTCAGATCAAGCAGATAGGAGAGTTATATAAAAGTTTGCTTAAAAATCCAGAACCTGTAAAGTTACAACCTTTTTGATAAAATTCTGTTCAATCTGAATACTATAATATCTTCCATTCAATACAGTTTTTATCATAGATTTATAGATAAAGGCAAGAAGAGACCATTATGGCAGGGACACCATTTAGTGTAGGCAGGGACACCATTTAGGGCCCCCTCCCCCAAGTTTCATACTTGAGGTCTGCTCACAGCCCACGCCCTAGCCCCAGATGAGCTCTTAACTGTGTGTGGAATGTGATGAGTTCTGTGCTTCTGCCTTTGGGGCCAGGAGTTTGTTTATAAACAGAGGCAGGGTGATTAAGATAACAAAAGGCTTCTCATTAAAGTAAATTAAGGACCATTAAATGATCCAGAAAGCATTACCAGGCACTCCAGTTAAAAGATAGAAAACAAAGGGTAAAAGGGATGATATATGCATCCGAAGAAGTGGGCTGTAGTCCACGAAAGCTTATGCTCTAATAAATTTGTTAGTCTCTAAGGTGCCACAAGTACTCCTGTTCTTCTTTTTAAAGGGTAAAAGGGTAGAAATAAGTGGTGAAAATGGAGAGAGATAAATAGTGGTGTCCCCCAGGGATCTGTACTGGGACCAGTCCTATTCAACATATTCATAAACGATCTAGAAAAAAGGGTAAACAGTGAGGTGGCAAAATTTGAAGATGATACAAAATTATTCAAGATAGTTGAGTCCAAAGCTGACTGCAAACAGTTACAAAATGTCACAAAACTGGGTGTTTGGGCAACAAAATGGCAGATGAAATTTAATGTTGATAAATGCAAAGTAATTGGAAAACATAATCCCAACTATACATATAAAACGATGGGGTCTACATTAGCTGTTACCCATCAAGAAAGAGATCTTGGCATCATTGTGGATAGTTCTCTGAAAACATCCACTCAATGTGCCGTGACAATCAAAAAAGCAAACAGAATATTGAGAATCATTAAGAAAGGGATAAATAAGAGAGAATATATCATATTGTTTCTATATAAATTCATGGTACGCCCACATATTAAATATTGAGTGCAGATTTAGTCATCCCACCTCAAAAAGATGCACTGGAATGGGAAAAGGTACAGAGAAGGGCAACAGAAATGATTATGGATATGAAATGTGTTCTGTATGAGGAGAGATTAAAAAGACGGGACTTCAGAGCTTGCAAAAGAGACGACTAAGGGGGGATATGATAGAGGTCTATAAAATCATGAATGGTGTGAAAAATTTGAATAAGGAAATGTTAGTTACTCCTTCACATAACACAAGAACTAGGGATCACCCAATGAAATTAATAGGGAACAGATTTAAAACAAACAAAAGAAAATATTTCTTCACAGTCAACTGTGGAACTCTTTGCCAAGGGATGCTGTGAAGGCCAAAACTATAACAGGATTCCAATAAGAACTAAGTTAGTGGAGGATAGGTCCATCAATGAGTATTAGCCGGATGGGCAGGGATGCAAAACCATGCTCTGCGTGTCCCTAGCCTCTATTTGCTAGAAGCTGGGAGTGGATGACATGGGATGGATCACTTGATGATTACCCGTTCTGATCATTTCCTCTGAAGCACCTGGTATTGGCCACTGTTGGAAGACAAGATACTGGGCTAGATGGACCATGGTTTGACCCAATGTAGCCATTCTGATGTTCTTATATAGAACCCAGATGTATCTGCTTCTCTCTCCCCTACCCCCGGAACCCACTAAACACCACTCCCCTCCCAGAGCGGAGACAGAACCCAGGAGTCCTGATGGGGTCTCTCTCTTTGCAGAGTTAGTAACAAAGAATATACAGTAACATTTTAAACCTAAACAATGTCCCTTAAGTGACTTACCACAAGATGTCAGAACATGTTAGTATTAGAGCTGAATGGGTCTAATATTTAATTTTCTTTCTTTTAAATAGGAATTAGATACAGTGCTTTTGTCAGCTAATTGTCAGCTAACATCCTTTTTGAAGTGTTGATACCAGGACTGTACATGGTATTCCACTAATAGTTTCACCAGTACCGTACATAGGAAATACCACCTCCACTTATTATTACCCTACTTATAATCCCTCTTAGCTACATCACTACACTAGGAGTTCATGTTCAATTGATTATCTACCCTCACTACTACGTTCTTTTCAGAGTCGCTGCTTTCCAGGATACAGTCCCCCATTTTATAGATGTGACCTACCTTCTTTGCTCCTCAATGTACGACTTTGCATTTGGTGGTGTTAAAAAGCGTACTTTACCAATAGAGCCAGACCGGTCTCTATTACTGACCTGTCCCTATCATTTACCATTTCATCAATTTGCATCATCTGCAAATTTTACCATCAAGGAATTTATATTTTCTTCCAAATCATTGATAAAAATAGTGACTAGCAAGTTCCCGAGGGATCCCACTATAAATACCCTCATAGAGTGACAATCCCAATTTACAATTTCTTTTTTCTAATTTACTAGTTAACCAGTTTTTAATCCATGCAATATGGGCTACACTGATTTTGTATGGTGCTTTTATATACATCAGAAAATCATGTGGGATTAAATCAAATGCCTTGCAGAAATCTATGTATATTATGTCAAGACAATTATTTTTATCAACCAAACTTGTAAACACATCAAAAAATCAATATCTAGGTTGTTTGACAAGACCTATTTTCCTTAAAACCATATTGATTGGCATTAATAATACTATAATATTTTAACTCTATACTGATTACCTCCTATAGCAGCCTTTCCATGATTTTAGCCGAGATTGATGTCAGGCTAACCTGCCTATAGTTTCCTGGGTCTTCATGAAAACTGCAGAAGTTCATCTTTGATTACTATCATTAGAAAGATACATTTCTTTCATATCTAGTTTCCTTTGCCATCTGTATCATGAGAATGAGTCAAAGAATGCTATTAACAGATGTTTTCTATGAAAAATGGTATGTACTGCAGTGGCTTGCTCTCTTTCTGGCTCTATACTTTGAGCGTGCAATTCTCCACATGATCATAAAACAGAAAAGTATCAAAATGACTTATTTCAATGCCTCTAAGAACGTACTTCCCATTTTAAGGCTGTACTTTAATAGGCACTAAAATGAAGGCATGAACCAGTTTGGTAAGCTATAGAAGTGGAAAAGGTCAATATTACAGTAGGCATAGCCATTACATTCAGAGAGACCTCATAAGAGCACAAGGTCTCAGGACATACCATACAGTATCCTTCTATTATGTGGTACTGCACATTTAAATTAATCCTGAGTGCTAGCAAACTCTGCACATTCAGGGTTTCTGGTCCTCTAAAGTCAGAACTTGAATAACACAGTGAGTAGATGTTGCAGGAAACTGTATGGGCTCTAAATGTGCTGTTGTCCTTGGAAGAAATGGGTGCCAATATGCTAGAGAAGTGCTGTATGTGCATAGGGAACTCAAGAGTTTAACTGAAATACTGTCTATTTTAACAAATACTGCTCTGAAACCTACCTACTATATTTCATAGTCTAATCTCATTACAGGAGTATAGTGAGATTGCAAAAAGCACATTGTATACAGTTGGTTTTCATGTGTGTTTGGGTAGGGAAGAGAAGAGAAGCAAATGTCTCCGCATCTGTTACAGCTCTTTGGTTTCCATCCTAATCCTATTTATACATCTATGTCATTTCTTAATCTCATAGAGGATTAATAATTCTCTTTTTTGGGGGGGGGTCTTAATCCCATGCCTTTGACTGTGGTCTCTGCATTGAAGGTCTTGAGTGACTCAACTGAGAATTAAAATTGGGTGTCCTACAAGACCCTAGGACTATTTTGGATATCCTAATGGGACAACCCTGCTTTCAGTTCTAAGGGCTGGTCCACACTAAGCCCCCACTTCGAACTAAGATCCGCAACTTCAGCTACATGAATAACGTAGCTGAAGTCGAAGTATCTTAGTTTGAACTTACTGCGGGTCCACACGTGGCAGGCAGGCTCCCCCGTCGACTCCGCGCACTCCTCTCACGGAGCAGGAGTACCGGCGTCGACGGCAAGCACTTCCGGGATCGATCCGGGATCGATTTATCGCGTCTAGACAAGACGCGATAAATCGATCCCAGAAGATCGATTGCTTACTGCCAGACCCAGAGGTAAGTATAGACGTACCCTAAGGCTGAATAGTAGAGGGCTCTTCAATGTAGCAGACAAAGAAACAAGATCCAGTGATTGGAAGCTGAAGCTAGATAAATTGAAGAGAAATGAAGTTCAAATTTTTAAACAGTGAATGTGTTTAATCACTGGAACAACCTACCAAGGGCTGTGGTGGTTTCTACATCACTTGGAAATATTAAATCAAGATCTGATTTTAAAAAGCATTTCTAAAAAAATATGGTCTAGTCAAACCACACATTATGGGCTTGATACAGGAATTACTGAGTTAAGTTCTAAGCCCTGAAGCATGCATGAAGTTTGACAAAATTTAAATAATGGTCCTTTCTGGCCTTACACATCTATGAAATTTTCTTATCTCTTTCACCTCCTATACGCAACATATTAATATCCGAGTGAGACTGTCCTGGAAATGGCTTCCCATTATAACTACATATATATATTTTAAATACCATCTTTAGGTTGTCAGGAAAAAGTTAATTTTCTACCACATTCTACTTGGGTTACAATCTTTGTCACAAAATTGAGACAGACAATATATAATGAGAATAAAATGATATCAAGCTTTAGCACTGCAAAAATTGAAAAATCAATAGTGATAACATTTCCAATGTAATGACTGTGAGGCAAAGAGAAAATGGCATAAAGGATATCCATTTTCATGACAAAGACTGTAATGAGAAAGGAAAAAGGTGCAAAACTAATCTGCTCTTGAAAACTGCACTCTTTTCTTCCAGTTATCTATTCCAATCATGTAGACAAGAATTTCTGACTTTATATAATGAATCCACTCCAATAGCTAAGATTGTCGTCTTGTTGTCCTCCCTGGAGATTTAAGATTACAAAAAGTGTGTCCCCTTTGTAGTATGCTCAGAGAGAGACTATATCCAAGACTAGTTCCTCATCAAATCCTTGGTTGGAGAGACTAGCTCCTTAAAGCAGTGTTTGAGTCCTCAAGATAGATGATGCAAAATCCAGTCTCATCCACTTGTTACAATAAACTGGAGTGACAGCGACAAGACTCACTCATGTGTGTTGTTTCTCATTCTCTTGCTGCTAGTTCCACCAACACATTAGTGGCAAAAGAGGTTGAATTGATTATTTTTTGTGAAATCATTTGCTTATTAAAGCATTTTAGGCCATAAACTTCTATAAACTTTATACCATGACACGCCCTCTCTTGACTGATTAAGAGGTAGCCAAGCCATGTGCTTCTTTATGAAAACAATATAGCTTGATTGACATGAAAATTAAAATACAGCAAACAGGATAAAAACCTTTTCTCCATTTGTTTATCATTGCTGGGCTGTTAGCGTTCCTAGGTTGTTTAAAATAATTAGTTCATGAAGGCCAATAATTCTTTACTGCATTCTGATTTTGGGTTTTTTTCCTGGCAAAAAATGTGGTTTACATTTCTAAGAATATCTTTTTTTAGTCTCACTTCTTACTTTTATAGGTTTCCAGTTCCCTTTTATCACATAGTTCTGTCATGTCACAAACAGAATTACATCTCACATCTTTAGTTTACTTTTTGAAATTAGCATACTGTGTTGTACCATTCTGCATTGCTACAACAAGCTGCAAAAAGGACATTCATTTACAACCTGTACAGTATTCCCTCCCTACAAAGTAACTCCTGATATACAGCTACTTCCATCTGGCTCCCAAATGCAGAAATTCCATCACAAGAACAACTCTTTATTCCATGGTATTCATACCAAACAACTAGCTCTCGAGGGAGCACATTGCATTTACAACAAATGGACTGTTACATACAAGTATTTATACACCATGCAAGAACAGCTTTCTAGCCATAATTTGTGCATGGAAATATGTACGTTTTTTCTGACATCTCAGGAAATTAAGTTTTCTTTTTTTCACCCCAGACCTAAAAATCTTTGATAAAACCACTCAGTTTGTTAATACTCTACTATTAAAACTCATTTAGAGGCATTTGTCAGCCTCAGCATGATTCCAAGGACAATTTTAGAATATGTCATTCCAGAATAAGCCTTCATATACACAAAAGGTTATACAGAACTTTGGGAGAAGTTAGAAGACTCTTTTTACCTAAAAGAGATGTCTGAAAATGTGCAAATCATTCATTGATTTCTAAACTGAATCCAAGAAAAATCACTATGAAATTATGTATCCATGGGGTGTGATTATGTATCAATGATGTTTGATCCCAGCTACTTTACACACAAGAAAATGTATTGTGTATAGAAAATATAAAATTGTTTTTTTGTCTGCAAAAAAGAAAAAAGTGGAACTAACAATACTTGCACCTATCACCATTGTAAGTACTTTTATTTCATGTTTTATCCTATGCACTGGTGCTGGAGCAAGGAGGCCAGGGGGCCATGGCCCTCCCACTTATTAATAAAAGAAACATAAGTGCAGAATTCACATCCCTAAGGATGTTTGTCCCCCTGGCAGAATAATAGATTCTGCTGGGGAGGTGCTGCACTTACATCTTTCGCTCACCAGTGGCTGCTGTGGCACCAGAAGAGAGGGCAGCTGGCTCACCACTGGAACAGCCAGTCACAGAGAGGGAGGTGGCACTTTGGTCGTGACCCCTCCACTTCTACAAAGGTTCCAATGCCTTTGACATGATTCCTACTTCCCCTTCCTTTGTCTTTTAGTGAAAGCTCCTTGGGTAAGGGAGTTTCATCTTCCTATAAGCTTCCTCAGCACAATAGTGCCTTCAACCCTGGTTGAGGCCTCTAGGCATTACTTTAATACCAATTTACAATATATACATGCCATTCATAAATACAGCCCTTTATTTTGAATCATACAGTCAAAAACCCTACCTGTTTCTGTGAACTCCTTCCCCCGCCCTTTCTTTTTTGTTCAGAAGAAAGCTAGTGCTCATGAAAGCAAAGGATAGCAACAGCTAGAGCTCATGCACGTTTAAGAAAGATTGTGGTAGCTACCCTTTCTAAAGCTACAAAAGCAGCTCAGTACTGACATGCAATCTAGACTAGGTGCCGTGTGTGGGAGTTCAGCCCTGTAGATAAATTATAGGTAGAGCCTTAACACAACCCACAGATAAGGCAGCCCTATTGTTTCTATTCAGTTGGTTAACAATCACTCAACTCTATCAAGAATGATGTTATTTAAAATAAAAAAGGATTGTGGGAGCAGAGCTGATGCCAAGTTTCTAAAAGGTTCAGGCATCCAAAGCCCGAAATGGGCTATTATTCCACTCGGAAAAGGGGTTTTAACAACTTCAAGAGTATTTTGATGGCCTCTTCTGAGATGCTCCATAATTCTCTGCACAACTCCAGAAGTTTGCGGATAGATCAAAGTGCTACACACGGTACATCTGGATGCCAGTTTTCACTGTGACTTCCACAGAGGATGTTGAATAGCCAGACATTACCTTGCATAAATTCTAGCATAGAAAACTTGCATTAATCTGTGACTACGTTCTTTTGGCAGTAAATTCTGTTCCACAGTGATTCAAGATGGAGGTGTCAGACCAACCAAACCCAAACCCAAACCCAAGGCAGGATTGGGTCATTCAGTATTTAAAATCAGTCAATACACAAAAAAGCACATAAGGCAGACTTACCTGTTGACAAGTGCTAGTTAGATGACTCCAGCAAACTTGCACAGTTTCGGGGGGTGGGTAGAGAAAGGCTTGGGGGAGCTATCACTTATCGGTAGTGAACTCAAACATTTTCAAAGTTGAAGCAATCACGTACAAACTGATTCTGACTTGGATATTGATCATCTCCTTGATTGGAAGCTCAAGGCTGCATAGAAAATGATTAGTGCACTCACTCATTGTAAACTACTGTAAGCTGTGTCTCAATTTTTTCTGGAGAATTACACTAGCATTTTTGCAAGAATCCAAAGAATGATACCATAGGCTACATCTACACTACAGGGGGGAGTCGATTTAAGATACGCAAATTCAGCTACGTGAATAGCGTAGCTGAATTCGACGTATCGCAGCCGACTTACCCCGCTGTGAGGATGGTGGCAAAATCGACCTCTGCGGCTTCCTGTCGACGGCGCTTACTCTCACCTCCGCTGGTGGAGTAAGAGCGTCGATTCGGGGATCGATTGTCGCGTCCCAACGGGACGCGATAAATCGATCCCCGAGAGGTCGATCCCCGAGAGGTCGATCCCCGAGAGGTCGATTTCTACCCGCCGATTCAGGCGGGTAGGGTAGACCTAGCCATAGAATTAGCAAAGTTATCTTCAGAGAAGGGATTACAATCATGCATTGTGATTAGGAAACATAACGGTCTGTTAGGATAGTAAGAAAAACTTGAATGTTTTTCCAAAGCTTTGTTTGTGCTATATTTGCCTTAGAGGCTTATACAACTGTGAGCAATAACATATATTAGTACTATTGTGATACTCTGATAGCAGCACATTAGTTAAGACTGCACTATACATTTTTTACATAGAAAATGATAATTTCTATGTAAAAAATCCAACCATTCCCCCATCCAACCCTCTCATGGCAAATTTTAATGTATACGTTAGAAGTCTATATCTATTATCATATTGATTATAAATGCAATATACACTAAGACTCTGATCCTGCAAATAGTTTTACACATGCTTAACTTTATATGTAAATAATTTCATTGATTTAAGTGGGATTGTATGCATGCACAGAATTAAGCACAGGAAAGATGCAGATCCTTGGTAGCTGCAGAGCTATTTTATGACCTGTATCTGTTTCCCAGTTTTGGGTAAATTTTTCCAAAGGCGCCTGAGTGATTTAGGAGACTAAGTGTCATTGACTGTTAAGTCCCACTGGAAGACAAAGTCACTCAAGTCAATGAGTCTTAGGCTCCTAAGTCACTCAGGTTCATTGGGAAAATTTTACCCAAGTCTTCAATACTAATTTGCAGTAGAATTTTTTAAAAAATCATATATTAGTAAGAAACAGATTTCAAGTCTAAATGTGACAACATCAAATAGATTGGAAGGTATTTTCCAAAAGAAAAATAGATGCTTTTCAGCATACATATATAGTCTGACATATAGAGTAGCTCCATTTAGTATTTAAAGGCAAATAGTTAACATGCAAGGAAAATTGATCTTAGACATTTATTTATTGTTATTTTTAACATAAAAAGACAACTTCTTCGATTGCCTTTGACATTATTTAAAACAAAAAACTGCATCTAACCCTTAGCTAAACTCCATCCCCAACATAACCAGTAGTAGGACTTCCCCCTTGTTTCACCACAATCAATCACCCCTATCAGAGTCCAAACTCTGAAGCCACCCAGGCAAAAAGATGGGCCTTTGCAGCATGCTCTGAAGGTCAGCTATTCCCTGTATCACTCTACATGATTGACAAGGAGAGAGACATAACCCCTGACATACCATCTGTGACCTGCCATTGAAACAAGATTTAAGCTAACAAAAAGCTCAGTTACTAATGGCCAACATCCAAACTTCTGCAGTCACTAGCTGCTGTGTGATCTACAAGATGAAAAGTGTAAAGTGAAAGATCTATGAAGCAGTGTCAAAATGTTCTCTGTTCAAGGCAGAGAGTGCTGAATTATTAAACTAACAAGGGAAGTCTGTGCTGAATAATCCCAATGAAAGCTTGATTTATTGTGACAAATTAATATAGTTATTCAAACAATGAACCTAAACTATTCTTGCTGGTGTTTTAATTAAGGTTGGCATTAGTGAAATTGGGTCATGTTTAAGAGCACTGTTACTTGTAAATAATTATTATCTTCACTTACGACCTATGTGTCTCATGGTTACAGGACAAACTGCATCTTAGACCCCTTTTAGTTCCTTCTGAGTGCGCCCATCAGGTGACAGGCCTGGTTTCCTGCACCTCATTCTGGGTGGAGCCATTAGGTCCAACTACTCACACTGGATTGCTGAGCTGCAACACCCAGGTTTCCAACCATGTTAATTACACAGGCCCAACTGTTTTGGTACCCATAAGAGTTTCCCCTTCATGAGCCTCTGACTAGAGCAGGGTGAAATATTTTCAGCAAATAAACTATTTTACCAAAAAATGCAACTTCAGGTGGGCTGCAACTATTCACAAATTCATGTTAAGTTCACAGACTAGTTTCAACTGAACTGGGAAAAAAAAGTTTTGATAATTTTGAAACAAAACATTTTGTTTCAATCCAATTTGAAAACATTCTTTTTGAGTTGAGGCATTTTTGACTAGAGCAAAGAAAAGGAAGACTAGATTCACAAAACTGGAGGTGTACAGGGGAAAGGGAGGTGGTGGTGCGGTCATAGGCTTTAGTCCAATGGTTAGGGTACTCACCTGGGATGCGGAAACCCAGTTACAATTCTTCTCGCCTGCCACCCACCACGATTTGAACTTAGATCTCTTACATTCCAGGAGAATGTCCAAAACAGGCTATGGAATATTCTGGTGTGGGGCTTTCTCAATGTTTCCTATTGAGGCTATTCCACCATTGGAGAAGAGTCTTGAACTTAGGTCTCTCACAGTTTAGGCAAATGCCCTAGCCATCAGCCTGTAGAGTCAGTAACTCTTTCACTGACTCAGTGAATATGCATTGTCATAATGACTGACTGACTGACTAAAGATGACAATGAATAGTCAGGGAGGTGGAGAAGGTGAGGAGAGAAGGCCAAGATTTGGGCAAATGTTAGCAGAGGAGAGCAGATGGCAGCCGAGGAGTGTGGACGAATCTGGATTTGTGCTGGATGGGAGATTAGGATGGAAAGTGGAAGAGGAGCAAATAGACTTCATGGGAACTGTAGAGTGTGAGAGTAACAACGATGGGGAAATGAAGCCAGTGGGAGGAAGAAGGCAGCGGAGGATAGAGGCTACGATTCAGGGGACAGGTGTGGTGAGTGCTAGAGGGGAGAGTGGCAGATAGACGAGGAAAAAAACTACACCATGCACTGGTCATAGAGCCCCATGCAGATCCAGCACCACTGCACACAATGAAAATGACACCTAAGAAAAAAATCTAGAGATCTGCCTTTATTATTGTGTCTTTTTATTCCTCTTAATCTTGAATCTCCCCATCAACTCACTTCTAGGATTCTCTCTACCAGAAAGCAAAGGATGTCCAAACCTGAAATACTAGTCAGTAGCATTTAGAGTGAGCACATTCACAGCTGAGCTTAGCTACCCCAGATTATGATATAGTCTTGATATCAATAGTTTAAAAGAAATATCAAAGTAATAGAGAAGGAGTGGCCTAGTGGACAGAGTGCTGGCTCTGCTACCAGCCTGGGTAACTTGGGCAAGTTGTTTCCTATCTCTCAGTCTTATTTTCCACATCTGTAAAACGGAGATACTGATACTGACCTCCTTTGTAAAGTGCTTTGAGATGTACAAAGGGAAGGCACTAGATGGGAGTTAAGTATTATTATTAACTGTCACTAATTTTAGGGACGCTTAAAGCATCTGGATTTGACTATGTAGAATTTCTTACTGTATTTTACTTTTATTGTCACCATGTCTTAAATGTAACAAATTGAACATTTATCTATAGATGTAACCAAAGTGCAAGTCTCTTGTTAAAAATAATTAGTTTTCTCTTTCCAATGCCTTGTGGATATTTAGGGGAGCACAGAGTGGGTTGGTGAAGCTGTGTAACTGGCATCTGAATGTAGATAGGAAGTAAAACACTCCTAAAACTAGACTATTTTGAACAAGTTCATTTTGTGAGAATGTGTCCTGGATAGGGTGGAATCAAGCTGTGCTGCATCTCAGACTTGATACCAGTCAGCTCTGTGTTCTTGGGGAACTGTTCAGGGCGCAGTATCCAGCCAGTCTGACTCATGAAGGACACCCCGCCCCCAGTCTCTGCTTGAACCAAAACCGATCAGAAGGAAGACTTACAGAAAGCAATGAAAAGGTGGTGGGAGACACACCTAAACCCCTCCTGACAAGGGTAACAGGATTAAGGCAACTCCCCTAGCCTCATCTGCATCAAAGTTGGGACAAGGAGGCATCTCCATAAGCATACAGAATGGAGAACAGAGATTCCAGGGCAAGAACCGCACTGAACTCTGGGACCAGAAAAGCGGGAAGCACTGCATCATAGGGGATCTCTGCTCCAGATGTTAATGAATGTACGCCCGCACACACCCAGCTCAGCAGTTATCAGACCAATTCTACTAATGAATCCTTGATTGATGTCCAAAATACTGAAGCTGCCTAATTGCATTGTGAGCTCCCTTGAAGGAACACCACCTATAGCCAGGAATGATCAGTTCCTATTGTCTAGCCTAAAGAAAACCCTTGAGTCATCAGTTTACCCATAAACAAATCTAGTGTTCTCTCTTGAACCATTGTTGTTTCCCTACAAAGACCCCTACCCATGCCTCAAGTAAGTGTTCTGATGCCTGATCCAAACTCTGCATCAGTTCCACCGGGATTTCATCTTCTCCTGACTGATTGTGCTGGGGGCTCTGCCTGTCTCCAGCACTCAGGACCCTGAGCTACCACCATCACCTGGGAACTCTGACCTGTTCAAGCTTCATGGAGTGGTGAGGCCCCATCTCTCTCTCTCTCTGTTCTACCTCAGGTATAACTTTCTAACCCTGACTTGTTTGATCAGGAATAGTTTTCTATATCTGACTTCTGTAATCTTTAATAATGTAACTATTATGTTGGTTTAGGCTCTCCTTGTGTGGTTATCACTATTATTCAATAAATAACTTTTTTTGGTTAAGCTGGTTGCTTCCCTCTCTCTCTCTCTCTCTGAACTTTACTCTTTTGTGTTTTTGGCTTTCCCATTTACTCTGCAGCAACGCTCCTCTTACCTAAGCTAAAGATCCCTGTAGTGCCCAAAAATACTGTGGGGTTTGCACATCAAGTGGGATACTACCAGAAGAACTGTAACATGAAAGTGGGGATAGGGACGTGCTGAACCTATGACATACGAGGATGGCAGCTTGGAAGTGCTGCTTGACCCAAACTACTGAGTTCAGAGGCATATAAAGGTGGCAGCCTGGAAGTGCTGTTCGACCCAGCCTGCTCAGGCATACTCTATTCCAGTGTGGTACCTGTGGCATATAAGGGTGGCAGCTTGGAAATACTGCTTGACCCAGCCCACTAAGTCCAGGGACATATAAGGGGTCCGCTTGAGAGTGCTGATTGACCTGGTCCACTCAGACTTGCTCTGTTAGTGTGTGTGTGTGTGTGCGCTCATCTGATTCTGGGGCTGGAGAAACCCAGCCTTGGGGAACCTAGGTCCTGCAGGATAGCTCCATTGGGAGGGGACTTGCAGAAGGGAGGAGTAGAGCTCCATATGAACACACAAGTGACACAAGCAGTACATTGATAGAATTACAGAACCCCCCCGCAGAGTAACCCTAATAAATGAGCGTACTCCAAAGTAATGGGCACATCTGGTAACAGACTCCTTGGGTGAATTAACATTTTTATTGATCTGATGTAGAAATCACCAAGGCTTGCTGTCATAGACTCCACGTAAAATTACTCTTCTGTGTAGGTTCAAGATTTCATGGCCACCAAGACTATCCAAAATTATTTCCATTTATATACAATAATGGGCAAACTCTGGATCTCATTGTTGGATGACCATGTAAAAGCTGAGCCTTTGCTACAATCAGATCCCACCTTGCCAGTTTGAAGTCAGGATTTCACTTTACCTTTGTATATATTATATATATTTTAGTATACCTTGAGACCAATAGACTGACATCTGTGTTCAGATTTAAAAAAAAAAAAGTCATAGATCAGTACCTCAATAATTTTATTGGCTTCCCATTAATTTCTGGGTGCATTTCCAAGTGCTGTTTTTGATATTTAAAGACTTCTAGTTTAGCTTCTAGGTAAACAAGTGATCTCCTTCTGCATCACCATGTCAGGAGAGATCATCTGAGGCACTGTAAGAATCTAACTTAAAAGACTTACATGCTGCGGGGGCCAGTAGCAGATATTTTATTCTGGAACTTGCACAATGCCTTGAAGGTTAATTCTCTTCATTCAGCTAAGGTAGTTTAACATTGTTGGGTGCTTGCTTTTGGTATCGCTCAAGTAATGGGTGAAGGATATTAGCATCTGTCTAAATCGACCAGAGTAGCTGTGAATTCAGGAAGTGTTCTTGTTGCAGCCAATGGCTGTCAACATGATGCAGTTCATTTAAATGTGTAGTAACATAATTATCAGAGCCTGTTGGTGCAATGAGCACTTCATTATAAAGTAAATTACAATTTTTAAATTAATAATTTTGTTCCTCAAATCTGTTTTAAAAGAAGGGATTTGGGGGTAAGAAATTACTGTCTTTAATTAATACAAAATCTATATTACAACCATTCATTGTGGTTTCTGTGGAACTGTCCTTACACCGTTTTTCCAGACTACTGAACAAATCTGTGTCTGAGCTAGTCCCAAAGTCAGTCCCTTCAGTGTCTCATCTATGAGCACTTTCAGAAACACACAATTATGCAATTCCTACCGCATGGGTGATGTCTCCACTATCTAACTTCTTATACTGTGCCCAACATTATATCAAAGCCCCCCACAGCATGACAGGCAGGTAAGAACTCAGCATGCTACGGGTCAATGGTTACATGCAAATCTCTCCAACTCAAGATGTTATCCTCATACTGTTTTTCTTTAGCTTGTTTGAGGCCAAACCAGACGTTTTTGTCTCTCCCCTCCACCACTGAGACATCTTCTAAATGATTGCAGTGTCACTAGGGGCTGTTAGCATCTAGTCCAGGTAACAGAGACTAGTCCTTTTCCTCACTTATCCATTTCTGGTCTCAGCAACAAACAACAAAGCCTAACTAATGAAACTATTCCACATCTAGAAATCTGTCACTACACCAAAGAACACAGGATGTGTGAGGTGAAATAGCTGTAATTAACTTTAGATCTAAGCACCTGCATTAAAGTTTCTGTTGCCTCATTGACAGGCCAAAAATTCAAAACAGCCAGATCTGAAAATGGAAGCAGAAGTGAAATCAAACCCCCATAAGCCAGAAACAACTGAAATATTTTTATTATGATTAAATTGGGAAGTCTCAAGCAACAGAGTAAGACAAAACAAGTGGTGGTCACAATAGTGAAGACTATCAGCAAAAAGAGAAAAGATAATGTGACATATTGGACTATTCCTCAAGATCTAAAATCCACACAGGACATCTATTAGGAATAAAAGACATTAAGCTAGCTACTAAATTATTTTTAATGTAATTCCTGGGAACAACAAAAGGCTGAATAAAGCTGCATCTAAATTCTAGCCTGGAAGCCAGAGAGCTTTAGTTTACCAGAACCACCAATGTCCTACAGAATGGTGACATTACTTTTGGGAAAGGCAAGAGACAGGCAGGAGACCTTGAGTGGATGATAGTCTATATATGTGGTCTTTTCTCCGAAACCCATTAAGGCTCTCCCTGAAGAGGTCTGAATAGCGTAGTTTCAAGGTCCAATGAGCCTTCTAGTAGAAAACAACCACCCTTAATCTACTAAAATGTCTGAACAAAAAGAAAAACAGCTTATGAAGATATCCAGAAAACCATGGTATCCGCCCACCTACAGTAGCTAGGGGGAGGGGGGGGAAGGAATGTGTAGAATGGATCTTGGAGGAAATTCCACTCATAGAATTCAATAGCCAATCTGTAGCCTAATATATCAGTTCACTTTTCCTCCCTCATCCCCATTCATCAATAGATCATGCTGATTGTAGGGAAACCAAACCCCACAGATATCAAGAGAAGGCCCTGACCATCTAGGAGTGAGAAGAATCAGTTGTTTTAAGGAAGCTAGTTTCTTTCAGAAATACATAGGCCTTAGAAATAATCTCTCAATACCTGTTGAACCATTTTGCTTATGGCTCTTCCTTAAAAGGAAAGTTAACAAGACACTTGCTGAAATCTAAGTAAATTTTCTTGGCTGTCCCAGGCTGGGATATGTTCTGCCCTTAACAGTTTGCAAGCAATTTTCAAGATAAGCCCCATAAATGTAAAGTCAACATAGGGAGACAGATTTGGAATATGTCATTCATGGACCAATGCTTCCAATCAAGAAAACAAGTAGAATTCTTAACCAGCATACACAAGTCTCTTTTTCAGCTAGATGCAATAAATTATAGCTAGTTTCCCTTTTATGACGGGACCAATGACCCTTTGGCTTTACCAGGGAAAACAGGCATTTATAAATTCACATTTAGTAGGTGTAAGTGGGTTGTGTTCTACTTCAACAGCTATTCTCTTGAGACTTTGATTGTTCTTGAACATAATGCAGTTAAGAATTGCCAGGAAGTTTGGTTTATTCATACTGCAGAGGCCTGAAAGCAGCAAGATAACAGCCAGACATTCAAAAGGACTTGCCAACTCTCACATGGCTAGCTTCCAGTTAGGGAAGAATACAGCCTACATGCAACCACAAGCACTTTGGAGAGTGATGAAAGGAGATGGGAAAAATCCAAGAATTATTTATTATTTGTATTATAGCACCAATAAGCCCTAGTCAGAGCATTGATATTTTGTGCTAGGCACTGTAAAAACACAAGAGAAAAGTCATTCCCCATCCCAAAAAGCTTATAATGTAAGTAGAAGACAAGAGGAGACAGATGGAGAGACGGAGGATGGAGTAAAGAAAACAGTAAGATAATATTATATTGGTCAGCATAATAGTGGTCTCAGCCTCCTATCAGCCTAACAGTGTGAAGGTTTTTTGTAGGCATCACAGCAGAGGAGAGTTTGAGGGAGGAAAATGTGTTAGTTTTATGGGGAGCTCCTCCCAAGCATGAGCAGCAGCATGGGAGAAAGCAAGAACGTGCTTGTTTGAAAATTTAACAAGTGGGCTATGGACCATGGGCCATTCAGAGGTGGGAGTCTATCTTTCAGTACAGAAAGGGAGAGGATAGGTAGGCTGTGACTAAGCCATGAGGGGGCTTGAAAGTGAAGTGGCTTACATTTAATATGAGAGAAGAGGGAGTCATTGAAGGAATGCAAAGAGAGGGTGACAAGGTCAAAGCAGTAGGCTAGGAAAATTATCTTTGCAGCAGAATTCAGAATGGCTATTTTCAGGCAAAATTGAATTTGTCGGGGTCAGAGAGAAGGCTGTTGCAGTAATCAAGATGCAAGATGAGGATCTAGGTGAGTTTTAGCTGTGTGGATGGATAGGAAGGGCCATATATCTTAGAGATATTATGCAGAAAGAATCTGCAAAACATAAGCATAGCCTGGATGCGAGAACCTAGAGAAGTCCAAGCTGAAGATGTCATGGGCCAGAGTGACAAGGCAGGATTGTGGTGTTGTCCACTCAATGAAAAAGAACGAAGGTAGTGGGGAGGGCTCGGGGGAAGAAGATTAAGAGCTTGCGCTTATGGCTATACATCCATGACACAGGTAGAGATTTTAGTTTATTTTGTTCTACTCCAGCTGTAAATAAAGATGGACCTAAAAGGTCCAAGTTACTTAAAGTTTTGTTATTCTAAACTCCAGATAGAGTAACAGTGACACAAAGAACATTTTCTAAAATTGTGGATCAAAATTCAAATAGATCTCCTGAGTTTAAAGGTGTTGGGGATGCCCTCTGAGACTTTTTCCATTCAGCTTATCCAGAACACCGTGTTCAGTTCTGGGACAGCACTTCATCCAGTTCTCTGGGATCCAAAAAGCTCAGTTTGACTCCAGATTTAATCACTCATGCCTTTATTTGGCTTACAGCAAAACTACATTGAGTTGATCAGACTCAAGCGTAGCAGGTGGGTATAAGGCATACCATATCTCCAAAGTTACACAGACAGCCTCTCCCTTCACATATATTTACATATCTCATTGCATTTACATACATTACATCACCCATTTTTGGATTGGACTGATCATTCTGTGCAGCATGCTCTGTCATAGAATCATAGAATATCAGAGTTGGAAGGGACCTCAAGAGGTCATCTAGTCCAACCCCCTGCTCAAAGCAGGACCAATTCCCAGCTAAATCATCCCAGCCAGGGCTTTGTCAAGCCAGGCCTTAAAAACCTCCAAGGAAGGAGACTCCATGCTCAAACTCCTCTTTACATTCCTAACTTATCTTGTCCATTAGTAAATGGTTCCCTGGGGGTTCTCCCTCTTATCTTGGCTGGCTCAGACATTGTCCTTTAACCTACTGACCTATTTATTTCAGACTAATGATCAGTTTACCTCCCTAACTCTGTCCTCCACGAATAAGGCCTCCTTCTATGTAATAATTACTCATGTCAGGCCAGGCCTTAGCTACATAAGTAGAATGCCCCCAACCCACAGCACTACTCAGCAACCACATTATCTTTTTCTGTAAAATACTGATCAATCTGTCAGATTGGCTGGTTATCTTGTTAAATGTGAGAGTACTATCTTCCTGCTTATTAGGGCATACATGTTCTCCCCTTGAATTTGAAATGCTGCAAGACACATTTAGTTTGCCTAGGTGTTTCTGGCAGGCCCATCTAAGCCACGGTACTTAACTGAGATGGTCTTACATTATAATCTTGAGAAGACAGGATTTGGGCCCATCTCCACTAAGGACCCATGAATTTGAAATGGTCCTCCCAACCCCTGGTTGCACATCAAATTGCCTGTCATCCTTCAGAGCTAGGCTTGAGAAAGTTTATTTTTAATGTGGTTGCTTGGAGGTTTAGGTTGCTGGTCACTTGTATGTTATTGCATCAAATGTGGGATTTGAAGTTTTGTTAGCTATACTCATGGCTATTTGAACATGCACAAGGCATTATTCAATGGTCATTTTGTTTTTAGTCATTTTCATATAAGACATGGGCATCCACAAATTAGAAAGGATAGTTACATTTCTTAGTGGATATGGGATCGACTATAAGTTCAGATCCAGATTTTAGTCACCTCTCACCCCCAAGATCTTTTCTTTTTTGTGGGGGGTGGGGTTTCTAGTGGCACTGCCAGAGCTGAGAGAGAAAAGATGCACTGAGTTCCAAGAGCCTAGGTTTGGGTCATTTTCTATTGCTATTCTTAAACTGAATACTTCACATGAGGATTTAAAAAACCCATTTCCATAAGTACAGAAGGAAGAAATGAAAGCAGAGGGCATTAGCATTAGGTTTTATCTCTCCCAGGTATTGGCATCAGACTACTTATTTGCCTTTTTTGTAAAAGGCCTCTGTTCCTTTAAGACAAAGTTACCATTGCAAATAGAAGTACCTCCCCATTATGGTAAAGATGCCATTGCCATTATACTTATACTTTTGTCATCACTTCTTGACAAAGAGACAATCCTTTTCCTTTTCCATAGGGAGTGAAATGATAAGGATAATAAATGTCTTGTGAATCTTAGCTCTATCATGAGTTGAGGTCATAATTGAGGGGGGTTTATTTGTTATAAAATCTGAGGCTGTTAATAAATATCATGCTGTCTGAATATGAAAGTTAGGTAAAGTTTCATCTGTGATCCTGATGGGATCCAATAAAATATCTGTATCCTTAAAAGCACATAAATGTGATTCTATCAACTTCATGATCATAGTGAAAGATCTGGGAGTTTGAGAGTTGGAAAATATTTTCCTTCTACCCACACATTGTGCCTCCTGTCTGATCCTCAGAACATCTCTGCAAAGCTGACATATTGGGAACCTGAGATAAATATTCCTAAGATCTATATTTAAATAGAAGATGGCCTGTCAAAGATGGTTATTCTTAGGTCCTTTTAACATGTTTATTAGTAAGAATTTTGTTTTCAGAAAAGACATTTCAGAGTTTTAACTAATATTCCAGAACTATAACTGCAAAGATCTGAGTGCATTGTCTTTGAAGCAATGAGGCTAAAATGTTCAAAGGTAGTGTCTAATTAGGCACTTAAATCCACATTTGGTTATCTAAGACTCAAATGGTATCTGACACCCACTGATTTTAATAGGGGTTTTGGATATTTATCATCTCTGAAAATCTAGTCCTTTTTTTTTTTTAGGTCCCTAACTTCAGACACACAGGTTTGACTATTTTGGCCTTAATTGACTCCTAGATTCTCTCAAGCTTGTAACATTTTTAATCCAGTTGAAAACTCTAAATCATCTCTTTATTTTTAAAGGGCATTTATGTTTACATATACGCATTTACGTTTACATATAGTCCATTCTTCATTGACTTCATGGGGGCCAGGATTTCATGCAGAGTTTAGATTTGGAAGAGGTGGAGCTAACATTCTTCATTCAAATAAGTACAGTGTTCCTGAAAGTTGCAAGGAATAACAAAAATTGAGAGATAAGACCTTGTTCGTTCTCTTAGCAAGTATAACACAGGTAGCAGCCATGTAGTCTCTCCCACAAAGTACAAGAGCTCTTTCAAAAAAAAAAGTGTAATAGTTTTAATACATAAAATGCTATATATTAAGACTATGTCAAAATATATATACAATGTATTCTATAAGTACAATATATAGAACATCTTCTACATTAGAGATAAGACCTAAAAAACCTTTAACCAATGCAAAGCACTTGATGCTGTGCTAGAAATCAAATCCGCCTGGGACCTTCCCCTTTTCTTCACCTTCCCCACTTTCTAATTAAAGTACATCTTAAAGCAACATTGCCTCCCCTTTAAACAAAAAGGGTAAAGAGGAGGAAGTCCTTAGAGACTCATTACAAAGCAAAGCCCTAATTCATCACACAACTGCAATTTTAGCTCAAATCTTTATATAGGTTCATGACAAAAATAGATTGTAAACAATATTAAGAAAGAATAGGTGCTTTATTCTTACTATTTATTGTGTCTATATGATATATATTATGGTAGTAAATATACACACACACATTATGGTAGCAAATCACATGGGGAAAATCACTTAGAACTGAAAACTCTGCTCTGCTAGGCATTGAACATACATAGGTAATCTCTGGCTAAAAAACATAAATAGAAGGGAAGTTAGAGACTTGGCTATAGGATATAAGCAAATAAATATGGTAAAGAATTATCACAACCTTGTTAGCTACATATCTTGTTGTGGTTAGGCCATTTGTTTAGTGTTTTTACATTTTAATACAGTAGTAAGTCCTCAAATAAGTCATAATAAATGTAATGTTCTTACAGGAAGAAGTGCAAACCAATCTACTCCGTTGGGAGCAACATCGATTACCCATTGCCCAACAGGGTGATTCTCATTGCCATTAGTCCAATTACAGCCAAGTATCTCTATGCAGCCAGATCCCAACATCCGGAGTGTTAGGCTATGTTTACATGGTGCCTTAGTATGGACTATGGGAGTGTGAATTACAGAGTGCCCCAAAGAGTTGTGCTCTAACTGCCCTATACTGAAACAGTACCTAGTTCACATGAACTTAGTCCTCTTTCAAACAGGACTATGTTAACACGAGCTAGGGGCCTTTTAGTTCATGCCAGTAGTGTGCACACAGGGCAATTACTTGAAACTTCAGAAGGATCCTGCTTTGTGAGAATAGACTTTTTTGTTCAATTCTGATTACAAACTTACCACTTGGAGACAAACTCTGCTTTGCAGAGTGATGCACATACCGGGAGAGTTAAAAAAAGAAGCTAGATCTTTGACAGATCTATCATCTGATGCAGAAAAGGCTATTGGGGACATGCATGGAGCTTCATGTTAGAGATTCCAGAAAAGACAGAGAATATCTTATTGCCCTTATAAAGAAGGAGAATATCTTATTGCCCTTATATAAATCCATAGTACGCCCACATCTTGAATACTGTGTACAGATGTGGTCTCCTCATCTCAAAAAAGATATACTGGCATTAGAAAAGGTTCAGAGAAGGGAAACTAAAATGATTAAGAGTTTGGAACGGGTTCCATATGAGGAGAGATTACAGAAGCTAGGACTTTTCAGCTTGGAAAAGAGGAGACTAAGGGGGGATATGCTAGAGGTATATAAAATCATGAGTGGTGTGGAGAAAGTGAATAAGGAAAAGTTATTTACTTGTTCCCATAATATAAGAACTAGGGGCCACCAAATGAAATTAATGGGCAGCAGGTTTAAAACAAATAAAAGGAAGTTCTTCTTCACACAGTGCATAATCAACCTGTGGAACTCCTTGCCTGAGGAGTTTGTGAAGGCTAGGACTATAACAGGGTTTAAAAGAGAACTAGATAAATTCATGGAGGTTAAGTCCATTAATGGCTATTAGCCAGGATGGGTAAGGAATGATGTCCCTAGCCTCTGTTTGTCAGAGGGTCGAGATGGATGGCAGAAGAGAGATTACTTGATCATTACCGGTTAGGTTCATCCCCTCTGGGGCACCTGGCATTGGCCACTGTCGGTAGACAGGATACTGGGCCAGATGGACCTTTGGTCTGACCCATTCTTATGTTCTTAAAGCTTGGGAGCCACCTATTTTTGTACATTTAATAACTATGCTTTATAGTAGACTGGATGCTGTGGAAGAAGTGTTTTATGAAATCATCTCCAGTTAAGTATTATAGGGGAACAAGCCAGGGTTACACACTATTTCCTTTGCAATTACAGATTTTTGCACTGGCAGGAAATGCCAAACCAACTACACTTAAACAATTTACACCTTTAGAATGAGGGTTTTGTGTCCTTTACTCTTTACACAAACATAATATGAAGGAATCATATAGACACAGTGGGGTTCAAATAACAGTATTTAAGTTATTAAGGATCTTTATTGTTAAGCAACAGGTATATAAATCTGACAGTATCCCTTCCCTGTTTTTCCGGTTTGTTTTTCTAAAGGGGAGTAGGGGAAGGTCATGCTGAAATGTAAGGCACACCAGTTCAGTATCAGCAAAGTCAGACAGTTTCCTTCACCCCTGATTTCCTCTGGCAATAAATGCCACAGCTGTAGTCCTCCCACCACCTTAGAGTTTTATCTTGGTCACAAGGTCAATGGACCTGCGGAGTGTGAACAATAAGGCACTCCTTACAGCAGATGTAGGCCCCAAACCATTACAGGCCTCAGAGACTAGGACCAGGACTTTGAACTTGGTTTTTATAAAAACAAAGTTTATTGGACACCACTCCAGATGTACAATTTGGAGTTAAAACAGTGGATACCACTATCAGACAGGCAATTTAGTTCATATTAGAAGAATGCTGTATTATAGAGTGTAATCCATTTCTGGGTGGAGACAACCGGCATTATTAATATTAACTTACTTTCCCTTTGACCCCAGCAAGCAGCTCCCTAGAAATTTCTCCATCCTCTTTCCCAGGAACTGCCCTCCCTTCCCCCCCACACGTACAGGGATCTCCCTCACCTTTGATAGTTTGGTGACCTCTTGTACATCCTCCCAGCTTGTCATGTCAGCTCATTGTTCTTCAAAATTTGTCATTGGGGGTAGCGGGTGGCCACTTCTCTCAGTAGGTATTTCCAGAGAGCCACCTGTGGTGGCTGCGGGTGCCCTATTCCATAGAAAAGACTCCAAGGAAGGCTGAGTGGCTGCTTAATCATACCCCCATATTTCAGCAATAGAAACAAGAAAGGCTTCTGTGTGCTGCTGTACTGCCAGCCTGGAGTTTACTGCTTGACGCTCCTTAGTGACTGTCTGTAGCTAGGGAAACCCCACGGATTCCCTATAATTCCAAGCTTTCAACCTGTTGCTAGGGAAACCCAGGTATTTCCTTAGCTGCAGGCTGCCTCTTTGTAGCCTCCTTTCCATCTCAGGCTGTCTGCGGATTCAATGCAGCAGTATGGCGGGAGACTTTCCTGCAGCATTACTTCACTAGTGACTACAAGGAAGAAAAGCTTTACTGTGGCATCATTTAGTTTCCAGCCCCTGCCCCCGCATCACACCAAAGATCTGGGAGTGGGGCTGAGGCTATGACTAGTTGTTCCCGTAAGGATTGCTGCTCGAAAAAGCAACCACCTGGCATGCTCTGGAGACCCAGAGGAGCTGTTACAGGCCACTCTTTCACACTTTCCCCCCAGAAGCTACCACAGGTGAGAGGAAGTCTTGGAGTTTGTGATAGTCCTGGGTAGGGGAGAGAATCCTTTGGAAAGGGGAGGGGGCTTCTGTAAGCAATATAATCATATTAGCTGAACATTAGGACGGAGTATATTTTTTGTCCATTGCTATTCATCACATCACTGCTTTTCTCTATTTTAGGACCTAAACAAGATTAGGTATAAATCAGAGCAGAGTGGTTTTTAGTGGATTGCACTAGGCTGAGGTAATTAGTTATGTCACACACTAACAGATCTTTCAGCAAATCCAGAAGTGCCAGAGAATTTCAAGGGTGAATGAGGAGGAAATAATTTTAAAAACATAGGTTACTTATTTCTGCAGGCAACACTGAGTGGAGGCTAGTGTATGTTTCTCATCTTAACTCAAGGTTTCATTCTAGGTTTGCAGCTCACCCTTAAAACTCAAACTTTGCAAATTGGGGCGTGCCAAAGAGCAGAGTAAAAATTGAGTTACCAATTTCAGTGACACTGGGAACTCCGGAAAATCCAGCTCCTTAATTTCAGCCCATTATTTCTTCCTGACATTACATTTTCCAGTATTTTAGGTATAGTCTAATAGCCCTTGGTCTTATATTACTTGAGTCTGATAAAAATCTGTTTATAATATTTTCATCTTGGAAAATTGATGAATCTTTTTTTCCTATAGAAATGTTCTTTATTTGCTAATAAAGTCTTTCAAACTGAGGAGAGCAGTGACATGCTATTGAGTAATTCAGATGCAGTTCTTTTATCTAGAAGATAATAAAACACTGGTGTCCAGGGAAGATGGCACTGTAATCTCTTGCAACTCAAAAATGGCTTTCATTCCAATCAGAAATAAAACGATTAAAGTAATTAATTCCAGGAAAATAAATTCCAGGAATTTGACAGCGACTTTCTATTAAAGTAAATATGCTTGCAGCCAGCCTTTGATAGTAAAAAACTGTATTGCAGACAGCTCCGTATCACTCTGGGTGCCCTTTCTCTGATTACAGAGAATTGCCAAGGTTTTTTCCTTCACCCCTAACTCAGAGCTCATTTCCCACATGTGGCATCAGATTGTTTTTGACCAATACTGTAGACTGTATTCAAGAAAAATGAGGATTTCTTAATCTTGACCCTCTCTGACTGCTTTATTTCCAACTTCTTTAATATTTTTGTAGACAGCATTTCAGAAGTAGGACTTTACCACATAAGTAGGTATTCGTTTGAAAACTCAAATGGTGTCCACTGAATTTTCTTACCTTTCTCTGCCTAGAGAGATTTGTGAAGTTTGTTTCTACATTTTTAGTAGAAGAGGTAAAAGAAGGGTCACACTTCAACATAAAGTGCCATTTTAAAATAGTTTCTAAAAAGGGTAAGTAGTTTAGAAATGTTTTAATAAATGGTTAATCCATTTTTAATGATTTATAGACTAATAAATCAATGGGCTGCTTACATCAGTAAATGGTGTCAATGATGGTTATAAGCCATTGAAGTGTTTATAACCATCTATACACACTTATATCAGGTAATAGCTGTTACAAGGCATTTTTTTAATAAACAAGGCTAGTACAACTCTTATCACAATTGTTATACAATATTTTAATCTCAAACTTGTACTTTGATCTTGTGCCCTGCCAGTATTACTGAGGTCTGGCAGTGCCGAAGTGGGATGGACACAAGGAGAACAACCAACCAGAAGCCAGTGCCATCTGTGTTCCAGGGATCTAGGAAGGAATTGTTCCTCCCTAAGATGCCCCTGGAACTGTGCACCTCCACACAACAGAGACTGTACTTAGTGTACACACAACCTAGCCCAATATTTCAGATTGACTTAAGGTCCAAATTATGGTTTTTAGCTATTTGCCCAGGCAGGAGGATGGTGCACAGCTCCCCCAACCATATGGGAGACAGTTGTGCAACCCCTCCACCTGCAGCTAGTGTGAAGAACGACTATGCAGACTGCCCCAATGAATTTGGCCTGCTCTATTAACTAGCGTGGAAGGGGGCAGGAGGGCCCATCACATTCTAGCCCAAAATTGGCATTGTGGGATTTTTAAAGCCCTTAACTAAGCAGAGTGGCTACAGTCAAGGTTCCCTTTTATCTTACTAAAAGTATCTAACCCATGCTCAAGCAGTATGGCTGGGTAGTTCCCTCCAGTGACTATTTCAAGTTTAGATGGTTATTAATCAGCATAACCTTTGAGCTACAGAAGCTGCGTTCTTTAGCTCAGGTAATAGAGGCTTGTGCTTTAACCTCCCAAAATCCTAGGTTCAAGCCCTTCTATCCAGGGGTATCCTGTTTAATTAATTATGGATCTTGTACTGCAATTACGTAGGTTTGGGAAGGAGGGAAGTTATATTATTATTCAATATTCATATTACAGTAGTGCCCATAGTCCCTGATGAGAATTTGGCCCCGATGAACCAGATAATAGTTTCTGCCCCAAAGAGTTTACAATCCAAGAAATAAGAAGAGGTAGACACTATGTTACTATCCGAATGCTATTAATACAGATTTAATGCAAGTTTTCATAGGGTGAGCAAATTTCTGAAAAAAATTTGGGCCTGATTCTCTTCTAACACTGAGATAAATTTGGAATAACTCCTGGAATGAATGGAGTTCCTTACCAGTGTCAGACAGGTGTGAGAGGAGATTCTTCAACTTTTCTTGCATGGAAGGGAAGACAGACAATAAGGGCTTGTTTACCCAGTAAGGGCTGGCATTACTCCGCACCAATGAGGTGTAAATTTTAGTCTGCAGCAGCATTTTGTGCACTATTGGCCTGTATGGAACCTTGTGGCATGCACTAAAAGTTCCCTGGTGTGCATGAACAGTAGACAAGCCCTATGTCTAAATGGTAAGAACATTAGAGGGACAACGAAGAGGACAACCTTTCTTCAGGCATATCTTCCTGCTCCAATTGCTCTCTTTTACATGTACTTCAGAGGCTCTTTTAAGTCATCATTAAGGGGCAATTACATTGAAACATCAAAGCCTGTATTTTGGTTGCAGAAGTAGGGAACTCTGTGCATATCTCTGGACGCTCCTGGAACGACCTTTCAAAGCGTACCACAGGAAACATTCTTCACATGCTGATAGATCTTCAAGGACTGGACACAGTCACATTCTTGGATGAGCTTTTCTCCCCACATTTTGGCATTGCTTAACGAGCACTTGTGTGTGCAAAAGACTCATACTTTGTGTTTACATGTGTGTGCATGCGCACATGTGCTTGAAATATAAAATGTATTGGTAGTTATATTTTAACATTTTAATGTAATTCGTGCATGCCTATCAGATACAATGTGAAAACTGATTCTACAATTTAATAAGTACCTGCTAGAATGTTAAACATCTCTAACTGAATCTGGGGGAAATTATGATCTGTCATCCTGAACAAATCAAGTTATTGTGCTAATAATAAGGACAATTTTACAGCTGTGGCAATTTCAACTGCCTCTAAAAATTTACTGTGAATGTCTGTTTGGCTTTTGTTGTTGGGATTTTGGGCATTTTATTTTTAAATCTCCCACTCTCAAAGAGACACTGCTTTCATGATCATCCCTTTTCTGATCTAAACATTGGCTTCTCATTTGTGTAATGTAAATGCCTAATAGCTAACTCAATACAGCATTAGTTCCAGTTATCCAACATTCATCTTTTTAACTTTAATTCCTTTTTAGTACATGTAGGGGTTAATTATGGCCAGGACTATGTTATTTTAGGTCTGATTGGCAGATAACATCAGTGACTTTGAGCACTTGAAGGTTACCTTGTACTTACGGAGGTTTAAAATAGTTTCATCTTAGCTTTTCTCACAGACTGCTTACTCATCTTGTGACTTACTTTTGACCTTTGTTGCCTCATATGGTTATAAGAAAGCAAGAGATGTGAGGAATCGATTAGTAGTGGATTTTGTCAATGAGACTGAAAAGATTAATGCACAATTATATGGGCTGGTGGCTGTTCTTGAATGAAATAAATTGACAAAAATCTATCCCCAAGCAATAAACACTATAAATATTTGGCAGTTTTTTCCTGCAGGTAATGAACAAATTACACTTTTGCCTGCTTTTCCTGACGTGTGCATTGTTGATGAAATGCCAGAAAAATGACAAGTCTTTAATAAATTGAGAATTTACAGTAAAAAGCCAGGGGGCAAAGAGGGGGAAGAGAAGAAAGCAGAATTGAAAGCAGATTTTAAGATCTGTTTCTTTACAATATATTGTGTAAAACTAAAAAGGGGGATGTTACATTCATTGCTGAGTATGTACAAACAGAGATACTGACTCTGTCATTTAAAACATGCAGTGTTGAGATTCATTATACATGAACATTGTTACAAATATGGAAGCTCTATCATGTTCACTTCTCCTTATTGTTTGGTTACTTTCTGAAGAAGGTGCTTAGATACCATGGTGATGGGTGACCTTATAAAAACCTAAATAGATAAAAACTTCCTTAGCTCCATCAATTTGACATGGGCACAGTAAGAATCATTGAGCCTAGAGTATTTTTTAATCAGCATACCTACAGCACATACCACTAGCCTCAGACATTTTATCAGTTATCCTTTAAAACTGTCATCTTCCTCCTACCTAAATAAATAAATAAATTCAATTTCAGTTACTGCAAAGTACCATACAGAATTTTGTCAGAACGGCTATATGCAATAATTATATGCTGCTTCCTTTGGAAACCATGGTAACTATCCAATAAGGAACATATGCCACAGCTACTGTAACAAAACATAGTGGAGTGGGTGCTAGGCAGTAGGGTGTAAGGAAATATTGTACATACTCGCCACAGTCATTCTATAGATAAACAAGGATTAGCTATTTTAAGCTTTTAAATTAAGTTTAAACTGTTCTGTCTGGTACAGCCCCATTCTCAGTAGATCTAGAAAACTATGGAGCGCAAGCAAAGAAAGACAGGATACTGGACTAGATGGAGCATTGGTCTGACCCATTCTTATGTTCTTAAAGGAAAAAGTAGTCACCAGATACAGACTGACCAGCCTAACCTGGAGGCTTTTTGATAGGAATCTTATAATGTCTGCACCTAGAGCAAAGCAGGGACTGAATTGTTACTCTGAGTCACAAGTTGGTCTTTTATTCCCCCTTGCTCCCTAGAGGCAATAAACTGCGTCACCCCATCTCCTTGCACTGCTTACTTGAGCCTCTGCACTGACTCAGATGAGCTGGCTGGCACATTAGAGGGGGCAGAGCCAAATTTCTACCTACTCCCTGCCTCTGCCCACCCACCTGTGCAGGAGGGAGAGTAGTAGCCCAGTGGCAGGTAGCAAGTGCAGGGATATAAGGGGCACCTTACACACATCTCCTCCCCCCGTGTATGCTCACAGCATAGCTGGTGATCTGGCTCCGAGCCTGTCATAAACCCTACACTTGAACTGTTAGTAGCTGAGCAAGTTAAGGGAAATCACTAAAGCAAACTAAATCACTAAAGTACCAGTCAGGTTGTAGCTCGCAACCCTACAAACCACTCAGATTCTCGACTTTAACTTGCTTACCATAATGGCACATTCCCAGAGAAACAACTCGGATTAATGTCTGCCATAAATTATTGTAAAGAGGCCTCAGGCACTAATCCTTATGCAAATAAAACTCCCTGTGAAATCAGTAAGAGTTTTGCCTGCTTAATGACTGCTGGATTGGGCCCTAGGAACATAACTTCCTACAGTTTCATCTCTTACATTATACTTAATGCTTACCTATACAGTTTGGGAAAGCAAGCTGCGAGAGCCAGACTAAAGGAAGGGATCATCCAATCATATAACACAGCTATACCATTTGGCCAATCACAGATCAAATACGGAATAGCAAAGTGAATAGGTAGTGGGGGGGGGGAAACAGAAATCTGTTTGCATGAGCTGTTTGGTAAACACATGAATAGCAAATGATTTGCAGACAGTTAAAAGGGCTAAATCTGCACCACATTTTTGCCAATTGTCAGGTTTGGCTGAGTTGCACTCCAGGAGTGGGTTGGGGGGAAATGGAAGAAAGGTCATTCAAAGATGGCTTTACTCTTCCTTTTGCAGCCCTTGAGTTCTGGGTTCTGGTCCTAGATGTAAGTTAGAGTAGTACAAAGGCTACTGTAACTGGTGCACGTGTTCCTCTGATCCCAAGAGGCTGTTCAGCAGCCTGGAACAGGTGACATGTAAAACACTCTGGCCATACCCTTTCCTCTCCATCACAATCCTTGTGCCAGTATTCTTAAAGGGGGATAGCAGACAGCCATTGCGCCAGTTCTGTACCACTACTTATGCTGGTGGGAAATCCCCTTGTAACCACTTAAGCCTTCTTTACCACCTCTGTCTGCTATCACAAGCACAAATAGGCCATAATGGACCTGAGAATTAGGCCCATCATTTGCAAAAAGTTAGGCCAGCTCTAACTTCTGTAAACCCACAAACACCCATGCAGAGTTTCTGAATATTTTGCCTGGAGTCGTTCTCTGCAGGAGTCATAGATGTAGCCAAATGATCTGCTCAGCTGGGCCTGTTTGGATCTGAATTGCCATCAGGCTGTGCATATGCTAAGAGAGAGCTGTACGGAGGCTCCATAGAACACTACCACTTGTAGAAAAGTTGTATTGGTGTAGTAAGCTATATCATTTAACATTGTAAAATGAAGTTTAACGTAAAGTGCTGCCAAATTATTTTCCTAATAATTTAGCAATTTCAGGAATTAATTTATATTTTTAGTGGCTAAGTGACCACACGTCAGAAAATTCCTTGTAATCCACGAAGCATTAATTTACGTAACGTTACGCCATTACATGGTGTTCGGCTGGTTTTTATGAGTTAATGCTGTCAAATCCCATGGAATACAACATGGCATAAAACAGATCTGAAAGAGATTACCATACTGAGTGACCACACATGCTGTAACTCCCATCACGGCTAAAGCACAGAGCAAAAACTGTTCACCTGCACTACCCCTGCTGGAAACAGTATACATAGCTCCTTACTAGCAGCAGCTTAACTTATACTTTTATTTGAATATGTACTTTCAGACAGTACGTTTTAAAGCAATTTCCTTTTAGGTTCATAAAAATGCTGGTGATGTTCAGGGAGCAGATGACTAGGCTCTCTAAAAATGGCAGTGAAGGCAGAGATAGAACTTTCATTTCCATAAAGCATCATACACACTCTCATTTAATTACCCTCACAATCTGCTGCTGGCTCTAAAAACAACTAAGATTTATATTTATTTATTTATTTATTTGTTATGAGTTATCCCCTGATCTTAAGGAGACAGGCTTCTACTCCTTACCTTTCAGGAACATATTAATCTGCAGTGAATTACTTGAAGAAAATGTTGTGGTGAGGCAATGCAATGTCATGTAAATCCTTGGGACAAATAGGAGATGGTATAATAGATGGAACCCAGCAGTAGTTCTCAGTTCTGGCTATTAGAAGAAATGAAAACCTACAGACCCAAAATTAGAATTGTAGGTAATATTAAAAGCTATTTTGTCTGAGTGGAGATTTACTCAAGCAACCAAACAAAGGTTGGGATTAAAAACAATGAAATTCACAATTATAGCTTCTGCTGTCATTCGTGTTGCTCTCAGAAAAGTAGGGATCAGCACAGGGCTTTGCCTGCTTATCGTATACAGTGGACTACAGTTAGAACAGTGTGAAAAGCTTGATGGAGCCTTCAAAACCCATAATTTAAGCATTTGGCAGTTTTTCCTAAGAGATTGCAGGGAGGGTGGAATTAGTCTCTTTGGATCAGTAATGTAATTGTAACTGGGCTTTAGACAAATACAAAAAGCAGTTTGCGCCCACTAAAAAAAATATACTTGCATGAAATTATCCATTTCTCAAGATAGTTCCATTGCTTGTGACAGTAGGGGAGATTTTTTTTTTACTACCAGTCCTTTTAAGAAAATTGTATGAAATGTCAGTTCACCACCACCACGAAAGTCTCTAGAGGGACTTTAATCTAATTTTTATTACAACACATACCTACAGTATGTCTACACTACGAAATTAGGTCGATTTAATAGAAGTCGATTTTTTAGAAATCGATTTGATAGTCGATTGTGTGTGTCCCCACTAAGCTCATTAGGTCGGCGGTGTGCGTCCACAGTACTGAGGCTAGCATCGACTTTCGGAGCATTGCACTGTGGAAACTATCCCACAGTTCCCGCAGTCTTCGCCGCACATTGGAATTCTGGGTTGAGCTGCCAATGCCTGATGGGGCAAAAACATTGTCACAGGTGGTTCTGGATACATGTCGTTGGGCCCCCCTCCCTCCCTCCCTCCGTGAAAGCAACGGCAAAAAATCGTTTCTCGCCTTTTTTTCCTGGGTTACCCATGCAGACGACATACCACGGCAAGCATGGAGCCCGCTCAGCTCACTGTCACCGTATGTTTCCTGGGTGCTGCTGGCAGACAAGGTACTGCAGTGCTGCACAGCAGCATCCCCTTGCCTTGCCTTGCGGACGGCACACGGTGCAATACGACTGCTAGCCATCGTCGTCGTCCCGTGGGTGCTCCTGGCCGACATCGGTTAGGTTGGTCGGGGGTGCCTGGGCAGACATGGGTGCTCCTGGCCGGCCTCGGTGAGGTCGGTCAGGGGCGCCTGGACAAAAATGGGAATGACTCAAGGTCATTCTCTTCTTTAAGTTTCGTCTAATGGAGATTCAGTCCTTCCTGGAATATCATGCCAGCTGGAGGCTTCTGCCTCAGGCTGCTCTCCCAGTAGGTAGCACTACGCGGTCACATCTACCCCAGCCTATCCCTTTCTCCCATGGCTCATGAAGCCTGGACAGTAGTAAGGAGCATTCAACTATAGGCTGAGCAAGTGCATAATGGTGGTAGAATGTGCCTTTGGACATTTAAAAGCTCCCCATACTGCAATCAGATGCAGTACCTCCCGTTTGGTCCATGCTGGAGCTCTTTTGTGATTCTGGGACTCCATGGTCACCTGTGCTGATCAGCTCGCTATACTGGCCAAACAGGAAATGAAATTCAAAAGTTCACAGGGCTTTTCCTGTCTACCTGGCCAGTGCATCTGAGTTGAGAGTGCTGTCCAGAGCAGTCACAATGGAGCACTCTGGGATAGCTCCCGGAGGCCAATACCGTCGAATTGCATCCACACTACCCCAAATTCGACCCAGCAGGGTTGATTTCAGCGCTAATCCCCTCGTCAAGGAGGAATACAGAAATCGATTTTAAGAGCCCATTAAGTCAACAAAAATGGCTTCGTCGTGTGGACGGGTGCAGGGTTAAATCAATCTAACGCTGCTAAATTCGACCTAAACTCGTCGTGTAGACCAGGGCCTAGAGTAATCAAGTGAAGGACAGAGTGAAAGACTTAGTTCTGAATTTCTTTCGTCAGTCTGACTTTTAGCTGATTTTCAACCTAACTGAACTTGGTAGGATTACACATTTTTTTTACATGAGAGGTCTCAGGGCTAAATTATCCTCTTTATTTATATGTTATATGGACATTGATGATCAAATCAGCTAGTATGAGAAACGGACATTTAAGGCATGTATATGAACCTCGATAGTCGCAATCTGAGTATTCTCTTAAAGCACTCATGTTTGAAAACTAGTTTCAAAGCTTCAGCTCCAGAAAAATAAAGCATTTCTGTGGGATGTGAAAAAGGATGCTGAAGTCTTAGCTTTAAGACAATACATTGGTTCCTATTTTTTTGCTCAAATGGAACTGATCAGTGTCTTCAGAATGGGCTTTTGGGTGCCTTTCTACAAAATATATTTGAGCTTGTCAGATCACCTGTATTTAAACTTTTGAATGGTAGCCTAAAAAGTAAGCAGTTCTAAATGAAAAGGAAGTATCCTATAACCCATAAAACAGTGACAGTGTCTCAAAGTCTATTAATAATCTACATAATAATGACAAATTCATAAATTGTAATACACTAGAAAAGTCATTACCATTCATCTTATCATTGCTCACCTAGGGATTTTTTAACTTGCAACACGTTAACATTTGCACTCAAGTTTTGTCTTATCTGCAGATTTTGTGTAGTGGGCCAAAACCACTGGTGATGTACTGTACTATTTGACATACAAGCATCATGCAAGTGGTTTGAAAAGACAGGCACTAACCAAGAAGGTGGTGCAACTTCACCAATTTGACAGTCAGTGGGTGTGCAAAATTAACTTAATTTACACATGGAGCAGATGGAAAGAGAATGTATCACTACCTTGCCATATACACAACTGTTTAATGCCCAAGAAAATATCTCAGCAATTAATACAAGAGCTGAAGTAGCATCACAGGAGACTCGCATTACAGCAGGGACAAAAGTGACCCAATATGTGTAATTTTCATCTCTCTCTATTCCTAGGCAGTACATACTGTATACACACTTTACTTATGAAAACTACTTCATGAACATTGTTTCTTATTGTCATTTCAAAAAAGAATCAAAGCAGTTTTTAAACTATAGAATAGCAAATGAGGAGCTTTAAGTTCTGCTTTAAGGTGATTTTCTCCCTGAGTTATGTATGAAGCCCCCCTCAATGTAAGGGGGCCTTGTAAATGTAAATGACAAAACCATAGCTAGAGCGTCAGCAGAAAGTGCTTCTGTAGTCAAGATAAACTCATTGAATTTATCTTCTCACCTCTTAAAATAAGATAAGAACTTTTCCTCTGTTGTAAAGTTACTCTTGGTACTGGGTTTTGTCCCTGCTCCCCCTCTGAATTGTCCCTTTGGATCTCTTTAGATCAAAACCATAATGGAACAGCATTATTCTGATGAAATAGTGCCTCAATCCCTACTACTGTGTGTCACTAGAGGAAATCATTTTAACGCTCTTATAAACACTGCCACAGAGCTAGAGATTATTTGTGTTTGTTTTACTGTCACACACTAAACTGCCTTAGTCCATCTCTGTCCATCAAAGTAAGTTTTGGATTGGGTTCAATGTATTCAAAAACCTGCCATCTTCAGTCTGGTTTATATTATTACAGACCCATTCGACCACTTTCTAGTGCAAACACCCCATAAGCATCTCTGTTGTAAACAGTTTTATTAACATAGTGCCAAGAGTACTTTCTTTATCTTGTGAAAAGATTGCAAAAAGTCCATATTGGAGAGTAGAGTTTATGGATTCAAAGATTTCTTGGATACTTTACATTTCAAAGTGCTAGAAGATTTCCAACAGCTCATTTTCATTGCACATGAAAACAAATGTTCTACAAATGCAGCATCTCTTCTAGTTAATAGTGTGATTTCCAGCTGAAATCCCTCCTTTTACAGTAGCAGACTCTTATTCAAAAGATCACTGGAGGAAATCTCTTTTATCTTCATAAGCCCTCTAAGATAACTTCTGTAAAACTATTAAAACAAACATCAGGAGGCTTTTTGCAGGAAAAGCACTTGTACAGCTAGGGCAGACTACGGCAATTTGGAAGAACTCTTCTTTCACAAGCTCAGTTCATGCGAGTCAATGCCTGTCTGTACATTCAGAAAGGTGTGGATCAAAAGGCTATTTTTTTCCTGGCATTTCTTATGTTTCTAGCTGTGAAGGAGAAGTGAAGAGATTTCCCAAAGAGAAAGAAAGAGTATCCATGAGGTAATAAACCAGCGTGGAGTGCTGCAGAATGTCACTTGTTTCCTCACTTGTAGAAACTGATTATTTTATTTCCAGCCACAGAGCACCTGCTTTCTATTTGCTCTAGAACATGGATTCATAGCTTGTTAGCCAAATCAAGAGAGAAATTAATATCCAGGGTAAACATGTGCAGCATCTTTGAAAGTCTGAGAGAATTTTAGCTGCAACAAAATGTTGAAGTGGGTCATAAAATCATTGCCAATGATGATTTTTCACATCCACTGAATGCCAAATCAGTGCAAGTGAAACTAAGTGCATTATATTACTTAACCTCTTAAGCCTGATGTGTTATTTAAACCACAGTCTGTCACAATTTTTATCCACTGAAGTCTAAACTAGTTGATTTCCATCTTGTAAGCATGCTATTTTCCTTTTAGATTTAAAAACTAGCATTTTCATATTAGTCCAATAAATTTGTGTACCCTCCCACACGCTTGTGCAAATGAATTTCACCTAGATGACCTGTTACCCCTTTTCTCAATATTAACTTAATTAATGGTTTTATGGGTCCAAATAATTTGAAGATGATAATATCAATGACAAGTTGCCATAATGACTAGCCTAGGGCAGTTTGCTCAACACAGTTTTGGTGTCTCTCTTCTGTCCTGGCCATAATTTCTTGGAAATTTTGAAGAGTTCTTGCCAACCTTAGATTAGTTAGAGTTTTGTCTAGGTTCCCCGCACCTGGTCTCTGTACCCTCCAGTTACTATACTATTATAACCCAAAACAGTACTCTAGAAACAACAGCAAAATACAAACCCCTTCTCTAGTTCTCTGATGTAGTACAGTACTTCCCTTTTCCCCCAAATCCAGTGATTTATTGACCTACCTGCTTCGTTGTCTGAAACCTGATAACAAAACAGCTTGGTTTCAATACTCTTCTCTTGTGAATCCTTTTATTAAGTGCCAAATGGAGTCTTGCCTGCCATTGTGAACTCCAGCACTAGCCAGTGTACCCTTTTTAGCCCTCTCTGTCTTGGTTTTTCCACTAAACTGCAGCAGAGCTAAGAGTGAGAACTACTCTGCATTAAGATGCATTTGAGTTATTTTTGGTTAGATCTCATTCATGATGCTTTTCATGTTCACTGTCTGCAAACAGCCAAGTGCTCAAGCTTTACTACCCCAAAATACTTGAAGAGTAACTTTTAAGCTTGACTATCCACTCCAAGCAAGTTTCTAATTGTATTTTTAATAGTAATATTCATGGATGGGAGCTGTGATGTTTATTTATATGAAGCAACAGAACTACCTACTATGATTTAGCAAACTAAATGGAGCCAGGGGACTAGACCCAGGGTCTCCCAATCCTACAAGCGTGTGTCCTAACCACTGAACCACAGAGTCATTCTCTCTCCCCTTCTCCTCCATTCAGGCAACTGGTTCCCATTCATAAATTACTAGATAAGAGTCACCTCCCTGCAGCCTAGACTCAGAAACCTAACTCTGAGAGAGGGGTGGGACTTAGCATACACCCCTCTGATTGGCATCTCCTATTGGATATCTTAGGTAGCTCCCTACCTAGTGGGTTGGGTTTTGTGGATCGCATTATTAGGTGCCTATCTTTCCCCATTCATTCTATAAGAGTCTAGGCCCCTCACTCAGCTTTGTGGACCGCACTGTGATTTTCTAGGTGCCTAAAAGTTACATGCTGTGATTCAGACCTTGTCTACACTAGAATTTACTTCAGTATAAAATTTACATCACTCAGGGTATGAATAATCCACACTCCTGAGCAACATAATTTATACCGACCTAAGCACCAGTGATTTGTAACCCAACACCAGCCAAAATTGATCTCTTTGGCAAAGCAACTCCATCATGCTGCACACCTATGCAGAGCAGGCATGTCTATGCAAACAGTCTGTTCCTAAAGTCTTTCTCCAGCTCAACACTAGATGTTAGGGGAGAGCTCATTCAGACCTTGCTTACATTTGTATTAGGTTTGACAGTCCAGATGGTAACAGAAGAGGAAGCAGGGGTGGGTGGGAATTGCATCAGAGCTGGAAAGTGGAAAACAGTTGCAGAGGGATCTAACCTTATCTCACTCTCCTGGTGCCAAATAAGTGCTCTGCATTTGCAGAGCAAGTTGAAATGGAGGAGAACATTTCACATTAAAGCTTTTGAAATTCAACTTTGCTTATACCTATCCCATTCTTCTTTTATTTCTGTGATCACAAAGAGCTATTCCTGCTCCTAAGCCTCAAAATTAGTGGCAATTCACATATATCGGAGTACTGTTAAGGCTTTCATGGTTACCTTCCCAACTCAGACTAGAAATTTCTTTTCTTCAAAAATATAAAGTAGAGAATGCAGCAAAATCCATGCAAAAGCTGAAATTCAACCATTATTTCTATGAACACAAACGATCATTGAACTTTGTATTGGGACAACCCAAGTGTTCTGGTGTCCAGGCATTAACAGCCTGTAAAGCTATATGCATGTGAAAGAACTGACCTTTTTAAACTGAAACTGCTCTTTGCACAATAGTCTGATATTGGCTTGGAAAGCCAAGGCTGCTGTGTCAATGTGAAAGTAAGCTGTGTGCCCACTACAGCCTGAAATAGTAGGCAGTAAGCAAGTGGTTCATTAAAAAATAAAACCATTGTGGGTCTGGCCATACCAAAGCATCATGTTTCAGTTTAGCTTTATAGTTAGAGCAACTCAGTATAGGGTGGTTTTTAAATCAGGGACAAACTGAATATTTTCCTTTTGGGCCTTGAGATGGCAAAGGATAAACAGCCAGCATTTAGGATATTGAAGTCAATGGTTCTCTACATGGGTGCAGAGATATGACCTGCCCAGAGCAGTTTGCAGGATCAGTGGCCAAGCCTTCACACACAGTATATCCACCTCATGATGCATTTGTTATATAAACATGGGGCCAGATCATCCTCTGATGACAATCAAGACAAGTCCATAAAAGGAGATTGATACCAGCTGAGAATCTGGCCAATACATTTCTACCATTCAGTTTATTACAAGTGAAAATTTTCAGTGGACATAAGATAAGGAGGGAGTGGAATCAGTTGCATGATCATCACTTACTGAGTTCTATGCAGCACAAAGGTATATAAACGTTTAGGATAGGTCTACACTGCAGCTTGGTTCCCAGCATAGGTAGACAAACACTAGCTCTCCTTGAGTTAATGCACTAAAAACAACAGTATGATATTGCTGCATGGAGAGCAGCTCAGGTTAGCCCACCTGAGCTCAGACCATGGGGATCGGGCAGGCTTGCACTTGGGCAGCTAGTGCACGTCTGTGCAGCTAGTGCAAGCTGGGAATCACACCTCCTAGCTTCAGCATAGACATACCCTGGAGGTCTTGTGCTCATTCCCAAGGCTTACTGCTTTCCCCATCTCTTAAAATCAGGGATTTGTTTCCTTAAAGACACAAATAATAAGTGCCAGCTGAAAAATCAAAACACAGTTCTGTGAAAAAATTCAAAATGGCTTCTGTTCACAGAGTTTGAAATGGAACAAATTTTTGTTGTTTTGAATTTTCATTAAATATATTTTCCAAAAAAAAAAAATCAATTTTTTCTTTTCCTCCACCTTTTCTACCATGAAATGCAATATACTTAATTATGTCCAGGACATTTATTTTTTTCTTTCCACTTATTTCATATTTCTCTTTAAACTCCAACTTGTCAAAGCTTCTCCAGTCTTTTACAAAATACAAAGTGGCAGAGTTACAGACTTTCATTTTCCTTTGAAGAATTAGAGTAGCCAAAGGAAAAACAGAGGGGAAAAAAAACACAATTTTTTTTTTAAACTAAATGGTAATCATTTTATTGCATTCTGTGGCAAAAAAGGAAAAAAGTAAGGGAAAAGAAAAAGAGAAGCAAATCTACAAAATTTTGAAAATTTCAGTTTTGACCAAAAACAAACCAAACAAACAAACCTTTTGCTAAGTTCTCACATACAAATAAAGGCTATTTTCCATAGAATGAATTTTTTGAACAAAAATACTCAATCAGTTCTACTAATATAATACTTATTCAATGTTCTACAATACGGCAGGTTATCAGTGCTCAACTTAAAAATAAATAAGTATGGCATGGCAAATAGGAATAATACACACACCTTGATAGGAGAATAAACTTTTAGGAGAGGTCAACAATAGGGTTATTTCTCTAAATGATTCTAGTTTAGGTTAAGGTAATCTGAGGATTACATTAGTATGAACTGGAAATCTTTTAGTTGTTACCTGCAACATCCACAGGTGGAAGTTACAGCACATAACTTAGATGCATACTGCAATTCATGCCCCCGTAGTCCAAACTGCAAGGCAGCACAAACACGCCTTACATTCCTCAATGCTGCTATCAGAAGTTTAGGGTTCACATCATTGTTCCCACTGGAGAAGCTAGTGTGGACAAGACTTTACATAGCTGCCAATGGTTTAAGTACCATGGTGCCTATCTCTGCTCAAAGCAGCTCTGTGACTGTGACAGGGTTCACTCATGACTATGGTGCCTCCTGCTGGCTGTCCTGGGGATCAGCTCTGCTAGACAGTGTGCCCTCTTCTGGTGGTGTCTCGCTGCTGTTGCTTCGGTTCCAGGACCCGTGTCACTCCCAGGACCGCAGCGTCCTCTTCATGACACAGCCCTACAGTTGTGCCACACTCTGTGTTCTCCACCTTTCCAGGGGAATGTACCACAATCCAACACTTCCTCAGTGGCATGTGGGGATAAGGGGAGGGACCAGGCCCTCCCACTACTCTGGGTCCCGGCCCAGGGATCCTATAAATGGCAGCCATGCACTGTATCCCCTCCAACCTCTCAGTCTACTTCCCTGGGTCACTTCTCCAAAGTCCCAGTACCATCTCTGCCCTTATCTCAGGACCTCAGCATGCCAGCTGTCAGCTAGAGACTTGCTCTTACTTCCCTGATCCTGCCCTGCACTGCCCAACAAGCTAGCTTTTATCCTCCCTCCTCAAGGTCCAGGGAGTAACTGAACTTGCTTTGCCCTGCAGCTCTTCTTATATGGGTCTGCCCAGCCCTGATTGGCTGCTTCTTGCAGACCCTTTCTAATTGGCTGTCTCCTATGCAGCTCCCTAGAGCACTCTCTAATTGGCTGCCTGCTGCACAGCCTCCCTAAGGTTCTATTAACCCCTTATGGGCCAGTGTGGGGCAGACGCCCCATCACAGTGACACAGTGCTTAAAACTTAGCAGCTGCCAGTACCTTGTCTTCACTAGCTCTTCTAGTGTTGAGATCGCCAGTAGTAATAATAAAAGTGGAAATTTTACAGAAATAAGCCTAATGTCAACAAGGCTTAAGAGACGGCATTACTGAAATAATTCATAAAGGGCAGGCCCACAATTAGATTTCTGGACGCTTTTATTTCCTTCAAATTATATTTTGCTCTAATCTCCATTCTTAACCTTTACATTTATTTCCTCTTCCATTAGGTGAGATAATTATCTCACTCTACTCAGTATTATTTTAGGCCTCAAAGTACTACATTTTTTAAAAATGGGCAAGAATTCAGAAGAGAGCAACAAAAATGATTGATGTTTGGAAAATAAGACCTATGGGAAAATGTTAAGAGAACTAGCCATTAAGTTCAGAAAAAATAGGAGAGAGATGATAATTGACCAAAGATATATAAAGGATATTAGATTGATGACAAGGTCCAGTTATTCTTATTATGAGGGTCATGATAGTTGCCCAGCTCTACCTTATTCTAATTTATTTGCTCAGGAAAAAAAATTGTATTTTATACCATCTAGGAACTCTAGTCATGAACAAAGACCCCACTGTGAACTGTACACAAACAGAACAAAAAACAGTTGCTACTAGGGTGACCAGATAGCAAGTGTGAAAAATCAGGATGGGGGTGAGGGGTAATAGAGGACTATATAAGATAAAGCCCCAAATATTGGGACTGTCCCTATAAAATCAGGACATCTGGTCATCCTAGTTTCTGCCCCAAGAGCTTACAGTCTAAGTATAACACATGAGACAACAGGTGGATACAGACAGATTGATTAGAGTGTACAAGGATATAATGAGACAAGAGTGATCAGCATGATAGGCTGTGGCCTCAGCATACCATTGCCTAACCATTGACAAATTTTTGTAGGATTCATGGCAGAGAAAGTTTTAAGGAGAGATCTGAAGGAGAATAATTAGTTTTGCAGATGTTTACAAAGAGCTTTATGAGGGGCCGTTTGGGAGAAAGCATGAAAGATGTTCTTTGAAAGTAACAGGTGGGTAATGTAGACTGACATCCTAGGCCAGTTGGAAGCAGAAAATGACCTTTCAATACTGAATGAAAGTAGATTGAATGTTAGGAAGAATTTTAAAAGTTAGACAAGGAAACAAGCTGAAAAGAGGCCTTGTGGAACCGCTACCACCAGAGATATTCAAAGCTGAATTGGACACTCATCTATATGATATTACTGGAAACAGAGAGGTCACATTATTATTATAAATCAGAAGATTGACTAGACCCACTCAAACTGAAATGCTCCTTGGGCCAAAAAATTACACGAACAATCACTGATTTGGAATATGTGGGTTCCCAACTTGAGACATCTTAAATGGGCTTGATATTCAGAAAGTGCTGCACACTCAGCCTCTAAAAAAATCAGGTCCCTTTAACAGGTCACAAGTTGGGCAACCAAAAATCACTTGTCATTTCTGAAAGTTTGGGTCAACATCTTTGTACATTTTTGTATTTGTAGTCAACTTAGGAGCTGCTAGTACCATGTCGCAGTAAAAAATGAATTAAATATCTTTTCTACTAATTTCTTGGTAATTTCTATTTGAAAGAAATGACAAAGGATGGACTTCCTGAACAAAAATCTCTTCTACCTGCACAACCTACCTATACCTGCTTGTATCTTTGGGACAATGGAATTCTCCAATTAATTTGGCTATGGAAGACTGGTCAGGGAAGAGAGGGAAAGTTGTTTTGTGTGTGTTTTTAAACTTTGAGACACTTAATACAAACATATATGTCAAAGAGGAAGCATAGTCCAGTGGTTAGGCTGCTAGTCAAGAATTTGGAAGATGGGAGTACAACTCCCTACTCTACCGCAGTCTTCTTGTGATCGGGCATGTCATTCAGTCTCTCTCTGGCCCAGATCCTCAAAGGTAATTAGGCACCTAACTTCCATCAATATCATTAGAAGTAAGGAGCCCAACTACCTTTCTAGATCTGGGCCTCTGTGTCTCAAGTCCCCAACTGTAAAACTGTGACAATAATACTTTCCTCTCTCTCAGGGGTATTACTAGGAAAAATACATCAAAAGATTGTGAGGTGCTCCAATACTTAAGTATGGCCCCTGGTATCCTAAAAGGAACTATTGGGGTTATAAAATAGCATCCAGATTCTCTCAGAAAGAGAGAAAGTCAACATCGTAACACTAAGGGCTAGTCTACACTACCCGCCCGGATCGGCGGGTAGAAATCGATCTCTCGGGGATCGATTTATCGCATCTCATCTAGAGGGATAAATCGATCCCCCAATCGACGCACATACTCCCACCTCATCAGGAGGAGTAAGCACTGTCGACGGGGGAGCCACGGCGTCCTCACCACAGGGTAAATCGAATAGGATATGTCGAATTCAGCTACGCTATTCGCATAGCTGAATTTGCGTATCTTAAATCGATCCCCCCCCCAGTGTAGACCTAGCCTGAGTATATGTGAGTCTTCAAAGAGGTTCCCATGATCTCTCATTTTTTCCATTTTTTAGACAAGCTGTAGGATGCAGCCTGAATCACCCTGTGCAGCAATGAGTAATAAAACACTTGCAAGCAGACAGATATCCCTCACATTTGGAGATAACTGTACTCTTTCCAAGCCAGTTTGACTTATCTGTGCTTTGAATATTTCATGAAGCTCTTGAAAAGCGGTCCAGCTAATCGACATGTTACTTTTTTTAATAACTTTATTCAAACTAAGAAAAATATGCTGTGGGACAAGAAAAATGTTTAAAGCTGTCAGCTTGATCTGTTTTGGCACCTTTAATAATGCCACCCTGTTGGCAGCCATACTGGCCATTATTTCAAAGGGTTTAATGCAATCAATATGACATTCCATTAAAAGCTACAGCTTGTCATCTTAACTTAATAAAAAGGGTGATATTTCAGAAAGAAATACCTTTCTAACCACTGTGTAATGCAAGTCATGAAGCAGCCAATGGATAACAAACCTATTTTCCATGTTCTGCAGGTTTAAACGCAGCAATTAATTACTAATTAGATAATTATTTATTTGCATTGTGGCAGCACCAAGAGGCTCTGATCCTGATTGGAGCTCTTTTCTGCTGGATGCTATATAAGAAGATCTGGGCTGGGATTTGCCAAGGAGACTTCGGTACCTGCCACTTTATGCACCTAAATCCAGAATTTAGGTGATACTGGCATTCAGAAAACCACCACTCAATCTGCTCCCGAAGTCCCTATGCATCTAAATTTCCACCACTGAAGTCTCCAAGACACCTAATTTCAGCAGCTGGGCATGCACACAGCTACCTCAGTCCTGACTCAGTCCAGCAGCTCCGTGCCTAAGCCCCGGTGGGATTCACAAACTAAGCATTCCACCAGCTATCTTGCCTTTTGGTCCTGCTCTGGTAAACATGATTTGAGCATATCTACACCCAGGCAAAACAGCCATAAAAAAGAAGAGATGTTGGAGCTCCCTATAGCTTTAACCCAGTGGTGAGGGCACTCTCCCAGGATGGGGAAGACATGGGTTCAGTTGCCCCCTCTGCTGATATTGAGAAGGGATTAGAACTTGGGTCTCCCACCTCCCACTCTTGTGTTCTAACCATTGGTCTATGTGATATTCTTGGGTTTGTCTTTTTCAGCCTCTCCAGTTGGAGCAATTTCACTGGGTATACATAATTAAATATTCATTGGGTCAGAGAGAGCAAGAATCACCTATGGCCTGTGGTTAGGGCAATTACATGGAAGAGAGGACACTCAGGTTCCAGTCCCTCTACTCCAGTGCTACCCATAGTACCACTGACATTGACAGGAGTTTTATCATTGATTTCACTGGGCTCAATGTGTGTCAACACAGGGGGCTTTCTGTTAGTGGGGTAGCTGAGCAGACCATGGAGATGATGAGAAGATCATGGAAAGGAGGGATTAGACAATATGTGAAAGAGTAAGGAGGAGGAAAGTAGGCACAATAAGGTAGATAGCAGTAAATGTCAACAAAATGTGTCTATTAATTGAAGCTAGAGGAACAAAGTGTAGATTTGGAGAAAGGTTGCATTTGTATTCTGCTGACCCTCCGGTAGTACAGATTCTGAGGTCTGTATGCCCACTGCACTTCTTGTGGCTGAGCTCCAAAAAAGGGATGTAGTTTGGGAAAGAGAAAATGAGCATTTACTGCAAAACAGTGAGTCATTCATATTCCCTCTGAGAAAGAGGCAGATCTGGTAAGAAGTTCAGTGAGCAAAAATTTCAGTGGAATTGGATAGAAAGCATAACATGAGCGTGCTTACACCTCTTCAGATGTGTAACTAGTAGGGAGCTTTCTGGCTACCTGAGATATTACATCTTTAATCAAGGATCCAAATAAATTAGCAAATACAGTAAGGAAATAAGCACATGAGTAAGCAAAAACAATGCAGCACAAAATCTGCTTTGTTCAGGGGAGTACTTTGTGGTATAATATTTTAGAATAAAAATTATGAAGTTTTAGTAACAAGAGAACTCACTACTGCTCTCTGCTATTAGATCTTTGTTGGGAAGTAGGGAGAGACTACCATTTTTGTATGATTACCAAGGTACAGTTCAGTGAGATGAATGTATAGTGTATGATATTTGACATTGTTTATCTATTTACTAGACAGAGAGAACAGCAGTGAGGGAAACAAAGTAATATTTTCTCTAGTATTCAATGCCAAATACAAAATATAGAAAGCGTCAGGAAATGGGACAGATGGTTGTGTAGGAGGAGTGTGCTTTGCAAGAGTGGAAGATGTACATATTGTTCTTACATATGTGGCAAGGGGGACTTAGGCTGCTGTTGTTAATCAACCCTGACCACTGATAAATACGATGAAGCTTTGGTGCTAAAGAAACACTTACAAAACTAACTTTGTGTTCCTTGCAGTACTATAGATGAAGACCCTGGAGATAGCCAATGTGGTATCTAAAACACTGCAGTCGAAAGCCACTGCTCTCACAAAAGAATCATTGCTTCTTTGGGATACTAACTGAACTCTAATAAGGTATCAAAGTGAATGTAAACATGCCAATCAGTGCTGTCTGTCTGGCAGCAACATGAGGCATTGCAGCCAAATTCAATGAAAAAAACCCAATATCAGAAAAACATCACGTTGAGGAACTATGTTTAATTGACCCTAAATGTTTTAAAGTGAATAATTTTCTATGGAAATCTGAGTATCAGTAGTTAGCTTTTAAATTGCTAGTGGCTTGAACATGGGTGTTAGAACATTTGGCATTACGCAGCCAAACTTGCTTTCAACTGCAACCAACAATACAAAAACAAAACTTTACTACTAAGTGGCAAAGACATTGAAAATAACATTTCTCCTAGACAAATTTTAGCTTTGATAGTCTGAAGGAAGATATCCAAGAAACTCCATGCCAGAGACTCATTTGGCTGTCTTATTGATTATTGAAAACTGTACTTTATTGCCAAGTATCCCAGGAGTCTGCACATCATGTTTGATTTTAACTGCCCCAGTGATATTTGTAAGCATAAACATTCATTCTCAAAATGTAAGCTTATTAAGAATTATGAAAGGATAATGGATCAAGCAAGTCTGAAGTAATTGGGGATTTTGTCAGCTGAGATCTAGCAAAAAATGAATATAAAATAATGTATTGATGTTTCCATCTGCCATCCTGAAGGCATGCAAAATGAGCTTGAAATAGCTACATAATTTATACTATGATCATTTACTTACAGCCTCCTCTAAGAGGCCCCACACTCAGGTCTCATTTCTGCAAACACACACACACACAAATCCCATTGAATTCAACAATTTTACTCAACTTATAAAACCTATACACATGTAAGTATTTGCAAGGGTCAGGCCTTAAATTTGAGAGCTTCAATTTTCTTGTCAGCAGCATTGACTTCCCATGATTCACTTCCATAAATTACTATAGAAAAAAATTATTTTTTCACCAGTTGCACCTTCATACATTTCAAGATGCCCTGTTTTTACCACACTTTAAGTGAGGCTATAGCTGAGCATTCAATCCCTAGTCTTCTTCTGATTTCCTGGCCAAATAGTAGCTACAATTTTTGTCATGAGCAATGGTATAAAATGTATCTCAAAATTCTATTATAAAACTATCAAGAAAGACTATTCACTCATAATATCTTATATCTAGGTAGGAAATCAGAGCATATACAAAAATAAAAACTGTTGACATTTGCTCCAATATAAAAAATGTACATACAATAATTAGCGATTGTGAGCAATACATTTTTCTGGCACAATTTTTTTTTAATTAGTGCACGGTTTGGTGCGGGGGTTGAATGTTTGTTTTATAAAGGAAGGTTGTGTCTTCATTTTTTGTGTAGTTGTTGTTTCAACTCTGAATAGTGAACTATATTGAATTGTTGCCATAGAGATCAGGTTGCCTAAAGAGATGGACATGATTACAATATTAACATGAAATTTAGCAATGAATATCTAAATTGGTAACTCACTGCTCAGGGGAGAAGTGCAGTCCAAAGATAAAAGCACACATCTGGGGCCCAGATTCTATTCCTGCTTCTGTCAATGACCCAACATGGGGCCCGCAACAAATCACTTAAGGGTGGGATTTTCAGAAATTGTGTAAGTGACTTAGGAGCACAAATTCTATTTGCAAATAATTGGGACTTGTGCTTTTAAAGTCTTTTAGGTGCACTGGAAATTCCCATTCGCAACCTCTGAATGTCTCAATCTGACAATATGTAAAATTTGCATAATTATTATTTTCTAATATATTGGGAGGCAGAGGTTTAATTAAGGTTTGTATAGCACATGGAGACCCTAGGATGATATGCACTCTGTATTCTAAATACAGGAATCAGGTCAATATCTCCTCCTGTGAAATTATCTGAAAAAGGAACAAAAAAAGCCCTGTAAACTTTAGCTGGTTCTATGTAAACTAGTGTCCCTTTACCTTTGTCTCCTTGCCACTTCCACACCCTTCCCACCCATACACACACACACACACACTACACTCTACTGTTATGACTTTTTTTTAACCTGGGATGGAATTCACAAGGGGGATTGAGGTGCCTAAAGAAGCAGTTAGATGCCTAAGTCTAACATTTAGGTGCCATTGTCATTCACAACACCCCTGCTCAGCTGCCATCTAACCCGTAGACATCTACATTCCCTGGACACCTAAGTCCCCAAAGCACCTATATTTTTGTTAGGCATGGGCACACCCAACTAATTCCTGACAACACATTAATGAGGGCATCATAAATACATACCAGACAGACACATTTGATAGAATGGAATTGCCATCTCAGCAATAACTAGTATTGCTACTATGATGCTGTCATTATATTTACCTCTTAACAACTGGTCACTCCCAGTCACTGTGTAAGTAGCTAAATAGCATCTACATAATAGTTTTAACTTCTAAAATAATGTTAATGAGAAAAATACTTGGATCTTTTCATGAGAAGAAGGCAAGAAAGCATAGCTGGCACTTAACAATATTCATATATATATTCAAAATTCAAATATGTTTTCTAATTTTGGGTGCCTCCATTTTTGGATTCCGTAGCCAAGACCCCAGGGATTGATTTTTCACAGACGTCATTCATTCAAAAGTCGATTTGAAGTCAATGGGGGCTGCAGATGCTCAGCCCATCAGAAAAGCAGGCCACAGATGTCTCAAATTGGGCACCCAAAATTAAGTCACCTCCAAAAACTTAAACTCAAAAGTTCAAGCTGTCAATGTGAGTTGTCAGTAGGTTTACAGCAGAGGGGTAAGATAAGCAGAACATTTCCATTCATGTTGTAGGACTTCATTTTTTAATTTAGATGCTAAAGAGATAGGCATATGAGCTGTTCTTGGGCCATGGGAGAGTAGATAGAACAGAAAGTTACTATCAGTGATTTCCTTATTGGTGCTATAAGGACCAACAGAATCTCCATCACTTGTGCATTTAACCCCCAATTCAGCAGTGCACTTAAGAATGTGCTTAATTTTAACTGTGATTAAGTGCTTGGCTGAATCAGGGCCTTAGTCATGCAATTGTGTGATAAGGATGGGCATCTGGATTCTTGCCTCCTTCAGTACTGTAGGTCAGCTTCAGAAACTGCTAGTACTTTACGCTGTTGCCTAGCTAACCTCGTTTCAGCCTTCCCACGGATTCATAGACTCCAAGATCAAAAGGGACCACTGTGATAATCTAATCTGATCTCCCATATAACACAGACCATAGAACTTCCCCAAAATAATTCCTAGAGCATATTTTAGAAAAAACATCCAATCTTGATTTAAATATTGGCAATGATGGAGATTCTACCATGAGCCTTAGTAAGTCATTTCAACAGTTAATTAACAGCACTGTTAAAAATTTACACCTTATTTCCAGTCCATTTATCTAGCTTCAACTTCCAGCCATTGGATCAGGTTCTATCTTGAGCCCATTGTCAAATAATTTGTTCCTCTTGTAGGTGGCATCTCTGCGGTCACTCAGGGAGCAAAAAGCAAGTACTTACATTCCTCCATCCACTGAGATTTTTCCCCACAAAATCCAGTATGATTACTTTAACAAAACAAATCACAAGTTTGTCTTCAAGTTGGCTCTGCCAATTTGGTCTTCAAATTAGGAATATGTGAACACTGTAATCTTTGGTTTGTAAAGGGTCTTGCACACTGACATCTGCAAGGTCTATTTGCAGAGATTTATTCAGTGTGGCACTTGGAGTTGCAGTTCCTATTGAACAAATGCTCTAAGGCAATGCCCCACAGAGAGTCACTTCTCTACCAATCTCCTCTACACAGGCTATGGGACCCTCCTCCTAAATTTTATATTTGTTATCTCCTCAGGAACAGGACAGTGGCCTGTTCTCCATACCTCCTACACCAGTTAACCCCTTCTCCTGCCTTTCAGGGACTGACATATGGGTATTCGACCCATTTTATTATATCAGGAGGACCACAAGCTGAGCAACTGCACCCCATCAATCTACTACCCTTCAGGTTGTGTGTACAATGTAAGATTTCTCAGAAATATTCCAAACGAGTCTTCAGTTCTGCATCACTTTTAGTTTGTACTTTATGCCAAGGAGACCACATTGTAAATGGACTCTTGGCTTATACCCACTTCTCTGCAAAGAATTTTAACCAGGGCTAATCTAACCTGTATCTATTATAACACTATTTTCACCTGTGTCTGTCAGGTTGCAGTGCTGATCTAAATTTAACTTAAAAGTTTTTTTTTGTTCGTTTTATCAACCTTATCAATATAAAACTTCAAGAACAGAAGTCTGCACTTTTAAAGATGTGAACTGGGGATGCTAACTGGTGTCCAGACATTGAAGCAGAATTAACCAGTTAGCGGAGAGCCCCATCTGAAGGCAATGGCTTGAAAAGGGGGTAGAAGATAAACTAGGCCCCAGCTAGTGAGGAACAGTCACAAGCAAAAGAATCTCATTTAAATATAAGTCATGAAGGTGAGCAACTGAATAGCAACAAAATGTACAACTGATTATATGCAGATGCTAGAAGTCTAAGTACTAAGATGGTGCACTAGAATGCCTGTCATTAAACAAGGATATTGATATAACAGGCATCACAGAAACTTGGTGGAGTGAGGATAATCAAAGGGACACAGTAATACCAGAGAACAAAATATACAGGAATGCTGGAGTAAATCGTGCTGGTGGGGGGAGTGGTCCGATAGGTGAAAGAAATCAGTCAAAAAAAGTAGAAGTCTTGTGACTCAAACTGTACCATAGGAACTCTATGGATAAATATTCCATGTTTGATTAATACGAGTAAGTAGTAGGAATATACTACTGTCCACCTGACCAGGATGGTGATGGTGACTGTGAAATGTTCAGGGAAGTTAAAGAGGCTACAAAGGCAGAAAACAATAATTGGGGATTTCAGGTATCCTCATATTGTCTAGCTACATGTGACCTCAGGACAGGATGCAGAAATAAAATTTCTAGACACCGTAAATGACTGCTTCTTGGAGCAGCAGTCCTGTACCTACAAGGGGAGAGACAATTCTTAATTTTAGTCCTAAAAGGAGTACAGGATTTGGTCCACGGGGTAAATATAGCTGAAATGTTCAGTCACAGTGACCACAGCGTAATTAAATCTAACATCCTTATAGAGGGAAAAATGCCAAAGAAACCCACCACAATAGCATTTAACTTCAAAAGAGGAGATACACAAAAATGACAAAGCTAGTTTACATGAAAATCAAAAGGAATAGTCGCAAAAGTAAAATGCCTAAAAACTGCATGGAGATTATTTTAAAACACCATAATAAAGGCTCAAACTAAACATATACCCCAAATAAAATAAAAAAGTAAAAGGGACCACAAAAAGGCCATTGTGGCTAAACAATGGAGTAAAAGAGGTGGTGAGAGGCAAAAAGGCATCCTTTAAAAATTGGAAATCAAATTTAGTGAGGAAAATGGAAAGAAACAAACTGTGGCAAGACAAGTATAATAAGGCAGGTTAAAAAAGAATCTGAAGAGCAATTAGCTAAAGATACAAAAAAATATTTTTAATACATCAGAAGCAGGAAGTACTGCAAACAATCAGTGGGGCCACTAGATGATCAAGGTGCTGAAGGAGCACTCAAGGAAGATAAGACCATTGCAGAGAAGGTAAATGAATTCTTTGCATCTGTCTTCACTGCAGAAGATATGGGGGAGATCCCCACACCGAAGCCATTCCTTTTAGGTGACACAGTCAACCTGTGGAACTCACTGATGAGGGATGTTGTGAAGGCCAAAAATATAATAGCTTTCAAAAAAAATTAGATGTGTTCATGGAGAATTTCTTCAATTTTTTTCTTCTCTTGTTACCATTATTTGGGCTTTTCGCAAGACGTCTGATCGCATGTATTTCGTTTTGCAATGGTTCATTTTCAGACCGACCTGACTGCTTTTCTTGTCAACTCTTTGTAGCATGCTCTGCAGTTGGTTGGTGCTTTCAGCAATTAGTACGAAGTTGAACGCGAATCTGAGATGAGATAATCATTCTCCATTTATATTAACACCACTCCTCCAATTGATCTTGTTCATAACCACTTCAAGGCAGGCAGTAAATAGTTTTGGTGAAATCGTATCTCCTTGCTTTACGCCTTTCTCGATTGGGATGCGGAGGAGAGTTTCGAGGAGAGTAATGTCTGTTGTATATCCAGTATTCGCTTCCTTCAACAAACTGATGTACTGTATGTTAATGCCCTGCTCTGCGAGCGCCTTTAATAGTGCATTGAACTCAACGCTATCAAAGGCCTTTTCATAGTCGACGAAAGCAATGGACAGCAGGAGTTTGTATTCCCTCGCTCTTCCTAGGAGCTGGCTAAGGGTAAATATGTATTGAAGAAGTGGAACAGTACATATATTTGGGCCAAGAAGTTAATATGCACCAAGACATGAATGCGGAACTCTTGCGAAGGATTCGGGCAGGATGGTGTGCATTTAATTCCATCAAGGACCTCCTCAAAAGGAAAAATCGACAAGACCACATGTACAAATATCTTCAATTCAACCGTGCTGCCAGCCATGCTGTATGGCAGTGAAACGTGGGCACTGACGAAGAGAGAAGAACAGCTGCTGTCCGTAGCTAAAAGGGCAATGGAAAGAGCTATGTTGGGAATTTCCCTTCTGGATCATATCCCAAATGAAATAATTAGAGAACGCAGGGGTGTGAAAGATATTGTCATGGAAAGCAGATATAATAATATACGATGGGCGGGCCACATAGCACAGTTCACGGACAGTAGGTGGACCGCAATCATTACTGAGTGGTACCCGCGAAAACAAAAAAGACCACCTGGTCAGCCTCCAAGAAGATGGGAAGATAACATTGTTAAATGTTTCAGACGAACGTTGAGAAGAAAGGCAAGAATGCGAGAAGAATGGCGGATGTGTTGTGATCGGCACAGTCTTAATGACAGCTGAAGACCGATCGATCCAGGTGATGGAGAATAGGTCCATCAATAGCTATTAAACAAGATGGTCAGGGACACAACCCCACGTTCCGGGTGTGCCTAAACCTCTCACTACCCAAAGCTGGGAATCCACAACAGTGGATGGATCACCTGAAATTGCCCTGTTTTGTTCATTCCCTCTGCAGCATCTGGCACTGACCACTGTTGAAAGACAGGATACTGGGTTAGATTGACCATTGGTTTGACCCAGTGTGGCCACCCTTGACAATAGTACATTTACCATTCCAGGATTTAATGCTATGCCCATCACTGCAGAATCTGAGCACCTTGAAACAGGGAAGTTCTTGAACCTTCCTCTCAGGTCCCTCAGACCTCATTTCTCTCACTGAATTCTAAGCTTCTTATGCTAAAACGTGATCATAATATCTACAAACTGTTCAACGTATATCACAGGATCTTCAGAGGATAGATAATCTTATATCATGCTTATTATGAGTCAAAGGCCTATGTGCAGTAAGCACTCTGTGGGTTAAATTCTTTATAATTTTGTAGGAAAGGATCAGCCTGTCCTATAGCAAACACAGCAGAGAGCACTTTCTGATCAATTACAAGCCATTATAAATTACAAAGAGAAAAAACAACAACAAATATTCTATAAAATAATGGGCTAAATTTCTCCCTGTGTAACTCCACTGAAGTCAACTGAATTGCAAGAGGGATAAATCTAGCCCCTGTTTGTTAAATACTATGGGCCTGTTTCTCCACAGCCTTGGCCATTGCATAGTCATTTACAGTCTTGCTAAGTAGGTGTGAACTACTAGTGTCAGATGTAAATAACAAGGCAGAGGAGAATCAGGCCTTTTAACTGTATAACCAAATGTAGCCACAGAAAAATACACTAAACCCAAACCACACCCACAAAACACCAGCAGGATAGGTCATATATGGTAGCGGCTGTTATGGAATTGTAGATCACATGCAGTACCAATGAATGACGCCAAGCTGCACATTAACTGCAAGAGGTCTAGAGAAGACTATTAAATACCAGTTATTGTAAAGGACAACACTTTGCTGTCCTTGTGAGAGCTAAAAGGCTAGCTGCAAGTGCAGATGGCTTTCTCCTAGTAACCTGCAAAGTGAACATTTCCACTCCAAAGAAGATTTTAATGGGAGGAAGGCGAGTTGTACAAATCTATATCCTCAATAATCACTTCATGTCAAATACTGCAACCTTTCTTTTCAAATTCCCTCTACCAGAGCAGCAATAGTCCATTTAAAATAGCTAGTAACTAGGCCGAGGTTTAGATCCTACTGCTCTTGAGATCCATTATCAAGCATTTACATTTAACCAGAAACTGCAGTTTCAATTTCAAAGGCCCATCAAGGGAACATCGTATCATAAATGTAACTCTTAACATTGAAATGGCAGTTTCATTCCCAATTCACCACTTACGTCTTATGACATATTCATTTTAGACTCAAATTTACCACATCTCACACCAATGCCAGTTTTATCCCACTCTAATACTGTAAGTTACAATTAGAGATTTTGTGCTCAGTTCTCCTCTCCCTTTTATTAGTTTTACGTATGTAAGTCCATTGACTTCAGAAGACTTATTCCTGATTTACCATGGTGTAAGTAAAAATATGAATCAGACCCCCGAACTCAATCACTTAGTAGTGCCTGGACTGGAGTCCATATGAAAATACCTTACCAACTAGAAGGCTAAAAAAATTAATAATTGTTGTCCCAATATACTGGCTGCACTTCCCATTTGATTCATCGTCTGTCCTTTTCCTGGTACAACCAGCAAATAGCAAAAGAGACAATCTGTCTTTGGGGAAAACAAGTATTGTGTTCACAGAACACATCAGATTCAATAAGAGGCTTCAAAGGAAATTTAGCTCCTTTCAGTAATCAAGAGGATGTCTTCACCAGTTTGGCGTGAACTGCTTGCAAAATAGATGGAATAAATCTATTTGTGTGATATATCCAGCCGTCATTTAAAGTATCTGTGACATATGGTCCTTTAGACATGGAGATAATCACAGGGGAAATTCTTGAGAATCTATTAGCTTCTAAAGTAGCTGTCTCTGCCAAGTGGTACTTGATGATGTCTAAATATGATACATTTTGTCACTTGCTTTATTTTCATAAATGCAGCTAGGAGGGGTTTTTTTTTTAAAGGCTCTTTAATGCTACAAATATGAAGAAAAAAGTATTCACCCTAGCTAGCTACATAATAAGCAAGAGATGTATTTCTGACTCCATGGAAAGTTAATATACAAAATATAAATCTGCTGCTGAAGTTCAGTGATGTGAAAATAACAAGCCTTTCTTTAGTTAATGTAATTAGGGATTCAAAGAATCTTAAACCTGTGTTCAGTACTAGACCTGGACAGAAGCTGAATAATGTCTGTTTAAAAAAAAAAAAAGACAGTAATAATACTGACAGACTTAAAATGTAATCTATATATTTTTCCCCCCAAAAAAGGTTTTTTTTTAAAAATCCTAACATGGAAAGAAATTAATCTGTGCCCCACAATTATTAAGCTTCATACAGGGAATGTTCCTAGGGTTTGGGGTTGATATTTGTAGATGTGCACATTCAAGTGCCTTTACTGGTCTTCTGATTTTGTAACTGAAAAAATGCTTTAAGAAAAGAAAAGAAAAGAAAAGAAAAGAAAAGAAAAGAAAAGAAAAGAAAAGAAAAGAAAAATTGGTGAAAATTTGGAAAACGTAAAACTGAGGTATTACAAAACCAGACTGAAAAAATGTCATCAGATTTGCCAAAATGTCTTCAATGTGTTCTTCTATTGTTCTAAAAGATCTACTGGCGCTTCCTGTCAGATTCATGTCAAGGAATCTGGTACAGCCAAAGCAAGAATAGTTCACAAAGAGTCTCAAAGAACATCATAGACAATAAGGATGCTCATGGGAAGAAGATATCTGATGGGAGAAGGCTTCTCAATGACAATATCCAATATCTGTAAGTCGAAGCTAATTGAATTGATCAATTGCAGAATTGGTCTGAAATCAACAAGATGAAATTAAATAAATACAAGTGCTAAGTACTACACTTAGGAAGGAAAAATCAAATGCACAAATAAAAACTAGGGAATAACTGGCTAGGCAGTAGTACTGCTAAGAAGGATTTGAGGGTTATAGTGGATCACAAATTGAATATGAGTCAATAATATGATGAAGTTGCCAAAAAACCAGAAGGCTACTATCATTTTCAGGTATATTTAGAGGAGTGTCATATGCAAGATATGGGAGGTAATTGTTCCACTCTACTTTGCACTGCTGAGGCCTCAGCTGTATTACTGTGTCCAATTCCAGGCACCACAATTTAGGAAGGGTGTGGACAAATTGGAGACAGTCCAGAGAAGAGTAACAAAAACGTTGTTTTTGGAACATCGGAAAATCTGACCTATGAGAAAAGATTTTTTAAAATTGCCATGGCTAGTCTTGAGAAAAGAAGACTGATGTGGGGGGAACATTATAAAAATTTTAAAATAGGTGAAGGGCTGTTATAAAGAGGATGGTGATCAACTACTTCTTGTCTTTGTCTTCAATGGACATTGAAGACAATCAGCTTAATCTAAAGCAGGGGAGATTTAGGTTCTATAGTAGAAAACCTTTCTAATGATAAGGATAGTTAGTGCTTCATTTCGATTCATCCACCTGAAATTAAATGTTTTGTTTAGTTCAGGTCAGCATTAATCTCTGCCTCTACCTGAACCGCCACAATGCCTTATAGGAGGTGTAGTTTTGGGTCCTTCTTCCTCTCATTTTCCCCAGTGGCCACTCTCCTTGGATGCATCACAATCTCTCCCTATGAATGAGCCCCATGATACACCACATTGGCTCAGCCACAGGGAGAGCCACATTGTTTTATTTTCCCCCCAGTGTAAAATGCCACCACCAAAATTTCTTTTTTCCCATTGAAAATTTCTATTTTGACAAAATAACATTTTCTGACAGAAAAAATGTTCCATTCAAATTTTTTCAACTGGCTTTAGGAGGAACCATTTCTCAGAAAGCACACGCCTGAGAGAATTAAACAGAAAATCTGTTCCACTATATGTGCACTTTTCACATCAGTGTCATTTGATGAGGAAAATGGGGACTCCCCTCCTATGAAAAAAGCAAAAAACAAGTCTGAACTAATTTAAAGACCATATGGCAGCTGTACTCTGCTTCTGAAATTGTGCATTTATTTGCATACTTGTAGCTATATGGATATTAAAATTGGCTGAGTAAAATAAAACAATGTATTCACATAAAAATGACAGATTCTTAGACTTTTTATGATTTGGCAGATAGCTTTTCAAATTGATATGTTTTTATTACATTTTAAGGATGCTATTTGGTAAGTGAGAATGAACAATATAAAACGTCAAACTATACTATATGTTATGTCATTTGATGGCAAAAGTCAGATTCAGTAAACTACAGTATTACTACTTCCACTTCAGAAGTGAAAGCAAAAACTTTTTCACTACGTATGGCAAAACAAATCATATTTGTCACAAACTTAACACCATTTTTGGCTAGTAATCAATTACAAATCAATCCTGATTATCAGTAAATATGTATTGTTTATAAGTATTTCTGAATATTTTGGACAATTTATAGACTGTTTTAGGACGTATTCACTTAACGTATGTGCTCATCATTTTTAGCGGTGCATAGCTGGTTATCTACATCACATAGTATTGATTTTTCTTTCTGAATGGATTACAAACTTTTAAAACAGGAGACTCCAAAAATAACAATGAATGTCACGATACATATTTTAGTGTTAAAAGTTTTGAGCTTCATGATTATTTTCAAAAACATGTGAACACAACTAATCATGTGACCTTGTGTAACACGATGCTAAGTTCAGTTCACATTTATACACAAAATGTAGTCAGATGACAGTTTTTCCTCTATTCCATCAGCTTTTGTGTTCGGCTACTATACTTGAGTCTGGAACCTGATGAAAGTCATGTGGCTTCCCTAGACGGAAGTTTATACTGTAGGAAGTGACTTGGAGATTTTTTATTTCATTACAGAAAAACACAAGTGTAATTTTAAAAACAAGATCTTTCTTGTTACTGTCCCAATGCTGTCTGATAAACAGTGAAACAAGAAAGATAAAGGTTGCTCTTTTCAATTCACAACAGGTCCCCAGTAGTCGGATGCAACTGTGTTGCACTGTCAAAAAGGAGACAGGTTGCACATCTGATTCTAAAGCCCAGAGATTAAAAATAAATAGCAAACAAGAGAAGAAATAGGCTAAGATAGTGCTTCAGGCGTCCTCTCAGGTTAGATGACTAGCGAATCTGATCACAAGACCATAAGGGACCTAATTGATCAAAGGAGTGGAAAACATATCTTCCCATTGAGCGTGAACCACAATGAGCTCTCAGGCTGCTGTGTTGGAATTCTGCCAAGGCTGAGCCCCAGTCCTGTGCATGGTGGGAAGACATGTGAAGCAAAAGGGGATCTCTTCCCCTTACCTTGGGCAGCTGAATTCCCACACTGCCACGATGGGAATTGTCAAGAAGAATAGTCTGTGCAAGGGTTGTTGTGATCACGGTAAATTAAACAGCACTGCAGCATGACCTGTTGCTGTTTTCCCAGAACAGACAGCTATTCCAGAAAACGCACGCTTACCTAGGGCTCAATTTGTTCACTGAAAAAAAAAAAGGAACAACCACAGAGACTTCATTTATAGTTGTAACTGACAGGTGTTCAGTGCTTCACGTCTGCCCAGGAGAGGGTGGAATTGTCCCTTTCCTCAACGACTGAGTTCTTGATCGCTTTCTGTGAATGCAATACATTATATATATTGTATGTCCTCCCCTCTCCCTCCTCTTCTGTATTCAGTTCATGATCTCAGTATATCAGGGTTGCCCTCTGCTGCATAGCTATGTGTTTAGTGGTATGAGTAGAAGCTGAAAGAAAAACTACTGCAGAGCCAGGAATGCCGTGCCCAAAAATAAGCACTAATGAAAGCAATCAGGTTGCAATTTGCTTTTTGTACTTTTGAACTCGTATTTTAACTATCTAATAAATAGATTTCACTTATTGCATGTTACATATTTCATCAAGGATCTGAAAGCCCTGTATGAAATATTAATTATTGGTAAGCCTCACTACACTACTGTGAGATTGGTACATAGAGAGCTAGGGGGCCTGATCCTACATTCTTTATATGCCTATATCTTCCCTTGACTTCTTGGGAGCTCATGAAATGTAGGATCAGGCCTTCATGGCCTGATTTGCAGGTGGGCTAAGTGCTCATATAGCTTCTATTGGAGTCAAAATCAGACCTCAAAGTGAATTGTCCAAGGTTGCACAGCAAGTCGGAAGATACATGGGAAGGACCCTTGGAATCCTTATTCTGTCTCCCTGCTCTAGATATCACTGACTTGCTACTCCAAGTGCAAGATTGGTTTTTATTTCAGGTTTTATTGGTTCCCCAATTTCAACTTTTCAACAGAACATTCTGATTTTGTGAAATGGGCATTTTCCTTTGGAAAATCATTCTGATGAAAAATTCCTGACTAGCTCTACTTAGAAGATAAAGCCCAAAATAAGGCAACACAAGAAGAGAAAGCACTCCTGAGTGTACATTTGCACTCACATAACTAAGCATACATATGTACATACACTCATCTGTAGTTTGATACATGGCCATAGGAAATAGGGCCCCAATTCAGAAAAGTTCTTAAGCACATGCTTAAGTGCTTGGCTGAATAGGGATAGATTAAAACACACGCTTAAATGTTTTGCAGAATTCACAGGTGCTGGAACTAAGGGTGTGGGGGATGCTGCCGCACCCCCTGACTTGAAGTGCTGTCCATTATATACAGGGTTTACAGTTTGGTTCAATGGCTCTCAGCACCCCCACTATACAAACTGTTCCAGCGTCCCTGGCTGAATTGGACCCTAAAAGGCAAAACATTTTGTGCAGCTTGTTTTCAGATATGTTGCCTCAGATTTCGGTTACATGATCATAGCTCTTTGCATAATTTATACACAAGAAAAGCCTTGTTTTAGGGTACACTGGTAGAAAAATTCGTAAAAATCCTCTAAACTGGAATCTTGCAGGGATTAACAAGGATTTATTTAGGTTGGGTGAATAGCACACAAGGCAAGTGGTTCTGCTGTGCTGTGCTCTCCATGATTTTGGCTGTGGAAGTTTTGCTACAATGAGTTATGGCAAAGCAGGAAAAGGGCAAGACTAAGCTGTTAACCTTGTCATTAATGCAAGCAGTCAACCATCCCATTGCATGCATATTTTTGCAAGAATCTACAAGTGAAGATTAAAAATGGGATTCATCTGAACTCACAGAGAAGAAAGTTTCATTCTGAAAATAGAATATTGTAAATCACTCACTTACAATATCAGATGCAGAGGCCCAGACAATTCCATTATGAACTGCTGCTGACAAATCTGGGAAAGATGTTTTCAGGTTTCTTGTTCACAGTAAATACTTCAGCTTGCTACTTTTACATTAGTAAATCATATCAGCTGAGCAGGTATATTTTTAAAGCATATTTTTCTCTTTGGAAACTTCTTTCTTGTGCAGAAAAATACCATCAAAATATAGAGGAACAGTCTTAAAGAGGAGCGCCAACCCCAAAAAGGGAAGTAGCAAGAAAGGAGAGAGAGAGGGGGGAACAGGTCTTAGAGGACATCAAGGACCTGCTCCAAAGCCCATGAAAGTCAATGAGATCCTTTCCACTGATTTCAATGGGCCTAAGAAAAGGCCTCAATTGAGCTAGATTAGTAAATATAATCGGATTGCATACCTGGGTAAACAAGACACAGAACTGCAAGTGTTACTCAAGGCCACACAGTGAGTGAGTGACATGTAAGGCCAGGAATACAACACCTGATTTCTTGACTTCCAGCTCCACAATTAAGCAGCTAGACCAAGCTGATAAGAAATTTCCAAATCTTGTCACAATATCCATAATAGAAAACCATTTTTCATCTCTGACCGATATTAGCAACAGGATAAGGAGGCACAAAAAGAACACAGGCAAGCACTGAGGCTGAAAGTCATACCGTTGTTTATAGCATACATTAAGGATCTATCTCTGTGACATTAGGATTTCTAGGACTATTAAGCAATAAGGCTCACATGCTGTAGACACTATTTTTCATCGTCTGGTAAGAAAAGCACAACTAATATCCAGGCAAACAATTTTGGCTCATGTATTGATCTCCAATCCCAAAAGCTGGTCAGTATTCAGAGGCTCTTTGGTAAGCTTGTGAGCTTTGCCAATAGTTCAGCATTGCTCTACATCATACAAGTAGTAACGTAGACTGCAGCAGCAAAATGTTCTGCAGTGCATGCTACTCTGTGCTGCTCAGATTCCTACAGAAAAAATGTCAGATGTAATAAGTGACTGTTGTACGTACCCACTCATATACCAGGGCCTCCCTCCCTGTGCAAACATATGCAGAGGGGAATGAATCAAGCTGCAGTTCTAGTGGTGGGGAGCTGGAAAACGGAGTGAAAAACTGCAGACTCAGGGGAAATTAAACCCCAGTCCCACAAAGGAAGCCCAACCACACACTGTCCTGATCTCCCCAAACATGGTAGAACACGTAGCTGTGCTGCCATGGGTTCGCTGGCCCCAGACGCATCAAAAGAGAGTCAAGGAGCACTAAGCAGGTGTTAATGCTATTTTTGGCCACATTAACTCTGATTTTCTTTATCTGCAGAGTGGCCATAGTTTCAAGGAGAAGGATGCCACTTAGCGACTCCTCCCAAACCTCACCTCAGGCATTTTGGTGCAGGGAGAATGGTGACTGTTCCATGTACTATGTAATGGGAAACAACATGAAAGGACTCCGTACTTGTAATACTAAACTGACTCTTTCTTAAGAGAACTATTTACAGAGATGCTGCAAATACAGCTAGCATGCTAGTCATGTGAACACAGACTGATTTTCTGGTGCCTCTTCCAAACTCTTCCTGCCTGAAACTTGTCCTCTTTCTTCCAAGTTCCATGCTGGTTGCTACAGTGGCCGTATATGAATATAAGGGGATGGAGGGTTTGTTTAAAAATATAAACTATTTTTGTTGTTTGATGTGTCATATCTGGCTGTATAGAGACTACCTTAATGCATGTGCATACGGGGCACAATTAAAGTTGTGGATGCTACTTTAACTTTGTTATTTTTAACTTTTTAAGACCTCAATCTGACCAATCTCTTAATTTAAAAAAACACTATTGTTTTGAAAAGGTAAGAAATTCCATAAACAAAATATTTGGCTTATTACCACCAGAACTCTCTCTACTATATATCTTAGAAACTACAAGGGGGAATTCCTCACTGCCCACCTTATCAAAATGTACTAACTCACGCAGGGGTCCTTTTCCATTTTCAGAAGTGACCTAAGTGCTTATGCTCCTAAATCATTTAGGTACCTTTTTACCTGGTTCTAAGTGATTTAGGTGCATAACTCCCATTGATTTTCAATCGGAATTAGGCACCTAGTGGAATTTACAGAAGTGCCTAAGCAGACTTGGCATCTATCAGTATCTTTAGATGCCTACGTATCTTTTTAAATCTGGCCCTTAGGGTCTTTAAAAAAAATTACCCTAAATCTGGCAAATTTCACATATAAAAAGCAATAGGGCTAGAATTAAAACCCTTATGCAATCCTTTGTCAAAGCTTTGCCCACCTATATGGATGGGGAGTTTTGCCACAAAAGCTGCCTTGCCCCTTCTACCATGACTCAGGACATGGATAGCATGCATATGAGAATAAGCACCTTACACCTACCTGCTCCCCTTCCCAGGCTTATTGGGCTAGATTCACAAAAGGATTTAAGTGCCTAATTGCCACTTAGACTCCTACACCCCAGAACCAGGCCTCCCTGGGATTCACAAAACTCCCACTCAGTTGCTGCTGAACTCTGGAGGCACCTAAACATGCTCAGCACCTGCTTTTTTGCAGTAAAAGTTCCCTAAGCGCCTATGTTTTTGTCTCTGTATATGCCACTGTAACCTCACCTTAGGTGTCCAGGTGCCTAGTCCCCAAAGCTATTAAGGAACTAGAGAAAAACAGGTGTTCCTCCAACTATCTTACCTGCAGGGCCCCAGCTGGTGAGTGTGCTCAGAGCTCATCTACCAGATCAGGCCCCAATAGGTCAGCTGGCCCAAAACAGCTGGGTAGGGGGAGGCCAATGACCTTCCTCATAATGTTTAGCCACTAGTTAGGGTACTCACCTGGGACATGGGAGATCCCCAGTTCAAGTTCCCCCTCCACCTGAAGGGAAGAAGGGATTTAAATAGGGATCTGTCACCTCTCAGGTGAGTCCCATGCCAGTGAGCTATAGATAGTCTGATATGAGCCTAGTCACTAGAAAGAATGTTTTGTTTTGTTTGTAACCATACCTGTCTCTTTGCCTCTTGCTTAGTATCACTTAAATCTGTGTTTTGTTAATAAACGTATACTTAGTTTTGCTGTAAACCCTCTCAGTGCTGCGATATTGAAGTATAAAGAGAGTCCTCAGCTAACCTGACAGGCTGGTACAAACATAATCATTTCTGTGAGTGCCCAGTGAGAGGGACTGGGCCACAGCCTATTTGTGAATCCTAGGGATTTTCTAGATGCCTAACATTTAGCCGTGGTGATGCTGAGCGTCACCACACCTAAGTTCTCTTGTGAATCTAGCCTATTTCCATTTGCTCAGGCTAGCAATAGAGGAGGGTGTTCCTTCACCAAACCAAAGACAAATCTTGGGGCACCCAGCTACTAACTTCCCTCCATGTTAGTAACATTATGTATTTCTACTCTGCCTATCTGTCTATTAGGGTACATCTACACTTCTGGTTGGAGGAAACATATCCTTGGCTCAAGGAAACGTACCCGCACTAGCTTTGACCGAGCTAGCGTGCTAAAAGTAGGAGTGTAGCTGCAACGGCACCAGCAGCAGGACAGCCTAATTGCATCAAGTAGGGTGACCAGATCACCCAAGACAAATATCGGGACGCGGAGGGGGGGGGTGACGCGGGGGGGGGGGCGTGGCGGGGGGGGGGCCAAAAAAAAAAAAAAACCTTCCTCCGCAAGCGCTGGAGGGAGGCCCGGGAGACTCAGGGGAAGCGCGGGGCCGGGGTGAGTAACAGTCCGGCCTGGCCCCGAGCAGGCAGGACTCAGTTGGGAGGTAGGGCGAGGAGGGGGGCGGCCCGCGGGGCCAGGCGGCGGCTGTTCTCCCCCCCGGGCAGCGGGACTCAGGAGCAGCCACTGCTGCAGCTCCCACTGCCGCGGGGGCAGGAAGCGGCCATGGCGCTCCGCGACTGCAGCTCTGGCGCCCCCGAACCCCCCGAGCCGGGGCCTGCTGCGGGGACCCAGCAGCGCGTACGCTGGGCCCAGCCCCTGGCCAGGCGCGTCTGGGCTGCTGCCCAGCTGGTGCTATCCCGCGACGGCCCCGGAGTGGGGGCAGCAGGCCCCAGCCCCCCCGTCCCGCAGGGGAACGAACGGGGCTGGGCTGCCGATGCCTCCGCCCCGGGGCCGCCGCGGGATAGCACCAGCTGGGCAGCAGCCCAGACATGCCTAGCCAGGGGCTGGGCCCAGCGTACGCGCTGCTGGGTCCCCGCAGCAGGCCCCGGCTCGGGGGGTTCGGGGGCGCCAGAGCTGCAGCCGCGGAGCGCCATGGCCGCTTCCTCCCCCGCGGCAGTGGGAGCTGCAGCAGCGGCTGCTCCCGAGTCCCGCTGCCTGGGGGGGAGAGCAGCCGCCGCCTGGCCCCGCGGGCCGCCCCCCTCCTCGCCCTATGGCCAGGCCGGACTGTTACTCACCCCGGCCCCGCGCTTCCTCTGAGTCTCCCAGGCCTCCCTCCAGCGCTTGCGGAGGGAGGGGGAATGGTGAGCCCGGGGAAGAGGCGGGGATTCGGGGAGGGAGCCAATCGGGGGAGGAGGGGGCGGAGTCGGGGCGGGGGGTGGTGCGAGCACTTCCGGGCTCTAGGCTCGGGGCATTTCCTTGTTTGTCCAGTGTCCCGACCGCATGTCGGTCGGGACGCGGGACAAACAAGGAAATATCGGGACAGTCCCGATAAAATCGGGACGTCTGGTAACCCTAGCTCCAAGTATGTGCTAGAGTTCAGATGGGACAATAGACAGGGAGGCTAACCCTTCCTGCCATTCATGTTGCCCTGGCTACACTTCTATTCACTCAGGTAGCATGGGTACGTCGACCCAAGCTGGAAGTTATACCTTGCAGCTCTAGTGTAGACATACCCTGAATCAGTTTCTAACCCAGAACAGGACTCCCTTTAGTGAGGCATTTTATCTGTACTTTTCTAAAAGTTCATATAAATCATACCTATCATTTCCTCCTTATCCACTCTTTTGACTACCTCAAGTAGTTTGGAGACATTGTTTTTCCCTGTTGTATCATGGTCATCTAAGTATTGTATAATTCTCTAATTATCTTCTCCTCTAATTTAACTGGTAATGAAGTAAAGTGCCAAGATCAGTAATTTACAGGATTACCCCTACTCATTATTTTTAAAGAAAGCTGTAACATTGGCTACCCTCCAAACCTCCTATGTGGTAGCTGGTTTTAATGATAGCGTACATACTTTTGTTAGCAGCTCAGCTACTACTTCTTAAATTCCTTCAGAATTCTTGGATGAATACCATCTGGTCCTGGTGATTCAATGCAATTTAAAATTGTCAGCTGGTTTCACACCTCCTTTTCTGACACCTCGGTCTTTAGTAGTGCCTCATCTTTATTACCTATGAAGAGTAGCTCTGGAGTAGGTATTTTCCCGTTGTCCTGAGCAGTGAAGATGGATGCAAGCATGTTTAATTTTGCTACACTTTCTTTATCCATCTTTGTTTGCTCCCTTTTAGAGCTAATAGAATATGATTGGACAAATACATTAGATGGCACATTTTACCATTTTCCTCATCTAGTTTATTCAGTGAAGAACTTCTTGGCAGTATTTAACCAGCTGAGCTCTGGTTTGATATAATTCATCAAACAAAGATTAAAAGCAATATTCAATAAATAATTTTCTCTGGTACTTTAGCAGCTATATGCTATTTACTCCCTGCTCATCTAGAGTGCCCACAGTACCTCACCTCCTCATTCTGAGATGTATTTATGTCTTTGACTATTCACCATTCAGTTTCCCACTTCTCCCTCCTAATTTCTCTCTCACATTTTACCTTCCCTATAGTTTATGTTCCTTTCCAATGGCATCACTCGGGTTGAACATCTGCTTTTTTGGCCTTGTCTAGACTAGGAAAATGGGTCACAAATAAAAAAGTGTCATCAAATATATTGCAAGTAACAGTTGTAAACACCTGTGCAACCAGGCTTTTCCACCTTTAAAAATTGTTATTGATTTAATAACGTGTGTGTCTTCTCTGATCTCCCTCAACGCTAAACACTCATAGCCTCTTGATCAGGACAAGTAATAAACCACCACTACTGTATGTTTCAGAGTAGCAGCCGTGTTAGTCTGTATCCGCAAAAAGAAGAACAGGAGGACTTGTGGCACCTTAGAGACTAACAAATTTATTAGAGCATAAGCTTTCGTGGACTACAGCCCACTTCTTCGGATGCACGAAAGCTTATGCTCTAATAAATTTGTTAGTCTCTAAGGTGCCACAAGTCCTCCTGTTCTTCTTACTACTGTATGTGTAATCTTATGACTTGCAATTTTTTTTAGGCATAACTTGTCGTTCTACTGCATGGTATCCTCCATTCAGAGCCATAAGTGACAGCCTGCCTCAGCTTGCCACAAACTGGCACTTGAGCCCTTTATGCTCCGTCCTACCTCTGGACTCAATTATGCCCTTAAGGCACAATCCTGCATGGCTCCAGGCCATCAGCTCAAAGACAAGTTCTGCCATTTCTTCCTAAGCTTTCTTGCACAGAGGGAGAGCGTGCCAACAGCCAGCCACCAGAGCAGGTACAGCATACTCCCCTTGACTACCTACCCTGGGCCATAGGCCTGTTTCCCCCCAATCCACTGTGGCTGCACAGAAGGAGCAGGGTGTGCCCAAAGGAAACAGGAGTGCAGAAGTTGCAATTCTGCTCCACAAGCAAGACACATTCCTTGTGCCTTCCATTTGTGTGCCCTGCCTTCCTTTGTGGCATCCACAGAGCAGCTGGGCATAGTCTTGCCTTCGGAAAGAAGTTCCAGTGGGACAGGCGGCTTTCTCCTTTGCTGCTGTCCTGAATTGCAGCCTTCTGCTCTGTACATTTAAAAGTAGGCCCAGGAAATCTATTGAACTGCTCCTTGTGAGAGAAACAGAAAGATACACAGACACAGAGAGAAAGGAGGCAAAGCAGGGAGGAGCAGGAGAATGGCAGGAACAGGGCCGTTTTTGTGAATGTATGTAGCAGGGGTCCTGTTCCTATCTGTGCAGTCCTCTTCCTAAATGTATCCTACTCCTCTGGACAAGAAGCTTACACATCTTCTTCACTCCAAGTGACATTTTTCAGGAAATCCCTGCCATTTCCTAGCAGTTTTATGAAAAATGGTCAAATTTCACCTCCCGTTGTTTGTCCAAGGTCTAGTCACTACCATGATTCCATAATAGTAAAGCTCCCAGAGGGAGGAAAGACACTGTAAACAATACGAAAGCAATGATTGTAGCTTTGTATAAACTCCATCCAGTTTAACATAACCATGAAAAATGTAACTGTACTGTATGCATCAGCCTTACTAGTATTAAACAAACACTTGCCACAAGCCACAATACATCACTTAGCTCAAGATAATTTAATTTAAAATAATACTGCAACAAACTAATTTAATAAGTATAGCTTTAATCTCTCCCCAGCCACATTTTAAGACATCTCATTGTGGACACAGTAGGAGTAATGTATAATAAATTGTTTCATTGGCTTCCAAAGGTAATATTTTTGCCAAGACAGCTGGGGGAAACCTTGCAAGTTTATTGGACCTTATATTCAAACTCTGTATCTATTTGGGGAAAACAGCTGGGGACTGAAGTAAAAAATTACATAAATAATCATAAGCCTGTATTTCAGAAACACACTTAGATCAATCATTATCATTACTTATTATCAGTCCAACAACCACAACAGGGTTGGCATCCAGGCTTCAACAGACATGTATACAAAACAGGAGTTATGGCCTAAAAGTGATTCCTGACTATTAATTAGTTTTTGGACACAAAGCCCAGTCATTGCATTGTGCAAAACTGATTTCTGAAGCTTCTGCAAAACCGCACTCACCTTCCCTCGAGAGAGTTGTTCTCATTCTAATACATTGGTATGTACACAATGTTGACAGTAAAAAAAAAAAGAAAGAAAAAAAAGGTGGTAAAGGCCAATGTTTTCCAGTCTGGATCCCTAAAGATAAGTCCAAAGTTAGGCACCTAAATAAGTGCTCTGATTTGTAGAGGCACTGAGCATCCCCTAATTCCCATTGACTTCAGCTCAAGCAGTAAGTGCTCGGAACCTCTGAAACCAGACCATTTAGTTAGGTTCTCCCTGTATCCTCACCTAAAAGGGGTATTGCACATGTGAATCTCCTCCCTTTTGTGTTGAAGAGGGTTAGGTGCCCCATGGCACCAGCCTGCCTCCTCCTCTGGACTCCATGAAAGGTGCCTTTTGAGGTCCAGGTTGGAGTCTGGGTTTGCCAGGGTTGAGGGACATTCATTGCTCGACAATCTCCAGGTCTGCAGCGCTTAGGCAGAAAAGAAAATACAGCCGGTCTGAGGCTGTATTGTCTTTCCACAGATCCTCCTCCCAAAGATACATAAGGTCAGGGGGTATCCATGGTGGAATGACTTCACTGGAGTGGGGCCAGAGCCGGTGCAGAGGTTATGGGACTCAATGCTGATGGCAATGGTCTTCTGCACATCTAAATGGATCTAGGGGGGAAATGCCAGGGTTATATATGGGCCTCATTCAAGAGAGGGGCAAACTTCCTCCAATAGAATGACAGGGAGTACTTCTAGAAGGAGATTCTCACCCTGGCTTTTCCACATGGAGAAAGTAGGGGGACATGTTACAGTCCTATGAATATGTATACCTAGCTTAGGCACACAAGTTTGAAAAGTTTGGCCAAAGCTCCCGGTAGCTATAAAAAGGTTCCTCCTCTGCCCTCCTCCTCACTATTAAAATGTAACATGATTGGACCATTTGTGGGTGCCTGGTTGCCACATGACAAATATTAATCAACAGCGTATTAAATTATAATATCCCATAGTCATGCATTTATCATTTTGATGGAAAGTGGTACAGGCAGTTTACATTATGCCTAGGCAATTTAAAATGAATGAAAGGCTCAGATACAATAAATGTTGATATTTTATATAAAGATCAGGGATGTGGGGGAAATAAATCAAGAAAGCTTTTCTTGCCCATTTTACTACCACACTGCTTGTTGGACTTAGAAGAGTACACGAAGAAGACTCAGAAGGGAATATCTCAGCATGGCAAATGTATATATGCTGTGGGGAAATAAATTCCTTTTTGGCTCTCTCTCAAAGGAGTGTTGTGCTAGACAGAAAACATTTAGGATCTCTGTTAGAGGCTTTGAAAAGTCAAGCAGATGAGTCATGCTTTGCCTGTAATGGGAAATAGCACATTGCCCACAGTCTGTTCAGAAACTACCCTATGTCAATCTGCTCCAATTTACAGATGTTCTTCTAACTAGGAACTAGTCAGTACATAAGTTTTTGCAGCAGCAACATCAAGCCATGTATTTTGTTGATCCATATGAATTTTTTTATCAGTTCTGGGAACCAGAGTGTACATTTAAATAAGCATCTAGGGCCTGAAAATAATGGCCTGAAATCAACAGCAAAGCTCCTGATTTCAGTGACTGAACCTGTTGAACATTAGCGCCACCCTAACATATTTAAACAATGGAAAGTATTCAAGGGCCAAAACCTGCAACGCCTTAATCATGCAACTATTGTTATAGCTACATATTGTAGATCCCAGAAGCTCCAATTAAAATGGGCCCCATTGTGCTAGACACTCTACAAATATAGATTAAAAAAATTCCCAGCCCCAGAAGCCTTTGAGGACAAGTCTACACTACCAAATTAAGTCGACCTAAAGCAATGTCTACACTAACACTTAGGTCGGCAAAACGTTTGTCGCTCAGGGGTGTGAAAAAACACGCCCCTGTGCACAGCGCTATGCCAGCAGGAGATGCTCTCCTGCTGACATAGCTACCACCACTCATTGAGTTGGTTTTATTATGTTGACGAGAGCGCGCTCTCCCATCAGCATAGAACGGCTACCCAAGCAATCTTACAGCAGCATAACTTATCAGTACAGCTGTGCCACTATTCGCTTGCTACTGTAGACATGGCAGCCTCAGTTACATTTACGTACATCCACCACAGTAATTGAATCGCTTTTGCACGTCCACACCTCGCTCCTTGTATTGGCGGTGCGTATCCTCACCAGCAGCGCTTGCACCGATTTAACTGTCTGGGTGGGGCATTGTGGGATAGCTTCTGAAAGGCAGCAGCAATCAATGTAAGCAACGCAATGTCTATATTGACACTGCATAGAACTAACTACATTGACCTAAGCACTACGCCATTCATGGAGGTGGAGTTATTAAGTTGGAGTAGTAGTAAGTTACATTAGTGGGAGTTGCATTTTAGTGTAGACGCTTACAGAGTTAGGTCAACGTAAGCTGCCTTTCGTTGACCTTACTCTGTAGTGTAGACCAGGCCATAGTCAACTGATATACGAAGGGTATGACAGAGAGGGCTACGGTCATATTCATTATGTACACATACATTTGCATTTCTTTTTATTGGGTGGGATTTCAAAAGACACTAAAGCCTGGTCTACAGTAGTCAGTTATTTCATAATTAGCCGAGTTAATTCGAAAAAAAATGATTCCGTCCACATGATCAAACCGTTTTTTCCCCGATTTAAAGGGCCCTTTAATCCGATTTCTGTTCAAGTGGAGTAGCACTTAAATCGAGATCGCAATCCTGGGTTAAAGGTATGGTGGATGCAATTCAACGTTATTGGCCTCCGGGAGCTATCCCAGAATGCTTCCTTGTGACCACTCTGATGCACTAGCCAGGTGGGCAGGAAAAGCCCCGGGAACTTTTGAATTTCATTTCCAGTTTGGTCACCATCAGCACAGTCCACCATCACAGGCAACCATGCAGAGTCCACCATCACAAGAGATCCCGCAGTCCCGGATTCGCAGACGAGCTCCAGCATGGTCCAAATGGGAGGTACTGGATCTCATCGCATGTTGGGAAGATTAATCTGTTATGGCAGAACTATGTTCCAAAAAAAGGAATGCAAATACGTATGCTAAAGTCTCCAGGGCCATGACGGAAAGAGGCTACTCCAGGGACACAGAGCAGTGTCGTACAAAAATCAAGGAGCTCAGGCAAGTGTACCAAAAAGCCAGGGAGGCGAACGGGCACTCTGGGTCACAGCCCCATACAATCCGCTTCTACCATGAGCTGCATGCAATTATGGGGGGTGACGCCACCACTGTCTGTGGACACCTGCAAGGGGGAAGTTGCACGGAGCGAGGAGGATGAGTTATTGGAGGACGAAGAGGAGGAGGAGGATGACTAGTGAGGGACAGTTAGGTGGCTACCATGATGGGAGATGGCACAAAAGGATGGGGCAGCCTGGGTCTCTGGGAGATTTCCACCGCCCCGCCCCGACCTCGCATAGGACTTCCTGCGCAGGTTTAAGGTCAGGTAGGATTTGGCATGAGATTTGGAGCCATAAAAAGAGTGCCTGCAGCCAGAGACACTTCCTGTTTGCTGGTTTGTCCAGTGGTCAATCCACTCTCGCTCCCTATCTGGGTTGCTTAAGGCTATGATAGTCCCTGTTTTGAGGCTGAATTTTTTCCCATATCACCAGGTTGGAAGGAAGTGGGGGGGGGAGGGGGAGCACAGAACACTCTGACTGGCCTCAGCCAGTGAAAACTAGGGGTTGGTTTTGGGCAACCGTAGGGCTGGGACTCTCCCCCTCTCAGAGGGCCCAGTTTGTACTTATGCAAGAGTTGTGTAGTTGTTGCAACTTTTGGCTGGTGCCCAGAGCAGGAACTCACTCATTTAGGCTCCAGATCCAAAAAAGGTAACATAGTGGGCATGCTGAGGGCATCTCCTTATGAGATGGGAGCAACATATTCAACCCCCTGGGGCAAATGCAAACCAGGGGCCAGGACACTGGGGGGACTGCCCCCACCAGTGCACTTTATCGCAATGCTGGCAAGGGGCAAGGTCCCCTCTCATCTCAACACCACCACCATCATACATAGAGAGAGGGATGCTAGCACGCGGGTGGAGATGCCCAAAGAACCTTTTAGTATGATTATTGGCTGCCCCTGCAGTGGGAGCACACCAAGAATTGGAAAAGGATCAGTGGATTGCAAGTGACTGTGCTGAGCTGTCCTCCCAATGGTAATCTTGGCTGTAATTTGACTAATAAAGTTGCAATGTGGTTAAAACCCATATTGTATGTCCTTGCTTTCTTCTGTGCAGTGAGCACACCAATTTACACGAGCTAAGGATCTTACCTTAATTCTCCTGTCTTTTCTTGTTCCTTTACAACTCCCTGCCCTTGAATGGTGTCCTTCCTTCCATTTTTTAAGTGCACATGCATTGACATACCACAAGAAGAGGACAATGGATCAATTAAAAAAAAATTAAATTAACCGTAAGTTGTCCCTGACATAACACTGCAAGTTGGCCCATGTTCTTATTAGCAGAGTAATTCAGAAAACCATTCTAACCCCCTACACCTTTCCTACATGCCTGTTGCATGGTTCAGTTCCCAAATATTTCCATTAAGATCCACTCTGTGGCCCTGATGGTAGAATATGGTGCCGTTATTTCAGTGCTCTTCTGTGTTATATATCATAAATAGAAGTTCAGCTAGAACAGAGGATTGAGCAAGCTTTGGGATCCTCGTTACACCAAAACCTAGCTTGCAGATTTATTTGAGGGGAAAATTTTAAGAGAAATAAATTGAGAAAAAGGAATTTAATTCAATAGCTGGTTTTAGTGTTTTGTATTTCAGCTGGAGATTCTTTGCTGAGCAGTAAAAGCAAGTATCTTTTCATACATAGTTACATTAATTCAGCTAATAGGCATTAGTTATGAAAGCCTGCCTGGTAAAAGTTCTGGGCCAGTGTCATTTGTACAAATTTATGTACTTTGGAAACACTCACTTTAAATAAGTCTTGCCAATGTCAAAATTGTTTAACTGAGCTAAATCATCAGCTCAATTACAAAGAGCTAATTTGGGTTTTTTTCCCTCCAGAGTTAACAGGTCCAAATTACTATCATAATTCTAGCTTGACTACTGGAGAAAATTAAAAGGCAGTTCCAACATCATTACACCCTGCAAATGTTACTGGTACTACAAACACAGGGCCAAATCCTGAGCTCAGTGCATCACTCCTCTGCAACGGGAGCTGCTCCATAGCTACTACTGCCCCTTCAGGACTACAGTAGTTCCCATAGCTACTTACAACTCTGTGAGAAGAATGGCTGGTACATCCATCATTACTGTCCTTGCTTTCCTGCCCCCAGTCTCCCTCCCATGCACTGGGAGATAGCAATTCCCCATGCAGCATATCTCAAGGAAGCAAAAACCAAAAAACACTCTGCATTTCTCCAGAACCTCTATTCTGTGTTATGCTTTTCCCACAGATAAAGAGCATACATTTACTTTCAGTCTCAATTACTTTTCTTTTAGATGATTAGAAATAGCAAAACAAGGAAGAACAAAAGTAAAGACTCCAAGACCGAGCACGGTGTGTGTTCTCTCTCCCATGCTGTGTCACCTCTACCTCACAAAATAGCAACTACAGCTGCAAAATACCTTAGGAGCATAGAGATGTGGCATAAAGAAAACAGTCATAATAGTTCTATAGCTAAATACATATATTTACAAGCTGGAACAGCTAGTTTAATGTTTCCTTATTCCACATACATATCCAGAAGATGACAGTTCTTTAGTCACTTAGGAAAAGGATCACAGCAGTAGCTCCTCTGAGCAAGGAAGTTTTGATTTTCACACAGTAGGGGAAGTGAAGGCTGATCTCAAAGGACTTCCAGAAGAGCATTTGCATACGGAATAAGCAACACAAACACTGAAAGAATATGAGAGTGCCAAAGTAAAATCATGTAGTTTCATCCATGCCATGTCAATCCTAGAGTGCCCAAACTCAACACAGCACCTTGCAGACTTGCAAAAAAGATTCTTGGAGGCTAACATGGAATAGATCAGGGCTTACATTTCAGTGATGGGCAAGTCTATCTGCCCATTGCAGCATGTTTCTGGGCCTTCAACTGCAGTACAATGTAATGTAAAATACAGACATTTTTGCAGTTCTTAATTTGTAGTGCAATGCTTTCAAAACATATGTACTACACCATGTTATGTAATTGTTTTGGAATGGAATCTAAATAAATATTTCTGTTATTCCAAATCTTTGGGATGTTTTCTCCATCATTTAGATGTAGTGCAGTAAAACTATTATGTCTCATCTGTGATTGTCAATGAAAATTTCTGGCAAACTATCTACCCTACCAATGTGCCAATATATATTTGCATTCAACACTAAAGGCTAAATTGACTTAGAGTGAGAGAGATGCACAGAGCTGAATGAGCTCTGGAACAAAAGTTATCCTGCCAGCATGGGGCAGGATGGCTCAAGCCAATCTAGGGACACCCTTAATTTCTATTGCAGAAGAAATAGCCCACTCCCTTGTCTAGAGCAGAGTACAGAGAGCAGTATAGGTGCTATCCAGCTGGGATCCATGATCTTCAATCTATGGTACCCAAGAAGGGTCATAGCACACTCTTGAGTGATTGATAGAGGACACCATTAATTTGGGCTTGAATAGGGACTAGGAGTGGCTGGCTCACTACAAAAGCAATTTTCCCTCTCTTGGTATTGACACCTCCTCATCAGTTATTGGGAGTGGACCATATCCACCCTGACTGAATTGGTCTTGTCAACACTGGTTCTCCACTTGTAAGGTAACTCCCTTCTCTTCATGTGCCAATATATTTATGCCTGTATCTGTAATTTTCACTCCATGCATCTGAAGAAGTGGGGTTTTTACCCACAAAACCTTATGCCCAAAGAAATCTGTTAGTCTTTAAGGTGCCCCATTGTTTTTGTTGGTTGTGTGCTGCTGTTTGCTTGGATGAGGCAGAGAAGAGACTCCACATATACCCACTCGGTACAGGATTTCTCTCTAATATTTAAACATCCAGAAGTAACTATGTTGACTTACTAGGGTGACAGAAGTGATCTGAACTGCTCAGAAGACCCACTCAGGGCTCAAATCCACCCTTGGTTACATGGGTACAGCTTCCTGTGAAGTCAACAGGAGCCGCCCCTGTGTAACGGAGGGTAGAATTGGGCCTTATGTGTAAAAACATTCTCATTCTAGTTCCTAAACTGTGGCCACTGCCCAATGGCCCAGAATAAGCCAGCACATCTCCAGCCAGGAAACTAATGATCAGGGAAACTTATGGACCTGTGCCTGAGCCTTCTGTTCAGCAGAGGTCCCCAGCTTTACTCTTGTTACAGTTCCCATCTGAACTCAGTTCTCTTTACTGGGTCTCCTGAAGCTCTTTCCCAAGCAACTCCTGCCAGTTCTTCCTTACTATTTCCTGTCTCTTGGAATCTCTGGCAGCTCTGACTCACATCTCTTGTATCAGACTTCAGGTCTTGGACTCTCCCGATCTCCTTTCCTTTAGGGCACAGATGCCCTCTCTTTAGCCTAATTGGGAGTCAACTGACCAGTCACAGGTGCACGAGCCTCTTCCCTTTTAAAGTGCCAGTGTCTCCCTGTGACAGGCCACCTTCACATTATTTCCTATGGAAGTCAATATTAAATCATAGTCCTAGACATAAAACATATGTCACATATACCACATATAATATACACATAATTTTGAACCTCCCCTCCCCCCACCCACCGTCATACACCCCATGCCCTGCACACTGTAAAAAATGTTTTAAAAATGGAGACAAGAACAACAAAAAAGATTCAAGACCTGGAGAAAATGCCTTAGAGAGAGGGACTTAAAGAGCTCAATCTGTTTAGTTTATCAGAAAGAAGAATGTGAGGTGACTTGGTTACCATGTGTCAGTGTATCTTCACAGGGATAAAATGCCAGATACTACAGTTCTCTTCAATCCAGCAGAGAAAGACATAACAAGAACCAACAGCTACAGCCAGACAAATTCACATGAGAAAATAAGGCACACATTTTTAACAGCGGGGTGATCACTGGAACAAACTACCTAGGAAAGCAGTGCCGTCTCCATCACTTGGATCAAGACTGGATGCCTTTCTGGAAGAGATGCTTTAATCCAACACATGTTACTGGATTCCAAGGGGGGAACTGGGTGAAATTTACTGGCTTGTGATATACAGGAGCTCAGAGTGGATGATATAATAATTCCTTCTGGCCAGCATTTCTATCAGTCTATGAATATTTATATGTATTGTGGGGAAACTGACAAACTGTAGGGGAAATGTAGGTTGCCAAACTTTATGTAAGTTGAAATTTGGCATGGACAAGAGGATATTCCTACTGCTACCAAATGTGCCAGGGGATCTTTAATGTCTACAAATGGTCTGGGCCTCTTTTTGTCCAAAAGATGACATCTTCAGCAGCACTGTACCCCTACACATCATGCGGAGGCGCTGGCTCTATACTAATCTAGAGCAAAGACTGCTCCCCTAGAGTTCCCAATTCCACTTCCTGCAGATTCTATAGACCTTCACTGTCCTCCAAGCCAAATAATAATCTATTCAGACTTTGCTTTGGTTTATCTTGTGAGATCTTGACAGTGTCAGGGCACAGGGTGTTGCAGCTGTAAATCACTGTGTTATCCTTTGTATTACAATACCTCTGTTTGTGGCATCCAAAGTGTTCCAGTCTGAGAGTGGGAGGGAAGAAGGAAAATGACAATAATGGGACGGGGGAAGGCACCATTGCACTTTTTTTGATGCTCACAGTATTAAATTACCTTCTGCACTTTGTGAGCAGGCAGCCACAAATTTCTTCTGTAAATATTTAAGTGTGCCATTTCCGTCTGAGCACAGAAGTTTGAACTCTGCTTTGTAACCTAGAAAAATACTGGTGTGAATTCCAGATGGCTCCACTGAAGTCAATGAGCTCCATCAATTTTCACCAACTCAGGATGTGGTCCAGCTTTAGAATACATTAAGACCCTGATATTTGAGGGAAGAGAGCTCCATGGAAAGGGGTCTCACTACATCCCTACCCGGGGCCTGATTTTCATGCTACTGAACATGGAAAAAGTGTATTATGCATGAAAACCATCAGCCATGTAGCAGTTACAGTCAAGTGTGTCTTAACAAATTTACCTCTGGATTCACTACCATCACTCCCTCATAATTCCTGTTGTGTAATTCATAAATATTATGAACGTTTGCCCTGTTTTCCTCTTTCCAGTTTATTAAACTCGTGCTGGAGAAAGAGTCTCCACCCAAGGTCCTGGTGACATTTTGCTAATTTTCCTCTGTCTTATTTGTCAAATTGTAATTGCTTTTTATTAAATTGTCTCCTGTTTCTTATGTAACACAGTTTTCTAAGTGTTATGTTACAGCTTGTGATGGAATGCAACAGACATGAAGCCTTTGTAATGGTCAAAGATTAAGCACTTTTTAGAAATAGAGCTCCCCACATCACTTAATCCAAGCAGTTGACAGTTTACTAAAGCAATTAGAAGCAATCTAACACTCTATAAATAGGACATTAATTTCCTTATTAAACCTCAGGAGAACCAACACTGATTCCCTAAGGGAAACTTTCACTGACAAGCAGCTTAATATTCAAAATCTGCAGCACCAAATAAGGGATTCTGCACACACAGCAGAGTCATGTTGTGGTTCTATTTATGTTTCAAGCAAAAGAGTGTTCCGTTCCCCTTTAGCTCCTGGTTATATCAGGAAAGTAAAGTGTGGTGATCCCCTTGCAAAAGCCAGTTTTTCCCCTGGTCGCTCATAAGATAGGTATGGATGTGAACAAATATCTGTGCCAAATATCTCATTTAAACTGTCATTCTGAATCAATTTTCAGTACAAGGGAAGCACTTCCATTGAGCTGATCTGTGCACAGTCTTTCTTATTGCAGCCAACAGTGAAACAAAATGTCCTCTCCCCTTTCTGCAACTCTTTTGATTGAGTGTTAGCTTCAATAAATTGGGAGAATAACATTCAGTATTGTTTCTGAAATTCTCTTTTCTGGTGTAGAAATCTAAGCAATGGCACACAGTAGTCAATGGAAAAACACCTACCAACTTCAATGGAGCTGAATCAGGCCCATAGTCGCCTATTTTCTATTTGTATCAGCCTCCTAGTAGATATGTGAGTGAATAGTCCCAGATCTAAAGATTTAAACCTACCTTAGCTATAGTAAGAAAGAGGCCTAGAATGAGTGCATCAATACTTACATACAATCTAAAGTAACTGGATGAAAAATTGTAGTTGCAGAAGCTTGCCGGGAAACTTTGCCAGAGGTCTATAATATTAATTGGCTCTCTAAATGCTGCACATAACAAGAAGCCAAGACTCCAATTTAAAGAGTTGTATATCAAAATTCAATAGGACACCTGGAGCGAGGTTTTAATTTATTTTTAAGTTGTAATCATCCAGTCTTCATGGAACCATTTGTTGTACAACACCAAATATATTTCAAACCATTTGACCTTCTGGTTTTTACATATACAACTGCAGCTTTGCCTATCAAATTTATAAATCACTTTCAGGTATCACAGTGGTTTCCAACATGGCAAGTTTTATTTAGATGTAATGTTATCTAAAATTTTTGTTTTTCCCTTTCCAAACTCCATTCGTGATTGAGGTCCTGACAAAATTTCCCCTAAATCACCACTAAACAAAGATATGATTTACAGAAAAGGACATTAACGTAGTTGAGGGGAAAAAATGTAAAATACCAAGATTTTCATTAAAGATAAAGCATACTAAAAGGCTGGTTCTAATCTCTGCAGTATAGCATGTAAAATTAGAGCCTGATCTTGAGGCTTAAACTATGGCAGTAATGTGGCATTCATGTGTTATGAAAATACTTTGTGAGGAGGGGTGGGTGTTATTTGTTTTTAAAAAATAACAGCTGGGTACTGGATGGCTCAGAATGACTGTTAATGGGATGTAGATATTCATCTCTAGATCTTGGATTCTAGCCTTAGCAATAGCAAATGAAAGTAGTTACTCATCAAATGGTTGTTTGGTGGCACATGTGAAATGATTTTATAAGAGGGCCTTTAGTCCAGTCTTCAGGAGAAACAGGTGTACAGCTAAAACACCATTGCAATGGATACTTTTGTCAGCAGTCTCATCAGAAAGGCCAAGGAATGAAATGATCTATCCTGTCATTCCTATGGAGGTTCCCTCTAGGTGGAAGACCATCACTGGAAACATGAGGGGAATCTTGCATACTGTCATCTATTCTATAGAAAAATAGACGACTTCACTCTGAAGTGCCAGACTGACAGTATTAAATTCCCTTAATTTTTCCTGTGCTTTATGAGCTCCTCTGGCATTATGCATGCCAGTTACTTTCTTCATAATTAAATCAAGCAAAAAGTCACACTAGGATGACTAGTGTTGTTAAGAGGTCTCGGTGAATAATTCATAACAAATATATTTGTTATTTTCTGTTCTCAAATTGTCTACAAGCAGATCACAGTGTTACCAACTCACCTAATAATTTCTCTGACTAATTCATAGTCTGTAGCTCATTTGCTAACCATTTATTGCATGTATTCAACATTTGACATTGAAGCTGTATTGGTTGTATTCACAGCTCACATGTTATGTTTCTGCTCCCTAACTGGATAAGTGTAATTTTTAGAAACTGATTTCTGGTGCAAACACTTGTGATAACAAATTTTAAATTTGTTTTCTGTGAATATTCTGCAATGCTTGCATATATTATTTCCGTTTCCACGAACTCTGCTGCTAGTAAACTCCTTTGCAAAGCATTAATAGAAACAGAACAGAAAAGATCAAAGTGAAGTTCAAACATCTGAATGAATATTCACAGAATTTTTTTTACACTATTTGCCCACTTTATATGTTAAACACAATTGTAGCTATCTGAATTACTGTGATGGGTAGAGGCCTGGGCAAACGCTCACAGGTTGCATTTTTCATACTTCCCACTGAAAAGTTTCTATTCCTTAGCAAAAGGATAAGGACTGCAGGTTTTGCTCAATTATTTTAATTAATAGAAAGCTATTAGTTAGATCACAGCTTGGTAATTATTTTAGCCCCACAATATACGCCACTAAAATCATTTTTACAGAACTCTTCTAATGAGCAGCTATTCCTGTAGTGCAATTGCTTTTAAATCTCATGGGGCTAATGTGTAATACATGACTGTTCCAGTTCACATCTCTCAGCACTCTGAGGACATAAATCAGTTTTCAAGTTGTTAATTTGTCAGTACCCTATTCTTTTTAACCACAGAGACAAAACCACTTGCTCTTTTCAGTTGGATATTGGATTATTAAATTATTTACATCCATAAATATTGTCAATGCCACATGACATTAACCGCATCAGCTGTGAATTTTACAACTTGCCTTTCTATGAGTTCCATACTTAAGTTTGCTGCAAGATATAAATGGAGAACCATTCTTGGATATAATGGTTCAAAGACAGGGCCATCGAAGATGACAAATTCACGGTGAAGGACCTTACCTGAAATCAGTCATTCATCTATGCTTAACCAAGATCGTATTCCATCGATGGTACTACAGCATCAACAGGTCTTTGGAACTTGTTGGAGGTATTACATGTATCAACATCAAGGTTGGACTTTTTGGTAGGACAGGTACATAAGTAAATATGATAAACCTTCTTGCTAAATATATCTTTGTCATCTTTAAATGGGGTTTTCAGAATTTCCCAGAAGGAATATATTATGAATTAATAAGCATTTTAATTAAATAAGTGTAATCTAGAGATAGGCAGGACCTGCAAAGTTTAGAATTGGATCCAAACTTTACCCGTGCCTGCATATTTATCTGGGGTTCCAGCTTGGGTTCACGTGTAGTCTTTTGCAACTGGATTCATGCAGAATCCATGGATTTATAGACTTTAAAGGCAGAAAAGAGCATCATGATAATCTAGTCCAGGGGTCGGCAACGTTCGGCACGCGGCTCGCCAGGGTAAGCACCCTGGCGGGCCGGGCCAGTTTTATTTACTTGCTGACGCGGCAAGTTTGGCCGATCGCGGCCCCCACTGGCCGCGGTTCGCCATCCCGGGCCAATGGGGGCGGCGAGAAGCGGCGTGGGCGAGCGATGTGCTGGCCGCGGCTTCTCGCTGCTCCCATTGGCCTGGGACGGCAAACCACGGCCAGTGGGGGCCACGATCGGCCGAACCTGCCGCGTCAGAAGGTAAATAAAACTGGCCCGGCCCGCCAGGGTGCTTACCTGGCGAGCCGCGTGCCAAACGTTGCCGACCCCTGATTTAGTCTGAGACCCTGCACATTGCTGGCCACAGAACCTCACTCACCCACTCCTGTAATAGACCCATGACCTCTGGCTAAGTAACTCAAGTCCTCAAATCATGATTTAAAGACTTCATGTTACAGAGAATCCACCATTTACTCTAGTTCAAATCAGCAACTAATTCCTGCCCAACACTGCAGAGGGAGACGAAAAAACGCCAGGGTCTCTGACCTGGGGAAAAATTCCTTCCCAACCCAAAATATGGTGATCTGTCAGATGCTGAGCATGTGGGCAAGACCCAGCAGCCAGACAACTGGGAAAGAATTCTCTGTAGTAACTCAGAGCCCTTCCCATCTAGTGTCCCAACTCTGGCCATTGGAAATATTCGCTAATAGCAGTCACAGATGGGCCACGTGCCATTGTAGGCAATCTTATACCATCCCCTCCATAAACTTCTTCAAGCTCAGTCCAAAAACAAGCTGGGATTTTTGCCCCCACTGCTCCCCTTGGGAGGCTGTACCAGAACTTCACTCCTCTGATGATTTCAAGCCTAAACTTGTTGATGGCCAGTTTATATCCATTTGTTCTTGTGCCAACATTGTCCCTTAACTGAAGGAACTCCTCTCTCTCCCTGGTGTTTATTCCTCTAATGTATTTATAGAAAGCAATCATATCTCCCCTCAGCCTTTGTTTTGTTAGGCTAAACAAGCCGAGCTCCTTCAGTCTTCTCTCGTAAGTCTTTCTCTGATCATCAGCCCTTCTCTGCACTTATTCCAGTTTGAATTGATATTTCTTTAACATGGGAGACCAGAATTGTACACAGTATTCCTGATGATGTCTCACCATTGTCTTGTATAATGGTAATAATGCTTCTACTGGAAATACCTCGCCTGATGAATCCTAGGATTGCATTATCAAGGTGAGCTCCCTTGAGGTCAGGTTAATATCAAGATAAGGGCTTTAGGTGATATTTCAGTTAGATTAAGTTTTTAATACTTCTTAGAAGGCTAGAATGACATTTCTTCCTTGAGTTACTTCCAGAGTTCTCTCCCTCTAGTTCCTTGAAACCTTAATTCCACTTAGCAAGTTCCTGGCGGATATCTTGTTAATTGCTTTTTATTTCTTCATCACTGCATGTTCCCCCACTCATTTGTTCTTGGGTTTTGTTGTTGTTGTAATATACTACAGTATATTGCCAAGTGCCATGATCACACTTCAATATTTCATCTGGGTGACACAATGCTGAAGTAGCTTAGTTTATAAGCCATGAAATTTTGATGAGACTTAGTTCATTTTGCATGAAGATCGAGAAGCTGGGGCAGCAAAGTTCATTCATGGAAAGTGCTTTCTCAGTGGAAGAATACTCTCAAGTTGAACTTGTTCCTTGATTAAAATTATTTCTAATTACATTAACCATATTTTTCCCCAAGCTCTCACCATCACTAAGCTTGTTATTTCATTTCCTGAGGCCCCAGAACTTTTTAAAATAAGAAATTCCATATGAAAATATTAAGCCTCATATATGCTTTCAGCCTATCTTCAACCACACCAGGGAAGGTAAAATATCTGAATTTCTATTTTGATAGTGGACTTATGAGTAAAGTATCAGATTAAGTGTTTTGTTATAAAACCAATCGGTACCTGGTGTTGAATGCCTTCTGATGAAGTGTATTTCAGTCTTTTATTTTACAAATTCATGTTTGATTTTGACTAGAAATGTGTACTCATTGTAAAGACACTGGGAGGATACAGCTAGAACAATATCAAACTGTTTGACACATGCCAAAAAATGAACTTCCCTTAAATACATTCCAATCGGCCTACATTTACCACTCCTGTGAAATCTTGAGTGAACAGATAAATCTTGCATTATGCCTTGAAAGTCAGAGTTAAACATCAAGAACTTCACACAACCTGTCCTCCAGACTTCAAATCTAGGGACTGTTAGAAGAAGTATCCTTTTTCTCTGTTGTTTGCTACTCTCCCTTCACTCCTTTCTAGCTCTATAACAGCCAGAACTCAAAATCATGTAAGGATCAAACAGACCTTGAATTGTACTTGGAAGCAAACTGGGAGATGTATGTATTCTGCATAGACTAAGATACTTCACGTGACTATTATCACTAAGTAGAGCTGGTTGAATACAGAGAAACTTGATTCACAAATTTATTTGCAAATTTGAGGCTTGAGTTAAACTAGCTACTATTCATGGGATCTCATTATTCTTTCAATACTTTGAAAATTGGCTGGTGTTTGAAAACTCCTACTGGTAATTCAGTATTCACAATAGGTGAAATTCAGCTCCATACAGAGGACCAGCACAAAGCCTATATACCACTTAAGTCCTCCTTTGAGGAGCTGATCATAATCTGGTGTAGAATATCATAGTTCTATTGATTTCAATGGAGCTATGACAATATCTGGTACCAGGTGAGGATCTGCTAGAGATTTTAAGTGGGACTGATGGTGCACAGGTCTTGTGCTAATCATCTTCGCGGGGATGAATTTCATCTAGTTTGCTACTCATTATTTTTCTGCTTCATAGATTTTAAGGTCAGAAGGTTTCAGTTACCCAATCAGGGAATAGAAACAATGCCATATGACTTAAGTAACCCATGCCAATTGTCAAAGTGAATAGTTCATAAATAACCCATAAACTGAAACTCATTCCTCCAAACTACACCATAAGCAAGTACAGATGCCAAATATGTTCTGATAAGACTGGTTCACAAATGATACATAAATCTACAGACAAAAACAAAATCTATTGAAAGTTTGATTCAACAAACAATATTCAAATAGCTCTAAGACCCACACTAGTCTAAGCTTCAAAGTTGTCTTCAGTACATATAGAGCACATTGTGGTATCCAATCTGAGGGTTACTAAGGCACAGTTAACTGGAGCAAAGTCTGCCTGAGAGAAAAACAGTTGCACCCCCATAGCTAAACACAAATAGGAAAAGGCACTTGTAGTCATGACTGGAACCTGGGGAGAGCCCTCCAATGTGAACCTCACTGAGAAAGGGCAGGCCCCCACCACCTCAACAGAGAGGCCAGTAACTATCTCTGTCATATACGTTCCTCTATGTACCAACATAATTTCTGTCTTGTCTAAAGTGAGCTTCATCCACACCTCTATCTTGGCCAGAATCTATCCCAAATACAGTGAAAAGGAGAGATAGAAAAGTCAGTAGGAGCTAAACCATCTCAATTTTTAATAGCCTCTGATATACGGGTACCTTGCACACAAGGGGGGTGACAATGAAAGCTTCCAGAGCAAAAGCACTTTTGCTCAATCTCCTCCACTGCCCCACTTCCCAAGAATTCTCCAGAAGGAAGTCAGGGAGCCACTGGAGTACACCTGTATCTACCCCAACAGAACCAGAGGCAAGCCAGCAGAACCTTTTGGTCAATGGTATCAAATGCTGCTGACTGATCTAAAAGAATGAGCCTGGTCGTTTGACCTTTGTCCTTCACCAAGAGGTGATCACTGACCAATAAAACCAGAGCAATGACTATACTATATGCATACCTCGCCTCACAGGGCATTGTGAGGGCATGTATGAGAGCTGTTCAGATAGTACCGTGATGGGGGTGGTACATAGGTACATGCATAAGCAAACTTCCACTCCATCTGCCCTTTCCCCAGATATGGCTCTCATCACCTAAAGTATAAGAAGATTGCTAATAAACAAATATTTATTAAGGCAAATGGTACTGCTGCTTCACAGTTCTTGCTAAGTTTTATTACCGTGGAGGCAAAATGTACATAGCGTACTGTGTTTTGAAATCAGATGTCAGCTCAGTATTGACTGGAAATGCTAAGAGAAGAGACAGACAGGACCAAGGATGAGTCTGAAAGCCTAACCTCAGAGCTCTAATAAATACCATGGTGATTTATGATCTTAAAATGTCTTCATATTTAGTAGCTTGGAAATGTAAATTCAGATTAGTTATATGCATCTCACTTCCCTCATTTTGTAAATAATAATTTAGAAACCAAAAAATTCTGGCAACTCAAAGAAAAAAAGATTGTTTCATTTTGTTTATGGCAGTATTATGTGTTGGAAAAGCTAGAATTTACTAACTGCTTTTAAAGCTATGAGACAGCGTATGTTATTTAGCAAAGTTATGATATCACCACTGGTAAATTTCTCTTGGTCTTTACAGAATTCGGGTCCGTAGCATAGAATAAAAACGTTGCCCTATTAATCAATGCAGAAATGCAAACAGAGATAGGCAATGGAACAGACCAAAGAACAGCTCTTATTGGATGTGGGCACAAGCTTTGGAGGGGGGAATTGAATTTGTAGCCACAGCCTCATTTCCTAATAATTCAGGAATTAAACTTGGCCCCACTGAGAGTTTTGTCATTGACTTCAATAGGGCAAGAATTTCACTCCAAAATTTCAGAGGTTCGTATTTTACTTTGGGCCCATTATGTAGGTGAGAGGTATTATGAGATGTCAGGTTCAGAACCACATCTGGAAAACACCAGCGGGGATGCTTAAATTCATTGTAATTTGGGCTAGTCTGTGTTTTTAACTAAATATTTATATATAATAGTTCATTGCTTGTTACAATTGTTTCCCGGGATGGCTATGTGTTAGGGGCAACCAGGATGCTATTCTCTATCATATACTGTTTCATATGTAGTCTTTTCAAAACATTCTTGTTGACTCGATGGTTGGTGTGACCCAGAAAGAAATTTTGTTCATAATATTCTTTGTTCTCCTATTTCACTGCAGCTGTAATGCAGATTTTATATAACTGCAGGACAGTTCAGTGAAGATCCCTGCAGTATTTACTAGGCATTACCTGATTGTTAACAATTTGTGCTTCTGTTATTGAAAAAATACTTTAGATATGTACTCTCAAATTCTAATAGAAAGAGCTCACATGTGCAAAAAAGAAAGCAGGGCCCAATCCTACACAATGTTAATCACCTACAATTCCCCTCCCGCTGAAGACGGTGGACGTTTAGGGTGCTCAGCACCTTGCAGGAACAGGTTCCTAAAGATTTGGCCATTCACATATTTAAATACTGAGACTGACAACCATTTCTTCCACCACAATGGAACTTTCTATCACAAAGGTAAAGCTCATCTGTGCAGGAGACAGAGCTTCCTCCAGGGGCCTGCCTGAAACGGTGATCCGAACTCCCACAAGAACTGAGGACCATCACAAACCTCACCACCTTCTGCGCTGAATGCAAAGCCCACCTTTTTGACCTGGCCTTCTCTAACAAACACATAGCAGCATGTACATTTGAAACAAAAACAAAACCCTACCAAAACAAAACACTGCACAACACACACAAGTCTCCCCCTGGAGGGAGAGGATGAGAAAGAAGAAACCTCCAGTGACAGATGTTGGTCATATTGTTTAATGCACTACTGGAAGGATGGTATAAGAACCTTTATAGAATAGAATAGACATTCACTGCTGGGGAATATAGAGAGTTCCCTTCCCTACTGCAATTTCATATTATTAGCATTATCTGGAATTTAAGATAGCAGTATGAATAGATTTTTTTAGTAGTTTCAAAACTTGTATATTCAGTAATTTGTTTGTCTCAGAGAAGACTGAAAGGCCTTTGGAAAAAATGTAGCATTTATAAAACACTGACTTTCTTTTTCTCTTCAGATTTATAAAAAAATCTAAGATCATGTCAATTCAAAACCATTAAGTACATATCAGATCTAATAGCTATATTACTCCATTATACACTCAGGTTGTGAGGATCTTATTTCACTGTCTAGGGTTAAACTTACAGTTGTCACAAGTTAAAGGTAACCACTGGGATTAAATAAAAACTCCCATATAATAGCAACTGCATCTAATTACAGAGAATTAATTTAAAAAACTGGTTAACAATCACTAAATGAGCCATTAACTAATAAAATTATAGAATTTAGAATAGCTTTTAAGATTTTTTATTTTAATGTTTTTTCACAGCAAAACCAATTCTTTCTACTTTGCATCATCCACCTGGGCCCCAGCTGGGAGAAATCATTAATATTTCAGACCCACTGAGAGGCACAGCATTACATGCTGAATGGAGATAACTGAAACAGTGACAGGTATTTCTGAAACTGTTTTTGAAATTCCTTTGAAATATATGTACAAATCTAGTAAATAATTATTTGCTAATCTAAAGACAATACTGCAGGGGGTGGGGGGCAAATCATTGGTGTCGCTTTTTCTCTTTAGTAATCCATGCCCCAATATCTTTATAATTTTCCACCAGGTTTGCAACAAAGGTGTCAAATCCTGAAGGCAGCAACTTCTGCTTCATGGAACCTTAAAGGGCTCTCTGGCCTGCCTGGGTTAGACTCTGGAAGACACATCTAAGGCAGCCATGTAATTCTTGTCCAACTGTTCAACCACTCCTCCTCCTCCGAGTCCCTGATTCTGGCCAGCCCAACTGCCATAATAAGCAGATGCAGGATCTCTCTGCCATAATAGTTGGTTCCCCGACTGAGAGCTCTGAAAGCAATAACTCAGTTAACATATAGTCATTGGAGAATCTTTCACTACAGAGCTGTCCTTCTGCTCATCTCACCAAGTTGGCCACATTGCCCAGGTTCACCAAAGCTAATGGGAAGTTTATCAAAAAGTGGAGCACAAATTGGACCTATGATCTGGATGACCAGGAAGGTAATATTAACAAGCAGCTACATAGTTTGTAATTTCTTACCATTGATAGTAGCTTCTAATCTAAAGAACTAGGAAAGGTAAAAACAGGTACAGAAACTAAGAAGATCTCCAAGGAATCCCCAAGATCCCCAAGAATGCATTTGTCCTTTTAAGGTGACAAATCTGAGGAACTGTCCCAGATTGAGGTGTCAGTGGAGGAGGTTTTGGAATACATTGATAAATTAAACAGTAATAAGTCGCCAAGACCAGATGGTATTCACTCAAGAATAGGAACTCAACTGAAGGAACTCAAATATGAAATTGCAGAACTACTAACTGTGAAACGTGACTTAAATCAGCCTCTGTACTAGATGACTGGAGGATAGCTAATGTAACGTCAATTTTTTTTAAAGGCTCCAGAGGCAATCCTGGCATTTACAGGACGGTGAGCCTAAGTTCAGTACCAGGCAAATTGGTTGAAACTAGTAAAGAACAGAATTATCAGACACATAGATAAACATGATATGTTGGTGAAGAGTCAACATGGCTTTTGTAAAGGGAAATCATGCCTCACCAATCCACTTTGAGAGTATCAACAAGCACGTCAACAAGGGTGATCCAGACTTCTCCAGAGATGGGGTATCTGGTTTCAGAGATCCGAGTGATCTCAGCTCTTCTACACTTGCTTCCAGAGACTTTCAGAAAGCCTTTTAAGCAAACTAAGCTGTCATGGAATAAGAGGGAAGGTCCTCTCATGGATTGGTAACTGGTTAAAAGATAGAAGACAAAGGGTAGGAATAAATGGTCAGTTTTTGCTCAAGAAAGATCTTAGAGTCATTGTGGATAGTTCTTTGAAAACTTCTGCTCAATGTGCAGTGGCAGAAAAAAAGCTAACAGAATGTTAGGAATCATTAGGAGATGGATAGATAATAAAACAGAAAATATTATAATGCCAAGATACAAATCCACAATATGCCCATACCTTGAATACTGCATGCAGTTCTGCTTACCCCATCTCAAAAAAAGATATAAAAGAGTTGGAAAAGGTACAGAGAAGGGCAACAAAAATGATTAGGGGTTGCAGTTTCCATATGAGGAGAGATTAAAAAGATTGGGATTGCTCATTTTACAAAAGAGATGACAAAGGAGAGATAATAAACTCTATACATCATGAATGTTGTGGAAAAAGTAAATAAGGAAGTGTTATTTACTCCTTTACATAATACAAGAACTAGGAGTCACCTGATGAAATTAATAGGGCAGCATGTTTAAAACAAACAAAGGAAGTATTTTGTGTCACAACATAGAGTCAAATCAGTGGAAATCATTGTGAAGGCCAAAATTATAACGGAGTTAAAAAAAGAATTAGGACCAAGGACTACACCCTGTTTAGAACTCTATGCAGGACAAAGACATCTAGAGGTTGGAAGTAAACATATAATTAGTTCTCAATGACACACTTCAAGGGAAAGATCTAATACCAAGGGATCTTCCTTCTGCAGGACTTCCATCCCTGACCTGGTTCCTTCCTGGTTTGATCCATATGTTACAACTTGAAATTAATTTTTAAAAAATGTCATGGAAAGAGGGAGGATTATGGACATTTCTGACCAAAACGTTTCCTGTTTTGCCATCAGAAAGTATTTTCATTGGAAATGTTCCAACCTGCTCTAGATACAAGCATATTGTTGTCTGACAGGACATCTGAGGGGGAAGGGAACCAGGAATTGGGCCTATTTGTAGGGAACATCAATTAATATTTTTAATGCATAAAACTTAGCTTTACATCCCTGATATCATTTTAAAGGGGAATAAACATAATTGTACTGAAAAATACCTCAGTCCCCAGTTTTAAAGAACCAGATTGCATTTTTCACTCTGCCTTATATTGGAGTAGTTTGGAGCTGCACCACCTTAGGAAGCTCTAAGAGGCGCTGTACTCACCCAGCTCTTCATGTAGGGGGAAAGACACACAGGCACCATATCTTTTAAAGATACAACCTATTTACCTCCTTCTGAACGCCCAGCCAGCTCCACAAAACTGTGTGAAGTGGGGAAATAGAGCCATAAAGCAGTGCTCCCCCTTCTTCTTCTCCTTGGAGAAGTGCTGGAACTACACCCTCCTAGCAATGGGACTATTTTTGTAACTTGCCTTTGCTTGAGAGGTCCAGAGGATGAAGGGAAAATACTTTCAATTCAGCTGTAAAAATGACTGAACACCTTTCAATCAGGAAAACTATTCATATTTGGTTCAAGAGCTGAACCATGACTAATTTTGCCCCCTCCACATACTACAAATGGGTTAACACTTCGTAAAACAAGGACAACCTTTGCAAGAAATTCATGTTCCTCATTAGTAGCAGGTCTTCCTGAAGTTTCTTAAATAATCATCCTGTTTCTTTACTGCATAGTAGGTAACCATGAAGCAGAGATATCTGCAGACCTAGATACGGTATACTCTTGGGGCTGCATTTAAAGAGAGCATCTGCACCCTGCAGCTGAATCATAATTTTAGTTAGTAACATCACCCTAGATATTCTGAAGTTTGCTTTAAAGTCCAAAAGTATGTTCAGCTTCCAAGTACTAAACACAAAAGACAGGATAGATTTCTTAGGCTTGGCAACAAATAGGATGATGAGATTTCTGTATTTGGTGCTTTTACGAGTTTCATCCCATCACAGAAACCAGCACATCTTAAAAGAAATATTTTTCTGTTTTGGGAGGTGTGAGGGTTTAACCCCCGCATCCCAGGGCCGCACAGCCTAGTGGCCGGAGTCCAGGGAGTTAGCCCTCATCCCCGGGCCGCACGGCCTAGTGGCCGGAGTCCAGGGAGTTAGCCCTCGTCCCCGGGCCGCACGGCCTAGTGGCCGGAGTCCAGGGAGTTAGCCCTTGTCCCTGGGCCGCACGGCCTAGTGGCCGGAGTCCAGGGAGTTAGCCCTCGTCCCCGGGCCGCACGGCCTAGTGGCCGGAGTCCAGGGAGTTAGCCCTCGTCACAGGGCAGTAGGACCTTGTTACTGACTCAGCGGGGGGGGGGGTCCTACCGAAACACGGCTTACCGGGGCCGAGATACCAGTCCGTCACTCCCCTCGGGTCACTTCCTACCAGCTCAGCCGTTGGGGTCTCCCACGGGTCCCCTGGTTCTCCGCGAGTCTCGGGGTCTGTTGCCTCCTCTGGTTCCTCCCGCAGTGGGGTTTCGCACTGGCCTGGAGAGGCCTCGGTTCCCGATAGCTTCAGGAGTGCGGGCTGGTCCTCTGCTGGACCACGCCCTATAGGTGCTTCTTCTGTGGCCGCCAGCCCAGACTGAGCTAAGTTCCTCTTTTTTATACTCCCTGAACATTTAGAGCATTCCCAGTACGAGTGGGGTGGGACTTCCGCTGACAGAGCTACTTGTCTGACGCTGCCGGGGCTAGTGCGGGGCGGGGCTGCCCCGTCACAGGAGGGGTTTTAAACACAAGAGCATAAGAATGTAAGAACAGCCATACTGAGTCAGACCAAAGGTCCATCTAGCCCAGTATCCTGTCTTCTGACAGTGGACAATACCATGAGCTTCAAAGGGAATGAACAGAACAGGTAATCATCAAGTGATCCATCCTCTGTTGCCTATTCCCAGCTTCTGGCAAACAGAGGCTGGGGACACCATCCCTGCCCATCCTGGCCAATAGCCGCTGAGGGACCTATCCACTATGAATTTACCTAGTTCTTTTTTGAACATTGTTATAGTCCTAGCCTTCACAGCATCCTCTGGCAAAGAATTCCACAGGTTGACTGTCCGTTGTGTGAAGAAATACTTCCATTTGTTTATTTTAAATCTCCTGCCTATTAATTTCAGTTGGTGACACCTAGTTCTTGTATTATGAGAAGGGGTAAATAACACTTTATTTACTTTCTCTAAACCAGTCATGATTTTATAGACCTCTATCATATCCCCCCTTAGTCGTCACTTTTCCAAGCTGAAAAGTCCCTGTCTTATTAATCTCTCCTCATACGGAAACCCTTCCATATGCCTAATAATTTTTGTTGCCCTTTTCTGAACCTTTTCCAATTCCAAGATATCTTTTTTGAGATGGGGTGACCACATCTGCATGCAGTAATCAAAATGTGGGCATATCATGGATTTATATAGAGACAGTATGATATTTTCTGTCATAAGCTCAAAAAGTGAGGTTTTTTTACCCACAAAAGCTTATGCCCAAATAAATCTGTTAGTCTTTAATGTGTCACCGGACTCCTTGTTGTTTTTGTGGATACAGACTGACACGGCTACCTCCTGATATTTTCTGTCATATTATCTATTCCTTTCCTAATGACTATAAAGGGTGAGAATCAAAAAAGCCATCAAACTCTAAAATACAGCAGAGATCTCAAATGGTTGTTTGGGACAATAGGGTTATTTTGTGGCTTTTCAGCCACAGAGAGAGAGGGAGGCTGAAGAGAAGTTCAGAATCATTGTGACTAGGGTGACCAGATGTCCCGATTTTATAGGGAGAGTCCCGATTTTGGGGGCTTTTTCTTATATAGGCTCCTATTACCCCCCCACCCCACCCCCTGTCCTGATTTTTTACACTTGCTGTCTAGTCACCCTAATCGTGACTGAGATATGCACATAACAATGGGGGCTGCTAAAGCCTTTAATACAATGCAGTATGTGCACAGTCATATGCCTTCCACTGAGGATCTGAATGTGCAGTTCCCTACTGCACTTGAGCAAGGATGCTTTGCTTGTATCAGAACAAAAATCATGCACGCCAATTGCCAGTGATTTGGATTGTATTATTTTAGCAGGACTTTGCTGAGCCATAATCTGAATGATGGTTTGAACTCCTTGTGGAATATAGCTGCTTGCAAGAAGAGCTTTGTTAGTCTTGTGAATCTACCACCCCACCCCCACTCCAGAGAAACAGGGCCCAACCAGGTAAACTAATATGGTGGACAGATGCACAGGCCTTTTCATTGCTGTTTATAATACCCACGTTCCAACCTAAAAAATTGGTGGGTGCCAGAAGATGGAGCAAAGTATGATATTAAAATTCCTCCTATTACTTTTAGGAAACATTAGAAATAAAGGGACAATTGCAAATTTTTCAAAGCAGACAAAGAAGGCCGTGTGCCTAAAATCAAAATGTTCCTCCAAATCACCAATATAAACTGCAATTTGATGGAGGGCGCATGAGAAAAAGGTCAGCTAGGGCACACCAACAAAGTACACCTCTACCTCAATATAACATTGTCCTAGGGAGCCAAAAAATCTTACCACATTATAGGTGAAACCGCGTTATATCGAACTTGCTTTGATTCACCGGAGTGCACAGCCCCCCCCCCCCCCCCCCGGAGCACTGCTTTACCGCGTTATATCCGAATTCGTGTATATCAGGTCATGTTATATTGGGGTAGAGGTGTACATTTCATCAAGATTACTCCCCAGATGTGCAGCGAGCTCCCAGACATTTTGGTAGCATTCAGACACTATCAAAAGAGAAAGGCATGAGATTCCATATTCTCTACCCCAGTTGCACAATTAGCATTTGTCTGGTCAAAATGGACTGAAATGGCTCCAGATGCTAGACTGGTCATTCCCCACACTCAAAAGCCAAAAATGTATAATCCAGGGGGAAAGAACACCCTAATAGTGGAGCCAAAGAGGACAGGGTGGAAAATCACTATTGTGCTCCAAGATAAATGAGATCCAAGAGCACACAGAACAAGCAGAACTTTCTGAAATTGACTTGAAATTATCTTTGCAACAAGAGAAGAGGAGCAGAAAGATCTTCAGGCTGATTGTATAATAGTATTTCTTCTTTGTTCGTTTCACTGATTATGAGAAGTGCTCCTGATATATTGGATAGCATTGTACCTTTAGCCCCAAATGTTTAAATTGTAGTGCTGGATGTCTGGCACATGAATCCATATAGGCAAAAAAATTTCCTGATTTTCACAGGCGTTAAGCACTGCAGTGGGCGTTGTGGTTCAGTGACGTTGGAGATGAGACCAGTTATTTACATTATGTCCCTAAATATGGATTTAATTACCTCACTTCAGGCACTCGTATGTTGATATTTTCTCCTGAGCTCTCACGGTGCTATTGGGTTTTATCACAACCTCTGTGAAAACAAAAATCAAAGTTTTCACAGCTTAAAAACAGAGGGGGTTAATTACTGGTATTTGCTATTAATTTGCTGGGTGCTGTATTGAAAGGAAGAATGATCCCTCCCAATTCAAGGGTAACAAGCTTCCCTTCATCAGGGGGGTGGGGGAGGGAGAAGCTATCTGAGGGATAGGAAATTCCTTATTAAACTTAAACAAGTAGAGTTCTCTCTGAATCGTTCTTTCACAGTTATGGAATATATGGCTCAACTTGATCAGACTAAACCTTATGGAGAAAAAGTTTAGCAAGAGCAACACAGAAGATAGTCATGCTTGAAAGGAAATGGAAAACAGCAATCAATTAGTTCCAAAATAACAACACAGAATTACCCCTAACATATGGTTTTGTATTGATTTGATCTAATAGTGCCTCTTCGCTTGGATTTACATGCTATTGAAAGCAAAAGGAAAACATTATGAACATGTATTTCCTGTCATATTTACAATAAAAAAAGTGTTAACCATCCAATTTAGTTTTAATACTTATCAGTTTTTCATGTCTTTCAGCTTGGGAACTGAAAGTCAAAGGAAATCAGTTTCATCTTTGTTTATAGTTTTACTGTAAATGGAGCCTGGCATTCTGTTCTCTTTCTGACCCTTACCAGAAAGCTGGTCTGACTGTGTAATCTTTAGACATGTCGCGTCCTACTGACATCAATGGGATTACTCACGAGTAATGGTTCCACAACCAAACCTTTGAGGTTTGTTCATTTGGATCCTCATCCCATTCTCATTTACATCAATGCAAATCAAGACTAAATTAAAATCAGTGGATTTACACCATCTAAAACTGGTGTAAAGTCAGAATCAGACTATTGGGGTCCAGTCCTGCAAACTCCACTCAGACCAAATTCTCTGACCCCAGTAGTTCTATTTCTATCTTCTGCTCTATGCATGGCAGGCTTTGCTATTTGTTTCTTCTTGGCTGACTTTACAGTACTTTGTATTAGATATTTATTTGCAATTTAACATTTATGCATTATGTTATGCATTATGTTATGCAAATTCCGGGTTATGTATGCAGCAAGATGAAGAGTTAGAGAGTTGATGGAGAAAGATGGTGAGACAAGAACACCATGATGAGTAAAATATTTGGGGTACTGATCCTATAATGAAGTCCTTTGTGCTCTAAACAATCTGAATGGTCCATTTTAGGTTGTGCAGTGCTTTTATTTCATTGCATTATTTCCTTTTCTTTTGTTTTTATTTTTGAATGGAAGTTGTTTCCAAAAGCTATGTTCAGGCACCAGTAAGGAGGAGATTACAGTTACACACAAAGGACAGGAAATGTAGAGCTCAGGTTCCCACAAGAAGCTTTAATTTTGCCCCATTGTGCATATGCATTATAGTGAGGCCCAAGGGAGGGATCTTGAATTAGTATTGAGGTTTTTAGCAGCCTGGGGAACTAGAATTGCTGGGATCAGTCACAGACTCAGATCTGTCAAACTTGTTTATCCAAATAATACTTGGTCAGGGTATTTTCTGTGCTGAGATTAGGCTCTAAATTTTCAAGATGTTGCATGGAGTTCTACCCCATGACTCCAATTAAACTATTTATGAATGTATGAATTACCTATAGCCTTGCCTTCTATTTCCCAGTGGCAAACTCAGCTTCATTGGTATGCACATTACACTTTCTGTATGGCATAGGTAAAACTCACTAATACTAAAGGAGGTCTACTTAAACTAAAAAAAGGAATCATGATTGAAAGGAGGATCTAAGGAGTATCAGAGATTCCTGCCACATCTAGGAGAACTTCAGGTTTCCAAACACAGGGTTAGACCATGCTAGGCAGAGCCCAAAGTAGGGGCTTGTTTACACTTGAAAGTTAATATGGATTAAGGTGCATTAAGGGTGTGAATTTAAAGCACAATAGATTTTCCTGACCAACTCCATGTGTGGACACTCTTATTCCAGAAGAAGAGTGCCTTGTTCCTATTTACCTTTCAAAGTGGGTTGAATTAATCAGCAACAAGTCACTCTTGTTCCGGAATTAGCGTGTCTACTCGTGGAGGTGATCAGGAACAGCTCTATGCACGCATAAACAAACCCTAAGCAATGGTGATTCAATGAGATTTCAGTGGGAGTTAGCCACCTAAATGCTTTGAGGATCTGAGCCTTAGGCACTCAAGCATTGCAAAAACCTGTTAGGTTTCCTGCCTCCCACTGCAATTCAAAACCCTGAGTTAGGTGCCAAGGCTCCTTGTAAGTGCAGGGAGAGAATTAGGTGCCTAGGAATGGGAGTCTCAGATGCAAGCAAGCTGAGCAGGGAGCAAGTAGCTAGCCAGTAGGAAATGCCAATGAGAGCCGAAGCTCCACCCCTCAAAGGGAGTTAGGCACCTCATTCTAAGCTGAGGAAGACACATATCTCTGTTCAGGATTCACATCCATGAATCCTCTTTCCTGGAATTAAGCTCCTAAGATGAGTCAGCCCTTTCCCATGAAAAACCAAAGAGAGCACTCACCTGGGATGTGGGAGCCCTGTTTTCAAATCTCTGCTCTGCCTGATTTGTGACAGAGACTTGAGCTTGGGTCTCCCACCTGGGTGTTCTAAGCACCAGGCTATAGAGTCAGTCTGTCGTCCGTCCCGCAGGCCCAGTGAATATTTATTAAAAGTGGAACAGGAGAGGTTAATGGAGATCCTCCCCAAAATACACAGTAACCTGAAAATAAAGGAAACTCAGCTGCAATGTAGGACACCCAAGTTCAACTCTGAGCTGTAAATGAGGCAGAATGGGGATTCAAACGTGGGTCTCCCATGTGCATGCCCTATTGGTTATTCCAGGAAAGCCTCACTGAAAAAATGGCCAATCGGATTCCCCAGGGATGTCCTTTGGTGAGGCCCAATCCAGTAGGTGTGAAAGAATAATGCCTACTGGGTTGGACCCTGCAAGTGAGATAGATGGGGGAACGCCTGCTCTGTGAATGCTACCTGGACAAAGGTATGAGCTAGAGCATGGGGTGGTTTGGCAGATGCCCACTGGTGGAAATTTGGACATATGGGGAAATTAGGGACCTCTAGGGTTAGGCAGCAGTTGAGTTAGGGTTTGAAAATCTTACTAGTGCATAAATGTTGGACTTAGGCCCCTAAGCAGCAGTTAGTCACCTATGTCTCTTTGTGGATCTAGCCCTTAACTCCCATTGAAGTCAATGATTTTGTAAATGCTACTAGGCATCTATCAGCATCTTTAGCTGCCTAAATCCCTTTGTACCTGGAGGAGTGGGCTCACTCCCCCTCTCCTTTATAGGGTACAACATTCTCCCCTCTCTGTGCACAGGCCCCATCCTGGCATGAAAGGGAGATGGGACCGTGGCCCTTCAGTGACCCCAGGTGAGTAGAGGGAGGGGGGGGGGGTTACAGTGGTTGCATTTTTTCCTGGGGCTGCACATGGGAAAGGGTGTGTTCCTCCTTCCTTGTGCTAGGGTTACCATACGTCCGGATTTTCCCGGACATGTCCGGCTTTTGGGGGTTCAAATCCCCGTCCGGGGGGAAATCCCCAAAAGCCGGGCATGTCCGGGAAAATCGGGAGGTCAGCCGGGCCGGCGGAGAGCCGGCCGGCGGGGAGCCGGGCCGGCGGGGAGCCGGGTCGGCCGGGCCCGCGGGGAGCCGGGTCGGCCGGGCCCGCGGGGAGCCGGGTCGGCCGGGCCCGCGGGGAGCCGGGTCGGTGGGGAGCCGGGTCGGCCGGGCCCGCGGGGAGCCGGGCCGGCGGGGAGCCGGGTCGGCCGGGCCGGCGGGGAGCCGGGTCGGCCGGGCCGGCGGGGAGCCGGGCCGGCGGGGAGCCGGGTCGGCCGGGCCGGCGGGGAGCCGGGCCGGCGGGGAGCCGGGTCGGCCGGGCCCGCGGGGAGCCGGGCCCGCGGGGAGCCGGGCCGGCTGGGCCGGTGGGGAGCCGGGCCCGCGGGGCCGGGAGCCGGGGGGTGCGCCGGGCCACCGGGGGCCGGCAGTGCTGGGCGGGCGGGGGGTGGTCGGCCGGGGCCGGGTCGGCCGGGGAGCCGGGCCGACCCAGGCTGGAAACGCTGGGGGGCGAGCCTGGGCCGCGCCTCCTCCCCCCACACCCCCCTTACCTGCTTCAGGCTTCCCGCGAATCAAATATTCGCGGGAAGCAGGGGAGGGGGCGGAAACTTTGGGGAGGGGGCGGGGTTGGGTGGGGCTGGGGGCGGGGCCGGGGGCCGTGGAGTGTCCTCCATTTGGAGGCACAAAATATGGTAACCCTACTTGTGCCTCTGGCTGATCCTGGCCCAGAGTGAATACCAAACAGTCTGTGTAACAGAAACACATGTTGAGGATGGGGAGGCCATCCAGCCTCTCCAGCCAGGAAGGACTAATACCACCCTGTGTTCAGGGCCTTCTCATAGGACCCAATTCAGTAACACAATAAAAAACTTCAACATAAGTTCAACATATAAACTCAGTCTCTTCCCCTGACCCAGGGTCTTCTGCAGGGGCCTGCCACAGGAGCCCACCTCCATCCCGCAGCTCATCTTTCCAAATAAGCCACTTTTATAATCACTCCATCAGTCTCAGCTGGGAGGTAAGTGATCAGTTCACAGCTCAGGCTGGGCCCAGCCTTGCAGCTCCTTAAAGGGCCAGCCACGTTGTGAAAGGACCACAACTTAACAGGTACCCTATGGAACCACAACAATATTGGGAAAATGTTCAACAGGGCTGCTTTATTTAAAAACAAGTTGCATACATTTTTGATGGATGTATATTTCAGGCATGTGATTCTGCTCTGAGATGGGACTGTGTGAAACTGGACCTTCTTACCTTGCATGTAAAGAATCGTATGTCCTTACTTTGCTGGCAAAAAAACAAACGTTTGGGAGGTTGTTTATTTTTAAACTACCATACCTTTCAATTCCCTTTGAAGCCAATCCTGTGAGATGTCAAGCTGTGCTCCAATTGAACTCATTGGATCCAACCCTGAATTTTTATTAAATAGTAAAATACACACAGCCACACACAAAGCACCCCTTGTGATGCATGTTATTTTCCCTTGCAAAATGTAAACAAGAAAGAGTCCTAAAAGAATTCAATTATGCTTAATAGACACAGACCTGTTTTGAGGCTGAGGGTGGGGTAGAGGCTGTTCTGAGAGGTCATCTGTTGCTACACCCCTTCAGTGGTCAATGTGCGCTCCTAGCCCTTGCGAGTTAGTACTATTGGTCAGTCAGAGGGAAGGAAAGGCCAACAATCTGTTTCCTTCCCATCCCCATTGGGATTGCGATTCTCATTCTGCATGGTCCTGGCATTCAAGCAAGCACAGAGCCTAAAAATGAAGCTGACCCCTGTATGGGGTGGGGGGTCATGGGACAACTGAGAGACCCTTCTTGTGCCCGCTTCCCTACTTCTACACACAAACCAGGCCCAGCCACTGTCTGGCCCTGCAGAGAGAACTGGTTAATGGGAAGAAACCAATGTGCCAAAATCAACTATGGCAGGAAGTCCTTTTATTTTAGACCAACTAGTTCACATGCACAATTTTCCAACTACAGAATTATGCGCTCTCTTGCTGATGGATATTTAAAGAGATAGTTTGGCACTGGACATTCAGTACCTGTCTTGCAAGGACTTGGCAGAGAGAAGAGGTGAGTAATCAAAGACATGCCAAAGACTTGTCAGCGAAAAGAAAAGAAAAGGAAAAACTTGCACTCAATACTAATCAAGCCATGCTCTGTGGCAGTCCTATTGCTCATCCTTCCAAGAGAGAGCAAAGTCTTTCAGAGCAAATTCACCTGTGCTGCTGCAGGGAGCACAAATACCTTTTGTATTTGTCAGATGGAAATGAAAGATGGGGAGGCTGATTTTTTTTTTTAATCCTGTCTTGTGCTGTGTGATAACTAATGTTTCTACCTGCGCAGAGTGGTTGTACTGCATTGGGGAAGCTTGAAAGAAATAGGCGTCATTTGTGGTGACTCTGGCACTGGTGGGATTGAGCTTCTTTGTGCAAGTCTACCAGAGTATTTCAGTCCTCATCACCAACATTCCTGCCAGGGCCAGATTAAGTCACAGGCAACCTACCACGTGCCTAGAGCCCAAATTTGTGGGGGAACCCCAAAATCACAGGCTACAGAGTTGCAGGGAGTGGGGCACCCAATCTTTGGGGGAAAAACCTGCATCGCACTGCGACCCCCTGCACCGGGTTGCAATGCCACTCACTCACGATGGAGGGACAGCTGGGCCAAACCTGCCTGAGTGGCTCTGCAAGCTGGCACGCAAGGTTGCAGCACCTCTCAGGTTTGGCCCAGCCACTAGGATTGCCACCTGGCCTGTTTTTCAACCGCCAACTGTAAGCCACCGCGCAGCAGTTAGTGCTCAGGTCACATGGCTGCTGGGAGCAATGTTGGCATGGCACTTGAGTCCTGCCCTGGCATGCAGAGCCCTCAACATGCCAACACAGCAGCTGAGGTTCCTGCTCCTCTCAGCACCAGGGCAAGGAAGTGGGACAGACAGACCGGAGGCTCACCAGCAGGGAAAGGCAACCAAGGTGGGGGAGAGAGGGACTCCTGGGAGGGAGTGCAGGGAGGTGCCTGAGAAGGGGGGCATGGCTAGTGGCCATTTTATCAGTGATTAGGCCCAGAAGCACATGTTTGCCTAGGGTCCCAGTGGTGGGTTAATCTAGCCCTGGGCCCTGCTATTCTAGTGGAGACAGTTCTTGCCACACTGTTTTTCTGATATGGAAAAATTCACACTGAAGACTACAGAGAAGCAACCAAACTCCTCTGCACTATACTCGGACTGCTGCAGCTTTGGGGCAAGAATTTCCTCTGTAGTGTGGCACAGTTGAGCTAGAGCACCCTGGTGAAACGATACAAATAATCATCTCACTTTGGACCCAACCCACATTTCACTCCCGCTCTCTAGTGATGAAAAATTAGGCATTTATGGCCAGATTTTGCCTAGCTGCTGTGCAGGTACTCGAGAAGGGGAGGAAAGCACAAAAAGTTTCTTTTCATTCCTGCCCCTCAGCAGAGGCTTGGTACAACTGCAGTCACCGAGTCACTCTTTTGAGCACAGAGCTCACACCTTCCTAGGGCCTCCACTGGCTCAAGCAGCCCCAGGGTCAAGGTGATGGATCTGCCCCACCTCTGCAGCAGCCAGCAGCACACCCCACTCCTGAGGGATGGTGCACCCTGCATATCCCCATGGCATACCTGGGAGCTCTAGGAGGGAACAGGTCTCTCGGTGCTCCCCCAGTGCAAGGCATCGTCCACAGCTCAGCTCTAATCTCGAGCACCATCAATCTTCCTGAGGTTTTATTAATTAGGTACATTATATCCCTGTTATACTGAAGGAAACAATTCAAGTAATTCAATAATATAAAAAACACTTTTTACTTCTATCGCAGCTTCCCTCCAAGGGTCTGAAAGCGCTCTACAAATATTAGTGAGTGTGGCCTCCCACGAGCCCTGCAAAACAGGGTATTTATTATTGTGTCCATTTTACAAGATGAGGAAACACAGGCTCAGAGAGGTTAATTGGCTTGCCCCTGGTTGCACAGGAAGTCTTTGGCAGAGCCACAATGTTATTACTGTTCTAGCAATAGCCATTTTCTAGGGATTTTACAATCGGGAATGAAGAAAAAGTCCCTGTCCTGAAGAGCTTATCATCAAAACAAAATGAACCCGAATCTTCTGATGCCCAGTCCGGTGTGTGCTTTAAGCACCTACTTCCATGTATGCCTCAAATATAACCTAGTATAAAATTGTGAGAGAGTACCAGAATTTATATTGGCTTCAGTGAGACTACTCACACACATGAAGTTACACGAGGTTACAGGATCAGGGCCAGAGTTGGCAGAGAACTGCTACTATATTTTTTTAACTATCTTTTTAAAAGTACATGCACCCACTGCACTGAGCTACAGTATTTCAAAAGAAATGAGAACAAGAGAGAAGCGGAGTTCTCCCAAAACAATGCATGTGCTCCTCTGACTGCCTCTATTCCATATGATTCCCAGAGCAGTGCACGTTGCTGCTGAGGTGATCAATGATGCTGGCGCAGCAGGAGAATACAAAGAAAGCGAGACTATGTTGGCTTCTGCTCCAACGAAAACACCAGAGGAGAAAAGAGCAAGCTCAATTTTTGTCCTTTTTCTTTTGGCAAACAGCAGCAGAAAAACGAGTTTAGTCTCCAAGCTTTCAAAATGATATTGCAAACAGTACAGGTTCAAACGGATTTTTGTTTTCCAGTAGTAGTTTTTCATTGTGCCAAAAGGAATATTTTCAGATGCTTTTACTTTTCTTTTTCTCCCCTAGTCTGGTGGTATGTATGCCTTGTTGCACGCAGTTTATGTTAATCACTTAAAACTCACCTTCAAATCGTTTTGAAAGTTCTAGCTTCACACCAACAAAAGCCAAGGTTCTGACCAGGAATAGCCACCCAAAGGCGGTGCTAGCCCCTTGGGGGGCCCTAAACAGGAATATATTTGGGCAACACAAACACAAAGCAAAGAGGGGACCCCCTTGAGCTGTTCCGGGCCCTAGGCAATTGCCTATTCTGCTTATGCCTAGCGCCGGCTCTGTTGCCACTTTCAAGGTGTCACCTCTGTGTAAGTAAAGCAGAACTTTTACAAACCCGCTACAGTAGGCCCCTCAGTCTCTGGCGGTGAGTCATAAATGCAGTTCTACAACAAGCACAGGGAAGAGGCAGATGAAACATAAAAAAAGGCAGGTGATGTAATCTTCCAGCATGGGAATGTCATCTATAACTTTTGTTTACAGAGGCACAGCTCTGAAACTAATGAATCTCAGGGCGCTCATCCTCTGCGCCAACATTCAGACAGCACTGAAGAAGAAAAAGTTACCCTGTAAGAATGGCCATTCAAACACTGCTTATTCAGAGACCCTTGTAGCAAAATCCTGTAGTTGCAGGCATGGATACCGACTTAACCCTGATTTTTTTCCCCTTAGGCATAGATCAGATTTTTACCCTATAGTTACCACCACTTCTCTTACAGCAATAGCTGCAGGGAATGCTAATGTTTCATAAGGATTCCTTGATCCCACAAATGGCAGAAATCATACTTTATCATTGAGCTCCTGGAGACACAGCTTCTCTTTCCTCTTTCCCAATGGACAGCGAATTGTTAGAGTACTATAGAGAAAAAGAGTGATGAGTCCCCTTTTGTGACTGTGCAGTATTTTTTCCTCCCCTTCTTCTCTAGTGAGAAAATCCCATAGTGGAGTATAAAGTTATGCACCTCTACACTTCTAGATGAATATACCTACCCATTCATACATGCACAATCAACCATCAGTGGCGTAACTTAACAGGTGGCTTCAAGGGTAAAGCATATAGCAGAGTGTAGGCCCTCAAAAGTTAAATAAATATAAAAACCAACACCTTTATCCAAAAGCAACAGCAAATCAATTTGACATTAGAAAACTGATCACCACAGCATTAGTCTCACCCTTACTTTCAGTCCCATAACCTGCATCACCACTATGTTACCTTTTCTCTCTGCCCTTTAAAAAAAAGTATTTATGGTGTTGTGGCAGCATAAAACTGCATGTACTCCATGGCGCACCAGTCCCTCAGTCTCTATTTTAGCGCTTCAGAGTTCACAAGTAGCTCACAGATTTTAAAGCCAGAGCCTTACATTACATCATTCAGTCTGACTGCCTGAATATCACAGGTCACTATGTTTCACCCAGTTACCCCTACATTGACTGCAATAACTTGTGTTTAACTACAGTGTATCTTCCAGAAGGGCATCCACAGTCTTGATCTGAAGACTTCAGGAGATTAAGAATCCATCACTTGCTTTGGTAGTTTGTGCCAATGATTAATCATCCCCACTGTTAAAAATGGGTGTCTTATTTCTATGTTCTTTGTTACAAATTCTGATAGTCTCTAAAATATTGTCCGGCTGTGCTCCTTTGAGCTAAATAATTCACCATGTCACTGTGGAAAACTGTTACAGAGAAGAAAACTCCTACAGGACAGGCAACATATACAGCATTATTTATTTAGATTGTTTGAATGATGTGGGCACATTCTCTTGGGAACTGGGGATATTCCCTTGGGAGAAAATATGCTGATCTAACAAAGGTCTGATGCAAAGCTACCTTTTGTCTATATGCATTAAGGCCCCATCTACCAAAACACATACATATGTGAACAACTTTAAGCACCTTCTTAAATGCTCAGCTGAACTGGGGCCTAATTGTAATGTATTATGGGCCTAAAGGTGCCTTCACATTTCAGCCATCTAATGTAAGCTCATCTGAAAAATCAGATTAGTGTTTTGCAGGTGATAGGGAGAAGCACTGTAATAAAGTTTCACCAGTGCCTAAAACATGGATTGGAATGATCCCTATTATTTTGATTTCTTGGTGGTAGAGATACTTTTTTTTTTTTTTTGGACAGTACTGAATAGGGGAATTCAGGAAGGAAAATGGTATCACTTCTTGCTCATTTATACACCAATTCACAAGAAAAAATTCTAGCTCAGAGCTATTTCATAGCTTAGTTGTGCTCATGTTTCAGAGCTCTCTTCACAAACAAGAATGATGGAAAGATCCCTCTAGAACTTCTTTCATCGCTGTATGTGTGCACCGATGAATAAATGGACAGAGTCAATCTTCCTTAGTGACAATATTTATGGTGGCTCTTTTCAGAAGAGTTACTCCTCTACATAAGAGAATCAGCCTGCTCTGACTTGAGCCTGAAGAAAATGTTCTTTTAAAAAAATAAAACAAGTATATTTCCCTCTTCAAGCATATCCGATGGACCAGATGTGGCACCCAGTGAAGTGAGTGGAAAGATTCTCATGGGATTAAATCCGGTTAATATTGACAGGAAGACTGGAACTTTGGGCTAGTCTATATGAACACCTAGTTTGCAGCAAGCTAGGGTGTAAATCTACCCCACACTAGCCTGCTGTTAAATAACTGTCCCTATGGATTCTGCTGCCACACACCAAAACTTCCCTCGTGCACTTTAATCTACGCCCATTTCAAAGTGCTGTAGCTCAAAGTGTGCTAGGAACTTTCAGTGAGTGGCAGCAATGTCCACATGGATATTTAGTGTGCAGCAGGTAGAGCAGGGTAGATATACACCCCACCAGGCCATGAACTAAGTGTTCGTATAGACAAGCCCTTACTGTTTTATGGCAGCAGCCCTCTAGGCTTGTGCCCAGTACTAGCTGGAATGTTGCAGTGACCAAGAGTAGTTTTGCGTAGTTAATTAGGGTCCTGAATACCTGATTCGCACTAATTCCGATACCAAGTGGGTAAAGTAACTGTCTGATTTACAGATATGTAGAGTGAAGGAGACATAGGGTGACCAGATGTCCCGATTTTATAGGGACAGTCCTGATATTTGGGGCTTTTTCTTATATAGGCTTCTATTACTCCCCACCCCTGTCCCAATTTTTCACACTTGCGGTCTGGTCACCCTAAGGAAACAGTCACAAAGAAGAAATATTTCCCATTCTGACCCAACTTTATAATGAAAGCTCAGGGTATCACTCTCTCTTGTTGTATGGAATGTCAGATAATGGTCTATCCATATAGTAAATATGCTCTGGCAACAATGCACCCTACAAAAATAGCCTGGAAAAATACAAACAGAATAACTTGTGATCCTTAGAGGGTCACGGGCAAGTCAAATTTGGCCCCAAATGTAAACATCATGCAACCAAACTTTTACAAGACCAATGTAAATTTCTCTGTTTTTATTTTATATAGAAAGTTATTTTTAAACAAAATACCACAAACATACTGTTCTCCAAAACATAGCAGCAAAGAGAACTTGCATGTAAAAATAACTACACAAAGGTCAAACTTCATTAATTTTCATCATTAAGCTGAAAATAATGCAAAAGTAGATAATGTTGAAAACTGGATTTTGTTTGCCCTTTTTATTGTAAATACAACAAGAATATACATGTGCATAATGCAGTCACTTTGTTTTCAATAGCATGTGGATCTAAGCAAAGGGCACTTCTGTATGTATATCATACCAAATAGATACCAAACCATATCAGAGGGTAAGTCTAAGTTGGGGAGGATGGCCCAGTGGTTGGGTCACTGACATGGGTGATCACAGGGATCCCCGAGAGGAGAGGCGCACTGCAGGGATAAAAGCACCACCATTGACATGTCATGGAATGATTCCACTACAACTATGTTAGTCACAAGATACATAGACATAAAAATCTACCTTAATTATTTGGGGAATTTGTTTCCCCATTTCCTTTCAAACTAGTACAAATTCGGTGTTGCCCTTGATGAGACTTGCTACTTGATAAGATTTACTCTAATCAAGCCAACCCATACGGTCCTTTTTTGTTCCTACTGAATACATCCCTCACATAAAATTGCTTTTTTGGCCACTGTTAACAGTAACAACAGAACTCTTTCAGTTTAATAATCTAACCCCAATGAAATAACCTAGTAAAGACGTTTCTTTACAATATAGGGTTTTTAATGGACAGGAAACAAATGGGGCATCAAGAGTGGCATTGTGAGCTGAGGAATATCTTATAGGGGAAATATAAGCGACAAGGTGTAGACCAGAATAATACCATGCAGGGCCTTGAAGGTGAGGACCAGAAGTTTGATATTAATGTGGTGCTCAAGGGTTTATCTGTGGAGGGGAGTTTTTAAACATGTGTTTCTTCATGCAAGAGTTTAACAATTTTTCTAATACAAAAATGAGCCAAATTCAACCTCAGTGTAAATCCAAGGTATGAATGTGGCCCACAGTGTGGATTTAGTCACAGAGTAATATAAAGTACTAGTTTTTGGTTGGAGATGTGAAATAAAATTCAAGGACTTGCAAGAGTTTGAATTGTGTTTTAAATAATTTCTCCTTGCCCTCCTCTTGAGGTTAGAATGATAGTCTATATAGGAATAATGCTTTACATGATCTGCACAGGTAGAATATAAATTGAAGTTGTTTTTTCTCCACTAAGGGTCTTCTCTGTAGTACGATTAATTTTATTAGTCCATTAGCAGACTTGTCACACTCAGCTGACAATTACCAATCTGCTCGGTAAAAAACACTGGTCACTCCTCATTACATCTATTTAAGTGATCTAATGGGAGAATGCCACTTGAAATGATAAATGGTCTGGTATTTGATAGTAACGGATTGAATGTTTTTCCCTTTATTTATCAATGAAGAAAAGCTGCATTTTGCTTTCACTCAGCTGCAACAGCAACTGCTATCTCCCAGTCTCCTCAATACAAGTTTTGGGTTAGGGGTGGAATGGAAGGAGAGGAGCGTAAAGTACAAGAGGAGTCAGACTCTCATTGCAGGTATTCCAGAGAGTCTGCTGCTGGAGGAGTTTGCCAAGGTTTTTGAGGTGAAACCCTGGCTGCATTAAATACATCAATTGGAGTTTTGCCACTGACTTAAAGAGGACCAGGATTCCACTCTTGATGTTAGGGAGACCTTGTAGCCAGTGCTCTGTATCTAAAGCTATCCTACAAAAGATTGGGGGGGGGGGTGGAATAAGTCTCTTATTTTATTAACTGCTATAAAATTGAGATGCAAATATTAAGGAAAGGCAGTACAGAAAAAATAAACAAAGTGGGAGCATTTCCAAAATTGAATGACATTTTGGTAAAATTAAAAATTTGAAAATTGAAAAAGAAGTTTTTCACTCTGCTCTAATTTTGCATGGTCTTAAAGCTGGATTTACCATAGATTGCTACTGTATTTACATCACTTATTCAAGATGTTGCTGATGTCTGTATATATTTTTGTGGGTTATTTATATAGCTGTTGAGTGACTTATTCACCGAGGGTTATCAGTGTATTCAGCCCTCTGCACGCATGGTCCCTTCTGCAAGGAGATGGCAGTCTAAGGACTAGACCTGCTCCCATTGAAATTAAAAGCAAAAATCTGAAGGGGGGGAGGGGTGGAAGAGATCAGGCCCTATTTCATATGCATGATGGATTTTCATAGGGTGAATGTTCAGGCTGCAAAAAAAAATGAGGCACCTAAAATCACTAGGCACTTCTGAAAATCTTGGACGATATCCCCATCATACTTAGGTAGGTATTTCCATTGGTATAGGTACCTATGATCTATTTGTATCTATACAAATCAGGTACCTGTGAGTCATAAATTGAAAGGCCATTCTTAAAGGGATATAGGACTTTTTTCTGCTGTTTTATGTGACTGTCTTTGCTGAATTATTGTGATAGGCTTTGCAGAAGAAGTGTGTTCTAAAAGGGGGGGTTGAATGAAGAAGGGAAGGTGATTTGGCAAGGGGCCAAATCCTCCAAGATACCAAACCTCCTCCGTGAGGTGCTGGCTGCTGCCTTCAGCTCCCATTAAAGGTTTGTTTTTATAAATTAGGCATGTGGCTTTTTGCTGGGAATAGAAGGCAGGGTGCCATTGTGCCAGCCCAAATCACATGCCCTTTGTCACCATAACTTTCAGAATTAACGTACCGAATTTCTATGGGTAGAGCCCCGCAACCACACAAGGACACAATCTGCTTCCAACACCAGAACAGACCAAGAATCCCAATATCCAACATTTTCCTGCTAACTCCCTAGCGGGTATGTAACCCACTGGCAAAGTGTGTGTTCTGTCACTCTCGCATGGCTGCTGCACATAGAGGAAAACAGCCTACTTCTGCTACAAGTGACTCCTTGAGATCACATAGAAGACATCTGTGCTAATCTGATCCCCTCTTAAATTAACATTTATTGGGGGACTGGATGCCTGTGCTACTAAGTGATAATTTAAGTGAGGGTTTAGTATTTATTGGAGTTAAAGATGATTCATGCCTCAGGGCACAGCTACCAAGCCATATAGCCTCTCACCTGTAGCTGACCAATTTGAATCCAGCCCAGCAAGGATTAAAAGTTGTTCCCAACTAATGGATGTTTGGTGTCCTCGAGTTGAGTTTGATAAGTCTCATTTCTAGTATCCAGATCACATCCACTTTGCATGATTGGCAGACTCATCTGAAAGGACAAGCAGTGCATCGGCCATGTATACAAAGCTATCCCAGTTACTCCTAGAAGAAACCTCCACTCATATCAGGATTGAGGCAATGGGCAGGACCTAGAAGCTTGCCCTGCAATTAAAGAGGAACTTCTTTTATCTGAGCTGTCAGTTTGATACCTTTCACTAGCACTAAAAATCACACAATTTTCAGCTGAAGTTTATGGTTACATGCAAATTAGTTGCCAATATGCAAGTTAGCTCATGACAATTTGCATATAATGCAAAGTGGAGCTGCACAAAACTTGGCAGTTATGGATTTGACCACTTCACAAAAGTACTAGAATCCACAGCTGCTACTAATGTCATTGTGCCCTGTTGCTAATATGTATCTCACCCAGTAGGTGGCTCTAAAATGACATAGTATGACAGTTGACCTGAGCAAGCCAAATGCAGTTTCTGTGCTACTCATGACAGTTGCATGCACTCTGGGTACTTCGTGTACACAGTAGCAGCAAGTGTACCCAGATATGGTGATACTGCTACACACACACACACACACACACACACACACCCTGTGAAGGAGTGTATTATCCCTGTAAGGGGCAGCTAGGAGTTCACAATCAGAACAGCCTTGGTATAATCAAGATGACCCCTGCTCCGCCCAAAATCTGACCTGTTTAAACAGAAACAGGCAGCTGAGGAGGAAAGAGGATACTTGAAGCTGTCCAGCTTGCAAAGGGTGGTGATCTCTCTCTGGCTGTAGAAGGGTTAGCCTGATCAGACACAGAGACATTGTTTTGGACTTTAAGTTTGAGACCTCTGAATCTGGGTCCTGGGATAAGAGCCTTTGAACTATTATTCCCAATGGAGCTTCATTAAAATTAGACATTTATTCTGATTAGCTTGGTTTAGATTCTCATTCCCCTGATCTGTGCCTGCAAAGTTACTTTCCTCCAACTGGGTGTCAATAAGGCAGGGCTCACCCATAGTACCACACCTGACCACAAGATGGCACATAGGGTAATCAACCCCTTTACATACTCATTGATAACACCCATCGTCTCAAAACAATGCTAGTTTGGATCTTTATTTTGGTTATGTTCTCTGCTTTGATGCTACTCCAAATATAGATTCAACTATTTGACAAATGATATCAACAAAATTAATGGCCCTCATTTTCCTCAATTACCCTTAACTCCAGCTGTCCTCCACTCATGTGCACATTTATGGTGCACACATGTTTGAAGTTAGGAACTACGTTGATTGTTTTTCCACTATTCAAAAAGCCTGGAAGAAATTATCCAGCCATCTGTAGGCATAGATAATAAGGTTGAAAACATCTGTGTGAACCAGCTGGGCTAATGATTCTCCTTATCAGGAAATGCTGATAAACTGTTTCCAGTACAGAGGCAAAACCAAATACACACTGGGCATTAAACATACAATGCATGGACCTTCCACCATCTCTGCCTGCAACATGAACTTCAGGAATTTCCGTGCTATTTTTGCCGATAATGGGGTGCACTCACCTCTCACAAGCGCCTCATCTCAGTGCGTGTACCTGCACTCTCTCTCTCTGGTGGGTCTTCAGTGACTCAACCCTCTGGTTGCGTGACACAGTCCATGCGTGGGATAAAAATCAAAACCTCTTCTGGGATATAAGTCCAACAGGGGGACTATCTCAGTGCCCTCTATAAAGTCCCTCGATATGCAGCCCTATCTTTGGGCTCACTCCTCAATCAGTCCAGCAGGGCCTATCAAGTACCCTTGTTTGAACTGTTTCTCAGCCCCCTCTGGGCTCTCTCCCTGCTCTTCAAGCAGTCCTGGCTCTAGTGTGGGGCCACGCCCCCTAGGGCTCCCTCTCTGGAAACTCTGTCTCTCTGGGCCTTTCTGACCCCAGCTCTTCAGCTGGGCCACTAAGAGTTCAGTTCCCCTACTCGGGTGTATCAAAGTCCAGGCCACTTTTCCAGTGGCTGGTGGGAGAGATCCAGGCCCACCCTCCACACCACGTCCCAGCCCAGGGACCCTAAAAATAGCAGCCATCCACCATGTCCCTTTAACTAAGTTGTGTGGCTTCTATGATTCCCTTGGCCACTTCCCTCTGGCCACAGCTCATTCTTCGCCCTTACCTCAGGACCTTGTCCTGGTTGAGTCCGAGCAGCCAGTCCAGCACTCCTTTGCATTCACCCCTGCCTCTGCCAACACCGCTCTGTCCGCGGTCCTGTAGCTCCCTCAGCGAGTCAGGCACACCATCCATACTCCTCCAGCTCCAGCAAGGAACTGATCTCACTCTAGTATAAGAACAGCTTCAGGGCCAATCTGCTGGACCCTGATTGGCTGTTTCCCACACAGCTTTCTAGGCAGCTTGGAGGACCTCTCTACTGCCCTTTTCTGGGTCGGTTTGTGGCAGGGCTGCAAGGCCTTCAGCAGGGGGCCTTTGGACCTGGTCCACCCTGTCACATGATCATATAACCACGTGGCCAGTGCGGAGGTGGCCCTATATTTTCCCAGCAGATCCATTGCTCTTTCAGAGACAGTCCCAATAATTAGCACTTTATTTCCCTTGCAACAGGAGATTGTGTGCCATTACTATGGATATATATTACTATTACACTGTTATTTTTCCATGTGATTTATCAATACTTGCACCACATAAAATTATATGCTATAAGATTCATTCCTCTGGCCCAGATACCAAAAACCACACACATCCATTAGACTTACAGGGATCAGTCAGTAACAGTGCAATATCTTAATTTCATAACCACTCATCATACATTAGTGCTGATATGGCATTTACCAAAACTGCACAAATTTCTTGACCTGGCCCAAAGAAAAATTGATGACCACAATCAAACTGCATACTGCCAATAGTTCCCATTAGAGCAGGGGTTCCCAAACTTGTTTCGTGGCTTGTTCAGGGTAAGCCCCTGGCGGGCCGCAAGACACTTTGATGGAAGCAGCGCGGGCCAGGCCACTGCTTCCCGCAGCTCCCATTGGCCAGGAATGGCCCTCAATATTCCCTCATAAAGAAATCCACAAAGTGAGATGGAATTCCCCAGTTCTTACAGAGAACCAGATAAATCACTTCTGCATTTCAAGAAAGTTATGCAGTTGTTGGTAGATGTAAGTGCATACAGGGAAGCAGACATGGGCAGTGTCCATAACCTTTCTGTGACTAAATTGAAGATCACATTTAAAAGGATGAAGAATGTAAAAGAAGACTAGGCATCAACAATGCACTATTAAAAGACCCAAACACAAAAAGTACTTTTCAGCTTGAATTGAATAACGTGTTCAGAGTTCTAATGAAGTCAGCTGAAGAAAACCAAGACACTGATATTCTGTGGGAAGACATCAGAGTGCTATCTAGAAAGTGCAAAGACACTCCTAACAACAACAAAATCCAAAAGGAAGAATTAGTGATGCTACTTGAGCAGCTGTGGAAAAGAGAAGTGTAAAGCAAAAACTGATGAATGCTAAGACATGTGAAGAGACAAGCAAATGGCAAGAAGAATAAAGTGCTCTAGACAGAGAGGTAAAAAGGAGTGCCAGATAAAAGAGATGAAAAGGAGTATATTGATAGCCTCTCAACATTTTCTGAAGGCACTAGCCAAAGAGTGAGCCCACAATCTTGTATAAAACAATCAAACATCTAATAGGAAACTTTAGCAGTACTGGAGGCCCAGTAAAGATGCAAATGGAAAAACTCTTCAGCCTTGTCTACAGCGGTGCAGCTGTACTGAAGCTCTCCTGCCAACATACTGCTGTGCACATGAACACTTATGTCGGTGTAATTTAGGTCACTCAGGGAAGTGGTTTTTTCACACCCCTGAGTGACATAAGTTATGCTGACACAGGCTGTAGTGTAGACATAGCCTTAGTATAGAAGAACAAAGGAGAAGATGGGCCGAACATTTCCAGGCTGTTTTTAAATAGCAAGTTACTAAAAATACATGATAAAGACCTACTGCCAGAGCTTGATGTTGATTTAGGAGATATTACAATGGAAGAAGTTAGAAAAGCCATTTGTAAACTTAAAAATAGAAAAGCAGCTGGAGATGACAACATTACTGGAGAGATACTTAAAGCAAGTGATGAAACAGCCCTCCAGACCTTCCTTGAATTTTTGGATAGAATATGGAGTGAAGAAAATAACCCAATCCAATGGAAGAGAGGCTTTATAGTAAAATTGGTGGCCTTACCAATTGCAATATACCTCTACCCCGATATAACGTGACCCGATATAACACGAATTCTAACATAACACGGTAAAGCAGTGCTCCCGGGGCAGGGCTGCACACTCCGACGGATCAAAGCAAGTTCAATATAATGCGGTTCACCTATAACGTGGTAAGAATTTTTGGCTCCTGAGGACAGCGTTATATCAGGGTAGAGGTGTAATTGGAGAGGCCTCACATTACTCTCTGTACCTGGGGAAATGAGCAATGTCATCCTGGAACATATCAAGAAACAAAACAGATCTCCAACTTCAAGAGGAACAAGCAGGTTTTAGACCATTGAGATCACATGCAGACCATATTCTTGTTCTCAGATATATTCTAGAATAAAGTGTAGAGTGGCAAGCACCACTTGTGATACATTTTATAGACTTCCAGAAAGCTTTTGACAGCATACACAGAGACAATCTATGGAAAATTATAGATTGCTGAATACCTGCAAAATTCATTAGAATCATCAAGAATCTGTATGACAATGCCAAATGTGCAGTCAGAGATGGGAATTACATCAGCCAATGGTTTGCAGTGACAACTGCAGTAAAGCAAGGATGCATTATGTCCCCACTATTGTTTGCACCGGTCATTCACTATGTCATGAGGAAAGTAACTGCAGAAGGCAGCAGAAGAATTATATGGACTAATGATAAAGCATTATTGGATTACCTTGTTTTTGCTGATGACATTATCCTGCTTAGATCAGCATATCAACTTAATAGAAGAAAGCCCCAGTTTTTGGCAGACACAGCAAAACAAGTGTGTTTGTATATCAACCAGTGGAAGACAGACTATATGGTTATCAGCATCCCCAAAGTAACCAGCAGAGTAGAAGGAGAAACACTAAAAGTAGTACTTTTAACTATCTAGGGAGTGAGATGTGCGATGTTGGTGAAAACCATGTTAAATGTCAAGCAACAAATATCAAAGGCAGCGAACAACTTACATAAACTTAAAGATTTGGAAAAGTAGCATGACTGGCACCGATACCAAATTATGTTTTTTTCACACTGACATCATGTCTATTCTCCTAGTACAACAGAAATCTGCAACAGAAATTGATAAGAATATCAAATCATACCTGTGGAAGATCTTTAGACTTCATTGGAAAGAGTTTCTTAAAACATCAGAAATGTTAATACAGCAAATCAGATCATCAAACGCAGTAAGAAGATGATGGACATGTTTGGGACACACTTTAAGGATGCCACCGACACAACTTCCATGTCAAGTGATAATATGGACACCACCTGGAAAAAGAAAAAGAGGGTGACCTAGAGAAACATTACACAAAACAATAGAGAAAGAAGCCATATCCATCAACATGACACTCAGGAGCCTGAATAGACCAGCACAATACTGAAATAAATGGCAGAAACTAGTGGAACCCCATGCACCTGAGAGTGCAGGAGAATACCAATAAAGAATGAAGACTATTATTAATGCCAATCAACATCTTTTCTTGTAAAAGGGGAATCATCATTATTGAGTGGGTATGTTTCTAGTGGGCACAAACAAACAATATGTATTTTAATGTGGCTAAATGTAAATGTATATATCTAGAACAACGAAGGTAGGCCATACTTACAAGATGAGGGATTCAACCCTGGGAAGTAACGGCTGTGAAAAACTGGGGGTCATGGTGGACACTCAGCTGAATACAAGCTCCAAGTATGATACTGTGGCCAAAAGGGCTAACGCAATCCTTGGATGCTTAAACGGAGGAATCTTCAGCTGGAGTAGAGAGGTTATTTTGCCTCTGTATTTGGCATGGGTGCAACCACTGCTGGAATATTGTGTCCAGTTCTGGTGTCCACAATGCAAGAAGGATATTAAAAAATTGCAGATGGTTCAGAAAAGAACCATGAGAATAATTAAGGGATTGGAAGACATGCCTTATAGCAGGGATCGGCAACCTTTGGCACGTGGCCCGCCAGGGTAAGCCCCCTGGTGGGCCGGGCCAGTTTGTTTTCCTGCCACATCCACAGGTTCGGCTGATTGCAGCTCCCACTGGCCACGGTTCGCAGCTCCAGACCAATAGGGGCTGCGGGAAGCGGCGGACAGCACATCACTTGGCCCGTTCCATTCCCACGGCCAGTGGGAGCTGTGATCGGCCGAACGTGTGGATGCGGTAGGTAAATAAACCAGCCCAGCTCGCCAGGGGGCTTACCCTGGTGGGCCACGTGCCAAAGGTTGCTGATCCCTGCCTTATAGTGATAGATTCAAGGAGCTCAATCTATTTGATTTAACAGAGAGATGGTTAAGGGATGACTTGATCACACTTTATAAGTACCTACTTCAGGGACAAATATTTTATAATGGTATAATAAGATCCAATGGCTGGAAGTTGAAGATGCACAAATTCAGACTTTAAATAAAGTGTAGAGTTTTAACAGTGAGGGTATTTAACCATTAAAACAATTTACCAAGGGTCATGGTGAATTCTCCTTCACTGGTAATTTTTAAAGTCAAAATTGCATGCTTTTTCTAAAAATATATGCTCTAGATCAAAAGGAGTTATATTTTGAGGAAGTTCTATGATCTGTATTATATAGGTGGTCACAATGTTTCGTTCTGGCCTTGAAATCTATTAATTATGGAATCATGCCATCCTTAGAAATTGCCTTAAATGGCTGACATAATATATAATTTCTACTCCAAGTTCTTCTCAAAAACCAGCATAATGCATACATATTTTGCAAAGATATTCCTTTAGACCTCAGTGCTGTGAAGATTTACACATCTGGTTAACTTTAAACGTGAGTAGTCTCACTAAAGTCAATCATCCATGTACATATAAAATTGATTAGAGACTGCTTTTAAAGATCACACATGGATCAATATGACAGACATCTCATCACCTCTTTGTAAGTGTATAATTAGGGCTCTACCAAATACATGGCCATGAAAAATGCATCACGAACCATGAAATCTGGTCCCCCCCACCCTCCGGTGAAATCTCGTCTTTTGTGTGTTTTACCCTATACTATGCGGATTTCACAGGGGAGACCAGTGTTTCTCAAATTAGGAGTTCTGACCCAAAAGGGAGTTGCAGGGGGTTTGCAGTATTGCCTCCCTTACTTCTGCGCTGCATTCAGAGCTGAGTGGCCTGACAGTGGCGGCTGTTGGCCAGGCGCCCAGCTCTGAAGGCAGCTCTCCGTCAGCAGCAGCACCCAAGTAAGGGTGGAAATACCATACCATGCCATCCTTACTTATGCGCTGATGTTGGTGGAAGCTCTGTCTTCAGAACTGGGCTACCAGGCAGCAACCGCCGCTCTCCAGCTACCCCGTTATGAAGGCAGCGCCGCCACCAGCAGCAGTGCAGAAGTAAGGGTAGCAGTACTGCAACCCTCCCGCTACCCTGTGCAATAATCTTGTGATTCCCCGCAGCTCCTTTTTGGGTCAGACCCCTACAATTACAACACTGAAATTTCAGATTTAAATAGCTGAAATCATGAAATTTACCATTTTTAAAATCCTATGACTGTGAAATTGACCAAAATGGACCATGAATTTGGTAGGGCCCTATGTATAATACAGCATCTTATGAAGTTAGAAACATTACTTAAACAAGATTGTTGCAAAGGCATACGTGTTCTCTTAAAAATTAATACTTGTAGGCACCATCGTTGTATTTTGGCAGCACAAGACAGTAGACTTAGTTGTGCTATGTAAAACATAATATCAATACATGTACACTACTGCTTACATGGTCACAAATTGATACTCATTGCACCTTACAATGCATATTAGTTAGGAAGTAAAATAGTCGAGTCAAACTCATTATCTGATGAGATTTCATTTCATCATTGTCTTCCATTAGTGACAGATTTCTACACACAGCATTATTATTCAGCATTGCTTCATATCCTCACACCTTGGGTACTTTATAGCCGCAGCTAACTGCCAGAAGAATGGACAGCATGAAATTGCATTTTTAATATAACAAATGTTCATTCAGTTACATCTTTTGCTGTGAATATCATTGTACCTCTGCTCCGCTGGAGCTGTTGGCATGTATATGAAAGTCACTAGATAATGGACAAAGTTTAGACATTGTCACCTGAAGAAAAATAACCTGAAAAGTTATGTGAACACTACTTAATTCCACTAGTGTGGTATTGTCATCATGTCAGCACCTGACCCTAAGATCACGTGCTCAGTGGCGCATTACACACCAATTACATCCTCCCCACTCAGCAAGTATCAAAAACAAACCACATTCTTAAAGCTACATATAAATATTTCAATTCTTAAAACAGAACAAGTCCATGCATACCACATTTAGTGCTGCCAGGCTTCTAGATCCATCAGACAAAATAAAGGTAATCCAAAATAGGCTTTTCTACACTTGCACAGAAAGGACAACACTGATGATGCTATAGATTCTACCATTACAATACCCAGACAATGCCAACAGCAACCACAACAGGCCAAGCTATTAGAGTGAGCAGCAGAGGTACACACAAATAGAGCTGGCTGGAAACCAGAATTTCTGTTCCATAGGAAATTTTGAACATTTAAAGTTTGTTTTTCTTCCAAATCAGAATGAAAAGCTGAAATTTCAAAGTATTCTGCACAGTGAAAATTCTTAAATTTCAATTCAGAATTGTCAAAATGTTTTGTTTTGATGATAAATTGCTTTGTTGATGGTGAGATAATCAAATATAGTATAAATATATGTTAATATAATAAAAGTCAAAACAAAATGAATAAGTCAAAACAATTCACATAGCCTTTTTCCTGCTGAAAAATTTGTCAAAATTGACATGGTCCCATGAAACATTTAAATTTCTACAAAACTGCATTTTTTGGTGGACCAGGTAGCATCTAAAAATTTTGAGCAGCTCCACTCGCAAGCATCATACACACAAATGTAGACCATGAAAACACACACACAAGATATGTGGGACAAATAGAAATGAATGTAATTACAGCTCATATTTAATGTACCAGTAAAAAACCAAACCCAGCAATGAAGAGGTACACAGAGTTTTCCCTCAAAGTACCCGATATATATAATGTCAACTGATCACTTGAATACCATTCAACAGTTATGCAAAAGCTCTCATAAGCACACAACCTGGAAAAATAGCTCAACCCTATTATTGCTTCTATCTAGTGGATATCTCTGTGCTGCCTCAACATAATGTAATCTCTATTTTCCTATTACATTATTCCTTGTGTATCAAAAAGCCCCAAATATTGTTCATATGTCTTTGATATTTATACAAAAGCCAGCTACTGTCCTCAACCATGCAAGCCAGAACCCGCTGTGATGATGACCCATCAAAAATGAATGAATAATTGCAGGAGCCTGGAAAGTGAGCATTAATTATTTGTATCACAAATGGACTGAACAGTTAGGGCCAAAATTCTCAGGTGGTGTAAATCATGTAGATCAGGAAAGGATCTGCCCTTCGCACTATGAAAGTGGCCTTTGTGTCAGCATTGTGCTTTTGCAATCCCAGTGAAAGGCCACCAAAATTTGGCCAGGATAGGTCTTTGAAAAAAATTGCAGTTTGCACATGCTCAGTAGAGATTTGCTAGAATTTTGTAGCTAAAACCTCCGGCAAGAAAACAGTATGTGATCATGCAATAAAAGACAGTATCATTTTTGCCTTATGAAAACTAACATGGCGATATCACTGAGAACTTGGGAAGAATCAAAGTACAAGGCAGGTTACCAAAATTCTGGACCCTCTGGCTAATGATCCTGGCTGCTCATGTCTGTCCACATCATATCTGAGGGCAAAGAGTGATGAACTTCACAACAGAAAGCAGAATGTTGGAGCTAATAAAGCAGAAAAGACAGCAAATAAAATTTACAGTGTGTTTGTAGGTTTGTCAGCATTTATAAGCATGGAGCCAGCCAACTGGCGTATTACGAACTATAAAAAAAATGTTAGAAAAGATGGTGGGGCTAGAAAAACCTATTCTTGTATGTCGTTGCAGAACTCAAAAAGAAATAGGGAGATCTGAAACAATTAGTTAAGGGAGAAAATGTCTCTGTACACACAGGGAATTGGTGAAACAGGAAGAAGATGGTTGACTCCAATGGCAGGAAATTCAATTCTCCCCTGAGTAGATGCAGGGAGTAGAGAATGGTGTCCTTATCATCTAAACAATGTACCACTAAGCACTAATATCAGCTAACAATGGAAGTATGTTAGTTAGCCTACAACATTCTGTTTTGTGCCCTTGAGTGCAATGGGGAGGATGAGCAGATAGGATCACAAGCTGAACAAGTGGCCCAAATGTTGATCTTTTTTGTTGTGTGCTTTATGCCTTGCAGAGCGAATCTGCACAAGCACTCAGTGGTGTCTCCACATCTCAGCCTTTTTATAATGCAAATTGCTTTGGGGAAGGATCATTGCTTCATGTGTGAGACAGGGGAGTTTAAACCAAAGAAAGTTCAGGATGAGTAAGTTCTCTGAAACACAAGTCAGCCACATGCCTCATAGGATCACAAACACCATGTGATGAATGTGGACTGTTACTTCAGCTATGGGGCAGTTACTAACATTTGGTCATGTATGCAAGGAACCTATTTCAAAATAACTCAAATATCACCAAAAGTATTTGGTGACACCAACAAGGTGAGGCTCAGATTCCCCAGGGCTTTAGAGGACTGGGGATGATCAAGGAACCTCTCTCAGAAGCAGACCTACTGGCCATATCACGTGTCCTCTGTACTAAGCAACACTACATACATTCCTTCCATATTTTTTAGAATAGTCTCTCTTTATGGGCGAATACTAACATATTACTGCAGTAACACTCAACCCTGATTTGCACAGGATTCCCTGCTGGCTTCCAGCTTGCTCTGGAAGTGCAAAGAGCAAACCATGGATTTTTTTTTTAAATGTTTACTCCAGTGTTCTATAAACATACTTCTCATGTCTCAAAATATTACCAATAAACAAGCAATCAGATCCCTATGAGGTTTGGCTTGACATATACCAACAATCATGAAGTAATGGCTAATGTTCATAATTGAAACAAAACATTTTAGGGCATCGAGTCTGTCATGCACATTTCCCTAGCAAAGACTAGTACCATCAATGACAGCATAATAATCACCTTGCTGGCTAGTCTACAAAGGTCACAGCAGACTGACTTCTGTAATTAGTGTGTTGAAAAATTAGGTGCCTGGCAATTACTGGACAGAAAAACGTGCATCTTACTCAGTAGGAGCTAACTCCAGCAAGTGTGTATGTTGAATGGGTGATATGAACCTTTATTGTTTCCTCTCCATAGATTTGGAAAATTGTATCTCTAAATTATGAGCTCTGTTTTATTGGTCTTTCGAAATATTTATGATTATAGCTGGGAACTAGAACATCCATCCTTGTCATGAGTTTCCAGGATGAATGCACACATGACATTAGCTCATCGTGACAAAAAATAATAATTTCAACTTACAGTTAGACAGAGAGGTGCCATTTTCCATCACTGAATGCTATTTACGCCCCATCTGACTACTAATGAGCTTCAGCAACTTCGATGTTAATACACAGAGAAGTCAGAGAATGCCAATGTGCTGCTACTTTGTAATGCCTAGTCATATATCTCTACATTTCTCCACAGGATTAAGTCTGCAAGGAAGCAGTGGAAGGCCGAGTGGAAGATTTGGTAAAACAATATAGTGTGGCATAATAAACTAAGTTGTGATGACTCACCGTATGACACAGCAGTGGCAACCATTACTAGGTAATCAACTAAATATGAATTGACCACCTCTTTACCTAGCATGCACAAGGCAAGAACCACAGAATCTCAAGTTAATTCAATTTATCTAAAGTAGGTAGAGTTGCAGAGGCCATAGCCGGAGATCCAGGAAACATTAATGGTTATACAACACTTGCTGACATGCTTACAGTCCACTCAGCAGCCTGCTATTCCCCCCTGCCTCAGTGTACAGAAACAGCCAATGTTCAACCATACTCTTTAAACAGTATGCCAGTGGAGATAGTGTATGATTCACAGAGCGTGGTGTTTGGCACAGAGGCGGAGACAGCTGAGTCAGTGGTTAGCAGTCAAACATACATCTGTAGGCAGAGATGTTTAAAATCAAAGTAGTCCAATGACTGACAACTTCAAATTAAGGAGGATCTGGTAATGAGTCCAATTTACCGACTTCACATATGATTGGAGTTGCTAATGGAGATTCTTCCGTCACTGCTGTATAAATGTAGCTTATTAAACAGAAGATTAAGGGGTGACTTGATCACAGTCTATAAGTACCTACAGCAGGAACAGAAATTTGGTAGAGGGCTCCTCAAACCTAGACTATATCCAGAAACCAGATGCCGAACCTGTGGATGCGGCAGGTACACAAACCGGCTCAGACCGCCAGGGGCCCTTTCCCTGCACAAGCGGCAGAACAAGTTTGGGAACCACTGCAATATATAATTTTAGAGATGGCATGACCACATCTGCATGCAGTATTCAAGATGTGGGCATGCCATGCATATATATAGGTACAGAAAATGGCAACAAAAATTATTAGGGGTATGGAACGGCTTCCGTATGAGGAGAGATTAATAAGACTGGAACTTTTCTGCGTGGAAAAGGGACGACTAAGGGGGCATATGATCGAATCATAGAACTGGAAGGGACATCGAGAGGTCATCTAGTCCAGTCCCCTGCACTCAAGGCAGGACTAAGTATTATCTAGACTATCCCTGACAGGTGTTTGTCCAACCTGCTCTTAAAAATCCCCAATGATGGAGATTCTACCACCTCCCTAGACCATTTATTCCAGTGCTTAACCACTCTGACAGTTAGGAAGTTTTTCCTAATGTCTAACCTAAACCACCCTTGCTGCAATTTAGCCCACTGCTTCTTGTCCTATCCTCAGAGGTTAAGAAAAATTTTTCTCCCTCCTCCTTGTAACAACCTTTTATGTACTTGAAAACGGTTATTTCCCCTCTTAGTCTTCTCTTCTCCAGACTAAACAAACCCAATTTTTTCAGTCTTCCCTCATAGGTCATGTTTTCTAGACCTTTAATCATTTTTGTTGTTCTTCTCTGGACTCTCTCCAATTTGTCCACATCTTTCCTGAAATGTGGCACCCAGAACTGGACACAATACTCCAGTTGAGGCCTAATCAGTGCATAGTGGAGCAGAAAAATTACTTCTCGTGTCTTGCTTACAACACTCCTGCTAATACATCCCAGGATGATGTTTGCTTTTTTTGCAGCAGCGTTACACTGTTGACTCATATTTAGCTTGTGATCCACTATGACCCCCAGATCCCTTTCCACAGTCCTCCTTCCTAGGCAGTCATTTCCCATTTTGAATGTATGCAACTGATTGTTCCTTCCTAAGTGAAGTACTTTGCATTTGTCTTTATTGCATTTCATCCTATTTACTTCAGACCATTTTTCCAGTTTGTCCAGTTCATTTTGAATTTTGATCCTATCTTCCAAAGCACTTGCAACCCCTTCCAGGTTGGTGTCATCCACAAACTTTATAAGTTTCAGAGTAGCAGCCCTGTTAGTCTGTATCTGCAAAAAGAACAGGAGTACTTGTGGCACCTTAGAGACTAACAAATTTATTAGAGCATAAGCTTTTGTGGGCTACAGCCCACTTCTTCAGATGCATACAGAATGGAACATATATTGAGAAGATATATATACACACATACAGAGAGCATGAACAGGTGGGAGTTGTCTTACCAACTCTGAGAGGCCAATTAAGTAAGTGAAAAAAAACTTTTGAAGTGATAAAGTTAAATTTGTTAAATTTTATAAGTGTACTCTCTATGCAATTATGCCATTATCTAAATCATTGATGAAGATATTGAACAGACCCAGACCCAGAACCGATCCCTGGGGGACCCCACTCGTTATCTGGTCTATAAAGTCATGACTGCTGTGGCGAAAGTAAATAAGGAAGTGTGATTTACTCCTTCTCATAACACAAGAACTAGGGGTCACCAAATGAAATTAATAGGCAGCAGGTTTAAAAACAAACAAAATTATTTTTTTCCACACAACGCACAGTCAACCTGTGGAACTCTTTGCCAGAGGCTGTTGTGAAGGCCAAGACTATACAGGGTTCAAAAAAGAACTAGATACTTTCATGGAGGATAGGTTCATCAATGGCTATTAGTCAGGATGGGCAGAGACGGTGTCCCTATCCTCTGTTTGACAAAAGTTGGGAATGGGTGACAGGGGATGGATCACTTCTGTTCTGTTCATTCCCTCTGGGACACCTGGCATTGGCTACTGTCAGGAGACAGGATACTGGGCTAGATGGACCTTTGGTCTGATCCAGTATGGCTGTTCTTATTGGATCACTTTCTAATTATATGCTCTAATTCAAACAGGAATTAATTCAAGGAAGTCCTATGGTCTGTGTTATACAGGAGGTCAGACTAGATGATCACAACAGTCCCTGCTGGCCCTATAATCTATGAACTAATCACTGAAACTGCTGGAAAACACTACTATGGTCACAGATCATATACCACTCCCACAGTGATCTATTTTATGGAAAAAAGAAAAGTTGTACGTGGTAAATCTCATGAGTGGCATATAGAGAGTCTCTTGCAAGTTCTTATTAAGGAATAGGAGTTATGTTACAAAAATGTTGCCATCAACAGTGAATTACAACCAAAACAAGAGTTATTGGAGAGAATCTGTATATTCGAGAGAGAAAATGCTGTCCGCAATTCAGGTAAGCAATAAATGCACACACTCCAACGATACTGCAACACAGTGGAATGAGGAAGTTATCCTTAATGAAGATTTGACTGAGGCAGATGCTGAATCTAATCAAACACAAGGCAAACGTCTTATAGAAGGCCATGATGGTTCGCTGCTGAGACAAGTCAGCCTTTTCTTGCATTGTCCAACCATAATTAAACCAGTAAAGATTACAGGAGGGGCCAAGTAAAGTCATGACAAGAAAGTAAGGGAACCACTCTTAGAGGATGATGTAAAAATTTGAGGTTCTGCATTACTTACTGTGAGAACATAGGAAAATAATGTATATACCTTGAAGATGTATGCTGCAGCTTCGAAAACTCAACATAACCATATCTGTCATGGGTTTGGACACCTTATAGGATAGCCATGATGGCAAGAGTCCAAGGAAATGCTCAGAGTGAAAGGGTACTACAGTGTATGTATTATGCTATTACTGTATATCTCTAAATTGGTGGGAAATGGACATGTATTGAAGATGCCACTAATTGTACAGTAAATGGTGTATTCCAACAAGTGAATCAACAAGCAGTGAAAAAGTATTGGATAACGTTGTCTAAAGTTTGAAATAACCTTAATGGATATTGTCTCATAGGCCTGGTCTAAACTGGGGGTGGGGGAGGGAGTGAGCTAAGTCGATCTAAGTTACGCAACTTCAGCTACAAAAATAGCGTAGCTGAAGTCGACGTACTTAGAGCTACTTACCGCGGTGTCTTCACTGCAGTAGGTCAACTGCTGACGCTCCCCCGTCAACTCCGCCTACACTTCTCGCTCCGGTTGAGTACTGGAGTTGACAGGAAAGCGCTCAGAGGTAGATTTATCACGTCTTGACTAGACACAATAAATCGACCCCTGCTGGATCGATCACTCCGAAGGTAAGTGTAGACATGCCATGTGTCTGCCATGCCTGTCAACATCCTGAATGCTAAAGCTAGTATCTTTGCATAAAGATGAAGAAAATAGAGTGAAAGATGGAAATAGTGGGGATTAGAAAAAGAATGAGAACAACAGAAGGGGAGAGAGAAAAGGGAAGTGGTTGACACCTTTCTCCTCTGGCCAGGAGCAGCAGCAGCTGTCCTTATTAACTCTCAGACCTCCCTCAACCCTGACAGTTCATTTCTGGCCTCTCCCTGCCACAGTGAAGCACCTCTCACTTTCCACCTCATTCCAGCACAACTAGTTTAGTTGTGGAATCTTCTCCTCCCGAAGCATTTCTTCCTCTGCCACCCTGTTCCCACTCCTTGTCTCCATTTTACATCCAGCCCTAACCCCAACAATTCATGCTTTAAATCCTGCCCTCAATATTTCCTTTTCAACAGCTGCAAACTGCCCTGCCCAGCATTTTATTCTCTACCTCCCTCACCAAACCATTTACTTTTTAATCCCCACAACCCTTATCCCAGCATTTAATTACTAAACCCACACAGAGCCAGCCCAGGGGGTTAATAATTAACTCTGCTTTAGAAATCTCCCCCTCTCAAGTCTGTGTGTTGGGGATGTCCCTGGTGGCTTATTTCCTGAGCAGGTGCCCAGAGGTTCACCACATTCCCAAAGTGAAGGGAGCACAGTGGAGCAGGCAGCCAGACTCTTCTCTACTTCCCAGGACTGGAACTTCTTCTCCTCTGCTCCCAAGATGGGGCACTCCCACAGGCTCTTCTCAGGCTGGGATTAGGTGGCACTACAAGGGGCACAAGCAAAATCTGCAGAGCTGGCCGGAGAAGTTACTCCCCAGCTGACTGTAGCACAGAGAAAGCACATCCAGCCCTTCAGCAGGGTGACAGGGAGGGAGAACTGCTCCATGAAATTAGGAATTTAGATATCATTCAAACTGTTCAGCCACTCTTATTGGCTCCCTTTCTCCAGGAAACAGAGCAAATGGAGAAGGACAGCCAATCAGAAAGGATGTTCTCCCATAGACCCAAAACAGGCAGGGCCGGCTCTAGCGTTTTTGCCGCCCCAAGCAGCAAAAAAAAAAGCCGTGATCGCAATCGGGGGCAGGTCCTTTGCTCCGAGAGGGAGTGACGGCCCCTCCGCTGAATTGCCGCCGAACGGCCGGACGTGCCGCCCCCCTCTTCACTGGCTGCTCCAGGCACCTGCTTGCTATGCTGGTGCCTGGAGCCTGCCCTGAAACAGGATTTTAAAACCTGCTGCCTACAGGGAAAACTGTAGAGTTGATAGGTCTGCCCCTCTAGATTTGAACTCAAGTATTTTGAGCACTACAAATAGAAGTCTCTATATAAATGCAAAGTACATATTTAATCGTACTATGGGTCTCATTCCTTGGGCTGGCAGCAGATTCAGCCCCCTGCAAGGAAGGCTCTTTTCTCAGCGCTCAGCACAAACCTCTAGACCAATTAAGTTGCTGCCTTGATGAATTCCAAAAAAAGGCCTGTCCAGGATGTTGCCTTTGCCTGGTTGAAGGGCATCAAAATAGAAACAAAATGGGGTGGTGGAAATAGGAACCTCTAGCTTCAACTGTAAAGAAAATAAATGAAGGCTCCAATTCTCCACTAAATCCAGGTGCACTGGCAGATGCAGGGAGATGACATCTCCCCAATTCAATTCAAGCCCTGCTGGTTCCAATTTAAGTTAGAACAGAAGGAGTATGCGATACAAAGTGGTTTTAGCAAAACTCAGAGAATCTAAGCTGAGTGTCTGCAAATTACACTGCCGACAGCTAGAAAATTCAGAATTAGGGTTGAAACATTGCCATAGCTCACTCCGTCTCAGATCACATGTATAAAGCATAGAAAAAAAATCTCCTGCTATTCAGAGATCCCTTAAAGTACCATGGAGGTGGTGGGGTTGAAGAATGTAAATCTAGCTTTAGGTCATATTATCCTGGCTCTTTCTGGCTTGTCAGACCTTTCACATTATTTGATCATACAGAAAGCTATTTCACAGTTTCTCTGTGCCACTACTCCAGTGTGTATAACCCAAGACTATTGACAGTAAATGCATCCCACTTGTCTACTCACCAGGGCAGGTAATGAAAGCTAAGTGAATTTTGTACTCTAAGGCTGGGTCTACACTACCCGCCTGAATCGGCGGGTAGAAATCGACCTCTCGGGGATCGATTTATCACGTCCCGTCAGGACGCGACAATCGATCCCCGAATTGATGCTCTTACTCCACTAGCGGAGGTGGGAGTAAGCGCCGTCGATGGGAAGCCGCAGGGGTCGATTTTGCCACTGTCCTCACAGCAGGATAAGTCGGCTCCGATACGTCGAATTCAGCTACGCTATTCACGTAGCTGAATTTGCGTATCTTAAATCGACCCCCCCCCCCCCCCCATAGTGTAGATGTAGCCTAATGCTCTGTCCAGGTACTGAAACTTGCACTGGCCTCCTCTCCCCCTTGTATAGTCTGCAATAGAAGACTTGTTCCCACCATCACCACCCCCCAGAAAGTAGCTTTCACCATGGCAGTCGTGTTAAGCAAATAAAAAGGAGACAGATAAATTCTTTATGCACTGAAGGCTCTGTTGTGCTTTGGAGGCGATAGAAAAGCATAATGCCTGCCAGAACTTGTAGGAGCATAGGGGGAGTAAAATGCAATGTGTCACACTCGAAGAGGATGCATCATCCCTACCACCTCAACATATGCCCATTTTTTCTGGCCTTTGCAGAGAAGTGTGGGGTCATGACTTCGGAGGAGTTACTCGGGATTAACAGCAGTTTAAGTGAGATCAGAATTAGGCTCATAGTAATACAAACTATAGCACTATGGTGGCTGTTTAAATCTATGCCTAATACATGAGTGAAATGGCAGAAAAAACTATTGTTGTGGAAACCATTACTTTGAATTTTCTGACTTGTATGTTTAAATGATCAGTCATAAACTTGCATTACAATTGTTTTGGTACTGAATTTCCTAACTTTTTTTTCCTTTTTTAAAAGACTGGGCTGATTGTTCACTTAAATCAATGCAGTGAACAACATATGTTTATTTCAATGTGATATTTAAATGGAAGAAAGTATTGTCAGTCTGTTTGACCATACTATTGATATAGGAACATAGATACCAATGATCGCTTAGACAAATAAACACAAACGTTCATTTATATGATGGTGCATTAGAACTTGACAAAATTATCCAAAGGATTCATCTTTGTTGGAGAAAAACCATGAAAATTTCAACCCAAATGACTTTTGGTTTAGTTGTGACTTACATCTGTTGTCACGGTAGGCTTATAATAATAGCTCCTGGGGCTGGCTTTGTCATCCTACGCTGCATGCTCTTAAGAGGCTGGTAACATGGTGGAAAGATAAAGGACTCCCCTCTTCTAACGGCTTCCTATGGACTACCCAGAATTGGCTTCTTTTAATGGGGGCAGTCCCACCCTCCAAATTCCTACTGGGAACAGACTTTCATGTCCAGAAAGGATAGGAAGAATCACTTGTGCCACCCTTGCTCTTTAGACACCCCTATATCCTATTTGGGGAAAGTTCCCCTAAACAACCCCTCAGCCTCATCCTCCCAAAACAGCACCCCCAAATCCCATCCTCCTTGGGAACAGAATCCTGCACATGGCTGACTATGGCACCACATAGGATCCGTACCTCCACTGCAGTCAGTAGGGAGGTAGTATAGGAGGAGAGCACCCATTGCTGCCAACACAGAAGGGTAAGGTGTATGTGCAGTAGGGCCAGGAAGCAAGTGTAGCTGACTGGCGAGTGTGTTGATCGACACAGGATATGAGTTGTCACTGCCCTTAGCTAGAGATGCTTGTCTCTTTAGCTCAAGGTATAGCAGCTAATGCTTTTAGCTCTGGAGGTCCCCTGTCCAACCCCCACAAGAGAGCAGCTGTCACTTAGCATCACGTTCCTACCAACATCAGTTACTTTTTTTAAGTCATAAGCACCTGAAATCCAAGAGTTATAATGAAAACACTTTGTCAAGCATCCTGAGAACAGGGGTCAGGTGAGCGTTGGGTTTAGGGGAGCTGGTGGTACAAGCTCTGCTTATAAAATCATCTCCATCCACATGAGACATTGCTCACGACAGACTCTGCAGATGGTAAAAATATGATCACATATGCTCTCTACATTTCTTGGGCTTGGCTTTCCATATTGGGGTCCAAATACAAAGACATGGCCTCTGCCAGCCTCTTTGTGCTTGGTTTCCCCTCAGCGAAGATTGTTTTCTCCTCTGTTCTTCTTGAGCTTGGTACCCCCCTTTGGGAGGTTCAGATGACCCACTGTGCTCTGACAGATTTCTTGGGCTTGACTCCTTCCTTGACTCTCCTTGACTGGGGAAAAGTGGAAATATCTCCCAAACCAAGTCATTTATGGTGCCAAAATGAGCTGTCTCTCACAGGAGTATGTATAACTTTTCATAACATGCTCCATCATCTCCTTTCATACACACTTTGATAGGCAGTGAATCCTTCTAGTCACCATGACCTCCAGGACTCTGGACAGGGTGCTCTGGAGAAAAGATAACATATCCCCAGAGTATTACATGTACATGAGTATTATCTTTTCAGAAGAATCTCTCCAAGGCCTCAAGAGGGTCTACATGTATCCCTCCCTGCCCCTACCTACTCGCTTGTCTGGCCTATCCAGGTCCCCCCATATCCCCAGACTCACAGAAAGGCCTCATGGGGGCCAGGGGCACACAGTACCACAGAGGGACCTCAGACCCCTTCATCACACCTCTCCATAAACAGATCTCTGGGCCACAGCCTGGGCACAAAATGTGCACATGCTCTGCCCAGTTGTCTGTTTCTTTAAAACACTGAGTGATTTCAAAGAAGCACCAAGGATTGACACATACTCAATGTGAGACTGAACAATTCAAAAATGCCCATCTCTGAAATACCATCAGCTCAGGGGATGCCTCAGCAAAAACAAATCAATGTTCAGCCTAAGGAAATCTTTATAATCATAAATCAAAAGAGGGGCGCACAAGCAAAGAGTAAGAAATAGAAAGTCACCAGCCCTCAGATCTAGGGTGACCAGATGTCCTGATTTTATAGAGACAGTCCTGATATTTGGGGCTTTGTCTTATATAGGTGCCTATTACCCCCACCCCCATCCTGATTTTTGACACTTGCTATCTGGTCACCCTACTCAGATCCCAAGTATGGAGCCCTGCTTCACCAGAAGCATTCACCCCATTCTACCTCACCAGAAGCTCTACTTATTAGTCCTTCTCTTCAGCTCCTGTGGTTACATCTACAGAGCACCAAAATGTGCCACTCCACCCTGCCATATGTTCAGTACTGTAGAAAAATACACTGCTCTGTGGTTCTATGTCTTCCAGTGCATTCCCAGGGCTCAGATCCTCAGCAAAATGTCAATGACCCATATTGGCACACAAATGAGGCTAATATAATATATCTTGCATCCCACTTATTATTTTTAAATTCCCTGAATCTATGCAGGAAAAAAACCACCCACCAGTGGCTTGATTCTCCTCTCACTTCCATCACTCACTTCAATCAAATTCCTCCCATATTATACTGGTGTGAGAGAATTACCAGGCCCATAATTTTCTAAAACACAGCAAGATTTGTTTACCCAGAACAGATTGGCTCCTTTAGAGCTTATTGGAATGAATAAGTGAACAACTTGGCCTGGTAAGGGTTTCCAGCTCACAGCTAGTATATTTCACCGAGGCATTGAAGTTTGAAATTGGGGAGAAAATAAAATAAAATAAATAAATAATAAATAATAATAATAATAATCCAAGAGCAAAATGCATGTTCTATCTAGAATGCTTCTCCAGCTCTCAGGCCTTCCATAGCACTATGAGAGTGTACATGCTGGGAACAAAATCAACATTAACAAAGGAATTACTGCAACTATCACAGCTGAGACTTTTTTCTTGTCTATGTTCCACACATGACAATTCAACTTACAAATGCTTACTCTGTTGGACTGCAGCATAGCGTTCATATTTGATATGTAGTCAGGTTTGATTCTTAGTCACTGCACAGAAGATGATCACGAACTGCTTGTAATTGTGATAATAAAACATCACTTTTGGAAACAAAATATTACAAATTCAAGCCAGATGTTTATTATAAAATAAGCCAGTCGGGCATTTTCAGCTAGACTTTGAGCTCTCTTTTCAGTGTCTGAGACCAGAGGAGGCTGTTCCTAATTTAACACTGTTCTCTAAAAGGAAATCCAGTTTCCACCACTTTTGGCTTGTTGTCTAAGGCATGTACTTGCTATAAATAAATCTAACCTGATAATAAAGCACCTAGCTGAGAGAGGAAAAGGTGGAGAAAGGCAGGATATGGGGCAATGCATTTTTCAATTTACTGAATGACATGACTATAAGTCTGCCTGGAGGCTCAATTGAAAAGAGCATCTATTAACCCTTCCAATACATTGTTTTACTATATAGGCCTCGACCCTGCATTCTTTTCCTCATGCAAGTAATCCCATTGACTTCCCATTACTTCACTGGTCGCAGGCTCAGGCCCACAGTAGGCATCTGTCAATGCTCAAGCCTCATTACACTGAATATGATCCAAACAGGCATCTCAATTAATCACTCTCATGTATTTGTAAGTAATTCATTAATTCAATAAATTGCTCCAGGCCTTGGCATAATCAGTCATGTCAGAGATTATAACAAAATCACACCCCAGAGTGTTAAACACAGGCCTATCTCTGCTGATTCGTCATCTGGGGCAATAACTCAAGGCAGAACAGATATGCTTTATACATTTTAAGACAGTTGACATGGAAAATTAATCATGCTAATTGTGCAGATTTCCTGCATAAATGTATTGTCCCATCATGTCTGGTGATTAGAGAATTATAAGTTCTAAACTGCATAAAATTTAGGGCTATAAGTGCCTCAAAGAAATAAACAGTTTCTCAGAAATGCAGAGATCGTTTTGGTGATAAGTATTGGGATCTGTAGGTATAGTAACATGTAACTCACATTCTCCTTAATTCCTTGGCATCGATAGAAGAATGTAGCCTAGAAACTGAAAGAATTTAGAGCCCAAGCTGGAGCTATCCGAGCATACATAGCACAAACTAATGTCACAACACGGAGAGGTTGTACTATATATAATCTTCACCCTCTGTTTTCTGTCTGGAACACAATTACTAGTATCTCTTTATTTTTTAATCATAAACAGGCCAACCTAGCAGTACTGGAAGTCCAAGAGTGACATTATCTGATTAAAATTTACCATGTAGATCATTGTTGCTACCATTGTTATATAATTGCAACAAATCTTGTACAAATTATGTCAAGTACAGAGTCTATGGAAAAGTTATGATTTGCTTCATAGTCCTGCGGTTTGAGCAAGAAAGAGAAATAATGGATGGGTTTTCAGGGTTTTTTTGTGCTATTTGTATGCATTTATCATTTTTGTGTTGGAAGCTATGAGCATTGGATCTAAACCTGGATTTCAAATATGTTTGCTCCTGGGGTAACACCCACAAGGTAGTTAGCCTGCACATCTTGAAGGGACTATTCAACGTAAGTGGCATCAAAAGAACACTTAGCTCACAAGGGAAGACACCCATCTACACTGAATGGACTTTCCTCTGAACGTTCCATCTGAAGTATAGGTAATGGCCTCTAGTATGATTAAGAGAAATCATGCATGGACATGTGACTTGTCCATGTGACTCCAAACACCATCTTGTTCCTTGTAATTTTCCACTAGCCTGTGCTGAGGACTTTGTTTGAAACAATGGATTTCTCTCCACATGGCAGAAGCTATAAAAGACCCTGAAAACCCCTCCATTATGTCTCTTTCTTGCTCAAACCTCTGGACTATGAACTTATACTAATGGGAGTATTCTAACCAAAGGACTGAGGACCTTCCAATGACTTGGAAGCAACCAGAGACTTTACTTAAGCCAGCAGTTTATTCCATTACTGCTACATGCCTGATCCAACAACTTTGCATGTATTTGATTCCTTTAACCAATTTTAACTCTCACCTTTTTCTTTTTTATAAATAAACCTTTAGATATTAAAGGATTGGCAACAGCTTGATTATTGGATAAGATCTGAGTTATATATTGACCTGGGTATGTGGCTGGTCCTTTGGGATCAGAAGAACCCTTTTGTTGATGAAACTGGTTTTAAATAACCACTCATCTTTAAGTCTAGTATCTGAGTGTTAAATTCAGGACCGGAATGCCTAAGGAAACTGCTTTTTTGATTTCTTGTTAGCCAGTGTGGTGAAACAGAAGTTTACTTTTGTTGCTGGTTTGGTATATCTTATGGGAGAATAACCACCAGTTTTGGGGGGTTGTCTGCCCTATTTCTCAGCAGTTTGTCCTGAATTTGGTATTCTAAGTTGTGACCCACTGAGGCCTGGTGACACCAAGCAATAGTTTATATCAGTTTGCCCACAGCACACCCAATAATGGGGGGTGAGCCAAGTTTTCCTGGGCTGTAAGGTCAGAGTTATATGTCACGATAGCCTCATGTTCAAATAAAACATTATCTGGTGGATGAAACAAACTGTCAGGGATCAGCATGTAACATCTTCATATCTGAGGTGTGTATATTGTGCCTAATTCATCTGAGGAGAATCTGAGAACCGCAATTTCAAATAGTCAGCAGATCATATAAGCCAGTCTTAGAAAATCTGTTGTGAAAAATTTACCACCCAAACTTAAAACTTGACTTGTCTGCTCTTTACTGTGAAGATGGAGGATAATGAAAGAAGCTAAGGTAAATGTGCTTATCAAAACAATTACTCACCCTGGAAAGTGAATGAGTAAAATTTTGGGTAACCCACATTATTCTGTACTATGACATTATATTTTTTAAGATCAAAAGGAAGCAAAGCAGCACTGGGGAGGAAGAATGGACTTGCACACATGAAACCAGCTTTTGTGTATGAGCAGAGAAGGCAACACACCCACAAGAGCCCCAAAAGACCTAGAAGGTGTATATGTCATTGACAGAGCTGGCTGAAAAATGTCAAAATCCTCTTTCCCTTCTCCTCCCCCTCTCCAAAAGGGACAAGATTTTCTGCAAAATTTGTCTCATTTTTCTATCATCTCTACCTACTGAGCAAATTCCTAGGCTTGCCTGCTCAAAGTTACAGGTGAAATTTAGAGGTCATTTTTATTTATATGTGGAAATTTGGGTCACCATTCCACATGCTTACCTGTATTTCAGATACTATACAATGGATGCCTATTACAAGTGACTATGCCATTCTTTTAAAAAATATATTTGTAATTAAAAAGAATGATAAACTTACATCTAATAAGGATAATACATATGCAACCGAACAATTAGTCTGTTGTAATGGGACTTACACTGCACAGTGTAAATATGGGATTGCTATTCACTGTAATCTTTCCACTACTAAGTTTACAGTACTTTATATATCCAGTGCTGTAACATTTACAGAATAATTACATCTTTGGTGATGCTGGCTCCTACAGGGTTAGGACTAATGTTTCATCAGGTAGTGTAGAGCTATAACCAATGTTACTCTCAGAAGTGTGCCCCTGTGCTGTACCTGCTCATAAATCAAGGCTAAGGAAATTCAGGATTTTTTCTGGCCTTTCACTGGAATGGACACTTTGACCTACCAGCTGATTCAGCTTGTGACCACTAAGATTCCAATCATGGAAGGTGCTGAGTGTACTGGTGGGTTGCAAAGCAACATCGTCTGCCACTGGAGGCATTCAGCAACTGGATGAAGATAGCTGCATCCAAGATTGAAAAGGAAAATGGCTTAATTGTTAATATTTTTATTATTTAGATTGTGGATGTGCCCACTGAGAGTTAAGAGCTTTCCAAACAGCGTCCCTGTCCCCCAGAGCATCCTCTACACTGATGAAGCAATACACTAAGTAGCACATTTTCAAGGCCTGGGTTTAGCCATACAGCTAGTCAATGAGAGTCACCCAGCTAGAGCCAAGTGGAGTGCTTTGAAAATATAACCCCTTATGATGCATTATGTCTATTTATGTCTCATTATATATGTGCTGTAGGATTCAGACATTGTTCCCACACGTTTTAGAGGTATGATTGATTTGTGAAGTTTTACTTGAAAAGGTATCTGCCAAAATACCAAATCCAGTTACTGTCATAAATCTGTAGCCCATTTATATATTAACCTCATTGCTGCCACCAAATGGAATCCAGTAAGGGTCCCACAGCCAAATGGCAAATTTAGGATCTCTTGATCTGTTAAGTGAACTGTGGCTAGGGTTGCCAATTTTGGTTAGACGTATTCCTGGAGGTTTCATCACATGACATAATCTTTAATGAAAAATTAAATTTTAATTTTAATTGGAGACTCAAGGGCAATCCTGGAGGGTTGGCAACCCTAACGGTGGCTATAGTTTTCCTGCTTCATAGCACAGCACATGGATTCTGTGCAGAACACACAATTACAGAGGAAATCTACATTATTATAGAGTCTGAGTCAGTGATTCATTGACCCAGTACAAAGTAAAGCCCTGAAAGACTCGCAGGTTGTGGATATGGTGTAAAATAAAATGTAGACTTCACTATGGGATCAGGTGTTCTATATGAGAGCCATGCACTGTTCAGGATTTCACTCTTTGAACCTAGTGATTTCCTAAAGTCAATGGAAGATTTGCCATTGACTTCAATAGAGCCAGGGTTTCATTCAAAGCCACACAAAACAGAATCTTGATTTGTGGACCTGCCTAAGGATGGGATGTTATCAGGGGTTTATTTACAAATCAAAATGCACTTAGCAAGGCAAGTTTCAGAATAGCAGACGTGTTAGTCTGTATCCGCAAAAAGAACAGGAGTACTTGTGGCACCTTAGAGACTAACAAATTTATTAGATCATAGGCTTTCGTGGACTACAGCCCACTTCTTCGGATGCATACAAAGAAGTGGGCTGTAGTCCACGAAAGCTTATGCTCTAATAAATTTGTTAGTCTCTAAGGTGCCACAAGTACTCCTGTTCTTTTAGCAAGGCAAGTTATCCTTGAAAATTCATGGCGATCGGAGGAGGTCCCGGATGACTGGAAAAAGGTTAATGTAGTGCCCATATTTTAAAAAGGGAAGGAGGAGGATCCAGGGAACTACAGGCCAGTCAACCTCACCTCAGTCCCTGGAAAAATCATGGAGCAGGTCCTCAAGGAATCAATTCTGAAGCACTAAGAGGAGAGGAAAGTGATCAGAAACAATCAGCATGGATTCACCCAAGGCAAGTCATGCCTGACTAATCTAATTGCTTTCTATGAGGAGATAACTGGGTCTGTGGATGAGGGGAAAGCATTGGAGGTGTTATTCTTGACTTTAGGAAAGCTTTTGATACGGTCTCCCACAGTATTCTTGCCGGCAAGTTAAAGAAGTATGGGCTGGATGAATGGACTATAAGGTGAATAGAAAGCTGACTAGATCATCGGGCTCAACTGGTAGTGATCAATGGCTCCATGTCTAGTTGGCAGCCGGTATCAAGCGGAGTGCCCCAAGGGTTGGTCCTGGGGCCAGTTTTGTTCAATATCTTCATTAATGATCTGGAGGATGGCGTGGACTGCACCCTCAGCAAGTTTGCAGATGACACTAAACTGGGAGGAGTGGTTGATATGCTGGAGGGTAGGGATAGGATACAGAGGGACCTAGAAAAATTAGAGGATTGGGCCAAAAGAAACCTGATGAGGTTCAACAAGGACAAGTGCAGAGTCCTGCACTTAGGACGGAAGAATCCCATGCACTGCTACAGAGTAGGGACTGAATGGCTAGGCAGCAGTTCTGCAGAAAAGGACCTAGGGGTTACAGTGGATGAGAAGCTGGATATGAGTCAACAGTGTGCCCTTGTTGCCAAGAAGGCTAACGGCATTTTGGGCTGTATAAGTAGGGGCATTGCCAGCAGATCGAGGGATGTGATTGTTCCCCTCTATTTGACATTGGTGAGGCCTCATCTGGAGTACTGTGCCCAGCATTGGGCCTCACACTACAAAAAGGAAGGAGGTTATCTAGTCCAACCCCCTGCTCAAAGCAGGACCAATCCCCAACTAAATCCTCCCAGCCAGGGCTTTGTCAAGCCTGACCTTAAAAACCTCTAAGGAAGGCGATTCAACCACCTCCCTAGGTAACCCATTCCAGTGCTTCACCACCCTCCTAGTGAAAAAGTTTTTCCTAATATCCAACCTAAACCTCCCCCACTGCAACTTGAGACCATTACTCCTTGTTCTGTCATACTTAACCTTTGCTGAATCAGGACTTAAATCTTAATGGCACTTAGTACACCTTATGAATAAAAAGTTCTAAATAATAAAAACGTTTTCAATAATGGTGTGCTGTACTTGAAATCATTAGAGGTTTTTGTTTGAACAGTAAATTAAAATCAATAAGGCACCTGTCCAGAAAAGCATCCCTATTCAGAAAAGCACAAGAGCCTGTGCTTAACTTTAAGCGTATGATTAAGTGTTTTCCTGAATAGGGATGGTCTTAAAAATGTGTTAATTTGCTTTGCTGAATTGGAGCCTAAGTTGGCTGGGATACTAAAACACTGATCATTGCAGATCTGAACTATAACAACTGCATTTTATAAAATCATCTTTCAAGGTTAACCACATGGTTTTCAATATTAAAGAGATTATCAGTCATCAGTCATCATTATAACTAATTAATTGTTAGGTATAATACTAGATAGTTAGCAAAAATGCTCTGTCCATGTGACATTCTTACTTGCAAAACATAGAATTAACTGCTATGGAAATATCCATAAACCAACAATAGTGAAATAATGGACTCAAAACATTCAGGAAATTCCACCCTTGAAAAAGCCCTGCAAGCTTTAGCAAGAGGCCAAGGATTTATTGTAAAAACATTATATTTGCAACTTCAGAAGTTCTAATAAATAGTAACTAAATACAACAATACATTTCTAAGGATATGTCTATGCTGCAAAGAAAAAAACAGATCAATTTACTCACGGTTGTGTGGCTTAGGCTGTGGAGCTAAAAAACAGCAGTGTAGGTATTCCTGCTTGGGCTGAATCCCAGGCTCCAAGACCTTCCCTCCTCCAGCCCAAGCAGGAATGTCTGCACTGCTATTTTTAGTCTCACAGCCTGAGCCTGAGTCAGTTGACCTGGGATCTGAGACTCAGCACCAGAGGTTTTTCTTTGCAGTGTAGACATACCCTAAATGAGCTCACAACAATTACCTCTAATAAACCTTGTCAGCAGTGCTTACAGATAACTAAACACATTGGGATAGAAATATCTTACAGTACATTTAGAAAAGAAAACCAAGACACTTAATTATTAATCATGTGGAAGCAAAAAAAGAACAGTCAGGAAAGAAATGCAATGTAGGACAGTTTGTTAGCAAAAGTTAGGGTAACTGTAATCTTAATAACGCGAAATTTGTAAAAGCGAGGAATGTGTAAGGCAAGTGGAAAAAAACTGTAAAAAGTTGTTGCGACCTTGTGTAAATAATATGGAATGTAGATTAAGAGTCTACATTAGTAAGCAAAACAAAATATCAAAATGACCTATGTATGAACAAAATGCAGCTGTTGCTCATTATTGTCTGTAACAAAAGGTATAAATGCTTGCTGTAATTGTTTACCTGTTGAGAGACCTGTTTAGCGCTCTCTCTCTATGCAATTAATAAAAAAAAATAAAGTATCTGACTTGCTGTACCCAAAAAAAAGTAAAAACTCTGTTATTCTCCGACAATTTGGGGGCTCATCCGGGATGGCAACGCCCGCAGAGGCACCGGCAGCTGCTACGGATCATTCCCCTTTGAACCCCATGGCGCCACAATAAAGGTAGGAGACCTTTTGAAATCTCTGTTGGGGTGTCGGAGGAGGACTGTCCGTGGGGCCGTCTGTCCCTGTTGGGCTCACGCCATCCGAACTTATTGACTGTGCAGCAAGGTCAGATGCAGAGCGGTTCTGGGGAATTGTTTTGCCGCCCCCAATAAGGTAATTGTATGCGGTTCTGGGGAACTGTTAGTTTGGCCTCCCCCATATGCATAAAAAAGATGCATAGGTATGCACCAGTGCTGAGGGGTTTTTACCACCTCATGAGGGGTTGTTACCGCCTCATAGTGTAAATGCATCGTGGTACTTGGAAATAGAGGCCTTGGGGGTGTGTGTGTGAATTGAGAGTTACCGGAAGACGCCCAAAGTACTCTGCGAAGTCTTTTGGCTCATGACCAGAACTACTCTAACGCAAGCCCGGTAACTAGAGGATCTTTAAGAGATCCGACCCACGGTGGGCTAACTCGGCCTGGCATCGTCTGGCGAGGAGGCTACCTGGGTCTAGGAGTGTGTGAACCCATCTTCCCTCCCCCTTCCCTCTCTGTGTGAGCCACTCACAGTCTGATCATCTCACTGAATGCAATGAGAGTAAGCGACGCCGTCTCTCTGAGACTAGCCAACGCTCTTTGCTGAAGGGAGGTGTAGGAGGGTCGTGGCCATCCTCGTTAGCCTCTCCTGTGTCAGTACCCTGTAGGGAGAGATCCTTAGTTTATGTGCTGCTAAAACAGACAGGGCATCCTCTCTGTGTGTGTGATTGGAAAATGGGTGGGGGACAGTCTAAGCATTCCCTCTCACCCCCTAAGAGTACCCCCATCTTATTTCATGTACGTACATTATGGTCCTAAAACCTGCAGGTATTTAAAAAATTGGAATCATTACACGCATAAAAATTCATTTAAACAATGCCCACTAGAAGGTACCTTCAATCTAAATAAAATCATACATCTCAAAGGAGCTTTTAATCACCAAAAAGCCTCTGACACACAATGGAAGCAATTTGTCTATTAAGGAAAGAAACAGGTTAATTTAAAATTCAGCTTGGTCCAAAAATAAAAAAAAAGTTGCTCTGCGTTCAAGGTCAAAAATCAACGCAGACCAGGCTAAGTACAAAAAAAACCCTGCTTTCGGCCCCAGCTGGCTGTAAAAAAATATATAAACATAGTCAAACCAAAGGCAATACAAGTTACAGTGCTAAAATTACATTTGCAAAACTTAACTGTCCAGTGAGATCCAACAGTCTGCCTTTGCGACCCTGGAGCCGGCGTGGTTTGGGGACGCTGAAAAAGCCACAGGCAGCCGGCCTGGACTGGAATCACTAAAAAGACGCCCCAAAAGACCCCAGGGCGTAAAAGAACTGCCCTCCCAAGAAAGGAAGCAAGTTAGAAATTGCACAGCGCCTTCTCTGAACGTTATACACAAACGTGGCCAGTCTGGACGTACGTGTGTAAGTATAAAAGTGGGCCTACTCTCAGCCACAGTAAGTCTAAAAACCGAAAAGGGATTTAGCATTCCTCTCTCCACTCCGGTTGACCGTAAAGGGTGTCAAGTGGATCTACCCCCAGTCGTAGCAAGACTGGGCAATAAAAAAGTTAAAATAATAAAATAAGTTGTGTGCTTAATAACTAAAATTAAGCAATTAAAAGCATTAATCATGAACCAGGCAGTAACTCAAACGTACACCCAGGGCAAGTTGCAAGCCTTGAAACAGGACTTCCAGGCAAAAAAGGAAGCACCGGCTAAGCAAGTACCGGTCCTTCAGGAACTTGTCAAAATTTAATTATTTGTGCTTAGTATATGCTGTAAAAGTAGTGTGTTTGCCACAAAAAACAATTAAATAGTTAAATGCCAATGGGCCATGCGTTTTGCCCAGGGGGCAAGCCTCACGAAAAAGAACTCGGGTAGCCTTGTAAGTAAAAATGTTTAAGGGAAGAGACCAGAAAGGGTGGGGGCTAGTTAAAAAGCCCACCCTCCTAGCTAAATTGGTAGTAAAAAAAGCCAGTGCCCATAAAAAAACGGTTCAGCAAGAAAAGCAAAATCGGGCCCAAGTGGGCAGGCAAATAGCCGTTAAAACCCCCACAGCTTCAGTGTATCCGTAAACTAAAGCCAAAACCAGTTGTTACTCTTCATAACTACATTTGCTAAAAGGGTAAAAAACAAAAAACTACCCTAACAGAACACTTACTTTTTCAAGCTAGTAATAGCTGTGTGTATGTTAAAGCCACCACATTGCAAAACATACATTTTAATCTCATTACCACTGCAGGCAATCATATTATTTACTGGCCTGCAAATAAAATTTTGCAAGTAGCCCTTAGGTTCCACATACCCTTTAATTAAACTAGTTTAATACCTAATCAATTTCAAAATTTGCTTTCACTGTTACCAAAAATTCAGAAAATCTCTAAAATACAAGGGCAAATTCACATGCTTCGATATATATATCAAGTTAAAAAGTAAGCCTTTCATACAGCTTATAAAATATCCACCTTATATACTAAATATAATGTATTGTGTTTTATAACTAAAACTATACAACAACCCCATCATATTATTGTTATAAGAATATTATTGTTTATATTAATATTAATATAAAAAGATGATATTATTATTATTATTATAAAAAACTTAATAGTAATACCTTTCATATCCGTGCTCATCATGCATTATCATTACATCCAATCAAAACCCCTAAAGTTAAAGCATCTAAAGTAAAATCTAAATTCCAAAACAATGCAAATAAAAAATTTAAAATGTTTGTTGTACTAGTAGTACAAAAGTGGGGGTTGTGGAAGCAAAAAAAGAACTGACAGGAAAGAAATGCAATGTATGACAGTTTGTTAGCAAAAGTCAGGCTAACTGTAACCCTAATAACGTGAAATTTGTAAAAGCGAGGAATGTGTAAGGCAAGTGGGAAAAAACTGTGTAAAAAGTTGTTGCGACCTTATGTAAATAATATAAAATGTAGACTAAAAGTCTACATTAATAAGCAAAACAAAATATCAAAATAACCTATGTATAAACAAAATGCAGCTGTTGCTCATTATTGTCTGTAACAAAAGGTATAAATGCTTGCTATAATTGTTTACCTGTTTAGCTCTTTCCCTCTATACAATTAATAAAAAACAATAATAATAAAGTATCTAACTTGCTGTACCCAAACAAAAAGTAAAAACTCTGTTATTCTCCAACAATCACATTTTATACCTGGAGGATCTAGTAACTCTAGAATCAACAGAACAATAGGTTAAAAGCAGTATATAGGTGTTACAGTTCAGGGCATCTGCATCTATATTTCCCCTCTGTGGTCCAGCCAGGGCACACCACTCTCAGCTTTCCAACTCCCCAGTCATTGTCTTTCTTGGGTGGGTCCCACATCTCTCTCCCTGCTGACCAGGGTGTTTCCAGGCTGAACAGTTCTCTGCCTTCACTGTGTTATTCCCAGCAAAAGACAGTCTGCCTCAACAGGCCTGTTTGCATCTCCCCTCAGAGATTGTACTCCATAATAGCCCACGGTTATAAAATTACTGCACAGCTCTCCCTAAGCAGGCATATTTTATTCTGAAGGTAAAAGCACAGAAAATAATAAAAACTTACATGCATGCTAATAAGCTTACCAGAGATCACCCCCTCCTGTTAGGGGAGACACTGACAACACAGCAAAAGGCCTAGGCCACTGCCAGTAATTGGAATATTGATTATCATGATTATTTCCACAAGCAGCTGTAGGGTCTTTGTAGCAGCCTTAGCATAACTAGGCAAGCTGGAGGGGAGAGAGTTGAGTGACCATGAGAATTGAGCATGACCCTGCTATCATCCTGTTGAGCTTTCTATTAAAACTGCTGAAGTACGCGGCTTTGAAAAACAGGAAGTCTAACTATATTTGACTGCTGGTATGTAGAAACACAGCTGCACAATTCACGACTTGAACTTGCTAGCTTAATAGGGGTTTTTTGATTGACATGTTATTGTAACACTTACAAGCATAAAAAGGGTAAAAGGTCTGAGTTGAGTGGACTCATTCAGTGAACTCATTTTAAGATTCCTAGTGGCTGATGGAAAGCTGGCCACCGGAAATCTGTCACTGACCACTCAAAGACCACTTCAGACTTGGAGTAACTATAGATTTGGGATGCTCTAGCCTATTGCATACATATGTATGGGCTTGGGACTGAATAAAGTAAAAGCTTTAAAGTGAAAGCACTCTTGTGTGTACCAATCATTTATCAGATGGACGTGCTGTGCCCCCGATAATTTATTTCCTGACACCGCCTCACAAAGAGTAAAGTTATCAAGAGCTTTGGGTTCAGAAAACCCCGGGTAACACTCCAACATGCACTTTGGCAGGAGCAATCCTTCAAAACCCCTACACAGGGGTTTTCCTCTGGTTGCAAGTTCATCACACCCTCAGTTCAGAGATAGCACCCTCATGAAAAAAATTTAGTCCATCCTTTATACCTTTTGGAGGTCTTTGAACTGGAGTTTGCAGGAGCAGTAATCAGTATACAACTGGTTTCTCTCCCCAGGGCATAGCTTCAAAAGGATGGATTCAAAGTGCGTCATTTGCATTTCCATCACGCCCAAGTATTTCCTCAGAAATCCACTTCACACATATTATCCCAAAAGTCCTTTGAAGTGCCTAATATCTCCCAGAGATTGCATTAATGCTGTATTCCTGCTAAACTTCCATATTATCCCATAATAGTACATAAACATTTGCATTGTTGATACAATAAACTCCAAAAATGTTAAACTTAAACTTAATTCAATAAAATTTGTCTGGATATTATAGGACATTGCCATGATTGTCACAATATTGGACAGAACATAAATATTATAACACAGAATTTGAAATAATTCAGAATTGCTTTTGATACCTTCAGAAAGACCATCTTTGACGCTAAATCCTATTGAAGTCAATGAAAAGACTCCTGTAACTACTATTTTGAGAACTTAAACTCTTTACTGTCACCATAATCAAAGAAAGTGCATTTGTACAGTCTTTAGACAGGCCCAGCTTTGCAGGATGTTATGCAATAAAACCAAAAGCAATAAGGTCTGTCCTAAGCAATAAGAATTTTCACCTCTTAACTGGTGTGGCCTTAGAAAGAGGAGGAAAGATATGCATTCTGTGACTATTCATACACTCCTCTTATTAGAAACAATAATACATTTGCCATTAACTTCAATGGAATAAAGTTGGCCCAAGAGACATCTAACATTTTGCTTTAAAAATATGAAAAAATGCAAAACAGCCATTTTGTAGAAACCGTGAATAAAGCAATATTCAGGGGGGTCAAAATTTCATGAAATATTAATGTTTCATGGGATTTTGCATGAACAACAGTTGTGAATTTTGCACAGCTCTAGTAAGAAGTCAGTTTTGCCACTGAAATGTTGGACTTCCTATTTTGTAACAATTCAGCCAATTTCTTCTTCGAATAAACTGAATCTAGGTAATTAAAAAGATAGAAACAACCTTTAGCCAGAGTAATTAGAGTTGCTCAAACTAATGGACTATGGAATTCTCAGATGCCCTCTTAATTGCAGCTGAACAGCTACCACAGTAAAAGGCAGTTTCAGCTAACTAACGGCTGGAGGGTAAACAAGCTATAAGATTTGTTCTTGGTAGACAACCTGCCACAGCCAAGCACAGAGGGTGACAGCTATGTTCAGCACCATTTTCCCCAGTATGTAATACATATGATATATTAAGTGACACTTAAAAACAAACACACATTTATTGAATATTTGTGCAAAAATATGTCACATTCAGCACCTGGAAGAGAGATTCCAGCAAATATTGAGGTAATGCATGTGTGGGGTAGGTACACCCCGTCACAGGGTTCCAGATTTTGGGGGTTATCCAAATGGGTATTTGACGTCCCAAGTCACGGCTCATGGCAGCATGGCCTCGTGGCCCAAATCTATGCAGTGGCCCTGCAGCTCAGGGCAATATGGCCCAATGGCCAGAATCAATAGGGCTACCTTTCAGCAGCAAAGTCTGCCCTTACAAATGTCAGTTGCCCCCAGTAGTGGGGCATCCGGGCCCACCCTTCTCCACTGGGGATTCCAACCCTGGCAAAGCTCTTCAGCGGGTCAGCGGCAATGGTGGGGGCATGGCTGTTCGCAAAGGGATGGCCTCAGAATACCAGGTCACGTAATCAACAACCACAAGAATATAACAGTATACTGACCTGCTTTTTTCTCCAAGAAGCTCAAAAGGCATTCCGACCACAGGAAGTGGTATTGGGGTGCCCTAGATAGCCCCTTTGGTCCAGCTCTCTGGCATTCTGGACAGGAAGTGCAGCAGTCCTGCACTTCCTAGTGTATGCCAGACCAAAAGAATCTTTGTGCCACCCATTGTAGAGTTTTCTCCCTTCCCAGGTGTCCCACCCAGGGCACCAAGTGAGCTAGGTGCAACAGGCCTCTTCGAAACCTCTGCAGGACTAACAATTTCTGGACATCTTCTTACATCTGGATGTCCTTAGCCAGCTGGTAGAGGTAATCATCCCGGAACTTGAATTGGGGTCCTTGGGATAACCACGGGGGCCCTTGCTCCAGGTCTGTCACTTGCTCCCAAGCCCAATTTAGGGTTGGATCCTCCCTTTGTTTCCTTCAGAAAGCCTCTGTCAATGTCCAGTCACCCCTGTCAGTCCTCCTCCAGGGTCCTTGTTGCAGGGTGGCAGATTTTCAAGTGCTCAGCACCAAAATGGGGCAAGATTTTCAAACACCTCAGGTCTCATTTAAGGAATCTAAATAGCGCTTGATTTTTAAAAGCTCAGCATGCAGCTGCTCCTATCGTGACACCTATTCCCAGATTGTTAAAAGATCTGCCTGTGTGCTGAACTCTTGAAAACATGGCCATATATTGAACTGTCTAAATGGGATATGAGCGCTCTTGAAAATATGGTCATATATACCCACATTTTTAGATGCATATCTTTGGGTTGCCATTTTTTTTTCCACTCTAATGCTCAGATTTGCACATCTGAATAAGTTAATTTATCACAAATGTAATTTAAAAAAAATAAGCTTCGCAGCATGAAAAAAATATAACTGTTAAAATTGCATATCCACACCTTCAGTCATGCAGCTTTAGGCCTGCTAATTCAGACTCCTTATTTGAAAATTTGTCTGAAACACATAATTCGGTTGATAAGGGATTTTGCATATCCAGTTATGTGATTATCTAAGCTAAATGCACACATAAAGCATCAGCAAACATTCAAAATTGTTTTGTGCTGACATTTGCAAATGGATCACTGGTGCTCTCTCATTAATATATATAAAGCCGCCTATTATTGCCTTTATTTGCAGCATGTAAGCTTCTAAAATTTCTTCTTTCCATCATTTTAACTAGGCCTGATCTGCGGCACCAAGAAGAGAATTAACCACAGTCAAACAACAATTTTTACTGATGCTTGGCTAAAACAATGTTAATTACCTTAGAATCTGAAGATTTTTTCCAATATACTGACTCTACACATATATTATGTATGTGACTATAACGCTGAGATACTGAAAGAGTAAAAGATGATAGAGGGATAGATGGGGGGCCCCCTGGACATGAGTCAGGAAAGCATTTAAGCATCTGCTTAAATTTGTTTGTATTTAGGACAGTACTATAAGCATATGCTTAAGTCCCACATGATCTTAACATTAAGTCAATAGAAGTGCTATCCTGAATTAGTGCCTGTGTGTCCTCCGAGAGTCAAAATATTGTAACTTTCATTTTTCAGTATATATGAAGAAAACATTTGAAATGTTTTGGATTTATATGACCACATTTGGAAACATTTTTCTGTTTGCTTGGACAGTGAACTATAAATTGAAAGGAGGGCCTGCTTAAGAATAAGCTATATGTTAATTGAAAGAGTATTTCTTAGCAGATCAGACACCAGTGATTTTTATATATTATTGGTGGGATTTTCAAAAGCATTTTCATTAGCCTAATGGTACTCACATCAAAGTCAATATGGGTTTTACCACAGGGTTCAATAGGAACAGAATTAAGACAGTGCGAACATTCTTCTTTATAACATTTTTCATTTTTCTAACACTTTTGCTTTTAGACATTTTGTTATAGGTGGTTGTGTGATGTTTGTGGTTGCCTTTTTAACTTTGTAAGGAGTTTGTAAGCTTGTAATCATATGTTAAGGATGTAAAGTGAATTGGATGTAATCTAAGTGGATGCCCAAGTATAATAGATGCCAACTATTTATAAGCAACCACTTAAGTACATCTCTTTAAAAACATTGCCCTCATAAACATGGTATACTGCATACAAACATATGGAGAGGAGACAAAAAAGCTCAGAAATTAATCTTCAGTAATTGGCATGGTTTGTAATACTGTGCGCTGAAGCAAAATAGGCAGGGGTTACAAAAGAATACTGATTTTTTTTTCCCCACAGTAAGAAAAATATTGTTCCACCACTTCAAGTTTGAATCTTTGTAGAACAGTCTGAAAATGTACTTTACTGCTATAAATATATCATAGTTGCCTTTGGATTTATGGAGGTTCAATTTTCTAGTCTCTGGAAATATTCCTTGGACTCAAAAATGATCTACCTATTATTAATCTTTCTGGCAACCTGGCCAGCCTTTTGTCATTACCCTAATGTTGTCTATTACTTTCAGTTGATGTCCGATCCTTTTCATTAATGTCATGAAAATATAAGTTCCACTTTGTTTTCTCAAATTTCCTCTGCAGGAACCAGTTTCAATCCACGTATTCTGAGAGAGGAAACGAGTGCTCAAACCCAATCTAAGAAAACCATGATACAAAGTTATAATCTAGGTAGCCACGCATTCCAGGAGACCACTCCAGTCTGATCTCAGATAAACACATTCACACCAAGAGCTGCACTACCTTGAGTTCTGACAGAAGACAAAAAAAAAAAAAAAATAGATGATTCATCACTGCAGGGCTCTCTCTCAACAATGGGTATGGGTTTGGGTACTGCTGACTTCTATGACTTGAATGCTACAGGCAAATATTCTTGTCCTCATTAAATACCTCATTAAACAGCACTGAATTAGTACACCCAAGTATACTCGTCAGAAAATTAGCCTTCGAGAATTCCCTAACTCAAGCACCATCCCAACAACAAGAACTTCCTGAAATTCCCCCCAGCAACCCAGCAATTTACCCAAACCTAACCATCCCTATCCCGGTTGAATCAGACATCGCATGCATCTGCAGAACCCTTGCGCTACTCCTCAGCAATCTTTTTGCATGGGATCTACTGGCATTTTTATAATGTTGTAGTGGGGAGCCCACTTACTGCATTTCTTTTCCAGTTTGTTGGAAAGGTGGGTGATCTCTTTTTTAATTGCATTGTATCCCCTTCTTAGTCTTGGAAGCAGGGCATACGGGGAAAGAAGAGGATTACACTTAGTGACTCACTGTTGAGTAGGAGAAAATGTTGTGGTTAAGACAAATGGCTTTGTGAGGCCTACAAGCTGCCCACTAGCAGTATGCACTCAGAGTGTGTGTTCACATCAGCATCTTCCTGCGTACGAGTGAACAGGTCACATTCAGTAGTGTTTTAGCTACATATTAAAAACTGTAAGACACTAGCTGGAGTCCATGCTACAGGGAGGCTGCTGATGGTACTCAAGTGTATTCTCTTTTAATTTGCTCCTCATAGTAAATTAATATTATCTTACAGCATTAAATTGTGTCTCCCACACACCTCCTCTACTGTGACAATGAAGTAGTTAAAATCCCCTATCAATAGATAAAATAATTGACAGCCCTATATTAATTATTACAATCAATTAACAAAAATAATTGTGCTTAATTGCACTGTTAAATAGAATACCATTTATTTAAATATTTGTGGATATTTTCAACATTTTCAAATATATTGATTTCAATTACAACACAGAATACGAAGTGTACAGTGCTCACAGTGCATCCATGCTGATGGCGGGTTCTGCTCAACAATCCAAAGCAGTGCAGACCGACGCATGTTCATTTTCATTATCTGAGTCAGATGCCACCGGCAGAAGGTCGATTCACTCTTTTGGTGTTCAGGTTTTGTAGTTGGATTGGAGCATTGCTCTTTTAAGACTTCTGATTGCATGCTCCACACCTCGTCCCTCTCAGACTTTGGAAGGCACTTCAGATTCTTAAAACATTGGATCGAGTGCTGTAGCTATCCTTAGAAATCTCAAATTGGTACCTTCTTTGCGTTTTGTGAAATCTGCAGTGAAACTGTTCTTAAAATGAACAATATGCTGGGTCATCATCCGAGACTGCTATAACATGAAATATATGGCATATGCTCTAATAAATCTGTTAGTCTCTAAGGTGCCACAAGTACTCCTGTTCTTTTTATGTCAGTGTGTTGCAGCCAGGATCCCCACTGACAGCAGTGAGTTTCCGCTGCTGCTAGGGCCCCGGGCTGGGACGCAGTGGAGTGGGAGGACCTGCGTCCCCCCTGCTACCCACTCCTTGGGTGGCAGACTCCCCCTTTTCCCTGGCCTAGAGAGGCTGGGACCTCTCGCTCATTGACTCAGCCCCTGCTTAAGGGCCCGGGTTCCTGAACTATTGGCTTAGCCCCAGCTTAAGGGCCTGAGCCCCTAACAGTTTGTTTGCTGTCCCACACTACTGCCGGACCAGGACTGACGGCGGACCAGAGCGAGGTGGTGGGATACCCCACAGCCCTGCTGAGGGCCGAACCTCGGCCGAGACTTCTACACTCCTACTCCAGTGGAAGTGGTCTATACAACAGGCTGGCCATGTTTGGCTGACATACAGGCAGCTCTAGGCACCAGCAAAGCAAGCAGGTGCTTGCGGCAGCCCATTTGCAGGGGCGGCAGGGATCCAGCATGGGAGCTGAGAACCAACAGGGGGCCCTGGGAGCTGTAGTTCCTTGGTTAGCTCCCTGCCTATACAGCCAGCCCTGGAGCAGGGAAAGAACTACATTTCCCAGCATTCCCTTGGCCACTACCAACAGGAAAGAAGGGGAGGGAGTGAGGAAGCGGAGACCTCATGCTGCAGCCTGCTATGAATGGAGAGCTGCACTGTGAGTAGGGATTCCATATTTTAACATTCAAAAAATAGGACATTCCACAGAGAGGGAGGGTAGCTCCACCCTGCCCCATCCACTCCCTCCGACTGCCCCCCCACAGAAACCCCAACCCATCCAACCCCCTTGCTCCCTGTCCCCGATCACCCCCTCCTGAGACCCCCCCGCCAACTTCCCCCCCCTAGGACTCCACCCCCTACCTGTCCCCTGACAAACCCCTGGGACTCCCATGCCTATCCAACTGCTGCCTGTCCCCTGACTGCCCCCCCAAACCTCTGCCCCCATCCAACCCCCCTTGCTCCCTGTCCCTTGACTGCCCCCCCAGAACCCCCTTCTCCAACCCCCCAGCCCCCTTACCATGCCACTCAGACCAGAGTGTCTGGCTTCGCGCAGCGCCAGACACGCTACTGCATACATGCTGCCGTGCTCCCCTGCGGAGCCACAGGCCCCTTGCCCCCCCAGCACCTGCCTTCCAGATTTGAACACCTCAAAATTCAGGAGTGCTCAAGCTCAGTTTGGGCAGCTGTTACTTCCTTTCTCCCAAATCAAATATACTGATCCACTGTAACTTGCTGTAGAAAAAGTAGGATAAAATTGAGCAAGAAATGCTTCCCAGTGGTTATTAGGACTGGAGTTGCTATTTTCAATAGCCATTGCCTTTTGTTGTTGTTGTTGTTGTTTGTTTAAAAGGAAGACAGTGATATTGCATTGGCAAATTCCCCCTAGAAAGAAAGAGTGGAACAAAAGAATAATAAAGGCACCTCAACTTTTCCTCATTTATGTAGGACAGTCTAATAATATGCATCCAGATATCCTCCAATCACACAAGCTGAAAATTGTTCCACTTTACTGCAGTTCTGTAACCATATGGGAACCAATCCTGTCTGTGTTCTGTGCACATCTAAAATTCCTGCTGAATGACCTGCCCTGGGAGCAACTTACCAGTGACCCAGGGCTGTGGCGGAAGGAGGGTGCAGGTGGGGGGGGGGGTGAGCCCAGGGCTGGGGCGGCAGGAGGTGTGTGTGGGGGGGGCAATGGTGGGGGAGTAGGGGGAACCCAGAGCTGGGGCGGCAGGGTGTGTGTGTGGGGGGTGGGGGGACAGCCCAGGGCTGGGGTGGCAGGGGGGTGCGGGTCAGGGGGTGAGAACCCAGGGCTGGGGCGGCAGGGGGGTGCGGCGAGGAGCCCAGGGCTGGGACGGGGGGCAGCCAAATTTTTTTTGCTTGGGGCGGCAAAAAACCTAGAGCCGGCCCTGCTGACATACCATATATTGATCTGGCTGACAACAGGTTAAGTACATTCATTTGATTCACTGAGACAAATGGCTTGTTACTTTACCTGCATATAAAGGAGGTGGGAGTGGCTCTCTAAGGCTTGGTCTACACTAAACCCCCAAATCGAACTAAGGTACGCAACTTCAGCTACGTGAATAACGTAGCTGAAGTCGACGTACCTTACTTCGAACTTACCGCGGTCCAGACCCGGCAGGCAGGCTCCCCCGTCGACTCCGCGTACTCCTCGCGGCGAGCAGGATTACCGGAGTCGACGGGGAGCACTTCTGAGTTCGATTTATCGCGTCCAGACAAGACGCGATAAATCGAACCCAGAAGTTCGATTGCCTGCCGCCGAACCAGCGCGTAAGTATAGACAAGCCCTAAGGAAAGAGGATCTAGTATGGAGGCTGAGTAGTCCTGAAGGAGGAACCTTGGGAGCAATCAAGCTTGCAGAGACAGTTTGCACTTAATGTAGTTATGTTACTGATAATTTCTTTATTAATGAATGCCAACACAGGAAGGGATGAGTTATGTGATCTACAGCATGTAGTACTTGATAAGTCAGCTCCAACTCCTCCACACCACTTGCACAGGGTATTGGGGACATGGTTCCACTTACATAAAAATCCCAGGGACCCTTCCTGGGCATTTCCATGACCAATCTCATTATCTGCAACAGCCTATGCAAGGCCTGGTTTTTTTACCTGATGTAACCCACCATCACAGTATCTTTCCTTTCAGGGTCAATGAGAAAATGAAAGTTCTCATCTTTGAATTTGATCCTATTTCCAATAATCTTATTCAAATCCAATTAATTCCTAAAATATTCCCTTTTGATCTTCACTGCTCATTACAGTAACTCACTCTGCCTACCATCACTTATTGGTCTGGTGTTCAAAGGATTTAATAGTGACCATAAGGTTGAGTGTCTCACACACTTTCTTCTTCAAAGGTCTAGTGGCTTAAATTATTCTCGTGACATTGGAGAATATTCATGGGGGGGGGGATCTTAACTCTGTCTTTATGAGGTATTTGATAATACCACTGTGGGTTAGTTGTTTGGGGGTTTTTTTGGTTGTTTTTGTTTTTTTTTTAAAGGCATTATAATAGGAAGACAACCTAACTAAATGATATAACATCTCTTGTTTGTTTGGTCTTCCTTCTTTGTTAAGTACTGAATGTAGTCTCCAGGCTTCCACTATCTGTTTGCATATTGGTGCATATGGGATTTACAAGTATAGCTTTCATTAACGTTATTGTCTCAATCCCTGTGAACTGACAAACTCACTACTTCAAATACATGGCTGACAGTATTTGTCCATAAAGTGTAACAAAGTCTCTATTGAAAGCTTGCATTGTATCCGTGTTCCTAATCATGCATGTGTGCAGGTAATATTTAAGGGGTGATGTAACGGTTTTGAAGTTTATGCCCTTATGGTCTTAAGGTTAAAAGGAGTCAGCAGGGAGTGCTATTACTCGGAGATGGACTATTCATGCAGGAGGGAAGTGTCACCCTTCCCTGGTTAGCAGATTATGTAAGGTAGCATTCAATTGCCTAGTCTTGCTCCATCCCAGAACAGTCAAAGAACTGCAAATGTTCAAAACCACCTGCAGCTAAAACAGAACATGAACAGAAGATCAGCCTGTCTCTTAATAAAGACAAAAGACTGATTTAGATATGAGAGGGTGAAGAAAGACTTTGTTCACCCCCACTCAGCAAGATGTCTCCTCAGTGTTTTTCATGAGAGATTGGATTCTGATTCCTGAGAACCCAGCCAGCTCTGCAACAGTGAACTTGGTGGGGGGAAGAGGAGGGAAGCTACTTGATTAGCTAGAAAAGATAACTATTAATAAAATGTAGGCCCTAGTTCACATTTTAGGACTTCATTTTCTATTATAACCATGTTTCCATCTCTGTTCTTTCTTAAACCTTCTTCTACTTCATTACAAGTGCTGTGTGTTACACACAAATGGTGGTTTAAAATAAAACTGATTCCTGATACTGTTCCTTTGGGGGCAGAAGATCTGGCTTTCTGTGTCAGGGATTGAATATCACAGGGGAACACTTAAAGGGGACTCAGCTGTACCTCTGGTTAACCTACAAGACAGAGATAGGGCTGGCATAGCCGCGAGGAGAATGCTTGAGTGGCTGAAAGGCTGGTGGTGTTAGGGAGGGACCACTCATTTATCCCAAGGCAGAAGGAGCTAACAAGGTGACTCACAGTGAACTGTCATAAATATGCATCTCTTACTCTCATCAACCCCAGTGAAGTCAGACATTGGTCCAGGAAGCACTTTTTACCTATAGGGATGGATTTTCCAGTCAGATACAGCCAGTATTGAGCACCTCCCCACATATACCTCACCTCCCAGAGCCAGTAGAGGCAGCCCTACAGATCCTGTGCCACATACCCACTAGGGTAAGCGTAGGGAGGGGAGGGGGCATACAGAGGGCATTCTGGGGACTGGGACAGAGTTATCTGGCAGAGCACTGTTTGATATGACTGATCCTTCACTGGAATAATATTCTGGCAGGCCTCCTATGGTGGTAGCATTAAGTTAAGGTTGCATAGGGATAAGCCTAACTTGCTGGATGGCTATGAATCAGAGATGCAACCAGCTACCTCCAGCCACCCTTCTCTGCTCTGTCCAACTGCAGAAGCAAGCCCATAGTTTCTTCAAAAATCCTGAACTCAATCCTTGGCTGCAGCTATGAGGCTTTTGGCACAACTCAGGAGGGAAGATCATAAGAAAAAGAACTGGTTAGAAAACTTTGCATTTCTAATTGTAAGATCAATAAGGCACTGGTGTCCATTCCCGCTAAAGCATGAGTTTGGCTACTTAGGGCTAATGAGAATGACCAAACTTTTAGAAATAAGAAGTAGAGATCTCTTTATGCAAATGCCACAAACTAGAACCCAAACGTGGCTTAGTTGGAATGTCTTACTTGCGAAAGGGTGATCTATTTGACTGATGTCTGTTTATCGTCCACCACCTCTCAATGAGGTTTCAAATGGAGTGGTAGACCATCTACCTAATTCTTAACACAGAAATTAACAAGTGTGTTTAAAAGTCCATAACTACCTGGCCTCAGGCTTTTGGCATGAGACAGTGGCTGTAGAAAGATCCCTCATAACTAACTAATATATCGCAGGTTTTCTAGCAATGCTGGAGTTGCAAGTGTTGCAACCATAAAGAGGAGTAGACACAGGAGGTCCCATCTAGACAACTGGCTTGAGAATTCTTGCTGTTTGCCATCTGGATACAGTTTAACAATTCATGTGCATTCAGAGAGTGGGGAGGCTCAAGGAGTGCTTCTCCATGATCTTCTGTGGCAGTGCTAAAATGTTATTTTCCTGATTTTAAAAAAATCAAAATATTGGTCCAGATCCTCAGCTGGCATGAATTAGCATAGCTGTACTGGCACATTTGTGCCCAGGGAAGATCTGGCCTCCCACCCCTTCCCTTTTATCTGAAGTAAGCTTGTTTTTTTGTTCCTATATGGCAGATAGAAACTTTGGGTGAGGAAGGAGAAACAGTAAAATCGTGTGTGATGCACTGGGAACCTATGTATAGAACACTAATTGTAAGTTAAAGAACTGTGCTTGGAGATCCAGAGCTCTTTTAGGAGCAACACGCGTGACATGGTCTTCAACCCTGTACAGAGATGCAGAGGTATTTTTGCTGAGTCACTTTGAGATAAGGTATGTTGTTCCCATTCAGCGCCAATCCAAAAATGTCTAGGGGAAGAGGGGAAATAGGCCCAAGATGTTTCACGAAAAAATTCCAAAATCATTCATCACACATTTGAGAAAAAAAAAATTAGGTTGTTTAGAAATTGCCAAAAAAAAAAAGTTGGTTTTCGAATCTCAATTTTTCCCTCTTCTGTTTCTCACTTTTTTGACCTTCACCACCCTTTTCCTTGTGCTATCATGTCACTGAAGAAGTAGGGTGAAGTAGTAGTAAAAGAGTGGGAAAGTAGGGGGAACAGGGAAGAAAAACAAAAATGAAGATGGTCTTTGGGGAAAAAAAACAAAACCCTGAAAGCTTGAAAAAGTGAATTTCCCAGAAAAGAGAACATGCCCTAGGAGCGAAGAGTCCTGGAGTGGGTATCCCTTTAAGTGGAAGTTCCTGGTATCATGGCTCACTTGGAGTCTCACTGATATGGAACAGGATATTTACATCTAGATTCACTGCAGAACCCTGGGGCAGATAGCCCTTGCTTCCCACAGATCCCCCAGAATCTGCACAGTTAAGGGATAAATTGAGTAGTCTGTTCCACAGAGAGGGGCCCAATCGCTGACACCTACATACCTCTGACAGAATGACATGGATGTGTCTGTGTGATGGAAACCTTGTGGAGGTTACCCACCTCCCTCTGCCCCAGAGCAGGTTTATCCATAAGAGGGAGTTGTCTGGCACATGGCCCTCAACAGCAAGCTCTCAAAACAAGACTATCAGCTAAGTTATATTAGCCACAGTGCCTCTGCAGTAGAGCCTGCTGAATTATTCATGTTGAACAATTTATCTGATGTTTTGCAAATGCATTTTTTGTTATCAGACCCACTCTACAGCTGGCTGATCGATGGGAAAAATATTTGAAAAAAAAGCACCAAATAAAATTATTCATTTTGTTCTCATTATGAGATAAGCTCTGCTACGCCCCCACTAATTAGGGGGAGGGCCTGGTAGGGGGGAGAAGAGGCTGCATTGTTTAAAAAAAAAAAAAAAAAAAATCAGAATTCCTGGCTTTTGCCAGGTTAAAACAGGCCTCTAATGTTATTTTAACATACGGTGGGGTTTAGAGACAGAGATGGCATCCTGCAGAGAGCAGAAACAGTTTGCTTAGGAATACATCTATAAACTTGACAAGAATCAGCACTGAGAGACCTCTGACTCCTGCCTGCAGTCTTCAAAGATTTCAGCCAAACTATAGTGAAAATGACTTTGATGTGCTAGAACCTAACCAGACCAGAAAACCGGTATCGGAGGTTTTCAATCAGAATTCTTCACAAAAAGCCACTTTAAGTTGCTAGAAGAACTAGTAGAAGAGGGGGGAGGGAGAGAGAGAAGCCTTGGAATGCCTGCTTTTGTTGGCATTCAGGGTGTAAAATAAAGCTTTCTATGGAAAGCTTTGCTAGTAGAAAAGGATCTCATATTAAAAGTCATACAAAAGGCCCAAAGGTCAGCTCCTGGGTAAGATACCTGATAAGGAATCTTCCACAATTGCTGAATGAGACTCGGCAAAGCAGAGAAATGCAGAAAGTGGAAGATGATAGGGTTTTATCAATACTAGAGAGAGGCACAAACTGAAACCTCAGTTCCAAACCCTCTCAAAACTTTAGGAACATTAAGAATGAGATGTGAATTTAAGTCCAGAAACTGGATAAGTTATGCCATCTTTGTGGTTCCTTAACCCTAGGGTTGGCATGTACATGCCCAGGCCCTGGAATAAGACAGAGCCATAGCTATTAGGCTATGGGTTACAGATAGGTCTAGGTTACAAAGCTTGGATATGCACTCAACTTTCCTCAGTGGACTTTGGATCCAGGCCTACTTGTGTGATTAAAATGCTTGAGAAGGCAGAGTATAACCAAATAAAGCTCTACTGGACTTGTGTTCATAGATTATCACAATTGTTTTGTTCTGTCTGGTTGTATAATCTAATCTGACCTCTTGAATAAAGCAGGTCATAGGACATCCCTGAATTAGTTCCTGTTTGAACTAGAGCAGATCTTTTAGAAAAAGATCCAATTTTGATTTTAAAATTGCTAGTGATGGAAAATCCATCACAATCCTTGGTAAATTGACCCAATGGTTAATTACCCTCCCAGTTAAAAAATTGCACCTTATATCTTGTCTGAATTTGTCTAGCTTCAGCTTTCAGTCACTGGATCTTGTTATACCTTTGTCTGCTAGACGAAAGAGCCCTCTATTATCAAGTTGCTGTTTCCATGTTGGGTTAATAAACTGATCAACTCACCCTGTAACATTCTCTTTGATAGACTAAAATAGCTTAATCCATTTAGTCTTCCACTATAAGGCACATTTTACAGTTCTTTAATGGTAACACTTCCAAGCATTGTGACTCAGAGCTGATTGTAGGGGGATGTATAAACAGCGAGACAGCATGCAGGGGCTCTTTCCTCATGGCACATCCCTTGCCAAAGAGGTGGGCCAAGAACTCGCTAGAGCATGGGAGGGGAGAATGTAGCCAGGTACTCTGCCCTACAATCCTCCACTGCTGGAACAGCCCCTAACCTTTAAGCAAACTCTGAGTCCTACTCTTCCTGCTCACTAAGTCTTTGAACGCAAATAAATTCCCTGGGGACTTCTAGGAGCTTTATTCCAGCTCTCTTTTTAAAGGGACAATACACATTATTTCACTCCATGCACAAACACTATCAGTCAACATTATTACACTTATGAATCAACATTTATCTATCAGCAGGAGACTGTTATTGACATTCTCTCTTGTTCTGTCAGACAGAAAGCAGATAGGTAAAAGTCAACAGGAGAACCAACGAAAGGTTAGAGCACAGTTGGAAAGAAGAAATTCACTAAGAATGGCAAGCTCTGACAAACTGAAAGTTTTTCCAATAAAGGACCAGGGAACGTTATTTTTACTATGTTCCGTGCTTAGCACAGTGGGATCACAATCTCTCACTAAGCCTGCTAGGCGCTGCCACAACACACAGAGTTATTAACAAAAAAGTATGTGGACTGATGGGGAAAAAATGTTACAATGGTTTAATGGATTTTGAGAGACCGTGTAAGAATTATATAAGGGTTATAAGGAATAGCCAACATGGATTTGTCTGGAAAAAAATCATGCCAAACTAATCTAATTTTCTTCTTTGACAGGGTTCCTGACCTAGTAGACATGATAAATCTTGATTTTAGTAAGGCTTTTGACATAGTCCCACATGACAATCTCATAAGCAAACTAGGCAAATGTGGTCTAGAGGAATTTACTAAAAGGTGGGTGCACATTTGGTTGAAAGATCATCTTCAAAGAGTAGTTATCAATAGTTTGCTGACACACTTGGTGGATATATTTAGTGGGGTACTGCAGGGATCTGTCCTGGATCCAGTACCATTCAATGTTTTCATTAATGGCTTGGATAATGGAGTGGAGAGTATGCTTATAAAATCTGTAGAATGACAAAGTTGGCAAGAGTTACAAGCACTTTGGAGAACAGTATATTAAAATTCAAGAGGGCCTTGACAATTTGGAGAATTGGTCTAAAAACAACAAGATTAAATTCAATCAAGACAAGTTGTCAGATGTGATGTCTACAGCAGTGTGCAAAAGTCACACTTCATTCAATCTGGATTACTTTGACACAGACAACAGGGATTCAAATCAAATAAACACGAAAATCTATGAACATTTTTTTAAGTGTGTCAAGGCCCTTGATCCTCGGAGCTTTCCAAAAGGGTTACAAGTCTCAGAGGCAGTCTGGTGTTAATGCCTCTGGGAAGCTAGCTTGTATTGAGTTGTTGCTCCTTAGCAGTCCAAAGTTCTTCTGTCTCTGCCCCTTTTGCTCTGTTCCTCCTCCATTATAGCTGATCTTAGACATCACAGCTGTAGTAATTGATGAGGGTGTCTCCACAATTGCCATTTCTCACAGCTGAACTGGGCCTGGTTAGTTTGGCTGTCTGCAAGCAGAGAAGGTTCTTAACCTTTTCCTACCTGTCTTTTGTAGACCCCATCACCCACCATCCCTCATGATTGAAGCCTCAGTGCAAGTCTACCTATAGAGATAGTGTTTATTTTTTAATGTGATATTCCTGGGATGTGTTGTACTTGGAAAGCATATGGTTGTAGTGACAGGTACACACTTTTTGGGTTTCCTTTATTACATTCCTCAATGGGAGGAAGAATAGCTCAGTGGTTTGAGCATTGGCCTACTAAACCCAGGGGTGTGAGCTCAATCCTTGAGGGGGCCACTTAGGGATCTGGGACAAAAATCAGAACTTGGTCCTGCTAGTGAAGGCAGGGGGCTGGACTCAATGACCTTTGAGTGTCCCTTCCAGTTCTGAATTAGGTATATCTCCATATATTATAACATTCAACCATGGTAAGGGTGCATGATCCAAAACCAATGTAAATACATTCCCAAGGAAGTAATAACTCAGGCCTGGTCTACACTAGCAGGTTGTCGAATTTAGCAGCGCTAAATCGAATTAACTCTGCACCCGTCCACACAACAAAGCTATTTAGTTCGACATAGAGGTCTCCTAAATTCGACTTCTGTACTCCTCCCCAACGAGGGGAGTAGCGCTAAATTCGACATGGCCATGTCGAATTAGGGTAGGTGTGGATGGAAATCGACGCTAATAGCTCCGGGAGCTATCCCACAGTGCACCACTCTGACGCTCTGGACAGCAGTCCGAGCTCGGATGCTCTGACCAGACACACAGGAAAAGCCCCGGGAAAATTTGAATTCCTTTTCCTATCTGGGCAGTTTGAATCTCATTTCCTGTTTGGACATCGTGGTGAGCTCAGCAGCACTGGCAACGATGCAGAGCTCTCCAGCAGAGATGGCCATGCAATCTCAGAATAGAAAGAGGGCCCCGACATGGACTGATCGGGAAGTCTTGGATCTGATCACTGTGTGGGGCGATAAGTCCGTGCTTTCTGAGCTGCGATCCAAAAGACGGAATGCAAAGATCTACGAGAAGATCTCCAAAGCCATGACAGAGAGAGGATACAGCCGGGATGCAACGCAGTGCCGCGTGAAAAATCAAGGAGCTGAGACAAGGCTACCAGAAGACCAAAGAGGCAAACGGACGCTCCGGATCCCATCCCCAGACATCCCGTTTCTACGAGGCACTGCATTCCATCCTAGGTGCGGCCGCCACCACTACCCCACCACTGACCGTGTACTCTGAGGATGGGATATTGTCCACGCCCGCTTCCTCTGAGATGGTAGTGGACGGGGAAGAAGAGGAAGGAGATGAGGAGGACGAGGCAGTCGACAGCGCTTACAACGCTGATTTCCCAGACAGCCAGGATCTCTTCATCACCCTCACAGAGATCCCGTACCAACCGTCCCCAGGCGTTAACCCGGACCCAGAATCAGGGGAAGGATCAGCCGGTAAGTGGTTTAAACATGAAAACATTTATTTATAAAAGAATATAAATATTAACTGTGGCTTTTTCATGATTAGATTGTCCTAGTCTTTAGCAGTGCAACTGCTGCAAAAAAATCTAACAATGTCCAGTAAATCTTGATTGGTTTGCCCTAGGCGCTGTACTGTTTAGCCCTTGCCAGTGCAGCTACAGTAAAATTCTGTCAATATATCCGGGGATAGAGCAGAAATCCTCATGGGACATCTCCATGAAGCTCTCCTGGAGGTAATTGGAAAGCCTTTGCATGAGATTCCTTGGGAGAGCAGCCTTGTTGTGTCCTCCGTAGTAGGAAACGTTTCCGCGCCAGGCTACCATCAAGTACTCCGGGATCATTGCCTTGCATAGCATGGCGGCATACGGCCCTGGTCTTTGGAGGCTTTCCCGAAGCATGCGTTCTTTCTCGCTGTCAGAAATACGCATCAGAGTGATGTCGCTCATGGTGACCTGCTTTGAATTAGGGCAATGTTAGTATTGGGACTGCTTCCCTGTTCCTTTACAGAACTGTAACCGCCGGTTTACAGCCATGCGGTGGAGGTGGGAGAGGGGCAGCATAGAGGGATCTTTCCCGGGGACAGCCGCGAGGGGGTGGGACAGGGGCAGAGTTAATGCTTGCCGGATTGCTGGCAGCAGGAACTGGCCAACGCTAGGAGCATTGCTTTGAACGTGAAAGTAGGGCAGTGCTATTATGAAAGTTTTAAGCTGCCACAAGTCTACGGCTTACCATGTCAGCCCGCTACCCAAATTCTGCTGTGCTGTTCGGATTCTGTGATCTGCACTGCAGGACCCCAGGGACTGAATGCGAAGGCCGAAAATTCGACCTTGTCCTGAGTGCGCATGTGATAGGTGCTGTGAATGGTCTTTTTCAGAGAGAGACTATTTTCTTTGTTCACCCAAAAATTTATCTTTGATGAATTCACTCCCTTTTTCCCATCCCACAGCTGTGGCTGTCTCCCGACCTACCCTGTCAGACTCCCAGAGGCTGTCGCAGATTAGGCGTAGACGGAAAAGGACACGGGATGACATGTTCTCAGAACTTATGGGCTGCTCCCGAGCCGAGTCAACACTGCAGAGTCAGTGGAGGGAGAACTTGTCCCAAATGCACCGATCACACATGGAACGGGAGGAGAGGTGGCGGCAGGAAGACCAGCAGGCGACTCAAACACTGCTTGGACTAATGAGGGAGCAAACGGACACGCTCCGGCGCCTTGTGGATGTTCTGCAGGAACGGAGGCAGGAGGACAGAGCCCCGCTGCAGTCTAGCTGTAACCACCATCCCCCGCCACAAAGTCCCATACCCCCCCTCACCGAAAGTACCAAGAAGGAGGGGCTGCAGAGCCTGTGAAAACTGTCACTCTACCCCTGCAGACTGCTCAAGTGGCAGAAGGCTGTCATTCCCCAAAATTTGATAAGTCCTTTCCTTCCCCCATCACCCAAGCCCCCATCCCAGTTTCATTGTCCATTTGCTAATAAAAAATACGTTTCTGTTAATTGCTGTTTCCATCATGTTTTTTTAGAGGACAGTCCGTTTTAAGGGGGGGAAAGGTGGTTGGTACAGACAGGGGGGCAGGTTCAGCAGCAGGTCACACACACAGTGCAGTCACTAGGCACCCTGGTCAGTCTGGGGGGTGGTTTTCATTGTCTGCTGGGGGGTGGGGGGGGCCCATGAGACTTTGTGGCGGGGGAGGGCGGTTACAGATCTTATGCAGCGGTCCTTATCCTGGATCACAGAGCCACGCAGCAGGGAATCTGTAACCGTCCTCCCCCTGCCACAAAGTCACATAGCCCCCACACACAGAGTCCCGAACAGGATGGGTGGCAGGCTCCGTTCAAACAATCAGTCCGCCAGTGCGGACCACTGTAGAAGGAGCCTGGCATTCCTCGAGTTTAGAAGCGTCCTTTGCATGAGTACACTACACCCACTCCCCACCATAGTCTGCGTCCCAGTTTCCACACTTTACCGCGAAAACAGTAATAAATAAAACGTTGTTCATTAACAAATTTTCAGTGATTTTATTTTTAAACGTGTGTTGGAAGGGGGGGGAAGGGGGTGAACGGGGTATGAAACTGGAGAGGATTGTGAACAGTCACTGGGTAAAGAAACGGGGGCAGGTTCAGCTTCTCTGTAAACCAACAAAATTGTCACAGGTTACCCTGCTCACTCAGGAACCTAGCTTTCAAAGCCTCCCGGATGCACAGCGCGTCCCACTGGGCTCTTCTAATCGCACAGCTGTCTGGCTGGGCGTAATCAGCAGCCAGGCAATTTGCCTCAACCTCCCACCCCGCCATAAAGGTCTCCCCCTTGCTCTCACAGAGATTGTGGAGCACACAGCAAGCTGCAATAACAATGGGGATATTGGTTTCGCTGAGATCGGAGCGAGTCAATAAGCTTCTCCATCTCCCCTTGAGACGTCCAAAAGCACACTCCACCACCATTCTGCACTTGCTCAGACGGTAGTTGAAGAGTTCCTTTTCACTGTCCAGGGTGCCAGTATAGGGCTTCATGAGCCATGGCATTAGCGGGTAGGCTGGGTCCCCGAGGATCACTATAGGCATCTCCACATCCCCAACAGTTATTTTGTGGTCCGGGAAGTAAGTACCTTCCTGCAGCCGTCTAAACAGACCATAGTTCCTGAAAACGTCATGAACCTTGCCCGGCCATCCGACGTAGATGTTGGTAAAACGTCCCCTGTGGTCCACCAGTGCTTGCAGCACCATGGAAAAGTAGCCCTTTCGATTAATGTACTGGCTGGCCTGGTGGTCCGGTCCCAAGATAGGGATGTGAGTTCCATCTATGGCCCCACCGCAGTTTGGGAATCCCATCGCTGCGAAGCTATCTATGATCACCTCCACGTTTCCCAGGGTCACTACCTTTGACAGCAGTACATCAACGATTGCCTTGGCTACTTGCATCACAACAACCCCCACGGTAGATTTGCCCACACCAAAGTGGTTCGCGACTGACCGATAGCTGTCTGGTGTGGCAAGTTTCCAGAGGGCTATGGCCACTCGCTTCTGGACAGTCAGGGCTGCTCGCATCCGGGTGTCCTTGCGCTTCAGGGCAGGGGACAGCAACTCACAAAGTTCAAGGAAAGTTCCCTTCCGCATGCGAAAGTTTCTCAGCCACTGGGATTCATCCCAGACCTGCAGCACTATGCGGTCCCACCAGTCAGTGCTTGTTTCACGTGCCCAGAATCGCCGTTCCACGGCATCAACATGACCCATTACCACCATGATGTCCATGGTGCGGGGTCCCGTGCTTTGTGACAGGTCTGTGCCACTCTCAGACTTCATGTCCTCATCGCGCTGCCGTAGCCTCCTCGCCCGATTTCTCACCATCTGCCTCTGGAAAAGGTGGCTGATAAGGTGCGAGGTGTTGACAATGGCCATAACTGCAGCGATGGTCGCAGCGGGCCCCATGCTCACAGTGCTGTGGCGCCCGCGCTGTCACTCAGCAGAAAAGTGTGCGAACTGATTGCCCGCCGGCGCTTTCATGGAGGGAGGGCAGGAGTGACGGTTGGATGACGACAGTTACCCAAAACCACCCTCGACACATTTTTCCCCCAGTAGGCATTAGGGGCTTGACCCAGAATTCCAATGGGCAGCGGGGACTGCGGGAACTGTGGGATAGCTGCCCACAGTGCACCGCTTCCAATGTCGACACTTGCCCCGTTAGTGTGGACTCACACAGTCGAATTACTGTCCTTAGTGTGGGAACACACGTTTGACTTTGTAATATCGATTCCACATATTCGATTTAAGTGACATCGAAGTACTCTCGTAGTGTAGACATACCCTCAGTGTCTGGTAGTCAAATGCTCCGTGGAGACCCTATCTCAATTATGGAATACTCTTTCTCATGGAAAAACTTCTTTTGCTGAGATATAACATAGGGTACTCTTTGGCATCTACCTCCTGGGATGCAACTGCCGCTATGTCCAACTCAGGGGCATCTATTTATAATACAAGGTTTTTTAGAAAATCTGGGCTATAACAGTGTGACTACAGAGGATGTCTGAGGCCTCGGATGGCTCTCTGGCAAGCTGGTGTCTGTATAACCCACTTTGGGGCAGGGTTTTCAGTTTGGTTGATTAGCAGAGCTGCTACAGTGGCAAAGCGAGGTATGAATCTGCAGTAGTACCCTGCTAGCCCTAGGAAGGCTTGAACTTTTTTCTTGGTGGTAGGTGCTTGGTAAGCTTACAAGACATGGACCCTTGTCCACCTGATATGAGAAAAAACTCCCTGCAGTCCATTGTGTAATCCTAACCTCCATTTTATCTTTCTGACTTCCCTCTTCAATAAGCAGTTGTCATTTTACCATGGAGAAAACTGCAGGTCATTTACCCTTGGATATTGTAGGTCACATGACCTGAGTTAAGCAATTTGTGGGCTGAGCATGCCCAGTAGAAGGTAGAGTAAAATGAGGTATGGCCACAAATTAAATGACCTGAAGCATGACCAGTAGGGTCAGATGAGGTAATCATGGCTCTGAGGCAAACCACCACAAGAGCATGTGCAAGAACGACAATGCTTAACAATGAGCATGTGCAGAATGAGGTTACTAAGAGTCACATAGCAGAAGCCATAGGTTACTCAAGGTCACATATAGGTTGAAAGAGAAGGTTGCCAGATGTCAGTGAACATGCTCAGTAAAAGTCTCGCTACTGATAGACTAGTATAGAAGGAGAGAGAAGAAGAAGAGCTGCTGAAGAAAGTGACAGTTTAGAATCTTGAGGAGCTAAAAGAAGCTGCCCCAATAGCAGCAGCAGCAACCACACCAGCAACTTCCAGCGATAAACAGACAAGCACACTGATGGGTTCGGACACTGATCCTCTTGGGACTGTCACCTGACGTGCTGAAATTACCTCTGAGCCCATTTTTCCTGCCAGCTTAGGACTTCCATAACCCTACCTTGTTGAGACAGACACGCTAGTCTGCTGCAACACAGATCCCGGTCTGGGCCACGCCCAGAAAGCTGCAGGCTTTAAGTGAAAACTGCTCTGCAGGTTACCTGACTCCAGCACCCAGACACCCAGCTCCCAGTGGGATCCAAACTCCAAATAAATCCATTTTACTCTGAATAAAGCTTATACAGGGTAAACTCCTAAATTGTCCACCCTCTATAACAGTGATAGAGAGATATGCACAGCTGTTTGCTCCCCCAGGTATTAATCACTTTGGGTTTACTAATAAATCCTACTTTTTATACTTTTATTTAAGTGGTTCCAAGAAATAAAAGACAGAACAAAGTTAGTTACCAAGCAAAATAAAGCAAAAAAACCATGCAAGTCTAAGCCTAATACATTAAGAAACTGATTACAGGTAATCTCACCCTCAGAAATGTTCCAATAAGCTTCTTTCAGACACTAGACTCCTTCCTAGTCTGGGCCCAATCCTTTTCCCTTGTACAGTTCTTGTTAGTTCCAGCAGCCATCTCAGGTGGTAACTAGGGGTTCTCTCATGACTGATTTTCCTTCTCCTGCTCCACCCCCTTTTATAGCTTTGGCACAAGGAGGGAATCTTTTCTCTCTCTGGGTCCCCACCCCTCCTTCTAAATGGAAAAGGACCAGATTTAAGATGGATTCCAGTATCATGTGACATGGTCACATGTCCTGTGAGACCCAGCCTCCATTCTTCCTGGGCTGGCCCACATATACACAGGAAGGTTTGCAAGTAAACAGATATTTACAGTTAATTGATTCTGATGCACCCTTAATGGCTTCCACTTAATATGTTTACATCAGTAATACAAGTTTGTTATTCTCCTAACTCCAGACATAGAAATACATTCATACAAATAGGATGAACACACAGTAGATTATAAGCCTTGTAATGATACCTTACAAGAGACCTTTTGCATAAAGCATATTCCAGTTGCATCATATTCACATTCATAAGCATAAGCATGTAGAATGCAACATCACAACTACACTCTCAAAAAGTGATCAGGAAGGACTCAAGGTGGTCTTCTACCATGTTGGGAAGCTTATGAGATGGGGTGCTCCCCAGATTGATGGGCAGAACTTGTGCTAGGGCAGGGTCCAAGTGGCTTTGTAAAGGCAGCAGGTTGGTCATATTTTGTAACACCTGTTGATTTGTCACCAGCTGCTCAGACAGTTTTCTGCTACTGGTGTACTTGTGAGTTAGCTAGTCACTATAGGAGTTGATTCACCATCATTTGTGGGGATTCTTTGGAAGGGGACTGGAGATGGGCTTCTATTTGGCGGGGGAGGGGGGGGGGGAGATAAATCCAATTTATAGTGCCACCTGTCAGCTGTGCAAAATCTGCCTCAGGCACTCTGGGTCACTTTTTGACCTGAAGAGTTCCAATCAGCAAGAAAGGCGGGGTCTATAAATAAGGCCCTACCAAATTCATGGTCCATTTTGGTCAATTTCACAGTTATAGGATTTTTAAAATCTAAATCTCATCATTTCAACTATTTAAATCTGAAGGTTCATGGTGTTGTAACTGTAGGGGTCCTGACCCACAAAGGAGTTGTGGGGGGGAGTGGGGGTTTCAAGATTGTTGTAGGGGGGTTGCGGTACTGCAATCTATGTCTGTGCTGCTGCCTTCAGAGCTGGGCAGCTAGAGAGCAGTGGCTGCTTGCCTTCAGAGATGGGCTCCCTGGCTGAGCTGCTGCCAGCACAGTGCAGAAATAAGGATGGCATGGTATGCCTGGAGAGCTGGGCTCTCAGTCAGCAGCTGCCACTCTCCAGTCACCCAGCTCTGAAAGCAACAGTGTAGAAGTAAGGGTGGCATGGTATGGTATTGCCACCCTTATTCTACACTGCTGCTGGTGGGGTGCTGCCTTCAGAGCGGGGTGCCTGGCCAACAGCTACCACTCTCTGGCCCCTGAGCTCTGAAGGCAGCACAGAAGTAACCTTCCTACCCCCACCCTGCAACTCCCTTTTGGGTTAGAACCCCCAATTTGAGAAACTGGTCTCCCTGTGAAATCTGTATAATATAGGGTAAAACAGACCAGATTTCACTCGGTGGAAGGCCAGATTTCATGGTCCATGACATGTTTTTCATGGCTATGAATTTGCTAGGGCCCTATCTATAAACATTAAAAATTTAAAAGGTCCTTGATCCTCAGGACTTTCATCTGACTACCTCCCTTGCCCTGCCAGAGGGCTACAAGTCTCAAACAGTCTGGTGCTAACTCCTATGGCTGGGTGGCCAGCTGGCCAAGAATTGTCGCTCCTTAGCAGTCCCAAGCTCTTCTGCCCCTTCTCTTCCTGTTCCTCCCTCTGTACAGTTGGCCTTGCGATTATTAGTTACTGCAGCTGTGAATGGTTCTTTCCATTATTGGCATTTCTCACAACTGAGCAGGGGCATGGCGAATTTGACAGTGTGCAGGCAGGCAGGGGTCTTAACCTTTTCCTGCCTATGTTTCAGGTCAGATTTGTAGACCCCAACAACACAAGTGTTAAGCACTGCACTTAAGAAAAAAAATCAAATAGACTCATAGACTTTAAGGTCAGAAGGGACCATTATGATCATCTAGTCTGACCTCCCGCATGATGCAGGCCACAAAGCCGTCCCAACCCTTTCCCTTGACTCTGCTGTTGAAGTCCCCAAATCCTGTGGTTTAGAGGATTCAATTGGCAGAGAATCCTCCAGCTAGCGATCCCTGCCCCATGCTGCGGAGGAAGGCAAAAAACCTCCAGGGCCTCTGCCAATCTACCCTGGAGGAAAATTCCTTCCCGACCCCAAATATGGCGATCAGTAGAACCCTGAGCATGTAGGCAAGATTCTCCTGCCAGACCCTCATTGGCCATCATACTATTTACCAGCGATGGCACGCCGTTCCTTTGACTAAAATCATATTATCCCATTAAGCCATTCCCTCCATAAACTTATCTAGCTTAATCTTAAAACCAGACAGGTCCTTCGCCCCCACCGTTTCCCTCGGAAGGCTGTTCCAATATTTCACCCCTCTGACTGTCAGAAACCTTCGTCTAATTTCAAGCCTAAACTTCCCCACGGCCACAAATACAAAATGGGGAACACCCAGATAGGCAGTAGAACTGCTGAAGAGGAGCAAGGGATTATAGTAGATCGCAAACTGAACAAGTCAACAATGATGCAATTGCAAAAGGGTAAGATTCTGGGGTGTAGTAACTAATGTCATATGCAAGACTCAGGAGGTAACTGTCCCACTACTTGGCACTGCTGAGCTGTCAGCTGGAATACTGTCTTCAATTCTGGGTGCCACATCTCAGGAAAGTTATGGACACAGTGGAGGGAGTCCAGAGGAGAGCAACAAAATTCAGTTTAGAAAAATCTAACCCAGGGGTTGGCAACGTTCGGCATGCGGCTTGCCAGGGTAAGTACCCTGGCGGGCCAGGCCAGTTTTATTTACCTTCTGACACTGCAGGTTCGGTGCGGGCGATGTGCTGGCCGTGGCTTCTCGCCACCCCCATTGGCCCGGGATGGCGAACCACAGCCAGTGGGGGCTGCGATCAGCTGAACCTGCTGCGTCAGCAGGTAAATAAAACTGGCCTGGCCCGCCAGGGTGCTTACCCTGGTGAGCCACGTGCTGAATGTTGCCAACCCCTGATCTAACCTATGAGGAATGGTTAAAAAACTGGGCATGTTTAGCTTTTAAAAAAAACTCCCCCCCACCCCACCCACATGTGTTAAGGACAGTTACACTCCCCGTCCACTGAAATTAGGAAAGGTAGTAATGGGCTTAATCTGCAGCAAGGGGGATTAAGGTTAGAATTGGGGGGCCAGGGGGAGAACTTTTAACCAAAAAGACTAAACTAGGTACTTGAACAGGTTGAGGAATTGTGGAATCCTCCTTGTCTGGAGGTTTTTAAAAAAAAACAGATTAAACAGACACCAGTCATGGTTGGATTAGGTTTACAGTGCAATGGGCTGTATTTGACCTATTGAAGTCTTAACTAGAGCCTTCCAGCCTGGAATTTCTAGGTGTTTGAAAAAAAAAAAAAAAAAAAAAATCTTTTCCCCCTCACTCAGAATCAGTTAGCCCTGCTACTCCCTACCTCCTACAAAGAGGATTCTGCCACTCACTCTGCTTCCTCAAACTCACCTCTTCTTTTTTTGAATATTTAAAATAGAAAGACTTGCTTTCTTTCAGCTAATCTGAGGTGATAGCTGATGGAGGGGGCATAGAAGGGGAGTAAGACATGGGAGCCTCTTGCCAATCTCATTGTTCATACATTCCCTAGGACCAGCTCTGAGTCAGAAATCTTTAAAGGGCGGCGGGGGGGGGGGGGGGGGTGAGAAAAGTCAGTCCAATAGAGCTTTGGTTGTTATCCACCTTCTCAAGAATTAATAGCACATGGAAGCCCCATTCCAACATACAAAGTGGTCAATGGGAGTCTTTCCCATTGACTTCAAAGGGTTTTTGTTCAGGCCTCTAATGAGAAACAGATTCCATGTTATTTCTTTGTACATCTAAAGATTTTTCCAGGCAATAGACAATATTTAAATGCTCAAGCTTTATTTTAAGAAATATTGGCAAATTGTAACTTGTTCTACAGGGGTCCTGAAGAACCTCCTTCAGGAGGAAACACTGGCTTTGATAACAAACAAACAAAAACCAAAGACAAATTCACCAGATAAGTGAATTTTATTGCAATTTAAACAATTTTTGCAGTGTGTAGGATGATATAGAACCTGTCAGAGCAAAGAGCAGTCACTGAATAATACATGACACCCTATAAATTAAGGAAGAAATGATTCTACATAATGAAGAATTTTTACACACACACACACACACACACACACACACACACACACACACACACACACACGATAGGAATCACATTACTGAGCAGAGTGATAAGCCCACCACCTTATGAATAAAGCAGTGGAAATAGGAAATGCCAAAGATAGGGAGAATGGAGGAATAAGACTAGGCCAAGAATTTTTAAGATATACAAAACATTCAGATGTTTGTGAAAGTCCTAACTAGAGCAGTCCAATAATATTCACAAATTTATTCAATAATTGATATATGAACAATTGATGAATATTTCTGGTACTGATCCGTTCTCTTCCCAATGGATTTTTGACTGCTGAAAATAGAATAATGAGCAGCTGAGAGCTGAATAAAAAGAGTGGAGCATTAGCCAGAGGCAAGCTACTTTCACTATGCCAGTGCCGCCAACCATGGGTGATGGTCTCTGAAGTGGAATGGTGCAGAGATCCAGTCTGCTTATGACAGATGTGATTCTAATCAGATGTGATTCTTAAAACACAAAAGTTGCACAAGTTACAAGTCCACTAAATTAAAGGCATTATAGTAGTGTAAAACTAGGAGTTTGGTGGAGAATCAGCCCTCACGTGTTTATTTATAAATACAAAAAACCCACCTACATTAGAAGAGCATTTAAGATTTCCAAGTCAAGCACTCAAGTTAGGAAGTTCCTATACAACTTTTATTTGCCCCCTTGTTAGGGTGACCAGATGTCCCATTTTTAAAGGGACAGTCCCATTTTTGGGACTTTTCCTTATATAGGCACCTACTACCCCCCCACCCTGTTTTTTCACAGTTGCTATCTGGTCACCCTACCCCTTGTTCATATGTGGGATAATACATGCTTGTAATTACATAATCACATTTTTCCACAGCACCCCTGCCTCATTCAGTGCAGGGGATAGACTGTCCTCACTTAATAAGCAAGTGATTCAATATTTTGTTTTAGCCTTATTCAATGTGTGGTCCCAGATCTTATTTACTGCAGAATATTTAATCCTTCTCTGAACACAATTATTGATTTCCTCATGGGCTTGTCTATGATGCCCCTCTCTATAGTGTCTGAGCACATCAAACATTACTGTGTTTATTTTCACAATACTCCTGTGACATGAGGAGGTAGTATTTTCCCATTTTACAGACAAGGATATCAAGGGAAAAAGTAACTACTAACTTTTGATGCTTATTTCAAGATGCAGAGGACCTGATTTTTCAGAGTACTTAGCATTATATGTGTTCAAAGCACAGCTCCTACTGACTTCAGTTGTAGCTGTGAGAGCTCAGCACTTTTGCTGCTCAGACCCCAGGGTCTCCAGTCAGGCACCCAGAAAATGAGTACCTGATTAGTGACCACCTCTGAAACATCTGGCTTAAATGACTTCACTAGCACCACACAGGAACTTTGTGGCAGAGTATGAGACAGTTGAATAGTACCCAGGACAATTAGATTCTGTCTCAAATGTGAGACTGTCCTTTCTCTTCTTGCAATCCCCTATTTCATGCATAACAAATGTTCTAGATTCTGCAATAAATGAAGCAGGAATACTACAGATAGCCTCCTTTGCTACCCTGCTTCATCCCAGAGCTGGTCAGATCTGTGCACTGAATGAGGCAGAGGTCCTTTGCAAGATATTAAGGACTGTATCATAGTGCAGAAGCACTGAAAGCACAAGAGACAGCGTCCCTGCTCTCCGAACCAGTGCCTCAACCCAGACCGTCCACAACTGCAATTGCAGGTAAAGTTCTGCTCAGCCCCAGGCTGGAGCATGCCCAGTGCAGATGAAAGCTTTGGGGAATTTAGCTGCTAAAATTTAAGCCTCTATTGAGCATGTGCAAACTATTTCCCCCGCCCCCCCCAAAGGCTTATTACTTGGCCAAATTTGTGCAGGTTTTCATGGGATGGTCAGAGGCACATCCCTAACACAAAGGCCACTGCTTGCCATATTTAAAGTCCCTGCTCCAAACTTGGAGGCACTACAGCTTTTCAAGAAGAGGTTGCCAGAAATTTGTAGTGAGAGCAAAATAGTTTCCATAGCTTTATTCTTTGAAATGGCTGAACTGTTTTGGCTGAACTATTCCCAGAACAATTTGGTCTGAGGCAGACATCCAGCATGGAAATCTTCAGCCCAAAGGGTTATAATTTGGCAAGGTTACAAACAACTGAAAATAGGCTCTATTGCAAGTGTCAAGCAGTCTTAATAGGTGGTGTTACCAGCTCTTCCTATAATAAAAAGATTAACAGTTATGCAGTAAAACTGTACCTCTAGTCTATGCATCCAGATACCATAGTGCTTAGAGATATGTAATAAAACAATAATCAAAAACTGCTGAATGCTTGATACCTCTCATTTAACTCCTCTTCATAAACTTCTAGATCTCCTGGACTTTCACTGTGGAAGTAATGTTTTTATCCTTTGAAAAAGGCTTACTGATACCTGGTTCTTGAATAGAGAAAACTTATGGATATAACCATCTTCTTATGATGCTATTCATCAAGCTAGACAAGGGGTTCTCCAACTGGGGGTCAGGACCCCTCATGGGGGTCATGAGATTACTACATGGGGGTCACAAGCTGTCAGCCTCTACCCCAACCCTGCTTTGCTTCCAGCATTTATAGGATGTTAAATATATTTTTTAAGTGTTTTTAATGTATGGGGGGGGTTGCACTCAGTACAAAAATTTGAGAACCACTGAGCTAGACCTTTTTAGGTCCCATTTGAGTCTTTCAGAAACTCTTGCCCTTTAAAAAAAATCCTTCCAATTATCAGGACTCTTGGTCTGAGTGTTTCAAAAATGTCTAGAAGTACAGCTAGACCTGAGGTCAGGGCTTATGTTCAACGCCTCCTTACTGCAATCAGCCTTGTACCTGGCCTGGTAGGCAGCAGAGAGTCAGACCATTTTCCTCCCAGAACTCAGTTGCAAGACTCAGCTAACTGTTCCTGTGACAAACTCTTCCTTTTAAGCTCATTTCCTCCAAGTACAGCAGACTCTGCAGGTGTGCCTATTTAGTACCAACTGAGCCCTGGGGAGCTCATTAGCCTTTTCCTGATCGTGATGGGGCACACCCCCATCCCAATCACAAGATTTGGATTTCTCCCAAGTCTGTGGGCCAGATCCTGGCTGCATTTCAACCACATTCAGTGCAGCTTGGGTGAAGAGGGAGAAAAAAAAAAAAGTGTATTTAAGCCACATCTAGGGAATAACAGTGGTGCAACTGAGGATCTGTCCCATTGGGCCTGATTCTCCACTGCCTTGTACAGCCATTTATACCTATGAACAAAGAATATAAAGTGAGGTAGAATGTTGCCAATGAATGAGTGAAGAATTTTGATTTGGCAGACTAACACTCACTTTGTACAAGCGTACACGGCTACACAAAGTGCAAGAGAATCAGACCCATTAATGTCATTTCAGCTGCCTGAACTTGACAGCATTGAACTGAAGTCCAGACAGAATTAAGCCAATTCAAGAACAAACGTGCCAAGGTACCGGAAAATATACAAATATAAAGATGTAATTTCAAATTAAAACCTAGCAAAGAGCAAAAGTAAATTAACAAATGCAGCAGTGTTTTCTCTTACCTCTAAGCACTTCTATCCTCCCATGCCATAATATGTTAGCACTGCCTTAATATTTAAAAATAGAAGTGAAAGTATTTCTTCCCAGCCTTGAGGAGAAATAACCTGATTAGTTTATAGTTTGGGACACAGATAGAAGAGGGAAAGGGTCAGAGCCTCTATATGTGCCAAGCTTAAGAGAAAGCCAAAAATCAAAGGGATGCTGCTTGACTTTAGTTTGGAGTACATGGAAATTAGTACCTACTCTTTATTCCATGCAGGAGTGAGTTCCAGGAGTTCTAGAATGCAGACTGTAATAGCTAAAATATGGGAGACTTCTTGGCAACATTATCTGTGGCTTCAGAAGAGAAAGAATGCCCTTTTAATATTTAACAAATTATGTTCTCAGCTATTCCACATGTGGGATTTCTAAATGTAATATACTATCTTCTAATAATGCTTAATATCACATTTTAGATATGTATTCTACATAAAATTGTCTCCAAACCTTTGTAATCACTTCATTATAAAACCATTACTACATAATTGTTCCTGCAACTCCCCCTACTACCTTCTGTGATTGTTGCAGATCTTCTCTCCTCTTGTTATCAGTTTACAGGATGATGCGTTCAATGATCTGACTCCAGATTATTCTGTTTCCTTCTCTATCAACCCTGAACTACTCATTCCAAACTGCTGAAGTAATTACAATTCACACCTGCATCCTCTGTTTATGCATCAATTTGACTCTAGTTGCTGTTAGTGTCATTATAGTGTCAGCACCCAAATCTTTGCTTTTAGTTTTCATATTGGTTTTAATAGCAATTAAAATATGGGGCCAGATTCTGCTTTCCATTACTGTGGAGCCAATCAGGAGGCAGCCATGAGAGTTACTCCTGATTTGCCTAGTATTGCTGAGAGCAACAATTCACTGATGTTTAACTTTATGATTTACACTGCACGGACAAGCGAGTTTACAGGCAAATGTTATAATTTTCTACTTTTTTACTGTTCTCAGTTTATAATTTAAATACAAACACTTTATAGAGCAATGTATATTAATATGAATGCTAGGTGATCTGTGTTAAGGAATTCAGTGACAAACATATCAAGAGACCCATTAACCACATTTTTTAAATTTGTTTTATTGCTCCACTGTCTATCACCCTCTCCCAATTTATCCATTTCTACTTTCTAAATATTTGGGGCCAAGTTCAATGCTTTACTCTAGTCAAGCAAAGCAGCCATAAGCCAAGCGTAATGGGTGTATCTGTCCCTGTTTATTAGTATTTTAAAAGCCTCTTTCATTGGGGTGGGGGTGCCTCAAAATACTTAGAAAATATGTATTGATTAAGTCAGATTGAGCCTGGGAGAAACTACAGATAGGGAAACAGAGGTTAAATTACCCAAGGTTGTGTAGCAAGTGATTTGCAGAACTGGGTCAAGAATCTAAGAGAAATACTAACTACAGTACCTCGTTTGCTCTATTAAATACGTTGGGCTTGATTCTCCATTGTCTCCATCTTTGTGTTGTGATTTACTGCTGTGCAAAGTGGGTGTAAAAATGCTACCAAATAGCATAGGTATGAATGGCTTCATAAAGTGCTAAACAAAGCAGAATCCCCATAATATTTACCCCTTATAAACATGTCTCTGCCTCATTAACTTTGTTTATACACCAACTTCCATGATAAATTTAACACTGCTCTGTTGATAAAAGGGTTGGTTAATAATTTTCTCTTTGCTGCTGGATGACTCCGCAGCAAATGTGCATGAAATATTTTAGGTCTCATATCCACCAGGCCTCTTTTTCCTTGAATTTTTCAGCCACAGCAATGGCTATTTCTTTTCATTAGAATTCAGAGGATTTCCATCTGTTATATTGTAACTATTACAATATAGATTATACCAGTAGGTCAAATTCTGAGTTGCAAGTTTAACAGTTTCCCCTTAAATACAAATATAAATCACATTAATGTAATTTTCTGAATTTCTGTGTTTTGCTGCATATACTTGATATTTAAATATTCTATACTTTATCTATCTATACTTGATATTTAAACATTTTAGATCCTCTTTATTGTAGATATATTACTAGAAGGGTAAGGCAAAAGGTAAGTTTTTTCCATTAAGATATGCTTGTTTCCATATTTGCAAAATATTCCCAAAATGAGACACCATCTTAAATTTTGCTAAAAATTAGAGCAAAAAAATATTTTGCTATTGGGATGACTTCAAAAATTGGGTGTCAATTTGTTATGTTATTTGCTGAATGCCAAGCTGGCTAGGTGGTTGTGTGGGGTCACAAATCACATGGTATTGCCACACATATACATGCAGCCAGTCAGGGTATCATGTGGCGTGGAAGGTTAGCAAAAGCATTGATCTTGCTCCCTTGTGGAATGGCTGAAATTTTACAAACAAACAAACAAACAAACAAAAAAGAGGCAAGTGTTAGTAATGTAGTATGCAGGCCTGTATATTTGCCTGAGACAGAATTTTGGGCCTTGTTTGCTCATTTAACTTTTGATATTTTTAGATTCTTACTAATGTGTGAACAAAGACACTTACATCTGTTCACAAGCAGATGAGGTGAAAAGAGCTAAAGCAGTGGTGTTGGCACATTTTTAATAGCGGGGGTACTGAAAGCCAGCCCCCTTGCCCCTGCCCACCCACCCCCCCACCTCCAGAGCAGAGGATGGGACCCCAGGCATGTGGGGCTGGCAGCCGGGACTGTGGGTGCACAGCAGCATCCTCCCACACCTCTTGTTCCTGCGCCTATGAGCTAAAGTGTTGCTGGGTAGAGTGGGAGTTTAATATATGAGCATACACTTGAAAGACAGTCCTGCCTCAACTCCTCTCCCAAGATAAGGTCAAACAACCAGTCAGGAGGGGCAAAGAGGATGAGGGGGAAGGTATAAGAAACACTAAAAGCCAAAGAAATGCCTGTCCCTGACTGAAGCACAACCTCACTCCTTACCCCTCCCAGGAGATACAAAGAGTGGTACCAAAGCTGCCAGACTCAAGATCCTCCAAAACAGAACATGACCATAAGGTGTGGGACCAAGGGTGTGCACTACAGGGTGCTAAGGAAGGGGTAATTGGGACACTGGGGAAAGGCTCTGCTGGCATGCAGAGCTAGGAATATGCTTGCCTGATTAACCCCAATAAACATCTCATTGCCCGCACTTCAGAATTCTGTGTGACAAGAACCAGGGGAAAGGGAAAGCCCTCAACAAGAAGCATTTCCTCATCATTAGTGAATATCAAAAATTCTGTATAAACGTGTGGAGGTGGGGGGTGGGTTTAAAATAACTCTTCAATGGATTTTGGATCAGTCCTGTGTAGAGCTGGTTGGGAATTTTCCCTAGGAATGATTTTGTAACAGAAAATACAATTTTGCATACATTATAACTTTTCATGGGAAACTTTTGATTTTGCCACAGTAAATAATTTTCTGTCAGGAAAACCTAAAAATATTTTGCTCTGGATCCGTTTGACCCAAATCAAAGTATTCTGGCTTGTTGAACTGACTTAAACTAACATGAAGCAAAATATTTCAACATTAACAATATTTTCCTATGATGGTGTATTGCCTCCTGGGAGCAGTAATTCAGATGCCTTATGCCCCCATTCCCTCCTCAAGGATGAGGGACTACACCACCCCGATGCAATAAAAATCTGTCCCCTGACCAAGCAGCATAGTGCATCATATTCAAACAAGACATTTCAATTTGGGATATCAAAAAATCCCCAATCATCTCAGTTGAAAATGCCAAAATGAAACATTTCACCATTTCTGAATCAAAAATTCTTTAAAACTTTATTCCATTAAGAGTCAATGTTTTAAATTTCTCATTTTCAGGAAAAACAAGATGTTGAAATACTGGAATTTCCTGAAGGACAGAAATTCCAATTTAACTCTGCTCTAGACATATGTCCTACAACAACAGAGGACAAGCTTGACATTGCTGATTTTATGGTCGGAAAAAGCAAAAAACAGTCAAGCACTCTTTAAAGTTGTAAAGCCAGAAAGGCAAACTTTTTCCCCCCCTTTGCAAGTCACTTTTAAAAGTTGCAACATTACCTCTATCTATTGTACACTCACTATTCATATCTATTTTATGACAAATAGTAATATAAAGCAATACATTGTTAACAAATGGTAATTCTACTACTACCACCACCACCCCCCTCTTATATGGTACTGTCCATCCAAAAATAATCTCAAAGCAATTTACAAATATTATGGTATTAAATGTTGTAACTAGCTAGGTAGAGATAGCTACACCAGTTTGCCTTGATAAGTTTGTTCCTAGGTCACTACTGTAGCCTTGGGTCCAGGAACTACAAAACAGTAGGAGTGGGCTGGGAGAGGAGATAGAGGAAGAGAAGGAGGAATAAGAATGAGCTCTGGGAAGAGCTAGGGAATAACCTTACTTTTGCAGTTGTGGTTTCCTTGAGTCTTCCTTACAGGGACTCAGTTATCCCATTCTATTTGTTTTATTTTGTCTAAGATCTGGTCTATGCCTAAAACTTAAATCTACTTACCTACATTGCTCAGGCCTGTGAAGAATTTTACACCCTGTGTGCTGTAATTAGGTCAACCTAAGCCCCACTGTAGACACAGCTAGGTTGACAGAAGAATTCTTTGATCAACCTAGCTACTGCCTCTCTAGGGGATGGATTTACTATAGTGATGGGAAAACCCCTTTCATCGCTGTGGTAAGTGTCTATACCACAGTGGCATAGTTGTAATGCTGCAGCTGTGCCACTGTAGAGTTTGCAGTGTAGATATAGCCTCACTTTCATAGCACCCGCCAAGGTAAATTATTATTCCATTTAACAGATGTGGAAGCTGAGCCACAGAAAAGCAGTTTCTTACTGAAGGTCCTGCAAGACGACTGACAGAGCAGGCAACAGAACCCAGGTCTCCAAGGTCCCAGTCCAGTACCCTAACCTACACTATCTTTTCTCCAACAGGAGGAGAAAATACTGTGTGGACATCAAATTCAGCCTTTGCCTTCAAAATGTAGGTCACACGCCTTAGCTCCTCAATATCTCTCATACAGACTTCTTCCACTCCCTCGCCTCTCTGCTTGGTCAACACCAACTTTGATACCATGTATTTTCCTCCTCACAATGTCTCTAGCCCTCAGGACAGCATCCAGATTCAGGACAGCACTTAAGCCATTTTTTAAGGTTAAATTTGTGCTTAAGTACTCTTCCGAATAGGAACAATTTAAACAAATGCTCAAGAGTCTTCCTGAATCAGTACTGCTGTGCCTCGTTCCATGCTGCCCCTTATGCTTGGAACACCCTCCCCAAACTACTTCCCTTGCCTTAGTCAATCCACCATGCAACCTCACTTCTGTTTTCTTGCCCAAAAAGTGCAACTGGGGAGCAGGGACGGATTAACTTTTTGTGGGCCCGGCGCCAAACATATTTGTGGGCCCCCATTGGGGAAATAGGGCATGTGATGGGGGCGGTCTGTAGAGTGAGGGGCCAGTTGGGGGCAATGAGACGCAGCGCAGCAGGAGTGGCCCACTCAGCCCAGCACAAGGGCAGTGTTTACAAACTCCAAACTGCTAGACGCACACTGGCCCGCCCAGCCCTGTGCTGCCAGTGTGCTCCTTCCACACTGCCCCCTGCCCTGCCCTTATGCCAGTGCGCCCTCACCCAGAGACTTCCCCCCCAGATTCCTATGCCCAACATGCCCTGCCTAGAGACCCCTTCCGCTGACCTCCCACCACAACTGACCAGCATCCTGCACACCATACCCTCTGCCCAGCTCCCCCACCCACAGATCCCCTGCTGTCCAGCACCCCCTTCACAGTCCCACCATCACAGCTGTACAGTGCCCCATATTCCTGAGGGAATTCTGCATCAACATCTGTGCATATTTTTAAATTCTGATTTTTTTATAATAAATAAATGTGGAAGCTCCACCATGGCAGTGGGGAGCACAGGCCACTGGCTGCATGGAGGTGGGAGAATACCCTGCAGCCTCCCCCTCCCCCCAGGACAGGGACTTGGCAGTGAGACTGAACCTGACACAGCACAAGGGCCAGGTCTGCCACAGAAACACCCTGGGGCCCTGCCCCTTTTGCGCCAGGCGCACCAGATGTGGGCAGGGAGGCTCAGCCCGGCAGCAGGATCCAAGTGCAGAGGGACTTGGAGTGGGGGTATCCAGATGGGGCAAGAGGGGTCTGTGGGGGGCCTGGATGCACAGGGAGGTGCCAGGTGCAGGGGCAATGGGAGTTCCTGGGGGCGGTGGGGGGGGGGAACAATTGAAAGTGGTTGGAGCTCAGCAGCGGGGGGGAGGAGTCTGGGTGCAGGGGAGGTGGGGTTGTTGTACATAAAGTACTGCACAGGATCTCTTCAGGGGGAATAAGGCAAACGCCACATTCATTGGTAATACATGCATCAATCAACACTGTATCCTATGCATATGATCTATATTACACTCATGCATTCACACACACACACAGACTCTGTCTTGTTGTTGTTGTTGTTACCAACTAGTTGCTCCCCTTAACTTCACTGGCCAGGTGAGTTAGATAGGGGAGGGGTGGAGCCAGGCTTCTGCCGATCTGGATCAATGCTCCGATGTTGAGAAGACCCAGGATCCTCTGCAAGACACCTCACATTTATAGCAGTTTCCCTCTCATGCAAATCTATACCAGATTCAAAATCTGTGTCCGTTGGTCCTTTGTGCTGCTTCCTTTTGGGTGTTGTCCCAATAGGGTTCAAAGAGGGTGTTTCCAAAAGAAGGTGCTTGATTCTAACCCCCCACCCCACCCCACCCAAGGCCATCAATATGTCTGCTCTTCTTTAGTGAGCCCACTTGACAAGTTCGATTGTCCTGGGGTCTGGCTTCCATCCCCTCTCCAACTAGCTGTCTGGAGGTGCTGCCTTCCATGCCCTGCTCATTCACATCTCATTCATTTAACATTCCAATTGATTAAGGGAGTGTGCGGAGGGGGAAATCTTATTCTACTCTGAGCAAAAAGACATTTTTCTTCTACTTTAACTACCCTTGGGGGCTATAACATTATACCAAGGCGTAACAAAGTTTTCTATAAGTTTTTCTACATAGGGATCTGATACAGAGTTCCTATATCAAAGGACTTGATACAAAGTTGTATCAAAATAGCTTAATACAGGGTTATATAAAGAGGCATAATACAAAGTCATATAAAAGTTATGTGAAGTTGTTTAATACAGAGATTTATCTACAGGGTTCATTTGTGTGGGGGTCTAGGTGTAGGTGGTTGGGGCTCAGTGGGGAGGGTATCGGGGGGGGGCTAATCGGGGTGGTACATGCAGGAGAGGTGGGGTTTGTCAGGGTGAGGGTTTGATAGGCCTGCTTAACAGGTGAGCCCCAGCTGCTACGGGAAGGGAGCAAGCTGTGAAAAGAGGCAGGGGAGGGGGAGGTTGGCTGCCGCACTGCAGTAGGAGCTTCACTGCCAGGAGCACCAAGCTTCTGCCCTCCGCAGGAGAGAGCGGGGGGGCGGAGAAGAGTGGGCCTGGTTGGAGCCCCCCTGGAGCGTGGGCCCGGCTCCATGGTGAATCCGCTACTGCAGGGGAGCGAGAGGAAAGACAGCAATTGATAACACAGTTAATTGTATTATCAAGAGGTGTACATGCCTAACTGAGAACCATGTGATCATGTCTTTGTTATTTCCTTCTCCCTCCTCTGCTCTTTTTATTTGTCTGATGATAATCCTCATTCCTTCTCCCATGTCAAGTTAAGACTGAATGGTCTTTGGGGCAGGGACTATATCTATGCTTCTTTGGGGGAGGTACCTAGTAGGCTTGGATGAATTAGAAAAGAACATGTGCTCATCATGGAGTTATTATTGCTGGAGGAACCATAAAAATACAGAGAAAATGCAAGTGTTATTTTCAATGTGCAGCCTTAAACATTGCACCTACATTATTTTTCACCCCCAAAATCCAGTATGATTTAAATCAAAGTAATCATGTTGTAACATGGTTCACTCACCATTAGGTTAACTCCTCCAGGTCTGACACCCCATTCTGTCTGCTTGCTCTTGCCACTGCCCTACTTGCTCTCTGGGACTCCACACATTTCCTCTTTGTGACTCAGCCCTCTAGCTAGATCACTGTATAGTCCTCCCCTTACAAACTGTCTCAGGCAGTCTTCCCATTCACTGCCCAGACAATGCCATTTCTCCAGGAGCTGGTAAGGGAACCCAGACCCATCCTCCACTGTAGGTTCCAGCTCAGGGACCCTCCAATCAGCAGCCAGCCTCTGCACCATCTTAAACCTTGCTGTCACTTCCCTAAACCTTGTCCCACATGCCCTCCCCACTGACAGACAGACATCTCACTCATATCCAGAGAGTAGCTGCCAACTTCCTGGCTTTATATTAGCCTTGCCTGTTCCTTCTCAGTTGGGCTTCTTCATCATTCAGGGGTTACTTAGGATACCTAATTTCCCTTAGCTGTGGCCCATCTGGTTAATTTGCCCCTTCTCAGCCTCATTAACCACTTCTTGGCTGGGAGGAAAGGGTGGTAAACACCTCATCACAGGCATATTGACACTATAATCATCTTTGTTCTAGATAATTTCTTATGTTTGTTACTATAATAAACATATTCCAATACATATCTACCTAATATAATTAAATATCAACACTCAAAATAATTTTAATTTGGACACAGGGAATTTATGTGTGCAAATCCCTTTGCCCTGAGATGTGTAGGTACCTCCTTTGACATGACATTATTTCACATAGTGTAAAATTAGGCAATTTTTATTATTAATCATAAAATTTGCCTAAGAACCAGAATTTGCCAGAGAGCACATGAATCTTAGGAGAAATGAGACTGACCAAGGAAGGAAAGAGACACAAGGATCAAGACACACTTTGTCTGTCTTAATGTTAAAACTGGCAGAAAAGAAGTGCAATGAACCCAAGAAGTACAAAATGAATGATTTTTGAGGCAGTTCCTGTAAGTAATACCCTCCTAGGGTACGTCTACACTAGCAACTATACACATGCATAGTTGAGTCATAACCCCTTACCGTCCTCATCTGAGTCCCTAAAGCATGTGCAGAGGGCACACAGTGAAAAAGCTAGCATGCACGGGGGGGGGGGGGGGGTTGGGTTTGCAGTGCTATAATCACCGCTATCAGGGAAGTATGTGGGCATAAGTGCCAATGTCATCTTGCGTTTTTCCCCACAGCAGCATAGGGTGACAAGTCCCTCAGCATAGTCATAGAAGTCATCTTCCAGGTCCCCACTGTTCCAGGATTTGTGAACATATGGCATCCTGGATTTCCCTTCCCTGCTGGGAACCAGGACCAGTGTGGGAAGGATCCAGTTATCTGCACAAGCTTTACACACCTGTTCTATCCTGTGCCTGCTCCGTTCCTTCACAGCACAGCATGCCATGATAATGCAAACCATGTTGGCCACGCTAGCCTCCAGCCAGAGATGCAGGCGTTGTCAACAAGTTTCAGCCACTCAGACGCGCACCCAACAACGATTCTGCAGCTACTCAGTCTACAGTTAAATTCCCTTTTGTCTGGGTCATTGAAGTTGGTGGCAAGGCTTAATGAACCAAGTTTGGAGTGGGCATGCAGGTCCCCCAAAATAACCATAGGCAGAAAAACACTGTACAGAACCACATCATTTCTGGGGAATAAAGTCCCTTCTTCCCCATTAAATACAATCTCAATCTCCTGGCATCATGAACTTTTCCTGCGTGTCCAATGTTTGTGTTCATGAACACCGTTGCCCATGAAGCCCTGGAGAACAAGTGAATAGAATCCTTTTCGGTTCACATATTCACTTCTGCCTTTCGGTGGGCAAAGTATGAGGGATATGGTGCCACCAATGGCTTCTGCACAGTTTGGAAAGCCCATCTGCTGAAATCTAGCTATAATTACTGGTACTTGGGCTATGGCAACCATCCATGGGTAGATGACAGGATTGACTGACTGGCAAACCTATACAAGCACCATCCCCGACAGGGGACTTCTCAACCCTGAACTGGTTTGCAACTGCATGAAGCTGTCAGGTGTTGCCAGCATACAAAGGGCAATAGCCAGCTGCCTGTGTACTGGTATGGGTTTCCAAAAACAGGTGGTCTGGTGCTGGACGGTTGGTGCAAGCTCCTTGTGCAGCTCCATAAAGATCTAATTCCTCATTCCCAAGTTATGAAGCTACTGCTTATCATCCTAGGTTTCCAAAATGATTTGATCCCATCACACCATGCTAGTTCTGCACCAGAAGTGGCAGTCCACCTATAGGCCTACCATGGCAATACCGGCAGTGACAATCTCTGTTCCATGGGACCAGAGTGGATTGTCACGCATTGTCTCAGTCAGCCATCTTAGGTGCATCAAAAAGTTCTGGTCTGATTCTGTCAAGGATCTAGTGGACTGAGTACTGCAGCACATGAACATTGGTCCCATGAGAAGTAGCAGGAACAGAACCACATCATCCAGAACTTGGTCCATGTCTTCCAGCAGAAGGGAGAGGTGAGTGGGAACTGCAGACAGTTCCAGCACCATACAGCAAGGCAGCTCCTAGAATGTCTTCTGGGATGCACAGAAATCTGAGATACTGGCCCTAAAATGGTAGCACTAATGTCACATACTAACAAGGGACAGTGGACGCAGGTATATGCATGTACATAGTGTGTACCCATGTCCAGAGCAACATATGTGGACATGCGGTGTGGCTACAGGGTACATGCACTAGCAGTACATGGACAACTACTTGTACAACTCACAAGCACAGATGTAGCCTTAGAAACAAGTTAGGGTTTTGAATACAGAAAAAGAAGTCTCACATGAGGTGGAGTTTCCTTGTAGCAGAAACAGACCTAGCTGGCAAAAGAGCCCTTCTCTTCACTCCTGAATGGTGGCATGGCCACGCTTCACCTCGTGCAGTGGCAGAAGGAAGATCTAGCACTGCTTCGGGAAGGTGGTTGTGGAAAGCTATATCTTCACTCCCAGTAGGGAGAAGCTGTAGAAAATTCAGCTCTTCTTCTCTCCTTGTCAAGAGCAGCTAAACCCAGAGCAGGAGCCAGGAACTCTTCCTTAACCTTTCCCTGGGATGTATTGGGAATTCTCTTCTTCTGCTCAGCAAAACCAAGCAGGAGGGGGAAGTGATAATCTCCTTGCATTGCTTCATTTAACATCTATCTGGTAGGTAATAATTACTGAATTTCTTGGGAACTAGTATAATGCAACAATGTTATATCTCAGAGAAACTTCACTATATACTGTACCACATGCAAGGCCATCATTACATGCCTGATTCAAATCCCTCTGAAGGCAATGGAAAGATCCTATAGGGACTTGTCCTTCACTGCTGGTGAAATATGTCTGTCAGCATAGGGAACATGGAAGGCCCCAAACATGATGAACCATTGCTGATGTGTTCTACAGGGGAGCACACCCAATGAGCAGCTGTGCAGACAGATTCCCCACACATTGCAAGTAGCAGAGCTGGGCTCTATGTCAGCTCCATATAGCAGACACAGAGCAGAGTGGCAGCGAGTTAGATGAATGGGTGCATGGTCACTGGATCCACAATTACATGGATCCAGTGGCTACAAATGCTCAGATAGGGAGGGGGGTTATGCACAGAGGTTACAGCTGCTACACAAGCGCAGGGGGATGGCAAAGGAGCTGGAGAACTGTCCTTCCTGTGCTTTGAGTACTGTATTATATTATTATTTGTATTACCATAGTGCCTAGAATTCCATCCCTGTCTCTTCCTGCAGAGTCCATTCACACAGAGCTTGTGCCTAAGCAAAATACCTAACTATCACCAACCTCACTACAAGCAAGTTCTACTGTATCGTTAATAATGCTAATAGCAGAACAAATCCTATAACATATGCTTACACTTCTTTTAAGGGTTGTTGTGCTGTAAGAAATGTGTGCCTGGGGAACAGAGAAAATAAAACAGAAGGAGCTTCGTCCCTCCAAGAAAGGAACATAGGGCAAAAGGAGAGAGTAGGACCAAAATTTAGAAGCAGTGTGGGAATCACCCAGATTAAAACTATATTTTTTAAAAGTACACTCTTGGGTTTTTTTTAAATATAACTATAAACACTATATTCATTATTAATACTATTTCAGTAGGGCCTAGAGACCCCAGGTGGGATTTTTGCATCATTGTGCTGGGTACTGGACAATCACATGTTGCGCTGCTCCAGAAACAGACTAGAAAACAGATTGTGACTCAGTGGGTCACAATCTGCCTTCCAGTTTCCCCGTTCTCTGTGAGAGATACTGTATAGCCTCTTCCAGATTTATCCCTGGTGCAGTGTACTATCCCCCATGTACTGGCTAGCTGTGGGGTGAGCAGAGCCAAGATTTAGCCTATTTCCTACCCCCTCTCTGCCCATATGGAGAGTGGGGGAGGTAGCATCTCTCATTGGCTACATCTCCCCCTGTGCTGCTACCCATATTATGAATAGACTGCACAGCAGAGTAAGGAAGTATCTGGTGCCCCCTCACTCTACTATGTTCCACATGAGCTGGCCAATGAATTTCCCCGTAGTAAGAGACAGGGAGCATTTACAATCTAAATAGACACTATAGACACTATAGGGATAAGAGAAAGGGGGTATTAATGTCCCGTTTTTGAAGAGGGAACTGGGAAATATGAGTCATTTGCCCCAGGTTATACAGTAAGAGTGTGGCAAAGCCAGGAGCTGAGGCCAGATCTCCTGAGCCATAGTCCAGTGCCTTAACCACAAGACTATCCTTCCTGTTAAATAAAACATTTCAATCTCTATTGAAGAATAGGTACTGGTAACGGGTTAGTAAGCCTATCACTTATAGGTTACCAGTTCAAATCCGCCTGGGTTGGTGATTACTCTCTTTGATCCTACGGCCACAGAAATAGCTGTGCAAGTCAGTGCCCTGTTGCAAAATCCTGTCCTGAGCACTGCAGGCCAGCTCACGCTCTGCCATCCCTTGTATTGAACAAGTACATCTCTGCAGTGCCTCTACCAGGCACATACTGTCTCTATGGTAATGGGAGACGGGAAGCATCTATGAAAGATGCTGCAGAGAAACACAGTGTATGGGGGCCAGCAGGAGAATGGAAGAGTGTATAGAAGCCTGAAAGGAAACGTTCCCTGCAAACTCAAAAAAGTGATCCTTAGTGACAATAGGATGATATGGAGTGACAAAGAGGATCACAACAATAAGTTGCTGTTGTTATCTTTTAGTTAATCTTTTATTTCTACTACTGAGTGTTGTTCATTTTTCATTAGTCTCTCATTATAATTTGTTAATTGTTAATTACCAAGTGCTACAAAAAGTGTTTACAGATATTATCCAGAACATTTAGATCAATTGTCATCAGCCTGCTGTAAATTGAAAAATGGGCCACAGAACTTAGTTTTCTTCTGCAGAATTTAATAATACATTATTTGCTTGTTTGCACTGCAGGAAGGGCTATTGTGAAATATCAAGTATGGTTATAACTGTACCCTTAAGGCACTCACTGTATCTGTAGTTGTGCCATGCTTTACTCAATTTGGAAGCGCTGTAAATATAAGGAAGTGTCAGGTTGAAAATCATATTCTTAAAAATGAATTACTTTACTACTAACACGGCTGCTACTCTGAAACCTTTCATGATACTTTACTTGTGTTACTAATAATGTGTCAAAATATTAAAGCAAATAATTATAAAAGTTCTAATTCACTCTTCATTCTGTTTGCCTCCTTTTTAATATTTCATTCAGACTGGACAATGAAATGGTTTAATCAGATTCAATTTTTGTTTATAGTCACTTTGTGGTTCTTATGCACTAGCACAATCTTAGAGTGTTTGTACTGAAAAAAACCAGCATAGTTATGTTTAAAGTGAAAAAAGTTTTCATTTTTTTAAATGTCAATGAAAACATTAGTGTGAGATTCTATAACCCTTTGAGGGGCCAAAACTCTCATAGACTAAGCAGTTGTTTTCTGGACTGCAAGGCTGGAGCTGGAGTTATTGCTCAACTTCATTGTTACAATTAATATTCCTTAACAGAAAAGGGAATTGTTTTATTTTAATCCTGTGTGCACACAATTGCTCTCAAAAACTACCAGCATCAGAGAAGACAAATGTATATAGGACATTATCTAAATCCCCATTAGAAGGAAATTATCCACAGGTGCTAATGCAGTTTGCCTGTATAATTTCAGGGAACAGATTAGGGAGCAGTGTAAATTTTACCTGGTTATTTGTACCAAATAGAGCAAAAAAGCAATACTGCATGTGTTTAAATGGTTATTCACCTTCTGTACATTCTTACTGCATGTGTTTCACAGATGCATAATCTCTACATATGAAGGGTAAAACACTGGGCACAGTTCAAATATATAATCTTGGAACTATGGAGGAAATTGGTGACTATATCCAAATTACACATATGTGTAACTACAAAAGATCAGAACAGAGCCATAAATATGCATGTGGTGTACAGGACATTTCCTGGAACACCTTCCTTAGGGCACATATTGCTGTCTGCTGCTGCACATTTTAAACTTTAATCTTATTTTAAGGGGATAATATCTGAGCCCAATACATTCTAACTTGGGGTGGATGTTTAACTGAGCCAAAGAAACTGAGACAATTCTATACCATTCAACATTCTATACCATTCAGAAGTAATATTACTAGTACAATAAATACTTTCAAGGGGAAAAAACACCCATGACTGCACTGCAGATTTGTAACAACCAATTAATGGCCAGAGAGAGAAATGTTTCTGGAAATGCCATAGCCTCTGTCACAAAATTTTCAGTCTTTCTCCCTACACCAACCAAACAAGCCTTTGCTCTTGATGCAAATACTTCAAAACCAAACCTAGACTGCTGTCTTCATGCACCACTGCACTGCCTACATGACGTGTTTTCTGCATAAGTGAAAGAAAGTTGCAGACATCTTGTACTGTTGCCAAGACACTCTGACACTTGCTCTGAGACACTCCTCTGCTGCTGCTAGTCAAAGATGCTTTTACTCCAACACTTCAGCTTTGCATCAGTGTGCCCCTGGCTGTTTAAGCTTTATATATTGTTTTTCATTTCAATGGTTTTGGATGTGCCTTCTTTCTGTGCAACAGAGTCCACTCATTTCAGAAAAATCCCCTCCTCCCCCCAAGAAAAAGCCATGACAATTTCCCCTTGGCAAAAATATTTGTGTATAATTCCAGTTGTGTTACGCTAGATCAATAACCCCCATATATGTAATGCAGCTTAATGCAAGTGAATAATACATCCTCTTTCATCTGAACTGTTTAAATATTGTTTGGAGCTTTTGATTTATAAGGCAGTATGTGATCCAGTGATGCTATGACAAATCCCATAGTTACTGTGCGTTTACGATCTGTTTGGTGCATATATTTTAGAGATGTGGGGGAAACGCTAGCACACAGTAAGAAGTTATTTGGACAACAACCATTATTATTTGTGTTTTGTTTTCATTGTTGGTTCACTTTAATGCTCATTAAAGTGAAGTGAGAAAAAGGAACAGAACCAAGCAGAATCTGTGCTAGCTTGGCTACTAAGCTTTGCCAAACTTCTAAATCTAACCCGTAGCATTATTGTCATCCTAGCACACCCCTTCTCTCAATCACTGACTGCCGATACGGTGTGAACAAATATCCACTGGGGACTAGGATGAAATCACCAAACTCCGTTTCACTTGTGACCTAACAGATAGTGGAACCTGCCCTTCTTTAATGTGTTTCTTAATGGGAACTGTCAATGTAATTCCCAATGCTTCATGCTGAAAACTGTTCCCATAATAAGAGAATACACTAGTGGGACTCAGCTCGGTCACGCTGAAATTCACATCCCCAGACTCAGCGACCGTTTTTAAAAATCGTGGCCTTTAAGTTTTGTGCTCATGGAAAGTGCCAGTTTATGGTGCTTTTTGTAATACTGGAACCAGAAGTAAAAGCTGGGGAGAGCAAAGCTGTCCCTCCACTAGTAAATTCAGTGGTAATGTCCCCCATCTTCTTCCTTCCCAGACCACACCAGCACCTCTCCCACCTCCAGTGGGCTGGACTGGCCTGTTCCTTGGCCTGGCTGGAAAGAGCTCCATCGCCATTTCTAGTGCATTCCCACTAACGCTTGGAGTGGCTGCTGCGGGTGCTCCTCAGGCTGTGCCTAAGAGAGTGCTGCACAATGCCATTTAGCAGCCAGCACATCCCTCAGCCCGCACCGCTTCCCGCAGCCCCCATTGAACTGGAGTGGTGAACCGTGGCCAGTGGGAGCCGCGATCGGCCAAACCTGCGGACACAGCAGGTAAACAAACCAGCTCAGCCTGCCAGGTGGCTTACCCTGGTGAGCTGCGTGCCAAAGGTTGCCGATCCCTGGACTAGACAATGAGGTTGCATAGGAGTAAGACAGGATTTGGCCCACTGTGTACATTCCTGCCATACTAAGCAGATCGCCTTTCCAGTGTGTTTTTTTACGTGTGGTGTGAGGTATGCCTGCTGCCACCAGAGCAACTGTAAATGGAGGATGTTGTCTCTTTATACTAGGCAACCTTCTTCCTTCCAGTCATCTATCCATTTAAACTCACCAGCTGCTGATGTGGGAACAGGCTGACGTTATCCAAAGCGACTGTGACCATTGCCACAGTTATATTGCTGCCTAACGCTAAATAACCTGTGTAGAAATGAGAAAGAAATCCTCTCCAAGAGAACATGGTGTTTGGCAATCACTTTCATACTTAAAATTCCACCTTATTGATTGGTCTCCCAATCAAAATATTTTTTAAATCAGATGCTGTACGTATGACAAAGTATCAGCTACTATTACATCCCATTACATTTCTTCCTTCTCCCTCTCTTTCAGGCTAGAGTTGGTTTCATTTAGTTCCAGACAATAGATTCAATTAATTCCAACCACCCAGGTTTTTGGCTCCATATCAATGACCTGGGGATGGGTGCTTTTCTTATCTTGATTTTCTCGTCCCACTTCCAGACTGTCCCCCACTCCTGACAAGAAGATATATAGCAAATTTCAGGAGTCAAGGCTGAGTTCAGTCACCCAGTGCAGTTCTTTCACTACCGATGTATCCTCCCCATACACTTTAACACTGATGAAATTATACTTCATATATTTGTCAAGTGGTAAAGTACATGAGTAGTAAGACACAAATCCTCTTAACAGAACCCAGTCAAAGTAACTGGTCTTAGTGGTGGGGCGGAATGGCTAGGTCAGACTTTAAGGGCATGGCTACACTTGCAGATGTAGAGTGCTTCGAGTTAAACCAGCCTTCGTAGAGCGCAGTAGGGAAAGCGCTGCAATCTGTCCACACTGATAACTGCAAGCACACTGATGTGGCCACATTTGCAGCACTTGCAGCAGCCACAGAGAGCAGTGCATTGTGGTAGCTATCCCAGCATGCAAGTGGCTACTACGTGCTTTTCAAATGGGGGTGGGGGTGGAGTGTGACAGGAAGTGTGTTGTATGTATGTGGGGGGGAGAGAGAGTGGGTTTGGGGGAGCTGAGAGCATATCAGCATGCTGTCTTGTAAGTTCAGACAGCAGCAGACCCCCCCTCACACACACACAGACCCCGCCTCTCTCTCTCACACACAGCATTCCACAGTAATGGTTTGCTTTGATATCCGCATTCCTGCAGCAATTCCAAAACAATGACAAGGGTGGCCACTTGACTTAAGGGGATTATGGGGCATTTCCGAAGGCCAATCAGAGCATAGTAATGCAACACCTCGTTCACACTGACACCCAGGCATTTCACCGGAGGCGCACCAAGCCTTATGCTTCTCACCGAGGTGGATTACCAGGAGCGCTCTAGCCATGGAATCAGAGCGCTCTAAGTGCCTTGCCAGTGTGGACGGGTCGTGAGTTAGGGCGCCCGGGGCAGCTTTAATGTGCTCTAACTCGCAAGTGTAGCCAAACCCTGAGGCTCACCTCTTTGGGGAGGGAGAACTGGAAGATACATATACTGCTTTTTCCACCTCACTAGGTCCTGCTCACCTTTTTGCACAAACAGTTCCACTGCCAGGGGCTCTCCACATTCACAGAGATGACTGCCAGATTTTCCAGACCTGAAGAAGAGCTCTGTGTAAGCTCAAAATCTTGTCTTTCTCACCAACAGAAGTTGATCCAATAAAAGATATTACCCCACCCTCTTTGTCTCACTAATATCCTGGAACCAACCTAGCTACAACTACACTACATGCACTACTTTTCACATGGGCATTTCTCTAGTGCTCTCACTGCAGTATCGGAGTACTTCAAAAATATTTGAGATTTTATCTTCACAACCTCTGTGAGATCAGGTGCTAGCATTATCCTCATTTTGCAGATGGGAAACAAAGACAGAGAGGTTAAAGCTAAAATTGTCAAAAGTGTCTACTAATTTTGACTGCCCAATTTAAGGCAATAAGGACCCAATTTTTCAGATTTTATATGTCCACAGTTCAGCTCCAGTTGACAGTTGTAGTTGTGAGTGCTAGCATATGTGCAAATCAGACCCCAGGTGCTCAGAAAATGAGGAACAGACAGTTAGTGGCCAATGTCAAAATTTTGGTTTAAATGATTAGCCCAGCACCACATACGAACTCCTGTGGCAGAAGCAGGGATAGAATCCAGTTCTCCAGGGTGGAATTAAGTTGTCTAAGCCCAGGGGTACTGGAACAATTTTTATAATGGGGATGCTGATTATGGAAACCATGTATTTGGTATTGGTCATTATTACTTCAAGTCAGGGGGTGGCACCCCTACTTCCAGCACCACTGTCTAAGCCACAAGACTATCCATTCTCTTCCTAAATTTTTGTGCCTCATTCACTACACACCTTCCAACTTCTGCAGCAAATGAGAAAAGGCACTACATTTTCACTTGGTACACAACCCTGATTTGTTCCCTGAGTATCATTCATCTTGTGCAGTCAATGAGGAAAGGGTCCTGTGAAAAAATAGTATGTGATCATGTATTTAAAATGCATAATCACAAGGGAGACAAACTAAGGTTGCATAGGCATACTTAATTCTTACTTTCCCTAACTTTTGAGCACTTGACTTTGAAACCTTAATGTTCTTTTACTATAGTTTTTATATATAACTTCTGAAGTTTTTAAAAATTCAAACTGAAAAAACAAAGTCCATCATGTGCCATCATGTTGACATTAATGTGGGTAATCAGCAGATTTGGAACCTCCATTTCTCAGACCATCACTACTTGAGCCAACAAATGATAATAGTAGTAGGCTGTCATCCTCTAGATCAGTGGTGGGCAATCTGCAGCCCATCATGGTAATCCGCTGGTGGGCCGCCAGACAGTTTGTTTTCATTTGCATGGCCACCTGCAGCTCCTAGTGGCCGTGGTTTGCCGTTCCCGGCCAACAGGAGCTGTGGGAAGTGGCGCGGGCCACAGGGATGTGCTGGCCACTGCTTCCCACTGCCCCCATTGGCCGGGAAGGCAAACCCCGGCTACTAGGAGCTGTGTGCGGCCATGCAAATGTAAACAAACTGTCTGGTGGCCCGCCAGCGAATTACCCTGACGGTCCACGTGCAGCCCGCAGGTTTCCCACCACTGCTCTAGGTGGACCAGCCACTAGTTTGGGATGAGAGACACCCTTTGCTGGTAGTTTTCACAGCTGTTTGCTGACAGCAGAGGAATGCTCAGACTCAGGAATACTGGGTTCTGGAGGGGGATAGTCTTTAGACCCCTCTGCCCTGTCCTAGCAGCCTGTCTCCTTCCTCTGCCCCTCCCGCAATGTGTCTCTCCCAGCCTGCCCTCATCCTCCTCCATTCCTATCCCCTTCTGGTCCTATTCCCCCAGCCTGCTCCTGTTTCCTCTCAACCTCCTCCTTGACCTCTTGGCCCCTTGCTTACCCTTCTTCCCCTTCTACTTTCCAGTCAGGCTGATTCTTCTTCACACTGTTAAGGTGCCAGTCGGAGGAGCACTGAGATCACAGAAGAGGGAGTCTCCCTGCTCTTGGTTCCGGTGCCTGGCATCGCAGCAGCCCCTAACAACCAGGAGAAGCAATTGCAGGGACAATCTTATGCAACCCTTACAGCCCTGGGCTGGCGCATGGCTCAGTGCCCACAGCATACTCTGCAATTTTTAGTCGTCTGTCCCTAAGAACCTGCTACTGGTCATGTGTAATTTGTGATTTTTGAGATTCTTATAAATTGGCCAAATGTGTGTAGATTTTGACAGGGATAGCAAAAGGCTGTAGTACAATGGACCCCTGCATTTGGCTGGTGCCTCTGGGTACTACCATACCATAAATATTAAATAATAGTGATAATAATACTGCTCTTAATCTTAATAAGCACAAACATTTACCATAATCTGAAACATATGCTTGTTGCAGCCTTGAGGAAAAAGGCTTACAAATTGTTCAGACCTTAAAGCAAATTTCACTGAAATATAAGAGCCTTTCCTGTTATGATATTCCCGTACAGCCCCAAAAAAAAAAAAAAGTGAGTGTTTTCAGGTGCAAAGCCAATCTCAATTAGTATTATACACAAAACAGAACATAGCCTGAATTCTGATTAGAAGCAAACAGATGATTCATACTGCAAAGGTCTGCATCTTCTTGTTTGCTAGGAAAGCCAGTGTATGACTTGATAAGGGGTTTCAGGCTAGAAATAGGCATATATATCAATTTAAACATTTTCTCTACGAACTGAGATTTTGTCACTGTGGCTTTTATTTTGTGTTGTCTATCATTAAAGGCCACACATCATGATAGAACACCAGCTCCCCAACTAAGTAACATGCTACAGTTACAATAATAATGTACCTCTATTTTCATCAGGGAAAGCTGCGATCTGTTTGGAAGGTAGCCTTTCATGACTGAAAAATAAAAACATCACCAAATGTTCTTTGTACAGTAGAAAAATCCCTTGCTGCTGTTTATATCTCAGGAGCATTTAAGAGCAATTGGAAGATCAGCCCATCCCTATAAAAAACATAAAGAGGGGAACATAAGCACCAGATGTGGGTGGGTTTTTTTTCTTTTAACACACACCTGCTTAAATATTTCAAGCTCCTGGTAAACCAAATAACTGAATATATGCAACATATGAACAAGTACACATTGTCAGAAATTATATTTGTTTCGTTTGCTCATGTAATTTACACCAATGGCCTGCTTCAGTGTTTTTATTTGCAGTGTGGTTGTCTTCTGGGTACAAAACAAGACATATTTTTCTCCCATCTACACTTCTTATAGCTAAAAATAAAACACTCATGTTTTGTACACAACTATAACAAAGTTCTTTAAAGAGACCTTGTGCTAATCTCCTGTCCATGCTCCACCCCTTAACACAACAAGGCAAGTAGGAAGTTGTCAGGGTTATTAAAATGTGGCTACCGTCCATTTTTTAAAAAATGATCATTGCTGTTCAGGTAAGTGAAGGGCAAGATGCGTGAATGATGGAACTTAGCCTTTAGAAATGTATTTATTTTTGGCATTTAGGTGTCCTGACTGACCCTCCCATCTCCCTTTTCTTCCTGATTGCAAGTAAAAGCCCTGACCTGTGGACTTCTACATTATGGCAGTGGGCATGCAAATCATTGCCTGCCTGAAGAGGCTGCAGCACCCCTAACAAACCAGGGAAAGAAAGTGGAGAAAGGCATACCCAGCCGCTCCTAGGCCTCAAAAAAAAAAATCTAGTTCAGTTTAAGGGAAGAACGCCTCCTCCCCCAAGAGAGCAGCGAGGCGGATGGGCAGGAACATCTGTAACCTCTAATCACAGGATCGCGGAGAAGTTTGAATAGCAGGGAGGGAATGCGCCCTGCCAAGAATGTAAAAGATGGGATCCTGGAGGGGGAGAGCTTGGAAAGAGGCACTTTGGAGGCAGGTTGGAAGCTCGGGAAACAAGAAAAGAGACAAGCTCCCCTCAAAAAATAAAAATAATAAAGGCAGATTGACAATTAAGTCACTCCAACTGTCACTTTTCTGAACAGCAATCGCTGTGATGAGAACCACCCTTTTAAATTATTTGAAAAATTGCACAGTGAGTCAGCACCAAGTTACATAGCACAATTATTTCTGTAGCTGTGACACCATAAGAATAATCACAGTTTAAATGGGGCCCTCCAGCTCACTTCTACATATGTGGTTGTGATGATTTGGGGAATCTATGTACAATTTATGAATTCAAGTTTGATTTTATGAACTGTCAGTATCCTTATGTCTTATGGCTGCCTCTTACTGTGGCCTTACTTTACACTTTTTGTGCTGGGGGTGGGGCGGATGCCAGGATGTCTGTGTATGCATCTGTGTATGCAACTGAAGAAGTGAGGTTTTTTACCCACGAAAGCTTATACCCAAATAAATCTGTTAGTCTTTAAGGTGCCACTGGACTCCTTGTTGTTTTTGTGGATACAGACTAACTCAGCTACCCCCGATACTTGTTTATGATTAGGTTGGTCATTAAAAACCATCAGCAACTGAATAGATCTTGCTCAGGCAGAACTGCATTCTAGACAAAACCAGTTTTCTCCTACTCTTCTGCAGAGGGCTAGAGTTTAAAGGAATGGAATTCCCTAGGAGAGTGAACAAAGGGATGAGGTGCAGCCCTTTAAAAAACACAGAGTCTGGGTGAGTGAGAGACACAAATGAAGCTTGGGGTAGGAGAGAGAAACAGAGGAATAGGCTTTTGGAGGGAGAAGGGACTTTTTGGCTGGGGCACCAGCCAAGGCTGAAGTAAGCTGGCTGTAGGAGAGAGAGAGGCTCCATAAATCAGAGAAGAAGCCATGCACTGCAGGAGGGGAGTTCTGGACACCCCAGAGGGCTCTGACCAAATCCCAAAGAATGCACAGAAGTCATGAGGAACCTAAAGCGGGGAAGGTCCAGTAGGATGTTTTACTGTTGTTACTTACATCTGTGTATCTCTTGTATTGTCTAAAGCAGTGGTTCTTAACCTGTGGTGTACACATCCCCTGGGGGTGCGAGACACCCTTTCTGGGGGTGTGAGACATGACAGATTTTTTTCGAAGGTAAATCATTGAAAATACAAATTAAGCACAGGCACGTATATGTTCATGTATTCTTAATTTTACTGTGAAATTAAAATAAATATATAAGTCTCTCTCTTTCATTCTATAGTTATGATATATCTAGGTTTAAAGAACTGACCTACTTCAACGATTTTTGATAAGGGGTGCGAGAACATATTTTGAGAACCAAAGGGGTGCAGGCTGCAGTAAAGGTTAAGAACCACTGGTCTAAAGGTATAGAAACCCCTTATGAAAAGCCTATGTCTAAACTGTTAAGCAGAGTGCCCACAAGACTGGAGCTCTAGGAAAGAGTGTGCTTAAGCACCTGACGAGTTTGGGGGGAGACAATACCTAGTCTCAGGGCCTAGGCATTTCGTGGGGGGCAGGTGTTAGAAAGAGTATCAGGAACCAGAGATTGTACCTAGAAACCCTGTGTACCCTGAGAGTATGCCTGGACTCTGCTCAGATTCAGGAAAACTTAAAAGCACTTGGGTCCAGTGTGGGGGCCTGTGACAGGCTGACTGGCCCTTTAAGGGAAGCCAGGCTGAGCCTCGCCTGTGACCAGGGCCGGCTCCAGGCACCAGATGAGCAAGCTGGTGCTTGGGGCGGCAGATTGTTGGAGGCAGCATTCCGCCCAATCCTAGGGCGGCACGGCCGCTTTTTTTTTTTCCTGCTCCGGTCGCCCTGTAGGGGGCAGCGGCGCGGAGAACCAGAGCACCCTGCAGGGCAGTCCTCTTCCTTCCCTCCCCGCCGACCGGAGCGGAGCCCTCACGGCAGGCAGCAGGAGGTGGCGCAGCGGGAGGGGCCACGTGGCAGCGCCCCTGTTGTAGCCCTGGCCGCCCCCTTCTCTCTCTCTGCCGCCCGCTCCCTCCCCCTACCCCCCCAGCCGGTCCCCCTGCACCCGCGCTCCGGCCGCGCCGCAGGGTTTTTTTTGTTTTTTTGCTTTGCCGTTCTGGCCGTCCCATTTGGGGGGGGTTGTTTTTTCTTTTTGCTTGGGGCGGCCAAAAAGCCAGAGCCGGCCCTGCCTGTGACCCAGCAGCTGGCACATACACCCCCCACCCCGCTGATGGTGATATGGAAACCTAATGATAATTAGCCAGCCCAGCTTCAGGGACTCAGGCAGGACTACTTAAATAGAACTAGAAATTTAGTGTAGGGCAAGAGACTGCCGAGGAGTAGGACCTTGCTGCAAAGGAAGCCTGGGAGTTGGCTGTGGCTAGAGAGATGATCCCCAGAGGTACTAGAGCTAACTCCTGTGAGGGAGCTGCTGGAAGAAGGGGCAAGGTGTCCACAGAAACAGTTCTAGGGTCAGCATTCTGGAAGGGAACCAGGGGATAGAAGACACCACAGAGCAAAGTAGTCTCCTGTGGGGGAGCACTGTTGTTGCTGTGAAGCTGCCAGGCTCCCTGGGGAAAGGAGGCTGTGGGGGAAGTTCTGCAGGAGAGGAGGCCAAGAAGCAGAGAACTTCAGTTTGGGCATTTGTTTTAGACTTTCAGCTGGACCTTTTCTTTTCCCAGAAAGAGTGAACTTTTGTGTGACTTGGCTGATGGGGCAGGCGATAGAAGACCTGGCAAGACAGGCCACTGCAGGAGTGAGGCAGTGACCATTGCGGGGGTACCTGAGATGAGGGCCCCTGGCACCCTGATACAAGGGGGCACTAGTCAGCATGAGGCTGTGCCATTACAGGGCCTGGTGAATATTGAGAAGGGAGAACTCGACCAGGACTGTGGCAGGGTTTATTTAGAATTAATTTTTTGGATGGTAACATAAAAAACAGTGGCTGGCTCAAGGCCAGTTAAATCTTTCCCTCTTTCTTCTATTATCTATAGCTTTCTTTAGCACATAACAGCAATCAACTAATTATTCTGATCCTGTAAACCTTTATTTACATAAATCCCATTGATTTCAATAGGATTACTAATAGGAGAAACGGCTGTTCTTATGTGTAAAGGTTTCCCAGAGCAAGCTCTATAAAGCTTACCAGTAATATAGCATTACATTTTCTAATCACTGTAAAAGCATCAAGAAATTACCCTCACAACTCTCCTGTAAAGTAACTGAGTAAACATTATCCAAGTATTAGAGATAGGGAAACAGATGTAAGATGCCCAAGATCACACAGTGAATCAGTAGCAGAACTATCTCTTAGCAGATTCTAGTTACCTGTCCCATGCTCACTCCATTAGACCATGCTGCATCATCAAATGATCTATAAACTAGGTGATGAAAAACAAACACAGATCATTTGAAGATGGGAAGAAACGCCTTCTAAGAAGCCAAAATATGCAATTCATTTATTCTGAATCTGAAAATCTCTCATATGATTGCAAAGAACATTGCTACTATGACTTAATATGCATCATAACCACAGGTGAAAGAATGTGACTTAAGGTGACGATTCTGAGTCAGAAATACATTGTCCTGAAGCTGGGCATCTGTTGTTTATATTTACATAACTGGTTTTACTAACAACATTAGAGACACAAAACCTAAGCAATAGACTAAAGGGAAAACAAGCCAGGTGGTGGGGAAAAAAAAAAAAAGGTGGGGAGGCATGCTCACCATAAGGGAAAGCAACAAGCTATGTAGGCAGTATATAAATAGATTAACATACAAGTTATTCAGTCATTACCCAGTATCTAGATATTCAGCAGATGGGTATTTTAGAAATACTATAGAGGAGAAAACAGATTAAATTTCTGTTTGTTATTCACCGACACAGGACTGCCTTCTGGTGATCAGGGGCCCCAACCCTGCAAAGACATACCCACTGAAGTCACTGGGACTATTCAAAGTGTGTAAGTCTTTGCAGCATCAGGGCATATGAAATTAACTGACCTACCAGTGGTATTCAATCAGGCATTGTCTAACACCGATTGTCATGGGGTCAACAAAGAACTAGCTTTCTTCTGATTGAAAGAGATTGCACTCTTGGAGCTGGGGAACTGTCCACCATGCTGAAAATATTAATCTTTGGTTTTATATCCCTAAATATTAAACCAGATGCCAATTAATGTGTTTGCATATGGTGAATTTACACATTCAAATGTGTCTATTTTATGTAAATAAAAATAAACAAATGAAATAGTCAAGATGTATGGACAGATTATTCTTTCCCTGCCAAAATATTGATGTCTGCATACTTTAAATATCTACAGAGCTTCCTATATTCTGTGACACTGAACCCCATATACTTCATAGTGATAATATTATGATAATGACATAGTTATGATGTATTTTATGCAAGATAAGTCATGTGAGATGTCATCGAAAAGGTTATGATTTGCTGAATATAGTTATCCTATTTTTATTCATGTATCATTTTTGTATCTGAAGTTATGAATATTGACTATGTATCTATTTCAAATATAGTTACACCTGGGTAATGCCCACTAGACAAGATGTTTTAGTCTAGATAGCTGGTTGGGAAGGGTCTATTTGGGGCAATGGACCATTAGGAAAAAACAATAGGCCTTAGGAGAAGCTTATCTCCCCTCTGGTGAGCCTTCCTGTGAACGCTCCAAACAGCCTGTGAGTGATGGCGGCTATGACTCTACAAGGACATGAGATGAGACCACATGTCTCTAGCCTCCATCTTGGGATGTCAGTATTTTTCCACAGACCAGTCTTTGAAACAAAGAGTTCCCGCCCTATGCAAAATCTATACAAGGCGGGGAGTGACATCATCTGGTGTTCTTCGCTCCCACCCAAGAAGACACCTGAGGAACAAAGAACTGGGGGAAGTGCTGGACCCAGGCTAAAGGGATTTTTAGCCTGTGAATGAAACACCTGGGGATTCCAAACTGTAAAGCAAGTCCAGCTTGCCCCTTAAGAGTCTGCAGCCTGCTTGTATCATCTCTTAGAATGAGAATCTGCTATTCATATCCAATTTATTTCGTACATTAAGTTTAGTTTGCGTTTTTTGTTTATTTGCTAGGTAATCTGCTTTGATCTGTTTACTATCTAAAATCTATTTTTTGTAGTTAATAAACTTATTTTTGCTTTATCTAAACCAGTGTGGGGGAATCATAATTCAGGGGCAAAAGGCTGTTGCATATTTCTCTCCACACTGAGGGAGGGGGTGAATTTTATGAGCTAACACTGTACAGTTCCCTGTGCAGCGCAAGACAGTATAATTTTCGGTTTATACCCCAGAGGGGCTGCATGCCTGAGGAGCTGGGAGTAGCTTTCCCATGCAGGAGCTGGTCAGACAGCCTACTTGTAACCGTAGCTGAGTGTGTTTCTATCTGTATGAAGGCTGATGAAAGTGCAGGCTGGAGGGCTTTGTAGCTTGTCACAGCAGTACAGTGGGAGAGGGAACCCAGGCTGGTGGGTCAGGGGGCTCAGTGGTACCCCAGTTCCAGGTGGCACCCGTCACATAATCTACCCTGACTTTATAACTTGTTTGCCATTGTACTCTTAAACCAGACTAACTGAGCATTTTAAACAATTAACTTTGATAGCTAGATAATGAAATCCTGTTTCTCACAAATAACATGTACATGAATGCTGCCATATCCTGCCTCTGTCTCTTTGGGTCACTTTTACATCTCAAATAGAAAAACTGCTTTACTAACATTCACACAGGAATCAGGATTACCATTAGGATGTGAATTTTGTATTTGTGAACAAAGGACAGTATCTCTAGACCTGTATCTTTCATAGTCATATGTGAGAGTAAGTGGAATCATTTTCCCCAGTATGCTGAGGCGTCATACAAACACAGAGCACCCAACCCGCACACCTTTTTCTTTCCGTTCATACTAATGGTGCAATCAGGGGATCTCCAATCCAATTTTAGTATCATCATGGCTAGAAGCTGGCTAATGGAGCATCTCAGAGATGCCCATGAAACTGCATTTCTAGCAACCTAGGGCACTTCACTTCTTTTATTACACTCCATAAAAGATAAGTCACCCAGGTTTCTCTTAGCAATCGTCATGAATCAGCAAAGAGCTGCCAAAGAGTGACCATCAGGGAGCACCCAATAAAGAATCATGTGCCAGCTGTTAAAGTATATCTTAGTGATTTATATTCTTTTTATATATCTACTTATCTGGAAGGAGGGACAACCTAGGGAGAAGCATGGGGATTTGCATTGTATAGAACACACTGCAAAAGAAGATATTGTCAAGCAGTATTTAGCTTTGTGGATTGCTTTAATTTTTGCTTATGCAAAAAGGGAAGCCAGTTAATATGATTTCTCCCCAAAATGTAAATTTGCAAGTTCAGTTGGATTCTCTGTGTACTATTACGGATGGCAGACCATCAATGTCTGAGGGAAGTAGGGAACACTTTGAAGTAGATCCAGATTTGAAGCATTAGTTCATTCTTTAGCCCTTTTCTGCCATTATCTGTGATTAACATAAGGGGTTCGCCTACCATAAATGAAAGACATTAGATGAATTTTTGCTTGCCAGCAGACAATTGCAGCAGGGGAAAGCAAAACTATGCCCTGCTCTAAACTGTGTCTGCCAGAAGTTAAGATGACCAACAATGAAATCTATGACTGCAAATTATGAGAAGTATAGATACTCCTCAGCAAGAGTACAGTCTCCTTTTTATATCCCAGGTCCATAAAGAAGCACATCCCTTAGAAAATCTCAACCCTAATACTGTCATCCTAACTCCCTGAAGGGCATGTTCTGAGGCATACTGCACATCCTTAAAATTCTTGTCCCTTAATCACATCCTTCATTGGATTTCTATTTTTTCCCCCTGGTGTTATCACGAGGATGATAACAATCACTCTGTTTCAGGGTGGTGGTGGCACTTGCTGGTGGTTTTAAGAGAGCTAGCTAGACCCATAAAGTTGGCTCTGCTCCTTGCTGCCAGCTGAGAGAGACAGAACAGATGGGAAAGAGAAAGCAAATGAAGAACAAAAGTAAACAGTGTGCTTAATTTTATTCAAAAGGAGAAAACATGTATTGCATCAAAACAAAGCTAAAAATGCAGCAATATCGATTTCCAGTATAAGCAATTGCTGTAGTTGCCACAGAGATACTATGTGAACATGGATGAAAGATGGCAGGGGGTACTCAGCAAATAATCTGCCTATTAAAATGTGACCCACACTGTGAAGAAGTTTGAGATCCTCTGCTCTATATGTTAATTGCAAACTGTCTAAGACTAGAAGTGTGAACTTTCCTCATTCACCATCAGTAGGGTGTTACCTTTAGAGCCTTCTCTGCACAGTCAGTTTCTCAATTGACTTTTAAAAACATCAGCTCAGCTCCTCAGCTAAGGCGTGCACAGCAGAGTTCACTGAGGGGATGTAAAGGTGGTCACTGTGCTCCTGTAAGACTGACAGACGCTGGTATTGAACCTGGGACCTAGTGGAGCTAGATGCATGAGCCTCTACTGCAGGGATCAGCAACCTTTGGCACGCAACCCATCAGGGTAATCCACTGGTGGGCCGCAAGATGTTTTGTTTACATTGACTGTCTGCAGGCACAGTCCTCCCCCAGCTCCCAGTGGCCACGGTTCACCATTCCCAGCCAATGGGAGTGGCTGGAAGCGGCGGCCAGCACGTCCCTGTGGCCCATGCCGCTTCCCACAGCTCCCATTGGCTAGGAACAGTGAACCGCGGCCACTGGGAGCTGCCGGAGGGAGGAGGTGAGCGCCTGCGGACAGTCAACTTAAACAAAACGTCTTGCGGCCTGCCAGCGGATTACCCTGATGGGCCACATGACAAATGCTGCGGACCCCTGCTCTACTGCATGAGCTAAAAGTTACATGGCCCTTAGCTAAGGCTGTAGAGCAGATTCAATCTTTAAGTGGTCTCAGTGCCACTAGAGGGGCCAGAACACCACACCCAGGTGGTGTGTGGGTTACACTCCCACCATAAATGGGCCAGCCAGATCTCAGTTTTGTCCCCCAGCACAAATTTGAGCACCTTCTTCATTAGTTCTTATGTGTCACTTTCCTTAATATCCCCATATGACTGCTGGGCCAGATTTTCAGCTGGTGTAAACTGATGTCGCTCCAGTGACTTTGATGGAACTGATTTATACAAGTTTAAGGATCTGACCCTAAATCACACAATCCCCCCCAACGTCACTTAAAATCTTCCTTTTCCTCTAAATTGTCATCACAAAAATCTTTAGTATCATCCTCACCCTGGATTGCTGAAAACCCATTCTCTTCAGGCTCCAGCTGAAGCCCACATCGCACAATTTGCTCAGTATTCTATTATAAAAATCACCTGCTTTTCCCCACACTAAGATCACAGTCAGACACTCCTAAGGTGTCTGCACTGGCACCCAAAACCTAACAAAACAAATATAAGGTATTCACATTACCCGCCACAGCCTTCCATACCTCTCCTTCTCACCTTTGATGTCCTTCCATGCCCTCTTTGCACAGCCAAAGCTGCTATTGGGATGCTTTCCTTCATGTCTACCTCTTTTGGCTTAACAAAGAGAAGATTATAAAGAGTGACATGATCTCAGTTTACAAGTATCTACACGGGGAACTAAAATTTAATAATAAGGCTCTTCAACCTAGCAGACAAAAACATATGATCCAATTGTTGGAGTTGAGGATAGATAAATTCAGACAAGAAATGAAGCACAATTTTTATTTTTTTAAACACTAAGGGTAATTAACCATTGTGACAATTTACCAGGAGCTGAGAAAGATTCTACATTAGTGGTAATTATTAAAAGAAAGATTGGATGTTTTCTGAAATATATCCTTTAATTCATACAGGAATTAGTTCAGGGAAGTTCTATGACCTGTGTTATCTAGTCTACTCTCTTAGATGAGCACAGTGGTCCCTTCCAGCCTTAGAAACTGTGAATGTCCTTATAGCTATCTGTGCTCTGTTTTCAAATGGAACTCTCTCTTTATGAGCTAAATCTAACATGTTAGCAGATGAACCAAACTCCCAGGGTTCTCCGTAGATGAACCAAGTCCCAGACTAAATCCTTGTGTGTTGTCAAACAATGGATCGTGTGTGTCCTTTTGCTTTGATCTGTAGACCCTTACAAAACATGTCCAGATGTGCAGGAATCCAAGAAATTGAATAATTATCTCATTAATCACAGAAGACGTGTAACAGTAATGACTTGCTGAACAGATGTTCTTTTGTGACATCTCAGTTTACATACTCAATAAGCTAAAGACATCAACAACAAGTAGACCATGAGAATGAAAAGAGTAAGAAATTCCATAAACAAGTATAGTATATAAGGAGATAAATTTCTAAAAGATAGGTGGAACAGAGATGCAAAGCTGCTCCCTGGCTTGGTGCTGTATTAATCGATTCGTTACCTTTCTGTAGTACACTGATTAATCTTTGACTGATAATCTTTGATTAATAAAAATTAAGGCTGCTTACCTGACCTTACTACTAATAGAACTGAACCTTTATCTAACAAATGTCTCCCACCTCTATGTTTTTTCAAAAAAACTCTCATCTGCCCAAAAAACATACACTGTAACCTCAAAAGTGAATGCACACGCAGATTGTCTTCTCCCTCATTGTGCCTAGTCCTAGCCCTTCCAGCCGACTGTGTTGTTATCTCTTCCTGTTGTTCTTTTCTTGATTAGGTGTCTGGAGTATGAAACATTTTCTGTGTTGTAAAGCACTAGGCATTTTATGGAGGGAAATAATTAATAAATAGAAATCATATTCTTAAATTGCTTTAAAAAAAGATTTGTGATGTTAAAGTTGGTACTGGCTAATTCATGGGAAGCACGTGCGCTCTGGGCCGCAACAAAGAGATAAAGGAAATCAGCCCAGATCTTAGAACGTAAGAATGGCCACACTGGGTCAGATCAAAGGTCCATCTAGCCCAGTATCCTGTCTTCCGACAGTGGCCAATGCCAGGTGCCCCAGAGGGAGTGAACAGAAAATCATCAAGTGATCCATCCCCTGTTGCTCATTCCCAGCTTTTGGCAAACAGAGGTTAGGGACACCATCTCTGCCCATCCTGGCTAATAACCATTGATGGACCTATCCTCCACGAACTTATCTAGTTCTTTTTTGAACCCTGTTATGGTCTTGTTCTTCACAACATCCTCTGGCAAAGAGTTCCACAGGTTGACTGTGCGTTGTGTGAAGAAATACTTCCTTTTGTTTGTTTTAAACCTGCTACCTATTAATTTCATTTGGTGACCCCCAGTTCTTGTGTTATGAGGAGTTATTAACACTTCCTTATTTACTTTCTTGACACCTGTCTTGATTTTATAGATCTCTATCATATCCCCCCTTAGTCATCTCCTTTCCACGCTGAAAAGTCCCAGTCTTATTGATCTCTCTTCACATGGAAGCCGTTCCATACCCCAATCATTTTTGTTGCCCTTTTCTGTACCTTTTCCAATATATCTTTTTTGAGATGGGGCAACCACATCTGCATGCAGTATTCAAGATGTGGGCGTACCATGGATTTATATAGAGGCAATATGACATTTTCTGTCTTATTATCTATCCCTTTCTTAATGATTCCCAACATTCTGTATGCTTTTTTAACTGCTGCTGCACATTGAGTTGATGTTTTTAGAGAACTATCCAAGATGACTCCAAGATCTCTTTCTTGAATGGTAACAGCTAACTTAGACCCCATCATTTTATACGTATAGTTGAAATTATGTTTTACAATAAGCATTACTTTGCATTTATCAACATTGAATTTCATTTGCCATTTTGTTGCCCAGTCACCCAGTGTTGTGACATCCTTTCGTAGCTCTTTGCAATCTGCCTTGGACTTAAGTATCTTGAGTAGTTTTGCATTATCTGGAAAAAAGGGATAAAACGTGAGGTGGCAAAATTTGCAGATCATTTATGAATGTGTTGAACAGGACTAGTCCCAGTATAGACCCCTGGGGGACACCATTATTTACCTCTCTCCATTCTGAGAACTGACCATTTATTCCTACCCTTTGTTTCCTATCTTTTAAACAGTTACCAATCCATGAGAGGACCTTCCCTCTTATCCCATGACAGCTTACCTTGCTTAAGAGCCTTTGGTGAGGGACCTTGTCAAAGGCTTTCTGAAAATCTAAATACACTATATTCACTGGTTCCCCCGGTCCACATGCTTATTGACACCCTCAAAGAATTATAGTAGATTGGTGAGTCCTGATTTCCCTTTACAAAAACCATGTTGACTCTTCCCCAACAAATTATGTTCATTTAGGTGTCTGACAATTCTGTTCTTTACTATAGTTTCAATCAGTTTGCCCGGTACTGAAGTCAGGCTTGCCAACCTGTAATTGTCAGGATCACCTCTGGAGTCCTTTTTAAAAATTGGCATCACCTTAGCTATCCTCCAGTCTTTTGGTACAGAAGCAGATTTAAAGGATAGGTTACAGACTACAGTTAGTAGTCCTGCGATTTCACATTGAAGTTCCTTCAGAACTCTTGGGTGAATACCACCATCTGGTCCTGGTGACTTATTACTGTTTAGTTTATAAACAGGGGTCAGCACCACCATGTTGTGCAACAGACACTTGACAAAATTACTGGACTTAGTGACAGACATTGGCGGGGGGGTGAGGGGGCCTCCAGGCTGGAGCAGGGGGATGGGGGAGGGGAAGGGCTCCAGCTGTGGGTGGAGGTTCTGGGGTGGGGCTGGGGATGAGAGGCTTGGGGTGCAAGAGGGTGCTCTGGGCTGGGATCGAGGGATTTGGAGGGCAGGAGAGGGATCGGGGTGCACACTCCATGCAGCACTTACCTCAAGCAGTTCCTGGAAGCAGCAGCATGTCCTCCCTCCAGCTCCTATGCAGAGGCATGGCCAGGCGGCTCTGCGCACTGCCCTGTCCGCAGGCACCGCCCCCGCAGCTCCAATTGGCCATGGTTCCAGGCCAATGGGCTGGGAGCCATGGAGTCAGTGCTCGGGGAGGCGGGACAGAGGCAGCGAGCCTGCAGAGCCCCCTGGCCATGCCTCTGCCAGCAACAGCAGGGATGCGGAGCCGCCTGAGGTGACCTTGAGCGTTCCCCACAGATCTCAAAGTTTCTACCACAGACACATTGCCAACTGCTGTTTATCAATTATCTTCTTGCAGAGATAAGTGCTAGGCCTCAGCTAAGCTTCACTATCTATGAAAGGGCACTGGAGGGCCTGCAGCTGCTTGTGAACTCCTTTAGACCATAGCACACCTCAGTTGGAAAGTAGATGGCTGTGGGAGTGAGTAAGGCCTCCGTCCATCTGAGAGGGAGGCCACGCCCCCTCACTACAAGTCCTCTGGAAGAGCACAATTCAGAGGAGAATTAGCATTGGGGTCTCCGCCATTCAGCGGGGTAACCCAGTATTGAGCCTAGGAACCCAAGTCCTCTGCCCAGACAGGGCACTAAACACTCTAGCCTACAGTCAGGGTACAGCAGCAGTGTCCATAAGTGAGGGATGAGCAAACTTTTTGGCCCGAGGGCCACAGCTGGGTATGGAAATTGTATGGCGGGCCAGGAATGCTCACGAAATTGGGGTTGGGTGCGGGAGGGGGCTCTGGGCTGGGGCACAAAGTGGTGTGGGGGGAATGAAGGCTCCAGCTGGGGGTGCAGACTTTCGAGTGGGGCTGGGGATGAGGGGTTTGGGGGATAGGAGGGTGCTCCAGGCTGGGACTGAGGGGATCAGAGGGCAGGAGGGGGATCAGGACTGGGGGCTGGGGCACAGGGGGGTGAGGGTTCCAGCTGGGGGTGCAGGCTCTGGGGTGGGGCTGGGGATGAGGGGTTTGGGAGGTAGGAGGGTGCTCCCGGCTGGGACTGAGGGGTATCGGAGGGCGGGAGGGGGATCAGGGCTAGGGCAGGGCCGTCCCTAGACATTGTGGTGCCCTACACAGCCCCCTCCCCATGGGGGAAGGAGTGGCTGGCCCCAGGCCTCCGCAAGGTCTCTGAAGGGCAGGAGCGGGCTTGGGGGGCAGGGGGGTAGCTACCCCCCTAGCACGAGCCAGCGGAGCAGGTTGGGGCCAGGTAGCTCCACTTCCTGCCGCCTGGTGATTGCAGGGTGGGCCCAACCCCGCATTCACGGGCAGTGGGAAGTGGAGTTACCCGGCCCCAGCCCGCTCCACTCTGCTCCCCTGGCTCCCAGCTTTGGGACTTGGGGGACAGTGCGTAGGTGCCAACTTCCACTGTTCCCGGTGGGTGCTCGACCCCACCCCTACCCCTGACCCTGCACCGCCCTCACACCGCCCCCATTTCAGCCCCTTCCCCCAAGTCCCCGCCTCTCCTCCACCTCTTCCCCTGAGTGCGCTGCATTCCCACTCCTCCCCACTGGAAAGTCCTAAGTGCCGCCAAACAGCTGTTTGGCAGTGGGAAGCACTGGGAGGTAGACAGAGGAGGGGACACGGCATGCTTGGGGTTGGGGGGGAAGGTGGTGGGGCAGTGCTTACCTCAAGCTGCTCCCGGAAGCAGCAGCATGCCCCTCTCCGGCTCCTATGTGGAGGCGCAGACAGGCAGCTCTGCTGCATGCTGCCCCGTCCACAGGCACCACCCCTGCAGTGCTCATTGGCCGCAGTTCCCCGCCAATGGGAGCTGCAGGGGCGGCGCTCGGGCAGCCTGCAGAGCAGAGCCCCCTGCCTGCCTCTACACATAGGAGCCGGAGAGGGGACATGCCCTGCTTCCAGGAGCCATGCGCAGTGGCCTCTGACCCTGCTCCCCAGCTGGAGCACCAGAGCGGGGCAAGCCACAGACCCCGCTCTCCAACAGGAGCTTGAGGGCTGGATTAAAACAGCTGGTGGGCTGGATGCAGCCCACGGGCCATAGTTTACCCACCCCAGCCATAAGCCCCGGCCCTCCGGTAGGCTGAGGCAGCAAGCAGATAGGCAGCTCTGGCTGGTATTCAGGGCAGAGCAGTAATGAGTCTATTAGCCCAGACCCTCATACAGAACAGGGCAGCAAACTGTTGCAGGTCCCGGCTCTGGAGGGGGTGGGTGGGGGGAATCACCAACAAACAAAGGCCTCTTGGCCTGCGGTGGGGAGTCTGCTCCCCACAGAGGTGGAGTGCCAGGGGGACACAGGCCCACCCTACTCTGCTGCATCCCAGCCCAGGGCCCTACAGTGGCAGAGTGGTTTGCCGCTGGGTCAGCAGGGAAATCTGACCACAACACACTGGCCAGCTGTCAATCAGCAACACAGCCAAACGATTATCAGCTCCCCTGGGCTACTTCTTACACTCCCGTTCAAGGGGGTACCTGGGTCCCAAGGTCATCATCCATCTTGCTGGGGTAAACGACTAACAGCAGCCCCAGCAACTTCTCGATGTCTCCAGCAACCGGTAGCTCTGGCAGTCCCTCCAGAGCTCAGGCACTGCAGCAGTTGCTGTCAGGTCTGAACTCCAGCAGCAGGTGAGGAATATCCTTCTCCTCCAATAGCTCCTCTCCAACTGAGCTAGAGGGCCGGCCTTTTATACTTCTGGTTCCTGTCCCGCCCCTCTGCTTCTGGCGGGGTGGGTGTGGGTGTGCCGGCTCTGCCCACCGGGGGGGGCTCACAGCTGTCCTTCCATCCCTCTCTGAGGGACGCCACGTCCCCTCGCTACAGAGAGGCTGAGCAAGGGCAGCCAGTGTTGATGGGGTCTCATTTCTTGTGTGGTCTAAAGCACGCCAGCAGGATTCAGTTGCCAACATTAAGACTGTGTCTACAGTAAAATTGTAATTTTGTAAGACTCTCATCTGACCCACTTACAACAATGATGATTGAGTTGTGTCTACTCAGCAGCATTTTTCAAGCTACATTATGTCTGATACCCGTGTGTGTGCATGTCCATGTGTCCACCATGTTTTCCCCTGGTGGCGAAATATGGCGTCATTTCCCTGCACTGGGGAGAGGTGGAATTTGAAGGGGAATGCCACCAGTATCCTGCAATTCTCTTCTCCGGGATGGCTCTCTGTACAACATTGTGCAGAAGACGTGGGGTGGCAGGACTGAGGCAAGAGTGGGAGGAGTGAGAAAGATGCCAGATCTGAATCCTTCTAACCCAGGGGTTCTCAAACTGGGGGTCGGGACTCCTCAGGGGGTTGCGAGGTTATTACATGGAGGGTTGCGAGCTGTCAGCCTCCACCCCAAACCCTGCTTTGCGTCCAGCATTTATAATGGTGCTAAATATATTTAAAAGTGGTTTTGATTTATAAGGGGGGTCGCACTCAGAGGCTTGCTATGTGAAAGGAGTCACCAGTACAAAAGTTTGAGAACTACTGTTCTAACCTCTCTGGCCTAGTAAAGTGATTGTTTTAGGATTGGGGTGGCTGCTGCAGTTTGGAACTGGATTAGTGACCCTGGAACTAATTAGATTGGGAACTGGGCTGAGGATTTGGACCTTAAAGTCACATTACTGAGGTGTTTGGAAGAACAAAGTAAAACCCAGATTTGTGAATCACCAGTTTGATATTAATGAACGATACGATTATATAGCCACATCTAGGGTGACCAGATGTCTCAATTTTATAGGGACAGTCCCAGGAGTGAAAGTAACTTAAAGGACTTACCGTTACGCTGGAGTCCTGAGTGGGGGCATGGCCTCAACTGGAAGAGGCGGGGCCTTTCAATATTTAAAGGCCCTGGGGCTCCGGCTTTGGCTGGGAGCCCCGGGGCCTTTAAATCACCCCAGATCTATTAGCTGCAGAGGCGGCTGGAAACCCCGGGCCTCAGGGGCGAATTAAAGGGCCCGGGGCTCCGGCCAGCTGCTACCCCGGGGCGGCAGGGCTCTGGCGATGATTTAAAGGGCCCAGAGGCTCCAGCCACTCAGGGGAGCCCCAGGCCCTTAAAAGCCCCGCCAGAGCCCAGCCGCCGCTGGGGCTCTGGCAGCAGGGCTCGGGTGGGGATTTAAAGGGCCCGGTGCTCTGCCACTGAGGGGAGCCCTGGGCCCTTTAAAGTGCCACCTGAGCCCCGCTGCTGGTGCTCCGGGGCTGATTTAAAGGGCCCGGGGCTCCTCACAGCTGCTGGAGCCCTGGGCCCTTTAAATCACCGCCTGGGAAGCCGGTCCAGTCCAGCACAGCGTATCAGCTCTTGCCAGTATGCCGGACCGGACCGGACCACCTTACTTTCACCTCTGGACAGTCCCGAGATTTGGGGGGGGGGGTTATATGGGCTCCTATTACCCCCGTCCCAATTTTTCACACTTGCTATCTGGTCACCCGAGCCACATCATACAGAAGCACATAATCACAACATTGTAACTCTAACAATTACAAAACCTGACAGAGGCTAATACCAAAACATTATTGTGTGTGTGTGTGTCCAGGGCCGGCCTTTGGGTTGGGGAGGGAGCGGTGCGCAGGGTTTGGATTCCCACCTGACCTGCTGAGGGCCAGCTGGGCTGATGGAGGCGGCAAGCAGGCGAGCAGCAGTGCTGGAGTGGGGGAGAGACCCGAGCTGCAGGGGGCAGTTGGACAGCCAGCCATCTGAGCCAGATGACTCCTCTGAAGCAGGAGGTTCCCCCCTCCCCCCCTGCTCCATGTGTGCAAGAGCTGTGTTCCTGCCCCCTCCCCCTTTCTCCCCGGAGCAGCTCTGGTAGGGTGACCAGACAGCAAGTGTGAAAAATCGGGACAGGGAGTGGGGGGTAATAGGAGCCTATATAAGAAAAAGCCCCAAATATTGGGACTGTCTCTATAAAATTGGGACATCTGGTCACCCTACGCCCTGGCCACTCGGACTGGGACTCTGGGAGCATCCTCCTGTCTGCTGGGGGGGGGTGACATTGGGGTGTCCCCTCATCTGTGCACCCAATTTCCACTAAGCTGGGGTGACGGGACAGGGGGAATCACTGTGTGTGCTGCTGCCTCTCTGGGTCTGGAGCTGGTGGCCACTGCTTGTGCCTGAACACAAGCCTTCAGGCTCCTGACCCTCAGTGCTTTCTTAAAGAGCCAGTGCACTCCTAAACTCAGGAACACACACATTCCCCTCAACACACACTCTGTCAAACACACACACTGACACACACACTCATTCTCGCTCTCTCCCCCCAACTCATACACAACACCAGCGCTCCCTGCATTCAGGTCACTTCCTCACCTGGGTTGTGCTGAGGCATCAGCAGCTGCTGCTCTCCTGCCCTCTCCTTATGCAGCCCAGGGGGTGCACGGGGCAGAGGAGCATCGGTCCAGTGGGGGAGCGAGCAGCAATGCCAGCTGCTTTGTGCATCCAGGTGGATCAGTTTCCCCACATGGGTGCAGGAGAGGGATATAGGGGTTAGGGGCTCAGGAGGGAGGTGCAGGGGGTAGAAGTGAAGGGGTGCAGGGTTTAGAGGCGCAGGAGGGGAGTGCAGGGGTTGGGGTGTAGGGGGCACAGTGAAGGGGTTAGGGGTGCAGGAGGGGAGTGCAGGGGTTAGGGGCACAGGAGGGGAGTGCAGGGGTTAGGGGTGCAGGAGGGAGCAGGTATTGGGACACCACAGGGGAATGCAGGGGTTGGGGTGAAGGGGGTATGCACAGTGTAGGGGTTAGGGCTGCAGAAGGGAGGTGCAGGGATTGGGGGTGAAGGTGGCACAGTGTAGGGGTTAGGGGTGCAGAAGGGAGGTGCAGGGATTAGGGGTGAAGGTGGCACAGTGCAGAGGTTGGGAGGAAGGGAGGGTGGGGAGTCCATGGGGGACCAGGGGCAATGGGGAGCACCATGTCCGTAGGGGCAAGGGGCACCAAAATGCAAGTTCACCCAGGGTCCCATAAAGTCTCTATGGTTTGGGCAGTGATGGCTTGGGTGAAGCTAAGAAAGATGGTTTAACTGTAACAGAAATAAACATGTGGATATCTGGGTATCCAAATATGAAAGCTTTAAACCAGCTGCTAATGTATTTCTGATTTTTTTATTGTTTTATATGGCTATAGTTACACCATTTATTCAGATTAGACTTTAGATGGAACTAGGTATACAAATGTAATAGGTTATAATATTACACATTACTGGAAAAAAGTTGTTTTGATTTTTTTGAAGAAAGAAAGAAAGAAAGAAAGAAAGAAAGAAAGAAAGAAAGAAAGAAAGAAAGAAAGAAAGAAAGAAAGAAAGAAAGGCATTGGTAAGGTGCCCCTTCAATAAAATCATTACATTTATAACAGGTAGCAGATTTTTGACAGAAGCAACAGAAAATCTGTTAGTGAAAGGGAAAAAAATAAGCCTTAAACACCCAACTCAAGTTAAAATCCAGCCATAAAAATATTGAAAGGAAACGTGAATCAAAATCAAAATCAAAATTTGAAAGTCACTCAAGAGAGATACTATTATAAATCTTAAATGACTCATCTGCTCACTACCCATACCTCACACTATGTCATCTCCAAGGGAGAACCCCACTGTGACATCACTACACACCTACCAATTAATCAGAGTGGTGGGGGAAGTGTCCAGGCACATGGGGATGTCCGTGTCAGTGCAGCTTCAACTTTTTATGGCACTCCCTGCATCCTCTGTATGCCCCACCCTCCCATTGTTGAAAATCCAGACAGGAATTCGATACCCTGCTCCGATTTGTACATTCCTTCGGCTCTGCGTCGCCTACACCCAACCTCCTCCTCCCTCCCGATCAGCTGCTCAGCTCGCCCTCGCACACCCAGTTCCCAGACCCTTTCCCGCTGCCGGCTTGCCACGGTGCGTTCGGGGAAGGGGAGTTTTGCTGCAGCTCAGGGCAAAGGGCAGGGGAAAGGCACCAGCTTCAGCGGGGCTTCACTTTGGCAATGGGCATGTGCAGACACTGTGCACATGCCCATTAGGGCCGCATGAGGCCGGGCGGATTTTGCTGTTCCACCGGCAAAGCCCTCGCACAAGCCGCATCCTCAGAGCAGCAGAGCCAGACAGGGGGGAGACCCACGCTCGCACTCACACGCGACCAGACAGGGCGGGTGGAGGAATCGCCTAGACGTTTCTGGCTCCTGCTTTCTCCAGCGAGCGACTCCCCCGCTGCATGTGTTGGCCAAGCTAAAGGATCGCGTGATACCAATGAAATACACAAAACTGTATCTCTGTGCTGATCCTGTGTCGGAAACAATGGGACCCGCGGCCGCCGGCGTGGGGCCCAGCCCCCAAAACGTGCTGCTAAGAGGATTTTTGGAGAGGTGAGGCTGGAAACTTTCCGGAGGAGCGTGACTGTACCAGTGACATGCCTGGCTCCCTCCTTCCCTGAGCGCCTGAGGATTTTCTGATTGGCAGCTTGTCCCTTGGAGGCTCGCGGCGGCGCTGTCATGGGGCTGACATAAAGCGGTATCATCAGGTCCTTATTTCAAAGCGGGCTGGGGTGGGGGGCTCCATTGACTACACAGGTCTTAGTCGTTTTGATTTGCAACCGATCCGCTGTGACTTCTTCCAGCCAAGTTCCCCGCCCGACAGCTGCGGGAGGCGGTCAGCAATGCAGCCCACCCGCTCCCGCGGCGGCCACCTCCGGCAGCCGGGACATTAGGAGCCGCGGCTGAAGATGGGGCGAGGAGGCACCGCGGCAAGCCGCCGGCTGCCCTGAGGACTGACTGATCGTTTTCTGGGCGGGGGCAGGTGGGGAGGCAGAAGGGGGCGGGGGTGGGGGCCGCCATCTGAACAACTTGTGGTGGGAAAGCAAGGACGGCAACTGGCCCTGCGCTCCACGCGTGGCCACCTCCAGCCCCTCCGGGTCACGGGGCGCTGGTGTGATTCCCTCGCAAGCGGCGATTCCCTGCTGACCAGCGCGCTGCTTTAAAACCAGACGGCGAGGAGTGTGTGGCAGCGGGTGGGGGACTAGCCGCCTGAAATCCATTCAGCACCGCCCGGCTCACACAGGGGATCTACAACCGAGCAGCCGCAGCCCGCCCCCCCCTCTCCCGCAAAGGATCCGGCGTGTGCCGTGTGGGGTGTGTGTGCGGGGGGTTGTTGTTGTTGTTGTTGCGAGCACGCCTCCCCTAGCCGCTCCATGAGGGGGAGTGGGCGCTCCGCTCTCCTCGCTGCCTGCGCGGGCTTGGAGCAAAGGCGGCAATCGGCGGCCAGCCCCCGCCTCCCCGACAAACTCGGCTGTGGTCTGGCGACAGCCGCGGTGGGCTCGGGGCTTCTGGCGCTCGCCCGTGCTTCCCTTCGCCGCCCCAGCCCCGCTGCCCTTGGGCGTCTGCTCTCCAGAGCCGGCTGGCGGGTGGAAGTCAGACAATGAGGCGCTGGGAAACTCCTCTAGGGCACAGCCGCGTTCCGGGAGGAAAAGAGCCTTAGCAGCCCCCCCCCCCCCCCCCCCCTCCAGCGCACACACCCACCGCTGAGCGCCTCGGCTCGGCCGGATTTTTTTGCCCGGGTGTATTTCAGGCCGGTGGGGCAGCTCCCGTCTGCCTGGGCTCCCCCGATGGTTTTGCCTCGGCTCCGGGAGAGCTTCAGATCGCACCTCGCCCTCCTGAGCTCCCTCTGCACTAGGATGTTGCGGCAGGTTTTGCACAGGGGGCTGAGGACGTCTTTTTCCAGACTCGGCCACTTCATTGCCAGTCACCCGGTGTTCTTCGCCTCCGCACCTGTGCTGATCTCGATTTTGCTGGGCGCCAGCTTCAGCAGGTACCAGATCGAGGAGAGCGTGGAGTATCTCCTGGCCCCCAAACACAGCCTGGCCAAGATCGAGAGGAACCTGGTAAACAGCCTTTTCCCGGTGAACCGCTCCAAACACCGGCTCTACTCTGACCTGCAGACCCCTGGGAGGTACGGCAGGGTCATCATCACATCCTTCAGGAAGGCGAACATGCTGGACCAACATCATACTGATCTGATCTTAAAGGTAAACCTCTGTCTGCTGTATTCCCAGTTATTCACCTCCTGCACTCCACACCTCATCTCTCTCTCTGTCCCACCCCTCTTCTTCGATCCAACCTTCCCCACCCTCCCAATCTGTGTTATAATAACTCAGACACTATCCAGATACACATTTATGCCTGTTGGGGTACGCCCTACCTTCCATAGACACTGTGTGTCTTGTGAACACAGCTACTAAGTCACATCCCTGCAACAGTTGGGATGACTACTTATTTTAAAGGAGATGAGAAATCTCCCTTATTTGTGGATGAAATAACCTAGACAAAGGTGTGTATTTTTGTGAATAAGGAAGTCAGGGCATTTTGTTAAATAATTCTTCCAGCACTCTTTATTATTCTTACAGTCATGCCTGTGAGTTAAGTTCACTCTGAATTCAATAACTGTTTTTGAAGTTTGAGTACAAAGCTGCAAACTGCTTGGGGAGGTGGGGGTGGTTTGTATGGATTACCAGGTATGGACTGTCTGTGACTTTTGGGTACAGAATAGCTTGAAACCTCCACTTCATGGTTCTTGGAACCAAATTACATACCAAATTGATTATTTTTAACTGGTAGTATTTCCTCCTCCACTCATCCTCACAAACCTTTTTTTTTTTTTAAAGAAAAAACAGCCTGGTTGTAAATTTGAGGCATTGTGCAGTTTGTGATGTACAGGATCAAGTTACATTAGGTGCATCTTGTCATATCATTTATGTTTCATGGAATATGATGTAATGTGACATTTCATAGTACAATTTAGCCTAACATGTCAGAAATACGAATTTCTTTAATTTCACTATCTGGTCTAGACTGCAATAGTTTTGAGTAGGTTTTGGGGGGCGGGGAGGGGGAGAGAAAGTAGGATGGATGTAAAAATTGGGCCGCAAAAGGGTCGAGTTCCAGAAAGAAAGAAGAATCTCTGGAACATTTGGAAATATTCAAGGTGTGGCTCTCAGAATCTACACACTTTTAGCATTAAACTGTAGGACTGCATGTTAACATTGTTCCCCTGTGGAAAGCATAAAGACTGTCAACATTTTCTAGTTACTGAATATCAAACCGTCAAAACACACAAAAGATAATGTTAATGTGAACAGGAGGGAGTGTCTTTCCTAAAATGAGAAAATAAGTAAAAAAATATATTCTGACAGAGTTCTGGGAGAGTTCACTCTTTTCACTAAACGAAATATGTTTCAGTGGCTTCATTTTTCTTATTTCAACTATAGTACTATTGCACTGATCCACCCAAGTATTTAATATTTTTCCTTTTTGTTGCTGACATATCGACAAACAGCAATCAGCAAGTAGATTTAATGAATGTCGTCTCAGTAAGTCTAGTAACATTTCAGTGGTAAATAAGAAAACTCCAGAGAAGACAATTTTCATTCCTTCATTTTCCAATTTTTCTGAACTGCATTTGCATCCAGGATGTGCATATTCATTCAGTCACAGATTAAAAATTATAATGGATTTTTCCCCTGTAGTGCTATCTCTAGAGATCTGTAGTTTAATCAATAGACTAGTGACACACAAATAAATGTTACTCTGAATCTTTCCACAAGCAAACTTCTGCATTAGATTTATCATAGCAGGGAGAAAGCTATAATTTAGAAAGTTCTGTCAGTTTTAAATGCTGCCTCTTTTTTTATAGCTGGAATGTGCCCACAAAATGATTATTTTTCGCTTACTGAGATCATGATTAACCACGCTATTGTCATTTGACTCCATTTACTTATTGTTAATCTGACATCATCAAGCATCTAAAATACATTTTTACAGAAAATACAAAATATGTTTGTTCTAATTATTGGTCTGTTTGTGGCCAGACCCAGGCACAGACAGCAGCCTAAAGAACCCTGTAAATGGCTAAGGAGATTGGTTATGAGCAGTGGGTCTAAACAGGCGGAGCTCACAGCTCTCACTCTTATGTGGTCATGCGGCATTGCATCATCTTGTGGTGACAGGGCGCAGCAAGTGAAAGAGAATGAGAACTAGATGTAGGTTTTTATGCTGTACCTATCAGCACTGTATCTGAGCACCTAAAGGAACAAGAGCATAAATGTAATCAGAGGGGAGTTCATGTTTCCATGCAGTCCAAAGCCAGTCAAACAAAGTACTGTGACTACATACAGTGTGTGTGGTGGCGAGGTGCTCACCCCACCTGTTTTATAACAGCTGCCACACAGACATGATCAGGATAGAAAATGTGTTTAATAACGTCCTGCATTTTAAAAGGTTAAGACATTTCAAAGAGAGAATTTGAATAAATCATTGTGCCTTGTTTGTCTTTCCTTCTGTAGAGGAGGGGAAGTTAGCCTAGGGACAGGGCTTGCTTTAGAGCAGTGGTTCTCAACCAGAGGTACGCGTACCTCTAGGGGTACACAGATGTCTTCTGTACATCAACTCATCTAGATATTTGCCTGGTTTTACAACAGGTTACATAAAAAACACTAGTAAAGTCAGTACAAACTAGAATTTCATACAGACAAAATGAGAAAGTAAACAATTTTTCAGTAATAGGGTGCTGTGACACTTTTGTATTTTTATGTCTAATTTTGTAAGCAAGTAGTTTTTAAGTGAGGTGAAAGTTGGGATACGCAAGACAAATCAGACTCCTGAAAGGGTTACAGTAGCAGAGCCGCCCGGGGCGGGGGCAAGTGGGGCAATTTGCCCCGAGCCCCACAGGGGCCCCCATGAGAATATAGTATTCTATAGTATTGCAACTTTTTTTTATGGAAGGGGGCCCCAAAATTGCTTTGCCCCAGGCGCCCTGAATCCTCTGGGCAACCCTGTACAGTAGTCTGGAAAGGTTGAGAACTGCTGCTTTGGAAGAGGCAGATAGGAGACTTCAGGATGGGACACCTTGTCTTCTCAGATCAGTTGCTGCTGCCCCAGCTACTGGCTGGAGCACTGGGAGTCACAGAAACTCCCCAGCCAGGCATCAGCTGCTTCTGCTGCATCTCCTCCAGATTCCCCTACCTGATCAATCTTCATCTCACCAGCCAAGGAGACAGGAGAGCCTTGGAGTGCTAGTGCTCCCCCACTCACAAAAGGAGAAGAAGGGGAGCTTTCACCCTGGTTTTAGCAGAAGGATAAGTGTGCTCCCACACAGTCACCCTGGTAATGATATGAAGCATTTCGTCTGGTTGGAATCAGAATAAGGTTGATAGCACTAATAGTTACCATCTAACAGCTTTTTGGTGGCCTATCTAAAATGGTTTGGTGGTCTGTGTCCAGTTCCCAATGGACAGATGTCCACATCAGGGAAGAGGGGAAGGAGAAACTATCTTCACAATAGGCACTGAAGGACACCTTGTTGGCAATCGGGGAAGTGAGGTATGAAATGGAGAATAGAATGGAGTCTGAATCACCCTGTCACTGGACCAGTTCAGACAATGCTGCCAAACCTAGAGACCCATCCCCCCCCATCCCCAATGGGCATGTTGAGTGTTAGTGTGGTGTAGGTGCTCACACCTCAGAGCCAAGTACTGCTGAATATAGAAGCTGCTACACATTTACTAGCAGTTTTGTGATGACAACTCAACTAGTGCATTTTAGAGAATCAGGCCATCTTGCCCTGTATTACAGCCTGGCTTGGACACAATGCTGATTACCCTTTTCCTATTTAAGAGGAAGCCTCCATCCACTGTTCTCCTAACTCCCTTCACAAACGCACAAACCAGTTCTAAACACACTGCTTGTTGCCTTCCCGAACTAGCACAGAAATTACAAAGTAGCAACAAAATAGCTTTACGAGCCTGTGACATTCATGAAATGTCGCGTCCCTCTCACATCACATTGAGATAGAGAGATAATGGTAATAGGGCAGCACAGGAATTTTATACTTCCATTGCCTATGCTTTGCCTGTTCAGTAGTTAAATACAGGGCACTGGCATCCTGCATTGTCAGTCCAGACCCTTTTTCTCTCCAAAATTCACTATTTTGTGGAGAGGAGAGAGAAATATAATAAAAATATAACCAAATATACTGTTTTCACATCTGCACCTCAACACACACCTGCAAGAAGAAAACATTATTTGGACATTTGGTCCAAATAATCATCCAAAAGTTCAGAGATCTTATGCAAAACTTCTCCCATTCTCTTTAGTCTAGAAATGAAGCTGAAAATACTGCCAGGGCTTCTTCTATTTTAGTAGGTATTTCCACTTGCAGAGGAAACCAGGAAAATTAAAGGCACACAAAATCTGCAAAAAACACTAGTCAGGCACTTTAAAAAAAAAGCTTGATTTAGATTCAGCTGGAATTCGGGTCTTTTGTTTGAACCTCTTTGTTCAACCCTAGTCACAGTGAGCCCACTGTACTGCACATTGATTTTAATTTAATCTTTGTTTCTACTCTATCTCTATTATTATATTTATAAGAAACACTATAAGAATACAGTATTTTTGTTAAATTTAAAGTGGCTTAAAGTTAAGGTAAAAGAGTAATGAACCCTAACATGCCTTATAGCAAAAAAGGATTTTATATTCATAGTTGTGTATATACAGATATAGAAATGTTGAGTTTTTGAGAACTACACTAACCTCACATTTTTAGCAGCAATGTTTATTTACCCCTTCTATCACATAGCCTGCCATAGTGAGAGATAGATATTTAAGTAAATATCTAGATATATGTGGAGGTAAAAATTGGGATAAAGTATTTATTTCTGAAATTCATAGCTCCTACTTATTAATAAACAGGTTAATTGCAGGGTTTTTGTACCATTGTACTCCCCATTGTTATTTGGTTGTTGTTTCTTTAATAGCTTGTTATTTAATTATTTCATATGTCAGTAAACATCACATCTGCATATGGTAGATAATATTTTCTACAATTTCCTCATTCACATTCTGGATGGATAGTTTCTACAGATGGTGAAACTCATGGGGAAAATAATTCCGTTACGCTCCCATGTTTGCGTTATCTATAATCATTATCTTATAGATATACTGCATATATAGGAAATCATTTTTGAAAGTCAATGGGGGCTGCTGGTTGCTCAGCACTTCTGAAAATAAGGCTGCTAGGATTTTGGAGCGTAATTTTAGGTACCCATTTTTGACATCTTAGCCACCTCTTAGCTATAGTTAGTTACTTTTACTAATACAAACACACACACAAACGTACAAGAAATATAGCTATATGACACTGCATGGTATGTATATAGCAAATTTTAACTATTTTGCCCAAAAGTTGAAAAACAGTTCTAACCATGGACAAACTGTGTAGTGAGTTGAAAATAAAGGGCCAAATCATGCCTTTAGGAAAAGGCTGAAGAAAGAAGGAAAGAATCCTAATGTAAGAGGAAAATATATGAAAGCAGTGGAAGTGCAAGACATTTGTCATAACAGCACAATGTCATGAAGTTAAAATGTGCCTTTTGCAAAAACAGAGTGGAATTAAGATCTGCAGGTAAGATCTGGGCACAGCCAGGTGAGAAAGAAAAATACATAGGAACATGGTACAAGAACAGCATGGAAATACAAGTACAGAAACATCAATGTCGGCATTTAACTTACAGTGACTTCTGTGTGTGAAAAGAACAAGGAGTACTTGTGGCACCTTAGAGACTAACAAATTTATTTGAGCATAAGCTTTCGTGGGCTAAAACCCACTTCATCGGATGCATGCAGTGGAAAATACAGTAGGAAGATATATATACACAGAGGACATGAAAAAATGGGTGTTGCCATACTAACTATAACAAGAGTAATCAGTTAAGGTGGGCTATAATCAGCAGGAGAAAAAAAAAACTTTTGTAGTGATAATCAGGATGGCCCATTTCCAACAGTTGACAAAAAGGTGTGTGTAACAGTAGGGGGAAAAATTAGCATGGGGAAATAGATTTTACTTTGTGTCAGAAGCAGATCTGTCTGTACTAGGAACCATAAATTTCCCTGCTGCCTTTAATTCACAAAGACCTCTAATTTACTCCCACACGCAGGGCCGGCTCCAGGCACCAGCCTAGCAAGCAGGTGCCTGGGGCGGCCAATGAAGAGGGGGGCGGCACGTCCGGCCCTTTCGGCGGCAATTCAGCGGCGGGGAGCAAAGGACCTGCTGCCGAATTGCCGCCGTAGAATGAAGCGGCGGTAGAGCTGCCGCCGCGATCGCAGCTTTTTTTTTTTTTTTTTGCGCTGCTTGGGGCCGCAAAAATGCTAGAGCCGGCCCTGCCCACATGTGTGCCCCAGTATCCCCTTCTCCCACCACTTAACAATAGCTCCTCCAGCTACTCTTTGCCTTAAAGAGGTCCCCTCTGCACTTCTCCTTTGGCCCTTTTGATGATTTTCAACAGCAGCCACTTATCCCTTCCGTGGGATGGCAAACATCATGGCACAACCTCAACAGCATGATGCCTCAGGAACTGAGTGGCTTCAAAGGCACAGAACTTTGAGTAACGCTCCTCTTCCAGCGGAGGAGATGACACGGACCAAAGTTTGAATTAAAATGATCATTGGTGACTTTACAGCTTGTGACTGACTCCTTTCCCAAACAGATACTTGGTATGTGCCTTTATATACTTGCCATATATAAAGGCACATACCAAGTTCCCAGCCTACCTTAATAATGACTCAAGAATTAGAATAAGAATTGGGGTGGGGGGAACCTAGATCTTCCCATCTGAATGTTAAAACTGCAGCATTTTATCTTAGCTGCAGCACAAATGTTCCTCTTTCAGATGCTCCAAACAGGGATCTACCTTGGCTCTGCCCCATGTGCCAGTTGGGGCAACAGGATCTGAAAGAGGGTAGCCAAAATGAAGCATGTTCAGCTCAATGTAGCACACACTCAAACTGAATTGTCATGACGTTGGTTGAAATGAAGATCATATTGGGTACAAACGCTTTTTTCCTTAGATTAGAAAAGAAAATAATGCATAGCAGTCTCATTGGATGTGGAGCCACTAGGAAAATGGATGGAAATATGTATAGTGGAAAAGCACACATTCCTGCTAATACTCAGTTCTTAATGTAAATAATAGTAACTTTAGTAACTTTCTGTATTTTGAAAAATCACTGAAGGATTTTAATTACATTGAAAATTGTTTAGTAGTTTCGGACAAATATTCTGCTTCCCCTCCTTCCCCCATGTTTTGTGCAGATTACAAATACTGCTGGTGAAACATGACTTACACCTGTACCCCAATATAACGCTGTCCTCGGGAGCCAAAAAAGCTTACCGCGTTATAGGTGAAACTGCATTATATTGAACTTGCTTTGATCCGCTGGAGTGCGCAGCCCCACCCCCCCGGAAGACTACTTTACCGCGTTATATTCGAATTCGTGTTATATCAGGTTGCGTTATATCGGAGTAGAGGTGTATTTAATTAATTGTAATGTCTCATTCAGAGACTTTACAGTCTGGGTGAATATATATAGTCCAGTATCCCATACTGTTTGTTTATTGCATATTCTCAAGTTTCAGGTGAATTGCCTTTTAGTCTTTAGTGTTTCCTTATGCACTGTTATGGTCTGTTGGTTTCATCCATCTGCTTTGTATGCAGGTTACAAATGCATGCTGGAAGTTCTTGTGCAAGACACTGCTTTCCATCACAGTGGGGTTCTCAAACTAGGGGTCGGGACCCCTCAGGGGGGTCACAAGGTCATTACATGGGGGGGTCGCGAGCCGTCAGCCTCCACCCCAAACCTCACTTGCCTCCAGCATTTATAATGGTGTTAAATATATTTAAAAGTGTGTTTAATTTATTGGGGGGTTGCACTCAGAGGCTTGTGATGTGAAAGGGGTCACCAGTAGAAAAGTTTGAGAGCCACCAGTGTACACCGTTACTCTAGACACACAAAAGTGAGGCTCAGAGCAGAATCTGGCCCATTATGAAATGTTTACGGCACAGTTACACATCTTTCCCCTTCATCCTTCATGTGTTCATGTTGTTATAATGAAGAACCCTTATTTAAAACATTGCTAAAGATTCAGGGCTCATTTCTGTCCATATTTGTACAATATGCAAGGTATTTCCCCCTGTAAATTAAGAGAGCTGTGTAAATCTGTTCTCTCACTTAATTCAGATGGATGCATTCGTCTTTACTGGGACAATCTTCTGAAAATATTCAATCAAAAAGCACTATGCAAAAATAGATGGAGATCATAGAAAAACAGAAGAACTTTACAGTAGTTCAGTAGAGGTTTTTTCCTCTTTTTCCTTTCCATTGGCACAAGTTACCCATAAAAATTACCAACAAAATAAACCAGACAAAGGCAACTTGAATTTACAATGAAACTATAGGCTTAAGTAGTATTGCCAACCGCAAGCATTCAAAAAATCATGAGATTGTAAACAATAATACATTTGGAGTTCTTTATTTGCCTTCTGGGTTTTAAGCTTTGTTCCACAGCCAGGAAGGTATACGTTTTTTGGTTTTGTTTTTTTATGAAAGTTGAGATGATCAAATAATCAACATGAGTTCAGGAGCTTGGGCTTTAAAAGAAACACCAAATATTGTGAGAATCACAATACAATTGCAGGAGTTGGCAACATGTAAGGTCATCTCCAATACTGACCATCAGATGCCCATTGATCCTGGCATTTAGAGACTAAACAAATTACAGTAAAAATATATTTGTGATATGACATCGCAAAGATCAGACTCTCATAACAACATATGTCCCTATATTCGTCAAATTGTTCATGTTATAGGAGGAAAATATATCCATCTAACTAATTTTATTTAGCTAGCTATTTATCTATCATAGGTCAAGTGACACATCATAATCCAGTGTGGTGCCATGTATTGCCACCCATAAAATATTACACATCATAATTTGAAAACAAAACCAAAAACAAATACATTTTTGAAACCCATATCAGAAAGCAAGCTGCAAGCATTGTGTGAATCAGATAAAGTACAGTTCACGCATTACTACTATCTAAATTATGTCTGGCTAGTTTTACACATGTTTAGTTTTAATAATCTGACTCCACTGAATTAGGCCTTAAGAGTCCAGTTGATTTTTGGTAACTCAGTTGCCTGGAAGTAAATTTATACCAGCCTTAAAACCTGTAACAGACACAGGACTATCTGTGGTTCTTCAGCTGCTTTCCCTGGGCTGTTCAGCCATGGCTTTGATCACAGTACCATGTTGTATAGCATGGTTTTACAGAATTTCTTGGAATGCATCATTTTGCAAATGAATCAGCAGTTTCAACTGGAATATAATTTGTTTACTTTAAAGGGACATTGCTAACTTGACTTTTTAAAATATATCTAGAGCCCCATTTACATAGTATGTGCAGACTTCTATATCGGAAAGTTCCTTTTTTAAAAGGGCGGGGGGAGATTTTTCCCCTTTCTGAGTTGAAAAGGGTCTTCTGAATGGGCATAAGAGCAAAAACAAACTCTCCCCTTTCTCCTGAGTACACCCCTGAAAGCTGCCTCTTTGCTTTCAGTTCCAGCGTTGCTGTCGCTGATGCTACTGGTTAATGCCCTCTTGCAGTTCCTGGAGAAGGACTTCACCATCATCAGAACAGTGAAACTGACTGTAGAGAAAGGTCCTTATTCTCAGTTTCTCCATTCCTGCACTTGAGGCAGATATGGGGGGACTGGGAGCCAAACATAACTTTAAACTACCTTTGCATTTCCCGTATTTGGAGCTATGCAGGGACCTAGATGATCACAGTGGTCCCTTCTGGCCTTGGAATCTATGAATTCGTGCCCTGCCCAGCCCCTGCCCTAATGTAAGTTATAGCAGCCTTACATTCTATTTCCCTTTGACTACCTATAGGTCTTGGGGAGCAGAAATGTGGGGGGACTGGGAATGTGAATTTCAGTTGACAATGTCCCTCTAAGCAAGAAGACTAGAAGGGTGTCAATTATTATTTAATTTGTGACAGGTGCACTTTCAGGTACAAGAGCAAAACCAGCATGCGATCATGGCTGAAGTGATACTATACAATTCTCATGCACAGTGCTTTCCTGCACCAGCTATATACTGGGTTCTAAAGTTACACTGTTAGTTAACTGAGAAACCTGTACGCCATGACGAACCAGCACTACTTGCCCTTTGAGGATCTCGGATAAAAAATATTTGTGCGGATTATATTCATATTACTTCTGTTCTCCCTTTCTAGGTATTAGACAATTAGGGATGGGAAAACTGATTAGGAATAAATAAGACTGTCTGACCCGTCCTTAGTCCGAGCTTCGAATGTCACATCTTTTTAAATCCTTATTACTCACCATTAAACTACTTTGCAATGTCTAAATTTATGCTAATGCTGTCCCAGTTAAACAGTAGTCACTACTATTCGCTAAACTAAACACTTTTCCAAAGGGATGTCATAATATACCGTGTTCAAATGAAGTTGTGTATAGTGTAATAATTTAAATTAATAGCACCTTTCAGCACAAAGCTCTTTACATATTCTATATCCTACGAAACAAAGAGGTTGGATTTCTGCTCTAAATGAAAAATTCAATGCAAATCTAACAATCAGGTTCCTAAAATGCCTTTATATAAGGAGAGCCATGGAACTACAACTGTCTCTGGGGAAGAGGGCAGCAGCCAGCTGACACACAGGCTGGTGGATCAGTGTGGAGAGGGAGATATTCTAGGATGCTGCTGCACTAAACCATACTCTTCCCAAGTGTTCCTTAGTAATCACACACAAGCAAGAGTGGTTTAGTTTCTAAGATCTGTTCTGAAAACAGCACATAGTAAACTGCAGGGTACTGAATGTATCTGCTTCCAGGATGAAGGTGTGAGTCAACCTTCTTTATGGCTGAAACAGTGCTCAGTGCATGTAGGGGGTGGGGAGGATATGAAGGGAAAGGTGGTTTTACACCACTTTTTCACCCATCTCTGATTCTAGGCCAGGTAGGGGCCAATTTGGCTCTTGGCACAATTTAGAGCAGCCTCAGCGCTGCTCTAAATTGCACCATCTTGTAACAACCTTCAAGGACCATTATACTATCCAGGGATTGCCAGAGCACAGTGCACTCTGGTTGCTCCCCTTCCTTCCCTGATGCATCCCTGGCACGTTCCCTATGCTGGCAGAGTGGGGAAGACCAATAGCCATCTCCAGGTTACTTGAGCCTTCTCCTATCCCATCTGTCTGGCTAAGTCAGCATTATAGCCCATTTGCTCTGCCAGTACAGCAGAGAAAAGACCATACTACATGATATGATCTGGTCTCTGAATCAGAAATGATGGCCTCCAGGGAGCATGAGTATTTCAAATACCATGTTTAGCTACTAGCTTTTTAGTAAAGATAAACAGAATTGTTGGCAGTACAAATTATTTTCTAACCTAAATAACAGAAGGTTTCAGACATACAAGAAAAGGAAATTCAGCAGAGTTGAGGCAAAATAGGTAAGTAGATACAGAGAGTAAATAACATATTATTTTAAATTATATATAATATATATTATTTTAAAAGTTATATCATTGTTTGGGGGGTTAAATTGCAGCATCCTACTCTGTGCATCCTTTTGCAAAGATATCAGTTGCTAATCTAATGCAGGCAGCAAATAATTCAATTTTTAAAAATCTTTTATTCTTGTCAGCTACACTTCTATAAATGGCATTTGTTTTTACAAACATAGTTGATGAAATATATTTACTGGCTGCTACCACAAAAACTCTAAACAGATATCTACATTTGATTTCAGTAAATCAAAACACTTCCCTAACACCATAACAACATGAAGTTGAGGGATATATCCCTGAAATAACTGTTGCATTAGTTTTCTAACAGAGCAGAAGCCTTTCAACTTGGGACAGTCTCAGAAGACATTCCCTCCTGTGAAGACTTCTATTTTGTTTTGCAGGACTGATGTGCAAAAATCTTTAATCACAAATTCCTATTTGTAATCTCTCCATGAGGGAGAACTTAGCCTGCTCACTCTGGTTAACATTATATCCTTCCAATCCTCTGGAGAGGTTTGTTGGTTCATTTCCTTTTCCCAACCTAGCTTCACATTGTCAATATTGCTCTATAATTTTACAGAAAATTAAAGCTACTCAAATGCAAGTGAAACAAGTCACATAATTGCAAGACAAACAAGTTCAATGGGCAGGAATTTTGTATCTTCTTACACATATTGTTTATATCATCATAAGAATCGCAGACAATTTCAACTAGATTTATCCCGGTAGTGGACTATGTAAGATAATTACAAGATAATCAGATTGCTGGTAAAATAAATAATACATGGTATGCGCATTTTTCTACAGATATGGTGAAATTCTGGCTACCCTGAAGTCAAGGGCTTCCAGTGACTTCCAGAGAGCCAGGATTTCACCCACGGTGTTTAGACAACTAATCCATCTCCACCACCAGAGTCTGCAAGCTCCATGGTTATTGTGGGTACCTTCTCTCATTTTCTTTTTCAATCACAGTTTTTCTTCTACAGAAAACGCGTGTGCTAAATATTGCCTCAATTCAGTCCCTTCAGTGTCTGTATAAACTGAGAATCTCCCACTCCCTCGGGATTCCGTAGATAGCAGCACATCTAATATAAAGAGGAAGGGATGTTTTTCTTCCCCAGGACAGTGCTTTCTGTCCTGCCAAGCAGCAGGTCAGATTATAATTACTCGTCATTTAAAAAAATTAGAGACATTTCTAATTCAATCTCTCAACTCATCAGTAAATATGTGTTAATATCCCTGCTCTACAGAGGAGGAAACAAGAGACTTTCCCAACACCAAAGAATCATGAGAACCAAGATCTTTTGATTTACTGCCAAACCCCTACACCTTACAAGCAAGTCACTGAGCTTTTCCATATGTCAGTTTTCCTGTCTTTAAAGTTGACCTAATGAGAACACTTTGCACCTACAGAGGGCTTTCCCATCTATAGATCTCAAAAATGGCAAATGTGGTCAAGCAAGCATGAGTAGACAGCTTTTATAGGCTATAACCACACAAGACTGGATCCTTTTTTTCTGAGAGGAACTGTACTCGAGTGAATGAGACATGGATCTATAATCTGGTTCTGTTCACAACTCTGCCACACACCAAGTGATCCTGGTCAAGTTAAGTCAGCTTTGTGCCTCGATTAACCCATCTGAAAAATGTCAATAAAGATATTGTTGGCCTCATGCAAGGAGTGTTGTGACCCTTCACAAAACAGGGATTGGGAAGTATATTGAATTATTAAAACCAGTCAGAAAAAGGGATGGAAATTGAACTTGAGATATTTTGGCTCCCAGCCCCATGTTTACTACCCTACACTTCAAGAAGCCAATGGGTCCCTTTGACCAGATTCCATGTTTGATCATTTCAGAGTAATTCAGGGGCCTATGGAGTGTAGCACTTTGAGCTAGATCCCCAGTGAGCCAGAGCAGTGCACCAGGAGAGGAAGGGAAGGACACCTTTCTACCTGTCTGATTTTGGCAGCTGCCAAAGGCCAAGCCAGCTCCTGGTGCAAGTTAGAGCAGCCTCAGCACTTTTCTAACTTGCACCAGCCGATGATGGCCCTCAAGGAGTTGCTGTCAGCCAGGATTGTCAGAGTATATGACATTCTAGCCCAAGCCACTCCCATACCCTGAGTAAAGAGTGGCTATCATACGGCTGGCTTTTCATGGAATCTTGCCTCTTTAAGGCAGGTTTAAGTACCTTTACACCACTACAGCAGCACAAAGAGGACTTAACTGGTGCTGAGGATCTGGCTCTATAAGCTTATCAGGGAACCATACGCAAAATAAACAATATAGTTTGCAAAGCGTCCTAACACAGCCAGGTTAAAACATTTTTTCACCAGAATACTGAATGGGCCTTCACTGTACTTAAGGCTATTCCCGTACCAAATTTCAACCTTCTAACTCCACCTGTTTTAGCTGGAAGCTGGTTCAAAAGAAGACACAAGATTTGATTTGATTTTTCCCATGGGGACAGTGCAATTTTTCCACTCATTTCCTCTTTCAAAAATAACAGCCTTTTTTGCTCACATTTTCTAGAACAATTCACTTTTGGTCAGAGATTAACCATGGAAACTTTCAGCCTAAACAGTACGCTTCAGAAGGATACAAGCACCTCTGAAAAGGAGCTGGGATACAACTGAAATGATAGCAGGCCCCAACCAGCAACTCCTAAAATAAAAGGTTTTGCCAGCTAATATGTTCTTCCAGGAGGCTCTAACTTCTGTTTTTAGCCTCCCTTATCATCTCAACTCTTTGCTGTAGTTTGGGTGGATAGGACTACTATTTAATTAATGCCAGATAGCTTGGTCATGCTATCCTGACCATCCTGGCACTTAGGACATGCAGCTGTGATCTTTCCTTTGTCCTGAGAAAGGGTCAAACCTCCCACTACCAATCAACTGGGCCTACTACACCTCACCCGAGTGGCACATTGAAATGGCCCGTCATCTTGCTTTTCTGTACTGCATTCCTGATAGTTGTCTGATGCAGTGGTCATTTAGCAATCCTGATTATTATTACATTGCCATAATGTGGTTGGTCTGTAGCTGTCCCTTCTGCTTCACTTGGAAATGAAGCATTCTGGTTTATTGGAATGATATTTTGTTTTGGGAGAGGGTGAACAGCAGGTGCACCTAGCATTTATAGAAGTCAAAACAGAATTGAGTTATGAGTAAAGGACATTGGGGGGAAATATCAGTACTTTAATGCATGTTTTGCATTTTTATAATGTGCTTACTATTAATACTGTAGCAATTAGAAATGGTTTTTTTGCCGAGATTAAATAGGAAATGGACTGAGATGACAAAGCTGCTGTCATTCTACCTGCTATGGTGCACAATTAACTGATGAATAATGTGTGTGATTTTTCTCCCCCTTACAGTTACACTCAGCTGTGACCAGGATCCAAGTACAAAGACCTGGTTTCAATTACACATTTGCCCATATATGTATCCTGAATAATGACAAGACTTGCATAGTGGATGACATAGTGCATGTACTGGAGGAGCTAAAGTCTGCTCGATCTTCTAATCGAACTAATTTTGTTATCACATATCCAATCACTCACTTAAAGGATGGCAGGGAAGTGTATAATGGGCACCAGCTTGGCGGGGTTACCGTGCACAGCAAAGATCGGGTGAAGTCTGCAGAAGCCATCCAGCTCACCTACTACTTGCAGGCGATCAACTCTCTGAATGACATGGTAGCAGAAAAGTGGGAATCCATCTTTTGTGACACTGTCGAACTTTTTCAGAAATCCAACAGGAAAGTCAAAATGTATCCCTTCACTTCGTCTTCGCTGAGGGAGGATTTCCAGAAGACGAGCAGGGTGTCAGAACGTTACCTGACCACAGGCCTGGTCCTTGTGGTCACTTTGGCCATACTCTGCTGTTCTATGCAGGATTGTGTCCGCAGCAAACCTTGGCTTGGCCTTTTAGGGTTGTTAACGGTGAGCTTAGCCACTCTGACTGCAGCTGGAATCATCAATCTGACTGGTGGGAAATACAATTCCACCTTCCTGGGAATTCCCTTCATCATGTTAGGTAATTATCTCATTCTATTTTTTTGTGGGGGTTTCTGGTTCTTTGACGTATTTCATGGGCAGCAGAAAAGAAGCCAAGCATCACTGCATGAATCCCAGTGCCCATTCACTGTGAAACTGCAGTGTACTTATCCTCATCATGAATTCATCTGGTATTTGTAATAATAATGCTTATGGACATTAAAAAAACTCCACAGGGACTTGATTGTTCTGTAGCACCATTTGGTATGACATTCTGCTCATGTGGTAGACAGAGACAAGTTTGTGCTAGTGAAGTATGTTATGCAAGAGAGGGAAACCAATAGCAGCTTCTCTGTGGAAATTTGATTATGTTTTTTGGTACTCAGCTTTATAAGGAAACCTTTGCACAGGTCCCTTTTGTGAAATTAAAATATCAGTTGCCTTTGTAAATAAAAGGGGCACTTTTCATTTACAGAACAATAACTGTACTCCCCTTGAGTACACACTGTTGTTTTATCACGGGCTTATGTTTTAATCAGTCTGTTTAGGGAATAAATGCAGTAGTAGGCAGTTTCTTTGTGGCATTTCACTTGAAAAATGAATTTGCCAAGACAGTTTAAGTAGCAATATGCACTGCTAAGTTGCAGAGCTCTGGCTTTTGCTGACCAGGCCAGCTCACACCATTCAGCATCAAGCCCTGCAAATGACTGAAGTATTGACAGACTATGAAGATTGTCCTGTGCAGACCTGGGGGATTTCTGTCTGTATACTCCACTCACCCACCATAATTTCTTGGGTATCAAGACAAGGAGAGTCAGATTGTACCTGATCTGAAGTCAGTGGAAAGACTTTTATTGACTTCAGGGGGCTTTTGATTAGGCACATTTTGGGGGAAACTTGGCACTATATCAAAGCAGGCAGAGGACTTCACTAGTGGACATAAAAAGATAGCTGGAAAGCTCATTCCGTTTGCTTTTGCGTTTAGTTCATGAATGGTAGAAAAACTTTGTACACTGCAGGTGTCTGATATGTCCTTGTTCACAACATTATTCATTTGTGAAGAATACCTCATGCATTGATTTGATAACAGTTTTCCCAGCTGAAAATCAGTGTGCAGTACTACACATTTTCAGCACAAGTGGATCTCCAATTACTAAGTCACATCATGTAGTGATGTTACATGTTTCAGTAGGTTTGTTTTATATTCAAAACTAGGCCCACTATGATGTGCATATAATATACTTGTGCTCCTGACATGTTTAATTAAAAGGATGTTACATTTTATAAAGCAGCCATTTAGGTGCAGAATATACATAGTGGAAAGTAAGTAAACAGAAAGCAGACCCTCAAATGTCACATCAGAGGCAGCATGTAATTCTGATTTTCAAATCACATCCAAAAAATTAAAATAAAATGTAACATGATCAAAAGGAAATATCTTGCAGGAATTTTCAATCAAAGGGAGGCTAGCCATCTGCCTTGTTTTCTTATATTTTACTTTATGTAATCTAAAAATGCCTTGATCAAACTAAGGAGATTATGCAAAATATCCTGTTTTTCTGTGTGTGTTATAAAGAGAATATTCACTGCAGAAATTAAATCTAAAAGTCCATCCATAGAAATGAAAGTATTTTGCATGGAGTGACTTTGAAATATAAAATGTTAGCTAGATTAAGGGATCAAAACTCACACTGCTTAAAGACAGCCTTTCACATTTTTAATTCATTGGCAAATGAATATGCTGCGATCTGCACTTCTTATGGGGGTCGGGGGAGGGGGCACAAAGTTAACTATGGTAAGTTTGAATGCAGTGTTTTTGTAGCCGAGTTGGTCGCAGGATATTTGAAAGATAAGGTGGGTGAGCTAATATAGTTTAACTCTAGATCTCCTTTGATTGCCAAACACTATACCAAAATTATTTTTTAATTCAAGTGTATTACTATTTTTTTAGGAGTGAGTTTCTAGCAAGTAATTAAACTTTAAATAACTGCCAGAACCTAATAGCCCATTTCACTTGAATCCTCCATATGCTTTGCATGGATTAATATAAACTCCTGAAAATCAGACATGGACATGAAGGACAGATGTACATTTTTTAATGAGAACTGGTTTAATCAAGTGGACAATTGGAAACACAATTTTTTTTCTTTTGACAGTAAAGTGAAGCAGGACACAGAAAGATTCTGCACAGATTTCAACAAATATTTCACATATATACATTTAAAAAATAAAGTCTCCCATTAGGTAACTGAAAGCTAGAGGTGCAATCTAACATTGATTGTAGTCAATGGAGACACTCTCATTTAACTTCAACAAGGACTAGATCAGACCCTAGATTTACTGACCTTCAGAGAATATAGGATTTCTGGTCTGTGGTTTAGTGTGGTATCTACTACTTACCCATGTTTTCTTAGCTGAACATGGGTTCCCACAGTAACAGTGGCCAAAAGACCTAGCGCGATCCTGGGATGCATAAACAGGGAAATCTCAAGTAGGAGTAGAGAGGTTATTTTGCCTCTGTATTTGGCACGGGTGGAATACTGTGTCTAGTTCTGGTGCCTACAATTCAAGAAAGATGTTGAGAGGGTTTCGGAAAGCCACAAGAATGATTAAAGGATTAGAAAACGTGCCTTATAGTGATAGACTGAAAGAGCTCAATCAATTTAGTTGAACGAAGAGAAAGAAGGCTAAGGGGTGACTTGATTACAGTCTCTAAGTACCTACATGGAGAAAAAATATTTCATAATGGGCTCTTCAATCTAGCAGAGAAAGGTGTAACACGATCCAGTGACTGGAAATTGAAGCTAGAGCAATTCAAACTGGAAATAAGGTACAATTTTTTAACAGTGAGGAAATTAACCATTGGAACAATTTACCAAGGGTCATGGTGTATTCTCCATCACTGACAGTTTTTAAATCAAGATTGGATGTTTTTTCTAAAAGATCTACTCTAAGAATTATTTTGGGGAAGTTCTATGGCCTTCAGTGATATACAGAAGGCCAGACTAGATGATCACAGTGTTCCCTTCTGGCCTTGGAATCTATGAATCTATGATCTCATGACTACAAGCAAAAAGTTGACAGAAAAAAATACTTATTCCTGATTCAAATCCTGATCTTACACAGCTGCCACAATGCCACCACTGTGATCAACTACAGCTGGTCAAATAATATTTCTCAAATAATTTATTCATTACATTTCACAATATTTGTCCAGTTATTCACTGAATGTTTTTAGATGATTTTCCCAGTTACATAGAGCCACACTAATAATTTAGGTTTCAGAGTGGTAGCCGTGTTAGTCTGTATCAGCAAAAACAACGAGGAGTCCAGTGGCATCTTAGAGACTAACAAATTTATTTGGGCATAAGCTTTCGTGGGCTATAACCCATTTCATCAGATGCATGGAGTGGAAAATACAGTAGGCAGGTATAAAAATACACCACATGAAAAGATGGGAGTTGCCTTCTAAGGTGCCACAAGGATTCCTCATTGTTTTTACTGATAATTCAGGCAATATATTTGCAAAACATAGTATTCAATTAATTGTGTACTATTTTTAATAGATTATTGACAGATCCGCCTCTTAATTATTTACCTCATGTCGGCCTCAACCCCCTCCTACAGTGAACAATCTGTAGCGCAGAAAAGGTAGCTTCAGTTTCTGTAATTTATTGAATTCTTTGCCTCACTAAGTTTTGATTGTGGTGATGGCTTTTATGTTGTGGACAGGCTTCTTTACCACAATTAGGATTCATCAATTGCTTATTAAAACAAAGCAGAAATCAAATAAAGTCATTGAAACCAACAGGCTTCTGAGATATGCTATTCAGTGAGATTCAGCACTAGTCAGAAGTACAGCAGGAGCCTCTCCACCTGGTCCCAAAAGGGCAGGGTTCTACTCTCACCATATACAAATGAGGTTTTAGGGACAGGGAGGACAGGAAGAGCTGCAAAGATTGGAGTCTTATACGGCACTGGCGAGGTGCTGTCTCAGCCATTGAGCTAAATATGGGAATTTTTGCAACAATCTTTGTTTTCACTGTGAACATTTTGCACAGCTCTTAGTTAAATGACTGCTTCTTGGAGCAGCCAGTCCTGGAACCCACAACAGGAGAGGCAATTCTTGATTTAGTCTTAAGTGGAGCACAGGATCAGGTCCAAGAAGTGAATATAGTTGGACCGCTTGATAATAGTGACCATAATATAATTAAATTTAACATCCCTATGGTGGGGAAAACACCACAGCAGCCCAACACTGTAGCATTTAATTTCAGAAAGGGGAACGACACAAAAATGAGGTTAGGGAAACGGAAGTTAAAAGGTACAGCGCCAAAAGTGAAATCCCTGCAAGCTGCATGGAAAGATGCCATAATAGAGTCTCGACCTAAATGTACACCCCAAATTAAAAAACATAGTAAGAGAATCAAAAAAGAGCCACTGTGGCTAAACAACAAAGTAAAAGAAGCAGTGAGCGGCAAAAAGGCATCCTTTAAAAAGTAGAAGTTAAATCCTAATGAGGAAAATAGAAAGGAGTATAAACTCTTGCAAATGAAGTATAAAAATATAATTAGGAGGGCCAAAAAAGAATTTGAAGTACAGCTAGCCAAAGACTCAAAAAGTAATACCAAAAACATATTTAAGTACATCAGAAGCAGGAAGCCTGCTAAACAACCAGTGGAGCCACTGGACGATCAAGATGCTAAAGGAGCACTCAAGGACGATAAGGCCATTGCAGAGATACTAAATGAATTTTTTGCATCAGTCTTCACAGTTGAATATGTGAGGGAGATTCCCAAACCTGAGCCATTTTGTTTTAGGGGACAAATCTGAGGAACTGTCCCAGATTGAGGTGTCATTAGAGGAGGTTTTGGAACAAATTGATAAACAGTAATAAGTCACCAGGACCAGATGGTATTCACCCAAGAGTTCTGAAGGAACTCAAATGTGAAATTGCAGAACTATTAACTGTAGTCTGTAACCTATCATTTAAATCTGCTTCTGTACCAAATGACTAGAGGATAGCTAATATGATGCCAATTTTTAAAAAGGGCTCCAGAGGTGACCACAGCAATTACAGGGCAGTAAGCCTGACTTCAGTACCAGGCAAACTGGTTGAAACTATAGTAAAGAACAAAATTGTCAGACACATAGATGAACATAATTTGTTGGGGAAGAGTCAACATGGTATTTGTAAAGGGAACTCATGCCTCACCAATCTACTATAATTCTTTGAGGGGGTCTACAAGCATGTGGACAATGGGGAATCCAGTGGATATAGTGTACTTAGATTTTCAGAAAGCATTTTACAAGGTCCCTCACCGGGCTCTTAAGCAAAGTAAGCAATCATGGGGTAAGAGGGAAGGTTCTCTCATGGATTGGTAACTGGTTAAAAGATAGGAAACAAAGGGTAGAAATAAATGGTCAGTTTTCAGACTGGAGAAAGGTAAATAGTGGTGTCTCCCAGGGGTCTGTACTGTGCCCAGTCCTATTTAACATATTCATGCATGATCTGGAAAAAGGGGTAAACAGTGAGGTGGCAAAATTTGCAGATGATACAAAACTACTCAAGATAGTTAAGTCCCAGGCAGACTGTGAAGAGCTACAAGAGGATCTCAAAACTGGGTGACTGGACAACAAAATGGCAGATGAAATTCAGTGTTGATAAATGCAAAGTAATGCACATTGTAAAACATAATCCCAACTATACGTATAAAATGATGGGGTCTAAATTAGCTGTTACCACTCAAGAAAAAGTTCTTGGAGTCATTATGGATAGTTCTCTGAAAACATCCACTCTATGTGCAGTGGCAGTCAAAAAAGCTAACAGAATGTTGGGAATCATTAAGAAAGGGATAGATAATAAGACAGAAAATATCATATTGCCTCTATATAAATCCATGGTACGGCCACATCTTGACTACTGTGTACAGATGTGGTCACCCCATCTCAAAAAAGATATATTGGAATTGGAAAAGGTTCAGAAAAGGGCAACAAAAAATATTAGGGGTATGGAATGGCTGCTGTATGAGGAGAGATTAATAAAACTGGGACTTTTCAGCTTGGAAAAGAGACAACTAAGGGGGATATGATAGAGGTCTATAAAATCATGACTGGTGTGGAGAAAGGAAATAAGGAAGTGTTACTTACTCCTTCTCATAACACAAGAACTAGGGGCCACCAAATGAAATTAATAGGCAGCAGGTTTAAAACAAACAAAATGAAATATTTTTTTTCACAAGTCACAGTCAACCTGTGGAACTCCTTGCCAGAGGATGTTGTGAAGGCCAAGATTATAACAGGGTTCAAAAAAGAACTAGATAAATTTATGGAGGATAGTTCTATCAATGGCTTTTAGCCAGGATGGATAGGGATGGTGTCCCTGGCCTCTGTTTGCCAGAAGCTGGGAATGAGCGACGGGATGGATCACTTGATGATTACCTGTTCTGTTCATTCCCTCTGGGATACCTGGCATTGGCCACTGTCGGAAGACAGAATACAGGGCTAGATGGACCTTTGGTCTGACCCAGTATGGCCATTCTTATGTTCTTAAAGGTGTTCCTTGCAAAAAAAAATTCTTTAAAAAAAATCAATGAACCAAATTCTGATCTGTTACGTCTGTGCAACCCCAGTGGCTTCCATGACTTGCCTGAATGTAAGTGGGAGCAGAATATCGCTGAATAATTTAAACATTATGGCCCCAAATCATCAGCACACTTAAGTATGGGCATAAATGCTTTGATAAACAGGAATAGAATTATTTAAATGCTTAAAGTTAGATACTTGAATAATACTTTGCTAAATCAGGGCCTATACACTTTTAAACTCCAGAAGTACATAATGACAAATCAAATTCTTCATTATTATATTAAACAAATTATATAGGTGGGCATGAACTGCAAAGAAGAGATCCAGATTTTGATTCACCATAGCTTCCCCAACCAAAGTTTTGGGGTGTTTGTTATCTGGACCCAGGCCAAAGTGTTGTATCGAAATACCGTGGATCACCATATCTAGTAAGTGTCATTTAATGATTCCTGATCCTTAAAAGTATATCCACTTCCTCAAAAGCATTGTGTGTTACATATCAAACCATTTAAAAATAAGCTGTGCTCATGAGACAGTCGACATGTTATATCATACAGCTATAATGACACATTGATCTTAGACAACTGAAATTAAATTTTCAGTGTTGGTCTTTCTATTTCAAAAAGGCAGTCTGTTATTCCTTTAGAAAAACTGTACAGTTTGTTCAAGAAGATTCAGCTCTTTTAAACGACCACATTCACTGAAAGAAGCATCCATGTAAAATAATTGTGGGATGTCAGACATTGCCAAATATGGGGAAAGATGCAGTAAATGTTCCACTGGCTTATATTTAGCTTCTGATTTAAAAGTGCACTAACGCATTAAAATAGGCATGGAAAAAACAGTTCATCAGAAATAAAAATGGCCTGAACTTTCAGCCATCCGTAAACTGATCGAACATTTTGCTAAGTTTGATAAAATACAGATAAGTGCAGTGCCAACACTCACAGTCCTCTACAAGCCTCTTTACTTTGTCAAAACATTCTTTGCAGTCTCAGCAAGTTGAGGAATCTCTGCTGAGCCAGCAGCAATCTTCAAAATATGCAACTTCTCAAACTTCCTTAGGTTCAGAGGAGAAGGTAGTTCACATGGCAGCTAAAGGCCTAAAACGTGAAATTTTAGCAGAGTGACCAGACAGAACCCATAAAACAAAATGTCAGACCAGAGACCCTTTTCTTGAATATCAGCCAGGTAAGGTTTGGACTAGAAGAGAAGGAGTTGGAAAGTCTGTGGCCTCATTGATATCTGGAAGAAGCAGATAGAGATGGGACAAGGGGCTATATGAAGTCAAGAAAAGGAAGATAGGGAATTATGTTGATGGCCAGATTGACGTGAGCATTGTGATCAGGAGAAGGGAAATGTGGGGTTAAAAAAGCAGGGTAGGAATTGGCTGTGTTTGAAGGAGAGAGGGACAAGGACAGAATGCAAAAGCAAAAAATGGAAATGAAAGGGACTCTAAAGGTCTAAAGATGCGCAAGCCTGTGTGTAACTAAACAAAACCAGGGAGACTATGGAGTGGCAAGAAAAATGTGAAGAGCCGTGGAGGTTCAGGTGGCCCTTCCAAGCATAGCTTGAAATACCAAGTGCAATTTCCTGCACTTTGGAAGATTTTAGACTAAGATTTGAACAAACAAGTACAGACGCCCCCCGACTTATGCTATCGTTCCGTTCCAGAAAGTCTTGTGTAACTCAAATTTTGTGTAAGTCGTAAACGTATACCTGTACGTTACACAAAAATTTCCGTAACTCAAAAATCCAATTTCTGGCTTATGGAACTTTTTCCGTAAGTGCGAATTTGCGTAAGTTGGGTCTTGTGTAACCCGGGGGTCATCTGTAGTCTACCTGCCATTTCTCTGGAACTCTGAAGTAAACTACTTAGTGGTGAACTGCATTCTGTTAAAATGTAACCATGCTCAAAAATATCCCAGGCTCTAAAAGCACTCATCATATTCTCCATCAGACACAAAAAATATTAATATATTCTTTTAAAATCCTCTGTCAGCATTAGTTTTACATACAGAAACATTAATGTCCCATACCAAGTTCCTGACCAGCGCTCCCAAATTTCCTTCATTCCACATTTAAAGGTACAATACACACAAATGTTTGACTTTGTAGAGTATTTTGCCACCAATCTTTGTCATAAATTAATAAAAATGAGAAGCTTACTGTCTCCCTTGTTTTTATTCTTTTCACTCAGCTTTCTTTCCTTCTCTATCAGCCTGTCTCTCTTCCTTGTCTGTTTCTCCTAAGGAGAACTTTATCTCCCCTCTCCATGTGTGTCTCCCCAAGTTTCTGTCCCTCCGCCTCTTCCCCTTCCATCTCATTCATTCCTGTTCTCACTTTCCCACAATCTTCACTCCCACATCCCTTTATCCTTCCGAGGTTTGTTTTCACTTGCTTCCACTCTTCTCTCTGTATCCTGTTTACTGTCCCTCCATCTTCTGTCTTCCAGCTCCCACTTCAACCCTGTATTCATCATTTTTGCTGTTTTCCCTGCCTTTGCTTAGGCTCCCATCTCTTTCTTGACTTCACCTTCCATTTCTTTCCCATTCTCCACCAGCTCAGTCATCTGCCCCCAATCTAACTTCAACAAACCCCAGCCTCAACAATCCATCCTCTGTCCCCTAAACTTCTAAAATTGCTACTCTGCCCACAATCCATACCCTTTCCCCTCGTCTCTCCAGTGAATGCTCTGGCCCTGAACAGTTCTTTACCCTGATCCATCTTCTGCCCTTCCTACATCTCTGAATACAATATCTGCCTCCTCAGACCCCTAATCAGTTCCCCAGCCTGTCCTCTGCCCATCCCATCCCTGCTTAGCCCCAATGCATCTTCTGCACACATCTTCATCAATATCCATCCTCTGAACCCCTCTGTCCCTCCTCTGCCCTTCCAATCCAATCTGATCCAACTGCATTCTGTCTCCAACTGATTTTTTCTGCTTCTCTCACCTCCCTGCTCCCTAATCAATTGATTCCCTACCTACCCCAATCATAGTCCTCTTCCAATCCATCCTTTCCCCCTCAATCACTTTAACAAATTCTCTGCCCTCCAATCCATCTTCCGCAATCCCTCCCCATCAGTCCTGAAGCAATATTTCTAGTCCTTTGATTAAATGAGCATAAATCCCCCCCACAGCCATGCCCATTCAACCTATTCTTTGTCCCCACAGATCTCCAAACAAATTCATCCTCTACCCCGCACCCACTGGTAATTGATCACCCATCTTCCCCAAACAACTGCTGCTCTCCCTCCCTCCATTCCGCTTACTGACTGAGCTTCTGCCTCCAGTCCAGTGAGGAAAGCAAATGCAAAGGAGGCACTAACATTTGAAAAGAATGTATTTAAAAATACGAATAGTTCCCAAACATTTTATGCCATGTTCTCCCAGCTCTCTTCAAGTGCAAAGAAAATACATAGCTAACAAACTGTGGTGAGATCCACGGCAAATATTAGTGTAGCAAGAACTGTGCTTTCCCCTATAAAAGGTCAGGAAGCAAGAGTACATTGTACTCAGATACATATCCTTGTCCCAAGTGAAACATGTCAGAGATGGCTCAGCGTGCTGAGTTAGCATGGGTATAGGCATCAACTGAGGAATACAACCTTTGAGGCAAAATTAAACATTGTCAGAATCTACCTGGCTTTGATCTCCTGGTGTTTTTCCCATGTTTCATGAAAAAATGTTCCATGTCCATGAAAAAATGTAATCAAAGTTGGACATGCAACTTTGTTTTAAAAATAACTTTCTAGAATCTGAACATTTTGAGGAAGTTTTGTGATGCAGTTTGAATTTTGAGCTGGGCTGGTCCCTGGGCAGAAAGGGAGGTTACATGGCATATAATTAATGTTTGCTGATTGGCTGAGCCTGTCTCTTGTGCTCAAGAGGGTCAGAAGAAACCAATTTGACTCTTTTTCTCAGGTCTGTGTGTGAGAGAGAAAGTCCCATGTGTCATAACAGGCTTGTGGAGGATAGTGAATGTGTCCCTGAAATACCAGAGAGGGGAGCAGGCCCATCTCTCTTCTCAACCTGACATAGCCCAAGGATGCAGTATATGACAAAGGCCCAAAAGGAGAGGCATAAATAAAATTATTTATTTCGGAAACATACATAAATGCTGTGGGATTCCTTCCTTTAGTGTAAATAACTCATAACATCAGTTTCATGATCCTGTTGTAAATAATTTTCAAAAATAAAATGAGACCCCACCTTTGTATGGAATATAACTCATTTTGGACCTAAAGTGAATGACATTTCTCAAAATGAGAGACAACTGTGAGGTATGTGTAGGCCTGTCATCTTTGGGCAATCAGACCTCTTCTATGAAGAGGACACATGAGGTGCTGAGAGGGACAAAGGAAGAGAGTCTGTGACTAGGCCTGTTGGGACAAGGGACAGAGGTCCATGGCAGGTTCGGGGAGTTGCCTGTAAGTTTGGACATTTCAGCTAAGTATCCAAGCTGATCTCTAAGCCTGAGGTTTCCCCATCACTAAATTTACTCTGTCTCCTGTTTTTATGAAGTTTTTCAATGTTAAGGGCAGTTTACTGTATTGTTTTCTATGTTAATCTGTTCTATTCTATTCATTATCCTAGGCGCAGGGCAAAAATTATTTAAAGGGCTAAACTTAGCGCATTATTGACTGAGATTGGTTTCAGTGTTATGAAGCAGATGGGGAAGTTGAAAGAGTTTAAGATGCTCCATATTCCAGTAGACCCTGGATCCAAAAAGGAAAAAACATAACCCAGAACCAAGGATGCTTTGGCATCTGAATTCAGATCCAAAACCCAATGCCTAAGATTTTGCTCAAACTAAAATACACCCAGCCTCATTCCACCCTTAGGTATTCCTGTGTACCGTACCCAAACAGGGGTATTTAGCTGTTCTGTTACACACACAAATTATTTTGAGATGGCCTCCGTTTTCTTTTTGATTGCTGTTGCTTCAGTTTTATATATTTCATGTAAGGTCTGTCAAGAAAACTCATTTTATTCTCTATGGAGAAGGTCTGCTCTTGCCTAACACTGTTATTTTATTTAACTTTCATTTGCTAATCTCCAGTACTTTGAATCTCAGTGGGTAGAATAGAAGGAAGAATTGGTAATGCTTTGCATATGGTGACATGACAGCAATGGGAATCTGTCTGGGAGGTCTGTCTTACTTTGTGCCTGCTGCCCTACGCCAGCTGCTGGCATTCATGCTGAAAGCTCTTCTCTCTTGATTAAACGTGGTTTGGTGCAACTGAATGCTAGGGAAACTTTTTCTGCATGCTTTTGCTGTGTGTCTGCAGTGCCAGGGTCCCCTTATGTTTCCCAGCACCATGCTTAAAGTCTCTCACATTCTATGCAACTCACCCCATTCCTCATGCAAGGTAAAGTATCCCTAGATATTCTATGGTCCAAACCCCTGCACCATCCTCCATCCTCTGCAGCCACAGTATACTCCCCTCTTCCTTTCTGTATCCATAACAGCTGTGTGGTTAACCAAATAGAATATTTCTCTTTCTGTTCCTTTCAAGCTCTCTCCTCAGCTAAGAACTCAGCCACAGAACTGTGGTTTGGAGGGGGTTTGCACATTTTTAACACATTTCAATGTGAAAGACCAGATTTTCGAGGGCACAAATGGCAATTATGCCCCAACTCCTATTGAAAATCAACGTGAGTTAGACCCCGGCTGTCTTTTGTGCCCTTGAAGATCTCCCCTCTATCAATCCAAAAGTTGGTTTTGAAGCGTAGACCAGTATTTATTAGTGATAAGCAAATCTCCAAAAACTTTAAGCACAGATTCAGTTCAGAGAAGCATATAAAAAGTTTGGATCGTCATACATAAATAAATAACCAGACAGCTAAAAGCATATAGCTAAAGAGCAGCACAGTACTTATATTCAAATCTTTTTCAATGTGATAAAAGAAACATATGATCTGACATTTCTGCCTCAGCCAGCTCTCTCTCAGAGTGAGTGGAGTAATCCACAAGTTGAAATAGAATTGACATCCTGACGTTTAAACACCAAAACAAGCCTTTGACATGGAAGTGCATTGGATTATTTTCTTATGACAAATATTTGAACTGTAGGAAAAAGTGGCTCTCAAATGGTTTTCTGCTACCAGATTAAATATTCAATTTAAATAAAAACAGATTTTGAACCATATTTTGCCTTGCTTATCTCTGCTTCTCAAAATAAACTGGTCTCTCAGATGTTTTTCTATTTATAAAATGTGCTGACATTTTGCTGTCATAATAACAAACACAAACACTGCATTGGATCAGTATCCAAAAATGAAAGCTCCAAAAGAAACTATTCCAACCCACATCAAAAATAACATCCTCCGAACTCCCAGTCTACCCAGTCAGGTCTCTTGACTCTATTGAAGTCAATGGGACTACACAAAGGGCATAAAGTTAGCCATGTGCAAATGTCTTTGCTGGATCAGGGTCATAAGACCTATACAATCGTCACATGTAGAGCTTTTGTCCATTTATTTTCATTGGATTTGGTATGCTGCATCATACACAGATTGGGAAACATAATATATGGATAGAGATTTTTTTAAAAGTGGACATGATTAAAATATGTTGTGTTCAAAGTTTAATGGTTAAAACATAAAATAGAATCCATCAACTTATATTTTTCTGCTGTTATTGCTCATGATCATGTTAAAACTAGGAAGAGAGATTGTGACTGGATCATTGAAAAAAAAGAACTAATTAAATTAATGGAGGATTGTTCCATCGATGGCTATTAGCCAAGATGGTCAGGGATGTAATCCCATGCTTAGGTGACCCTAAACCTCTGACTGCCAGAAAGCGGGAGGGGAAGATAGGGTGGATGGATCTTGCCAAATTTGCCCAGTTCTCTACACTCCCGCTGGAGACTGGACACTGGGCTAGATGGACAATGGTCTGACCCAGGATGGGTATTTTTATTTCAGTCCAGTACTTTACACATTTTTCTCCTTTTCCATATTCCTCTCTTAATATAGATCAGGGTAGAGAGACAATAGATATGAAGTATACATAGCTTATATGCATGTGTTTGTACATACTAAGGACTTATATCTAGACAGTAATTTTGGTTTGAATGGTACTACAGATAACATAGTTTGTTCTTTTTAGAGACTTCCTAAAGTGTATGTCCATTGTTATTTGTTTGTCATGATAAAATATTATTGTTTATATTATAGTAATTTATATAAATATTTTGGTTTTTATCTTTAGAAAGATAACACCACTCACCCTGGTTTATTATTCTGTGATAGGGAATATTGGGGAAGAGTTGCATTTGCTAGAGCCCCTCTTTGTGCAAGTTTGGGAGAGAATAAATCAAAAAGGGCATGGCTTGACCAATATTAAGTGTTCCACCCCAGAACAGAAAGTTGGCCCTATGCCGCCTTTCTAAATAGGTGCATTCTTCAGAAACATAGGATGGGTGAAATATTCTGCGTCTAATGTGGAACATCCAAATGACCGAGGATGAAATTCACCCTTAGGCAGAGGGCCCACACAAGTCCTGTTCACCACCTAAACGCTGTATCAAATATTTTGAGGGCTTGTGTGGGTCCTAAGTGATACATTAGGCTTGTGCTGGTGAATTTCACCATGAATGTGCAAGATAAAGTAATGTATCAAGCAGTTTGATTAATGGCACATGCATGTCTGTTCCAAAGATCCAAATACTATGAGGTGAGTGCACAACTGGTTGAAAGACCATTCTCAAAGAGTAGTTCTCTCTCACTGTCCTACTGGGAGGACATATCTAGTGGGGCCCCACGTGGGTCAGTCCAGGGTCTGGTACTATTCAATATTTTCATTTATGACTTGGATAATGGAGTGCAGAGTATGTTTATAGAAATTGTGCATGATGCCACGCTGGCAGGGGTTGCAAGCACTTTGGAGAACAGGATTAGAATTAAAAATGACCTTAAACTGGAGAATTGGTCTGAAGATGAAATACAATAAAGACAAGTGCAAAGTACTGCACTTAGGAAGGAAAAACATCAAATGCACAACAACAAAATGAGGAATAACTGGATAGGCGGTAATACTGCTAAAAGGAAGGGGGGCTATAATGGATCAAAACTGAATGAGACAACAATCTGATGCACTTGTGAAAAAGGCTAATATTCTGGGGTGTATTAACAGGACTTGTCCCACTCTACTCAGTACCAGTGGAGCCTCAGCTGAAGTACTGTGTCCAGTTCTGTGTGCACACTTTAGGAAACATGTGGACAAACTGGAGAGAGTCCAGAGGAGAGCAACAAAAATGATTAAAAGGTTCAGAAAACCTGAGCTAGAGCAAAGGTTAAAAAAACTGGACAGTTTAGTCCTGAGAAAAGACAACGAAGGGGGGACCTGATAACAGTCTTCCAATATGTTAAGGGCTGATATCAAAAGAAGAGTGATCAGTTGTTCTCCTTGTTCACTGAAGGTAGGACAAGAAGTAATGGGCTTAATCTGCAGTAAAGAGATTGAGGTTAGCTATTAGGAAAAAAATTCTAACTATAAGTGTAATTAACCTCTGGAATCGGCTTCCAAGGTAGGTTGTGGAATATCCATCATTGGAGGCTTTTAAGAACAGATTAGACAAACACATCTCAGGGATGGTCTAGACCAGAGGTAGGCAACCTATGGCACGCATGCCAAAGGCGGCACACGAGCTGATTTTCAGTGACACTCACACTGCCCGGGTCCTGGCCCCAGGGGGGCTCTGTATTTTAATTTAATTTTAAACGAAGCTTCCATAAACATTTTAAAAACCTTATTTACTTTACATACAACAATAGTTTAGTTATATATTATAGACTTATAGAAAGAGACCTTCTAAAAACATTAAAATGTATTACTGGCATACGAAACCTTAAATTAGAATGACTAAATGAAGACTCGGCACACCACTTCTGAAAGGTTGCTGACCCCTGGTCTAGATGTACTTGATCCTGCCTCAGTGCAGGGGGCTGGACTTGATGCCTTCTTATGGTCCCTTCCAGCCCTATATTTCTATGATTTTATGATATTCTTCCTTGAGGTCCACAGACCCAGAAGAATGTTGTGCTCTAAGAAGAGCAAGCTATTGCACATTTGCTGTAGTTTTCCTTATCAACATACATTGATCATGTTTGTACATGACAACTTTTACCTCTCACCAGTGTTCCTCTCTCAATGCAACTAATTAACTGTGTGTAAATGCCGCAACATAGTCAACACAACCACTACTCAAGTGGATATTGTTAAACATTTCAATTTCTATTCCTTTTCTCCCAAATGGATCCAGTATAGGACTCAGACAGACAACGTATCTGGAAACAAGGAGCCAGATTCTTAGCTCATGTAAATGAAAATCTGGCCAATGCATTCTGATTTTTAATCCATTGAATAAACCAGGGATCGGCAACCTTTGGCACGTGGCCTGTCAGGGAAAGCCGCTGGTGGGCCGGACAGTTTGTTTACCTGCAGCATCTGCAGGTTCGGCCGATTGCAGCTCCCACTGGTCGCAGTTTGCAGTTCCAGGACAATGGGGGCTGTGGGAAGTGGCGGCCAGCACATCCCTCGGCCCGCGCTAGTTCCCGCAGCCCCCATTGGCTTGGGACGGCGACCCGCAGCCAGTGGGAGCTGCGATTGGCCAAATCTGCAGATGCTGCAGGTAAACAAACGGTCTGGCCTGCCAGCAGCTTTCCCTGATGGGCCTCATGCCAAAGGTTGCCGATCCCTGGAATAAACCAAGGAATGAACCCTAAGATGGGATGGATATGAGCATACCTGGGCTTGTGATTATGATAATGATAAAACGGAAGAGTTACGAGCTTCTGTCAGGAAGGCAGCCATGTTTCAGACGTGGACAGCAGATAAGGTAATATATGGTTTGCTGCCATCTGCAGTGTGGACACAAATGTTGAGGAGTGCTACCCAGGCCAGTAAATTGTTACAAACTCAGTAAAAAATGATAGTGTAAATTAACTGTGGTTCTAGTTCAATCAGTTCCTTTGAATTTTATTTTTCTGGTCAGGAAGATTTTAGCTAAACTGTATGCTCACTTTTTGCTCTCTATGCATGTTCATGAAAATGTTTAGACTGCTATTCACTGGTGTGTTTTAATTTCAAACTATATTTGTAGGGAGAGGTCACATCCGGCAAGTCACATAACATTTTACTTTGTCATTGATTGGCTGTTCTTAACCCTGGTGATCAGGAAGGTCAGCAGTGGCCATTTCACTTAGCTTCACAGAGGGTGGAGCTGGGTTTTAGGTGAGCTGTCTGATCCAGCTGGAAAAATTATGGAGGGAATCATCCCAAGCTCTTTGTCTAACTCTGGAAGGCACTCACGTAGCTGAGTAGAGCATCCATCAGCTAGTGGAATCTAGCGTGTCTTCATTACATCATAGACTATTACTGTTATAGTTTTGTAAAAGAAAATTCCCTGGGCCTGATTCTGATATCCCTTGTGCTAGTTTTACATAGGTTAGCTCTTTTGACTTCAGTGGAATTACTTCGGATTTACACGGATGTAAGTGAGATCAGAATTAGGCCACCTGAATCCATGTGCAGCAGTTTCCCATACATGCATAAACCTTGCATCAACATCCATATCTAGCCCCTGTAACTGACTATCCCAGGAAGACGATTAGATTAGCTCATTATTATTCTTAGTCCCATCAATTGGTGAAAATCATGTATTGTTATGGCATTTAACCTCATTAATGCAGAGGTCAATCATTATTAGTGTTTTGTATACAAGTGTGCTAAGATGGGGCAAATAAAACTAATTATCCATAAAATCATGGGTGGAGTTTGGGGGCAGGGTGGGGCATTGCACCCCCAAAATTGCAAGCCTCGGGCAGACAAGCAGCCTGAGTGTGCAATGTAATGAGTTCTGCAGAGGAAACAGGAGACTTCTCCCAGCTTGGGCCCCTGTGAGGCAGGGAATCAGAATTTTGTTTATAAACAGTATCAGAGTGGTAGCCGTGTTAGTCTATATCCACAAAAACAACAAGGAGTCCGGTGGCACCTTAGAGACTAACAGATTTATTTGGGCATAAGCTTTCATGGGTAAAAAACCCACTTCTTCAGGTGCATGGAGTGAAAATTACAGATACAGGCATAGATATATTGGCACGTGAAGAGAACGGAGTTACTTTACAAGTGGAGAACCAGCGTTGACAAGGCCAATTCAGTCAGGGTGGATGTAGTCCACTCCCAATAACTGATGAGGAGGTGTCAATACCAAGAGAGGGAAAATTGCTTTTGTAGTGAACCAGCCACTCCCAGTCCCTATTCAAGCCCAAATTAATGGTGTTAAGTTTGCAAATGAATTGTAGCTCTGCAGTTTCTCTTTGAAGTCTGTTTTTGAAGGTTCTTTTGTTGAAGGATGGCTATTTTTAAATCTGTTATTGACTGTCCAGGGAGATTGAAGTGTTCTCCCACTATCTATACCGGAATCCCACTGACCCTATACTGGAAACCTATTGACCAATATACTTACCCACATGCCTCCAGCTTCCATCCAGGACACATCACACGCTCCATTGTCTACAGCCAAGTTTTCAGTTGCCTAAGTAGCCCCTGGAACCATGGTTAAAGTTGCCCTCCCTCTCCCCAGAAATCTGAAATGGTGCCCCTGTGGGCTGGCACAGAATCCTGCCCCCCCCCCGCCCCGCTCGTGCGCGGCCCTGTTGGCTTGACTGGAGCCGCCCTCCCAAATATAGAAGTCAAACTGCGCCTATGCATAAAACACTACCATGTGTAACAGACAGCCATGGAAGAGTGGAACTTCCTCCTCCATCTTTAGGGGGGTGTCCCACTTTCCAAGAAAAGTAAACAAACACACTTGAAACCAAAAGGTAAAACAGTGCAGTTCCACACCACAACGTACTGCTATACTGTATCTATGTGCATGTAAAACTAAGGCTATGTCTACACTAGCATTTTTGTTGGCAAAACTTTTGTCAGGCAGGGGTGTGAAAAAACACTCCCCTGACTAACAAAAGTTTTATCGACAAAAGCACCGGTGTGGACAGCGCTATGTCTGCGGGAGACTCTCCCTCCAACATAGCTACCACTGCTCGTTAGGGGTTGTTTAATTACACCAGCAGGAGAGCTCTCTGCTGCCGGCATAGGGTGGCTACATGGGAGACCTTACAGTAGTACAGCAGCAGTGGTACAGCTGTGCCACTGTAAGGTCCGCAGTGCAGACATAGCCTTGTGAAAAGGGAACTAATGTTTGATTCCCAGTCTCTCTCCCTGTTTTCCATTACTGAAAAATTCTATTCAGTTTTTCCTTTAAATACATACATTTAATCTTTTTATGGGGGCTGTGAGAAAACCCACATAATTTTTGTATGAAATTAAAGAGAGCACACTGCATTCTTTAAACACAGAAAATCTAACAGCAGCTGTCATTTTAGGCTGGCAGGGTTGCCTAGTGGATAGAGCACTGGACTGGGACTCAGGAGACCTGCCACAGGGCAACTCATTTCACTTCCCTGTGCCTCGGCCTCTGTGTCTGTAAAATGGAGATAATGATACTGACCTCCTTGATAAAGTACTTTGAGACCTATTGATGAAAAGTGCTATGTAAGAGCGAGGTATTATTTATTATCTTATTTTCTAAAGACAAAGATGGGTGAGACGCAGTCTGTAAAAACCCCAGGCTGCTGCAGAAAGTACAGTCGAAATAACTACAGCCTGAATTCACAGAAGGGCTTAAGCACTGCAACCCAGACATCCATACACACTCCCTCCCTCCGCCATTTTGTGTGGAGTTAAGTGTACTCGGACCGCATCTACTGGATGGGGTCCCATTACATGAGATAGGTGAGGCAACACGTGTCTTAACCTGATTTGAGGATCACACTGGAGCTTAGGCATGAGATATGTATTCTGGTTCCTGCCGGAGGCAGAAATTTAGGCACCTAGGGAATCTTTACAGCAGACATTTACGCACCGAGTGAGTTTAGGCGCCTACAGGTTTAGGCGGCAGCTGAGCAGGGGTTTTGTGGATTGCAGTAGTACCTAAATCAGGGGTTTAGATGCTTAAGTCTCTCTGTGACTCTGGGCCTACTCTCTGGGCTGCTTCAATAGAATTGCTGCAATGGATCTTGAGCAACAGCAAACATGACACGGGGGAATCCCCTGTGTCCCAAAGGACTAGCTCTTTAGGGCAACAAGAGGATTTTTGCCCAGTTTCCTCCAGTGCTATGATTAGTTATTTGTATTATTGGAGTGCCTAAGAGCTCTAATCACAGACCAGGACCCCATGTGCTAGGTGCTGTACAAACACAGAACAGACAGTCCCTCACTCTCATTTTTCCAATACCTCACTGGCATTCCTCCAAAACCTCATTTGCCCCTTCAGATCACACTTTCCAGCCTCCACAGCCCTGTCTTTGCTCTCTCTCTCCTCATCTTCCTGTTACTGGTGCCAGCTAGTGCCGCCAGGTCCTGCACCATCATGTCTCACTTTTCCTCTCCACCCAGAGTGAATAAATATTTGAGAGCGTATTCACGGCTCATTTATTATTGCTATTTACACAAAAGATTGGTTAAAAAGAGTTGTGACTAGTGAACAAACTGGTATAAACAGAAAAGGGGACTCTGCCTGATGATACAGTTAAAGTCACCCAGACAAGCAACAAAAACAGTATCTTTTTATCTTGGTGACCAATCACAGGGCACACACAGTGACCTATGAATAGTAAGTAAATGTTTGTAGTGAACAGTTTGCTAATAACCCATTGGCTAAATGTGTTCACACATTATTTACTGGACAATTGTGAAAAACAAATCAGTACAAATAACGTATTGGATAACTAAATAGCAGGAAAAGGGTTAAAATAACAGGATTATTTATTTGCAAGGAATGATCTGATCATCTCTAGCTGATGGTTTATAGGACAGACATCATAACATTGAGAGAGAGAGGAACAATAGAGTCAAATATAGATGGGCAGATGGTGGTTAAAAATGGAGAACATGAAATCAGCATAACCGTAGAAGGAAAGCAAAATTCTTACAAAATGCCTTCATACACTAGACAACAAGGGCTAATCTTTCAAATACTGTGCCTAATTAGCATATGAAATTAGGGCCTACTCCATTCCATGGATTTCAGTGGGCACTGCATCAGGCCCTGAGTGTGACTGCATGTAAAAACTCTGACTTTGGGCTGGACAATTAAGGACACCTTTGCAGACTTGCAATTTTGAAAATTAGTCCTTCAGTACCCTTCACAAATATTGTACATGATACAGAGCATGGTCAAGAAATACACAAAATTCAAACAGAAAATACCAATCCATAATGTACGGAGTGTGTAAAAGACCAAAAAAGTAACCCGTAAAATAGGATGATATGCGAAGCAATCATTTTTTTCAGTTAGCTTTCTAGATTATATGCATTTGAGCCTCTCATTTTCTTTAATAGTTTTATTAATCCAGTTCCTTTTCAAGTTATCCTCCACAATTATGTAATAGCAAAGTAAAAAAAGGATCCCAAAGTATTGTGTTATTAAAATTTGTCCTTGTAGTAAGTGGCAATCAGAAGCATAGGTACAGAAAGTAGGGGTGTGTGGGGTGCTGCAGCATCCCCAGATTTTATGCAGGGCCACTGGCCCCACGCCCAGGGCTCCACTCCCCGGCTTGGGTGCTGGGGGCCAGTCCCGTGGCCTGCTCCCCAGCCGCTGGCTCCACACATAAAACCTGGGGGTGCTTCCTGCGCCTGTTCCCTGATCCCAGCCCTCCGCCTGCACTCTGCTGGCCCCACTCCCCGACTGCTGGCCAGGGCCCGCACACAGGGCCTGGCCCGCCCGCTCCGCTCCCCAGCCACTGGCTCTGTGCCTGGCCGCACCCCCCCACTCTCCGCCTCCACTCCCAAGGCCCTGCACCCGGCCAGGGCTCTGCTCTTGGCCTCGCACGTGGGGTCCCAGCTGCAGGCCCCTGCCCGGGGATCCGTTCCTACCCCCACGCCCGCCTCCAGCTATGGCCTCGGCCACCTTACCCATGTCCGGGTCCCCCCCTCCCGGAGACACAGCCCTGCTGCCAGCCTCAGCTCGGGGGGGCAGCACAGACAGGAGTAAGGGGTCTGGCTTTCAGCACCCCCACTACTAAAAATGTTCTAGCGCCCCTGATCAGAAGTCAGTGTCATCAGACATGACTATTATCCAAAACATACAAACAAACAAAAATCAGACTTTGCATCATTTTTAACTATATCTAAATTTTGTTGTATTGTAAGGACTAAAGCCTGCCAAATTAATGCTTCTATTTGAAATTGTTATGCAAGGCCTTATTATTGCTGAAGCATTAGTTTTTTTTAAAATGTGTTCAAACTAAAGCTCATGGTGAAAGTAATTTGTAATATGATGCTGTGTGGAATAGTCAGACATGCCCGTCTGCAGGACTTATGGGAACCATAAAGAGATTAAACCTCTCATTCCTCGCTTTGGCAAGTGATCTGTTACTTTTTAATAAAGGTCAATCTGTCTTTACAAAGAACACAGTGAAAGCAAGCTTAATAGTTTTCCCTACCGAACCTAGAACATAACTATTTAAAACATAATTAACAACGGGGTGGCAGTCACTGATTGTAGTTTTTCCTTTTTCTATGTCTGGGAAGTTTTGGCATCCCCAATTAGTTTTAATAGGGGGCACTATACTAGCTATCAAATTGACAGTCTTGACCTGCCCTCCAGAAGCAGCTGTAAAACAATATTTGGACAAATTAAGATAAATGCCTCATCGGAAAGATGACTAATATTACTAGAAAATGGATATTCATGTTTTATTCCATGATGTAGGGGTTTTTTTAATCTGATCTGCATGAGGGCAAGCACTCTGTTACTGTAAATAAGAGATGCTGGAGAGAAAAGACACTAGTTACATTAACTCATTTTAGTTCCATATTTCAAATTTCTCTTTTGTTTAAAAGTATCTGTGACTAGTGAGTTCATTGTTTTCCGTTATTACCAGAATGAACAGCCATGCCATCAACTCAAAACATAGATATGCTAATGCCTGCATCAAGGCCAGGGTTATCCCATCGGTTTGGGGGATATTCTGATTATGTAAAGGGGAGTGACATAAGAACTACTTAGGCAGGGGTGTCAAACATACAGCCCACAGGCCGATCTAGCCAATGGTATGTATGTATTTGGCCTTCATGACACACAGATGCTCAAGAATCGATTTATTTTTTAAGAAAATTTTCAGCGCTAATGGCAGCAGAGAGAACCTTCCAAATGTGAACCAAATGTAATCAATGCAAAGGTGTCTGCCCAAGTTTGCAGACAGTATGAAACAATAATGCAGAGATTGAATGCCCCTGACCCTGAGACAATGATTACAGTCCAATTTACACTTTTGTGCCCTTACTAAATATGTTTTAATCACTGAACATTGTTAGTGGAAGGAATGAGGACGAAGATCAGAACAAAGCAAGCCTACTGGGTTGGGAATTGGGCGTTACTGAACAGAAAGAAATGCAGAGAAAAAAGCAGAGTAGACTCACAAAGGCAGGGATGGGGAAGCAACACAGAGAAAGCAGGAAGGGAAAGGCAGAAAAACAAAGGGAAATGCAGTGGCTGGCCCAAAGAGGGTAAGACTTACCACTGAATGACAAATGCAACAAGAAGAAGAAATCATAACTAACTAAATTTTTAGGCCCAAATTCACAAAGGGAGTTAGGCATGAGTCACCTAAGCTAGCCAATGGGAGTTGCTGTCAAGAGGGGAGTATCCTAAACCCCATCCCTCTCAGAGTCAGGCACCTAAGCTGCTTGACTCTAGGAAAGAGGATCCCAGTTCATGGCTCACCAGTGAGACAGGCACTTCCCTGCAGTCTGGACTTAGCACCTAAGTCAGTTTCTGAGAGAATGAGTTAGATCCTGCCTCACTCCACACAAAAGAGCCAGAGAAGGTGGTGTCACCACCACCCATCTTATAACCTCTAGTTGAGTGGTTAGAGCACTCACCAGTGATATGGGAGACCCATGTTCAATTCACCCCTCTGCTGAGGTGGGGAAATGATTTGAACAGGGTCTCTGATCCCTTGGGGGTTGCAGGCTCTAACCACTGAGCTATAGGATATTCTGATGTGGGAATCTCTCCCATTGAAGCTGTTCCACTGTGGATAAACACTTAAAGAGTCATTGGGTAAGAAAGTGTGAGCATGATTCTTCAGGTTAGTGTTTAGAGCACTCACCTGACAGTGTAAGACCCAGTCCCCCTGCTGCAATGAATCCCACCCTTAGTTCCTACATAAAAACCATATTTTTCATTTGATCTCTGTGCAAACTTCAAACTGAAGCCAATGTGCATTTCACTGTGAGAACTATACAGTTCAGAATATACACCCAGTCCCAGGCCCATAATTAGCTTAGAATTTAGCCTGGGGGGCTCAAGGAGTTGGTAAAGGCCTGCAAAGACATTGTCAAATGATCTAAGCCTAGGACTACTGTCCCAGAAATCCTGAGTCTAAACACTGGTGCCCCTTGTAGAGTCACTCTATCTCAGTTTTCCTATTTCAAATCAGTTTAGTACTTACTCACCTCCCAGGAGTGTATTTTTAGGATTGATTAGGTATCAATCAGCTGGCATTTTACAAACTTCAACTTATTTATAAGCGTTATTTTTACAGAACTTTTCTCCTCTAAAATACATCTAGTTGTGTCTCATAACCGTTCCCATCTGATAGCTCTTTAGTGATGTATGTGAAATGAGTCTGTGTTTGCAGTTTAGTTCTGCTGCAAGTGAGCAGATGTCCACATCACCAAAACCATCATCAGAACTGATACCTTTGTTGGCAGGTCACAATAGAGAGACCAAGGATTTAATGGGCATATAGAACAAAAGAACCAGAGACACAGGGAAAGCCATGCGTTTTGCCAATCCTATATTTGTTCTGTGGTTAAATAGAGGATTTCAGGCCCCAGGTTTTACAGTTCAGCTCTTTCATGAACACTATATTTATTTTAAGAGGTAATTAAATAAATTACAACATTTAGGGGTTGGTGAAAAATTAAATGGATCTGCATTTAGTTTTACAAACTGTGTAAGTATACACATTAAAGTAAGAAAAATAAAGCATTATGTAGTTTTGTACATATAAGCTTATTATAATCCCCATTAATTCTGCCTTTCTGCTTTTGTAAAATTTATTCATGCTTTTTTGTTTGCTACATTTCTATGATTTATCTTTTTTCTAGCCAGAGGACATGGCAAGGGACTGGGAAAGTCTGTGATTGATTCACCCAACAAACTCAACTCAGATACAGCATTCCTTCACTTTATTTTTTCCTAGTTTTTCAGCAAGAAGACCCAAATAATGCCCAAGCTCTTCTGGTTCCTAATCGCTTGTTCTAATCACCAGTCAGATCCCACCACCTGAAAACATTACAAACTTATTGAATTTCAAACCATCCTCCATCTCAGGCGCTCTTGAAAACTATAAAACCAATGGCTGAGAAAAACAAATATTTTACCTGGTTACCACCAACCCAGTCACACTGATGTGTGGAAACTCTAGTGAACTCTTTACAAAGACATTAGGCTTCCACATGTTGATCCTTACCAAAAATACATGATGAAGATACTTGGGTTTGCTAACTGCTTTTTTCATGATTAATGTGCTTCTGCAATTTACAAAATCTTAATATTTTTTTATTCCACAAGACCTTTGCTACTTAAGTTAATGGGGGCCGATTATAACTCCTTTGTGCCTTTTAGCATGTCCATGTTAAAAAAATTTCATGCTGTTTTGCCCTTCCTGACTAAAAAGATACAGTCCTTAAACACTTGCTTTGTTCTTTATTCTAGGTCATGGGTTATATGGGACTTTTGAAATGTTGTCCTCCTGGAGGAAAACTAGAGAAGACCAACATGTTAAAGAGAGAACTGCAGCTGTGTTTGCAGACTCCATGCTCTCCTTTTCTCTCACCACTGCCATGTACCTGGTCACTTTTGGAATAGGTGCCAGTCCCTTCACTAACATTGAAGCAGCAAGGATTTTCTGCTGCAATTCCTGTATTGCAATTTTCTTCAACTACCTCTACGTACTCTCCTTTTATGGTTCCAGCCTGGTGTTTACTGGCTACATAGAAAACAACTACCAGCATAGTATCTTCTGCAGAAAGGTACCAAAGCCAGAGGTATTGCAAGAGAAGCCTGCATGGTATAGGTTTCTTCTGACAGCCAAATTCAGCGAGGACACAACCGATTCAGAGGAAACAAATACTTATGAAAGTCATCTTTTGGTGTGTTTCCTCAAACGCTATTACTGTGACTGGATAACAAACACTTACGTCAAGCCTTTTGTAGTTCTCTTTTACCTTATTTATATTTCCTTTGCCTTAATGGGCTACCTGCAGGTCAATGAAGGGTCAGACCTTAGTAACATCGTAGCAACCGCGACACGAACCATTGAATACACTACTGCCCAGCAAAAGTATTTCAGTAACTACAGCCCAGTCATTGGGTTTTATATCTATGAGTCAATAGAATATTGGAACACAAGCGTTCAAGAAGATGTGCTAGAATATACTAAAGGGTTTGTGAGGATATCTTGGTTTGAGAGCTATTTAAATTATCTTAGGAAACTCAACATATCTACTGGATTGCCCAAAAAGAATTTTACTGACATGTTGAGGAACTCTTTCCTGAAAGCCCCCCAGTATGCCCATTTTTCAGAGGATATCATCTTTTCCAAAAAATACAACAACGAAGTTGATGTAGTAGCTTCAAGGATGTTCTTGGTGGCTAAGACAATGGAAACCAAGAGAGAAGAACTCTATGATCTCCTGGAAACCTTGAGGAAACTCTCTCTCACATCCAAGGTGAAATTCATCGTTTTCAATCCATCATTCGTATACATGGATCGTTACGCCTCCTCAGTGGGAGCCCCCTTACAAAATTCCTGCATCAGTGCTTTATTTCTGCTCTTCTTCTCGGCATTCCTGGTGGCAGACTCTCTAATCAATGTCTGGCTCACTCTAACTGTTGCCTCAGTCGAATTTGGAGTCATAGGTTTCATGACCTTGTGGAAAGTGGAACTGGACTGTATTTCTGTGTTGTGCTTAATTTATGGGATTAATTATACAATTGACAACTGTGCGCCACTGTTATCAACCTTTATCCTGGGCAAAGATTTCACAAGAACTAAATGGGTAAAAAATGCCCTAGAAGTGCACGGGGTAGCTATTTTACAGAGCTACCTCTGCTATATTGTTGGTCTGATTCCTCTTGCAGCTGTGCCTTCAAATCTGACCCGTACACTGTTCAGGTGCTTGTTTTTAATAGCATTAGTCACCTTCTTTCACTGCTTTGCCATTTTACCTGTGATACTGACTTTTGTGCCACCATCCAAGAAAAAAAGGAAAGAGAAGAAGAATCCTGAAAACCGTGAGGAAATAGAGTGTGTCGAAATGGTGGATATGGATAGTACCCGAGTGGTTGACCAAATTACAACAGTTTGACTTGTTTGTTTGTTGTCTTTTCACAGTAGGTCTTATTGAGAGAAAAGAGATCATTATTGACTAAATATTGGATTTTTGATTTTTCTTTTCCTAAACTAAAACCAAGAATAGCCAAAATGGTGGGGGGGGGGGAGGGAAATTGTACATTAATTGGCCTCCATAACAAAGGTATTATTAGTGAAAGAATTTATACACACACGCAAAGAGTGTGAATTTTAGTCACTTGAGGTAAGATCTAATAAGGGAAGATGGGTTACTAAGCCCTGTTCTGCCTTCTCTATACTGCAGATACAGCTATTATTATTGCTGAGCCCAATCAAATTGAAAGGTCAACTGTCAAGGCTGAACTAACGCTCAGTGTTCATCCGGAGGTAAAGGCTTTACAAACTTTCTGCACAGCAATAATTCAGCTCAATGAGTCAGCTCTGATAGGTCTTAGCCATCACATTGAACTTTTCTTTTCTCTTTTCCTCGAATGAAAACATGCATGCAAGTTTGTATAACAGAAAGCAAATTGAACTAGGGAAGAAGGCTGTATGCAGCAACCAGACACTTTCAGAACAAATTTGTGTTACAAATCATTTTCTTTTCTAAAAATACAGTTATTTTAAAATGTAATTCATCCCCAAGAACATTTTTAAAGTCACGGTTTTTGTAGCTGTTCCTTTTTAAAAAAACAAAAACAAAAAATGTCAGTGTCTCTGGTACGCTAGAAGATGTACGATTCTATTTTATGAATGTCTTGCTACTAGTTAAACAAGGGATCTGCTTTACCAACCGTAGTTTTGTTAGTACTGTACTAACATATACCAACGGCTCTAACAGCAGATAAAAGATGGTGTACTGAATATTTCAGCACCAAAATCCATGAAACAAACCTCAAATACCTAATGTCACCAAGGAAAAGTGAATGTTAGGGCTCCTTTAATAAGAGTCTCTTTCAGGCCATTCACTAGTAATGCACACTAAGAGGATTAATGGGTAGTTTTACATAATGTATAACTTAATCCCTCAATCTTCCTAGAGTAGCTGTAAAGCAATAGCCTTCACAGTTATGGGCTCTTCCAGGAGACAGCAGACCGCAAACGCGAGTTATATATTACAGTTCAAAGGTAGGACCACACTAACAGTGTCATGTTTAACTGTCTCCCCAAAGAGCCTGTATCAAAGGGGCCTATTGAAAACACCACTTTTTTTTTTTTTACATTACTGAATCTTTTTGGAGCATTGTGTTCTAAATCAATAGATATGTCAGCATCTGTGATGTGGAGTAATGTGGATAAAGAAGCATCCTCACCCCCACTTAAGAACCACAGGACATTGTTGTGAGGTTTTATACCAACACATAGGCTAATTTACTTGGTTTTGCTAGAGCAGTCTAAATTAGTCAACTAAAACCCAGTAACATGCAGCTGGCTTTTGTGCGAGATGTTCTAGTGACTATTCTCTGTTAACATCTGTCCAGAAAGTAAAAGTACTTGAAAGTATTTCAATAACTGGGAAAATGTTCACTTAACTCATGGGTCGTGGAACTCAAACCGATGTTTTCTGGTGTGTGCTTGGGCTAACGAGTGTGCTTTGGTTTCAGGAGGCTGCATGTGTTACACAATGATTAATGCATGCGTTGTAATGAATTGGTGATTTGCCCATCACTGCATAGTACTGTTCTTTAGCACTAATTCAAAATGGCTCCCATTAGACCTGTGTGAAATCTTCAGATTCCATTTTGTGAATTTTAATTTTCAAAGAAATATTTCTTACAACCTTTTGCTTAGCCAAAAATTCAGACCTTTTACCCTGAAGCAAAGTTTGATGACTATGTAGGAGCAACTGGAAGCTCTAATGCAACTTCATTCTTGGCAGAAAAACTGTCAGACATCCTCAGGCCAGTAGAAAGACAACAGAACCTGGGGATGGGTGGAAAGGTACTTTACAGACCTGTTGTTTGTTTGGGGGGTTTGTTTTGTTTTTTATATGTTCTTGAGGCTCAAGCCTTGGCCTATAGTTTCCAGCCAGATCTGGGAGATGGAGAGAGTTTCGGGAGCATAGAAAATCAGCTTTGTTTTAGTAAAAATTCAAGACTTTTCATGTGATTGTCTACTCTAAAGTGTGATTCTTGTCTACCTGTTTCACTTCCACTTTCATTTTTTTCCACAGAACTCTAAGCACACTGTTGCTTTTTGTGAGCTGAACTTTGAGAGTCCTTTGGAAGGTCCAATTTTTCATATCTGTTTCTGAGCTTGATGTAAGTCTTTAAATTAGGTCCCCAGATCCACATTTATTTCAAATTTTATGTGACAGTCATTATTGTCATCCAAATAACACTTAATTACTCTTCATTAGAACTGTTCAACAGATAAATACCTATTTATTGAAGTTTAAAAGCTAGTGTAACTATCAGTAGATTTACTAACATACACTATTATAAACCTCTTTACATTTAAGTTAAATGAATAGCTGGGGCTATCTTTAAGTGCTCCTGAGGGAAGAGATGGGTGTTCAAGCTTGCAGCTTCATAGGTCTCTCATTAAATCTAAGTAAAATGGGGCCTTTTGATATCTCCAAGAAAGAAGGTTAAAAAAAGTTAGAACACCTACTCTTTAGTCCCAAAATCTGCTGGAGAGAGGGTGTTGACACAAAGTGATATCATTCCCCTCAGCCCCTCAAAAACCCCACCATGAAAACTCCATGTAATGAGGTTTGGGGGTACACACATGTGGGGCTTTGCCTGGGTTTATCAGAGATTGGGAAGGTCAGGGAGGAGCTACTTCTGCAGCATCACTTCCTCAGAGAGACTCAGAAGAATTTTCACACATACATTCATCCTGACCCTTCCACTTCTATTCCCCACCTTCAGAAAGAGGCTAGGCACAGTCAGGGAGCCAGGATGATTCCTTAGGATGCTCTGGGCCAAAGGCAGGCTATATTCACCACAGTATCGACTAAAATGTGTATAATTTAGGCTCATATACCAACCCAGAGCTGGGGTTAACCCTGCACAAGAGATTACCCTTAACAAACAACTACAAAACCCCAAGTGCCTGTAAAATTCTGCTCACCCTGTTTTAGAAAGCCATCTTAGTTTAAGCAACCAGTTTTTGTCACACCCTTGAGTGATCCCTTGCCACAGGTTTCACTGTGTTTTTAACTGCAGTACAGAAGATCCCTTTTCCGGGGCAGGGGGGGAAGTTCAGTCAGTGTCCAACACTGTGTTACTGTCAGGCACTGACTGAAAGTTAAATGAGATAGCTTTATCTGAGGATAATAAAATATTATTCTGACTTTTTATTTTAAACAGGTCTATATATGATTACCATTCCATTCAGAACATAAATTACAAACATTAAAATTTCCATTTAATACATTATTGTTCAGAACAAATTTCTGATAATGGACAAGTATGTAAAAAGAAAGAAAGAAAGAAAGAAAGAAAGAAAGAAAGAAAGAAAGAAAGAAAGAAAGAAAGAAAGAAAGAAAGAAAGAAAAACCTAAATGCAAATGACCGTCAAGTTCAGTCTAGTCTTTCTTGCAAGATTATTCCCTATGGTGGCTTAACAGGAGTTCATTTTTCAGTTTACAAGTATTCCATTCTGGGAAAACACTGAGAGAGAAAAACTGGAACATCTGGAATAATTTCACTGCAAACAGAAATTGGCCAGGGCAGAATTTTCTGCCCAAAGCTTTATCAGAGTATTTTCTAGTTAGATTAAAATTAGAACTGTGAAAGCTGAGGAAAACCTGTCCGGCAAGGAACAGCTCCTTTTCAAAAACAAACAAGCTCAGTGAGGTCAGTTTTATGAGCCTAAAGGGAGAGTGCATCACTGAAGCAGCTTGATATGTCTATGAAACATACCAGCATTTGCTTCAGATCTGAGAGCCTTCCTGATCCAGGGCTGAATTCAGACAAAATGGACGAAGAAGTGGCAGGCTGTAAAGTGACAGTTTGTATTTTTAAATGCTGTTCTGGATTCACTCGCCTCCTTCCTGCCAGTTGCCACAACCTACCCCAACCAAAAATTTGATTTCCTTCGTTTAAAAAAAGTAAAATAGTTAAAGCAATGTCACAACCTGACAGTCCCTGTTAAGAATGATGCCCACATCCTTAAACAAGAGAGAAGCAAAGCCCTCTGTTAAGGCTGAGTTCTACAAAGGGAAAAACTTTAGTTATTTCTAGCTTTCAAATGTTAACAGATACATGGTTTCCTGTTTCTTAAAGTTTGAAAGTAGATAAAATTCCTACGGGCCAAATCCTCCCACAGTAGGCCTTGTATACAATTCTACTTCATGGGGCTGTAGGGACTGGAAGCAGAGGGCATGGATAAAGAGTCCAGGCTCCCTGTGCACAATGGAAGGGCTCCAGCTATCCTAGTGTGGATAGATTTTGGAGACCAGGCTGAGGTACCCACTGGGGAAAAGCAACAGAGGGTCCTGTGGCACCTTTAAGACTAACAGAAGTATTGGGAGCATAAGCTTTCGTGGGTAAGAACCTCACTTCTTGCATCTGAAGAAGTGAGGTTCTTACCCACGAAAGCTTATGCTCCCAATACTTCTGTTAGTCTTAAAGGTGCCACAGGACCCTCTGTTGCTTTTTACAGATTCAGACTAACACGGCTACCCCTCTGATACTTGACACTGGGGAAAGTGTAAGACGTGCTCCTTGCATTAGTGACTGCTGCAGGACCCCAACGGTAAGCCCCCTCCCCACTTTTTTAAAGTCTTTGCATAAGTGGAGAGGATTTCTCCCCAAATAATTCCTGTACAGTATTACTAGATATCAATACTTAATGCAGTAAGTATCAAATGATACTACACCTCTACCCCGATATAACGCTGTCCTTGGGAGCCAAAAAAATCTTACCACGTTATAGGTGAAATCGCATTATATCGAACTTGCTTTGATCCACCGGAGTGCACAGCCCCCCCCCCTCCTCCCCCCCAGAGCGCTGCTTTACTGCGTTATATCCAAATTCATGTTATATCGGGTCACGTTATATCGGGGTAGAGGTGTATTATCTCCAAACAAGATGTATTTTTCCCCCTTTTTCTTTTTATAAATATTTAAATTTGGTAATAAATATTTCTAGTGATAAAGTTATCTACCTTTGAATGTTCTTAAATTAGGAACAGTATCTATTCATTTCAATTCCAGTCATGAAAACTGACTACCCACTAGGTCTTTGGTGAAGCAGACTGGTAGCATCAGCAGGAAACTAACAACTAATCCACCTACCATAGGTGTACGTCTAGGCCCTGATCCTGCATTCACCCCCACACAGTTGGACCCCTGTCCAACTGGGGCTCTGCATCGGCACAGGGGTCGACCCTCCTGACTCGGATTGCAGGATTGGGGCCTTAGGTTTAAATTCTGGCAGAGCATTGCACATAGGAACCCCCCATGAAATTCATTCACCACAGGGGAAGTGCAGGGCAGATCCTATCCTTGCTAGAGCCCTGGTAGAGGCTGCTTGACAAGCCTTGCCTACCTGCAGATGCAGAGAGGTGCTCCTGACTGCGACACTGAATCATGGGGCATGGCTCACATATTTTTGCAGATATGCCCCCTTATCCAGCAGTGGCACCTAGGCGTGCACACACACACATAGCCCTACATAGTTTAGCCACACTTCTAGCTGTTGCTATGCAAAGGATGGGCGCCCAATAATGATGCCTTTGCAAGCATGTATTGTGTGGCCTTTTGGGAGGCACATATTTCTTAGACTTGAATTTGTCTCTGATAGTCTGCCTTCTAAAAATCTTCACAACCATTTGTTTGGGGGGGAAACAGATACAAAAAATTCTAGGTCATTTTGAATTTTCCAGCTCCAGGATATTCAAAAGTCTTAATCCATGTGGTAAATTAATGTCTTGCAAAATTTCAGGTGATTTTTGGTTACTATTTTTGTATTAATTTAGGAAAACACTTGTATAACAAATCTCAATGTATAGCCAATGCCTAAAATAAAATGTCTCTCCCTCTCTCTTGCGCTCTCTGCTTCCTGTGCTCCCAAACTGCTGCAGAATCATATTCTGTCCCCTAATTAAGAAACTGATTTATCTGGCCAAATCTTAAATCTGTGCACTAGGTTCTCCATGAGGACCAGGTAGAGAAGGGATCTTCCCACAAGGCTGCACAGTAGAATTACTGAGTTCTGGTGGCCTTAGTGGATCTCTCGCTCTCACACACACACACTTTTCCTCCATTGGCCTCTTCATGCTATAAGTAGGGCCCTACCAAATTAACGGCCATGAAAAACACGTCACAGACCATGAAATCTAGTCTCCCCCCATGAAATCTGGTCTTTTCTGTACTTTTACCCTATATTATACAGATTTCATGGGGGGGGAGACTAGTGTTTCTCAAGTTGGGGGGTTCTGATCAAACGGGAGTTGCCCCCTGGTCACAAGGTTAATTTAGGGGGGTTGTGGTATTGCCACCCTTACTTCTGAGCTGCCTTCAGAGCTGGGCTCCCGACCAGCAGCTGCTGCTCTCCAGCTGCCCAGCTCTGAAGGCAGCGCTGTCGCCAGCAGCAGCACAGAAGTAAGGGTAGCAGTACCTCAACCCCCGTACAAAACCTTGTGACCCCCCTGCAACTCCTTTTTGGGTCAGGACCTCTACAATCACAACACCATGAAATTTCAGATTTAAATAGCTGAAAACATGAAATTTATTATTTTTTAAATCCTATGACTGGGAAATTGACCAAAATGGACCATGAATTTCGGGCCCTACCTATAAGAGGCCCTCATAGAACATAGCCCAACAGCAGCACTGGGACATTCACTATCTACACGGAGTCCCCATAACTCGGTACAATGGAACAAAGACAACTCCATAGCAGGCAGGTCCCTCCATGTTCATAGGATTAGTCCTTTAAATATAAACAATCGTATTATTCCTTTGCCTTAGCCACTTCCCGCAGCAGAATTCCAGCCCAATCCCAATTAATCAATTATTTAAAATAAAAATCTGGAGAAAGTTGCAATTTGTTTGAGTGGCTCAAAATGCAGCGTTATCTTGATGGCCTGAACAATGGTACCACCCTTATTGCCAAAAGGACTGCTCTTAAAATCTTCCTTACCAACATCCCCAGGCCTGAGATACACATTCCTCCTGACGTTTGATAACACTGAGGACATGGAGGCAGATCCCTGTCCATTCACAGCTGTGAATTCTTCCTGTGCATGTCTTTCTTCCCTCTCTCACACACACAGGCCAGTCATTGATTCGTAAAGCATTGTCATTTAACGTATGTGGCCAGATTTTCAGATGGCTCAGCTCCCATTTACACACCTAGATGAAATGACCAGGGGAGCCGTTGAGTGCTGAGTTCTTTTTCAAATCTGCCCAGTAATTACCACCTTTATTCACCTTCCCTCCTTTTCCTGCTCAGAGACTCCCACCATCACTGGAAAGCCAGAAGCCAGTTTTCCTCAGTGCTTTCCCTAAGCTGATTATTATTCCTTTAGGTCCATTTGGACTGACTGCTTCAGAACTGAAGTAAACAATTACACTGAGTGAAAAGTGTGTTAGCAGCAGTTGCTCTGACACACCTGGGTGCAGCAATCATCTGAAAAAAATGTCTGCTCAAAAGAGCAAGTGAGCCGGACACAAGCCTAAGACACAATGAGAAGCAGCAAGTCTGGGAGCTGCAGAGGGTTTGACTGCCAGAGTTTTGCTCTTGGACACTTGAATTTAAATGGAGATTGTGAGTATGGAAGTCAAATGTCAAATTCAGAAGTAGATTGATCAACTTAGTTACCGTTGCTGCTCTAGTCCATTTCAATTATTCTTTATCAAATTATCTTAAAATCTAGATTTTCATGCCTGGATGGCAGAAATTCTGGTGGTAACAAAAAACCCCATAGATTTTCTGATTGCTAATCTAATGAAAGAGAGGCTACATCGTCTTTCAGGAACTCAAGGAACAAAATTTGAGTACAGTGCTAATGAGTATCTCCCCTCAACGTTACCGAGAGCTGTGTGACTAATTCCCCATGCATGTAACTGACTAATAATACCTTTTTTTAATGTACTAATATATTATTCCTGAAACACGCATTCCTGCCTACAGTCGTATCTTTAGGAAGTAGGCACACTGGATCTGATTTTTAAATAAGTGAGGTGTGCAGTTGTGCACAAATGACATGCCCACATTTCATGTGCAATTCTTATGTTAGGACATGCAAATCAGATAGTTTTACCAAATTACCATAATTAGTCACTTGTGCAATTACTTGATTTGCATGAGCAATTGAAGTAACTTGCACACATAAACAAGGCATAAATTTCCTGTGCACATAGAAATAGCTGTGTGCTAACACTTGCACTCACCATTTAAGGATGTGCAAGTGTTAGCATTTGCACCTAGAGAACGCATTAGAAAGAACTGGGTTTATTTTATTGGTGAAAATATAAATACTTGCTGGTGTTAGATAACAAGCTTGTGCACAAGTGTTCCCTTTGTAGCAGGTGTTTGTGTGTGGGAAGTGCAGATGCATAAGAAATTTTACACACACACACACACACACACACACACACACACACACACACACACACACACACACACAGGTGCTGGTATAGGTCCAGTTTAAAGTTTACCCCTAAAGGAGATAAAGAGTTGTATAGCTAAAGAGCTATCTTGCCATTTGTCATATCCCATGCATATATAGCCAAGTAGTATAAAGGTATGCAAAGTATTCCATAAATGTTCTCTTTGGCCATGTGCACTCCAATCTGTGTCTGAATTGAGCGGGCACAAATGTTCCCAGAAAGCAAATTTCAAAGTTGCATCAGTGAGTTTGAATGGAATCAGAATTTTAAATGTATACATATAAAGATTTGTGCCAGAAGTATTTGAACACTGTCCAACCAGGGAACAGAAGCAATACCATGTGACTTATCTGTCCTATCACAACTGATCAATCTAGCTTGAATAACAAATGCCAAATATTTACAGAGCACTGTTCACAATAATCAATCTGCGGACAGTTATAAAGAGTGTGCAAAAAAAATCAGTCAAATGCTTTCACAAAGTGGCTGCATTTGAGAATATACCAATTTGTTTGCTGATACTATAAACAAAAGTGGTTAAATCTGTCAGATAAATTATTTAATAACCATATGCCCAACAAATACATATGCACTTTATGTAATATTTATACACACACACACAGATTGCAGTATGAAATGTTAAATACATTTCAGCCCATATGCCCAACTCAACTCAGGCTGATAAGAGTAGCAGGAACAGCCAATCCAGCAATACAGTGTTGAATGTTGGTTGGCAAAGCTACCTTAGTGGCCTTGCAAGCAGTAATGAATCAGCAAGAGGGGAGCAACAGGGAAGCTGTCAAGGAGTTTAGGAAAAGAGAAGCTGGATGCACAGATGCACAGCCAGAGGTGTTGAGGAAGAAATAAACAGACTATCAAGTGACCAAGATAGAAATGGTGTAGAAGCTGTTGAGTTTGAAAGAGAAAGGATGCATTGGTGAGCATAAGGAGATAGCAGTATTGCTTGAGTATGTGTGTAGAATATAGAGCTGGAACATATACTAAGATTATCTAACATAATTTATACAGTAAAAAAAAAGTCTATAATTCTCTCTCTTATTTGTACTGGTAACTATAGAAGATGGTCCAGCTTGACTCTCATTGTATGTGGTATCAAATTTCATAGCTGCCTATATAAATAACATGTATAAAATTAAATCAGAGGTAGATTTAACACCACTGAACTTTTGGGTAAAATATGGAAACTCAGAATCTGAAGCCAGATCCAGAACTAAATTCTGGAGAACTCAAAACAGAACTCCTCACTGATATTTATAACATAATTTGGAATGAAGGAACAATCTGATAATTCTTTGGGTCAAAACTCATTCACCAATTATTCCCTTTCAAAATAGCTGTATTCTAATCATTGAATGAGAGAGAAAGAGAGAGAGATTTAGAATCCTAGCAAAAGGATTTTTATTTTGTATATATATATAAAGGATATATTGAGGATTCTAAATTCTAAAGAAGCAAATGACTTAACATTTTTAAAACCTACATCTTCCCTATAAAATATTCATGTGCTGGATGGGTTTGGTTTTTTTTTGTTTTTTTTAAATGTCATCAATTTTTTTTTGTGCTGAAAAGTGAATCTATGTGGTACATTACCTGTCACAGGAAGTGGGAAATGTCAGTTCTTTCAGAAGATTCTTGAGTCAGGATCATCTGCAATTGAATTTCTCCCTTTTTTTCCCCTTTTTCTTCTTCTTCTCAGCGTGTTATTTATTTGATCATATTGTGAGCTGCCCCAGCATTGCCTATTCACATCACTATACAATTCAACATACCGTGACTCTTACTGTGACTTTTGAATCTCTCCATCTCTGCTGATTGCTTCACCTGTTCTTACTGTGAGCATCCCTACTGCAACTCCCATGGGAAGTCAGACACTGTGCTGCTCTCATGCCTCCGATATGGGTAACTAACACGGTGGAGCTCACTTCAGTTATTCTGGGGAAATCTTCAAAGCCGTATGTCCAATACACACCTTGTTATTGTTTATTACCTGTGTACATGCATATGTAGTTTCTAGACAAACAGACTATTATAATGTGGCACTAGCAGAGGAATGGAATACAAAACAAAAGAGGTGATGCCACTTTAGCTATTTGAAATACCTTGTGCAGCAATGAGGGAAAGATCACGGCCTTGCGGACAGTGTCAGCCAAGCCTAAAGAAACTGGTTTATAAGGAAAGGTTAAAGGAACTGGGCTTGTTCTCATTGGGAAAAGAGAAACTTGAAGTTGATGTAATAAGAGATTTCAAGGCTTACAGAGTTCATTTCCTCTCCTCCCCCTCCCGGTATGTGGTTCAAAAACTAAGGTACTAAGTCTAAAACAATGTATGGAATGAAAAATATATAAGAATATTTAGGGATAAGTGTTTCACAGAAAGGATAACAAACACACGTTTGAAATGGGTAGTTGACAGGAAAGACAGGTGAAATGGAGACAAAAAGTGAAATCAAGAAACACCTAGATTTATTTTAGAAAAGACAGTAGAAGAGCATGCTGTAAAAGCGAAGCAGAGAAGAACATTCAAATATACTCACAGCCCTGAACAAATCTTCAGGTGGTCTGGTTCATCAGCTTGCTGAAAACAAGGTAAGAATTTTAAATGATTGATTTTTATAGCCTACCCCCACTTTAAACTGGGGGACTGGGAAGAGGGAAAAATGTAAAACGTGACTGGGAAAATTCTTTTCAATAAATAACTCTTGGTGACTAATTAGCTGCAGGTGAAGAGATGAAATTTAAATATATTTAAAATTAAAAGGCCATAAATTCAGCTGGTATAAATCAGTATATCTCCATTGGAACTATAAAGCTTTACACTTGCTGAAAATTTGGCTTTTAATGTTAAAAAATCAGATCCTCCTTCACTTAGCTGCCAAGGCTGAGTGTAGGGTTATCGGTTTCTCCTCTTAAGTTGATGGTATGTCTTAACATTGACTCGAACAGTTGGAACTACAAGAAATGTATCCCTAGAATACCTCATTGGATAGGAGGTTATCAGCTGTTGAAAGAGAAGCAACCGGAACCTACTTGGAAGTGCAAAAGGCCTTTAGTTAACCTTTCATTTAAAAAAAAATGAAAACACAGTGCTAATATTTTAAAGGAAACTATTTTTAAGTGTTCTTTAAAAAAACTTACAAAAAAAACCCAGCTGTGTCTTTCTTTAACTTGTACAATGTTTTATATAGCAGTAACAGAGACACCTGTACTGGATGCCTGCACATCTCTAGCACGTGATGGCACTCAGCCTTTAGCTTCATACCTTGCAACCCCCCTGAGAGTCATGTGACAAGATTTTGTTCTCACAGTTGCTTGCTGAAAAAAACTTTATTTGTGTGTGAACAAGTATTTTCATGCATGAATTAGTGTATTTGCACTACAAGTGCTCACCCACCCATCCTATGTTTACTGGGTTTGTGTGTTTGCAAATGAGGGTCTCAGAGACAGGAAGACAATAGGAATTTGAGAAAAACCATTTTTAAAACAAACAAAGGCTCAGATTTGAAAAGTGGCCTCTGATTCAATTGCATGAATTTTAGGGATCTAACTTCATGTACCTACGACCTGATTTTCAAAGGTGCTGAACACTCACAAATCCAGCTGAAGTCAATGGGAACCTGGGGTTTTCTGTATTTCTGAAAATCAGACTATGGCAAATACTCCTGCCGGCTGGAAAATATTTTTCCCACTGAAAATATCAACAAACATGAAAAAAATTGCTTTCTTTGAAATTTTCAGGAGAAATTTTTGACTTTTCAATAAAAAAAAAACTGAAAACCAACAATTTTCAGATTTCATCCTTCCAGTTTTATGATCAAAAATTAAAAATTTTGAGGAAACAGACACATTCTGCAGAAAATTTCATTTGGTCAAAACCCCAGTTTTCCATGAAGAAAAAAAAAGTATTGATGGAAAGTTGTCTACCAGCCCTTTTGAGTGCCCAAAACTTGAGGCACACAAAATCAGTGGACATTTTCTTAAAAAGTGGCCGAAATAAACACAACTGAGTGATCACTCAGCATGAGCAATTAAGAGAAGCTTAAGATAGGTAGAAAGGGGATGCCACTGCAGAAGAATCTCTGATCTGAAGTCATTTCTTAACTGTTTCAGCCCAAGCCATGGAGCTAGGTGCTTGCAGTGTGGCCAGATATCAAGTCAGTTGGGGAATCAGTCTAGACACAACTGCCCTATGGAACAACCTCTAAAGTGTATATAGTTCTGTGGTAACAAGGATACCCATCAGGCTGATTTCAAGTTGCTGCTGGAAGGAATGAAAGCCATCAGCCCTAACTCCATCAACAGGGAAAAACAGGAGGGGGCAGAGAGCACAGCAAGCAGCAGTACCTGTCAGGAAAGGGGAGGCCCACAGCAACACCAATTACCTGGTGTGAATGTGACAAGAGAGAACTCAATGCAGACATCCAATAAATCTAGGTTATAGCTTTCTCTATCCCTCAGTAAGGAAAGAGTCCAGCTATTTACAAATCTGGGCTCCACCATATTTTACCAAATATTCATGCTTGTGCAAAAAAGGACAAGAAAATCTTTTCAAAGTCCTAAAATTTCTTAGACTTGTTTACCTCCTGCTACTGTCTCTCTCACGGAACTAACTCCAACTAACTCTCTTTCTCTGTCTCGCTCTCAGATTCAAATCCTCAGTTATTTCTTTAGGTACTGCCATAGCGCCTATTGATATGTTAGGTCATCCAATCAGCAAACATAAACCATAGCACATGATTTAGCTGACCATGCACAGAACTCAAATAGCAAATACCAAAAACTGATTGCTTGAAAGAGTACTTGCTTGCAAACATTCCAGAGGTCCAAATTTGTTCATAAATCTATTCATTTAACAATTATGAATAATGAACAAATTGTAGAAATGAGAATCTATTTGTGGGCAATTTGCTTATAAAAAATAGGCCAAATAAAATGAACAAACTGTTCCCAACAAATAATTTCACTATGTCTAATTGTGAAGATAAAGTATCTCTGTTCAGATCCATCTAAAGAGAATACTGGCAAGATGTACAGAATACATAAAGAAGAAAGAAATAATGCATATGACCCCAGCGTACCTCTTTAGGACCTTGGCAGTTGACCTTCCCGGGCTGAGAATAATGAGCTGTTTGGATGACTAGTACTGCATCAAGTGGCTGATTATATTTCCCCCCCACAAAAAATGTAATCCAACTCTGCTAAAGAGTGCCAAAAATAAATATTGGCCATGGGAGGCTTTGCCATTAGCATCCTTTTCAAGGAGCATGAAAAAGAATCAGGTAATTGAACAGTGTAATCAAATGAATTCGTGATATCTCTTCACTTTGAATTTCTTTAGAGGTTTTTTTTAAACTTTGCCAAAGGGGGGGAAAAATCAGAAATAAAAATGTTTCAAAGCCCAGAATTTACTTGAATATATTTTTCCTTATGGACACACTGTCCCCAACCCCTTCTTCTTTTGCTCTGATGAAATTCCCAGTCTTCAGCTATTGTGGCTCAATAGCTCCCCTAACACACTTTTGCAATTGTAAGCACTCAGGGGTTCCACTAAAAGGGTGGCTGGATGCAGCTTCAGGACTAATTGTATCCTACAAGTTATAGAATTATGCACCAACAGCTAAAAGGACACAATTACAAGTTGAACTATTGTGACACACACTGTGTAATGTCATACAATCAAATGCAATGTTTAGTAAACATAAACCTCTTTGTTATTTTGTATTTATTTATACAGGTTTAAAAAATAAAGCACACATTTAAAAAATGTAATTTCTCGACTGTATCTCTGTAATAATATGCACTCTTCTGAGCGGCTGAAAGATGGGGTGAAGATGAGCTTGAGAAATATGGAATGACTAGTAGATTGCATTAAACTGCAAAGAGAATATTTTAATTCAGCACCCTGCCATAGGCTGAAACAGCCACCAAGGAGGCTATCATGTCAATTAAGAATTGGCTTGTTAAGGAACCAAAATTCTACTGATTAGCGAGACCTTAACTAGGTCATCACATAGAAGAGTGCAATGCTCCAAAGAAGCTGTTATGGTCCATTGGGTTGATAAATACTGAAAAGTTTATAAAGTTAGATTCCCCCTTCTGCTACACAGCACATGTGGGAGTAAAAGGAAAGGAAAATGGGTTGAAAAGCTGTGAAGCCAGTGGACAAGGAGACACCATGACACACTCCTTCCCCTTCCCATAAGCCAATGGAAGTTACTCTGCGAGGACACCAAATGGTGGGCTGCCTGGAGGTTTGAGGGAATAGTATGGCTTCATGAGGATGAACTTGGGGAATAGCTGCTGTCTGCAGCAGATTTCCCCAAGAGGAAATTTCCAGGGGATTAATACTGTTCTAAGCAGCAAACCTTCCAACCTGAGTCTTTTGCACTGGCAGAGAGGATGATAAATCACTGGGGCAGCCAAGCACCACAGGTCCTCAAAGCAGGAGGAGGACAGGAACCAGTATGGAGAGACAGGCACTCAAAAATTTGCCTCAAGATCCATGGATTTAGAGCATGATATTCCTCCATAAACTCAGATTCCATGGAATTTAAAGGGGGTACTTCTCATTCGTATGAAGATTTTTTTTCTATCTGTATCTCCTCACTCCCTTCCCCTTCTTTCCCCCCACCCCACCTCCTTGTGGGATATATCACAGCAAAAGGAGCACGTAGGTCAATTCCTACATTTACAAAACAGGCCTTATAGGCCAAAAACAGCTCTGACTGAAATGGGCACAACTTCCATTGATTTCAGTGGAAGATCAATGATGTTTTTCATGCAATTGGACTACATTCTTCTCTTTCCATATGAAAAACACAAGAAAGTGTAGGGGAGCATAAGGCCCAAACAATAGTATCTTAAGCACCAGTAAGAAAGCAATCATGCATGACATTTTTATTATTAGTTTTAAAAGGAGACTTACTACCTTAAAAACAAATTAAGGCCTCAATCCTGCAAATGCAATGGATTCAATGGGACTATCCACATGCTTAAAGTTATGTAAGTGTTTGCAGGAATCTGGCCTTAACTACAATAAAACTAACCATAAAGAAAGGAAATTTAGAGTTGACTCCTTTATAAATCTCCTTCCATTACTCACCCCTTCACATGCAAATATTGGCATGGGATTTGATAGTGGCCACCACCAAAAAAAATAATCATTATTTGCCAATGGTTACCATGCAGTTTTTGAGAGGCCAGTTTTTTTACCTATTCTTAAAATAAGGCCAAGTCTACACTACTACTTATGTCAGCAAAACGTATGTCATTCAGGGGTGTGAAAAAAAAACCCCGAGCAACATAAGTTACATCAACATAAGCGCCGGTGTGGACAGCGCTATGTTGGCTGTCTATGTTGGTTTAATAAGACTAAAATAAAGAGCCCTTTAGCAGCTGGTATTTTCTCCCTGTGAAAATACTTACACATGCTAATAAAGTCACCTCTCAGTCTTCTTTCTGATAAACTAAATCAATTAAGTTCACTATAAGCCATTTTCTCCAGCCTTCACAACATTTGTGAGCTCTTTTATGCACTCTCTCCAATTTTTCAACTTCCTTTTTAAAATATGGACACCAGAACTGTATGCAGTATTCCAGTATTTGTCTGGACAATGCTGTATACAAAGGTAAAATCACCTCACTACTCCTACCTATTTATATATCGACAAATCATATTAGCTCTTTTTGCCACAACATTGTACTAGGAGCTCATGTTGAGTTGATTGTCCACTATGACCTCTAAATCCTTTTCAGAGGAACTGCTTTCCTGGAGAAAGGCCACTGTTCTGTAGGCATGGCCTGCATTCCTTGTTCCTAGATGTATAACTTTGCATTTGGCTTCATTAAATGCATCTTGTTTGAATGGGCCCAGCTGACCAAGTGATCCGGATTGCTCTGTATAACTGCCCTGTCTTCATCAGTATTTACTGCTCTGCCAATCTTTGTGTCATCTGCAAATTTTGTCAATAGTTATTTTATATTTACTTCCAGATCATTGATGGAAATAGTATTGGGCCTGGTATGGACCCCTGCAGAACCCCAATAACACCACCACCATTTAATGATGATTTGCCACTGACAACTATTTTTAGCTCAATCCGTTAACCAGTTCTTAAGCCATATAACATGTGGTTTGTTGATATTGTATGATGTTATTTTTTTAATCAGAACGGCATGCTGTACTATGGCAAGTGCTTTTCATAATCTATCAACCAAACTTATAGTCTCATCAAAGAATGAAATCAGGTTAGTTTGACAAGATCTATTTTTAATGTTGACTGGCATTAATTGTATTCCTATCCTTTAATTCTTTATTAATTGAGTCTCATATCAGCTTTTCCATTATTTTGCTAGGATGACCTGTAGTTACCCAGGTCATCCTGCTTGCCCTTTGTCAGTATTGGTACATTACAACTCTTCTAGTCTTCTGGAATGTTCCCCAGTATTCCAAGACATTAAACATTAACAACACTGGACCAGAGAGCTCCTCAGCCAGCTTTCAGAACTCTTGGGTGCAAGTTATTAGGGACTGCTGATTTAAAAATGATTATCCATAGTAGATTTTGTCTAACATCCTCCTCGGTTACTAATGGATTGGAAAGTACTTCATCATCCTTAGGTAATAGGAGTATATCATCCTGCTTCTTTCCAAATGCAGAACAGAAATATTTATTGAATAGCTCTGCCTTTTCAGCATCATTATTCATAATGCTACCATATCCATCTAGTAATGGTCTATACCAGTGTTATTTCCTTTGTTTCTGATATACTTAAAAAAAACTTATTCTTGGCCCTGCCAAATATGGATTTTTCCCTGATGTCTTTAGCTTCCCTTATCAATTTTCTATACCTCATTACTTCTAATTTATTCTGATTGCTGTCTGCTTCCTCTTTTTTCCATGTTATTTTTTTTCACTTTCCCTCTTAATCAGGATGGGCTTTTAACCAAAGTTCTTTCTCTTTTTCAACTGTGGATAGACCAAAGAGCTATCTATTATCAGAAATCCCTTCCACGAGTAGGTTCTTTTAGATAAGAATGTTGAGAAAAAGATGGTTCTATGCAAGGATCAAGTGGGGCTAAGAGGAGAAAATGATGGTTGCGTGCAAGGATGCCCTGTGTTAGGGAGATTGGCTTTGCGTCTTGGACTGGAATGGGGAGCACAATCCCTCTGTAAAACATCAGAGTTTGAACAACTCCCCATGGAGCTGCTGAGGGAGGACAGAGAGGCATGCAGGAGATGTCATTAAAGTCCAGAGACATCAGTGCTTATAAATGACCCCCTGACTCCATCCATCTAGCTCCAGTCTTGCCAATATAGTCCTCTTCCCCACTCAGGCCCATGCACATACTGTTTCCCCACCTGCCCCTTCCCAATCATCTCTATCCCTTCACAGCCCTGCTCACCCTCTTCCCAAGCTGCCTCAACACCAGAAAGAAGCACTGTGGGAAGTCACCACTATATCTTGACACTTGACGAGATACTTGACATGTTGAGGAGAGCATGGAGATGTGAAGGGTCACAGAAGAGTCAGTGGGTAAGTGAGAAGCTGGGGCAGAGAGCAGGGAATGAGGGAGGGAAACATCCATATTCCTCTATCCATCATCTCCTCAATTCTAGAGGGAGGTTTGACTTTATGGAGCAGGAGTCTGACTTTGACTAATCTGATCTGGTCAGCCAGAGGGAATTTCCCCTCTGATGAAGCTCCTGCGGTTAATCAGAAGAAGCTGATCAGCTTTGCTCTTGAGGCATCACCACTGATAAGTCTCCTTCCTCTGCCTACAAGTAGGAGCCAAAGGTAAAGTAGTTCTTCATTACTGGTTGCAATATTAGCTTTGAAACAAGATATTAGATTATGGAGGAGCAGGAATGACTCGATAGTTAAGATTGTAGCAGGGTTTCTGTTTAAAGCCCAAGTTTCAAACCTCTTTGAAATCCACATGCATCATTAGATTGGCTTTAAATCTGGCATGGCAGTTCAGGGTCTGGGATAGTTTGTGTGTGTCAAGTCTGGGGTCATTTGCTCAAGGACCCACCAAACATTGTGTGATTTTTAAATTAAAGCCTTTGCATGTGGGTAGGAGGAAGAACCCAAACTGACAGGACTGTGCTGCCCCGCATGTGAGCTGATATCCAGCATAAGCTCTAAAATTTACAAAAACAAGATAGTTATTGGAGCTGGTTTTGTGTTCTGGAGAGCACAACACCACAATGACTGAGCGTCTGGGTTCTACTGGACCTAAGCACATAGTCATAACGAATAATTTATCTGATGAGTTTGGACTCTTTTCCCATTCATAGAATATCTACCAGCAGATCACTTTTCTCAAATGTACTCAAATTATTTAATATTATTTAACAAAATGTTGATGAATTTTTTTTTAACTCTATGGATTGACTGCAGTTATTCTTTCCAAGTGAATGCTTGTGAAATTCACTGCGGTGAAGCGATGTATACCACTTAGAAGGCTTAAGTAGGACATACATGGAGCATAGGTCTGGTGGGAGGTTACTGCATAAAGGTGAATTTTACATCCAATTTTACATCTACTTGAGCTGTGTTGCGTAGTTATGATTGGTCAGGTAAGACACAAGGTTTCGTTTCTGTTCTCTGGCTGGGACCCCAGTCCTGCAAGGGTCTGAGCTTTCTGGGGCCTGTCCAGCAAAGCCCTTAAGCATGTGTTTAACTTGAAGCACAAGTAATCTCACTGCACTCACTGGGATTACTCACATGTTTAAAGTTAAGCTAATGCTTAATTGCTTTGCTGGATCATAAACGGGCGCTCAGTACCTGGAAGGACTGAGCCTTGGATGCGCATGTGCACATTTCTGGTGCTAATACTCACATATTTGAATTTTCACAAATACTTGCACATGAGACTTTGAAAGTGACTTTTCTGGAACATTCATAGCTGTTCACTTCAATTTCACTAATGTTCAAAAATATTTAAAGGGATATGAACATGCTCAAGGGGGATGCATTTTAAAATTAATATGCACAGAAAATGTTTAATGTTGGATTTTTTCTTCCAGTCACCTCCTGCAAGGATCCACATTTCAATTCTCTCTCCCCACAGCTGGTGTCTTGTCCTACTCCCATTAGTGTCAATGGGCCTAATTCACCATTGCACTGCATCATGTGTAGTCATTTGCACTTGCTCTGTTCAGGAGTAAATGATAACAAAAGTCTCAGTGCAGTGGTGAATCTGACCCAATGGGAGTTTTGCTATTGACTTCAGCAGAAACCATGTAAGGCTCCTGCCTGTAAAATAAAGGGCTAGTCCAGAGGGGCTTATAAGATTTCCTGCCATTTCATTCTAGCATCACAAAATCCATCTTTATATTCTCCATGTAATGTACAGATAATTGTACTACTCCTTTAGTAGAAGGCTAGTGAGCACTTTCCCTTGAGGTTGATGGTAATCTATACACTAGCCAATGGGAGGGGCTTTCATTCTACTCTCTCCTTTAGAAATGTCTGAGATGAGAAAAATCGAAGTTGTCTCTTCCATGAGATTTTGGGCAGACAGTGAACATTATAAGGTAAACATTATGAAATACATGTGCTGCAATTAGTACTTCACAGCAACACCTGCTGTATTATATGCATAATATATATCAGTCCATTAAACACCTCATCATATTCTTTAAGAATATCTTTTGCAACCTTTTCCGCAGATAAGTTAGATACCCTGCATTCAGGAGTTACGTTATACAAGGTGCATCACCTGCATTTACAGAATGTTCTTCAACCCAAGCACACTTGGGACCACCTGTTTCTCTATTTCAACCTGCCAGAAAAAGTCATTTCCGAATGTCAAGAACACATTGATCCATGGGAGAATGTCACTTGGAAAAGGCATGCTTTCTTTACAAGAAACCAGATGTCAGCGGAGACCACTGATCATTCTGTTAGCAACCGTATCTGTTAAAGTTAAGTCACATAAATCTGAATAGTGATTAGTTGGACTAATTACAGTCAGGAGTATGTTTGTGGGGGGAGGGGTGTCTGGGACAAAAAAGGAGGGAAGGATGGGGAAGATCAGAAAAAAGGAAGGAGAGACTGAGGGGAGAAAAGATACTAAAAGAACATAACAGAAATAAAAAGGCAAGATGGTAAACAGATAAAAAGACAGAAATATACATTAGAGACAAATATGTTTGGGGGAAAACAGCAAAAAAAATTACCACAATATACTCTCAATGGAAAGAAAATAAGAGTGAAGGAAAGGAAAAAGGAAGGAGAAGGAAGAAAAATACAAAGGAAAAATGGTGAGTTCAGAAACAATTATCACTTAAAAGAAAGTTTAATGTCAAAATCTTAGGGGTGAAATCCTGGCCCCATTGACATCAATGGGAGGTTTGTGCTGATATTTAAATCTCTACCTGAAATCAAAGCTATGGGTCCTTGCATGTGTGTATATCTCACTGAAGTCAATAAGAGTTGTGTGCAGAAGGACAAAATTTTAACGTATGCCTTTTTTTTTGGCATAGAAAATGTAAACCTAACTTTCTTTCCTCACCTGTACTGCTTTGCTGTCTGATTATTTGTGGCCTATAATACCCATTTATAGTCCTTCTCCAATGATGGCTTCAAGAGGAAGAGAAGGCAGAAAGCACATATTGTCTGTGCTTAGCACATAATTATTAATAGACCCAGCAGCAGCACCACAGCAATCTCAGATAACTGGTCCACTAGCCTTGAGTCAGCTCTTCTGTACTTTTTTCCTGTTGCTTGCATAATTGACCACATTTTACTTATTTATTTTGTCCATAAATACTGTTCTCAGCTGAAAAGTGTTGCAAACTCATTCAAATTTCATGAATCCACAATGAGTCTTCTGCAATGTATCCGTGAAGAAAAACAAAACAAAACAAAACTCTTTTCCCCCTAATTTTCAAAGGACAGTGACAAATGTCTGAATAACTGAAAATTATTCAACTATTTAATCCTTCTTCAGATTTGCAGAATGTCATATACAATGTCAATTCAAATGACTGGAATATTACACCATGACCCCTGGATATCCAGCCCGTCCACTAGATCAATGGTTTCAACCTGTGGTCCATGGACCCCTGGAGGTCTGCAGACTATGTCTAAGGAGTCCGTGAAAGGTTGTCATTACTATAAAACAGTGATTTTCAACCTGGGAGTCTGCAGACTATGTCTAAGATTTCCAAGGGGGACTATACCTCTATTTGAAATATTTTAGGAGTCTACAAATGAAAAAAGGTTGAAAACCTGAGCCGGAGTGTGGTAAGGAACAAAATTGCAAAGTAAGTGTGTTCAGAACAATGATTCAAAGTTACTGTTGCATTGACATAAATTAGAGACAATAACACCTCTTAGTATAACCCAGTGGTTCCCAAACTGGGGTTCGCAAACCCCTGAGGGTTCGCAGAACGTTACAGGGGGTTCGCCAGAAAAATGTTACTAATGGTGGACAGAGGACCCCGGGCATTGGAGACAGCAGGTGGGACCCGGTTGCAGGGCATACACCCTGAGCCCCAGGGAGAGCAGAGCTGGGCAGTTGGGGCCGGCAGCCCAAGCCCTGCCCCCGTCAGCAGGGGAGCCGGCAGCCAGAACCCCAGCGCTCCGTGCGGGGCTGGCAGCCCGAGCCCCAGGGAGAGCTGGGCCGGGCAATTGGGGCCAGCGGCCCGAGCCCCAGGAATTTGCCAAATCTCATCTAAAGCCAGAACCACGGCCCTCCTTGTTACCACCAGCCACAACCTCACCCGAAACTAGAGGTGGGTGAAAGATACCAAGCATTTTTCACAGAAAGTTTTGAATTTTTTTCACATTTTTCAAAATTCCCCAAGAAAAATTTACAAAAAACTGAAACGGAAAAATGGTCCATTTTCAAAAACTGTTTTCATGAAACATTTTCTGATTTTTGAAAACCAAAAATGAATTTATTTTTATTCAGAACCTTTTCTTTTTTAAAACAAAAGCCAAAAAAACATTTTACAAAAACATTTTTGGTTTCTGGTTTTTCTATGTTCGTTAAAAAAAGTTTCAATTAAAAATATTTTTCAGAGGTTCATAGATTCCGGGGCCCGGCAGTTGGGGCATCCATCACACTGAGGAAATGTAAACTTAAATCCCTGAAAATATTAATTTTTAGGAGGGGGTTCACGAGATTTCACAATTTAGTGAAAAGGGTTCGCGGGCTGTTAAAGTTTGGGAACCACTGGTATAACCCTTTCTAAGTGTATTACCAATACACTCAAAAACACAACCGTTTAGATTTTCAAGGCTGATTTGTTAATGAGAAGGGCTAGAAACTATTTTTTTGTTTTTGTTTTTATAGTAGCTTAGTTCTGAGGCAACCCACCAAAATCTACAGGAAGTCTCCAAATCTGTTGACTTCACTATTTTTCCTTGTTTGGGATGATGATGAGATAGATAAAATGCATACATATCAATTAGTGGAGAAGACTGGTTTTCAGCTTCTTATATAGTGGACGCAGTTTTACACTTACAATTAGTTGTGACTACAAATAATTGAGGGCGCAAATTATAGTATTGAGGTATGTAGCTATCTGCCTATGCAATCCGGTAGTTCGATATACAAATAACACAATTTGTGCCTGGAGTTGAGGAGACAGTGTTGAGGTCCCTTTAAAATCAAGGCTTTCAAACACAAATTAATGAAAGGAAGATTGACTCTATGCTTACACTGTAAAATATTCAATGATATTTCACAAAGATGCTCACTAAGTAGAGCAACCATCTATATTTAAAGAAAATAAATAGCAACTGAATGAAATAAACAGAACAAGGTTTATTTTTTCCTAATACAAATTCATATATTTGAATCACATTGTATCCTTTCATGATTACTACATAAAAACCTATTTTTATCTAATCAGCTGCATAGTATCTCCTTAATAAATATGGGTTATGGGAACTTAAGTAGCAAATAAGAGACATCCATTTAAAAATCAGAGCAAGTGGTCATCTTATTAAGAGAAATACAGTTAATCAAAACAATTAATAAGGGTCAGGTAAGTGGAATTCCAATGAAATGAATAAACTAAATGCCATACCCCTTCTATGGGCACCACTGTTGCACTCAAAAAACCCTCAGAGTTTCCATGCATGTTTCCATCAAGATTTTACAATGCAGCAGATTCTCCTAGGTGTCACACTCAGGAAGTAGAATGTAATAATTGTGGTAAACATTAATGTGATGCTAGAGTGTGCCACTTTGCAAGAAAGAACACTATGAAACATTAGTGCCAGATTTTACTGTACTGAATATTATATACTATCCATAACGTCCCACCTGCAAAACCTATAATTATTTGCACTGTGAGGAGCTCCTGGAGAGTTTGCTATCTCTCTGATCTAAATATCTTTTCTATTCCTGTCTTCTCCATTTAATGGAGATTTCCTTCGCCAGCCTGCCCCTTTGACAATAATAATATAACATTTCCCACCAGATTTAAATGGAGAGCAGCCAAATCCCGCCTGCCTTACTCATGCAAGATGACTTCTGTAGGACTACTCCTGTGATTAAGGCAAGCAGGATTTGGACCCGGTCTTTAACATTTCTCTGACAGATTTCTCTTATGGAAAAATAATTTATTGGGATTTCATTCCTTAACACCAACAAGTCCCATTCCTGCTCCTCTCTACATGATTACAACTACAAACCTGATTACAATGTGTCTTTTTGATGCATAATCGTCCTTTCATGTACACCTGCCAGATGGGTCTGTATATTAGCTCTGAAGACGGAAACTAACAAGAATCTCTGCTTGCTACAAAATTGGATTAGGAACAGCTTCTGATGCATTCCCCCTTTGTCTGGGGTGCCTTAGACATTCCAATGCAAACTATTTTCAGAACTTTTACAGGGGAAGTGACATTTCAAAATATGAAATTCATTTCAGAGTAAATGAGGCAAATGATCATTTGTGACAGAAATGCATTATTGTGGCACTCGAGATCTTGCTCAAACATTTCCAAATAATGAAATGTATCTAACTCAGTAACTACATTAGTTACTTTTCAAATTTAATCCTGCCATTAAATACCTACAGGTACATACTAAATAAATACACATACATGCTGACATTTTATCTATATTCTCACACTGTCTCTGTGGTACATGGGTGCTTTTCCATATACTAGTGTAGAGCACATTGTAGAGCACCCCAAATTATTTACCCTAAAACTATTAGTCATTGGACATTCTCTCAGTCTTGAAAGGACACCGAGAGACAGTTGACAGTATCCAAGCCACGCAGCAACTATTACATCTCAATAATACATTGAAGGAATGCTAAGGTTCCAAAATCAAGTGAACCAAAATTAGAGAACACCAGAATTAAAGTCGCCATACAACCTTAATTCAACCCCCTTGTGCACATGCATTATGATATCACCTTTAATTACATGATCACTCGTGATTTTTTCCACAGAACCCCTGTTTCATTCAGTGCACAGGAGGGATGGTGCTCACTAAATGAGCAGCTACTCAACATTTTCTTTTAACCTCATTGTTCAACCTCATGAGCCTCATGCCTCATTTACTGCACTCTGTTTAAACCCTGCCCGGAAGAGAGAATTATTAATTTCCTCATGGGCTTTTTTATGGCGCTCATCGCTATAGTGTCTAAGTACTTCACAAAACATTAATTCATCTTCAGATAATTCTTGTGAGATGAGGGATATTATTATCCTCATTTTACAGATGGAAAACCGAGGCACAGAGACATTAATGTCGGAAGGATCCATAAATGTTTGGTGCCCAATTTGAGATGTCTGTGGTCTGATTTTTTTTCAGGGAACTTTGCATTTTATAGCTCTTAATATGTTCAAAGCACAGCTTTCATTGGCTTCAGGTGCAGTTGTGAGTGATCAGCATCCCTGGAAATCAAACCCCAGGCACCCAGAAAATAAGGAACACACAATTCGTGAATAGTTTGGTTTAAGAGACTTGACTAACATCACACAGGAAGTCTGTGGCAGAGGCAGGACTAGAATCAAGGTCCCATGGTGAACCCTGAAGAACTGGATTCTCTCTCTTTCTCTCCATGCAGACCACTGCAACAAATGAGGCAGGGTCTTACAGATAACCATGTCATTCACTACACAACCCTAATTCATTTCCTGAGCACCATCCATCCCAAGCACAGAATGAAGCAGGGATCCTGTGGAAAAAATAGTATATGATCTAATTAAAGACTGTGTGACTCGTCGTTTCTGTTCCCAGTTCAGACTAGAGTGTTCTCTAGTGGTTACAGACCTTCTGTCCCTGTGTACATGCACCCACTCCAAGCCTGAGGCTTTCTGCTCCTTGTCCCAGTCTCCATGCCCCAGCTCCTTTCAACTCTTCATGCCAGCCCTAGTACTTCTGCTCAGAACTGTGTCCCAATGCCAGTTCTCCTCTCTGCTGACTCCTCAACCCTCCAGTCCCGGTCCTCATTCCAGCCCCTGATCCCTCCTCCCTGCAGTTCCTTGTCCCAATTCACACACACACACACACACACACACACACACATACACACAATCTACATCCCATTCCTGATGCTCCCTCCCACTGTTCTTCATCCCTGGGCCACTTCCCCCATCACCTCCAGTTCCTTGTCCTCATTCTCCACCACATTCCTCATCCCAGGCCCCCCACCCAACAACCCTTGTCCTAGATTCCTCACCCCTGCAGCCCCATGTCCCAGTCTACCTCCTTGCCAACCTTGCCCCCACTCTGGCTGTTCACCCCTCTGCATTTCAGCCAGGCTGCTTTCTCCTCCTCCTCATTGCCTGGGTGCCAACAGGGGAAACACTGAGAGCACAGGAGGAGAGCACCTCACTGCTCTCAGTTCCAGAGTCCAGCAGCACAGCAGCAGAATACAGCAATTACAAGCAAAGTTCTGCTCTACCTCTGCAGCTCTGGAATGGAGCATGCCCAGTGCAGAGAGACTCTTTGGCAGATTTAGGTGCTAAACTCTAACAAATTTCTACTGAGCATTCGCAAATGAATTTTTTTCAGAGGCTTATAACTTAGCAAAATTTGGATGAATTTTCACAGGGATGGCAAGGCTTATTTCTGACATCAAAGTAACCTCCCTGCCAAATTTTGAGTACCTCCCCCAAAGCAGGAAGGTGTTAGGGCTTCTCAATAAAAAAAGTTTAGAAGTATTTTTAACATGAGCAAAGCAATGGGGTTTTTTCCTAATCTCATTGTCAAAAAGGCTCAACCATTTCAGTTTAGCCTTTCAAGAACAATTCAGCCCGAGGTACACACTCGGCATAGAAAACTTCAGCCCAAGCGATTAAAGTCTGGCAAAGTTATAAGCAACTAAAACCAAGGTCTTATAAGCAGGGCCGGCTTTAGGCACTGCGGGGCCTGATTCGAAAGAGCTGCCGCCGAAGAGAGCGGCGGGACTTCGGCGGCAGCTCTAGTGGCTGCCGATGCCTTCGGCTGCACGGCGGCGGAGGGTCCTTAGGGACGTTGCGGGGCCCTCTTAGGGGCGGGGGGCCCGATTCGGGGGAATCGGGTGAATTGCCCTAAAGCTAACCCTGCTTATAAGGTCAGGCAACCTTAACTATAGGCGTTGTTTCCTGCACCACCTGTAATAATGGTGGCCGCATAGAATGCCGTAAAAGCCTGAGATAGACAGACTTCTATTTTTTTCCTTCCAAGATCAAAAAGTAGTTATAGACACCTCTTCCATTAATGAAATAAGGGGCACCATTAGTGAGGTATTTGGTTAAGCACATTGGATAAGCTCAGATTATTAATCATTGTCACTGTGCTACTATTACGTGTGTTTACAGCTGAGTAACCAACCTACCCAACTCAGTTTACAGACAGAACTTTCCCAGGCCCATGTTCTTCTGTCTAGTGGGTTGCCAGGCTGCAGTTCTCCTGGCTCTCTTAAATATTATAAAGTCATAACTTCCTAATGAACAATGCACCACCAATATGATTCAATGAATAATGATAAAAAACTGGTTTCAGAGTAGCAGTCTGTTAGTGTTAGTCTGTATCCGCAAAAAGAACAGGAGTACTTGTGGCACCTTAGAGACTAACAAATTTAGTAGAGCATAAGCTTTCATGGACTACAGCCCACTTCTTCGGATGCATATAGAGTGAAACATATATTGAGTGATAAAAAACTGTTTAAGTAAATATTCCATTCAATCTGATCAGTTCTACATCTGGTGCTAGTTTCCTTCAGGAAGTTATTTTCACTCCTTCTTCCAGTCTATGTAATGAGTGGGGAGACCAATTCCAGATGAAAAGTGTCTAAGCAAGTCACAGTCGTGAACAGAACACAAACTGTACAAAATGCACCTTTTTACTGTGCAGACCTGCTTTCTAGAAGCCAAATTATAAAACACAAGCCGCTAAATTGCAAGGCCCACAAACTGGGAGTTCTGAATAATAAAACAAAAGCCAGACAAAGTTAACTTACACCCTCCTCTGGTTTTTCAAAACATCCTTTCGTCTATATGGGCTTGATGCTGGCAGACCCTTACATGGCCACAGAAAGTCAGGAGCTTCTTGCCCAATTGCACAGCCCATGTAAGAGCTGTGTTCGGAAATCATTTATTCCCCCAAGCCACTAGGTACCTCAAATACCAGGATCTGTATGTGCTGACCAGTGGAGCTGAGGTCAATAGAGTAATCCCAGTTCACATCAGCAGAGGATGTGGTCCAATATTTTTTCTTGTAGAGGTCTGTGCATTGATTCCACACATCTGTTTTTTGACATATTATTGAAATGCTGACCTTTTGAGAGCACTGTCAACTGGTTAAAGCCGGGGACTAGGAGTATGGAGTTGTGACATCTGTCTCTGGTTCTGGGTTCTCTGAATTATTTAGGGCAACAAGTATGAACTCCAGTGTTCAAAAGTCCTGATATTGACTTAAAAATCATGAGACCATGAGCTGGGTCTTTTTGTTTGCTGTGTGGGTTTTGAGCCTTTACAATTCACATTTTCAAGCTATTCTCTGCAACTATTCAGGCTAGAAACTTACTTTAAAAAAATGAAACTTGAGATTTTCACATAATAACATGACTCCAGGAGCTAGAGCTTTAAGAAAAACATCAAATATCATGAGCGACACAATAAAATCATGAGAGTTTGCAATGCCATCACTTGTGGCCTGATTCTCAAACATACTCAGCACCCATAGTTCCTATCAACTTCAACAGAACTTGAGGAAATTCGACTCTTAACCTTCCTGTTCTTCAATTTCCCTATCTGTAACACAATGATAATATTTTATCAAACTAACAGGAGTGTTTTTAGGAGTCTTAATTAATGTTTGTAAATTGCTTTTAGATCCTTGAATGAAAGGTGCCAAACACATGTAAAAAAACAGGATTTATTATTAGATACTCCAGAACATTTTAAAGATGTCTTAATATGCCCAGCAGTTTTCCCCCAAGAGGTTAATAAAAATGTATTTGTTTTAGTCCTCTTTTAAAAGTTATTTTCTAATTGGATACAGTACTGTCAATTATTCTACAGATTATGATGTGAAAAATTAAAGGAAATATGATGCCTTTGGTGAAGTAATTATCTTTTTTGACATGTCATTATATACGTGCTTCTTGTGTAGCTATCTTGCAGGTTAATAAAATCAGGACCAAGATGCCTTTGAGACAGGGTAGCTATTTCCTATCAATAAAATTTAATGTTGCACAGTTAATTTATAGGAAACATGGACTTCGTTAAGTGCTCTGGGCTACTCACCATGCAATAAAGTGTTATCCAGCAACAGAAGCTGCCTCATTGTTATGGCTCTGCTACCACAGGCTGTTTGTCCCTAAGCAATGAAAATGCATTTTATCTGAATAAGAGTTATGAGCAATTTGAGATTGTTCTGCACCAAAACGACCCACAGGATTTTGTATTTGCTTAATTATTCTCCAATTCATTTTTCATTTACAGGACTGATGATATACATCCACAAACCCAGGCAGGATAACGTTTGAATAACGACTTCATGGTCTACAGTTTTTGGTACTGCAAGCGAACTGGTATTTGTTTCTGTAAAAATTCCTCTGTTCAGCCTAAATACTCTCTTGAAAGACAATACACTTGTTAATGGACAATCTAGGAATTACAAAGACAAATCATTAGCATCATCCTTGTCATCCTCGTGTATTTATACGAAGCACTGCATCCCTCTACACTTTCACTTTAGTCTGTTTGCAGAAAATGTTTATGATCCAGTCTAGACTCAGTAAAACTAAGGGCATGTCTTAGACTTCAATCTCTGGGTGGCATTGCAGCTCACATAGACATACCTGAGCTAGCTTTACTCTATCTAGCTTGGTTACTGGAGCAATGAAGCTGTGGAAGCACTAACTTCAGTGCAGGCTAGCCCCGTAAGTCATTACCCAGGGTTCCAGGTGGGTTTGTATAGCCCATGCTGACGCTCGCTCTGCCATGACTTCACTGCTCCGGGACCTGTGCTAGCTAGGTTAAAGCTAGCTTGGGTATGTCAGTGTGGAGTGCTTACTGAGTCCCACAGTTACCAGAGAGGACCAAGATATATTGCAGCCCGCTGATCCGGCCGGTAGTGAAGATATACCCTAAATGGGTGAAATTTTACATTTAAAATTGATACTACGGCAGCAATTCCAAAAAATAATTACAAATGATCTCAGGATGGAGAGCTGCAAAGATTCTACGTGGGGCTAATAACGCTACATTGGATGTCCGCCGCTAGTTCCTTGGGAAACTGGAGAAAAGATGGAAAGGTCTTCAACAAATGATATACGTAAGACAAGGACTGACAACTCCCCTACTAGGGTTGCCAGCAAGACAAGAACTACACCTAGCAGAGAAACTGGAATTCATTAATGGCAAAAAAAATGAACTATACAAGAGATATATGCACCCATCTTCACGGGGCTAAGAAAGCTGTCAGGGGAGTACAAAAGAAAACTGGTGCCATCAGCAACTGACTCCATTTGCTGGCATGGACCCACACCACTTCCCTATATCCTTGCTAGGGAAAGTCAAAGAAGAATTAAAGAGAACGGATGACATGGGGGTTATTTCCCATATGGAAGAACCCACTGACCGGTGTGGGGGATAGTTGTAGCACCAAAGCCCAATGGCAAAACCTGGATTTGTGTGGCCTTTATACAATTGAATAAAAGCATCTTCAGAGAAAGACATGCTTCCTGCAGTTGACCAGACATTAGCTCAGTTATCAGAAGTCAAAGTCTTCACAAAGTTAGATGCTACAGCAGGCTTCTGGCAAATGCCCCTTGCTAAAGAATCTCTACCATTAACTATATTCATACCCCATTTGGCAGGTACCATTTCAATCTTTTTCCATTTGGCATATCTTCAGCACCATAACATTTCCAAAAGAACATCTCTTGACACTTTTGGCATGCAGACATGTTGGTAGATAGAGGGCAAAGATAAGAAGATCATGATGAGCGACTACATGCAGTACTGAGACACTGCCAACAAACTGGGCTCACTCTGAATGAGAAATGTGAATTTGGAAAGGAGAGGCTAAAATGTGTAGGTCACATAATTTGCAAACAGGGAATTTAGCCAGATTCAGACAAACTGAAGGCATTACTTGCTTTATCTGAACCCAAAGATATTCTTACTGTAAGGATATTCCTGGGTAAAACAAATCATTTTGGGAAATTCTTATCAACTGTGGCTCATCTAACAAAATCTTTAAGAGGTCGCCTTAATGGTTACAATACATAGATGTGGGCTAGCCCACCACAAAAAGCATTTAATAAAGTAAAAGAACTAATGACATCTCCACCAGTTTTGACAATGTTTGGTAAGTATCTAACAACAATAGCAGCAAGTGCATCTTCATATGGCTTAGGAGCAGTGCTCAGACAAAAGCTGCAAGGAGGAGACCAGAGACCTGTTGCATACTCAGAAGCCTCACAGAAACTAAGCAGCAGTATGCTCAGTCCAAAAGGAAGCTCTAGCAGTCACTTGGGCTTGTGAGCAGCTCAGTCCATATCTGTTTGACTTGAATATTAACACAAAAACAGATCACAAGTATTTAGGGGCATTATTGGGTTCAAAACCACTGGATGACTTTCCACTGACGATTCAAAAACTTTGCCTGTGGCTGATGCAATTTTCTTTCAACACTGAACACATACCAGGGGAAATAGCGCCCCAATTGAGCAGCCACCGATGGAAGAAGATAAGGCTCTAAAGCAGCGGTGGGCAACCTGCAGCCCATCAGGGTAATCCGCTGACGGGCCGCGAGACAGTTTGTTTACATTGACCATCTGCAGGCACAGCCCCCCGTAGCTCCCAGTGGCCGCAGTTCACCATTCTTGCTCAATGGGAGCTGCAGGAAGTGGCAGCCAGCCTGTCCCTGCGGCCCACGCCACTTCCCGCAAATCCCATTGGCTGGGAACGGCGAACCGCGGCCACTGGGAGCTGTGCCTGCGGACGGCCAATGTAAACAAACTGTCTCGTGGCCTGCCAGTGGATTACCCTGATGGGCTGTGTGCGGGCTACAGGTTGCCCACCACTGCTCTAGAGAGAGATGTCAAAATCTACACTGACCTTGTTCTGGCAACAATTCCAGTATCTGCCATCTAATTTCAGCAAATGAGAGATGAAAAACTAAAGGATGAGACTTGCCAGAAACTCAGCCAAAGAAGGTGCGTTTGAAGGAGTCAACTTCCAACAGACCTCCTACCATATTCGCAGGACTGAAACGACCCTCACATGGCCGATGGCCTGGTTCTGAAAGGACAGTGCATTCTGATCCCTACAGTACTTCAAAAAGAGATATTCTCCAAAATCCATGAGGGACACCAAGGTGTAAACAAGTGCAGGGCACAAACACAACAATCTGTATGGTGACCCGGTCTGAGCAGGCGAAGTCATACCTTAGTAGGTGGCTGTGAGCTATGTAACAAGGGCGGGGGAGGGCAATTGCCAGAACCGTTACCCTCTACAAAGCTACCTGACAGACCTTGGCAGGAGGTAGCAACATATTTGTTTTTCTGGAAGGGACACACAGACATTATTGTAGTTAATTACTTCTCCAGATATATTGACTTGTCTATACTTACACAGATTTCATCTGCACAGGTCATCCAGAAACGAATGTGAATATTTGCAAGACGTGGAGTTCCTGAAATCCTTATATCTGATAATGGACCTCAGTTTACCTCTATAACATTCCTAGCATTTGCACAGGTCTTTGATTTTGAACTTCGTACTAGTAGTCCACATTACCCCCAGAGCAATGGGGAGGTGGAGAGAGCAGTGCAGACTTTGTTTTTGCTAAAAACCACATAAATCACACTTTGCATTTCAGTCAACACCACTTGGGTCTCAACTATCTCCAGAAAAAGTATTGATGGGAAGACAACTAAGGACATCTTTACCTGTGGCACCTATACAGCTGACACCTAAAAGTTCACACTTTGAGTCTTATGATTTTTTGAGTCCCTTTATCTCAAAAAATACAAAATATAGGAAGTCAAAAATATGTTCCTATTGAGAGTTTGGTGGGCTCTCTGTGGTTATGTAATTTGCTAATTAACAGAAAGAAATTGCATTCTTTATCATAACTGAATTCTTATGTGCCATGCTCAAGTAACTGAGAAAAGATTTACTACAGCTTCTTTGGTTCTATAACACAGTACAAGGAAGCTTTTTTAAACAGGAGAGAAATACAAAATGGCCTTTTGACATATGCTCTCAGTGATGTTCCTTTCATCCAAAACTGGGCACTTAGGCAATGGATTTTGCTAGTCCCTGGCCATTTCTGTTGCATCAGAGAAGTTCTTCTACACAGTACCTGCTTGTTTAATGAACAAGGGCTTCTGTGAAACTGGAGGTCGTGAACTGGCTGGCCAATTTTGTGACAACCAGGATCTTCTATTGATTTGTCCAAGACTATGATCTCAATGAAACTATTCAGTCTGTTCTTGAAAAGTTTCATGAAGAATTGGATCTTTGACATGGCAGCAGTTCCTTTAATCAAGATCAGGATCGCTGAACTCTACTCCTGAATCCGATCAATAGTAAAGTGTAGTGGGTTAGTGGGGGTCCCTCCCCTTCTGGGTCAGTGGGAGGCCACTCCACCTCACTACATAGCTGGGCATCGCTGGGAATTAGCTGGGCCACACACAGAGTGTGGCTTTGGCTGGCAGTTCAGTCAGAGACGCAGTCAGTTAGGGTCTCTAGCCTGCAATCAGGGCAGAGGAGCAAACAGTTACAAATCCAAGCCCTTAGTCAGAGGGGGGGCAGTAAAGAGTCTCTGGCTCCGGCCTGTATTCAGAGCTGAGCAGCAAGAGGGTCAGGCTCTACTGCTCAGCTGATTTAGAAGTGGAGCTTTTGAGCCACCTGATGAGTTTAATGAAGAGCAGAATCTTTGACGAAGCAATGGCTACTTTCATGCAGAACAAGAGCTCTGCTGCTAATCCAGCTGAGCTCTTTGAGGAAGAACCTGTTCTGTGTGAAATTGCTTTGTGAAGGATGCAATTTTTTTTAAATGGGAAACATACACAAAAACACTGTGTTGCTTGACAGTTAAGGTTGCTCTCTTGAAGTTGACCTTATTTAGGTCAATGGATCAATGCCAATTGAAACCAGCAAAGAATCAGGTCTATATTTCTTTAAGTGAAGTATATGGTTATATTCAAATTAGCTTATGAAATGATGCCATGCTACAGCGACTAAGTGCCTTTAACTTTCTTTCCCAAAAAAGCTGGCAATCCCAGGTGAAAACTATAGCTGTCGGAGAACCCCTTCTCCTCCCACTTCTACTCACTCACCGGACTATTCACCCCCATCTCCTTCCTGTTTCCACACACAAAAAGACCTCCTAAGTTATGCAACAGATCTCCTTCTCAACATATTGACTTTTGCCTTAAAAAAAAAAAAAAGGCAATAAGGGAGGTGGGGTGGAATGGAAACAGGTACAGAAATTGTCCAAGGAATTGACAAAGCATATGAATTTTATATTCATTTGCAGCCAGATAGCATTTGTCTGTTTTGTATAAAAAAGAAAAACTCCTGAAAACTGAGTTAATATAGATAGAAACTTAACTCTAGTTATCACCTTTGCAAATATACTTTTGGACCATTTATATGTCGCTTCCTAGCCAGCTGTATTTTTATAGACCATCATTTAATTTTATGCACAATTATAAAGCTCTAAAGGCAAATTTAGTTGTAGCAAATAGACTCTGAACTGAAAGGAAAATACTTCCTAATATTCCGTGGAAAATGATTTCCTGGTGTTTTAAAGCAGGATTCATCTATTCAGCACCAATGTATTATGCATAAGTTACAGATTGATAGATTTTGTCGAATAGGTAGTGCTTTCTATTATATTTATATCCTCGGGGTTATTGGAGGAGTGGGGAAAGCTTAACATCACTCCACCAAAAAACTGTTTATGTAAATATTCTTATTACATAATCTATTTGCACCAGCCAGTTCTCAGTGGAAAGAGCATTTATGCAGCCCAGTAGATTGGTTTCAAAAGGCCATGAAAATACACTCCAGGACATAATGCAGTATAATGAAAAAAAATGACATCTTTGCTGCAAGCTATTGCAGTGGTCAACTTGTTTATAATTAGACTTTCCATCTTTAAAAAACTACAATGGGTTATTAACGCAACAGCCTTTGCAGCAAATATTTTATGCTTCATAGTTTTGACATTTTTCATGCCGTTGCTAAAACGAGTCAGTATTGCCCAATTCCATCACTAAAGAAAATGTCATCAAGGTCAAATGACATTTTTGGAATTCACAAGTGGTTGTTTTTATCCCAAGAGACAGAGAAACTACTCAAAAAACTAGAAAGAAAATCTCAAAGTGATAAATTAAGCAACTTTTTTGATTTAGTAGCGCCTCAATTCCTTTCTGGATTTTTTTTTTGGAGGGGGGGGTGTTCTCTGTTTTTTTGTTTGCCTTTTTTTTTTCAGAATCTAGTAACAACTACACTGTGCCTCTATGAATTACATTTCTGCATGTAAATGTGAACCCAACACTTAATATGATATAAAGGTGTTTTTATATCATATCCACAGATAGTGATGTGGAAATGAAGATTAAACTGTCTGATACTTCACGCCAGCATCTACACTTTGGGTGTCAGAGCTTTGTAAATCAATCAAAATGTGATGTTTGTTGTTACAGATAGAAACTGGATTCTAAACATTATAATGAAGTAGGATTTTTCGTTCTACTTTCCTGTTTTAACAGCAGTTGTTATTATTAGAAATATGTAGTTCAAATTGGATTTTTATGAAAAATCCCAATATTTTACTAATCTTCTGTTGGTATCAGACTGACTCCTTGGGTCTTTCATTTGCTTCTCGTGAGTAATGCTGCTTACGAGGCAAGTTGTCATGTTTACCATCTTCAGTTTGCAGATTGATTTAATCCTCATGTAGGGCATATTGCAGTAGTCTACGCTTGAGGCAATACAATTATAGATGATGATAGCAGGGTCTGCGTCCTGAAATCACGGTCACAACAATCTGACCCATAAAAGATGGGAGAAAAGCTTTCCTAGGCATTGCTGCTATGAGATCATCCAGCATAACCCCAGTCTCTGAACTTTGGCAAGAAAGGACAGGCACACATCCTCATTTAAAAGAGCAGACATAATTTTCACTACATCTTCTGATTGCTGCCCTCAACCCACCAGCATCACCTTAGTCTTATCCAGATTGAATTTGAACCAGCTATCTTTCATCCATGGCCAAGAATACAATAGCTCATTCTAACACTGCTGGTGGCCCCATGTACATGCTGGTCAAGACAGGAAACAAAAGGAAATTCTGCAGAGCCCCATACAAGAGTAAGCCCTCCAGACAGAAAAGCAATTTCCCAAAATTACACTTTGTGATCTCAGGGAGGTAAGAGGAAAGTCATGTACAAAAAATGTTTAGTTTTGGCGAAACTGAGGTTGGGATCAAGAAATCGTACTTAATGGAAAACTAGTCACAGCCTGAACAATGGAGAAATAGCCATCTCTCTGTAATAATGAACAATGTAAGCAGATAGACAGGATCTAACTAATGTACCTCTGCTAATTTACTGAATAATGTTCAATCAAGATAAATATAGACGCACAAGTTTTGACCCAAAGAATAAATCAGGGGCCTACTTCCTAAATGGAATGGTGTTTCATTCTATCAACCAAGACAGGGGACCAGACATCATTGTAGAAAAATGGTCTATTCTGTACTTAGACTCAGTGAGCAGAGGAATTAAGAGAAGAAAGCAAACAGACTGCAAGGAGTATGCATTGCTAGGGGATTACAGGAAAACCCATATGCTATTGTAGTATATCAGATGCCAAATGATGAGCCATTAAAGATGTAAGGCCAAATTTTGCCCTGAATGTGCACATGTGCCTCCCATTGGTTACAATTGTGATTGACCAGACAAACTTTTGTAGTGACCTAATTGAAGATTTTTAGATTCTGAAGCACTGGGGGCTAGAATTACAAAGGTATTTAGGCACCGAAAAGGATTCACACAAGCACCTAAGCAGGATAGGTGCTTAAGTTACCATCTATATAGCACAGAACTTCACAAGAAGTCTGAAGAATTAATTCTGTCAAAACCAAGCACTGAAACATCACTTTTTGTGATTTTATACAGACTTACTCTAACATTGCAAACTAAAAACTATGTAAGCCATTAAAAGATCATTATGAAAACATTATAGCCAAAATTTCAGAACGTTCTTTTTTCACCTTCTCGCTTTTATATTTAATCTGGAAAACAACCCTCAAATTAAGTCTCACTTTTTCAAGAAGCTTTACATGCATTGAGTGTAGCTCTTGGACCAAATTCTAATTTCAGTTTAAACCAGTGTAAACCCACAGTAATTCCACTGACTATTTCCTTCTTTTTCCATATGCTTACATTGACTTAAATTAAATTACTCCAGATTTACATCACACTAACAGAGATCAGAAGTGCGCCAAAATATTTAATTTTGTTAAATCAACTTTTCTTTGATATGTCTCAATGTTCCTATTACCTTCAAGGAATGATGTGGACTTCTTCCACTATCTAAAACTTCATCTGTTAATTCCCCATGTACTGTATGCTCACCATAAACTATTTAATCTAGTAGATAAAGTGACGTATTTTAAAAGTACCTAGTTCAAACCATGTAAAGATTGTAATTTTATTTTTTAAAATCCATATGCATTTTTCTCTGGTCAAATGTATTCCCATTCTTTCACTGCAACACCAGCCTTGAACAGGTATTTGACATATATTAGAAAAATGTCCATTAGCTAAATAGCTCCATATCTGTCATTACTCTTTCTTTCCTCTCGTCATTATAATCTGCAGATTTGGAGATTCTACACTGGATAGTAATGTCATTATACAAGTTACTTCTAGAATAATAAAAGCTGCAGACCTAACAACAATGCCTGTACTGCATCATTAATACCTTTGTCTAGTCAGAATATTACTATGTGTATTGCAGTAGTGCCTACCGACATAAGTCATAGGCCAAGCAACACTGTGCTAGGACTGTACGAACACAGAACAAAAAGAAAGCCAGGAATAATAACTCCTGATTACTGATGGTTTCTTCCCCTGTAGTCATTAATGCATGAGCCAAATTTTTCTCTCTCCACTGTCTTCTTCCCCAGTTACATTTCCATTTCCATTGCGTTTTTAATAAAATTAGCAAAAGGCTGTTAACGGTATTTAAGGCCCATTTTAACTCCAGCTGAGCCAATGGAAGGATGAATTGATTTCAATGGGAGTTGGAGCCAGTCTACATACAGCAAGGTTTGGCGACTTCATCAATTAAGGTTCACCTCACTGCAATTTCAGCTTTCTACCTCCCTCTGGATAACCTGTTCTTTGTTTTCGCACAAAATGTCCATCAATCTCCTCAAGGGCCTAGAAAGGCTATACCCACAAATACGAGGACCCATCCCTCCGTGGGACCTAAACCTGGTCTTATCAAGGCTTACGGGCCCCCCGTTTGAGCCGTTGGCATACCTTTCCTGGAAGGTGGCCTTTCTGGTGGCTATTACTTCAGCAAGATAGGTATCGGAGATACGTGCCCTTATGTCAGAGCCCCCGTATACAATCTCTTTTAAGGACAACATTCAGCTATACCCTGACCCTGCCTTCCTCCCAAATATAGTTTCACTGTTCCACAGAAATCAGGCAAGTTTCCTACCAGTTTTCTACCCAAAACCACACAGAAACAGGAAGGAGTAATGTCTCCATACCTTGGACATTAGACAGGCCCTAGCGTTCTACGTAGAGAGGACCAAACTGTTCTAAAAATCCACCCAGCTCTTCATAGCAATGGCTGACAAGATGAAAGGCCTTCCCATCTTGGCCCAGAGTATCTTGTCCTGGATCACATCATGCATTTGTACATGTTATGAACCGGTGGGTGTTCTGTCACCTGCTATTCTGACTACCCACTCAATTACTCTACTCTGCATACCCCACTCAATCCACCTCAAGGCTTCTCCCCATCAGGAAGTGCAAAACGAACTGGTAGATCACCTCAGCAGATCTTTCTTCAGTCACCGTGAGTGATCCTTTCACCCAGACTCAAGGCTCAAGCATCATCAGCGGCATTCCTGGCTCAAGTCCCTATCCAGGACATCTGCAGAGCAGCAACTTGGTCATCTGTGCACACATTTTCTACTCATTATGCCATCACTCAACAGGCCAGGGACAATGCCAGATTTGGTCAAGCTGATTTACAGTCAACATGTCCATGAACTCTGATCCCACCATCCTCTGTTACTGCCTGGGAGTCACCGACAGTGGAACGGACATGTACAAGCACTCAAAAAACAAACAAAAAAAAACGGTTACTACCCATTCTGTAACTGTCGTTATTCAAGATGTGTTGCACACATCTGTTCCATGACCCATCCTCCTATCCCTGGTCGGAGTTGGCCAGAAAGAAGGAACTTAAAGGGTTACAGGGTCGGTCGAGCCCTTTATACTGGTGCTATGAGTGCACAGCACCGGGGGGGCAGAGCCGACCGAACAGGTACCACTGAGGGGAAAATTTCCAGTATCTGTGCTTTGGGGGCACACACACACCTACAGTGGAATGGACATGTGGAACACATCTCTATCAAAGAACAACCGTCATGGAAAGGTTAGTAACCGTTTTATTTGTGACATACAGTGAACTCCAAATCACAGCACAGCACTGGCCACTTGCCAAGCCCCTCTCACTTCTTCCTGAATTCAGAATTTCAGCCAGAGATTTTCTATTGCCTTTTGTTTACATTCCCAGTAAGTGATTTTCTTTTCTTAGTGCCTTATTCATTAAAGAATTTTTTGTAATAACAATTGTGGGCTCTTGTTGGAGATTGCTTAATTCATCTTCAGCCCTGTAAATCTGATTTCAGAAGGGTTGCATCCTATTCTTTTAAAGACAAATGAAAAATAATCACTCGATTTCATTGCTATAATTTTTCTTTTGCTTCTGCTTCTCCGCTACCTCTTGTACAAAGGCCAACCATTTTCATTTTGACATCACACTGTAATTTGAGAAAGCTGTCTTATGACTTTTTTTTTTTATGTTTGATTATTCTCAGATGCATCTTGTTAAATCCTTTGCAATGTGGCTACTAAAGCAAGGAGGAGTCTAAGAAAAATCACTGAAAAAGTACATATATTCATTTTACTTTCTTTTAAAGACTTGTCAACAAATCTGCACATAGGCCTTGATTCAGGAAAGCATCCACAGGACACCGTCTTCAACCCAAAAAACCCTAACCAACCAACCAACAAAAAACCCTGAAACAAATGAACCTTTAAAAAAAAAAAGTAACTTAAGATAATTTTAAAACAAACAAAAACCCCAAGCAGAGTTTTTACTCCAAAAAGAAAGAAGTTTCAGGGTATCTCTACACTGCAATTAGACACCTGGGTCTGGCCCATGCCAGCTGATTCAGGCTTGTGGGGCTCCAGCTGAAGGGCTGTTTAATTTAAGGGTAGACTTCCAGGCTCAGGATGTAGCCTGGGCTCTGGGACCCTCCCACTTCAGAGTCCTGCCAGTCTCATGATCAATAACAGGGTCAATCTGTGAATTATTTCCATTTTGCAATGGTGCATGCAATACAGCAGATCAGGAAGGTTGCTGGAATGCCCAAAGAGACTGATGGAGACATGTTTCAGAGTAACAGCCGTGTTAGTCTGTATCCGCAAAAAGAAGAACAGGAGTACTTGTGGCACCTTAGAGACTAACAAATTTATTAGAGCATAAGCTTTCGTGGACTACAGCCCACTTCTTCGGATGCATGTTACCCTATAAATAATAACATGGGGCCAGATTGCGTGGGACGAGTGAACGAGAAACCTGTCCCCATTCTTTGTATGCCTATACAAGGGCCGTTCACAACAGCAGTCCTGTTGTCTGGGGCATGCAGGAACTACTTACTCTTGTTCCCTTCACAGAGGGCAGGACTCCACAAAGGGAGAGAGGAGGTACAGGCAGGAAACAGGGCCATAACAAGGTTCCCCTCCACACTGGCCATAGCGTGAGGTCAGCATACCGAGGGCAGCAACCTTCTCCATTGCCCCTATGTGTATGGAGCAGCTCTGGGAGAACTCTATATGCCAGAGATACAATCCATCCCATGCTCCTCCTGGAGGGGAACAGCTCTGCACTGCACCTTCCAAAGATTTAAAAGCCACACGCTAACATAATGGTGTCCTGAAACAGTTAAATGCAATGCAGAATCATTTTAAGTTTCAATTAGTAACTCATACTGAGTTATCCTTAATTACTTATTAAAGGAAGAATATCATCCATATTATAAATGTTACATGAGTAAACTAGGGATATAAAAAAGTGAAATGTATTCATTGCTTTATGAACACAAACCTTCCAGAGAGTGATACAAATCCACAGGATGTCCCAGAGTGCCAGAATTTGCTGTCTCATCTCAAAGATGAAAGACATGCAAAAGCATGTGTATCTATACTGCTTCTGTTCTTAGTTACTCTGTGTCTGAGGAGATGTGTGTCTGTTGCTTATTCCAGGGAAAGCCTGTGCTAGGTTGTGCCCAAGATACTTACCAATAATGCTTAGCACTTATAGGGCAATTTTCATCTGCAAAGTACTTTAAAAGCATCAGCTATCAGTCATCAGAGTGAGATAATAAGTATCGTTATCCCAATTGTACAGATGGGGAAACTGGGACATAGCAGTTAAGGCCCAGATTGAGTGGCATCTTATTCTGCAACCAGCCCCTTGGAAACCATTGAGACTAGCTGTGGAGAAAGGCACTACTCCATCAGAACAAGGCTTGCTCTATCTAGCCCTGAGGGACTTTCCCAGATGACAGGAGTCACTGTGAGAACTAAGATTATATCTTGGCAGTTCCTATCTCTCAGTTCTGTGTTCGGACCACTTCTCTCTATATCAGTTGCTTGTTCCTCATATGTTTCTGTGGGCTGGTAGCCAGGGATGCTACAGGACATAAGGCTACAACATCATAATTTTGGGGTAAAGCACATTCCATTCTATTGTCTTTGAACACGGGCGTATTTGGCATCTGCATCTAACCTAATGCAGTTTTTCTAAGATGGAAAATTTCCCAGATCACCACACTTCTCAAACTTTCTTTTGCATTAATGAAAATTTTTGCAGTGGGAATTTTTTATTTTCTTAAAATAATTATTTAGCATGTGGTTTCTTTAACATACTTCCTACTTCGGTAGAGCAGGCAAAAAAAGAATAGCACTTTATTATGCAATTGTTTACTGCAGAGGTGAGAACTGCAGTGCGGCAATACTTTTCATAGCAACTTTGAATTCTTCTCCACAGACTCACAGAGCCAGATCTTCACATTTACTTTGCTGCCATAGAGCTCCAGGTCCTGGCTAACCCTTGTATGGCTGTGCAGAGCTCGGGGGAAGGAGTGAGTAAGGAGCCTCTCCCCCTGCATGACCCATATAAGGGCTGTACGGAACTTCAGACCCTCCCAACTAGGTATTGGAGGGGCAGCTGCTTCAACCCTCAGTTTGCACCGTTCTAGTCCTTAAACTGGGAGTTATGATAAAAAGAGAGCTCTCTTTTTCTGGTCTAGAAACTCACCGCCATCACATATATTGTGGCTGCAGAGAGGCAGGGGTGGCGAGTTGTATGGGCCCATGGTGCCCAGGCTCCAGCAAATTCAGGGCCTGCTGCCCCCACTCGCCTCCGCTGGAGTGTCCCCCAGCCCCGCCTGCTGCCCCAGCACACCTCCCTCGAGTGTCCCTGCCTGCCCTGGGCAGTGGGCAGCTGCCCCCTGCAGTTCCGTGCTGTGCTCCCTCACCAGCAACTGCCGGCTACAAGGGAGTGGCGCCACAGGCAGGCTAAGGCAGCTGCTGCGCCTGAGGAGGGAGGAGGTGCATGGCAGCCCCCTCCCACTGGCAGGCGACTCTTGTCGGGGCGGGGGGGGGGGGTTCCTGACTGGACCTCCTGAGCAGCAGCCTGGGGAGGCTTGGGTGAGTGTTGTGCTGGGGGGGTTGGGGAGGCCCCCCCTCCCCAGAGCTCGCTGCTGCCATAGGGGAGAGGGCTGGGGGGAGTCCTCCTCTCTGGCCCCCTGCCCCAGCCCCGAGGCAGCCTGCTTGCTGCACCCCAAACTCCTCATCCGTGGCCCAGCCCGCACCCCCTCCTGCATCCCAACCCCCGTCCCAGCCCAGAGCCCACACCCAGTAACCAAACTCTGTCCCAGAGCCCTCCCACACCCAAACCCCCTCCCAGAGCCTTCCTCCCAGAGCCTGCACCCCAAACCCCCTCCCGCACCCAAACTCCCTCCCAGAGCCTTAGCCAGGTGTGGGGGGTGGGGATGGGACTTGAACCCATTCTGGGCACCACCAAACCTGCCACCCCTGCAGAGAGGGGCAATGAAAGCTTTCAATCACAGTGATTCAATTTCAAACAAATGCATCTTTTTCTCTGAAGCTGCTTTCTTAGACTTTAGCATGGGAAGAGAGTTGACAAAGAAAGTATAGAAATACATCCCACCTATGCTCATGCTACACAGCCAGTCACATAAAACCTTTGACAGCCAATTACTGAGCACTCCTACAATACACATTTTATTTAATTAATCTCTCTTATATCCTGTATTCCTGACCTGAAGAAGAGCTCTGTGAAGCTTGAAAGATTGTAACTTCAATCAACAGAAGTTGGTCCAATAAAAGATATTCCCTCACCCACCTTGTCTCTCTCTCTTATATCTTATCCTTATCTTTTGTGATTGAACACACACACATTCAGACAGGTTGTTTTAGCCTGTGGCAACCTGGTATTTCTGCACTGTGTTTAGGCAGGCCATTCGTCTGGACAGTCCTGTCTGTGTGTGGTTTGCCCCTGTCTGGTACTGATATAAAACTGGACAGTTGTTTTGTTCAGTATCACAGACAGAGGATGCCATTTTGAGAAGTGCACCCCTTTGCCCCGCAAAGGTTCCTTTGACCTCTCACGTGAGGTGATGCTCTCTTCAAATGGCATCCTCTTTGCCTCATGGTGCATGCGAGATCACGTCAGTGGGGGTGCGGTTGGCGAGGGCAGGCCCACACTGTTCCCAGAAGTACCAAAATGTCAGGTATTCTGGGGATGCATCAGTGGCCATCCTAACTGTGATATTATGAATATTTCCAAAGGATTCCAGTATCTAGAATGAAAAGATTTGAACTACAAACTCTGTTCTGTCCAAATTAGCTTTACAGTTTCAAAACTGAAATCCAATGTTTGAAATGGAAATATCCATCTTAAAATCTTGAACAGTAATTGATTGATGTCTTACTAGTCTATAAACAATGGAAATCATCTTCATTTTTTTCTAAAATTAACCCCCTTTTTTTAACAGTTCTCTTCAGTCCTGCAGCTATGCATGGTGACAAGATTCCCTGCCTCGATACCACGGTAACTGGCATTTTCTACCTGACTCGACTAGGTAGATATGGGAAGGGAGAGACAATTTCCTCTAGACAGGAATAAACTAGGTAAGGACAGAGGAAACTCCATGAGTTTCACCTGACAAAGTTTCCTCTCAGTTCTTCCATCAAAAGGATGGGACATGGTTTGCGCCTCCATAGAGGGAGCAGGGGTTCTCTGCTGGATTAGGATTGAGTTGGTGGAGAGAGTAGGGAGACATCCTCCCTTTATATAGTCCAAAAGGGCCAGCCAAAAATGCAGTTCTTTTATTCAGAGGAATGCAGAGGCCATGATTAATTACTCCCTGGGGTGGGGAAGAAAGAGTTAGAAAAATAAACACAGTCATGGTCCTGCTTTCCCATGTACCAGCAGGCCAGGCTGGCCAGCCAGGTGGAAGGAGAGAGTTGCACCCTTAAAGAGGTGTAGCAGCTTGTGCCCTATTGAGAGTGCACAGTCAAGCCTTTATCCTGCAGGGAAACCACTGGAGGCAAACGGCATCCTCCCTTGCTTCTGGCCTGCTCCCTAGTCCCACTGACTTCTGCAAACAAGGCTCCTACAGGAACCCTACTTCTTGGATCTTCCCCTACAACAGCTTCCTCTAGAAACCTCCCTAAATTGGGTTTCCAGCACAGGTTAATACATCCTGAGAATCTGAAGACAATGCAGCTACCTCACTCTCATACGGTCTCCTCCTGCTACGTGGGACTCATATGGAACTCCCCCACACACCCCTCTTATGTTGCAAGGGCTAATCAAATTGATAGACACATATATTAGGGTGAGGATTTGTTGGTTTGTTTTTGAATATTTGTGAAGCCATCTCACAAAATGCTTTAATTAGGAGAAGTCTTGTGTCAGAGTATGTGATTCCTGCGGGCACGTCAAAATCTACAGCAGTATGTGAACTGTAACTGTTAATGGGCACTGACACAAAGCCCCTATCAGTTAAAAGCTTGCCATCTACTGCATGAATTGTCACATGGTCCTCAGCATGGTTTTGGATAGAAATCTGTGAGTTTCAAGAAGTCGGGAACTTTATGTGACATTCAACTGATCTGTTTCTGAAATATACTGCCATATATGATGCTACTGCAAAAGAAAACACTCCATGCAGTTAATGTAGTCTCTGTAAAACTCCCCTGTTACTAATTAATTTAATAAATTACTGAGCAATCTGAATTGTGCCTGCAAAACCAGTTGGCATCAAACCCAAGACAAAGCCTCCAGTGCTGTTAATTCCCACATTTATATTTTAATCCAGTATTGATTGGTGAGTTTCTCTCCAGTCTGCTAGAATTAAAAATTGTTTCGCCTCCCACTGCTTTCTCTTGATCCCCAGCCACAACAAAAATCTTAATTCATTAATAAAAATCATATACAAACTATAATATGCACACACACAAACATACTGCATAGTAATATACACAATATTTATTTATACTCTGAACTCATCTATTTTAAATAGAATACTACGTATATATGTAAAGTGTGTATATACATATGTATGGCATCTAGACACATACTTAGTCTTTCATTAGTAGAGGGGAAAACACTTATAATTAAAACATAGGAACTGCACTTCTATTTAATTACAAAATAAGACCAATTTAAATTGGCAGGTGACAAGTGGCAATGGATTAAATGAATTACATTATTCTAAATCATAGTACAAGTATAGCAGAAGCATTGCCCTCCTGTTTAGTTCCATTTTCTCCTGTAAGAACAGAGTGTGGTATTTGGGAGGGTGATGGGGATTGTTAAAATCAGCACACACACACACACACACACACACACACACACACTTTTGCTTCTCACAGTGCGGCAGAAGCTTTCCAAATGAAGAAGCTGTTTCCATGACACCAAACCCTTAATTTGAAGCCTACATATAAACAGCCTAGGAATGTGATCGCACAATGCACCATTTCATTTTTATTTTATTCTTTCTAGGTTCAGCTTTGGACAGAGACAGAGAATCCTCATGAAATCTAACATAAAAGTTACTCATTATAACTGGCAAACAGTCCCACCTTTACAATTCTACAAATACCTTGATTTTGTTCCCTATTAAATTTTCTGTCATGGTTAATAAATCTTTGGCAAAATGAAACAAGACTGGTAGATTAATTTGACTGCTTTGTATATATGACTCGTTCCCTCATCAAATTAGTCTATCCAGTGCTTATGGCTTTTTTTCTGTGTAGTCTTAGCTCAATTTATCCTTTTCCTTAATATTTGTTTTTCTTTAGGAAGCTATTTTCCCTCCTTTTTTTCCTCCGAGCAAGCTATTTTCTAGTCTTCTATCATTGCAAGCATATAGTAGGAACTAGGAAATGTAAATATTTATCCTCACTCATCTGAAAAGTAAATAAAGGCAAATCTTCCTCTGTACAGCATTTGTAATCATAAATATGCCATCATAGGAAAGACGTAATCTGACTTGAAGTACTAGCAACTGAATGACATTAATGCCGGCTCACTACGATATGGATCACATCCTATGCCCCCAAATCTATCTTATTCTCTATTTCTTCAACTTGACTTAATTTATACTTTGGGTTTTTTTTTAAAGAAAACGTAGTGTAAATATCCTCTGTTTTACAACATTGTAACCATTTGTTTTATAAATGGACAGGATTAAGACGTAAAGAATAGGAATGAAGGTCTGGGTAGGATTTCATGCACACATAGTATGCTCAGTATCACACAACTACAGATACAAATGTACTGCATTGTCAGAAACATCACGCAATAGCAGTCAAATATTATTCATGGCCTTAGCTTCATCAGCAAACCCAAGACACTTCCAGTATATACGCCCACACACACCAAGTAAACTGCTAGAGAAAGAATTTATTTCCTGAATGCATTATTCTAAATTGCTTTGAGCAGCTATGGTGGTTGAATATAGGATCAAGTGAACTCAGCTCACTATTCTTAAGAAAAGTACAGTAGTTCAATTTCCAGCATTGCAGATTATGAACCATACTGTAGCTGTAGTTCACCTTGCATTTCTAAATGTATATGGAGTGTTTAGGGGGAAGTGGCATATTTACATCTGGACTTCATTCATAGGTTAGCTGCTGAAGAGCAGCTATTACCTTTAGCCCAGATGTTTCTCTGCCCTGGAGACCACGGAGCAATGAAAATAATATTAGGAACTCATGTTAATATGAATGTTTGCAAATTGTTCCAAAAAACAGTAGTGCTCAGGCTGTGCGGTATCAGATCCGACCCTCAAAGGTTTCACAGTAAATAATCCACAAATTCCTACAGGCTTGAGAAAGGGTCAGGCTCTGTGTCGCTGGGGGAGGAAACTTGTGATGACAGCTGATTGAATAATATTCAGCTAATCGAGTCAATGAATTTCAGGACTGATTAAAAATAAATTATTTGATGAATATCTGCTCATTATCCACTCAGCTCTCCTGGTGACATGCCTCCCCCAGAAATGGGGCTTGATCCAAAGGCCACTGCAGTCAATGAGAGTCTTTCTACTGATATCAATGGGCTTTGGATCATGCTATGAATGGCACAGATGCGGTTGCACCCTCACCAGCAATGCATTCACTGAACTTTACTGGAAATAGCCAGGCTAGGTGTCTTTGAGACTCCTGAATGCTGCTGAAGGAGCCCCAGATTGCAGAGATAAAATACAAACGCAACCAGCAAAATATAATGAACGGCGTTACAAAGCTGAGCAACGTTTGCTCTCAGGAAGGTGAAGCCTTGGTGCATTCACTCCTGACCTAACACCTCCCTGTGGTGACTCCCCAGGTCTCTCTCACAGGTCTCTGAACAGCCCAAATTCTCAAACCTGGCCACGCTGCAATCACAGCAGGACCTAAGAGGATGGGCAAAGGGGACTATGTCCCCTTTGCGTTTCCCCTACCTCCAGGGCTGTTAAGGCAGGTCCAGCCCCCAGCCACTTGCAATAGCCATTTGCCACAGCCCCCAGAGGCCATCCCAGCATAGCCAGAATAGCTAGAGTACAGCAGCACTCACTAAACCCTCTCCTTTCCCTTATGGCTTCAGCACTTCCTTACCCTGAGGGCCGAGAGGGGAGGGGCACAGGATTAGCTACACAGGCGGTATCACATTTAGTGATTCCATTTCAGCAGAGGAATCCTTGGCTGGCCATGCAAGCTAGCAGAAAGGCTGCTTTGTGATCCTAGTGCCTGATGATTCCAAGGATTTGGCCAATTATTCATCAGCTTTCCAGAGCCTGCCTAGGTTTGGGGCATAATTGCAAGGATTTCTAGGTTTTATTAAGCACTGCTGCTCTGTGGTAACTAATAGCTGGTTTATTGATGGCCACCAGGGTGAAAAGGAGGGGAAGGATGGACAGGATAGACTGGCCTGGGCCTAAAACCCAGGGTCAACTCTCTGCTCCCCCACAGACTTTCTGTGTGACCTTGTGCATGTCTCTTAGCCTCCCTGTGCTCCCCAAGTGTACCTACCCCACCAAGGTGTGGGAAGCACAGATGGGTGAAATATTTCACGCAAAACATTTTTTATGCCACAAAATGCAGATTCTGGTCAATGGAAACAATATGAGAACTCAGGCTGAATTGGCCAAATTGTTCAGGTTGGGGGGAAAAAAAACTAGAAAAAATTCCAAAAAATTCAAAATACTTTGATATTTTCAAAAAGAAACATTCTGATTTTGCCATTTTCATTTCAAAGCTGACTGCAATTTCATGTTTTTATTTTTAAAAATGTTTTAAAAAAAACAGGAAACAAAACATTTGGTTTGACTGCAAATGAAATTTTTTTTTTTAGATTTTTAATTTTTGCCACTGGACTAAAAAAAAATCAGTTATTTGCACAACTCTAGTTGTGAGGACAAATGCCTTAAAAACCTGTGCGGGGCTCCAATGCTACAAGAATGGGAGCCACATTAGCACTTTAGATAGAAAGTATCAATTTGAAAATGTTTCTGTTTGTAGTCGCCATTCCAAAAAGGCTGTATTAATACTGGGGCAATTCTCACAGATAACCTGAACTGAAACTGGTGCCAACGGGCGTCTGCAGAGCCCCAGTGTGGGGTCTGGGCCTCCAAATGGAAGTCCTCACTCACCACACTTGTTGGAGATGGGAGAGAAAGGCAAGTCACAGAACAGTGGCTTCGGGTGGGAGGAGGAAAGGCCCAAACTTAATTTTAAATTGGATTTGAAAACCAGCCTGTGAGAAAAGGCAGTGGTGACTAAAACAAAGAGCATACACACTTGCTACAGCACACAAATGGAAAGAGGCTAGCTACAGAGGGATCTGAACTGTAAGGGAGAAAAAGGACTTTGTAACTACACAGCAGGTTATGTATAGGCTTGGCAGAATTTGATTTTTTTTTTTAATGTCAATGGACGATATCTGTTTATTTTTAAGTGTGGGGTTTTTTTCAATTTTTATCAGTTTAAATTTTCAGAGTTGCAGCAAATTATGGGGAGTCAGACAATGGGAGAGTTCAGACAATAATGATTTAATGATAATAGATACTCAGACAAAAAGATTCAAAAAGTCATATAAGCGTTAAAACACAAATTGTCAATATCATACAACAGAATTTACAAAGTAAATATCCTTAAATCAAACTCTAAGAAGTTTTCAAGCAGCATTTTTCTTACTTTGCCAATCTGTAAATTTTGATTATTATCCATGGAAACATTTTTTCGTTGACTTGTGTGTGTGCGGTGAAATAGACATTTATCGACATTTAACGATAAAAATCTAATCTTCCCAAACCTAGTTAAATACCATTAGGCTCCTGCCTAGCTATTTTTAGCAGCATTATTCTGAAGGGTGTTTGTGATCTTCTATTTGAGTGATTGTCTCTATTTTCCCCTAACAAACCTGCTTGCTATATGACACTGTCACGCTTGAGGAGAAATTTGGGTTTAATTTACATGTCCTGCTTATCTTCTTTTAGCCCTACTAAGTATCTGTTGCTCCCTTTTCCCTACCCATTGTCAGTGTGCTTATTTATCTGTCGTTAGACTGAACTCCTTGAGGCAAGGATGGTACCTTCTCCTATTTTTGGAAACCACCTTCAGGGACTAAATTATGACAATTAAGTCAACCAGAATTGGCTTGTGGTGACTGTCAGATTTGGAATAATCATTGTCAGATATTCTCATCCTAGGATTTAGATATCCAGTTTTACAATTTCAAAGGAGAAAGAAACAAGAGGTAAGGAGCATTAGGTCAAAGCTAGGGAACCGTGGATCAATTCTGTGAAAAAGTGCATAGAGAATACTGCTTACAATTAAGTAAACATGGGGAGCGGGTAAAGATTTTGATAGGTCTCAAAATGTAATTGTAAATGAGAATCACCGTGGAACAGATGTATTTCTAGTAGAGTCCTGCAGGGATGGGTTCTTAGACCTACACTATTTAATAGTTTTCTTAATGACTTGGAAGAGAACATAAAATCACTACTGATAAAGTTTGCAGATGACAAAAATTAGGGGAGTGATAAATAATGAAGAGGACAGGTACTGACACAAAGCAATCTGGATCAATTGGTAAGCTGGGCACAAGCAAATAATATTCATTTTATATGGCTGGGGCCCTATCAAATTCACAGTCCATTTTGGTCAATTTCACAGCCAGAGGTTTTTAAAATGAGTCAATTTCACATTTTCATATTTCAATCTGAAATTTCATGGTGTTGTAACCATGGGGGTCCCGACGATAAAAGCAGTCAGGGTGAGAGAGTCACAAAGTGATTGTTTGGGGGTCATGTGTTTGCCACCTTTACTTCTGCCCTGCTGTTGGCAGGGGCACTGTCTTTAGACCTGGGCGGCCAGAAAGAAATGCTGCTGGCCCAGTGTCCAGCTCTAAAGCCAGCGTCACCACCACCACCAGCACAGAAGTAAGGGTCATAGTGTATGGGGGGTGGTTTACCATATATTCAGTTTTCCTTGCAGTCTCCCACCCAAGTCGGGGCCTGACAGCTGGGGCCGCAGCCTCTCCGTGCGGGGGAGTGGCAGCTGGAGCCGCCAAGCTTCCTATAGCCAGAGAGATCCTAGGGGTGGGTCTGATCCACCCCAGGAGTGGCCCCTTCAGGGGAAGAGGAAGTCTTCTCCCTCCCCATCCCCAACCGGGTTGAGCAGCTGGAGCCCTGTGCAAGGTAGGAGCCCCTGGCTGCGAGCCAGATTTCATGGGGGAGATTAGATTTCACGGTCTGTGGTGCATTTTTCATGGCCATGAATTTGGTAGGGCCCTAAATATGGCTAAATGTAAATGTATACATCTAGGAACACAGAACAAAGGCCATATTTCCAGGATGGGGGAATCTGTCTTGCAAAGCAGTGACTGATGATTTGGAAGTCGCGGTGAATAATCAGCTAAACATGTGTTCCCAGTGCAATGCTGTAGCCAAACGGGCTAATGTGATCCTTGGCTGCATAAACAGGGGAATGTTGAGTAGAACTAGCAAGGTTCTCTCTATTTCTATCTCTATTCGCACTGGAGCGACTGCTGATGGAATACTGTGTCCTGTTCTGGTGTTGATAAATTGGTGAGGGTTCAGAGCCATGAGAATGATTAAAGGATTAGGAAACATGCCTTATAGTGGTAAGTTACAGAAATTGAGTTCCTAGTCTAACAAAGAGAAGGTGAAGGGGTGACTTCCCCTTTCTTCCTTTTTTTATTTTTGAGATAGATATAGACACACATGAAGAGGGTAAATTGAGGCAGCAATTTTACAAGATGCCCCAAAAGCCACAATCAAGGAAGAAAGCTATACTGGTTGAAAAACTGACCTCATTTAGAGGGGAAGTGAAGGCAGCTAAATATAAAAACCAGGCCATTTTTTAAACCCTTATATCTCTCCTTTGGCCAGTTGGCTGTCAATGTCGGTCAATTAGTCATTAATCAATTAAATCTATCAACTGGTCAATTCAGTCTGTAATCTAGGAGTAACTCTTGGATACCTCACTGACACTGAGTTCTCACATAGCAGCATCTGTGAGTAACGCTTCCTACCACCTCTGCTTGCCAAGAAACTCCATCCCCTGCTGACAGATGAAGACCTGGCCTCAGTTATCCATGCCTACATCACCTCTCGACTGGATTACAGCAATATGCCTGGCCATAAAGACTTCAGCAATTCGGAAACTACAATCAGTTCAGAAACGGCGGCACATCTGCTCAGCAATATAGGCAACCGCAAACACATCAAACCTGTCCTCTGCTCTTTACATTGGATTCCCATAGAATTTCAAATCAAGTTCAAAGTGTCAGTCTTATCTTCAAAGCGCTATATGGCCTGGGCCTTGGGTTTCTAAAAGATCATCTAAAACACAGGGACCATGGACAGTAGCTTTGCTCCTCTGGTTCCATGGAACTCTCAGCAATAAGAGTTAAGCTGGTCTGTATGAGCCACCTTCAAGAATGGTGGTTCAAGAATGTGGAATGACCTCCCTCGGGAACAAAGGACCATCAAACACCTCACCACTTTCCACTCCAAGTGCAATGTTTATTTGTTTGGCCTTGCCATCTCTAATATAAACATATAGCAACAGGTATATTTATATTCAGGGGGAGGGAGGGAGCACACCTTCCCAAACTAGACATTATACTGCATACGTTCCTCCCTCTGAGGAGAGGACAAGAGAACAAACTAGACGTGACAGATGTGTAGTCACGTTGCTTAATGCACTACTGGAAGGCGTTCAGATATTACAGTGATGAGCATGGTATAAAAACCCAAATGGAATAGATAGGCTTGGTAGAATTCAATTTATATATATATAAAATTTCAATTGAAAATATCAGTGTTTATTTGTAAGCATTTTTTCAATGTTTATCAATTTAAATTTTCACAGTTGTGCAAAACATTAGGGTTAAAGGATTCTTTTTCTCTCTTTTTTTGCTTTTAAAGTTCCCACATTTGTGGAAACTTAACCAGGGAGGCGGGGGGTGGGAAGAGGGTGTCCAGACAATTATTTAAGGATAGTAGACACAGAGATTCAAAAAGTTAAAGTTTTATAACCATTAAAACACAAATTGTCAACATCATATGACGAAATATGCAAAGTAAATAGACAAATCAAAGTCTAATAGGTTCTCAAGTAGCATTTTTCTTACTATGCCTATCTGTAAATTTTGACCATCATTAATGGAAATATGTTTTTCATCAGTTTGTGTGTAGAACAAAATCAACATTTATCAATATTTAATGATAAAAATCTAACCCTTCCAAGCCTAAGAATAGACTAGAATAGCTTCCTCCAGCCACCATTGCTACTACACAGATGTCTTCCGCATCCTTTTCACAGTCCCTTTCAGGCTCCTTACTCAATTCCCTCTGAGCTGAGACTCCTCCTGCTAATCTCTCAGCTGCTCACTGGAGAGACCCACAAGCAACCCTTCTCTCCAGGTCTCCTGAGTAGAGAGAGACACAGTTACCTTCTCACTCCAGATGTCTCTTCACTGTGGGAAAAGAAGCTACCTGACCCCTTTTCCCAGCATTCCCTGCTGTCCCAGCCTCAGTTCTGAGCTGAAAACAGTAACAGGCCTGTGCTCAATATGAGGATGTCCTGAAAGGGCCAGCACCTCCTGTTACGGGGCTATCGTTTGCAATGTGTTTTGGGGTGAAGGGCTATTGGAAATGTAAGATAAACCATTAATGGCCTCTTCCCAACACATATGCCCTCAAAAAAGTAACATATGTCTTAGTCACCATCAGAGAGGAGTGAGAAAATCTATTTCCTCCAAGATATTGATACAATATCATTGCTACATCTCCATTTGCACTGCACAAAGGAGTTGTGGAGTTTCTGAGTTGCAGCTATTTGCTAACCAGGAACAAGTATTTCTTATGCTATGAAAACAATTTTTTTTTTTTACAGACTTCTGGCTTGGGGATATTTATATCAAGTTTGGTCACAACACAAATTTTAATAGCCAAGGCATAAACTTCTGAACAAAGAGATTTGTGATAAAAATGTTGACAGACCTTTGACTAGAACATCACAAATAGCAGCACTATAGCAACCTCCGTAGAAGTTCCTGTGCACAGAATTTCAATACAGCACTGTCTCTTGGGAATGGTGTATTCCAGTCCCACTTTTCCAAGCATGTATTGTTTTGAAGTTCAAGTGGCAATTGTCTGAATACTGAAGGATGAACCTGGACAATTACATGAACATTTTAATTAGAAGCATATCTTGCTGAAAGATTGAGAAGGGAGAAGCATAAACTTATTTGACGATGTGGAGAGAGGTTTAAAATATTTTCCAGTCAGAGAAAAGTTAATTGAATGAAGTGAAGGGGAAACAAATTCAATGTGATAAATGTAATAGATATTTATTGCTGCAACCAATTGGCTTCAAGTATGAGCTTGCTGCTAAAAAAGATAATTTGATAATTGGAACCTGCTTTTCCCTTTTTTATTATATCAACTTCTGTTATTATGACATACTATAAAAGGAAAAAAAACACATTATGTATTTGCTGGCCTGTGTAATAATCTTGAAAGTATGCCACAGAATTTCTACATCTCTTTTTAGATCTCCATGACTGTCGTAGTAATGAAAATATGCAGAAGATTAGACTGATACAGAACGTGGGGTAAACACAGTATGTGACCTTTTCTTCATGACCAGAATGTCTCTGTGACCTCAGCCGAAAGGGATTTAAGGTGAAAAAGTCAAAGCAGTCAAAATGTCAGAGGTAAAAAAAAACAAAACAGTGCTCAAAAATAAAACTTTACCAAGTGAGAACATTCCTTACTGGATTAAAATGTGTTCTTTTAAGCTATCTGTCATATACATATGTATATGTAAATACCAGGGACACACATTCACTTCATTCCTATACTAAGATCTTGCAACAGGTTGTGGTGAAGCTAATTACGTTTTTTCCATTGTAAATAATGACTCATATGCTGTCTATATTAAACTGAGCAGAGGGGGGAAGTGTGAAAGCTACTATAAAAGATAAAGTACAAGGACAGACTCTGATTTACTGTGTGGGGATTTTTTTTAAGTGAGTTTTTAAGTTTCTCTCTTCTTCTTGCCATAACTTTTTAGGGCCCTGTTCTGCAATCCTTCAGACAAAATTGTAGTTACAGTTGTTTTCGCCTGAGAAGGAAGTGTTAAATAGGGCAGGTTTCAGAGTAGCAGCCGTGTTAGTCTGTATCCGCAAAAAGAACAGGAACACCCAAGAAAAGGTGGGAGTTCCCCTACCAACTCTAAGAGGCCTTACTTAATTGGCCTCTCAGAGTTGGTAAGACAACTCCCACCTTTTCATGCTCTCTGTATATGTATATGTATATATATCTCCTCAATATATGTTCCATTCTATGCATTCGAAGAAGTGGGCTGTAGCCCACGAAAGCTTATGCTCTAATAAATTTGTTAGTCTCAAAGGTGCCACAAGTACTCCTGTTCTTTTTAAATAGGGCAATCTACATTGTTTTCTGTGACATAGACCTGCTGTTGTCTGTAGCCTTTTAATGTAAATATGTTACCACAGTACTAGTAACAAATACTAAGTATGCATGGGGGTAAGCATGTGTATACCCACACACATAAGCACGCGTGTATTTACAGTAGAGGAAATGGAGGATGCCCTGAAACATGCTCTGTTCTGTTTGTCTCTGACTCTCATTCTCTACATTTTCCCCATTGTACTTCAGATCAGTGAGACCTATTGATACACTTGGGTTCATCTACACTTGTAAATTTGCTGAAATAGCTGTTCTGGAATAATTATTTCTTTATAAACCCTCATATAGACCTTCTTATTCCAAATAAGTGCGCCTTTTTCCAATTCAGCTTAACCCAATTCTAAAGTATCTACCCTGGGGTTTACTACTAAATAACTATTCCAGAATATATATATATACTCCAGAATAAACTATTTCAGTAAATGTACAAGGGTAGAGAAGCCCTAAATCATGGAGTGGACACACATGCCTGCTAAGGAGATAAATCTTTTTCCTGAGTGTTTTCAATAGGACTCCATAGCAAGCCTTTGTTTAAGATATGAACCAATTTAAAGAATAAAACTTAGTACATGCAAGTGAAGCAGACCTGTTTAAAATAATTGTGCTGGGACTTTCAAAAATACCCAAGATTGGCTTAACTAGTTTTACCAATAAAAAGCCTTTCCACCATGAGAATGACACTCCCAACACGGATTTTTTCCTCCTACCTCTAAACTTCTACCATCCGAAAGAAAAAAAAAACTGACGAAATTAATAAAGTCTAAGAACACAAGGAAACACCCTGTCCTAAGCAGATTTTTGACCCTTAAAAGGGAGAAAGGCCAGAGACTTAATGAATTCCACCCAGGACTTGACTGTTGCCATGGATTTTACATGGAAGGAGCTTGGATTCTGTGGTGATGGACTGCAGTATAAAGCCGTTAGATAGCTGGATAGACTTCAATAGGAATAGTCAACCCAGAGCTTCTATATGGGAAAAAGTTAGGCCAATACTTAGTGCTTTGAAAATACCACCCTATTACCAGAACAAAGCTGTCCGGCTCCCTTTAGAACTCTTAGAAGAAACAATTATTGAAAAATACCTAACTTTGTATATTGGGACAACTTTTTCCCCCATCGTCAGACCTCATGCAACCCCAATAAAGTCAGAGGAAAGTCACAGAATGTATCTGATCCTTTATCTCCACTAAATGTATGAGCATTTACAGGATTTCCACTACAATCATAGAATCATAGAATATCAGGGTTGGAAGGGACCTCAGGAGGTCATCTAGTCCAACCCCCTGCTCAAAGCAGGACCAATCCCCTGACAGATTTTTGCCCCAGATCCCTAAATGGCCTCCTCAAGGATTAAAAAGTCACAACCCTGGGTTTAGCAGGCCAGTGCTCAAACCACTAAGCTATCCCTCCCTCCTATACTGTATCATCATTTAAATAAAATCCCAATAAATACTGTTTATAAATCACTACATTTAAACATCATCTTTTCACTTTAGTGCTTGATACAATTCTCATTAAAGCTTTGGGAGCCACGCCAAAGTTGCCAAGGGCCATACTCTGCCCGGCATGAATTTCTCCTGTCTAGGACAGGAAACACGTCAAGTTTTGACTCAGTGTTTCCTGCTCACCATTCTACAGGGAATAAGTAAGTCAGGGCTTTCACGCTTTTCCATTGAGTGAGCAATGGGCTTGGGCCCAAAACCCTAAAGAGAGGTGGAGGCACAGTCCTCTGCCAAGCTACCTTTCAACCCACCTCCATTGGCAGCACAGTTCCTCCTGGGGCCTTACTTCATTGGTTGAATCCCCCTGCAGCTGTCTCATAACAGTTATGTAGAGGGAATCCAGATATGTTAATGATATCCCATTAGAACATCAAAGGATTATGGAGGGAAGCGTAGTGTGGAGAGCAACTGCTGCCCTGCTTGACCCATGCTGAAGAAGCCTCCACCTCCCTAAAAACCACAGATGATTCTTGAAACAGAAGAGCTTCTGTTGGGTACATGGAAGGGAAGGATCATGTCACACAGTGTTGGCTCTCCCTCTCCCATAAGCTCCAATCAGGATTCAAGTATTTTTCCTCCCCTTGCAGAGCAGGAGAAGTATCACCCCACAATATTAAATTCTATTTCATAACAAGAAAACTAAAAGTTTATTCTCCAGCGCACTCCTGTTTGGTTTTGTAGGGAATTCAAATGTGACCATAGTTCTAGTGTTGTAGCTATGTTAACCAAAGCCATAAGTTACCCTATTAATATTGCGGGGTCAAATATATGATCGCAACTGTGTCACGTTTTCATCCTCAGGATGCAGTCATTCTTCCTCAGGATAGCTGCCATCCTAGCCGATGCCATGCCACTGCACCTCTAATTTATGACATGACTGTTTCACAAACATTAGTCAGTCAGCACCATATTGGACCTAGTTGTTATCTAAATCCTTCCTATGTGGTTAGATGTTGCTTAGGGCATGAATAAGGTTCCACCATTCCTGCCTATCCTGGGCCACTCTTTGCATGTGTCTTTGTTATAAGACCTGAAGAAAAGCTCTATGTAAGCTTGAAAGCTAGGGTTGCCAACTTTCTAATTGCACAAAACCAAACACCCTAGCTCTGCCCCTCCCCTGAGGCACCTCCCCTACCCCTTCCCTTCCCAGAGGCCCCGCCCCTTGCTCACTATATTCCTGCTCCCCCTGTGGCTCACTCTCCCCCACTTTCACTCACTTTGACTGGGCTGGGGAAGGGAGCTGGGGTGCAGGAGGGGGTGAGAGCTTTGGCTGAAGGTACGGGCTCTGGGATGGGACTGGGGATGTGGGGTTCAGGATGCAGGAGCAGGCTCCAGGCTGGGGTGTGCGACCAAGCGATTCAGAATGAGAGAGGGGGCTACAGGTTGAGGTAGGGGGTTGGAGTGTGAGAGGGGGTATGGATTCTGGGATGGGGTGCAGGCTCTGGGGTGGGGATGGGGATGAGAGGTTTGGAGTACAAGAGGAGGCTCTGGGTTTGGGGGGGCTCAGGGTTGGGGCAGAGGGTTGGGGCTCAGGGTTGAGGCACACACTTACCTCAGGCGGCTCCCAATCAGCAGTGCGATGGAGCTAAGTCAGACTCCCTGCCTGTCCTGCACCCCGGAAGCGGCCGACAGGTCCAGCTCCTAGGCAGGGGGAGGCAGGAGGCTCCATGCACTGCTCTCGCCTGCAGGCACTGTCCCCCGCAACTCCCATCGGCCGTGGTACCTGGCCAAAGGGAGTGCAGAGCCAGTGTTCGGGGCAGGGGCAGCGTGCGGAGTCCCGTGGCCCTCCCACCTAGGAGCCGAACCTGCTGCTGGCCACTTCCAGGGTGCAGTGTGGTGCCAGGACAGATAGGGAATAGCCTGCCTTAGCTCTGTAGCACCGCCAACCGGACTTTTAACGGTGCTGACCAGAGCTGCCAGAGTCCCTTTTTGACTGGGCAGTCCAGTCGAAAACCGGACACCTGGCAACCCTACTGAAAGCTTGTCTCTTTCCCCAATGGAAGTTGGTCCAGTAAAAAGATATTACCTCACCTGCTTTGTCTTTGTTATAAAGCATTCTAAAGCGAGCAGATAGCCCCATCTAGTGTACTCATGTATTAAAGGCCCTATTCTGATCTGTTGAGTTCATGTATCCCTTCAATTATGCTGGGGGGGAAAGTGAGTGAATGTTGCTGCTCATCAAAGTAAGAGACTAATAAATAGCCCTGTTTGAGCCAGAGTGCCATTGTGCAAGCTTCATTCATGCAAACAGCTCTGCCAATGCACCAGAACTACTGTTATTCTAGTCCTGGGTTTCTCTTGAGCAGAGACAGCTAATGGTGCCAAATCGTTCCATACCTTATGGAAGCTGCAATGTTTATGTCATGGCTCTTTCTTCAAACTCCAACACTGGGAAAATGCCATGAAAGGCTCTTCTATATCGACACATGATATTGTGTTGCAAGAGGATTTTGGCAGATTATCTCTAGAGAGTAAATTTAACATGATTATGCTGCCACCAGCCTCCTACTTTGTATAAAGTACTCTAGGTGAATGGTTGTCTCCCGGGTCCTTCTAGATTAGATATACATAAAAATCGTGTGCTTCTTGAGGGCGAGACACATAACCCTCTGTGTGCTCCAAATTTAATTCATTTATTTTGTTAATTTAATACAGCATCCATCACTGTTAGAGCTAGGTGAATTGAATACAAATATTGGTTTCAATAAACTAGACTTTTGAACTACCACTCCCATGACTGTCACTCACCATGACTTAATTACACCAAATATTCATCCCAAAATGATCAAATTAACAAAAATAAATAAATAAACCTAAACTGAAACTAAACTAAATGCAAATAGCCACAAAAATCACTAACCATCACACAGCCTTAAATCTTGTTCTCACACTCCCCATGTTCAGGTTCCTGCAGGTCACGAAGGGGAGCAAATTCCAAAAGCTTTGCCACCAGCCTCAGGGTCCTACCCTAGGACCTGACAGGAAGTGCATCCCTGCCAAACTCAGCTACCTCTGTGGAGATTACGGTGACAGGTGGTCTCTCAGCCTTCTTTAAATTAGAGGTGTGTGTCATGTTGTAACGTGTGTTCACTAACACAGTTGTAAATACTAATGTAGACACTTCACAATTGTCACCAGGGCCATCCTTAGGCATACGCAGCATACGCGGCTGCATAGGGCACCTAAAAATTTGGGGTACCCCAGGCTAAGGCCTTGGCTACACTGGCGCTATACAGCGCTGCAACTTGCTGCGCTCAGGGGTGTGAAAACGCCCCCGCCCCCACCCCCCTGGGAGCGCAGCGCTGTAAAGCGCCAGTGTAATCAGCGCCTGCAGCGCTGCATGCTCCCTTGCAGCGCTGCAACCTACTCCCCTCAGAGAGGTGGAGTACTTACAGCGCTGCGAGAGCGCTCTCGCAGTGCTGGCGGCGCGACTACACTCGCGCTTGGCAGCGCTGCCACGGCAGCGCTGTGAATCCCCAAGTGTAGCCAAGGCCTTAGTGTCCACCCTCCCGCCTCTTTCTATCCCTGTTCTGACCCTTCCTGCAGGCTCCCACCACAGCTGGCTGCTGCAGCCTAGAGAGTCTTCCTCCGGAGGGGATCTAGTACTTAAAAGTGAAAAAGCCTCCAGCCTGCCAGATGTATTAGCACAACACTGAAACTGTTAAAGCGCCATTTAAGTGGTAATGAAGCCATTAAACAGGCATTTGCCAACCCCCAGGTATATACTGTCAGTTTCTGAATTTACTGACAAAAACAGTTGTGCATGACTGTAATATTTACTCAGAACGTGTTAGTCTACAGGACCTTAGTTTAAAATTTGCTTTACAAATATTTCATTAATGTGTTGCTGAAGATTAGAAAATCACATCTCTTAAAAATCCTTGCATAGATTTTTAGATACACAATCTGAGTATTCATCTTTAGCCTTAAATGCTTGGATGTTCAGACATAGTTTTTTAAATAAATCCTTCAAAAGACCACCCTTATCTAAAATACACATGCAAGCCCAGGCTGCCCTCGGGCATAGGGGCACCAGTTTAATAATATTGCATAGGGCCCCATAAATCCTAAGGACGGCCCTGATTGTCACAGTTCACTCTAGACTCGGCCTTGGCAATCAGTTAGCATGTTCAGCATAACCAATAACTCTACTCTACACAAGGCCTCTGGTAACCAGTTTCATCAGCAAGCAAGACTTTAAAGGATAATAGGCAAGATCTTCAATTGCTCCCAGAAACAAATCAGTGACAGTGCAGAGACTTGAGCCTAGGCGTTATGTTGTTACAATATCTGCCACACTCAGGAGGCAGGAGGGTACATTCTGCACCAATGGAAATGTCTGTGTAGTCTTCAAAGGTAGCCCTAAATAGAGAACATCACATTTGCTAAGCCCGGAGGTAACAAATGAATGATGGACACCAAGAGGTGTGGGTCAGGGAGATGGCCATCCTGGCCAGCCATCAAAGATGAAAGGCATTATAGCCCACCACTGCCACCTAAGGATGTAAGTATAGCGATGGATCCAAAGAGGTGTAAGGAAACAAGCTATTTTGGCAAAAGGCATCTATCCACCCTCAATAAGCCGTGCTGTTACCACCCCACCTTGCAACTATATAATATGCCATCTGCCATTAAACATCACCTCCATCTTGTGAGTATGACTGAGCTGCAACCTGTTAGCTTTCATCAAAGTCACCATTTCAGCCAGGGAGGATGAGGTGTTGCTCAGCTCTGGGACCTCTCTAAGAAGCAGTGAATCTATTCAGGTCTCACTCCATCAACAATACAGTACTTTATAGTCAACAGTATCAAATAGTCCAAGTCCATGCCAGGGGTAGATTATTAGATGTAAGGGAGTAGTTTTTAAGTGAGAGTGAAACTTGGGGGATATGCACGACAAATCAGACTCCTGAAAGAGGAACAGTAGTCTGGAAAGGTTGAGAGCCACTGGTGTACATAACAAGAAAACAAAATCAATACAGTCCATACAATTCCCATTGAAGTCAACGGAAAGACTCCCATTCATCTCAGTGGGAGTTGGATTGGGCCCTTTGTTCCATACATAGGATTGAAACCAGACTGACAAGGATTCAGGAAGTTTGTGGATGCCAGGTGTTGCTGGAGTTGCCCATTATCAATTTCCAGTTAACCTTTAGAACTCAGTAAATTTCAGGAAAAAAAATCTCTGATTCTGAATGAAGTTTGACAATTTTGTATTTGGATAAATTCATTTGGACAAATTAATAAAAATAGCTCATCTAACTGTATAATTATAATTATTAGTGTGTCCACAAACAATGTACCATATTCTCAGTGGGTGTACATAGTGAGCTTCATGAGAGTTGGATGATTTTGAAACCACCAAATGATCACTCTTATTTCCCTCAAATAGCATCAGGCGGAATTGCTGTAAACTTCAGACTCCAGCTTCCATTTTTTAGAATTACCAAATTATCCCAGACCCTTTTCACACATTTCTCCCACCATAACACACCTCCTACATAGGGTTGCCAGGAGTCGGGTTTTCGACTGAAACACCCAGTTGAAAAGGGACCTTGGCAGCTCCAGTCAGCACCGCTGACCGGCCCATTAAAAGTCCGGGCAGCAAAACAGTGGGGCTAAGGCAGGCTCCATGCCCAGCTCCGCACAGCTCCCAGAACTGGCCAGCATGTCCCTGTGGCCCCTAGGCACAGAGGCGATCAGAGAAGCTTCATGCACTGCCCCCATCCTGAGCGCCGCCTCTGCAGCTCCCATTGGCCAGGAACCGTGGCCAATGGAAGCTGCCGGGGTGGTGCCTGCAGGCAGGGAAGCACACAGAGCCCCCTGGCCCCTCCGCTTAGGAGCCGGACATGCCGACCGCTTCCGGGAAGCGCACGGAGCCAGGCAGGGAGCCTGCCTTAGCCCTGCTGTGCCGTCGACCTGGCTGGAGCCACGCACCCCAACCCCAAGCCTCAGTCAGAACCCCCTTTTGCACTGTAACTCCCTCCCAGAGCCCACACCCCAACCACCAGCTCCAGCCCTGAGCCCCCTCCCACATCCAAACTCTCTCTTTGAGCCTGGACCCCGCACCCCCTCCTGCACCTCCTCCCTCACCCCAACCCCCTGCCCCCTCATGCACCCTAAGCCCCTCATCCCCTGCTCCATCCCAGACCCCAAATCCCCAGCCAGAGCCCACACCCCCTCCCACACCCCAACCCCCTGCCCCAACCTGGAACCCCCTCCCACACCCTGAACCCCTCGTTTCTGGCCCCATCCAAGAGTCTGCACCCCCAGCCCAGTGAAAGTGAGTGAGGGTGAGCGAGCGGTGGAGGGAAGGGGGATGGAGAGAGCAGGTGCGGGGCCTCGGAGAAGGGGCAGGGCAGGGGCGGGGCCTCAGGGAAGGGAAGGGGCAGGGCAAGGGTGTTCCATTTTCTGCAATTAAAAAGTTGGCAACCCTATACAATGGCCATGACTGCTGTCCTTTACACACAGAACAGCCTCTTTCCTCCTTCAAGTTCCTTCTAAAAAGCTCATTTCTCCCAGTGAGCCTCCGATCCGAACCATCCCTCCCACAGTCTTGCTTACAAAAATATTTTTTCTAATATGAAATATAAACCAATCCCCGCAACCCTGAAACTGCAGCTCTTGAAGCCCTGCCATTTCCAACAGTGCAAATTCACATGACTTCATATTTACATCCTTCTTCCAAATGTTACCCAATATATAAGTAAGATCTTCAGGAGAGGACCTTGCCGTCTTTAATTTGTCTGTAATTTACAGTGCCATATCTAAAGTGCTGCATTAAAACCAGCTCATGATATACACAGGCAATGCTATAAAGGTGTTAACAGATACATTTGAATTTAAAAGAGAGGTGAGCAAAGGAAATAGCACCTATTAATATGCTACACATGTGCAAAACAGCAGATGATTCCCTAAATTATGAATGAATAGTAAAATCAAACCCTGCATCCTCTACTCTTAACAGTCATTTATACTAGTATTCTTTGTCCCCTTTCTCATTAGAATTTTTAAATCCATAGATTTTAATATCTTATGTAGTGGATTGTTACAGTGGTAGTGAACATAGTAATCTACATTTCTAAATGTCCATGACCATTAATATATATTTCCCATTTTAGCATTAGATTCATTATTTATATACAACTTGCAGTTTGCAAAATGTTTACAGAATTGTTTTGGACTTGCCTCAGTGTGAGAGTCTGGACATTTATTGGGACCGAGATTCAGAGTAAATTAAAGTGATGCAGATTCAGCTTTAATTTATCTGCTTTTATTTGTCAGCACATTCTTTTTCTCAAGAAGGCTTAATTTAGGTGAATTTCACTCTTTCATCTTTAGGTGCCTCTGGGTCATTAATGCTTTTCTTTTATTGTCCTCCCTTCCTGTGTAACCCAAAATCTTCCCATGATATATGCAACCAAGCACTCATTTTAAGAGTATAGAGAGAGAGATTATCTCAACTGAGTTATGTGAAAATAAGAGTTATGAAATATATAAATCATGGCAAAGCAGGGTCATAAATAAAGAATTACACAAAACAGGACTTGAAGCAAATAACTCAGAATTTATTAGGACTCCTACTCTGTCAGCTAAGCATATCCACCACACAGCACTTCTGTTTCAGATATATGGACATTCCTTTGCAGAAGATAGATAGATTCACTCCTCGGTGAGCTCCTCCCTCAAAATTTTTGTCCATCTGTTTAAAAAAAAACTAAGGGTAAAATTGGAGTTTTGCCATTGACTTCAAAGGGGCCAGGATTTCATCGAAGTTCTTTTTTAAGGTCCGAGAAGTGGAGTTAAGGACTCTCATATGCTCAAATCAACCTCTTTGAAGTTAAGAGATTGCAGGTATCTCCAGGTACTGTACCCACCAGCCTGAAGCAGTCAAGAAAACCTGTTTAGAAAAGCAGATTTCAATTCAATTTGTGCTATCCAGCTCTACTAATACTCTTCAAATAAGATCTCTAGTTACATAACTGGTGCTAAGCAAGCTCTGGCAATTCTAAACAACTAAAAAATTATGAATCTAGCATGCACTCTGCTATGTATCAGTGTAACTTCAGAGCTCACGGGAGGGCACAACTACTTGAGTGCCACTTGAGACATGTTGAACACAGGGGCACAGTTGAGTATAGAAAAGCCAATTATCCCTACTTGTTAATACTGGAAGTTCAACATTGACTTTCTAAGCCTGGGCTTTCAACATAACATTGTTGTCTGATGCAAGGTTGTTTGAAATTCAGTACCCACCAGATTAGCCGCCAGCAGGGATACCGAAAAGGAAATGGATACCTATAACCAAGAAAATGCCTACAACAAACATTATAATGTAGCGAATCATAAAAGTTATAGAGCATTGGCAGCCTTAGAAACTCTAATCTCCTTATTCATGGGAATGGAATAAGGTTCAAAATGGGTAAACGGCACAAGTTCAATGACAGACCAATACACAGACAGCAGTGCACGCTTCCCCACTGCACAACATGCACAAATTCTGTTCTGGAGGGTCCACCTCGACTAGTCCATTCTCCATGTCTAGTAGTCCCTGCTTCCTCTGATGGAAACGTGAATAAGGATGCTGATGCATGCCAATTATCATCAGTTAATTCTGAGTCTGTCTTTTCTGATTGAAAAAAAAAAATCTCATTTAAAAATGATGTTGAAAATAAATTGCTCCTCTGTGGGAAACACATTCCCACTTAAATCATCTTAACCATATCTGAATTACTAAAATTAGCATTTATATTATGGCCAACTTGTACTTTCTTCTGAATTATTTGTATGATAGAACAATCATCTTCTTCTGTGTACTGGCTCCCCCATTTCCTGTGGACATGTGGATACTAGCATGTGTGTGCATGCGTATGTGTACGTGCATGTGAGAGAGAGAGAGTTAGGAATACAATTGCACAAAATATTAAGGGCAAAATTTAAAAAAACGCAAACACATTTTAAAACAAACTAGCCTATGTTTGCATTAGCAGAATTCCCAGGAACATGCAGTGTTTTCTGCTAACATTTTTTAATCAGCAACATTTTTATTGAAATTGGGCACAACTTTTTTTCTTTTTGTGCTATCTGGAGGTCCACAAAAATTTCAAGGTGACTTTTTCTTGTGTATTTTTTAATACTGAGCTGGAAATGGTTACTATACATTGTGGAAATCAAATAGATGAAATCACACTAATATATATACACATATAGTCCCCTGGTTTGCTCAGCCCACTGGAACATAGTCAGGTTTAGGACCCAGTAGAGTTCCATTTGGAGTTAGTTTTGTTTGTTTACATTCCCTGGGGATGGGAGAGTCAGGTTGTCTACTGTTTGCTTGATAGGGGCTCCTTCCTAAATCAAGGGGAGTCTTTCCATTGTCTCACACACATGGAATCAGGACCTCGGAGACAGTACAAGAGCCACAGTTGGAGTCTCAGAAGGGAGAGAACATAATTAATGCTTTGAATACATTCTGGGAACTGATCAAGAACAGACAAGCTTAGCTACTGCTAAAGATGCTGTGCAGAATGTGCATTGGTGCGTACCCTTTCAAATCTAATCTCTGCCTATTCTTTTAATTCATGCTGCTGTTGCAGCTGGTATTTCTTGCTGAATCAATATCAGTTTTGATGCTCGGTTCCTACTATCAATAACCTCTCCCTCTGTTCCATAATGCAAAACTAGTAAAACTTTTGGTGCAAGAATTACTGACACACTCACTTGTTGACTTGTAGATATTTGGATAAAACAAACTCAAAAAGGCCAATGGCCCGGTGGTCATGTCACAACCCAATGGCCCCCGCCCCTTAGGAAGTCCCCTGGGAAGGTAGATCAGCACTGTATATTGCCAACGCTGTTGGAAGCATCGCAAAGCATTTTGGGGAGGGTTAAAGGTGTGTGAATGGAGAATGGAAGATTCCTTTGCAGATAGCGAGAGGCCAAGAGGGGGAAAGAAGGAAGAGAGCAGAGAACGGGTTAACTCGGCACTTTAGCTGGCTCCATGTGGCAATAAGATGCTGGCCCTGGCCCAAGGTCATGGGCTCAACGAGAAATCTACAGACGAGAAATCTACAGCTGCCCAGTTGTGCGAAGAGGAGAACTAAGTGAAGCAGAGCTGCAGAGATAGCAGCAAAAACAGAGCGAATGAGGCGGCAATGGTGAAGGCCAACAGAAGGGAAAACAAAATTCTCTAGAACCGGTGTGTTTTGGGCAGCCAAGAAGACCACAGAAAGCCAGTTTGGACTGGCACAAAGAGCACCAGGAGCAGAGTTCCCTTAACAAAACCCCCGCCCCAAGGAGCCCAGGACTTAAAAACCCTCCTGAGAGCTGAAGCAACTCGGAGAGCACAGCAGATTCTTGGATGACCTGGGCCCAGGACAGCACTCCCGTCCAACTTTCCCTCCCCCCCTCTTCTTCTGATGTTACACCCAGACTCAGCCAGTCTGGTTCATACGTGTGTGAGTATAAAAGTGGGTTAGGGCTTGGGACTCTAATGCTTTCTTTCTTCCCCTGAGTGACATGGGAGCATTCCCAGCCCTCTCTGCTGTATATTATTTTATTAATATTAATTTATTAATTTTATTAATAAAGCTTTAAAATTTTAACACTTGGTGTGTTACATCATCTCCTCCCCAAACGATCCTGCGGCATCAGCCTGATCACCTGATGCTCCAGGCAGATTGGTAACAAAAATCTGTCACAGTCAGTTCATTGACTGCGTGTAGGAATGGCATCTGGGGCAGTTTTGGGAAAGGAAAGACAAATAGAAGGCAGCACAGGAGAAGACGTACAGCATATTATTTCTCTGTGTCTTTCGGTCATTCCCATCTTCTCTCCTTGCGAACGAAAATGATGGGAGCTATTCCAATTTCATTTCTGTTCCAGATTTCATGTACAAAAGGAGGTTTTCATGTCCACAGCTCACAATTACATCAAGAGTATAAACATATGGCATCTCAACGTACTTGTGTGGCCTGGAGGACACATGCCAATTGTCCAGAATCTCAGCTTGCTTTTTTTTTTTTTAATATAATTTTCTAGCCCTTATGTGTGTGAAGAAAAGCTTCTAACTTTGAAGTGAGCATAACTAATGCAGTGATGATTGCCTGAGTCTGTAGGCAGCCTGAAACAATGACTGAGAAGCATGGACCGCACTGCCTCCTTTTATACTGATCTGACATCAGCTCTAAAATCTAATTGTGACATTTCAGTGCCAACATTATCAACTTTGGTGGTGATCATTTTTATAGATAGATTGAGGCATGGAATGGGAGCGAAGACCAAAAGGAGGTGGAAATTGCAGAGGGAAAGACAGAGGAGATACAAACAGGGAAGAAGGAGAGACAGGAGGCTGGAAAAAGAAGAGAAACAAAGGGCAACAATACCAATGACCTTAAAGGGGACAATATTTTCCCACCAAGAGATGCTGAATGTGACAGAAAAATAAACATCAATAAACAACACCTAAAAGTTTAGTTACTACATAAAGACCAAATTCTCCCCTTAAGCTTTCTCTGAACCTCGCACCGACATCAGTGAATTCAGAGATATATACAGTCCTAATTTGTAACCTAGCCCCAGGGCAATCATTTAACATGGGATTCAGCCCTTGGCACTGAGTGAGTTTGACACCTCCTCGTGGAACAGTGCCATTCCAGAGACATTAAATGGCCTGAAACAAAATGGTGAAAATTTGTGAACAAATTTTTGAGACAATGTTTTTGCCCACTTTCAAGCAGCTCTAGATAGAAACTAAATTTCAAGATGTGAACGTAAGAACAGTGATTTGTCTTAATTCTCCTTTCATTCCCAATGTACAGCTCAGCCAGAGGCATGAGAAGTGATAGCAAAGCAGTGAGAGAACTGAGAACAAAGGACATGTGTGGGAAAGCGAGGTCATGGGGCGAGGTCTCAGGAATAAAGCAGGAAGTGGCAAAGCACCCAGACTTGGAAGACACTAACTGTTGATAGCAAACTATGTCATGTGTTAAGGACAGCAGGGAAGTTTAATCTTGTAGTTAAAGCATAGGGCATGTCACCTGGAGATCTGGGTTCAAGACTGGATGTTTTTCTAAAAGATGCTTTAGGAATTATCTTGGGGAAGGTCTATGGCCTGTGTTACACAGGAGGTCAGACTAGATGATCACAATGGTCCCTTCTGGCCTTAGAATCTAGGAAAGCCGGGAAGAAGGATAGGTATTAGCAGGGAGAGATCAAGAGAAGAAAAAGGCTAAAGAGAAGAGGGGTGAAGGGAAGACAAAGGGTCTGAAAGAAACCAGTGGACCTGGCACCAGAGAGAAGAAAGACCTGACAGAAGGGAGGTAAGAAACAATTGCGTTTCCCCATATAATTCTTTGTAAATTAAAAGCAAGATTTGATAACCTGCTCTAAATTGAATATGTAACCCATGTAATGAAGCTAACATTTCAGTAATATATTGATTCATACTAGGAGCCAGGGCTCTTGCAGCTGGATTGTGAACCAATTATAATCTACATAGCATATTAATAAGAGGACCGGCCAACTAAAAATTGCAATAGCCTACCCTCAATATTATAAATGCGTATACTTTCGACTCCACATCAATCCATAAGGAAACTCCGTAGGTCTCTGGAATTTCTGGCCTAGTAAGGAAGATCTATAAGAGACAATTCCTCAGTGACTGGGCAAAGAGAGAGAGAGAGACAGATTAGCAACAGGAAAAGAAAGGTCCAGTCCAGCAAGCTGTTGGGTGCCATTCACTCTAATGACATCAAATCATATCATATCAAATCTGCCCTGGGCATTGTGCGTCACCAAAAATGGAAGCTGAAGGTGCTCTGCGTCTCGCAAGAAATACACATCATCCTATTTCAGGATCATACCCAAAAATCTAAAGGCTTGTCTAAACAGGAAAGTTGTATTTGTTTAACTTAAGTCAGTTTAAAAACCAATTTAGTTATTTAGTGCAAAACTGTGTGTATAGGCTCTTTTTTAGGCTTGAAAGGATTAGATTTTTATCAGTAAATGTTGATAAGCATTGATTTCACTATATACACACAAATCAATTAAAAATATTTCCATCAATAACTGAAATTTACTGATAGACAAAGTAAGAAAAATTCTTCTTGAGAACTTACTAGAGTTTGACTTAAGGATATTTACTTCACACATTTTGACATGTGATGTTGACAATTTGTGTTTTAATGGTTATCAAATTTTATCTTTTTGAATCTCAACATCTACTGTATTGTCCGACCCCTCTCATAATGTTGTGCAACTGTTGCAATTTAAATCAACAAAAAAAATGCTTAAAAATAAACATCAATATGATCCATCAAAATTATAAAAAAGAAAAATCGAATTCTGAATTCTGCCATTTAAGTTTAAGAGTGTCTTATTTCAGTTTAGATTAAATTGATAGGTAATAGACTTAATTAAATTGATATAAGCCTCTTTTGATCTGAAATAAGAGTGTCCACACACAGTTCTGAAGTGGCTTAATTAAATCAGTTTAAAAACACACTATTACACCAGGTCTACACTACAGACCTGTATCGGTATAACTACACTGCTCAGGGCTGTGAAAAATCCACACCTCTGCATGATTATACAGAGTTATACCGACCTTAGGCCCCCCCGACACACACTTCCCACCCCTCCCGTCTAGACAGTGCTATGTCGACAGGAGAGCTTCTCCTGTCAACATAGCTACCTCCTCTTGGGGAGGTAGATTGACTATGCTGATGGGAGAAACTCTCTCATCAGCATAGTAGCATCTTCACTAAAGCACTACAGTGGTGCAGCTGCACCCGAGTGGCTGCGCTGCTGTAGCACTGTATGTGAAGACAAGCCCTTAGGGCTGGTCTACACTGGGGGGGTGGGGGGGGGAAATCGTTCTAAGATACGCAACTTCAGCTACACGAATAGCATAGCTGAAGTCAAAGTATCTAAGATGGAATTACCTGGGGTCCACACAGCGCCGGATCGACGGCCGCGGCTCCCCCATCGACTGCGCTACCACCGCTCGCTCTGGTGGAGTTCCGGAGTCAACGGTGAGTGCGTTCGGGGATCAATATATCGCGTCTTAATGAGACGCAATATATTGATCCCGGATAAATCGATTGCTACCCGCCGATACGGTGGGCAGTGAAGACGTACCCTTAATTAAACTGGTATAAGTTTGTGGTATAAGGCCTAAAGAAAAGTCATCTTCCCAGTGGGTTGTGTAAAGGTTGAAAAGACTGTTTTTGTTTAGTCTGAGCAAACTTTTGATTTCTGGAATGCATTTCTAAAATAGGCCTTTGTAAGAGTTTTATTTAGCCTGATGGGCCCTCTTTGATTTTTGTGCAGCAAATTCTTTGAATATAAAAGTTTTCTGCTGATAAAAGCCCCTGAGAACTTACTCCCATTGTAAGTTTTGGTTGTTGAATTGCCCATGAGGATCTACCCACTTTCAAATATATTTGGGGTAAATATTGTGTGCATTTACTTTATAGCTGCATGTGGCCTTTTAAAAACTTTTATGAGGATTGTTTTTATATGAAAAAAAAGCTACAGAGGAAAAAACCCTGTAAGAACATTAAGCCACAAGAACACTGGGGTAATCTTGCATAGTCCAGCAAATGCAAAAATATTCAGAGTTAGTTGCTACAATATTCAACATCCCTCATTGCAGCTCAAAGATTTAACTCTGGATTTTCTGGCGTTGTGAGTTTCCAAAAGACTTTTACGTTGGTTTGGGTGTATTTGAATACACACAAATTCCTAGCAAAAGAAGAGCATTGGAGTCCAACTTCCCAGTGAAATACCCATTGGATGGCGCATTATCTACCTTAGGTTTTTCTCACCACATTATCTAAGGCCAGGTCTGCATTAGAAATTTGTGCTAATATAATGATGGTTAAGGGAATGATTTTAATGAAACTTTATACCAGCAAAAGCCCTAGTTTAGACACGGTTATACCAGCAAAAAAAATTCTTTTGTGTAGCTTATTTTGTTCAGGGGATTGATACAAACTATAACAGCAAAAGCACTTTTTTTTGCTGGTAGAAGTTGCATCTACACAAGGAAGGTTTGCTGGTACAGCTAAAGTGGTATAACTCTATCAGGAAACCATTTCTAGTGTAGTTGAGGGTTAGGGTGTCCAGTGAGTGGGTGGGGGAGGACAGGGGAAATAACGCATGTGCCCCCCAGCCAGTGCAGAGAGATTTCCAGATTAATCTTTAGTAGCCCTGTAGAATTACTTGATTGCTCAGTTCCATAAATTGCATAAGTTTTTCTAGGTCAAGAATTAAAAAAAAATGGTATAAAGGATTAAGATCTCCTCCGTGGCAAATGGTGGTTGAAAGTAGAGCTGGTCAAAAATTGGGTTGTTTTTCTGTAGAAAAATTTGAATATGACAAAATTTTGGCCAAAAAACAAAAACATGTTGATTTGGAAATGCTGCCATGATGCCTCATGGGAGTTTTAGTTCAGTTGCTCATGCTCCCATTCTTCTCTGTTCACTGGGCTTCCTCACTGAACGTAATGCACCAGGGTCTCCCCTTTTGAAGAGAGGAGGTATTATATCACAGGTGTCTCTGGCCATGGTGCAGCAAGAGAAACATAGTCCGACAGGGGAACCCAGCTCATAGAGGAGAATGGGGACACGAGGTAATCAAACTACAACTCCCATAAGGCACCAGAGTAGCATTTTCAAATCAAACTATTAGTTTTCAGCTGAAATTTTTCAGTATCTGACTTTCTCCTGAAAACTCACGAAGTTTCAGTGGTTATTTTACTACTTTGGGTATATGCTTAAGTGTATATTAATGACCATAAAAGTTACTTCTTTAATTATATGGAACAATGATGGAATAATCTCTCTTCTAATATTAAACAACAACAAAAAAGGGGTGCCAAAAGATTTATCTAATTTTGCTCAGGTTGGAATTTAATAATAGCCTTCTTCATCATTTAATCTTCTTCAGTACCAATTAAGTCAAGCTAACTTTCTCCTTTAATTAAATTGCAACATATTGTATAACTTTCAGTAGAAAACTTGGTCATTTCGATACTGCTGATATTAAAAAAATATGAGTACTATGCAAGGTGAACAGTTTAATGATTAATTTTATGTCTTTGTTTTCCCCACAATATTCTTTACAAGTGTTGTTGACAGAAATGTTATGTTACTATGCTTTATACTGTTATGAAATAATCATTTTAGTGATAGTATTGCAATTCCCAAAATGCAATAATATGTATTAAATATGTATAGATTTATAAAACTTTGATTCTTCCTAAGTCTTAAGAATGTATCTTATAATTTTGAATTCATCAGCTTTAAGATTTCATTCACATCTGTGCTGGGATATTTGCCAGAGTTAATATGATGGATGGTGCTCAGTAGTGGTGCTGCCTAGTGGGTTAGGCCACTGCACTATACCTCTAGTCTTTTCCCCAGGCCATTTTCATGCCTGTTTGCAGCCTTTTGGTCGTTTGACTCAAGCCTCCAGATAAGACTGAGGAGCAACCTATCTCCCCCTGGTGTGACAGAGTTCCTAGGAAGATATGGGGTTAATCTATTGACTTCCATGAGTGTCCGATCCCTGCTGGGGGTTTCAAAAGGCATTTATCCTTTCTCTCCTTCTCCGGGGGGGGGTGGGGGTGAGTCTAGAAGATGAGGGGTTTTGTGCCCTTATTAAGGGGGGAGGGGAGCCCAGGCCCTCCCACTCCACCAGGCTCCAGCCCAAGGCCTTGTAAGGGTTACCAGACATCCAGAACACTGGAGTTCCTACTATCCATTCTCGTGTCAAAGTCTTTCCGTCTGTCTCTGAGTTGTAGGAGACAAGGTCAGCCTCTCTGGGCTCAGCAGGCAGACTCCCCTTCTCCAGGGGAAGGTTCCTGTATCACCCTTCCTCGGGAGCTCTCAGGATAGGTGCCCCTCTCTGCCTTGTCAGGCCTCTTCTGAGCTATCTGGCTACCTCTTATGCTCCAGCTAGAGCATGCTTTGTAGGTGAGGCTGGGCAGGGTTGCCTGGGCCCAGAGTTGCTCCTTAACCCCTTCATTCCAGTGCAGCATGTATACACCCCATCACAAAGCACTTACTAGCTCTTCTTTAGCCATAGTTTCAGTGGCCCTGATTTTGCCCTTTTCAAACAGAAAGTATATTACAATCAAATGGTTGTGCATCTTTCTGCATTTAAAAAGATCCAGGTTGATAGTCAAAATTGTCCTTTGATTTTCATGGATCTAAGTGTGCAGACCCTGCAGTGGGAAGGATTTTCAGAACCATATTTTTGCCAAGCATAGATTGCATTTAACTCTGACCATATCTGGTGTGACAAAGTTCCTCCTCTATGTTGGTGGGTCATGCGCTTATTGGTGGATTTTCTTGCCTCAGAGATTCACCATGTGGGTTGGGGAACAGCCCAGAGACCTTCCCCTTGGGAAGAACCCACAGTCCAGGTCAATTGGGAGAAACCCGGGCCCGCCCTCTACTCCAGGTTCCAGCCCAGGGCCCTGTGGACTGCAGCTGTCTATAGTGCCTCCTGTAACAGCTGCATGACAGCTACAACTCCCTGGGCTACTTCCCCATGACCTCCTTCAAACACCTTCCTTATTCTCACCACAGGACCTTCCTCCTGGTGTCTGATAACGCTTGTGCTCCTCAGTCCTCCGGCAGCACACCCTCTCACTCTCAGCTCCTTGCGCCTCTTGCTCCTAGCTCCTCACACTCACATCACAAACTGAAGTGAGTTCCTTTTAAAACCCAGGTTCCCTGATTAGCCTGCCTTAATTGATTCTCTAGAATCTTCTTCTTAATTGGCTCCGGGTGTCCTAATTAGCCTGCCTGCCTTAACTGGTTCTAGCAGGTTCCTGATTACTCTAGTGCAGCCCCTGCTCTGGTCACTCAGGGAACAGAAAACTACTCATCCAGTGACCAGTATATTTGCCCTCTACCAGACTCCTGTACCCCACTGGTCTGGGTTTGTCACACTGGGTTCTTCCTGACACACCTCAGGCCAAGTTTTCAAAAAGTTTTGCATAATAGGCAAGTTGCCCAAAAAGTGTAATTCACCCATGACGCAGAGAGCCAGCACAAGGCTTTCAGCACCATTTAATCATAGAATATCAGGGTTGGAAGGGACCTCAGGAGGTCATCTAGTCCAACCCCCTGCTCAAAGCAGGACCAATCCCCAACTAAATCATCCCAGCCAGGGCTTTGTCAAGCCTGACCTTAAAAACCTCTAAGGATGGAGATTCCACCACCTCCCTAGGTAACCCATTCCAGTGCTTCACCACCCTTCTAGTGAAAAAAGATTTTCCTAATATCCAACCTAAACCTCCCGCACTGCAACTTGGTCCAGTACAGACCCCTGGGGGACACCACTATTTACCTCTCTCCAGTCTGAAAACTGACAATTTATTCTTACCCTGTTTCCTGTCTTTTAAACAGTTACTGATCTATGAGAGGACCTTCTCTCTTATCCCGTGATTGCTTACCTTGCTTAAGAGTCTTCGGTGAGGGCCTTTTCAAAGGCTTTCTAAAAGTCCAAGTACACTGTATCACCCTTGTCCACATATTTGTTGATCCCCTCAAAGAATTCTAGTAGATTGGTGAGGCATGTTTTCCCTTTACAAAAGCCATGTTGACTCTTCCCCAACAAATCATGTTCATCTATGTGTCTGATAAGTCTGTTCTTTACTATAGTTTCAACCAATTTGCCTGGTACTGAAGTTATGCTTACTGGACTGTAATTGCCAGGATCACCTCTGGAGCCTTTTTTAAAAATTGCACACATTAGCTATCCTGTATCCTCTGGTACAAAAGCTGATTTAAAATGACAGGTTACAGACCACAGTTAGTAGTTCTGCAGTTTCATATGAGAGTTCCTTCAGAACTCTTGGGTGAATACCATCTGGTCCTCTTGACTTATTACTGTTTAATTTTTCAATTTATTCCAAAACCTCCTCTACTGACACCTCAGTCTGGGACAGTTCCTCAGATTTGTCATGTAAAAAGAATGGCTCAAGTATGGGAATCTCCCTCGTATCCTCTGCAGTGAAGACGTCATTCAAAGAATTCATTTAGTTTCTCCACAATGGCCTTATCATCAATGAGTGCTCCTTTAGCACATCAACCATCCAGTGGCCCCACTGATTATTTAGCAGGTTTCCTGCTTTTGAAGTACTTAAATTTTTACTGTCAGTTTTTAAGTCTTTGGCTAGTTGCTCTTCAAATTCTTTTTTGCCCTGCCTAATTATAATTTTATACTTCACTGGCCAGATTTTATGCTCCCTTTTATTTTCCTCAGTAGGATTTAACTTCCAATTTTTAAAGGATGCCTTTTTGCCTCTAATTGCTTCTTTTACTTTGTTGTTTAGCCACAGTGTCACTTTTTTGGTTCTCTTACTATGTTTTTTAATTTGGGGTAAATATTTAATTTGAGCCTCGATTATGGTGTTTTTAAAAAGTTTCCATGCAACATGCAGGCATTTCACTTTTGAGACTGTACCTTTTAATTTCTGTTTAACTAGCATCCTAATTTTTGTGAAGTTTCCCATTCTGAAATTAAATGCTACCGTGGTGGGCTTCTTTGGTTTACACCCCCCCCCCCATGTTAAATTTAATTATATTCTGGTCACTCTTACTGAGCAGTTCAGCTAACTTCATCTCTTGGACCAGATTGTGTGCACCACTTCGGACTAAATCGAGAATTGCCTCTCCCCTTGTGGGTTCCAGGATCCCTGTAGAGGGGCTGCAGTGGGGGACTGTAGAAGAAGGCATACATGGATGTCTGTACATCCTCTTCCTACCACAGAAAGGTTCTGCAGGGATGGGCCAGAGGAAGGGCTGTGGATCTGCATTATTGCCAACTCATACAACAAGCTTGGAAGGTCTGACAGCCACTGTTCCATGCACAGCAGCCCTGTATCATGGCCTCCATCAGGGAAGAGGTGGATTTCACCTCACCTGTCCATTCCACTCCACACATATGGCGCTAACTTACTCAGGCTTTATGGACGTAGAATGAATTTGAACTGTTGTGCAATAAATAATCCCATAGGGGTGTGCAACTACAGGGGCAGATGGGTACCTGGGTGCACAATGTCCTGGTTGGTATGCACATGTAGGACTGTACCTTAGCAATAGGTAGATGTAGATTTTGTGTGCTCGCCCTATTGCACAGGGCTTTTAAAACTTGGCACTTCGTATCTCATTTTGGCTGTCTATTCCAGATCAGTTTCTTTATCAGATATAGCATAGACCAGTATAATAGCGGATTAGCATTATGATTCAATCTAGCTAAAAATAGCATGGCCTTGTGTTTCATGCAATCCCTTCAAGTGCATGCATGGTAGTGTTATGATGGACATAACTGTCTAGAAGGGGGAGAGCCCTGTGTGGAATGGCAAACAATATTCCAGTTACACAATGAAGCATTGCAAAGCTGCTTAGACTGGAGAAAAAGAGCTAGCCTGCCAAACTACCTGGCTGTTCTACAACATAGCATTTTCAGGAGCTGCCCCTCCCAAACTGGGGCATACAGCTAATTCCCTTGCACAGGCAAAAGTAAGTAGAGGGTTAAGAATGAAAACTATCCTCATCACATTCAGAACCGAATGCAAAACTCATATCTTTGGCTTAGCTTTTCCTCAATAATTCTTTACATCCACCTACTTCCATACAAAAAACCCTCTAGAAACGAAGCTGTTTCTTCTCCTGTCTTCAAAAAAAAGAGAGATGAATTATTTCTATTTTTTAATCTTCAGGAGGTGCTCAGATACTGTGGTGAGAGGGCATATCGGTAGGTAACTAGGTAGATAGCAGAAGGATGACGAAAATGGTCAAAGACTAACCTAATAGGAGAAAGGAAATCATTTGCCCTGATGGGAGCTCTCTCAGTGAGCACTTTCAGGAAAGCAAGCACACACACCCCAGATTCTGTGGGAGATCCCCTTTTCTACTTTCCATTTATATGGGGTGAGAATGGATGACCTTTGGCCATATCACTTCTGTCTTCAACCTCCTTGGCTGACAGGTACATCATGGAGCTCAGTCAGAGCGAGACTGCTTCAGGCCCTCTACATTTCTTCTCTAGTTACTACGCAGAACGGTCACTGAGGAATCCTAGCTGTACACTCACATACACAAAGATATATATAGTAAAAGGCGGGAGAGGGCACCAAATGGAGGAAAAAAGATAGGACCCATTCAGAGATAGATACAATACTCAGAATGCATCCCTTTTGGCAAAGTATTCCACACCAGCAAAGTATCATTTCTGACCTGCCTCTAACTCAAGTGACACTGGTGTTTGGGCTTCAATGACCTTGTCCTCTTTATGATAGACCATTGCATGGATTTACCATTTTAGAAATAAAAATAGTATTTCCTGTTGTTGGACAGGAACAATTTGTTCCTATCCAATACATTGTTGGATTTATTTATTTATTTATTTATTTATTTTTCTGCTCCTTTGTCTAACCATCTGTGCTGCTTCGATAACAATAACTCAAGTTGACATTACTCACACTATATAAGATTTTATATAGTTAAATAAATCCCCCGCAGCTGACTTTTCCCCTATGCCATGTAAATTCAAGTGTTTTTAATCTGAACTATACACCTAGGACTAGGGTTTACCTTCCACCAGATAATGTAAATGTTGCAACCAGATTTGAAATTTGTATTTCAAAAAGACATCTTAATCAGATCATTATTGAATAAAATTAAAACAATTAATATTTCACTTTTGTATGCAGGTAAAAACAACTCCCCAATATTTGGAAGGATCCTTGGGTCTCCATATTGCCTGAGTCATTCTAGGTAAAGCCTTTATTCTTGCCATTAATATTTATGCAATTGTACCTGTATCAATATCTATCTGTATCCATTCCTTGCTCCCTGAATTTTTGCAGCTCTGCCTGATCTGTCACATAGAACTTTAGTATACATTTGCTGGATTCTAAATAAATCACTTTATAATGGTACATGTTGCCATTTTCATCCTTTGATGTAACCATCTAAAAAAAAAAAGTTGAGAAAGTCAAACACTACTGTACTATATGTACTCTTGTAAATTGTCCTGAAGTATCATTTCCATTATTATCTGGCAGACGCTATGAATGAACATCAGCGATTTCTCTTAAAAATGACAGTAGCTTAACAAATTATGGAACAAGATTTATGTCACAGAGGGGCCAGTTCACTCAAAGTGGGTTGTGTGTCTCCATGTGACTGGAGTTACATGCTTTTTCGTTTAGAAGTCAGACAGTTCTCTGACTGCCCTTTCAGAAAGGACATAGTCTTTAGCTCAGACACATACAAAATTTAAATGCTTATTGTGACGCAATAAGGGATATTGAATGTTCTAATGCTAACTCTGAATGTTCTTGCATTTGATGGCCGATACAAGAATACCCCAGTGTTGTGTGGCTTAATGTTCTTAGTCTATTTTTAACTCTGTAGTTTTTAAAAAAAATAATAGACAAGCAATCCTCATAAACATTTGTAAAAAGCTACATGCAGCCAGAATGGGCTAGCTTATAAATGCACACAATATTTATCCAAAAATGTGTTTGAAAGCTAGTAGATCCTGACTGACAGTTCAACAACCAAAACTTGCAATGGGAGTATGTTCTCAGGGTCTTTTATCAACAGACTGTGCATCACAACTTTAATATTCAAACAATTTGCTTCACAGAAATCAAGGAAAGGACCCCGCTGCTAAACAACTCTTACAAAGGCCTTTTTTAGAAATATATTCCAGAAATCAAAAAGCTTTGCTCAGTCTAAACAAAAACTGTCTTTATGCTTTTACACAACCCCCTGGGAAGAGGCATTTTCTTCAGGCCTTGTCTACTCAAAAACTTACACCAGTTTAACTGGTAATGTGTTTTTAAACTAATTTAGTTAAACCACTTCAAAACTCAGTGTGGTCACTCTTATTTCAGTTCAAGAGAGGTTTATATAAATTTAATTTAAGTCTATTATTTACCAACTTAATCTACATTGAAATAAGACACTCAAACCGTTTTCATTTTCTCTCCTCAGGTACTAATGCGGAGAGTGGACTAGATAATACATCTGAGGAAAAGGAGCAGAAGGAGACTCCACCGATTGGAAGGCATGAGATGCACAGTCCTACGGATGGGGGTTCCACCTATGGGGGATTGAGTCATCTATCTGCAGTCCCAACTGGGAAAACCGAGAAGTGTGTTGCTTGCCAGGAGCTAGGATTCACAATGTGATGGAGAGACTGCCGAGACTCATCAAGCCCTCTGATCGCTTACCCTTCCTGCTTCTCCACGTGGGCACTAATGATACTGCCAAGAATGACCTTGAGCGGATCACTGCAGACTACGTGGCTCTGGGAAGAAGGATAAAGGAGTTTGAGGCGCAAGTGGTGTTCTCGTCCATCCTCCCTGTGGAAGGAAAAGGCCCAGATAGAGACCGTCGAATCGTGGAAGTCAATGAATGGTTACACAGATGGTGTCGGAGAGAAGGCTTTGGATTCTTTGACCATGGGATGGTGTTCCAAGAAAAAGGATTGCTAGAGACGGGCTCCACCTAACGAAGAGAGAGAAGAGCACCTTCGCAAACAGGCTGGCTAACCTAGTGAGGAGGGCTTTAAACTAGGTTCACCGGGGGAAGGAGACCAAAGCCCTGAGGTAAGTGGGGAAGTGGGATACAAGGAGGAAGCATAAGCAGGACAACGCAAGAGGGGAGGACTCCTGCCTCATACTGAGAAAGCAGGACGATCAGCGAGTTATCTTAAGTGCCTATACACAAATGCAAGAAGCCTGGGAAACAAGCAGGGAGAACTGGAAGTCCGAGCACAGTCAAGGAATTATGATGTGACTGGAATAACAGAGACTTGGTGGGATAACTCACATGACTGGAGTACTGTCATGGATGGATATAAACTGTTCAGGAAGGACAGGCAGGGCAGAAAAGGTGGGGGAGTTGCATTGTATGTAAGAAGCAACAGAGAGTTCTTTGGCACCTTTAAGACTAACAGATGTATTGGAGCATAAGCTTTCGTGGGTGAATGCCCATTTCGTCGGATGCATGCTCCAATACATCTGTTAGTCTTAAAGGTGCCACAGGACCCTCTGTTGCTTTTTACAGATCCAGACTAACACGGCTACCCCTCTGATACATTGTATGTAAGAGAGCAGTATGACTGCTCAGAGCTCCAGTATGAAACTGCAGAAAAACCTGAAAGTCTCTGGATTAAGTTTAGAAGTGTGAGCAACAAGGGTGATGTCGCGGTGGGAATCTGCTATAGATCACCAGACCAGGGGGATGAGGTGGACGAGGCTTTCTTCAGGCAACTAATGGAAGTTACTAGATCACAGGCCCTGGTTCTCATGGGGACTTCAATCACCCCGATATCTGCTAGGAGAGCAATACAGCAGTGCACAGACAATCCAGAAAGTTTTTGGAAAGTGTAGGGGACAATTTCCTGGTGCAAGTGCTGGAGGAACCAACTGGGGTAGAGCTCTTCTCGACTTGCTGCTCACAGTTAGGGAAGAATTAGTAGGGGAAGCAAAAGTGGGTGGGCACCTGGGAGGCAGTGACCATGAGATGGTCGAGTTCAGGATCCTGACACAAGGAAGAAAGGAGAGCAGCAGAATACGGACCCTGGACTTCAGAAAAGCAGACTTTAACTCCCTCAGGGAACTGATGGGCAGGATCCCCTGGGAGAATAACATGAGGGGGAAAGGAGTCCAGGAGAGCTGGCTGTATTTTAAAGAATTCTTATTGAGGCTGCAGGAACAAACCATCCTGATGTGTGGAAAGAATAATAAATATGGCAGGCAACCAGCTTGGCTTAACAGTGAAATCCTTGCTTATCTTAAACGCAAAAAAGAAGCTTACAAGAAGTGGAAGACTGGACAAATGATCAGGGAGGAGTATAAAAATATTGCTCAGGCATGCAGAAGTGAAATCAGGAAGGCCAAATCACACTTGGAGTTGCAGCTAGCAAGGGATGTTAAGAGTAATAAGAAGGGTTTCTTCAGGTATGTTAGCAACAAGAAGGTCAGGGAAAGTGTGGGCCCCTTACTGAATGGGGAGGCAACCTAGTGACAGAGGATGTGGAAAAAGCTAACGTACTCAATGATTTTTTCGCCTCTGTCTTCACAAACAAGGTCAGCTCCCAGATTACTGCACCAGGCAGCCCAGTATGGGGAGGAGGTGACCAGCTCTCTGTGGAGAAAGAAGTAGTTCAGGACTATTTAGAAAAGCTGGACGAGCACAAGTCCATGGGGCCGGATGCACTGCATCAGAGGGTGCTAAAGGAGTTGGCGGATGTGATTGCAGAGCCATTGGCCATTATCTTTGAAAATTCATGGCAATCAAGAGTCGTCACGGATGACTGGAAAAAAGGCTAATGTAGTGCCCATCTTTGAAAAAGGGAAGGAGGAGGATCCGGGGAACTACAAGCCAGTCAGCCTCACCTCAGTCCCTGGAAAAATCATGGAGCGGGTCCTCAAGGAATAAATTATGAAACATTAAGAGGAGAGGAAAGTGATCAGGAACAGTCAGCATAGATTCAGCCAGGGCAAGTCATGTCTGACTAACCTAATTGCCTTCTATGATGAGATAACTGGCTCTGTGGATGAGGGGAAAGCAGTGGATGTGTTATTCCTTGACTTTAGCAAAGCTTTTGATACAGTCTCCCACAGTATTCTTGCCAGCAAGATAAAGAAGTATGGGCTGAATGACTGGCCTATAAGGTGGGTAGAAAGCTGGCTAGATCGTCGAGCTCCACGGGTAGTGATGAATGGCTCCATGTCTAGTTGGCAGCCAGTGTCAAGCAGAATGCCCCAAGGGTCAGTCCGGGGCCAGTTTTGTTCATTAATATCTTCATTAATGATCTGGAGGATGGCATGGATTGCAACCTCAGCAAGTTTGCAGATGACACTAAACTGGTAGGACAAAAACAACAAGGAGTCCGGTGGCACCTTAAAGACTAGAGGATGCAACTGAAGAAGTGAGGCTTTTTACCCACGAAAGCTTATGCCCAAATAAATCTGTTAGTCCTTAAGATGCCACCAGACTCCTTGTTGTTTTTGTGGATACAGACTAACATGGCTACCCCCGATACTAAACTGGGAGGAGTGGTAGATACGCAGGAGGGTAAGGATAGGATACAGGGGGACCTAGACAAATTAGAGGAATGGGCCAAAAGAAATCTGATGAGATTCAACAAGGACAAGTGCAGAGTCCTGCACTTAGGAAGGAAGAATCCCACGCACTGCTACAGACTAGGGACTGAATGGCTAGGTAGCAGTTCTGCAGAAAAGGACTTAGGGGTTACAGTGGACGAGAAGCTGGATATGAGTCAACAGTGTGCCCTTGTTGCCAAGGTTAACAGCATTTTGGGCTGTATAAGTAGATTGCCAGCAGATAGAGGGACGTGATCATTCCCCTCTATTTGGCATTGGTGAGGCCTCATCTGGAGTAGTGTGTCTAGTTTTGGGCCCCACACTACAAGAAGGATGTGGAAAAATTGGAAAGAGTCCAGCGGAGGGCAACAAAAATGATTAGGGGGCTGGAGCACATAACTTATGAGGAGAAGCTGAGGGAACTGGGATTATTTAGTCTGCAGAAGAGAAGAATGAGGGGGGATTTGATAGCTGCTTTCAACTACCTGAAAGGGGGTTCCAAAGAGGATGGATCTAGACTGTTCTCAGTGGTACCTGATGACAGAACAAGGAGTAATGGTCTCAAGTTGCAGTGGGGGAGGTTTAGGTTGGATATTAGGGAAAACTTTTTCACTAGGAGGGTGGTGAAGCACTGGAATGGGTTACATAGGAAGGTGGTGGAATCTCCTTCCTTAGAAGTTTTTAAGGTCAGGCTTGATGAAGCCTTGGCTGGGATGATTTAGTTGGGGATTGGTCCTGCTTTGAGCAGGACGTTGGACTTGATGACCTCCTGAGGTCCCTTCCAACCCTGATATTCTCTGATTCTATGAAACTGAAATGAGTGTCTACCCAGGGCTTTGCATTAGTTTAATTAGGGCATGTTTACACTACAAACTTTTGCAGCTGCAAGTTACATCTCGATAAAGCTGCCACAGTTAATACATCATTTTTGCCCATGCATACTTGGCTCCCAAACCCCACCCCACCCCCGCACACACACACACACACCCCTGCATGGAGGAGTCCAGGGCCAGCTGCAGCCGTGCCATGCCTCCCCTCCCAAGATCCCAAGCCGCCTGGAGAAAAGGGTCTCTCAGACTCTCCTCCAGAAGAAGCTTTTGATATGCCCCATACAGGTTCTAGGGCGGCTGAGGAGGCAGTATTTGCTACTCAGCTTCCTGGGTTCATCAATAATCTCCCTATTACTGATGAACCCAGGAAGCTGAATAGCACATACCACCTCGTCAGCCACCCCAGAACCTGCATGGGGCATAATAAATCTAAAATTTCCCCCCAAAACCCTGCAACCAGGGGTCCGGCAGCCACAGCAGCACCTATTATTCCCGCTGCCCATGCTTGTTTCTATTCACAGTGTGATGCACCATGGGTAGGTATCCCAGTGTGCAACTCGCCACTGTCCAGTCTTTTGGAAAGTTTTGGCAATGCATGATATGGCAAAAACGAGTCATGTAGGGATGACTGGGATTGCAGGATCAAGTTCCCATCATGTAACTTTCTCCACCCCATAAGGCCATCTCTATCCCATAATTGTCGGACCTATTTTTAAAATCCCACAAATCCATGCAGGACTTGTGACTGTCCACTATCTCTGACAGAAGCCTGGAGCCTGCATAGGTTTGCACTATTGTCATGAACATTGCAAGCACAGGACGCGGGATCCTCTGGTATTTGCAGAGCTGCAAGAAGAGCCACAGGGAACATGACGATTTCTTGAAGGGCAGGTTGCTGTGAGACATGGTGAGAACCAATTCACGGTTGTTGCTGGCATTCATGGAGCAACTGCAAGTGATGGAGCTCTGTTTCTGGGCCCAAGAAATGAGCACTGATGGTGGGATCGCATCATAATTCAGGCTTCAGATGATGAGCAGTGGCTGCAGAATTTTTGGATGCACAAGGCCACATTTCTGGACTTGTACACTGAACTTGGCCCAGCCCGTCAGTGCAGAGACGCTAAAATGAGAACTGCACAGACAGTGAAGAGAGTGGCAATCGCACTGTGGAAACTTGCAACACCGGATTACTACCAGTCAGTGGGAAATCATTTTGGAGCTGGAAAATCCACTGTGTGGGCCAATTATCATCTTCTGCTACACAAGACTGTGACTCTCAGCAATGTGCAGGACATAATGGATGGATTTGCAGCAATGGGATTCCCGAGCTGTGCTGGAGCAATAGCACGCATATCCCCATTTTGTCACCAGACCATCTTGCCACAGAGTACGTCAACAGAAAGGGCTATATTTCTATGGTTATGCAAGTGCTGGTGGATCACTGGGGACGTTTCATCAACATCAGTGTTTGCTGGTCAAGGAAGGCGCATGATGCTAGCATCCTTAAGAACGCAGGACTTCAAGCTACATGCAGGGACTTTCTTTCTCGACTAGCAGATTACCATTGGTGACGTTGAAATGCCAATAGTGATCCTGGGGGACCCAGCCTACTTTCTGTGGACAGTCCACAACTTACATACACTGGTGCCATCACTTACTGACAACATTGTCTCCTTTCTGCTGGTGCCATTACATAGAGTAGACTAGTTCACATAAATACAGTAATTACTACTTCTAAGGGCATTCTGCACCAAAAAATTAAAAATTCTGCGCACAATATTTTAAAATTCTGCAAAATATATTTGTCAAATAAATGTGGAGGCTCCAGCATGGCATTGGGGAGCACAGGCCACTGGCTGCACAGAGGTGGGAGATCACTGTACAGCTCCTGCCCCGGGACACAGACTCAGTGGTGAGGCTGCACTCAACCATGACACAGTGCAAGGACTGGGCCTGCCCCAGAAATACCCCAGGGCCCTGCCCCTCCGTGCCAGGTGCACCAGGTGTGGGCAGGCAGGATCAGCAAGGCAGGATCCAAGTGTGGGGGGAACCAAGTGTGGGTTGAGAGGGTTCTTTGTGAGGCAATCTGGGTGCAGACAGCTCAGTGGGGGATCTGGGTGTGGGGGGATCTGGATGCACAGGAGTTTGTTCTGGGTGCAACAGTAATGGGACTCTGCAGGGGGGTCCAGATGAAGATGGTTGGGGCTCAGCTGGGGGGTCTGGGTGTGGGGGGTTCTTTGGGGGGTCCAGATGCTGGGGAGTGGGGCTCAGTGGGGTGGGGATCCAGGTGCAGCTGGTTGGGGCTCAGAGGGGTGGGGATCCAGATGTGGGTGACTGGTCCAGGTGCAGGGGGAATGGAGCTCAGAAGGGAGTGTTCTGGGTGAGGGGGCTGAGGCTCGGCGGGAGGGTCTGGGTATGAGGGGGTCTGGATGCCTGGGGGTTGGGCAGATGGGGGAGCAGCTCTCCATATAGTGATCCCTCCCCCTGCAGCTGAGGAGCAATGGGTGCAGGAAGCAAGGGTGGGGGAGTTTGCAGAGCATCCTGCAGCCTGTGGAGAAATCTGGGGGTGGGTCTAACCCAGACCTGGATGCTGTTCAGGTCAAGAGGAAGTCCCGTTCTCCTCAGCCCAGTTGGGACTAGCAGCTGAGCCCAGCACAGGGTAGGATCCACCAGCCGAGTCTTCCCCAGTCTCACCCCCTACCCTATAGTGATTTACCTCTCTGACGGGTGCCCTAGGAATCAAAAACATACTGCTGGGGAGGGTCGCATGACTTCTCTTGTGGCTTCCCTTTGCTTCCTCGTCAGAAAGTCATTTTTCTGCTGGGAAGCAAAGAAATCTGTGGGGCACATGAATTCTGCACATGTGCAATGGCACAGAATTCCCCCAGGAGTAAATTACATAGAATAATGCACAAAAAAACCAAAAGAATATGCTCCTCCAAACTGGCACTCTTTCCACCAAATTTTACTTTCATTTACACTTCTCTGATTCTGGAGCAACTCCATTAAAGCAGAATTTGGCACATGATTACTAGTATCTACTGCACATTACTTTTGTGCTCTGCGAGCTGCACTAGCTTCCAGGTGAACAATATGGTGCTCATTTTGATCTATGAAGCCTTAAATAGTTTGAATTCTTATGAGCTGAGACTGGGTTTTTTCCCCTTTTCCTGACACATGAGTTAATCATAACCCTCGAGCTATACCTCATTTTAACTCACTAATGGAAACAAGCCCAAGTGGAAAACTACAGCATTTGCAATCAACTAAGGCATTCACGCTAACAGCTCCCTGATTTAAACAGGAACTGTGGGCTGGAAGCAAAGCACTCAGAGAAAGGAGGTCTGCCCCCCCCTCTCCTTCTTGATCTGGCAGAATCTGGTTCTTATGACTCTCAGGGCAGGGGCGGTGAGTTGTATGGGCCCATGGTGCCTGTGCTCCAGGAATATTCAGAGCACGGGGACCCAGTTCCCCCAATGTTTGGAGCTGGGTCTCTCCCCCGTCCCTGCCTGCCACCCCTGGGTGATTTAAAAGGGCCTGGGGCCCCTGCCGCCATCACCGGCAGTGCAGCAGGGCTAAAGCGACTTCCTGCCTGCCCACACAACATGCCTCTCCCAGAAGCAGCCAGCTATCAAGGGCTGCACAGGCGCGCAGCGGGGAGAGGTGCCTCTCTCCCAACCCCGGGTTGCTGTGGCAAGAGAGGGCTGGGGGAGTCCTCTCTCCCTGCCGCAGCCCCAGGGCAGCCTGCACCCCAAACACCTCATCCCCAGCCAGAGCCCTCACCCTCCCCGTACTGCAATCCTCTTCCCCAGCCCTGAGCCCCCTCCCACACTCCGAACCCCTCAGCCCCACCCCCGCCACACATCACCTCCATACTCGTGCACACAACAAAATTCATTCCACACATGGATGTAAAAAATTAGAGGGAACATTGGTCACAGACAGGTTAAGTAACTTAATCAGGGCTATGCAGTGAGTTAGCAGCAGTCAGAAACAGAACCTTAGGCTGCCTCCCAATTCACTGTTTCTGAACATTAGACAACCTGCCTCCCTGGGTGACTGAAAGGAATCTTGTCTTTTGTTTTCATTAGCTGGGAGATATTCCATCCTATTTAGACTTTTTTTATTTTATTTTTAAGGGAAATGAAAGTGTGGTTGTTTGCATGCATGTGGTATGAGCACATTCATAAAGTCCACACAGGGAAGGTGCCTGAAAGAAAAATTCTCCAGGTTTAAACAGCCCTACGTTCTACATATTGTTGAATAAAGTGACCCAGTATGCTCTGTGTTCTACATTTAACAATTCTGAGAAACTTGAGATTGTCATCTGTAATTTCTTTCATCTGTAATTGTTAAAACTCTGCTTATCAGGAGAGTTGTGTCACAGTCTGGGTTGTCATAACTCTGTTGTGGCAGGAAGGGTTAGCCACCACACCCGCATTAAAATCTAAAGAGGGAGTTTTGTAATTGCCTCTGAGGTTGTGGTTCAGATATCAGATAACAATTTCAGTATTAAAATATTCAGCCAGTTCCAAGTTATAGATTTGATTGATTTTGGCGCACTCCTTTAGTTATATCCAAGTGGGCAGTCATCTCTTTAGAATCCACCTTAGAATTTATAAGAAGTGGTTAGTTTTATGACTAATTTGATGATTTAACTCATTAGCTGTCACAGCTCAGGGTTAGCTGCCTGCACCTTTGACCCCTTCTGTGATCTCTCTCTGGACACACTGTAGGAGTAGGATTTTATATTTGTATTAGAGGTTATAAAGATTGATGGTTATAATAATGTAGTATGTATTAATGTATTATTTGATTTCATCCTGCCTGCCACCTTTTTTTATTTCAAGGCAGGAATAGACCAGAATAGTCCTTATGGCTGATTATGGTCACCTTTTGTTTTAGGATAAGATTTCATTACAGTATTTGCTATAAGGTCTTGCTTCTTGTATGCATTGCAAACTAAGTTGTATAAGGTTCTTTTGTAATCCCTTTAATAACCATATAATCATTTCTAAAATGTTATCCTTTCTGCAAGTCTCTGTAAAATTGTTTGGTGTGAGTAAAGGATGTGTGCATGGTTAAGGATGAGTGTGAAAGCCACCACAAATGTCCAGATGGTCAAGAAAAAGTGAGAGACTTGGAAACACCAGGAGACAATCAGAAAACATCATTGTATCCAATGCTAAACATGTTAGCAGCATTGATGACCTCAGAGGTGAGGCAGGCACCCCGAAGGCGAGACAACACATAGGAGATAACAATGGGAAGCCCGACAATAACCATCAATGATACCAGCAGAAAACCCCAAGATTAACACCACTTAAGGACTAATGATTACGGGATGACATTGCAAAATGGTTACACCTATAAAGCTGGGGTGTTTTGCCATGGAACTCTGGGTTCAGTCCTACAAAGCCTCGGAGCATCAGATCGTGACCAACAGAGCCCAGCTCCTCACTCGTGCTCAGTCTACCTGGCCATTAGATTGATTCGAGCTACGACAGACTGGTAACTATAAAGACCATCTGCAAGATTGTGTGTGTGTGTTGTGTAATTGAATGCATATGCTAACTATTGCATTTTCAATAAACGCGGCATATTGCCTTTTTCCCTGAAAAAGATCCCATGTGCTTCTTATAATCAGAACAACACCCCCACCAGATTTTAGGCCTTGAACTTTCACCTCTCTGGGGTGGAATCCTGCAATTCTCCCACTCTCAGACCGGGTCTCAGGCTACTGTACCCTGTGTACCAACTGGGATTCCTCAGCAGGACTGACTGGGTTCAGGACCTGAAAGCCTTCCCTTTAGGAGCGCTGATCAGTGTGTGAATACAGTGATCCAAAACAGCCTTTTCCAAGTGAACAGTAGGAACACATCATGACAAGAATAAAGGGCTTTTAACATAAACAGTCTTCAACCATATCTGTCTTACCTAAAGCATAGGGAGGCCTGGTTTCTCCCAGATAATCCACCTCTAGGGGCTGGAGGTTCACTCTGCTCCCCAGTGGCAGTCCCTGCCTCTCTCTCTCCCTTGTTCTTCAACATTTTATACATATTAATCCACCCCAAAGTTCTTTGTCTCCCTGTGTCTCTTGAACAAGATCAAACCAGTTTAGATGGCCCACCACGGAGGGCGGAGGTAGCATCTCACAGTTAATAGCCCTGGCTGGGTTCTTGCTGAGGAACTCTTATCTGGGTTATTATCAGTCTTCTTGGACAGTTGACTGACTATCCAACTATTGAATTAACCCCTTGAAATCAAATAGTAAACCCCACAATAAAAAACAGACATATAATAGTCACAAAATGTTACAGGCAGCTCCTACATCCTTCAAATGGGGATTTAACCTCAATCCCATATTCAGGATAACTCGTTGCTTTAACCTTGATAGTATTTTGATAGTTGTATTGTTTTATTCTTAATTTAATAATATTAATAGGTAGCTTAGCTTTGATTAGAAGTTTTCTTGATTCTATTTTTCTTTTAGTGTTTGAATCAAATGTATAAAGAGATTCTGAGTCACACCCCTTTCAATAAGCAACATGGGTCCAAAATCTTTGAGGACCAGGGAGATACCAGCTGGCCAACCTAAAAGCCTGACCAGCTCCCCTAATTAGTTTTTGATTCTCACATTTCTTATACCTCTTTTTGTACTCTCCTCAGTGATGTAATCCAGCCTACTGCAAGGGCCATATGAAGCTATTATGTTGTTACTATGCTTTGATTTGTGTATGCTGTCTCTCCTCATCTGTATGGTACCTATATTGACACTGGTCAATTGTGTTAATGATTTTCCCTTGTTCTTTTGAATAGCCTAATTCATTCCAGCCTCTCTTAAAGGAATGTAATGATCTGAAATTCTTAGCTATTCATGTTTGGCCAATTTAGGATGACCAGATAACAAGTGTAAAAAATCGGAATGGGGGTGGGGGGTAATAGGTGCCTATATAAGAAAAAGACCCAAAAATCGGGACTGTCCCTATAAAATCAGGACATCTGGTCACCCTAGGCCAATTACATCTGAAAGTGCTGAAAATTCTCTTTCTGCAGAGTATATCCATTTTTAGCAGTCTTTTTCCTGGAAAAAGGTTTTTATTGTTCTTAACTCAGAATTGCCTTTTTCTATGTTACAAGATCTTCATAACTTCCTAGGATTCCCCAGAGGACAGCTAGATGGAGATGAGCAGTGCCACTACAAAACCCTACATTTTTTAATATGGAGTTGTAAGAAAAATTGTCATGGATTCTTTTCAGAGATTAATAATCCCCACTGAACAATATGCCACTTTACGGTTGCTTAATCTCATAGTATATTTTGCTAATTTATTTTAAGTAGCATTTATTACCTATAGATTTATTACCAATAGATTATAGGGGAGGGAGGTGGGAGTCACTAGAAAGGTACAATGATGGATGAGCTGTCTACTTATATCATTATCAATTCATGAATGGCCGGATCCTCGGCAATGGAGCTATACCAACCGAGGATCTGTTCTTAACACTTGAAAAACTTTTAACAAAGATGATTTAAATGACGAGACTACATAAAAATTTCTGGAGGTTATTCAATTCCCAAGCTTAAGTGAGGAAGGGTTTTTCCCTCTGGTTAATTAGAGCTCTGTCTAGATCTTCTTGAGAAGTTTCCTTTAACTCTTTAATTTACTGCATATTTTAATGCTCAAAACCATCTTATTTCCTCTGTAAAAACTATGGGTCAAATGCTGCCGCCTTTACAGATGCTTGAAGAGAGTGGAACTACTCTTTAAGTGTTACCTAGTGTGAGTATATGCAGCACAATCTGGGACTCTAGATTTACGGGATTCAATCCAGAGAATTCCAGGCTCTCTTTTGTTACCAAAGGAAAGCCTGTGAGTTATTGGATTTCTGCTGAGATCAGATAAGTGTGAGGTCATTGTTTGTTTGTTTTTTCTATCTAGATGAAACCTAAACTTCATTATCTCCTTGGAAATACAAACATGAGCTGATCTCTTGAGGCAAGCTAATTTCATATGAAAACAGTCAGGGAGCAACCTTCTAGATTCAATTAGTTAATAACTCCTAATAGGTATAGGCCTATGGCCTACACCATTCCAATAAGTTCTTGGAATGTACTGAGGAAAACTTTTTGTTCCACACTAGCACTGGAAGGTGTAAATTCCAGTTCAAGGAGACCTACCCGCACTAGCTCTGATCCAGGTAACCCACTAAAAATAGAACAGTAACCGCAGCTGTGCGAGCAGTGGGAAAGGATAGCCAACCCAAGTACCTAGCTAGGGTCTCGGACAGAATCCTACTTGGGACAACTAGCCCCTCCCCCTACTCATGCTGCTGCAGCTACATTCTATTTTTAGTATGCCAGCTCAATCAAAGTTAGTATAGGTATGTCCCCATAAGCTCCTTCCAGCTCCAGTGCAGACATACAGATGGAAGAGCAACATATCACATCTGTTTTAGTTGAATATATTCCATCTAATACAGTGATTGCATATTTCAGTTTTATACTAACGCTTCACGATCACAGCTTCTAACCACCCTCTCCCCAATCTCCCTCCACAACAGAGACAAAGTAGTGTTTGGAATTAATCTACAGTAAGGAAAGAACCCAACAACAACTTTTGGCCCCATTGCTCTTTCTAAGGTTTCACCCTTTTGAATGGCCTTCTATAGACCACCAAATCAGGAGGAGGAAGTTGATGAGGCATTTCTAGAGCAAATAACAAATATTCAAAACACGAGACCTGGTAGTAATGAGAGACTTTAACTACACAGACATCTGTTGGAAAAATAATAAGGCAAAACACAAAATTTCCAATAAGTTCTTGGAATATACTGAGGAAAACTTTTTGTTCCAGAAAGTGGAAGAAGTAACCAGGGAGACAGCTGTTTTAGACAGGATTCCAACTAACAAGCAGGAACTGGTTGAGAATCTGAAGATTGAAGGCGATTTGACTGAAAGTGATCATAAAGTGACAGATTTCATGTTACCGAGAAATGAGAGCAACAGAATAAGGACAATGGACTTCAAAAGAGGAGACTTTAACAAACTCAGAGAATGGATAGGTAAGGTCCCATGGAAAGAGAATCTAAGGAAAATAGAAGTTCAGGGGGGTAGCAGTTTCCCAAAGAGACAATATTAAAGACACAACTGCAAACTATCATGATGCAAAGGAAAGATAGGAAGAATAATAAAAGGCTCCACTAGGAGTTCTTTAATGACCTGAAAACAAAATAAAAAAAAGTCCTACAAAAAGTGGAAACAAGGAAAAATTGATAAGGATGATTATAAAGGAATAGCACAAGAATGTAGGGACAAAATCAGAAAGGCTAAAGCACAAAATGAGTTACACCTAGCAAGGGACATAAAAGGAAATAAGACGACATTCTATAAATACATTAGGACAGGAGAAAGATGAAGTGAAGTGTAGGTTCGCTACTTAGCAGAGAAGGAGAGCTAATAATCAATGACATCAAAAAGGTTGAGGCATTTAATGCCTATTTTGCTTCAGTCTTCACTGAACAGGTAAATTGTGACCAGATACTGAATACAATATCGACAATGTGGAAGCAGAGAAAGAACTGTCATGCATTGCATCCCCTTCCTGTCAGTTCTTTCTCTGCTTCTACAACAACAAGGGGGAAGGAATGTAAGCCAAAATATGCAAAGAACAGGTTAAAGAACATTTAGGTAAGTAATAAGTATTCAAGCCAGCAGGGCCTGATGAAAAACACCCAAGGGTAATTAAGGAACAAGCTGAAGCAATCTCAGAATGATTAGCAATTATCTTTGAGAACTTGTGAGGGATGGTGAGGTCCCAGAAGACTGGAGAACGGCAAACATAGTACCTATCTTTAAGAAGGGGGGAAAAAAGAGGACCCAGGGAATTATAGACCAGTCAACTTACCTTTGATACCTGGAAAATTACTGGAACAAATTATTAAGCAATCAATTTGTAAGCACTTAGAAGATAACAGGGTTATAAGCAATAGCCAACATAGATTTGTAAAGAAGAAATCGTGCCAAACCAACCTAATTTCCTTCTTTGACATGATTACTGGCCTAGTGGATGGGGAAGGGGGTTGTCTACATCAATGGTTCTCAAAGCCAGTCCGCCACTTGTTCAGGGAAAGCCCCTGGCAGGTCGGGACGGTTTGTTTACCTGCCATGTCCGCAGGTTCGGCCAATCGTGGCTCCCACTGGCCACGGTTCGCCACTCCAGGCCAATGGGGGCTACGGGAAGTGGCACAGGCCGAGGGATGTACTGGCCGCCGCTTCCCACTGCCCCCATTGGCCTGGAGCAATGAACCACGGCCAGTGGGAGCCGCAATCGGCCAAACCTGTGGACGCGGCAGGTAAATAAACCGGCCCAACCTGCCAGGGGCTTTCCCTGAACAAGCGGTGGACCGGCTTTGAGAACCACTGGTCTATATGATATATCTTGATTTTAGCAAGGCTTTTGACACAGTGCCACATGATATTTTCATAAGCAAACTAGAGAAATGTGGTCTAGATGAAATTACTATAAGGTAGATGCAAAACTGATTGAAAGTCCATGCTGAAAGGGTAGTTATAAATGGTTCACTGTCAAACTGCAGGAGGGATGTATCAACTGGTGTCAGGGTTCCCTCCCCACTCTGAACTCTGGGGTACAGATATGGGTACCCACATGAAAGACCCCCTAAGCTTATATTCCACCAGCTTAGGTTAAAAACTTCCCCAAGGCACAAATTCCTTTCCTTGTCCTTGGACGGTATTGCTACCACCACCAAGTTATTTAAACAATCATTCAGGGAGGGGCCACTTGGAGCCCTATCCTCCTCCCCCCCAAAATATCCCCCCAAACCCCTTCATCCCCTTTCCTGGGGGAACTTGAGAATAATATACCAAAGTGAGCACAGACCAAATCCCTGGTTTTTAGGACACTGAAAGTCAATCAGGGTCTTAAAAGAAGAATTTTATTTAAAAAAAAAAAAAAAGTAAAAGAATCACACCTGCAAAATCAGGATGGAAGATAATTTTACAGGGTAAACAAAAAGATTTAAAACCCAGAGGATTCCCCTCTGACTCTACTTCCCAGTTACAAAACAGGAATAAAATTACCTCTTAGCATAGGGAAAATTCACAAGCTAAAACAAAAGATAATCTAACGCATTTCCTTGCTATTACTTACAATTTCTGTAATTTTAGATGTATCATTCAGGATCTTTTTAGGCGATGTTTTTTCCTGCCCTGGTCCCTCTCTCTGTCCGAGAGGGCACACACAGAGAGAGCACAAACAAAACACCCCAGATTTGAAAGTATCTTCTTTCCCTATTGGTCCTTCTGGTCAGGTGCCAACTAGGTTAATTGAACTGATTAACCCCTTACAGGTAAGTGATTCTGTACCTCTGGCCAAGAGGGATTTTATATTACTGCATACATAAAGGTTGTTACCCTTCCCTTTATATTTATGACAACTGGGGTCTCACAGGTGTCTGTCCTGGATCCAGTACTATTCAATATTCATATTTTAATAAATGAATTGGATAATAGAGTGGACAGTATGCTTATAAAATTTACAGATGACATGAGGCTGGGAGGGGCTGCTAGCACTTTGGAGGACAGGAGTAGAATTCAAATGACCTTGACAAATCACAGAATTGGTCTGAAATCAACAAGATGAAATTCAATAAAGGCAAGTGCAAAGTACTACACTTAAGAAGGAAACATCAAATGTACAAATACAAAAATGGGGAATAACTGACTAGTCGGTACTTCTAATGAAAAGGATGTGTCGTTATAGTAGATCACAAACTGAAAAAGCCAAATGGCACTTATACAATTGATCTAAACGTGCCTAAAAAGCCTAAATAATAAGTAAGGCTAAGATTTTGTCACGGGTATTTTTAGTAAAATTCATGGACAGGTCACAGGCAATAAACAAAAGTTCACAGAAGCCTGTGCCCTGACCCTAACTTCTGCTAAAAATAACTGTGACAAAATGGGGAAGGAGGATTCCAGCACTCACCGCTGCCGCAGCTTCAGGGTCCCCCAGGTGCCCACGGCAGCTCGGAGATCCAAGGTCCCCTGCTGCCTGCAGTGGATGAAAGCATTGCCTGCCGCTCTGCTGCCCATGACGGCTGGGCACTATGGGGGGCCCCCTGCCACCCTCGAGGGCTGGGAGCTCTGAGGCTGGTGACTCTGAGCTGCAGGGCTCCCCTGCCACCACACCGGCTGGGAGCTGTGGGGGCCCCCAAGCTCTAAGGCCAGTGGCTTGGAGCTGAAGGGGTCGCACCCATGGGGGCTGGAAGCTGTGGGGGTTTCCTGCTCTGGCTCAGAGCTCCAGGACCAGCAGCTGGGAGTTGTGGGGAACCCTACCGCCTGCAGCGGCTTAGAGCGCCGGGACCCCCGCTGGCTGACAGCTCCAGCCCTACGGCCCCAGGGCTGAAGCAGAAAATGTCACAGAGGTCTCTGGAAATCACAAATTCCATGACTTCCATGACATAATCTTAGCCTTAATAATAAGCACTTTACTACATCCAGATAGTAACAAAACATTTATAAGCATTTGATCATGATTCTTACAAACGGGCTACACCCAGGGGTGCTTAGACCCATATGGGTTGGCTACAATATGGTCAGGCAGATATTAGCAATGAACACTTCAAGAGTTTAGTTTTTTATACTCTCAACAAACAAGTGATGCCATTGCCAAGTACTGACTTCAGCTAAAAGCCAATTTGAGACAGTTCACCCTTATTTCCAGTCTTATTCCAGATAAGATTTACAACCTCCTTTCTTCCCAAGCCCTTTCCTCCCATCCCACTTGCTGTCCAACATTTATTCCATTGAACCTGTATTCACATAGGTATTAACACTGGTATGTGGGTTAGGAATATCCTTGTTGGCTCATTTTAAGACAAATTCTCTTTCTGTTATTTAAAAACCAACTGCAGTCATCCCTATAGGTCAGAGGCCTGCTTTTTAAAAACTTTCCCTTATCTCATTAGTTATTCTTTGAACCAGACATCCTCCCTTCATTCCTTCTGGCCTTATAACTTATTACTTTCAAGGCCTTCCTTCTATTTGCTAATCAGGTCTTTTCTTTACAACACATATATGTCTCCTGAACCAAACTTAAGCTAACTCTAATTCTTTAATTCCATATTTATCCTATAGTAGAACAAGTAATCAGATTGATCAGCAGCAAGAGAGATTTAGGGTAGAAGATATTAGGAAAAACTTTCTACCTATAAGGATAGTTAAGCACTGGAATAGGCTTTCAAGGGAGGCTGTGGAATCACCATCATTGGATGTGTTTATGAACAGGTTGGACAAACACCTGTCAGAGATCATCTAGGCTTACTTGGTCCTGCACTAGATGACCTCTCTTGGTCTCTTCCAGCCCTAAATATCTATGATTCTATTACAACAGTTGACAGGGAAAGAGCTTGCCATTGCATTAGGACAGCTGTACAACTCTCAGACAAGGCTCAGTGGAGTCCCCTACTGTCATTTTCAAAAGCTTGACCAATGTACTGTATGGCAATCTGATCAGCCAGAGTAAATCAGTAATTCCATTCTGCAGCAAGGTTAGGGCCAAATGACTGAGGCATTTTATATTCTCTGAAGGAGAGCAGTTTCCTATAGAAACTCCAATGTGTCTGAAGAACACATGAAGCTCATCCATGGGTCAGTAGCCACAGGGCTATTGGGTTGAAATGAGCCATCCAATTTCACAGCCAACTTAGAAAACAGTGATGACACTGGGTACCACTATAATGAATTCGGACTAAACAGTGTAAAAGCTGCAAATTCTTATTGTTCTCACAAGAAGACATTGGCCTCTGGAAGACAAACTGCAGCAACATATCAGAGAAGCAATTTTTTAGTTACAAATGTGAAACCAAATTTCTTGCCAGATTTACCTCGGGTCATTAGCTGAATTATAATACTTCTGCTCTTCACAACTGATTCCCACTTTAATTTGATTTTGAGCACCTGATTAAATTTACCTTCTATGCAGAAACAGACATTTAATTTAGCTCCAGTTCTGTATTGTGCTCACACTGCAATGCCATTTTCATAGAAGCAGCTATAGTTAAAGAGTAATTCTCTCTCCAGCAACAATATATAGGTTGGCTTGGAAGGATAAGATTTTTATTGGTAAATGTCAGTAAACATCGATTTCATCATACACACACAAACCGATAAAAAAATATTTCCATCGATAAATGAAATTTACAGAAAGGCAAAGTAAGAAAAATACTGCTTGCGAACTTTTTACAGTTTGATTTAAGGACATTTATTTTGTATATTTTGACATGTGATGTTGACAATTTGTATTTTAATGGTTATAAGCTGTAGCGGGGTGATTACCCCGCTCCTGCCTGGAAGGGCTTAAAACAGCCCTGGCATAGGGCTGCAGCTCTAAAAGTTGGGCTGATTGGGGAAGTAGCCACAACTGGCCTGTATAAAAAGGCTGGGAGCCAGAGGCCAAGGAGTCTCTCTTTGCCTTCAGAGGAAGAAGTGCCTGGCTGCAGCAAGCTAGACACAGGATACCTGAGTGGAGCAGGGCTGGGGAGCTCCAGCCTAGATAGCCCCAGGCTGCGGCCTAGTAGGAGGCCAAGGAGTACTGGGGGTTGCAGAGGGCGGCCCATGAGTAGGCCAAGGCAGCAGGCCCAAACCCAACCTTACCTGTGATGAGTGGCCTATACTGCAGTCTGCCCCAGGGAGCGGGGGCTAGTTGGTGACTGGCAGTGGCCTTATTCTGAGGTGAGGTAGGGATAGTGGGTGGGGGTTCCCTGGGGAGGGATGACCCTAAGACTGAGGGGTGTACTGCCAGGGGGCAGCACCCCAGATAAAAGGGCACCGGATTCCGGGAGGGACACGGGGGCAAGAGGACAGGCAGATCACTGGCCTGCAGAGGGCGCTCCAGGATGCTGGAAGAGCTAATTCCCAGAAGTCACCAGCAGGAAGCGCCGCAGGGGTGGGTCTGCTCCTCTACATAAGCCTTAACTTTTTGAATCTCAATGTCTACTGTCATTAAATAATTAGTTTCTGACCCCCTCTCTTATCTGCCTCTCCATAATTTCCCTCAAACTGTGAAAATTTAAATTAATAAAAATTAAAAAACACAATTAAAAATAATCATCAATATTATCTGTCAAAAATGTAAGAAAAATAAAAAACAAATCCTGCCAAGCCTATATATGTTTGTTATTACACCCATCTGCTGTTTTGCTCAAGCTCAGATTTGTTAAGAGCTGGAGAATAAAAAATAAATAGGTGCCCCATTAAACATGTAGCAATAAACCATTAAAAACCTCCTGCAAACTGTAGCTTTATACACCGAATGTCCCCAAATAACCAGTGTGAGGGAGTGCTTAGCACAACTTACCTTCGCTGGTTTACACTTTCCACTATGTCTAAACCCACTACAGAATGTTATTCAACTTCCCCGGCATGCTCTTTGTTCTTGATGTCACAATCCTACTGAGGTTGGATCCAACATCTGAGGGTAAGGTACACCTTGTTTTGCTATAATATTGCACCAGGTTTTTTTCATTTATTTAGGACATTCTGGGTTGCTGGATCAATTTGTCATTTGGACAGAACATTGCCACCTCTGGGACAACCATCGGACAATCAGAGCCACTTAGTCTACTGAGGGTATGTCTACACAGGGATAAAAGACACGTAGCACTGCTGCGGCTGGCCCAGGTCAGCTGACCCAGGCTTGTGGAAGTCAGGCTGTGGGGCTAAAAATTGTTGGGTAGACATCTGCGGATCCTCCACCCTCACAAGATCCCAGAGCTTGGGCTCCAGCCTGAGCCCAAATGTCTACACTGTGATTTTTCAGTCCCAGAGCCTGAGCCCCACAAGCCCAAGTCAGCTGACCTGTACTTGCTGCACGTTTTTTATCCCTGTGTAACAGGGCCGGCACCAGCAAACCGGGCTGGGGTGGGGGGCAGCCAAAAAAATTTTTGCTTGGGGTGGCAAAAAACCTACAGCCGGCCCTGCTGTGTAGGCATACCCTAAAAATGTCTGGGGTCTTTTGCATCTTCCTCCCTGCTGCAAGTCTCCCAAACTGATGCTTTCCATCTCTGTTTTGAGATGGAAGGGAGGGATAACTCAGTGGTTTGAGCACTGGCCTGCTAAACCCAGGGTTGTGAGCTCAATCCTTGAGGGGGCCATCTGGGGCAAAATCAGTACTTGGGCCTGCTAGTGAAGGCAGGGGGCTGGACTCAATGACCTTTCAAGGTCCCTTCCAGTTCTAGAAGACAGGATATCTCCATTTATTTATTTATGTTTTCAGCCACTAACTGAACAAATTAGATGATAGGTCTTCCTTTTAAATGGATAATGAAAAGGTAATTTGACTCATCCACTGACTGACACAGATTTTGAACTTTATGACCCACAGTGGTGCTGCCCTTTTAAGATTGAGATCAACTCCTAGATCAGGGGTGGCCAAACTTTTTGGCCCGAGGGTATAGAATCTGGGTATAGAAATTGCATGGCGGGCCATGAATGCTCACCAAATTGGGGTTAGGGTGCACAAAGGGGTGAGGGCTCTAGCTGAGAGTGCGGGCTCTGGGGTGGGTCTGGGTATGAGGAGTTTGGGGTGTAGAAGGGTGCTCCAGGCTGGGACCGAGGGGTTCGGAGGACGGGAGGGGGATCAGGGCCGGGGCAGGGGGTTGGGGCACTGGGGGGAGGGGTGGCTCAGGGGTGCAGGCTCCGGGCAGCGCTTACCTCAAGCAGCTCCCAGTAGCAACGGCATGTCTCCCCTCTGGCTCCTAGGTGGAGGCGCAGCCAGGCGGCTCTGCTGTGCACTGCCCCCTCCACAGGTGCCACTCCTGCAGCTCCCATTGGCCGTGGTTCCCAGCCAATGGGAGCTGCGGGGGTGGTGCTTGGGGCAGGAGAAGCATGCGGGGCAGAACCCCCTGGCTGCCCCTATATGTAGGAGCCAGAGGGGGGACATGCCACTGCTTCCAGGAGCCGTGCGGAGCGACACCCCCCCACAAGCCCCAGAACTCACTCCCCAGTGGGAGCTTAAGGGCTGGATTAAAACGGCTGGCGGGACGGAGGTGGCCCATGGACCGTAGTTTGCCCACCTCTGTCCTAGATACTATGGCGATTGACACTCTATAAATACTTGAGACAGAAGCTACCTATTATGTTGAACTCTACTACTGCTGAAATTTTCTTTAAATAACTTCAGTGTGATGTACCATCTGGTACTAAGTTACTCTCCGTAAAATTAATTTTGCAAATGTAAGCTCTACCACTTGTCAATTTAATTTACCATTCTGTTAACTGACTCATTCTTTTTAGCCTCAGATTTCTCATTAAATATCTTCCAAAGTCTTAGGGATGCTTAGCTTGAGCGACTTGCTGCCTCAGCTTCTCAGTATAAAATGAAATTCTTAGACGTGCAAAGGCAAAACAAAGAGCCACTAGTATCTTAAGTAGCACTTTACATATATAAAATCCTATCAGTAAAATAATTCAATTAGAGAGCTAATTAGAAAACACTCACACTGCCCCAAAACTACCATGCGTAGACAGATCTAGCAGCTGCAGCATAATATGCACAGAGTTTCACAACACACTATAGACAAAGGGTTGCTTTCCAGGACCCATCCAACAGCAAGAGAAGGTGTGGGAGTTAATGAGAAGAAAGTTCCCAAGTGAGAAACTGGGAAAGAGCCCATATTCTGAGGCCCAGGAGGTCTGCCATTAAAATTTAAGATCCAAGTCCTGCAGTGAGCTCTGTGTCGATGGAGCTGTGCACCCATGCACTCATCGAAAGCTCACTGCAGGATCTGGGCCTAAAAAATGTCCTTTCTGTGAATACAGATCATGTGTATTATGTCAATATGAGTTCAACATTCTGTATAAAAGAGCCACAAAGTCCCACTATGGAAAGGGAACTATTACTTCTCACTTTGTCCACTAAAAAAAATAAATTAAAAAAATTAACAGTAGAGACAAGATCAATTTTTTTTTAAAAAACCTCAAATGCAAAACCACCAATCAGATGCTGTTTTCCATCCTAGCTACATAGCACTTAAAGATTTCATTTCAAATTCAAAGCTTTGGGCCAGATCCTCAGCTAGAGTAAATTAGTGTAAATCGATTGACTTCACTGGAGCTAGGATGAGTTCTCAGTTAATTATTTTATCCTTATTTCAAAATTTTACCACATTAACATTTCCTGTCTGTATGTAACACATCTTGAGCAAACAATGCATACAAGGAGTTGATATTTCATTGCACTCTGGACCAGTTTCAATACTTAGTATTCAGAAAAGAAGAAAAAAATCAAATCAATGCTTGGACTGCAATTCCAGCCACATTAGGACAATTACTTATAGGGTGTATAGCGTGGAAGAGTAGTTTTCAGGTAATTAAACACTGATAAACAAGGTAAAGTTTCCAGCTCAGGAGCTCAATAGGCTTCATTATAGCTTTTGTTTTTCATTGTGTTTCATTGCATACCATATTTTAGCAACAGCTGACACCAATTATATTCTGAGACCTGGTTTCTGTTCATTTATTTGTCTTTTTTCCCCTCCATTTTCTTTTTCTTGGCATTTTGATTTAACTTTTCATAGTCCATTGTTACTATAATAATCCCAGTCCTGTACTGAGCCTCTTGAGACATCTGACCAGAAAAGAAACACATGCTAGGTGGAATGGGATTAGAATCATTGGTGACTCTTCCTGGTTGCGTTCTGTATATAGCTATGATTCTGTGAAAATGACTGTGGGGTGTGAACAACAGCATCAGGGATGATGGGGGTTGCAGGGAGCAGCCTGGGGAATCTGAGAAGGGGCCCTGAAGGAACAAGAGACAGTCAAAGAGACCCCACGAAGGAGAGTGAGGGGAGCAGAAGGGAGGGGCCGAGCTGTGGGAGTCCAGTGACGGCCCCCCCCCACCCATACTGTCCTGAGCCTAGCCATGCAATGGCTGGCAGAGTCTCAGCAGCCCCTGTATCCAGGGAGAAAGCAAGTCCTGCAGCTGGTTCTGCAGAAGCTTGTCCAATCCAGTCCTGAGGCAAAGACCTCTATGAGCTGGGCACAGCTCAGGTAATGGCAGCCCCATCTTGCAGCAGGCAGGGGAGTCCAGAGCTCAGAAGAGGACAGTTTGTTTGTTTGTTTGTTTGGTGGTCTCTTTTTTTTCTCCTTTTCAGTCAACCATTGACTTGGGGGGGGGGTGAAGGAGGAGTGGACCATTCCCCCAGTAGGGCTCAGCCAGTGTATTCACCTGCTTGGGAGCTGGATCTTCTCCATTCACTAAAACCAACTGGGGAATATCAGTGACCTTTCAAACCACCATCTCCGTTGTAGAGGAAGATTTGGGGGTTGCACAAAAAAGAAGAAAAGAGGGGCACGTGTGAACACTGCTGTGATAATTTGTATGGAACTCCAAGTGAAGTTATAAGTTGGTGGGTGGGGCATTATCCTCCTCACACAGCCCTTCTGGGGCTGTCAAACCAAAGAGCCGAGTTTCACCACTCCACAAAAGGGACTATTACCATTTAAAGTGGGGGGGGGCTTCTATACATATAGAGTAAATAGTTCAGTTTGCCTTTTCATTCGGGTGTAGGAAGTAGTGTTAGAATTCGTTTAGTCTATTTTAAAACCTTTCAGCTGCTTAGTATATTTTGAAACCCGCTAACAAGTTTTCTCCTGTTCCTGAGAAAGATAAATCTGTTTTACTTGATTTGGTGTTTTGTGTGTGTGTGTGCCCTTTTTAACAGTTTAATTCAAGACAAAGCTACTATGCTGGTAAGGGTATGTTACTTATTTGGAATTTAGTAACTAGGTGGGAGCACTTCACCTCACAGATGGATCCGACACAGGTCAGAGGAACAAGCATGGAGGAAGTATCCTGATGAGAGAGGGCAACGCAATTTGGAAGCTTCCTCACCATAGTCTCCAGTGTTCAGGCTCAGTCCTGGGAACTCACAAGCAGCTGTGATGTCCCTCAAGTAGGGTTGCCAACCCTCCAGGATTGGCCTGGAGTCTCCAGGAATTAAAGATTAATCTTTAATTAAACATTATGTCCTGTGATTAAATCTCCAGGATGACGTCCAACCAAAATTGGCAACCCTACCCTCAAGAGGGAAGGTAATCGGTTTGCAGCCTTAAACCCAATCCCAGAGTATTTTGGGTACCCAGTAGGAAAGACCCTGCTGGAGTAGTGTCGGCGTGTCGCTAGACAGATCAGGGGAAAGGAAGTCCTCTGGAGTTACTAATTTCCCACCTGTTCCCATAGGTGGGGAACCATGGCTAGCCTGGGTAATGCCTGGGGCAGTGAGAGATGGGTAGCTTCTCATCCCACTGGGATAATTTAGGGTGAGGTAGGGTCCCATTTTACCATGCTCCTTCCCCTAATCCTGTTACATCTCATATGGAAACTTCTGTTGATTTTTGAGGGGGTGGGAGCAGGGGAGTATTTTCCTTAATCTGAAATAAAAGTCATCTAGATAGATGTCTAGGCAATGGATTCTCCTAGGGGGGAAACAAACTTGTACAGAGCTAGTAGTGACAGCGTTACAGCTACTTCTCTTCCTTGCCTTCTCCCAACAATAAAGACTCAACTGCTCTCATTAGAAGGTGCATCCCAACCTACCTCATTCTTAAAGCAATCAATTTCCAGGAGCTCACTGTAATCATATCATCAGCAAAGCCCTCATTGGGGATCAACGTAGGAGCACTGAGATCAGAATTTGAATGTGTTGAAGAATGCTTGACTGTAATGAGCCACCACTTTAATAAATAATTTGCTAAATATAAACATTCATGTGGTGAACTGTTAAATACATGTACCAAAGTAACAAGTCAGATGGGAACAGTGGGTAACTTGTGATGTACACTGCTTCTATCAGCAGGGGAATAAAACCCAATAACTTGAGGTACAGTCAAGCCTGATTAATGTCAATATCCATTTGCTACATAAATTTGAGACTTTACCTAAGGTTTTCCAATAAGTGAACTGATCTTCCAGATGCTGAAAATGAAATCACTGAAGCAGAGGCATTTTTAAAATAAATTTTAAGCTCAATAGTGAAATAATTATTCTAGTCTGCTCATAATGTTGCTCCATATAAAAATCACACACCAAAACTGAAAACATGGCACGCCTCTGTCAAGTGGTAGCAGATGAAGAGCACCTTGCACGTGGGTTTACTACTGCGTCAGAAGAGTGATGCAGAGTGAGGGTTTTTTCTTAGTGTAACTTCTTTTACACTGAACAGAGATGGTCAAACACTACACAGGCAATCTCCTCTTTCAGGAATCTCATCCAAAACACCAATGCCCAGTTCCCAGGAAGCAACTCTGCCCCAGGAATTGACTCTAGTTACAGAAGCTAAGGCAGAGAGCAAATTCTTCCACTGTTTGCAGTGGCTCCCCCCAAAAGGAAAAACACCACAAAACTAACACTGCATTTCTCAAAGACTGGACAGCACTCACAATACTGAAGCCAGGTCCACATTAAAGTTAATTTGACACAGTTATATCGCTCAGGAGTGAAAAATCTGCCTGTTCAGAGGGAAAAGAAGAAGAGTGCCTTTTGAATTGAGAGAAAGGGCATATGAGAGAGCATGGATGGGCTGGTTCAAACTGGAATGCTCCTCTATAGCCCAGAAAAAACCTTAGATGGACTATCTGATTCTCCGGGGGCTGTGACACCAACCTTGCAATCTGGTGGAATGGGAGTTGATATGATGTTTATTCAGTCTAGATTTTGCCATTGGAAAAATGCACTCGCAAGGCAAACGTTTAATCAAACATGAAAACTGCTGAGTCCACTGATTGGACTGCAACAAGGAAAAGAGAAGCTACAGGTAATGTTTTGTTATTTCTACATTTTTATGACAATCGTGTTCCAGACACCCCAAGAGAGCATCAGGGTCTGACCAGCACAGAATATGCAATTGAATCAATTGGTTGTATACAATATTATTGCGTATAAATATATGTCAAATAAGGTCTCATGAAAACTTGGCATGTTCTGAACCTGGTGGTCATTATGAGATAGTGGTGGTAGTCATCACCACCTGTCCTTTCCTTGCATAATTTGTTTCACTATCAGATTTCCCCCAAGTGAGGCTGCACTGAGTTGTAATGCCATAACCAGGTTTTATTATTAAACCAAGCATTCTCTTTTCCCTTTTTACTGAATTTTAGGTTTAGTACCTTTACTACACCAGCCTGCTTAATTATTTTATTTTACTATTTTGTAAAGTTTAACACTTGGCATAAAAAAAATTTTAACTTCTTACTTTTTTAAAAAAATTACTTACTTATTTTTCGACGTGACACAGTTTTAGCAGATTTCTTTTAGTGGCTTTGTTTTCTGCTTTTTATGCACTTATTTTTTAGCTACAATTACTTTTTTTTTTTGGTTGCCCATGGGTTTTTATTTTAAAATTGTAATGACATTTAACACGTGTTTGCTATTCTCTACCAAGCATTCTTGTACACAAAGTATTTAAAATGCCTTTAAATTTTTCTTTTAAAATACCTTGTTAGACTGCATGGCAAGTACCTTATATATCTCTCTTTGCTTTTTTAGGCCCCCAATTTTATTTATTTATTTATTTTTAGAAAAAAAAAATTAGATAACGGTTAACTTTTTTACTGTTGTTAAACAGGGCTCCTAATGTTCAGGATTAGTTTTTGCAACAAGTTTTTTGCTTCTTTGTTTTGCATTTTTTATTTAGCACTATTTGTTGGAGTTCCTTTTGTACCCAGCCCCAGTCTTCTCCTAATACTTCCCTGAGGAGTCCATAGCGACCTCATTTAGATCTAGTCCACTCCCCAGTGCTCTGGAAACCTTCTCAAGTTTACATTTAGATATTGCTAAACTGCTGGGTTGCGATCCTTGACAGTAAAGCTAAACATATAAGAAACTATACATTACCTGCCCAAGATGAATGGACTCTGATCATTATGTTCGTGTTCTCCCAAACCTCTTCCACTTGGTTCCCCAAGAACTCAGTTTGACTCCAGTCTTGTTACTCAAACTCATTTATATGGCATACAGTAAAGCTACACAGCGTTGATTAGATTCAAATGTACAGGGTTGGTAGAGAGTATACCACCCATCCAAAGTTACACTGAAACTCCCTTTCTTTATATACCTTTACACATTACATTACTTTACTTTCACTATATATTGCATTACAGGTTTGAAATTGGCTTGGTTACTTTGTAGGAACCAACCCCAGTACAGCATGCTTTGTCCCTGAGCAGACTAGAATAATTATTTCAATGTAGGAAATTTGTCCATTGTTTTACGCTACACTAATAGCAAAAGCCACGGAGAGACTTATTGGAGTAGCCCAATTTCGTGGCCTCACAACAAATTTTGAAAGACCTCCATGAACTGGGTCTCAATGAACGCGACTTTACTTTAGGTTCTTACCTTGAGGGAACCAATGTTATGTCAGGGTGCAAAAGAGGTGTACAAATGCATTTACACCATAATTTAAACAAGCAAATACCTTACAAGCACTGCTTGAATCACCAGTTCCATCTGTCAAGTATCAGAGGGGTAGCCGTATTAGTCTGAATCTGTACAGACGTGTACCCAGAAGCCTCCTGCTACAAGACAGGCCCAAAAAAGAAACCAACAGAACTCCACTGGCCATCACCTACAGTCCTCAGCTGAAACCTCTCCAACACATCATCAGTGATCTACAACCCATCCTGGACAATGATCCCTCACTTTCACAGACCTTGGGAGGCAGGCCAGTCCTCTCCCACAGACAACCCGCCAACCTTAAGCATAGTCTCACCAGCAACCACACACCGCACCATAACTCTAACTCAGGAACCAATCCATGCAACAAACCTCGATGCCAACTCTGCCCACATATCTACACCAGCAACCCCATCACAGGACCTAACCAGATCAGCTACATCACCACCGGCTCATTCACCTGCACGTCCACCAATGTTATATATGCCATCATGTGCCAGCAATGCCCCTCTATGTACATTGGCCAAACTGGACAGTCACTACGCAAGAGGATAAATGGACCCATATCAGATATCAGGAATGGCAATATACAAAAACCTGTAGGAGAACACTTCAACCTCCCTGGCCACACAATAGCAGATGTAAAGGTAGCCATCTTACAGCAAAAAAACTTCAGGACCAGACTCCAAAGAGAAACTGCTGAGCTCCAGTTCATTTGCAAATTTGACACCATCAGATCAGGATTAAACAGACTGTGAATGGCTATCCAACTACAGAAGCAGTTTCTCCTCCCTTGGTGTTCACACCTCAACTGCTAGCAGAGCACCTCACCTCCCCTGATTGAACTAACCTTGTTATCTCCATACTGATTTATACCTGCCTCTGGAAATTTCCATTACTTGCATCTGAAGAAGTGAGGTTCTTACCCACGAAAGCTTATGCTCCCAATACCTCTGTTAGTCTTAAAGGTGCCACAGGACCCTCTGTTGCTTTTTACAGTTCCATCTGGTGGTTATTCATGTGTGAGAAGAACTCAGCAGTGGCAGATGTTTTCTCAGTTATAAGTCTCTATACAAGCGAGCCTCATCTTACGCAGGGGTTCCGTTCTGCGGTTAGCGCATAAAGCGAAACCCGCATATAGTCAATATTACATTGAGTTGAATGGTGGGCGGAATCGCCCGCACTACAGGCACAGTATTAAAATTGTTTTATTTATTTATTTTGTTTTTGCCGACCGCGTAAAGCTGAAATCGTGCATGTTAAATGCGCGTAAGATGCGACAGACCTGTACGAATTTTTTCACAGGCATGAAGTGAGTGTGCTGTACAAAGGCCAGCATCTGCAAACACTCAGAGAAACAAGATAAACTGGTCACCTGAAAACCTAGGAAATAATCCTCAATAATTTGGAAGAGATTCAGAGTATTCTGCCAAACTTTGCCATATCCAGTCACAATCTGCTCAATGAATCAAGAGGGCTGTTGGAAGTTGCAAAATCATCTGAATTCTTGTTCTTAGCTGAGGTTATGAGAATGATTTTGAAAGTTTTGCTCTTCTGAACAATTATCTTCAAAAGGAAATAATGCACCTTGCTAAAGGAGTTGAACTGATTGCTATGACCTCTGAAGAACTTCAACAAAAGACAGACTTTTGAAGGTTTTTTCTCAGAGATTTTGTCCAGGCACCCTGTTTTGAAAGATGCATGTAATGAAGCATCAACATTAAATTGTGCCACCAAGAGAGCCAAGGTATTTCCCCAAAGTTTCAAGATTCTAGGTTTCAACTTTCAAGAGTCACAGAGCACTTAGCAGGATTCCAAAGTGCAAATGAGCATAAGCAGTCCCAGATTTATCATGAACAGATTGATGAAACCAGTGGTGAATTGCAAAGGAGATTTTCTGAGAATAACTCCAAGTTCTACAAAAGCTTGTCAGCAATCTATTCTACCAGCTCTTCAGACTTCTTGAAATTGGAATCATTGCACGCTTTGATTGACTTGCTTGGAAAATATGAAGAAGGTGAAAGTTGAAATGGCTGAATTTAAGCCACTGATAGATAAGAGACATTGCAAAGAATTTGAAGATGTTCTAAATGCTGCAAAGGAATTAAAGGAGGCTTTCCCATATATTTTTCCTATATAGTGGTCTTGTTATTCAGAACATCAACTGCAGGTGGTAAGAATTCCTTTTCTTGTTTGAAAAGAATATTATCACACTTAAGGATGAGCATGATCCATACAAAAAGGGGGGTGGGGGACCCTATATCTCCTGTCATAGGAAAGTGATTTGACCTCAAAACAGAAACTGGATGTCTTTGAGGAAGAATTCAGACACTATTATCAGATTTCAGCTTCAGTTGCATGAACAGTCTATACTTTACACAGTGTGAAGAGCTGTACTTTTATATTTCTGAATCTTTGAACATTTTGAATGTTTGAATATTTGTTATACTGAACAATCAAATAGGAATCTTATTTTTTCTTATTTCACAAGAACAAAGTTTTTTAAAAGGCTTCTGACTGAGACTGCATGTTTCACTCAGTCTATGAACTCCTGAAGGCCACGCACAACTGCCCCTCTCATCACACAGGCTGCTCCCCGCGTTGATGTCCTGGCTATGGAACTGGATTTAGCTCTATGCATTCAGGCAGGCCACAATACCATATTGAACAGAGACACGGACTCACACACAATAGTCTTAAAAATAATATACACTTTTCCCAGTTTGTCACAGCATGTACATAACGGTGGCTCAAGCTTTACTGGGGGCTGTCTTGTCATGAAAAATATGACCTCCTAATTCTCAGTATCCTAAATATAAACAGAACTGCATAAAGGGGGGTTCAAAACAGTTCCAGTGGAACCAGGCCTTGGCCTGTCAAGGGTCCTTAAAGGGCTATGGGCTTTGGGAGCAGGGATGATTGTTTGGGGGGGGGTATACTTCTAATTTTTTTTTCTTCTGTCACAAGGCCCTAGCCTTCTCTATTTAGTTCATCCTGAATGGTGTGTTCAGAGTCCTGTTTAGTGCTTTGTAGATTTCATTGGCATCCACACGAAAACAGGGAAGGGTATTATGGAGGCTGTTTTAGAGAAGCGAAAAAAGATGGTTTAGATATGGCTGATTGCCGAGGACAATGCTATGAGAACTAACTAACATGGCTGCAACATACAGTGATGTTCAGGTAAATCAGTATGCACCCTTCATCCCATATGCTGTCCACTCACTGAATCTTGTTGGAGAGGCTGCTGCAATGTGGTTCTACATTTTTTTTTAACTGTTTTAACACTGTATACCCCGTTTTCTGTTTCTACTAGTGGTTGGGATGTGTTGAAAAAGCATATTCGCATGACATTAAAATGCCGAAGTACGACAAAATGGTCAGCAAGGGTAGAGGCAATTCATCCACTACAAAATCAGGTTGAGGGCATTCTTGATGCTTTAGATGAGATCAAGGTTTCACATTATTTTATGCCAGAAATTAAGTCAAAAGCCAATAGCTTACAAACAAACATTTCAGAGTTTTCATTTCTTGTTTTGGCCAAGGTGTGGTATATTTTCTTATAAAAAATTAACACAGTGAACAAAAAATTGCAGAGTTCAGATCCTGACATTCAAATGGCTCATGGTTTAATTGGTGGCCTTCAAGACGCTTTGTCAGAATTAGTCTGCAAGGTTCATTGCACATAAGAAGGCTGCTTCTTCACAGGCTGAAATGTTAGGAATATCCACACCGTTCAAAGAGAAATGAGTTTGAAGGAGGCAAGTCATGCCAGGTAAACTGATGAAAGGTCATCAATCCTGAAGAGTTCTTGAATGTGAGGTTTTCAACCTCATCTTAGGCTCAGTACTAACACAATTGGATAATAGGATGCATAAGTACAATGGAGTCAGAGAAAGGATTGCTTTTTTGATGGGCAAGAAACTGAAGTCTCATCAGCGAAGGCATGCTCGAAACCTAGGAAGCAGCTACCCCGAGGATTTAAACTCAGAGTTTTGAGAGTAAGACCAAGCTCTTTGCCAGTTTTTTCAAGAAAATCTTTGAAAGTAACTTCAACTCAAAGGTGCCTATTGATCTCCTTAACTATATTCACAAGATGTCGTTGGATGTGAATTTCCCTAACACAGAAACAGCACTGTGTATTTTTTGCTGTCTTGCTGTAATCACAGCTGTTAATGAGAGACAGCAAACTAAAATTACCTACGAGTGTCTGTAGTGATCTCAGAATCAAGGCAGATAGACTGTGATGGGCTAATTAATGAGATTTCTACAGAGAAGGCTCGAAAGGTTCCTTTGCAAAAATACTTAGTGGCGATTGTTGGGTTTTTTGCAGCAGACAAGCAGGGAGGGGGGGCAGATTTCAGTCATCAAACCGGGACCAGAACATCCTTGGCATGGAGCTGAATGTAAAAAAATAAAATAGGTATTCAAGCAAGCCATGTTGGTTGTGAAAGTCCAGAGTTACTCGAACTACAGTGAATTGACTGCATCATTTTCACTGCTGGAGAAAGATCTGTACCTTACGCTCCCCACTTACAGAATCCTATGATCAAATGAAAACACCCCTCCATCCTTAAGACGCTGGATCCTCATAACTCCTACCCCTCTTGCCTAAAGGACTGGTTAGCACTTAACAGCATGACTCCACAGACCTATTGTTGAATAACACAAGGCAGGCCCTCCCTCTCTTGAGGGATATAACATTAATTTTCAATTTAAAACTTAGTTTCTGTTGCTCCATTCAAGAAGGGATTTTCTTCCCAGTACTTAACAATTCTGATGTCACTAGAAGGAGCTTGGTTTTCATACCTGCTTCCAAAGCATTTAAAAAAAAAAAAAAAGAGAGAGAGCATGTTGATTAGTTTGATTTGCATAGTAATATTATTAATGAGATATTGAGACACCTCATGGCATATGCCAGCAGCAAAGAGAATACAGAGAGAGTGTCCTTTTCTTCCAACAATTAATTTTATTGGAATTAAGATTACAGCATTATCTCTAAAGCTAAGCAGTGTGCCGCTGCTCCCTTGAAGAGCTTCTGCTTAGAACCTTTGCCAGCACCTCCAACCTGGCTACTTACTAGAAATTTTTTTTAAAGTGTATATATATCTTTAGATGTTAAAAGGTGCTTCTATCCTAAATAACAACTGCACAATAAGGATAGACTTACTGCCTTTTAAATAATGTTTAGATGAAAAATGATAATTTATCCAAGAGTTTGTTCTAGCCCCTGGCAGCTAGAGACTCCAAGGATCAGGACCCCATGGAGCCAGGCACTGTACACACACAGTCTAAAAAATACAGGCGAGTCTCATCTTATGCGGGGGTTCTGTTCCGCGGTTAGCGCGTAAAGCGAAAACCGCGTATAGTCAATATTACATTGAGTTGAATGGCGAGCGGAATTGCCCGCACTACAGGTACAGTATTAAAATTGATATGTTTCTTCTTTTTTTTTTTTTTGTTTTGCTGACCGCGTAAAGCTGAAATTGCGCATGTTAAATGCGCGTAAGATGCGACAGATCTGTAGCTCTTTATCTGTTCCATGTAAAATTATAATTGCACACTGTATAATGTAAGGAGCCTTAATTCTACAGCATGTACAAAATTGCAGTGTGTGAAGAACATGACAGATATCTATAATATTTGTATGATTATTATGTGACTTTCTGTTTGCAGATTATTGTGTTGCTGGCTAAAGGATAAAAAGCAGGAAACAGTAGACAAAGAATTTAGATACGGTTAAAAGACAGCCCTGATGAAGAGGGGGGAGGAGGCAAGGGTCTGCAAGAAGCTGACAGACGCCTGGGTACCTGGGATAAATTGGGCCTGTGTAAGTCCTTAGGAAAATGCTAAGCTGTAGGTAAGACAATACACGTGTAGGCCTCTTGCTGTTTTAACTCTTTGCCCTCTGATTGCTATGTTCCCATGGAAAAATAAACCCGTTCTGGTGTCACTGCATTTTCCTGATGATCACAGCTTCTAGAAGGAAGTGTCTGGCAGGCACCAAACCCAACTGGGCCTGATAAGGAAACGCAAGTGGTGAACAGGGGTGCTGTCGCCTGGAGACCCAGTCTAAAGGTGGGATGAATCACAGGATTGCAGTCTGAAAGAAGTGCAGGTGCTGGACTTGTCAAAAAGGGATGCCCATGGAAAGACTGAGGGAGGGGCCAAAAATACAGCAAACTCTGAACCATAACACAGTTTCAAATGAAAACCCCTCTTACACAGTAGAATAAAATCACCTATTTGTCAAAATCTGTTTGAGAGCTGATGTAAGTGGTAGAGGAGGTTGGGGGCAAGATCAAATTGACCCACACACCAGGAGCAGCTCTATGTATTTTGCCGCCCCAAGCATGGCAGTCAGGTGGCTTTCGGCAGCACGCCTGCGGGAGGTCCGGCTGGTAACGCAGATTTGGCGGCATGCCTGCGGGAGGTCTGCTGGTGCCGTGGCTTCGGCGTACCCGCCGCTGAATTGCCGTCGAAGCTGTGGGACCGGCGGACCTCCCGCAGGCATGCCGCTGAAGGCTCCCTGACTGCCGCCCCCACAGCAACCAGCACGCCACCCCCCGCAGCTTGCCGCCCCAGGCACGCACTTGCTGCGCTGGTGCCTGGAGCCGCCCCTGCCACACACACATTTTCCTTTGTTGTTGAAGCGTTACTCAGAGTGGAGAAAGGGGAGGAAGGACTTTTGGGACCCCAAAGAATTGAGGAACATGGGCGGACTGACCATTTATACCCTCCCTCAATGGAAGCTCCCATTATAGTTTTACATGCGACAGATAAGAACCAAGAAAATAGTTTCTAGTCTGCACACACATTACCTAACCCGATGAGGCCCTAAATTCTACTGTAATATAAATAATTAAAAATAATTGTAACAAAGTACTGATTTTCGGACACCTGATACAGACCAGAGACTGAAAATATGAGACCAAACCACTCTTAATCCCTATCTATGTGTATGAGTGAATTAAAAATACTTTCTCATAGTACCTATTGCCAGCATTTAACTTTAACACCCAGTTTGACTGAAATTTAATTCACCTAATGCTGATTTTTTTTTTATAAAGAAAGCTTAAGTTTTAATAGTGATAGCTAAAAATCTGCCTTCAATCTAAAGCTTTCTCAATGTCACAGCTCTGGAGCCAACAGCCAAATAATCGTGTAAAAAAATAGTACTAAAAAACTAGAAACAAGCTCTTCTTTTTCCAGTTTGTTGTTGCAGATTGGGTATCCAGTATTTTTTCATCTAAGACCTTTCTTCTTCCTGTGATACAGCATAGATCCTATGTAATTGGTTCATTTAATAAAATTAGTTGTAAGGCTGGCTTACCCAGAACTTACTTTTCTTAGGAATACCAGCGGTCTTAAAATCTTTGACGTTTAAACAGTGCTTTTCTTCTATTAAAACAATATAAAAGCAGGATAGATCTAACACTGGCTCCCACCCAGTACTTATCACAAATGATATACCGTACATTTTGGTAAGATGGCTGCAGCCATGAAAAGACTCTGAACTATCAATTTCAGTGTTAGGATTATAGTGTCACTTAAACTCAGAGAATGCCTTGCAGCAGTAATGAGAGTTGTGTGCATACATCAAGGAAAGAATATACTGATAACATTTTATTTTCAAATCAATTGCACAGTTGGTACTAGCCAATAAATGTTTTTTACCACATGAACTTTTAGCCTGCTGTGCTGAAGAAAATAGCCATAGCATTTTTTTAAAACACTAATGTGACGTATTTAATTTTATTATAAACATTAAAGAACAGAGCAGCATTAGTAGGGAAGTCAGCTCCACTCCATTCCAATAAATATTTGAAAAATGTAAACTTCTTCTTCTTTATTTTTTTCATTCCTTACAGATAGATAAAATTATAGGATAAGAATGTGAACCCCTTAGATTGTAACTAGGGCAGGACGGCACCGTTTAAGCGTAGCATGTTGTATCTTGAAACTGTTCTGCTTTTGTTTTGTGTGCTACACCTTTACATTTTTTAACAAGTCTACCAGTCTGTAGAGACAGCAACCATTGTTGTTCTTACAACTGCTCTACCACCTTGTTATAGAGGAGATGTGCACAAAGCTCTCTTAAAGACTTTATTTCTGCTGATTTACTTGAACCTGAAATAAGTCTCTCATATGGGAAGGGTGTGTTTTGTTCTTTATGGAGAGAAATATAAACTGGCCTCTTTTTCAAACTTAGATGAGGGGAAGTAATGATGGATTCCTTTTTGCCTCCCAGAGTAATATTAGTGGTTGGCTATTGAGTGGTTGGCAATTTCTATAAGCATGGGATTTAATTCACAAGCTTTTAGGTGATCTTAAGGGATCTCTGGAATCTGTTAGTATGACAATCAAAAAGATTAGTATCTGAACAAAGCATTGGGTGTTGAGTTCCAGTGTAGAAATTTCAGCCTTGAACCATGTAGAGGTTATCTCAGCATTGATAAGATATAATAAGCATCTGACCAATAGATACTTAAGGATAAATGAACCCACTAGGGCCTGAGTCAAGAGATGTGCCTATGTTTCTTGGGCAATGGTGCCAGATTGACTTGGTTTACAATATCTGGGGTAATCCCCCTGGCCAACAATACTTGCAAAAATTACCACAAAAAGAAAGTTCTAAAACTGTAGCAACAGCACAGGTTGAACTTGAAATTTGTGGATCTCTACAATTTTATAGCAAAATATAGAGATGTCTGGAGAAGATGAGGATATTAACATTCCACAATGACAAGATCAGCAATTACTCATATTGGAACACACACCCCACTTTTTAAATACTGCACAGTGATTTCTACAACAGTAAAAAAAAGCTATTTTAAGATATAAGAATGAAGGCCATTGTGCTATACACAATCAAGCTATTTCCAGACTAGAGATGATGGCCTTTTGTTTAAGTCCCAGAAGAATGGTTTAAATTTTACATTGTTAAAGCAGAAATTAAAAGCCAATATTAATTTCAATTCTCCAGATGGATCTTTTTAAGAGGAATCTTTTGTTGTAAATTTCCTTCTCCTTCACCCAGAATTGTATAGCTATCTCCATTTTATTATATCCTTCTTATTGAGGAAATATTTGTGCTATTAAAATAGTCTCCTCAGTCAGAAACATAATGAAGAAGACTTGTTAATGAAAGATTTTATGGGGTTGATTTCATTTACTGTTAGGGAGAATTCTGAGGAATCAGAATAGCTTGTGTTAATGAGTATTTAGTATAGCTGCTTTTCTTCCAGCACATATCTTAGAAAAAATACTTTCTGATAGTAAATAATCACTTTTTTACATCTGATTGTAGGACATTCTCTCATCTATCATTTTAAAGTGTAAAAATAACAGGATACTGCCATCTAGTGAGCAATGCAAACGTGAGGAGCACTGAAGAGTCTACATAGTAGTTTTGACCAAAATCATTTCATCTATTCACACATGTCCAAAACACAGACACATTTAGATAAAGAATAATTCAGTTGTATAATGCTGTATGTAGAAAAATGGTCATATCAGAAAAGGCTTAGCTATTCCAATGGGATTCTAATATGTATCCTTGACTCAGATGTTTTTAATCCGAGTTGACAAATTACAGCCTCTCATGAGGTACAATAATTGCTTGCCAATGCCAGGACACTAGCATTAACATTTGCAGAGGATGTTGTTAGACAATTGTTATTGTTGCCTCTTGGCCCAAGTAGTTATAAATTAACCAATATTTAGGGCCTTGCTGGGTTGCTTCCATGAGGAGGAGAAATTGATTATATGAGACAGGTGTTTCTTTGGTGCAATCCTTTTTATTTAGAAAGAATGTACACAAAGTTCTTTTTCCATTAACACAGGAGGAACAAACAACAGGAGACAGTGTCCTTCCTCACAGTTCCAAGCCTGCCTTGCCAGACAGAAATGTGCCCAAAAGAAGCTCTCTCTCTCCTGGCATCCTTACAGGGCAATGTTCCCACTGCTTCTGTGGCTTTCTGGTTCCTTTTACACACACTCAGACAGACAGCTGTAACCAAATTCATGTTCCAGAACCTCCCATTTGTAACCAGTTTCCTCCCCGCTTCCCCCCTGCAAAAAAAATAAAAGAAGGAAAGAACAACCCAGGTCACACGTCTCAGCTTCTACTCAGAACTTGCCACGTGGGTCTGTTCTTTGGGTGGTAGCTTCTTTTCAGTTATCATGAAAGAAAGAGGCATTTAATTGCTTCCTCATTTAGCATGAATGAAAGGTGGCTAGCACATCCATCAGCTTCAAGTCAGTGCTGTGATTGTTCACATATCAAAAATGACAGCCATTAACACCCTCCAGTACAACACTGTTCTAGCCTGAGAGATTCTGGGTGTGGGTTTCTATAGGGCTCCATTTGTATTCTGTGTCTATGAGGCTTGTAGGCGAAGATCATGAGATATTTCATCTGGGATGTCATTGGCATCTGGATGAAACGCAGCTCGTTTTTGATAGAACCCAGTTGACGTGGTATTTTTATTTTCCCATTAACTGGCTCAGATAGGGACTTGGATAAGTTGGCTGAAGTTCAAGCCAGATAAGACAGAAGTGATGTTGGGCAGTTGAGGGAAGTGTCAAAGGTAGGCTTGGGTACCACTCATGACACTGGCAATGACCTTGAAAGCTCTACATGTCTCCTGTTCTGACTATGTGAGAGATCATCTATTTCCCCATAGGCTGCCTCAGCAGTTGAGGTTATTGAAGGTGCTTGTGCTAACAAGTCTCTAGATTTGAGCAGCTCAGAGCTAGAGTCAGTGTGTTGTCAGAGGAGAGACCAAGTTGCTAGCATTCTATTTCCCCTGCCCACTAATCCAACTGAGCCATGGTCTGTTGACCTTCGGGGCATGATATAATATCATCCATCGCTTCACTCAAGCTTTTGTTGCAGTGGAGAGTGTTTATGGGAGTATTTTCAGAGTCTATCAGGCCTTCTCGGCCTTCTGTTGAATGCGTCAGTACTCCGACACACCCAGCTGAAGGAAAACCCTTTTAGGCAGAGCTACCAATAAGATGGCCTTGGCTTAAAGTGCTGCAACTAAGCAGTTGCCTTTAATGTTTGTTCGTTAGTTTAAAGGTGCAGACAGCCAAATTCTGAGTGTGATATTTTTTAACTGTTTAAAGACTGATCCTGAGCTTACAACATTGGCTGCCTTGCTCCAGACCTATAAACTGAGGCTGGGAGTACCTGCAATGCTACATTTGACCAGAAGGGGCATGACAAGGCGAGTGAGTTTTTTTCCATAAGTCAATATGATTACGGGTTCTCAAAAATTGTTCATATGCCCAGAGAGACCTGAGTTCTTTAATGTAGTTTTTGTTTGTTGTTTGTTTTTGTTTTAATGCCATATAACTTAGGATACAAAATAAATACACTTTTACCCCTCAGCTAAAATTCTAGTGATAGTTGACACTAGACCAACCGAATTCATTGGGGCAAGCAGATAACATTTGTATATCTTGCAGGTCTCCCTTATGCAAGCAGAGAGCTCTCAGAAGTGGAATGTCAAATGTAGAGGGAAGTTTTCGCTGTCATGTGAGTGTTGGAAAGCACTTTATGAGTTAACCTAGGACTCTCAAGAGCTGGAAGTATTGATTACTCTTCTTTGTATGCCAAGTCAACGTTAATAAAACACTTATCTCTGTAACAACCACATGGGCCTCTCTGTGCTTCTGATAAACTACAACACATGAGGTCAGAGCTGGCTAAGTCCCACTTGCATACAGAAGAAAGAACAAGAGGAAAGGAAGAAATATTAAATGGAACTTCTCTTCAAAAAGGGGAGGTCTGTTTTATTTACTTCCAAGCACTGGAGCAGCCCCCACAACAGGGATTATTTTAAACTAGGGAATAAGAACATTCTTGTTACACTTCTATACTATCAAAGATGACAGGTTTAAGAACAATCCTGTTATATTTAACCAGCCAGTTTACATTGTTTTAGCTTATTGTCAGCATTAGCGGTGGTAAAGAGTCAGGGTGAATTTACTGTCAAAACAAAGATCCTGCCTAGTAATAAGAACAGGAGTACTTGTGGCACCTTAGAGACTAACAAATTTATTTGAGCATAAGCTTTCATGGGCTACAGCTCACTTCATCAGATGCATAGACTGGAACATATAGTAAGGAGATATATATACACATGCAGAGAACATGAAAAGGTGGGAGTTGCCCTATCAACTCTAAGAGGCTAATTAATTAAGATGAGCAATTATCAGCAGGAGAAAAAAAACCTTTTGTAGTGATAATCAAGATGGCCCATTTCAGACAGACAGACAAGAAGGTGTGAGGATATTTAACATGGGGAAATAGATTCAATGTGTGTAATGGCTCAGCCATTCCCAGTCTCTATTCAAGCTTAAACTGATGGTATCTAGTTTGCATATTAATTCAAGTTCAGCAGTTTCTCGTTGGAGTCTGTTTTTGAAGCTTTTCTGTTGCAAGATTGCCACCTTTAAGTCTGTTACTGAGTGACCAGAGAGGTTGAAGTGTTCTCCTACTGGTTTTTGAATGTTCTGATTCCTGATGTCAGATTTGTGTCCATTAATTCTTTTGCATAGAGACTGCCCGGTTTGGCCAATGTACATGGCAGAGGGGCATTGCTGGCACATGATGGCATATATCACGTTGGTAGATGTGCAGGTGAACGAGCCCCTGATGGCATGGCTGATGTGATTAGGTCAGGCTCTGTTGCAAGGATAGGTTCCTGGGTTAGTGTTTTTGTTCTGTGGTGTGTGGTTTCCGGTGAGTATTTGCTTCAGGTTGGGAGGGCTGTCTATAAGCGAGGACAGGTCTGTCTCCCAAGATCTGGGAGAGTGAGGGCTCATCTTTCAGGATAGGTGGTAGATCGTTGATGTTGCGCTGGAGAGGTTTTAGTTGGGGGGCTGAAGGCGACGGCTAGTGGCGTTCTGTTATTTTCTTTGTTGGGCCTGTCCTGTAATAGGTGACTTCTGGGTACTCTTCTGGCTCTGTCAATCTGTTTTTTCACTTCAGCAGGTGGGTATTGTAGTTTTAAGATTGCTTGATAGAGATCTTGTAGGTGCTTGTCTCTGTCTGAGGGATTGGAGCAAATGTGGTTGTATCTTAGAGCTTGGCTGTAGACAATGGATCGTATGGTGTGTCCTGGATGGAAGCTGGAGGCATGTAGGTAAGTATAGCGGTCAGTAGGTTTCCGATATAGGGTGGTATTTATGTGACAATGACTTATTTGCGGATACAGACTAACACGGCTGCTACTCTGAAACCTGCCTAGTAATACTTACCTTTACGTATTTTTTTCTGTCTCTCTCTGCCCCCCTTCAGAAGCACTTTGCAGTCAGCACACACGCGACTGTTCCCATCAGTCTAGCCTTATTAAGAGCCAAAAAGGATATCACCCTTCTAATTGGTAATTTTAATTATAGTCATTCTACTCAGTCCAATAACACTTATGAAACAGCTGTTTTCTATCATCCTCTCTCCAGCAAAGGTTTTCTATCATCCTCCCTCCAGCATAGGTTTTCTCTCATGCATGACAAGCAATGTCAGATATTTGTTAAAATGCCCTTGTAGACTTATTTACAAGGACAAAACCAGCTGCCAATTGCAACAAAGTATTATTGAATATCAGGGATCTGTTCCAAGAAATGGTGACAAGCACCTTGCTACGATACACTAATGCTAATTTTGTTCACAATATTTTCACATTAGGTAAAGTAAAATTAAAAAGGTACTTTACTAGTACATGAAAGTGGCCATAAATTCTATAACCTTATTCAAACCACTAGAATATCCTACATCCCTGTCTGTTTCAAGGACACCAACCTGGAACTGAGAAAGCAAGGGAGAGTCAAACTTGAATGGCTGAGCTATGGTGTTACAAAAGCAAATACTTTCTTAGAACAGAATAGATAAGTACAGTGGGACAAATACTGCTCTCCTTCCATTACATTCAGCCAACCCTGCTAACATCAGTACAAGAGTAACCAAGCTGAATTTAGTCCATTGTTTCTACTATTACATTTTCCCACCATAAGTTAATTAGAACAGTTTAAAATTCAGTCTGTAATTCAAGGACTTCATCCCCTAGGGAAAGATGGTGGATATGCCCTTTTGTTCATTGGGGGATGGGAGGGAAATCACACATCAAGATCTTGGATTTCATTTACAAAATGGTTAAAGTTTATTTATCACTTTTAGAAAGAAAATCTTAATAGCTCTACAGTAGCCTAACCAGCTAGTAGCTTTGTCTCAATACCCTTTCCCACATCTCCATTATCTATATATATACACACACACTACATTACTAGAAGCACATGAACCTTAAAGGAATGCTGTTTAATTTACACAAAATTCTGCAGGCATGAACAGCTTTCGCCCATTGACCTGCAGCTCTCTCGCTACCTACAAGAGGCCTGAATCTCCTCTTTCTACACCAGTTTTACAACAATTTAACACCACTGATCTAAGTGAAAGGAGAAAAGCTCAATATCACCAATGTATTTATGTTCCAGAATTCACCTTTTAGTTGCTGATGTCAATATTGTGCAAAGTACATACATCATAATCCCATCCATTTTTTCTACTTAGAATAGCACAAGTCCATGGCCCTTCAAAACATCAGGAGAAGGGGAGGGGAGCAGGGATGATTTATATACTAGTCATCTTGCTAAATGCTACTGCATGGGGTGAAGAAAGGAAAGAGAGCACAGCTCTGATAAAAAGAACAGCAGGCAGAGAGAGATGTCTACACTAGCACTTTTGTCAGTAAAACTTTGGTTGGTCAGGGGTGTGAAAAACACACCCAGCACCGACAAAAGTACCCGCTGACATAGCTACTGCCACTCGTTGGGGGTGGTTTAATTATGCTAGCAGGAGAACTCTCCCGCCAGCATAGAGCAGCTAAACAGGAAACCTTACAGCGACACAGCTGCAGCAACATATCTGTGCCGCTGTAAGGTCCGTAGTGTAGACATAGATTGGGGCTGGGGGGAAATCTAGTGGTCAGTTTCACTATAGGGCTCAGTCCTGCAAGGTAGTCAACACTCTGGGTCCCATTCTAGCAAAGTACTTTAGCACACGCTTAACTTTAAAGAGATCAGTAGTCCTTTTGATGTCAATGAGACTCTGCACATCCTTAAGTGGTCTGCTGGATAGTGACCAGAGTGCTTGACACCTTGCAGGGTCAAGCCCATCATGGCTAGCTGCAACTTAAACCACCGATCCTTGAGAAATGAGGGCACTCACGCTTAAGTAGCAAGACTAAGAAGGAGATCAGCTTCTCCCTCCCTGCTAACAAAAGGCTTTTTTAAAGAGATTTATTCAGAGATTTGGCCGCTGTCAGCCCACTGTGCAAACCCCTGATATTGGCATACATGGTCTGTTTGGGATACATTATTATTATGATTATGCCATTAGTGTGAATGGCGCTATACAGGCAAAAAAGACTTGTCTCTGTCCTGAAGAGCTTACGTGGAACTTAAAACAAAAATGGCAAGAGGAGGGAATAAAACTTTGTGTTGTGAGAAGTGTAAGGGAATGTGAAGTAGGGGACAACATTAACATCATATAGTAGATTAGATGAGTAATATGCTTGTCCTGAGGGGGTTGTGATCCCCCCCCCCCCCCCCCCAAAATATAATTTTTTAAAAAACCCATCTTTTTAAAAAATTCTGTGTGCAGGACAATTCTGAAGTAGAAGGGGTAAGAAAGTAGTAGGAATCTGGCCAAGTCATGGTGCATAATGATGGGTGCACTTGTATGCTACCCTTCTTCCTCTGCCACTCTGTGCAATTTCTTTTGGGTCTATTTAGTTTTTACAGACACTTTTGTTCTTTATAATTTAGCACAAGAGGTAAAGTATACTAATAGTACAGGTAGAACATATTTCCTTCATTTAAACCATGAATAATTCATTTCATGTTTTCAGGCAGACACTGCGAGCCACTGTGACCTTGTGATGGAAAAAGCAAACCATATGGCTGTCTAAGTACTTCTTTATGAGCTAAATTCATTTGCTCAATCTTTATTTTTCTTTAGTTTCTAATTTAAATGCACTCTTCTAGCTTAGATATATAAAGGCTTTCTTCTTTTTTTATTGATTTTTAGCAAAGGAAAGTGTTAACGGGCCACTCCATCTTGAATGGTCCCTTGAAATATATGTGTTAACTATGTATGCTAACCAATCTGTTCCACCTGGTATTTAGCAGTGACGCTGAGGCTACATCTATGGGCACGTCTTCACTACCCGCCGGATCGGCGGGTAGCGATTGATCTATCGGGGATCGATTTCTCGCGTCTAGTGTAGACGCGATAAAATCGATCCCCGATCGCTCTGCCGTCGACTCTGGAACTCCACCGCAGCGAGAGGCAGAAGCGGAGTCGACGGGGGAGCGGCAGCGGTCGACTCGCCGCCGTCCTCACAGCCAGGTAAGTCGACCTAAAATACGCAACTTCAGCTACGCTATTCGCGTAGCTGAAGTTGCGTATCTTAGGTTGAACCCCCCCCCCCCCCCCCCCCCGTAGTGTAGACCTAGCCTATGTATACTACAGCACTTGCAGCAGCACAGCTGCACCAATGCAGCTTCACTGCTGTAGGGCTTGTGGTGGAGATGCTCTAAGCCAATAGGAAAGCTCTCCCGTCAGTTTAATTACTCCACCTCCCACGTATGGCGGTAGCTATGTCAGCAGGAGAAGCTCTCCCGCCAACATAGTGCTGTCCACACTGGTGCTTAGCTCAGTATAACTTATATCACTCAGGTGGTATGAATTATTCACATCCCCAGAGCCACATAAGTAAGTTGTACTGTAGACAAGGTCTGAGTTAGTTTCCCTGACCTGAAGAAGAGCTCTGTGTAAGCTCAAAAGCTTGTCTCTCCCCAACAGAATTTGGTCCAATAAAAGATATTATCCACCTTGTCTATCTAATAACAGCAGCTATAGCCAAGCATTATGTAATAAGGCCCTATATGTTAGTGATCCTTATGCAATCAGCTGCCTCAAAATCTTTCCAGTAAATCATGACTTACAATATCCTTGCTTCTGCCTTTAGTGAGCAGTCTGACAGTCGTGATGAATTATGCCAAATGACATAGTTTTCTCATGATGGGAACCAAAGTCTGCTCAGCATCAGACAAAATCATTTTCATGTGGGACTTAAGCCAAACTTGAACCAGGGTATCCAGAATAAAAAGGTAACGTACCTGTTAGCCTCAATTCTGTTTAACCAAATTTTTCTTTTTCTGCTGCCTGCATTGGATGGAACTCAACTAAGATCTGTCATATGCACAGCCAAGAGTTTGGATCCCCTAACCACATATCAAATACTGTTGTTTAATATTTGTAATATGTTAGCATCGAGGGGTCTCAATACAGGTCCCATTGTGGTAGCCACTGTACAAACACATAGTAAGAGACAGCTCCAGATCTAAAGAATTTACAATCTCAAACAAAAGGCAAATAAAGGGCCTGTCTTAAGCCATGTTTCTCTGCACTTATACACTGCACTTATACCCTTATGCACTGGGTATTTTTGGAGTAAAGTACATCATTTGCCATTGCATATGAAGATTAAGACAGAAATCCATTTGTACTGCAGAGGGTTTTATGGGGTTTTTCTTGTTTACAGTAGAAAATTGTACCGCTTTGACTACGTCAGTTTTAGTTACATTGGTGAAGTCCCCTTGTGTGACACTCTTATTTTGGTTTCAGAATACCTTGCCTCAGTTTACCTTAACTGATTTAACTAAATGAGTTTCTAAACTGATTTAATTACAGCACTACAATTTTCTCCCGTAGATAAGGCCTCAGTCACGAGGATAGCTTTGTCCCTGTGTAATGTACTATGGGTGTGGGTGTGAGTGAAATTGGATCAGCCACTAGAGAGAGTGACATAGATAAGAGAAGGGACCTACTAATACTGCCAGCTAAGGGACACCTTTTAAAATCTTTCAATTCTATGTCCAAGTTTATAAATGGCTGGTGTATGCGGACTTTGGCTACACAGAGTTCTGGACTGTAGAAGCTACCCTACAGAGATCATGCAGGGGGGAAAACATACCTGGGTTCCTTCTTAAACATGGTTGCTGCTGCTTTCTGCTATCGTGTGGCATCACTTTCTGTGAAAGATGGGTACCAGGAAACTTAACAAGGAGTCAGGTTTCAGAGTGGTAGCCGTGTTAGTCTGTATCAGCAAAACCAACAAGGAGTTCTTGTGGCACCTTAGAGACTAACAAATTTATTTGGGCATAAGCTTTCATGGGCTAGAACCCACTTCATCAGATGCTTCTGATTAGATGCTTCTGTTTTAGCCCATGAAAGCTTATGCCCAAATAAATTTGTTAGTCTCTAAGGTGCCACAAGGACTGCTCGTTGTTTTAACAAGGAGTGTTCCTGCTAGTCCTCACCACTACTGTGCCGATTGCCTGAGAACTCTGATTTACACGCATGCGTGCGCACACACACACATTGAGATCTGAACATCCATAGGCCCTGATCCTTTTAACTGTGATCATGTGTTAATATTGATGTAAAGTACAAGATGGGTATTATATTAGTGAAGCTCTCACGCTCTCTCTCTCACTCTCTTTTGTTATATCCATCCAATTTTGGCTTACCAAATCAGGAGACGGAAAATTAAATTTTCTGAAAGCTAACAGTTTGCATAGTGGCGCTATAGATTTTTTTCCCTCCTTCTGGCAAAATTCCATCATTTTAACTGGGATAAGTGTGTCTATCTTGGATGTAAGTGGGTACCTTAACAAAACCTGGAGGAGAAGCTAGATGCTTCCTGGATAGGTGATCCTATAAAGAATTATTTTTCCCAGAATTTTTTATTTTTATTATTATTAGGGGGGTGGCAGGTCAAGGAATGAAATTATTTGAGTGAATAAAATGTTGCTTTTCCTGTGGCCCACGTAATTTATTATATATTATCTTTAATTATCAGACATGAATTTGTGATATTTCTCTAACATAAATTATCTGACAATACACATATGCTCCACCACCTTCGATTATGCTCCTTCTCAGTTAATCTGTCAGAGTGCGAATTCTAGCCAAAAACAAAACAAAAAACAAACAGTGGTTCAGCTGCTGAGAACTTGGAGACTCAGACCCAGGGCATGACTGGAGGGGAAATCATCTACCAATCAACATCTGATAGCTGAGTGAGGAGTTGTGGAAGCAGAGAAAAGGGGCATTTGTGGGAGCTAGAGGCAGTGTTTAACTCATAATGAAAGAGGTGCCAGGGTTCAAGCAATGATTTAATTTTAAATTTTAAACTTGTTATGATTTTGAATGTGCAGCAGTATTATTGTCATTACTTAAGTTAAGATTCTGTCACGGGTATTTTTAGTAAAAGTCAGGGACAGGTCACGGGCAATAAACAAAAATTCAGGCAAGCCCACAACCTGTCCCTGACTTTTACTAAAAATACCCTGGGGGGTGGGACAAACAGAGCGCTGCTGGTGCTTACAGCTGTTCCAGGGGCTGTTGCTCCAGGGCTGGCCACTGGCTCCAGCAGCCCTAGGGCTGACCGCGAGTCATCTGTTCCGTGGCCTAGAGCTGGTCGCTGATCAGCTGTTTTGGCAGCCACCGCTCTGTCAGCCCCAAGGCTGACAGCTGCTCCCACCCTGCCCCAGAAGAAATCCCGGAGGTCCCAGAAAGTCAAGGAACCTGTGACCACCATGACAGAATCGTATCCTTAGTCATTACCAATTACTATAATACCGCTGCACATTCAGTCATAACAAGTTTATTTAAAAGTGTAGCCTATCGTACGTACCAGTTGAACGTACCTAGTGTACGTACCAGTGATATTTACAACCACATATTCTTCATCATTTATAAAGTAGTAGTTTGTGTAGAAAAATAAATTTAGAGCAACTGCAGCAAAAAATTAAAAAATATATGTCTGAATATATTATCTAGCTACAGACCTATCCACCTTTGCTCTGGCTTTCTTCCAAGTGTTATTACAGAATATTATTCTCACACCTCCCTCGTTCCCTGCCCTCTTGTAACAACCCTCCCCCAACACACACACATTTTCTACAACCATTCTTAGTTCAGTCGAAATAATAATAACTGCAGTATTATATTGTACCAATACTTAGCAACCAGGTATGGCACATTGCAATAACAACTTTTAAATAAATCAATAAAAGTCATTAACTAGGTCTACTTTGTCTTCTATATTATTAAGGAACACTGTTAATAGAAATCAACAAATTATATTTTAGTATGAAATGAACAAATGTAACGAAACTTTAAAGAAAAAGATTTTTCCTTACCCTAATCCTGCAGTGATTGGGAGACATTGTACTGGATACAGTTCTGTGGTTTACATCTCCAGAGAAGTCCATTAAATAGCAATATTTCACTGGCCATCCTCCTATTTTCTCGCCTTGCTTCTATCATCGGCTCCTCTGCACCCTTTGTGTCATCCAGGCACCCAGCTCTGAAGGCAGTGCAAAAGGAATGGTGGCATGGTATGGCTCCAGGGCTGGAGCACCTATGGGGAAAAATTAGTGGATGCTCTGAACCCACTGGCAGCCAAGCTCCCCTCATCCCCGCCCCATGTCCTCCCCCACCCCCCCGAAGCGCACCACATCCCCGCTTCTCCGTCTCCCTCACAGTGCTTCCCCCCATCTGGGAGGGAGGGGGAGGAGCAGGAACGTGATGTGCTCAGGAGAAGAGGCAGGGAAAAGGCGGGGCCAGGATTTGGGGAAGGGGTTGGAATAGGGGCAGGGAGGGGTGGAGTTGGGGCGGGGACTTTGGGGAAGGGGTTGGAATGGGGGCGGGGCAGGGGTGGGAAGAGGCAGGGCAGGGGCGGGGCCGCATGGAAGGGGTGGAGTGGGGACGGGGGGTTGAGCACCCAGGGGAAAGCGGGGAATTCGGCACCTATGCTGGTGGCAGCACTGCCTTCAGAACTGGGTGGCTGGAAAATGGCAGCTGCTGGATGGGTGCCAGCAGCAGTGCAGAAGGAAGGTGGTATGGTAACGGGACCCACAGGACAACAGGGAGTTACTTTTTACCCTATTGTATATGAACTCTGGTTACTAGAGAAGGGACCTGAGCTGAAATCCCGCATCCAAAGATCGAACAGAACAGGATCAACCCTTTACACCAGGGGTTCTCAACCTTCTTCTTTCTGAGGCCCCCACACGTGCAGCCGGTAACCCGGCCTCCCAAGGAGGCTAACCCCCAGCCCTCCCCTTGGGCCCAAGGCCCCCCTTCCTCCGCAGGAGCCCAAAGCACCCCTACCACAGCCCCAGTCAGTAGCATAGCTAGAGGGGTGCAGGGGAAGCAGCTACTTCCCCTCAGCACATTTTTCAAAAGCCCACGCCTTAGTTAGGTGGGGTCACCATGACGTCAGCAGGGCTCACGCCCATCAGCTGTGTCTCCTAGCAGGAGGGAGACAGCTGATTGCCCGGCAGGGAGGGGAAGAACTGAGCTCCAGCAAGCTGGGCTCCTGCAGGCAGGCTTTGCTGGTTTCCCACAACATGTTGCATTGCATACCCTGCCTCCTTCCTGCCGTGCTGATCTGCTGTCTCTCAGCCGGAGGGAGACAGACTGCTAATCAGTGAGGCGAGGGGGAAAGAACTGAGCTCCAGCAAGCTGGGCTCCTGGGGAAGAGGAGAGGCTGGGGCCTTGAGGAAGAAGGGGGTTGGTTGGGGCATGCCCCTATAGGGGGCAGGAGCACCCACCCCACCCACCAGCCAACTGTTTATGGGGCCCTTGAGGGCCCACGAGCCATCAGCTGTTCGGCCGGGGCGGGGGCAGTAAGGTAGCTGGCTAGGGGAGTGTGAGTGCTCGCTGTTTAGCTGGTTTTTGGCCACCAGCCAATCAGCGAGGGGAACTGCTCCTGGAGCAAGGGGCTGAGCTGAGAGACCCTGCCTTCTTCTCCTACCTGCTTCTTGTGGCACTGTGGCAGGTGTGCTTTCTCTGGCTCTGCAGCAGCAGCTCCTAACCTCTCACCCAACTAAAGGCAGCCAGTAGTAGCAGCTGGTAAGTGTATTTCAAAGGGGGTCTTTCTTGTGGTGAGGGTGGCTTGGGGGAGGGGGGGACTGGAAACCTCCCCCCCCCAGGTGGCTGAGAGAGCCAGCACCTGGCTGCTGGTGGGATGGGTGTCTGCATGGTGGGGGGCAGGAGGTTCAGCCAGAGGCATCTCCAAAAACATCCCCTGCACCCCCGCAGCACAGAGAGACTGAGAGTACCAGCCCCTGCCAGGCAGCTGGACCAGGACAGGCATTGGGGGGAGGCACGTCTCCTGTGGGGTGTGGTGTCCCTGCTTGCCCTCCCTGCCCATGCAGAGACGCCTGCTTCTCAGAAAGAACAGGAGTACTTGTGGCACCTTAGAGACTAACAAATTTATTAGAGCATAAGCTTTCGTGGACTACAGCCCACTTCTTCAGATGCAAGTGGGCTGTAGTCCACGAAAGCTTATGCTCTAATAAATTTGTTAGTCTCTAAGGTGCCACAAGTACTCCTGTTCTTTTTGCGGATACAGACTAACACGGCTGCTACTCTGAAACCTGCTTCTCAGAGACAGTGGCCATGTAGTGCGCTTGGTTCCCCCTCCGTGGCATCTGGGTGACTGCCTCTTAGGGGGTGAGGGGTGGAAGGGAAGAGACAGTGGGGAAAGGATAGGGGTGGGGGGGTAGGAGAGGAAAACTGAGACTATGAGGGGAAATCTTCATAGCTACAATCTCTGCCTTGGGGGTGTGGATGGAATTGTCTCCCAAGGGAAGGCTGGAACTATCTGCTGTGCTCTCTGTGAGCTGAGGGGTGAAAACATTATATGTGTTTAGTCCATGTGCTCTGGCAAACAAGTCCAGGCACCATGTTGGGGGGCAGGGAGAGGTAGCCTGATTTTCCCTCTCCTATCAGGGGAAACCTGAATTGTCTCCTAAGGGAAGGGCTTGTGATCGTGTTGGGAGGAGGAGGGGGGGCATTGCTGAGTCCCGGGGTTGAGTAATTGTCTGGTGGTGATGGTCATTAAATTACTAATTGTCATTCACTTGCTGCACACAATGGCTGGTGATGGTTGTTTAACATCCACCCAGCCATTTGGTCAAGTGCCTTGTTTCTTGAGAGTTGCCTTCTGTAACTTCTCTAATTTCATCCCACTCTCCTGTGAGTACAAATTCTGGTTCTAAAGACCTGGTTCCTGGATCCCATATTGCCTGGCACTGGGATTGGGAATTAGTGCTCTGACATGCAACTCCTCCTATTGTGCCAGTGTAGATCCTGCTGTTAGTACAGCTATTTGCAGGTGCCCTTGTGTTTAGCTGAACCTTTGGACTCAGTTTAGTGGGGATGGACTCAGACACTGAGAGCTAAACTGGTCCCAGTGTGCTTGTACTGTGAATTTTTGGCATGCACATGTGGCTATATTTATCTCATTGTGCTGGTGCTACTTCCTTGGTGTGATGATGACATTATGCTAAGATGAATTGTGAAAATAGTGTCCTGGTGTGATGGTCACTCTGTGCTGTTCGTGTGAAACTTGCATTTTTGTACGCTGTGTTGGTGTAGCCCTGTTGTTCCCAGGAAATTAGAGCCACGAGGTGGGTGAGGTAATAGCTTTTATTGGGGCAACTTTTGTTGGTGAGAGAGAGAGAAAGACAAGCTTTGGAGCTTTCATGGAGTTCTTTCTTCTTCCTGAAGAAGAGTTCTGTGAAAGCTCAAAAGCTTGTGTCTCTCACCAACAGAAGCTGGTCCAATAAAAAATATTTTACCTCACCCACCCTGATATATATTACCCCCCATATTACCTCACCCAGTTTTCCAGGAGTGAGTTTTCATGATGACATGGGAAGTGCTCTGACTGGTCCTGACTTCTTTGTATCAGCCCCTGTAGCTTGCACTGCAGCCCAGTACCTGAGGGCTGGGTGCCTGCAGCGCTGAGACTCTGCGAGATCAGGGACTCACAGACCCAGCTGGGAGGGGAAGGGCATTTCCTCCTTGGCCTCTCTCTCTTGCTGCCTCCTTTTCCCGAGTGGCCTCATGATGCACAGAGCCAGCATGGCTAGGTGCTGCATTGAAGTCTCCCAATGCAGCCTCCTACCCCCTCTCTCCCATACGAACCCCCAACAGACCCTGCCCACCTCTGTCCGATTGTGTCTCTCATGCAGGGGACTGTGCCCCCCCCCCCCCCCGCTCCTGTGTGCTGCCTGCTTCCAGGGGCCACAGATTGCAGAGCAGCCCCCTCAGGAGAGATGAGAGGGGCTGTTCCACCGGGTGCGTGCGAGCAATGGCCCCCTCACAGCAAGATGCTGCGCTGCCCCTGCCTCCGTCTGGGTGGTGACCCTGGCCTGAGGAGTGCGAGGCAGCATGAGCTGAGCATGGGGGTTGGGGGCCAGGCCAGCAAGCCTGATCACTGACACTCCAGGTGTGCCAAAGTGCAGAGCTAGTGCTCCGGGCTTCTCCTTCATTCAATGACACATCAGTAGGACTTGCTTTTTTCGTGCAGAATTTGCCTTTCAGAAAGCAAACTAGTCCCCCCCAACCCAAGCCCTTTTCATTGGGATCCTGGGGGCTCAGGTCCTGGGGCAGCATTGGGATTGCATTAAGGGGTGGGTACTGAGGCTGTTGCAATTGCTTCATTGATTATCATATTGTTTTGATCTTATCTTTGAAATATAAAATAAGTAAATAACACGTGTTTTTATTATGTTTTGATGTTATATACAATACTGTAAACCTTTTTTTATATTTTAAATGCAAAATAACACACGTACTTAAAATAAAAACACAAGAATTATATTGTTTTATAAGTACAAAATAAATATGTATAACGAATTTAAAAGTATGTAACTAGTAATTTGATATGGCGGCGGGTGGCGCCTTTTTTTATGTGTTCGCTCCCCCTGATGTTAGACCCTGGCTACGCCACTGGCCCCTGTGCCAGCTGGCCGGGGGCAGGTGGGCGAGGCCCCAGCAGCCCTGGAGCTCCGCAGCCTCAGTGCCCCCTGCCCGGGAGCTCTGGGTGTCTGGGCAGCATGGTCGCATCACCCCCAGCCCTAGGGCAGGCAGCACGGCCCAGCACCAGCTGTCCCAGCGGCCCCGAGTCCCTGCAGGAGGCATGCTGGCCTGGGGGCGTGGCCACAGTAGGCTGTTTGGGGAGGCACCTATCTCTGTGCCTTTTTATGTGTGTGTGTTAGCATCTCTTATGTTACTTGTGGAGTCCCCGATCTGTGCACTCACTATAACTTTGTGAGGTGCCACCATATCAGGAATGCACACTGCTTACAAATGGATGTTGGAAGAAGAAATCCCAGCCAGTGTCTAGCCTGAGCATATATGCACTGCAGCTCTGACAAACGCTTGAGGGTTCTGGCTTTAAAAAAAAACACTAACACTTTCACAACACTTGTATAGCTTTGCCAACAAAGTCTCATTGAAATGAATCATTGACTGTTGTCAATGGTGGCACAAGATCTAGAAATAGCAGTTTTTCAGGATAGTTGGTCAGTACATTTGATGTTTGAGACTGGATAGGAGGAAAGGGAGAAGCTGGAGGGGAAGGAAGAGAGGGGGCAGCAAGTGCCTGTGTGTGTGGTGGGAGGGGAGAGGAGGGCAGTGCATGTGTGGTGGAGGGGAGAGGAGTGTTTAGGAGGGGAGTGGGAAGGGGCTCTGTGTGTGCGTGTGTGGCAGAAGAAGATGGCAATGTGAGGAAAGGAGTGGACAGAGGCAGTGTGTATATGGGAGGGGAGAGGATGGGAAGGCAAGGCAGGGGGAAGCAGTGGGAGGGGCTGTTGTGTGTCTGTTGGGAGGGGAGGCTGATGGGGTGTGGAGGGCAGGGCAGTGAAGGCAGCAATAGGAAGGAGTACAGGGTGTGTGAGGAGAGGAGGACAATGTGGAGGAAGCAGTGGGAAGGAGGCAGTGTGTATATGGGATGGAAGCGGAAGGGCGGGCGGGGCAGTGTGAGGGAAGGGGCTGTGTGTGTATGGGATGGAAGGGGAAGGGCAGAGGGCAGTGTGCGGGAAGTAGCGGGAAGGGGGCAGTGTGTGTACGTGTAGCGGTGGGGGTGTATGGTGGAAGGGCGCAGGGCAGTGGGGGAACAATGTGAAGGGGCGGGGTGTGTGTGTGTGTGTGTGGGCAGAGCTCCGCCCCTTCTTGGCCCCGGCGCTGGCTGTTCCCGGGCGCGGGCCGGGGGACGTGCAGTTGCTCGGGCGGCCATGGAGGCGGCGCGGCGGTGGCTGGCGCTGTGCTGGGCGCTGGCGCTGGCGGGGCCCGGGGCGGCCCAGGAGCAGGCCCGAGCGGAGGAGAAGTGCCATTACTACGCGGGGGGGCAGGTCTACCCCGGGGAGGCGGCCCGCGTGCCCGTCTCCGACCACTCCCTGCACCTCAGCCAGGCCAAGAGTAGGTAGCGGCGCGGGCGCTGCGGGGTGGTTAGGGATGTTGCTGAACAATTTCCCGTCTCCCCACCGCAGCCCCGTCCCCTCCCGCTGCAGGGCTGCAATCAGTGGCGCTCAGTGCCCGACCCTCCTGCCCTGTCCCCTCTTACCCCCCTCCCCCCCCCCCGCGGGTGCAGGCTGACTGAGGCCCCAGGCTAACACCGCCCCCCCCCCTCCAGTACAAGGGTCTAGAGAGTGGGGTTCCCGTGTGGGCCCGTCAGAAGCAGAGATCCCAGCTGTGGGGCCGGGTGTCTCTGCTGCTTCCCCCCGGCCTCAGTTTCCCTCCACTTGTGCAGCGGAGGCGGCGATCCCTCCATCGCAGGGCAGCCAGCACCCAGCTGCATGAACGCTTGTGAAGGGTGTTGTCTGCCCGCCCCCCAGGACAAGCCCTTGCGCAGCATCTCAGCAAAGCGGCCTTCCGGGGAGCCCTTTTTGCGATGAGGATAAAAGTGGCTCAAGCGGACTAACCTAGAGCTATTGGTTATAGTGCAGCTTGTTTGGTTTAGTGGCAGCCTGTGTGTGCAGAGGGGGAGGGGGGATTAAACTGTGGTCCCTTCACTTTGCTCCCACTGTTTGCTTTTCTGGGCCAGATGCACAGTTCACTGCTGCTAGGGGAGAAGGCCACGTCAGACAAAGCCTATTGGTTTAAAGTGTGCAGAGCCCTAAGCAGCTCCCTCACTGCCGAGTTTAAATAATCTGAAAATCAGAATTTACTCTGCTTGAGGATTTTCACGGGGTAGGGGGAGGTATTTACTACCATGGCCCAAGTTTCTGCCTTTTCCCCTCATTGTAAATAGATAAGTTAACGTTTCTACCAAAATACAGTTTGTCAAAAGCAAAGGAGCCTATTTAGGGAATCAGAAACCATGCCAATGGACAGCTACTAGCAATGAGGAATATGCCACTCATTAACCCCATCTGTAGAATTAAATAGTTTATATACACCATGTTAAACTCTTTTTAAATAAAGGGAGATTCTCTAAATAGGAGTAAATTACAGTTTTAGTCCTAGATTCCAATATGTTGGAATCCTTTTGGATATTTTGGTTGCTCGTGATGCACATTAGACTATTGCAGTGTTTCCCAAACTGGGGTTCGCAAAATGTTACAGGGGGTTCTCAGGAAAAAATTCCCTAATGGCAGACAGAGCTGTCCCTAGGGACCCCCAGGCAGCACGAGGCCAGCAGCCTGGAGCCCCTGGACTTCCAAGAGCTAAGCAGATCAGAGCAAACGTATCTATCACACTGAGGAGATTTAAACTTCAAGACTCCTTATAAGAAATGGAAAGGGAGGTGGATATTTTTTGCTGTTTTTAAAATTAAATAGGCAGCTAGTATTGTTTTTAAAATTATTATGAAGAACAAGTTTAAGCTTTGTTGTAATGTGCGTTGTTTGCCTGGACTGCTCAAGACCTGAATGATTATGTAGGAGGAACTCTTTGATTTGGCTTCTTAAATACCTTCATGCTGTTTTACATCTGATACTCCTTGATGAAACATAGGAGCCTTGTCTTATAACAGGCTTATTCGAAGTGATACAAGCTATGGAAGTGAGATCTTGGAAGAGTGTTGTTGTTTTCATAACGTCATAAAAATACTGTAATGATTAATAATAAATAGTGTGTAATAAGGATGTCACAAAAACAAATTTTATATTTCCAAGATCACTGCTTTTATAATTTATACTCGGGTAAAGGAGAAAATCCCTGGAAACATTCATTTTTAAGAGGGGGCTTCACGGGACTTGACATTTTAGTGAAAGGGCTTCACAGGTTGTTAAGGTTTGGGAACCACTGGACTATTGGAATTTGTGCCTACCCCAGGTTATGTTATGGAAGTTCTAAACCTCTGCTTCTGTAGCTTGCTTTGTGCAGCTACATTCCTATCGCCACACACAGCCTAAATGAACTCACTGGAGCTCCACAGCAGCCACCCCATCCAAAGCCAGTGGCATAATTGGAGTGCAACTCTAGATCACTTTTCTGTTTATCACTGAATAAATATTTACTCAGTTACTTATTTTGTTAGAGACTCAGTTTTGTTCAGATGAGGTATTTCAGTTATCAAGCAGTAGGATGGATGAACATAGACAGATTTCTGCCTAATGGAGGGCCTCTGCAGAACAAATTTAATAGGATTTTAAACTGGGTCAGACACACTGTTTTTCAAGATTCGATTTTGAACTTTGTATAGTGTGTTACTTGAATACTAACATGAAAAATCTTCATCTGTTCTTGCATTTCTCCCCCTCATTCCCCAATGAAAGTCTCTTCGGTTTGTGGTAACAATCATTTGTCATGGTTGTCATTTGTACTACAATGGAGAGCTTGGGAAGGGAATCAGCAGGAGAGTAACAGATTAACTCTTTAACAAAGGTGCTGTTTTCATTGAAGGGGCAGTATTAAAGAATGAGGGAAGAGAAGTAATGTAAATAATATACAGAATACTTTGGGGTTCTCATTAAGATTTAAAATATTTTATGAACTAAAGGGTCACACTGTGACTGGTGAGCTACATGCACTACTCTGGCTTCTGTAAGTGTTCTGTGTACAAAAGAATGGTAGGATATGACCAAAAAGTTAGCTGCAGCAAAAGTCTCCTGAAATTAGACTTAACAGTCTTGTTTGTGATTCTGATTTTTTTTTTTTGTTAGCTATATTTAGAGAGCTCTCATGTGAAGTTATTACATTGGCGATTCAGGGGCAGATCATTTTAATTGAATTATAGTTAAGGGGTTTTCTGACACCTGTTTAAAATGGTCACCCGTTCTTAGAAATTTTCAACAATTTTGTAGTCAAGTGAGATTCCCAGTTACATTAATCTACAGTAGAACACTGGGCAGAAATGTTTTTCTGTTTCACAAAAGTTTGAGATTGCCATTTTTCCCATGCTAAATCTGGATAAAAAGTTAATCTCAAATGTTCACAAATTGATCAAAACGAGTTTAGATTTCAACCTTTAACTTTTGGAATAAGTTAACAAAATTTCATATAGTCATTTCAAATTGAAATTTCTTTTCAGAAGCATCAAAAAATTCAAAGTGTTCAGAAAAAATTTGAATCAGGAGATTTATTGAAACCAACCTTTTCCCACAGATAGTTTTGTTTTCCACAAATCAGCATTTTGACAAAAAATGTTTTGTCAGAAAATTCCCAACCAGCTCTAAATAGAAACGTAGAGCTTGCCCACACTTGGAAATAGATAGTGTCTTCCCTCTTATCTCCAGAGATTCAGTAGAATAATATTACTGAGAAATCTCAAGGTTTCATAGTGAAGAATTTTACAAAACACTGACAGCAAAGTGCTACCATAAATAAAATAAACTAGACTTGTCAAATGAAACATCTTGTGAGGGTTAGTGTGTATGGGTAATTTATAAAAATGTGTACAGTATACGTTACTAGAGAGAGACTTTGGTATGTGTACCAGAATTTGTGGGCTGTGCTAATAAAAATAAAAAGACAGTGCAAGTTTTTAATGCCATTATTCATGTACTAATGTAGGTATCTTATAATTAGGCTAGTAAGGATTTGATTTTTAATTGGTAAATGTCGGTAAAAGTCAATTTCACCATACACACAAACTGACAAAAATTTCCATCAATAATAATCAAAATTTACAAATAGGCAGAGTAAGAAAAATGCTGCTTGAGAACTTAGTTTGATTTAAGGATATTAACTTAGTATATTTTGATGTGATGTCGACAAAAGCTTTAACTTTTTGAATTTCAACATCTGCTGTCAAATAGTTGTGTAACACCCTCACCCATAATTTCCTGTAACTGTGAAAGTTTAAAATCAATTAAAAAAAACCTAAAAATATGCTTAAGCAGATATCAAAATTATAAAAAAATAAAAATCAAACTCTGCCAAGCCTACTTATTAGCAAAACAAGGTGGATGAGGTAATATCTTTTATTGGACCAACTTCTGTTGGTGAGAGAGACATGCCTTTATGCTTGCACAGAGCTCTTCAAGTCTGGGAAACTAACTCCGCATCATTGAGGACAAGGTGGAACAGATTGTTAACTACTTATGCTAAACACACATTTCAAGGGACCACTGGAGGTGAAGTGGCCCGTTAACACCTCTCCAATCAGAGGGAGGAAATGGGGGCGGGGAGAAAGCAGCTAGAGGGGTTGTAAGTCCTTATAGATTATTGTAATGAGCTATACATCCAGTGTCTGTATTCAGTCCATGTCTAGCAAAGTTATGAATTTAAGGTCCCAGTCTCATCAGTTTTCCTTTGTGGATGAGGACTGATAGGTCAGCGATCACTCTATCAGTCCTCATACTCAAAGGAAAACTGCACAACATTTCAAAAGACGAGCCTGGGACCTTAAATTCATAACTTTGCGAGACACATAGGCCTGGTCTACACTGCAGAGTTAGGTCGAGGTAAAGCAACTTACATCGACCTAATTACATCAGTGTCTACAGTACAATCTTGCTCCCATTGATGTAAGTGCTCTACTACACTGACATAACTCCATTTCCTTGAAAGGCGTAGGGCTTATGTTGGTGTAGTTAGGGTGACTCTAGACATTGCAGGTTACTTACATTGCCTGTTGGCTGCCATTCTTGTCAATTTCACGACTCCCTGCTAGTGCTGTGAAATTAACAAGAAAGCCCAGCTCACAGCCCGGGCTGTCACCCTGGGTGGGGGGGGAGCTCCAGCTAGAGCCCGGTCATCCTCTTCCGCCAGGCTGCCGAGGGGGCAGCCGGGCCCCGGTGGGCAGCTGCATGCAGAGCTGGAAGCCCAGGCTCTCAGCTCCCCTCATTAGCCCTCTTAAGTTGGTGGAAGCGCTCCTGGTGAGGACATGCGTGCGCCACCAACAGAAGGAGGGTTGTGTGGACATGAACCACTGCAGTAATTATTGTGGTGGCTGTAAGTTGACCTAATATAGGTCAACTTAAGTTTGTAGTGTAGACATGCCTAAAATTCATGGATTGAATATAGACACTGGATTTATTGCTCATTACAACATTCTCTCCCTCCCCCCCATTTCCTCACTATGATTGGAGGGGTGTTAATGGGCCATTTCATCTTGAGTGGTCCCTTGTTTAGCATGAGTAGTCACACATTTCAATCTGTTCCACCTTGTATTTAGCAGTGACACTCGGAGGCTTGGTCTATACTACATACATACTTCAATATAACTACATTGCTTGGGGTGTGAAAGATTCACACCCCTGAGCAATGTTGTTATACTGACCTTAACCCCATGTAGCAGTGGTGGGTAACCTGCGGCCCGTCAGGGTAATCCACTGGCAGGCCCGAGATAGTTTGTTTACATTTGGGGCTGCCCACAGCTCCCGGTGTCCGCGGTTCGCCATTCCCGGCCAATGGGAGCTGTGGGAAGCGGCGCAAGCTGCAGGGACGTGCTGGAATCCACTGGGAGCTGCGGGCATCTGTGCAAATGTAAACAAACTGTCTGGTGGCCCGCCAGTGGATTACCTTGACGGGCCGCAGGTTGCCCACCACTGCCATGGAGAAAGCATTATGTCAGCAGGAGAGCTCTCTCCCATCCTCTTAGAGCATCTTTCCCAGATGTGCAGTATTGGTGCAGCTGGACTAATGTAAATTTGTAGTGTAGACCTGCCCTGAGTTAGTTTCCCAGACCTGAAGAAGAGCTCTGTGTAAGCTCTAAAGCTTGTCTCCCTCACCAACAGACGTTTGTCCAATAAAAGATATTACCTCACCCACTTTGTCTCTCTTAATATCCTGGGACTACAACACGGCTACAACACTGCATATAAGCCTACTTATAACAGATACTGTGCTGTTGACAGTAATTGTCTAATATTAATCAGCATGCTATTCAATCAATTCCAAACATTGCTTTGAGCAGTATAGTAACTTACCCAACAATATATGCTTGACATTTCAGTCATGTTTAAATCCCTTCAGTTTGATACTGGATCACCAACACACTGCCCTCAGGCATGGAATGCTCAGTGTTCTGTGCTTTGATATTGAGAAATGCTACTTCACTGTACTTACAATTTGAAAATCTCCAGCACTCTGGATTAGTCTGTGGTAGAGTAGTGTGTTATACCTCCTAAAAAGCAACAGAGTCTCCTGTGGCACCTTTAAGACTAACAGAAGTATTGGAGCATAAGCTTTCGTGAGTGAATACCCACTGCGTCTGACAAAGTGGCTATTCACTCACGAAAGCTTATGCTCCAGTACTTCTGTTAGTCTTAAAGGTGCCACAGGACTCTGTTGCTTTTTACAGATCCAGACTAACATGGCTACCCCTCTGATACTTGACACCTGTTATACCTCCTGTAAGCATGTCTATAATGCAGTTTCACTAATGTTGTTTTAGGCCCTGTCTAGACTATCAAGTTTACACGAGCACAGCTGTACCAATGCAGCTGTGCTGCTGTAAGATCTCTTGTGTAGCTGCACTATGCTGATGGGAGAGCTCTCCCATCAACATAACTAACCCACCTCAAATGAGTGGTGGTAATTATGTCATCAGGAGTGTCTCTCTCCCGACATAGTGCTGTCCATACCGATGCTTCTGTTAGTAACTGATGTCGCTCAGAGGGGTGTTTTTTCACACCCATGAGCAACTTAAGTTATACTGACAAAAGTGCTTGTGTAGACATATCCTTAATCTTTTTCTGCTGCGTAGTCTGAATATTTTTGTGCAATAACCACTAAGTTAGTTTATAGATGGGTTGCAGTAACAGACAACCTACATATTTTAAGCATTTGTGCCTTGAACACATCTTCTGTCATGTATTTCCTGCAGAATTAAATTTTAGAAAACCAGTTTTGCTAAGGAGTAAATATAATGTGAAATTAAACCACTCTTTACTCATGGCACATAAGTTATTTATAGCAAAATATAATTTACTGAAATCTATAACTCCAGTAGCCATACATCATTCAGTGCAAATCAACATCCTAATTTATGAGCTGTCAGCAGCCAGTAGTAATCTTGTAATGTGTTAAGGGGGTCATGGTAAGTGTGTGCAGCATTTTCTCTCATGCAGCCTTATCCTTGGCAATATTTCAAATGGTTCAGAAATTTGTGAACACAAATCTATTGAGTTATGTATGCATCTTGAAATGTACATTTTTTTTTAAACACAGCATGACCCCAACATGTGGTGTGCGTTCCTCCTATGGAAGGTTGAAATTAATAAAGTTTGATTATGTAAGTCATGCGTCCTACAAAGTGTTTTTTACTGTAAGGAAACAGACATCCATCCAGAGAGGAAAACTGTCCTTGGACATATGTTACCTGCTGAACAGCCTCATTTATGTACGCATGCTTCACTTTATTCTTATACTTCAATTTGGATCTATATTTTATGTTTCTAGTTTCCAAGCCAGCACCTTATTGGGAAGGAACAGCAGTAATCAATGGAGAGTTTAAAGAGCTGAAATTAACAGATTATCAAGGAAAATATCTTGTCTTCTTCTTTTACCCTCTTGACTTGTAAGTAAAACTGATGCAGACATACCAAGGTATATATTTCCCTCCTTCCCTCCCCCTCTCCCCGCCACCTTCCCGAATTTTGGAAGTGTGTTGATTAGAGTCAGGGAACATTAAGATGTGGATTGCAACTGCACTTGACATTTTGTAATTCTATAGCATCTTACTGGGAAATGTTTACATTCCTTGCTACCATACAACTCATTGCTGCAAATGGAAAATGCATACAGGAAAGAGTAACACCATCTCTTATCGCTTCACTTCATACTCCCTGGAAGACATTTTTAGGGAGACTGATTTCCTCTTACAGACTTTTAAGGATGTTATGGGATACATTTAACTTAAATTATTGGATGGACTTTCCTTTCATTACACTATTGTAACTCCACTGCAGTCAATGGAGTTACTTCTGATTTATACCAGTGTAATAAGAGGAGAATCAGGCCCCTTGTTTTCTCAAAATGAGAAACAAAACATACAGTAAACTAGTAATACTCGTAGCACTTTTCATCACTAGAACTCAAAGCTCTTTACAAAGAAAGGGTAAATAGTAGAGACAGTTAGCTGCTCTGATAGTGAAAATAATTGGAATCCTGACTTATTTTCCTCCTAGCCTCAAAGCTTGAACAATTGTGACCTAAAGTGTAATTTTGTGCCTAGAAGAAGCAGGAGGAGGTCAAATGCAAAATAGCTACAACTTGCATTACTATTTTCCAGGAAATCATGACATCTGTTTCTCTGCAATTTGGTGTGTCATACTTTAATCCACTTATTCCTGTACAGTTTTAAAATCAGTGATTAATTGTACATGTAGCTAAACTGTAAGTTGTAATATTACTAAATCAACACAGACTGCATTTTCAATCTTATTATTCACAAACCACTTGCACATGGTTTGAAGATAGATAATCCATCTGTGAATGTATTTATGAATGCTGTTAGGAACGCAGTTACTTGCAAAGTGAAAATTATTTTAATTGTGTATATTGGATTCCATCTGTAAATAAAAACAATAGTTGTGATAAGTAATTCACAATTTATCTATTTTATATACTGCAAACAATATCTAGCTTCTCTGTAGAAACTAATTTAGCTGTGTATTAAGCTAACTGAAAAATCACTCCTGGATATTCTGAGAATTCTGAATTTACTTTGTTTTCAATTTTTTAGCACATTTGTGTGTCCAACTGAAATTATCGCCTTCAGTGACAGAATTGAAGAATTCAGAGCAATAAACACTGAAGTGGTAGCATGTTCTGTTGACTCACAGTTCACTCACTTAGCATGGTATGTAGCCTACCCATGTGTCTTTTATAGGAAATTTTTGGTGGATACATATGAGATTATGGGTTGCTTCCCCAAATTCACATACTCTGTCTGATGCACTAATATTGTCAAGTAAATATTGAATGATAAGGTGTGATGCTGTGTTGAATAAAAATTGGCAAGTAATAAAACTAATGGTAAGAAATTCAAAAATAAAGTTTATTGTTGAAGGTGTCAAAGTAAAAGTGATGACTTTGGTTTTACCATTAGAATAAATTGTTCATTACAAATTATTCATCCAACTTTATGATAAAACATTCTATGTTGGATTAATACCAAAGAAATCTTCACTGGGGTTTTGTTGTTGTTTTTAATTGTGGGATTTGGAAGAAAGACAGGGTAGTTTGCAGGGAGGATAAAAATCAGTGATTAAAAAAATAAAAAGAAATCTGAAATCTTTTCATTTAAATCTGCTTTTTTTCCTCAAAAAGCATTTTATCAAAAAAATCCATCTAAAGATAGTTTTAATTAATATACATTATAGCTCAAAGATAACTCATCATGGAATAGGGATTATAAATTCTAATTCTATAGTATGACACAATATATTCATGTAATGTTTAAGAGAAGGTTTGTAAATGAGTTCCAATAGTTCATGGATTAGGGACCCAATCTTATGGGGTTCCACAGGCTTCTGTATAGATTATTTAGGTTAATCTTTCTATCTACCCAATGGGACTCAGTGCTCAGTCTAGACGATACCATCAGAGATGCTTAGTTTTGCAGATCTCGTATTGTGGATTTGTGTCTCCAGAGGTAACATGCTTGTTAACAGCAAAAATATTTTTAAATAAATAATATAATAGAGGTGAGAAATAACAGACCTCAACTCTTTTGTCCCTCTGCAAATTTGTGTACACAGAGTCAATCCCTTACCTCTCTCTAAAAGTGAAAAGTTTCAAAAAGTTCAACAAATAGATGATTATTGGGGACAGAATAGATCTGGACAAGGAAAAGAAGTTTGGAGATAAATGTGAGAAGGGAGGGACATATGCTTATTTTGTTAAATTATTATACGTTTGCTGTTGAAGAAAAAAATCCAGAATACATAACGTTGTTATTTTAGTTAAATAAAACAATTTAAATATCTGTCTGGTGATGTTCTCCTTCTAATACAGCAGGGCAAGAAAGTCCTCCAAATATTAATGATAGTTCACCTCTCAAGGACTTCATAAATATCAGCTTCAATTACCTTTGGTAAATGAAATAATCAAACAATCATTCATTTTCTGATATAGCTATAAAACTAACCTGAAAAGTTTTCAAAATAAATCACTGTTTAAAAATGTATAGTGTGTACCTTCTAAAACAAACTTACATCTATCGCTGAGTTGTGAAGAATATATATTAAGGTTATAACAACCAACAAGAATGCACTTATGTAGAAAACCGTGATTAAATAGAGTCTTCCTGACTCATGATTGACTTAAATCAAATCCACCCTGGTAGTTTGGCCACAGAGAGAGAAGGAGGGTGTTTCAAGTGTAAATTAAGCATGGAAGGAGGCGTGAAGAGGAGATTAAGGCAACTGTAAATGGACACATTGAAGGAGCGTAGGAAGCAGGTTGGAGCAAACAAGTAGGAAAAAGAAAAACAGAAATATAAATATTCCTTCTGCAAAAAAGCTGCATGCAAGAGTTACTTGTATGTGGAATAAAAATCTCTCTGAAGAATAAATGTGCATCTCTTTTGTTTGTCAAAGGATTAATACGCCACGAAAACAAGGAGGACTTGGACCAATGAAGATCCCACTCCTTTCAGATTTGACCCACCAGATTTCAAAGGATTATGGAGTATATCTAGAGGACCAAGGGCACACACTTCGGTACTACAAACCATTATGGTGCATTCTGTCTTGTTATAGCAGTGCATTCTTCCAGTTCCATTTAAAGGGGCACTCGGTATTGGCACTTCTCTCATACTATTTAATTATATACTATGTTCATCACAGTAGTTAATATCTGAACATATACTGGGTCTATTTACATGGATAAATACAGGCAATTTTTCCACCGACTGTTGATAACTTAGCTGAAATTGTATATTAAAGCTCTTAGTCCACAAGGAAATGTTCCTTAATTTTAAAAAAAAATTGGAAATTAACTCACAATGATCTATTGTGCATGCAAAACTCAGAGATTTAAAGGTGAACTGAAAAGCTTTATTCTGCCAGAATCTGAATTCTCAGTTCTGGCCTTTTCCTCCATTACTTACAGTGTTTTGGTTAGGAGTAACTGAACCATGAACTCAAGATCTGGCAAAGAACTGTCTGTTAGATGTTTTGTATTGACCATCTTGCTGCTGACCACAGGTATAAATCTTGTCTAGTGGTAGTTGTGGCATTGTTTGATAAGTAGTATTTCTTGCCCATTCATTTTCAGTGTTCTTTGTTAATACTACAGATACTCATGCTTGAAACAGATCAGTGTCCCTTACACTGCAGTTACCTGATCCTGTAGTGAAAACGTTGTTTTGTGACATTAGATCTCCTGTCTGGACAATGTTGTAAATTCAGAATTGCATCTTTGCTGCAGTAAATAGGTAAAGAAGGTGGACTTGGAAGGAGCAAGGTCCCACTTAAATATTTGTCTGAAGAGCTAATGTGTAGAATAGGGATGTGCTGGCTGCCGCTTCCCGCAGCTTCCACTGGCTGGGAATGGCAAACCACAGCCACTGGGAGCTCCGGGGGGCCGTGTCTGCGGACAGTCAAAGTACACAAAATGTTTCGTGGCCCACCAGCGGATTACCCTGATGGTCCACCTGCCGAAGGTTGCCAACCCCTGCCGTACAAGAAAGTGAAACTTAAGTGGACTTATGTTCACATTTTGAAAGTAACTTTGAAATGCTCTTATTATAGCTGCAGAAACTAGGATTAAATAGCCAATTTTCATTATAGCAAAAGATTAGCTGTGGGGTTCTTCAAGGTTTTATATTGGTCCACTGTTTTTTAATGCTCTGTAAAGGTAGCAGAATTTTCAAATGATAGTTACTTAGGTTTGTCAAAAGCAGAGAAGGATGTGAGGAGATTGAGAGTCCTAACCAAGCTAGGTGAATGGCCAACACAATGGCAAATTAAATTCAGTGTCAATAAATGCTAAGTAACTATTCATACACCTTACCAAGGTTCTAAGTCAACTGTAACAGCTCAGGAAAGTGCCCTGGGAATCATTGTGACCTCTGTTCAGTGTATAACTGCATTCAAAAAAGTAAACAAGATATTAGGATGTATAAGGAATAGGAAGGAGGATAATATGCCATTATATAAATAAATGGTGCCGTCTCAGCTGGAGTACTGTGTGCAGAACGGATCACACCATCTCAAAGAGGAAATTGCTGAATTAGAGGGGCTTCAGCGAAGGGAGATAGGAATGAGCAACAGCACAGGATACATCTGCTTTGAAGAGAAACTGAAACATTGGCATTATTTTCTCAGATAGGAGAAGAATAAGAGGGGATACATTCAAAGTATATAAAATAATTAATGGTAGAGAGAGGGTAGGCCAGGAACTTTCTCCTTGCCTCATAAAAAGACCAAGGGAAAATTCAGTGAAATGAGAAGGTAGCAAATTCAAAAATTGACATAAGGCAATACTTTTTCACACCACACCTCGCTGGAACTCATTGCCAGAGGAAGTCATTTGCAACATTTAAAACGGGATTAGATACTTCTATGAATGTCAAGAATATCCAGCATTGTTATAGTTAGTACTAAAAAATTTGGAGGGATACTGTACCTCATGCGTCAGGATTTAAAATCAGTCTTTAAATATTATAGGAATTAATGTAGGGGGCAAATTATCCCACATCTGCCTACTGTGAGACAAACCCCCCCGAAGCCTCTGCTTCTGACCATTGTCAGAGACAGGAAACTGGACTAGATGGACTGAGTCTGTACATTCCTATAATATCATGCTGTCAACCCTGAACGAGCATTATCTCACCAGGTCTAGATATTTTAAGTGTAACAAGTGCTTTTGGTTTATCATTGTAATTTTTTTTACTAAGGACTGTGCAACTAGCTTCTACCACATAGATTCTAAAGGCTCTTAGGTTCTCATTTATACAGTTCAGCATTTTATAATATCAGTGATCCACTTATCAAGCAGTATAGTTAAGGGTAAATAGTGTTCAAGACTTTCATATGAAGTCTAAAATCTCAAAGTGCATATAAAAAAGTTCTTAAGCATCATCATATCACTAAAGAAAGATGCAATCTTATGTACTTGAACTTTCAGAAAGCCTTTGACAAGATCCCTCAAAGGCTCTTAAACAAAGTAAGCAGTTATGGGATAAGAGGGAAGGAGGTCATCTCATGGTTAAAAGAAAAAAACAAACAAAGGGTAGGAATAAATGGTCAGTTTTCAGAATGGAGAGAGAGGTAAATAGTGTGGTCCCCCAGGGATATGTACTGTGCTGTTCAACATAGTCATAAATGATCTGGAAAAAGAGGTAAACAGTGAGGTGGCAGAATTTGCAGACAATTCAAAACTACTCAAGATAGTTAAGCCCAAAAAACAGACTGCGAAGAGTTTCAAAGGGATCTCACAGAACAGGGCAACAAAATGGCAGATGAATTTCAGTGTTGGTAAGTTCAAGGTAATGCACATTGGAAAGCATAATCCCAACTATACATTCAAAATGATGGGGTCTAAATTAGCTGTTACCACTCAAGAAAGAGATCTTGGAGTTATTGTAAATAGTTCTCTGAAAACATCCACTCAATGTGCAGCAGCAGTCAAAAATAGCCAACAGTGTTCGGAACCATTAGGAAAGGGCTAGATAAGATGACAGAAAATATTATAATGCTACTATATAAATCCAGGGTACACCCACACCTTGAATATTGCATACTGTTCTAGTCACCCCATCTCAAAAGAGATATATTGGAAAAAGTACAGAAAAGGGCAACCAACATTATGAGGGGGTATGGAACAGCTTCCACATGAGGAGATATTAAAAAGTCTGGAACTTTTCAGCTTGGAAAAGAGACAACTAAGAGGGGATATGATGGAGGTCTAAAATCGTGATTGGTGTGGAGAAAGTGAATAAGGAAGTGTTATTTACTCTCTCATAATACAAGAACCAGGGGTCAACCAATTAAATTAATAGGCAGCCGGTTTAAAACAAACAAAAGGAAGTACTTCTTCATACAACGCACAGTCAACTTGTGGAACTCATTGCCGGTGAACATTGTAAAGACCAAAACTATAACTGGGTTTAAAAAAAAACAAAAAACAAAACTAGAAAAGTTCATGGAGATTAGCCAAGATGCTCAGGGATGCAACCCAGTGCTCGGATTGCCACAAGCTAGGAGTGGACAATAGGATGGATCCCTCAATGAGTGCCTGTTCTGTTCATTCTTTCTGAAGCACTTGGCATTGGCTGCTGTTGGAAGACAGGCTACTGGGCTAGATGAACCCTTGATCTGACCCAGTATGGCTATTCTTATGTTCTTACTGCTTTCTTAATTCTGACTTAACCTTGCCTAGGTCACAGCAAGATCTGAGAGCACTGCAAACTGAGGGCACTTTCAGTGAGAGATGGAGTTCTTTGTGTCAATGAAAAGCACCTCCTCTAAATGAGGCTGGTATTGAAGGACTCCAGAGGTGGGGGAGGTTAGATCCTTCGTATTCTGGGTGCATTATAAATGAGAAAGTAATGTGAAGGGAGTTACAAAGGAAATTAAAAGTTGACACAGAACCTGTACTTAACTTGATTGTGTAGTGCTTGGAGAGATCCAGACACTGCTGATCTAGTGTAGGTATGCTGCAGTATCTGGACACCACAATGCGTGTAATAGAGATCGATATCATTAGGTTTATATCTAAAAGAAAAATTCCATGTTTTTGCAGAGGCCTTTTCATTATTGATGATAAGAGGGTCCTTCGACAGATAACAATGAATGACCTTCCCGTCGGCAGATCAGTGGATGAAACACTTCGTCTAGTACAAGCATTCCAGTACACTGACAAACATGGAGAAGGTACCTGTTTTCAATATTTTGGCAATGGGAATTATACTGAGGTCTTACTTAGTTGGAAGGTATATTTTTAGCTGTTAGGAAGCAAGGCATACTGCAACATTTGATAGCTTCATGGTTGTTACTGAGCAAAGTTTTCTGTTCCCCTCATTCAAGATTCAGTGGACCTGATTCTCCCCTGCCTTGCACCTAGTGTACTGTCCCAAGTGAATGCAAAGTGGTTGTAATACTACCAAATCAAAACAGTAGCATTTACACCCATTTTCCACTCATAAGCATAAATGACTGGGCAAGGTATGTAGCAGCGAAGAATCAGGCTCAGTATTTTAATAAATTTAGACAAGCTGCAATTGATCCAAGAGGCACTGCCAGTGTAATCTTAATTTGGGGGGGTTTTGTGGGGGTGGAGGGAGAGAGGAGGCTGGTGTCCTAAGACAAAATAGATACAGTACTTTGAGGCAGTGGAAGGCATCTCCCAAAATGAGATTGGGTTCGGTGCCCAATGTAATGGAGACTGCAAATTCCTCTCTCTTCTCTTAAAGTAAATGATTCTTAGATGGTGTAAACTGGCATAGCTCCATTGACTTCAGCTTTTTACCTGGACTTCAGGGGGCTGTGCCAAGTTACACCAGTTTAGGATTTGGCCCATAATAAGCTGTTCAATTTTAATTATTAATACATGTATATGTTCAGCTGGCTAATCTTCCTGCTCTTAATTTAAAGTGTTGGTGTTTAAAAGCAAACCAATGGAAAGTGACACAGCTGCAATTCATTCTAAGGTTGTCTACACAGTGCGGTGATGCACACTATAGGGGTGTGCCTTCTGAAGCACACTAATGTGTGGCACATCAACTGGTCTGCATAGATCCTGAGGGTGCGCGCGCCAGGTTCCCTAGCGTGCTTTAATGTAGTGCAGTTTGAAACATGTTAACATGTAATGTAACATCTGTATAAACAGCTCTATTTTGCAATTCAGAATTGAAAAGATACTTAAAGGCAATGAGCGTTTTGATTAAGGAGATAAAGTCCTTTTTGTTCAGCTTCAAATAAAGCTGTGTCTCAGCTTATGCAGTACTGGATTCTCCCTGTGAAGCACGTGGAATCCTGTTGGGTTTTGCTGGATTTCTGTGGCAATGCATATCTATTTCATTGGACTCAGTGCAAAGGCTAGGAAGAAGAATCCTCCAAGGTTTTTATTATGTTCACCACATTTCAGCCGGCAGCACTGTCTGCAGGGGATAAAATGCCTGTGCTCCAGCTGTGCAATCCCAGCTGTGCAGGCAGATCCTTGAGCCTTTGCAAAGCCTCATCGAAACCAATGAAACTCTGCCTGGGCACAAGGTCTGCCCACCCATATGCAGTTGCAGGGTCAGCTTCCTGGTCTCACCTAGGTTGTACATGAACAACTGAGCAATTGCAAGAATGGTAAATATTTATTTTTATCATTCTAATCCTTTTACATCCTAAGCAGGATATCAAACAAAACACTCACATTCTAGAGAGAGAACTTTAGTTTTTCTTCATTGTTACTGTAATACTTGCCTCCTGGCATTAGTTTTAAAAAAAGTTGTACCTGTCTCCATTTCCACCTGATGGAATTGCTGCTCTTATCTTGGCACCATATGTCCTCATGGAATGGGGATTCATCTTCAGAATGGGAGGTACTATTACTTTGCCAGTAAATTGACTAATAGACTGAAAACTGAAAATCAGAACCAACATATACCCAGCCAAGCAAGGATTTCTCATTTTTGGCGAATGGAACAATCCAATCTGCCCTGAAAATAGTCTCAATATGAATGTTTTAGGGATACTGTCTCATGAATAAGCATGTTACATATTTGCAGATATTTACAAATGGTACCTTCTTGCTATATTACTTAAAATTCAAGGATTAGTTTTTTATGAGAATGGTTAGAAAACCAAGTAAATTAGAAAAATAATTTATTTTCTACAAGGTCAACTTCCATTTTTCCTTTTTTTTTTTTCAGTTTGCCCTGCTGGTTGGAAACCTGGCAGTGAGACAGTAAGTCCGTATTTATATTCAGCATACATTAATTATTTTGCATGATTAAATAAAATTAGGGACCCAATCCTATCTCCATTGAAGGAGAAAGCAAAATTCTCATTAACTTGAATGGAAGCACAATATCAGGCCCTGTGCATTGTGATATTTTTATAAGTTCTTACTCTGTTATCATTGGAATTTGATTGACTGATTTATTACAGTATATCATGTTTGCAGTATTGCATTTTTCATGCAGGAAATAAGTTAATTTCTTCATAGCAGGAGTTTCCTTCTCCCTCAACTTTCCAATGTATGATCAAAACCTCAAGCACCAGAGAGTTGAGTTGAGGGAGAATTTCCTTCCTATCCTGCAACGCAGGTCAAAAGAGAGTTGGAAGCTCTCTGAGGAAGGGGCTATCTTCTCTGTCTTATCTGTACAGTGCCTAGCACAATGGAGACTTGATCCTTGATTGGGGTTCCTAAGCAGTTCCTCAGTATAAATAATCTCACTTCTCAGGCCATTGATTAATTGCCCACAATCTGGCAAAGCACACTATCACGGTTAGAATTGTAAAATGGAATGCATTTTGCAGCACGGTATCTCTTCTTTTGTTTCTTCACACTAACATGATTATGAGCCAAAGAGCAAGGGCCCAGTTCAGTGCCCACTGAAGCAACTGAATTCAGTGGGTGTTGAATCGGGCTCCAATGGAACAACGAAAATATTTTTCTAAGGCTATGTCTACACACACATCTTATGTTGGCATAACATACATCACTCGGGTGTGAATAAGCCATCCCCCTGAGCGACATAAGCACTCGTCTGCGCAGCACTTTGTCGGCGGGAGAGGGTATGCCGTTCACGGGGTGGTTTATTATTCCGATGGGAGAGCTCTTTCCCGTCGGCATAGAGCATCTTCACCAGACATGCTGGTACCAGCAGCGCCACTACAACGGTGTACATGTAGACATGACCTAAGAAACTGGGTTACGGAAGGCTGCCAGCTACAATATTACATCATTGGCATTTATTGGAAGCTGCCCTTTTTTCTTCTGCTGCTTGTTTCAGCTGTTGGCACAAACAGCATTATGTAAAAAAAATTAAAATGAAAATAAATAAAAGGTGCCTTGAAAGAAATTCTATAAGGTTTCAGTAGCAGCAAAAAATTGAAGTGGTCTCTGCACCTTTCCTTGAGTTGGTAATACATGACAGCATCAAATACCACATTTTGGCAGGGCCATGAAATGTGTTCGTTCATATAGACAATGGGCTTATTTATAAACAATAACATTTTCAGAACGTCAATAGGATGCTAGTGATATAAACTGATACAGCATTATTAATAAACTGTATTCTAGTAGCTTCTGGAGTTTCCAGCCAAGATCAAGGTCCCATTGTGCTAGTCACTGTACTGACACACATTAAAAGACAGTCCCTAAATTGTATCTACATACAAGATCTCAAACAGTGCATGCAGAGAGCCAGTGTCTGTAGCGCCTCTAGTAAAAGTTTGACTTTTGACGTCAAAAGTTCATGCGTCTGACGAAGTGGGCATTCACCCATGAAAGCTTATGCTCCAATACATCTGTTAGTCTTAAAGGTGCCACAGGACTCTGTTGCTTTTTAGTAAAAGTTGCAACTGGCAACATTTAAGTGGCTAGTTTTGCTGCAGAGTGGCAGACCTCTGCATTACAGTGCGAAACAAGCAGATGCTGGGAATTATATTCATGGGCTAGTTAAGATTGGTCTTAGTGGGGAAAACTGGCTCTTTAGATTTTTATGGTGCAAGTGGGTTATAGGATGGCATATGTATGGCATTGGAAATCATGCATTCCACTACCTTGGCTAAACTGAATAATCTGTCCATTAGCAGCTGACAAGTGAGTGATTTCCCGTTCTTAGAAGGGTCAAGCCTATGAATACACTTAATAAAAGGGAGACCAGTTGATAGCAGTAATAGATTACTACTTTATAGCAGCTGCTGTTTTTGTACACCTGTGGCTGACAACTGACTCATTGCTGAGAATATCAGGCCGCAAAAAATGTAAAGCACTGACGTAAATACAAGTAAGATGTTCTCTTTACTTTCTGTGCAAAAGCTGTAGTGCACTTAAACAGCAGAATAGTTCTGCAAAACACTCTTCAGAATACATTAACATCTGTAGCCATGCCTTCTAAATGTGTTTGATTTAATTAGATCAAACCTGAAGATGCCATGAGAGCGTGGTGGCCAAGACAAGAGCTGTAAGTAAACTCTGAGGCACTTGAGTACAGATGTTAATTTATGGAAATAATTCCAAGTTCACTTATGGGGAAAATCAGACTGGAGTACATTCTTTCAGCAAGGCAGATTCTGGTTCTTTCTTGAACTCCACTTCCTCCTCCTCCACCCCTACTGCCCTTCACTGTTTAGTGTTCATTAGAGATAAGCAGTAATCTTAGATCTGAACACGTGAAAGGTAATTTCTAAATGTAGTGTGTGACCATTAATGCCACAATATGAGGTAGATAATATTTTGTTCCTTTTGTTTTTAGACCAACACTTTCACTTTCTTTCTCACACAGATAATCCCAGATCCAGCTGGAAAACTGAAGTATTTTGATAAACTAAACTGAAACTTGCTTCTACTGCGCTACACAAGTCACATGCAACTTCAAGTTGTCAATAAAATTACATTAATTTTGTTATTTTCATGCATTTGGCTGATTTATAGTGGCTACCAACTGTAGTTGCTTTTGCAAAATACAGGTATTCACTGTGCAGAGACTACCAGTAGCAGAAAGAGAAGAAAACATTTTAGTTTTTCTTCAGTCGAACGTTAAGAACCAGATTCTCAGCAAGTATAAGTCAGCGTAGTTCAACTGAATTCAATGGAGCTACACCACTTTGTATTAGCAAAGGATCTAGTTTTATCTGTTTAATTTTTTTTAACACTTAAAACTTCTGGGGTACATGCTAATATAAAAGGAAGATTCTAGTGTATTTAAAATTCCAATAGTCTGGGGATGATCCTACTTTCACACTGTGACTTGAATCTTTTTCCTGTTCCTCTAAAACTGTTTTCATAGCTCGTAATTTAGAACAGGGGAATTGTAGAGTCTTTGGGGTTCATGTGCACACATTTCTTCCCACGAGAGACAAAAACATCACCTCTGAAACATGCTTGATCATCACCAGAACTTGAAATTCCTCCTAAATACACATCCTATGCATGGGTGCTCTTCCCCCACTTTGATCTCTTTAACATAAGGTCATGCATGAACCAACAAAAAACACAAAGCATTGTATGCAGTCAGCAAAACAGCGTCTGATATTATGAATAGTGTCCACCTCTCTTCCTGAAAATCGTAGTGTGATCCTTGAAAGAGTAAAAAGTGACTTTCTACATTGCCACTGAAGCTGCTTATTCTTATACAGTGTCGGGTTAGAATTTGATTTTTTTCATATATACAGAATGATGATGAGGCAGCATCCCAGGCCCCGGACATCCGGATGGAATTTAATTTCACCAAACTGTACAATAGATTGTTCTCACCAGTGAGAATTTCTTAGATGGGGTGAACTTTTCTGGGCAGTGAACAGGTATTCGTGTAGCACCTAGTACAATAGGGACTCCATCCTGTGCAAAGCCTCAGGGTGCTGTTGCAATATAAATAAATACACACTGGCAGGTAAAACAACCCCGCAGCAAACAAAACTTCTCCAATCCTCAACTCAGTTTCTCCCCAGATGTCTGGGAAAGAAGAGGAGCCTTGTGCCATGGCCAAAGGCCAACAGTGCCGGGATATGGTGTACAAAACAAGGGAGGGAATTCAAAAGCTGAGACTGTCTTGCGGCAGCCCCCTCATTTATAACAAAGGAGCTCCAGCACATTGCTGACATCAAATGCAACTAAATTGCAGAGAGGGAGAAACTCGCACACACACAATGTCTCAGATCCGTTAGCCTTTGCCTATGGCACAAGGCTCATCTCCCAGATGTCTGGGGAGAAATTGGATTGAGAACTAGTAAGGTTTTGTTTGCAGAGGATTTGTTTTATCTGCCAGTATCTATTATTTATTAGTTAGCCATTGCAGATGCTGAAGCACCATGTGATGTATTCCCAGTCTGAAGCCTCTCTTTATAAAGAGACCACAACCTTTTCTATGTTTCCAGCTTCCATATGCTCTGTGTGGGCAGTTGCTGTAGAGCACATTACAACAAAACAAACTAAACAACAAAGGCGTGCCTGACACTGATCAGGGTTACATCAGAGGAAAAAGGTCACACTTTTCATCAGCCCAAAATGAAAAAATATTTCTGTTGACCATGGCAACTCCTGGCATCCACCAGCAGCCCAGAATTCAAAATGGATCTAACTTGTGATCATGTATTACAAAATAGTGGCTTCCCTCAGAAGATATATTTATACCAGTATAAGTTCTGCAACTCTTCTGTTGGCTTCTCCCAACTCTCAACGCTCTGTTACATCTAACTGAGACCACAGTCAGACCCCAAAGCTCTCCTGACACTGCCCCAGCCAAATGAAACATGACAGAGATGCAGGGTTGGTTGTCATCAACATATTGAATGCATTTCAGCTTCCAGCCACTCACTAACCCAAGTAGCTTCAGACAAAGTCAAGTGACAAGCCCCTGTCCTGCACCAGCAGGTCAGGGTGTAGAAGACACTGAAGAAATAATAAAATGATGGCAACATAAGAGGCCAGGCAGTGAAAGCATTTCAGGTCGGGAACGAGAAGGGAGACCAAAACAGAAAGTACTCAAAGCTTAATTTGTGCTAGGGCTGAGACCCAGCACCTCCAGGCTTGGCAATTCATTGCCCTTGGGCTATCTGCATATGTTATGAATGTAAAAAAAATTGCTTAAGCCCCAGCATCTCTTCCATTACAAATTAAGTACTTACTGGATAGAGTCAAAGTAGATACTGCAAGGAGAAGTCACTTGGAAAATGGCAGTTTTAGGCCTGGAGATGGTTGGCTCTGCCAAATTTAAAGGGCCAGCCCCAGAAAGGCATGTTTGAAAACTGGGAGAGAAGTGCTTATAGGAAAACAATGGTACATGAAGAAATGATTCAGGGCTCAGACAGCTAGGTAGAGAGGGTAGCTAAAGATTGCTGCAAAGACTGGAAGAGGCTGAAACAAGCGTTGGGTGCATCATTAGGGTTGAAGGAGTCTTGAAGCCATAGGGCTGCTCACAGGATTAGGGTTGAGGGTCCTGGACAGTGCTGCTATATCGTGATACCAACTTTTCCCAACCTAGCGCTAAAACTTTCCCAAATCTGGTGAAAAATTCCCAGATAAAGTTTTTTACAGTGCTTCTATATCCTGGGAAATTTCCCAAAACCTGGGAATTTGTGAGTAAAATGTTTCAACTTGGGAAATTGGGAATTTTCATTCAAAACATTTTACTCACAAATACCCAGATTTTGGGAAATTTCCCAGGATATAGAAGCACTGTTGAGGGAATGGAAAGTCATCTGTGTGCCAGCCCTTCCTCAGCTGTGCCAGTTGTAGCTTGGATGAACTTACGGAGCTAGCTCCAGCAAAAATTAGAATGCCCTTAACCCAACCCACCTGATGCTTCGTTTTCAGACCCTAGGCAATAGGTGGCCTCTATCTGTGAAACCACTCCTCTCATCATAGCTGTTTTCAAAGCACCTTAGGGTGGTGTGCACTGGTGGCTAACTAATGGGGTCAGAGTTGGACTTGTAACACTTGGTATACTTTAATAGCCTTACAAGTGGATGCAAGCAATGAAGTGCAGTTTCCCTGCCTTCTCCTGGGAAGGATTGACTGGGGAATGGTGGAGACTAGGTTGAGCGCACAAGAACAGAAACTGATAACTGAACGCAGAAAATAAGTGTGATACCCCAACCTGAGCTAATGTGTCTACCTCTGAAGTGTTGTCTTCCGGATCCGTTAATACCTCGGCATCCCAATAAAATACTGATTTGCAACTGAAATGTGGGGTGGCAAGGTATCTACGAAAGAATCTTAGATTTGGTGGCAGTCACAAGATGCTTGAGATAGTTGTGTCCTTCATGCGACACTGCACAGTGCTTAGCAATTTTATGAGCTCTTGCAGCAGAATTAATTAGTGGAATAATACAGAATCCCATCATACAGAATCTGGCAGTAGTATTTGTCTTGGGCAGAATCACACAGACAAAAGCAGTTTAGAGAGTGTTTTGTGTTGGGCCGGGCCTATGTACTCTTGGTAAATAGATGGTTGTAACCTCTTCCTTCTAGAACTGAGCAAATAATTGATTTTTTACAGTTCACTGGCAGTTTTGAAATTTTGAAAATAAAATGTGGTAGCAGTTGAACTAAATTTTAAAATGACGAAACATTTTTGGCAAATCGAAAGAGTCAGTTTCAGGTTGAACAAAACATTTCATTTGACCTAAAACATTTTGTTGCCAAGTATTTTTAAAGAGTCACAAAGTGGGAGGAGCAGCCTCCTTTCGGACCTTTAGTGCAGTGCTTATGGGGTCTCATGAGCCAAGTGGGAGACCCAGTTTCACTCTCTATCTTCCCCACTGTGGAAGAGAGATTTGAACTTGGATCCCTCACAAGAAAGTACCCCAGCCACTGGCCTATTTGAAATATAAGGCACTTTTAGCCTCACCTGTTGGTGCTGTTCCATTGTGTATCCATAGTAAAATAGCCTTTGGCACAGGGATTTGAATCTCAGTCCCCTACCTCCCACAGGACTACCCTAACCCATAGACTACAGGAGAGGCTTGGGTAGGGCTGTCTCAGTCTCTCATTTTGAAGCTGTTCCAATTTGTATAACTAACTAACTAGTCAGCAAAGCAAACAGAGCAAATGATGCCATAGGTGAGTTGTGAGGGTGTGCTCCTACCCTATGAGAGGACCCAGTTCAAAAAACTCTCCCCCATGCAGCGGGGGAATTGAACCAGAGTCTCCCAAGTGGGTACTCTAAATGGTGCAAGGGAGGCCTCTCACTTTTGTGAATAGTACCTCAGTCCCCAAAACTATTTTTTAGATGAAATTGGCCACTTCATTTCACATTTGCAAATAACGTCAATGCCCCATTTTCAGCATATTTACTATTAACATATTCTCAGACTTCTTTAATGAGATATTGGCCAGAGGAAGCATCTCTTTCACTTCAAAAGCCCACAAGCAATGGGATTCTCTGCCTTCTGTTCCACACTGTGGCAAGGTGACTAGTCTAAATTTTATCTTCACTTTCTACCTCTTCGCATTCAAAGTTTATCAGATCTGGTATGCAAAAGCATGATCAAGGCTCATGTTGCCCCTCCATATGGTGTGGTATCTTTTTGTTGCAGTACTTCTCTATTCCACCCAAACTGCATCCAGTGGGATAGCCTATGCACTTCCTGATGTAATCAAACTGCTTTGTCCCGCTTCAAGAAAGGAATTGTAGGTACTGAAAAATGCATTAGCATAAATGGGTGTCATTTAAAATATGGTTTCAAAAAGAGCGAGAGAGAAAAAGAGTGAGTGTGTGTGCATGTTACAAATCCTAAGAAAGCAGATAGTTAGTATTGCTAGTGGTCAGAGTATGGGACCTGAAGCAGGACAAGAAGATTCCTCACTATACCTCTGACTCTCATTATGCTCTGGATTAAGGTACTTTTACCTCCTTTTGCCTCAATTTTCCCCATCTGTAAAAGAGATTATACCTAACTTCATGAAGCAGCTATGCCCTTAGATGAAAGTCAGTAGATGGACACAAACTAACTATGGGTCTTTTGAGTTTAAGTCTGATAAAGCTGAGTCCAGCACACCAGCAGGTGGTGCTACTCATGCATATTATCTGTTCTGGACTGATGGTCTCAAAAACAGTTCAATCTTCAGCTCATTGCCAATCCGTTGTACTGGGACATGAGCTCCACTTTCCTGAGATTTTAAAATTAATAGAACAAACCTAGTTTCTAGGCTGCCTGTTAGAACAAACCCACACTGGGTGGATTTAATATCTGAGATTACACACAAGGGGCCAGCTTGTGCCCTGTCCTGCTTGCCAGAGCAGTGCTGGAAGGGACCCAGTGCCCCTTTAGTCCTCTTTTGCCAATGTGTCATACCTCATGGGGTGGCTGGCTCTGTAGAGCAGTGGTTTTCAAGCTTTTTTTCTGCAACCCAGTTGAAGAAAATTGTTGATGCCCGCAACCCAATGGCGCTGGGGATGAGGGGTTTGGGGTGTGGGAGGGGCTCAGGGCTAGGGCAGAGGGTTGGGGGCCAGGGATGAGGGTTTTGGGGTGTAGGAGGGGGCTCTGGGTTTGGGGGGGCTCAGGGCTGGAGCAGGCGGTTAGGAGGGTGCACCCACCCACAGAGGGACATAGTAGATCTACAGCGGTGGTTTTCAAAGTGTGGGGTCGCGACCCAGTGCTGGGTCACGGAATGTAAGGCACTGGGTCACAGCGGCTCTGGTCAGCACCGCCGACCGGGCCGTTAAAAGTACTGTCGTCAGCGCTGCCCGGCTAAGGCAGGCTAGTGCCTACCTGTTCTGTCACTGTGCTGCACCCCGGAAGCGGCCGGGTCCGGCTCCTAGGTGGAGGTGCGCGAGCAGCTCTGTGCAGCTCTCGCCCGCCGGCACTGCCCCGCTCCAGTTTCCATTGGCCGCGGTTCCTGGCCTATGGGAGTGCAGAGCCAGTGCTAGGGGTGGGGGCAACTAAAACAAAACACACATACTAAGCTTAAGATCTTAAAGAGACTGGTTTCAAGAAGTAATTTCTCACGCTAAATGTTATTTTAGGCAAGTTGCAGAGTTTCTGTAGCTTAGAGTTCCAGTTATTTCTTCTCACAGACTGGACCCATCTCAGTCTGGACTCACTCCTGCCTTTCCTCTCAGGTTAGTTCCTTTGTCTCTTCAGGTACTTTCAGCAGTCCTTCTTGGGTAGGCAATGGAGGAGAGTCAAGATTAACCGCCTCCCCAGCCTTAAAAAGGCTTTACCTAAGGCAGAAAACCTTTGTTTGATCCCCATCCCCCTACAGAGAAAAAGTACCAGCAGTGTCCAAGATGGTATTTTGTATCAGGTGATCTTATCACCTGATTTGGCAGTGTCACAGCTACGTCCCCAGATGCTTCTCAGGAAGGAGAGAGATTAGTATCTTCACAGTTTTATTGTTTCTTCCTAATGGCCTATCAGGGTTGTGATGGCCGGTTGTCTGGTGAGTGTCTTGCAAATACAGACCCAGTTTTAATTGTTACATAGTCAATATTCCTAACTTTAAATACAGAAATTATATATGCATACAAATAGGATAATCACATTCTGTAAATCAGTCTTTCCAATGATACCTTACATGGGCCATCTTGCATAAAATATATCTTAGTTATGCCATATGCATAACCATATTTCTATTACAAATATGGGGTGTAACTTCACACAACCTACCTCTCACCTGTGACTAATGTGACAGACCCAGACCAGTAGGGTGCAGGAGTCTGGTAGAGGGCATATATACTGGTCACTGGATGAGTAGTTTTCTGTTCCCTGAGTGACCAGAGCAGGGGCTGCACTAGAGTAATCAGGAACCTGCTAGAACCAGTTAAGGCAGGCAGGCTAATTAGGACACCTGGGCTTTAAAAAGGAGCTCACTTCAGTTTGTGGTGTGAGTGTGAGGAGCTGGGAGCAAGAGGTGCAAGGAGCTGAGAATGAGAGGGTGTAGGGCTGGAGGACTGAGGAGCACAAGTGTGATCAGACACCAGGAGGAAGGTCCTGTGGTGAGAATAAGGAAGGTGTTTGGAGGAGGCCATGGAGAAGTAGCCCAGGGAGTTGTAGCCATCATGCAGCAGTTACAGGAGGCACTATAGACAGCTGCAGTCCACAGGGCCCTGGGCTGGAACCCGGAGTAGAGGGTGGGCCTGGGTTCCCTCCAAACCTCCCAATTGACCTGGACTGTGGGTTCTTCCAGAGGGGAAGGTTTCTGGGCTGTTCCCCAACCCACATGGTGAATCTCTGAGGCAAGAAAATCCGCCAATAAGCGCAGAACCCACCAAGATAGAGGAGGAATTTTGTCACACTAGCTACCTTAATATCCATCACAAGAGCCTTTAGAAAGTCAACTACCTTAAAGCAAAGCCATAACAAAATAAAAAGTTTGTATGTAGTGGTCCCTTGCTATCCGGTGTGGGAGGGAGGCCATGCCACCTCACTGTGTCAGGCAACAGTAGTCGGGCTCATGCTCCACTGATTGGGGCCAATCAGCAGCCTATGGCTCTCAGCCTGCTGGCGGGGAACACAACAGTTAACAATCTGGGCTCTGACCCCTGGGTAGGGCAGAGCAATAAGTAATCATTAATCCAGAGCCTCCTGATTAGGACTGACAGCAAACAGTCTATGGCTCTGGCCCTCTGGGTGGGGCAGAGCCATGAGCAGTCTTTAGCCCAAGCCTCCTGGCTAGGGCAGACAGCAATACAAGTGTATAGCAAGGCCTTCTGGCCTCAGGTGAGTAGGGCACCGCCCCAGGGGTGGAGTTGGCAGCAGGGGGACCCTGGCCCACACTACTCCACTGGGTCCCAGCCCAGGGCCCTATTAATGGAATATAGTCGCACCATGGGGTCAGCAGGAAAACCACCGAAACACACTACCTCGCTTCCCAGCAGCGCAACTGGACTGAAGTCTGGTTCCCCTGGGCTATTTCCTACCTCACTTAGTTTGTGTCGCTCCATCAAGCAGGGGCTATGTCTTGCCACCTCGCAGTTGGAAAGTGGCCGCTTCAGTCATTCCTCGGTGTCCTCTGCCTCTTTGTTCGTAGGGTGCTGGTCAGCTCAGTTGTCAGTCTGGGATCCTGCGGGGATTGCAGCTCCCTCTAGTGGCCCAACACCAACTGAGCTCCACAGCGCTCCTCTTATATTTCCTCTCCCGTCCAGGTACTTCCAGCCAGGGGATGGGGCACATTTGGCTCTGCCCATCAGAGGGAGAGGAGTGGTCCCTCACTATCCAGTCCAGAGGGAGGCCACTCTGCCTCACTACACTGTACTATACAGTAGCTCTTATTGAACATAGCTTCTACCAAAGGAAATGAAATACAGACAAATGAAGGATTGTAATGCTGCAATTAAGAGAAGAATGATAGCAGGAAGTACACAGTAGCTTTTAAAAAATGAAAGTTCCTGTCAATATGAATTCATTTTATTGAACAATACACTAATGATTACAGTGAGTTGTTCCCCCAAGAACTATTAGCAGTATATTTGCTATTACTATCATTAGGCCTGTCTGGTATTGGTAGTCATTTTAAAGTAGGGGTGAGGGCTATATTTTGGTCATTTAGTTGGGATACATTATTTTTATTATACAAAATATTTAACATTTTTAACTAATGCAAAATTCCATTCCTGCAACATCAAATATATCTTTTACAACATTATTCACCGGATTTATTTAACTCCATACAATTTGATCTCATGTGTGCTCGTATATAAACACGCACATTAACATGACATGCAAATTGTAACAAATTTCTTCTAAGCAGATAAGCTTCAGCTGGCCTAGAGTCAGAGATGGAAATACATATCACAGATGAACTCTGAGTACATGCTACCCCACTAATATGTTCAACATGAGCAAGTCTGGAGACACCTACACTTCCTAACTGACAAAACTGAAATAACCAGACACACAAATAATGTATTTCCATTGGTTTATTTGTTAATTGCAGTATACACATGGTTATTCATACATGTCTATCATTACTCTGATTGGGGTACATCTCTAAGTCCAAGTCACCAGGAATTTTATAAACACACAGGGCTTCCACACTTACACATTCCATTCTATTCTGCATTTGCTAGGTTGGCTTTCTGGACTTTGGGCATAGCTACTGAGGGCAATTTTCCATTTTTTGTTTTAAAAAATTACGCTAAACGTGAAGTTGGAAAATATGGTGCTTTATGTATATAGAGTTGCTGCTAAAAAAAAAAGAATGGGGACAGGACTGGGTAGCCACTCTAACTCATAACTGTTATGCAAGAAACAGACAGGATTACTGTGCCAATGTTAAAGTGTAAGAAGTAGGGGGCTACTGATAGGTCTTTCTGTGTGCTTGGGTTGAAGTATTTGGGAATTTCATTTGAGATCACAGAGTTTGTGCATATCATTTTCTATTAATAAAATGACAGATTTTCTATGACCTTGTACTGCACAGAAGGAAAGAGCTGGGCAGTACAAGATGCACATTTCTGGGGACAAGTCTAAAACTGAGAATTTGCTGGTGTCACTCTCCAATATAATTCAGGAGTGACTGGCTAGAGCACTCATGTCATTCAGCTGAGAGTGATTTTGCATGCTAGAGGCTGTGTGTGAACAAGCCAGGAGTGGTTGTTTCCACAGCAAAGCAGTGTGAAAGGCACCCCAGGTTGGAGAACTTGGGAATGTCACAGTAACACACTGTACAGTTGAATTTTGTTTCCTTTTAATATTAATGGGAATGAGCTATACTAAATTCCTTTTAAAAACAATGGCCTGACTTTACTACAAGCGGAACAGTCCACCAGGATTCTGAATTTCTCAAATGTTTTTATCCTCAAATAAGATCCTACTATAGTGCTTAGTTCTATCAACATATTCCCTTTTTGATTGCTGAGTCAGAGACCAAGATTACTTGCTTCTTCTAATGGCTTCTCCACATGGTGATGTAAATTTACACTCCAGCTTGCTGCACACTAAAATCGCTTTGGGGATAAGACTTTAGACTTGTTGATTTTTAAGGTCAGCTGGTACCATTAGATCATCTAGTCTGACCTGCTGGATAACATAGGCCAGAGAATTTCACCCAGTTAACCCTATATTGAGCACAATAACTTGTTTGGCTAAAACATCTTTCAGAAAGGCATCCACTATGGATTTGAAGACATCAAGAGATGAAGAATCCACCACCTCCCTTGGTAGATTGTTCCAATGGTTAATAACCCTCACTCTTAAAAATCAGTGCCTTTTTTCTAATTTGAATTTCTGTGTATAACTTTCAGCCATTGGTTCTTGTGCATTTCTCCACTAGATTAAAAAGCTCTTTAGTACCCAGTATTTTCTTCCTCATACATTGTAATCAAGTCATCTCAATCTTTTTGATAAGCTAAACAAATTAAGCTATTTAAGTCTCTCTCTGTAAGGCATGCTTTTCAGTTTTCAAAATAATTTTTGTGGCTCTTCTCTGCACTTTTCCAATTTTTCAAAACTGGTCATAGCATTCCAGAATGAGTCTCACTACTGCTGTATACAGAGGTAAAATCACCTCCCTACTCTACTCACTACTTCCCTGTGTATACACCCATGGATCCTATTAGCCCTTTTTGCTACATCACATTGGGATTTCATGTTGAATTGCTTGTCCACTATGAGCCCTAAATATTTTTCAGTCACTACTTTCCAGGATACAGGCCCCCATTCTGCAGGTATGGCCTGCATTCCTTGTTCCTACATGTATGACCTTGCATTTGTCTGTGTTAAAATGCATTTGTTTGAATAGGTCCAGCTTACAAAGTGATCCAGACTGCTTTGTATGACTGCCCTATCCTCATTAATTACCTCTCCACCAACCTTTGTGGCAGCCACACATTTTATCAGCTGGAACCTAATGCTCTGTTCTTAAAAAACCCGCCTTCCCCTCCACACGTACACAGCACTCTGCCAATAGCATCTGTACTATATTTAGCCTAAAGGCTTTCGGGAATAATTCTCTCAGGAATTTGCCCTAGTCATCTTTTGTTCACTGAACCACTTATATAAAAGAATTCAAAAAGGAGTATACAGTATTGGTGGGATCTCCCACATACAGATATCTGTAAACTTCACATTTAGCCAATTCATTCATTATAAAAAATAGTTTGTCCTCAAAAGAAGTAAGAAACACACATCATCAATCCTTCAAACAAGGACTGCAGCAACCTTGTGAGATCCCATCAGCAGACAAATACACACGATTGCAAAGATTATGTTTACATAAAACAGATGTGCACATCACACTGTCCTTCTGCTGCCCAGATGCACCTGTTCCCAAGAACCAACAGGAGGCTGACTTTAACTTACACAGGATCCTGGGTCAGATTTGCACACAAATGATCAAACAGGATATCAACATCAGCAGCCATCATTTTAGAGAGATGATAGCTTTCCTGTATCGGGACCATAATGAGAAGCACAAGTGTGTGTAGGAGAGAAGAGATGGGAATGGTGACAAAATTGAGACTTCTCTATGGTAGTATCCCTTTAAAGTTTTCTGGACTATAGTTTTCATCCCTCTATGCTAACATGAACAGCCTGTCAGAGCAGAATTTTAAGAAGCTATGCATCTTAACTGTGGAAGCTCTAAAGGGAGAGTAGAGGGGAAAGCTGTACAATATCACAGTCAGCCTACAGCTAGTTGTATAAATAGTGCTAAATAATTGTCTTTTTGTACAAAAACAGACCACTTTCCAATATGCCTACACTGATGACCACACTGCATTAAAGAGCAGGAATACCATTACTGATACACTGTGCATAGGAAGCTAGCAATCTTTGACAGAGGTTTCTCCAAAGCTAACAATTTGCTATGGTGCTGCAATAGTTTTCTCCACTTCTCCGGTTTCTTTCGTGGTGGCACTGAAGTGCCGCTTCCCATCTAAATACAACATGGACTCTGAAATGACAGGAAGAAAGAAAAGAGATAAGAGTATTTTTAAAAAAGGGTCACTTTAAAAACACAGCCTCTGGAGTGTACTGGGCACTACACAGAAGACCAAGTTTGAGAAGCAATATGAAATACATTTGCATTATGGCAGGGTATAGAATAAATACAGTTTAGCATGAAGGGACATTTTTTGTGTTACTCTACTAGTAGTAGTAGTCTATTAAAAATTAAGCATGCTCCACCAGCAGACAGAAAATAGGTCTTTCCCTTCCAAGAACAAAGTTTTAATGAGATGCATTAAAATTGCCACTTACCACCATATGTTTTTGGGACAATCTGTGGTACCTCTCTTTCTGACATAAAAGTGAAATGGAAGACGTTGGTTGTCTTGTGCTCTTTGGTATCTGAATCATAAACCTCACTGTGTACTCTAATCTGGATATAGTTTTCTTCTGTATAACAAACCTAGACAGAACAGTGGACACAGTTATTATTTTATCATTTACACCAAAGAAAGGGGACACGACGGAAGAAGAGTTAATTCCACCACTTTCATAACTCGTTGTTCATTGCCAATGATTGATAATGAAGACATCAAGCTGAATAAGCTTTATGGCTGTTTGAAAAGAGACCAACTCCTACCTGTGCAGAAAGCAGTAACAGGGATCCAATCTCAACTGGTCTTTGAAACATGATATCATCTACAGCTACTACATAAGGTCTGGAACCTCTGTAGAGAAAAAAAAGGCACTTAGTATTCAAGAGCAGCTACTTGTCTCTGCACAAGTTAAAACAATTTCAATTATCTTTAATGCAAAATTTATCTGAAACTGAGCCACATAAATATAAAAAACAGTAAGAATTGCTAAAGAATACTGCCAGGGTGCCAAGAAGAAAACAAATATCCTGAGGGAATGCCAGCACAGAGGTGATGCATGTACTCCTGCCACAGTACTGGCTCCCATCCTCTTCTACTACACCACATACTATAGCAACATTATGTACTAGAGTGGAGGTTCTCAAACTATGGTCTGTGGACCACCAGTGGTCCGCGAGCTCCATTCAGGTGGTCCACGGATAGTTCCCTCTAAGGTGCGCGCCTGGGCAACCGCACACAAGAAAATTAAGGGCCACCCACCTAATCAGTGGAGCCGCGCAGGGGGTAGGTGGGAGGGGGCAGTGGGGTGAGAAGAGGGGGTGGGTGGAATTTGGGATGTGCAGGGCTGCGGCAGCCAGAGAAATAGGCGACTTTCCCCATACCAGGGCTGTGGCTGCCAGGGAGAGACGGCCCTCCTTCCCAGCCCAGCTTGGTGGCTGCTGCAGTGGGGGAGCCCCCCCTCCTTCCCAGCCCCAGCTCAGGGGCTGCCATGGCGGGGGAGAGGGGTGGGAGAGGGAGAGACCCCCCTTCTTCCCAGCCCCAGCTCGGGGGCTCCTGCGACGGGGGAGAGAGGACACATCCATCGCATTAGAAAGGTAAGATTACTGATATTAAAATGTGAGTTGTGTGCTTTTATTTGTAGAACCAAAAAATGTTAATTATTAAAGTTTTTTTATATAGTGCTTTTCTCCAAAGGGCTTTACAATAGTTAGCTAATGGTACAAACAACATTTGGAAAGATCTAAGTGGTCCACCGAGACCCTCAGCAATTTTCAAGTGGTCCATGGAAAAAAAAAAAAAAGTTTGAGAACCACTATACTAGCGTCAAAACACAATTTTCTGCCACTTTTGGTTTGTCTAGTCCTCTTCACTCAGGCCTCACTCCTGCAAAAGCTTACACATGCGCTTAACTTTCAGTATATGTGTAGTCCCACAGACTTCAGTGGGGCTACTCATGTGCTTAAAGTTGGACAGGTTTTAAGTGTTTGCAGGATCAGGGACCTAGTCAGGTTTCTAAGAGTAAGTGGCTATAAGGTAAAGTTCATAAACCATTCATCAAATCACAGATGTTAAAAGATGTAATACCTACAAGAACCCATATTTGACATTTTTAGCTAGTGTGTGTATCTCCAAGAGTTAGTGATAGTAGCACAGAAAGGCACTTTAAAAATAAAACAAAATTCTATCAGTTACATATTTTCCCAGAAACTGATTGTAAAATCTGAGCTTCAAGAGTCTGGTATGCAAATTTAGAGTTATTTTAATGAAAAGTCTGTTCTGACCCAGATTAGGCTAAAGTTACAGCTGACGTGCCCTGCTGTTGGAATAGCCACTCAAACATCAAACCCTTTTCTATCCCAACTATACATATTTTCCATTGACTGCTGAACTGTTATTTTGTAGGTCAGTTCCCCCTATCCCATTAATAAACACACAAAATATTCTGGAATACACAAATACTGAAAACCTGAAACTCACCCATAGCTGCAGGCAGTAGCCCATCCCAGCTCAAATGCTTTCCTCATGAGAAACCCCCCAAAGATTCTATTGAAAATGTTTCGCTCCTGCATTTAGAAACACGAACAGCAAAGTGACAACAATATGCATGTACTCACACAACACAGTAGTAAAGCCTGTCAGGTTCATTTGTATTCTTGTTTATGGGATTATACATAGCTCCTATAATGAGTATTTGGCAGCTGTACAGCACAATTAAAACATATATAGATGTCTAAATGATTCAGCGTGCTTACTTCTTAAGAGCTCAACTCATCCAAAACAAAATGGATTGGGGGGAGGGATAGCTCAGTGGTTTGAGCATTGGCCTGCTAAACCCAGGGTTGTGAGTTCAATCCTTGATGGGGCCATTTAGGGGTCTGGGACAAAAAAAAAAATAGTTGGGGATTGGTCCTGCTTTGAGCAGGGTCTTGGACTAGATGACCTCCTGAGGTCCCTTCCAACCCTGATATTCTCTGATTCTATAAAAATTAAAAAAAAAAAAAAAAAATTGTGGTCAGCCCATCTTAAACACACACTGAAGAATCTGTCAGGTGTTTTCACTTTTGTATTTGTACTACTGGAATTGTACATTTGCTGAGCCCTAAAGGTAAACCTTTGTAACTTTAGGGTTTGCATTGCACAAATCTGTGACCCTAGCTGATATATTCAAATGCTAATTTTAAAAGAATCTTATTCATGGCAGACAAAAGCTGTTAAAACAATATGAACTCTTCAGTCAAAATGTTGTGCTCTCAAATTAGACAACTAGGGTTCCCACCTTTCTAATGGCTGGTAATCAGACCCCCGAGGCCCCGCCTCCTGCTCTGCCTCTTCCCCCCCAGATAAAAAAAAAAAAAAACAGACATCAGGGCTTGTTAAATGGCACCCAGATACACAAGCCGAAACTCAGACTGTCTGGGTGAAAACTAGATGGGGGGCAACCCTAAGACTAACACTGATGGATACTGTCTCTTGATCAACACCCATTGTTCTCAGGTGTCTGTGGAGGAATTTCTTTACATAAGATATCTCTTCTGATAAATAAAAAGAAATGCTAAAACTCTTACATTTAGAACTATATTTAAACGTCAGAGTAAAAAACAAAAAAGCCCAAGTTAAATGTCTTAGATCCTCCAACCTTAAAGATGATTCATAACTCATTCATTATGACTTTGGTAACACATTAGTATTCCTTCAAATACCTGAGGATGGCAGATCTCCAAGCCCTTAAGTTTTGCATCTTCCATCCATACTGAATTGGGTGGTAGCACACGACTCCGAAAACTTACAGTCCTGTAGAAATAAGGGGTTTTAGGCAATACATTCAATATCCAGCTTTAACAGTGCTCAACAAGGTACAACCACAAAAATAGAAAAACCACTTGTGTGTGTACGCACACCAAGCAAGCCAGGATTCAAATGGAAAAAATGGAAGAAACATATGCTGTTTCAGACAGACCTCGAAAACCACAACTTGATTAATGCAAGTGTCTAGTCTAAGGCCATAGTCCTTCAAACATGTATGCTCATATTTAACTTAAGTGGATCATTTCAGTGGGACTGTTCACATGAGTAAAGTTAGGCTCTGATGCTCAAAATGTTTATGCATGTGCTTATGGGGAACCATTGCTCATAAGACCGGAAAAATTTAACTAGCAAAAAACCCCAGCCAACCATAAAAACCCATTCTACACTCTCTAAGCAAGTCCTTCCCCTTTTTATTAGGGCAGCAGTTTTCAACCTGTGGTCCGTGGACCCCTGGGGATCTGCAGACTATAAGATTTCCAAAGGGGTCCGCACCTACACTCAACATTTTTAGGGGTCTTCAAATGAAAAAAGGTTGAAAACCACTGTATTAGGGTATAAGAAGATGCAAAATGTCAGATGAATTAATCACAGATACATAATTTAAGATTTGCAAATTTGTCTAGGGGATTTACACATACATCTGCTAATTTTAAATGGAAGATGTGTCTAAATCCACTATGTAGTCTTGAAAATTTCAACCATGTTAAAAACTAATTTTAAGATATTGGAATAAATAAGAGCTCCTCTAATGTTATTTCTTTAGACATTACAGAATTTTCTTGTGTACTGTTATTCCTGCTTTGTATTAATAAAGTTAGTTCAAGACTGGCTCTGTGTGAGTGCACGTGTCTAACTCTGCAGCTACTCCTTCAGAAAGCTTAAAGATATCATGCAGATAGAGGGATTTAAAAAAAAAACAACCTAAAAATACAAATGGTAATAAAATGTTTCCCTTACCCTTTTTTGTCCTTCCCTTTCCTCCTCTCTCTCACTTCACTTTCTGTATCTTACTTTGAGTTTCCTGCTGTCTTTCCAGAGTCTCGTTTCACTTCAGATTAAAAATATTACTAATTGTACAAGAATTATATTTTCAGCTTTCTTTTCTCTCTATTATCATCCCTTCACTTCTTAATCTTTTCTAATTCTTTTCAGATTATTTGCCCCCATCACATTTTTTTAAATCTTTCATTCTGGTTTTCTTGTCTAGAAATCATAATATCTCTGTATCTCTATTTCCCAGCCCCCTCATAATCTGTAAAATTAGTATGCTAAGTAGTAAGTCTCACAGGGTGCCAGAATTTATGTTTCCAACACTCTTGGATCAGCAGATGAAAAATATTATTATAGCCAAGGAACACCTCTTCCCTTTAGAAGTCTAGACAGTTATTAAGGCACAAGACTGCAATGCCAGTGCAATAGCTCCAAGAGCCCCATAGGGGGTTAAATTCCTTCCTGTGGTTAAGCATGACTAATCCTTTTCTTAAGATTATTCTATGCTGCTTTCTCAGAAGCCATCTACTGTAACCTTGTTGTTTTATTCTTGATTGCAGCTGCTGCATAGCATTAGCTTTCTTGGATGGCACAAAATTCCATTCGGGAACATATGTGGTATACCAGCACATTGATGGTGCTTTGTGCCTGTATCCCAGGTACAGGAGACAGCATCCAAGTGTTTAAGTGATGGGATAGGGAAGCAAAAAGTATCTGCATTCCTTCAACCCTTACAACTGAGCATTCAACTGCCACATTACCGTCCCTTCTTGCAAGTTATTAGTTCTTCCCCTACTTGCCTTGTGTCCAGTGTATTAAGGAATATGTTATGAACAATGGTTCTTTCTTCTGCAGTGGGAGCCATTTTCAGTAAGGATGCTGTGCTGAAATCAACCCTCCTTATCTTGTTCACTAAAGAAAAAAAATTCATTGAGCACAAAGATTGCAGAACATCACTTGGTTTTAAATTGTTTTACAAAGGGGTCAACTCCTCTCCATTTTAAAATTCATCACCAGAGTAAGTGATTTTTGTATTCACAGTCAGACTTAGAAATTTGATTTTAATATTTGTCTGCATTAAAGAAAAAATATAGGGTGTAATCTGCTCCACTGAAGTCAATGGAAGTTTTGTAACTGACTTCACTGGGGCTAGGATTTCACCCATACATTTTATTTAAGTGCTTTATTTTGAAATGGTCACTTAGCTGGTTTGCCAACAGAATTTGTTGGTCTTATAAACACAGCAATGTACCGCAGACCCATTATTCGCATACTAGGATATTCATTTAACCAGTACAGATTGATTCATACTAAAAAATGCAAAGGAACTGAATAGTGTGTGACACATTTCTACTTTTTGTATCATTGGCAGTATATAATTTAATTATTTACTAAAGATAATGTAGAACTTTTGGGGAAAAGGAGCTTTTAAGAGTCTCCTGGTATTTTATTTTTGTACACCTTCAAAAATAAACAAAACAGGGGACTTTAAAAAACATAATGTAACGAGGCTTTCGCAAGGATCTGTACCTTATACTTTTTTTTTTTTTTAAAGTTGGCTTTATCGTGACAAGTTCCAAGGGTCCTGATACTGCAACCCATCCCTCATATCTCTTTCAATAGCATTTCTGTGGTTCAGTTAATTAGCTGCTCATGCATTTGGATTTCCCCACAAACTTGTGTGGTTACTGTGTATATGGTACAAAGAACCAAATTTATGAGGACATGAGTTATGATGAAACCAGTTATGGCAGCCCATAATTTTCAGATTTTAACTCAGTTGTCTATTTTAACTCAGAGCAGTTTTGAACTCCTCTAAAACAAGGTATTTGTGAAGCAAACTGTAATGAAATAAAAAAGTCACCAAGGGTGAGTAAGAAAAAGAAAAAATCAGTCATACACAGTACATGCTGCCACAAACCCCAAAGATTTACCATGCACATACAGAAAGCTAACAATGACTTCCTCTCTATTTTATGTCTTGTGCAGTGAAATATACTCAGGATATAAAGGAACAGTCCAAAAACTAGTCATTTTGGTTGCCTACGGTTTTGGGTGCCCAAGTTGAGATACCTGAAAGAGCTCTATTTTCAGAAGCACCCAGTTGTTGAAAATCAGGCCCCTCTAAAGTGTCAAATTGGTCATCCAAAGATTAAAGCACCGAAAATTGAAATCACTGAGATTTACGTGCAAACTTAATGTTAAGCATGTGCTTAAATGTTGTCCTAAATAGGGGCTTTAATTGGTAAGATATTATGTGATTCAATTTAGATAGTATAGCCCTCAGTGTGCCACAGACCAAATATGAACACAAGACAAGATGCAGCAGTTCAGGAAGTATGATTTATTTAATTAACATATCTACAGTTTCCTTACTCTCAGTTTAGTTATTCAGTATTTCTGAAGTACTACAATAGCGTATTAAAACTGATACTACTAGATATGGTGTAAAACAAAACCTTGTATCTGAGGTAAGGTGAGGGGGAAAATGTTTCAAAATCCAGATTCAAAATTCATGGTTTGGACTAATCTCAAGGTACTAGCAGGTATGTGAGGTGGAAGTAAATTTGATCTTAAATAAATTAAGAGCAACTCTTGCTAGTAGAATTTCTGAACTTTGCGCTCTCTCGGTCACTGCAATGAATCTATACAGTTTTCCACTACCATAAAGTATACATGAAGTATTACATACATTCTCCTTTCCTGAAGATTTCTTCCTCCTCTGGGCCCTCAGGAATTAATGGATTAACAAATGCTGACCTATGGATATGAATTATTTTTAAAGTGATATGCTTTAGAAAAAATTGTCATGTAAATACACAGGGGAAAGATCAATAGACATTTCTTCGTCCACATACAATCTAAGAGAGAAAGACATAGCTTTATCCCAGATAAGATGACATCTAAAGAAATAAATACGTTTCATGGGTGGCTGGTGACACCGGAAGGCCACCCATTGGCTTTATTGCTCAGCAGATCTCAGACTTTGTTAACAGTTCTCTAGTAGAATTAAAAATGAGTCCTCATAGCATTTATACTTCTTAAAAAGTTAAATGATGACCAAATTTTCATATAAGAGATTACTGCAGACTGAAACCATTCAGAAGTACAGTAAATTCAAGCTGTGATCTAGGATTGTCTAAAATAATGTCTAAATTTGTCTAAATAGTTGCCTAAAATAATGAAATGAAAGAACTTGAAAAAACCTGTAGCAAGTCTTCTGCCGTAATCTATTCATTTCAGCAGTGGCCTTATCAGCAACCAAAAGCTGTTTACCACACATACAGCTTACCAAATAAGAACATTACAAGCTGCCTACAGTCCAATTCATTTGTTTATTGTGCTGCACAAATCTACAATGCCTAATTATATAGATCAAATTAACATACGAATCTTTCACAAAGCAAGATGACTGTTTACTCTTAGGAGCCCTCCCTCTCCATAATTTGGAGAAGTTACTTCTGTTCTTAAATTGTTACATTATGTTCAGACTGGATACAAAAAGATACATATATGCTATGTTTGCATCATGCTACACTGCTGAGGCAGCTTCTCTCTGTTCCCCAGATTTGCTAACTTTCCAAGCATGCTGCAAAGTCCAGGTTTTCTCTTTCTGTTCTCTGACTACAGAGGACAGAGCTGGGCTGAAATGGTCTTTTTATATTATTTTGTATGTTTTATTTTTTGGAATATAGTTACCCAGATATGAGGTTAGGAAGGATGGTACACTGACTGGAGAACTAGCCTAGAACCTAGGTTGCCCATGGCCAATTCCTACTCTACCACAGCCATCCTCTCTGATCTCAGTAAAGTCACTTACTCTCTCTGTACATCACTTTCCTGTCTGTAAAATGGGAATAATAGCACTTCCTACCACACATGGGTGTTGTGAGGATAAATACATTAAAGACTGTAAGGTACTCAGATACTACAGCCACAGGACCCATTTAAGTATATAGGATAGATGCATTATAAACTTGAAAAAATAAACATGTGACCATATTACTATGTCAAGGACACCGAATTATTTTAAATCACAAAAATATTTTTCTATTATTACGCACACAAGAAGTTGTTAGACCTATTATGAATAGAAAGATTTAAGATTTTTGAAAATTGCAAATTAAACAGGGAAGAAGTAGACGTTTTAGTTAAACCTCCCACAGCAATGCTAGTGCCCTATAGGCCAAAAGAGAAAAGATCAGTTTGTTTGTTTTAAATGACCAAGCAAAATAATATGTGGGAAGTAAAACCAGCAAGATGGGGAAATGTAAATTAGAATTTTGAAATTCCTTCAAAATCATTAACAGTCCTAGTTATTAGTTACACAAGTTTGGGTTGACAGAGTCCTCTAAGGAACTCCCAGAATTTTCAGTATGGTATTAAAATTATATTCGTGAGTGACCATTTACAAGTTGAGGATCAGCCCTTCCCTCCCTTGATACAGGGACCAATTAGTTCTCATGGTTACAGTAGATTCCTGGTGGGTTCCAGATGAATTTTCCTTCTGGCGTGTTTTAATCAGGTCTATTGTTTAAATTCAGGGAAACACCATTTCTAGAAATGGGTCAAATACCAAATTATAGTTTGAAAACTACTAACAATACTCTATACAGTTCTGAGAAGCTAACTGTAGACCTCCTCTCCCTCAAGCTCTCCCCAAAAGAACCTGAAAATATACTGCCTATTTCCTAACCAAAAAAAAAAAAAAAGGCAAGTGTATGATTTACTTATAACTGAAGCACATGTAAAAGTTAGAGCATTTGCCACTTTCCAACAACAACAATCTGGTATTCCTAGTGTCCCACACAGATAAATTACCTCTTGTTTTCTGGATCACGGGCCACCATGACAAAGGTTGCATCTAACACAGGGCTGTAAGTACCATCATGTAACTAAAACAGGACAAACAAATCCAGTTTTAATCTCTACAAAAAAGTGACATTGTTTAACAGGCCACGCAGTTCATACTAATAATGCAATTAAGATGTTGTTTGCTTTCACATTTCACCCCTTTCCAGTTCTCTTGCAATGGACCTAAGACGCGAGAAGGGCTCAGCATAATATTCTATTTCAGCAGAACTGCCATGCAACTATTTAGCAATGATACAAGTTATACAATTAGTATAAAAAATGGCAACAACTCTAGTTACCAATTAGTTCCCACTTCCATTCCCAAACAACCCCATGGAAAAATACCACGACAACAATCCATCATCACTGCAGACTTGGCTACCTAATGCCAGCACAGAGAGGAATGACACATTTAGTAACAGATAATCCCTTATCCACTAACAGTTGCACAGTACAGCCATTAGTTTTAAGAGATAAACTGGATCAAAACTGGGTTTTTATATTTGTTTTTCTGACGTGTAGGATGTATTTTGAACAATTCAATTGCCACATTAGTATTTTGTAATGGAGCTGGACAAATAATTAATTGTGAATAATACATCATATTCATTGGCAGCTTTTCACTAAATGGTTACTAATAAATATTTTTTCCATTATTTAGCCAGGTATATTTTTTGTAGATCAACTGTACTCCAATTAAAGTATCTTATTTCAACACTGTTTCCAGTGACATTCATGAATTATCTGTCTTACAATGCTAAAAAGTCAAGTTATTTTACACACTAGAACATATCAACACAATACCTTGGAAAATTGGTCTGAAATCAACAAGATGGCATTCAGTAAAGGCAAGTGCAAAGTACTACATTTAGGAAGAAGAAAAAAATTAAATTACAGCTACAAAAAGGGGAATAACTGACCAGGCAGTGGTGCTGCTGAAAAGGATCTGGGGGAGAGGGGGGTTGTAATGTATCACAAAATTAATACAAGTCAACACTGTGATGCATTTACAAAAAAGGCTAATATCATTCTGGGGTGTATTAATTGGAGTGTCATATATAAAATATGGGCGGTAACTGTACTGCTCTACTTGGCACTGTGAGGCCTCAGCTGGACTACTGTATCCAGTTTTGGGCACCACACTTTAAGAAAGATGTGGAGAGACTAGCAGAGCAATAAAAATGATATGGTTTACAAAACCTGACCTCTGAGGAACGGTTAGAAAACTGGGCTTGTTTAATCTTCAGAAAAGAAGACAGGGGGTGGGACCTGATAATGGTTTTCAAATGTGCTAAGGGCTGTCACCCACATAGACTCAGAGACTTCAAGGCCAGAGGGCACCACCAGAATCATCCAGTTCTCCTCCTGCACACTGCAGGCCACAACCACACCCACCCATTACTGAGGTAGGCCCATAACCTCTGGCTGAGTTACTGAAGTCCTTAAATCTTGATTTAAAGACTTCAAGTTACATAGAATCCACCATTTCTGCTAGTTCAAACCAGCAGCTGATCCCTGCCCAACACGGCAGAGGAGACAAAAAAAAAAAAACCCACAACAGTCTGACCTGGGGAAAAATTCCTCCTGACCCTAAATATGGTGAGCTGTTAAACCCTGAGCATGTGGGCAAGATCCACTGGCCAGACACCTGGGAAAGAATTCTCTGTAGTAACTCAGAGCTCTCCCCCTCCAGAGTCCCATCTCCGGACTCTGGAGATATTTGCTAATAGCAGTAGCAGACAGGCCATAGGCCATTGTAGGCAATCTCATCATACCATCCCCTCCATAAACCTACCAATCTTAGTCTTAAAACAAGTTAGGATTTTTGCCCCCACTACTCCCCTTGGAAAGCTGTTCCAGAACATCACTCCTCTAGTAGTTAGAAACCATCTAATTTCAAGACTAAACTAATTGATGGCTAGCTTATATCCCTTTGTTCTTGTGCCAGCATTGGCCCTTAACTTAAATAACTACTCTCCCTTCCTGGGCTGTTACAAAGAGGACGGTGATCAATTGTTCTCCATGTCCACTGAAGGTAGGACAAGATGTAATGGGCTTAATCTGAAGCAAGATTTAGGTTAGATCTCGGGGATAACTTTCTAACTATAAGGATAGTTAAGCTCTGGAATAGGCTTCTAAGGGAGGTTGTGGAATTCCCATCATTGGAGGTTTTTAAGAACAGGTTAGACAAACACCTGTCTGGGATGGTCTAGGTTTACTTGGTCCTGCCCCAATGCAGGGGGCTGGACTAGATGACCTCATGAAGTCCCTTTCAGCCTTAAATTTCTATGATATCCCATTTCAATATCAATTCTAAACTCTGGCATTCTAATCTGGGTATCTTTTGATGTTAAAATAAAGAAGAAAACATTTCCAAAAAGCAGGGAGGACACCTTTGTTGGAGGAGAAAAGAAGGGCTTATGGACTGCCATGTTGCATTAGACCAATGGTCCATCTCCAACAGTACCAGGTACTTCAGTGGAAGATATAAAACACCTACCATAAACAACTATGCTTTGGAAAGGAGAAAACAGGGAAGTATATTCTTAATCTTAGACCACTGGTAGTCATTTAGTTCCTGAAGCACAGGGGTTGGTAGCCCTTCTAAAACAGATGATACCCTCAGTGTAATTTAGGTTTCTAATGTTATCACTCATAATTCCTTCTGAGGTGTCCAAGGTATTTTGGGAGAAATGAAGAGAGTTTTCTGCTATAGAAAAAATAGAAGTCACTGACCCCAGCCTGAAGCATGTGCATCTTCACTTCCATTGAGGTCTTCCCAACCCAAGAAACATTTCCAGTGAATTTGATATCACAATCTGGGTATATGACCTTCTTGCACAAATCTAGAATACACATGACAATGTGTTAGAGCAAGATAACTGAAGTTTAGTATTTAAAAAGAAAGGGTATGGATTCTCCTAGGCCACTTCACACTGAGTATCCAGCACAAAGTGGCCATAAAATAGCTAGAGATGGCCAGTCAGTATTGCACCCAGTGCAGGGCAACTCTTTGCTGGTGGAAGAAGCTCAACCAGCTTCTATACCTGCCACCCCTCCTAACATCAGCATAAAGGGAAGAAGCAGCACACAGAAGGAAACAGCATGACAGGCTACAGTAAAGTTCCACTACACACCATCCTCCACTGGTGTAAGGGTCTTTCCCTGTATCCCTATAAACTGGCTCCCTGCAGCCCTATAAACTGGCTCCCTGCAGACAAACCCAAAATGCAGCTCTGATGTGGTAAAGAATGAGGGCCACAGTGTTTCCTGTTCACACAGCAAATTTATTCTGGTATTAAATCAAGATTAGTTCTAGTTTAGAATCATCAGCAATGGACTCACATACACACTGTTGGTGTCACAAGATGGCAGCAGGTCATCATAATTGACAATTAGAGTTAATCAATTAATCTTTTTTTAAAATGGTTTAATAGATTATATATACATAGTGAAAAGGGAAGAACTCCGCTCTATTTCCGGCTCTGCTATTAGGCTGCTGGGTGACCCTGGGCAAGTCACTTCACCTCTCTGTCCCTGAGTTTCCCCATCTGTACAAGGAGGATAATGATATGGACATCCTTTGTAAAGCACTTTGAGATCTACAGATAAAAAGTGCTATATAAGAGCTAAGTTATTATTTTTTAAGTACCATTAGTGTGCTTGGTTACGTACTGTACAAAATCAAAGCTGAGTGACACTGCTATAAGCCTCTTTCTTGGAAGACAAGCAACACTGGCCTGTCAATATCTAGAAGACTGACTTGATTGATGCAAAACTGAATACAGAAAGATGAAATATTCACTTTTTAGAAGGAAAGGGATCAGAAAAGGCAGAATAGTATCTAAGGAGAACATATCAGAATTAACACCAAACAATTTCACATAAACAAAGGAGGAAGAAATCAGTTTCTGCTGGAGATAAGCAGTTAATTACTAAGTGTTCATAGAACAGACCACCATTTTTCAGTTGATCAAATGACCACTTACCAATTTTATCCACCAGGGCTGTAACTATTGACAAAGGAGATCTCTGAGAAGCTTCATGTTTCGTGTGAGTGTAACAAATGAGAACTGTGGAGAGATCAAAGTTATCTGTTCTCCATATATTTTAAAAGGGATTTTAAAGAGTGGAACAAGCTTCACAATGTAGTCATTGTGATACAAAATGTAGGGCACATGTACAGTTCAAACAAAACTGAGGACAAACAAGACTACATCCTGGAGGGTTAATGACTAAAGTAATTTAATCTGCTTACAAAACTTTATCACCCAGAGCAAGATAATTTGGTATGATCATTCAAGTATACCCACTCCTTAGATCAATTTCACACTGCACTGGATCATTTTAAGTGTTTATACTGTTTTGACATGATGGAGATTTTTGTAACTGAGAGTATGCATATACTGCAAATAAAAAAAGTTTGTTCTTAATACAGGTTAGTTAAAATAGCAGTAACTCAGGTTAACAGCTTGAGTTCATCCCCAGGCTCTCCTATAGGCTTTAATTCAAGCTCCTAACCCAAGTTAAATGCCAAGTTGCCATGTCTTCACTGCTACTGTAACCTGAAATAGCTAACACAAGTTAAGAACACACCATTTTTTGCTGTATAGCAGGAGTGGGCAAACTTTTTGGCCCGAGGGCCACATCGGGGTTGCGCAACTGTATGGAAGGCCAGGGAGGGAAGGCTGTGCCTCCCCAAACAGCCTGGCCCCCGCCCCCATCCACCCCCTCCCACTTTCCGCCCCCTGACTGCCCCCCCTCAGAACCCGCAACCCATCCAACCTCAATAACAGCAAGGTAATGTACTGAAATTAGTCTAACTCAACTCAAGACTCTCACTAGAACTAAGCTTTCAGACAGCTTTCTGTTCTGAACTGCTCAAGGCCATCAAAACATTAGCGATGCTGATTCATCTGACGACGAATGGCATGGTTTCAAAACATTACACCTTCACGTGAAAATTGGTTCCCACAGCTATGAATATTTCCTAATTGGGTATATGACCTTCATGAACCAAAACCTTTACACGCTGGGCAGAACAGATAGACAACTGTGGGATTTGTGGTATTATTTTGAATAATAATGGAGATATCCTATCTCCTAGAACCGGAAGGGACCTTGAAAGGTCATTGAGTCCAGTCCCCTGCCTTCACTAGCAGGCCCAAGTAATGATTTTGCCCCAGATCCCTAACTGGCCCCCTCAAGGACTGAACTCACAACCCTGGGTTTAGCAGGCCAATGCTCAAACCACTGAGCTATCCCTCCCCCTTTGAGTGCAAATATGTTCCCAGACTTCTATCAGCAACAAACCACCTCTTTTAGCAGCAAAGCAAAAGATTAGAATCTCAGTGTCTTTAAAGGCTGGATGTGAATGATCCTGCACAAAAGCAGTAAGAAAACCATAGAATCAAAGGACTGGAAGGGACCTCAAGAGGTCATCTAGTCCAGTCCCCTGCACTCATGGCAGGACTAAGTATTATCTAGACCAGGGGGAGGCAACCTATGGCACACGTGCCAAAGGCGACACACAAGCTGATTTTCAGTGGCACTCACACTGCCCGGGTCCTGGCAGCTCTGCATTTTAATTTAATTTTAAATGAAGCTTCTTAAACATTTTAAAAACCTTATTTACTTCACATACAACAATAGTTTAGTTATATATTATAGAGACTTATAGAAAGAGACTTTCTAAAAACGTTAAAATATATTACTGGCACGTGAATCCTCAAATTAGAGTGAATAAATGAAGACTTGGCACACCACTTCTGAAAGGCTGCCGACCCCTGATCTAGACCATCCCTGACAGATGTTTGTCTACCCTGCTCTTAAAAATTTCCAATGACTGAGATTCCACAGCATCCCTGGGCCATTTATTCAAGTGGCAATGCTCTAAAACCTGAGCTACATCCCAAGTACCCTCAGTGGGTGGTGGTTAGTTCTGGCTGACAAGCAATGAGATGACAGTCCAAGGCAGAAACTTCTATGCAGGCCCCAGCAAGAATTGAACTTGCAGCCCCTGGTTTACAAGACCCAATGGTCTAACCCCTGAGCTACAGAGCCAGGTCCCTTGTTACTGTTTCAATGCTGATTTGTAAATGAAAAGTCTGATTGAAAAACTTCCTCTCCTGCTCTCAGCTCTACCTAATGCCTCTACAGAAAGTTCAGGGACTGTTATATATGTGGTCTCACTCCCATGCCAAACAACTCTTACTTCTCCACACTAGACAATTTCTACTGACACCCCTCTTCCCACTTTTCAACTTTCTCCTCAGACAAAACTACTCTATTTCCTGCTGTTTTTAAGAGAGAAAAACATCCAGTTTAATATGAATTTTTGTACCCTGCCTCCCTCCTTTTCCACCCTGCACACTGTCCCTCATAACTCAAGCATCCGACTCAGAAACACACCTCTTATTCTCTTTCATTAATCTCTCCAGAACCCAGGAACTGCCATATCAAATCAGACCAGTGAGCCATCCAATCCTGGTACTGGCCATTCTTCTGCACAGGATACTTCAATGGAAAGTATAAAACACCTATAAAGGGACCTCCATTACCTGCCCCTGGGAGAATTTTTTTCCTACTTCCAGGCAGTTAGTGGTTAGTTTATGCCTTGAAACATAAGGGACTCTCTCTTCTAATTTTATTTCCTGCCCAATGTAACTCTAGATTTTCTTCCTATAAAAGTCTAATTATGTATTTAATCCTACTAAGCTCTTGTATTCAATAACATCTAGTGGCAGTGAGTTCCACTGATTAATTATGTATTGTATAAAAAGTATTTCCTTTTACCAATTTTAAATGTATTGCAATTCAGTTTTTTGGGGTATTCTCTTGTTCTTGTATTAACAGAAAAGGTACAAAACTTCTTCTTAATTCTCACTGTGATGTTGCACTCCATATGTTTTAGGAAATATGCTAATGAGTGTCAATATAATGTAACTGGAATATGCTTCATGCAAAAGGTCTCTTGTAAGGTATCATTACAAAGCTTATAATCTACTGAATGTGTTCATCCCATTTGTTTGCCTGTATTATTTCTATGTCTGAAGTTAGGAGAATAAGGTATAAACTTGTGTTACTGATGTAAACATGTTAAGTGGAAGCCATTAAGGGTGCTTCAGAATCAATGAACTGTGAATGGGTTTGTTTACCTGCAAGCCTTCCTATGTAGTGTCTTCCAACTACTAGGTAATGAAGGAGGTCTTACAGTGATCATGTCACCTGAACTGGAGTCCATCTTAAACCTGGTGCTTTTCCATTTAGAAGGAGGGGTGGGAACCCAGAGAGAGACAAAGGATTCCCGCCTTGTGCCAAAGCTATAAAGGGGGGTGGAACAGAACAAAGGGGGCTACCAGTCATGAGAAATCCCCTAGTTATCACCTGAGCTGGGACTGACAAGGGCTGTACCAGGGGAAAGGAATGGGCCTAGACTAGGAAGGAGTCTAGTCTGTGAAAGGAACTTATTGGAACAACTCTGAGGGTGAGATTTTACTTGTAAACAGGTTCTTAATGTATTAGGCTTAGACTCGTGCGTTTTGTTTTATTTTGCTTGGTAACTTACTTTGTTCTATCTGTTATTACTTGAAACCACTTAAATCCTCTTTTTTATACTTAATAAAATCACTTTTGTTTATTAATTAACCGAGAGTAAGTCATTAATACCTGGGGGAGCAAACAGCTGTGCATACCTCTCTATCAGTGTTATAGAGGGCGGACAATTTATGAGTTTACTCTGTATAAGCTTTATACAGAGTAAAACGGATTTATTTGGGGTTTGGATCCCCTTGGGAGGTGGGTGTCTGGATGCTGGAGACAGGAGTATTTGCTGAACTGTTTTCAGTTAAGTCTGCAGCTTTGTGGGTGTGGTTCAGACCCTGGGTCAGTGTTGCAGCAAGTTAGCGTAACTCGCGCAACAAGACAGGTTTCTGGAGTCCCAAGATGGCAGGAAAACAGGCTTAGAGGTAATCTCAGCACATCAGGTGACCGTCCGAAGGGAGTCTCTGTGACCGACCCCGTCACACTCATCTCAGATCTCCCTGCTGCTCCCATCTTTACAATGCCAGAGCAGCCCAAAAACTGAATATCTTTCTCAACGAACATCATTTGAAACACAAACCCCACCAGTTTTTCCTCAGAGTAACCTTCGATAAGTAGGTCACATATCTTAATCACCTGAGGAAAACTGCTATGGTGACGACGCATTACAACCTTCTAGGCAAATTCTAGGCCAGCACTTCCTGAGGAGCAAATGCTCAAACTCTCCGATATTTGGTTTAGCCCTCTATTATTCTGCAGCAGAATACAGTGCTCCACTCTGGCTCCATTTGTCTCACATCAAGTCGGCTGACACATAACTACACTCAACCATGCACATCGTAACTGGGAAGATTCGACAACACCAGCTCCCCACATTAAGCAACATGACTTCTCCACGCATACATCATCAGGCTGCTACAGACAGAATGGTTGAGAAGAGCAGGACAAACCAGACACCACTATATACACACCGCTTCGACCACTCAAGAGCATGTTTGCTCTCAAGGAACCTGTTGTGGACCCACCTGCCCTGTCTAGATTTCTCTGATGTTGAAGTGGCATGAAAAATGGTCTGCAGCTGACATCAGAAACCAGTCTCTTATAACTGACCTGACACATGTCCGTGGCTTTGATTTGCCACACCACTCATGGGTCTTTTTGAACCAATTTTGAATAAGCCAGGGTTAATATGAAACCAGCCAGCACACCGGGGGTCAACAACAGGATCCAACTTGGGGTCACGGCCAAAGACAGACAGCATCACAAATCACAGATGACTGCTCTCTGACCAGATTTGATGGTGGTCTGAAGGCTCTGCGCTTTGCTGATGAAGCTGCCGTACATTCTCTTGGCAAGCTCCAAATCCAATAAGAAGTCCCTATTCCAGTTGACATGGCTGATCACTCCTTAGTCTGTGATTCCATCGTTTCCTGATTCTCATCCCCTCTGGTATTCCCATCAGTGGCTCCTGTTATTTCAAACACAGCAGGCTAAACTGTGGAACCCGTGGGATGACTTCCAACCAACTCCTGACACGGGGGGGAGGGGGGGGGGGAGAAAACAGACAGCCCTTTCCCAAGAGCATTTTTCTTCATAGCTTCCTATTCCATCTAAAACAAACCTCTTTTAGGAACATTTACCTGCATGCTACTCTTTAAATTTGGCATAGGCAAGCAGCTGAACCATTCTGCCTCTGGCTACTCCTTACCCCATTTTCCTCTCTTCCAACTGTATTAGATTTTTCTTCTGGAGGTTGTAGCACATCCTCACAGACAGAACACATCAGTATACTACAATCAAAGCTGTGTTATCCGACACTTTACCAACCAGAAAGCTCTATAAGCCAGCATTTCTGATCTTCATTGAAAGTGCGGTTTATAGCCCGGTTGGCGTGGGGTCGGCAGGCTCCCTACCTGGCTACGCATGGCTCCACAGAAGCGGCGATATGTCCCTGCTGCTCCTAGGTGGAGGAACGGCCACAAGGGGTTTGAAGTGCAGGAGGGGGTGTGGGGCGTGGGCTCTGGGAGGGAGTCTGGATGAGGGAGGGGGCTCAGGGCAGGGGCACGGGAGTGGGTGACATGTCCCTGCTGCTCCTAGGCAAAGACGCAGCTAGGCAGCTCTTCGCACTGCCTCCGCTCCACCCTGAACACTGGCCAGCCAATGGGAGCTACAGGGGCAGCACCAGCAGTGCACAGAGCCGCCTAGCCGCGCCTATGCCTAGGAGCAGCAGGGACATGTCACCGCTTGTGGGGCGCCACCCAAGGTGAGCACCGCCTGGATCCGGCACTCCGCACCCCCTCCAGTGCCCCAACCCCCTACCCCAAGTCCCCTCCCACACCCAAACTCCCTCTGAGAGCCTGCGCCCTGCATCCTCTCCCGTGCCCCAACCGCCTCCCACACCCAAACTCCCTCCCTCTTATTTATTTAACAAGAATTTTTTAATTACCAGCACCCCCAACTCTCCCAACATGCCGGATAACAAAGCTTTTACTGTATATTGTTCTGAAGTAATTCATTCCAAACAATACAATAGCTACATCTTCAAACAGACATTTGCTATCTCTTGTTCTAATACAGTAACAGTAGATTTGCATTAAACATAGGTATAGTAACATACCTCCTAAGCTGTCAAGATCTTCAAGAATTCTTCCAAACCTAGGACATAAATAATGAGAATTCAACTACTACATTAACAGTAGATAAGCAATTTTTATTTTTCCACATGCATAAAATGATTGCCTTGTTACCTCACACTATTATGTACATTCAGATATTTTTCTCTTAATTCAGGTTGACTTCCTAGAGGTAAAATAACCTCTATGTAGCTATCACTCATTTTCCTAGGTGGCAAGTCTTCCTGCTGTTTGGCCAATAGAATATGTAGGTCTTTTCTTTCATGCATTGCTTGCACATGGTCACTGGGAAGAAAAGAAATTGAGAACATCAGCAGAATACAGGATGCAACTCTCCCCAAAATATGCCATGCTGTAGATCAATGTTTAAACAAACAAAACAGCAGCAGTGAGAAAAAAGTATATACTATACCAGGGATCACACGTCATGAGAGGAACAGAGACGTACAATACATCACAATCAGAAACGGTAAAAGCAAGTAAACTACGTGCAAACTCTTAATGAACAGGATGTGATGGTTTTATCAAATAAAGTAGCGTACTTTGTACAAGAGAGTTAAATAATTAAATAAAAATAGATGTCCAATTCTGAATGCTGCAAAGCTGTTAAAAAAAAAAAAAAAAAAACACACCTGCGCTGCTTTAAAGAACACTTGATTTCAAATACTTTATTTTAAGGAAACATAATTTAACCTAATGATTTTTGTACAGATTCTTATGGCTCACATTTACTATAGCCCAACTCTTCCAACATAAAAAATCTGTTACATTTACTAGGTCCAGATTATCACTTTACAATCTGCCTTGAGTAAGGAGACCAGAGAGGGAACCATGACTCCGTTGCTATTCCCTCCTCAGTTCTTCTCCCTATCCCCCGCCAGCACTCTGTTCCAGGAGAAAAGTAACCTGCCAATGTTCTACGCCAACAGCAGTTTACTTTCCCTGCCATACCAGCTCACCTGTGCTGGCCAGAACATTGATGGAAGGTGAAAACCAAATCTATCCATTCCCTAATCCATCTATGCAGAAAAAGGCACACTGCTCCTGCAGAGGGTGCTCTCCCCACAACACTGTCATCCATGAGGCAAGTAGCCTGTACAGGGGAATAAGGAGACACCTCATCCCACCTTACTTCCCTGCAGAGATGCAGATGGCAGGTAAAACTCTTGCTCTAAACATCACTCCTTACATGAGCCTCAGAAGTTCCCTCCTCTTAAAAGTGCAACCTAACTTTAGAAAGCATATATTTTATAACTCTTCTAAAGTCAATACTTAATCTATATAACAAATGGGTATTAAATCTGTTAAACGTACGAGAGTTCAAATATAATGCTAAAGATATTCTCTAAAACACTAACCTGTTTCTTGGACCAGGCACATCAAACTATTTTTTTTTTAATTCTCACAATGGATCTATGCCACAAAATGGATCTATACCATTCACATATGTGCAGCATGATCCTTTGTGCATGTTATAATACAGTACTATGCGCCATTGTGCATAGTAGAGTTGGTCCCAAGTTTCTAACAAAAGTTTGGGGGTGGGGTTTTTTGACTGAAAAATGCCATTTCAAATGCAAAACCCCACACTTTTTCAAACAATTGGACTCTCTCTACCCCTGTTTTCCAGTGGAAAGAAAGGGGGAGGAGGGGCGGTAAAGAGAGAGAGAGAGAGAGAGAGAGAGAGAGAGCTTTTTCCCCCTCACCAAAACCTATTTTGAAATGTTTTCAAAAATATTAAAAGGATTAAAATGTTTAATCAAAGAAACCAAAATTTTCACAGAATATTTTGAGTGAAATAAAAACTTTTTCACTGCTTTAAAAATATTGTGAAATGTTATTTATATTTTGACCAGCTCTAGTGCATATCAGAGTTCACAGAGCACATAAGAAGTTACAGTTCTTACTCCAAAGGGTCTACATCAGGGGTAGGCAACCTATGGCACACGTGCCGAAGGCGGCACGTGAGCTGATTTTCAGTGGCACTCACACTGCCTGGGTCCTGGCCACCAGTCCGGGGGCTCTGCATTTTAATTTAATTTTGAATTAAGCTTCTTAAACATTTTAAAAACCTTATTTACTTTACATACAACAATAGTTTAGTTATATATTCTAGACTTATAGAAAGAGACCTTCTAAAAACGTTAAAATGTATGACGCGAAACCTTACATTAGAGTGAATAAATAAAGACTCGCACACCACTTCTGAAAGGTTGCTGACCCCTGGTCTACATTCTAAGTTAGACAGCTGTACAGACACGGAATACACCAGACTGCTAAGTGAAGATGCTCTATTCTTTAGTTTCTGTGGATTTATCTCTAGGTTGGACTAACAGTGAAACGTTTCAGGGAAGATGCAAAATTTTAAAGGAGAGGTCTAAATGAAATTGATAGTCACAGGTGCAAATTCAACAGTCCATAAACCTGTAGGAATTGAACAATGAGATCCAATTATATTCTGTTCTCCACCCTACTCCTACATTGCACTTTTAATAGACATATTAAAGTCTCCTTTGAAGTCAATGGCAAAACTCCTATTGCCTTCAAGGAAGCCAGGCTTTCACCCCTAAAAGTTGTAGAAAAATTCACACTTTCATATACATAGATGTAAATATTAGGGGTTATGCTCTCTATAGTATATTATAAGGAAATAATATTCCTCAAAAACATCAATATTTTTAAATGCTGCAGTACTACTCTTAAAATATTATACAAATACTCCATCCATGTATCAACTGCTAGGTGACAAACATTCGTAGAAAGGAAATCTTGTGTATCTGAATTAGCTAAACACAGGATCAAGCACAATCATCTAATACTATAACAGGTTTCCTCCAAAATGGTCCAACCCTCTGTATCACTCATTATAAAAGCCACGTGTAGACTTTTCACATCAGCAAAATTGATACAAACAGCCATTAAGTAGAGGAGAATCTTGCATGTGTTCTATGGTCCAGTACATGCAGCCCTAGAGTTAGACATACAAGAATCTTAAAACCCGATCCAACTCCCATTGAAGTCAATGTGTTTCTATTGACTTCGACATGTTGAATCACATCCGTAATCTAGATTATATGAATATATTTAATAATTTTATACACACAACAGCACAATAGAGTTGATGTAAATGGTCTCTCAATTTTTGCAGTTCATTGGGTAAGAAGAGCGTGTTCATAATCTCAAAAATACTATAAACCCTACACATACAAACAAGATAGACGGATCTTGTAATGTAAAATGGCACTGATTTCCACAAAAGATTCATGAACTAAAATGTCATTACAACAAACTTAGGGCATAGCTACACTGCAATCAATGGGTATAATTGCAGCTCACGTAACCATACCTTAGCTAGCTTAATCTGGCTAGTCTGGTACCAGAGCAGTGAAGATGAGATGCATGTGCTTCCGAGTGGGCTGTACAAGCCTGCCCAAAGCCCTGGGTAATTATTTACACAGCAAGCAAGCACTTAAGCATGCACTGCTGTAGCTTTGCTGTTCTGGTCCCAAAGCTAGCTCGGGCATGTCTACACAAGCTGCCACCTCAAACTTTAGCCACTAATTCAGAATTCAAAAGCCTTCAGTTTTCATTGTTTCTTCCAGCGTTAGCCAGGTGTTTTCCCACAGGTTAGCTGTATAATGCTGTTAACATCCATTGCTGTGAAAGTGAGCTCTCTCAAGGGTATCAGAAATGAAAGAAAAATACATTCATGTACACTGTACCTCCAGTTGGTAGAAGCTCCCACTATAGCACTCAATCTGCTTCGCACTGAAACAAAATCAAAGCAAATCAGTCAAGTGACAAATGTGAAGTTGCCTGGTGCTAAAAGGTGCAATCTTCATCCCAAGAACAGGAAGATCAAGCAAAGTCATGCAAACAGTGGCTTGAAAACTAGATATTGTTGGCCAAATTCACTGCTGGTTTTAGTAGGTATATCATGATCTTGAGATGAGTTAACAAGACTCTCCACAGTTTAATAATGTAATTAACCTGGATTCTTTTTATCTTAGTAACATGATTCTGTAACCAGTTGTGTACAGCAAGGACCAACAGAAAATGCCTTCAGAAAATTTACTAATGCAAATACAAAAGTTGTTAGCTTTTTGAATAACTGAAAAAATGTGGCAGATCAATATCAACCTGGGGAATTAGAATATGGGGTCATTTCAGCCTAAACACAAACAAATCCTGGCTAATTCACAGACTGACAAAACAAACCCAAAAGGGAACAGTGCAGCTGAGGAAAAAAGGAAAATTTCTCTTTTTTAATCAATAATTTCCAAACAAGGACGGGCAGGGTCAGTATACTGGCTTTCGCAAGCAGGGACTCGTCTCCCTTGACGTAGAAATGCAGCTCTTAGCTGGGTTTATACCAGGGCCACGGTGTGGCCAACAGATATGCTGGCCGCCGCTTCCCGCAGCCTACATTAGCCTGGGACGGCAAACCGCAGCCAGTGGGAGCCGCGATCGGCCGAACCTGTGGACGCAGCAGGTAAACAAACCGGCCCAGCCCACCAGGGTGCTTACCCTGGTGGGCCGCATGCCAAAGGTTGCCTATTCCTGGCTTACACACAGGCAGTCAATAGTACTTCTACCATTGCCTGCACCAGTGAAACAGTTCTAGCATCTGTGCAAGGATGTGAGATTTTTTTTAATTTGGGGTGAAGAGGCAGATTAATGGTTCTGCTCTTTTCTCATTTGGGACTGCCAAGTTGATGCTAGGTCTACTCAAATCTAGGGTCTCTACTCTGTGAGTTCTAGTTTGGTATATGCACGGTGTGTTCAGTGCCTGAACTCATCCAGCAACAGTTCATAAATTTCAGACAGACAATGACATGAAGCAGTTTACACAAGCAGGGCAACCTTGCCTCCTTATCAAGATTTTTAGCAGGAAGAGAGAGAGGATTTTAAATTATGAAGACAGAATTAAGGACATATCAGCGAACAGTTATATAAAGAACAAAAGCAAGACACAGATTCAGCCACTGATATCACAGAAGCTGATCCTTCACATTTTTTATGCAAGGCAAATTAAAATCATTACACATAGTCTTGCTTTGCACATTCCAGACTGAACACTCAAGCTATTTGTATTAACAATTATCAAAAGTATATTTTGGATTAAGAAAAATTCCATGACTAATTTTACACCAATAAACCTTAACCAAAAGAAACGCTTAAAAATTAACTAAATTAAATTAAGCCTCATCAGTGGCCTATTTTTATAAGAAGAGCTACTCCACTGAATTCAATTAAATTCCACTCATGGAGCCAGCAGTGAACTTGCCCTAATATCCATTAGAGCAAAGCAGCATTAGAATGTACACCATCACAGCATCTACAACCATTTTTGTACTCATTTTTGTACTAACGCGCAAACTGAAAGAAAAGTAAATGTTTTCGCCCAGAATTTCTGTATCTTGATTTGAAGAGAAAGTTGTAGCCATTTCTAATTGTAAAGAGAGTGAGGCAATAAACTATTAATGACTTAATCCCCAATCTTGCAAAGATTTACATGTGCAAGTAGTCCCATTCACTTTTGTGCAACTATTCACAGATTTAAAACACAAAAGTGTTTGTAGGGTAGAAGATTTAGTACTTTCATTTTGATTACACAAAATGTAAAAGGAAAATGTGCATAATGAATATTATTAAAATGTGGGCAAACCAAATCCATTCCAATATACAGATTTAAAACCAAACAGTATTTCAGAATTTGTTTAGTGAGTAAATTCTATTATTCATCTACTCCCTTCTTCATTTAACAGGCTTTCAAGCAATTAGAGATAACGCTCCCTAAACTTCCATATCTGATTTACTATTTTGTTTTATTACGCACTCTAATCGCTTAACAGTATAAAATATTAGTAAACCATCCATGAAAGCAATTGCTTTATTTGTGACAGAAATGTTATGAGATCACGAATGGGAGGGGGTTCACGAAATGTTACAGGGGGTTCTTGGGAAAAAATTCCCTAATGGCGGACAGAGCTGTCCATAGGGACTCCGGGCAGCATGGGGCCAGCGGCCCGGAGCCCCTGGACTTTCAAGAGCTAAGCATATCAAAGCAAGCATAGCTATCACGCTGAGGAGATTTAAACTTCAAGACTCTTTATAAGAAATGGAAAGGGAGGTGGATATTTTTTGCTGTTTTTAAAATAAATAGGCAGCTAGTATTGTTTTTAAAATTATTACAAAGAACAAGTTTAAGCTTTGTTGTAATGTGCGTTGTTTGCCTGGACTGCTCAAGACCTGAATGCTTGTGTAGCAGGAACTCTTTGAGTTGGCTTCTTAAATACCTTTATGCTGTTTCACATCTTATACTCCTTGATGAAATATAGGAGCCTTGTCTTATAACAGGCTTATTCTAAGCAATACAAGCTATGAAGGTGAGATCTTGGAAGAGTGTTGCTGTTTTCATAATGTAATAAAAATACTGTAATGATAAATAATAATTAATAATAAATAGTGTGTAATAAGCATCTCATAAAAACAAATTTTATATTTCCAAGATCACTGCTTTTTATAATTTATACTCAGGTAAAGGAGAAAATCCCTGGAAATATTCATTTTTAGGAGGGCTTCGTGAGACTTGACATTTTAGTGAAAGGGGTTCACAGGTTGTTAAAGTTTGGGAACCACTGCTATGAGTCAATCCGTATGACCATGTGGCCCACACTATACAAAAGTCTGAGCATCCCTGCTATAGTGTACTAATAAAGTGATGCTGCATCAATTTCAAACTCTTTGTTACAGCTCCACTGTAACAGTATTCACTCAAACCAGAAAAGGTTTTCTAACTTAAAAAAAAAAAAAAAAAAAAAAAATCACTGAAGCTGTTTAGTATAAATAAAAATACTCTGAGTTCTTCAGGTCAAGAGAGAATATTGTAAACAGCAATGAAAGTGAAAGCTGAGGTGGCTCTACAAGGGATGGTATCAAGATACAGTTTTCTTCCAATTTGAACAGATGGAAATTTAAAGTAGCCTCAGAGACAGCTGACAGCTAGGAAAACAAACCCCAATGTTTCAGTGCATGTAGAGACTTTTACACAATGTACAAGAAATGGGCTCTTTGAAGACCAGAGTACTGAAAATAGTTTTCTATCAGCACAGAGAACTCTCCCACCAATATAGTTCTGTCTACATTGGTGTTTAGTTTGGGATAATTTACGTTGCTCACGTGTGTGGATTATTCACACCCCAGAACACTGTAAGTTATACTGAAGTAACCTGTAGTGTAGACAAGGTCAGAAAGTTTAGGAAAACAGCAAGCCGGTCCCTGGAATCAAAAAGGTTAAGAAACACTGCCCTAGAGAATGTGAAGGTAATCAGAGGCTGAGGCTGTTAACAGTATTTACTGGATGCACTGACATCTAATTTTCATTAAGAGCAAGAGTAAGCTTGCCATTAGTTTCAAGTACGTTACACAGCAGTAATCCCCAAACAAAGCGCCATATTGCGCCATCATTTTTTAAGCCGACCTTGCTATTGATTTCAGTGGGAGTTGCAGGTACTCAGCACATCTGAAAATCAACGTTTTTATTTAGATGTCTAACTGAGGCTTTAGGAGTCTAACTTTAGGCAGCCAACTTCGAAAATGTTGGCTTGGGTCTTTCAACAAAAGCAGACTAGAGTTGGTATGTGGCATCTCTTTAAATTATCAACATTGCTTCAAATACCAAGTCAAAGATTTTCAAACTTGAGTCCTTAAAGCTAGGCTGCTAAATCCATATATAGGGACCTAAATAAATAGCCTGAGTTTTCAAGAGTATTAATCGGTTACAATTCCTATTGATTTCATTGGAAGATACAGGCACTCAAAACTTTTCAAAAGTCAGGCTGCTTAAATTCCTAAATACGGATATTGGAGCGTGACTTCAGGCACCTAAGTTGGAAAAAACTTATTCCAGGGGCTTTCCTGAGTATACTTCTGTTTATACTTTTTGGGCCAAATCCTGCAATCTCTACTTTGACATAAATAAGAATTTTGCCTATGAGAGATTTACATGTATAAGAACTGCAGGATTTGTGCCTTAAAATATAAATGGTTTTATTACCTGCAGATTTTTAAAAAAATGCAAGTGATCTAGCATGCCCTTATATCAATCAGCACATTGTATATATGACCTGTGACAATATTTCTACCAATAAGATTGGAACCATTCACATGTCACAGTTAACAGTTTTAATGACCACAGGGATGACTTGTGAAAGTTGACAGAGAAAAATATTAATTTTTGTTTTTCATGAATCCTCAAATAAAGTTAGATAGTAGCAAGATAGGCTTGAAGCAGTTCTGTAAATATTAAAATGCATGCTGATTACCACCACACACCATTATTCACATGAATGGGTAAGTGTCCTGTGGAGTGGAAAAAACAAGTTAGATAATCAATACCACCATAAAACAAGGAAAAGAGTATACTTCTAGTCACGGGTTGTCTGGTTATTTTTCCCCTCCAAATTCCACTTTGCACATGCACATTAGTATCTAATTGTAGGCAACTTGTCTTCATTCAGTTACATGGTTAATTTTAATATTAATTTGTGCTAAGCACCAGTAATGACAATATCCCTTCCTGCCCAGAAGAGCTTACAATCTATAACCGTGATCCTGCAAACATTTATGCACATGCTTAACTTGACACATGTGAGCAGCCCCAAGGATCAGGGCCTCAACAGATGTAAATGGGGAAGAAAGTATGCAATAAGGAGGTCAGAGGAAGGAATAACATGGAGTATTTTTTTGGAGAGTTGCGGGGGTGGGAGAGGATGATCTTTAAAGGGTTGTTTGGTTCACCTCTTGTGAGGATACAGAAGAAGTGAGCTTTTTTTTTTACAGAAGGGATTTGAATGGAGGTCGGTAGTATGGAAAAACAAGTTGGGGTGAGCATCCAGCACTTAGGAGACAGCTTGGAAAAATAGATTAATATAGTGAATGGGAATGAAAGAAGGACAAGTTATTTATATGTAGCAATGGAAGTTTGCACGGTGTTTTTACAGGCAAATAAAGTTACAGGTTTAGAGCAGAACCTCACTAAGCAGTAAGTGTTATAATATACAAACCATCAATTGCTCCCCATTTCTCAGTAAATAACCAATAACAGAGTGCCCCTAGAAGCTTTTACAAAAATGTACTGTACTGTATTACTAGCTGGTACTGTTATAGCTAAATCTAAAATTACAATCACAATAAATGAACCAAGTACAATTTTCATTAAATACCACATGCAGTATCCTTGCTTTTCTTCCCCTCCTCCCCACCTCTCAATTATGTGTTTGCTCATTTACTAACACAAATCTCCAACATTCAGTAAATCACAATAAGTAACCTAGTCATTAGTACAAATGAGAGTTTCTATTTAGAGAATGACTGAAGGATTAGATAGTATCAGACACTAGCAGAATCTCAGAGGAATTATTTGTGTCCCATTTCAGTCCCTTTGTTCTATTTTAATGTACATGTTAAAAAATAAGAATGGCCATATTGGGTCAGACCAATGATCCATCTGGCCCAGTATCCTGTCTTCCAACAATGGCCAGTGCCAGATGCTTCAGAGGGCATGAAGAGAACTGGGCAATGTATCAAGTGATCCATCCCGTTGTCCACTCCCAGCTTCTAGCAGTCAGAAGTTTACGGACACCAGAGCATGGGGTTGTGTCCCTAACCATCTTGGCTAATAACCATTGATGGATCTATCCTCCTTGAGCGTATCTAATTCTTTTTTTAATCCAGTTATACTTTTGGCCATCACCATATCCACTGGAAACAAATTCCACAAGTTGACTGTGCATTATGTGAAGATGTATTTACTTTTATTTGTTTTAAACCTGCTATTGATTTCATTGGGTGACCCTGGATTCTTGTTATGTGAAGGGGTAATAACACTTCCTTATTCACTTTCTCCACATCGTTCATGATTTTATAGACGTCTATCATATCCCCCTTTTGTTGTCTCTTTTCTAAATTCAACAGTCCCAGTCTTTTTAACCTCTCTTCATATGGAAGCTTAATCCTTAATCATTTTTGTTGCCCTTCTCTGTATTTTTCCAATTCCAACATGTCTTTTTTTTAGATGGATCAACCAGAACTGCACACAGTGTTCAAGGTGTGTGCATCCCATTGATTTATATAGTTGCATTATGATATTTTCTTATCACCTATCTCTTTCCTAATGGTTTCTAATATTGTTAACTTTTTTTTTTTTTTTACTGCCGCTGCACATTGAGCAGATCCTTTCAGAGAACTAGCCACAAGCACACAAGCAAGAGATCTTGGAGTCAAACAGTTAATTAAGACTCCTAGACAAATTGGAGGATTGGGCCAAAAGAAATCTAATGAGGTTCAACAAGGACAAGTGCAGAGTCCTGCACTTAGGAAGGAAGAATCCCATTCACCGCTACAGGCTGGGGACTGACTGGCTTAGCGGCAGTTCTGCAGAAAAGGACCTGTGGATAAGAAGTTGGATGAGTCAACAGTGTGCCCTTGTTGCCAAGAAGGCTAACGGCATATTTGGCTGCATTAGTAGGAGCATTGCCAGCAGATCGAGGGAAGTGATTATTCCCCTCTATTCGGCACTGGTGAGGCCACATCTGGAGTATTGCATCCAGTTTTCCTCCCCCAAGCCCCCCTACAGAAAGGATGTGGACAAATTGGAGAGAGTCCAGCAGAGAGCAACGGAAATTATTAGAGGGCTGGGGCACATGACTTATGAGGAGAGGCTGAGGGAACTGGGCTTATTTAGTCTGCAGAAAAGAAGAGTGAGGGGGGATTTGATAGCAGCCTTCAACAACCTGAAGGGGGGTTCCAAAGAGGATGGAGCTCGGCTGTTCCCAGTGGTGGCAGATGACAGAACAAGGAGCAGTGGTCTCAAGTTGCAGTGGGGGAGGTCTCTAGGAGGGTGGTGAAGCACTGGAATGGGTTACCTAGGGAGGTGGTGGAATCTCCTTCCTTAGAGGTTTTTAAGGCCCAGCTTGACAAAGCCCTGGATGATGTAGTTGGAGTTGGTCCTGCTTTGAGCAGGGGGTTGGACTAGATGACCTCCTGAGGTCTCTTCCGACCTTAATCTTCTATGATTTTGTACGTATAGTTAGAATTATGTACGTATAGTTAGAATTATGTTTTCCAATGTGCATTACTTTGGATTTATCAACATTGAATTTCATCTGCCATTTTTTTTGCCCAAGGTGGGTGAGGTAATATCTTTTATTGGACAACTTCTGTTGGTGAGAGAGACAAGCTTTTGAATCACACATATGCCCAATCACCCAGCTTTGTGAGATCCCTTTTTAACTCTTCACAGTCAGCTTTGGACTTAACTATTTTGAGTAATTTTGTATTGTCTGCAAACTTTTCCACCTCACTGTTTACCCCTTTTTCCAGATCATTTAGAAATATGCTGAACAGCACTGGTCTCAGTAAAGATCGTTTACCTCTCTCCACCATGAAAACTGACCATTTATTCCTAACCTTTGTTTCCTATCTTTTAACCAGTTACTGATCCATCAGAGGACTCTCCCTCTTATCTCATGACTGCCTAGTTTGCTTAAGAGCCTTTGGTAAGGGACCTTATCAAAGGCTTTCTAAAAGTCCAAATACACTATATCCACAGATCACCTTTGTCTACATGCTTGTTGTCATCCTCAAAGAATTCTAATAGATTGGGGAGGCACGATTTCCCTTTACAAAAACTGTGTTGACTCTTCGCCAACTTATCGTGTTCATCTATGCATCTGATAATTGTGTTCTTTACTACTGTTTCAACCAATATTCCTGGTACTGGAGTTAGGCTTACTGGCCTGTAATTGCCAGGATTGCCTCTTGAGACTTTTTTTTAAAAATGAGCATTACATTAGCTATCCTCCAGTTGTCTGGTACAGAGGCTGAGTTTACAGATAGGTTACATTGCACAGTTAGTAGCTCTGCAGTTTCATATTAGAGTTCCTTCAGAACTTAGGTAAATATCATCTGGTCCTGGTGACTTATTACAGTTTAATTTATCAATTTGTTCCTAAACCTCCTCTACTGACACTTCAATCTAGGACAGTTCCTCAGATAAATCATCTAAAAAGAATGGCTGGGATGTGGGAATCTCCCTCATATTATTTGCAGTAAAGACAGATGCAAAGAAGTCTTTAGCTTCTCCACAATGGCCTTGTCTTACTTGAATGCTCCTTCAGTATCTCAATCATCCAGTGACCCCACTGATTGTTTGACTGGCTTCCTGCTTCTGATGTACTTAAAAAAAATTGCTGTTAGTTTTTGTGTCTTTTTGCTAGTTGCTTTTCAAATTCTTTTTTGGGCTGCCTAACTGTAATTAGTATTTGCATTTACTTTCGTTTAAAAATTAAAACATTAACGCTTCATGTTTCATATTTAATTATTATAAATCTGATTAAAAACAGTATTTTAATATAAAATAATACTGATGTAAATTTTCATAATCCATGGTTCTGATCAGATTAAAGGATTTTCAGATATAATTTCTTATGTATAAAAACTCAGTTTTTCTGGAGGATATTTCAGTTCTATTCCTCACTTTGTTCTCTTCTTGCCCATCCTCCCCCACCATCCATATGTCCCCATTCTACAGTTACCCTCCATCCAGAACGCATCCTCAGGGAAAAAGGAAAGGTGTCTTCCCAAAAAACAGACATGAGCTTTCCGCTTTTCCAGGCAAAAAGGACCATGCTGATACCCTGAACTTGTATGCTGCATTCACACAGTTTTACCATTAGTTCAACACATGTGCAAGAATTTTACATAAAAGAAACTGTCAGAAACTATGTCTTAAATAATATGAACTACACTAAGGGATATGCTCTTTACAATACATCCATGTCACTCCTTAATGGGAGTTGCATGAGAGTATTAGAACGAAAAGTACAATGAACTGTATTTAATGCTGTATTTAATGTTAGAGAAGTAGATATTGTTATAAGAAAATGTAAAAAGGGAACTTTTCTGCTTTCTCTGTGTGTTGTTGACATAGCTTTCAAAGGTTGTAAAGAAATCAGAAAGCTGGTTTGCATCCTACCTACAGTGGATTCTTGGTCTGTGTAGATAACTGGGAAAAGTGAAACAGACAATGTGTATTTTTTCTAGATAGATACAAGCAAGACAGATTAGGAAGGATAAACACTGACTGGACAGAACTAGTCAGCAACTACAAGGCCATAACAAAAAGATATGTAACAATACAACAACAGTTGAAAGAAATAATGAACACATGAAAGAAATGGTTAAATAAAAGATAGCTAAGGAGGTACCTGTTACTTTTTTATTTATTCTGCTAAAACTATATTAGAAAACATATTTAGAATGGAATGTTTGCAGATTAGGTAGTTTAAATAATTTGTGCCCATGCAATGTTACAGGACAAGGTATAAAGAATGCGTGTTTAACAACAGGAGGTGGAGCAATGCAGGACTTATACCAGATTGGACCAGATGCCAGAAATACCTAGCCCTGGGGCATAGGTAGGCTAACTTATCATTACATTATCCTGCTCTATCTACTTTACTTATGCTTTATACTTGATTAAGGTGGTAATATATTGTCCTAACATTTTACTATTAAAGCGTTAAACTAGTTAAGCTTAGTAACTGATAAGGACAGTGCTTTTCACCCAACAGTATAAAGGAAAGAATAAAACCCTTTAATGACATGATCTTCCAAAATTCAACCAGTTATATTACCTTCAAACATGTCTGGAGGAGACTGGAAGCCATTAGTCATGGATGTCAGTGCCCTAGCCAGAAGAGAAGGAGCCTTCCTTACAGTACACCATCTGTAGACATGAAAGGAATTAAGCATCATTCAAAATTACTGCAGTGAAAACAAATGAGAAAGGTACACACTACTTCAGAGACTCATTTAACCATTTTCATAGAAGTTTTTTTTCAGAAGCAACGCAATAGTTTAAACATATTATAGGTGGAGTTGGCTAAATTGCAAATTGACATGTGCAGAGAATTAGTAAAAGAGACAAGTTTGCATTACTTGTATGGTAAAAATATTTTGAGGAGCGGGGGGCAAAGTAAAGCCAAATCAGGTATGTTGTTTCCCCACAGAAAGAACTGTTGAATTTTTCATAACATTGTTTGGAAGAAGTTGTCAATGAAGCATATAAACAGTGGCCAAGATTTTCAGAAATGCCTCATGAGTTTAGGTTCCCAATCTGAGGCACCTTAAAGGGGCTTGGTCAGCGGAGACTGCAGTTGGAAGTTAGGAGCCTACATACCTTGGTGGATCTGGGCCTTAATGTTTCTGTGCCTCAATTTATCCATTTGTAAAATAGGTACAGCAACACTTCTAAATCATTTTGGGATTCTTGGACGTACCTAATGTTTTTACTAAAGTGAACATGAGTTTAAATCATTTAAGGTAACATTAATAGGGAAAATGTAAAATTCACGAAATAAAGGTTTTGTTTTATTGCAGTAAGACCCTAGTTTTAATCTGGAAAAATAAAACAAACAACAAAGGAGGCTTATTGATATTAGTTAAAAAGCTATGTCATTTCAGGTCACTGTCTCACAGAGTGCAAGTTCCTTAACATTAGGGTGGATGCTCAGCACTGAAATCAACTGAAGTTAGGAGTCTAAACACCTTTGAGGATCTGGGCTTAAATGACTTCCTTAAGGTTACATACTGAGTCAGCACCAAAGTTGCTAGATTTTTTTGAGTCCTGACTTCAAGTTTCATAGTTTGTTCAACGAAGCAACATTGTTTTTTCTGATAAGATACATTGTTATTGATTTGTATTTGCATGCTCCCCATATTAATCTCAATAGGCCAGATAGTCCCTAAAGAATCAGAGAATATCAGGGTTGGAAGGAACCTCAGGAGGTCATCAAGTCCAATGTCCTGCTCAAAGCAGGACCAATCCCCAACTAAATCATCCCAGCCAAGGCTTCGTCAAGCCTGACCTTAAAAACTTCTAAGGAAGGAGATTCCACCACCTTCCTAGGTAACCCATTCCAGTGCTTCACCACCCTCCTAGTGAAAAAGTTTTCCCTAATATCCAACCTAAACCTCTCCCACTGCCACTTAAGACCATTACTCCTGGTTCTGTCTGGTAAAATTCTCACAGCAATCCCCCATATTGTCCTGTCAAGGAACAGGGTTTGCCTGTCCCTCAACCTCCTGCAGAAATGGCCAAAGGGTTCACCTCAAAAATGGGTAGGTCTTCAGCATGTATAATAGGGCAGGGCTGTCTACATAAAGATCATGTATCGCCACACCACTATGGACCCTGCACCTCTCTAGCTGATTTAACTAACAGGACAGTAAAAACACTAGAACAATGGCCCCCAAACTGTGGGGCGTGCCCTCCTGGGGGGGGGGGGCAGAGAGAGCACCACTCAGTTCCACTCTGCCCCCAGCTCTTTTCCAGCCCAACCCCCAGCTGTGGCCCCAGGTCCTGGCTGCAGCTCTGCACCCAGCCACTGCCCCAGCTGCTGGCCCCAGTTGATGCCCAGCCTTGGCCCGTGGCTCCCAGCCAGGCTGCAGCCCCAGCCTCAGCCGCTGGCCACAACCGTGGCCCCAGCTCCCAACCAATCTCCCAGGTGGCATGGACATGAGTAAGGGGGGGCAAGACGTAAAAGAGTTGGGACCACTGCACTAAATCTCATCTGCACTAGGAACTGCTGCAGTGGTAATGGTGGAAACTTTATTTTAACATCCCCTACTGCAGACACAGCCTTTGACTCCAACAGACACTTTTATTAGCAGAGCCCCCAGGTGATCTATTGCTTAACTCAGTTCACAGTCCTATATGATTTTAAAATACAAAGGCAAGTACTTTAGGAGGAAAAAATGTTTTAACATTTAAGACCATATTCTGGCCTCACTGACCCTGTACAGGCTCAGCCCATTGGCATCAATAGAGTTGCACAGGGTATAAATTAGGGCAGAATTTAGCCCCAAGCATTACTAGAAAAGGGTTCAAAATCTGCCTGTTTGGTTTGTTTGCATTTCAGTTCAAACAGCTTGCTTGGATTTAAACATTCCTCTACAGTGTTTTCAACTCAAGTAGTACAGCTTTATGATAGTCCAGAACTGCAAAATTAAGTTAAATACTGAAAACGACAGTACAGCTCTTCAATTTTCATTATCTAAGATGAGTGAAATGCAAAAAAAAAGCAATTGGCATTAATGGCAAAAAAATGCATTTTTCAAGCTGAATTATTTAATTAATGATTTGTAAAGCAGCTAATTTAATATCTATGTAGCCTGGTTCTTCACTGCCTTGCACACTGTGTAGTTATCTGTAAAACGCTGCCGAATCACAGTGCAAGAATCAGGTCTGTGTATTTTAACCGGATAGTGCCCATCTACAGAGTGAAGCTCGTTAGTGCGTGGCTGGGATTTTGACGGCCTATCCGTGCACCCTGGCAGCGGAGCCGACGATAATGTTGCATCTGGACCTTACAAGGGGGGGGGGAATTTACTTTGTGATTTTTTCACACGAAGCAGCGTCGGGCAGGCGCGAGCCCTGGGGACCGGAGACCAGTGACCGCCCCCCGCACAGGGCCAGACACGGCACCACCAGGCGGGCGCGGGAGCCAGGGCGCAGGCAAAGGCGGCTCCCTGGGCAGTCCCGCTACCCGCCTCCGGCCCTCGGGCTCCGGGGGACTCCGGCGCCAGCGCCGCGAACGGGCCGACGGTGCCCCGCAAAACCGAGCGGAACCCGGGGGCTCCCGACGGGCACCCAGGGGCCAGCGAGCGGCTGCTGCTCCCCAGGCGGCACGACGGCTCCGCCCGGCCCATGGCTGCCCGGGGGGCACCGGCCGCGCTCGGTCCCCTGCCGAGCCCCGGGGCGGGGGCAGCGGCCTGTGGCCCTGGAGCAGCTCGAACCCCGGCCCGGCCCGGCCACTCACCTGAGCGCCAACATCCTGCCCCCGAGCGCCGAGAACCGCCGCCCCGCGGCGGGAACTCAGTCCTCCAGCACCATAGACACGCAACAGTGCCCCCGGCGCAGAGAGCCGCCGTATCCTTTTTTCTGTCTATGGTTCCTTCCGTCTGCCCCCCACCCCCTCCGTGCCTACATGGTTCCTTCCATCCCGCCCGGCGCTGTGCCCTGGCTTCTGGTCCGCTGTGCCTGGTTGCCGCGCGCACGGCACGCGCTGAGCTCTGCACGTGCCCTTCAGACTCCTCTCCTGTGCCTCGAAGGCTCTGCCCCGGCTGGCACCTGCATCCTCCCCCAGCTCTCCGTGCCCTGCCTTGGTGTCATTGTTAACCCTACTCCTACAAACAGAGCCTGCCTCCAGTGAGCCCTGCATCCTCCCGCCCTCTGTGCCTCAGCACGCACTTAACGAGCTCATCTGTGGCTAGCAACAGAGGAAGGGCCGTACTGAGTTAGACCAGTGGTCCCTCTAGCCTAGCATGGTGTGTAGCAGCAGCTGGTGCCAGGTGGGAAAGTTATTTACTTGTTCCCATAATATAATAACTAGGGGCCACAAAATGAAAATAATGGGCAGTAGGTTTAAAATAAATGAAAGGAAGTTCTTCACACAGCGCACAGTCAACCTGTGGAACTCCTTGCCTGAGGAGCTTGGGAAGGCTAGGACTATAACAGGGTTTAAAGGAGAACTAGATAAATTCATGGCGGTTAAGTCCATTAATGTCTATTAGCCAGGATCACAGGCGCCAACTTTTGTTGGCACCGGTGGGTGCTCGCCCCCCCCCACGGCCCCTACTCCGCCCCCTCCCTGCCCCATTGGATCCCTCCCCAAATCCCCTCCCTGGCCCCACACACACCCCCACAACCCTGCCCCCGCTCTGCCCCATTGGATCCTTCCCCAAATCCCCGCCTCTTCCCCAAGCGCACCGCATTCCTCCCCCCTCCCTCCCAGGCTTGCGCGAAACACCTGTTTCACGGTGCAAGCGCTGGGGGGGACGGGGGAGAAATAGGATGCAACAGCCTGCTCAGGGGACGAGGCGGAGGTGAGCTGCAGCGGAGGGGGCGGTTCGGGGAGCTGCTGGTGGGTGCTCCGCACCCACCAATTTTTCCCCACAGAGTTGGCACCTATGGCCAGGATGGGTAAGGAATGGTGTCCTTAGCCTCTGTTTGTCAGAGGCTGGAGATGGATGGCAGGAGAGAACATAAGAATGACCATACTGGGTCAGACCAAGGGTCCATCCAGCCCAGCACTGTCGGCAGACAGACTGCTGGGCTGGATGGACCTTTGGTCTGACCCAGTATGGCCATTCTTATGTTCTTATGTGCTTCAGAGGGAATGAACAGAACAGGGCAATTATCAAGCGATCCATCTGCTGTTGTCCACTCCCACCTTCCAGCAGTTGGAAGTTTAAGGATGCCTAGAGCGTAGGGTTACGTCTCTGGCCATCTTTTGGCTAATAGCCACCCCTGAACCTATTCTTCAGTCATGAGTACAATGTAGCTATACAGAACTGGGTGCCAAGTGTGAAAACATATAGCCCCTCATGACAAATGGGAGGTGGTGGGAGAGCCAGAAATCCTGACTGGTTAGTGCAGATTCTGTATGTGCCTGTGAGTGGCTACACATCCATATGTGTTTTGAATCAATTATTAGCTTCCATCTATCCTGGGTTCTCTGTAAATTGTGTTTTCTTCAAGCTGGCCAAACCTTCCTGTTGAGAAATAGCTAAGGTGGATGCTTGCATTGCATCTTGCCTCAGTCATTTAAACTGAGCAGACCTAGTGACATCTGATGCATGGAGCGTCAGATAGGATAAATGAAACTGAGGGGAGCAAAGCAAGTGTGTGTGGAGTGGGGGATTCATTCTTGCCTTCTGCTAAAAATTGGCTTCTTTTACTTGGAGCTCATCAAGGGGTTTTGTTTGTTTTGTCATCTGACCCCAGGGAAAGCAGTAACAGGTCACTGTTCAGAAAAGGCACCATATCTTCTGATCCAGGCACCAGCTTAACAAGCAGGTGCTTGGGGTGGCCACTTCGGAGAGGGGCGGCACGTCCAGCTCTTCAGCGGCAATTCGGCGGACGGCCCCTCGCTCCTGCTCGGAGCGAAGGACCTCCCGCCAAATTGCTGCCACAGATCGCGATCGCGGCTTTTTTGTTTTGTTTTGTTTTTGTTTGGCTGCTTGGGGCGGCCAAAACCCTGGAGCTGGCCCTACCTTCAAGTTCAGGTGTTTCACATCTGGTTTATTTTTCTTGGTCCCCACAGCCATTCTTGGTAGAATTCCCATGCAATCTGCTTCTTTCTGGCTGATTTGTAACCACCCTGTCCTTCCAACCGCCTGTTTCCCACGCACACCTCCCCCTTTTGTTTTATTTAAGACTCAGGCAGGGTTGTAGAACCTTCTGAGCAGGGCCGGTGCAAGGATATTTTGCGCCCTAGGCGAAACTTCCACCTTGTACCCTCCCCCCCGCACATCGGTTCATTGAGGGGCAAATCCCAATGAGCTTTTATAGACCCCAGAGGCCACCCTGCCCAGGGGCCAGCTGTGCCCAGGGGCTGCTCCCCAGACCAGGTTCCCCCCTCCCCGCCCCCTGAACTCCCCTGGAGGGTGCACAATCCTCCCGTGAGCCCTCCCCACCCCACCCTGGCAGCCCCCACCCCGAGTCCACTCACTGGCTTTGCCGGGTTTGGGCCACTGCAGCAGCTCAGCAGGGAGGAGCTGCCTTCTGGGGGCTCCTGCAGCAGATGCATGTGGGCAGAGGCCCCCGTGTGCCCCCCCGGTTCCCTCCTCACCGCGCTCAGGCTCTGCGGCTCCTGGGAGTGTGAGCCACCACCGCTGCCCCTCCCGGAGCAGGCTCAGGGCCCCGTGCCCCAGTGGCGGCTCACATGCCCAGGAGCCGCAGAGCCCGAGTTTGGCATGGGGGGTGCACGGGGGCCTCTGCCTGCATGCATCTGCTGCAGCTTGGGCAGGAGGGGCGGGGGGCGTGGCTGCTCCCCGCTAGTGGCACCGCCGCCTTTGCAGGGCTCCTGCCCCCCTGCGCCGCGCCAGCTTCTCCATGGCTGGGGCTCGCCGCCCCTGCAAGCCTATGCTCTGGCTCTCCAATGCCTCCGGAAGGCGGCTTCTCCCTGCCAAGCTAGGGCACCACTTTTTGGCGCCTCCAGGGATCCTTAGGATTTATGAGGCCCTATGTAGTATTATTAAACTGGTGCGCCTATGCCCGACGGCAGCCTGAGATTGCAGCCCGGCGGGGGCAGAGGCGGAGGGACAAGGCAGAAAGAATAACAAGACGCCCGGCCTGCCTCACGGTGGCGGAGAGTCACAGTTCCCCGCAGAGACCCCTGTACCCTCTCCCTCAGGCAGAATGGACATGCAGAAGGTACCTAATTAAAAGCACTAAATTTGGGAATAAAAAATGTCAGTCAGGTTTTTTGATATGTTCTGAAGTTTGTCAGACATTTATTTGCAAAAACTTTGTAGTGAGGGTGAGTCAGCTGTCTTACTGAATACAACATTAAATATTATGGAATACATGATGCAGCTCTTCTCTGTTTTACATTTTGTTAATCAGTATTTCTAAGCTGATTTTATATTTTAAATGTACTCTTAAGCCTTCATAAAGTAATCGTTCCAGATTACAGCATATTTAACTCACTGAAACAGACATTATTTTAAATTAATCAGTCACAGAGGTTTAGCATGTTCATAACAATGATCATTGCTTTTAGAAAAAGGGAACACTAATTTACTGTGTGTGATGACTGTGATCTCCATAACAATACACATGTTTATGAAATTTCACCAACTTTAAAAAATATGTTTCCAAAGATTTTAGGCATAACAAAGGATTTTATATCTTACTAAGGTACTGATTTTGCATAAAACTAGTTCATCAGATAGTCAGAAGTAAAGAAAGGGAAATTCTATGTCCAGCTATCTGGAAGCAAAGGGCTGTTGCTTCCTTCAATGGGGGAAGGGGGGAAGAGATGAACGGAGAAATGGTTGGACAGAAAGGACAGGAAGACTTTGGAAGTAAGTTTTTTTCTATAGTAATTAAAATGTGTATTTTAGATAAGGGTGGTCTTTTGAAGAATTTATTTAAAAAAACATATGTCTGAAGATCCAAGCATTTAAGGCTAAAGATGATTGTGCATCTAAAACTCTATGCAAGGATTTTTTTTAGAGATATGATTTTATAATATTCACCAACTCACTAATGAAATATTTTTAAAGCAAATTTTAAACTAAGGTCCCCCCACAGGTTGACTGTTAAGAAATTTAAGGATGCAGTACAAAGAAACAAAGCCATCTCACTTTCATGGCTACACAGACAATATAAACAACTCTGAGAAACTTATGAATCAGAACTATAAGGATAGATGTTTGCCAATGCTGTCATGAGAATCATAGATTCCATGATTTTAAATTGTTCATTTAAAATATCAGTGACACTTACTTGGGATTTTTGTGGAGGAGAAGGTGATCAAATAAATATATGCCTTGTTTAGAGCCTTAACACAGATGTAATCAGGATTACATGAGAAGCTATAAGAGAAGAGGGTATTATTTATTTCAGTAAGTAGTAAAAGCAGGGATACTAAATTGTTTATATATTTCAACAGCAATGCCTTTCATTAATCTCTCACCCTTCTTCTCTCTTTATTTCCTTCTTACTCATGAAGAGTCACTTCCTGTCTGACTAGACTAAGGCCCTGACCTTACTAGACCCTGTAAACATGTTTGAAATGTTTTCAGACAGTTATTGACCACTATTGCCAACTCTTGTTATTTTAGCACAAATCTCACAAATTTGGGTTTTTTCCTTCTTAAAGCTCCAAGAGATTGCATGGGAATCTCAGCTTTCATTTTAAAAAAAGAAAAGTATCTTCCCTCATGGTTGCAGAGAAGAACTTGAAAACATGAACCAGGTGAAGGCACTGTGAAGGCTCAAACCAGGAGTCAACTCAGCATTTTTTTTTTAACGTCTCAGGATTTTTAAGATATTCTCATGATTTGTGGCGGGAGGGAGCTGACTCAAGATTTTTGAACATTTTGGGTTGACAATACTAATAATGTCCATAGATGACTGAAACATGGTCTGTCCACACTCAATTCCAAACTGTACAGTAACTCCTTGCTTAACGTTACAGTTATGTTCCTGAAAAATGCTACTTTAAGCGAAACGATGTTAAGCTAATCCAATTTCCCCATAAGAATTAATGTAAATAGGGGGGAATAGGTTTCAAGGAAATTTTTATATATATATACACACACACACACACACAGAGTATAAGTTTTAAGCAAACAATTTAATAGTGTACACAGCAATGATGATTGTGAAGCTTGGTTGAGGTGGTGGAGTCAGAGGGTGGAAGGGGGTGGAATATTTCCCAGGAAATGCCTTACTGCTAAATGATGAGCTAGCACTTGGTTGAGCCCTCAAGGGTTAACACTTTGTTAATGTAGCCTCACACTCTACAAGGCAGCACAAATGGAAGGAGGAGACACAGCATGGCAGAGAGAGACAGAGACACACTGTGTGTGTGAGAGAGAGAGAGAGAGAGAGAGAGGGAGAGACAGAAACACAGACCATGCGTGAGAGACACACATTTCCCCTTTAAGTTTAAGTTCCCCATAGACGCCGACTTCTAATGGCACTGGTGGGTGCTCAACCCCCCTCTGCCCTGGGCCCTGCCCCAACTCCACCCCGCTCTGCCCCCTACCGCCCCCATTCCAACCCCTTCCCCAAATCCCCGCCCCGGTCCCACCTCTTCCCCGCCTTCTCCCCTGCACAGCAGGCAGGAGGCTCCCAGGAGCAGCTCCAAGGCAAAGGGCAGGAGCAGCACACGGCAGTGGGGGAAGGGACAACTGAACTGCTTGGCAATTGATAGCCTGCTGGGCAGCAGCCACACAGGGAACTTAGGGGAGTTGGGAGCTGATGGGGAGGCTGCCGGTCCACCCTGGTTCCAAGCCCCCACCAGCTAGCTCCAACGGGCTGCTCTTCCTGCAAGCAGTGGACAAAGCCGGCAGCTGCCAAACAATGTTATAAATCCAGTGCACTGCGCAACTTTAAACGAGCATGTTCCCTAATTGATCAGCAACGAAACAACATTAACCGGGATGACTTTAAGTGAGGAGTTACTGTATTGAAAGACTCTTAGAAATCTGCTGGAGGCTAGAGCATAGTTGTGATCAGCATGGTTGGGGTCTAAGAAAAATATTTCTTCATCTTAGAACACCAAAACACCAATTAATTTGCAGGCAGGGCTTAGACAGTTGCAGTGGGATCCACAAAAGTAGTCGTGCCTACACCCCAAACTTACGCACCCAGTTTTGGCTCCACTACTAGCCACAAAACTTCCACTGAACCCTGTAGTGTCTAAACACAAAGCCTAAGTTGTTAGGATAAAAGCTTTCTCAGTGCCTAAGTTTCTTCCTCTGAGCATCCACACTGCCTCCGTCCTCTAGGTGTCCAAACACCTATCTCTCGCTTATTGAGACCCAGAGTGAATCACAAACTGGGAGAAGACAGGTGTTTGACCACCTATATCAGGGGTAGGCAACCTATGGCACGCGTGCTGAAGGCGGCACGCAAGCTGATTTTCAGCGGCACTCACACTGTCCGGGTCGTGGCCACCAGTCCAGGGGGCTCGGCATTTTAATTTAATTTTAAATGAAGCTTCTTAAACATTTTAAAAACCTTATTTAATTTACATACAACAATAGTTTAGTTATATATTATAGACTTATAGAAAGAGACCTTCTAAAAACGTTAAAATGTATGACTGGCACGTGAAACCTTAAATTAGAGTGAATAAATGAAGACTCGGCACATCACTTCTGAAAGATTGCTGACCCCTGACCTAATCTAGAAGGCAACCTCTGAGCTGTATTGGGTTCCATTCAGAATCTACTCACACTCTTTCTCCCAAGTACCCATCCCTGCCCCACCCCTTCCTGCCCAGTTCCGCTCCCTCCCGTGAGCATGCCCTGTCCCCGCTTCTCCCCCTTCCTCCAAGAGCCTCCCGCATGACTGCAAAACAGCTGATTGTTGTGGGTGGGAGGCACTGGGAGGGAGGGGGAGAAGTTGATCAGTGGGGCTGCCTGCGGGCAGGAGGCGCTGGGAGGGAATGGCTGCCAGTGGGTGCTAAGCACCCACTAATTTTTTTTCATGTTCTAGCCCTGGAGCACATATGGCTCCCCATCTAACATGCTGGCTTTTGGGGACTGCATTCTTAGGCACCTGTGTCTCCCTATTCATTGTACTGTACAGGAGCCTAACTCAGGCTTTGTAGATCACAGTTTTGTTCCTGTGATTCTCTAGGCATATGACACACAGCGGTGTACTGGCTAAGTCCCTTAGTGGATCCCACCCTTAAGCTCCTGTACACATTTCAAATAAGTTATTTAAACTGCTAAAGGACCTGTGTCTGAGAGATGCTGAGCTCTGACAATTCCCATTGATTTAAGTATCTCATTGGAGCCAAAGACACATCAGTTGTGCACACAAAAATATGGGTAAAAAAAAAAAATATCAGAAGCCTTGTTTGCACTTGGAGGCTGATTTTCAACCTTTTTTTAACCCATTGTTTGCATTCACACTAGGTGATTTGTGAAAATAATCAAGTACTTAACTGCCACCTGGAAAGATGCGCTGAGACCACTGCACGCATCACCGAGCAAACAGGAAGGGGACTTTCAAAATTCCAAAAGAAATTTACGGGGTGGGAATGATGGTTGGTCACCTGAGGGCAGGGCAGTAGAGTTCAAACTGATGACCAGAGAGGCAAGGACAGGCATTGTGAGACACCTCCCGGAGGCCAATCACAGTGCTGTAATTGACCAGGGTGTCTACACTGGCACTGCGGCGCCGTACCCCCGGCGCAGAAAGCTGTATGCTTTTCATCAGGGTGATTTTTGTTTTGTTTTTTTACAGTGCTGCAACTGTGCAGTTTCTGCACACTAATTGGCTTGGCAGTGCATACACCTCTGGAGTTACATCACAGAAAGCTGCTTTACTGTGCAGAAACTTGCCAGTATAGACAGGACCTCAATGATTGTTGTTTTTTTATCGGAGCACCTTCCTCAAACTGTAAACAGTGTTTCTACAATGCTAAGTTAAAATTCTGGTAGAATTTCTACTTCATGTTGGAGTTATAGACCTGGGACTCTAATTAACTGTGACTGCAAGCTGCTAACAAAAATCTTAGAAGAGAGACTATAAACTGTCATAATCACATAATTATTTCCTGTCAAAGGAAGAGATTATGTAGTTGATAATACCAAGACGGTGCTGTTATTCAAAAGCTAGTGTCAGACGGGAACTATCGCGGGGCGACAACTCATCAGCACAGCACCTTCTGCTGGTCGTCTTGGGAATTAGCTCTTTCCAGCCCAGAGCGCCCTCTGGAGGCCAGTGGCTCGTCCGCCACTGACCCCATGTCCCTCCCAGACCCCGATGCCCCTCTACTTCAAGGTTCTGTCCCCAGCAGCAACCCACTGTCTCTGGGTCTCCCCTCCCAGGGGAGCCCCCAACCCTCTATCCCTATCTTGCCTCAGTGGCTGCCAGTCTCCATCTAGCCCCTACTTACTGGGGCAGACTGCAGTCTGTAAACCACTCATCATCGGCAAGGGGGGTTAGGACCTGCTGCCTTTGCCTATCTCTGGGCTGCCTCTCTGCAGCCCAAGTACCCTTTCATAGGCCCTTAACTAGGCCTGCAGCCTGGGGTTTTGCTAGGCTAGAGCTCCCCAGCTCCCTCTGCCTTCCCCCAGCACTGCTCCACCCTAGGCACCCTTCTCAGCTCCCAGGCAGCCAGGTCCTTCTCTCTCAAAAAGCTAGCGAGAGAATGTCCTTTTTCTAGTCTCTGACCCTCAGCCCTCTTATAGGGCCGGGCGTGGCCTCACCTGTGGCTGGTTTCTCCCAATCAGCCTAGCTTTTCCCCCGCCCCAGCCCTCTCCCAGGGCTGTTTTAAGCCCTTCAGGGCATGAGCGGGGTGACCACTCCGCTACAGGAACCCAAAGAGGCCTTTGCAGCCAATCCCGACAAGACCTTTGATATGATCAAAAGGGTTTTCCTCTATGCCACTCTACTGATTTGAGAAGAGTCACAAATTGGATTAAAATACTATAGAGCCATACACACTGGTGCTCAGAAATTATTTAACTTCATGGCAATTCAACTTAGACAGTGGGTTGAGAAAGGACTACCCTGTGTTCTCGCTCTTCCCCCTTCTGTTTGTTTTAACCACAGAGCCCTTGATGAATAAAAGAGGAGGTCAAATGGGGGTCCATGAAATCTCCCTTAGGAAGAAAGAGAAAAAACAGATGTTAGGGGGCTTATTCCTTCACCCTCTCACTTCCCTGGTCCTTCTCGCATGAACAGAGAGCAACAATACCCAAAGTCCAAAGGTGCAAACAATTCAATGTTTATTGGGGTGAACTTCCAGCAAGCATGATTCCAGTTTCCTTCCTCAGTGTCCCCTTCTCAGCTCTGACACCACAGAGCCTTGCCCGTGTCCCTGTTCCCTTTCCCCCCGTTAGCAAAACATGATTCCAATTCCCCCACCCCCATTCCCTGTTCCCATTCCCCCCCCCACTTCCTGATTGACTGCAGACTATATAGTAAAACTTGAGTTCTGCTTAGCTATACCTTAACCAATCATTTTACTGAAATTTAACTAACCAATCCTAACATGCTGTAACATGGGTATTTAACCAATTATATTCCACCACCTTAACTGGTTTACACCTAACAAAATTAATTATACAGCAGACAGAAACAATTACAGAACCAGACAGACACCATGCAAATAAACACACAAAATAATACAGAAGCAAGGATTTCACATCCCAGCTATTGATAATTGAGTTCTTGCCAGACAGGATGCTATCACACTAAGTTTCCTTTTACATCTTCTAGGCTCTTCCCTTTCTCTGGAGGTGATAGGCAGGGCCGGCCTTAGCAAGAGCGGCCCGATTCCTGGGGGCGGGGCTTGCCACCGGCAAGCCCCGCCCCCAGGAATCAGGCCCCGCTCTGGGGTCGCGGGGTTTGGGTCCGGGCTGGAGCCGCTGGGGACGGGGCCCGAGCCAGAGCCGCCGGGGCCCGAGGGGCTCGGGCCGGGGCCACTCGGGCCAGCGCCCCAGGGCCCGAGCCGGGCCGGTGGTGCTCGGCCGGGGCCGGAGCCGTGGGGCCCGAGCCGGGCCGGGGGTGCTCGGCCGGCACCGCTCGGCTGGGGACGCGGCCGGCGCCCCGGGGCCCGAGCCGGGGGTGCTCGGCTGGGGCCGGAGCCGTGGGGCCGTGCTGGGGGTGCTCGGCCAGAACTGGGGCCGCTGCCCCGGGGCCCAAGCCGGGCCGGAGCCAGAGCCGCTCGGCCGGGGCCGGGCTGGCGCCCCGGGGCTCGAGCCGGGGTGGAGCCAGAGCCAGAGCCGCTTGGCCGGGGCCGGAGCCGCTCGGGCCGGGGGTGCTCGGCCGGCGCCAGGGCCAGTCCGGAGCCGTGGGGCCGGGCCAGCGCGCTCGGCCGGGGCCGGTGCCCCGGGGCCCATGCCGGGCTGGAGCCAGAGCCGCTGGGGCTGCTCGGCCAGGGCCGGACTGGGCCGCGCTTACCTGTTGCTGCCGCAGCCTGCCCCTTTTCAGACTTCCCGCGAACATCTGATTCGCGGGAAGCAGGGGAGGGGGAGGAGCAGGGGGTGGAGCATTCAGGGGAGGGGAGGAGGGGGAAGTGAGCTGGGGGTGGAGTGGACAGCTGCGGGGCCCTCTTAGGCGCGGGACCCAATTCAGCCGAATCGGCTTAAAGCCGGCCCTGGTGATAGGAATATCAGGACAGGATTGTATTTGTAACAGCCCAATAGCACCTTCTTTTAATGTGACTAGTTTGGAATGTGAGGATGTGACCGTTCACGAATCAGCTTATGGCTGCCTCTGCTGCTTAGCCAAAGGCCTTACTTAGTCTAAGAACAGAGCCTCAGACTGTCACAGTACGAGAAGGCCGTTACACAGACAGACAGTGTCTTTCTTTCTTTTATACCTCTGTAACTAGCTAAGTGATAAGAATACATGTAAATTCTTAAAGTATAGGCCTTTACAGACAGGCCTGAATATCTATATCCTAACAACAGAGTTTGTACAATTGACTCCTAGTTCTGAGGAACCCAAATTCATACCAGATTTAGGGAAAATTCACATATTTGGATGCAGGTGAGGATATTATATCAATACAAATAGTCTTAGTGATGCCATAAACTCCCTGAACCAAATTCATTTCTGTGCCACTGTTTAAAAGGGAGCCTGCAAGGATTTTATTTATTTATTTTGTAGTTCATGCCTGAACAGTACTCTTATCTTTGAGGAGAGGATATGGGGAAAACACACCTTTTTATGACACATGGGACACCCAGGGGTGAAAGTAACTTAAAGGACTTACCGGTATGCTGGAGTCCTGCACAGGGGGCGGGGCCTCAACCGGCAGCGGGTGGGGCCTTTAAATCTTTGGGCCCTTTAAATCCTGGGGCACCAGTGGTGATTTAAAGATGCTCTCCGTAGCATCTGAAGCCCTGGGCCCTTTAAATCACCGCCAGAGCCCTGGGCCACCACTGCTGCCCTGGGGCTCTGGCAGCGGGATGCCGGTGGTGATTTAAAGGGTCCGGGGCTCCGCTGCGCTAGCGGCGGCTAGAAGACCCAGGGTTCCAGCTCCGGGGCTCCATCAGCGGGGCTCTGGCAGTGATTTAAAGGGCCCGGGGCTCCAGCTGCCGCTACCTCAGCCACTGCCCCGGACCCTTTAAATCTTGATTTAAATCTTGATTTAAAGGGCCTGGGGATTTAAAGCCTCTTTGAGCTGCCGCCGAAGAGGAAGAGAGGGATCGAAGGACCTGCCGCCGAATTGCCGCCGCCAAATCAAGCGGCGCCATTGAGCTGCCACCGAAGTGCCGCCAATCTTTTTTGTTTGTTTGTTTGTTTTGTTTTTTTTGCCGCTTGGGGTAGCAGAAAAGCTGGAGCCGGCCCTGCCCTGGGGTCCCTTCCCTCCCTGTCAGTGGGGCCCAGGCCATAGATTGTGCCCTGGGATTTGTGGTCCCATGGGATGAGGCTGTATAAAAGTGAGAGCACTGTGCAGAATTTACTGGCCACTATAGTCTGTGGACTGCTGCTCTGTGCTCAAGGGGAGGTGGGGTGTCAGACTTGCTCAAATGTGTCAGAGACCCAACACTGTTAAGAGCAGCTAGCAGAGATTCTCCCGCAGTGCCGAGGAGCCTATGCTTTGGGTGCCAGAGGGGAGATCTGTAGCCCTGCTGTGCTGCTAAGCCCGAAGAGGGCAAAGTGGGTGTGTGCCATGCAGGTGAGCAGCAGTTAGTTAGCGTCCCCACGCCCTGTGGCAATCCCTGTTGTTTGGGGTGTCACTGCCAGGGGGCGCTGCCGGCCGCGCGCTCCGGCTTCACGCTGGCATGACGCACGCGCCGCGCCCGCAGTTTCTGGACGAGTGAGGTAATGCTCGGGTCGGGAGCGCTGTGATTGGCTGACGGCCTGTGCGGGGGAGGGGCCATTGGCGGAGGGGACGGAGGAGGCGGGGCCTGTTGCCGATAAATGAGGGCCGCCCCGCCGGCCGCCTCCATACAGCGCGGAGTCGGGAGTGCGCAGTTGGGCCGTGGTCGTCGCCGCGCCATGCTCGGAGCCTGACTGAGCCGCCGCGCCGGGGACACGAATGAACAAGCTGCTGCTGCTCCTGTTCACGTACCGGGGACTCGCCAGCCGGGGGGGCCGCAGGGGGAAGCGCCGCCGAAAATGGCCCCGTTCCGCATCCGCAGCGCGCGGCCCGAGGACTGCCCCGATCTGCTGCGCCTCATCAAGGTAACAGGCTGCGCGCGGGGGAAGGCGGGGAGGGGGAGGAGTGTGTGGAGGGGGAGGAAGGAGGAGGGGGAGACTGGGGGGAAGGGAGAGGAGTGTGGGGGGAGGGGAGGAAGGTGGGCAGAGACTGGGGGAGGGAGGGGGAGGGGAGGAATCTGGGGAGAGACTGGGGGAGGGGAGGGACTGGGGGAGGAAGGGGGAGGGGAGGAAGGTGGGGAGAGACTGGGGGAGGGGAGGAAGGTGGGGAGAGACTGGGGGAGGGGAGACTGGGGGAGGAAGGAGGAGTAGAAAATCTGTTGTTCTTGTAATCAGAACCTTTGCACCTGTTGCGCCACAGGGGATAGAAATTCTCTCCCCCCCCCCACTCCCTGTTCCCGTGGTTTTGTATGCCCAGCACCCAGCCCTTCTTTGCTGGAGTGTGGAGGACACCTTTGCCCTCCTGACTTGGCAAAAACAAGTTGTTTGTGTTCACTTCACCTGCAATGGGCTGCTTGCTCTTCACTCTCTGCACAGGGAAAGTGGCTTCCTCTCAGCGCTGCTTTGTATAAATAGCACTTGGGTAAGAAATGTCTTCTCTACATGTGGAAATATATTTGTTTACGTGTATATATATATTTTTTTCAGGAATTAGCTAAATATGAGGATATGGAAGATCAAGTAGTCCTAACTGAAAAAGGTAACAAATTAGCAGCTGTGAGTTTGTTTTGATGATAGTCCCACTATAGTTAATATATAATGTATATCAGCTTATTGTCATCTTATAGATCTGCTTGAAGATGGCTTTGGTGAGCATCCTTTCTACCACTGTCTTGTTGCAGAAGTGCCAGAAGAACAGTGGACAGCTGAAGGTAAGACATCCTGCTGCTTTTTTAAAATCAGAAATGCGCAGGGTGTATGTAACATTATTTAAAGCTACTGATTATATATAAAGCTCCAGCTGTGAATTTGGGTAAGAAGAAAGTGTTTGAAACAGAAGAACCATTATGTTTTTCTAAAGTGATCAACCATCCTGAAGACACTGGAGACCAGGTATAATATATATGATGTACTGTAATTCCATTTCATTAAATGGTTGTTCTTGTTTGACCCTAATTTACCTTAATGTAATCCTGTTGAATCACATTTTTTCTTTAATTTGTCCCCAATCTTCAGGTTACAGTCTCTAGCTTCGCCATGTACATGGCCCTTCCGTGTACATGGATGGGCGGGGAGGTAACTAAAAGATCCGTTACACAATAAAGTAGATGATCATGATACATGAGGTAAGGTCTAACAGGGACAAGTACTATTCCCAAGCATTTACCCAAAAACACACGGTAGATCAGAAATTCTGAATGCACTCTCTTCGTATGAGTATGTGCAAAGCATTATGGCTAACAATGATTTGAATTCTCAAGTTTTAGGACTGAGTGGGATGATGTTGGAAGAGGGTACCAGTTCTGCACTGACTGGTTGGCTCCTCTTACAGGGTGAGCCATAGAGTTGTTTCAAGCAAACAAGGAAAGCTGTTGGCCAAAGTAGATATCTTTCTGGTGCCCAGGATAATGGAGACAGACTACTACTTTATCAGTGAGAACACAGTTGAGGCAGTGCTGGAGATGCCATTATGTTAACTAATGGCTGCCTGTGAGCACTCCTGGTTTTCCCACTGAGCAATTTTTGAGAAATATTAATTGGAAGACAGACTTTAAAGGTGTGTGGTTTTAGATTCTACTATTAGTGTTGTGTTCTGATTTTTAAGAAAGCAGAATTGAGCTAACTGCCACCATATTCTGAACTGCCGTGTAAAATGTAAACCAATTTATAATCCAAAGTGGACATACCCTACTGATTTATCAGTATGTATAATGTCTGTAGCAGAAAGCCTTAGTTGTTCATTGTTCGCTATAACTGTAAACACTGCCTTTGAGGAACCAGAAGGATAATCTTCATTCCACAACACAGATCTCAAGCTATCAGAATTCCAATTTTACCTACACCTCAATATGCTTATTGCAAACTTCCATTCTTAAATCAGGCTTATAACAGTTAATAAATAATAGTTGCATGTACAGAAAGAACACCTAGGTATTTAGGTTACATGCATGTAAGCTGAAATGTACTAATCTTGTTGCCTTTCAAAAATAAGGGTTTTTTTGCTGATGTAATATAATCCTTTGTTACAGGACATCTTATTGTGGGTTTTGCCATGTACTACTTCACTTATGACCCATGGATTGGAAAACTGCTGTACCTTGAAGATTTCTTTGTAATGCCTGAGTTCAGAGGTATGTTTTAAGGAATAGCTTTTTAAAGTATTGTTTATTGTATATGCTTTTTTTAAAAATTACAACTAACATTTCTTGACTTTTTAGGACTTGGCATTGGTTCAGAAATTCTGAAGAATCTGAGTCAGGTAAGTAGTTTTTCCTTTCGCCATTAGATTTTTAGCACAAGACAGCAGAGAAGCAAGTCTGTCTGTCAGTTGTCTGAATTAATATTACCCTTTAACAGAACTTGAAAGTGAGTGATTCAGTTGCCGTAGTAAAGTGGATAAATGGACATATAGCGGCAGGCTTATCAGATTCCGTTAACTAGTGGTTTAGTATCTGTCTGATTCTTCATAGATGCAGAATTGTGATAGACACAATGGAGATGAGGGACAAAGGAGGAAACTCTATATTTAAAACAGTTGCAGACATTTTAGTAGTGGTGTCCACTTCAAAATAAATCATTGCTGGGGACTCTTGCCTATCAACAGTGAGTGGAAGGATAGATTTGTGTACATAACAAATAAGATTGCTATATACCTAATAAATATACTGGTTATATGTTTGTAGGTTGCTCTCAAATGCCGCTGTAGCAGCATGCACTTTGTAGTCGCAGAATGGAATGAACCTTCTATCAGGTTCTACAAGAGAAGAGGTGCTTCTGATCTGTCCACTGAGGAAGGATGGAGGCTCTTCAAAATCGACAAAGAGCATCTGTTGAAAATGGCAACTGAAGAGTGAGGAATTATTCCAGCAAATGACAAATCTTATCCCTGAATCATACTCTGAATAAAGTCTTGCCTTGCTTTCTGTACAGTTTGTAGTGGAATAAATAGCATGGACACTAATTCCAAAGCTCCATTACCAGTGCTATTGTAGTATAATTGTTGCTGTTGTCATCTGTCATCTGGACTTGAAACATCAGTTTTACAGGAAGTGACATCTGTGAAGTCCAATTTATTTGCTTGTAAACATCATCCTTCACCAGTGTGGGCTAGTGATCTTTCAATGTATATTGAATAAAACTTCATTGTTGTGAGTGTCATTCAAATGTGTACAGTGTACACACTGGCAGGGTTTTTGTTTTAATTTCCTTTTATAAAATAAAGTATAGTATTTTCACTTCAATGGCATTAGTGTAGTGTGGTTGAATTCTTACAAGTAAAGTGGCTTTCATTTGGTCACTATTTCCTACAGCAATAAATAACTCCACTGCCAATCAGCATCACAAGGACTTGAAAGCAGAGTTTTTGTTGCAACTAATGTAGCTTCCAGTGACTACGTATCTGTCCACCCTTCCAATTTTGGATTTTGTAGCTCCTTTTTTTAAAAACAAAACCAAGGAAAAACTAATATGGAATCTAAGCTTTTTCTCTTAGAGTGGAAGTAATTAGAGGCAATGCTGTTAAGGCTTCTTTACCTCCTGATCTTATCTAAATTGACTGAAGAGTATTTGTGAGCATTTTGCACCAGCCTTAACTAAATTTTGGTTAAAACCAATTTGAACACAAGAACAGGTGGTGGGGTTACTTGTAACTAGCTGCTGTCCTTTTTAAAGAAGCTGTTTGAAAGTTACCAAAAAATTGTCACTGTACACAGGGCCACAAATGCCCAAAGAGTTATCCTGTTCTGTAGTAAACAATTTTAAGGTGGGGAGAGAACTTGAGATTTTTCATAAAACTAGCTGGACTCTACACCTGAACAGGAAGGCAGAAGGAAGTGAGGTTGATAATGAAAGCAACACACCAGGGTTATAGTTAAAGTAGCTTCCACTTGTTTTCATTATATTTGAATGGTGCTTGGACTGGCTGAAATACAAAAACTACTAACTTCACTACAACAGCCTTACCTACATTAGAAGGGTTGTTCCAGCATAGTGAAGACAGTAAATCTCTATAGAGGTGGTTATACTGATTAGCTTAATCCTGTACAGGAATGGGAATATGTTGTACCAGTATAACTGTCTCCCCACTAGGGTTTGTACTGGTAGATTGATTTAAAAAAAAAAAAAAAAAAAACCTCGCCAAAAGTTACACCAGTACAACTTTTGAGTATAGAATTAGACCTGCGTAAGTGGTTTTGGGACAGGAATCATCTCACTGTACTACAATGCAAAGACCCACCTCATTCAGTTGTAGCTAGGTAAATGGAAAGGAGCATAAACACTACCAAATTAAGTGTAAAAATGTAATAAATGCCAAAAAGGAGTTTGAACAGCTAGTCAAAAACTCAAAAGGTAATAAATATTAAGTACATCAGAAGTAGGAAGCCTGCTAAATAACCAGTGGGGCCCCTGGACAATCGAGCTACAAAAGGAGCACTTAAACATGATAAAGTCATTGTGGAGAAACTGAATTCTTTGCTTCAGGCTTCACAGCTGAGGATGTTAGGGAGATTCCCAAACCTGAGCCATCCTTTGTAGGTGACAAATCTGAGGAATTGTCACAGATTGAAGTGTCATTAGAGGAGGTTTTGGAATTAATTGATAAACTTAACAGTAATAAGTCACTGGGACCAGGTGGCATTTACCCAAGAGTTCTGAAAGAACTCAAATGTGAAATTGCAGAACTATTAACTATGGTTTGTAACCTGTCCTTTAAATCAGCTTCTGTACCCAATGACTGGAAGATACCTAATGTAACACTGATATTTAAAAAGGGCTCTAGAGGTGATCCCGGCAATTACAGACCGGTAAGTCTAATGTCAGTACTGAGCAAATTAGTTGAAACAATAGTAAAGAATAAAATTGTCAGACACAGGAACATAATTTGTTGGGCAAAAGTCAACATGGTTTCTGTAAAGGGAAATCATATCTTACTAATCTATTAGAGTTCTTTGAAGGGGTCAACAAACATGTGGACAAGGGGGATCTAGTGTACTTATATTTCCAGAAAGCCTTTGACAAGGTCCCTCACCAAAGGCTCTTATGTAAATTAAGTTGTCATGGGATGAGAGGGAAGATCCTTTCATGGATTGAGAACTGGTTAAAAGACAGGGAACAAAAGGTAGGAATAAATGGTAAATTTTCAAAATGGAGAGGGGTAACTAGTTGTGTTCCCTAAGGGACAGTCCTAGGACCAATCCTATTCAACTTATTCATAAATGATCTGGAGAAAGGGGTAAACAGTGAGGTGGCAAAGTTTGCAGATGATACTAAACTGCTCAAGATAGTTAAGACCAATGCAGACAGTGACGAACTTCAAAAAGATCTCACAAAACTAAGTGATTGGGCAACAAAATGGCAAATGAAATTTAATGTGGATAAATGTAAAGTAATGCACATTGAAAAAAATAACCAACTATACATACAATATGATGGGGGCTAATTTAGTTACAACTAATCAGGAACAAGATCTTGGAGTCATCATGGATAGTTCTCTAAAGACGTCCACGCAGTGTGCAGCGGAGTCAAAAAAGCAAACAGGATGTTAGGAATCATTCAAAAAGGGATAGAGAATAAGGGCTGGTCCACACTAAGCCCCCAGTTCGAACTAAGATACGCAACTTCAGCTACGTGGATAACGTAGCTGAAGTCAAAGTATCTTAGTTCGAACATAAAGGTACTTACCACGGATCCACATACGGCAGGCAGGCTCCCCCGTCAACTCCGCCTACTCCTCTCGCGGAGCAGGATTACTGGCGTCGACGGCGAGCACTTCCAGGATCGATTTATCGCGTCTAGACAAGACGCAATAAATCGATCCCAGAAGATCGATTGCTTGCCGCCGAACCAGCCCTTATATAAATGCTTTGCTGAACCAGGTTTTGGAAGAGATGGTTGCAGTTCAGATAAAGGTTTTAACCGGTCATGGAAGAAAACAAAAGATAATATTTCAACCAGTAGAGTTATGTGAAATCTGATATTGAATTTTATTACAAATTTGAAACTTAGCTCAGGTTCAAAATCTGAATCAAGTATTATTGCACCTCTTCAGAGCTTCTGAGAATGAATTTAGGGTTTCATATAAAAACCCCTTCCCACCCTCCTCCAAAACAAGCTATTTTCAGTCCAGCTTCACTTTCACTTTTGAGTGTTCATTTGACAGCAAAACACGAAGTAAAAGACTAGGAGGGCAAGGATCAGTCGATGAAAACTAAAAACAAAACAAAACCAAAAAAACCAAAAGAGGGTTGCCAAACCCTTATAAGAATTTAGGAGATTTATGTCATTGTAAAGAGGAAATTGTGGTTAATGAAAAGAGATCACTCTTTTCACTAAATTGTGTTTTCCTCCTCTCTCTCTCACACACACAAAAAAAACACACTAAGGAGACAAAAGTGGATGCTGATTAAGAACATAAGAACGGCCATACTGGGCCAGACCAAAGGTCCATCAAGCCCAGTATCCTGTCCTCTGACAGTGGCCAATGGCAGGTGCCCCCAAAGGGAATGAACAGACAGGTAATCATCAAGTGATCCAGGCCCTGTCACCCAATCCCAGCTTTTGGCAAACAGAGTTCTAGGGACACCATTTCTGCCCATCCTGGCTAATAGCCATTGATGGACCTATCTTCCATGAATCTATCTAGCTCCCTTTTGACCCCCTTTATAGTACTGGCCTTCACAACATCCTCTGGCAAGGAGTTCCAGAGGTTGACAGTGTGTTGCATGAAAAAATACTTTCTTGTGTTTGTTTTAAACCTGCCACCTATTAATTTCATTTGGTGGCCCCTTGTTCTTGTATTATGAGGACGAAATAACACTTCCTTATTTACTTTCTCTATACCACTCATGATTTTATAGACCTCTATCATATTCCCCCTTAGTCGCCTCTTTTCCAAGCTGAAAAGTCCCTGTCTTATTAATCTCTCCTCATACGGAAGCCATTCTAATAATTTTTGTTGTCATTTTTTGAACCTTTTCCAATTCCAATATATCTTTTTTGAGATGGGGTGACCACATCTGCACGCAGTATTCAAGATGTGGGCGTACCATGGATTTATATAAAGGCAATATGATATTTTCTGTCTCATTATCTATCCCTTTCTTAATGATTCCCAACATTGTTAGCTTTTTTGACTGCTGCTGCACACTGAGTGGATGTTTTCAGAGAACTATCCAAAATGACTCCAAGATCTCTTTCTTGAATGGTAACAGCTAATTTAGACCCCATCATTGTATGTATAGTTAGGATTATGTTTTCCAATGTGCATTACTTTGCATTTATTAACACTGAATTTCATCTGCCATTTTGTTGTCCAGTCACCCAGTTTTGAGATCCTCTTGTAGTTCTTCACAGTCTGCCTGGGACTATCTTGAGTAGTTTTGTATCATCTGCAAATTTTGCCACCTCACTGTTTACCCCTTTTTCCAGATCATTTATGAATATGTTAAATAGGACTGGGCACAGTACAGACCCCTGGGAGACACCACTATTTACCTCTCACCATTCTCAAAACTGACCATTTATTCCTACCCGTTGTTTCCTATCTTTTAACCAGTTACCAATATATGAGAGAACCTTCCCTCTTATCCCACGACTGCTTATGTTGCTTAAGAGCCTTTGGTGAGGGACCTTGTCAAAGGCTTTCTGAAAATCTAAATACACTATATCCACTGGATCCCCTTTGTCCGCATACTTGTTGACCCCCTCAAAGAATTCTAGCACGATTTCCTTTCACAAAAACCATGTTGACTATTTCCCAACAAATTATGTTCATCTATATGTCTGACAATTTTGTTCTTTACAATAGTTTCAACCAATTTTCCCAGTACTGAAGTGAGGCTTACTGGCCTGTAGTTGCCAGGGTCACCTCTTGTGACCCTGTTTGGAAGTTTGTTTTATGCCATATGCAGTGTTCCCTCTAATTTTTCCCACGCATGTGTAGAATTAATTTTAGGATAACAAAAATAATGTGGTGGGGGTGGGGCCGAAGGGTTCAGAGTGTGGGAGGGGGCTCAGGGCTGGGGCAGAGGGTTGGGGTGCATGAGGGGGTGAGGGCTCTGGGGTGCAGCTGGGGTGAGGGGTTGGGGTGCAGGCAGCCTCAGGGCTACAGCAGGGAGAGAGGATTCCCCCCACAGCAGCACCTGGCTTGTGAGGGGGAGAGGTGCCTCTCCCCACTGCAGCAGCCCTGAGGCAGAGGCTGCAGGATAGGCGCCTCTCCCCTGGTCTCCCCCCCAGGTGCAGCAGGTCCGGGGCTGGGGCCAGGGGAGAGGTGCCTCTCCCCTCGGCTGTGGCAGGTCCAAGATTGGGCTGGGGCTGGAGGGGAGAGGTGCCTCTCCCCCTGGTCACAGCAGGTCCGGGGCTGGAGAAGAGGCATCTCTCTCCACCGCAGCCCTGGGCACCTGCGCAACGCTTAGTAGGCTGATGCCTGGCCGCGCAGCTTAGAAGGAACTTAGGCTGTATGTGATGTTATCTAGGTCCTCCAAGAAAAAATGTCGCCAAGATCCACCAGCAAGGAGAAAAATACATTTTGTTTAAAACTAGATGCTACCTTTACACATCATAAATAACTCAGCCTTTACAGAGACTACAGTGATAGGTGTTATGGAAATACATAGGCAATAACTTAGGAGGTGCCTAACACAGGCTTTTCTAAGTGCCTTTGAAAATCTCACCTCCATGATTTTTAAGTTTGTACTGTAGAGATGCCCTCACATGCACATTCCCTAGTTCCTTCCAACCCTGAGAAATGGTTGGCTGGGCACACATTGCTTCCACTTAGCTATGGGCTATGTGGAAGCAATGATATGACGAACAGTACATTTAAAATGCAAATTAAATAATTTTGCTACAAATAGAGAGATCCCAGATACTTTGCTAGCCCTCGGTTTATTATTTTTACGTCTGTGAGATTGCTTTAATCGTAGCTCAGCAGATCAGCACGAAACCGGATAATGATTTAGTTGTTTAAGAACAAAAGTTACTTGTTGCTGAAAATTAATGGGCAGAACTGGCAGAGAAAGACAGCAATATGCTCCATACTCAAAGAAATTACATCAACAGTAAGCCAGTTCTAAACAAAAATAGCTATGAACTGTAAGGAAAGATTGTAGCATATGCTGCTCCTCTGTCATTACAAGAAACAACCCCCTTTTTATGTAACTGAATATCTTTGAAAGATGGCAGTCTATCAACAAGGCTGATAGAAATGAAGTCCACGGTGTCACACAGTGGGTATATCCAAGTGACAGCAAAGTGAGGCCCAGGTTCAGAAAAAGAGACCTCCCAAATCCCAATATTATCAGCACAAGCCTAGCATGTGGACAGAGTGTAACCCTTGTAAAATTTCCCCCCTCTTACCAATTCCTATTCATTTCAACTGAGTTTTTGTAAGTATTATCATTTAATTTTAATAGTAGAACCCATTTTTTCAAGTTGGATCATTCTGATGATTTGCGATCTTAACTACTAGTAATTGTCTTCAGGACCCCGGGTATTCCATGATTCTGCAGCCAGTCTCTGTAGCTGGGACTGTAATAGAGTCAGACAGGATCAGGCACAGGTGTAAGATGCACTGACCACACTGAGAAACATTGGCTTTCTCTGAATGCTTCTTTCCAGGGGTGGAATTTGACACTGATTCTCAGTCTTGGGGGTTTCAACTCCCAAAGAGTTCATGAACAAGTATTGGGAGTCATGATAAAGGGGTGGGAGCCCCTGTATGGAAAAAGATGTCCCGGGAAAGGTTGCGAACCATTGCTGAAGGGCTAGAAACAGAAGCTTCATGCCACTGGAGATGGCAGATTCACACCTTCCTAATGGGACCCAGATTCTTGCCTAGGGAAGGCCCAAGGAATCATACTTAAAAATCATGTATACAAGTGTTATTTTGGAGCATGTTTGGAAGATTTATTCTTTTTATTTATTTATATATTTTTGACCATTGATTCCCGATTCAGTTGAAGTCCTGGTAACTCAGGCACATGACTTTACAAGTGGAGGGCTACAATACAAAAGAATAAAAACGAACAAAACAGTTTCAATAGCACTCTGTAAAGGATTCCTAAAAAAAAAAAAAAATTCTGTAACACACGTGACATAAAACAACCAACCATAGGATGATGTGCTGACATGTGTTTGAGCTGACATACCTAGCTCGTTTGTGTCTTCCCCAGAGATGATGGAACAATTTGTACAGTGGGGGTGCTGAGAGCCACTGACAAACTGTAAACCCTGTATATGGTGGAAACAACTTCAAGCCAGGGGGTGCGGCAGCATCTTCAGCACCCCAGCACCTATGGTCTTCCCCATTTCCATCAGTAATGTGATCATCACAAACTTGTGACAATAAAACTTTTATACCCCCATGACATGTTGAATGTGTTACATATGCATAACCGGTAAGTGTGCATGAGGTAGAATTCTGCTGTTGCTGGGCAAACAAGAGTCCTACTGATTTCAAAAAGAGTTGCAGTTTCACAGTCAGGCACATACGAGGCAACCGAGAGGTACATGGATGCCCCACCGGCTCCTCAGAAATACCTATTAATTTCAGTTGATGCCATGGACTTAAGTATTTTATTCTCAATATTTTTCTGTTGAAATAAGTAACCCTATTATTGTAGCTTTAAATAAAAGCTCATTGTAACTCCCTGTAAAGAATGATGTACACATATACCACATAGTGCAAGTACTGTCCAATTCCACTAGATAATATGTTTAGTATGTCCCATTTCAAAGTGGACAGAGAAGAGCATTATGTCCAACAGTACTTACAGAACTTTGCACAGCTTCAGTAGATGGATTTTTAGGTCTGTAGGTCCAATACTCAACCAACTAGGAAGGTCTAAAACCACATCATCAAGGCAAAGAATTGGCACCAAGGACAACTGCAAAATAAGAGGCTCTAGCTATCACTGCTCCTGATTCACCACTGACAGGGCTTAAAAATCTTGTGAAATTAATAGCTAGTTGGGTAGAAATTAAGCTACAGGGAGAAGCAAAGCATCAAGCCTTTGCAGTCTAAATATTGCAACCCCTTTTAACCCTAGCTGCCAATATTCAGGGTCTGGCCAGTTGTTTCTGTTAGGAGTAACAGATGATGGAGTCATGTATTTCTTTGATGCAATCCTGTTTATTTACAAGGACTGTACATGAAGTCCTGTATCCCTGAAAACAGTAGGTATCAAAGAGCAGGAGGGAAGTTTCTTTGCTCACAATTCCAAGCCTTTTTCCATCCAATACTCTACCCAAAATCTTGCTTCCTTAGATTTTTTTCAGTTTCATGCTGAAAGTGCTTCTCTGTCCATCCAATTTTCTTGCTTCCTTCTTTGTATGCTTCTGTGGTGTTTCTCCTGCTTCTCACATGCAGCAGCAACAAATATCAATCCCCCATCCCTGTATTAGTTGTCAGACCCCCAGGAAACTCTTTGGACTGCGTAGCCCAGCCTCTGCCCAGGCTTGCATGCAGGCTAGTCCTTGGGCAGTGGGTTTCCATTTTTTCAGCCATCACTAAACAAAAAGAGGCATTTAAATGTTCCCTCATTTAGCCTGAATGGATGGTGCCTATCATGCCCAGCAACTTCATGTGGTGGTGTGATTGCCCAAACCTCAGTGTAACAGTATTTTCCAACTAATCTATACCGATACATCATTTCCAACAGATTTTAACCACCCAATAAATCAATTTCAGGTGAAACACAGGAATCGTAATAACAAAGCCTGAGATTTTCAGAAGCTACTAGTGATTCTGGATGCTTGTGTCTTTGCCTGAGTCACCTTTTCAGGTGGAGGGAGCTCAGCTCATCCTGAAAAATTAAGATCCTTGGAGGTGACTCATGTTGGGCACCCAAAGTCACTAGTTACTTTGGAAAGTCTTGGCCAGAGCTCCTAATACACCTGCTTTTATCTGTTCCTGACTGCTTTGTTACCACAAGGGTTTGTTCACAACTTGTATTCATTGATTCAACCTTAATGTGAACATTGTGTCCTGGCAACTCTGAGTTCAACAGGAAATACTTTCCTTTGCTGTGGCTGGCACAAGAGTTATTACGCAACTCAGCTGTAATCTTCCAACATACATTCTGCAAATCATCTGGTGCACTCTCTTTAAAGAGATGCTTTGTCAATCCAGGCTGGAATTATCTTATTAGCAAAATATGCCTTGGTAGGTCTACTTTAGTATTCAGTAACATAGATCCAGTTTTTTATGCTTGTTAGACTATAACAAGAACAAAGGCAAGGGGTTGCATGGGCATAAGTGTGAGAGAACTGGTCCTACAGCCTAGTCAGCATTACTCCTTCTTTGTCTATGAAGACAAGAAAATATTTTAAGGCAGATCAAATCAGTTCCCATTCTAGGAGAATAAAGCAGATTTTTTGTGGGGGCGTTCAAAAAAAGGTTCAGCTTCCTAATGAATCTAAAAACTGCATCTCATTTTAAGAGGTTTTGCCAAGAAAGGGACGGGGGAGAATTCCCCCTATTCCATGCAACAGAATGTTCAAGAGTGTTCCTTTGAGCTTCATCTTACAATGTTAAAGCTAGATCAAGTTCTGACACTCATTATAAATATACATTATAGGCATGGAGAACTGCCAGCTTCTTGCATAAAAAATATCTATCTGGCAAGAAGAGAAAAACTCCACTAGGTTTCCTTCCCAATTTCCCCCAGACTGCTGTCTCAGGGGGCAGGGTTTGCCTTCCCATCACAACCAAGCGTTCAACCTCCCCCACTCGCTATTAAAAAAAAAAAAAGAAAAGAAAAAAGAAAAACACAACCACACATCCGCTGGAAGCACAGGGTTTTACTGTAGAGGCCCTATGCTTTTTTAGTGTCTCCTGTCAAAGCTGCCATTTTCTCCAGCTCAGTGACAGCAAAGACTGAAGGAGGGCTGCATAAAGTTAGCACAGTTGCAGCAGGTATTAACTTTTTAGCAGATTTCCAACGGGCTGCCTGAAAGGCAGTGCACAGTCTGCTTTCCTCTCCACACCCAGCATCTGGGGAAATGGTCCCCTCCCCTACACTAGAATCATCAAAAGTGCCAAGTTTCAGTGAAGGCTGCTAGAGTGTGATGAGTAACCTGCTTTCTTAAAGGCTGAAGTCCCCACAAAATGCACGGCCCAACCTTCAGCCTCAAAGGAAGTCTGCGGCTGCCTGTGACAGTACTGTTGAGCGGGGGAATGGGGGGTGGGGAAGAGAAGGCAGAGGGAGGCTGCCATGAAAACACAGTGGCTGCCATGAAAACACAGTAAAAATCACAAAACATGAATAAAAGGCACTAAACTTAAAGGCATAAGCTTTCGTGAGTAAAAACCTCACTTCTTCGGATGCATAGCAACTTAAAGTTGTCCATTTCTGGTCTTGCTTTACATTCCTCCCTTCTTCCATCTTCCACTCACTCTACAATTTTTCTTTTGTTTTCTCTAATGTCTATTATTTCTCCCCCTGCACCTTATTTTTTTCCATTTATTTTCTTTGTAAAGCACCCCAAACTGACCCCTTATTCTGGGACTGGTGTCTTAGAGGATAGGGAACTTGGCTGTTATCCCCCACAGCTGGCCACTTCCTGCATGCCACACTCTGGCCAAAATTCAGAAGAAATGTCTGGAAGAAACAACTCTATGGCCTCCTCCCCTGAAGGATTACATGGTTACAGAAACGGACTGGGAACCAGAACAAACGGGTTCTATTCATGGTGCTACCACAGACTGGCTGCATGACCTTGGGCAAGTTGCCTAACCTCAACTCTGGTTCTCCATTTGTTCCTAATGCCGCCCTGATGGGGACTCCACCCACTTGCAAGGGCATCAGCATCTGGGCAAGAGTCTTCACATCTTAAGTAGGAAACATGGGTCCACTGGAACCTCACGAAGGCTGTTCAGTCAGGAACCAGATTAAGAATGTGCATTGCCTGTACCCAGGGGAAACAATTTTTACTCCCTCAGTACAGGCTTCAGTCCTCTCAGGAAATCTTACCAGGAAACTCAGAGTAACCCATCCACATAGGAGCAATGGTTACAGTCTGAGCAGCCAATATACAAATGCATAGTGACACACAGGAAGCGCGTACTTCACCCTACATGACTTTCTTTATACTGGCAAAAGTAGGTCAACTGAAAATTAGAAACTAGAAAAAAAGATAATAAATCCAACAGCAATAGACTGATACTAGGGATACCCGCAACTATAACTTCACACCCTCAAACATCTCCCCTAAATAGATCCCCTTATGCAAGGGCTGATTTCCAACACCCACCCGGAGGTAGCTAACAATGAGCGCTCAGTTCCAAAAACCTGTTTTAAGCATACACAGGTAGGGCAGCTTGCAGGCAGTAAGCCCCAGGGCTGCAGATAAAGACTCCAGTGATTGGGGCGGGGGGCGGGGGGGGAGGCGAACAAAGCAAGGACAGGAGACAGATGGCTCGTGAAGCACTAAGTCTCTGTGTAAGGGTGAGGCTGTGGAGCCTACTCTAATCAAACTGCTTGCAGGCATTCCTCAGACCACTCGCTGGGCCTGAGACACCTGGCTGCACAGGTGCTGAGGGGGGCAGGGCAGGTAGTTGGGCCTCTTCTCCTCTCTGGCCTGGAGCTTGGCAGCTTGCAGGCCCTTGGAGTCAGTTGCAGGGGACAAGCCAAAGCCACTCAGTCTCCTGGCTGGGCCAGGCATGCCTGTTTTTGCAAGAGCAGGGGAGCTTCTCTAGGCAGCATCTCTCTGGTTAGAGGATGGCCTGCTCTAAGACTCAAAACCTTTGAGTTCTAGGAGCTCTCCAAGCCCTGGTCTACACTACGAGTTTAGGTCAAATTTAGCAGCGTTAGATCGATTTAACCCTGCACCCGTCCACACGACGAAGCCATTTTTGTCGACTTAAAGGGCTCTTAAAATCGATTTCTGTATTCCTCCCCGATGACGGGATTAGCGCTGAAATTTGGGGTAGTCCGGACGCAATTAGACAGTATTGGCCTCCGGGAGCTATCCTAGAGTGCTCCATTGTGATTGCTCTGGATAGCACTCTCAACTCAGATGCACTGGCCAGGTACACAGGAAAAGCCCCGCAAACTTTTGAATTTCATTTCCTGTTTGGCCAGCATAGTGAGCTGATCAGCACAGGTGACCATGGAGTCCCAGAATCGCAAAACAGCTCCAGCATGAACCGAACGGGAGGTACTGCATCTGATCGCTGTATGGGGAGATGTATCCGTGCTATCCGAACTCCGTTTCAAAAGATGAAATGCCGTAATATTTGAAAAAATCTCCAATGGCATGAAGGGCAGAGGTTATAACAGGACCGCAGCAGTGCCACGTGAAGCCTACCAAAGAACCAGAGCGGCAAACGGCCGCTCCAAGTCAGAGCCCCAGACATGCCACTTCTATGATGAGCTGCATGCCATTCTAGGGGGTGCCCCTACAACTACTCCACCCCTTTGCTTCCTTCCTCCCCCACCCCTCCCGGGCTACCTTGGCAGTTATCTCCCCATTTGTGTGACGAATTAATAAAGAATGTATGAATTTGAAACAACAATGACTTTATTGCCTCTGCAAGTGGAAATCAAAGGGGGAGGGGAGGGCGGTTGGCTTACAGGGAAGTAGAGTGAACCAAGGGAGCGGGTTTTCATCAAGGAGAAACAAACAGAACTTTCACACCATAGCCTGGCCAGTCATGAAACTGGTTTTCAAAGCTTCTCTGATACACGGCGTGCCCTGCTGTGCTCTTCTAACCACCCTGGTGTCTGGCTGCGCGTAATCAGCGGCCAGGCGATTTGCCTCAACCTCCCACCCCGCCATAAACATCTCCCCCTTACTCTCACAGAAATTGTGGCGCACACAGCAAGCAGTAATAACGATGGGAATATTGGTTTCGCTTAGGTCTAACCGAGTCAGTAAACTGCGCCAGCGAGCTTTTAAACATCCAAAGGCACATTCTACCATCATTCTGCACTTGTTCAGCCTATAGTTGAACTGCTCCTTACTACTGTCCAGGCTTCATGAGCCATGGGAGCAAGGGGTAGGCTGGGGTAGGTCCAACTGCACGGTGCTGCCAACTGGGAGATCAGCCTGAGGCAGAAGCCTCCAGCTAGCATGATATTCCAGGCAGGACTGAATCTCCATTAGATGAAACTTAAAGAAGAGAATGACCTGGATTCATTCCCCTTTTTGTCCAGGCGCCCCGGACCGACCTCACCGTGGCCGTCCAGGAGCACCCATGTCTGCCCAGGTGCCCCCGAACGACCTAACCGAAGTCAGCCAGGAGCACCCATGGGACGACGACGATGGCTAGCCATCGTATTGTACCATCTGCTGTCCGCAAGGCAAGGCAAGGAGATGCTGCTGTGTAGCACTGCAGTACCGCGTCTGCCAGCAGCACCCAGGAGACAGATGGTGACAGTGAGTTGAGCGGGCTCCATGCTTGCCGTGCTATGTTGTCTGCATGGGTAACCCAGGAAAAAAGGTGAGAAACGATTTTTTGCTGTTGCTTTCATTGAGGGGGGGAGGCCTGACGACATGTACCCAGAACCACCCATGAGAATGTTTTTGCCCCATCAGGCATTGGGAGCTCAACCCAGAATTCCAATGGGTGGTGGAGACTGCGGGAATTGTGGGATAGTTACCACAGTGCAACGCTCCAAAAGTCAACGCTAGCCTCAGTACTGTGGACGCACACCGCCGATTTAATGCGCTTAGTAGGGACACACACAATCGACTGTATCAAATCGATTTCTAAAAAATCAACTTCTATTAAAAAGCAACAGAGGGTCCTGTGGCACCTTTGAGACTAACAGAAGTACTGGGAGCATAAGCTTTCGTGGGTAAGAACCTCACTTCTTCAGATGCAAGTAATGGAAATCTCCAGAGGCAGGTATATATCAGTGTGGAGATAACGAGGTTAGTTCAATCAGGGAGGGTGAGGTGCTCTGCTAGCAGTTGAGGTGTGAACACCAAGGGAGGAGAAAATGTTTCTGTAGTTGGATAGCCATTCACAGTCTTTGTTTAATCCTGATCTGATGGTGTCAAATTTGCAAATGAACTGGAGCTCAGCAGTTTCTCTTTGGAGTCTGGTCCTGAAGTTTTTTTGCTGTAAGATGGCTACCTTTACATCTGCTATTGTGTGGCCAGGGAGGTTGAAGTGTTCTCCGTGAATGGCTATCCAACTACAGAAACAGTTTCTCCTCCCTTGGTGTTCACACCTCAACTGCTAGCAGAGCACCTCACCCTCCCTGATTGAACTAACCTCGTTATCTCCACACTGATATATACCTGCCTCTGGAGATTTCCATTACTTGCATCTGAAGAAGTGAGGTTCTTACCCACGAAAGCTTATGCTCCCAGTACTTCTGTTAGTCTCAAAGGTGCCACAGGACCCTCTGTTGCTTTTTACAGATTCAGACTAACATGGCTACCCCTCAGATAACTTCTATTAAATCGACCTAATCAACCTAATAGACATACCCCAAGTCTCTAACCATAGAGACTTTGCCTGGAGCACAGCCCCTAATCCACATACCTCACAGAAATCTAGCTAGAGCACTGGGCAGTGTGGACAGAGTGGTTCCAGGGAGGCAGTCACTCCAGTCAGAGGACTGTGGCTATCGGTCAGGTTGCAGGCTGTGCTCTAGTGTCTTTATGAGCAGGCCACTTGTTGTGAGGGGCAGGTGCTATTACCACTCCCATGTGTTCAAAAATTATGAGTCAGACTCCCCTATGAGAATAGCTTAAAAATAATGAAATTTGGGTTATTTCTGTTTGCCTTCTGAGCCATCAGCATTCATTTGGGTCACATTTCAGGCTTTTCTCCACAACCATGAGGGCTAGAATATTAGCTCTCATTAAAAAAAATAAAAATAAAGCGAGACTCATGCAATCAGTTGCATGCAGGCACAGGGATTTTAAGAAAAAAAAAACACCCTATCTCACAGCACTCATGATAAAATTGCAAGAGTTATCAACACCGGGGAGGGGTGGGGGAGAGGGGATTTGAGGAAATGTATAGGGAAGGAACCATGAAAAAGGGGGAAGATGAGAGGAGCTAGTAATGAGGGGAAAGGGAAGCAACGGGGGATATAGGAGGGAGCTCAAGGACAAACGGGTACACTGACAAACTCAAAATCAGGGAAGGGGAACCCAGCCAGAAACTGAAGGAGGGGAAAATGGAAACAGGGAAAGCAAGCTTATGCAAAGGAGGAAATGAATAATTAAATAAGGAAATATTAAAATGCCCTGTTTTGCATAAAATCTCCAAATTTCTGGTCTTAACTGCCTTTAGTAAGTATGGGCTAAGTACCTCTGTCCTTTCGGAAGTTCCCATCCAACTTCCCCACACTTCTCGGCTCTCTCTCCTCAGCTATTTATTAGCCTAGCTGTTTGGTTCATTCAGGTGCGTCTGATGGCTATTCCCAGCCTCCTTAAAGTAGGTTACTTTCTGAAAAGGTGCTTTCATTACTGTGGAAACTGGAACCAAAACCAGAGCTCTAGTCAGAAAGCTTTGGGAATAGGTTTGGTTTTACACTCACTGTTTCAAAAGAAAACTGTAATTACGTGTTATCCCTCCCCTTCAAATGCCACAGGGAAAAACAGGCAGGGGCCCATCCACAAATGGTAAATCCTACAGAATTATCATTAATATTGCTACTTTACACTTTCCTACCTACTAAGGGAACTATGAATATATTAATGCTAATAGAGCACTCCGTTTCTCGGATGAAAGTGCAAAGCATGATTAATACAAGAGACTGGGGTTTTATGTAAGATCTCTGCATATTTTTACTTCCTTAGCTTGCCCAACAGAGAACTAAAATAATTTGCTCTTTGCCTTCCTGCCTCACTAGTGTTTTGAGATATTGATTGGCTAGCCACGAGCCGACTCTGTGATCTATGTTAATATTGTAATACTTTACATTTCTAGAGCACCTTGCCCCTAAGATTCTCAAAATTCTTCAGTCTATCAAAAAAACCCTCTGGTAGGCTATTAGGGAGTCCCATTTTACACTTAGGAAACGGAGGCATAGAATACATAAAACATATGTAAGAAACACCTTTTACTTATCCAGCCTTTGAGAAACAGCTTTTAGAAGAAGAGTGTTGCTAGTGGAAAAAGAAAACCTATATATGCCATTACAATTCACCTCTTTTTCACTAGCTAAGATTTTTTTTCCCCCTTTACTATTCATTCCTGGAAAATGCTTCATGGCCAAAACACAATTGCTAACTTTAGCATCTATGCATTTTGCTCTAAGGACAGATTGTACTGATCTCACGCCATGAAGGCTAATGTACAGCCAACATCTGTAAGGCCCCATGGACATATCCTTATGGAGGCTGGGTGCTGTACAAGCTCTTAAATTAGTAGGCAGCCAAAGACTGTGTATGATTTGGCTCCAGCTCCTTTTGAACTTGGTTGGCAAAGAGATGGATGACAGCCAAGCAGCATCTTGTTATTGTTAGGTGCAAATGGAGAGGACCCAAGGAGGGACAATGTACAACATACCATTTTATCAGTAACCTGGCAACTAACCACTGACAATTGAAATAATCCATTTGCCACAGTCAATACTAGAACAGGATTCTTCAATAATTATTCAAGTTGTTTGCCTTCTTCATTTTCTTTAGTGTGCATACAATACTGTTGAGCAATATGCCTGTCTGAACTCGATAGCAGGGAGTACTGCGTGAGCAGGGCATTCCCTCCAGAGATCTTAATGACTCACTGAGGGGGCCTGGAGCTAATCCACGTCTTTAGCAGGATATGGAAAGTGTGTCAAGTCTGGTACATGATGGCAAACATACTGCTTTAGGCCAGCTTCATTGCTTTTACCAAACAGTTTTAGTTCAAGCCATTTGCAAACAATGATTTTAAGATATAAAACAATCCGGATCAAAAACACTGTGCCAAATTCAAGCCTGGACACTAAGCTGGCACCATTCCCAATGAGCTCAAGGAAGAATCTTGTGCACTGTGTTAAGTTACAACTCTTTGTACACATCGATGAAGCAAAAGTATAATGTTCTGAACCAAGTTTACTTTTCTGACTCATGGTATAAACTGGAAAGTACAGGTTGCATAGAGCTATGCTGTCTGAAGAAGGAAATGCTCCTTTAGTGGCTTTGTTATAAAAGGAAGTGAGGCTTCAAGTTGCTAAATTTACATAAAATCAATTTGTAAACTCAACCCAGAAGAAAAATAGGAAACTATTTTCTTGCTTTCTGAGTGAATACACTGGCTAGCTTTATTATAGCATTTCATTTTAAAACAAAACAAAACAGCTGGAAAGGGGAGGGTGCTGTTCCTACAACTTCTCCATTGCAACTTGCATCTTTCATATCAGCTAATAAGTTGGCTGCTCCATCACCTAGCAGCTGAAAGAGAAAGAGCTTTCTGTCTCTTCTCCATCCCACCTTATGCTGCTGGTTGATGTGAAGGGGGTGTTTCTACAATCCTCCAAATCCTATCCATCTTTGTTGAGACCTCTTCCCTGTGAATGGACTGAATATAGAGAAGGAAGGCATTATATTAACAAGCCAGTATCCAGTGTACAGGTCCAGATGTCTGTCCCAAGAGACAGTGGCAGATGTGGTTAATTTTCTCAGAAGGGTAGGATGATAAATTGTTCGCAGAAGCAGATGTTGAGCTCTGGACCTGAATGAAGGTATTTCAAGTTAACAAATCTGGATGCACATTTCAGGCAATTCACCTTAATTGTTATCAGTGTAATCGGTCATAACACGAAGCCACCATGGTAAAACCCACAGAGATTTTGAAAATTAAAGTTACTGTACAAACGCAACGGCAAAATTTTCAAATCTTAGTAACTTAAGTCTAGATCATCCCTATTGTACAGTAATACCCACAAAAATTACCCTTGTAAGCTTCTGCCATGCACAAGTGTGTGTGTTTGTCTATCTGTCCCTCCCTCCAATGGAAAAAAGGAGTCCGAATCACAACACCGATACCCCAAAATCTGCAGGTTGCAGAGGGCCATCCATATGATGGTCCTGTTCATCTGCAGCAGCTCTGGTTTCCCTCCTTGTCACTGCAGTTCCTTCACTGCTGCAAGGAAAGCTACATTTTTAACTTGGGTACCTGCATCTTGATTGTGGAGATATTTGCAATTGTTAATTTTCACAACCATTTCTTCTGTTGTTCTTTTTGCAATCTTTCATTAATTACATCCAGAAAGAGATATTTAAACCATAGTAATTTCCATGCTGTTAACACTTTATTGTTTATCAGTCTATCCATGCATCTATTCTGCACTCATCTCTGTGGTATCTGAGCATCTAAGTCCTGGTGCTAATCTTCTTCATTTTCTGTTCCCATCAATAAACAGATTAAGCCAAGGCACCACACTTTTATTTTACCCCCGAGACAGCCAGATTGGTAAAATAGGTTGTGTGTTTTGAATATAAATAGTCTAAATACAAAATTGCAGTGATGGCTTTAAAGGAAGATCTGGAATGGCCCAATTCCATCCAGGGTCAAGCACTCACAAATTAACTTAAAAGTAAATTATGCACCTTTGAAAAATCAGGCCAATGGCCAACAAGCAGAAAATGTTAGGGGCAGTAGCTTTAAACCCTCCACAACCTACACATCTGAACAGTGCTGAACAAGACATTTGTTAAGTTACAGAAACAAATCAGAATATGGGAGATGTAGGAAAATACATTCTGGCAATGTTAGTTTCAAGCTTCTTTGGGGATTTGGGTACTATACAAAATCCTACAGTTATGGATTCTTCAAACCACTGTATTCTTCAAATACTGATGCAAAATCTCTGAATCATCTGGATGTTGTTTTAAAATAATGTAACAATACACACAGTATTAGTTTTACATTCTGCACCAAGAACAAAAAGGTATTATATACTGTATGCCTAACACTACTGATTTATGCACCTACATCTGCTTTTCTAATTAACTGAACCAGAACTAATTGTTTTCTCTGGGAGAAAACTACATATACAAGATGTTATTCTCCTGAACCAGAGAAGCAGCAATTTGTATTTGTACTGGAGCGGTGTGCACCGGAACAAAAAACAGTGTTTTGTTAGACTTACGTGATGGAAGACAGAGTACACTGAGGGCTTGTCTACACTTGAAACTCTACAAGGGCACAGTTACAGCACTGCAGCTGCACCCTTATAGTGCTTCAGTGTTGACACTACCTATGCCAACAGGAGGGGTTCTCCCATTGGTGTAGGTAATCCACCTCCCGGAGAGGCAGTTGCTAGGTTGGTGGATGAATTCCGTTGGGTTGGTCTGAGTTTTTTTTGTTTGTTTTTTTAAATATGCTAACATTAGAAACACGACTTCAGTACTATATAGCCGGATAAAACCAAAGATTGTTGTGCAGTTTCATGCTAAAAAAGGGGTTCCGCGTCCCTCAGTGAATTGGCACAACCACCCAATCCAGCATCAATTGCTCAAACATGTGTGGAACGTTTTGCTGGGACATGATTCTAGGTAACCATATGCACTCTGGCTGAGCTGTAGAGGTGGCCCTGATTAATATCCCCCCGCAAGCTAATATTTGTATTGCAAAATTTGTGTTTTTCATAATCCATGGAATAAACGCAGCAAGAACATTTGCCAGGTAGTAGCTGAATATTTTTTTGATCCAATTTGCTTTTATCCTCTTGCCTGATCTTTTGAGGATGTTAAATCATGCCAAGCACTGCAGAGGGTATTTTACATATACCCGTTTGAGTTAATTTGCAAGTATTAAAGTCTCACTAACAAAGGCTAAATGCTGTGAGCTATTGACATTTCATTAATCTTCAAAGAATCTCTCATTCTGGATATGATTAATGTATGTGGCAGCAAATAATGAAAAGGGTATCTATTGTGCACAGAACCATTTAGAAATCTTGAAAATCCTTTTGCATTCCCTTTGTTCCACAGTCTCTCCTCCGCCTGGCTGAGAATAACGAAACAGTCACCGGTTATGCTATAGCTGGTTCCCACCAACACAACATTCCGATCCGCACTGAGCTGTGCATTCAAGCAAAAAAAAGGAACAAACATAAACAACTCCATTCCCATCCATCTACTAGAAAGGAACTCACAGATGCTCCATTATATACCTCCCACTGAAACAGATGAGGCAGAAGATTTGTATAAAAAAGAGGGAAGACTCAGACAAAACAGAGGGTCATTGTAATTGTTTTCATTGATAATCTGTTAACCAATGTTACACTACTGACATGCTACTTATGCTTCCCCCCCCGCTCAGTTTAAAAAAAAAAAAAAACATTGTTAGCTGGCCCTGAGAATCATTCTAATTTACTTCCCTTCAGAATCGGTGCAAATATCAGATAATATTAAGTTCATTTAAAGAATGTGAGAAGAGAAAGGAAAAAAAGCATGACACATTTATTGAATTTTAGTTTTAATTATGTATATAAATAGTAACGAGAGACTGAGGAGTTTTGAGACTTGCTACTTGCAGTGCTGATCCTCCAGTAGGCTCTGCATGGGCAGACTCTTAAAGCTCTCTGGATGCTGTGTTGCAGGACTGAGACCTAAAACTTTCCATGCTGACAAATCCTAGGCAGTGTCCATACCAGAGTACCAGATAGTGCAAAGTTAGTCCTTCCTGAGGCAGAACACAGGTTAACTATACTTGTAATCAAAACAGATTCTTCAGTCATCTCTCTCTATAGATATATATATAGAAAAATGTTGATCTTGTCTAAATCTTCTATGCACCTGTGTCCAAAGAAGGGGAAGAAATAAAATTAATATCATAGGCTTATTTTTTGCCACTGCTAATTTGCAATTAAAAACATACTTATTTTGGTTTGCAATTTAACCAGCAATTGCTCAAGGCACATGCTGATAAATACAGATATCTTTGTAGTGCAGTGATTTACTTATTGGTATTATAGTAGAATGCATTGTGCTAGGTGCTGTACAAAGCACACAGCAAAACCCTGCTGCAAGGAGCTCATATATAACTATAAACTATCACATAAGCCACAGAGAACTTTGCTCCTCTGGCTGGGGAATGTTGTGGTTGGGGAACATAGGAAGTGGGGAGAGCACCAACAATACATCCCAACTTGAATTCGAGTAACCAATACCTTTTTACCACTGAACAATTTTTTACACTGTTAAATATACAGGGCCTGATTCTAATCTGATTTACACTGGTGTAAATCCAGAGTAACTGCACTAAAGTTAACAAAATTAGATAGATGAAGAACCAATAGTAAACATTAATTTTGGGGATACATCACTACCCCCTGGTTCCCCTTCTCCAGGCCCCCACTTCTTCTTCCCCATCTCAGCCCAAGCCCACTGCGCAGCTCCTCCCAGCCCCCATGCTGTCTTCTCCCAGCCCTGCCCCCTCCTGCAGCCCCATCACCTCTCTCTCCTGTCTAATCAGGCTGCTGACTATCCACTTTTCGCCTCTGCCTGCTTCCTCCACACTGGCATTGCCTGCTGCCTAGGGGAAGTGAGATTGTGGGATTTGGGGGTGTCTTTGGGGCACTGAGACTCTTCCCAGAACCCACCATTTGGGAAACATTGCTAAAGGGGGTCTCCACAGCATCACTGCAAAGTCATTCTGTCCTAACAGCATAACCCAAAGACCTATCCTATAGCAAGTTCAGATGAGTGAGGGCAGGATTTTGCGTAGGCCTGTGGACAGCAATTCCAGGCCCCAAGGCGGAACGGTCAATGGGTCCCCTAGAAAGGGATGTGCCTGCTTGGCTGCATTCGCTGCCACTGGTATCACCCCGCGCGTGCCTCGGAGCCAGGGCCGGCGGAGATTAGCCTTTTGTGGGCCCGGTGCCAAACATATTTGTGGGCCCCCACAGGAGCAATAGAACATAATGCGGGGAGGTCAGTACCTAGAGCGAGGGGCTGGCCAAGGGCAATGGGGTATGGCATGGATGGGGCGGCCCCGCTCTGTCCAGCCAAGTGCGAGAGCACTGTTTACAGACTGGCAGCCACTTGATGCCCACCAGTCCACCCAGCCCTGTGCTGCCAGCATGCCCCTTCCCCTCTGGGGCGGGCCCATGCCATACCACACAGCCCCCCCCAACCAACCCCTATGCCCAGCCTCCTCTGCCCACAGCCCCAGCGCCCTGCACACCACCATCCCTGCCCAGCACTCCCCCTGCCCACAGCCCCACCGCAACTGCTTAGCGCCCCGACACACAGATCTCCCCAACCCTGCACAACCCAAAGCCCTTCCCCATAGCTCCACCACTACAACTACACAGCACTCCACACAGACCCCCCCCCACTGCCTAGCACCCCAACACATACAGGCCGCCCCCCACCAAGCACCCCCCCCCAGTGTCTAGCACTCCAAAACACACAAACCTTCCCCACTGCTCAGCACCCCCCACCCCCTCACAGCCCACCAGACACTCCCACAGACCCACTCCCCCATGCCTTGCCCTCTGGCCGCACTCACCAGCCCTGCTGAGCCAGCACAAAGCAGGGATCCCCTCTCCCAGTACAGTCCTAGGGGACAGAACAACTGAAGCTCCCTACTCCCTTCTCTTCATGTGTCATTATATAATGGCTGCATCTGTAACTTTCACTCCATGCATCTGAAGAAGTGGGTTTTTTACCCACGAAAGCTTATGCCCAAATAAATCTGTTAGTCTTTAAGGTGCCGCTGGACTCCTTGTTGTTTTTTAACTGAAGCTTGGGCACAAAGAGCGGTCCCACCCCCCAGGGCCCCACCCAGCCCTACTTGCCTGGTGCTGGGGCCCGCAGCAGAGAGGAGACGTTTCCTTGCAGGGGTGGCGTGGGGCAGCCACCGACTTCCCCAGCCCACTGCTTCAGCAGAGCGGGCCCTGAGGCCCACCCGGGTAATTTAAAAGGGCCTGTGGCTCCTGGCCACCGCCCTCACTACTGCAGAGCGGCGGCCGGGGGGCCCCGGGCCCTTTTAAATCACCCAGGCCCCTGGGCAATTGCCCCCTTTGCCCCTCCCCATCAATGGGCCTGATTTTGCCTTATTTTAGTAGCCAGATTCAAATATTAGTATTGCAAGTGACTTAAAAGGAGAATGAAATAAAAAGAAAAAAAGCACAATCTGACATACTTAAGCATATATCCTAAGCAGTGTAAGTAGAAAAAATGTGTCTTGTTAAAAGCTTACAGTACTGATCTCCAGCGCTGGGATTACCCAAATCTAACAAAAAGCCCTGACTCAAGCAAAGTCTATGGACTCTAATCTAAGCAGTGATCACAAATCACCAGCCATTCATCAGCACAGCTGACAAAAGACAGAATTCAGCTTTCACCATCTCTCTCAGGCCAAGGACTGAGGTTTTTAAGTGGCTCAATTTATAAAAAGTTCATTGTAGCGTCTCTACAGATAACTTATGGAAAAGTAAGTGGTATTTCAAGGGCTACACTTCCCCCTTTTAACCATTCAAACATATTTAAAGAATTAAATGTTTAAAAGAGTTAAGTAAATAGATATGGTAAAATGGACACCAGAGACACTTCACAAATCAGGACTTCAGACACCAGCTTGCACTAGGGATGTTGTTCAAACTTATTTGCATAGTGTGAGTCCAGTACTGGGAATGATAGATTTTGGGAACAGAGCTTTGAAAAACGTAAATGTGTAAAGTGAATGTTAAGAGTATGATTCCCTCCTCCCTTTGCTTAATTAGAAACAAATAATTTAGGTAAGTTCTCAAAAGGGGAAATAAAAACAGCTGAAAATAGGTCTATTTGTATATAAAATATCTAGTGGTACTGGAAGGACAATTTCATGTTTCTGATTAACCTGACACTTGCAGATGCATCTTTATATACAGAAGACAATATTAATGTTTTTGTAGCATTTAGATCCTTCCTAATTCACAGTGAAAAAATATTTTAATTACACATCCTCTTCCTTTGTTTTCCCTCATGCCTCTGACTCAAGCCAAACCTTTTCTCCTCTTTCTTATCATGTTTATTTCTATTTTATGTAGCTATTTTGAAAAAGGTAAATACATTTTTATTGTTGTAGTTAAAGTATGAAATAATGTCTATGAATCAGTCAGCCGACTTTTGGAACTGTCAGGAGTTAACTACAGTAATTAAGGATTCATTAATGGAAACATTAAAGTGCAGCTCTATTCTTAAAAGTGATTATGTAAAAATAAGGGATTGTTATTCAAGAGATGTGAGCATTCAGTCATATCTGCAGAATCTTTGTTAGTGCTGATGACTCATGAAATTCAATGACCTCAACCTGTTTTTCAAACCTAGATGGAGTTTACAGGGCTGGCAGTTGAGGTGGGGGAGGAACATTTTGCTTCTAAACTGAGCTTATTTGATACAGAAGTCTTTGAGAAACAAACACAAACCCACAATATCACTTTTACAGTCACTTTCTAGAGTAGAATCATTCTTTTGTGTAACACAGATGAAAATGGTAAAGATGAGTGTATTGGCAGGTAAGCCCAGAGAACTGACACTGCATCTGTCAACCACACTGTCAATCTTGCAGACAAAACCAAACCAAACATTTCTCTACTGTATTTGCAAACTTCAAAACAGCACTTTAAAAAATTGGCTGGCTATAGAACTACGATATGTACATTTTAAACAGGTCCACTATCTTATCAAATAAAAATGTAGAGGCAGCAGAGTTTCATACAAACCTCATTCATGCCACAAATTATTCTACATTTTTAACAATAAACAGCAGTAATACTCTTCAGTTACATAGCATTTTTTTGTCCTGTGATCTTAACCTGCTTTAAAAAGGTTGATTACCCTCATTCCAGGAAGGCTAGAGTGGTCATGTGACTTGCCCACAGTTATACAATGAGTCAGCAGCAAAGTCAGAAACAGAACTCTAGTCACTTCCACATCTCCTGCTCTGAGCACAGGACAACACTGCCTTCATTTGCCCAGACTCTTGAGAAACAATTGTGACCAATCCTTGTCCTTTACCTCTTTGATGGGAAGTGATGGCGCATTCTACTTCATGGTTCTTTCTTCACCTGAATTGACGTGTACTTCCACTGGCATGTCATTGTTGGCTTCAGACTTCAAAAGAAAACACAGTATTTAAAATGAAGCCCAACCCATGGTAAACAATTCTGCCAGAACAGAAACCCTCTTCAAGAGCTAAAAAGAGAACAGTTACTTACCTTGCACAGTAACTGTGGTTCTTCAAGATTATGTAATCAGTGTGGATCCCACTGTAGGTGCGCCCGCACCTCAAGTGAACAAGACTGGGTTTTTTGAATGCTAGTGTCAGGCCTTGGCTACACTTGGGGATTCACAGCGCTGCCACAAGTGTAATTGCGCGCCTCTCTCGCAGCACTGCAAGTACTCCACCTCTCTGAGGGGAATAGCTTGCAGCGCTGTGAGCGAGCGTGCAGCGCTGCAGGCACTGATTACACTGGCGCTTTACAGCGCTGCACTCGGAGGGGGGCGTTTTCACACCCCTGAGCGCAGCACGTTGCAGCGCTGTACAGCGCCAGTGTAGCCAAGGCCTATGTCAGTGCACGTGTCTGTATCTCCCTCACAAGTCAAAGCCTGTGTTGCTGAGGACTCTAAAAAGCAGGGACAGAGGGCATGGGATCCACACGGACTACAACACCTCAAAGAACCAAAGGTACTGCAGGGTACATAAATACATTTTTATTGAGGTAGTTAAAGTATGAAATAATGTCTATGAATCAGTCACTCAGTCTACTTTTGGAACGGTCAGGAGTTAGCTACAGTAATTAAGAATACATTAATGGAAACATTTTAAAGTGCAGCTCTATTCTTAAAAGTGACTATGTAAAAATTACTCAAGAAATGTGTGCATTCAGTCATATCTGCATAACCTTTGTTAGTGCTGATCTTCCCCTCTGGGTATGCGTCAGTCTGGTTCCCCCGGTAGGTGGCTGGCAAGCAGTATGCTCTCAGGACATGCGAGTAAGGAGTATCAATCAAATGGCTAATTGAAGAACAGCTCTTTCGAACTTAGCATATGCTCTGGTTGCCACGTCAAGGGTATAATAAAAGCCAATGGGCTGCTCCACATGGCTGCCAGACAGATCTTGGAGATCAGCATTTTTCTGAAGCAGACCACGGATGTTGCTTATGCCCTAGTGGGGTGTGCCTTGAGGTTCAGAGGGAGCAGCTCACCAGCCAACTAATAACAGGTGGAAATACACAGTGTGATCCCCTTTGAGATTCTCTGGGATGAGATGGCTTGGCCTTTCAATGTGCTGGATATGGCCACGAAGAAGCACAGAGAAAGTCTGAAAGGCTTGGTCCCATGGGTGGAACCCCCCTTGGGAGGCTAGCCCCCGGCTCAGCCCCTTCCTTCCTTGACCCCCCCCCTGCCCCCGCAGCCAGAGCCCCGAGTGCCACCCCCACCGGCTGGAGGAGCCCCGGGCCAGCCTCCCCTGTCCAGACCCCAAGCTGCCCTGGGGAAAAGAATCTCACTCTCGCAAAGACGCTTTAGATATGCCCCATGCAGGTTCCAGGGCAGCCGAGGAGGCAGTATTTGCTACTCAGCTTCCTGGGTTGCTTAGTAATCTCTCTGGGAGATTACTGATGAACTCAGGAAGCTGAATAGCACATACCGCTTCCTCAGCCAACCTGGAACCTGCATGGGCATAATAAAGCAAAAACTCCCCTGCAAACCCTGCAACTTGGGGTCCGGCAGCCGCAGCAGTGCCAGGGGAGGCTCAGCCTCCCCTGGCCTATTATACCCACTGCCCATCCTTGGTCCTGTTGATGTCAAAGTAAGACCCTGAAAATATCTAGAGTATGAAGCTTCTTTTCTCTGGGCGAAGAGCGTGGCTTCAAGAAGACTGGTAAAGTAATAGACTGGCTCAGGTGCAATTCCAAGACCACTTTAGGGATGAACTTAAAGTGTGGTTTCATCACCACTTTATCCTTGTGGAAGGATGCATCAGGTGATCCAGCCATAAGATGCTACAGTTCACTGACTCTCCATGGTGATGTGATGACTACAAGAAAGAGGGTCTTGATGGTGAGTTGGTTTAATGAGCACTCTGCTAATGGTTTGAATGCAGGCGCCATACACTGTAGGAGAACAACATTAAGCTCTCATATGGGAGTCGGGTCTCTAAATGGAGGGCAGGTATGAAGAAGACCATTGAGGCACACAAGACTGAAGGAGTCTTTATTGGGGCATAAGACGCCAATATTACTGCAAGATAGATTTTAAGGGAGCTAGACAGTAGACCTGCCAGTATCAGGAGAAGTATATAGTCCAGAATCTTTATTGTCAGAGCCTCTACTGAATTCACATAGTTCTGGGCTGTCCATATGGGAAATCTTTTCCACTTTGAGGAACAGTTTCCTGGTGGAAGGTTCCTAGCTTTGTAAAATAATTTCCCGGTCCTGCTCATCCAGCCAACATGTGCAATGATTGTGTGTCTGGTTGCAATATTTGACCCTGGTTCTGTGATAGCATGCCCAGACAGGTGGGAAGACATATGAGAGGCTGACTGGACATTTGATTGAATATAGTCTTGTCCTTCACAACATTCTCTGGCAAGGAATTCCACAGGCTGACTGTGCATTGTGTGAAAAAAAATTCCTTTTAGGATATCTTTCAGCTCCTCTCTCCCTTCATGAGGGAGTTTTGCCGGAGAGTTGTAGAGAAACCAAGGTGACTGCAATCTGGATCAGGAACTCCTGAAAGGCCTTGAAATTGTTCACTGCAGAGGCTACCACCTTGTCCACGGATGACGAGCAGAGGTCCTCAGAAAGTAAAAGCTTTGATCTTGCTCCTCTCTCTGTATTCCAGTGACTGAGGTCTTGCTAACAAAGCCATGGGATGGGGGGTAGGGGGGGGCTCCTCCTCTTCCACAACAGCCAGAGATTGGTGGGCCCTCTATAGCCCCAACAGTGTCAAAGTAGCGTTCCATATGTGTACAGACAGGGCAGCAGGTTGAAGGCCAGACCAGCGCCAATCCTGGCATGCTAGTGGTTGAGAGTTGTAGAGACTCTCAGGGTCTCCTGGTGGCACCACTCAGACACTAGCAGAGATGGGTCCCTGCTGGACATCAGCAAAAGGGCATGTCCTGGGTATTATGAGGAGTACATCTACTCTACAGTTAGCATTGATTGGTAAGGCAATATGAGTGCAGGTGATGCTGAGAGTGGCTCTGGTGCATCCTGAGTCCATCCTGTCAGTGCCAGAGTCAACATCCACGGGAAAGTATTTCTGATGCCAGGCCCAGTGGAGTCTGCTCCTTTTCATCCATCTTCAATGCCCTGCAGGACTTGGATGACTTGTCACCAAACATCCTCCTGTCTCTCTAGGAGACGACCAAGCTCCTTCTCAAGCTCATGTCTCAGAAAGCCTCTTCCAGCACCTTGCTTCCTTTTCTGAGATGTTGACAGGTTTGGTGCCAGGCGTGGTACTAATGCCAATGTTGATGCTTCATCTGGTTTCTGTGCAATTTTCTGTGCAGTTTTTGGAGCCACCTGCCTAATAGATGGAACACTAGAAGATGCAAGCTTGAGCATTAAAGAGGTCTTTGAGATTGAAAGTGGAATCAGATCCAGTTGTCCTTATATTCTGGGTCTTGAACCCAGGCCTGAAGAGTTGCTAGGCAGAGGACATCGCCACCCAGTGGGAGCTATAATAACTTTGTGCTCCACTACCCATGACCCACGGAGGACACAGACAAAAGGAAGCCCCACCTCCAGGGGTCTGACAGACAGCAGCCTCCTGGCTCCTGACTCTCTATAAACCGAAGGGATGTTCCAGGAAGTGTCCAGGCAACAGCACAGATCTCCTGTAGCTTTACTGACCACTCCTGCTCCATGTTCTTGAACCTCTTGAACTCCTGGCTTAAACCTCACCTCGATTTGGACCTCACCTCCTGACTCAGACCCTGAAAGTTGACTTGGACTCTGATCCTTAGTATCAACCCTGGCTTGGAACTTGACTATGAACTCCTATGCTGCTCTCAGCCTCAAGTGTGACCCTGCTCTGACCCCTAGTCCCAACAGCCCTGGTCACGATCCCGACACAGAAGAACCACAGATTGCTCCCGCAGATGGGAGCTTCAGCCTCACCCCTTTCAAATTGCAGGTTCTTTCAGAGAAGCAGAGGCAGACTGAGCCCTAGCCTGGGATGTGGGACTCTCCCAAGCAGAATAGGTATATGCTGTGCCCATCTTTCAGAAGAATTAGTTCATCACAGGACAGTCTAGACTTGCTTGATGCCTGCAGGTTTTGAGTCCACCAGTTCTAAGTCCCTGTCTGCTTAGTGGTTTTTGGTTCAACAAGCACTAGAACAGATTAGAGTGATCAAAATACAGGAAAAAGTAGTTCTGAAGAGTTTCAGAAAATTTTTAAGGAGTTTGGCCAAACCTAAAGTCTAGCAGTTGCACACCAACTAGATTCCATCTCACTGGTATGAGTGATAAGAGGGAACTTAGGGCGTGTCATGGCCACCCCACTCTTTATACCCTCACATGGGAGCACAGAGCAGGGACACGGCTATTCCAAAAAACCCCAGTCTCATGTGCACCTACATTGGGATCCACACTGATGGAAACCCAAAGGACAATCACTTCTTGCAAAATGAAATGGTCGATGAATCTGACATTCACTTTCTCTCTCCTCCTCACACACAAAATCGCTCCAAGAGTATTTCTAGATTTCAGTCATCCAGTGTTTGGTTTAACACTAAGTAATGGAAGAACAGAAGTTCAGTGAAAGATACTTTAACTGATTCATTTTTGTCTGCACTAATTACAGAGGTAGAAAATTTCCCACAGATGTTGTAGATGCCATTTTGCATTCTTAGACTTCCGTGTTGATTTATACAATAGACCTCTTTTATACTATACCCTTTGAAAGTGTGTTCTCACGCTACTTTTAATTTAACAGAAATTAAAGACTGAAGAAAGGCTTATTAGAGCATCTTTTCAGCCTCCCTGCCAATGCAAGAATGTTCTCTACAGCATATATTCAAATCTAGTTTTAAATGGGTTTCACTAAGAATATTTCCATAACTTCCACTAAGAGACTATTCCACAGTCAGACCGTACTACTTCAACAAGTGTTCTGACATTAAGCTTTTGCTTTATTTATTCCATTACTCCTAGTTAAACCCATTTGGACTTCTCTGTGGTATGATGAGGCTCTGCTATATCTGCTTCCAAGTGGATTTAGCCTGTTTACATCAGGTTTTAACAACCCCCTTTTATGCAATTCCAAAACACTTCCAAATATAAGTGTGCTACTGTAGCATAGGGTTGAAATTTAATTTAATTTTCTCTCTATAGTAATAAAGAATATTTTACTAACTTCACCCAAGTACAATTGTGAGCAACAAATTATTTGGCGCTAAGGTTTGAGACAAATTAAATTTTCACAATACAGTTAAACTGTAACGGGAGTTCACATATAAACTCTATGAATAAGGAACCACATTTTCCTTTATTTTTTATAATCACCAAGCATGCTGTCAACATTTAACAAACAATTATGTTTATATATCACTTCAATAGTCCTTTAGTGATGCATTAATTTTTACAGACACACAAAAAAAATCCCTGCTTAAAAATATTACCATCTAATAAGGCCTCATTCATCCACATGGCTGGATCCTTATGCAGAACCCCATTTAAGCCAGGACAGATATGTAAACATGATCAATGCGGATGTGGTTGCAGGAGTGGATCCCAATCCTGCAAATAGTTTCCCTCATGCAAGGTCCCATTGATTTGGATTGCACAGTAACTTATTTCAAACAACTCGGGCTTTTCTTCTTTCTTCTCTTTTGCCCCCCTGCCCCAAACTGCTTTGCAGAATTTCTTCCTACCATGTCTCTCAAAGTGTTTGGAGTTTCATACAAATATACTTATAAAATTTAAGTATTGAAGCTTAGTCTAATGGTCTCAGGTTTTTATTTACTGCATTTAAAGACATGTGCATTTGGGGCTTTTTTATTTTAAAGACCTCTCCTTCTCCTAAAAAAAGAAAGCCTCCTGTTCTGACACCAGGCACATTCTTTACATATTTAAATGAATTCACATCTACTGACCCCACTCACTTGAAAACACCTGGATAAAGAACATAAAAATAAACCTTGTAAAGTACTACACTCTAAAATGTGAAGTGTTTCCTCAGGGGTGGGTGAATAATTTCAGTTTCCTAATGTGACTGATGTCAGGACAGATCTAAATCACTGCTCACTCCTCGGTAAATGAACTAAAATTAAATTACTCATTGAGGGCTCTGACATTGCTTTTTTTCCCCCCTCTCATTTGTTTTGTTTTTTAAATGCCAAAACAAACAGAATTTAGGCTAATTTCTTTTTCCACAAAAGAAAAAACTAAACTCATGGAAAAAATCTGTTGACATCATACCAACCAAAGGATTTCATCAAATAGTTGATCTCTTAGTAGACGGAAATGCCATAACACTACATTAGCTCTCCCAAAGTGGATCTGTATATGAGCAATAACTGTGGACAAGATTCATTCTAATGCCTTAAAGCTAGATGCAGGCAAAACTATTTAATGTCTGAAATGAAAAGAAGCTTTTTCTTTTGGCGTGTATCTCATGTGTAAAAGCATTAACAATAACTGAAAAAAGAAATTTAAATATATGAGAAATAGCAAAGTAATCAAAACTGTATACATTATAAGTAAATTTACTTTTATGCCCCTATTTTGGTCAGACAGTACATATCTTTTTTTTAAGGATACTGTTTGGATACACTTTCAGTACCAGAGGAGACCAAAAAAAAAAGTGTTCAATAAAAACACAGGCTGAATAATCAATGGAGTCCTTAACATGTGCTCACTCACTCCCCTCTTTACATCAGACATATCCATGAGTTTTTTTTCTTTTTTTTAAAAGGCTGTATATGACAGCACTATCTATTTAGATTTACGTTGTCTTCAGGATTAAACCAAAGTAACAAATATCACCATATGCTGTGAGCCTCAAAAAGCTAACAAAGGTCAGAAACGGATAGAACTTGGATGGCAGAGTTCCTACAACCAACCAAACACTGCAGAAAATGGTGGTGTTGACCCAATAGTAGAATTCTGCCTTGGATCACTGGCCCCCATCTGCTATTTAGGGGCACAGTGTTGAGGATGGAGGGGTCATCTTTTGACTCTGACATATATGAAATGTAGGCTCAAATTCCCAAGCCGCTTTTGAAAATGGGATTTAGGAACCTAGGCCACTTAGCCACCTTTTGCAAGCGTAGGAGTGCCAGTACAGATAATTCCATTCTGGCTACCTAAATTTCCCCTACAGTTTCAGTCAGATACTATACTTTTCACTTTCGACCCTAAACTGTGGGTAGTGTTGTTATGTGTTGTTAAACATCTGCCATGTTTGAACACAGCTGACGCTGTGTTCCCTACAGCGTGTACAACAGTAAAAGAATTAAAGTGCTTTGGGATCCTTTGGGCTGAAAAGCACCATTTGAATGTCAAGATAATATTGAACAGAAAATGACTGCACAGAATATATTTGCTTTAAACCTTCAATATTTGAGTTAGCAATTAAAAGTACATCTCAGGGCATTTTATACCCCCGATGTTAATGCCTAAGGAAGACAGATATTAACCATCACTCTAGCAATTAAAAACAATTTTTAAAAATTAATTACACAGAAGAAATAGATGTAAATGATTAGAATCACTTGTGTGCATATTTTCCTTCTATACAGAAAGAGAGAGAAGCACCATAGCCAGCTATCAGAATAATACTACACATCCAAGAGTGGGCTGCCTTTTCTAACAATTTGTTCATAGCATTATAGTTCAGACAGAAGCAAAAGTCACAGGAACCCATGACTTCCCTGCTATCCTCTCTAGAAACCTGTTACGGAGGGCCAATCCCCGTTGCAATCCAGCATCTAATTGAGAAAACCTCATCTGCTCATGGGGATTATATCGGACTCGATTCTTGCACCTACATGTTCACCATTTGTTTCCTTCCTACATTTATAACTTGGAGGTCTGGCTGGACCAACAACTCTGTTTAGCAGAGTAGATACCATAATCCATGCCTTTAACACTTCAACTATTGTAATATGAAGTATTTGAAGCTAAGTGGTATGAATACTCAAGTTGAAACAGTTGCAACTACCTGCCTACTTAATATATAGAGCATGGCATCTGTGCTCTGGGATCTGTACTGGTTACCAACTGGCTTCCAAGTAGAACTGATGGTGTTTATTCTAACCTATTAAATTCTATGATACTTGGATGTGCCTACTTGAGAGACTGCCTCTCCCCCTATGCAATACTGCTGCAGCTCTCGAGTTAGAATACCCTCACTATCAAGAGGGTAAAGCTGGCAGACTGATGTCCAAGACTTTACTCATTTAAGGCTCAAAATAGTCCACTTTTACTAACATTTAGGGCATGCTACATGGCCCAACTGTTTCTTTTGGCTTTTTGGGGGTTGCTAGAATACAGGTGGCACAGGGTGGAGTTTGAGGTATTGTGGGATATGGGGCAGTATCTTATTGGGACTCTCAGTTGTTGTAAAGGGATGAAGCAGATTGAATACTTGTGACAAATTATGTCATTTCCAGTGATGGCAGAGTGCTAAGGTGCATATTTTGTAATGTATTTTCCTAAATCAAAAGAAAAATAAAATAAAGACCAAATCCATCTTCTTAAATTACTTTACTTGATATTAATACAAAGCTCAATCTGTTTGGAAGCATCTAAAATCCATATGTTTATTCAGATTGTCTTGAAAATTGCTGAGCCTCTGCTCCAAAAGGAGTTCCTGAAATACAGCCACCTTAAAAAGAAGTAATATCAAATGGGGGGGGGGGGGGAGATTATAACTTTTTTTGCATACACCTATGGTTCAGACTATGGATCTGATCATCCCCAAACTGATATCCCCAACTGGGGTTTGATCTCAGCTAGTGACAGGCTTTCCCTGCTGCTTTGGGGAAATAATATTTAAAAAAGACTTTTGAAGCACAAGTTGGATTTACAATGTGACTTGAGCCAAGCTGATGAACAGGAGGAAGGGATTTACCTACATGTAGCAGGACTGGGGCTCTGTTGCCAGTCAGAGTAACTGAGGGCATGTCCTCACTATAAACTGAAGTGGACCTATGTTACGTTGACTTACAGCCACCACAGTAATTACCGCAGTGGTTCATGACCACACTGCCTTCTTCTGTCAGTGATGCACGTCCTCACCAGGAGCGCTTCCACCGACTAAAGAGGGGCAGTATGGGGGGCTGAGAGACAGGACTCCCAGGGCCGCACAGCAGCCTCCTCCCCTCTCGGCTCCCCTCTGGGAACGAGGCTGGACACCAAGCGCAGAGCTCCCCGCTGGGCAGAGCCATGTTCCTAGTGGGGAGCTGGAAGCTGAGACAACAGGGGGACAGCTGGGCTCCCAGCAGAGAGATCCGTGCCCAGAGTCCAGTCATATGCCAGGTTCCCGGTGGGGAGCAGAGAGCCCAGTGGCGCAGACTAGCTCTCCGTGGGGAGTGAGGAGCCTGGGCAGCAGTCCAGTTTGGAGCCAAAACTGGGCAGCAGCCTGGCTGGGGACTCGGGAGCCAGCTTTCTTGTCAATTTCACGGCTCCAGCAGAGCCGTGAAATTGACAAGAATGACAACCAATAGATGTAAGTAACAGTGTCTACAGGGACACTGCATGGCCCCAACTACACCTACATAAAACCTATGCCTCTCATGGAGGTGGAGTTATATCAGTGTATTCGAGCACTTACATTGACAGGGGCAAGGCTGTCGTGCATACACTGACATAATTAGGTCGATGTAAGCTGCTTTAAGCAAACCTAATGCTGTAGGGTAAACCAGGCCTGAGTGACTCAAATCAACATGCTGTGAGCATTGAACCCAAGTAGCACCCAGGTACTGCAAGTCTGAGTAGTGCTGTCAGTAACTTTGAGAATATATGTTGTGCACATTAGTCCCTCTCCACCTGCATTCTGCAAATTTTACCCTGAGAAAAAAAGCATCTGGATTAAGAACCAATATTTCAAAGTGCTCTAAAATCCACGTGTGCTCCTGCCCGATTTTGAAGGGAAGGTGTATTTTGGTGTGTACAAAGAGAGAGCTTCAGCTTCCTTTTGCCTAGTTATCAGCAGGCTCTTGCTATTTTCCCCAGACCAGCTTCCCTAGTTTCTTTGCAAAGTGTATCTGTCTGCAGGGAGGTACTTTCCAGCTGGAAAGCATTTCTTTATACGTGTAGTACATACTTGGACTGCTGCTCCTTTTCCTTCCAGCCCCCCAGGCAAACACTCACTAAAGGCCATGCCTACTGACTGTTTAAAAAGTAATACAGACCCATATCTGGGGTGAGTTTCTGCCTCCAGAGAGCCACAACGCTTTAGGGGTCTGGTGACAAAGTCCAAAGAAATAAGATGACCAAACTTGCAATAAAGGTCAAACAACTCCTGGCCAGCATTTATGCTGGGGTTCCAGGCTGTCCCCAGTCATCTGAAGGTACCACCCAATTAACACATGAGCGACTAACAACAGCTCTAGCTCTCTTGCCCTCAGAGAAGGAGCCTGTTTATTATCCAACCCCCATTCCCAGTATGCCCCATACACATTCCAGCAGCCCTTCTTAGGACCACTCATCCAAGACCTGCCTCCAGATGGCTGAGAGAGAAGGGAGCTTTGCTGCACCTACACTTCAAGACTCTGGTCCCACACAGACAGATAGTCTTGGACCACAAACTGCCACCTGGGACTACCTCCTCTCTATTAATGGCTGCTTCATTTCCAGGGTGTGTCTGTAATAAACCTCCTGGAATGGATAGCACAGCCCCAGATAACTCCTTCCTCAGTCTCAAAGGGTCAGTACATCACATTATACCCATCCTAGTTTAGTTTGTCATGTTGCTATATCACAGCACGTTCTTCTGGCTCACAATTTTCAGGACACTTTGTTAGTCTTGCAAGACTAGCTTTTTAACTGGGGTTAATCTGCAAAAGATGAGATGGACGGCAATCCTATAATCCAGCTGTTTGTATCAACGGAAGAGGCAGAGCAAGACTCAAGTCTAGAGATGGAATTGCCCATGAATTCAAAGGTACAGTTGCTTTAAGTTATGCATTTGAACTTGTATTTCTTTAAATGGCCAGTAAAATCAAAACAGTGATCTGACAGCACAGACTCTCTCCACTGCACATAATTCTAAGTAAACTTCTCCCTGGAAATAATTGTTTTGGCTTTTTACAGGCATTGTGCTTCACTGAACTGTCTGCATACACTTTTCAGCCATCACAATTTGTTTAATCTGTTCTATGAGCCATACGAGATAGAGACAAAGCTGTTATAGTTCACTAGTCTGTATGAAGGGCAACTGAAATTTCTATTAGCTAGAAAAACCCAAGCAAAGCATTACGATGCTTAACAGGAAACCCTCTACATGAACTTGAGGCAGGATGTAAAATACAAATTAGACATTCTCTCATAAAGTAACCACTCATTAAAAGGTCCACATTTCTTAACAAGCCAGTGCAAATTACCAGGTACACATAGCTTTCATTTTTAGCGCAATCCAGTTTCTGTTGCAATTTAAGTTTGACTCATTCACAGAAAAGGCATAGCCACAATTTTAGTGCAAAATGATAAGTCAGTCATTCTTCTGTGGCTCTGCTGATCTGTGGCTCTCTGCTCCCTAGTGCTAATGCTGCATGCTGATTTGTTGGTTTCATTTCATTCTTCACATTTCTCTCTGATTTAGGGTCAGGAGTTTCTTTGATATCCTTAAGTTTATATTACAAAATTAAATCTGTGGGCACATTTGACCACTTCAAACAGGAGAGGCATTTTTTTTTTTTAACTCTTCATGTACTTAAGTCCTTCAGAAGGGGTTTTCCCACAAATCCTTACCAGCTTAACTTTCTGCTGTGATTATGAGCCTCAATATGCTGTAACAAAGATGCAGCTTAAACACTATTGTGCTCCATTAGTAGCCTTAACATTGCTTCAAAACCAAGGGAAATGATGTCACGTGTAAGGCTATATCTACATTACAAGCGCTACAGTGGCACAGCTGTAGCAACACTGCTGTAGCACTGCAGTACAGACACTTGCTTCAGTGACAAAAGGGGTTTTTCTGTCACTGTAGTAAATCCAACCTCTTGAGAGGTAGCTAGGTCGACAGACAAATTCTTCCGTTGACCTAGTGATGTCTAAACTGGGGCTTAGATCAGCTTAACAACATCTCTCAGGGGCATGAAAAATTCCTGAACTATGTAGCTAGGTCACCCTAAGATTTAGATGTAGATGAGGCCTAAGTCTGAATCAGAGACCTTACTTCAGTGTGACTTTGCAATTTCTCACTGTAAGTTATACAGTCATTCTAAAAATGTGAATCTGCCCCTGCCCCATCCTCCTCCATCCCTTGGCGTCCTCCCACCCCTTTTTCTAAATATCTGTCTATGGTACTTACATGCCCCCGCCCCTAACCCCCTCACACATTACTGAAGCATCTGAGCACCTCACATTCTTTCAATGTAGTTCTCTTCAGCACCCCATGAGGTAGTAACATAGTATTTATCCACATTGAGCACTGTGGCACAAGACAGACTGATTTGCCGAAAGTCACCCAGGAAATCTGTAGTGGAGCAGGAAATTGAACGCAGGTCTCCCAAGTCCCAGGCTAACCACTACACCAGTGAGTCCTGAACTTTTTCATGCCGTGATCTCCTTTGCGCTCATATCTGTTAACGCAACTCCCCGGTACTTAGTATTCAGGCTGGCTTTCTGCAAACAAAACACTCCATCTTACCCAGTCTACTTGGAAAACTACGGGTGGGTAGCCAGGCCCAGATTAACCACTGTGAGCTTGGTGCACTTACTTGCACAGGGGCCCCAACTACCAGACTAAACAAAAAGGAGAGGCAATTGAAGGCCCGGGGGCCACATTCAACCTGCCAGATCATTTTATTTGGTCCTCCACCCCGCATGCTGGAATGGGGGGGAATCCCCACCTTTCCCGATCTCACTGCATTGGTAATGCATCCACCACATGGAGCTTGGGACCTTCTGCTGGCCATAGAAGGCATGATGCTGCTGCAAGAGCACAATATTGCTCCGGGAGCAGATGGTGTTGCCCAGCTGTCTGCTTAAGCTTTCTTGCATTTTCTCCCCTCCCCTCCCCCCAATCTCACAGCCCCCCCTGGTCTGCATCATGACCCACAGTTTGGGAACCTCTACACCAGACCATCCTTCCTCTCTTCAAGTATATCAGTCTCATAAGTCATGCAATGTATTACTAAGATAATTACTGGTGTGCAGTAGCTAACCCCCAGACACTGGAGGAAGTATTTTCCATCATTACAACTGATCCGAACACAAAGCCAATCACAACAGAGTTCTATGTTTGCCAAGCCACCTACTATTTTCCCTTAGATCATAAAGCCTTTTGGACCTCCTCTTGCAGACAACCATACGTACTGCAACTGCACATCACCTGACCAGAGGCCAGAACAAGTCTTTTGAGAGATGCCAGAACCAAACTATGGACTGGGTGGCTGGAAACATGCAAGGAATAAAGTCCAACTAAACGGTGCTGAGATTAAAGTAATTTAGGGGTTTTGGAACCCTAGTACCTTGAAGTCCAACCACCCTACACTCAGATTGAAGGAGCTGAGAAGTTAGCCTGCTGAGAGGGGAGTGAGAATTGGAGAAACTAGGGACATGCAGGAGTTATGAGTGGATGGAAATGTGAAATGAACCATAGCAGGGCTGGAACATAGGCTTCACTCCTCTCTGGTGGAAGGAAATCTGACACTGCTACTGGTGTTTGAATCAGGACAGAAAGGGGAAAAGAAAAAAAAAAGTAATTTAATTCAAAGGAACTCAAAATAGTTAACATGCAGACATTTAATAATCTTTATTAATGCTGATAATGTATTGTGAATGATATCAAGATCCCAAAATGCTTGCCATACTCTACACAAAATACATTTATCCAAACATCCTGCTTCATCATCAAAATGCAGCCACATCTGTGGCAGGAAGCCAGGATCTTTGAGCAACATATAACAGGGCAGAAGGGACGTATGCTTTATGAACTGAAAGTACAAATGAATGTTAGGTAGGTTAGAATGAATAATCACTCAATTTTAGCTGGGACCCTACGTCAACATCTTGGCTCTTGCAAAAAGTGCCAAAAATAATTAATAATCAGTATTTGAAAGATTGCACCTTCAGTAATAGAGTGTTGGCAGCACTGTGACAGGGCACAGATTCAGAAGATGACTACCTCTGAAAGAATCAAACTTGTAAGAATTTATCATCGAAATTTTAGGTAACTTGTCCAAAGATATTAAACAAAATAGAGAGAGAAATGTACTAAACACATATAAGCTATTTACCTCTACAAAGTACTATTTGTTTTAAGGCCTGGATGATAGGCGTGTCCAGAGTCTAGTAAAACAGTGCAAGAGGAGGTCATTATGCTGCCGCATTGCCTACCAAGGTGACAACAAAGCTACCTCAATTTTCACAAATATTTACCCCCTAGTCCCCAAAAAAGCAAAATTGGGGAAAGCAGTTTGATAAGGGGTTCTATTTTACTTTTCCAAGGAGTTACTACTAATGAACTTTAACAATTTTAATGTTACTTTAAAGTAGACAAAATCCTTTGAAGCAATTGGTAAGCTTTTCCTTAAGGTTCAAATATAGTCCATAAAAGTTTGCATCTGCAGACATGGCAGGATCAGAATCATCACTCACAACACTCCCCTCTTCTTTCTTAATGCCCTTAGCTGATTATATCTTAGTGTGGGGGGAAAAAATTCCCAACAAAATTTCTGGGAAGTCTAGATTGGAACTAGTTTAAAATATTCCCAGTACTTTGAAAGTATCTTTTTTTGTTTTCAGAGACATAAGATCAACCTTTTTGTTTGTTTATAAACAGAGCAATTCAAGTCTCAATCTATCATCCTGTAGCCTGACCATCAATGTTGTGCCTTTAAATTATCTTCTATTTTGGAAATTAAATCCCTTTGACTTCTTACCTTATCACTTGCTTTTTTTCCAGATTTCTTCTTTTTAGGATTATCCTTCCAGAGAGATTCTACAGCTACATATCCTTGCAAACTCCAGTCATACAACCTTGAACCAGTGACCTTTAAAACAAGAGGTTAGAAAATCAATCAGTTTAAGAACCATCTGAGAAGGGTTTATTCTTATTACAATTTAAATGGTTTCATAATCCACCAAGACCCTTAACTGGGACTGCTTTACAAAACATTCATGCTGCTCAAGTATGGAATGTACAGCTTCACTAAAAACAGACCATAAAAAGGATGACAACAAAAAATACCCATACAAATGATTTACTTTGATACAGTGTTTGGAACAAAGTATAAAGAGAGATGGATTTCAAAATAACCTTAAGCAGTTCTGAAATGTAAGCAATTTATGGGTTTTGAAACCCTAGTACACTGCATTCTATGCATTTCAGATTTTGAAATTTTAAAATAGATTTTAGTCTTTGTAATACCATCTTAGAAAGATTAGTAATATTTTCCCTATTGATTTTGCCACCATTTGACAATTTTATATTTCACAGCTTTGCTCCGACAACAGGAATCAACATAAGTAGCTCCCTTCTGATTACTTTTGTCTGTCCACCATCCCCACAAATGTCAGCAAGATTATGCATAGTTCTCTGAAAAGTATCCGTTAGTAAACTCCTAATGTACAAAGGAACCAGTCAAGCCCACAGTTTTGGCTATATCCCACCAAAATGGAGGTGCCCTGAGGCCCGCCCCCACTCAGCCTTCTCCCCCTGAAGCCCTGCCTATGACCCACCCCCTAAGGGGCCCTCCTCCCACACCTCTCTCTGCCCCCACCCCCAAGAACCCCCCTGCCCGCACCTCTCTGCCTCTCAGGGTGTGAGTAGCAGGGGCCATATGGAAACCAACAGAGAAACGGGAGTGAGGGTGGGATGGCCGTGGGGGAAAGGGGCAGAGAAACAAGAGCAGCAGGGGACCACGTGGGAAGAGCGAGATGCAGGAGCGGGGCCCTGAGGCAGAGCATGGGAGGGGCCATGGCCCGAGCACCCTTTTGGCGGTGGCGCTCCAAAGGCGGCAGGCTAGTGGCATGTCTCCAGAAGGAGGTGCGTCACATCCTGTTTGGGGAGGTTTAGCCTCCCCTGGCCTATTATACCCGCTGCCAGTCTTCAGCCAAAGGCTGAAAATGAAAAATGGCCTCATACTAGCCTTCTTTCAGATGGCAAAGAACAAAAGAAATGGACATTCTACTTGCCTAGACCCCCACTAAATACAATTTTCAGACTGGAAGCTCTTGAGGGCATAGACTGTATCTTATGATGTTTGTACAGCAGCTAGCACAATGGAGTCCCAGCAGTTACCCCAATCGAGTCCTGAACCTGACTGAGGCCTCTAGAGCAGTGTTTCTAAGCCAGGGGCATGCGTACCTCTGGGGGTACGCAGAGATCTTCCAAGGGGTACAGCAACTCAGCTAAATATTTGCCTAGTTTTATAACAGGCTACATAAAAAGCACTAGTGAAGTCAGCAAACTAAATTTTCATAGACAGCTTGTTTAGACTGCTCTATATACTATACATTGAAATGTAAGTACAATATTTATATTCCAGTTGATTTATATTATATGATAAAAAGAGAAAGTAAGCAATTTTTCAGTAATAGCGTGTGGTAACATTTTTATGTCTGATTTTGTAAGCAAGTCATTTTTAAATAAGGTGAAACTTGGGGTATGCAAGACAAATCAGACTCCTGAAAGGGGTACAGCAGTCTGGAAAGGTTGAGAGCCACTGCTCTAGACTATATTGTACATTTTATGCACACACAACACACCACACTTTTGGAGGAGTGTGGATAACAAAATCCTGTGTGTGTTCCATCCAAACTGCAATGAGGAGCAACTTCTTCTCTGTGGAGTACATAAGAAAGACCAGTTCTCCTTTTCTGACTGCTGTCAGATCTGCCATTCAAATCCAAATAGTTAGGATTTTTAGATGCAGGTCAGATCAACAGCTTGTCTGCCTATCTACAAGTTTCTAATGAACCCACCACATATCCTTGAGAGAGAGAAAATAATGCACAACATACAGGAACCTTCCTCCTGCCTTAAAATCAAGTTGAATTTTCAAATGGTAAGAAGCAGCTGTAGCATTCCTTTCTCTCAGTCACCCTTTGCAGGATCCTTCTCAGACCTTCATTACAATCAGGGCCGGCTTTAGCAAGAGCGGGGCCCGTTCCTGGGGAGCGGGGCTTGCGGCAAGCCCCGCCCCCATGAATCGAGCCACGCTCCGGCCGGGGTCACCGGGCTTGGGTCCAGCCCAGAGCCGCTCGGCGGCCGGAGCCGAGCAGAGCCGCAGGGGCCGGGCCGGGGAGCCGGACCCATGCTGCTGGGGCCAGGCCAGACCGCGCCATGGGGGCCGTGCCGGACCCGAGCCGTGCCGCGGGGGTCGGGCTGGAGCCAAGCTGGGCCGGAGCCGCTGGGGCCGGCACGCTCGGCCGGAACCGAGGCCTGACTGGGCCGCGCCTCCCCGGAGTCCTTCTCGCGCCCCCCGCCACCCCATCTTTCCTGGTGCTGCCTGCCTGCCCCTGCTTCTTTTCAGACTTCCCGCGAACCTCTGATTCACGGGAAGCAGGGGAGGAGGAGGAACAGGGGGCAGAGCGTTCAGGGGAGGGGAGGAGGGGGAAGTGAGCTGGGGGCAGGGTGGAGAGCTGTGGCACAGGGCCTTCTTAGCGCAGGGCCCAATTCAGCCTAATTGGCTGAATCGGCCTAAAGCCGGCCCTGATTACAATGCACCATTAACCTTTACTGTTTAAAGTAAGAGAAGGCTTCTCCATACAACGTACCCCACATCAGTGTGTAGTTAAAGATACACACCTTGTTACCATTTAAAATAGGAAAATGGACTAAAAAGAACCAATAACTGAGCCCAACAGGAAGTCATATCCATACACTGTACTTACAGACAAAACAATTATTTTAAAACTAGATTCACATTGAATACAGAAAAGAATTGTGACAAATAAGTTTTCTAGTCAGACAACTAGATCTGAGATGCAGGCTGTCTTTGGACAAGTTGTCTTAAAAAAAAGAAACATACTTTGGCCACCATGTTAAACTAGTTTAAGTAGGTCAAATTTTAGATATAAACAAGTTGCTAGTTGGCATGCTGCATTGAGAGAAATAAGATTTTTATCTGCATTTGATGGTGGTATCGGGAGTAATAAAAGAAAAAAAGCAAACACCCAGAGACCTGGCAATGAATGTGCTATACCTCTCCAAAATCCGCACAGGCACTGAAGGTATAAACCTTTGTATTCTTGTCTAGCTTTTGAAATGTTTTCTCCCAAATATTCAGACAAATTAGTAAATAAATAAAAAATAAAAATAAATTAATGGAGATATCCTATCTCCTAGAACTGGAAGGTACCTTGAAAGGTCATCAAGTCCAGCCCTCTGCCTTCACTAGCAGGACCAAGTACTGATTTTGCCCCAGATCCCTAAGCGGCCCCCTCAAGGATTGAACTTTCAACCCTGGGTTTAGCAGGCCAATGCTCAAACCACTGAGCTATCCCTCCCCCTGCTTCAGAACAGTTTATACTTCATTAGCAAAAGATTCTGCTTCCTCTGAACATAGAATGCTGCAGTTATGTGGGGATCATCATCAGAAAGCTGCAAGAAGTGCAAACTTACCAGAGTAAAAATAAAAAATACTCCATTTATCTGTGGAGCCAGTATGAATACAGCTATCAAAACAAGATGAAGGAAAACCAACAACTGTCGGTAGGCAGCAGCTGCTTTTTCCTGGTTATAAAAATTCTTCCAGTACATGCTCTTTAATCTATACACAGCAAAGGGCAACACGATGCAAAAAAGTGTCAACTGTGATAAAGTACTGATTTAATCTCTTATTTTGGGTCTTTGCATTGTTTTTAAGACTGAAGATTTTCAAGCTGCATATGGGCTCAGTCCTGCATTTGTTACAAACCTAAATATCCCAGAGTTCACTATATTTGAGTTAATGGAATTCAATGGAGTTATGAATTATGGAGGACTGCAGAACTGGGCCTTATTTTCACATTTCGAAATTTTTTTTTGTGAGTAAGAAAACTGGGAAAATTTCTATCAGAGAAAAGCACTTACAGCATAAACAAAAACTGCAAGCAACAAACTGAGGCCTTCAGATAGACAAAACAAAATGTTTCCAAAGCACAGACTACCCATTTAAATTATAATGTCCATCCCTTGTCTATATGCTTATAGCTCCACGGGTATGTAATTTCTTAAGTGTTAGGTACAGTCCTGTAGATTTAACATTACTGTTTTTTCAAAAAATATTAGCTCTGATGGAGCTATGTTCAAGAGCTTTGCCACATTCCAGTTTCTCTCCTTTTACTTGCTGGAATTGTCACGGCAAGTAAAAGGGAGGAATACAAAATCTCAAACTTTCAACGGAGAGCTTTCAGAAGACAACAGTTTCTCCAGGCCTTCAGAAAAGTATTTCAGTAACTCCAGATTTGGCTTAAACCGAAAGATGACAAAATATAGTTCCTTTTCATTAGCATGCCAAAATACTTCTTAACTTCCACTGAATTCAACATAAAAGAGCAAATATGTTTAACTCCACGGTAATATTTAAATAAACACTGAAAAGTCAGACTGGCAAGTTGTCAGGAGAGGTTCTGAAGAAACTTGAAAGTGGGCTGACGTTCTGCTTAGTGTGTCCCAAATATCTCTGGGCATAGTGCAATACAGTAGACCCAAAGAGTTGCAAACACCTCAAGAATGGAGGTTGTTTGTAACTCTGAAATGTTGGTAACTGAACAAAACGTTATGGTTGTTCTTTCAAAAGTTTAGAACTGAACGGTGACTTAATACAGCTTTGAAACTTTATTATGTAAAAGAAAAATGCGGCTTTCCTCCCCCCACCCCTTTTTTTAGTAGTTTACATTTAACACAGTACTGTACTTGCTGCTTGTGTGTGTCTCTCTCTCTGCTGCTGCTGCCGGATCGTGTACATCCGGTTCCAAATGAGGTGTGTGGTTGATGGGTCAGTTCGTAACTCTGGTGCTTGTAACTCTGAGGTTCTACTGTAGCCCCAAGCACATAAACAACTTTTCCCTTCTTATTGTGTACATAGAAAATTAACTCCAGTATTTTATTTCAATACATATCGGTTATCAAGCAGGATTAAGGGTAATGGTTCTCTATCAGTACTGCCTTGTGGGAACCTTAACTGAGAATTTGCTGACTTTTTAGCATTTATATTGTAACCTTTAAACACTGTAGTCAGTTTAGTTTATTGTCAAGGGAATAAATCTTGACAACAGCTGTGAACTGGCAAAGGTTTTCCTTGGAGTAAGCAGTGAGCATGAATCAAAATGACTAGTACGTGTGCTGTATTATGCAAGTTGAGAAGACTCAATACTGAGAAGGATTATTAAAAAGGACTGAAAACTTTTCTATGGTGCAAAGAGGTTGATTTTGGTAGGTTAGTAGCAGATGCTTTTTCCAGATTGAAGCTGAACCAGAAGTAAGTGCAAAATTCAGGTAAGTGTAATAACAGATCTGTATTTTATCTTGGATAGAAAACAGAACAGCTTTAACACACCAGTGGAAGTTCTGCCAAAGCCACAAATATTAGAACAATCTGCCCAAGTTTGTCTGCTTGGTGCAGGTCAAAGACAGCTGAACAGATATTCACAACACAGAGCTTTAAATTTTGCAATCTTGTGATAAATAGCTACGAGTTTGTTCTCCATAAGATTGGTGCCTGGAGAAAAAAAGTCTTTTAGATTTCCAGTTACAGAAAATAATGCCCGGAAACTATCCTTGATCATTAAGTTTAACGATTCAACTTGTTGAGCAACTGTGGAACAGATCAGGCTGCTACTGTACTCCCTGTGTACCTGATATTCCAGAGCTTCTGTTGCCAATACACCTCATTCAGCAATACAAACATTGTAATTGAAAGGGATGTGACTTTTCTTATAGCCAGATAGCAGGACCTGTATCACAATCCCACACTGTACTCTGCTCAACATATTTCCTAGTTCTTTGATGAGCTAACCCTTTCTCCAGTGGAAAGCCTTAATTAAGTGATGAATGTGCTCCTTTGTACTTTTAGAAAAGTGTTCATGTTTGAATTGCGAAGTTTTAATTGTTCCCAAATTAAAGGACTCACACATTTATGAACCTTAAAACAGAAGACGACATTAATTTTATTTATGTCTTATTAATTAATCTTAAACTTTTACTGCTACATCTTAGGTCAACCAAAGCAAGCCTTGGACTTTTTAAAAGGTTTGTTTTAAATAAAATTATTTATATGAAGCTAGATATTTGCTTTTTAAAATCTCTTCATGATATAAACTCTCTCAAACTCAATCCAACACCTAAAATGAGGAAGGGAAACAGAAATGGGAAGCGAGCAAGAGGGCTGTTTTAGACATGAGGGTTGGAACAGATGGAAAGGAGGAAGTAAAATCCCAACTCCTTCTCCCAACCCCTGCTCCCCTCCCAAAACAACACACTGCAGAAGTGGTTACTTGTAACCAGAGTGCTTAGAAATGGACTCTGCATATTCACACTCATACCACTTTCCCAGCTTAAGGATTTTACACAACTCCAAAGATCACGGGAAAGAGGGCGGAGGAAGTGTGAATATGCAGAGTCCATTTCGAAGAAGTCTGGTTACAACTGAGTAACTTCCAGTTCTTCTTTGGGTGTCCTCTGCCAAACTATCCCCTGGGTACAACTACGTAGAGGACACCCAAAGAAGAAGTGGAAGTTACTCAGTTGTAACCAGACTTCTTCGAAATGGACTCTGCATATTCACACTTCCTCCGCCCTCTTTCCCGTGACCTTTGGAGTTGTGTAAAATCCTTAAGCTGGGAAAGTGGTAGGAAAGAATGGAGGTGGCAGGGAGCAGCCCTCCCCCTCTGAACGCTGAGGAGAGGGGTCGGAGAGGCAGATGAGCACTCTAACAGGCACTGCTACAAGAAGATACCACTATCCAGACTGCATCAAACAGCACATCCTATGAGTGTGAATATGCAGAGTCCATTTCTAAGCACTCTGGTTACAACTGAGTAACATCCACTTCTTCTTTGGGTGTCCTCTACATAGTTGTACTCAGGGGATAGCTTGGCAATCAGTACCCCATGACTGGATATGGGGAACTCACATGACTGACTAAGGATTGGAATGCTAGCCTACTGAACTGAGCGCATGATCTAGATGCCAGATCTAGGCAATAGTGTTTTGTAAAGATATGACTAGGCAAGGGTTCTCGCAACAAATTTTTTGGTGGCCTCAGAGTGCGGCCACCAACTCTTGCTGGTGGTCCCACTGACACTTTTCCCTAAAATTATTTATTTTTCCTAAAGTCAGTAAAGTAATATGCACATATATACACCCAAACCATTGTAATTTATTTATTTATGTAAGGTTTGGTGTGGTTTTTTTTTTACAGACTCAATAATGAAAATCATGCAAGTTATCTCTATTCTTTACTGGACCTAACAGAATAGAAAACACAAATAAGGTGCTCTGCACATTCTTGTCTTTTTTATTATTTCTTTTGCTTTTTTGGTAAAAGGGTTGTCTGTAACAACAATTCTGAAGTAAATTTTAAAAAGCTTTGACATAACGGAAGTCCAAATAATAATGAAAAACATCTGGGCGGCTTGGGTCTAGGGAGGGAAGGGGAGAGGATGCACGGCTGCAGCTGGCTTGGGGCTGCTCCGGGCAGGTGGGGGGTGCTCGGGGCTTTGACCAGCCCGGAGCTCCTCCAGGCGGGGGTGGGGCTAGGGCAGGGCGCCCTGGGTGCACACACTTATGTATATCTACAATGAGATGACTGTGGTCTCAATGCAGTAGAACAGATTTAATCCAATATTCCTCTTCTATATACCCACCTAGATAATGACTGAAGAAATAGCAAGATTTTAGGGCTATCAGCATAGGAAATATTAGGGACTTCTGAAATTCTTTAGTCCCTATTAAGAAAGTAAACTAAAGCTCTCTGTGCTTAAGGTATATAATTTAGATTCCCTTTATGGGCATGTAGGTCTAGGAAAGAAAACCAGCAAGTTAATTGCTTGATTAATATAACATTCAAAAACCACGCTGAGAAGAAATCTATGGTGAGGCCTAAGAACAACTTTATCTCTATAAAGGATAGTGAATGAGGGGGTCTGCCATGACGGCATGTGACTCGCTCTCTTTTCTGGCTAAAAAATGGCTATTGTAAAAGTGGTCTTAACAGATCAAATGAAACAAAGAACTATCTGCCATTGACTCAAGAGGAGGCTTCATGAGTTGTATTAAGATTAAACTGTGTTCCCATGGAGAACTGAGGTCTTATTGGTGCATACATACTGACCACATCTTCCATAAACATCTGAACTGTATCATGTGCAACGACAGATTTGTTAACTATAAATATATGATGTGCTGTCCCTGCTGTTAAGTGTACTTTCAGAGAAGATATAGAAAGATCCAGAGACTTTAAATGCACTAAGCATTCAAGAACATATTGAACTGATGCCTGTACAGGATCGACATGCTTGTCACTTATCCAGTCCACAATCCTAAACCACATAAGATCGTAACACTCTCTCACTGATTAACTCTATGAAACAATCAGAATCTGTTCCACCACTGAAGTGCAAGATTTTACAAGGTCTGTTAGAGACCCATATCCCATGCAGCTAGGTGTAGCAAAAGAAGGTTCCCAGTGATAAATCTTCTCACCTGTTGCGAAATGTGTGGCATCACTGGAAGTTTGTATACTCCCTTGGAAAGATGAAGATCTGTATATCACTGCTGCCTCAGCCATGCTGGAGCAATTAGAATTATCCTAGCCCCATTGTGTCTTCTTATCTTTATCACCCTCTGCATAAGAGGAATGGGGGAAGGGAGAACCCATCCCCCAATTCAGAAGAAAAATATCCAATATTGATATTGTCTCTGTCTACTACTCTTGAGCAGAAATGGGGACACTTAGTATTCTGCTTGAGGGTGAAGGGCTCTATGTCCAGAAACCTTCAAAGATTGCAAATATCTTCTCAGCTCTTTACAGACTTTTGTGTAATTGCAGGAGATCTTTGCTGAGTTGATATGTTATGCTGTTGTCCTTGTCTGGCAGGGGCAGGCCAATTAGTGAAATGTTTTAGTGGCTACACCAATCCCCTAATTTAACTGCTTCCTTGCAGAGCTGAGACCTGTTCATTCAGGTAATACACTGCCATCACGTTGTTTGTGACAACCCACCACTATTTTGTTCTGGATGTGAGGGGGATCGAGGGGGGGGGAAGATATGAGTGCTAGACTTAACTCCAATATGTTTATATGTAATGTATTTTCCTTGAGCTCCAGTGAACTCAAACTGATAGATTGTTGAGGTAGACTCCCCACCAAATCTTGGAAGCAACCAAGATGATAGTCAACAATGGAGCTGGGGAGTTGAATGACACCCCCCAGAACATTTACCTGCTGTGTCTACTCATGATGCATTGAGCATTGTTGTTATAGTAATGCTATAGGTTGTAATTTCATGTATAGAGTTATGAGGCTGAAAATGTGTCCTCATGGCTGACAGGGAAGGAAGGAACAAGGAGCTCTAGATTCCTGCTGGCAGGAGAAGCTAGCGGTCTCCCAGGGCGTTGGTCTGTAAGATATGTAAATAGTAAGTGGTGGGGATATGCACGGACAATAAAAGAGCACTGGTGCATGTACTTTGGAGCGGTCTCTGACTGAGTTTGTGGCGGGGCCGGGAGCAGGCACCGCTACACGGCATATCAATTTCTTTGTTAAATTGACGAATTGATATAACCTTGCAACGTCCAGCGGGCATAACTGGACACTGCAAGACCAAGGTTCCAAGGGTTGTGTCTGGGACCGGAGATATTGGCTAGTGTCATTCGGTTGCACAATCCAAGCAGCGGCTGGTCAACAGCGCTCACTCACGTAGCTGGGAGCAGCTTACATGCTAGAGGCTGTGCGTGAACAGCAAAGTAGGGTAAGCCTGGCTCCCAGAGTCAAGGATTGGAGTGACCTAGCAGATCACTGGTCCAGATAACACCAAGGGAACATCACACTGGGTGAGAATTTTTCTCCAAAATAACCCACAGAAGTTATAACGTGTAGTCATTCTGTTTACCAGGTCATGGATTTGTAAACTATCCTCAGAGGATGAGGAAGCTGCTGCAACATCACCAAACCTCTCATCAGAAGACTCAGTTTCAAGCTCAGGGCCCAAATGAGGATATTCCATTTAAACTACAGGCTCCTCCTCTTCTTCAGACATAGCACCAAGCACTAGAGTGGGAGTGTGCTCCTTGTAAGTAGGCAGAGCTCTCGGATTCAAGGTGCGAGCCTTTGCTTGATCACTAGGCGGAGAGGAATGCCTATGGTGACAAGACTGAAGGTCTCCATGGTGTCTGAGCAATGGCCAATAGGGCATCCAGTCCGTGGAACTTGTCAATTTTGCCAGTAATCAATTTCCAGCAACATTTCATAGCTTGTAGGACAAGATGACCTGTGCGCATCGTATCTATATAATCAGTCTTCTGCTACAGAAGACACATCTGTAACTCTAGTGCAATTCAATTCTTCCTCAGAGTGCAGTTCCAAACTCCTATCCAACAAAGACACTATCTGCAAAGTCACTGATCCTGGCATCTGAAGAACAGAGAAGAACAAAATCAAGCTTCCTAAGGGAGCCCTGCTGAGTCTTAGGGGATGGAAGAGAAGCATCTAGGCAATGTGGACACAAGTTTTTTAGTTTATCTTGTGGAGAAGTGTGAGAAAAATGACTCAGAGGAGCTTTCTTTCCCCTCACCACAGTGACAAGTCCAGTGGACCCAGGAAACAAGCTGAATGAAGATCCGTGTGCACCCGAACCACTACCATGACCTATGTGTTGTACTGGTGTTAAGGTTGACTTTTTCTCGTTTATTATTAGCCCCAGGTCAAGACAGGTCGAACATACCAAGTCGAGATGTCTCCACACCTGATCCAGAGACCGGCCCCTTATCAAACAGTCGTTGAAGTACGGGTATATTTGGACACATACCCCAACGTCTCAGGTAAGCAGCACTGGCACTATACACTTTGTGAATACTCTCGGGGCTGACGCGAGAGCAAAGGGCATCTCTGTCAACTGGAAATGGCACCTACCCAATAGGAAGTGGAGGAAGCACCAGTGCCCTGGGAAGATGGAAATATGGAAGTATGGAAATATGAAAATAAATCAAGGGTGGTGTACCAGTCTCCCGGATCCAGGAAGGGGATGATGGAAGCCAGGGAGACCATGCGAAACTTCAACTTCTGGAGCGACTTGTTGAAGCGATGCAAGTCTAGGATGGGTCTGAGGCCCCCTTTTGCCTTAGGAATTAGCAGGAGTAGAATTGTCTGCCTTTCATATTCCGAGGAACTTTTTCCCACTTCCCCCCGGCTGAAGGAAGCCCTGGCCACCCCCCTTCTCTCTCTCCCCCGCTCCCTCCCTCCCGCTAGCCAGGGCGCGGAAGCTGAACACAAGTACAGTGGAACCCCGCTATAATGCAACCCCGCATTTACCGCGATTGAATTTTTTGGACCCCAATGATCGCGTTATAGCAGGGTTCCACTGTATTTAGTTGCAAACATGTTTTAATAGTTACCAACCAATGAGAATCAACTTTTCTTTAGGAAAGTAAACAGTACAAATGCAAAACATAATTAAAATTGATTATTTACATCAGGTTTCCTGCTTGCTGATTTAAATAATTTTGATTTAAATTAATTCACCCAGTTTATGTCCAATTTAAACTGCAAGCTCCTTGGGAGAAGAAATGTATGTGCCTTCTTTGTATGAAGGCCAAGCATGCTGACAACCCTTAAATAAAAAATGGTTTACTCATTTGAAGCTATGAAGTGACAGGAATTAAGAGGTGTTTCCCACACCTAAAAGTGTAATCACTGACCTTTGCAATAGCAACAGCTTGTTGTGGATAATATAGCGAGGCACCAATCCCCATGAAGCCCACTGGATACACCAACCTCTTTATTTTTGAACCTGTTCCATGGAAGAAAATATTTTCTGTTAGAGTACTGGTTCTCCAGAAACTTGGATAGTGATACTGTACCTTTTTTTTTTATATATAATCATTCATTAGGTACATTATAATTTACCACATCAGTAATTGTTTATTTTAACTACTTTCCTAAGAAACACAATCATATTAGACCGATGTACTAATTTTTCACTCTTTTGAGAGTACTTTTTAACAGAATCTTTCAGTGATAACTACCTCATAATTAAATCTGATGTGGGGATTCAAAAAAATTTAAGGGTGGAATAACCAAAACCTTTAAAGAAATATTGCTATGAGAATTATATAAACTTCTGTTCAAGAAATGAATGCAAATGCTTCTAATATGCTAAAATAGAATCCATTTGGCATATCAAGCAGAAGGCATGTTCCATAACAGAGATCAGCCTTTACCAGCTACCATAAATATAGTTCTACCACATGTACACTTGTGATATAGGTTTTCTTCCTGTTGGACTCATTATTAAGGCTGCATGTTTGTAACGGAGGTCATGGATTCCGTGACTTTCTGTGACCTCCATGACTTCTGCAGCGGCTGGTGCTCCATGCACTGCCCACGCCCACAGGTGCCACCACCGCAGCTCCCATTGGCTGCGGTTCATGGCCAATGGAAGCTGCGGAGCTGGTACTAGTGGCAGGAGCAGCGCGCAGAGCCCCCCTGGCCACCCTTCCCCCAGGAGCTGCAGGGACACGCTGGTCGGAGCCGGGAAGGGAGCCTGCCTGCCACACACACACAAGCAGGGGTCCCAGGCCGTCCCCCATCCCCAGCAGGGGTCCTGGGCCATCCCCACCCCCCAGCACCCGGGCCCAAGTTTTAGTTAGGAGTATATAGTAAAAGTCATGGACAGGTCACGGGCCGTGAATTTTTGTTTACTGCCGGTGACCTATCCATGACTTTTACTAAAAATACCCATGACTAAAACGTAGCCTTACTCATTATATACTTCAAAGTTAAAACTTATTGTAAACTAGCTTCTTGACATTTCAAGCTCAGATGCAAAAATAAAGTGCTTTGATTTTTGTATTGCAAGTAAGCGATTTGCATTTCAAATCAGGTCCACCCCAAAATCATAAGATGGGGTTAAAAAGATAAAATTATGGGTTCTTTTTATTTATCTTCTAGTTCTTAAGCCTTTAGGGTACTCGTTTTCCACAACCCCAATGGCCATACATTTTTTCCCCTTTAAATAAATAAATAAATAGATTCTCACATAATCACATGACTCCTGAAGTTGGAACTTTAAGAAAAACATCTACAATCATGATCTGGCAATGTTCTTCTCATTAAATACCATCATGAATGTTAAGCAGTGTGTTTGTTCACTGCCAGAGAATAATCAAAATAAATTTAATTGGAGAAGTGTTAATACATTTGTCTGCTATAGTCACACATCACTTCCAGTTTGTTCAAAGAACTGCTCATTTCTGATTTTGTTAATGAAAACACCATTTGGCTGTGCATACCATTATCAACAATATTTCCTATAGAGTTACAGAATTCATCCATATCAATATAATGATTCACCACAGACACAGTTCAGTAGTGTCACATACTAAGAACTTCTACAAAAATGAGCATACACTAGAACCTCAGAGTTCTGAGCACCAGAGTTACAAACTGATTGGTCAACCACACACTTCATTTGGACTGAAAGTAGGCAAGCAGGCCACAGCAGAGACCAGAAAAAAAAATAAAAGAAGCAAATACAGTACAGTACTGTGTTAAATGTAAACTACTAAAAAAATAAGAATATAAGAATGGCCAGTACTGGGCCATTACTTTGGTCAGTACCCAATACTGGGTCAGACCAAAGATCCATCCAGCCCAGTATCCTGTCTACCAACAGTGGCCAATGCCAGCTGCCCCTAAGGGAGTGAACCTAACAGGTAATGATCAAGTGATCTCTCTCCTGCCATCCATCTCCACCCTCTGACAAACAGAGGCTAGGGACACCATTCCTTACCCATCCTGGCTAATAGCCATTAATGGACTTAACCTCCATGAATTTATCTAGTTTCCTTTTAAACCCTGTTCTAAATAAAGGGAACATTTAAAAAATAACATTTGACAAGGCAAGGAAACTCTTTCTGTGCTTGTTTCATCTGCACTAAGATTGTTAAAAGCAGCGTTTTTCTTATGCATAGTAAAGTTTCAAAGCTTTATTAAGTCAATGTTTAGTTGTAAACTTTTGAAAGAACAACCATAATGTTTTGTTCTGAGTTATAAACATTTCAGAGTTATGAAAAACCTCCATTCTTGAGGTGTTCATAAGTCTAAGGTTCTACTGTATTTCAAATTCCCTTTCCTAACAAAGCATAAATATACTATTTTTTAAGCAATGTAATTAAATGTTACATTGAATTTCTACACTGTAAAATATGTATAAACATGTTACATTATACTATAACTTACTTCTAGGTAAGCTCTACGTAGAGATGAGACCACAACATTCAAGAACCTTGCTTTGTCAGTTAACTTGCCAATTAGAGGGACACAGTCAACTTAAAAAAAATTCAGAACCAAATGTTTGAGGTTTTTTTTTTTGCCTACTATTGTTAAAATTAACTCCGAGTATATAATAAAGATTAAAGGAAAAAAACCTCTCTTTTTTCAGTTGGCTTACTTTACAGTCAGTTTCGTTGTTTGTTGATAGCTATAGGCCCTGGAGAAGGGTGTTCACTATGTGTAATAGCATTATCAGAGCTGAAACTGAAAGAACAAGCGGCAAGCAGAAGCAGGTGTGAGCCCAGACAGCAAAAGGGGGTGGGGGAGGAAGTGGGTGCATAAGCATATTTGATTATGTAGCTTTCAGGCCCATCCAAAGGCCCTTTCTAAACCAACAGAGGAGCACAAAAACTAATTAAAAATAATTTTAAAGAAAACTATCAGAGGAATTGGCAGCGTCCCTTTAATCACTAGTTCATAATTGGATAGTCTCCTTAATTTCATTAAGTAAACTGTAAAGGAATAGCTGCTTATTGGTAACTGTCTCTGTAAACTGAATGATGCACACTTTAGAGAGCATTATCTGCAAAAATTACTAAAAAGCAGAATCTTCACAGTAACAATATTTAAAATGCCATGTTTAAATTAATTGAATACTTATGACAAAAAAAAAAGTCTGCAAACAAGTTTTTAAGAAATGCATCCAATTTCCCTTAACTAAAAATTACTATTTTCCCCCCCAAAAAACATGCTACCACACTGAGGGTATGTCTACACTACCCGCTGGATCGGCGGGCAGCAATCGATCCAGCAGGGGTCGATTTATCGTGTCTAATCAAGACGCGATAATCGATCCCCGATCACTCTCCCGTTGACTTCTGTACTCCATGGTAAGTCGATCTAAGTACATCGACTTCAGCTACGTTATTGACATAGCTGAAGTTGCTTAACTTAGATCTATTCTCCCCCCCCCCCCGACACACACACACACACACACACACACACCCAGTGTAGACCAGGACTGGGACTGGGATTGTGAGGTGTAGTGGTGATGCAACTAAATCAAGAGAAAGATTAGTTTTATAAGCTGAATGCTTTAGCATTAAATTTGGTTGATAATTGCAATTCTGGTGTTCCTCTTAGATTTCATCATACTCTGGTTTCTCTTCAAATTGTATAAATCTTTCGCCTTTTACTATAAGCGCCATTCAGTAGTGGTGTCTTTTATAGACCAAATTTCTGTAACCAACAGAATCCATAACACTGAAATTAAACAATATAAAAAAAAACTTTTGTAGCAGAAATAATGTGCGTCAAGATACATTTCTGAGTCCTGATTTAATTGCACATATTGTAGTTAAAGATGTATTCATTTTTGTTGGATGTTAAATGATTTACCCCAACTTCATAAAATAAGCCATTTAAAAAGAGCACCTACCTCTAGAAAGAAACAGTCCAACAATTCCAGCAAAACCAATGACACCAAGCCTTGGGTAAAATCCTGGCGGGGGATTTTTGAGAAATTCACAACTTTCTAAAATGAAATCAGACCACAATGCATCAATGTAATGGAAAGACCTTATGATGAAAATGAACCATTAACACATACGAGCAAGTGTTACAAAACAAAGTGTTGTTAAACACTATTTTAACTGTCATGTATTTTTTGGCTCTAGTGGCAAAAAATTTAAAACTTCTGCAATCTTCTCTATTGACACATATATGAACTATTTGTTGATGCACTGGGAGGCTGTTGCTTCATTTATTTGGGGAACATTAATTGAAACATTATAATGTTTCTTGAAAGTTCTAGGAGGCACATATTTTCATGAGGACTGTTACATGTTATCATTTGCCTTTGGAAAAGAGGATCTGTTCGTAGCAGCATTTCGCTTTTTCAAACTGCTTTTCTGAGGGTGTTTTAGGTGACAGATTGACTGGCACAGTAATGAGTTCTATACACCATCAAAGCTGTGGGCTTCCTGCAGTAGAAGCAGAGTCATTCTGCAGAATGTGACAATCTAATGGTTCTAGCTACCTCTTGATTGTGTTAAAGTCCTTATTTCCCAATACAATATAAAGATAGGTGTTGAGAAAAAAAAAGTCTTTAGAGTCAGTCCATTTCAGGAAAGTGCATGTAAATATCTTGTATTTTTAGAGTTTGCTAGAGTAATACTTATTCTTTAAATTAATTTTTAATTTTTTTTATATATTATATACACACACACACAAGTTTTGTGGGTGTGCGCGTGCGCAAACAGAATTTCACTATTTCCAGTCTGAACAGATATTTAAGTTTCAGAATGCAGTTTTACCAAAATTTTCAAACAGTACAATTATTCAAGTGCTCTGCACTAATAACTAACACTAGTAAGTATTGGAATGCAATGATCTATGGACACTCATTTATTAAGCCAGAAGGGGGTCCCCTCCCCTTGACCTCCTGCCACTTAACAGAACATCAGCATTGTAGAACAATTTTTAAAATTATGTACTACACAAAAAACGTTTTCAGAAACTAGTGTAATTTGGAGGGAGGGAAATCAGTCCATAACTCAACTTTAGCTTATTAGGCTCTCATCAGTTGCATAAACAGTGTTGATATTTACAAAACAATTACATTTATATCCTGTTGCCATCTGGTTATGCATACAATTTCATTTCCCCGTTAGCTAAGTTTCCTGCAGTTTGCTGTCTGCCATTCTCCGCTACAAAACCTCTTGTGGTTTTGTCGTCTGATACGCTTTATGTTTTAGTCAGCTGACAAAACCAGGAAGACAACTGTGCATTTATTTTACTTCCCCATTCACACAATTTCAGTTAAAAATGAAATCCAAACAATTATTTTAACTTGCCATTAAAAGTATACAACATAAAAAAGTGTTCCCCGCCTCCTGACTTATGCATGTATATAATCCCTTGCTGCACCAGGCCTCGGAATTAAGGTAATTTAAAAGTTGATTCCTTTTATTTCATTGTAACATAGGAATTGCCAAGACTAGAGCAATAGTCCAGCATCCTGTTTCTAACAGTAGCCAGTCCCAGATGCTTCAGGAGATGCAAGAACTTTGTAATTATGGAATAAACGGCCTTTAGAGGAAGTTTCCATCTAGTATCATCAGTTAGTAATACATCTATGCTCTGAAGAACAGAAATGTTATATCTCTAACATTTATCAGCTTATCTGATTCAAGGGTGGAAGTAATCAATATCCATATAAATATATTATCCTTTTATTAATTCTTGGCCTCAAAATAATCTTGAGGCAATAAGCTCCCAAGAGTTATTTGGGACAGTGTGTAAAAGGTATTTCCTTTTATGTGTTTGTGGCTGTTCAATTTAGCTGAACATGTTCTTGTTTTTGTAGTACAAGAACTGGTAAATAAGAGAGGCTGATTTAGGTGCAAAATAAAGAATGGTCTAAAACAGAGGCCGGCAACCTTTCAGAAGTGATGTACCAAGTCTTCATTTAGTCACTCTACTTTAAGGTTTCGCATGCCAGTAATACATTTTAACATTTTTAGAAGGTCTCTTTTAAGTCTATAATATATAACTAAACTATTGTTGTATGTAAAGTAAATAAGGTTTTTTAAATGTTTAAGAAGCTTCATTTAAAATTAAATTAAAATGCAGAGCCCCCCAGACCAGTGGCCAGGACCCAGGCAGTGAGAATGCCACTGAAAATCAGCTCGCGTGCCGCCTTTGGCACGCGTGCCATAGGTTGCCTACCCCTGGTCTAAAAGCTATCACATCCTTTCTTGTACCCCAACACTGCGCTAGCAGATCCCTATGCCCATGTGGTGCCTCGCTGAAGTCCCTTTTGGTCACCCTATCTCAAAGATATACCAGAAATAGATTGGGGCAGTTTAGTTTAGAGAGATGAGAAATGTGCAGATTCAGTTATTGAATTTAAAACAGCCAGCTCAGATTAATTTGAGAACACTACCAAAGCGTGCTTAGTTTTAGAATGTGAATTAAGTTGTGTCAGTGGTTTCTGTCTTCTCTCACGTCCCACCAACCCAGGCAATCCCATAGTGAGATAGGAGAGGTCAGATTTTGGCCAACTAATCCTGAATGACACAGGTAAGGCCAAACAAAGCTATTTGTAGATTCTACTATTTTCACAGAGTGATTTGCATTGGCTTCAGTATAGCTGCCCATGAACAGATAGCATCTTATTCCCTGCGTGGCCCAATTATCCTAGATGCCCCTTTAACTTATACTGTGGATGTTCTTTATGTGGACCCATTACTTAGAGCCTGTTCACACCACAGATGCTGCAGGTGTGCCTGTATAGTGCCATAATGTAGACACTTGCTACAGAGCCAGAAATGTTTTTTCCATTGCTGTAGTTAATCCACCCCCTTGAGAGAAAGGAACTAGGAGGACCTAGCTGTGTCTATACTGGGGCTTTGGTCAGTTTAACTACATCTCTCAGGGTTGTTAATTTTTTTACACCTCTAGTTCAACCCAGCTATGTTGCTTAAATTTTTGGTGTAGACCAGCCCTTACTCTTGCACTGTTTACGACAGACACAGGACTATGCTTTTAATTATCAAAAACAGAATACCATGATGCTCCACAAAAGAAATCCAAGAAATCCATAGCACAAATAGCAGAAAGATTTGAAGTTCCTTTATTCACACAATGTGCTGAATAATGTTTAATGGAGCTCTGAGCTAATAGAAGGTACATGTAACTATAGCCATGCATCATAATTTTTCCCTATCAAGCACCTCACCTATTAGTAAAGAAAAATGTAAGCTGATTTACCTCTACCACGTTCAACAGTTTTTTCTACTTTGGGCATAGCTTTAGTGTAAAGATCCTGGGGAGAAAAAAAAAGATTAAATATACAATAGCAAAACAGAAGTAACTGTTGATTATAATAACCTGATGAAGAGCAACAACATTAGTTTTATACATTCCATGTCAATTCAGGCACAGCAGCCTTGTATGTTCGAGACTGTCATCATAGAATATTCGGAAAACTAAAGGGACTTCTCTGGTACCTATGTGCAGTTCTGATTTTATCCGTGCTGCCAAGACCTCTTCCCTTCGGTCCCCTTCTCCCGTTCCCTTCTCCACTCACAGTTCTGTTTGCCTAGTTTCACACTTGACATTAAACACAGCAAAGAATATTTTCAACCATAAATTCTGAATGAAGATTGTGTCCACTGCCTCAAAAATGAATAGAAGACCAAATTTAGCACTGCTCCAAGATCCTGATGATAGAGCAGAAATTAAGGAATTATGCAGCTGCTCTCCTACCACACCATGCTCAGGTATCTTGGCATATCCATGCATTACAAAATAAATGAGTTATCACAGAAGAGGAAGGTCACATAGCTATACAATAACTCATTGCTAGTGATCCATGGAGAGACATTACTGATTTTGAACGCAGTTATTTTCTCTTTCACCAGACTAGATTATGACAAATTGGTATAACAGTATTCTTGGAGGATATGAGGGTTAAACACATACGCATGCCAATTTAATTAATGAAAAAGTGAATAAGTCCAGACGCTCAGTACTGGAGCTACTGATAGTTGTCCCAACTGCAGGAATAATTTTGAGACTTCTCCTGTACTGGAAGCACTCAGCTCATGAAGCAAGAAGTCACAATGCTCTTATTCTTCAGCTATTGAGAAACTTAATCATACAAATGCACTGATGCCTGCCTTGACAGAAGAAGAACATCTTAATATTTACAGGGAGATACTGCACAAAACTACCTCCAGAGAAGTAAGCAAATCAATAGGTAACACACACATGCCTAGAGTTAAGATGTAGAGAACAATCTTGCAATACCACTTAAATAATTTTACACCCTAAATTTCAAGTACAGGGAAATGAAAGCACTAAATTAGTATACTGGGTAAGGGAACAATATCTTTAGGGCTCTCATTTATTTTCAGCAGTAACAACAACCAAAATCTACCAGGGAGAAAGAGTTCACACGGGGTAGATTTAAGCATAAATAAATCAGTTTACGGGAGTTGGTTATGCTATCAGCTGGTACACAAAAGAGCAAGGTCTAAAGATTTTATAGCATGTTAATAAAAGCCTGAACTTTTGTCATGCAGAGTATGATGCTCTCTGTTTTACAGCTTTAAATAGAAAAATTGTTTAAAAGGCTACTTTAACTAACAGTTAACAATTATCAAAGGCATAAAATAATATATGAATCTACTCAAAACTGGTTTTCATTTGTTTTCTGGATTAAAACAATTTTTAAATATCTGAAAGAGCCACCCCAAAATGCTACTTTCTGTAACACAATGGGAGAAAAGCTCTTCTTGAGATCGAAGTCTGAATCAAGTCCCTAAAATTGTGCACTTTCCTTGCCTACTGTGTCAACTATGTCTGTTAAAAACACCACAGTATGGTGATACTGCAGACAGGAAAGCTATCAGTCATGAATAAGTGTGTAATACATACAGCACCAGTGAGTCATACGATACAAATTATTACCATGTAAACAAAAATAAGACAGGGTAAGAGATTAACAGACCACAGAGCCTTACAGTACAGAGCAGTAAGTACTCTCAGTCAGTCCAACTGAATTTCCAGACAGGTCAGTCCTCTCTGAAGTTCCACTCCCAGCATGATGTTTACACTGGTTGTTCCAGGCAACCAATAGAACACAGGAATTTAAAGAGGTCAGACCCTGCATGTAAACAGCCATAAAAGCAGAAAGCCTTTCAGATCCCATTTAACATGGAAGCCCAGATACCACAGTAAAGGGTATGACACATCAGGGATTATGTCAGTGTCAAATTGGAAAATCCATTTTATTTTGAAAAGGCCATGTATTTCAACCTCCATTTTGATTGCCACCTTTAGCGTGGCATTGTTGGGCATCCATTTTGTAGCAGGGATTAGACAACTCAGTGGACAGACTGTCTAGCAAGCTGTGACAGAGCAATCAAGAACATTGGTTGTACCCTAGTGAAACAAAGATTAGCAACCAGCAGGCCAATGACTTTGAATGAGACTCTACCCAGAAGCCATGAAGGGGACAGCCACAGTTCAGAGCCTAGAAATTCCCCAGGAGAAGAGCAGGGGCAAGAAATGTGTCAGAGGTTGTTTTAAAAAAAGGAATGTTCTAAGCAAAGGAGGCCATTCCATTGTCATGTGCAGAACACTGGGCCAAGCATGAAGAGCTGTCTGGCCTAAGGATTGGACCGAATCCAGGGTTCAAAAATGTGGTGAGGTCAGGCTGAAGGGGTCTGTGTTCAGGGCTTTGTCGTTTTCCCAAGAGCTGTAATTCTTGTGCTGTTTAAAAAGTAAAAGCATTTGTGACTAACACATTCTTTCACTAAGCCTACGTTCATTGCATTACTGACAGTACCGTCCCTAGGTGTGTAAGTAGGCTACCAGACCTCCCACAGATTGGTGGCGTTGGAGGTGTGACATTATATGCTTAAAATTTGACCACGTAGATCATTTTTGCTACCACTGTTATATAATTGTAACAAATCTTGTACAAATTATGTCATGGGAGGTGTCAATGGAAAAGTTACGATTTGTTGAATGTGATTATCCTATTTGTACACATGTATTATTTTCATTTGCTTCTGGGTAACAACCAGGAGGTAGTTTACATCCGGTCTAGACAGCACATTGTGACTAGAATATTCAAGTTGATGGCCCATCAACAAACACAATGGGTATGGAAGAAGCTTATCCCCACCTGATGGATTTTCCTGTCGATATTTTAGTCAGAATATAGGCAATGGCTCCTGCTTTGATTCATCGAAGCATGCAAGGGCATGTGACCAGCTTTAAGAGCCTGAAGGGCCTCCTTTTTTATATTATGCATCCGAAGAAGTGGGCTGTAGCCCACGAAAGCTTATGCTCTAATAAATTTGTTAGTCTCTAAGGTGCCACAAGTACTCCTGTTCTTTTTGCGGATACAGACTAACACGGCTGCTACTCTGAAACCTTTTTTATATTGTTGTTCAATCCTTTAACTTTTATTGTATAGAATTGAATTGTATTTGAGAGAATAACAGAAAATCTAGGTTAAAATGATCTGTACAGAGGACCACAATGCATTGCATATGTTATACAATTTCTATATTATACGATTTATTATGTACATTGCAGTATCTAACTTTCACCTTCCTTTTCCCTGCTAACAACCTACACAAAGATAAGGAAATTGAGGATTGATAGCAACTCTGCTATTTTTAAGGCAAGGAGAAATTGTTAAAAGCTTAAGAGCTAAAAGATTGTGTGTGGGGGGGAGGTTTTTCCAGCTCAGACAAGGGAGATCAAGGTTGAGTTTAGAAGTTTGGGGGGGAAGGATTCTAAAACTTTTTTTTTTATTATTTTTTTGGCCAAAAAGAGGTACAAGATTTGGTGAAATACACCATGCACAGTTGCAGACAAAAAGAACCATTTCTTTTTCCAGAAACACTTCCTAATGACTAAAATATCTTTAAATATTCGGACCCCTCAGAGATGTCTGTCTTTCTACTAAAAAAAAAAAAAAAAATTCACTAATTCAGATCAAGACAGGTTTTAATATCCTGTCATAAGCAAAATCCTCCATCGTCCTTAACTATGAAAACAAATCAGTACTTCTGTAAGATAAAACTGCTATACCTGACACCAAGATGTATATGGCTCCACAGAATGCCGCAGATCTGAGATCCCCTTTTCCAACTGGGTTTGTGGCTCCTCCACATATTTAGACTCATGAGTTGGACAGGAGTAGAGTGAAAGCTGTGAATATTTGCAAACAAGAGGTTAAAAAGGTAGACTTGTACAAGAAGGTCCTCAGGGCAGGAGCTGTATAATTCAACCATGCCTAGTGCAAAGTAAATGATACTACAAGACATAATAAAAATACAGTCAAGCTGTGAGAACTATGTGAATTAAAGAATAATTACACATCATGAGGAGAGCATGACTAATTGCTCCTCTGTTCAGCCAAACAAATTGATGGCTAATCCAACTACAGGTTTAGAAACAGAACATCAGACTCATTTGGTCCCAAAAATCACATACATAATTGTGAGAAGTGTTTTCTATACTTAATCAGCAATATTGGTTCTCAGCGTTTGTATTAAGTGTACTAGATCTTAGAGCAGTCATTTTCTATATTTACCCAAGACATTATTAAAGAATTTAAGTAGTTTTTAAATTAACAGTCTGGTGGGCTTTTTATTTAGCAGAGAATTTGAGATTTACAGAAAATTGTACTATGTTTGGGATGTTGCAATTGTTACCTTCAGTAGTAATGGACAGCATTAGCAACACTGTTGTGAATGACATAGGTGGGACATCTAAAGAAGTAGTATTTACATAATGAAGACACACCTAATGTCATTAGTAAGACTACGATTTAGTCACAGGTATTTTTAGTAAAAGTCACGGACAGGTCACGGCAATAACCAAAAAGTCTCAGCCAGTGACCTGTCTGTGACTTTTACTAAAAATACCCCAACTAAATCTTAGGTGCTGGGGAGGAAGAGGTGCTCCAGTGGATGCTGCTCCTCCTCCGGGCGGGGGGTGACCCAGGCCACCGCCGCAGCTCCTCCTCCAGGCGGGCAGCGGTCCGGGGCGCTGCTGCAGCTCCTGGACCACTGCTCTGGGGCAGGGCCCGGGACCACTTGCCTGGGGCCGCTGGAGCAGTGGCTGGTGTGGCTGGCCCCAGGGCTGCACCAGCCGCTAAGGCCGTGGCACCAGCCCCTGCGGAAGTCACAGAATCCAGAACTTCCCTGACCTCCGTGAAAGACTCACAGCTATAGTCATTGGATATTAGCCTTTTAAAAAAATGTCAACTTGTCACACTACCTGAAGACTGATATCTTAATGCTCTTTCTATTTTACATGCTATTGTCGAGTTTTGTTTATTTTCTTAAATATGAGCTGCAGAAGTTTTGACAGATATTTACAACCAGTTAATTGGAATGCATGCAAGAAAATGCATATATAATTAGTACTCTTTTAAACAAAGTATGACAACTTATTTTTCTAAAGCAATAAGAAACATGAACTGCAGATTTGCTGACATAGTACACAAGCAGCTTGACAGTCATTTCATTCTAAATCTTAAGTTCAGTTCCTCATAATACTCTCCAAAAAGTTCCTTTTTAGGTTGACATTTCTCATACCTAGTGTTACCCCAAAACTACTTTTATTTAAGCCCTTTAAATTTCAACAAACCAAAAGCCGTTTTTAGTTGTAGGAAAGAAAAATACTTTTGACATTAAAGAATTATTAGAGTGCAAAATGTTCTTAAAAAAAAAAAATGTTTAAGTGAATGCAACATGCAACAGTAGCCAAATCTTTACTTGAAAGATCCACTCTCCAGGCTGGAGCAGGACAGCGTGGGCAACTATAACTAATTCTTAAAATAAACACTCTCCAGTATGTCTTTTGGTTACATCTTAAAGTATTAGAGCTACTGATGGTTTCTCAGGAACACTGAGGTTTGCTGTATAACAGGGGTTCTCAAACTGGGGGTTGGGACCCTTCAGAGGGTCACGAGGCTATTACATGGGGGCTCACGAGCTGTCAGCCTCCACCCCAAACCCCGCTTTGCCTCCAGCATTTATAATGGTGTTAAATATGTAAAAGAGTGTTTTTAATTTCTAGGGGGGGGGAAGGGGGCCACACACACAGGCTTGCTATGTGAAAGGGGTCACCACTACAAAAGTTTGAGAACCACTGCTGTATAGTGTTATGAGCTGGATTACACCTTGTTGCAATTGATGTGTGAATGCACCCTTCAATTAAGATAGATGTTAGAGACAAGGGGTCACTTTGAAATAAGGCATAATGAAGTCTGCCCAGAAACTAGCACCATGTGCATGGACGGTTCCACGGTATTGTTCTGACCAGTTACAGGTGACGGGGAAAACAGTGCAAGCTGGATGACTGGAGGTAGAAGGGGAGACAAGAAACAAAAAGATTCCGAAGAGGGCAAGAAAGCCAAGCACCAGTTTAAGCACAGAGTGACTCCTGGAGAAGCCTGAAGAGATCTTTTGGGTCTGGTGCTGTCTAAACAGACTTGGGGCTGTAAGCAAAGAAGCTACCCCCTGGTTTGTTGTGTTCCCCCTGCATTTGGAGATTAAAATACCTCTCTTGCAATCCAAAGCTTCTACACTGTGTTAAATCAAGCTATGTATGGGTTGCAAATGGGCTGGAGGGAGTCTCACAGCACAGCTTTTTCAGTTAAATTGAGCAAGACTAATGGACTAGACACTGTGGTGGTCGACACTATAGAAAGCCCTAAGATAAGTACATTCCTTGTGAATGAACAAGATGGCATCAAAGAATATATCAGATTCCATGATCAGTTTCTATTCCCAACTGGAACAACTTACCAGGGCCGCCCAGAGGATTCAGGTGGCCTGGGGTCTTCGGCGGCGGGGGGCCCCCACTGCCGAATTGCCGCCGAAGACCCGGCACTTCGGCAGCGGGTCCGGGAGTGTAAGGACCCCCTGCCGCGGGTCTTCAGGGCACTTCGGCGGCGGGTCCCGGGGCGGAAGGACCCCCCACAGCCGAATTGCCCTCGAAGACCTGGAGCAGAAGAAGCTCCGAGGCCCCTGGAGTGAGTGAAGGACCCCATTCCAGGAGCCCCGAAAAAAACTCCCATGGGGGCTCCTGCAGGGCCCAGGGCAAATTGCCCTCCCCTCCCCCCGGGGGGCCCTACAACTTACAAGGCCTCAAATTTTGACTAGCTATTCAGATTAAAAAAAAAAAAAAAAAGAGGTAATGGCCAATCCATACGCAGCTTTAGTGTATAAACAAATAGTTTTTAGTAACAGTTATCCAGATGAATGCATAACTAAAGTGCCCATAGGCTGTTATTTCTGTAACCCTGCTTTTCACCCTGATTTTTTTTCTGTTGTTGTTCATCGTGTTTTGTGTTATGGACAAAACATATTTAAGCCCTGATCCTTCAGTGCAAAGTCTGGGGATCCCTGTACACATGTAGAATTACAAGCTAGTAGGTTGCATTGCAGGATTGTAAATGAGGACAGTGAATGATAAATACAGTTGTATTTTAAGATAGACAAGCTTTTGGCTTTGTTGCTTTACGTAAGCCTGCAAATGAAAGCCAACAGAACACATCATATAAATAGCACATAGTGTCTGCTGGAGAAAAAGCAGGAGATAAAGACATTCCTGTGGATTAGATATACTAGTATGGGCAGCTTTCTTAGGACAGAGAGCTACTCAACTAAAAATATTTTATTAGAGGTTTTCAGATATGGAAAAATACTACAGTATTTTGTACATGAGCAAGTCTCAAAATGTCAAACAGGCCTCAAAACATATAGTTAGGAAAGTAAAAGCAGAGCTTATGGACTTTTCCATTGCAAGTTTAAATTAATTATTCTTTTGTCCTTGTAACATGAAGACAGCCATGCAAACATTTTTGCCCTCCCAAAGTAAATGATCTTACTCTGTTAGACACGTGCTTCTTAATTTGCTAACATTACTCCACCGCCACCAAAACACTATGAATGCAACCAGAACGGTAGGGTCTTACCTCATCAATTTTTAGCAACTCTTTTTTTGGAGTTTCCTTCTTCAAGGATGAAGCATATACTTGGATGGACAGCAAGCTCAGGCTAGCAGGTGCAGCCCCCAGACGTATTACCTAAACACAATATATGATTATACACAGTTTATGCACTCAGCTGGAAACACGTTAGACAAGTATGTTTGAATACTTTCCATACAGAGAGCTATATGCATAGCACATATAAATCTGAGTTGTGGTCAGAGGCAGGGCGTACTAGCACTGAAGAATGCAACATACTCAACAGTAAGAGCCAAAATACTCAGAAAATCAAGTGTAGAGTTGAATGGCACAATATCTAGGAGTGTATATTTCCTGCATTTTCACCTCATAAGATTTCCCCACACACACACACACACACTTGAATTACAAATTATGGCCAAATTTTGAATTGTAAATACCTGAAGCCGTGCTCATAAATTCATAATTCACCCAATTTTACTGAAGTTGGGATTTGGAGGTGTCATCACATTTCCTCCAGTAGAACCTGCTCAGCACCCGTAAAAGACAGCCCACTTCTACTACGGTGCCAAAATATGAAAGTTCTGACGTATAATCCCAGCCATCTCAGTGACTCAGAAGTACCTCCTATCTACACTCACATGGGAGCCTTGAATTAAGCATGCTACAGACTGCTTAATTTATAAAGAGAGAGGTGCCATGGCTCAAGCAATTTTTTTACTTTCATAACTGATGCAGCAAGCTCAGAGTGCTGGGGCTATGAACTGCCAAGCCTAGAGGTGCTGGGGTTCAGCCCTGGCACAAATTAAGCACTAGCAACAGAGGTGATGTTGCCAGGTTCAAGTAAGAAGGAAAGACTATTGTATCTGAATACATAACAAGACTACCATCTTGAAAGCAGATATCTTTCTCACTTCCAGGATATGTGCTGCAATGCATCTTTTAAATAGACAGCAAAGAGTGATGGAGTTTAAAACAGAAACAAATGGAATATGTGGCCACTCAAGATGACTGTGAATTGAAACTGGGAGCAAGGAAGACATTTTTCCAAGAGTTATTTGCCCCCACAACTCGCCCAAAACAAGAAGTTTAATCCAAAAAAGCCAGTTAACCCATACGAGAGCCTTCCATACATACAGTACTTTTCACAAATAAACATGGGGCTGGTCTACACATGAAGTTGCACTGGTATAGTATAATTAAAGATGTTATGTTGCACCAATTTAGTTAAACTAGTGACATGTTTATGTTTTAATAATGGTGATTATAGCAGCCCTTAGTAATAGTGCAAATGCCTTAGATCAGAGGTGGACAAACTACGGTCCGCAGGCCACATCCAGCCTGTGGGCCCCTCCTGCCCGGCCCCTGAGCTCCTGGCCCAGGAAGCTGGCCCAGTGCTCTCGGCGGTGGGGCTCTTGCAGAGCTGCGGCCTGACCCAGTGCTCTGTGCTGCGCGGTGGCATGGCTGACTCCAGCCAGGCGGCGCAGCTGCCTGTCCTGGTGCTCTGGTGCTCCAGCACTGGCTGTTTGGGGAGGCACAGCCTCCCTTAACGGGCTCTCCAAACAATTTCAGAAACCCGATGTGGCCCTCAGGCCAAAAAGTTTGCCCACCCCGCCTTAGAAGCATGCTCCTCACCTCTGTCACAGCTGGTATACTTTCTTATCTAAAAATTCAACCACCAATTATGTAGACAATATGTACTTATTTTACTTACTTACTTACTTACACACACACACACACACACACACACACACACAGTGTTTTTAAACCAAATTTCTTCCATCACATCAGAGACTGCGTGCTGACTAAGTTCAGTTTAAGTTTGAAGATTTTTATTTATATAAATAAAACAAATGACAGCAGCAACTGTTTTTTAATTATCCACATACCAGATAACAGGTCAAAATGATAGACACCATGGCCCCCAGCAGAAGGCAGCTCACCAGGATTGAGTGCAGTGGAACAAGCCATATGTGACTCTTGGTCTGCCATGTGGTCTAGAGCTGGCTGGCACTGCCCTAAGTGAATGTAGGATCAGCCCAGAAGAGGCCAGAGCTAGACACGGTAGGAAAGGGGCTGAATACCAAGCAAGGTCTGCATGAGAATCTCCTGTCCACCCCTTGAGAAATAAAGTTCCTCTATACCGGGGATAGCAGCCTTTGGCACGCAGCCCACCAGGGAAAGCCCCTTGGCAGGCTGGGCCAGCTTGTTTACCTGCCGCGTCCGCCGGTTCAGCCAATCGCGGCTCCTGCTGGCTGCAGTTCGCCGCTCCAGGCCAATGGGGGCTGCAGGAAGCGGCGCTCCAGGCCAATGGGGGCTGCAGGAAGCGGCGCGGGCTGCCGCCGCTTCCCACAGCCCCCATTGGCCTGGAGCTGCGAACCGCAGCCAGCAGGAGCCGCGATCAGCCGAACCTGTGGACGCGGCAGGTAAACAAACTGGCCCGGCTCGCCAGGGGGCTTAACCTTTGGCACACGGCCTGCCAAGGTGCCGATCTCTGCGCTATACCAAGGTCAATACACCCTTCAGCATAGCTGGTCTGCAAGGGGGAGGGGAACGCAAATTGGACGCATCTGTAACAATGGGGGTGAACCTGGCACACTGTATTTTGTGATCCAACATCTCAAAATAGAATTTTATCAAACTTCTTAAAGCTTTTTACTCATGTGCCAAGACATATCATGTGAGAACTAGCTCATAGGATCATGTATTCTTCAGGAAGTTTTAAGTGTTTGAAGGAGAAGGTGGGGGGAGGAGGAGGAGGATAGAAAAAACTGTTGCTTACAATGAAAGTGCTTTATCAGCCATAACTAGTGCCTTGCTAGCACAGCTCTATATAAAAACAATACTCTTGCCAGAACCATGAACTCTGTTACACAGCAGAGCAAAGATGTGACCTACTTTGTTAATAAAAAACATTTGCTTAAGCTAACAAGAAGCCTTTACACACACATTAATAGGCCTTGACGAGAATATTTAACTAATGATTAATTCTAGGGTCTATTTTTTCTGGGCTACTTGGAAGCTGAAAGTTATTTTTATTTTACTGCAAGCCTATTTTGCCACTAAATCAGACAAAAATCCGAAGTACTCCTTCAGGAAAGTTATAGCCATTGGGATTTTTCAATAATAGTTTTTCCAAAACCATAATGAACAGTTCAAATATTTAAAGTTAGCATATGTTTCACACAAAGTAGTAAAAAACTAAATTGTTTTACTGTGATAGCTACTAAACCATGAACTACACTTCAAAGAAGTCAGTAATTAGGAATAAACTCCTTTGTGATAGAATGCAACTCCAAAATGGTTCTCCACTTCTCTGGTAAACTATGCACAAAATCTATTTTTCCTCTATTTAGCATGTGCAGATACAATGTTTGTGCCTTCAATCCAATCTCCTCTGCAATGAGTCTTCATTGTAGAAACATCCCATATCTATACAAAAACAAGCTGCTTTCACTGAATTATCATTCAATTTCTTAACGACAACTCCAATGTAAGAAAACAAATTAATGATCTACTGTACTGTTAGGCAGCAGACCAAAGTTTAAACAAGTAGTTATGTATTTATAGAAGAGAAAAATCAGCATTTAAATTTTCAAGTAGTCTTCTTACTTCTTTCGGAGAAAAACCTCATTGACTATTATTTCCAGATTGTTCGAGGTTTCTCTTTTCTGCAGTATCTTATTACAACAGAAAAAATAATTTAGAAAAGAAAACACATGGATGCGAGCTATCGGGACTTCAAAGGAACTTGGAATTAGGAAGAGTAAGTAGCAGTATTACCACTCTTTCTTTGTTAAGAAATTAGATTATGTAGCCATAACCAATGGAGCAAAAGTATTAAATCTAGTATAGTAGATATAAGTAGAACTTCAAAAGTTACGAACACCTTGGGAATGGAGGTTGTTCATAACTCTGAACAAAACATCATGGTTGTTCTTTCAAAAGTTTACAACTGAACATGGACTTAATACAGCTTTGAAACTGTACTATGCAGAAGAAAAATGCTGCTCCCCCCCCCTTTTTTTAGTAGTTACATTTACTACAGTACTGTATTTACTGCCCCCCCCCCTTTTTTTTTGGTCTCTGCTGCTGCCTGATTGCATATTTCTGGTTCCAAATGAGGTGGGTGGTTGACTGGTCGGTTCGTAACTCCCAGGTTCTACTGTAATTTTTTTATTTTTAAAGTGATGTATAAAAAGTCTCACTAAAGTATATATTATATGGCCCCATTCCAGTACATCTCAGTTCTCAAATAAGAATCAGTATTTATAGGGGTACACACAGACAGAGCAAGGGAGTTAGATTTATTTTTCATACTGTAGTAGTACCAGAAGTGCACCAGTCACTTTCAACCGGGTGTTTTTGTTCTCATTATAAAATAAACAAACTAATTTAAGCTACAAGACTATATTACTCTTCCACTTCTAAAGAGAAGGCACCCTTCAAGTCACAGCAACACTGTAATGGCCCTATACATCAATAAAGTTTGTACCACACAAAACCATTGCTAAAAGATTTTTTTAAAATGTTTTATATATATAGAAACTTTATTTACTTTAGATCATGAAAGGTTAGCTTGTCCCATTTTCCGTTTTCAGAATTTACTTTAGAATCTATCTGATTTTGTAATAAGTTAAGAATTATTCTTAGTACAGTATCTATTTTAGAAAGCATTCTGATATTAATTGTATCTTCAACTTGCGTCACTCTTACTGCTATTCAGTGGGTAGCAAAAAAAGATTGCATAAGTGCACAGATTTTCTCCAGCCAATGCTCTGTATTTTTATAGCTGACAAAAAAATAAGTGACGCCTGTTGCTTTTGCAAATTGTGAGCAGAGTTCAGCTTTATTTGTAGAGCAAACTACATCAGCAAACTGGTGGAGGAAGGCTATCATATTTCATCTTGCATTGTTTTGTTTTACTTTCTACTGTCTCAAAAATATTTAACAATTCAAAAAATTCCCACAGGAAAATAAATCCTATTCTGTCTCACAAGATAAACAGGAAAAAGGAGCTAAGGGATAAAGTGGAGCTTTTTTCTCTGATGATTTCTTCTATGTAAATTTCCTAGGGCTTTTCTACACAAACACTTAGTGTGGGGCAAGCTGGAGTGTAAATCTACCCCACACCAGCCTGCCACATACTAAGGGTCTGTGTGGACCCTGCTGCTGCACACTAAATGTTCCCTAGTACTCTTTGATCTAACAGTCCCATTTCAAACAGGGTAGATTAAAATACACTAGAGAACTATTAGTGCAGGGCAGCAGGTTTCACATGAACACAGTACACTGCAGGGTATTGCAGTGTACAGTGGAGTCACATCTTACGCGGGGCTTAGGTTCTAAAGTCAGCGTGTAAGGAGAAAATTGCGTATAGTCAAAATTACCCTTGAAAATCCCTTAAATGCCCATAAAGTATAGTATACTGTACATACAGCCCTGTACAGTAATATGTATAATGTATACAGTAATGTACAGTATATAATAAAGAGTACGTATGCAAAATATAATTTTACAGTATTGTATTTTTAATTACAGGGTGTAATTACAGGGGGTGGTCGGGGCTTGATGTCGATCCAGGAGACAGAGGTGATGGAGACCTTGGGTGATGGAGAACGAGTCGTAGACGAAGTGGTTCAGCTCGAGAAGTTAATTGCGTAAGCTCATCTCCTGCTGGTTGTTTTTCCTTGAAAAACATGGTGATTGGCAACTGTTGCTGTTGTCTCTCGAGCTGCTCAAACATTTCTTGATACGGTCTCAAATCATCTGTAATGCTATGTGTGATTTTGAGGCTTCGTTCCATAGAGGGATCGTATTCAGAAATTAAATCATTCAAGTATTTCGCTGCTTGAAACACGTCAGCAAATTTATGAAGATTCCAACTTGCTGGCTCTTCCTGTTCGTTGTCATCATCGTCGTCTTCTGTGGACGATTTTATCAGTTCCTTTAACTCTTCGTTAGTCAATGTTTCTCTATGGCTCTCAATTAATTCTTCAATTTCTTCCTCAAGGATGTCGACAAAGCCATCACCACTCACTTGCCTGGCCACCTGAACAATGCGTTTCACTTCTTTTTTAATGGTCGGGAAACCCTTAAAATCATTCACACATTCTTACCATAGATTTCGCCAACATGCATTGACTGTTTCAGGCTTGATTGCAGCCACTGCCTGTTTAATATAAGTGATGTAATCGGCAATGTTAAAGGACTTCCAACACTCCATCACATTAAGATTGGGATCAGCATTTATAGCGCTACATATCCGTGTGAACGTAAGCCTCGTGTACATGGCCTTGAAACATTGAATCATGCCTTGGTCGAGAGGTTGGAGGTGGTATTGGAGGGGCGGGGGGGGGGGAAGACAACTTCAACGTTGTTGTGTGCAAACTGGTGTGCCGCAGGGTGGCTAGGAGCATTGTCTACGATCAGCAACACTTTAAAGTCAAGTCCTTTCTCTTCGAGGTACCGCTTGACCTCTGGAATGAAACACTTATGGAACCAATCCAGAAATAATGCTGCTGTCACCCAAGCCTTTTTATTTGATTGCCAGAACACAGGCAGGAGATTTTTGTTCTTGCCTTTTAGGGCATGGGGATTTGCAGCCCTGTAGAGCAAGCCCGGCTTTATTAAATGCTTTTATTAAATGGCTTGTCTTTCTGATTTCAAAATGTAAGTGCGGTTGGGCATTTTTTTCCAAAAGAGCCCAGTCTCGACAGTATTAAAAACTTGTTCCGGAAGATAGCCCTTTTCTTCTATGATTTTCTTTAATTGTTCGGAGTAGGCTTTTGCTGCCTCTTCATTGGCAGATGCAGCTTCACCAGTAGTCTGCACGTTTTTGAGGTTGAAGCAGTTCCTAAAACTGTTAAGCCAACCTTGGCTGGCTTTGAATTCCTTCTCATCAGAAGGCTGTCCCTCTTCGGCAGGAGGTTTGAACAGCACATAGAGGCTAAGAGCCTTTTCTCGCAATGTGTTGCCATCGATAGGCACACGTTTACGGTTCATGTCTTCCAGCCATAAGTTTAATGCCTTTTCAGTCTTCACTAAAGTCTTATCACGCACCTGGCTCGTCACCTTAGCAGTTATTGGAGCACTTGATGCCACGGCTTGACGAATTTCTCTCTCTCAAATCTTGATGGCATGGATGCTAGATTCATTGTGGCCATATTTACGCACCACGTTGGAGACCAACATACCGTCTCTCAATAAGTCCAACACAGTCAGTTTTTCCTCCAGCATTGGAACAGGTCGCTATTTCTTTGGTTGAGCACCAAATGAAGTAGTTGGCTTGTGTTTAGGGACCATGTTGTACGAAAAATACGTATCTTTAAACACTAGAATCACACTCAGCGTGGCTAGATGATCATACTATGAGAGGCACACGGGAACTGAGACCGACTGAGGGAACAGCAGATTCACGTCTCCCATCTCACGCTCACTCTGGGGCATATGCTCATCGGGTGGAATCGCTCACACTATTTACAGGTATCTTGTTGTTTTTCTTTTTTTTGCCGAGTGCTTATAGTTGAATTTGCATAAGTTAAATGCGCGTATGATGTGACTCACCTGTACATTTGTACTCCAGCAAATAATATGTTCATATAGACAAGCCCCAAACGCTGCTGGATTGCCTGTGTTTTTTTTTTTTTTTAAACTGTCAGGTTCTCAAATGCACTCATAATGAAGGGTCGGCAATCACTGCCCTAGTACACAGAGAAGGTGTTCTTTCCCTCTTGTATCCTTGAGTACAAATACCAAGAAGGAACAACTGGCCATTTCCCCATTGCCTGAAGTCAGGGGGTTGGTTTTAGGCACTGGGATTTGCCCACCTGTGATGAGCCAGATACTCCATTATCATCTTCCATGGATGTATCACACTTCCTCTAAATTAAACATCTGTACTAGCCACTGTAAGAGAGGATACTGAACTGGATGCACTATCATGTGACCTAATATGGCAGATCCTATGTTCCTAAAATATCCCTTCAAACATTCGTTTTCTTCACTGAGATTGGTGTGTCATTATAGCGTCCTCTACTGGCACTGGCTCCCCCTCCCCTCCCCCCGTAAACAAATTCTGCAAGATATATTTTAAAAGAAAACTGCTAACTCTTACAAACAAAATAAAACAGACAAATAATTGAATGGCCAAGAGTGTAACATAAATTAAATGCTATTTATGCGTACACTATACATATTACTGTACAGGGTTGTATATACGAAACCATGTACAGTATACTATACTTTATGGGCGATTTAAGGGTTTTTTTTTTTTTTTTTTTTTTTTTTTTTTTTTTTTTTACAGACAGCCCCTGAACCTGAAGCAAATACTCACCAGTAACTACACACCACACAACAGAAACACTAACCCAGGAACCAATCCCTGCAACAAACCCTGTTGCCAACTCTGTCCGCATATCTATTCAAGGGACACAATCATAAGACCTAATCACATCAGCCACACCATAAGGGGCTCGTTCACCTGCACATCTACCAATGTGATATATGCCATCATGTGCCAGCAATGCCCCTCTGCCATGTACATTGGCCAAACCGGACAGTCTCTACGCAAAAGAATAAATGGACACAAATCAGACATCAAGAATTGTAACATTCAAAGACCAGTAGGAGAGCACTTCAATCTCCCTGGACACTCAATAACAGACTTAAAAGTGGCCATTCTTTAACAACCTCCCCCCCTTCAAAACAGAAACTTCAATGAGAAACTGCAGAAATGGAATTAATTTGCAAACTTGACACCATCAAATTCGGCCTGAATAAAGACTGGGAATGGCTGGGTCACTATAAAAAAGGAAAATTTCCCTCAGTTGATATTCACCCCTTCTTGTCAACTGCTGGAAATGGGCCACATCCACCTTGATTGAATTGGCCTCATTAGCACTGATTCCCCCCACTCGGAAAGGCAACTCTCATCTTTTCATGTGCTGTATATTTATACCTGCCTACTGTATTTTTCACTTCACACATCTGATGAAGTGGGATATAGCCCACGAAAGCTTATGCCCAAATAAATGTGTTAGTCTCCAAGGTGCCACAAAGACGCCTCGTTGTTCTTATTATAATCTTATGACACAAAGTTTGTGTTCTACAATTACATGTAAATTAGAGATCAAATCTGGTGTTGCAAGCAATTAAATCTACTGAGACTGTGGGCAGGAAGTGATTATGTAAAGACCAAGGAGAAAAAAAAACAGCAGTTCAACATGTGATATGAATCTAACCAATGAAAAATAATTTCTAGTTTAGCTGCTGTAAATTTATCAACATAGTACAGTTTGCTCAGCTTTGGACTTGAGAATTTTGTCCTAAAATACCTAAGAAAGTTTATTTTTCCTTTAATTATCACTAGTTTCTTCATTTATATACAATGTAACAAAGTCTTAAAACAAGTGGTTTGATCTAGTGTAGTAATTTAATTGGAAACAAACTATATACATTTTACATTACCTTCGTTTTTCTAACAGACAATAACTGGCAATTCTTTCTTGTCCTAACTGTAAAGCTACAACTAACAAAATATCATGCAGGCCAAGAGCAAATGGTCTCCTTAGAAAATAAAAGCACCGAATAAATGTTAACAGTTTTTAAAACAAAACCACATACTCTATAAGTATCTAAAGACTTAAATATTCCAAAGTTTGGAAATATCACGTGTATTCTGAGAAATGAAGAACAGACAGCAATGGAAATGCATGAATTTAAGAAGCAGAAAACCTCAACAGCACAGCATATTTTTTTCAGAAGTTTAAAAACGCCTACTACTGTATACATCCTAAACCACTTTGAACCAGTACTGAATGTAGATAACTAGAAGGAACGAAAATGTGATTAAAATATTAATGTGTATTTAGTATTTTTGTGCTGTTTATATTTTAATATAGTCGGTAAAGAGAGCTCAAGGGTAACAGTAATTAACTTTGAGTAGTGAAATTAAAAATCAGTCTGAGCCTGAATCATGACAACTTATCAAGAAGTTGTTTTCACAGTGAAAAGCAACAGCAAAATAACATGCTGTTAAAAGTGTACAGATAATTCCAATCTATCAGAGCTTTTGACTGTAAACAACTGGAATTCAAACAAAAATTAACGAGTTACCACCCACAACACCTCAATTTTCTGGAGTGAATTTTACGAGTGATTTTACAATTAAGGCTTTCACTTTTAATGCCAACTTTGCTTATTATCATCACTTGGAACTATGTGGCATATACAGCAGAACCTCAGAGTTACGAACACCACACGAATGGACGTTGTTCTTAGCTCTGAAATGTTCTTAACTCTGAACAAAAGGTTATGGCTGTTCTTTCAAAAGTTTACAACAGAACATTAACTTAATACAGCTTTGAAACATTACTATGCAAAAGAAAAATGCTGCTTTCCCTTTATTTTTTTAGTAGTTTATGTTTAAAACGGTACTGTCCTGGATTTGCTGCTGCTTTTTTTTTTTTTGGTCTCTGCTGCTGCGTGATTGAGTACTTCCGGTTCCAAATGAGGTGTGTAGTTGACCAATCAGTTCGAAACTCTGGTTTCATAACTCTGAGGTTCTAATGTACTGAAAAATACAGTTTACAAGGGAAATTAGTGCAAATCATCCATTCAAATGGCTGTAAAATTCAAAGTCCCCACTTCACTTGGTGTGAATAGAGCTGGTCAGGAATTTTCTGACAAAACAGGTTGTCATCAGAAAATGCCACTTTGTCAAAACCAAAATGTTTTGGAAAAGTATCTGTTTCATGGAATCATAGAAATGTCGGGCTGGAAGGGATTTTGAGAGGTCATCTAGTCCGACCCACACACACTGAGGCAAGATATTAAACCTAAGCCTCCCTGACAGATATTTATCAAACCTGTTCTTGGATCGCATTGACTCAGATTGCATTGGATAGGTGAGTGGCAGCCTGTAAGTCCCCCTCCCCAACAGTCCGTGCAGCTGCTTGGAGGGGGTATAGCGAACTCTTGTGATGGTAGTTGAGGGTTCTGGCAAGCCAAGGTAAAGGATTTTTGGATAAATAGAGAAAGAAGAACCAGGGCCCATACCAGATGCAGGGGTCAACCTGGGATGAGATTAAAAAGGAAATGGAGGCAGTGTTACGGGACCCAGAGGGATGCGGAGTGGCTAGGAGCCCACCCTCCTTTGGTATATGGGTAGTGGAAGAAGGTTCCTGCCCATTGGGACTGAATGCCTTCCAGGGAAAGGAGGCACTTCAGTCCACTTGTGAGAGGTTTGAAGTAGGGGCAGCATTATGGGAAGCTGCCAGTAATCTTTCAAATTTGGTGCTGTTTCAGCAAGGGCTGCTGAAGGGTTGTAAATTAGTTGGGGTTGTTAAAGATGATTTGGCACAACAGGGTTTAGAGTCAGAAGCAGAGTTAACAGACCACCTAGAGACAGGAGCTTGGACTTGGTCCTGGGGGAGTGGAGGAAAAAAAGAAAAGGTTTCAAAGTGAAAAATGGCAGGGTTTGCAGGAGCAGGTAACAACCCCCATTCTTCTCCCAGAGCTAGGCTGGGAGCCTGGGGATAAAGGTTCACAACTGTTTCAACCCGGGGAGCCTACTCTTGGTTCAGAGCTAACTATATCCTTTTCTTCTTTTTCTCAGTTTACTTAATTTGCTGCTGGTAGCCTATACTTTAAACTGACCTGACAGGCTTCATTGGTTTCTTTCCACTTCTTTCTCCTCCGCTCCCCCTGCCTTTCCACACTTTTATTTTTCTGAAGTTTTAATGGAGGGTACACTTTGGATACTTATGTGAAATGTTTTTGGTTTTTTTGTTTTGTTTGGGACAAAGTATGACAGAGGTCTGCTATATTCCACTGGAATTTTTTGGAGTAAAAGATGTTTTACTGCCTTTTGAACAGTCTCAAGGTAAAGACAGCACAGGTTAAGGCAGCTGTGTGGCAATAATTGTACTTGGTGGCTGAGATGTTACAGACAAATTGCACTACCTTAAAGAACTAAATGTAGTAGTAAGTGATTTAAAGAAGTCTTGTCTGTAGTGTTTGTCTTGTTGCTAGTATCATTGTGTTTCAATGAACAGAAAACCTCATGACGTGGGTGGGGATGGCTTCAAAAGGCTGAGCTGGGGATGGGGAGGGGGCTGGAGAGATGTGTATGGGAATGCAAAATGCCAGAACCTGTGTAATAGCTACCATGGTGCCTGGAAATAGAATGGCAACTAAGGTGGGCCCCACAAGCCCTATGGGAATAATGAGAAGGGGAGGAGCTCACTGGGAATCAATGGAGGAGTGTGTAAAATGGTGTAAATCCAGAGATGTTTGGCTGTACCCCTCTCCTATGACTATGGAGAAGCAGGATCAATGGCCTATGGCAAGGGGTGGACAATTGGGTGTACTGTGTATGAGGTGTTTTGCTGGAAATGTACATATTACTGGGGGCACAGTTACACCAGCCCATAACCAACTACACACATCTACATGCTGCTATCTGGACTTTAGTGCACAAATGGATCTGTAAATCTTATTGCTGTGAATAATCGAACCACGGCATACTGCCTGATTCCATATCAAGTGGTTAAGTTGGTTTGGACAATAACCCATTTCTCTGTGGACACTAACTGGAATAGGTGTGGTATGCCCGTACGAGAGAAGGTGCAGGGCACTATACTACTTAAGGGGCAGTGGGACAATTTTTTCAAGAGCCAGGTCTATGCTACAAGTTTGTTGGCATAGCTATGCCACTCAGGGGTGTTAAAAACAAATAAACATCCACCCCCTAGTCACCATAGCTATGCCAAGATAAGAGTGTTTCTGTTGGCCCAGCTAGTGCTGTTCCTGGAGGCGGTATTATACTAGGAGCAAACCTTTCTTCTGTCAACATATGCAGCATCTACAGCAGGGGGCTCTGCTGATATAGCTACACCAGTACAGCTGTATTGGCAGAGCCCATGTAGCATAGACCAGCCCAACCTTTCCTCGGAGGTCACATTTTCTAAATCTTTTATCATTTTTGTTGCTCTCCTTCTGGCAGAACCCTGCCTAGTTTCCTGCCAGCTTGTCAGGAGCCCCAGGTCTTCCAGGGTCTGCAGCTCTGGGGCAGCACTTCTATGTGCTGTGCCCCAGTGGATCCGAGAACTTTCAGGATCCCTGCAGCAGAGCTGTAATGCCTGGTTCCAGGGTGGATAAAAATCAACGATTAAAAAATAAAAAATCTGATTTAAATAAAAAAAATCAGATAGATTATAGCTCAAAGATATCTCATCATGGAATAGGGATTATAAATTCTAATTCTATAGTATGATACAATATATTCATGTAATGTTTAAGAAAAGTTTTGTAAATGAGTTCCAATAGTTCATGGATTAGGGACCCAATCTTATGGGATTCCATAGGCTTCTGTATAGATTATTTAGGTTAATCTTTCTATTTACCCAATGGGGCTCAGTCTAGAAGATACCATCAGAGATGCTTAGTTTTGCAGTTCTCAAACTGTGGATTTGTGTCTCCAGAGATAACATGCTTGTTAACAGCAAAAATGTTTTAAAATAAATAAATTATATATAGAGGTGAGAAATAACAGACCTCAACCCTATTGTCCCTTTGCAAATTTGTGTATACAGAGTCAATCCCTTACCTCTCTCTAAAAGTGCAAAGTTTTAAAAAGTTCAATGAATAGAAGATTGTTGGGGGCGGAATAGATCTAGACAAGGAGAAAAAGTCTGGAGATAAATATGAGAAGGGAGGGACAGGCAGTACAAACAAAAATAAAACTATTTGAGCAGCATATTCCAGAAGTCTTGAGGTCTTTCTGAGTGCAGCCTTCATTGATTTGAGATCTACCAGACCATTCTCTCACTAAAAGGGAAAACCTATAATGGCAGCAGGCCGTAAAAAAGACCCAGTTTGGGAATAAGAACCATTCAAGAAATATATGTTTGCTGATGCTGTTTTAAAGAAAGTCACACCAGTGAACTGGTGGAAGTCACTTAAGCACTTGGATTCAGAGACTGTTGAAGTGATTTAGTTGATTTAATTTTTGTGGTTTTTTTTAATATTTCATTTAACTATTTTAGTTAAAAACAATTTTAATAAAAACAAACCTGATTTTAAAAAACTTGAATGTTTAACTAAATTCAAAAATTCATATGCTTCTTTTGTTAAAACATTATATGTTTGCTGTTGAAGAAAAAAAATCCAGAATACATAATAATGTTGTTTTAGTTAAATACAACAATTTAAATGTCTGTCTGTCGATGTTCTCCTCCTAATACAGCATGGCAAGAAAATCCTCCAAATATTAATGATTAACCTATTGAATTGGAGATAGTTAACCTCCCAATGACTTCATAAATATATGCTTCAATTACCTTTGGTAAATGAAATAACCAATCATTCATTTTGATATAGATGTAAAACTAATCTGAAAAGTTTTCAAAATAAATCACTATTTAAAAATGTATAGTGTGTACCTTCTAAAAATGAAACCTACATCTATATGTATTAATGTTATAACAACGAAGAATGCACCTTCATGTAAAAATCCATGATTAAATTGAGACTTCCTGACTAGTGATTTAAATCAATCATGATTTAAAGCTATTTGATTTAAATCAAATCCACCCTGCCTGGCTCCAAGGTAAGGGGTCTTGAAGCCCTGAGAAATCCTGCTCAGAGTTTCCTGGTAGGAGCCCAGAAGCCCTCAGAGCCACAGCTGAGCTGGGAGCCTCGTCACCCAGATTCGACTTCCTTTCACAATTTTTGAAACAAAATACATTTAAATTATTTCCAAAAGAGTTTAAGGTTCTCCCCTTTTGTGAGAAATTTCAAAAATTCTACATTTTGCTGCAAAACAGAACTAAATTTGTTTTCAAAATTTTGGAATTTCCCACAGAAGGAAATTTTGACTTTCAGCCAGTTCCACTTGTCAATTCCTACTACTTGTCAATAGATGGCACTAGAGACCATTGCTGTCATATTGAAAAAATATTTACACATTTTAATGGAAACATTTACACGTGTGGTTTCTGTAGCAGTTCCACTTAAGAATGTAGATTACTAAATGAACATGAAAACGTAAGTCATAGGACATCTTACATCTGTAATTAATTGTTATTTATCCTGAACGCTGATAATATGCTCAGCACTGCACAATAAATTCATTAAAAAAAATCATTTTGAGGTCATCGATTAGCTACAGTTCAACACCATATTGGATGTTTTAGGGTACTACTCTGTGGAAAATAATAAAGTTGTGCCAAACTCTGTGGGTCTTGTGACACCATAAGTTTTAAAATATCATGGGGGAATGTGACAGATGTAATTTACTATCATGTTCAATTTAACTTTGTTTTTGGTTAAGAACCATATGAACTCTCTGAAACCTATGAACATATATTCTTTCTAAACATTAATTGCAGACATAACTGTAACACCCTCTCTCTTTGGACACGAACACTAACGGTACTCAAGCTATTTACAAGCTACCATTAACTAACTCCTAATAGCTCCCAATAACTAACTAAAAAGATTCATAAGGAGAGAAAGTTAGAAAGAACAATGTCTATAATGCTATCCTGATATATTTAACCTGACACAATTATGTTAAAATATCAGTATGAGCAATAGAAGTTTTGTAAAACATTCAGTGTAACTAATGTGAAATTAATCACTTTAAAAGTCAGTTATCTTCAGCTAATTCTACAGCAGTAGTTATAAAAAACATTTCCAAAGCTGTGCTGGCCAAAGCTGTAACTGGATACATGAATAAAAATGCTTCAGGCACTAGAGGATGGGAAGCAAAGACACGGACATGTTAATTTCACAACCATACAAATGAGTAAGAAACATTGTAAACAAGCAAGTAGAAAGTAAAAGATAGGCATTGAAAGATTTGTATAGTACATTCATAAATTTCTAAGATCTTGAAAACTATTTCAGTATTTAAGGGCTGATCTTTGTAGTGTCAGTAGTAGTAAGAAAAATATCATACAAATGTCTTAGGCTTGGTCTACACTACAGAGTTAGGTCGATGTAAGGCACACCTAATTATGTCAGTGTACACGCTACAGCCATTGTAAGTGCCCTACTAGACCGCCATAAATCTATCTCCACAAGAGGCATAGGGCTTATATTGGTGTAGTTAGAGCGATTCAGTGTTCCTGTAGCCACTATACTTACACTGGCTGTTGGCTGTCATTCTTGTCAATTTCATGGTCCATGAAACAGACAAGAAAGCTGGCTGTCACAGCTGCAGGGAGCCCTGGTTCTGCACAGAGGCTCCCAGGTACCCACTCCCTGCGAGGACTGCTGGTACTGCTTGGAGGCTCTTGGCTCCCTGCTGCTAGGAGCTCAGATTTCTCCCCTCTCACTCCCCCCGGCTCTCAGCTGGGATCCCAGCAGGGGAGTTCCATGTCCTGAGTCTGGGCAGCTCCCGGCAAAGAGCCTTGGGACAGACGCCGGGGAACTTTGGGGTAGCCACCAGGCTCCCTGTGGGGAGCCCAGGGCGCAGCCTGGCAGGGAGCCGAGAGCCGGGCTACCAGTGGCCACACTGCCCCTTAAGTCAGATTGCACACCACTCACAAGAGGAAGGTAGCGTGGATATCAAACACAACACTAATCACTGCTGTGGTTGTATGTCAACCTAACATAGGCTGACTTATATTTTTGAGTATATGTGCCCTTAGACTTCATACTTGGCAGATTCACATGATATGCTAAGCCTGGATATTTCCCTGTGCTGCTGTATTTTCTTTTGAATGAAACCAAACTATTCTAATGCACCTCCAATTAATTCATGCTGTTTATTACATTTGGAGCAACAGGTAAACAAATAGCTGCTCTGGAGGGATCTGTTCTGTAACCAGTCAATCCTGGAAAGGCTACATATGCATAGAGTTAAGCACTTGTTGAAATTTACATAATAATGGCCACACTGGGTCAGATCAATGGTCCATTTAGCCCAGTATCCTCTCTTCTGACAGTGGCCAATGCCAGGTGCTTCAGAGGGAATGAACAGAACAGGCAATCATCAAGTGATCCATCCCCAGCTTCTGGAAAACAGAGGCTAGATGGTGTTGCATCCCTGCCCACCCTGGCTAATAATCATTAATGGACCTATCCTCCATAAACTTATCTAGTTCTTTTTTGAACCCTGTTAGAGTTTTGACCTTCACAACATCCTCTGGCAAAGAATTCCACAGGTTGACTGTGTGTTGTGTGAAGAAGTACTTCCTTTTGTTTGTTTTAAACCTGCTGCCTATTAATTTCATTGGGTGATCCCTAGTTCTTGTGTTATGTAAAGGTGCAAATAAACACTTCCTTATTCATTTTCTCCACACCAGTCAAGATTTTATAGACCTTTGTCATATCCCCTTTAGTCATCTCTTTTCCAAGCTGAAAAGTCCCAGTCTTTTTAATCTCTCTTCACACAGAAGCTATTCCATAGCCCTAATCATTTTTGTTGCCCGTCCGGTACCTTTTCCAATTCCTATATATCTTTTTTGAGACAGGGCAACCAGATCTGCATTCAGCATTATATGGGCATACCATGGATTTATATTATAGAGGCATTATAATTTTTTTCATCTTATCATCTCTCTCTTTCCTAACAGTTCCTAACATTGTTAGCTTTTTTGACAGCTCCAGCATATTGAGTGGATGTTTTCAGAGAACTATCCACAGTGACTTCAAGATCACTTTCTTGAGTGGTGATACCTTATTTAGATTCCATCATTTTGTCTGTATTGTTGGGATTATGTTTCCTGATGTGCATTACTTTGCATTTATCAACACTGAATTTCATCTGACATTTTGTTGCCCAGTCACTCAGTTTTGTGAGATCCCTTTGTAACTCTTCACAGTTTGCTTTGGACTTAATTATCTAAATCAGGGGTCGGCAACATTTGCACGCGGCTCGCCAGGGTAAGCACCCTGGCGGGCTGGGCCAGTTTATTTACCTGCTGACGTGGCAGGTTCAGCCGATCGCGGCCCCCACTCGCCGCGGTTCACCGTCCTGGGCCAATGGTGGCGGCGAGAAGTGGCGCGGGCGAAAGATATGCTGGCCACAGCTTCCCGCTGCCCCCATTGGCCCGGGACAGCGAACCGCAGCGAGTGGAGGCTGCGATCGGCCAAACCTGCCGCACCAGCAGGTAAATAAACTGGCCCGGCCCGCCAGGGTGCTTACCCTGGTGAGCCGCGTGCCAAACGTTGCCGACCCCGATCTAGAGTAATTTTGTATCACCTGCAAATTTTGCCACCTCAATGTTTACCTCTTTTTCTTGACCATTTATGAGTATGCTGAATAGGACTGGTTTCAATACGGACTCCTGGGGGACACCACTATTTACCTCTCCCTATTCTGAAAATAGACCATTTATTCCTATCCTTTGTTTCCTATCTTTTAACCAATTACTGATCCATGAGAGGATATTTTCTCTTATGACTGTTTATTTTGCTTAAGAGCCTTTGGTGAAGGACCTTGTCAAAGGCTTTCTGAAAATCTAAGTCCATATGTTTGCTGACCCCCTCAAAGACTGATAAGGCATGATTTCTCTTTACAAAAATCATGTTGACTCTTCCTCAACAAATCATGTTCACCTCTGTGTCTGATAATTCTGTTCTTTAATACACTTTCAACCAATTTGCCTTGCAGACTCACTAGTTCCAAGCCTGTGCTTGAGCATACATAGACGTGAAGCTACGCTCACAATGGAGGAGGAACCAGCTCTCACAGCCATGTTAGTGCCTCCCTCCTGCTTGTAGCACTACCCCACACAGACACACCTGCAGCACCTGCCTTAGAGTCTACTGTCTGGCTCAATTCACATGGCTGCAGTGAATTGCAGAATTGAGACCGCAAATGAAATAACAAATGCTACAAGTTATCAGATGCCTAACGTTAAAGAATTTTGCTCGCCACAGCTTTAGCCTGTAGCACCCTCTGTTGACAGGCTGCACATAATAATAAAGCGCCAAATAGCCCGTACCCAATATTTTCAAACGCGATTCACACCCGTGTACTGAAGCGAAGGGTGGCCTAGGCAACACGCAGCGAGCACAGGCACCTGAGCTCAGGAATGAAACCCCTGACGCAGCAGGCAGTTAGCAGGGGAGGGACCTGGGGCAGATCTGTCACTAGGCCACCGGCCCTCCCGTGCACCCGGGGAGGCTGCCAACGGCTGCCCGGGCGGGGCTGCTCCTGCTCGTTCACGCCGGGTTACCCAGTGGGTGCCAAGGTGCCGCTCACCCTCCTCAGCCCCCCCCGGCGGCAGCACGCCGGGCAGCGGAGAGCGAGGGCCTGAGCCGGGCTACGGGTGACATGGCGGCCGGGCAGCGGCGGGGGTATCCCTGGCGCTGCGCCCCCGGGACGGGACTTTCTCACCTTGAACATCGCGGCGCCGCTCCCAACCGCGTCGCTGCGCGATGATGCCAGAGCCACACAGCGCACGCGCCGCTACGGAGGCCGAACGACAAAAACGGCTGGGAAAGGGGCGGGGATGGCGTGGTTTCCCCTCTCCCCCCACACACGTGTCCCGGTCTCCAGGCAACAGGGACGCGGGGGCGGGGCCTCTGAGTAGCCGGGTCATGCTGCTGAGCGGAGCCGCGCGCCGGGCGGGGAGTCTCTCGTGCCCGTGAGTAACCGCGGCGCCCCCCCCCCCCCCGGCCTCGCGCGCTGCCCGCGGGAGGGAGGAGTTAGCGGGACTGTGAGATCCGGTCCCCTCCATTGCCAGCCCGGGGTCCCCGCCACGCCGTGCGGACGCCCAAGCAAGGGCCTGGAAACAGCGAGTCCGCACGGCCGGGTCCCCTCCCCCCTCGGCTTACGTGATGTGTGGACGCGCACCCCGTGTTTGTCTGTCCCCGCAGCTCGTTGCCCCGGCGGCTCCGCTCCCTTCCCCCCAAACGGCCCTGGCGGTGTCACCCACGGGTCCGCCTGTAGGGACCCAGCTGCTGTGAGCTCGGGTGCCCATATTTCCTAAAGCGAAAAGGGGGAACCCCCTACTGCTCGCCTGAGCACCTCCCCGCCCCCGCGTGGGGCTGGCATCTCCCCTCTCCCACCCCAGCATGTTCCTCCGCACCCCACTTTTTGGATAAAAGTGAGCAGTTGCCAACTGATCAAGTCGGCAGGAGCACACTGGACAAATGCCCACTTCTGCCACGCACACAAAAAAAGGTCGGGACGGCTGGGACCGGGCTTTAGAAAAGGGACTAAACAAGACATACGCTCACGCTACTGTGAGCGCAGGGGCTGGTGCTGATCTCGTGTCTCCTGCCAGGGCGGACGAAGAGCTCGCAGCTAAAATCCTCCAGCGAGCCTGGTGGAGTCACATCAACAGGAGGCTGTTCAGGCTGCTAACACACACCATCCGGGCCGCGGTATGCTCCTCCGGAAAAACCCTGCCCGTCCGCGCTGTAAACTACCCAGGGCTTTGCTACGGGGGGTAACCTTACCAGCACAACTCTACCGGTGCCTGGGATACTGCTGGGGCAGTTACACCACTCCAGCTTCCTAGGGGAAGACACTTCTTGTGGAATGAGCTCAGAAAGCAATAAAACCAAATTGGAAAAAAAAGACCCTCAAGGAGTTACACTGATATAACTGGTGGTATAGTAATATCTTAACAGTTATGTTGGTAAATTCTCTAACAGTACATTAAATAAGCATAAATTATCTTCTCCAGGGTAATGCAGTTAGGGTGAAAGTCACTCCTGTGCAAATAGCCAGCACAAAGTCTATGCACCCTTTAAAGCCCATTTAATCCCTCAGAAGTGTTCTGGCCCTCTTCACAAGGGTGCACAACTGTTTGCTGTAAACTTCACATAGTCCCTATTGAGCTATCCAGGCATAGGATGTCAATAATTGTTGTTATTTTTAGAGTAAACATGTGCTGTCCATAAAAAGGTCTACAGTACATAAGAAATTGCTGTTTATGAAGGCTTCCAGTTTCCCAAATATGGATCTAACTGCTTACACCATTTTTTTCTCAAAGAGAAACCAGCCTGATGTATCACTGTGCCACTGTCCAATTAGAAGCACCAAATACAAATGGTGATTGCCACAGTCTCTTCTCCTTGCTTATAATTCATGGCTCCATTTTATCACATAAACACATCAGATGAATAATTACATATGCTCAGGAAGATCCCCCCGACTCTGCCAAAGGTGGAATGGGCTCCTGACTGATCCATTCCTTCTGAAGAGGAAAGTAGTATTTCCTGGAGAAGTGCCAGTACCCAGGTCCAAATTAACCAGCAGGCCCAAAAGGTTTGGCCTTAAGACCCTGAATTCCAGTGGAGCCGTACGCTAGAGTGATGAAACCCCTCAGCTGTAGCTTTGGAGTTAGGGTAGTATCACTCTTCTGAATCTGCTATGCAGGCAAGCAGACAGGCTAGCTCCTATCTTCTTGGACAGTTCTCCACATTCTTTGCTCTTACTGTCTGTGTGTCTTACACTGAGCAGAGCAAATATTAGAATGGATTCAGAAAAGCTGTTTTTTCCTCCTGCAATAATGTCACTCCATTGAATGGAATAAAAGGCAAGAGACATAGGGAGGTGTTCAGAGAATGGGGTGGAGGGAGAGATTGATGATAGTTTAAGAGCAGATGAAAGACAGACGGAGAAGGAAAGAAGATGAGCAACTAAACAGTTGGGGGATTTAGTAAAAGGGAGGAGCTAAAATTGTATGTGAGATGTATTTCCTAATATTTGTTGTTCTTATCGAAAACTACCTTGGTTTTTTTGTAGTGCAAAGATGAGAAAATAAAACTCATAACATTGGAAAGGAAGGGCAAAAAGAGAACTTCAGTAGAGAAAAGAGTGACATTGGGTAAAAGAATAAAATGAGTAATAAAAAAGAAACAATATTGCAATTCTATAATAACTGTCATTTAAGAATTTCAAAGCACTTTAAAATATTAATTAACACTCAACTCCCATGTGAAACAGGTGTGGGGTGTATTATTATAGGAACCAAAACTGCTCAATTTTACTGAATAATGCCTGCATCTGTTTCAGGAGCATTGCATTACATATGAGATTATGAGGAGAGTGAGTCCTTTAGAAGCTGAACTTATAAAAGATCCTAGTATGCAGTATAAAGTCAGATTCAGGTAAAGTAGGCATATTTGTTTATTCAACCTAGCATATATGATGACTTTTTCTAAAGTTAACCAAAAGTGCCATCAATTGTTTTTATTATAGTGTCACACTAGCAATGTTAGAGTTGACAGGGCATGTTGTTTTAGGTCCCTAAGTTCAGTAATACTCAAACAAATACCTTTTGGGCTAATATTTCTCATGTATTTTTATCTCACAGGTGAGTATTTTTGGAAAGTTTGATAAAGTTTTACTTGTTCATCTTAAAGTCGCTGAAGCACGAAGTGGGGAAAATGATTTTTTTGTTTGCTTTGCTTTTTTGGGATGGGGGCATTATTTTTGCAATACAGTAGAACCTCAGAGTTATGAACACCTTGGGAATAGAGGTTGTTCATAACTCTAAACAAAACATTTTGGTTGTTCCTTAAAAAGTTTGCAAGTGAACATTGACTTAACACAGCTTTGAAAATTTACTATGCAGAAGAAAAATGCTGCTTTTAATCATCTTAATTTAAATGAAACAAGCACAGAAACAGTTTCCTTACCCGATCAAATCTTTTTTTAAACTTTCCCTTTATTTTTTTAGTAGTTTACGTTTAACAAAGTACTGTACTGTATTTGCTTTTTTTTTTTTTTTTTTTTTTTTTTTTTTTTTTTTTTTTTTTTGCTGTCTGATTGCGTACTTCCAGTTCCAAATTAGGTGTGTGGTTCACTGATCAGTTCATAACTTTGGTATTCATAACTCTGAGGTTCTACTGGAAGTGATTGTTTTTCTTGTTTTCTAAAAACTGGAATTTTTTGATATGTGGTGATTAACTTTTCATATTGAAAGCCAGACAGGTAAGTAGTCCTATGTATAGAAATCTGAAATTTTCAGATACTTTTATTGCACACCATAAGCTATGTTTTCTTTTTAAAAATGCAAACTTACTATGGACTGGGATCTCATCTAGAATTAGTGCTCAATACATGCCTGAGGAAATGTAATTTAGAAATAAAATTGTCTATTTTGCATACACATACCATTATTTTTGCTATATTTCTTTTTTACAACACACCAACATGCAGCACTCCAGATATAAATATATATTTTTAGACATTCAAATAAACATACTGGGCATAACTTGTGCCCTGTGTGGAAACTGACATTGAGGGAGGAAGCTGGTGGTATTTGCAGTTTTCACTACTACGTCCATAGCTTCAGGCAGAAGAGAGCAGCTTTAAATTGCAGCCAGGCTTCCACAGAGAGCCTTTTCCCAGTGAAGCCTGACCAGGGGATGAGCTGAATCAGCATATTCACTAGCTGCATTGTTCATGTCCCTTCTCTGACTAGTCTGCACTAACCAAGTACAGGTACCTTAACAAAGGGGTATGGTGGATACCTTGCATTTCTGCAACTCCCATGCCCTCTGGGCAGACTTACTGCCTCCAATTGCTCTGCATACAAAATCTGAATCTCGTATTGTTTATTCATTGTGTGATCAACCAAACAAATGCATTTGATTTGAGTTTGTCCTTTAAAAAAATTAATTAAATGCTAAATGCAAATAGCCATGAATTTCCAGACTTGTTTCTACATTTAAATAAGATGTTTTAAACGAATTATAGTGTTTAACAATTTTTAAACTGTCAGCATTTCAATTATATTATTCCATTTTTGCAGGAATTAAGATTCCAATCCTGCAATTTACAACACGTAGGTGGGCTGACTAAGGTTGCTAGGCATCCAGTTTTCGACCAGAATGCCTAGTTGAAAAGGGACCCTAGCGGCTCCTGTCAGCACAGCTGACCAGGCTGCTAAAAGTCCAATTGGCTGCAGGCCAGCAGTGGGGCAGGCAGACACCGTGTCCAGCTCCACACGGCTTCTGGGAAGCAGCTGGCATGTCCCTCCAGCTCCTAGGCAGAGGGGTATTCAGGGGGCTCTGTGTGCTACCCCCACCCGCAGGCACTGCCCCGAGCACTGGTTCCACAGCTCCCATTGGAGCTGCCGCTTCGTGGGAGCACCTGAGGTCAGCACCACCCGGAGCCCGCACCCTGAACTCCCTCCCACACCCCAATCTCCTGTCCTAGCCCTGAGCCCCCTCCTGCACTCTGAACCCCTCAGCCCCAGCCCAGAGCCCCTCCTGCACCCCAAACTTCTCATCCCTGGCCCCACTCCAGAGCTGCACCCCCAGCCGGAGCCCTCACCCCTTCCTGCACCCCAACCTTCTGCCCCAGCCAGGAAACCCCCTCCCACACTCCAAACCCCTCGGCTCCAGCCCCCCCAGCCCCTTATTCCCAGCCCTGTTACTAGTTTGGAAGGGATTCCAGGGATGATTTTTTTAACGTATTAATCTCTTTTAAATGTATATAAAGAACTGAATGCAGCTAAAGCACGCTTTACAAAAACACACTGGGGTCATGCTCTCTTCATAAAATACATATGTGACCATCCATGTTCATGCATTAGATTGTCTCATGAATTTGGGCAGCTGCAAGATTCAGATACAAAAAGACAGTTAAGATACCATGATTTGGTATTTCCATACTGTCTAAAGTATAGGGTTGGGTTTTTTTTTAAATGTTTACCACAACTTCACATTTCCTATCTTTTCAATAAGGAATCTGCTCTTTATAGTGCCAGATAGTTAACTTTGTTCCTTGTTTCTTTAGATTTGCTGGTCATGAGTTTCCACCTTTCGTTGTGTTTAAGATTTTTCACCATACTGGAGGCCGAGGCAGCAAGTACATAAGTGGAAAAAGAACAATAAGTCCAGCAAGTGAGGTGACTTCCTGAATGTTTGTGTGATCATTTTCTCTTCACTTCATCTGTATCTTGGCTCTGAATTTTATTTTGTAAAATCCTATAACATCTTTATCCTCAGTCACACATATTTCCAATTCTAACAAGCAACCGCTTCATTCATTAAACAACATTACTTTTGTTAGCAAAGAAACAATGATTCTTTCAGCATAGTACATAAAAACTCTTTGTATATCTATGCTCATATTCTCTATTTGGATTAATTTATTTCTAGGAAATTTAGTCACTAGAGGCACTGTTGTGTATAGCTGTCTTTTACAATTCTTTTGTCATTCAGTTCTGCCTTTATTTAAATAGACATTAAAACTATATTTTTAGGCCCCTGAAATTAGTTACATCAAAAGATTTGTTTTTATAAATTTGCTGAACAGGATTCCATTAACCTTGTTCTTTTGACAGGTTACACTGGTCTACAATTTTTGAGAAGTCGTCTGCTTCAGAGATAAAATGTGCTATTTATTATGTATTTTGATGTGCTGAATTCAAATATGACCATTAAAACAACTGATTGGCTACTGTTTCTAAGATATTTAAGTTTTTAAATTTTATGTCTATGTATATTGTGTAGATAGTAGAGTTTTAATCATAAATTGTAAACCTAGGTCTTTTCATGTGTTTATGGTTGCTTTACATGATAACATTTCACCTGTCCTGTTTATGTAACACTTTAAAAATCAGCAAAAGGGTTATATAAATAAAATTTATTATGAACCAAAAGGCAAAAACTATTATGTACATAGTTTAGTCCTATTCAGTGTCTACTCGGCGCTTCTTGGCTTGTCTCTTGTATTCATTAAATGGAGCATCTCTTGTCACTGTCCCGCAATAGTCTGCAAGCATTGATGGGCTCCATTTGCCCTGATAGCATTTCTCCATTGTTGCAATGTCCTGGTGAAATCGCTCGCCGTGCTCGTCGCTCACTGCTCCGCAGTTCGGTGGAAAAAAATCTAGATGAGAGTGCAAAAAATGTATCTTTAGTGACATGTTGCAACCAAGGCTTTTGTATGCCTTGAGGAGGTTTTCCACCAACAACCTGTAGTTGTCTGCCTTGTTGTTTCCAAGAAAATTTATTGCACTAACTGGAAGGCTTTCCATGCTGTCTTTTCCTTGCCACGCAGTGCATGGTCAAATGCATCATCTCGAAGAAGTTCACGAACCTGAGGACCAACAAAGACACCTTCCTTTATCTTAGCATCACTTAACCTTGGAAATTTTCCACGGAGGTACTGGAAAGCTGCTTGACAAAGTTCTTCATCAGACCCAGCTTGATGTGTAAGGGTGGTAACAAAATCTTCCTTGATTCAACAAGTGGTGGATGCTGAACACTTTTCCTCCCAGGCACCAATGACTGTCGGAGTGGCCAATCTTTCTTCATGTATTGGGAATCTCTTGCACGACTATCCCATTCGCAGAGAAAACAGCAGTACTTTGTGTATCCAGTCTGCAGACCAAGCAAGAGAGCAACAACCTTCAAATCGCCACAAAGCTGCCACTGATGTTGGTCATAGATTATGCACCTCAAAAGTTGTTTCATGTTGTCATAGGTTTCCTTCATATGGACTGCATGACCAACTGGAATTGATGGCAAAACATTGCCATTATGCAGTAAAACAGCTTTAAGACTCGTCTTCGATGAATCAATGAACAGTCTCCACTCATCTAGATCGTGAACGATGTTGAGGGCTGCCATCACACCATCGATGTTGTTGCAGGCTACAAGATCACCTTCCATGAAGAAGAATGGGACAAGATCCTTTTGACGGTCACGGAACATGGAAACCCCAACATCACCTGCCAGGAGATTCCACTGCTGTAGTCTGGAGCCCAACAGCTCTGCCTTACTCTTGGGTAGTTCCAAATCCTTGACAAGGTCATTCAGTTCACCTTGTGTTATGAGGTGTGGTTCAGAGGAGGAGGATGGGAGAAAATGTGGGTCCTGTGACACTGATGGTTCAGGACCAGAAGTTTCATCCTCTTCCTCCTCCTCGTCTGACTCAAGTGAGAATGATTCTGGTGCATCAGGAACTGGCAGTCCTTCTCCGTGGGGTACTGGGCGTATAGCTGATGGAATGTTTGGATAATGCACAGTCCACTTTTTCTTCTTTGACACACCTTTCCCAACTGGAGGCACCATGCAGAAGTAACAATTGCTGGTATGATCTGTTGGCTCTCGCCAAATCATTGGCACTGCAAAAGACATATATTTCCTTTTCTTGTTCAACCACTGGCGAAGATTTGTTGCACAAGTGTTGCAGCATATGTGTGGGGCCCACCTCTTGTCCTGATCTCCAATTTTGCAGCCAAAATAAAGGTGATAGGCTTTCTTAACCATAGTGGTTATACTGCGCTTTTGTGATGCAAAAGTCACTTCGCCACAAACATAGCAGAAGTTATCTGCACTGTTCACACAAGTACAAGGCATCTCTGCTCACTTTGGCTAAACAGAAATGTGTCCCTTTGCAAAATCAAACACTGACAAATAAAAGAGCACGACACTGTATGATTTCTAGAGCTGATATAGGACAATTTGTTCAGCAGAGTGATGTAAGCTTCGTTATGATTGCATCATCCATGACTTCTAGGAATAACATGATGCAATTCATATCATGGATGACGCAATACCAGCTTCAGATTGCATCATTCATTGTTTTGCCTAAAAAGCAAGTATTGTCCAAACCCAGTCATAGATTTATTCATAGATCCAGTCAAAGATGTATTTGAGTCATTTCTGGTTTAAATTGAGATCCCTTCCCTTTATAACTCACTTATCCTCCGCCATTCCCAAGTCAAGGGTCGTATATACTGACCCAATAGCATATTTTGAAAACTAGAGCCAATCAACAATTTTAAGCATCATTTTCGTTCTCAGTGACCCAGAATTAGTAAAGTTTGACTACATTTATTTCAGAAGCATTTTGGCTGTAGAGCAGTGTTATCCTTCCAGTGACGATGTACTTAAAAATAAAATCACAACTTCTGCTGCATTGAACAAGAAGTTCTATTCTATAGAGATTACTATACTATGCACATCTCTGTAGTATACAAGTGCCTATAAAGATAAGCTGTGCGCACTTAGATTATAAGCTCTTTAGGGTCTGGATCACCTTTTTGTTCTGCATTTGAAAATTGCTTAGCACAGTGGGCTCCTGGTCCATGACGGTGCTACAATAATACTACTACTAATAATACAGTGTTTTTCTTCTTCAAGCATTCAAGCAAGTCCACCCTCTAGTGTATGTTATTCCTGTAATACAAGAAGCAAAAATTATTTTGGAGCAAAACAAGAAGACTCCTGTAGCAATTGTATGGTGCAGGTTGGGTTTCAAGCTGGATTTCTGAAAGCACATACTAGTATTTTTTTTCTTTAAAACTGCCTATTCTTTATTGACTGTAGTATCTTGAATAAAGGAGGTTTTAAATACGTACCAGGTACATCAAACATTTTTTACTTAGTATATTAGACCCTTTGATTGTAGGAGAATCATAATGTGAAGAATGCTTCAATAATCTTCACCTATTATCTCACCACTTTCTTCTGTTTCCTTGGAAAGTCAACAAGGCAGCTAGTAGAAGAATGCAGACAATGAGAATGGTACAGATTTGCCATGTATCTGCCAACCCTTGGGAAAGTATGTAGTGCGTGACAAATCCTTGAGGGAGATTTGACAAGTCTGCTGCAGTTGGTTGAACTGTATAACAGAATGGCAAATGGAATTCAAAGTTAATAAATGTGAAATAGTGCACACTGGAGAAAACCATTTAAATAGGGATTTCTGACCTTTTACATCAATACCCTTATCACTGTACTATGGGAAATTCTTATGTGGATCTGTCTCAATCTCTCTTATTAAAGCCATTCCACTTGGTATTAAGTATGCATTGGGCCAGAAAAATAGAGTGAGGATGACTCTATAGTCCAGTGGTTAGGCAGTCATCTGAGAGGTGGGAACCTCTTCTCATCAGGCAGAGAGGGAGTTGAAGGGGGTCTCCCACATCCCAGGTGAGTACCCTAACCACTGGTTATAACTAATGATTATAAGGGAGGCTGCTGCCTCCTCTCTCTCCCCTCCCAAGTGTTTTGTGTGGAATTAGGCATGCTCTGAACACACCTACTGGATCAGACCCTACAAGCAAAAGGTGGGAGAATGCCTGTCTTCACCTGGTTTGAGGCTTATGCTGGGGCTTATAGATAGGTACTGGACATCTGCCTGAGACACCAGTGCACATGCCTAGAGGCAGAAACGGAGGTATATAGGACCTCTTGCAGTGAAAATGTAGGTGCCGAGTGAGTTTAGGCACTTATATGGTTAGGTGGCAGTAGAGCAGGGGTTTTGTGGATGTGGGACTTGGGTTCTTAACTCCCTTTGTAGATCTGGGTTTGTCTACTTTGTAAACATCAGCTGCCAGAATCTTGGATCACCCTTGGCCTCAGAGCAGGCTGCTCACCTAGCTTTCCAGTTAGAAGAAACACACTGCCATGGTGGATACCAAACTAGAGGAAATAGTTTAAGAACACAAAATGACCACACTGGTGTTTCAAAAATGATGGAGTAAAGAAGAGTCCCATAAACTGCCTAAATTGGTCTGTAAGCACTACCCTAAACATCCAAATAGTGAAATACTGCAGAAATTAACATTCCAATACAGTAGTATATTTTAGAGAAGTTCTGTCATTGCATCAGTGCTGCTTGATACAGTTTACTGCATCATGACGTTATACTTCATTTGATATATTATGTCTTAATATATTTATAGCACAGCATGATAAGTCAGAAATGCAAGTGGTCAGTACCTGCTGATCTTCCAACCTATACAGTTTAGCTTATATTTAACATGAGTGAGAACATCTTTATATTTTAAGCAAAGAGGCCCGTTTTTTAGGTTTATTCCACCCAAGTAAGGAAAAAGTTGCTGTGTCAATATAGTGTTATTGACTAATTCAGTCACTCATGAATGAATATAATTTCCTTTTTGTGAAATGAAGGAGGGTGGCAGCTTTGCAAGAAAGAATTTTTCTGGTGTTTGCATGTAGCTTTCATTTGTAATTTTAAAAAAATTATTCTTAATTCCATCACGTTTGGTGGCTGCTCAGGAGTCAGTTCCTCAGCACTCTTACAACAGAAAAATTGGGTATGGCCCAAACAATTATTTTTATATATAATAACTTTACCTTTCTTATAACATCTTTAATACCAAGAGATCCTAGTAATTATACACCATTGAAATACAGACATTTCTGTATCAGAGGGATGTTAAAGTTCTAATGTCTACTCCAAACTACTAAAGTGTTAAAGCTGTTTGAAAAAGTTTGCAACATTTAGAAGAATCCATTTTTTTATATTGGCAAAGTGGGTTTTTTTATATTCAAAGAGACAGATCCTTAGCTGATCTGCCATAGCTCCATTGATTTCAATAGCACTATAACAAGTTATACGAGTTGAGGATGTGGAGCAAAACCTTCTGAATCAGTGCTAAACAGAGTCTCACAGTTAAACAACAACCACCCTTAGACAAAAATCAGACGACAAATTTCAGCCATAGAGATGAAGGCTTTAAAAAGCTGTAAATATCTGAAGAGGACCCTAACTACAGATCTTGTTACCCATTCCAGCAATAATGCTGTCAGAGGGACAAGGAGGCAAATGTAACTGTCATTGTGAAAGTTTAGATGAATGAAATAAGAGTTAATTAGAGGCTGAGTAATTAACTTTTAATTTTCCATCTAAAAGGTAAATCCTAGATTAGTTACCTGGTGCATCTGGGGGAAGCAGCTGTGTCACTAAGCATTATTTTCAAATTTGTATTTGAAATTGTTTCACCATTATGCTGACCACTATTTTCTCATTGTTTACTTGCATTCCTCTGACTGTCTGTATCCATTTGTTGTCTCTTGTCTTATACTTAAATTGTAAGCTGGCTGGGACAGGCTTTTCTGTTTGTACAGCACCTAGCACAATGGCATTCTTAGTCCATGATTAGAGCTTCTAGATGCAACAATTGTATAAATAATAGTATTAATAATGCAGAGTTAGTGGACAATCCATCTCCAATCGCTGTGAGCTTTCTGTGTACTAATTAGAATGCCTTGTTTATTTTAATTTTTTGTTGAGCACTGGGATTTCAGGAGGATTAAGACTTTTCCCTGAGTTGAAGTATGAGGACTCTAGGAATTTTGTGTGTGTTTTTTTGGTGTTTTTTAGCTACAGCATATTTCCTGTCTTTTATAGGCAGCAGCTGATGCTTGCAAGTTGATGGGACATCGGAAATATTATGATCAAATTATATGGGATGAACTTCAGTACCAAAACCACAAAATAATAGACGAAATAGACGTTGCTACAGTGAAAGATTACATGCAAGTAAGAAACGTTTTCAAATATTTTCTTACAGGTTTTGGTAATAAAAAAAACCTTCTTTTTGGGAAAAAAGATTATGATGTGATCTAAAATATAGATAGTGAGTATGACTGCAAGACTAAAATTTAAAGATCTAATTCTCAACAGCTTACACCTTGTGCAGCCATTTATATCAGCTCAAAATGAGCGTAAAGGGTACCTCAAGCACTTCCGTGTGAATGCAGAAATCTGATTTGGTAGCGTTTTACATCCACCTTGAACTGATGTAAATGACTACAAATTACAAGGCAGTGGAGAATGAAGCCCTATGATTGTGAAGCTCCAGAGAAGTTATTGAAGTTGTATGGATTAATTTCTATAATGTGTATTGTCAGGGTTACACAAGGAGGGTAGAAATCTTTAAAAGATCAATCTGATAACAGTGATACTCTTTAAATGGAAAAAGTAAGAAGAGAATCAGTACCTTTTTTTTTTTTTAAGACCAGTGTTAGTATATTGATTTTGATGGAATTACGGCTGATTTACAGTAGTATAAGTGAGAGAAGAATCATCACCAAGAAGTGCTGATGCTTGAGTAGTGCAGTGAAACCTTTTCTGGTTAATTCCTATATTTAAAAAATTAGGGCCAAATCCTGGATGACTGGCTATGCCACCCAGATTTAGGAAGGACGGTGACACATAAAGATGGCTATAAACAATACTCTGATTTCAAGTAATTATTTGTTACTATAGAGCAGTGAAGGAACTCAGGCTATTAATGTACATATGCATATTTTTGTGATCAGTTTAAATTTGGTGATTATATTATAATTATATGTATATTTATGTAAGGGAGGTAGATACAGATATCCAGAGAACAGATGTCATTGTATTATAGGAATTTTAAAGCAGAGTAGGTCATTTCAGGGGTTCCAACCATTTGATTTACTCTGAATGAGGTTTTCTTTAATGTGCAAGTTCATCATTAAAATGATTAATGAGGACGAGAAAATATGAATAGGGGAGACTTGGGACCCCAATAAAATGAATTAGGTTTATTGCAAGCATTTATTTTATAAATTAATATTATTATTTTGTTGCCTTATAGTATATCAGTAACCTGGATGAGACCCCAGCATACTGTGGTGGCAGGGATAACTGCTGGAGAAAATTGTCTCTGGAAAACTTTCCCAGGACAATGATAATGTATGACATAATGGATTATGCACAGTCTGGGACACTGTCAAACCGACTTAAGGAGAAACTGACATTTCTGCTCCTGAGGCCACAGAATGAAGAGCTACGGCATGATCAACTCATGACTGTTTCTCGAGTCAGGTAAAAAAATACCCAACAATTTATCCACAATAACAAGCTTAATTTTTATTTTGAATTTCTATACTTTGTACTTTATTTTAAGGATCTCAAAATACCTATTAATTAATGTTTACAAAACACCAGTGGTAAAATTATCCCCATTTTACAGATGGGTAAACTGGCACTGAGGAGTTTAGTGACTTGCCAAAGTTCATACACTAAGTCAGTATGGAGTCAAGGATAGAACCTAGGAGATACTCCTAGTGCTTTGCGTTATCCACTAAATAATATTGTCTTAGGGATTGTCCAACAAGTCAACATTTTAATTTTTAGTAGAAAAAGATTTGCATGATCATTTACTGGCAATATAATAACAAATATGTACCACAAATCTCAACATATAGTGGAGAAAATTGGATTTTCTTTTATATTCCTATTTAAACTACTGCTACCATTTTGTAACTTCTACCATTAAACATCAATGTGTTTCTCACTAACACATACTGAGAAATAATTAGTGTCAATGCCAAGGGGCTGGCATGTCTTGATAGTCTCTTTTAAATCACAAATCTACTTGATTTTAAAAGAGGCCTTACTCCAAATCTTTTCTCTAAGTATGTTCACTGAAATGGAAAACACAACACTGAGTCATGTCATTCTTGCGTTGATTGTCAGCACATCTTTTTTTAAACTTCCTTTTCTGGTCTTTTTAAAGTCAACTGATTTTTTTCAGTTTTTTTCATTTTAATTAAAGGAATACTGTCAAAATTGGCAGGCCTCTGCCTGTCCCCTAGAAAAAGTTACATTCTCAGCTATATTACTGTATTGACAGCCATGAAGTATGAAGTCATCTGTTCAACCAGTAGTTCACAGCATAGGTGTAGGCCAGGGGTTGGCAATCTTTCAGAAGTGCTGTGCCGAGTCTTCATTTATTCACTCTAATTTAAGGTTTCGCGTGCCAGTCATACATTTTAATGTTTTAGAAGGTCTCTTTCTATAAGTCTATAATATATAACTAAACTATTGTTGTATGTAAAGTAAATAAGGTTTTTAAAATGTGTAAGAAGCTTCATTTAAAATTAAAATAAAATGCAGAGCTCCCCAGACTGGTGAAGGACCCGGGCAGTGTGAGTATCACTGAAAATCAGCTTGTGTGCCGCCTTTGGCATGCGTGCCATAGGTTGCCTACCCCTAGTGTAGGCAGTGATCATGCAAACTTCCCTGTGATTCCCCACCAATATACCTCAAGTATTTCGAAGGGCCCATGTCTACTAGGTGAAATGGTAGTTGGATTTCTATTCCCATTCAGCTGTCATTTTTATTATTTACGTTGTGGCAGCACCCTGTATGCTTAGCTGCTTCCCCCAACACAGATGACGACAGTCTCTGCACTGCAGAGTTTATAATCTAAAATTATGAAGGCAGATGAAGGGTGAAAGAAATCCATATGTCATGGAAGCAAAGTAATCCACCTGATGACAGACACACATCTTAGTAGTGACGGTTTTATTTTGACACTTTTGTTTAGTTCAATGTGCATTAAATTCTTGGTCTCCCACCTCCTTATCTTTAGTCCACAGCAATCCCCAGTTTTAATTCCAGAGTTCTTATGCCACTCCCTCCCTGCATTCAACACCTTTCCTTTGCATAATTGAATAGCTCACTTACAAGGTACATAGATTGTTGACACTGCTAGCAAGGGTGTCAATTAGTGCTACAACTGGTAATTTTCTAATGTGGTCATCTGTGCATTAATAATTAGAATGAGATCACCTAGCTCACTGAACAGCTTTCTGTTCATGGCAACTGGCAACCATGCAGTCCAACTCCTTGTGAAGGTCAAGGGAGTCTTAGACTATGTCTATATGGTCCCACAGTTTGGAACATGGGGCTGTGAAGTACAACATCCACTAGCGCAGTGGTTCGCAACCTTTTTTTTCATGGACCACTTGAAAATTGCTGAGGGTCTCGGCAGACCACGTAATGATCTTTCCAAATGTTGTTTGTACCGTTAGCTAACTATTGTAAAGCGTGTTGGATAAAAGCTCTATAAAAAAAAACTTTAATAATAATTAACGTTTTTTTGTTCTACAAATAAAAGCACACAACTCATTTCAGTATCAGTAGTCTTACCTTTCTAATGCGATGGCTGTGCCCTCTTTCTCCCGCTGTGGCAGCCCCGGAACTGGGGCTGGGAAGGAGGGGGGTCTCCCGCACCGCGACAGCCACTGAGCTGGACTGGGAAGGAGGGGGGTCTCTCTCCCGCCACAACAGCCACAGAGGTGAGGCTGAGAAGGAGGGTCATCTCTCCCCGGAGCCCTGGAGCTGGGGAAAGTCACCTCTTTCTCTGGCTGCTGCAGCCCTGCAGGTCCCAAATTTGCCCCACCCCCTCTTCTCACCCCACTGCCCCCTCCCACCTACTCCCTATTCCCCCCAAAGCCACCCCCTCACCTTACATGTGCATCTTCTCCAGGGTCCAGGCACCTAATTAATGAAGCCATGCTTGCATGGTTCCACTAATTAGGTGGGTGGTCCTTCATTCCCTCGTGTGCAGCCGCCCAGGCATGCACCTTAGAGGGAACTATCCGCAGAACACCTGAATGGAGCTCGTGGACCACAGTTTGAGAACCTCTGCACTAGTGTGTTGTGCTGCAACTCCCCATGTGGCTGCTGGTGGTGCAAACTAAAAGATATCTAATTCATGTTAACATATTCCTCTGGACTAAGTGAATGTGAACCAGAACTAAGTGAATGCGAACTAGGTACGCATTAACACCAGGATGTATATCAGGGGAGTTACAGCACAACGTGCTATTGCGTGCTGCAATCCACCCCCCCCCCTTAGTCTGAACTGCAGAGCTGTGTAGACAAACTCTTAGCGTTTAGTGGAGTTGAATCAAGCTGCTTCTTTGGATTTGAATTTACAGCATAGCTGAGAGTCTCTGCATCCAATTAGCAGCCTCTCGAGTCATCCAGTGTGTCATGGTTATCTTTTTAATTTCATAAACATACAATTTAAAAAATCATTTTCAAAATCAAAACTATCCCTCAATAGTTTGTTTCCTAGGAAGAGGAAAATTGAATATTACTTTTAAACAAATCATAAACATAAATATGTTGATTGTGTTAGGCACTCACTGATATAACAATCTACATTGGAAATGCATACACACACTTAAATAGATGACGGTGCCTGCAAGTTTATCCATTTTTGCTCTCTCATTTAGGAAAGCAATCCTTTCTTTACTATTAAGTGCTACCTTTTTTATGACTATGTAACTTTAGGCTGGATTACCATGTTCATGTTACTTTTGACTTTGACTTTCATGTCTTTTTTTCAGAAATTTTTGCTAGTGCATATATATATACTCTGCTCTCTCAAGGATTTGAATATGTTGGCTATTATATTTTTATATAATGCTAAAAGTGTGTTGAGTGCCCTACAGACAACTAGTTTCCGCTGAAAAGAGTTTACATTCTAAAACCCAGATTATAAAAATACTGTACTTATTCTCATGCTTAACTTTAAGCATGGGAAGAGTTACATGGAAGTTAATGGAACTACTCCCATGCTTAAAGTTAAGCATGTGTTTAAGTGTTTGCAAGTTTGGGACCTAAATAAATACATCTAGAGAATGGATGGGGAATGTCACAGCAATGATTGTTTCCATCTGTCTAACTGGTTCCATGATACTTTGTTTGTTGTTGTTATCATCAGTTAACATTTCCTTGAGAGGTGGGCTAGGGTTTATAGGCTTGTTAACTAAATTTGTTTTAAGGGGGTCACCTTGAAGGAGGAGAGGATTGAGGCATGACAGAATAGGCTAGAAAAGGAGTTTTAGTCATCAGGGGCACGTGGAAGAAGGTACAGAGATGAGAGTAGGAAAAGGAAACAAAGGGTTGTTAATCATGTGACTTGGGCAGAAACACATGAGTGAGCTAAAGGAAATGAGCAGACAGGTAGGCAATGGGGTTGCCAACTTTCTGATTGCAGAAAACTGAACATCCTTCTCCTGCCCGCTTCCTCAAGGCCCCGCCCCTACCCCACCCTTTCTCCAAGGCGCCGCCCCCTGGCTCACTCCATCTCCCCTCCCTCCATCACTCACTCTCCCCCACCCTTGCTCACTTGCAGGGATCGGGTTGAGGGAAGGGGTATGGGCTCTGGGCTGGGGATGCAGGCTCTGGGGTTGGGCCAGAAATGAGGGGCTCAGAGTGCGGGAGGGGGCTCCAGGCTGGGACAGGGGGTTGGAGTGTGAGGGAGTTAGGGCTCTGCCTGGGGGTGCGGGCTCTGGAGTGGGGCTGAGGGGTTTGGGGTGCAGGAGGAGGCTGGGCCGATGGGTTCAGAGTACGGGAGGGGGTGCGGGCTCTGGGAGTGAGTTTGGGCGCAGGAGGGGGATCAGGGCTGGGACAAGAGGTTGGGGTGCAGGAGGGCATTCAGGGTGTGGGCTCTGGGTGGCGTTTACCTCAGACGGCTCCTGGAAGTGGCCAGCATGTCCCACAGGTGCGGCCAGGTGGTTCTGCACGCTGCCTCCGTCTGCAGGCACCGCTCCCATAGCTCCCATTGGCCATGGTTCCCAGCCAATGGGAGCTGTGGAGCTGGCACTGCGGGCAGGGGCAGCACGTGGAGCCTCCCTGGCCGCCACTGTACCTAGGGACTGCAGGGCCGCTTCCAGGAGCCGTGCAGAGCTAAGGCAGGCAGGAAGTCTGCCTTATCCCTGCTGCGCCACTGACCAGACTTTTAGCGGCCCGGTCAGCAAGGCTGACCAGAGCCCCCAGGGCATTCTGGTTGAAAACCAGTCTCCTGGCAACCCTAGTAGGTAAAAGCTAAATTATGGAGAAACAGTAGTGCTATACTTCCATTTGTATCACAACCCTGATTTTTAAATAAAGTTTCTCTCCTAATTTTAACAAAACTGAACTAACATGGCCTGAATACATTTGTGTGCTTCTCGGGTTTTTTAAGGAAAGTTTGGTGGTAGACAAAGTGTTGGAGATATAGGAGAGCTTGAAAAACTAGAGGTATTTATCTTTTTGCAAAATGGTGTGTTTTTTTGTTTTGTTTTGGTACCTTAACTCCAAGAAAGGTAAGCTAGTTCTAGAAACTCAAGTTTGAAGTATTTGGGTATGTCTACACTGCAGAGAAAAAACCCTGGTACTGAATCTCAGAGCCTGGTTCAGTTGACTCAGGCATGCAGAGCTTTTGCTGTGGGGTTAAAAATAGCTGTTTAGATATTCCTGCTCAAGCTGGAATCTGAGCTCTGAGACCTTCTCCCCTCTCAGGGTTTCAGATCCTCGGTTCTAGCCCAAGTGGGATTGTCTACACTGCTATTTTTAGCCCCACAGCCTGAGTCCTGCAAGCCCAAGTCAATTGATCTGGCCTCTGACACTCAGCGCTGTGGGTTTTTCTTTGCAGTGTAACATACTGCTTCAGTGAGCCCTGAGGCTTCTGACTGTTTTTTTTGGAAAGACTATTTAGTTAGGCACAGTCTGCAAAATTGTAACCTCTGTGAGGTCTGGAACATAGCCACAAGAGAGGAACCTTAGAGGCCGGGAGAGGGGATAGTGAGGAAGATCTGTGTGTCAGAAACAACATAATTGCCAGATTGCCTGATGCACCCATTATACCATCTTTGAGGTCTGATGTGTGCACTCCAATTTCATGCAAGCTACCTGGGGACACTAATACCTCTGGGCTCTGCTATGCGGAAGGATTATGGGATGTACTAAGAGAAGTGGGGCTCCTGATATAAAGAAAGGATTCTGAGAATTTAGAACTAAAATAGAATTTTCTATTTTTTAAACATATTATAACCATTTTTTCCTGAAATAATGGATATGGCTTCATAACTTGCATTCATGTATGTGGTCTAGGAGGTTTTGTTTTTTTTAAATCTTTCATTGGTTTAAGCATTCAGCATTGCAGATCTGACATAAATTTCAAGATGTTTCATATTTAGGTTCTTTACATAATGCTCACATTTTCTAGGTCTCCTACACCTTGTCCTTCAACAGCCACCTCTTCACACAGGTCTTATCAACCCTCTTCACTGCCTAGCCCCTCAGTGCGTCGCTCTCGCCAAGCTCGACAGAAAGTAGCAAAAATGAAAAGAGTTCATGCACTTGAAAAAGAAAGAGAGGTAAATCAATCATTAATGATACAAAATAGAAAATGCACTGAATGTTTTTTCAGGCGAATACTCTACCAAGTCTGTATTGGAAATACTCATTGGCCTGCAATTATAGGCAGGTACCCAAGCAGCATGGGGGGAGAAAGCCCTCTAATTCAAATGCAGCCTGGACAAAAAACAGACCTAAGGCATTGCAGGGACTAAAGGCTGGGAGCTGCAGGGAGGTGAGGCAGGCAGAAGAAAATCTGATCAGGAGCGGGAGGTGGGACTGATAGGGCAAAGAGACTGGGAAATAATGGCGTAGGAGAAAGTAGAGAGAGATGTGACAAGCAGCCAGGATGCAGGGTGAGATCTGGGCCTGGCTGGATAAAGATACTGAACCAAGGAGCTGGGGGGGAGGAGAGGACACATTAGATGAGAAGGGCAGGAAGGGAGACTGGAACTGGGAGCCAGTAGAGAGACAATGTGGGCAGGCAACTGGAGGCTGGGGAGATGGAGAGAGACAAGTCAAGGAGGAGGGAGGAACTGGGACTGGCTGGGCAAGGAGCCGCTGGCAAGAAGCCTGGAGGGGCGAGACTAGGACTAGCAGTAGAAGTCTGAGGATGGAGGCTGGGAAGATTAGGTTAAGAGAATAGGACTGGGATGAGGAGCTATGGTGGGGTAGAGAAAGAACTGGGAGAGTGACTGGTTGGAGGGATGGGGCGGGATGGGTCAAGCTGGTGAGGGGAATGGGCAGAAGAGTCTGTACCCGTAGAGCACACTTACCTCCAGAATCTGGACTGGAACCCAAGATTCCTGAGCCTCAGCATTCCTCTGCTGTCAGCAAATATCTGCGAAATTGTCCAATTCCCTTCTAATCCCAGCACCCTCTAGTGCTGGTCCTAATAGAGGATAAAAAACCTACTATTGTTATCAGTTACTCAGCTCAAATGGCAGAGGTCTTTGCTATGGATCTAAGGTTTCAACCCTGCAGCTGTCAGTATAATGTCACCTAATGGAATTGCTGATTTTTTTTGTTTGTTTTTTTAGACATCTAGGAAATTATACACACAAGAGCTATGTTGAAATATTATGTCCAGCACACAAAAGTTAGGAAATGTCAGAATTAAAGTTGCCTGTGAAACCTTAATACACCCCTGTGTGTGTATGCAGTGTGATATAGTATTGATTTACATGATCACACATTTTTTCCACAGGACCCTAGCCTCATTCCTTGCATACGATGGATAGTAGTATCTTTAACTCAGTGGTTAGAATGGTCACCTGCAGTGTGGAAGATGTGGGTTCATATCTCTGCTCCACATAAAGCAGAAGAGATATTGGAGCCTGGGTCTCCTAATCCTGGGTGAATGCTATAACCACAAATCTACAGCTTAGAACATTTTGTGACTCTAGCCCTTCATTTCCTTTTGCTCTTATGAAAAAGGTTAAAAATACCCAAAGGGTTTCACTTTGAAGCAAACAAAAAAACCCCAACATTTCATTCAACCCAATTTTTTCCCCAACTAGTTGGAGTCATGAAATTAAAAAAAAAAAAATTCAGTTCAACCCAAACCAATAATTTCTTTCCAACTGCAAAAAAAAAAAAAAAAAAAAATCTGTTATTCACCCAGCTCTAATCAAAAGTCTTTCCAGCTCGTCATCATCCTTGCTTATAGCCTTCCCTCCTGACTCACAGTCCTTTGCAAACCTCCTAGCTTGGACTTCTCACCCAATAGGCTCCTCAGTTAAGTAACAGTGACAAATAATAACAGTGAGAAATACAAAATCTATTAAACAACAAGGAGGCCAGTGGCACCTTAAAGACTAACAGAAGGTGCCACCGGACTCCTTGTTGTTTTTGTGGATACAGACTAACACGGCTATCCCCTGATATAAATCTCTAAGGTAATGGATAGCAACAACTGAACAGACATACTAATATTTCCTTTATTTCTTAAAACTGTTAAATACACTTAAATATTTCTTTTAACAGTGGTGTTCAAAACCTTTTAAACGTATCTGTCCTAACATTCATACTCTGAATTAGTAACTGCAACACAATCCTGTCACAGAGTTAGCTCCTCTAGATTTGAAAAATGCATGTCTTGGCTTTGCTTTGGCATTCAAGTAACAGTGAGAAATAGAAAATCTCTAATGTTGAGTTCTGTTTGGTGTATCTGAATTTACTACAAAGCTATATAATGTGATCTGTAGTAGACAATTCTTCCTGCTTTGATGTAATAGTGTGTATAATGTTGTTCAGGAACAGAAATTGGATGTTACAAATAGAAGCCACTTCACTGAACATCAAGAAACTATGACTGCACCAATTGAAGACCTTGAGGAGCATTCTGTCTTTTCAGATGAAGAGTGGGAGCATGAGGCAGCTAAATTGTATGCCTGGTCTCAGGCGTTATCTCTTGAAGACACTGGAGAATCTTCGCTCACACCTAATTTCTGAATTTTAATAATGGTTATTTCACATTAGCAGTAGTGGTAAACAGAAAACATTTTCAAATCTTTTCTACCCTGCTGTAAATATGTTGCAAATTTTAATCATAGAGAACATGGATTACATACATATAATTGCTTTCACCTTGACTGTAACAGACTTAGAATTTGAGCTATGGATGGGTTATCTATGAACATTGTATATTTTGTGTACAATGTATGATTACAGTAATTGTTTTGCTGTGCCATTGTTTATTTCATTTTCATTATGGAATAGTACTAGCTACTTAATGGTGAAGATTGCATCCCACAATAAGCTCAATTTCCAGCCTCTGCTCACTACTTCCCAAAACGAAACCAGTCTGCCTGAAAATTCACGTGCAGCATTTCATTCCAGGGTAGAATTTTTCTGGGAAGGTTGAAATGAAATCCTAACAGCAATTTTAAAGTTATAGGGCCAGATATAGGGCCATATTAAGGTTCTTTTATACAGCTCTGGGAACAAAGCAACTTAAAACCATCTTAATCAATTATATGAAGATTCTACCAGCAAAGGACAATCCCCAGATGATGTGGAGCCAGCAAGCTAGCTTTGTGTCACAGTTTGCTGGTACTCTCAATGGACATGTCCATGCCCTTTTTCTCGATGAAGAAAGTGCGAAAATGTATAGAACCAATACAACTTTACCCTAAAATTTTATTCCATTTGAAACTTGGACACTTCTTAATTAAACAAAAAATATATAAAATCAACAGGCTATTTCCATTGCAGAACAAGACTGGGCAAAACTACGGTTAGGTGAGTGATGTAAATTTAATTACTTTTTTTGGTAAGGTGTAGAATTCCTGTAAAGAAAGAAGGGGTTGTTTATTTTGATTTTTGATTGCTACCTGAACTGCACTAAAACTTACTTCCTGAAGATTTTTTGTTGGCAAATTTAGTTTACTTAACTGTACCTAGAGCTCAGTCTTGTCCCTGTTGGCTTCAGTGGGTATAGTAGTGAGCCAATTAAGCCCAATCCAACTCCACTAGGAATCAACAGAGAAATTCACACTCAGTTCACTGGGAGTTGGATCTAGTTCCATGCGGTTTAAGAACATAAGGATTTGTTCAATTAAAAGCTGAAGTTCAATTTCACCAACACCTGTTTTCTCCTCTTGAGTACTGTTTTACAGTGTTTGGGTAACCTGTCACGAAAAACAGCAAGGACAAAAATTATGGATACTTGGATAGTGAGAAGCATGCCTCTCATACTTCACAACTGGCACCAAATGAACACTAAGCATCCAAGCAATTGTTTTTATATTCTAGAATATACTGTTGTATTTTGATATTTCATGGATGCAAGGCCTAAGGTTATTTTGAATTAACACTAAACATAGTTTGACTACCTAAACTGAAGTCTCTAATCTGGGGACTAGCTGAAGCATATGATGGTGATACTACTATTGTTCAGCTACAAATCCTTTACAACTCCTAAACCAGCTCTTCAGTTTTGCCTAAATTGTTCAGTACCACCAGACCCTCGCTAGAACGCACGTCTGTATAGCACGAATTCACATATAATGCGGTCGCGGCCATGGAACCCAAATGTAATTACTTTAATTGCAATTCATTTTAATGCGGTCCCCGCGTTAACGCAGTACCGCTCATGGATCCCAAATCTTGCGTTCTAGCGAGGGTCCGGTATATTTAGGTTGATTGTAAAATTATTCTGATTAAGACATTGCTTTGCTGTTTGTAACTAGACTTAGTCCTACACAGAACTTCTTTCATTAAACAGTAATACTGCAGACTAATTTGTATAGCTCCCACTGGAATGTGCCACAGGGACCATAGACTCCAATGTAAATTTTTCCCAATTTTAAATTCCAAAGGAGACTAATTGTCTCTTGCTGTGAGATACATAGTAGAGGAGAAGATGGCAATATAGTCTTTTCTCTTTGCACATTTATGTTGGATAATTTTCCATGGCTTGCTCAGACTCAGAAAATCAGTGGTTTTTAAAAATGTGTTAACTAACATGTTTTATTCCAGTATAAAAGAGTGGCTTTTTGCAGGTTAGCTTGCCACGTTGGAAGCGGTTTAAGCTAAACTAAAAAAAAAACATTCTTATTTCAGAATAAGAATGTCCAGTGGTGGAGTTATTCCGGTATAACGATAGTACTTTAGTTATTGTACTGCTATAACTAAAAAAATCTCCCCTAGACAAACCTTAACAAAGGTACTTAAATCTAATCAGCTTTGAAACTCTCAACTTTGATTTTGGAAATTAAAAACTGTTTCTAGAAGTATTAAGTGAAATGCTACAACGACTGTCACTGTGACTTAGACTGTGATAGCAGCATATTTCACAAGTGAGGCAGTGTTAGGCCCCCCAGAAAATCAAAATACTGCAGAGGAAATACCAATGATGCAACTATCTGTAGCTTTTCCTTCCATCACTTATGAGCCAGTGCATCAGCACACTGCTAGGGGAATTGTGGGCAGGCTGCCCCGCTGTTTTGGGGGGACCAGAGCAAAATTTGAAACTCAGGCCTTCCTCCACCTAAAAAAAAAAGTATGGGGGGTGGGGAGGATGGACTGTTGAAGAGTAAGTCTGCCCTTCACTTACCCCAGAGCAGCAGCTTGACTCCTGTCCCACAGGGCTGGGCCCAGCTCCCTGTTCCAGGTGTTGTGACCTGGCGTGTAGGGTCCAGCTCCATTCAGGTTTGGCCCAGCTGCCCCTCCAGTACCAAATGTCAGTGAGTGGCATTCTAACCTGGTATGCGGGGTCACGTCACCACTCAGGTTTGGCCTGGTGCCCAACCCCCTCCTTGTGACAGGGTGGGGAGGGTGGTCAGGCCAAACCTGAGTGGCACTGTGTCCCTACTGCCAGCTCACAGGACTACTCTGTTTCCCCAGGGAAAACTGCCCCTTTTGTGTGTCCTTTTCCCCACCCCGCCACCCCAATTGGTCCTGACTACAAGATGCTCTTTAATATGAGGTGTCAGGTTGGTGGTGGTCAAGGCAGAGGGCCTCAAGCTGGTTCCTAAAAGAGTTGTGAATTTATAATCCATGGGAGTGTCATGCATCTGCCATTCTGATTTTTCATTTTTGCTTTCGCTATCTCCTTTTCTGAGACAACACAGATACAATCTCTTTCTCACCTGGTTGCTTCCTCCCCGAAACTTTAATTTTCCCCACTAGTAGTAGTAAGAATTGGGGAAGATGAAAGTTTGCCACAAGTATTGATTTTAAATGTGAATAGTACAGTGTTTTAGCATGGGGCAGGGTCATGTTTATACTACATCAGTTAATCATGTTACAATGGGGTCCCCCCAACCTAGTTCTAATTATAATGTAGATAGGGCCAAAACTGAATGAACTTGCTTAAATTAAGTCAAGAACAAGGAACCTGTGGATTATAGGTCTGTCAGTGAACACTAAAATCAGGAAGTTTTTCTTTCATAATAGCTGAAAATGGCTTGACTAGGAGGTGAGAGTTGGACAGATTATATTAGTAGAAGCTAGGTGTTACTGTCTCATGTTCAGAGTAAGTGATCCTGTTTTCCCATGTGGTCCCTTGAGGGCAACCACTTAAAGATTTCTGGCTCCCAGTTGTCACCTTTCCTGAGTAGATATCTACAATCTCACTCCCTTTGTGACTGGGAGTTTTATGGCTGCACAGGTCCCTGCTTACACTCTGATAACCCCAGCAAACCAGACTCCCTAAAAAGCCTGGTGGCCTGCATTTTCCTCTTCCTCCAAAGGCTACAAACAGTGTGTTACAAGTTACCACCCAGCTCTTGGTGAGTAAGCACCTTTATTAAGGTGAAAGCATTACAGAGGAAAAAATAAGTTCTTATATGCATGCTAAAAGTTTACCAGAGGTCACCCATCAGTCTTATGAGGCCCTCACAGGTCAAGTCCTTCCACCCCTTCTGCAAGGACTGCCCTGCAGTCCCAGACAGTAGGTCTTGTCCATTTGCTGGATCAGAAAGCAAGCCCCTAGTCAGTTTCAACTTAGGCTATTTATCCAAAGCTACTTTCTTTGTCTATTGGTCTCTGGAGAAACCAATTTAAACCAATATATCTGAGCCTCCCCAGCTAGCAATACTAGGGTTACCATATGTCCGGTTTTTCGGCAATCAAACCCCCGTCTGGGGGGAATTGCCAAAAAGCCAAACATGTCTGGGAAAAATACCGGCTGGGCACTTCCTCTCCCGCAGCTGCTCTGCTCCTCCCCGGACCCAGACTTCGGCTCTGTTTAAGAGCCAAGCTGCCCGAGCCAGCGCTACCAGCTTCGGGCAGCCCCCGTGCCTCTGGACCCTGCGCCGCCGGAGCAGAGCAGTTGGAGCCGGGGAGGAGAAGTGCCCGGCCGGCGGCTGGGGTCTGGAGGCACGAGGGCTGCCCGAAGCCGGTAGCGCTGGCTCGGCCAGCTTGGCTCTTAAACAGAGCTGAAGTCTGAGTCCGGGGAGGAGCAGAGCAGCTGGAGCCGGGAAGGAGAAGTGCCCGGCCGGGGGCGCAGGGTCCGGAGGCACGGGGGCTGCCCAAAGCGCAAGTGCTACCGGCTTCATGGTTTGCCGGGCAGCCTCCAGACCCTGCGCCCCCGGCTGGGCGCGTCCTCTCCCGGGCTCCAGCTGCGCTAGGGAAGCGCCGGCCGGGGGCACAGGGTCTGGGGGCTGCCTGGCAAACCGTAAAGCCGGTAGCGCTCGGGCAGCCCTTTTCGCGTGGCTGGGAGGGAGGAGGGGGAGTTAGGGCGGGGACTTTGGGGAAGGGGCGGGGAAAGGGCGGAGTTGGGGCGGGGCCGGGGTGGGAAAGGGGCAGGGCTAGGGCCCATGGAGTGTTCTCTTTTTTTATTTTTTAAATATGGTAACCCTAAGCAGTACCTTTCTGAGGGGATTACAATCTGGTTGGATTTGCCTTAATCACAAACCCACTGTTTTTTGTTCCTGGAGGAGCTGTGGTAGTCCTCCCCCTGGAGTAGAATACAATCATACATAAACCATTCATTTAAAACAATGGATCCCAAGAACACTGCATGGGGTAGCAATACCTGTCATAGTTGTCAAAGAAAGTGATAGCTGTTCCTCCAATACTGTACCAAGACTGGTTTTTAAAGTGGTTAAATCTAAACTGAATATGTAAAAATGGTACTTTCTTACTACTAGATTGGGTTCATGTGTGTGTATTCAAACTCATATCCTCTAATTGCAATTATTAAAATAAGATTTTTCTCCTTTTTTTGTCCTGCTGAGCCAACACAGAGAGCTGCAATTCTTTTCCTAGTTGGGCCTTATCAAGTTATAGGGAAGCAGACCTCTGCAAACCCACTGAAAATAATTAGTCTTTGACCACAAGGCCTGTAGAACCTTGTTTTCCATGTATCATTGCCAGTAATAAATTAATCTGGTTTAAGTGTCAGATCCCCAGTTGAGTTTGCAGAGCTAACAGCAAGTAAAAATGTTTTTCTAGTGAATTGAGCACAACTGTTACAATTTTGAAAACAAATAAACAATGTCTTTTCTACAAGTTGATATTCAAAGTAGAACCACACTTTAGTTATCAAGAGCCCAATTTTAAAATTGAACCATGGGCTATTGTTACTCACTCCTAAAAGAACATTCCCATCCCGACTACTCTACATCCTTAATCCATTACAATAAAAAAAGGCACAGAATGGGCTGCAGCCACATCTGCAAGCTCCAGAACTTAAATGCAGTATGTACCACTAAGGGTAAATCCATGCGTTAGGCCACAGCAATGTGATATTCTTTGTAGCTGCAGCTTTGTCCCTTGCCGGGCATCCAGTACTATAATTAAAACTGTTAATTCCTTCAGTTGGATAACAAATTTGCACCAGTTTTGAGCACATGTATTTTGGTTCTGCTGTATAATAGTCCTGTCATCCCTGTCTGAAATGTTGTGCAAATTCCGGAGTGTTTTTTAAGCCTTGGTAGACAAACACTTATTTGTCACAACCCAAGTTCTGAGGAGACTTTCATTCAAAAGCAGACTGGACGTGTAGACTGACTCCTAGAAGTTGAGAGCGTGAAGCTGGAAATGCTGGTATACTTGTGACCATGAATGTTAGCTGAAGTACTGGGAATAGCCATGAGAGTTCCAGTTTCTCATGTGAGAGTTGAGACATTTTAATTCTTTTGAGTCAAGCTAATGTGGGCAGAGAGGTGGTTCCCCACTGCCCTCCTCTTCATCACAGCTGTGGTAAATGTGACAGTGGGTGTTAGTACTCAGCGTAGCTCCATGTAGTGCCACCCCTCTCTCACCATGGGGCTTGAAACCAGTGATGATAGCCTTCCTTGAAAAAGGCACATGCTGTAGCCCATCCAGCCCTTTAGAGACTACGATCACATCTCCAGCACCTGATTGGCAGGTACCTCATGCCTTCATTAGTGCCAGATTTAGACAAATCAACATGTAATACCTGGCCTTTGCCAAGCAACCCCATCCATGCGGCCTTAATACTAAAACACACACCTAAAACCAACATTAACCAGTGGCAAAGCAAGCTGTGGGATCCACATGTTGCGGGAAATATTACCAGGACTGGCAACTGCCGAGTGCTCTGCTTATTCTATCTATTGTATGTAGAGAGCAGCACTGACATCTAGCCCTCACTGCTTGCCTCAGTTAACTGCAAAAGAGTTATGCTTACCCCCCGGAGGGAAAAATTAGCAAAGGATACTGATTTTTTGAAAGTGCCAAAATACACACACAGCTGTAGAAAATAATATGCAGTTTCTGAAAAACTACATCTTCAAGTACAGTAACTCCTCACTTAAAATCGTCCCGGTCAGCGTTGTTTCGTTGCTGATCAATTAGGGAACATGCTCGTTTAAAGTTGTGTAATGCTCCCTTCTGAGGTCATTTGGCAGCCCCCTGCTTGGTCTACTGCTTGCAGGAAGAGCAGCCCCTTGCAGCTAGCTGGTGGGGGCTTGGAACCAGGGTGGACCGGCAGCCCCCTATCAGCGCCCCGCTCCCCTAAGTTCCCTGTGCTGCAGCTGCCTGCAGTTCAGCGGTGTCCCTCCCCCTACTGCCATATGCTGCTCCTGCCCTCTGCCTTGGAGCTGCTCCCCGAGACTCCTGCTTGCTGTGCCAGGGGGGGAGGGAAGGAAGAGGGGGCCTGTCAGGGTGTCCCCATCCCCCCTGCTCCTGCACCCCGCTTACCCCATCTTCCATAGAGCAGGGCTCAGGACAGAGGGAGCTTGCAGCAGCTGCGGTCTCAGCAAGCTGATCTAATTAACAAGGCAGTGTACTTAAAGGGGAATGTGCATATCTCCCTCCATTCCTGCTGCCTTGCAGAATGAAAGAGTTAACCCTTGAGGGCTCAGCCAATTGCTAGTTCATCATTTAGCAGTAAGGGAAATATCCCACCCTCTAACTCCTCCACCTCAACCAAGCGTCACAATCATCATCACTGTGTACCAGTATTAAATTGTTTGTTGAAAACTTTGTGTGTGTGTGTGTGTGTGTGTATATATATATATATATATATATACGTGCTCTCTCTGGCTGTCGGAGCCCCATGTAAGTGACACCATCCGGCCGGCTGCCCTGTTAGCCGCGCGCGCTCTGCATGGGGGGGTAAGTCCCGACATTTATAATATATATATATATATACACACACACACACACACACACACACATACATACATATATACACACACACACATACATACATATATACACACACACACACAAGTCTTTTGTCTGGTGAAAAAAATTTCCCTGGAACCTAACCCTCTCATTTACATTAATTCTTATGGGGAAAGTGGATTCGCTTAACATCGTTTCACTTAAAGTTGCATTTTTCAGGAACATAACTACAACGTTAAGTGAGGAGTTAGTGTAGGTGCCTGTCTCATATACAACAGAAAGTATCTGAGGTCTTTTGTATTAGCTATGAAAACAATCTAAGGGAGCTCTAGCAAAAGACTTTACCACTTTATAGTTTGCTTCCCTGTATCTTCCCTCCCTTCCAAATAATTTCACTGGTTCTTATTTTGAATGAGGTTAGGGTTACCGTATTTCAGCAAGCAAAAAAGAGGACGGGAGGAGCCCTGCCCTAGCCCCACCCCTGCCCCTCCCACGTTCTGCCCCCCTCAGAGCCCCCAACCCTCCCCCCGCTCCTTGTCCCCTGACTGCCCATTCCTGGGACCCCTGCTCCTAACTGCCCCCCAGAACCCCACCCCCTACCTAAGCCTCCCTGTTCCTTGTCCCCTAACTGCCCCACCCTAACTGCCCCCCAGCACCCTACCTCCTACCTGTACCCTGACTGCCCAAAACCTTATCCACCCCCCCCCCAGAAAGTCCCCCCAAACTCCCAGACCCCCCCCGTCTCTTGACTGCCCCCTCCAATACCTCCCTGCCCCTTCTCCGACCCCCTGGCCCCCTTGTTGTTGGCCTTCGCCTAACATCTCTGAGCCGTTCGTCCCGGCAGGCTGGCTGGTAGGGGAGGAGGAGCGGGGGAGGAGCTCCAGACTGCCGGAGGCGATCTGCGAATACAGGGAGGGAGGGAGTGATCTCTGCTGCAGGGGAGGCGGAGGACGTGCTCTCTCTGGCTGTCGGAGCCCCATGTAAGTGACACCATCCGGCCGGCTGCCCTGTTAGCCGCGCGCGCTCTGCATGGGGGGGTAAGTCCCGACATTTACAAATTCCCCCCGGACGCTATTTTTAGCTCAAAAAGCCGGACATGTCCGGGGGAATCCGGAAGAATGGTAACCCTAAATGAGGTAGTATTATTTGATAGCGTAGTTATGCAAATTTCTCTTCTCTTTCAGAGGGGGAATAGCAGAAGGGTAGGTCTCATTATGTCGGTTTCTAATTTCAGAATTCTAGTCTCAGCCACATATAAACAAACTCCACTGAAATATACTGGAGTGGTGCAGGCATAGTTGAAAGAAGAAGTTAGTCAATTAAATTTATGTTCAGTATCAGAGGGGTAGCCATCTTAGTCTGGATCAGTAAAAAGCGAGTGTCCTGGGGCACCTTATAGACAGACGTACTGGAGCATAAGCATTCATGGGTGAATACTAGGGTTACCATATTTAAAAAATAAAAAAAGAGGACACTTCACGGGGCCCTGGCCCCGCCCCTTCCCCACCCCCACCCCAACTCCACCCATTCCCCACCCCTTCCCCAAAGTCCCCATCTTAACTCCCCCTCCTCTCTCCCAGCCACGCCAAAAGGGCTGCCCGAGCGCTACCAGCTTCACAGTTTGCCAGGCAGCCTCCAGACCCTGCGCCCCCAGCTGGCGCTTCCCCAGTGCAGCTGGCGCCCGGGAGGGGAAGCGCCCAGCCGGGGCCGCAGGGTCTGGAGGCTGCCCGGCAAACCGTGAAGCCAGTAGCGCTCGGGCTTCGGGCAGCCCCTATGCCTCTGGATCCTGCGACCCAGCTGGGCACTTCCCCTCCCGGGCTCCGGCTGCTGTGCTCCTCCCGACTCTTCGGCTCTGTTTAAGAGCCGAGCTGCCCGAGCGCTACCGGCTTCGGGCAGCCCCCTTGCCTCTGGACCTTGCGCCCCCAGAGCCCAGGAGGGGAAGTGCCCAGCCGGTGGCTCAGGGTCCGGAGGCATGGGGGCTGCCCGAAGCCGGTAGCGCTCAGGCAGCTCGGCTCTTAAACAGAGCCGAAGAGGAGCACAGCAGCCGCGGGAGGGGAAGTGCCCGGCCGGCGGTATTTTTCCCAGACGGGGGTTTGATTACCAAAAAGCCAGACATGTCCGGGAAAAACCGGACGTATGGTAACCCTAGTGAATACCCACTTTGTTCATCTGACGAAGTGGGCATTCATCCACAAAAGCTTATGCTCCAATACATCTGTTAGTCTATAAGGTGCCACAGGACTCTTTATATTTATGTTGTTACTAATAATAGATAATGCAGCATTGTCTCTGAAGTTGCATTACCACTAAAATAAGTACGGCTATAAGAAGTGGCTCTGATCACTCAGCTTTATTTTTCCACCTGCAGTCTACAACTTTTAAGTAACTAGATATGGAAATAAAGGCAGTAGATTAGTGTTTGTCACAAGACATCCAAATATTCTCTCCTGTATTCTATTTATAGCAGTATTGTTATTGTTCAAAGATTCCCTTCTACATTATAACTAATGATTATTCCACCTCTGAGTTCTTAAATTTTAAAAATTAACCTTTCAGTTCTTTTGTTGAGATTGTGATTCTATGAACAAACAATTAATGTTCCCAACAGCATGGAAAAGAGCAGAGATGGAGTGAGCCAGATTGCTTGGATGCAGAAAGCATCAGGGCCTGTCTCAAGGGATTCACATTTTTTTCCTGCATAGACAAAATCTGCACTGTTGAAGGTAGCTGGTGGAGTTTAGAGAGAGTGAACCGAGTGAGTTAGAAGTATGTCTGATCTAGGCTATATCTGTAGCATAGTCTCTGTGTGTGGCTGAGAGTGTCTGCCCTTGAAGGAGAAAGACACATGCAAAGGTGTAATATCACATCTATTTAAATAAAGGAGACAAGTAATGATGCCCCTGATAAAGCACAGCGTGATATGGAGGGGAAGAGAGCTGACAATTGTATATACAAACTTATCAAATATGAGTTTCCTACAAATAGAACATTTCTATTATCGTTTCTTGATATTTGCTCAGCATTTCTGGAAATCCCTGACTAACACGTGTTATCAAGATGGTCTTTATACGGCTTAGCAGTCCTTGAGGAACATAAACTAACCTTGCAGTGTTGGTCAGACAATACAATCCTTTGAGTTTCTCTTACAATCTCACTTCATTCTAGTTTATCAATGCAAAACAGATCAGTGGGGATAAATAGGTGCCCATAGATGCATTGGGCAGGGCAGCACCCACAGCCTAAGGTAGAGAGCTGAAGTGCTCTTTGGGGCTGTAGCTCCCTTTCTGACTTTATGTATAACATACATGGAGTGGGAAACAGAGTGCTAATCACAAGAATTGCTGATGGACCAGATTGGGTGGTTTTGGAATAGCATGGAGTATTCCCAAGTAGCAGGTAGGGAATAAATACTGATCATGAGTGTGAAGTACTGTATAGAAGAGAGGAAAAGCAGCATTCAGTTCAGACACTGCACTTTATTGTACTGGAGATTGGGGTTACATCTACTGAGCTGCTGCAGTAGGGTAAATATACCAAGTAGCTGAATGAGACTAGCAGGCAGAATGAAATTAAGAAATGAGTGGGATAAGACAAAAGGGGAAGAATAAATCCCAAGAGGGTAGGAGAGAGTAAAGCTAAAGAGAAAGGGAGAGTTCATCCTGCTACATGTCAATCACAAACAGGAGCGTGCCCTCCTTAAGAGGCAATTCAGATATCTAAAAGTGGCAGCATGACATGAAAGATCCAAGGGAAGAACATCAGAAAAATTAAAATGGAAAAAGTTAAGATGAAAAAGAAGGATGAGGAGAAAGGAAAGGGGGCAAACAGAAGGGACACAGACAAAAAAAAGAGTTGAACAGAGTCTGGTAAAATACTGTGGGGTTTGTTTTGGTTTTGGACAGGGAGAGATAAGGTTTGGAAAGTGAAGTGAACAAGACTGACAGGGAAGGCCCCTAATCAGGCTACCTGAGCAGACAAAATGGCGAGACCATGATCTTTATTTTTAGTAAAGTAAATTTTGATCCTTATTTTCCAACACTGACAGAACATTGACCTACTTTAACAAATTTATTAAATTAATGCTGAAATGTACATGGAATATTGCTGATGGAAAATCTTCAGTTCTTTTAAATCAATTAGACCTCTGTGATCTTTGGGGCTCCAAAAACTTGGTATCCTAAACCAGACTGAGCATATTGATAACTAAGAACATTGTTAGGTGATAGATTCTCTTCCCCTCTTGGCCTCTGGTTTGAATATCCAGGTTGGCTTTATTTATTTATTTAAGTTATTAAAGTACTTACAGGTCTAGACATTTAGTTACAAATGTAGTCCTTGATAACTCTTTTTAGATATTGTTGTTCAATATATCTTATTCAGATAGATTCCTGTATATTGTCCAGACCCAGGATACAATTTTTGTTTAAACAAAAAACCCCAAAGGCAATAATGAGCCATGATGACAGTCAAGAGAGCTGGGCTCTAGAAAATTTCAGCAGTCACATCCTACAGGAGCAATCAGGGATGAGGAAACAGCAACTATGAAAGACACATTAGTCTACACTTGAAAAAGCTGGTCTGAACTGGTAGAGCTTTTGACACAGTAGAGGCCTGATCCAGTGCCTACTGAAGTCAACTGAAAGGCACTATTGTCTCAAATGCGGATTAGACTAGGCCCTAGAGCACATGAACACACTGGAGTACGTCTTGGGTTGTGGGGGGGATTTGAAAGGGGAGAATTATAAAAAAACTGCCAAAAGGCAATGCCTGTACTCTGTACAAACATATCCAACTTGACTTATTGAAACGTCTTAGGGTGTTAATACAGCTTTGTGAATTGCATTTTCCTCTCTCTCTCTTTTTTAAGATAGTACTTACCCAATTGGATCCATAAGTCTTGTGGGCAAAAAAAAAAAAGATCTCCGGGTATACTGCATTTAGATATTGCAGAGATTACGCAACTGTGTGCTTAAAGATGAAAAATATTTTATTTACACTTTTCTTATACACACTTTGTACATTTTTTCAGTTTAAAAACAGAACAGAGCACATACACATGTCTGAACATATTGTATCCATAGCTAGGAAAAGTTACCTTCTGCCAAAAACCAAAGGCTTTTTAAAATAGTTATAAAAGGCAAACCTTAAATTATTCTAAGAATGTTATAGCAGCCTTGGGGTGAATATTAGACAATTAACCAAAAATGTACATAAAAACCTCTCTATATTTGTTTTAAATAGGCAGAATACTTCCAATTGCTACAGCACACACAGAAGAATTTGCAAATAACTTTCCATTAACTTACAGAAACATTCTTTTAAAAACACAACCATCTCAAACAGGACTGGAAAGTAAGGAAACTACAGTGGAATTACATTCTTCAACTTATGAGAATTCATTTTTTAAAGCTCTGCAAAATAATACATAGGAAAAGAGAAAATCAGACTGGGAGGTTTGCTATTCCCTCCATCTAGTCCCATAACCTGCATTAAATGTTAGTTAGGTGGGTTCACTGAGGAAATAAAAACCTTCTATAAAATATAGCTACCACTGCAGTTCTATGTAACATTTCATTTTTTATGCTTACACTAATCTTTCTTCCCCCTCGTGCACTATATAAGGAATAGCACTTGCAAGTAGAATGTGGTTTTCCCCCAGCTACCAACTCAATTATAATCTAAATATTATTTGAATTTGATCCTTAAAACTTTTTTAAAAAGCACAGAAACATGAACTGAAATTTGGGGAGAGGGGAAGTCCAGGGAAGCAGTGCTCAACTGTCTATTTTTCTGCCAGCTGTTTAACAGTACTATATTTTGTTAAGATTACAGATGCCATCAACATAATTTCTTTAGGTTTACTTCAAACACAGTATGTACTTATTTTAACATCTTACACATGCTGAAATTGTAGATTATTTAGCAATCCAAGAAAAATAAAATACAGATGCCATAACAAAAGTAGTCACTAGTGTTTATTTTAAACATTTTCAGATTGTCTTACAAACATTAAAATCTCAAACTGTTACTTATAAAACATTGGTAAACTTAGTTTTACATAGCTGACATCTCTTTCCTTTTGTGTTTCCTTCTTTACCCTTTCCACACTACTTGAGTGAGTGTTGCAACTGTGACATAACATGCTTATTAGAATAAATTCACAAGGTACTATATTGGGTAGAGGTGGGGAGAAAGCAAGTTTTCTCTAAGGCCCCAATCCTACCGACATTTTAGCACACACTTAACTTTACATGTGAATAGACTTTTAAATAGTTGGCACAGCTTTTCATTTTATTTCAATGGACAACTCATCTATGTAAAGCTAAAAACATGCCCATGTCTGAAGAATTGGAGCCCAATTCCCTATTTTTTTTTGTCAAGAAAAAAATATTTCAATAAAGGCAAAACATTCCTGTAAATGACATTCCTATTTTAAAAATGCATGATTTTTCTTGAGTTAGTCCTTTATGAAACAAAAGACATAAGGTGCAGAATTGTGTATTTCAGAAAGAGCAGCTGATATACCCTCAAGCCAACCCTCACTTTATGAAGAAGTGGTCACGTTGAGTTAAAGACCAGTATTGGTATATGTATGGTTTTTAACCTAATTTAATTTGTACTTGTTTAATCCTTTGCTTCGTGAGTGTACGGAGAAGCTCCATCTATGATGTGGATGATTATTGTAGTATCAGTAAAAAGGCAGCATTTGCTGCTGCAGAAAAAAGGTCTCAAGAGCAAGACGACAGGACTGCAACTCTCAGGGGCCAAACGCTATGTCTATGCAGGGATAAAAAAACCTCACAGCTGGCCCAGTTCAGCTGACTTGGACTTGCGGGGCTCAGGTTCCAGGGCTGAACAAAATCTCTGTGTAGAGTGGAAGGTCCTAGAGCTCGGGCTTCATCCTGAGCCCAGATGTCTACACAATGATTTTTAGCCCCGCAGCCTGACCCCGAGTCAGCTGACCTGGGCTAGCTGCGGCCATGCTATGGGTCTTTTATCCCTGTGTAGACATCCTCCAAGAGTGTTAAAGTCACAAACCACCAGGACTAGGAATTACTGACTGCTATACATCACTGAAAAAGCAGGGATTCTGTTTTCCAATGGCATAAAGCATATGGAAGTAGACAGCAAATCATCAGGCCTTGAATTGCCACAGGTCCCTGAGGCTAGTGAGCTTTCTGAAATAGTAGCTGCCTCTTTCTGCAGTATCAGTAATTGCCTCCCTTCAGCTGAATCTATACAGCCAGACTTTCAAAAGTGCTCAACGCACCCAGTGTGAATGGCTTAATTTTGAAAATCTGGCCACTTACTTTGGTGCTTAACTAGGTGCTGAGTTCTTTTGCAAATCTGCCTGAACTGGCAAGGGACTGCGCATGCTGGGCTCCCCGTGAGAACTGATGGTGCTCAGCACATTTCATGAAGTCCTCAACACTCTGCAGCTTCTGGCCCCTAACAAGGAAACAGGGTTCCTCTTAGGACCAGGAAGGAAACGGAGATAGCTAGACAAGAACCCAACACTGACTTTTTTTTAAACTGAGAAACAGAGATTGGACTAAGTATGTCTATCCCTTTTTACAACACGAGTACTGTTGCTGTTTAAAAGCAGGCTGTGTGCCAAGTTTTAAAAAGTATAAAAAAAAGGAATGGGAGAGATAAACGAGCACATTTACTAGAAAGGGTTAGGGTTTACCTTTTTCCTCATTAACTAGGAGTACATTTAAGTGGTAAAAAATCCTCAAGTTAATATAATAATCATATTCAAAAGATCTCATAGGTGATATGCAAGTCTGATTAGCTAGCCTTGATTTTTTATTCGGTTGGTTTGTTACTGTTTAAACACTGACTTGGGAGCATAGCTACTAAAGGAAAATGCACACAAAATGGTTTAGTGAAAAAGAAAACATCCCTCTAAGCTATCTCAAAAATGTAACTTTTTTTTCAAAAGCTACATCACAATTTATAGATAATGTGGATTAATTATGTATTTATTGACTGAAATAATGAGCATGGTAGAAATGTACATTACAAAACATTCCCAGCCTTCCAGACATTATGAACCAAGCAAATTCCAATAATTTTTAATGCTCAAAATGGTTACGGCCAACACATCAGCTGAAGCTGAAACCAATAATTAGTTCAAGTTAGAATTTCACCAAGTAACTAGTATTACAGGCCTTAAACAAGATTTTTAAAACTGGGTTCCTGAAGTTAAAGGGGGAATAGGCACCTAAATAACTAGCCTTGTTTTCAAGAGTACCAAGCATCCAGCATTCCCTTTCCCTTTAGTGGGAGCTGCTGGGTGTTCAGTACTTTAGAAAAATCAGGTCACTTACGTAGGTGCTGAAGTACAGATTTAGGAACATAACTTTAGACACCCATTTTTGTAAAATCTTGGCCTTCTCTCTTTAATCTGTTATACTTAAATCATGGAAGACCAAATTTCCAGATCAACAATGGTTCCCCAGCTCACCCCTAAATAGCAGGGTGAAATGCTCAATACTACTCATGATAGGCTTGCATAAGCCTACCTAGACTGCAGGACTATTAATCTTTGCTGCCCAATTCACGTAACATGCCAGAAAATGGGCTAGTAACAAAAAGAGCAAAACAGGAGTAAAAATAAGATAACTTGTCTTGAACCCTGATTCTGCAATGAAATATACAAACACAGAAGCCCTGCACCTGAGCAGGGCCCATCAAAGTCAACGGTGCCCCAACTGGCTGCAGGGATCCATCTGCACACATCTCATGGTAAGGTTGGTGCCTTGTCTTATATCAAAAAGATTGTAGTTCAGATTACTAAAATAAAACAAATTAAATTCTGTACTTGTAAATTGAAAAATATAGGAAAATAATAAGCAAAGAATTACATTGAACTGCAACCTGTGGTCTGCACCAGAAGACTGAATGTGAACATTTGGTCCAGCCATCTCTGGCTTAGACATCCTTTATCATTCCAGCTATGGTGGTGTAAATTCTCTCTTTTGATCAAAGATTACAGTAATCAACTCTGCTTTGCTATATTACTGCTAATTAAAAAAATAAAATCTGCTAACTTGCAATATAACTCCATGTCCTCCCATCTCTCTCAATCCAGAATTTGAAAGAACATTACTGCAAGAAAACAAAGATACCATTACATGTGAGCATGGTGCATTTCGCAAAACATTTTAATATCCATTATTAATTTCTAATTTTGTTTAGCCAAACAAACTTGTTACCATTTATCATAGCAAATTTAGGGTGTATTTGGTCCCTTATAAGTGCATTCTTTTGAACTCCCTGAGTACTGTACATTCCTTTTCTACAGTGACTTCTGGCTGGGAGATGCTGAAACAGAAATGGATTCTCAACCATTACTGCATATCTTGTAAAATCTAATGCTACAGAGTTTCACGTAAGCAGATGATTTTGCAAGCTTATATCTCAGCAGTTTGTCCCTGCATATTTGAGCTCAGTGTTGGCCTCAAATTTTAGAGAAGAAATCTTTTCCCTCTTGACTCCAGAAGAGGCTAATTTCACACCAGTGTGAAAGAACTAGGATAATGCTTTACTTTTATAATTGTGTTTATCTTGGTGGATAGTCTCACCAATCTAGTCAGTAAAAGTCAACAAGTTAACAAAGTGCTCAAACATGGTGCAGTTATTCAAGCCCTCTTGGATCACAAGTCTTATTTCAGGAAGTATGAGGTCAGTAGCTATAGTTTTGTAGGATTCTATTTTAAAGATTACAGAAATGGTAAACATTGTCCCCAACTGCCTAACCCCACATTTTTAGAACACAGCAGTTCATATCAGTTGATGCTTCAAAAATAATATTAGATTACATCACTTCAACACAACTACAAGCGATGCCATTGCTAAAAATAATAGTATATCCAGGTCTGACAAAAAACTGCATGTTAGTGCAGTGTTCATGCTTGCTTACTGATACATTTCTGATTTTTATTAAAAACAAGGCAACACATTCAAAAGTGAAGAACTGTAACTGGGTAAGATGTATTTACTTTTTTAAAATAATATATAAAATATCAAACTGTTAACAGTTCATTACATATTATTAATATAAAGAGTTTAAATATTACTGAATGAATCAGTGTATACCAAAGATAGGCTTCTTTGATACCAAACTAGGCCTCCAGTTACTTAAGAATTTTGTAATATTTAATTCAAGAAAGAATGCTACTATATCTAAAATTCAACAGATATGGCTGAATCTGTGCCCTAGTTAAAAATATAATATCCTAATTGCACATAAAAAGATGCATTATATATAGATCTTACAGTGTATGCATGTGTGTGTATATATCTTACTCACCAACAAACACAATGCAGACAATAGAAGGCAGCATAGAAATAGTGTTGGAATATAAAAATGCTTCATTATCAATTTAATAGAAAATGTATAACTTGCATTTTTTGGCAGACTTACTGATACTACTGTACAAATCCAGGGAAAAGCCATGCACAAAGGTTAAGATAATTTTAAAATGTATTTACGGGAAAACAAAAAACAAACAAAAAAAAATACCAAACTGGACTGTGAGTACTCATAAATAGAGAAAATAAAAATGTCCACCACAACTTAAAGGAACAAAATGAAACCCTTGTCAATAGAGTTTAAGTCAGGTATTCCCCCAGTAAGGCTGCTGAATCCTATCTTGACACTTAATGAAAATGCACAATATATATTTTTCTGTCCCCCTTCTCCCCATAAGCAGATCATTATATTCAACTGGTTCCAAGAAGGATGCTGCTGTGATGGCCATTATACAGAATAAACTTATTGCATGGACATAAAAGGCCACAAAGAAAAAGGGAAAAAAAGTAAACACAATGAAAAATAGATTTTTCTGCCCCCTCTCCCCCACTCCACCCCACATACAGCAATATTTGTTTAAAAAAAAATAAAAAGCAAAACTTTTACATTACCAGACCACAGTTATTGGCATTTCTAATAAACTTGGTAGGTGCATTCCCTGTACATCCCGTTTCTCTATGCATCTAATAGCTGTTTTACCTACAAGTCAACGTCTTTAAATGAATTAAATCTGCTTTGTTTTCCTGTCAAATTAGAGATAGTTTTTTGTGTTTCATTGGGGTTAGAAGCGGGTTTTTTTTGTTTGTTTTTTTAGTTGCAACGTCTAACATGCTCCAGTACATATTCAGGAAAGTGCAGGCTGCAAACTTGTAAACCATCCAGCTTGCAGGGCATTCTTGGGTATTCATCTTCTTTCCATTTGTTTTCCTCTGGATCAAAGGTGAGAATTGAATCACTGTAATGACCATTGTAACAAAGGCCTCCAAGAACCATTATCTGTTTGTCCAAAACAGCTACACCATGACCACTTCTTCCAATTGGCATAGAAGCCAAAATAGTCCACTGATCAGTGTCTGGGTCGTAAACCTCTGTAGAAGGACACCCTTGCGACTCAAAGGAAGCCCTCAAGATCACACAAACACCACCAAAGACATAAAGCTTACCATTATAGGAAATCATTTTGTGAAAGCATCTTGCATAATTCATTTTGCATTTGTTCTCCCAACAGTTAGTGACCACTTGAGTTCTCCTCGTTCGCTGTTCTACCGTCCCTTCTTTACTGGGGTCAAACACACACACTTGCTTAGAAGTGGAAGATGAAGTAATTCCCCCAGTGATATACAACTTGTTACTGAGTACAGTTCCTTCATGTCCATATTTATTGACTGGATAGGGATCCACAAATTCCCATTTGTCTGCAGTGATATCATACCGTTCAGTCGAGTAAAATGTTTCATCCCTTGTTCTCCCAGCCACCGCATAGATGTATCTCCCAATAACACCAACAGCAAACTCTGAGCGTGGAACAGACATGTCTGCCATTCGCAACCAAGTATTTTGTCTAGGGTCGTATCTAAATACTTTGGAGGAAGCATGAAACTCACCATCTGGGCCCAGTTCTTCCCCGCCTAACAAGAATACAAAGTTATTGACAATGGCAAGGCAGTCTGGTCGTAAAGGTACTTGAGGACCCTCTAGCTCCCACCAGACCCTTGGTTTGTGCAAGAGAAGAATTTTGCTATTTACCATGCTGTGTCCTATCATTCCTCTAAATACTGCAGTCTGGGGTTTGGCAGAACGAATACGGTTGGATTTCATTTCCATCAAAGGCTGTTGGTGAACACTATGAAAGTAATTCATGGCTTGGTCAACTTCATGCCGCAGCTGCCGAGAGTATCGATAAAACTCTGATGTTTTTACCTATGGATACATTTTTAAAAAAAAGTTAAAATTTTGACCAAGGAAAAACTGCATAGAGAACCATCTAATTACTGTAAGTTGTTAAAAGATTATAATGCTTAATTTTATTCTGAGAAACCTGAAGGACAATTATGTTCAAGTATTAAGACAGATAAGCTACATAAACTGTGTTCTTAAAATGTATGCAGAGGCAACACATTATTTCTTCCCCAAGATATTATTGAGGTTGGGGCAGAGGCCAAAGATTTCAAACCTACTCCCTAAATCCCAGGTGCATACCTAAATAAAATTGAGTTGATTTTCAAAAATTCTGACCACCTTCAATCCCACTGACTTTGACTGGAGCTCTGGAAAAAAAGGCAGCCCACTTTTATTTAAGTGCCTAAATATAGGAGATAAGCATCTAAATTTGAAAATGTTGATAGTTCCAAGCTTCAAATTTTTCTTACATAAATAACTGCAAGGCAGTGCTATACTTCACGCCAGACTAGAAAGGAAGAAAAATCAGTGTCACCACTGGATTACATGACATGAAATGCAATTTGGAGACAAATGTTGTTATATCTTGAGAATCGAGTAGATGTTCACTTCATAATTTTGTTAGCTTTATATTACTATTGTATCTCTTCCTTTCATTGTAAATAAAAAATGCCACTACAAGGGGCATAATTGTTTTTTCCAATCTTTTGGGTCTTTACTAGATTAAATTATATGGACATAGGTGTCAAGTGTCTGTATAATATACATATGAGTAAATTATTAATATTGAAATACATGCACACAAACATATCTGTAAAATAGCAATATTACTTGCCTGCTTTTGTAAAGCACTTTCAGATCTAAGAACTATAAAGTGCTGAGTTTTTCTACTTATGCACACTTTTTTATCAAAGAAAAACAACCTATATTAAAAGAAAGTTAAGGTTGCAAAGTCAAGCCCTGAAAAATTAGGAAGTGCCATAATTAAAGTTTCCTGTTCAACTCTAATTCACTCTCACTGTGAGTGTGCATTATGATATAGTCTGTAATTACATGTTCACACTTTTTTCCTCCCCAGAGACAACCTTAATTCTGGCTTTTCTTAACTTTTGCATATTTGACTTTGCAAACATAATAATGTTCTTGTAACACTTTTTTTTTTTTGGAGGGGGGGGGTGAGTTCCAATGATTTTTAAAGAAAACTGGAAGAAAAAGAAAAAAAAAAACACCTTCCATCATGTGACATAATACATGGGTCTTCAGAAGGGTTAGAACTTTCATACCCACAGCAGAGATCTCTACCACTTCAGCAACTAGTAAAAATTAATATATACTTCTACTGCTATGTGGACCACCCATTAGAAAGAGATGAGACACACTTTGCCAGTGGGTTTCATGGCTATTTGCTGATAACAAAGGAATGTTGGAACTCAGGAAATCTTGATTCTATTCCAAGTTCTGGAAGAGAGTATTCTAGTGGTTACAGACCCTACTGTCCTGCCTCAGCCTGTCCTCTTTTCTTCTATCCTTGCTTCCTCTGCTCTATCACCCCTACAGCCTATGCCTGTCCCACTTGTTCCTATCTCCCCAAAGCCTGCACCTACTACCCTATCTATCCATGTTCTCCTCTCACCTATGCATTTGAGCAAGTCAGTCTGACTCCTTCTCCCTGTCGCTGCCTAGGCATCAGCAGGGGTAGCCTTAAGGGCATAAGACAGTCATTCTCCCTGTTCTCAGTTTTAAGGCCTGCCACCACTGTGGCCCTCAGTTGTTGGAAAGATCAACTGCAGAAAAAGTCTCGCTCAGCCTGGCAGCCCTGGAATGGACTGTGCTCAGTCACTTTGTGGGGATGGTGCATTCTCAGTCTGGTCAGCACATAGAAGCCATGTGGGAATGAAGCATGTTCAGTGCTGATAATCTTAGGAGAATAATGCTGCCAACCTTTCACAAACTTCTATTGAGCATGTCCAAACATTTTTCAGAAGCCAAGCCTGACCAAGTATAGGTGGATTTTTATGGGGACTGCAAAAAGCACATCCCATGTACCAGAATGACCCCTCTGCTAAGTCTCATGTCCCTCCTCTCCTAAGTATGGAGGCTTGAGGCCTTCCTTAATGAAATGGCTGTATAATGTACTTTTACCTAATCTCATTGTTGGAAACAGATGAACTATTTTTGTTAAAACATTCCAAACAAATTTAGCCTGGGGCAGATATACAACATGGAAAACAGTTTGTCAAAGTTATAAGCAACTAAAAAGCAAGGTCTTACAATGGAAAATGTTAGCTAAACTCAACTATGAGCAGTGCTACCAGCTCTACCTATAATTTATATATAACACATGTATGTAACATATAGACACATGATGACTAGATCCATGTGATAAACTGCATTTATCATGCATCTTCACCCGCCTCACCTTCACTTTGCCATTTCCATCACTACTTCTACTGAGATTTCAAACTCTGAGCAGCTTCAAACAGAAATTAAAAAGTCAGCCTAACATAGAATTTTCTCTATCCCTTCCAGAATTATACTAACCCAAAGCGGGCAATTTTCAGTCCACAATCAGAGACAGATTTAAGGGTTTAAGGTCTGATACTTGCAAGCCCCTTCAGGGCCGGAAATCGGAGAGATTCCCAGCTTTCCATTGAGGGACACGGCACTTGCAAGGTCCCAAAATATCAGACTTAAGAGTTGTGACTTGTTTTTCCTGTAAATAAGTTAGTTTAGATTAGAGTATTTCATAGACATTTTAAGCGTACTTGTTTTATTTTTTCCTCTCCCTCTGTGCTGTGTATAATTAGACTCATGGTAACTGAGGCACCAATAAAAATAGTGCCAATACAATTTTTAAAATCCTCTCCAAAATTGTTTTTCAGCAACAGATGTGGAATATAGAGAATACATTATGACAGGATAAAGATTTTATCAGTACTCATTTGGATGACCTGCATAGCTCACCTGCAGTTTCCTCATATTCCTGAGTAATGTGACCATTCCAAGTTAATGAAACCTTTATACCACAGTGCCATGTATGCCATTTTACATAAGCACATATTTATAATATGCATACATAAAATAACTGAACATGAACATTATGCCCATTACAGAAGAATTTAACTTAAAAATGCTATCCAGAGAGATGGATAATACAAAGAACAAAGGCCCAGATTTTTAAAGGTATTCAGATGTTGCTCTATTTGGGGCTGTAACATTTAACTGACGTAGAAGCCCAATTCCCATTTTCAAAAGGAGGCTAAGTCTCAATGAAAGTACCTTAGTCCCCAAGTCACTTTTAAAAGTGAGACAGGCCCCTAAATCAATTAAGCAATGCAATACTAAAAGGAGCAATGCCTAAATACCTTGAAAAAAATCTTGGTCAAAGAAACTTTATTACGAAACTCCTTTGCTTGTTTCTATAGTAAGTAATTATTATCTCCAAGCTGCATGTCCAATCATCTTGTGACTACAGAATTACAGAATGCAGAAGCTACAAAACTTACATTTAGATAAATTCAAGAACTTGGATCCATGCTGATCCTACCTAACTCAGTATGAATAATCTGCCATCTAAATGTAAGATATGAGATTTTATAAAAGCTAATATATATAAAGTCAGATCTAGAAAATGCTACAGATTTGTATAGAGTACACAGAATAGCTATATTTTGTACCAAAGCTTAACCTCAAAGAAGCAGTTTTTCAAAACCAATATTTCAATACCAAGTTATCTTTGCTATTTTAAAAATGTAAAAAGACCAAAGAAATGAAACTCTCAGATACTTCCCTCATTCTTTCAGTACTATGGCTGAGTTTAAAAGAATAATTTTTCAGGTAAAATGAATATATAATGTGCATTAGTTGCTCCTAATAATTTTAAAAGAAAGCTGAGAAACAACAAAATGTGATTAGCAATGCATTTTTTAACAAAACCACAATTATGCTGGAGTAGTTAGTGTACTTACTATGAGAATTTGAAGAAAGGTAAAAATAAGTTAATACCAACAGTAGGTATTATTGTTGTTGTATTTAAAAACACAGTGCTATCAGATTATCCAATGTTTGGATAATTGCACACTGATAAAAGATCACAAGAAATAAAACACCTAGGAATACTACATTTTCTTCTTATTTTCTCTCTGACCCTCATTATTTCCTTTTAAGCAACGGAATAAAAATACTCAAAGGATATTGTAAAAGCAGCATCTTGTTTAACAGATTGTAAATTGTGAGGTCTGTTACAGAAAATATACCTTCCTCCCATTCATCTAAACAAGAGGCAGGATTATGAGAACAGTTTGGATTGATGATGTAAAATGGTCTGTGGTGACACTAGCTTCCACAGAAGATACCTCCCTCCCCTAAATTTCAGTATAGATCTAGATAATTAGTGTGCTACTTTTGATCAATAAGTCAAGAGAAAGGAATATTTGGGAAAAAATGATTATCAGAAATAAAACAGGAAAAGGAAGACCCTGCAGGATCAACACATATGGATTAAAAGCTGCAAAGCAAAGACTGACAAAAATAAAACCAGACAAAGGTTAATAAATTTGTCATACTTATACTATAGAGTAAGTCGAGAAAATAGGACATACTTGGGAAAACCTTCATTTAGCCACTCTCTTAAAGGGAAACAAATTACAGGTATACATAACCTACAAGATGGCTTTACCATATTTTAAAAATACTTTTGCATATAGTTAAAAAAGGAAAGTGCTGTACAAGTATTAATTAATTTATCCTACCACTACTCTGAGAAGAATTATTACCATTTTACACATATGGAAACAGAGGCAGAGATAATTAAGGGTATGTCTACACTACAACGCAAGCCTGCACTTAAGCCCTGACTCAAGCCTAACCCCCCTGGCATCTATACCACAATTGCGCTAACCCAGGTCTCGGACCCAGGGTCTAAGGACCCTGCAGGGCTGGAGGGTCGAAGCTCAAGTTAGCCAGGAGCCAGGGTTCAAGCCCTTTTGCTTTGTAGCGTAGACGCAGCCTGCTTGACTCAGATTCTGGGAGTCAGCCAAAAGTAACCCAAAATTCTATGGGACAACTCTCTAGCCCAACAATCCGCAATCCACTCAATTGAATACCGCAGCCACTCCCCTTTGCCAACAGCAGAAGCTCAGGTCAGCGTTAACCCATCCTCTTCTGATCACACCTAGATACTTAAAATAAATAAGGACTTGAAGATTGAGTCAAGTTTCTGGAAAATTAGTTTTCCTTACACTTGCAATGAACTCTCAGATTTACTACAGATGAATCTGAATCAAAACTCCAGATCCAAATAAGCCACTAACTGTGAAAATGTTTGGGTCTGGATCCTATCTGTGTGTCTCAGGCCAAACTCTAGATGCACTTATTAACTTTGATGTCACAATAATATGGGAATTGTTAACATACCTATTTAAGTTTAAATTCAGTTAAAAAAAAAAGTCTCTAAAAAAATATAGTGTCCAATATTCTCTTGCAACCACAACTGTCAACCTAAGGGGCTTTGGGCAAGTCACTTCACCTCACTTTCCCCATTTGCAAAATGGGAATACTTACCGTCTTCACAGGAGTCCTATGAGGATTAGTCAATGTTTGTACAGGGTTTTGAACAGAAAAAAATTACAGCATTTTGTCACTGTTAAACAATATCATCGTTGTTGCCAAGTGTCCCAGCTTGAGGCCAATGCACATTGTAATACCATCTCCTCCCCATTCCTTTCCTTAAAACTTATGGCGTTCTGGACATCTTCCAAATAAATAACATTTCGAACATATAGAATTCATAACAATAAATAAGCCAAAAGTTGTGATTTCCCACCCTCTCAATTTTTCTTTAATTTTCCTCTCGAACCCCAATCTTTGTTTCATGTCTTGCCACTTCTTTTCTGCCTCCCTTATGTTTATTTTATCTTTCCAGCCTTTTGTTTATTCTCTCCCTGAGAATAATTTTTATTACTATTAATTAGTTATATTACAGGAGCACCTAGATGTCTCAACGGAGATCAAGGCCCCATTGTGCTAGTTCCTGTAGAAACACATAGTAAAAGTCTCTGCCTTGAAAAGCTTACAGTCTAAATAAGTGAGGGGGGGAGGAGAATAGAAACTAAGGCACAATGAGGTGAAGTGACTTGCCCACAGTCAAACAGGATGTCAGCAGCAGAGTCAGAAGTAGATCCCTGGTCTCCTGAATCCAAATCCACTGAATGCTGCTGCCTCCCCACTCTTATTTTAAAAAGGATTCCCCCCCCACCCCTTTTAAAGACAGAGTGGCATCACCATTTCAATTTTTGTCTCTACCCCTTTCTCCTCAGTAATCTTATCTCCTTCCCTCATTCTTAGGCCTTGTCCACGCTACCAAGTTTTGTCACCAAAAAAACCTGCCCTTTGTCTACCAAACAGTGCATGCGTACACACTGCAACATGACTTTTGTTGGGAAAGATGCCCGGTTTTGATGACTAAATACATCCACCTCAATGAGAGACTTAAGCCTTTTTCCTCTAAGTTTTACTCGACAAAGTGCCAGTGTAAACACCACACTTGATTTCATTGCTTTAATTGGCCTCCAGGAGGTGTCCCACAATGCCCATTCCAATCATGACCGCCCTGGTCAGCGGTTTGAACTCCACTGCCCTGCAGCCAGGTAAACAACCATCTGTTCCTCCCCCTTAGAAGTCCTGGGAATTTTTGAAATTCCATTTCTTGCTGGCTCAGCATGGAGAGGTCTCATCGCATCTTCCCAGGTGACCATGGCGGGTTATCGCACCAAACGCTCTCCCGCTTGGATCATTGTGGAGCTGTTGGATCTGATCAGTATATGGGGAGAGGAGACTGCAGTCCGAGCTGCGCTTGAGCAGTAGGAATTGGGATACCTACGGGCACATTTCTCAAGGCTTCTGTGAAAAAGGGCTGTGATCGGGACTCACTGCAGTGCAGAATGAAGATAAAGGAGCTGAGGCAGGCGTATCATAAGGTGAGGGATGCAAACCGTCGCTCCAGTGCTTCACCCAAGACCTGCCAGTTCTATAAGGAGCTGGACGCTATCCTCAGTGGTGACCCCACCTCCATCGCCAAGAGCCTTGTGGATACTTCAGAGGGAATGGAGGCAGCGGAAAAGGACCTAACCCAGCGGACGAAGTTATTGAAGAAGAGGTGGAGTTAGATGAGGATGTGCAGCTCCTGGCGGGGTATTTTTAAGTAAATCATGGTTCTCTTTTCAAGAGGATATAAAGTGAGTTTTAAAAAAAATGGTTTCCCACCAATGGGGGTGGCCCTTCCAGGAACAGTTCTTCACTCCAGAGGTATCTAGCCAGTCTCAGCAGTCGCTCTCTGGGGAGCAAGAAGCAGGAGATGAAACACCTGGTAAGTGGCTGTAGCTTGTGTAGCGCGAGAGTGGCTTCAGGGCATAGAAATGTGGGAGGCTGGCTGTGTTTCTGTGAGGTGGACATTTCCCTGTGAAGCTAATCAAGACAGCGGAACAGGGTGTTGATGCATGCAGAGATCGCACGGGAATCCTCCAGACAGATCTCCAGGAAAGTTTCCTGGAGGTACTCGGTAATCCTCTGCCGAAGGTTCCGTGGCAGAGCAGCTTTGTTCCTTCCCCCATTGTAGGAAACTTTCCCACACCATTCATCAATCACTTGTGCAGGGACCAAAGCGGCACATAGGTGAGCAGCATAGATAGCAGGGCAGAAGCCACAAGCATGGAGTAGATGTACCCTCGTTACCCTGCTTACCCTTAGCAGTGAGATGTCTGCTAGAATGACTCCCACCTGTGGAAAAGTGCAGGAGAATTTTAGAATTTTTTCCGTAGAAGGCTGCACCAGGACTCTTGCAGAGAGTGAGTGCTCTATTCCCCATATGGAGCACCCTGCCCCTCCCCCAACACTCACCATGCTTTGGCTGTTCGTGGAGATGTGTGCCTGGCTAGGGTCAGTGAGAAAGTGACTGCGATGTTGCAAAAGGTGTATTTAACTGAAATGTTATAATGCTGAGTGTGAATTTAACAATCCTGCTTCTGTGCATTGTCACCTGTGTTTCACCAGATGTGGCCTTCAGGAACACCCCATGCACCCCTGCCGAGCACCTCTGCCAGATAAGCACCCAAGATGCAGCAAAAAAGACATGTTCCAGGAGGTACTACAGTGCTCCAATGCAGAAAATAGGGAACATAAGGAGTGCTGGGAAGCCAAACGGCAGGACAGAAAAGAGAATCAAGCATTTGTTAAGGACACAACTAAGAGGATGATTAAAGTAATGGATGAGCAAATGCAGATGCTACAGTCCTTAATAGTGCTACAGACTGAGCAAATCTGTGCTCGCCCTCCCCTACAGCACATTCAGAACACTTTTCCATGCTCTCCCACAAACTCCGCACGCACAATCCTTTCCACTTTCTGGGGCTTCTCGTTTCCCCTTCACTCCACCCCCTCGGACAACTTTCACGATAGTTGGACCTACCCACAGTTGTGAAAGTCAGTCCTTCCCTGGCTCCTCCTTTCCCAGCAGGCCTCTGTGTGCTGTTTCTTGTTTAATAAAAGCCAAGCTTTTTAATGGTGAATCACCTTTATTTTTTTTCTACAAATTGAGATTGCAGGCACTACCAGTACATACACAGGCATTATAATCATTTCTTACAGGAATACAAGACCCAAAATGACACCATTGCATCCTAGGAAATCTAACACCAGTGACAGATATACACATTAATGGTACTCATTATAAAAGGGCTGACTCAAAGCCTCCCTGATTCGAATTGCCCCCCTCTGGGCTCCTCTGACAGCCCTGGTATCTGGCTGCTCAAAATCAGCGGCTAAGGGTCTGCCTCAGCCCTGCACCACTGAGCAAACCTTTCACCCTTAGCTTCACAGAGTTTATGCAACGTACAACACACAGCTATGACCATTGGAATATTATCCTCATTAAGGTCTAGCCTGCCATAAAGGGATCGCCAGCATGCCTTTAATCTGCCAAAGGCACATTCAACTGTCATCCGGCAATTACTGAGCCTGTTGTTGAACCGCTCCTTACTGCTCTCTAGGTGTTCTGTGTAAGGTTTCATGAGCCACTGCCATAAGTGGTACACCAGACCTCCGAGGATCACTATGGGCATTTTTAAACATCCCCTTCGGTAATCTTCTGGTTTGGAAAGGAAGTCCCTGCTTGCAGCTTTCTGTACAGGCTGGTGTTCCTAAAGATGCGTTCGTCATCCACCTTCCCAAACCACCCCGCGTTGATGCCAATGTAACGTCCTCGGTGATCCACAAGCACGTGCAATACCATGGAGAATTACCCCTTCCTATTGATGTACTCTGTTACAAGGTGGTCTGGTGCCAAAATTGGAATGTGTGCGCCATCTATCGCCTCTCCACAGCTAGAGAACCCCATTTCTACAAAGCTGTCCACTATTTCATGCATATTTCCCAGAGTCAGGCCTTGGCTACACTTGTGCATTATAGTGCAATAAAGCCGCCAAGAGCGCTCTACCTCACTCCCCGTCCACACTGGCAAGGCACGTAGAGCGCTCTGACTCCGCGGCTGGAGCACTCCTGGTACTCCACCTCCCCGAGAGGAATAACGCTTGTTGTGCTCTCGCTGGAGTGCCACGGTGCCAGTGTGGACACCTAATGCGCTCTGATTGGCCTTCGGAAGTGTCCCACAATGCCTGTTCTAGCCACTCTGGTCATCACTTTTGAACTCTGCTGCCCTGTCCTCAGGTGACCAAGCGTCAGACCAGCCCTTTAAATTCCCTGGGAATTTTGAAAATCCCCTTCCTGTTTGTTCAGCCAGGCGTGGAGTGCTCTCAGCGCATCTTTCCAGGTGGCCATGCCTCCACACGCCAGGCGATCGCCAGTATGGAGCAATGGCGAGGTGCTAGACCTCATCAGTGTTTGGGGGGAGGAAGCTGTGCAGTCCCAGCTGCGCTCCAGCCGTAGGAATTATGATACCTTTGGGCACATATCAAGGGCCACAATGGACAGGGGCCATGACCAGGATGAGGTGCAGTGTCAGGTTAAAGTAAAGGAGCTGCAGAATGTCTACCGAAAAGCCCACAATGCAAACGGCCACTCCGGTGCTGCCCCTGCAACCTGCAAATTCTACAAAGAGCTGGATGCGATACTTGGGGGCGATCCCACCTCCACTGCAATGACCACCATGGACGTTCCGAGCCCAGCACAGCGGGGGGAGAGGTGGAGGAGGAGGAAAGCACAAGCAATGGTGCTGAGGTGGGGGGAGACACCCCAGAATCCCTAGATGCATGCAGCCAGGAGCTCTTCTTGAGCCAGGAGGAAGGCAGCCAGTTGGGGCGTCCGGTGCTTGGGGAAGGACAAACAATAGAGGAGGTTACTGGTAAGCGGCTTTCTTTTCGGGAAGCAAGTTTTTAGGTACGGGCTCTTTGGGCGACGAGGGGGGACCATTGCTGAACACAGGTAAGCTGCGTATGGGCCAGGGCAGAAGCCGCATTGTAGGAGAAGACCCTCTCTTGCTTCCCTGGGTCACCCTCAGCAGTGAGATATCTTCCAGGACGAACTCCTGTAGAGAATGTTGAGACAGTGTTCAGTGTAGATGCCCCCTGCAGCTGTTGGCTCTCCCCAAGGCACAGAAACCCAGACGACAGTACAGCCATGAAACAGTCAGTCCCCATGAACTCTGTGCTTACTCATCATTTCTGGGGCTCCCGTGGGTTATGTGCGCTTGCTTTGGGACAGGCAAAATATGGTTTTTGTGATTGCCCTCCTTAAGTGCGGGGGAATCATTGCTCTGTCTGGTGTGTACAATGCTGCCTCTGTTAAGTGTTGCATTTTGCCTGTATAGGTGCAACCTTGAGATCTCAGCCATCATTCTTATCACCGGCCGACAGACTGGGAAGACTCAGGAAGAGGCCGCGTAAAAGCAAAGAAGACATGCTACATGAAGTCATGCAACAGTCTGTAAATGAGAATCGAAAGGCACAGAAGTGGAGGGAGAGCGAAAGGAGGATCTGTCAGGAAAGGACGCACCGGAGGCAAAGCACGGAACGGTCGATTAGCATAATGGAGCGCCAAGCAGACTCTATCCAGGCACTCATCCCCATGCAGGCGGAACACTACTGCGCTCGCCCCCCCTGCAGCCCTTGTCCCAAAACTCTTCCCCTTGTGCCCCCATGTCCCCTCCAACCCACTTTCCCCAACATCCTGGTTCTTACCACCCCCCGCTGCCTCCTACACCCATAGCTTCACCACCCACCCACGAAAACTACGACCCTTATCCACTGCACTCAACCTCCCGCCCCCCCCCCCCCCCAAACATGCCTTATAGCCATCCTGAAGTGCAGCACTCAGTGCACAGCACTCCAGACAGAATTCGAGAGTATGAATTCAGGACATACTCAAGCCTATGAGTGAACCAGTCCCCACCCCACCCCCTTGCCCTTTTGGTATTTCTGTGTTACTTTGGGGTTTTTTTTTCCAATAAATTAATAAAGTTTTTTCAATAAACAGATTTTTTTACTTTGAAAACATACTTTATTAGTGCATAAAGCAAAATATACCTTAGCCCAGGAAAGCAACAAGCACTGCAAGTCAGTGTACCAAACACAGCCACTGCACTTAACTCCCGTGCAGAGCACCAGACATTACTGGTGGCTTTCAGCCTCAAATTGCTCCCTCAAGGCATCCCTAATCCTTGCAGCCCCACGCTGGACCCCTCTAATAGCCCTGCTCTCTGGCTGTGCAAATTCAGCCTCCAGGTGTTGAACCTCCGAGGCCCATGCCTGAGCGAAGCTTTCACCCTTCCCTTCACAAATGTTATGGAGGGTACAGCATGCAGATATAACCGCGAGGATGCTGTCTTCGGCCAAGTCCAGCTTCCCATAAAGAGAGCGTCAGCGGCCCTTCAAACGGTCAAAGCACACTCCACAGTCATTCGGCATTGGCTCAGCCTGTAGTTGAACTATTCCTGGCTGCTGTCCAGGCTCCCTGTGTAGGGTTTCATGAGCCACGGCATTAAAGGGTAAGCAGGGTGTCCAAGGATCACAATGGGCATTTTGACTTCCTCTACAGTGATCCTCTGGTCTGGGAAAAAAGTCCCGGCTTGCAGCTTCTTGAACAGGCCAGCCTGCATTAATGTCAATGAAATGACCACGGTGATCCACAAGCACCTGGAGAACCATGGAGAAATACCTCTTTCAGTTAACATACTCGGAGGCTAGGTGAGCTCATGCCAGAATAGGAATATGCGTCCCATCTATCACCCCTCCGCAGTTAGGGAAACCCATTTGTTCAAAGCCAGCCACAATGTCATGCACGTTACCCGGACTCACAGTTCTTCTGAGCAGGATGTGATTAATGGCCCTGCAAACTTGCATCAACACAATTCCATCCGTCGACTTTCCCACTCCAAACTGGTTAGCGACTCATCGGTAGCTGTATGGAGTTGCCAGCTTCCAGATTGCAATAGCCACCCGCTTCTCCACTGGCAGGGGAGCTCTCAATCTCGTGTCCTTGCACCGCAGGGTGGGGGCAAGCTCAGCACACAGTCCCATGAAAGTGGCTTTTCTCATCCGAAAGTTCTGCAGCCACTGCTCGTCATCCCAGACTTGCAGGACGATGGGATCCCACCACTCAGTGCTTGTTTCCCGAGGCCAAAAGCAGCGTTCCACCGTGGAGAGCATGTCTGTGAATGAGACAAGCAATTACTTGTCGTATGCGTTACGCGACTCGATATCTTCGGACTCCTCACTGTCATTTTGGAATTTAAGCAATAACTCGACTGCCAAACAAGATGTGCTGGCGAGACTTGTCAGCATGTTCCGCAGCAGTTCAGGCTCCATTCCCGCAAACCAAAAGGGAAGACAAAGCACGCTCTGCACAGAAACCGTTGAAAGATGGCGCCAAATATGGACAGAAACACAGGGATTGCTGGGATGCAAAGCGATACATCACGGGGCATTGGGACAGGATCCAGAATGTCCCACACCCCACACCCCCTTCCCACAAGCCACAATGCCAGAATGGGAAGAGGTGCTCTGTGGGATAGCTGCCCATAATGCATCACTCCAAATGCCGCTTCAAGTGCACGAATGTGGCCACACCAGAGCGCTTGCAGCTGTCAGTGTGGACAGACTGGAGTGCTTTCCCTGGTGCGCTCTCCGAAGGCTGGTTTAACCCAAAGCGCTCTACATCTGCAAGTGTAGCCATGGCCTCAGTGTCCTTCATAGCAGGATGCCACTTATTGCCTTGCACACTTGCATTAATGCAGCCCCAACAGTCGACTTCCACACTCCAAATTGATTCGCGACCGACCAGTAGCAGTCTGGAGTCGCCAGCATCCACACAGTGATTGCCACATGCTTCTCTACTGAGAGGGCAGCTCTCATTATGGTGTCCTTGCGCCACAGGTCTGGGGCAAGCTCCACACACAGTTCCAGGAAGGTGGCTTTCCGCATCTGAAAGTTCTGTAGCTACTGCTCTTCATCCCACACCTGCATGACGATACGATCCCACCATTCAATGCTTGTTTCCCAAGCTCAAAAATGACAGTCTACCTTATGCAGCTGCTCTGTGAATGTCAAAAGCAATCTAAAGTTGCTCCTATCCATGTCACTCAGAATGTCGGGCGCCTGCAAGTCTTCTTCAGTTAGGAACTTGACGATTAACTGCACTGCCATCCACGATGTCTTCATGACAGTTAACAGAGCATAGGAGGGCAGTGCAGGGTCTACCCCTTCTCACAAAGATGCCAGGGTGCACAGCAGAGAATGACCGCTTCAGAAATGCCATGAAAGAAAGCCGGAAGCCCATGGAGTGCTGGGACACAAATCAATGCATCACATTTAGCCAGGTCCCAAGATCCACCTTTCCACAACACCTAGTGACAGAAGGTGTCAAGCTGGACTGTGGATAGGTGCCCACAGTGCAATGCTCACACTGTTGATGATGATGCCCCCATGTGTACGCGATCTGCCAACAGAGGGAGCAAGCGTGAATATGAAATTCCGATTTTTATTATGTCACCTTTTGGGTGTCAGCATCACTTTTGTCGACAAAAATTGGTAGTGTAGACATGGCCTTAGTCATTGTTCCCTTCTTTGTTGCTTGTTTCTCTTTCTTACAATACTCCGCCCTCATATATCTTTAGTTCTCTCATGCCCCTATTTTCTGTGGTTGTTCAAGCCACGCTGCCCTGAATGCCTAAGATGACAGGGACAGGAGAGCTGAAGAAAGGCAAAGAAGGAAAAAGGGGCTATTAAAATTAAGTGAGTTTTTACTAAGATGCTCTTCTGGACAAAAATATTTTAAAATAGGCAACTTGCTAAAAAACACTTAAAACTGAAGCATCTAGTTCACAGGAATGCTAGGTCCTGGAATTACTGTTAATATTTACATTTGCAATGCTGGCCAAGTATCTTTATAAAGAAAGGAAGATTTCATTAGGTTATTTTCTAAATCATGGTAAAGTCTCTAGTTATACAAATAGATAGCATATCTGTCAACACAAACTATAAACTGGGACATTTGGGAAGAAAAACAGGGACACATTTTTTAGTTCTATCAAAACATATTGGGCTGGGAGAGGTTCTCTTGAAGGCGTAGACTGGGTTAAATGATTAGTGTTCTGCTTGTAACATGGGACTGAGACTTAAATAGAAGATGTTGGAGAGCAGATATGCATGAGAATTGACACAGTTGCTTTGACGTTATAGCTTCCATATTCATCCCATTTTAGGGTACTACCACCAAATAAATCATAATTTTCCTGGCCATGAAATTTCTGTATCTAATTGACATCATCCTTTGAAACACTGTATATGTTACTCATACATTAGTTAATACAACAGAAGAATATTTTCATTCATAGTTGTAATATTCCTAACAGTGACCTGACTATTAAGCTTTTTAAAAATCCATTCTAAGGATATTCATCTCCTGTATGTATAAATATTGGATATTAATATTTGCACATAATACACAGAAAAAACAACATCTATACTGAACTGAATGACATCCTGCTTACTCTAAGAACATTTCTCATTGTCAACTAAGTTTCCTGCAACTAGTCTGTTTTATCAATGAGATGCATCAGTTTGTACTTCCAGATTGCCTGTTTCATGTCCATCCCAAGTCAATGGTGAGCTAAAGTTGCTGCCATCTAACGACTGTTTTGTCATCTGTGTGTAATGAGATGATGGGTGGATTCATTTCAGCTCCTATAGGTGCACACCAAAAAATAATCACCATTGTTTGTACTATTTGCCTTCTTTTTAGCATAGAGGCCAATGGTTTAGTGGGTACAGAACTACCTTTCTCATACTAAAAGGTGGTTCCTCCAGGACAGGGTCTAGCCACATTGGCAGGTTAGAATGGGAAAACACGACACACCTGTTCCGTGGGGAAACAAAAGAATGTCAAGCCAGAGTTCTTCAAAGCATTAGAAAACTTAAAAAAAAAAAAAAATACCCTACATTACTAGAGATCTGTTATTCTAGAAATACTGATGACATAAGAAGAAGAAGTAGGGCTGGTGGGGCCACTTTACCAAGTATCCTAACTGAAACTTACATAATTGAGTTACATAATTATATTTTTACATACTACAGAGATAAGAACTTGGGGAGAGGGCTCGCTCAGTGGTTTGAGCATTGGCCTGCTAAACCCAGGGTTGTGAGTTCAATCCTTGAGGGGACCACTTAGGAATCTGGGGCAAAAATCAGTACTTGGTCCTGCTAGTGAAGGCAGGGGGCTCGACTCGATGACCTTTCAGGGTCCCTTCCAGGTCTATGAGATAGGTATATCTCCATATATTTTTATATTTATATAACTCTAGAAATGCATATAGTGACAACAAATTAATTTCAGACAACTGTACTGTTGTGTAATGTATAATAAGGAGCTCCATGTATGAGATTATGTTGGTTGGTCAAAGCTTCAAGAGGAAACTGTGCAAGCTGTATTTGCCCCCTCCACATAAGAGTTTCCTTTCTTTTGTTTCGAGGGGTGTTTCGTTAGATCCTTTGATGCTTTCTGGATGTTCTGATAGAACAGTGGCCATTTTTTTCATGTATGCATAGGGAAAAAATTGTCCTAAGCAGGGTGGATAAAAATTAATGATTTAAAAAAAAAATTTTTTTTAATTTAAATCAGATTTTTTTGATAAAATGCTTTTTGAGGAAAAAACCTATCTAAAGATATATTATAGCTCAAAGATATCTAATCATGGAATAGGGATTATAAATTCTAATTCTATAGTATGACACAATATATTCATGTAATGTTTAAGAAAAGTTTTGTAAATGAGTTCCAATAGTTCATGGATTAGGGACCCAATCTTATGGGGTTCCACAGGCTTCATTATAGATTATTTCGGTTAATCTTTCTATCTACCCAATGGGACTCAGTGCTCAGTCTAGAAGATACCATCAGAGATGCTTAGTTTTGCAGTTCTCAAACTGTGGATTTGTGTCTCCAGAGGTAACTTGCTTGTTAACAGCAAATATGTTTTAAAATAAATAAATAATATATAGAGGTGAGAAATAACAGACCTCAACTCTATTGTCCCTCTGCAAATTTGTGTATACAGAGTCAATCCCTTACCTCTCTCTAAAAGTGAAAAGTTTCAAAATGTTCAATGAATAGAAGATTATTGGGGGTGGAATAGATCTGGACAAGGAGAAGTCTAGAGATAAATGTGAGAAGGGAGGGACATATGCTTGTTTTGTTAAAATATTATATGTTTGCTGTTGAAGAAAAAATCCAGAATACATAATAATGTTGTTTTAGTTAAATAAAACAATTTAAATGTCTCCTCCTAATACAGCATGGCAAGAAAATCCTCCAAATATTAATGATTAATCTGTTGAATTGGAGATCGTTCACCTCCCAGTAACTTCATAAATATCGGCTTCAATTACCTTTGGTACATGAAATAAACAAACAATCATTCATTTTCTGATATAGCTGTAGCGCTAATCTGAAAAGTTTTCAAAATAAATCACTGTTTAAAAATGTATAGTGTGTACCTTCTAAAATGGAAACCTCCATCTATCTCTGAATTGTGAAGAATATGTATTAAGGTTATAACAACCAACACGAATGCAATTTTATGTACAAAACCATGATTAAATCGAGTCTTCCTGACTCATGATTTAAATCATGATTTAAATCAAATTGATTTAAATCATGATTTAAATCAAATTGATTTAAATCAAATCCACCCTGGTTCTAAGCCATTAATATAACAATATAAATGTACATGTTTTTTTACACATAAAAGATTGCAACTTATTTTTTACAGATGTCAACCTTGTCATAATTAGCTGAACCTTTGTCACTTGCCTGCTGGATTATTCACTGTGATCTAATTGGTGCTACGGACAACTAAAACTTCAGCTGATAGACAATACAGTGGCATTCTTACCTAACAGTGAAAAAAAGATGTTAGGTTGTATTCTGGAAATTTACATTAGTTTCTAGATGCAGTTCATGGAGTTGGTTTCCATGAAAAACTATAAAGCGCGTTATTATGCTGTCATGAATGCCTTGGAGATGGCCTCTTTCCTTGTATTTTATTATGGCAGGCGTTTGTCAACTGACAAGGTAAAATATAAAGAGGTCATATCTACAGTATGCAGAACACATACCATGAAAGTCTCTATAGATCACAACTACCAGCAGCAGTTACACCTATAAATGTATTTGAAGACATGTAAACTCTGGGGCACAGGTGTAAGGTGCTCTCTGAGGGCCACATGCTACTCAAACGTACGTCCCTAAAAGAGTGTGATTAGGGGAAGAGCAATTTCAGTGGTGAGCCCTCAAATCTAGTATTTACTTTCCCTGGGTCTGACAAAGCCCAATTCTGCTGACTTACAGGGTATACAAGGCTTGACAAAGCCCTGACTGGTATGCTTTAGTTGGGGTTGGTCCTGCTTTGAGCAGGGGGTTAGACTACATGACTTCCTGAGGTCTCTTCCAACTCTAATCTTCTATGATTCTATGTCTACACAGAAGCTAGACACCCGCGGCTGGCCTGTGCCAGCCAATTCGAGATTTGAGACTGTTTCATTGCCGTGTAGACTTTCAGGCTTGGGCTGGAGCCTGAGGTCTGGGACCCTCCCACTTTGCAGGACCCGAAAGCCTGCGCTCCAGCCTGAGCCCAGAAGTCTACACAGCAATGAAACAGCCCTGCAACCTGAACCCCACAAGCCCAAGTCAGTTGGCATTAGCCAACTGCAGGTTTTTCTTTGGTGTGTAGACATACCTATAGAGCACACTGCAAACCCTATCAGTTGGTAACCAATGGGACAACTCGTAATTAAAGTTAGGCTTGTACACAAGTGCTTTGCAATATCAAGACCAGACTGCTCAGCAACTTGCAGAATCTGACCCTTAGTCTTCAGTATTAGTGGGGTGGAAATGCATTAATCTAACGTGGTTTTACAGTATTGTTGTAGCAATGTTAGTCCCAGGATATTACAACAACAAGGTAGGTGAGGTAATATCTTTTATTGGACATCCTGAAAGAAATCTTTCCCCCAACCTTGCCAAGCTCATCATCAGAAGCAAGCTCCCCACATACCAGGACACACCAACTCAAAATGGCACCAGACCCTACCATAACGGATGTAAAACACGAACACATATCTACATTGCTATGAAATTCAATACCTCCCATAACGTATCTTTCAAGATCCATGGGTCCTACACATACTTATCAACCTGTGGTATACCTTATCCAGTGCACTAAATGCCCCAATAACAACCAGACAATTATTACACTCTTGAATGAACTCACAGAAAAATAATAAAAGACAAAAAAACACACCCTATCACCCGTGGGTGAGCACTTTTAAAAAAACATTCACTCCATATCTGTCCTCTCAGTTCTCATTTTCAAAGAAAACCTGCACAACACCTTCAAAAGAAGAGCCTGGGAGCTGAAATTCATAACTTCATTAGGGTTTATACACACTAGCGCTTACTTCGGTATAACTTAAGTTCTTCAGGGTTGTGGAAACGCCACCCCTGGCCCCCGAGTGACATAAGTTACACTAACCTAAGCGCCAGTGTGGACTATGCTATGTTGGTGGGAGAAGCTCTCCTGCCGATATACCTACCATCTCTTGGGGAGACTGAGTAATTATGTCAATGGGAGAGCTGTCTCCCACTGGCATAGTGCATCTGCACTAGCAGTGCTATAGCTGCACCGCTGTAGCGATTCTAGTGTAGACTAGCCCTTAGACACTGGAGTAATAAAAAACATCCCCCACGAGGGGAGTAGTTACCAGCATTGGGTGCACTGTCTATACTGCCACTTTACAGCACTGAAACTTGCAGCACACCGGGGCGGGTGTGTGTGTGTGTGTGTTTTTTTCACCCGCACCCCGAGCGAGAAAGTTTCAGAGCTGTAAAGTGGCAGTGTAGACAAGGCCTAAGGGTTTGTCTACACTGGTAAGTGAAAGACAAAACTTTTGTTGTTCAGAGGTGTTAAAAAACAAAACAAAAAACCCACCCACCCGTGAAAGACAAAAGTTTTGCCAATGTGTGAACAGCACTTTGTCAGCAGGAGCCCTCACCTGAGGACAATGCAAATGCCGCTCATTGGGGGTGGAAGTTTTTTTTGTCAGCGGGAGAGCTCTCTCCTGCCGACAAACGGCAGCTACACTGAGTGCCTTTTAGCGGCACGGCTGTAGCTGTTGCTAAAAGCTGCGTAGTGTAGACGGATAGCCTAAAAATCATGGACTTAATAAAGGACACTGGATTTATGGCTCCTTACAACAATCTATAACCCACTAACCCTCCTTTGGGCTACAATTGCAGATGTGTTAACTGCCCACTTCACCTTGAATGGTCTTTTATAATCTGTTAACTCTTTATGCTAAACAATCTGTTCCACCTTGTATTTAGCTGCCACGCTTTTGTTTCCCAGACCTGATGAAGAGCTCTGGATAAAATCCAAAACCTGTCATTTGGTCCAATAAAAGGTATTACCTCACCCACCTTGTCTCTTTAATCTAATGCAACATTTAAGTCATTTTTAAAAAAATGTATTTAAGTTATATTTATTCTATATATGCCTACAGGTTAGTATAGGCACATGCATCCGACGAAGTGGGCATTCACCCACGAAAGCTTATGCTCCAATACATCTGTTAGTCTTAAAGGTGCCACAGGACACACTGTTGCTTTTTAATGTAAAGTAAGTAAACTACACAATTATTACAATCCGTTCAGAAGAAAACAAAATGAAAATGTAGCAAACATCTCTAATGTAATTTGCTGCTTCTTATACATAAAAAAAAAATTCTGATAAATTTAGGTATTAGTGCTTAAATATACATTTTTACACAGAAAGGGCCAAATCCTGCAAACCTCTGTTCACCCATGTACCTCCACTAAAATTTCGGAACTACTTAAGTGAGACAGTCTAACTCAGAACAGGTCTACTGAATAAATATTGTATTTACCAGATGCCAATACCAAAGCTGAACTACAAAGCAAATTACATACCCCCCCACCCCCAAAAAAAACCCACTCCAAACCACCACATTTAAATATATTAATCCAAGGAGAATTTGGCAAAAACAACGAAACTCAAAATAATGACGGACCGTACACGTCACGGTGAAGAAAAACCCTCACATCAGCTTAATTAAAGGATTCTTGTTTTGCATACCTGTGCTTTCACTAACTTGTGTCCCTCAGCTACACTGAGACGCTTTTTTGGGGGGTAATTTTCTATTATTGATAAATACTTGCTCTTTCAGAAGCTTGAAATGTTTTTTACACTATTTATTTGGCAATTGACGGACCCTCTTCTGATCTTTGAGGCTATATATGATATCTGATTTGATTAGTGAAGCACTTTTGGGATCCAAGGAACTATAAGTAAATTATAGACAAACAACAAAATAGTTAGCAAATGTCAATGGGACTACATGTAGCGTGCAAAATTAAGCGTGTGTGTAAGTCTTTGCAGGATCAGGACTCTTACTCCCGATTTCTGAATATTTACTACAGGTGCTGATGCACAAGACAAAAAACCCACTGCAAGTGCTAGTTTTCAATTGCAGGTTAAAAAAAAAAATCTACATTTTATTTGTAAATTGAACAAATCCAATATGGAAAGGAACACCAACTTGTTATTTCAAAGTTTGTTTTCAGAACTGTACACACTTTGTGCAGACAACAAAAGTTTCAATATTAATGAAGACCCATTCTGTACTATACATTTTTATACAGCAATACAAAAGAATATTGACTTTAACTGCGTAAAAAGTATAGATTAAGAAAAATATTTTTTACTGTTATGGAGTAGAATAATAAGTATTTTGAAATTAAAATCTGGCTGTAAGAACAGTGTTTATTCTGTACTGGACCCTTTAGGCTGATAAGTGGTGACTGAATTTGGAAGAAGTTGCTCCTTGCTGCTTGTTTACCCAAAATTTTATTTCCTGAGCATGCATAACTGTGTTTATAGTGAAATAAAAATCAACAAAGCAAAGTGGCAGCAGGAACAGATATTACTCCATAGATCAAATTCTACTCACTACATTAAAATTGCACTTGTGTAACCAAGAGGAGAATAAGAGCCCAAGAATATCAGTTAATTGCTGAAATAGGAGCTCTCTAAGTATTTTTTCTGCCCAATCAAAGCAATGACTTTTTAAAAATTCTCTCAGTAAATGAATTTTTTTTTGAAGTTATGCTAGTCCAGATCTACTGTCAATCTCTCCAGCTCCATTGAAGTTTGTGGAGTTATACAAGAGAGGAGGATCAGACAGGGGGGAGGGATAGCTCAGTGGTTTGAGCATTGGCCTGCTAAACCCAGAGTTGTGAGTTCAATCGTTGAGGGGGCCACTTAGGGATCTGGGGCAAAATCAGTACATGGTCCTGCTAGTGAAGGCAGGGGGCTGGACTCGATGACCTTTCAAGGTCCCTTCCAGTTCTAGGAGATAGGATATCTCCATTAACTAATTAATTAAAAAGCTTGCATGCATGCATACAATCTCAAAGATATTCTCCTACAAGAAGTGCCTTAGTGACTTTGGAGCCTAAATACCATTGCCTTTCAATGAGACTTAGGAACTTCTGAAAATTTCACCTTACTATTTTAACATAAACCAAATGTTGAGTAATAGGTATACAGTTTTCTTCTTTTATAACATTCATTTATAGCACCCATCACCAAAGTATCTAGTGACCTCAATTAAAGTGTAGATTTTTAAAAAACATGTACACAATATCTATCTAAAACTAAAAGTCAGTGAGAATTGATTTTGATTATGCTGATGCCCAATTACAATAAAATACCGTATATACTCATTTATAAGCCGAATTCTTTTAGTAAAAAAAGGGAAGCACCAGAGGAGGGGGTCGGCTTCTGAACAGGTATAGAAAGGGAGAGGTGGGTCACGGCCCCTCCCCCCAACAGAGGGAGCAAGGAGAGGCAGCACAGCCAGCAGAGACAGAAGGGAAGAGGTGGGGCCAGAGTCTCTCCGCTTCTGGCCACACTGCTCTCCCCCCAGCCTCAGAAGCAGCTGCAGCTCCAGGGCTGGCACGCTGCAGCCATGCCACTCGGCCCTGCCCCCCAGAGCAGGCTGTGGCCATGCCGCCCGGCCTGCCGAAGCACGCTGCAGCCGTGCCGCCTGGCCCAGCCCGCTGGAACATGCTGCAGCCGCACCACCCAGTCTGGCCTGCTGGAGCAGGCTGCGGCTCCGCGGCCCAGCCTGCCAGAGCAGCTCCAGCCAGGCCAGAGACATCCTCCCTGGCCCTCCCCAGATAAGGTGGAAAGGGATGGGATGGGGAGAGCGTGGAGGTCCCGGGCTAGGGTCACGTGGGGGGTGGTCACAGGGGTTACTCCCCTGACCCCCAACTTCTCTCCCCAAAAAAATTTCCCCACCAGTTGCTGTCCCGGCCCGTCAGGGTAAGAAGCTGGCGCACTGGGACACTTTGTTTATTTAGGTTTACCCCGGTGCCTTCGGACGCTCGAGATAAACAAACCATCTTGGCCCACCAACAGCTTATCCTGATGGCCTGGGAGCCAAAGTTTGCTGACCCCTGAATTATAGGGTCAGCTTATGAACGGGTCATAAAATTTTTCCATTTTTACTTATCCATCTTGGGGGGGTCGGCTTATAAACAAACCACCTTATGATCAAGTATATACACACTAGGCCCTATCCACTTTGGGCCTCCCAAGAGTTTAAAAAAAAAAAATCAAGATGTGGACAGCAATAAGAATGACTGAAATAAACTGAACTTCATATGGATGAACTTACTTAAAATGTCCTCATTATAAGAAATCATTTACAAACAAACACGATAAACCTACAAGTTCTCCAGTTATAAAACATGCTATTTTCTAAAAGTAGAAGACATTACTTTCAGATATTAGATCCTCTATATATGTTATTTGCCAGAGAAAAAAAAAAAATATATATATATATCAATGCTCTGTCTTTTTTTCCCCCTCCTAACAGGTTTGGGAATCTTACCTATTTAACGGCATGCTGCCCTAGCTAAATGATGAATCCTGCCTATTGCTTTCAAATGCACCAACCTTCTCAAAAACACTGGATGGTGTCATCAAACAAAACCTGATGTTCTGAATGATGGTGTCGGTATGTCTCCAGCGTCTTCTATCATGCCGCAGCCAAGCCTGAACAGCCTCGTACAGCTCTATCTCTGGAAACCTGCTCAGATGATCATTATCCAAATAAGACATAAGCTTTTCAAAGCTCAGATAGGACAAGAAGTCAGGTCTGGACATGAGTGGCACAAAATTTTCTAGCAGAAAGGAGTCCAACTTTTCCCTGACTCCATCGATGTTTACACCAAAATCATCTAATAGTCTCATAATTTCTGCACAGTTTTCTAAGCAGATTTTTGCTAAAAGAAAAGAGCAGCAGAACTTCACCACCTCTATAAGCTGAACATACATGGCAGCCTGCAGAATCTCATGAACAGTGTTCATGCTCAGTTCAATGTTTCCGTAGTACATGAATTGGAGGACGTGGCTGAAGCCTGTGGCAGTCAGACCTTTCAAATGGATTTTATCTTGATCTCGCTCCCTCATGTCGGCTGTGAACATAATCCTGAAGTAATCACTCTGGGTGGCAAGCAGGGCTTTATGGGCCTGAAACTGGTGGTCTTCAATGACAAGAGTGACGTCAAGAAGCAATCCCTCCTCATACAGTGCTCTGAACCCAGCAGAGACACTGGTATCATGGATGGCGGAGCTAAACCCTTCCACGTCCCCTGCCATGAATCACCTGAAAAAAAAGGAATCAAAGCAGAAAGTGTTATTTCTAAGAGTTTACAGAATACAAGCTTTTCCAGACCAGATGAACCTTAACATTAATATCAATTTGTTAAATGTTAATGAAAATAAATTATCTACAAAAAAAACCCTTCCGTGGGCCACCCTTTGCAGAAAACATCCCGTTTTAAATCACTTGTTTTGTTTTACAGCCTTGAAAATCAATTTAACCAACAAAAATGCAGCTAGAACAAGTTTCTAGATATCAAGTGTAAGATGATACATTTATTTCAAATTTCTGGTGCTAAAAGCAGATTAATGTGCAAATGAGATAATACTATATATATTCTATTGATTTTACATCACTCTATGGTCAGATAATTATGTAATGCCTCCAAAAGCTAGTCACATTGCATGTTTCTTTCCATAGTGATCCCCATAAGAACATATAACTGGAGAGCACAAAACAAACACTTAAGATATTAAAGGCATCTGAAAGGAAGAGAAACTTCTTTATCTTAAAAAAAATAAGACTCAAAAGGCCTTTATAAAGCAATATTTTTTAAAAGCTTGTTATAGTAGAAGGTGAAAGTATTTCAATTCTCTCTATTAGGTTGTTCATGGAAACAAAGCATTTTGATCAAGTGACTTAGTCTATATCTTCCCCCACTGTAAAATGGAGATAATTATTTTTTATCTACATCATAGTGCTATTTGTGAGGCCTAACTAGATAACAAGTCTGATGAAGTGCAAAATATACATGGGAGTGCAAAATATTAAGGCCATCAGAAGCACAGTTGAGCAAATACTTCCGTACGTGTTGGGTGGTTGTTAAGGCTCAACTGCATATTAAGCACTCGGTGCTTCTCAGATGGAAGGCATTACATATGTGCTAACTATTTAATGGCAAAATATACATGGGAGTAGGAAATTGAAAAGTAAGAGTATGATGGGACACCACCTTATAGGGATTTGGGAAGACACCTAATCAGAAAAAAAAAAAAACCTTATTCAATATCTAGGATTTACTTAAATGGGTAAGCGTTTCAGCCTTAACACTGAAATTTCTGGCTTTTTCCAGTTTAAGCCAAGCCATTAACTTTGAGGTGTGAATGTTTTTATATTAATTTAATAAAATTGCCCTTAACTCTGAATTTCCTGCAACAGTCATTACATTAAATTAGTTTTCTGTATTTAATTTAAAAACTAAATGGGTTGTTGGCACAAAGTATTTAAAACTGAAATATATTACAGTGGTGATAAATTTAAGAAACCACTAATTTTCGAAAATCATTTCTATAAAACTTAAAAATTACCAAACTGATTATATTTAAATATTATTAAGACACAAAAATGGCTCATACCTGGTATGCCAAGTGTCACAGGTTTAAGACAGTGGTCATAATTAGGGCCCTACTAAATTCGTGGCCATGAAAAATGCATCATGGACCATGAAATCTGGTCTCCCCTGTGAAATCTGACTATTATAGGGGGTTGCAGTATTCCCACCTTTCCTTCTCTGCTGCTGGTGGTGGTAATGCTGCCTTCACAGCTGGGCGTCCGGCCAGCAGCCGCCATGTACTGGCCACCCAGCTCTGAGGTCAGTGCAGAAGTAAGAGTGACAATACTGCAATCCCGCTACATTAGCCTTGTGATAGCCCCCTCTTTCCCCCCACCCCATATACCCTCTTTTGGGTCAGGACCCCCACAGTTACACCACCAGGAAATTTAAGATTTTTTAAATCCTTTCTTTGTGAAATTTACCAAATGGATTGTAATCTGATAGGGCTCTAATCATAATGTTGTCCCCACTCTAAGCCTCACATCTTGACAACTATCATTTTAACTGAAAATTACTAGAGGGGATTCTGTATGCAGCTCATTCTCCTCATTCCTTAACTGATAGCACAGAAAGGAAAAAAAAAATGCAGCCTACCTCAAGTTCAAATGTTGAGTGGGCATTTACAGCCCTGTCCAAAAACATTAGTGCCATTCCCACATTGTTGGATCCTGCTGGCAATCTTCAGGCACAGCAGTACTGACACAGAAGTGTGCTCTACATGAAATACAGGTTAATCCCTGAACCCTACTAAAATTTCCATAAACAGGAGTAGCAGCAGCAGAGTGAAAATAGCAATTATTTCAGTAAGTTTCCTTCCACATTCATGTTGGGGACAGGCTACATTCAGGGTCAATCTACAGAGAGAAGAGAAACTGTCCATCGTCACCCCAACACCTATAACTGTGAGACATCATATCTCTGCCGCTCCTGCATATAGCATGTCCCTACCAGCAGAATGAAAACAACTGAAGTCATGTTATTTTCCCTCCTCTGCTGCTCCTACTAAGGAAAACTACTATGACAAGCACTTGAGAATGAGCACTATTGGGCGTGGGAAGGGGGGAGAAAGAACCATGCCCCAAGCTCCTCACCCCCAGCATCACCAACACCTCAAAAGAAAAGGAGTAGAAAACAGAAACAACAGAAGTCCTCTTCCCAATGAGGGAAAGGGATTTGCCAAGCAAAAATTAAGGAAAGTTCCACTGGATGGTCAATGGCAGCACATATTTGTCTGGTAACAACCTAATCTGGGGCAGGCAAACTATATCCCGCAAGCCTAACTGTTTTCAGTCGTCCCGCGAGCTCCCGCTGGGGAGCAGGATCTGGGGCTTGCCCCGCTCCAGGGTGTCGAGTCGTGGGTTGCACCATGCCACTCGGCCCCGCTTCAGCGCTCTAGCATGGTCAGAGGCCGCTCCATGCGTAGGAGCCAGAGAAGGGACGCCACTGCTTCCGGGAGCCACTTGAGGTAAGCGTTGCTTGGAGCCTGCACTCCTGAGCCTCTCCCCACGCCCCAACCGTCTGCCCCAACCCTGATCCCCTTCCCGCTCTCCAAACCCCTCGATCCCAGCACGGAGCACCCTCCTGCATCCCAAACCTCTCATCCCCAGCCCCACCCCAGAGCCCACACCTCCAACCAGAGCCCTCACCCCCTAGTAGGCTCTACGGCTGCATCAGGCTCACCCTCCATGGTTTAATATATAGGTATCATGATGTAGGGTCTCTGGAGTTAGAAAAGGAAAGAAATGGGTAACAACAGGGTGCCTTGAAAGACTGCTTCATAATGCTCTAAAGAAAGTTGGAAGACAATTAAACAAGAAGGGTGAAAATGCACAGGAAGAGATTGGCAGAAAGAGGAGGGACAAAAAATGCACCACGTTCAAAGGAGCATTTGCTGATTTGCACTGCTGCTCTTCAGACAGAGAGATTCAGAGAAGAAAAGAGGGAAACATGCTCCTTACATTTTAGCATAGTGATTACATTCAAGATTTTCATCCATCCATCCCACTGTGATTGTTAAATAGTTAAGAAACTGAAAGCACTTGGAAATAAAGTACCCCCCCTTAAAATTCTGAATTTACTCTATTTGAAGAATAGGATGGCTGAAGGTGAGGTGGAAAACATCCTCACAATACATAAAAAATAACCCTGTCTTCAAAGAGTAACTGCTAAAATTCCACTGACATCTTTGGGTCTCCAAAACATCTACCATCCTGTGAAAATTAGAGGGTTCATTTCCATTTCTAGCCTAAGACTCAATAATGTTAATGCAAGCTGCCAAACACTAACGTTTCAAAGAGAATTTAACATTACGAGTGCTGCTTTTAAAAGAAAAAAAAGTAGAGCATTTAACAAAGACAGATGAAGGATTATTTTTAGTAAATCTTCATTTACCTATCCCAAAATACTTTGCCTTCTGCGTGTCAGATACTATTAAACTCACTTGTCAAGTTTGTAACCAGATTTGTAAGAAATGTGGGAGAAAAGATATTGAAGGAGACTCCTCCATCTTAACACAATGTAAAGAATCCTCAGAGCCGCTCTAGTCTCACACAATTTGTACTGAGAGAGTGGAAAGAAAAAAACCCCGAAAGCTATACATCTTCTACCCTATTAAATACATATCTTGCCACATAAAGACACAAGTCAGCAGCACTGCTATGAGTACCCGCATGGCCCCACAGTATACCAACATTTTTATGGCTGACTTAGAACAACACTCCCTCAGCTCTTGTCCCCTAACGCCCCTACTCTACTTGCGCTACATTGATGACATCTTCATCATCTGGTCCCATGGAAAAGAAGCCCTTGCGGAATTCCACCATGATTTCAACAATTTCCATCCCACCATCAACCTCAGCCTGGATCAGTCCACACAAAGAGGTCCACTTCATGGACACTACAGTGATAATAAGCAATGGCCACATAACCACCACCCTATACCGGAATCCTACGGATTGCTATACTTACCTACATGCCTCCATCTTTCATCCAGACCACATCACATGATCCATTGTCTACAGCCAAGCTCTAAGATACAACCGCATTTGCTCCGATCCTTCTGACAGAGACAAACATCTACGAGATCTCTATCAAGCATTCTTAAAACTACAATACCCATCTGCTGAAGTGAAGAAACAGATTGACAGAGCCAGAAGAATACCCAGAAGTCACCTACTCCAGGACAAAGAAAGTAACAGAACGCCACTAGCCTAGCCCCCAACTAAAACCTCTCCAGCACATCATCAAGGATCTACAATCTATCCTGAAGGACAATCCCTCACTCTCACAGATCTTGGGAGACAGACCTGTCCTCGCTTACAGACAGCCCCCCAACCTGAAGCAAATACTCACCAGCAACCATACACACACCACAGAACAAAAAACACTAACCCAGGAACCTATCCTTGCAACAAAGCCTGTTGTCAACTCTGTCCACATATCTATTCAAGGGACACCATCATAGGACCTAATCACATCAGCCACACCATCAGAGGCTCGTTCACCTGCACATCTTCCAATGTGATATATGCCATCACGTGCCAGCAATGCTCCTCTGCCAAACCGGACAGTCTCTATGCAAAAGAATAAATGGACACAAATCAGACATCAAGAATGATAACATTCAAAAACTAGTTGGAGAACACTTCAACCACCCTGGTCACTCAATTACAGACCTAAAAGTCGCAATTCTTCAACAACAAAAAAACTCAAAAAACAGACTCCAACAAGAAACTGCAGAACTGGAATTAATTTGCAAACTGGACATCATTAAATTAGGCTTGAATAAAGACTGGGAGTGGATGGATCATTACACAAAGTAAAAACTATTTCCCCATGCTAATTTTCCCCCTACTGTTACTCACACCTTCTTGTCAACTATTTGCAATGGGCCATCCTGATTATCACTACAAAAGTTTTTTTTCTCCTGCTGATAATAGCCCACCTTCATTGATTAGTCTCGTTAGAACTGTTATGGCAACACCCATTTTTTCATGTTCTCTGTGTATATGTATCTTCCTACTGTATTTTCCACTGCATGCATCCGATGAAGGGGGTTTTAGCCCACGAAAGCTTATGCCCAAATAAATGTGTTAGTCTCTAAGGTGCCACAAGTACTCCTCGTTCTTTTTGCTGATACAGACTAACAGAGCTACCACTCTGAAACCTGTCACATTTGGATAGGTATCTAGAGCCCTATTTTTTTAGCACAAGACCTACAAAAAAAAATTCTCTCTACCACTAAGTTATAAATAGCAATAAAAATGGGGTGGACTAATGGGTGGAGTCAGGGACAATTCAAAGACAGTGAAATTGCTAAAAATTTCATTTATATTGCTGATAGCCTCAATCTAAAGCAAAGAGCAATAATATACCGTATATATTTGTTCATAAGCCGAATATTTTTGGTAAAAAGGTGACGCATCAAAGAGCGGGGGGCAGCTTATAAATGGGTCTACACCAAAATTTGATGATTTTAAACTCTATGGAATCATTGAATTGAATATCTAATACATTGTCGTTTTGTTTACCTGGAGCGTTTGCAGGCATGGAGCCCCTCAGCTCCCTGTGGCCGCGGTTCGCCATTCCCAGCCAATGGGAGCTGCCTCTGAGGGGCTCCATGCCTGCAGATGCTCCAGGTAAACAAAACGTCCCGACCCACCAGCGGCTTACCCGGACGGTCGGGAGCCAAAGTTTGCCAACCCCTGAAATATAGGGTCAGCTTATGAAAGGGTCATACAATTTTTTGCTATTTTTACCTAACCATCTTGGGGGGGTCGGCTTATAAACGAACAGGCTAATGAATATATGGTAGTTTAATTATAACAAAGTGATATAAAAATTCCAGATGCAAGTATTTTTCAAAATAATTTTTCCATTCCTCCCACACACATACTTGCAAACTTATATATAATTCTCTATGCTATTAAAGTACTACAGCCAATTTCTCAGAAGACAATGACAAAATGATCTTTTTCACATTTTCAATAAAAATGCAAAAACTTAGATTTCACATTTCCTCCACCTAAACAAATTGCTCTGTAATGTGAATAGGTAGCGGGGAGCTTTCTTCCCTCCCCCCCATGAAACTAGTGTGCTTCTGTCTAAAGGCAATATGTAGTCTAATATATTCCAATACCATTTTATCACATCAAATAATTAATCCTCTTTTCTGAAGTAATTTCTTCCCTTTCCCAGTTATTTACAAAAATTAAGAATTGATCTGTATTTTATCATTGGTGTATTTGTCACTATAAAGCATTGTCTACACTACAATTTTTCTTCAAAATTTCTCACTGGTGGCAGCAATAGCTGGAGTGACATAGTAGGAAAAAGACGGTAACTGGTCTACACTAGTGCTCTTCATTGCTACACAATCGAAGAACTGCACTATTTACAGTGGCAGGAAATTTGAATTAAAATATTGCATATACACAGCCTAAGAACCTGTGAAAATTAATTTACATTTCTGGGTATGTCTACACTACGGGATTAATCCGAATTTATATAATTCGGATTTGAAAAACAGGTTGTATAAAGTCGAAATGTATGCGGCCACACTAAGCACATTAATTCGGTGGTGTGCGTCCAAGTACCGGGGCTAGCGTCGATTTCTGCACCGTTGCACTGTGGGTAGCTATCTCATAGCTATCCCATAGTTCCCGCAGTCTCCCGCGCCCATTGGGATTGTGGGTTAAGGTCCCAGTGCCTGATGGGACAAAAAACATCGTCGCAGGTGGTTCTGGGTACAGCCTCACCTCCTCCCTCCCTCCTCCCTCCCTGCATGAAAGCAACGGACGGCAGACAACCATTTTCGCGCCTTTTTTCCTGGGTGGGTGAACACTGCAGACGCCATACCACGGCAAGCATGGAGCCCGCTGAGCTCAAGACAGCAGTCATGAACATTGTAAACACCTCGTGCGTTCTCGTGGAAATTATGCTCAGCCAGGACCAGAAAAACGAGGCGAGGAGGCAGTGGCGGCGGCAGCGCAGCGACAAGCATGATAAGGACATTGACATGGACACGGATACAGAATTCTGTGAAACCACGGGCCCCGGTGCTTTGGAGATCATGTTGTTAATGGGGCAGATTCTATCCATGGAACGCCGATTCTGGGCAAGGGAAACAAGCACAGACTGGTGGGAACGCATAGTGTTGCAGGTCTGGGACGATTCCCAGTGGCTGCGGAACTTTCGCATGCGTAAGGGCACTTTCATGGAACTTTGTGACTTGCTGTCCCCTGCCCTGAAACGCCAGAATACCAAGATGAGAGCAGCCCTCACAGCTGAGAAGCACGTGGCGATAGCCCTGTGGAAGCTTGCAACGCCAGACAGCTACCGGTCAGTCGGGAATCAATTTGGAGTGGGCAAATCTACTGTGGGGGCTGCTGTGATGCAAGTAGCCAAAGCAATCACTCAGGTGCTGCTACGAAAGTTAGTGACTCTGGGAAATGTGCAGGCTATAGTGGATGGTTTTGCTGCAATGGGATTCCCTAACTGTGGTGGGGCGATAGACGGAACCCATATCCCTATCTTGGCACCGGAGCACCAAGCCACCGAGTACATAAACCGCAAGGGGTACTTTTCAATGGTGCTGCAAGCACTTGTGGATCACAAGGGACGTTTCACCAACATCAACGCGGGCTGGGCGGGAAGGGTTCATGACGCTCGCGTCTTCAGGAACACTACTCTGTTTAAAGGGCTGCAGCAAGGGACTTACTTTCCGGACCAGAAAATAACCGTTGGGGATGTTGAAATGCCAATAGTTATTCTTGGGGACCCAGCCTACCCATTAATGCCATGGCTCGTGAAGCCAGGCAGCCTGGACAGGAGTCAGGAGCTGTTTAACTACAGGCTAAGCAAGTGCAGAATGGTGGTAGAATGTGCATTTGGCCGTTTAAAAGGTCGCTGGCGATCATTATTGACTCGCTCTGACCTCAGCCAAAGAAATCTCCCCATTGTTATTTCTGCTTGCTGTGTGCTCCACAATCTCTGTGAAAGTAAGGGGGAGACCTTTATGGCGGGGTGGGAGGCTGAGGCAAATCGCCTGGCTGCTGATTACGCGCAGCCAGACACCAGGGAGATTAGAAGAGCACACCAGGAAGCGCTGTGCATCAGAGAAGCTTTAAAAACCAGTTTCATGACTGGCCAGGCTACAGTGTGAAATATCTGTTTGTTTCTCCTTCATGAAAACCCGCCCCCTTTATTGACTGATTTTCTGTAAGGAACCCACCCTCCCCCTTCCCCCAGCTTTCTTTCAAACCAAATAAAGTCACTATCATTTAAAAATAATTTATTCTTTATTAGTAGATTAGAAAAAGAGGGAGGGAACCCGGGTGGTATTTGGGAGGAGGATTGCTGGGAAGGAAAAAGCCACAAAGAAAAGGTTAAAAAAATGACAGCCTTTTGCTTGGGCTGTCTACTGGGGTGGAATGGGAAGGTGTACGGAGCCTCCCCCCCCGCGTTCTTACACGTCTGGGTGAGGAGGATACGGAACATGGGGAGGGGGGAGGGTAGAACAGGGGCTGAAGCGGCAGTCTGTTTTCCAGCAGCCGTTCCTGAAGCTCCACCAGACGCCGGAGCATGTCTGTTTGCTCACGCAGCAGCCCCAGCGTTGCATCCTGCCTCCTCTGGTCTTCCTGCCGCCACCTCTCATCTCGAGCGTCTCTCCTGTCCTCACGTTGGTCCCTCCTGTCCTCACGTTGGTCCCTCCTGTCCTCACGTTCACTGGCTTCTTTCCTATACTTTGAAACTGTTTCCTTCCACTCATTCAGATGAGCTCTGTCACTGCGGCTGGATTCCATAATTTCAGAAAACATCTCGTCTCGCGTTCTCTTCTTACGACGCCTTATCTGTGATAACCTTCGGGATGGAGGAGGGAAGCTTGAGGAATTTGCAGCTGCTGTAGGGAGGGGAAAAAAGAGAGACTTGTTTAAAAAGCTACATTTTGCAGAACAATGCTTATACTCTTTCACGGTGACCAACACTATTCACATTACATAGCACATGTGATTTCTGTGCAAGGTCGCATTTTGCCTCTTAATACTGAGTGCCTGTGGCTTTGCTGCTAGAGATCACAGGTCTGGGCAACAGAATTCGGCTTGCATGCGGCCATGGTAAGCCATTGTTTTACAGCTTCTGCGCCCTCCTTTCCCACATACCAAGCATAGCCTGTAGAGTGCTGCGGTTTTTCTGTTAACATTCAGCAGCAGCAGAAAACAAACTAACCACCCCCCCCCCTCTCGCCATGAATTCTCTGGGATGATCGCTGTACCCCTCCCCCCCACCGCGTGGCTGGTATCAGGGAAGATCCCTGCAGGCACCAAACTAACCACCCCCCCCCCCCCGCCGCCGCCCGCCTCCCGCCATGAATTCTCTGGGATGATCACGGTACCCCTCCCCCCACCGCGTGGCTGGTAACAGGGAAGATCCCTGCTAGCCAAACGCGAAAAACTCAGGGCCAATTTCCCATCTGCGCTTGGCTAACTGCAGGGAAGGATTTATTTTCCGCCACAGGCAAACAGCCCAGTAGGAACGGCCACCTCTGTCCCCTTAATTAAGTTCCCGTATTTCAACCAGGTTACCAGGAGTGATATCACTCTCCTGAGGATTACACAACAAGATAAAGAACGGATGTTGCTTGAATGCCAGCAAACACCGGGACCATACGCTGCCAGGCTTTGTCAGGCAATGATACCAGATTACTTGCTGCAAGCATGGCGTGGTCAAGTGTCCTACCATGGAGGAGGGAATAAGGATGCACTGCCCAGGAACCTTGTGGCAAGGCTTTTGGAGTACCTCCAGGAGAGCTCCATGGAGATGTCCCTGGAGGATTTCCGCTCCATCCCCAGACACGTTAACAGACTTTTCCAGTAGCTGAACTGACCGCGAATGCATCCCAAGTCCTCAGGGCAAAGTAATCATTAAAAACTGTTTGCTTTTAAAACAAGTTTTATATTTTAAAAGGTAAACTCACCTGAGGTCCCTTCCATGGGGTCAGAGTCTTCGGTACTGGCTTGGGAGGCTTGGGAGGGTACTTCAGTCAGGGTGAGAAAAAGATCCTGGCTGTTGGGGATAACGGAGTGCTGTGTGCTCTCTGCAAGCTCATCCTCATCCTCCTCCTCCTCCTCTCCCCCATCGGCAGAATCCTCAGGCGTCGCTGATGAGACTATCCCCGACCCAGAATCCACGATCACAGGTGGGGTAGTGGTGGCAGCCCCCCCTAGAATTGCATGCAGCTCGGCGTAGAAGCGGCATGTCCGCGGCTCTGACCCGGAGCGACCGTTTGCCTCCTTTGTTTTTTGATAGGCTTGTCTGAGCTCCTTGACTTTCACGCGACACTGCTCAGAGTCCCTATTGTGGCCTCTCTCCATCATGCCCTTGGAGATTTTTTCAAAAGTTTTTGCATTTCGTCTTTTTGAACGAAGTTCTGCAAGCACTGAATCCTCTCCCCATACAGCGATCAGATCCAGTACCTCCCTCACGGTCCATGCTGGTGCTCTTTTTCGATTATCAGCCTGCATGGTTACCTGTGCTGATGAGCTATCTGTGGTTACCTGTGCTCTCCACGCTGGGCAAACAGGAAATGAAATTCAAATGTTCGCGGGGCTTTTCCTGTCTACCTGGCCAGTGCATCCGAGTTTAGATTGCTGTCCAGAGTGGTCACAATGATGCACTGTGGGATAGCTCCCGGAGGCCAATACCATCGAATTGCGGCCACACTATCCCTAATTCGAAATGTTAAAATCGATTTTGGCGCTACTCCGCTCGTCGGGGTGGAGTACAGAAATCGATTTAAAGGGCCCTTTACATCGAAATAAATAGCGTCGTTGTGTGGATGGTTGCAGGGTAAATTCGAATTAAAGCTGATAAATCCGAATTAAAGTCGTAGTGTAGACCAGGCTTCAGGGACAGTTCAGCCTGCACACAATAGAGTTCTCTAATAGATTTTGGCAAAATACACATTGACCCTGTGTAAAATTTTCAAATGTGCCTAAGTGACTTAGGAGCCTACAATCCCATTTTTAAAAGCAACTTAAGTATTTAGGAGCCTAGATCTCACTAAAAGCCAGTGAGACTAATGCTCCTAAATGCCTAAGTCACTTTTGAAAAGGGACTTAGGTGCTTTTGAAAATTTTACCCCCATCTTATAACACAGATTTAGCCGAATTAAAGTTAGCAACGATGGAAAATGTTCAGATAATTGCCCAACTGCACATGGGACCATTAGGCTTATGTCTGAAGTACTTCCAAAACTCATTACATAAACTTAACATGGATTGTGTCCAACATGGTTATGTATCATAAAACTACTATACTAGAACCCAGCTGAGGGAGGGAATAGTCTTTGATATTATCTGAACAACTGTAAGAACTGGGGGGGGGAAAAGTTGTTTAAAAATAACATTGGTTGCAATGGACACAAAATGCTACATTCCTAGGGGTAAAGTTTTCAAAAGACAAGCAACTTAAACATTTTAAAAAATTTTACACATTGAAATACTTGGAGTTTCATATTATAACCCAGTTTGGTCTTGCCTGCACAGCTGAAACTAAACCATGTTATAGTCCCAAAAAAATCAGAACTGCAATACTGTTTGATAATATGGTTCTAATAAGTCTGGACTTCGGGTAAGAGAAAGCATATGCCCTCCCATCTTATAACATGATTCACAGTGCATTAAAATTTGCTGCAATAGATTGGCTGTTAAAACCATACTTTAAGATTATAATAAAAAGAATGAACCATTTCTATCACAACCAAAACACAGCTGTAGCTATGGGCCAAACAATCAGCTGTAGTTACCAGTCCAGGCAGAACTTCCCCTAACTCTGCACCTTGATCACCCAGAGCTTCTGTCTCATTAACCATGTTATTAATATTCAACAGTGAAATACTGATCCAACTGAAGTCAATAGGAGTTTTGCCATTGATTTCAATGGGGACAGGATTTCATCCTAAATAACACGTTGTATATTACAGCCAATGGTATGTGCATTCCTTTAAATAATTTAGGTATTGGACATGGCATAAAACTGTCCAGCAATTTATTTATTTAGTGTTTGCAAATTCGCCAAGCCAGGCAATGAACATCACAATCAGATCTAACAGTAAATTAGTGATAGTCAAAAAGTGATCCTTTCAATGTGAAGTTGTCATTACTAACAACAAATTATTAAAATTGGAACATATAACTATAAAATTTGATCTAACATTAATAAAGTAGCAAGACAAACCTCTGATACCTAGTAGCCCTGAACATCTAAATTGATCAGTTTATACTGACAAACATAAGGGTCTGAATTGTTAACATATGGAAATGTAGCATTATAATAAAAACCACAAAATTCTGAATACTACTGAAAACTCACTTTACAAAGTGCAGAACAAAATAAAGGACATTCCTTCCATCTTAATTTAATGCAAACTTTGTACATAGTTTTTTCTTCATACTATAGTAGTTTTATATTTCCAATAATCTACTCTGGTATTTCTTTACATGTTTTGATAATATTTGCTAATCCTACAAATCACATGATATAAACTAATACAATTTGTACTCCCTCACTGATTACTGAGCAGACTTTTTTTTTTTTTTAAACATTTACATTTTTGGGAGACTCCTACAATTTACGTAACTGGCATATTTAACACAATTCCTGAATCAAACTGCAAATATCAAGTTGCCCCAATGTATAGAGTAGCAGTTTTCAGAGCCAGGAGATGGGTTACTTACTGATATAAAAATCTTTGGAGTCTTCCATCAAGGGGCAAGCATCAGACTAAATGCTAATTAGTGATCTCAGTCATGAACAAATTTTTGGAACACAAAGCCCTTCACCAGAATTGACACCAGTGGGCAACCCTGTTGCTTACTTCAGCACACAGGCCTGGACTGAATGAACATGGAAACTTAACTAGAACAGACTGCCCCAAAAGAGGATGCACATAAGAAGGATGAGCATGGGAAGCTTATACTGTATATTGCTGTTAGCCACGTGTGTTTCGTGGAAAGAAAGGTTCAGTCTATATGACTTTTCCTGTCGCTCACTAACCTCACTTTAAAACAGAGAGGGATTTAAAGCAAAAACACAAACTCAGCCTGAACACAAACTCAGCACTAACCACTTCATATCCTCCCCACGCGTTGTGCTCGCCATTGACGATTTTCCGGGAAAAAGACTGATCACCAAGCCAGTCTCCCTCTGGAAATAAAAGGTATGGGGGAGGGGTGGGAGAAAAGAGAAAGCCCTAGAAGGGGGTATCTAGTCTCTCGCGACACCTTCTAGGTGGCAGAAGAGCCAGGTCAGAGGTAAAAAAACACCAGAGGCCGGGCGGGACGTGCGCCCACCACGCAGGCCAGAGACGCACGCACCCTGCAGCAGCCGGTTACACAACCCCAAGCATCCCCCCGCTACCAGAGTTACACTAGAAACCCCCACCCGGATGATCCCCTTGCCTTGTGCAGCTGCTGGAGACACGCAACAAGCCTCCCGCCACCACTCGCATGGGGCGGCAAAGGCGGCTGAGCGAGCGGGGTGTCCGCCTTTGCCCATCAGGGACGGGGAGGGGAGGAGAGGAGAGAAAACGGGGGCGGGCGGGGGAGCAAGGTGTGCAAACCGGCGCGGAAGCGGCTCTATCCCTCGGGCCGCCAGCAGCGGCGGGTGGCGGGGGAGGGTGAGAAGGGGGATCCCGGCAGCGGCGTCACCTACCTCTCAGCAGCAGCAGCACTGAAGACGCAGCTCCGCCCGCCCAGCCTGCAGAGCGGGGGGTCTCGGTGTGACATAAAGACAGGGGAGGAGGCGGCGCGCCCCGGGAGGCTGAAGTGCGGGACAAGGGCTGAGGTGACGCCCGCGGGAGGGTGGGGGGCGCGGCTGGGTCCCTCCTCCCCGCTGCGCCTGCGAGGGAGACGCCGCCGGCACTGCCCAGGCACCAGCGCTCCCGGCCCCTGGCTCGGCCCCGGCCTCGCCCCCCGGACCCCTGGCTCGCCCCCCCCCGCTCACACTTGTTTACCTTCTTCGCTGCCTAGCACAGCCACGGGCGCCATCTTCCCCCAACGACAGGCCCCCCGCGCCTCGCGTCACTTCCGCCGCCGCCACCTGCGGGAGAGGGAGAGCGGGAGGGGGCGGGATCAGCGGGCGACAGTGGCAGCCCCCTCCCCCCTGCGCCTCCTGCTCCGTCATTGCCCACCCCACCCTCTTCACTGCCTCTCACTGCACCGTCACTCCTTTACTGCACCCCCACCCTCTTCACTGCCTCCTTGCACCGACACTGCCACCCCCACCCCTTTACTGCCTCTCACTGCACCCCCATCCTCTTCACTGCCTTACTGCCACCCCCACCCTCTTCACTGCCTTACTGCACCGACACTGCCACTGCCACCCCACCCGCTTCACTGCCTCATGACACCGACACTGCCACCCCCACCCTCTTCATGGCCCCACTGCACCGACACTGTCATCCCCACCCCTTCACTGCCTCTCACTGCACCATCAGTCACCCCTTTACTGCACACCCACCCTCTTCACTGGCTCATTGCACCGACACTGCCACCCCACCCCCTTCACGGCCCCACTGCACCAACACTGTCATCCCCATCCCTTCACTGCCTCTCACTGCACCCTCGCCCTCTTTACTGCTTCTTACTGTGCCCCTGGCCCCACCCTCTTCACTGCCTCACTGCACCGACACTGTCATCCCCACCCTTTCACTCATATCACTGCACACCCACCTTTCATTACCTCACTACACGGCCTCCCACACTGCATCTCTTATTGACACAACTACCCCATTCATTGCTTCACCCACTGCACCCCATCTACTTCATTGCACCACCACTTCCATCCCCACCCCTTCGCTGCCTCTCTCTGCACTGGCACCCCCAATTCCCTCACTGCCTCTCACTTCAGCCCCACCCCCTTGCCTTTTACTGCACTGTCACTGTCATCCCCACCCCTTCCATGCCACGCACGGCACCTCCTACTACTACCCCATCCCCTTCTCTGCCTCACAATGCACCTCCTACTGCCACACCACCCCATTCATTACCTCACACAGTTTGCCCCTTTATATGCCATACTTCCTACTGCCATCTCATTTACTGCTTCATACAATGAACTTGCCCCACACATCCCATTCACTGTCTCTGAGTCTGCTACTGCTGTACCTGCCCCATTTTCTGCTTCACACAATGAAGCTACTGTCCCTTACTCCATTCACTCTCTCATGCAGTGATGCAGGACTCCTACCCCACTCTCAGTGTCACAGAAGGAAGCTACTGTTTCTCACATTCACTGTTTTACAATAAATCTGCTGCATCCAGCACAGACCCACATATGTTCAGTACCTCAGCAAAGGGAGACTGGAATAGAAAAGAAATAAACAGGAACTAAACAACAGAGCTGTTTCCCTTCTTCTTGCTCCTGATACTCCTTAAATTTTGTAAGCAGGTGCATAGGAAAAACTAATTTTTTAATCTGCCTCTTACTAAGATTTTTCCAGTATCTGTCAAGCTGAGATGTGAGATGCTTTTTCTGTGTCTCTCCTACATAATATGAAGGAAGAAGACCTCAAACTAGAAGAAAAAAATCTGATAAACTTTGACAAACTTCACTCATCTTTTTTTAAAATAGCTTCTCCTTCGTATTGGAAAATCCTGGACAAATTTGTGTCTCCACTTTCAAAATTCAAATATATCATTGTAACAGAGTAATATTTAAAAAGTGCCTCAAAATGAGTATTCTCAGCAATATAGGAGACTGGGCAGGTCAGGTCAGCCTATTTGGGGCCCTATCTAGCTACCAGTGAAGTCAATCTGAGCATTCTGGGCTACACTAGTGGAGGGGTTTGAACTAAGATACGCAACTTCAGATATACTATTCACGTAGCTGAAGTCGAAGTATCTTAGTTCGACTTACCTGGCTGTCCTCACGGCAGCGAGTCGACCGCTGCGGCTCCCCTGTCGACTCCACTTACTCCTGCCAAGGTGAAGTACAGGCGTGTAATATAGACGTACAGGTTAGACTTAAGCACGTGTGTAACTTTGAGTAGTCCGATTAATTTAAATGGGACTATTCAGGTGAGTAAAGTTACAGACATATAAAGTGCTTATAGATTGAACATAACCGATTAATTCTAAAGAAGTGTTAACAGTTTTGGGTGATGAGGAGTTTATTTGGCGTCAATGAACATTTATGGTCTCAGAATTTCTTTTTCTCTATATTTCTTCATACTGTCAACCTCCCACAATACAATGAATCAACAATAACAAAGCAAGAATATTTAATAGTTTTACTGTTATTATGATATCTACAATATATTCATCCTTAATATATGATAACTATTTTGTATGTCCATTCCAAAATTTGATAGATACATTGACAGGGATTAAATTATTTATAATGTCTCCTTTATTCAACCAAAAATGCAGCATGTGATTGTTTCTGGAATTTTCATGCTCTATTTGCATCATTGTATAAACTATACTGTTAAATGATTTAAGAGGCAATTTTATCCATTTAGAATAGAATTCTACACCATCTGTAATATTGCAAAACAATGATTACACGTGCATGGAAATACACATTGGTAACGCAACTACAATCAAGTGTAGCATCATATTTCCACTACATTTTATGCATCCCAGTTACATGTTTCAACTGTGGTTCTCCTAGCAGTGAGATCGTTTAAAGAAAGTAATATTTGCACCATATAGACTGATTAAATGTTAGATATGAAACAATAATATTTTCCATTTTTTGTACAAAATTATCCAAATGTATTGCAGGATAATATACATTTTATTATCAGTAGCAAGATCTTCACTTGTTATGATGATCATTGCTACATTTTCATTTGTTTTCTTTAAAGAAAGACTATCAACAATACACTTCCTCTATGTATAAAAGAATTAAATTTCCCACACTTATTATGGGAAAGGAAAGTGTTAAAGGGGGAGATTAAAACTTGGCTAAAGCCAGGTAATGTACACCAGCAGTTTGTGGTAGCTTCCACCACATCTCAATTTTAGAGCCTGACTGTGTATTCTCAACATATCCATATCGTCTCCATTTACTTCAGTTAGTTACTTCAGTTAGTTACACACGTGGGCCCCAATCTTATGTATGTGAGTAGTCCCATTGACTTCAAGTTAAAACGTGTGTGTATGCAAAATTGGGATACAGAATACATGCAGAATCAAATTTTTCTGACTGCCAGTATAGCTAAATTATATGGTAGTCATGTAATGTAAACAAATGTCCACCTGGAATTTAAATCTCTTAGGGCCTCCCACAGAAAACCATGCAATGGTCCCTAGTTTTTGCTTAATAAAGAATGCAGGATTAGGATCTAGATTAAATTAACAGTATATATAAATCATACACAAGATGACGTGTGTACACAGCACTAATTTAAAGGCAGTGCATAAGGTTTTAATTTTCCATTCTGTACTTCTTACTGTGGTGGATTAAGAAAATGGGGTTTGAGGGGAAAAAGCGAAGTCAATTATTTCACAAGAGAAAGGCAAGAGTTCTAAGTGTAAGGATTGCCAGCTTTGGCGTCAATCTTGCAATCAGATCTGTTTAGGCAGACCCTTGTGTTTGTATGAAACCTCCTGGACAGATCCTATTGCAAGATCAAGGCCTTAGTTTGTTTTTATTTTTCAGCATCTGAGTTGCTGTACTCAATTCTAAAAAGGTTTGGGGGTTTTTGAGATTGTTTTTTAAATAGTCCATATGAAAGACACTGTTAGTATGTAAGATGTTTATTCCTGGGGTAGGAACGTTTTCTCTTATGTTCTCTATATTACTAACTGCATACAAGTAATTGAAATAGTAAAAAAAAAAGTTGAAATTTAAAAGTGGTATCAATAGCTGGTCAGTAGAAATTACTAATATATATTTGTTTAATTGTATCTCATAATTACAACAAATAAAATGATACAGTCTGGACGTGCACATAGCTATGATGTGTGTAACCACCTGCTGCTATCATTTTTATCATCATGATACCTCCAACAGTTTATCCTATTGTTTGTTATGCCCATTCTGTTGAGTCTAGACTTAACGCTTGCCACAGTCACATCTCTACATCACATTGATCTAATTGAAGAATAGGGGCTTATTTGTATGCAGCACACAGCAAAATAGGTCTTCAATCCTCTGGGTGTTAAAGTAATATTAATAAATAGTTTAAAGTGCCCAATCAGTAAGGAATTAAATACAAATGACAATCCCTTTTGAAATAATAGTCTTTTAACTGGAATGTTTAACAATGCTCATTTAATAAACATCAGTTATGTAATGTAATGTAGAGCTGTATATATAACCAAACTAAAAAACATACACGTTCATTTACTGTATAAGAAAATTAGCTTATTTCCTGTCAAATGCTGCCCTTTTACTGCATTAGATATTTTCACCATATGTGATTTTTAATACAAATTTGACACATTTCATTGCAATTGGTTTTTAAAAGAGCAACATCACATACTTAGATGGTAAACTCCATGTGGCAGGGACTCTTTGTTATGTGTTGTACTGCACCTAGCACAAGCTGTAGTCCTGCTCTGACTGAACTCCCTAGGTGCTACAAATACGCCTGCTCAGTCAGCCGGCGCCCCGCGCATGCGCAGTTGGTCTACCTCTTGCGACGCGCACGTGGGCCGGCTCTCTCCTGATGCCGGTTGCATCACCCGGCTTCGGGGTCCTTCCTGGGGCTGCCCCGTCGCTCGCCTGCGCCACTTCCGCGCTCCCCTGGTGCCCCCATTGGAGCAGCGAAGAGCAGAGCAGGACGAGGCTGGGCCGGGTGCTCCCCGCGTAGCCCGCGGCGCCGGACTCGGAGCGGGCGGCGCCCCCAGTCCGTGTAGCGCCGGGCTCAGGCGGACGCGCAGGGCTCCTCACTTCCTCTTGGGCAAGATGGCGGGGGACGAGGCGGGAGTGACTCTGGGGCAGCCGCACCTCTCCCGGCAGGACCTGGCCACCCTGGTGAGACCCGAAGCCGAGGGTGCGGGGCCTGTTCGCCCGGCGGCGGCAGCGGGTCGGGGAAGCCCAGCGCGCGCTTGGGCGGCGGAGTCTCCGTTCGGCCTGTCCGGGGATGCGCGAGGAACCGTCCCCTTACCGAGCCGCCGGGCTGCGGGGAGGGGACCCGGGGTCGGGCTGCGGGGGGAAGGGGGAATTCATGCCACTGCCTGGGCCCTCCTGTGGGGAGTGGGGACGCGCCGCGTGGGCGCTGCTGCGGCGTGAGGCGGAGGCAGCGTGTGGGGAGGGGAGCTGAGGGCAGCTCCCCGTAGTGTGGGAGCGGGGCGGGGAACGTGGATCCTGCTGGTGATGACTCTTGGCCGGGCGCGGGGGGGAGGGGTTGTAAAAACATCGGAGACCAGAGTTCAGCCCCACCCCTCCACCCCCGAGAAATCTGCAGTTTTTGGTGTTTCTGAGGCGTGATGCCCGATGTTAGGCCTAATGTAGGTGTTTAGATAGGCGTGATGGAGACCATAGGTAACGAGGAAGGCTGCGTGTTGCTGAGCTTGTGTTTTGTCTTGTGTAAGCATCGTCAGTACCTTTTATCTTCCAACCTGTGTGAGTATGGTGCTCTTGGATAGTGCTGACTTGACAGTAATGAAAATGGAAGTTCTCTACCCCGACAAAATACAGTATTTAGTGGTGCTAAAAATTCTCCTTTACCCTAATTTACTGGGGGTATTGTTTCTGTGGGCACAGTATAGACCAGTCCTTTGACCCTCTGTTGAGACTTCCGAAATGACCAGTTATAGTCTCCTTTCAATGTGGTAATCCATCTATTAGTTGATTAACCAAGATTATCCAGCTTGTTTCATATAGGTTACAATAGATACATCAGAAGACCTTTCAGTTGCTATCTACCTGGGCTTTAATTTAGCTGGTGGCCTTCCTATTTACCCCTTGAGCTAGTCTCCCTTATTATAGAATAGTCTTCAGTAGCTCATAAGGACATATTCATAAGCTCTTTGGAGCAAGGATTCTTTATTTTATGTTATATACAGCCCAGAGCATGCTGGTGCTCAACAAATAATAAATGCTAGTGTAGTGATGATCCCTTTACAAGGGTCCTATATTTTCCCCAGTCCTCACTGATAATGACATTGTGGACTGAAAAGAGGGATGATAGGCATAGCTGGGAGATCAGATTGGAAAGGGTCTTGAAATTTCAAGTCCTTTCCTAAATTTTGGTTTCATATTTGTACTCAGATTTGTAAAGGGCTAAGTTAAGTCCAGTTCTAGGCTCCAGTGTTGGCAAAATTTACACACATGCTTAACTTTATGCACTGTGAGCAGTTGTAGTGACTACAAATTTTACCTCCCTTCAACTTGTCATCTTCCTACACAGTCTGCAGGGCACTTATGCTTACTGACTTAAATGGGACTAGTCATGGCATGTTAAGTAAGCATGTGAGTGTTTCTTTGAACAGGCTCATTAAATGGCTTTTACAGTGAAGAAGAAAACTTACTAAATGGGTGACTTCCTTTAAAATGTTATGAGTAAATTCAAGTTATTGCGCAATTAACGCTAAGCATAAATTTATTTTCATACTGTACACAGAGCTTACGTACCTTCCCGTATAAACAACATCTGTGCCCACAATGTACAATCCACATCAGCATTCTCATTTGTGTGCATATATTTCATTGCACTAACATAAGAACAGAGGCCTGAATCCTGCACTGAGATTTGCTCATACAGAGCTCTGTTGACTTCAGTGGAGCTCTGCATGGGTACACCAGTCCACCTGGAGGGCCGAGTATCAGAAGGGTAGCCATGTTAGTCTGTATCCACAAAAATAATGAGGAGTCCAGTGGCACTTTAAAGACTACAGATTTATTTGGGCATAAGCTTTTGTGGTTTGCCCACATGGAACACAGTAGTGGGTCAGGACCTCATCAGTTATAAACAGTTTCAAAAGTTAGGGTTACCATATTTTGTGCCTCCCAAAGGAGGACACTCCACAGGGCCCCGCCCCAACTCCGCCCCCTCCCCAAAGTCTCCGCCCCCTCCCCTGCTTCCCGCGAACATTTGAGTCGCGGGAAGCCTGAAGCAGGTAAGGGGGAGTGTGGGGGGAGGAGGCACAGCCCAGGCTGGCCCCGGCCCTGGGGTGCCGGCCCTGGGGTGCCGGCCCCCGGCTGACCACTCCCGGCCCGCCCAGCACTGCGGTCCCCGGCCCAGCCCCCGGGCCGAGCACACCCGGCACCGCACCGCCGGTCCCCAGCCCGGCCGCCGGCCCGTCCCCCAAGCCCCCGGCCTGGCACCGCCGGCCCGGCCGCCGGTGCCAGCCCGGGCCCGGGCCCCGGCAGAGCCCCCGGGCCCGCCGGAGCCCCCGGCCAGGCACCACACCGCCGGCCCGGCCCCCGAGCACCCGCACGGCCGGCCTGGCATGTCCCGATTTTCCCGGACATGTCCGGCTTTTTGGGCTTTCCCCCCGGACGGGGATTTGGAGCCCAAAAAGCCGGACATGTCTGGGAAAATCCGGACGTATGGTAACCCTACAAAAGTAAAATAAGAGGACACTCACATGTATGTCAGCACTTGCCTAATATAGTTCATAGATATTTTATAGGTAAATATTATTTTTGGACTGTGTAAAAACAGCATTTTTAAGATAAAAGGCTTTGTTATAGAGACAGGAGATTTTGGATGACAGAACTTTTCCACTCTACACCAGGTGGGAATAAACAGATTGATTTTAAATAGCTGTTTTTCCCCCAATCTAAATTTACATTTGTTTTACTTGTAGGCAATGTTCAGTCTAATTTTTTACATCCATGTGTGCAATTAATTTTGCTATGTGCACAAATATGGAGGTGATGTGTGGTGGGAGTGGGGCTGAGGGGTTTGGAATGTGGGAGGGGGCTCAGGGCTGGGGAGTGGGGGGTCTGGCTGGGGGGGGGTGGGCTCTGGAGTGGGGCCAGGGATGAGGGGTTCAGGTTAAGGGAGGGGGTTCAGGACTAGGGCAGAGGGTTGGGATGTGGGGGGGATGAGGGCTCTGGGGTGGGGTGGGGGATGAGGGGCTTGGAGTGCAGGCTGTCTTGGGGCTGCAGCGGGGAGAGAGGACTCCCTCCCCAGCAACTCTGGGGCCAGGATGGGGATTGAGGGAGGGGCGCCTCTCCCCGCCTGCTGCGCGGCCATGCAGCTTGGAGGAAACTTAGCTTGTAGCTTAAAAGTTTGCTTGCTAATTTTGTCCTCTTTAATTTGTGTATACTGGGTAGCATATATGGTGTAGCCCTTTTTGTAGTTCCCTTTCTTCCTTTCCTATTTTATGTACTGTAAAAAAAGGGGGGGATCCCTAATATTATGAGCACTTAGAGCTATTATAAAGAGTTTTGTTAACAGAATAATTACTAGATAAATATTATATCTATCTTTTGGGAGGTCTCTCACCAAAGGCTCTTAAGCAAAGTATGCTGTCATGAGATAAGAGGAAAGGTCCTCTCATGGATTGGTAATTCCTAAAAAGATAGGAAACAAAGGGTAGGAATAAATGATGAGTTTTCAGAATGGAGAGAGGTAAATAGTGGTGTCCCCTCGGGCAGTGGTTCTCAAACTAGGGCCGCTGCTTGTTCAGGGAAAGCCCCTGGCGGACTGGGCTGGTTTGTTTACCTGCCGTATCCGCAGGTTTGGCAGATTGCGGCTCCCTCTGGCTGTGTTTCGCCACTCCAAGCCAATGGGGCTGCACGAAAGGCGGCCAGCTCGTCCCTTGGCCCGCGCCGCTTCCTGCAGCCCCCATTGGCCTGGAACGGTGAACCGCGGCCAGTGGGAGGCACGATCAGCCGAACCTGCGGACGTGGCCGGTAAATAAACCGGCTCGGCCGCCAGGGGCTTTCCCTGAACAAGCGGCGGCCCTAGTTTGAGAACCACTGCCCTAGGGGGTCTGTACTGGGACCAGTCCTATTCAACATATTTATAAATGATCTGGAAAAAGGGGTAAGAGTGAGGTGGCAAAAATTTGCAGATGATACAAAACTACTCAAGATAGTTAAGTCCCAATCAGACTGCAAAGAGCTACCAAAAGATGTCTCAAAACTGGATGACTGGGCAACAAAATGGCAGATTAAATTCAATGTTGATAAATGCAAAGTAATGCTGTTACCACTCAAGAAAGAGATCTTGGAATCATTGTGGATAGTTCTCTGAAAACATCCACTTAATGTGCGCGGCAGTCAAAAAAGCGAGCAGAATGTTGGGAATCATTTAGAAAGGGATAGATAATAAGACAGAAAATATCATATTGCCTCTATATAAATCCATGGTATGCTCACATCTTGAATACCATCTGCAGATGTGGTTGCCGCATCTGAAAATAGCAATATTGGTTGAGAGAGGTTCAGAAAAAGGCAACAAAAATGATTAGGGGTATGGAACGGCTTCTAAATGAGGAGAGATTAATAAGACTGGGACTTTTCAGCTGGGAAAAGAAACGACTAAGGGGGGATATAATAGAGGTCTATAAAGTCGTGACGGGTGTGGAGACAGTAAATAAGGAAGTGTTATTTACTTTTCATAACACAAGAAGTAGAGGTCACCAAATGAAATTAATGGGCAGCAGATTTAAAACAAACAAAAGAAAGTATTTTTTTCATAGAACACACAGTTAACCTTTGGAACTCCTTGCCAGAGGATGTTGTGAAGGCCAAGACTATAAAAGGGTTCAAAAAAGAACCAGATAAGTTCATGGAGGATAGGTCCATCGATGGCTGTTAGTCAGGATGGGCAGGGATGGTGTCCCTAGCCTCTGTTTGCCAGAAGCTGGGGATGGGCGACAGGGGAGGATCAATTGATAATTACCTGTTCTGTTCATTCCATCTGGGGCACCTGGCATTTGCCACTATTGGAAGACAGGATACTAGGCTAGATGGACCTTTGCTCTGACCCACTATGGCTGTTCTTATTTAGGAATATTGTAAATAAACTATGAAATCTGTTTCATATAGAATGTTACCAAGCTGACACCTCTCTCACCAGAAGTCATAAGCCGACAAGCTACAATTAATATAGGTAAGAAAAACAAAGTTAATCACAAATGCTTTTGTAACACATTCTTGTTGTCATGCATCATGCTGAAAAGTCTTAGTTAAAAATTCTATTAGGAATATCCAAACAAAAAACTGTTCTAATGAAACAGAGAAAATTAATAAATGCTTGTATTGAAAGTTTTTATAAAAACAACCATTGGGCCTAAACTAACAGGCATTATTCTTTTAAGTATTAGTGTTAATCACAAAAAGAGACAAGTCAAGTCCTTATTACATTGAAAGAAGGCCACTACGGTACAAGATGACTACTGCAGTATAAGATCTTGGGAATGAAATGTTTTTAGTTAAAGAGGAAGTGTACTTTGGTGGGTGCTCTCAAGCAAAAGGTGCTTTGCCTGAGTAAAACCCTGGTCTTGTAATGAGCTCCATGTGGATGCAAGGGTCTGTCCATATGGAGCTCATTTCAAGAACAGTTGGTTACTGTAGTAAGTTGCTGTGAAAAGCTAGTTAAGAAATCTGTACATGCTTACAATAGAAGTTCTGGACCCACAGGCTCCAAGGGCTTACAGGTGTCCTGTGCAAACTGGGTCCTTGATATTGGTGTTGAAAGTTTGACAAGTCTCTGTAACTGTGTGCGTTACTTGTAGAAGAATGTTGCACAAACTTCACTGATTAATGTTTGCTTTTAAAATGTAGGCACAATTGGTCATGTGGCCCATGGAAAGTCAACAGTGGTAAAAGCTATTTCTGGAGTTCACACTGTTAGATTCAAAAATGAACTGGAAAGAAATATCACTATCAAGCTGGGTTATGCCAACGCTAAGGTTAGTCATTACTATAAATCTAAATGTACCTATTTTTACTCTTTTGTTAACTGTATGAAAGTACTTAAATGGCCACTGCTAGGTTAAGCCTGTTTTTCACCTTTTTTTATACTTGCAGATTTACAAACTTGATGACCCCAGTTGCTCCCGACCAGAGTGTTACCGGTCCTGTGGAAGTAGTACACCAGATGAGTTCCCTACAGATATTCCTGGGACCAAAGGGAATTTTAAACTAATCAGGTGACTGATCTGAATTGAGTGATTTCAATTGCTCTTGCTTTGTCCATAGTTCCCTCAATATAGTTGAAGTACTCTTCAAGCGATTGTTTAAAAATGGTACTTTGTTTTTCCATAAGTCTGTTTGTATATTCAGTCCTCTGTTTACTTAAGTGATAAATACTTTTTACTCCTATTACCTCTGAGGAGCCAGTACAGTTGAGAGGAGGTGCCATATTTTATTTTGGCTTACTCATCATTTACTAAATTGCAGTTTGCTGAGCCCAACTTCTATGCTGGTATTTCTAATATACCCGTCACTGTAGTATCTAGAGATCTTGAAGAGTATGAGGTTGCACAGATGTGACTGAAGACCTAATTTGATCCACAGAATCTTTTACCAGTGGTGAGACACAACAGAAAAAAAGTCAAATTTTCCAATACCATATTGCTTACAGGCTGTTTGAATAAAAAAGCCACCCTTTAGCTTGTAACCTGAATTAAATTTAAGTCAGAGGTGTGAACAAATTTAAAGCTTATTTTTAGACTGTAACCTAATGTAAACTGTATATCTTTGTCATTTTTTCCCCAGAGATAGAAAAATAAGGGTTTTTAAACTGGACCTATGAAAACTTGAGATCGGCTTTGTGTTAGGAGAACGATGAGAGAGAGACTTGTTTATACAATTCCTGATAAAGTGTAACATCAGAATGCAAGTTTAAAAGTTTCAGGAGTTATTTGTGATGCTTCATTGGGATTATTCAGATGAAAATGGTCACAAGGGTGGTTATAAAATCAGACTTTAGTCTGTATTTAAGTGTAGAGGACAGTTTCTCATAACCGAATTTCCTTGCTTTTGTCAGATTACCATCAACCTGAACACTCGTTCTAATAGAGTATTTTGGTGGGTTGTGACAGTTAGAAAGCTAGCACTAAACAAATAATTAAACACTGGTTTCTTTGACATACTGCTTATTTTACCTACAGTAATTTTTGAAAATATTATTGCTGAAATGGCAAACAATCCTTTTTCTGTGGCATGTTGTTGTCAAATAATAAAGATTCCCCCATTAAATGCAGACAAGAACTTGAAATGCCCCGATTATTGTAGCCTACACAATGTAAACCCAAAGATTGAGTCTGGACAGTTACAGGTCAATTTTAGAGATGTGGTGCAGTTCTGACTAGGCTCAGAATGAACATGCATTACCTTGCAAAGAGGGAAATGAAGACAGACAGCTCTTAGAAGAGATAAGAAGTGAAAAAGGGGAATGTGCTATGTCCAGCATGGATCTTGATAGTCTGACACATTTAAACTATGCATGGTTGGTTTGTAAGTTTCTGAAAGACAGAAATATTACATCCCATAAAATACATGTAGAACTGTCCATTTTTCTGAATCTTAACATTTCAACAAGTAGTACGTTCATTTAGCTATGTTCATATGAACATAGTTCCAAAATGTCACCTTTCCATGTTTGTCTTGAAATAATGAGTAGTTTTTTTACATACTTTAACTGTGTGCCTACTGATCACTTCATGCAAACCAGTCAGTTTAATTGGCAATAACTCGCTTTTGTTATTTTGTGTTTACCCTCCATATGCAACAGGCATGTCTCTTTTGTTGATTGTCCGGGCCATGATATCTTGATGGCTACTATGCTGAACGGTGCCGCAGTCATGGATGCAGCGCTGCTTTTGATAGGTAATATTTGGGGTGGGGAAGCTGAGCCTCTTTTATAACATAATACAACAACCTAATATTAACATTAAAATAATACAAAGGGTAATGAGCGACCAGCTTTACAAAAATTGTGAATTTCATTGAGTCTTGTGTAAAGAGATAAGATTTTAAAGCTACAATGGTAGGAAGAGTTGGGGATGATTTAGTTGGGGATTGGTCCTGCTTTGAGCACAGGGTTGGACTAGATGACCTCCTGAGGTCCCTTCCAACCCTGATATTCTATGAAAGAGAATATCGTGCCCTTTAAATAGATACGTTTGAAATAGTGCAACAGAATTTGAGCACTCTGACTCGTCCAATAGCTGAAGCGATATTTGACCTTTTGGATGATGGCAGAGGAGCGGTTGGTTGAGATGAAATTTTGGGACGGTTTTTACTTGTACAGTAAAGCTAGATTTTCATCTTGGAGATGCTTAGGCCTATTTGAGCAGGCTTGCTTTTCTCTCAGTTGTTTTATCTGCCATTTCTATTACTTTAAATATGTAGTATTGATGATCGAGAGAGAGTGGGGTGAGGTGGGAAGCAATGGTAAACCCATTGTGATATGGACTGAATCAAAGGACCCCGTCTGGGTCAGTCTTTCTGTTGATAGACTGATTTAGGAAGAACTTTCACTAATCTGACTTGAGCAGGTGTGTAAAGGGTGTGAAATAAATTAAACTTCATTTTTATAAATGCGCAGAATAGTATAATAATGCAACACCAAAATAAATTCAACTATGAATTATGTTACGTCTGGTCAGACCACATATTGTTTGGGAAACAAAACAATAATATACTCAAGTTAGCATTGTTTTAAGTGTCTGAGATAGCCATGAAATATTTAATAATAAGTAGTAATTAGTCTTTTTCATCTATAGCTCACCAAGGCACTTCAGAAATGGCGGTGATCGCTGTCTTTCTTTACACAGGCGGTAACTGAGGCACAGAGAGGTTAAATGACTTTCCCGTAGCCAGACAGCAAGTCAATGGCAAAAGTAGATACAGCAGAACCCAGTTTATCGATCTGACCCCAGTCCCAATTAGATCGGATAATCAAAAATTCAGATAATCCGGAGAATGGGAAAGTGCGAGGTTGCAGTGCCATCTGGCGGCCACAAGAGAGATTGCCCACTTCTTATCTATCAGGGGGTAGCCGTAGTAGTCTTTATCTACAAAAACAACAAGGAGTCTGGTGGCACCTTAAAGACTAACAGATTTATTTGGGCATACGCTTTCGTGGGTAAAAACCTCACTTCTTCAGATGCACTTCGTATCTTTGTGCCCTGATTGTTGGGTTAATACAGAGAGCCGGATAATGGAGGGTTGGATAAATGGGCCTCTACTGTATATGTTTTAGTAGATCTCACTCACCGTGTGTGTGTACACAATCTGCCAAATAACTGCCCAGTGTCAAACTACATACAACTCAAATGTAAAGTTGAGATATATTTTTAAACATACAGTAGTTCCCAATCACCTTTTCTGACAAAAACATGAGTGGATGGATATCTATATACCCCTGAAATCCAATGAACTTTAGTATTTTCAAACCAAAGGGATAGGAGAATTAATTTCTAGTTATCAGAGCCCTCTACTAATGCCTCTTCCTTCCGCCTCCCCGCTCCCACCCCCCTCCCCCCCATGTTAGAGGAAAGGTGACTTCCTGGGAAGTAGAACCCAAACAATATTGATAACCTTAATAGCCATGTGCTTTATGAATTTTTGGTTTGTCATTAAATTTAGGGCTCTTGGCATTTTTGTGTCTGTGATGAAGAGAATGCACTAAACCATACACAATTAAAAAAAATAGAGACTTGTTGACTTTTAAGCAAGCAATATTTTTTCAAGCACACAATGAGGTGGTAGATGTCCACACTGTTTTGTGTATCCTTATTATAGATGACTGTACGTAATCACTTTTTCCCCTCCCCTTCCAGCTGGTAATGAGTCATGCCCTCAGCCCCAGACCTCTGAACATCTAGCTGCTATAGAAATCATGAAATTGAAACACATTCTAATTCTACAGAATAAGATTGACTTGGTAAAGGAGAGCCAGGCTAAAGAACAGTATGAACAGATTCTTGCATTTGTACAAGGTAAGTTTCCGGAAGCAGAAATGCAGTATTGCTGGGAGTTCTATGTAATTCTTCAATGCTGGGAGTTAGGCTGACATGAAAAGCATTATCTGGTCAGGACAACCTGACTAACAGCTCAAAGAATTAGCAGATGAGTCAGGTTTTTGTAGCTTTAAAAAAAAAAAAAAAGAGTTGTGTGTAATGTTTTGTTTTCTAGCTATTTCAATAAGATTTTTCTTTCAAATATGAATTTAGGAGCATTATACTCTGCTTCCCCGCTGCTACAATTAATGGATTTTAAGGGTTGTTCCCAAACACACAAATGGGACCCTCATCACTGGTTGTAAAATGGCTTGACTTGAACCTGAGTCTCCCACATCCCAGATGAGTGTCCTAACCATGGGGCTGGAGAGTCAGTCTCTTTCTCAATACATATTTAATTATACAAATGAAACCGCTCCAGCGGGATCAGGCAGAGCAGGGACTTGAACCTGGGTCTTCCATGTCCCAGGCAGGTTCTCTAACCAACAGTTTTGTTGAAAAATTCCCAATGGACTCTATTAATCAAGTTCCCCCTCTCAGCTACTTCTGTTCCACTGTTGATAGCCTGTCTATCTCCACTCTCTTTGCCTCAACCATTGGGCACCTTGAATTCTAGCCAGTCCTCACTTCTTCTCCCCATATTCTTTCTCACACCTTTCCTTGGGTCTTCCTTTATGCACAGTCCATTCACTGCCAAATGTCAGAGTTGAGCTACTCCCCTGCTTCAGGCCCACCAAGCTAAACTATGTATCTCGGGGTTTTATATTGCTACTCATCACTGTAGTATCTGAGCATCTTCCACATAGAACCAGTCGCAATTGCTAAGTCTCTAGTGGATTTCACAGAGGCTCTGGCTCCTCTTCCTTTATTCCCATGCTTCCTCTCAATGCCATGAGCTTTCTATCATGCTGTTACTGTGGTATGCTGGGGACCACGGCAGCAGCTCTAGGGGAGCGTTTCAGGTGTAGGAACATTGGCTCAGAAATATTGTGCTTCCACCCCATTAGCCTTAGACCCAAACTCCACACACCCCTGCAAACCACCCCATCCCTCTGCTTCCCCAACGCCCTTCTGATTTTTATTTCCCATTTCCCCAGAACCTCTGCTGCTTTGCCTCGTTCCCTGGCTCAATGGGGGTACGTGCAAAACCCAGCTATGGAGGCAAGTTAGTAGCATCAGAAAATGGAAGTGGTTGACCGGTCTGAGCAGTCCTGTTATATAACCTTTGCGTAGCTCAAAATTGTTGGCTTGTGCAAGGAACACAACTTCTCATGTGTTTAAAATCTCATAAGTGGCCTACGTCCAAGGTACTTTTGTGTGTGAATTTTGAAATTCGTGGAGACTGAGGTTATTTAGCTAGAGAAAGTCAAGCAAATGTGATTGAGCCAGGGAGAAACTTCAAAAAGGGAGTAATTTTTAAATATCTTTTTCAAATTTAATATTATTTCACTAAAAAAACTGTAGAACATACAGTTGTCTGAAGAATTGTTGTGCCGAATTTGAAATCTAAATTAAATCAGTAAAGTATGAATCAAGGATTTTAGTTTTACTTTAAGCGTAAATCTCATTACAATCTGAAGTATGGAATTGCTACTGATGCATCAAATATTTTAGATCTCTCATCCTCTCTAGGATATCTCAACTCTGTTTTCTCACTGCATCTTGGCCCTAACTGCTTGTTCTGTTTCCTCTCATTTTTCACAAACCTCACTCAGAGAGAGGTTTCCCAGCTGTGGTCTGTTTACAGTCCCCACAAGTTACTGTGTTTCTGTTAGAATGCAGTTTGACGAGGTCATAAAAACTAAAACTTAGGGCTTGTACACACTAGTGCTTATATCAGTATAACTTCAGTTGCTCAGGGGTGTGGAAAAGCCACCCTCGTCAGCGACGTAAGTTACACCGACCTAAGTGCCAGTGTGGACAGCGCAATGTCGGCAGGAGAAGCTCTCCCACCGACATAGCTACCGCCACTTGGGGAGGTAAAATAATTATGCCGATGGGAGAGCTCTCTCTCTCGTCTTTATAGAGCGTTTGCACTAGCTGCGCCGTTGTAGCGATTCTAATGTAAACTAGCCCTTAAAGTCTAGTGGTCATAGGGCTAAGGGATCTAAGTCCAAATCTGTTTTCATGAAAGATCTGTTTTTTATCCTCTTTGTGGTAACTCTGCCCCTTCAATGCATACATGCACAACTCTGTTCCTCCCCTCCAGTACATACGCTGTTTATCTCAGGTTAAGGGGCTGAAACTCATGTCATGCCTCTCTTGATCATCAAGCATGAAGCAGCTTGTTCCTAGAGTAAAACACTGCCTCCAGAGCTCACTTGGAGAACAAACTGTATAGGCCTCCCACTTGAAACACACAGAACTACCCATAGGCAATGTACAAGCCATATTGTACTACCTTGAAGAGTAGTTGTGGCTTAATTTGAAAAAAAAAAAAAAAATGAAAAGAAATATGACCTGACACTTTTGTCATGTTGTTTTTATGGACTTCTGGTTTGGGAAAATATGTAGAAATTGTCCCTGAATTTTCATTTGTGGTTTTAATGTGGCATGGATACTCATATACGCTTTGGTATATGCTACCATAAAGTCTGATGTAAGACTACTCCATTTTTGTTGTTGTAGGTACAGTTGCAGAAGGAGCTCCTATTATTCCAATCTCAGCACAGCTGAAATACAACATTGAGGTGGTTTGTGAGTATATAGTAAAGAAAATTCCAGTCCCATTGCGAGACTTCACATCAGAACCAAGACTTATTGGTATGTAAATGTTTAAAGCTTATCTATATGTTTAACCACCCTTTCAGACAATGTTAATATTGAGAGGGTATGCTACAACGAGGGTCTGAGGAGCATTTAGCGCACTAGGAATTTCAAGCTTCTCTATTTCCTGAAATCTTAAATATGAGTGGGATGTGTGTGTGTATACACAATATGACTACAGTAACTTCTCACGTAACATTGTAGTTATGTTCCTGAACAATGCTACTTTAAGCGAAACAATGTTAAGTGAATCCAATTTCCCCATAAGAATTAATGTAAATGGTGGGGGGGTTAGGTTCCAGGGGAATTTTGTAAGTTTTAAACAATTAAATACTGTACACAGCAGTGATGATTGTGAAGCTTGGTTGAGGTGGTGGAGTCACAGGGTGGCACATTTCCCAGGGAATACCTTACTGCTAAATGATGAACTAGCACTCGGTTGAGCCCTCAAGGGTTAACACACTGTTGTTAATGTAGCCTCACACTCTACAAGGCAGCATGAATGGAGGGAGGAGACACAGCATGGCAGAGAGAGAGAGACACACACCCTGTGTGTGTCTGAGACAGAGACGTGCATTGCCCTTTTAAGTGCACTGACCCCACTCTAAGTACACTGCCTTTTTAAGTAGATCAGCAAGTTGAGGCAGTCGCTGCTGCCAGAAAGCTCCCTCTATCCTGAACCCTGTCGTATCTCCTCCCCCCCCCCTCCACCCCTCTCTGTAGAAATGGGGTACAGGAGCGGGGGGGATGACGCCCTGACATTAGCACCCCTCTGTACAGCAAGCAGGAGGTTCCCGGGAACAGCTCCAAGTCAGAGGGTGGGAGCAGCATACGGCAGTGGGGGGGGAAGGACAGCTGAACTGCTCGGCAATTGATAGCCTGCTGGGTGGCTGCTACACAGGGAACTTAGGGGGGCTGCTGGTCCACCCTGGTTCCAATGGGCTGCTCTTTCTTAGGGGGGCTGCTGGTCCACCCTCCCCCCCCAGCTCCAACGGGCTGCTCTTTCTCCAAGCAGTGGACAAAGTAGGCGGCTGCCGAACAAGGGGAGCATTGTGCAACTTTAAATGAGCATGTTCTCTAATTGATCAGCAATGAAACAGTGTTAACCGGGACAATGTTAAATGAGGAGTTACTGTATATATAAACGAACTGCTTTGATTTGGGCATTTTAATGTGGATATAATATGAAAACAGCAGTGAAAGTGACTAATTTATCTTAGAAATAAGGTAAATAAGGTAATGTCTTTTATTTGACCAACTTCTGTTTGTGGAAGGTACAAGCTTTCAGGCTACACAGTGCTCTTCTTCTTCAGGTCTGCGGAAAGAAGCAGAGTGATTTCTAAATCAGATTTGCTCTTTATACATTAGATTACTCTGCTAAGCACTGACAACTTTGTGGTGTCTGAAAATCAAGCTGCATTCTATTGCAGTTAAAACTCGTGGCAGTAAATAGATATGGCTTGAAGACGCAAGGAGTGGATATGCTGGCACCCATATTTTTTTCCCCAGTCAGTTTTCCAAATGGCACGCTTCAGTATTCTGTTATGTCACTTGGGCATAAATGTTAAAGCATTGGATTTTGTTCATTTCTAGACCATCTTCCTATTCAGTTCATCCATTCTAGATGTATTTTACATAAAACGCTGAAATCTAGAGTGTATCTGTATGTAGAACTTAACAAAGTCGGTCTGTTACAAATGAGGATAAAACCAAAGGTCATTTCTCTTACAAGTGTTAGGATTTCCTCCAGTATTCTCAAAGTGGTCAGCCTTTTTAAAAAGGATCTGATATATAATTCAGTTTTTTAATTAAACAGGTAAGTCTGTAATAGAAAGAATTTAGAAAAAGCTTTTCCTATTGAAGTCCGTGGCAAAACTCCCATTTCAACGGGACCGTGGTTAGGTCTTTAATTTTAAAGCACACATTTATTTCATTATTTTTACCTAAATCGTAAGCATGCAGGAGTTTAAATGTTGTGCTTTCACTTCTGAACACTATAAATTGTAGAATAGTGCTTAAAGAGTATTTTTTCCTTTATTTTACTTTCTTAAAAACTGGCAAATATTTTTCTCTGATTTAGTCCTCTTCCACTTGGTGAATAGTTTTTCTGATAAAGTTGGATGTAGCATTACCTCCTCCTTTATGCACTGATATCTCTGTTGGCATGTCTCTGAGAATAATTTTTAAATACTAATTAGTTTGTGATAAATATATTTACTGAGAATTAAATTAATTTAAAATGGTAGTTAAAGAACAGTGGATATTCCTTGCCAGAATGTGTTAACATGTTTTGGGTTTAACCAGCTTAATCTGACCCATGGTTCATGTAGTATTTTAAAAACTTATGAAAAAATTGCATGCAACAGACTGCATAGCATGGTGAATACAGTGAGGTATTTTCATTGTTTGATGCAAGTAGATTTAAAAAAAAAATACAAGAATTGTAAACATCATATAAGTGTCACTAGTCAAGCTTCTATATATCTTAATAATGGGCTTTGTGTTCTTTTTAGTAATTAGATCTTTTGATGTCAACAAGCCTGGATGTGAAGTAGATGACCTTAAGGGTGGTGTAGCTGGCGGTAGTATTCTAAAAGGTGTATTAAAGGTAATAGCTACTCTTCTTCCCTCCCCCTCAGTCCCCCCCCCCCACCACACTTTCCTCCAAACACCTCATTAGTTATAATAATGAGTAGGTGCATAATAGGTGTTTCTTTATTGTCAATACAAAGCAATTTAAAGGTATATAGTCAGTTTAAAAAAAATTTAATTAAAAGTAGCTTCAGGTACTACCTGCTCCTGAGTTTATCTTTGTTATAGTTAACTTAGGTTTTTACTAGTAACGATTTTTTTTTTAATTGACAAGTGATTTTTTTCCAAAGTTGATGGTGGTGTCCCTCTCTATTCCTTGCAATGAATGAGGGTTCAGTTTCCCCTTCTTGCATGTGCATCCTTATTTACTAAATATCATTTCAAAAAGTTGGAGTTTGAGAAGTGCTGATAAATCTAAATAAAGATAAGGAGTGTGTGCTATCTATGCACTCAGTCTCCACATTAAAAGTGCATATGACTGAATACTCTGCTTTGGTATGGAGTACTATCCTCAGAACAAGTTTTCAAGTCTTTTCTGTCTATTAAAAATAACATCTTTGATTATTAAATGGAAAGTTAAAAAATCAAGTTTATGTACCACTTATACAATTTGATCTACGTTCTTTTGCTTGGACAGTGAAACTACATTGTTACACTGTCTGGTTTTTCGTACACTAGCTCAGTAATATAGCGTTTTGGATTGCAGTACTATTAAGAAAAAAATTAAATTAAAATAAGTTAAAATTTAAATGTTGGGCCTAAAACTAAGAGTGATCATGTAATAAATCAACTTTTTAAAGTACATTTGAAGGTAGTGTAACTACCTTTTTATTACCTGTGTAATACAGAGTTTTTTAAAAGTTGTGTTGATTTTCCAGGTAGTACCACTATAATTGTGTGAGGTAACAGCCCAGTGCTGTTAATAGTTACGTAACTGTTGGAAAAATAACTCTTCTTTCCCACCACCAGCTGGTGAAACAGAAACATCTGACCACCTCTTCTCCATTATACTTAGGTAGGCCAGGAACTTGAAGTCAGACCTGGTATTGTCTCCAAGGACAGTGAAGGAAAACTCATGTGCAAACCAATCTTTTCCAAAATTGTGTCACTTTTTGCAGAACACAACGATCTACAGTATGCTGCTCCTGGAGGCCTAATCGGTAAGAATGTTTTTTTAATGAAGAGATTTTTTTCTCCTCATGCCTATTTTTGAAAATTTTGATGGTTTCAGATAACAGTACACTTCCTAGAAGGGGGGAGGGTGGGAGGGTTTTATTACAATTTACATGAAATTCTAATGTGTGACTACCACAGCAAGTGTGTACCTTTTTAATATGTATATATGTAATGAAGCTTTTTAAAACAGTACCATATAGTGTTAAATTTAGTTATTTATCTAAATTACATTGGTTAGCTCCAGCAGGCTTCTGTATTATCTGTGCTGCCACCAGCATGATGAATCCTGGGGCATTGTATCATAGCTGGTTAGAGTTCACAGATCCTAAAAAAGAGTAACTAGGAGTTCAGTTCTTAATGTGCTGAATGCCCATCTCCAGCTGGGTAGTGGGGACGTTCAGTATGTCACAAAGAATAATGGTTAATTTCATTTGTAGGTCTCCTTTAAATGTATTTGAAAAGTAAACATCATATTTATACGCATCAATTATTCCTCAGACGTTGTCTTGTTCTGTAATAGGTGTTGGCACTAAAATTGACCCAACTTTATGTCGGGCTGACCGAATGGTGGGGCAGGTTCTTGGTGCAGTTGGAGCACTCCCTGAAATATTCACAGAGCTGGAAATTTCCTATTTCCTGCTTAGGCGACTGCTAGGTGTGCGCACTGAAGGAGACAAGAAAGCTGCAAAGGTTAGTATATTTGTACCTGTTCTGTTAAAAGGACATTATCATGGTATTTGTCAGACTTTTTTTTGTTTTGCAGCTTTTACTCTCTTAACCCCCTGGAAATTAATTCCATTGAGATGTAAGTGTTTATGCATACTTTCATCTTTCTTTTCTTCCTGGTTTCCGTACACAATGTTTGCATCTCAGAGGGGAAAAAACAATGGCACATGTCAACTTAAATACTATGTAAGAGTGCCTTAAACAGGGGGAGGAAATTCATTTCCTGGTAACATAAAGAAATTTGAAGCCTTGTGATTCAAAGTTGGCTTGTCTTCCAAAGATGCTGGTAATCCTTGTTCCTTCTCCTTGCTATTCTCTTCTCCATTCATCAGCTGCAAAACTAGTCATGCATGAACACGCTAGTTTCATGTACATCCTAATACTTTGCCAATCTAGGGATGTGTCGGATTCTCCATCACTTGAAGTTTCTAATCCTAAACTAGATATTTTTCCAAAAGGTATGCTATAGTTGGCAACCTTTGTCACGTGGCCCATCAGGGTAATCTGCTGGCAGGCTGCGAGACATTTTGTTTACATTGACCGCCCGCAGGCACGGCTCCCCTGCAGCTCCCAGTGGCCGCGGTTCACCGTTCCTGGCCAATGGGAGCTGCGGGAAGCAGCAGCAAGCTGCTTCCCACAGCTCCCATTGGCCAGGAACGGTGGCTGCGGGCGGCCGTGCCCACGGGCGGTCGATGTAAACAAAATGTCTCGCAGCCTGCCAGCGGATCACCCTGATCGGCTGCGAGCCGAAGGTTGCCAACCCCTGCTATAGCTCAGAAGTTGTGGGCTTGATACAGGAATTACTGGATGAGGTTCCATGGTCTGTGTTGTGAAGGAAGTCAGACTAGTTGATCATCATGATTCCTTCTGGCCTTAAAAGCTATGAAAACTGCTTCATGCTGATTTATTTAGTGGTGGATTAAGTGTTGCCGTCATTTTGGATTTTCTCTTTGTGACTAACTCTGGATTGAGCAGTTATTTTGGTGGTTGTATTTGGTGAAAGGAAAGAAAGGCATAAGGATCTGTTTTAGATTGATGTCAGTTATGGGGTAAAAAACTTTAGCTTTCTATATAGTATATGCAACCTTAAAACAATTATTTCCCAGAAAAAGGCAGACTGATTTTTGTAGGTAGGTCTGAGGCAAATAATCTGGAATATTATTTGTGCTGAGCCTTTTTATATTTCTCCTACATTCATATGAAAATGAGAGACACTTTATCGTGTGTCTAAAAATGGACATCGTTTCAGCATATTCATGTGTGGCATGGTCCTAGACATTTGGTGGTTGCCTCCCTTTCTGTTAGTATTTTTCTTTGGTAATCTGGCTGTAGTAGTCAGATATGAAATCTTTTTTCTTCTTCTTCATTTTAGGTATTGGCTGCAAAATGCTATTAACTTCATAAATTACTTGCATATTTAAAGGAAAACTTACAGAATTCTTTATATCTTATTTCAGGTGCAAAAACTATCCAAGAATGAAGTTCTAATGGTAAATATAGGATCCTTGTCTACTGGAGGAAGAGTTAGCGCGGTGAAGGCTGATTTGGGCAAGATAGTGCTAACTAACCCTGTGTGCACAGAAGTAGGAGAAAAAATTGCCCTTAGTCGAAGAGTTGAGAAACACTGGCGGTAAGTTGGCAATACAATGACAAAATAATCCCTTGATACTACTGTGTTGCACTGACACCACTACTATCTGCCTCTACTGTAGAATTTCTTTTTGTTCCTCTAAATTCTCTAAGCACCTAATCACTATTTCTGTGGGACACTTCTTTTTCAAAAATGTTAAAAGTAGAATAGTGAAAAATTCAATACTTGATAGACTGTGCGCTGCTTAACATAAATGCACGATAAACCTTCTGATGTCATGAGTTGTGACTTGACAAGTCATACCAGAGTAATATTAACAGCAGGAACTCTTAACCCAGTGATGCCAAAGACCAAATAAAAATTAAGGATACATTTTAAGACTGGGTTTATCTTAAAACAGTAATTCTCAGCCTGTGGGCCTGGGCTCAGCAGTTCCATCTGCATGTCACTGTCAATGCTGCTTTGCAAAGTATGTGTCGTGGGGAGGACAAGGGAACAAAGGGACACTGACCTCCAAGGAACTTTTTCTCTGGCCCCCATGAGACTGAAGGTATCCATTTTATTGGTCAGCACAGATTATAAGAATAATGTGGCTGGTGGGTTACCCAAAAACATCCTGTAGCAGGATAGAATATAATTATATATAATATGGAGATATACCTATCTCATAGAACTGGAAGGGGCCTTGAAAGGTCATCGAGTTCAGTCATCTGCCTTCTCAGCAGGACTAAGTACTGTCCCTGGCAGATTTTTTTTGCCCCAGATCCCTGAATGGCCCCCTCAAGGCTTGAACTCTCAACCCTGGGTTTAGCAGGCCAATGCTCAAACCACTGAGCTATCCCTCCCTAAAGTTGGGGAACAGTATGGCTGGAGGCTCCTTTTTAAGCTTATTGCCTGGCTTCTCTTCAAGCAACTGCCCACCTAGAATGTATATTCTCTGTTCCCATAAGAGAATGAAGTTAGCACAGAAACATTAAGCAATCCTATCCCCTACACCTCCGTGTGGACCTCACACTGAGGGAAGGAGAAAAAGGTATATTAACGTACTTCCCAGTAGTCCTGATCTGGCTGAGACATAATGGGTTTTGAACACCTATTCTGGGAAATAATCATGTCCAGTTTTCTGGATCACTGTGGCAGGCAGTTACACCTTACTAGCTGTTTCCATAACTGTCTCTGCACATCAGCTCAGCAGCAGGCAGAGCTGGGAGCCAAATGCCTTCAGTTGAGAGGTAGCTAGTGGGGATTACTGGAGTGGCTACTAAGTAGCGAGGAGAGGAGCACACATTTTCTGGCAGATAAGGAAGGAATGAGCACCAAGAGAGAAATGGGGGAAGCTGAAGGGGAGCTATGTGAATAGAAGATAAGCAACATTTTCCAGCAATGACTTGTCAAATCTGTGGTTTGCTAGCCACTGGGTGTTTTATGCATTTTGGTGCATTTTTTTTTCTCTGTTTTTTCTTCCCTCCTTTGAAACAAACCTTTATTTCACCAAAATGCTCAAAGATCTCTCTTGCTGTTGGGGCTGTCACTCTTGGGTGCCCTTTTACTAGAATTGTTTGTGGCACAGTTTTTCACGTGTTGCCAACTATACTGTAGGAGAAGGGAAAGGAGAAAAAAACAAACCAAGCAAGGAAAGGAACTGAGAGAGGGACTGGGTCAAGAACAAATAAATTGGGAAGGATCTAATTAGGAAGAAAAGAGTGGGACAGCTGGTACAGAGGAAGGCGAAGAGAACTCTGCCTCTTACACTCCCTTCCTCAGACTTTCTAGGGAAGTGAATGAGAGAACAAGGGGAGGGGCAGTTGGGATCTAGTGGAAAATAAAATATCCTACAGAAAGAGGTACAGGGGTTAAAACTGGGAGAATGGACAAATAGGCAAAATGCAGCAACAACACCAGGGACATGTAGCGCCTGAATGTGGCTTTGCCCCAGCTGTGGGGTCCAGCCTAGAAAGGCTTGAAATGATGGATTAATTACTTCAATTCAATGTTTATCAACGTACACTGTTCTTCCGGGAATTGTGTTCTGAGAGGTGTGAGAGCCCAGAGTTATGGCAGACAAGTTCAAGACTAACATCAGATTCTGACACGGCTCCCTTCAAGGAGTTGGGAAAGTCTTAAAGGCAGTTTAATCGATTATATGCACCACCTCTTGGCTGGAAAGATGATATTGCAGTCTTTTTAAAAGCTTTCTCTGAAGCTGCATCTTGAGCTAGTGGAAAGAATTAGTGAATTTTTTAAAAAGCAGTGGGTGTGTTGGGGAAGTAGTAAGAGAGAAGATTTTTCCATTACCCAGTACAAGTGGTAAAAACAACTTGAGAATTATGTCAACTTAGTGTTCAGGTTACACCCTCCATGAGAAATGTTGACCTCAAAAATTGAACTATTATATTCTTTTTTAAGGTGTTTTCATTTCCCTTTAAAAGGATTGCTTTCCAACCTGCATAAAGCTTTGCATCAAAGCTATCAACACATTGTCATTTGCAGTTAACTAGACAATTATGGGCAAGTAAAACCTTTGTGTGTGCACTTCTGTTTAACAGCACATTTTAAAAAATGGTCCCATAGCTTAAGAAAAAGTCCTGTTTGCTTATGGTCTCTCCATTACTCTCCCCTCTCCTATGTTTCCAGCAGCCAGTCTTCTTTAAGATTTTGCAGTGCAGGGGAGGGAAGGGGGGAGTTCAGAAACTTCTGAAACGTGTGTGAGTACTCCTAATACAAACACGGCTAAAGGGTATGCATTTTGGATATTTTCTAAACACAATTACAGATAACGTCCACTTGTTTTTCGTTTTGCAGTTTAATCGGCTGGGGTCAAATAAGAAGAGGAGTGACAATCAAACCAACAGTTGATGATGACTGAGAAGTAAAAACGAGTGCTTCATTTTGAGAGATGGAATGCCTATTTCCATATACTTGGGGGTACATTTTTGGAGTGAAATTTGTTACACAACTCCCATTGCCCCAGACATTTTACTGGATATTTGCCCTATTACTAAAATACTAGTCAGTATGTCCAATGAAAGGGTAAAAAATTGTCATAGAGATGGATCTAATAATCCACATTTTAGCAGAAACTAATTGTATGTGTTTCATGCCATATCTAATTTATGTTAATTTGTGTTTGAGAAGATCTGTTTAATATCGCTCAAGCCACCCCCAATGTAAAACACAAACCATAAAACCTGTTTTGAAATAAAATATTGCTTCTTATTTTTTCATTAATTCTTATCCTTTGATAGTGAGAGGCTGCAAAGATTGTTCAACAAGTACAAGAATTTAAAAAGAAAATAAACTCTACTTGAAGACCAGTTCCCTGTTTTTGTGCTGCACCTAGTTTTAAGTCTCTGAGCTCTTTACAGCAGACGCTTTCTTAACGTTTTTCAATTCTTGCTTCGTGAATGGTGACTTCTTTTTATATTTTGCAATTAGGCTGCTAACAGTGATGACTGATTAGTCCTGGAAGACACACATTCAAGAGGAATTACTATTGAAACACACAAAGGGGAAAACACAAGAAACTCATAGGAAGTGGAAATACTATTTTTAATCTTTTTTTCAGAATGTTTCCAGTGGTCAGACAACCGATGTAAAACGGCTATTGTTTGACATGATAAAGCTCTATATAGATTGACACGTCCTTCTACAGGTGCTTACCTCCTATCTCAGTGGTTTTCAACCTTTTTTTCGTATGCGGACCTCTAAAAAAAATTCAAATGGAAGTGCGGGCCCCTTTGGAAATTCAATCTGTGGTATGTGGACACCTATCATAGAAGTCTTAGACTGAAAACTGACTGAACAGAATTCAGCTATAAACGTTGCACGTGCTTGGCAAGACATTTGATGCAGTGTCAGAAAGGGCACTAAACTAGGGGCTTCTAAGGTAATAACACTTCTGGGTTTTGACCTGTAGGGGTATTCACATACTTTTGATTGATCAGAAAAACGGAATGCCTTTTCTGGGGTCTGAAACTTTATTTTCATAGTCACCCCTTAGACATAGTCTGTGGACCCCGAGGGGTCTGTGGCCCACAGGTCGAAAACCACTGTTGTAATTTATTCAGCTGTTAAACTAGCCTGTTCTATTGGGTAAATATTTGATATGATCTGAAATTATTAGAAATGTCTAGGAAGGCTAGTAGAAATGGATGTTTGTTTAAAAAATACCAGGTTGGTGCAGATAAAATTGCAAATGTCAATTGAATGAAGTATAAAATCACTTTCTCAATTAGCCAGTTGAAGTTTGACACATTCGGGAGAAAACACGTGTAGTGAAGTTTAAAGTTGGTTAATCTGATTCTTTGAGACTCCAAATAATTCTTCTGACACTTCATCCATTTAGGTATTATTGCTTTTCTTCATTTTGATTTCACTTGCAATAAAGTGCATAATGCTAGGTGTAAGTTATATTCTATAATATAGTAAAATCTCATTAGTAGCAACCTATCAGTGCCTTTTTGCTATATTGCTCCTACGTGACTTGCTGTTATGGCGTGTCGTCTAACCAAAGGCATATGAAGAGGTAAGGGTGTTTTGGAAGGAGTGGGGCAGCCATGTTGTGCGGGAAGGAGTTGTGGAGTGGGGAACCCCACGTTTGGGGGGAATGGGCAGGGGAGCCCCCAGTTGGCAAAACAGCTGAGTGAGCTCAGCTGCCGGGGACAGGCTGAGGATGCTCCCGCTTGCAGTTTCATGCTCCACCTTGGCAAGAGATGGATGCTTGGAGAGGGCATCATGTGAAACCTGCAATGGAGGGGGGTGACTCCTAGCACAGACAGCAGAGACCGGAGTTGGGGGAGAGGACAGGTCAGTCCCCTGGAGTGGAGACTGAAGGGGGGGGGGGTTCCTGAACCCCCACTGCAAAATAGCTTACCCTCACCCTGCTGCTGGCAACAGAGATGGAGGGGACAGCTCAGTGCATGGGGGTTGGGGGTGTGTCCCAAGTACCACTACAAAATAGCAATCTTCCCCCACCCCCATCTGCAAGCCAGATGCTGAGGAAGGGAGGAGGAAACCCAGCTGCACCTCTGCTGCTCCCTCCACCCCAGTTCCCCTCTTCCCCAAAAAATCCCTCTCTTTCAGACCCTGCCCACAAATGCCCTCCTACACATGCTGTCCATACAGGCTCTGTCAGGCAGAGCAAGTGGACAGGTCTCTGTGCCCTAGAGGTGTGCTGAAGGGCCAGGGTCGGGAGGGGAGTGAAAAGATGCAGTTTGGGGTGCAATGCACCCCCACGCTTTCCACCCCTGGATGTGACATCATAACAGCACAAATGTTGCTATGCAGCGGCTATTTTGCTGTTACCAGGTGGACAATTCATGGTAGGGAAAGTGGTCCCAGGGGAAATGTTGCTTGTAAGAAGCAGCATCTACTCTATTAGGTAGGCAAGTCAGTCCTATTTGATTTGCTTTCTTGGTTTTGATACCTTTGTGTTTGAAAAAAATAATCATTGTCTTACTAGTTAAACTGGACTGTGAGGATGCAATTTGGGTTCTATTCCTGGTCTGCCACATACGTGCTTGTAGCCTTGGCCCAAATAATTAAATATTTTTTACTTCGTTTCTAATTTTGTAAAACATTCCTCTACCTCACTGGTTGTTGAAACTAAATTTATTAATTTTTGTACCATATTTTGAGAGCCTCAAATGAAAAACACAAGATTAATGTAAAGTGTTACTTGACTCTCCGTGCTCTTGCCCAACAGGTGATTCTACGCAACAGTAACAGTCACTGTTTCAGGCTGTTTCAAAGACTGACACAGCATTTTTTACCCATGGGAGTTATTTCTGCAACCATAAGAACTGAAATTTGGTTGTTAGTATGGGGGAAAGAAACTCCAAAAAGTGGAATATGCCACCAGCACTTTGTAAGTACACCATATCAGTTGTGAACACATTCAGCTCTATTGTACAGGTGGAAAGAACTCAGGGCCAGATTTTTAAAGGTATTTAGTAGGGCTGTCAAGCAATAAAAAAGATTAAACAGATTAATTGCATGATTAAACAACAATAGAATACCATTTATTTAAATATTTTTGGATGTTTTCTACATTTTCAAATATATTGATTTCAATTACAAAACAATACAAAGTACTGTGCTCACTTTATATTTTTGATTACAAGTATTTGCACTGTAATAAAAAGAAATAGTATTTTTCAATTAACCTAATACAAGTACTGTAGTGCAATCTCTTTATCATGAAAGTTGAATTTACAAATGTAGAATTATGTACAAAAAACTGCATTCAAAAATTAAACAATGTAAAATTGTAGGGCCTGCAAGTCCTACTTCCTGTTCAGCCAGTCGCTCAGACAAACAAGTTTGTTTAGGTTTGTGGGAGATAATGCTGCCCGCTTCTTATTTACGGTGTCACCTGAAAGTGAGAATAGGCGTTCTCATGGCACTGTTGTAGCTGACATTGCAAGATTTTTATGTGCCAGATGCGCTAAAGATTCATATGTTGGTTCATGTGTGTTCATGCTAATAATGGGTTCTGCTCGATAAAAATCCAAAGCCGTTCAGACTGACGCATTTTCATTATCTGAGTCAGATGCCACCAGCAGAAGTTTGATTTTCTTTTTTAGTGGTTCGTGTTCTGTAGTTTCTGCATGGGAGTGTTGCTCTTTTAAGACTCCGGAAAGCATGCTCCACACCTCGTCCGTCTCAGATTTTGGATGGCATGTCCGATTCTTAAACCTTGGGTCGAGTGCTTTAGCTATCTTTAGAAATCTCACATCGGTACCTTCTTTGCGTTTTGTCAAATCTGTGGTGAAAGTGTTCTTAAATTGGACAACATGTGCTGGGTCGTTGTGACGAACTGGGACTGTTCTTACTGTGGTCTGTGAATGCTGACGGGAGTGTGGCTAGGATAGTCTGCATTGGGGGATGGGAGACTGCCCGAAGGAGAATACCTGAGCATGTAACATGAGAACCCAGGAAGGGGTTGGAGGCCAGGTGACACCTTGGCCCGGGAAACTGAACAAAGTCTGTGGGAGGGGTCGCTGAAGGCAGAGTGTTGGAAGCTGGCTGGTGAGATGGCTGGGAGGCAGAGATGGCTCTGACCTCCCAAGGGGGGCTGGGATGCCCTGGGACCCCAAGATGGACCTAACTGAGGGGGGTCCTGTTGTCTGTGCCTGCAAGACCTGTCTTGGACTGTATTCCTGTCATCCAAATAAACCTTCTGCTTTACTGGCTGGATGAAAGTCATGGTGAATCGCAGGAAGCCGGGGGTGCAGGGCCCTGAGTTCCCCCACACTCCGAGACAGTCGTCATCTGAGATTGCTATAACAATAAATATATGGCAGAATGTGGGTAAAACAGAGCAGGAGACATACAGTTCTCCAAGGAGTTCAGTCACAAATTTAATTAACGCATTATTTTTTTAATGAGCGTCATTGGCATGGAAGCATGTCCTCCGGAATGGTGGCCAAAGAATGAAGGGGCATACGAATGTTTAACATATCTGGCATGTAAATACCTACAAAAGTGACATGCAAATGCCTTTTCTCACTTTCTGGTGACATTGTAAATAAGAAAAGGGCAGCATTATCTCTTGTAAATGTAAACAAACTTGTTTGTCTTAGCAATTGGCTGAACAACAAGTAGGACTGAGTGGACTTGTAGGCTCTGAAGTTTTACATTGTTTTGTTTTTGAGTGCGTTATATAACAAAAAAAAAATCTACATTTGTAAGTTACGCTTTCACAACAAAGATTGCACTACAATACTTGTATGAGGTGAATTGAAAAATACTCTTGTTTATCATTTTTACAGTGCAAATATTTATAATATACACTTTGATTTCAATTGTAACACTATGAAAATGTAGAAAAACAATATTTAATTTCAATTGGTATTTTATTGTTTAACAGTGCGATTTAAAACTGCAATTGTGATTAAATTTTTTTTTAGTTAATCACGTGAGTTAACTGCGACTAATCAACAGCCCTGTTATTTAGGAATCTAGCAATGCAGGTAACTGTGTAGTGGGATTTTCAAAAGCACCTAGGTGCCGGACTAATTGATTTCAGTAGGAGTTGGATGCATAGACATATTTGAAAATTCCTTTAAAAATCTGGCCTTTTTAGTAACTTTACTTAATCCCTGCCTTTCTCCCCCCACCCCCGCCGCCCTCGAAAAATTTAAACAAAAACTTGTCGATACCTTGATGGCTAAAAGACTCTCTTCTATAAAATCAAAATTAACGTGTCTCAACACCTTCAATTTAAAAATATATTGAAAATGATTATTAAAATAGTTACTAATGTTCAAGATGTTGTAGCATTGTACTGCCTAATTTATCCACACAAGGATAAATTCAGAGTATTGGTATTTTTCAGATACTACAATCACGGGTTAGTGCTGTGCTTCAAATACATGTATTTTTTTCTTTAGGTTAGTGCTGCAGGTTTTAGATCTAAATTTCTTGACATTATTCCTGCTAATACTGGGTTTTACTTGAAAGTTAGTGGGCTTTTTTTTTTATATTACTGATCAGTTTTTATTCTCCCTCACATGTGGCTGTAAAGAAACCAGGTAGTCCCTTATCAGAGGGGTAGCCGTGTTAGTCTGAATCTGTAAAAAGCAACAGAGGGTCCTGTGGCACCTTTGAGACTAACAGAATTTCTCAGGAAATCTGTGGTGTCACGGAGATAGCTGGGAGTGCTGAGTAGGGTCTGAGTAGGGAGTCCACATATCCAGACAGTCCTTCAGTGAGAGTGCCAATGCCCGAGATGATGGGGCGTCCAGGATTTCCAGGTTTGTGGATCTTAGGTAGTAGATAGAATAACCCCGGTCGGGGCTCTAAGGGTATGTTGATTTGTTCCTGTGTTAGTGTAGGGAGTGTCCTGAGTAGATGGTGCAGTTTCTTAGTGTATTCCTCAGTGGGATCTGAGGAGAGTGGCCTGTAGAATTTGGTATTGGAGAGTTGTCTGGCAGCCTCCTTCTGGTAGTCAGACCTGTTCATGATGACAACAGCACCTCCTTTATCAGCCTCTTTGATGATAATGTCAGGGTGGTTTCTGAGGCTGTGGATGGCATTGCGTTCTGCACGACTTAGGTTATGAGGCAAGCGATGTTGTTTTTCCACAATTTCTGCCTGTGCACGTCGGCGGAAGCATTCTATGTATAGGTCCAGACTGTCATTTCGACCCTCAGGAGGAGTCCATGTGGAGTTCTTCTTCCTGTGTTGTTGGTGGGAGGGTATCTGTGTATCAGTGTGCTGGTAGTCCCTTGTTGATTTGCATGGCTAGGAACAGGATGGAGTGGAGAAGGAGGTGAAGTTTGATGTGCTGCCATGAGACATTTGTATGCAAATAAGATGAGCTTGCCTCTACAAGAGGCAACCAGTTTGCTGTGTCAGAGCTGAGCCTAATATAAGTAGAGACAATGTAGCTCTTGACATTAAATCCAAATGTAAGTCTCATTCTTTTTATTTATTTATTTCAGGTGATACTGAAAATACGCCAATTCCAGTATGTTTACAATGATTGAGGCTGTTTTAAGCAATGCTTGCTTTTCTGGGTGCCTTGTGATTTCTGGAAAGGCATTAAATCTTTTAAAAGGTTTGGTAGAAGGATATTGAAGCTGTTAGGGACATTGCATTTTGAAAGCAATAAGGTGTCATGCTGAGGATGGAAGTTATATTTCTATACTGTATTTCAAACTATGCTCACAGCATTCCTGATCTATGTTTTGTGGATAATCTTTATCCATGGTCCCAGAATATGTGGAACATAGAACTTTATTTTAGGATCTAAATCTTGCAGACTGCTAGACTCCAAAAATATTTTTTTGGGGATTCTCACATACCCAAGTAAAAGTGGTTTAGGTTTGTCACTTCATAGGCAGGTCTGTATTTGAGATTAATAATTTCTTATTTATAATAAATACTCAATATTACCTACTAAGTATTTTAGATCATCTCTTTGTAGGAAGACCTACTTTGTACCCTTAATCTGTATCAGATCATGGGATTTTTCTCTTTAAACTATCAAATGCTTACTGTAATCCATATAGTTACATCTGTTTTCTTTGCCCATTACTTCTCTAATGCTTTTTAGAGAATAATAGGTTTTGCTGCAGAGGGTTCGTATAAATCCATGGTTTTCATTACTTCATTACTTGATATAAAAGTCTTTAGCAGAAGTTATGGTATAATTATTCTTTAACCGATGAGCAAGAGAAAGTTGACTCCTTTAAATACCAATAGGTACGCTGTGTTTAACAGCCAGAAAATGCAAAGTTGCAAAGTATTATTGCCTATGGCATCTGGCAAACTTCAAATATACTGTAGCCAAACATAATTAAGATTCAGATAATTGTCTGCCATTATCATCTATGTGGATAGTTTTGAGAATTTGTAATGTTCCATAGGAGAAAGAGATGTTTGTTTAAAATATAAATCTGTTTTTTATCCTTTCAGGGTGGTTCTTCTATGAATAATAGCTTTGTCTGTATGCTGAGGAAAAAGTGTGGCAAAGCAGGCTCCAATATAGAAAAAAATCTTTAATCTTATCCTGTGATATAGACAAAGAGTGAAATCCTGGCCCCACTGAAATCAAGATTTCACTCCAGATCTAGAGTATGGGCAGAGAGGTCTGCAGAACCAAGGGAGTTGAAAATTACATTACCTCTTATTGGCCAGGTGAAGACCAGAGAAAAAGATGCATGTGCGTTGAAGGATGCTTTTGGGTGGAAAATATATATTTTAGAAAGACATTTAGGTTCTGTCATAATAAAATACTTTTAGATATTTGGTTTTGTGAGGGTGCCATGGTAGTGGTATTTTGCTCCCCCTATAGTGTGTAGAGGGAGAAAGCCATCCACAGGAGGTCACCTTCCTACGTGTACGCTGAAGGGTTGCTCCTGGCCAGGAAATCTACCAGGCCAGTCGAGGCTAATAGGATCCTGCCCCCCCCCCCCATCAACCAACTAACAGTAGTTCTAACACTGATGGAGCCACTGAACATAATGTGTCCTTACTTAAGGTTAGGTTCAGTTTTTACTTAGAGGAAGAAAACACTAGACTGGCACTGTGGTTTACAAGAGAGAGAGAGGAATATTCCTCTCCTTAGTCTGCTCACCAGCTCCTCTCTCTCTCTCTCTCCAAATGCTGCCACTCCACAGAGGTAGCTGAAAGGAGGGCAGCCTCCTGCTCCCTTCCTAAACCTGCCATCTTTAAAAATGTAGAAAATCCTACTAAACGAAGACTTGACTTTAAAGCAGTTAAGGTTGCTTAAGTGTGACTGCCATTGCATGCAAATCCTTAAATGTGAAGAAGTGGCAGGTTGCCCTCTTGCTCCCTCAGTCTCCGCTTAACTCCACACCTACCATCTTACCACCTTGTCCTCTCCCGTCCCCCTTCCCTGCCCTTTTCTTTCCATGTAGCCGATCCCTTTCTAACTAAACCCCTACCCCACAAACAAGTGGAACTAACATGTTTGCTGACATCACACTGTTCATTTTGTGTGTTATACTCCTTCCCTTACCCTGTCTGTCTTGTCTACTGTATTTAGATTGTAAGCTTTTCAGTGTGTAGCAAAATGGGGGCCTATTTTTGGTTGGCCCTTAGGTACTACTGCAATAAAGATGATTATTAATCATTTAGCTGTACCCTGATATCTACCATCCCATTTCCAATGAGAGACTCCAGGTCTTCACAAGGAACTTCATTTTGTCTTTCCCCGGATAAGGAAACACACTACACCCAAATCTCCGTGTTATAATGCAACCTACAACCTTTACAATGATCTTGTACTACTTCTCCCTCAGATAACACATGACCCTAACCTGTGTACATATGTCAATATTATATATTTGCAAATGTTGCTTTAGTTGTAGTTAAGGCAGAAACTTTCTCCATCACTCATTTGCCCTTTAACAGTACACTCCACAATATTGCAAAGTAAAAATTACCACTGGACCATGATTCTTCTTCTTAATCATTTCCCTTAAGCTGGAGATCACCATCTTGGCAGAGTGATGTATTCTAAACTAAAAGGGACCAGATTTAAGGATCTCTGTGGGAGTCAGTAACTGCATTTACTGGTTTTCTGAATTTTGTGGTTTGTATTTTCTAGCCCTGAATGTTTGGGGAGCATTCCTTGATATTTTTTTTAAAGGTTTGAGTTCAATGTTATGAAATCCTGTGTTTAAGAAAGATACAGGGAGAAGAAGGTACTATTGTGTGATATCACTGAACTCCACCTTAATGAAGCTTTCTGTAAATGACAGTATCAGGAACAGAGCTGTTCATCATATTTATCAATGGTTTTGAGTTTAAAGTGGATAGCAAGGCGGTGAAACCTGCCACTAACACAAACCTGTTTACAATAATATTTAAGAAGTATGATGAGAGTCAACTGACCAAATCAAACTGTAGGATTTTGCAGCATGACAGGTTAAATTTTAATTTGGAAAAATGAAAGGCAAGATACATTATGAATAAACTTCTTTACATACAGCTAGCACCAGCACTCCTCTAGAAAAAGATATAGGAGTCATCATGGAGAGCATCAATAGAAATGAGCATAATATATATACCAAGGGAGAGAAAACAGCTCAATGAGTAGGCCTCCAAATGATATGCAGAAACTAAATAAGCAAATGGAATGCTTACATGATGTAGAAAAGAGAGAGGAGGTAACTTTATATAAAATACTACATGTGCATTTTGTGTATGGTGTTTATTGCTGACTACCTTACCTCAAAAAAGACAAGTAGATACTGAGAAAGGGAGGGTAAATGATTAATAGAATGGCTGGCTGGGCTTTATGAAAAGATTGTACACATTTTTGGATTAGAGTTGTATTTGAGAACTATTTAGCCTTGAAAAGAGAAGCATGAGAGATGATTGTAATAATAATGAAGAGAAAACAGGACAGTTGTTCCTTTTATTGAGTTGGTTCCACAATACAAGAATAAAGGAAAACCTGAAGAACAAAGTATGTACATGTCACTGAAGCTGCTTAAAACAAATATACCTCTAGAGTTATGCATCTGAGGAAGTGGGCTCTAATCTACGAAAGCTTATGCTCTAATAAATTTGTTAGTCTCTAAGGTGCCACAAGTATTCCTGTTCTTTTTCTAGAGTCAAAGTATGAGATTCAGTGTCATAGGAGATATTTCCTTTATTTGATTCCGTCTGCGTTAAGAGACACAGGACTTTGTATATTCCTTATAAAGAAACAAAATTACACTTAAGAAATACCTGTCACCAATTTCTCCTTCTAAGTCCCTGAAGTTTTGGCTTGCTGCTTGGGTCAAAAGGGTTAACTATGCATGGGGCGAAACAAGCAGCTGTTTGAGCAAGATTAAATTCAATTACTTCCTTAAAAGGATGGACCTACATACTTCCCTTCTTTTATGGGAGATTCATTTGTTAAACTAGTCAGAGTGGAATACATTTGAAAGTAATCTGAAAGTTATGGATGAACAGAAATTCTGAGTGACTAACTTTATAAATAGTTACCATTGCCTTGTCTCTGACCCCATTTTTCTTGGCTTAGGGTCACAGAACTTGCTAGAGTGGTATACACTGGGTCATTATAAGTGGAGATTGGTGGCGGTGGTAGGATTTGAGATGTTGTGCAATATTTACTGCTGGCTCATATTAAACAGAGCATTGTTAATGGAAACAATGCAGACTGGAAATGTTGTGCCAGTCGGCATTACTTACAGATGTATCACAAGATAATATGACGTAACAGAGGCTTTCATTACAATGGATTTGCACAAATCTTTTGCACTGATATATGGTAAGGGTCCATCAGTCAGCATTTCTCTCAAACGCCAATATTTAGAGTTTTGATTTATATGGGAAACAAACTATTTCTAACCAAAACTCACACCATGAACTGACAGAGTCCAGACTGGATTTTTAATAGACGTTTTAAGCGATTCTGTTAAATATATTCAAAGTTAAAAGCATTTTAAAATTTCTTATTTTTAAAAAGTTGCACTAGTTTTGTATTTTTCATGTTCCTCTGGTTTAATATTAACACAAGTGGAAATGTAAACTTTCCACATTTTTATGCATCTTGATAATATCTCCATTAGTGGCTGGGTGAAAAAGTGAACTTTATCCAATATGTTATTTGCATGCTGGTTTCACAGCGGTTCTCCCACTGCTTAACCTATACATACTCAGTGAGTTCTAGATCAGTTCCCTGTACTGCAGTGCTAGGACTAAATACAGCCTGGGTTTAATATCAGCTTCTCTTCCTTACAGGTTTCACACCAGCTCTCTCCTTAGCATTACATGGGGTGTATGCATCTGTGATTACATTCATATCAGCTGTCTCATTGAAATGCACAGTCTATATGTGTACAACAAGTCTTACATGAGTTCTTCCATTACTATAATTATACTGGCACAGCTGGTTTAATATCTGATGTTCTCTTACTGAATGCAGGAGTTACAAATGTATACTGGTTTCACATCACCCCTCCCATTATTGAGAGGTCTGTACATGTGCAATAGGTTTCACATCGACTCTCCAGCTCCATTATATGGCACAATATATTAATGCTTGTTTCATATCAGCCTCTCATACAGAAGCTCTGTATAATAAGTTTATAAATCACTTTCATATATAATAGATGTCCGTCACAACACTCAAATCCAAGTAAAAAGAACAGGAGTACTTGTGGCACCTTCGAGACTAACACATTTATTAGAGCACCACGAAAGCTTATGCTCTAATAAATTTGTTAGTCTCTAAGGTGCCACAAGTACTCCTGTTCTTTTTGCGGATACAGACTAACACGGCTGCTACTCTGAAATCCAAGTAAGACATCAAAATACGCTTTTCCAGAAAGAAGGAAATTCAAATGAAACAGAACTCCTAACAGGGTCAGCAACATGACACAGGGATGGGAGCTTCACGGAAGAATTTTAGTGCCTGGAGTCAGAGAGCTTGTCACAAACATGAATTTATACCATTTGTTTAAATCTGTATTATTTAAAGCGTAATACAGTGTGCACTGAATTCCTGGTAGTCAGTATTGGAAACAAAAATACACATAATACAAACTTCTTTCGAGTAAAATGTTAAGATACGCACATTACAAAGGAACATGCAAATATATAAAACAAAAGATCACTTTTTAAATTCAAGAGGCAGCTTTTTGATTTTTTTAATTCTATTTCAATATATATGCAGCACCAAGATACACAGATATAACTTGAGACTAAGCTATCTTCCAAAAGACTCATATTCTGTAGTCCTAAATATCATACATGTCAAAACCCTGCTGGAGGGGAGGTTTTTTCCCCCCTCTATGTCTGAGTCTCCTATTTCAGTGTTCACACTGAGGAAAGGTACTGTGGCCACCAGGAAGTGTTATATGGTTGCAACCTTAACTCCGCCTTAAAGTTTTCTGTCTGTTATCTTATGAGAGGCTTTACTAAAGACTTTAAAAAGTTCAGATAAATTACGGCAACCAGTTTCTTTATCCACTATTTTATTGACATGTTTAAAGAATTCTAACAGATTAGAGAGGCATGAATTCCTTTAAAGAAACTGTGCTGTTTTCTCCCTGTCATAACATGTGCATCTAAACACTTTATAATTCTTTTTTAAATTATTGTCTCAACCAATTTAGCTCATACTGAAATAAGGCTTACTCCTGCAAATTTCCTTCAGGAGGTTCTGATTTATTTTCCTCTCTGGTTTTAGTTAATAGTCTATTCAATAATTATGAATCCCCAACATATTCATGAACTTTGCAGGCACAGAATATTGGAGCATCAGAGTTTTTATCTTGAGATCTTCTCACGTCCTGTGGGACTGTTTGGTTAGAATTGGGTCTGGGAAAGTTGAACTTTGTTTCCTCCAAATAGTGGTTCTGGTTGCTGCTAAAATTCCCTCTTTGAGCTGAAATTTTAGCAATAAATATCTATTCGTTTTTGTTCATTGCTCCTATGTTTGTTTTGTAGGAACCTTGTAACATTTAACCCATTGTAAATAATATCAAAATCTAATATGGAATAATTATTTTCACTAGAGTAATTATGGTAGTATAATTATCCCTTCTCTAGAAACCCAAAGATTCAGATATTTTTGGCATAGTCTTGATTTCTCATTATTTCTGCCTGTCTGATAGAGCATGGTGTTTCGCACATGCTGATTTAGGTGCTGATGCAGCAAAGCATGTAAGCATATACTTAACTTTAAGCATGAGTGATCCCACTGCTGTCAATGGGACTACACATGCTAAAAGTTAAGCATGCGCTTAAGTGCTTTGCAAATTGGGATCCTAAATTCTTTCCACTAATTTAAAAACTTGACTCTTCTTCACGTTGCTTCCTACTTCATGTCGTTTCTACTCTATCTAGTTTACTTTTTCACCCAGAGGATTTATTTTTGTAGCTAAAGCTTCAAGTTTGTCTTCTAAAGAAGATTTTATTTTTGAAGGCTATTTGTTTGAGCACTTAAGATCAGCTTTACAAAAGGTATTGAGGTGCCTAAAGATGCAGATAGTCACCTAGTGGGATTTTCAAAAGTGCCTGATGGTATGTCGATCCCCTGCTAAAAAGCCTGTGGCACCAAGTCTCAGAGCCTGGGTCAGATCACTTGGGCTTGCAGAGCTTGGGCTGTGGGGCTATAAAATTGCAGTGTAGATGTTAAAAGCAACAGTGTGTCCTGTGGCACCTTTAAGACTAACAGATGTATTGGAGCATAAGTTTTCATGGGTGAATGCCCACTTTGTCGGATGCATGTAATGGAAATTTCCAGGGGCAGGTATAAATATGCTGGCAAGAATCAGTCTGGAGATAATGAGGTTAGTGTAGATGTTCAGGCTCGGGCCGGAGCCCAGGCTCCCTCCCCCATCCTTGGGACTCGGAGCTTGGGCTCCAGCCCAAGCCCCAGTGTCTACACTGTAATATTATAGCTTCACACCCTGATCCCTTCTGCGGACCTGTGCCAGCTGTAGCCATACCACAGGTCTTTTTATGACTGTGTAACTGTATCCTAAGAGGTTAGGTGCCTTGGGCAACGTGTATGTGTGTGTGGAGCATGTGGGTGCCCCCCACCCAGATTTGCTGCTTGGTTTGTACTGAGCATGCAACATTGCTGAAGTCAGCTGCCCTCACTCTGCTCGCCTCTCCCCTCCTCACTCCCCCCCCCCAAATCAGCAAACAGGGGTTGTCTCTGTTTGTGTAACTAACTCCCATTGACTTCGCTTTGAAAAGCTGGCCCTTAAGTGACTCTAAAAACGTTCAGAGCTCTCCTAGGCTAGTGGGGGAAGGGAGAAACAAGCTGGTTTCCTCTAAGAGCCCTATACTGCTATGGTTTTATACTTGAAAAACTCTTTTGGATTGATTGTGCTCTTTGCTTTGGCCATGCCTTCTGGTCCTCCAGACACAGATAAGAATCAGAGTTCCTGCAAGACTTCAAAACTTATTATACTGGAGGTTATCAAGCCAACATGCTGTGTTTACTCAATAGCTTACCCAAAGTATTGTCTTCCCTTATGCTTGCTAAGCTCTGTCCCTGACTTCAACAGCATTTGAAAGATTGTAGGGAAAGGATATCAGTGTTAGCACTAGAGAAACTGACACTGTTTGCACTTTCATAGCACCTTTCATCTGAGGATCTCAAAGCACTACTGCACCTAATACCAATAGTGTCTGGCTGATGTTATTGGACAAAAATTCTATGAGAGATAAATTATAACAGGGTATTGCAATAATGAAGAGTTATAAAAATTAAGTTACAGTTGTCAGCTTAAGCCATACCTAATGCTATTTTATGGTCAAATTCTGTTCCCATTAAACTCCCATTGGAAACAGGATCTGTCCATTAATGTAATATTTGTTTTGTAATGTCTAGCTGTCTTGCTAAATCATTTATTAATGAAACTGGGAGGGACTAACACAATTGTATTTCATAACACAACCTTTATGCAGTCATCCAAGCAGATAGCCCTTGGGGCCATTTATTACTTTCTCAGCCAGGTATAGAAAAGAAAAATACATTTAACTGCTGGAATTTTCTCTGGGTTTTCTTTCTGAATACCTGGTGTCTATTAGTTTGTCAAAGACAATATTGTCTTGCAGTAATTCACTTGATTAAATAAGCATTCATGCTTTCAACTTTAGATGTGCATACTCACCATGATCAAACTTTGAAAGAATACCATGTTTGAGTTACTGCTGACAAGCAGGCAAACAAGGTAGGGGAGATCAAACCTGAGTCAACTGAACAATTATTTTTTTCTGAATTTTTCTGTTAGATTTTAAAGAAATAGATAATTTAAAACTGGAGGATATTCTTGCCAATATTTTATATATCTATATGATCACACACACATACAAACCCTACTTTCAAAGAACATGACAGTTGCAAAATCAAGCATTCAGAAGTTGGGAAGTACCAGAATTCAGGTTGTCTGTGCAACCTTAAATTGGCCCCCTTGTGCATATTCATTATTATATCGTCTTTAATTACATGATCACATACTAGTTTTTCCACAGGAGCCCTCGGGACATTCTGTGCACAGGACAGATGGTGCTCAGTTAAGGAGCAGCTAGCTATTCAATATTGTTTTTTCTCCTCATTGTGCAATATATGTCCCAGGCCTTATTTATTGCACACGGTTCAAACCTTGCTCTGAAGACAGCGTTATTAATGTACTCATGGGCTTTTCTAGGGTGCTTATCACTGTAGCATCTGAGGCTCAGCCTCACAATAATAATTAGGTGCCTCACTGTCTCTTTAGGCCCCTAAGTTCAATGTTTGGGCACCACTGAGATTTTCAAAACCACCGCTCAGCAGCCACCTAATGGTATAGGTGCCTACAGTCTTCTAGGTGCCTATGGGTATACCTACACTACAGATGCTAAAGTGCTGTCACACCTCTGAGTGACACAGCTAGGATGACCTAATTTTTAGGTGTAGGCAAGACCTAAGTTTCCACCAGCAGGTATATGCAAAGCCATCTAGGTCCTGCCACTGCTCCCAGCTAACAAGCTGCTTGGCACCCTTGATCATGCCTAAGCCCTGATGGAATTCTCAAAGTGGGCCTTCCCGGCCTAGCTTACCTGTGGGGCCTGATTCACTAGGCATGCTCTGAGCAGCTTGCCTAACCTGCACAAAGGACAGCACAGGTGAGCACATGAGGAATTGCTGGAGTGACTATAGCTGGCTGTATCCCAGCATACCCAATAGCCCTCTGGTTAGGGCACTCACCTGGGAGACCCAAGTTCAAATCCCTGCTTTGCAGCAGGGATTTCAACCCAGCTCTCTCATATCCCAAGTGACTTCCCTAATCAGCAAGCTGTTTAGTAACCTGGGGTGGAGCTCTCTGTCTCTTGCATTGAAGCTGTTCTGCTTTGTATAATTGGTTAAATATTTATTGGAGTTAGAGACTTGATAAACCTGGCTTGCTCATATCCCCAGTGATTGCCTTAGCCACCAGGTTATAGAACTATTCTCTTGCTTGTCCTTTCTCTCTCTGGCCTAATGTATATTTAATATAAAGTGTAACGGGTCCAACAGGAAAGACTGAGAAAGCTCCACCATAGAATAGCCAATAGCCTGGGGAATAGGGCACTGAGAGAGCAGACCTGGTTCAAGGACGTACTCCATATCAGGCAGAACAGAGATTTTAACCGCTGGGTTATTGGATCTGGGTATGTGCCTTTCTTTTGAGAGAAAGGGCTGACCCGATTTGGCATCTGCCTCCAGAAGAGGGTTCATGGCTGAGAATCCTGAGCAGAGATAAGTGCCTCTCTTCAGTCTGTAATGCAAATAATTAATAAGTACCTTTGTGAGTCCTAAGGTCCTTTCCTCTGCATTTCTCGCCCAGCTAGCTCAGGCAGCTCCTCATTCAGCCTGCTCGTTTCTGAAAATCCCTATCTTGGGCACCTAACTCTTCCCATACTTTGTAGGGAGAGCCTGGGCGCCTGCATTTCAATGGACAGCCGGGAACCTAGGATTAAGTGTTCTAATGCTCACCATTGCAACACCTAAGTATCTTGTGGATTTAGTCCTAAGTCTCTTTTGAAAATCCCACCCAACCAAAAAAAAAAAAATGCAAATACATGTGTATATAATGAATATATATGATTGTATCCCTCTCCTCAGCACCCATCATATATCACTTGTCTTTTTATATTGTAAGGCCTTCAGGCTGGGGTGTTTTATATATATATTTATATATATATATATATATATATATGTGTGTGTGTTTGTACAGTGCCTAGGACAGTGGGACCCAGTTTTACTGGGGCTTCTGGGACCTACAATATGTAGATAGGACAATACTTACATACTTGCTAATGGTCAGCAGGTTCAGCCATTAAAGTCAGGAGATTTGCTGTTGATTTCTGGTCATTGTCAGGCCCTATATGGTTATTGGCACATACACTGCGGTTCCCAGAACTAATAGAAAATGCATGCAGATCAACAAAATACGTGGCTTGCTATTGCAGCTTTGAAAACTTCTGTATTGACTCGTTCTTAGTTAGAAGAACGTTTGTAAATTGGAGCAGATTGACATAGGATAGTTTATGAACAGGCTGTGGGCAACATCCTATTTCCCATTACAGGCAAAGCATGACTCATCTGTTTGACTTTTCGAAGCCTCTAACAGAGATCCTAAATGTTGTCTGTCTAGCACAGCCCCCGTCCTGTGAAGAACCAAAAGGAATTTATTTCCCCAGAGTATATATATATATATATATATGCATTTGCCATGCTGAGAGATTCCCTTCTGAGCTTTCTTAGTGTGCTCTTCTGAGTCCCACAGACAGACTGATAGTAAAATAACTAAGAAAAGCTTTCTTGATTTTCCTTCTCCTCCTGGAACTTTACAAAATAACATTTACTGTATTTGAGCTTTCATTCATCTAAATTTGGCCAGGCATAATGTAAGCTGCCCATACCACTTTCCATCAAAAATACAAATGCACAAATATGGGATATTATAACCCGATGCACTCTTCATCAATGTTTCTCATGTGGCAAGAAGGCATCCACAAATGGTCCAATTATATTACATTTGAATAGTGGGGAGGAGGTTGGAGAAGGAACATTTTTATAACGACTGTGATCTTTGGCCAAAATTTTAAAGCTTGGATGCCTAAAATCCCTTTGTGAATCTGAATGTATCACTAATATTAATGAATTTATTTTCACAACGTTCCATGAAATGAAAGGTTTGTATTATCCCCATTTTACAGATAGGGAATTGAGGCACAGAGAGATTAAGGTCAAAAGTATCCATTAATTTTGGGGGCCTAATTTGAAATGCCTAGGACCTGATTTTTCAGAATATATTACATAGCACTTTATATACTGAAAGAACAGCTTCCATTGATTTCAGTTGCTGTTGTGAGTGCTCTTCACTTCTGCAAATCAGGCCCCAGGGTCTCAAGTCAGACACCCAGAAAATGAGGCGTACTCAGTTAGTGACTGCCTCTGAAATGTTTGGGTTAAGTGACTTTGGTAGTATCACATGGGAACTCTGTGGCAGAGGTAGAATCCAGTTCTCCAGAGCAGTATTCAACGGGCTTAACCACAAGACCATCTTTTCTCTTCCTGCAATCCTTCACCTCATTCACTACACACCCTCCAAATTCTGCAGATTAATTAGGTAGGGGTCTTACAAACAATATCTTTCCTAGACAGCCCTGATACATCCCCAGATCAGATCAATCCTGTGAGTGAATGAGGCTGGGGTCCTGTGAAAAAAATAGTATGGATCATGTAATTAAAGACGGTTTCATAATACATACACACTAGGGGGCTAAATTAAGGTTGCACAGGCAAGTTCAATATTGGCATTTCCTAAGTTCTGAATGTCTGACTTTGCAACCTTAATGTTCTTTTAACATATATATTTGTGTGTGTATGTGAGTGATTTACTAATTTAAAAAAAAACTGGATTACAAATTCCATCATGAGGCATGATATTGACACCCCCTTGGGTCATCAGCAGGGTTGGAACCTTTAGCTCCACCACACAGACCTCTGCCACTTGAGCTGATGGAGTAACTGATAGCAATAGTAGACAGTTGTTATCCTCTCTGTGGACCAGCGCTAAAGCGGGATGAGATGCACATACTTTGACAGTGGGGTTCACAGATATTTACTGACAGCAGAGGAATGGTGAGACTCAGGCCAGGACTACACTGCATACTTACGTCAGTATAACTATGTTGCGCAGGGGTGTGAAAAATCCACACTCCTGAGCGTGGTTATACTAACCTTAAGCTCCCATGTAGACAGCACTATGCCAGTGGGAGAACTTCTCCTGTCAATATAGCTACCACCCCTTAGGGTGGTAGGTTAACTACGCCAACAGGATAGCTCTCTCCCGTTGGCGTAGGAGCGCCTTCACTTAAGTGCTACAGCGGTGCAGCTGCACCAATGCATCATTATACGTGTAGACTTGCCTTCAGGAATCTTGGGTTCCATTCCAGGCTCTGTAGTGGGCACAGACTTTTCTGCCCATTCTCCCCAAGCTTGACCGCTTCTGTTCCATTCCCTCAAACCTGTTCCTGTCTCAGTCCTTTCTGATCCCCACCCGGGCTCCTCCTCCTAGTCCAATAGTCCCAATCTCATTTCCCAGCAAGTCCTAGTCTCACCCCTCCAGATTTCTCACCCTGGTCCCAGTTTCCCCCCTAACTCCCAGTGCCAGTCTCCTTGCTCAGCCAGTTCCTATTCCTCCCCTCCCAGCTTCTCATCTGATCTCTCTCTCACACCCAGGCTTCCAGTCAACCACACCACAACTCCACTGGCTCCCACTTCCAATCTCCCTCCCCAGGCTTTTCGTCCAATTTCAGTGTGCCCTCCCCCACTCATCCCATGCTCCTTATCCTAGTCTCTTTGCCCAGCTAGTGCCAGTTTCCCCCTGCACCCTGGATCTTCATCAGATCTTTCTTTCCTCTCCTGTTCCTCCCCCTGCCCCCACTCATTCTCAGTCCCAGTCTCTCCCAATCCTAACTCCCAGTCCCAGTTTCAGTCTTCCCCGCTGCAAGCCTCCAGTGCTAGCCTCCCACCCCAGATTCCTTGTTCCAATCTATTCCCTGTCATCCCTCCCTCAAGTCTGGCACTTGTCCTCTTTCCATTTCAATCAGGCAGCTTGCTCCTCCACTCTGCCTGGGCCCAACAGGGACATCACAAAGAGCACAGAGCAGTCTCCCTGCTCTGAGTTCAGGTGCCAGCATCAGGAGCTGAAAGGGTCACAGAAACCTAGAGCTGCAATTGCAAGGAAAGTCCTGCTCAGCCCTCTGCTGTTCCAGGCTGGAGCATGCCCAGTGTGGATGGAATCTTCAGAGATTTTAGCTACTAAAAACTAGCCATTCTTACAGAGGCTGAGCAAACTACAATTTCTCAAAAGTCTTGTAATTTGGCCAAGTTTAGGTGGAGTTCTATGGGGATAGTAAAGGCGTATCCCTGACACAATGCCCCCCCTACCAAATTTTAAGTCCCCTCTCAAAAGCATGGGGGCACTTGAGCTTTTCAAAGAAATGTTGCCAGTGTTTTTAAACATTGGCAAAACAATTTATTTCCCCCTAGGCTCATTCTCTGAAACATCTGAACCATTTTGGTTGAAATTTTCTAGAAAAATTCAGTCTAAGGCAGACATCCAATATGGGAAATTTCAGCCCAAGCAGTTAAAATTTGGCAAAATTATAAGCAACTGAAAAAACAGTCTTATAATAGGAAGTGTCTGGCAAACTTAAATAGGTGTGCCATGCCAATAATAATTTTATACACAGAGATCAAGTGGCTTGTGCAAGGTCACAGAGGAAGTTTGTGAGAGAGACTTGTGTGACACTATGCCCACATATTCTTCATAAATATATTGTTATGATATGATTATGGCATAAATATGATGTATTTTATACAAGATAGGTTATGTGAGGTATCATTGAAAAGGTTATGATTTACTGAATATGATTATCCTACTTGTATGCATGTGTCATTTTGGTATCTGAAGTTAGGAATATTGTCTATGCATCTATTACAAATATGTTTACACCTGGGGAATGCCCACTAGACAGAATGCAATCAGTCTAGATGGCTGGCTGGGAAGGGCCATTAGGGAAAACTGTAGGACTTTGAAGATGCTAATCCCCCACCTGGGAACCTTCCTGAGGATGTTACAAACAGCTGCTGTCTCATGGCTGCTATGCCCCTACAGAGGCATGTGACCAAGTCACTTGGTACTGGACTTCATCATAATACTTAGTGTTTTTCCACTGACCAGGCATGGGAATCAAATGGTGAGACAAAGGGTTCCCACCATATGCTAAAGCTACTTAAGGCAGGGGAGTGACATCATTGTGGTTCATTCTTCACTGACTCCCCACCCAAGATGACTGTTGTAAACACCTAAGAAACAAAGCATGAACTGGGGGAGAAGGGCTGAACCCAGGCTAGATAGTTTGTGAAAGGAGTACCTGGAGTTTTAAGCTGCAAGCAAGTGCAGCTTGCCCTCAAGAATCAATGCAAACTGCCTAAAAACAACATTTAGGGTGAGAATTAGCTACGTATAACCAATTTCTTTAGTATATTAAGCTTAGATTGCATTTTGTTTTATTTGCTAGGTAATCTGCTTTGGATCAGTTTGCTATTCCTTATAATCACTTAAAATCTATTTTTTGTAGTTAATAAAATTGTTTTGTTTTGTCTAAGACCAGTTAAGAACATAAGAAAGGCCGTACCGGGTCAGACCAAAGGTCCATCTAGCCCAGTATCCTGTCTACTGACAGTGGCCAATGCCAGGTGCCCCAGAGGGAGTGAACCTAACAGGCAATGATCAAGTGATCTCTCTCTTGCCATCCATCTCCACCCTCTGACAGACAGAGGCTAGGGACACCATTCCTTACCCATCCTGGCTAATAGCCATTAATGGACTTAACCACCATGAATTTATCCAGTTCTCTTTTAAACTCTGTTATAGTCCTAGCCTTCACAACCTCCTCAGGTAAGGAGTTCCACAAGTTGACTGTGCGCTGCATGAAGAAGAACTTCCTTTTATTTGTTTTAAACCTGCTGCCTATTAATTTCATTTGATGACCCCTAGTTCTTGTATTATGGGAATAAGTAAATAACTTTTCCTTATCCACTTTCTCCACATCACTCATGATTTTATATACCTCTATCATATCCCCCCTTAGTCTCCTCTTTTCCACGCTGAAGAGTCCTAGCCTCTTTAATCTCTCCTCATATGGGACCCGTTCCAAATCCTTAATCATTTTAGTTGCCCTTTTCTGAAACTTTTCTAGTGCCAGAATATCTTTTTTGAGATGAGGAGACCTCATCTGTACGCAGTATTTGAGATGAGGGCGTACCATCGATTTATATAAGGGCAATAATATATTCTCAGTCTTATTCTCTATCCCCTTTTTAATGATTCCTAACAGCCTGTTTGCTTTTTTGACCGCCTCTGCACACTGCATGGACATTTTCAGAGAACTATCCACGATGACTCCAAGATCTTTTTCCTGACTTATTGTAGCTAAATTAGCCCCCATCATATTGTATGTATAGTTGGGGTTATTTTTTCCAATGTGCATTACTTTACATTTATCCACATTAAATTTCATTTGCCATTTTGTTGCCCAATCACTTAGTTTTGTGAGATCTTTTTGAAGTTCTTCACAGTCTGCTTTGGTCTTAACTATCTTTAGCAGTTTAGTATCATCTGCAAACTTTGCCACCTCACTGTTTACCCCTTTCTATATATTGTAAATCATATATATCATTTATGAATAAGTTGAATAGGATGTTTTGTGGTAAAACATTACTGGGGAGGGGCAGGGGGAAAGCTGTTGCATATCTTCCTCCAGATTGAGGGAGGGGGCGAATTTCATGAGCTTACGCTCTACAGTTCCCTGTGCAGCCCAAGACGGTATAATTTTGGGTTTACCCTCCAGAGGGTTTGTGTGCACTTGAGTAACTGGGCAGTTCCTTAGATGAACCTTCCCATGCGGAGCTGATCTCAGCATCTGTGTGTGTAGCTGCAGCTGGATGTGTCCCTACCTGTATGTGTGCTGGTAAACTGCAGTCTGAAGCCTGGGAAAGGGCTTGGGAGGTTTGCCTCAGCATTACAGGTGGGTGGGTCAGGTGGGCTCAGTGGTACCCCACTTCCAAGTGGCATCCCGAGGGTGAGAAAACCCATCACAACTTGAATAGTATTTATTTATATCTGACAGTGTGCTTGGTACTTTACAATATACAACAATAAAGACCACAGTGAAAGACGGTGTCTTGGATCCCCTCTGAAATTAAAGCCAAGTACCTGTCTTAAAGATTGTATAACTAAAAAATATACTTCTGACGGGGATTATTTTTGCTATCTCATGATTTTATAATGAGTATCTAAGCAGATATGGCCCAGATCCACAAAGGCATTTAGGTGTCTAATTCTACTGGATTCCAATGGGAGTTAGATGCCTAATACCTTGAGGAGCTGGGCCAAAGTATTTTTGCAGGGAACTCTGTGTGGGCACTATCTAATCTAGCTATGTCATATAAGCAATCCACAGAACATTGTGACAGTCTGTTGAAAAGTGCAGTGGTATCAGGTAGTATTAGCACGGAGATGGGGCCTCCATCCATTGCCACTGCTGTATTGTGAACCTCAACATTTCAAAAATCCTGAGTCAGGCCTAAAGATGTAATGAGAGTGGCTTATAAATCACGAGAATGAGTAACAATAATAAAAATTGCGTTATCTTATTGTTTCTGAGCCTTTAGGGTTCATGCATTCAGGTTTTTCCTATACAACCATGAGGATTAGCAATTTACTTAAACAAGAGGAAAGCTGAGATTCTCATGTAATCCCTGGAGTTCAGGAGCTGGGACATTAAGAAAGAAACCAAATATCAGGAGCCTCGTAATAAAATTTCAAGAGTGGCAATGCTGCATTATATGATGCTTTAGTGCTACTAGGATTGTCTCCACAGAGGCTTACAAATTATTATTTTTTATTTCTGACTGTGATAAGGAAATTAGACAGTTTCTATTTCAACTACCTAAACTTTCTATATGAGGAAAGATCTCTATTTCTTCTTACCCAAGGACCTAAAACCTTGTGAGGTCTTTTTTAAATATTCCAGTTATTAAAATCTGGTAAAGTCTCTAGCGCTTACCTGGAATAATCTGATACACAGTAAAAGTCCACAAGTATGTAACCACAAGTATGTATTTAATATAAGGTTGTCAATTAATCGTAGTTAACTCACACAATTAACTCAAAAAAATTAATTGTGATTAAAAAATTAAAACGCACTTATAACAATAGAATACCAATTGAAATTTATTCAATATTATTGGATGTTTTTCAATATTGAAAATGTAGATTTCTATTATAACACAGGTTTCAGAATACAAAGTGCACAGTACTCACTTTATATTATTTTTTATTACAAATATATGTACTGTAAAAATGATAAACAAAAGAAATAGTATTTTTCAATTCACCTCATACAAGTACTGAAGTGCAATCTCTTTATCGCGAAAGTGTAATTTACAAATGCAGATTTTTTTTAGTTACATAACTACACTCAAAAACAAAACTGTAAAACTATAGAGTCCACTCAGTCCTACTTCTTATTCTGCCAGTCACTAAGACAAACAAGTTTGTTTACATAGGTGGGAGATACTACTGCCTGCTTCTTATTTACAATGTCACATGAACGTGAGAACAGGCATTCGCATGGCACTTTTGTAGCCACCATTGCAAGGTATTTACATGCCAGATATGCTAAACATTCATAAGTCCCTTCATGCTTCGGTCACCATTCCAGAGGACATGCTTCCATGTTGATGATGCTCGTTAAAAAAAATGAAAAAAATTAAATTTGTGACTGACTCCTTGAGGGGAGAATTGTATGTCTCCTGCTCTGTTTTACCTGCATTCTGCATATATTTCATGTTATAGCAGTCTCGCATGATGACCCAGCACATGTTCATTTTAAGAACACTTTCACAGCAGATTTGACAAAATGCAAAGAAGATACCGATGTGAGATTTCTAAAAATAGCTACAGCACTCAACCCAAGGTTTAAGAATCTGAAGTGCCGTCCAAAATCTGAGAGGGACGAGGTGTGGAGCATGCTTTCAGAAGTCCTAAAAGAGCAGTACTCTGATGCGGAAACTACAGAACCCAAACCACCAAAAAGGAAAATCAACCTTCTGTTGGTGGCATCTGACTCAGATGATGAAAATGAACATGTGTCAGTCCACACTGCTTTCTATCATTATCAAACAGAACCCATCATCAACATGGATGCATGTCCTCTGGAATGGTGGTTGAAGCATGAAGGGACATATGAATCTTTAGCTCATCTGGCACGTAAATATCTTGCAACGCCAGCTACAACAGTGCCATGCGTACACGTGTTCTCACTTTCAGGTGACATTGTAAACAAGAAGCAGGCAGCATTATCTGCAGCAAATTGTAACCAACCTTGTTTCTCTGAGTGATTAGCTGACCAAGAAGTAGACTGAGTGAACTTGTGGGCTCTAAAGTTTTAGACTGTTTTATTTTTGAATGCAGTTTTTTTGCATATAATTCTACATTTGTAAGTTCAACTTTCATGATAAAGAGATTGCATTACAGTACTTGTATGAGGTGAATTGAAAAATCCTTTTTGTGTGTGTTTTACAGTGCAAATATTTGTAATCAAAAATATAAAGTGAGCACTGTATACTTTCTATTATGTTGTAATTGAAGTTAATATATTTGAAAATGTAGAAAGCATCCAAAAATATTTAAATAAATGGTATTCTATTGTTGTTTAACAGCACGATTAATCTTTTTAATCGCGCGATTAATCACAATTAATTTTTTTAATCACTTGTCAACCCTAATTTAATACACAGTGAAAATTATTCTACTATTACAAAGTATAGTTACTTCATATTCATTCTAGTTGTTGCATGTGTGCGTGCATGTGTGTGTGTATTTGGCATTTGGGGGGGAAGAGGAGTTTCAGGGAGAGCCAGCCTTCCATTATTTGCCTGGAGTTTTTTAAGTATATTAGGAACAAAAGCAACCCTAGGAATGGTATAGGTTCATTACTAGATGGCAATGGAAACAGTATGAATAATGATGCAGAAAAAGCAGCAGTGTTCAATAAATATTTGTTCTGTATTTTGGAAAGAAGCAGGTTGAGGTATTCGTATCACATGAGGATGATGAAGAACTTGCCAGTGCATTAGTACCTGAGCCCAGGTCTACACTGCAAACTTTTGCTGGCATAGCTATAGCAGTGTGATCCCTGATTGACAGAGCTGTGCTGGCCAAAGCCCCTAGTGTAGATGCAGTTACACCAGCCAAATTGCCCACCACGGAACAGCTGGGAGGGATGGGAGGAGCTGGCTGCCCTACAGAATGGAGAGTTGTATCCTGGAAAGCAGTGACTCTAAAAAGGATTTAGAGGTCATGGTGGACAAGCAACCCAACATGAGCTCTCTGTGTGACGTTGTGGCAAAAAGGATTAATATGATCCTTGGATGCATAAACAGGCGAGTAGTGAGTATGAGTAGGGAGATGATTTTACCTCTGTATATGGCATTGGTAAGACCATACAATTTTGATGTCCTTTTTTTTTAGAACGTTAAAAATTTGGGAGGATGCAGAAAATATCAACAAAAGTGATTTGAGGGATGGAGAAAATGCCTTACAGTTAGAGACTGAAAGAGCTCAATCTGTTTATCAAAAAGAAGATTGAGAAGTGACTCGATTATAGTGTATAAATACCTTAATGGGGAGAAAATAGTGAGTACTAAAGGACTTTTTAATCTAGTGAAGAATGCATAACAAGAATCAATGGCTGGATGCTGTAGCCCCATTAGTCTTTGCGGGTTGAATTGCCATCTCACCAGTTTACACAGGGTTACAGTATTACAACTAATCCATCTGGCACTGATTACTTGGCAACTTGGGTAAATATAATGCTGTGCAATGTCTGAAGCCCCTTGAAAGTCTCAAATTTACAACAGTGACCATCACTACACCACCAGTGTAATCACTGGAACCAACTACCAAGGGAAGGCGTAGATGCTCCATCTCTTGAGGTTTTCTTCCAAGTTTGGATACCTTTTTCGAAGATATGCTTAACAAAATACAAGCTTTGGTTTAGTCAAACACGAGTTATTGGGTTCAATACCGGGGTAAGTGTATGAAAATTTAATGGCCTATGGTATATAGGTCAGACTAGGTCATATATTGGTCTCTTCTAGCCTTAAACTTTATGAAATCTATTCTGGGAAGGAAGCTGTTTATATGGTAAAAACTCCGCCCTCTGTTGTAACCATAGCTTGCCACAGGCAGGTCTGCAAAGATAGCTACCATAGGTCAGTACATTAATCCTTACATCACTTAGGGGGACATGAAGACATGTTCTGGGTGATACCAACAGAAGAGGGGATGGAATTCTGGAATCAGAAGGTTCCATAGTAGTTGGTGATGACAATTAGGGGGTACCCCAACCCCACTGGAAGAGCTCCAGTGGGAGGGAGGGGGCAGGTTCCTTTGCAGGAAACAAGCTGCTGCTGCTTGTGGGTTGCTAGGTAGCGGCTAGTGTCAATGTTCTCTTACCAGGGCTGGGGGTTTCACTTGGTCTCTTTCATTACTGTGAGAAAGTTCAGGAAGGGGAAAGGGGCTTATTTCAGAACAGCCAATCTCTCCATGGCATGCAGAATAAATGCAGCAAAGGGGTTACAGGAAAATACCCACAGGTGAACAGGGACCTGGATTCAGGTTCCCACCACACTTCTAGCATTCAGGGTTCTGCATGGCACCCATGTATCCAGCATAAGGGTGGGTTGCTCACTAGGTGTCCAGTCCATCCCTGCCATGACCCAATCATTTGTGCCTTCTGCCTCTGCGAGGATATAACCCTGATCTGCATCTTGGGCTGTGGCATGGTGACACTCACCATCACAGCACCTCCTGCTGGTTGTTCAGGGAATTAGCTCTTTTCCAGCTCCAGAGCACCCTCTGCCAGCTGATGTCTCGCCTGCTGCTGGCCTGTGTCCCTCCCAGAACCCAGTGCCCTCTGCCCAGGGGTTCTGTCCACCACAGTACCCCCTCACTCTGGGTCTCCCCTCTAAGGGGAACCTCCAACCCCCTATCCCCACCTTGCCTCAGTGGCTACTGCCAGTCTCCATTTAGCCCCCACTCACTGGGGCAGACGAAAGTCTGTAAATCACTCATCATCAGCAACGGAGGTTGGACCAGCTGCCTTTGCCTATTCCTGGGCTGCCTCAGTACCCTTTTGTGGGCCCTTAAGTCGGCCTGCAGTCTGGGGCTTTGCTAGGCTGGAGCTCCCCAGCTCCCTCTGCCCTTCCCCAGCACTACTCCATCCTAGGTACTCTCTTCAGCTTCCCAGGCAGCCAGGTCCTTCTCTCTCAAGAGCCAGAGATTGTCTCTGTCTCTCAGCCCTCTTATAGGGCCAGCTGTGGTCTGATTGGGGCATGGCCCCACCTGTGGCTGCTTCCCCCTTCAGCCTAGCTTCTCCCCACACCGCAGCCCTTTCCCAGGGCTGTTTTAAGCCCTTCAGGGCAGGAGCAGGGTGACTACCCCGCTACATGGACACTTAAGTGGAAATGGTAGGGCAACTTAAACATCCTCTTTAGACTGTAAACTTTATGACCTAAACACTAGGCACGGGGAGGGTCATATTGCTGTTCATTGTTATAAAGCTTTTGATACCAGAGCCACATATATTAGAATCTGTAAGAAAATGTAAAAAAAAAAAAAATTTTTATGTTTGCAAATTTCCCCCACTTTGTCATTTTGTTTAAGTAGACATTTTCTGACCAGCTTTATTGCGCGTGGTTCATTTTAGGGGGAGTTGCTTTAGTGAACTGTCCAGTTAACTATCGGTTACTGATTTAAGGTAGAGCAGTGGGTCTCAAACCTTTTTACTGGCAACCCCTTTCACATCGCAAGCCTCTGAGTGCAACCCCCCTAATAAGTTTAACACAGTGTTTAATATATTTAACACCATTATAAATGCTGGAGGCAAGTGGGGTTTGGGGTGGAGGTTGACAGCTCGCAACTCCCCATGTAATGACCTCGTGACCCCCTGAGGGGTCCCGACCCCCAGTTTGAGAACCCCTGAGGTAGAGCAATACCAAATCCTCTTAGTGGCAGATTAGTAAATCTAAGATCATCTCTTTCAAAAATTGTCCTGGTATTCTGACCTCTCCCATCCAAACAATATTACCTGTGCAGAAAGCAGGGTTAGTTTACATATACACATTATCCTTCAGCACCTATTGCCAAAATAGGCTTTAAAAAACAACAACAATTAGCTTAGGCCCCAGTACCACAATTTATTGTAAGCAGGTGCAGCAGTCCAGCTACATGGAACAAGTAGAATCGGTACATTAATGCAATTTAAAGGAACTATTTCTATGAAGTATTGTGCTTTCACCTCCATTTTTTTCCTTGCAACTTTCACATATTTGGATCTTATACAGTTCAAAGTACATATCCACTGTATACTAAACTGAGAAATTAATTTGCAAATGTTATTTAAACTGTTTTTGAAGCTTGCATCTTGATATGTGAAAGACTAGTGCACAGTTAAATTGCAACAAAATGGAAAAAGCCAAAAATATCCAAGTTAAGGGCAGCATCAACTGTCTCCATTCTAGCAAGTATATTGCCTAATAGCGTCTCTGGTATTTCCAGGTTTGTATCACTTGCATCACCACCAACTTAAAAATTTCAATTGTTTTAATTTTTTAAACTATTGTTAAAAGTAGCATTTGTATTTCTTGATTACTGTAACAGACAAACGTATTTGCGTGACTGTCCTACCAGTTTCTTTACTTTGTGCATGGTCCATTTCAGTTAGTCAAGCCCTTTATATACGGGAATACTCCCACTGAGTTCAGAGGGCCTACTCATGGGCATAGAGTATGTCTACACTACAAACAAAAGACTCGTGACAGTGAATTTTAGAGCCTGGGTTAACTGACTTGGGAGTGTGGGGCTAGCACTATAAGACAAAAATAGCAGTATAGATGTTGGGGCTTAGGTGGGAGCCTGGCTCTCTGAAAAGCTAGGGCAGCGGGTCTCAGAGCCTAGACTGTCCTGAATGTCTACATTGCTATTTTTAGCCCTGTAGCAGCCCATCAGTGGACCAGGCTCTGAGACTTGCTATCTCAGGTCTTTTTTGCAGTGTAGAGGTACCCAAAGTTATTCATAGGGGTAAATATTTACAGGGTTGGGGACTTTGCTTACTCATTTTTGACACAGCAACAGTGCATTTTTTTTTAAACAAGAACAGCATTTTAATAAATATAATTGTAAAACTTTAAAATTGGCGGTACTCCAAATTACATTTAACTCGTTTTTGCTTTGACAGTGTTCTTTAACTTTTTTCTCCTCATACAAGTTTATAAAAATGAACAGTAATAGTGTTTTTAGATTTTTTTTTCTTCTGTTCTTATATGGGACACCACCACCTGAAGCTATGCTAGTTCTTTACAGAAGGATACAGAACACATACCATGTGTATTAAAAATCCTCAAGGAAAGTAACTACTATTACGTGTGCAAGAAGCCACTTCCAATATGTAAAGGTCGGGGTTCGGTTTCAGTCCTATTTACAAGACACCAGATCACACCAATCCCATTATACAAGTGAACTGATCGATAAGTTTTCCACTAGGGCTCACTTGGAATTATCCCGGGCCACCCCCCCCCCCCGAGATCCGCTACTCAATCCGATTTTATTTCCACATGCAAAAAAATACAGACCCCCCCAAAATAATAAAACACAAAACCAAAACCGCTTTAATTCCCCCCCCCCAAAAGCGGCGGCGGCAGTTTCCAGGATGCGTTGAAAATATATGTTGGGGGACGGGGGAGCCAGGCCACCCCGTGGGTCAGTGTCACCGACTGGAGCGGGGGTGCCTAGGCCCCGCCAGGCAGGGGGCCCCGGCCACCAGCAGCTCCCTTCTCCCCGGACCGCGCTGAGCGGCTCTGAGCCCGGAGCGGAATTTTACGGCCGAGCTGGAGCGGAGGAGGAGCCGCCGCCGCCGCCCTCCTGTTCGTCCTCCCCGGCAACGGCGCCGCCGAGTCCCGGGCCCGCTCCGCTGCCCGCGGCCCCGGGCGCTTGGCCTGAGGAGCGGCGCAGGCAGCGGCGGCGGCGTCTCCCTTCCGCATTTTCCTGGGTCTCTCTCGGGCAGTGACGTGACGTGCTGACGGCGGGCCCGGCCCGGGGAGCTTGGCCGCTTCCACTCAGCTCCGAGCTCGGCCCCTCCCTCCCCTCCCGCCCGCCCCGCCGCAGCCACCGCCGCCGAGCTCGGCCCAGTCGCGCTGCGAGAGGCCGCCCCGAGCCGAGCGCCGCCGCCCGCCACCCCGCACGGTAAGCAGCGCGGGCCGGGCCTTCTCCTCCCCGTGCCCGCAGCAGGCCGCGGCGCGGCGCCGCAGTGCAGGCCCGGAGGAGGCCGCAGCTAGGCCGCGCCAAGGCTCCGGCAGGAGCGGGCCGCAGGGCCGCGAGCCGGGCTCTCGCAGCGCGACTGGGTGCGGTGCAGCCGGGGCCGCGCCGTGTGGGGAGAGGGGTCTGGGCCGGGCCGGGCCGGGGGGCGGCGGGGCCAGGCCCCGAGCTCGGCCGAGAGGGACTCGCGGAGCCTGTGGAGGAGGAGACAAGATGGCGGCGGGGCACAGAGGCTGCGAGAGGCGGGGGCAGGGCGCCGGCCGCCATCTTGAATTAATCGCTCGTCCCAGCAGCCAGGCTTCCCCTCGTGCGGGCCGGGCCAGCGAGGGCGGCCCCAGCCCCGCTCCTCGGCCGCTGCCTCCCCCCCCTCCCCGGGGCTGCGTGACAGGGGCTGGCGCTGTCCGCCCCCGGCGGCTTCCCGGGCCCCTGCAGCGCCAGGGCCGCCAGCAATGCGCCCCGCACTGCGGAGAGAGGAGGGCGCCCGCCCGCCCTACCGCCACCACCCTCGGGAGGGGGCAGGGCAGGGCGCGCCGCGCTGCAGCCCGACACACACCCCTCCCCCCTGGCGGTGCCTTGAGCGCGGCAACGCTGAGTTGTTGTGAGCCCCGAGCGGGGTCCCCTCGATGCCGCTCCCTGCCCTGCCAGGGGGCTCTGCGGGCGAAGGGGAGCCCGGGAAAGGGTCCCCTCGCTGGGAAGAATGGCTGCCCGCCTATGGAGGGCAGTGAGTTCTCCCCCAGCCCCGGCTGGAGAGCCCCCTTCACTGAAGAGTTTCAGAGAGATACTTGGGGCTAAATATTTCCCCGATTTAGGTTTTATTAAAATCAGCACAGACTCAGTCTGACCCAAAACATCCCCGTCACCCTCTTTTCTTAATCCAGAGGAAACATCCTTTTGCCCAGTGTCTGCAAATCCAACATCCAGCACTGAGTTAATGCATGAGAGTGAAAATGAGTTTGGAGCCTGGCTGTAGGCCACAGAGAAACTATGCTGGTTTTACTGTCCAAACTGAGGAAGATGCAGAAAAAGAAACAAGCAGCTAATCGTATTTGGAACATTTTTCATGGTTTTAGGACTTATTTGTGAAGTCGAGCCCTTGCTTTATAAAGGTGTAATTTTGAACATGATTTTTCCTTTGTGTGTGTGCGCTACAGTCTCAATGATCAAGTCAGGCAGGGGAACCTGGTTTCAACACAGTGATAAGTTGCTTGTAGGCTAAGGCATTGGACTGCTCAGGCCTTTAGCCCAATTATGGGGACGCAGTTAGATCCCGTCTACACTACTTTTAAAACTGTGATGTGACCAGATCAGGGAAAAATCTTGTAATTGGTTCTCCTGACTCAGTTATACTTCTCAAAAAGAAGAACAGGAGTACTTGTGGCACCTTAGAGACTAACAAATTTATTAGAGCATAAGCTTTCGTGGACTACAGCCCACTTCTTCGGATGCATCCGAAGAAGTGGGCTGTAGTCCACGAAAGCTTATGCTCTAATAAATTTGTTAGTCTCTAAGGTGCCACAAGTACTCCTGTTCTTCTTTTTGCGGATACAGACTAACACGGCTGTTACTCTGAAACCTGTAGTTATACTTCTGATGTAGATGGGGGTCTTTCACTGGGGATGGGAGGTAGGGAATTTTGCAGATTGTTCTTCACTAGTGGAAGCGGGGTCAGGATTTTGTTGTGCTTTTTAAAAATTTGGTATGGGGATGAGGGAGATTTTGCTCTGTATATTGGTATCTTTATGGGAATGGAGGTGCGTGAATGATTTTTGTATGTTGTTCTCATCTGTAAGGATGGAGAAATGATTTTGCTGTATCTTAGGGTTTGTCTACACTTAAAACACTAGTGGCACCCCTGCCAGGGCTGGCTCCAGGCACCAGCTTGGCAAGCAGGTGCTTGGGCGGCCACTCCGGAGAGGGGTGGCAGGTCGAGCGATTTGGCGGCAATTCGGTGGACGGTCCCTCACTCCCACTGGGAGCGAAGGACCTTCCGCTGAATTGCCGCCGCAGATCGCGATCGCGGCTTTTTTTTTTTTTTTTTTGCCTGCTTGGGGCGGCCAAAACCCTGGAGCCAGCCCTGACCCCTGCAGCTGCACTGCTGTAGTGCGTCAGTGTAGATACTACCTATGCTGACAGGACATAGTCTCCCATCCATGTAGATAATCCACCTGAGAGGCCATAGCTAGGTTGATGGAAGAATTTTACATGTGAATTTAAGGTCAGCTTAACTATGCTGCTCAGGCATGTGGATTTTTCACACCCCTGGACAACGTAGTTGTGCTGACCTAATTTTGTAGTGTACACCAGGCCTTAGTCTTCCCCCTCTTGCTTCCTTTGGAAGGGGGTTGGGTAATGGAATTCGCATGTTTCAATGTCATATTACAATCTCACTCTCCTGCACATATTCTTTCTCCATTCATTGTTTTCTTGAATGATTGTATTTAAGGTCAGAGTTATGGGGAAAGATGTAAATAACATCTTGGGAAATGAAGCGTTTTCTTTTGTAGGGTATTTTTATTGAATTGCTAGCATTTTAATATCATTTGTATTCCAAATATATTTTTTCTTACGTGTCCTCATATCAGAAATTTGCCTTGATTTTCATTTGCCCAAATAAAGTTGTATTGCTTATGTAAGCAGATATTATAAGCATCCTGTTAGAGCTGTCTTTATAGTTTAGCTTTACAGACTAAACTATGCAATATTTAAGGTCATATTTATTCTAAAGCTACATGAAACTGACTTAGTTCTTGATCCTTCAGTTGGATCAGTATACCTGCAAAGAGGCTCTTTGAAGCCATTGGGGTTCCACATGGGTGCAGAGGTCTCTGCCTGGATCTAGTTGTAGAATTGGGGTCTTAAAGTGTATTGAGGCAAATCTTATTTATTCCAGTAGAGGCTAGTTTTAAAAAAAAAATTATAAAACTTCTATGTTGTACAAGTTACAAGTGGTAGAAAGTCTGTCCTTGATTCACCACACTAAATCTTAAAAATCCACTTGCTTGGAAAGCTTTCTCAGATGACTGAAATCAACATTTGCAGAATGTAAGCCTTTCCTTTGCAAAATTTCTGATCTCAATGGTTGAGCATGAACAGAGTTAAACAAATAAAGTACTGTCTTCCTGAATTTTCAGATGGACAGCTCTAGCACCTCTACTGTTGTTGGTGTCTTTACTAAGTTGCATCAGGGTGAGAACTGACCAGAGACTTGTCAGTTTTTACTGCTGCTACTCAGAATCTGTGGGCAGCCTTGAATAATGGTGAGAATCAGGTCAATTCACACTTCTGGAACTTAGAACAGTAGTAGAGGAAAGCAATAGAGTTATTCCTAGGGGAGAAGGACCCAAAAGGAGAAGCTGAGTAATGGAGACCTCCCTGTGCAGTAGCCAGAAATTTGAGGGAAAGATAGGATAACAGATGGATAACATCCATCACAGGAGCAAGGAGGCCATGGCGTGGGAGTGGGGAATAGAGAGCGTGAATTCTCCTTCCAGCAGCCAGTGGGAATTGGAGCTTCAAAGTCATCAGACTCTAACTTATCAAAGGTTAATATATATGATAAGATGGAGCCATTAAGTAGGATCCAGAAATAGTACTTCTACTTGGCATTGCTTGGGGACAGAGCAGGTCACTCCATTTTTTTTTGGTCAGTTTTTGGCTAGCAGGTTTAGTTCTTGCTACTAGGTATCTGATACATTTACAAGTCCTGTGTGTGTGCATGAATGAGGGGGATGCATAGAGGGGTATGTTAGAGAGGATAAGTTAGAAAAGAGAAATAAATGACTGGGGGTGTAGTATGAGAAAATATAGGTAAGACAGCAGAGAACATAATGTAGGGAAATATCGAGAGATATGAATAGGTGGAGAAAGAGAGAAGGAAAAGAAGCAACTATAAGAAGGCACCACAGGAAAACATACTATTATAGGAAATAAATTCTTAATAGACTTAATAGACCTGAACTTGTTCAATTACTAAAGCTGAACAGATTAGGGACTGGTGATTAATACTTGAATAAATGATTGTCTTAGAATACCTGGGGTGCTAGAGTTCTTGCTTTTCTACGATAACAAAAGTTGATAAATCTGTGATCTTTCCTAGATCCAAAGCTAAAAAAGTTTCTTCCTAATGAGTATTTGGGGTCCTAGATCTGTGGAGGGATCTGCTTGGGCAGACCCTTACATCAGTGCAGAGTGCCATTGACATAATATCTTGACATTCAAAATGGCCTGATTGATCTCAACAGAACTCCATAACAATCTGTCAGTGCAGATCCCTTTTCAAGATTGGGGAGCCTTGGACTACAGTCCTCCACAGTTTGTCAGTGCAGATCCTCTTTCAGAATCTAGGGTTGCTCAACTGGATTTCTCCAAGTAACAAAGGAGTCCATGAAAAAAAGTATATTTTTTACATCGGACTGCAGCTGCTGTTCTCATAGTTTAATTTCTGGCTACATTCCCTCTCCCCCCCCCCCCCCCCCCCCAAACTTGTTTACATTATTTTTCTCAACAGGAGGATTTGTTAGCTGGGAGTAGCAGAGGATTAGGTTGTGCAATGATGGGGTTGGAATATATTTGCTTCTGGCGGCGGGGGGGGGGGGTGTTTGGGAATGTTTGTTTGTTTATCAAATAAAGAAACTCCCCCATGCAAAAACTTAATTAATATAAAGGAAAGATGGAGAATGAAAACAAATTGTTGAAGTTTTCAGTTAAGGTTTCCATAAAAATCTTAACTCTTTATATTGGGCTCATGCATTGTAATAAGGCATTATGATGATAGTGGGGGTTCCTGCCCATAATTGGCAAAAGTATTTGGAGGGAGGAAAACCACATGCCTTCTACCTACTGACATAATTCTTCTTATTGGAAGAAATCTTCAAGGAGATTCTGTCGCCTCTTCCTGGTCTTACACATCAAATCCCCCTAGCTTGGATTAAGTTCAAGGGACTAGTCCAGACTGGTTTGCTCAACCCTAATTCTAATGCATATATGCAAGGGGGCAGAATTAAGATTAGAGGGGTAAATTGTAATGAGAATTTCTTAATCTTTTAGTATTTAGATTTTTTGGGAGGTAGAGTGATTTAAGATCTAATCAGTTACTATTAATCAAATAAGTTTTGACGTTGTATCAAACTATAGAGAGTTGATAGAATTTTAAATTTGATAATGTTTGAGACCAGATGGTATTTTTAGTCTAAAAGCAAATGGGTGATGCTTTTCCAGGGAGCCTCTGCATAATCTCACTCATGAGATTCAAAGTGCCTGTGACATGGGGGTCTGGAACCTTGTGGCAATGACCATTTGGGACCCCGAGGGAGGTATGAGATGCAAGCCCTAGCTGCCTTAGTTCCTTTCTGGCTGCCAAAGGCTGTGAACATAAGCGACCCCAGAGCAGTGTCCATTTCTGATTCTATTAGACATCTACCTTTACTCACCTTGAGTAATTTTGTAATCATTATTAATTTGAAAACTCCTCAGCCCATCATCCATCTGGGTTGTACTGTTTACCAGTCTCTCATGAGTGGAAATTTGCAGAGGTTTCTCTCTTTGGGGAATATCTGTATGTATTCACTTTCTCTGCCCATCTTCCTCAGAGTTTTCTATACCTCCTTGAAATAAGAGGTTCAGGAAAAATGAACTGAGGTGTTTAGGGGTCATCTACCCTTTGTTCAAGCCCTGAATGTTCAGTCACATGAGATGCTTTTGAGAGTCCCAAAGGGTATGGCTTTCCAGAGATTTAGGAACCGTACAGGCACCTTGAGTGAAAATCTTGGCCATACTGAAGTCAAGGGGCATTTTGCCTTTGACCTCAATGGGGTTAGGATTTCACTTTTTGAATAAGAGTTTGAGATATGCATGGGGAACTCTCAGAGAACTACAGTTACTGGGCAAGTAACCTTTCTGTTCTTTATTTTTTTCAGGCACTGTGACTGATGAGAATTAAAGGCCATGGATGAAGATGGACTTGAACTGCAGCCACATGAGCCAAATGCGTTTTTTGACCCAACAGGTCTGACAGGAGATAAAGCATATGAGGCCCTTCATGTTAAACATAAAATAGATTATAACCAGTCAGTTGTCGTTACTGAATGAGGCTGGGCTGTTTTATTATTATTTTTGGACTGAATGCTGCACTTGTGATTTTATTTTTAGTTCAGAACAATGTAACTAAAATGTACTGGCTACAGGATACTCTGAAAGGAGAAGTGTTTGGGGGTTGTGGCAGAAGCTCAAAAATGGCTGACCTTATCCATAAAAAAAATTATGGTCTCTTTTAGTTGAATGCTAGAAAACTGGTCTATGTTAATTTGTCAAAGAAATGTCAGTGGCTAATAAGAAAGTAACAGTTTTCTAGTGCTTTTTCAACTGCCCTGTCTCTCTCTAAATAGATATGGTCAAAGATACCAGAATGCTTGTGGTAGATAGATATGTTGTTTATAATCTGAAGACAAATTGTAATAATTTACAGCCCATAAATATCAGCCATGTTCCTTGAATTACTGTGGATGTTTTAAACATTGGTTTAATTATATTTTTCAGGATCAGATGCAGCACATATGGATGGAGATCAGATTGTTGTGGAAGTGCAAGAAACAGTATTTGTTTCAGATGTGGTGGACTCAGACATAACTGTGCATAACTTTGTTCCTGATGATCCAGATTCTGTAGTCATCCAAGATGTCATTGAGGATGTTGTTATTGAGGATGTTCAATGCTCAGATATCATGGAAGAGGCAGATGTGTCTGAAACTGTCATTATTCCTGAACAAGTACTGGGCACAGAGGTAGCTGATGAGGTTTCTTTAGCACACTGCACTGTTCCAGATGATGTTTTAGCTTCTGACATAACAGCAGCAGCATTGTCTATACCAGAACATGTACTGGCAAGTGAATCAATGCATGTACCTGAAGTTGGGCAGGTGGAACATGTGGTTCATGATAATGTTGTAGAAGCAGAAATTGTCACCGATAGTCTGGGAGAAGATGTAGTTTCTGAAGAAGTGTTGGTAGCAGACTGTGCCTCAGAAGCAGTGATCGATGCCAATGGAATCCCCGTGCAGCACCAAGATAAGGGCAACTGTGAAGATTACCTTATGATTTCCTGTAAGTTTATGGGGAAAGCAGTAAAAGATAGAGTGAATGACATTGACTGGGGTGCTGTTCAAAATTTTTTGTTCCTTTTAAATAATGCCAGAGAGAGAGTTTTCTGAAATAGTTATAAAGACAAAGTCTCATAAATATGCATGAATATTTTCAGTTATAATTGTGTTCCTGCTGAGGTGGTTTATTTATGAAGCTAATATAGATAAAGTAGTTTTTCCAGCTATCTGATTATTAAAATAAGCCTTTTAAAATAAAATACTCATGTATTAGTTTACAGAACAATATTTTATATGAATAGTTTCTGTAACAAAGATGTAAAATGCCATTTACTTAATAACAACTATAGGAAATAAACCTGGCATTGCTCCAGTATATGTTGCAAAATCACTAAGCAAGCAAAAGAATGGTTTCACGTAAGTGGAAGAGGGACAGCCACAGAACTGTTCTATTTTTCTGCAGTTTGAAAAATGTCTTGCATCTGAAATATTATCCTTAATGCTTTTGCTAAGCTCCTCTTTTAGATATATAAATACATGTAGCAATAACTTTTTTCTTTTCTATTAGAATGTTTTTTTCTCTTGAATAAACTGACCATGAGAAGGCACACAATTAGCAAAAAGGACAGCCACTATTGCACATAATTGGGAAGCTACCTTGAACTCAAGATTTTGGTTTTTGAATTTTTTTAAGCCCCTTTATACCAGTAGAATGGTATATTAGAATTGCAGTTTTGAAACGTGTGAGAGTGTGTGAGTGAGTGTGTGTGTGTGAGGGAGGGAGGAAGGGAGGGAGAAAAGGAGGGAAAAGGGACACCACCAAATCATAAAGTTAGTTCCCCTGTGGGAAATAACCCTTTGCTCAAACTAACACTGATTTGAATGGTGTAATCTGATTAACATTCTTGGCTCCTATATAATTTATGAAAGTAATGCTATTAAATGGGTTTTTGTCATAGAATCATTGAAATAAAACAGACATATTGTATTATTTAGCCCATTTACGTTGATCCTTGCAGGATTATTTGTTTTGTCTAGATTTTAATGACTCAAATAATGGAACTTAACTGACTTAATATATTGATTCTTGGTTCATTTCCAGGACAGGTTCTTTGACTAGTTGTTCTTTGAATATTTATTTTTGTAATGGAATTTTAGTTTGTTTTGGCTTCACTATATTATCATCTTCCGCACTTATGGATTTGCATAATTCTTCTCCTTGCCTCCATGATCACTTGATTTCTTAATTCCCTAACATTTGACTTCCTAGTGTCGAATATCCTTGTGTAGCTGTGTTTTAAATCAATATAGAGATCAATATGGTCCCTAGCTAAGAAACCATCCTTTTGGACTTCTTAACTTTAGAGAGTAATTGATTGACAACATGAGAGAGCCTCATCATGTTTAACCGAACCAAGGTTTTTTATTCTTAGTCAGTTACTTCTGCTTGGTAAGAAGTAGATCTAGCGTGGTTCCTCCACTGACTTGATTCTTTACTTTCATTGCTATTAAATGCTAATGTGTTTTTAAATATTTTTGTAATGTATTTGGCCCTTCTAGCTCAGGTACTTAAGTAAATTTAGTATTTTATATTCATCTTTTGTTGTAAAGTGTATCTGTTGTTTTCCTTTATATTTTGAATTGAAAGTACATTCTAGAATTTGAGTTAAATGAAAGTTTCCTCCATTACCTTCTACTGTGTTTAAAGCCTGCCTAACAAGTTCTACTGGTTTTGAAGTCAGGAGATTAGTACTCCCTCTTGTTGAGTGGAGATTGTCTAATCTGAATAGTCACTTCATTATAGAAAAAAAATCAAATGATTTTTAAATTCAAAGCTCTCCTCTTTACATCTGCAGTGTATGTCTGTCTTGGTCTTCAGGCTCAATCTTCTTCAGTTGCACTTGAAACCAGATGGCTCTCAGAGAAGATCACCAACATCAGTCTCACCTTTGATTCCCCCCCCGCCCCCCCAAATCCCTGAAATCATCCTTGATTCTATCACAACTTTCTTCAGTTATGTTTATCTAAATTAATCATTTTGGGCAAATGGGTGAGTAGAATTTTGCGAGGTTGACTTAATCTAAGGTACCTGCATCATAGTATCTAAATGTTGCCGGTTTCCATGTATACTACAATACATCGACGTTTTCCTGTTTTCTTAGGAATACTTTTGCCCTTTGTATTATGCTCTGTCACTTGAGAGGCAGAATATTACTCTGATCACTTTATATGGGTCACAAGTTATCTGTCCCATATTCTTCAATGGAATTCCTAGGTAAGATCACTTGCCACCTTCTTTCTGTCTGTTGGTTCCCTTTCATTGTTTTTCCTTTGCTGGATAGGCTACTCTTTGTACCTGGCTTCTTCTCAATCTGATCATCATCTCATTATTCAAGATTGGTTTAGCTGTTGCTCAGGCGAGAATGGCTGAATGAGTGTCTAACAATTGAATGGCTCCACACATGCTTTTCTTATTCCTTCTTCCTATTTATGGATTGAACCTGCATTTTTCTTTCTGATGGTACCTGTCTTAGTGATCTCCTTTCTGTGAGACTTTCCTTCAGCAAATTTATCTACTGTTTGAATCATCCCATTACAAATTAAATCTCTCGTATATGAGACTGCCTTGATTTCCTTGATATGCATTCCATTTCCAAGATAATGCTTCTTACCACTAGTGATACCCTCTTTTTGTGTAGATACTCTGTCTTTGATTGCCCTCAGAAACTCAGTTGTTTGATCTGAACTGGGTCTTGGCTATTTATACCTAACTCAACTCTGCCTTTGGATCCCTAAGCAGAGAATGAAAACCACTATCAGCTGTTAAGCAGCATGGGAAAGGATTCCAAGGGTTTTGATAAACCACACTTTTCCTTTTATCCATGCCAGAAAAAGTCGTTTAAGGAGGACTCTTGATAGATCTTGGCCAAAAGGGGACAGATTATGGACAGACACACATCAACCCGACTCCTCTAGCCATAGACCAAAATTATGATTGGCAAAGCCATTTCTCCCTACATGGAAATGTAGCATTTTAGTAAAATGTTAAAAAATGGCCATAGACAGAAAGATGTTGAGTTTATCAGGGAGGACAGTACCTTAGAGCTGGACATCCAACTGACATTAAGGTTTCTACATTTCTGATTTTACTCAGTTCGTCAAAGCAGGAGACATGCAATTAGCTTTTGTGGCTGAACAGGGGCAATAGAAACAGCTCCATCAGAAGAGAAGTTGTGCTGGATGTTTTAAGTATATTTTGTGCAATAAGAATGGTAAAATATAGGAAATCTGAAGAGATGAAGGCTAACCTAGGAAACTTTGTATTGGTCCAGTATTCCGCAAATCTAGGAAATTATATGATGTTAACAGATACAGCAGGCACATTACATTCACATCCTAATCAGGCCTAGAGTAAGAAATATTTGATTCATGTACCAGAACCAACATTTTCAGTACAGGACTTTTTCAGAACCAAGGGTATTCACAAAGATGGTAACAGTGATTGTATAATTACTTAGGTTTAGAAGGGGCACATTCTTCCCCATCCGCCTGGATGATATTTTTATAAGGTCAAGAGCAATGGACCTAGTCAACAGAACCATAATCCATATGACTTCAGTATTGAAGAATCATGGTTTTGTAGCAGATATAAAAAATGTTTTTGTTTTACAGGCTGTCTTCATCAACAACCTGGAAGTACAGAGCTATTTTTTCTTGAGGAAGTTCTTAAAGGTGGAAGACATAATAGTTTTTTCCCTCAAAAAAGTAACATTTGCTGTCACACCCTATTTAACCGTTATAATGGTACTGTGCATAACTGTCCTGGCCAAGAATGTTTATGAGATCACTGCATGTTGATCATAAGGTGGAAGACATTAGGGTACGTTGGTAAGAGTAATATTCAAGAGCTTAGTTTTTACTGTGCTGGGTAGACAGGAGCCAAATTATGGGAATTGGAGCTACTTTGCTGTAGAGCCCACCAAGTCCGACTAATGACAGATATCAGTCTTGAGTCCTGGGAAATTTATCTATGATAGATTTCTGTTTCTTGGGATTGTAGGAAGTTCGCAGTGTCATCTTACCATTAAAGAAATGTCAGGATGGCCTGGCATTGTGTTGGACACCATCATAACAGTGTTCTGTGTGGAAAAGAAAGTGGGCACAAGATATACTAGACTACATCAGGAAGTAAAATTGCCATTTCAGTGTACAGAAAGTCTAGCTTTTCAGTTGCAATACAAATAAACAGTGTAAATGTACAGATTGAGCGAAAGGTCAGTTTGGGAAATACAGCCTGTTTAGAAACCTACTTGAGTATAAACATTATGGAAGAATGCAACAACCTTTTTTTGCGTTAAGGAAATACTAAACTAAGCAAGTTGTTCTAGAAGCTGGCAAACAACTTATCCTAAGTATTTTGTCTGTTACCTGTGATAGTGAGAATCTTTGGCAATGTAAGGACAGAACTCATGTTGTTCTTATTGTTCCAGACTGGCTCCAGAGACTTGGGGCCAGATTCTTAGTGAAATTGATGTAAATGTGGAGTTATTTTTTTGGATTCAAGGACTGTATTGATGTGGTATTTATTGATTAGTATGTAGATGTAAAAGGATGGCACCTGAATTGTGCCCAATTTATATATTTTTGGAGTAGAGAAAGGTAAGAAGGTTATACCATTTGGTCTTTCCAGGGTCACATTTTGACATAGTTTGTAGTGCAATTTGTTCATATATAAGAATTTTTCATTTTAGATTTAATGTTTGGTGGGAGGCAAATGCTGTAGTAGTATGATGATGATGGGCGATCACTTGTTACCGAGTCTGATAGTCTTCCATGGGAGTTATGGGTCTTCCAGTGGCTAATAAGACCAATCCTTGAACCACATGTTCTATTTGAATGAGGACAGATTTTTTCAGACTCAGCAGGAGGCTGTTGACCATGACTGGAGACTAGTCTCTCCTTCCTCCTGCGCCTCGTGTCCTCTTCGGCTTGTTGGTGAGCAAGTTCAAAATGCAGGGGACCATCACGTAGGACTTCACTCCATTTTAAGCTATCCTGGGCAAGTGTCTCCCAAGTATCAATGTCAATATTAAATTTTTTTAGGTTGTCCTTCAGCAAGTCCTTATAACGCTTCCGTTGTCCAACCATGTTACGGTAGTAGTATAGTAGACAATTAACAGATTAATTCAATGTTATTAATATATAAGCTATATTTTGTTTTTCCTTGTACTGCTCTTAGTCATTCCTTTATTATCTGTTGGTCTTACTGTTATTCCTCCATATGGAGACTATCTAGATATGCTTTAGATTAGGGGTTCTCAAGATTTTTCATGTTGTGGACTACATTAACAGATTCTTTGATGGACCACTTCTACCTTTGCACACAATTGTGCAGTCCACCTTCCTCTTCCATTTGTGATCTCGTAAAATCACTGTAGCAACTATAGCAATTGCATACATAGAAAAGTAACATTAGGAAAGTGTGTTTTTTGCCATTTTTTAGAGTAAATTTAGCAACTTTAAATGAGAAAAGAGCCAGCGTCATGTGATCATGAGCTCTCTGAAGACCACCAGCAAGTGAGCATGCATTCTTTGAGAAATTAAATTAACAGATAGGAACACATTTTCCTTTTTTACTTCCAGGAGGGAGAATATAAGAAAATGGCAGCATCCTGTGTTTGGCGCATTCATGGGTAAGACAGGTTTGGGGTAGTACCCATGGATAGGTCATATATTTGAATTAAAAATTCAAGCATCTAAGAGGCTTCACATTTTAAACATTGACCAGGTTGATGTTTGTAAACCACATTTTCTCTAACTGAGGTTGAAAAGCTTGAAAAATACAGAAAAATGCGTGGAAAGTGTTCATTAAAAAAAAAAAAAATTCACTATGTAACCAAAATAACATTTTTAGACTGCACCCTAAAATAAGTACACCTCTACCCCGATATAATGCGACCCGATATAACACGAATTCTGATATAACGCGGTAAAGTAGCGCTCTGGGGGGGTGGGGCTGCGCACTCCGGTGGTTCAAAGCAAGTTTGATATAACGCGGTTTCACCTATAATGCGGAAAGATTTTTTGGCTCCCGAGGACAGCATTATATCGAGGTAGAGGTGTAATTACAAGGATGATACCAAAGCCCAAATAAACCAGTATAGATAGATGCTTCAGTGTGGCAGGCACACTACATGTCTTGATCACTAATCAACCACCCAACTGCACTGTGGATAGCAGACAATGGCCAGCAGCTGCAGCCAAACTATACTTCAGTGGAAACATGCTTTATATATAGAGCCAATTGGAGAGGGAAATGGTGTTATTCCTGCTGGGATATATTTTGTTTCCCCCTTGTTTCCATCTCACCTTCTGATTTCCTTTTCCTTCTTTCCTTGTTATCTCTGATCTTGTCTTCTCTTTTACTCTTTTCTCATCCTTTCTTCCCCACTTTTCTCCTATTGAACTTACTGCACTATTTATCATATTTTCTACTCTTCCTCTAATCTGCCAAGCACTGCTAGCATGTTAATGCTGCAAACTCTCCCAGAAATATGTGTGGGAATTTTTCCTCCAAGGGGAAAATGTGGTCCTATATTTCTACACATACTCACATTTTAAAAGTTTGGCATGTTTTTGTTTTGTTTCTTAAATAGGATTATTAAAGGATACTTTTATTAAATAGGAGTCATATCTGAGGTTTATATATAATGTGAAGGGGAGTCGGGAAACGAACTAATTATAATTTTGTACATTGAAATATGCACCAATTGCCTTAAAATTGCATTTTTCACAAAGATTACTCTCTAGCGTAGGAAGACCTTATCCATTATCTGGAGGAGAAGGAACTGAATTTTTGATTCATAAGCCAGAAACCTTCTATACATTATTTAAACAAACAAACAAACAAAAAAACCCACCAGACTCTACAATTAGAAGTTAATTGTTTTAAAAAAGAAAACCAAAAACAATTCCTGCCTAACATAGTACTGTGGACTCTAGAACCTTCAGTTATTTTTTTCCTTGTTAAGGACTTGTTCCTGCATCCATTTAAGTCAGTGACAAATTTCCTATTGACTTCAGTGGTGCAGTATCAAGCCCTATTGATGAGAAAGCACTATCTAGATGGACAGTGCTGATAGTCAATCCAGAAGGGAGTAATTAAATCCTACAGAAGGAACAAAACAAAAAGTATACTTGAGGAATGATGATAATACATTTCCCCTCCATGCCAGAATTTTATTTATAGTTGGGGTCTCGTGTATTTCAAGAAATTTTTTATAAAAGTACATCCAGGTAGCCGAGAACACGTCCTGTAAGGTTGCATTTTCAAAGTAATCTGTAATAACATATCACCATAATGTCTTGCCTTTTTTCTCCGTTTAAAAGGTTCTGAGTTTTATTACAGCTATGTTAACAAGGACATTCTCTTGATCTAGGATCTTGTTCCTAAAGGCATTTCAGATAGTACTCTTGGTTTTCTGGGACTTTGGAAGCAATGTATTATGCAGTGTTCATTCATCATTCACTTGAAAAAATAGTGTTTGGTGCATTCCTGCTGCCATTTCTAGTGATGGGACTAGTAGATTAAAGAACATTTTTAATATTTTGTGATGTAATATAATGCATAATATTCTCTGCAAATAGTGATAGCTACTAATTTACTTTCCTTGTTGAGAAATGTTATGCATGTGTAAATGTATGTATAGTACGGATGAGAGACAGAATACATCGATTGTATGTGGTATAAAAGTTTTATGTTGACATAATTGCACAATAATAATAACAATACCTAGTCTTGTATAGCGCTTTGCATCAGTAGATCTCAAAGCACTTTACAAAGGAGGTCAGTATGATGCTCGGGCTGGCTGCATTGTTCATGAGTGGCAAAACCATGATTGACTAATGCAGATCATTCCAGATGAGCCAATAAGATTTTTATACCATGACATCACGTACTCTGTATATGCCACATGTTACAGAAAGCTATTAGAAAATTTTTAGCGTTTTAAAAGATTTTATTGGTACTGTTTTGCATTTCTTTTCCTCTAAAATTTGTGCCGTTTGTTACCATGATTCCAAACTCTATACATGACTTTGAAGGAGCCATAAAAACCTCAAAAAGAGACTTAAAGTATTTATTGTACATAATGCCATATATTTTAAGTCCAGTTCTTTGGACTCTGCCAGTGCTAGAAGAAATGCTGGATCCTGTTGGAAATGGGAAATCCCTGTAGGGTTGTGAGATAATGGACTTTGTGAGCCTGTGGAAATTAATATTTTGGGATAAAAGGCCACATTTGGGCAAAGAAATATTTTCTTATGGTATGTGTTTTAAAAAGATGTCAGATTTCTGAAGCTGCTTATGAGGTTGCCGTGTTAGAAGCACTACCGGTACTAGTGGCTTAGTGGGCAGAGAGCAGGTGAGCCAGTTAAAAACTGTGTGGAAAATAAATTTATCACATGAATGTGGGTATATGTGTGTGAACTATATTTTCATTCTGCTGCTTGGAGGAAGTCCATTGAGGAGCAGAAATGGAACAGGCACAGTCTTCCTTTAAGAGATTGTTTTGCAATGAATTCAAAATAATAGTGGGGAATGGATATAGGACTGTAATACTCCATACAATTTAAATTTCTCTCTGTAGGGAAGTTGACAGGAATTAATGGAATCAGAATTTGTCAGTGTTAGAGTGGCAATTCATTAGTTTGAAACTGAACTTGGTCCCTTTTTTATGAGCAGGCAGGGTCTGGGATTGCTTAAAATGCTGCTTCTTGGTTAGTGGGAAAAGACAGACCTAGTGTTTTAATGTAGTTAATCCCCTTTCTAGCCAAATAAAGGAGCAGTATTAATAGGCTTAGAAGGGAGCTAGGTCCAGTTCTCAACTGAAGGGACGTCTGTAATATGTGGCCTTATGGGAGAGGTGAGAGGAGTAAAGGACAGCTCTTGACAGGAAGGGAGTTAATAGCTTGTTGGATGTGTATGTGGAGGGGAGAAAGTTGTTAAAAATTGAAGAAGTGTATGAACCCTGGGCTGTAGAATAAGTACTAGTATGTGTTTTTCCCCCTCTTACTGCAGTTTGCTATTTTGGGATATTTCCTGATGGTTGTCATTCATCTTCTCCTCTTTGCTCCAAATTGTAGTACTGGTTCTCTATGTTAGTGGTCAAGGAAGGGCAACCTAGAGAAGTTGTGAAGCAGTTTTGTGTTCTTCACTGTGGCTGTTTCCTTTCTCTTACTGCCTTCATCACCAATATATTTTGGCTAGCTTGGGTTGAAATAGGGCATAAGGGCTGCCCTTGTTTCATCAAGTAATGCAAGAATGCTGCTGCCTTTTTTTCTAATAGAGTGATGCAGCTTATCACTTTTATCTTATCTAGATGATGAAAATCTTGTGTCTTGGATTTGCTTCCGTCTCTCTCCTTTTTTTTTAAGCAATTCTTTGTGTGGCTTCTTCCACTCCAGTGTCAAACCAGTAAATTTATTTTCATTTTTAACCATTTTAAAACTGAAATGATAAAGTGAATCCTCTCTCATTTGCAGCTGTTTGTATAGATTGTGTGATCATATCATAATGTGTCTTTGTAGTGGATGATACTGGGAAGATAGAACATGAAGGTTCTGCTGAAATTACCATGGAAGCAGATTCAGAAAGTGATCCGTGTAAAGTGGACAGCATTTGTCCAGAAGTCATCAAAGTATATATCTTCAAAGCTGATCCTGGAGAAGATGATTTAGGTAAATCAGCATGGTCATTTTAGAATATTCTAACTTGACTTCTGAAATCCTGTATACTCTGAGACTATGTTTTTTCTCAAATCATTTGTGAAGAGCCATGGATTCTAAATGTTAAAGAATATAAACATTTTTTATATTATTTTTCAGTTTAGAATGTAATTTGGTAGAAATGTACTTTAAAAAAACACTTTTATTCTGGTCTTCTTAATTAGGAGGCACAGTAGACATTGTGGAGAGTGAATCTGAGAATGATCATGGGGTGGGACTACTTGATCAAAACAGCAGTGTTCGTATTCCAAGGGAAAAAATGGTTTACATGACTGTAAATGATTCTCAGCATGAAGATGAAGATTTAAGTAAGTAGGTGGCCTTTTTTTGGGGACAGGGTTTTTATTTTCAATTATGTGAAATTATTATTAATGCTGCTTATTTTTAATTTCTTTTTCTGTTAGATGTTGCAGAACTTGCTGATGAGGTTTATATGGAAGTGATTGTAGGGGAAGAAGATGCAGCAGTGGCCCATGAACAGCAAATTGATGACACTGAAATTAAAACTTTTATGCCCATAGCTTGGGCAGCAGCTTATGGTAGGTCATGTACAAGCACTTCTTCAAGACTGGGATTGGTGGTAGCAAAATATCTGCCAAAGCATTTTCAATCAGAATGTCATGGCATTGTGTGTCCTACAGTTCCAAAATGCTGTCACCCATACATCTCTAAACAGATTCCTGAAAAGAAAGATGAAAATTTTAAAGGAAGCCTTTCTTTGTTTCCATTTTAACAGGCATTTCCTTCATATAGATAATGTAGAAGGAGGTACAGCAAGAAGTACACAGTCTTCCAGCTGAAAAATTGTATCTTGAGTACCTCTGGCCTTCACAGTTTTGGTGTACAATAAAGGCTGGCTTGGATATAGAGAGAGGAATATTTTTGTCAAAAGTGACAACTGTAGGATTCATGTAAATCTTAGCTGAGAAGCAACATGTGACTTTATTTTGGGGTGCCAGGATGAGTGCATAAATATATAGTCTGGTACTTGGAAAATGAAATACTTTTAAAAAGCAAGCAGGAAGGGGACACTGTTACTGTAATTTCCATTTAAATAATTCTTGGGTAGAACTCAGAGTTGTTCTCCAATATTTCAGAATTGTTCTTGATTATTGGTATCTAGGCACTAATTGAGATCTGAACTGACTTTTCTCCTTGTTGGAGTAGATCATTTATGTATTTGTAATAGAAGCACTCAGGTACCTCATCAAGATGGGGTATGCTAAGTGTATGCTAAGTGCTGTCCAAACACATAGCAAGAGACAGTCCTTGCCCCAAAGAGTTTACAGTATACTTTTAAATAAATTGCAACAAGTGGTGTAACAAACTAAAGAATGAAGGAGGAAGGATAAAGGCAACAGTGATAGGAACACATGGCTGAGTAGCTGTGAGTCATTTAAAAAAAAATCCCTTCTGTATACCTACCTGTCTTTTATTAGTTGAAAGTTTCACGTAGTCCTCACAGTTGAAGTGAATGTTGAGGAGGGATTTGAAGAACAACAGGGTAATGACTGTACAATCGAGGCTGGCATTATTAGCAACCTGGAAGAGATGAGGTGAGAGGTAACACAGTAAGATAGAACAGTGTTTCCCAAACTTGGGACGCCGCTTGTATAGGGAAAGCCCCAGTCAGGCCAGGCCATTTTGTTTACCTGCTGCGTCCGCAGGTTCAGCTGATTGTGGCTCGCACTGGCTGCGGTTTGCTGCTCCAGGCCAATGGGAGCTGCTGGAAGCAGAGGCCAATACGTTCCTTGGCCCGTGCCGCTTCCAGCATCTCCCATTGGCCTGGAGAAGCGAACCGTGGCCAGTGGGAGCCGCGATCGGCCGGACCTGCGGACGCGGCAGGTCAACAAACCGGCCCGGCCCGAGAGGGGCTTTCCCTACACAAGCGGCGTCCCAAGTTTGGGAAACACTGAGATAGAAGAACGGATAAGTGGGTAGGGGCAGCGTACTGAAGGGCCTTAAAAGATGAGGAGAAGAAAATTGAATTTCTGATGGGAAAGGGATGCCAGTGGATGTACTCAAAAGAGGAGGAGCAATATGGGCAGAATCTTAACTCCTATGTGGATGGACTTGAGTGGACTGAAGTGGATTTTCCAGGATAGAGAAGGAGGAGATAGATGATTAGGGTTTGGATGAGAGTGTTAGTTGTGCAGACAGAGAAAATTCTAGATCTTAAAAATGTTTCTGAGGACGAAGCAGCAAGATTTGAATATATTTTGGATGTGTGGAGCTAGAGAGAGAGTGGAATAAAAGTTGACATCTCGATTACAGATCTAAGTGACATGGAACATGGTGGTGGTGTCAGTAATGTCAGAGAAAAGGGGCAATGAAATGCTGAGGAAATGATTGGAAAAGATGAAGAGAACCAGGAGAAGATGGTGACATGAAAGGCAAGGAGAACAAATATGTCAAGAAGGAGAACGTTTGTTAAAAAGTGCTGAGAGATCAGTGAGGGTGGAGTTGAGACCTTAGATTTGGCCATGAAGAATTCATATGAGATCTCAGTGAGTGCAGTTTCAATGGGGATCCAGAATGGAGTTTGAAGAACTCAAATCAACAGTTGTAGACAGCACATTCAGTGAGTTTTAAAAATGAAGAAAAAAAGGGAGGACAGTAGTCAGAAAGAGAGGTGATACATCTAAAATGGAGATTTTTTAGGACGTGGGAAACAGTAGTGTGCTTGTATTGTCAGGATATGGGATTTGATGGGAGAGGTGAGAAAAGGGGAGCAGAAGTCATGGCCTGGAAGGCCTGGGTGTCACTGGGGCAGGTTGAAGAGGGCTTAGAGGATATCAGATGAGAAACCTCAAAGTCAGTGACAGGTTCAAAGGAGGAAAGAGTGATGGAGGTAATGTTACTGGGGAGATTTAAAAAAAAAAATCACATTTTATTATTTTTCTGCTGCAATGTGGCAGAATTCAGTGGCTCTACTACTTTCCATTCTAGAAAGTAGGGAAAACAGTTTCCTGTATTTGAGAACATTTAGGTCCAATTTTGTCATGTCATAATCTGTAAGGACCCTTGTGTACATAGCTCAGTTATGTTTTATTGTTGTCAGATGTGAAATTGGTTCTCACTTCTAAAATCATCTGTCACCTGCCACACAGACTCTTCAGCCCTTTTTCTGGCTTTCCTCAGCTGATACATGAAGTTCAGAATCCTCAGGTTGTGCATGAGTTTGCTCCTGCCTGCATTTTTTTCTCTCATTCATTCCTAAAAACCCACTTCAACTCTTTACTTTTATCTAGCTGCTTCCTTTGTCCTCTTCCCATTCTTGTCGTCACATCTTCTTATATGCTACCTCTTCCACCTTGAACTGCCTCCCTCTCCTGGAGCATAAAGAGACCACTGTTCGTGAGACCACTCCTTAAAGCTTACGTATTCCACAAAATCTTATCAATGTTAAACAACCAACAAAAGATGTGTTGTTAAATAAAAAACAAATCTTAATTATTTCACTTGTAGTTAAACCCATTATCTGGTGTGTTATATGTCATTCTGGTACTGTTTGTATATTTAGAATGTAAGCTCCTTGGGGCATGGGTGGTATCCTCCTCTTTGTTTTATAGAGTGTTGAGTGTATTGTTCACTCTTGTTAAAATTACCGTATATACTCGATCATAAGCCGGTTCGTTTATAAGCCAACCCCCCCAAGATGGATAAGTAAAAATGGAAAATTTTTATAACCCATTCATAAGCGGATTCTATAATTCAAGGGTCAGCAAACTTTGGCTCTTGGGCCATTAGGATAAGCCGTTGGGGGGGCCGAGATGGTTTGTTTACCTCGAGTGTCCGCAGGCATGGAGGTAAACCTAAGTAAACAAAGTGTCTTGGCGTGCCAGCTGCTTACCCTGACGGGCCGGGACAGCAACTGGTGGGGAAATTTATTTGGGGGGGAGAAGCTGGGAGTCAGGGGAGTAACCCCTGTGACCACCCCCCACATGACCCCACCCCTAGCCCAGGACCCCCACACTCTCCCCATCCCATCCCTTCCCACCATATGTGGGTAGGGCCAGGGGAGGATGTCTCTGACCTGGTTGGAGCTGTTCCAGGCTGGGCGGGGCGGCGTGGCTGCAGCTTGCCAGCCCTGGAGCTGCAGCTGCTTCTGAGGCTGGGGGGAGAGCAGCGTGTCCAGAAGCGGAGAGACTCTGGCCCCGCCTCTTCCCTTCTGTCTCTGCTGGCTGTGCTGCCTTTTCTTGCTCCCTCTGTTGGGGGGAGGGGCTTTGTCCCACCTCTCCCTCTCTATACCTGTTCATAAGCCGACCCCCTCCTCTGGTGCTTCCCTTTTTTATTAAAAAAATTCTGCTTATGAACGAGTATCTACAGTAATTTGTACAAAGTTAAATATCCAGATTTGTGTAGAGTGTGAGTTTTATGTATATTCATGTTGTTCTAGTTCTTATTAAAGTCTCTGGCACATTCAGCAATGACTCCCAAATTAAAGGTCCAACCCTGCAAATTCTCTGCATATGGAACTTTCATTATCTTCAAGTCAAGTCAGTTGGCTTGTACAGAATGGGCATTCACACACAGAGGTCTTACAGGATTGAACCCTGATGGAATAATGGACATCAGGTATAAAACGTGTGACTTGCGTTTGTTCCCTGAGATTAGAAATTCTTTGTACAGAATTACTAACCAGAAATATATGGGAAAATCTTTTCTTAAAATGCAATATTGAGATTAGAAAGAGAGAAACTTTTTTGTGAAATGGACTTCTGTTTTCTTCTGTAAACTACATTGGATTTGAATCCAGATCCTTCCCCATACAAATCCAGTACTGCACCATTCAGTTTATACTCAGTTATACAGTTGTTTTAGTCCTAGATTTTGTCGTATACTATGAAGAGTGCTTGTGGATCAATTAATTTTAATGGCCTTTTGGTTTAACAACATTACCATAGTTTAGCTAAAAGTTATCAAGTTAAAAGGTTCTCTTTCCTATTTTTCATTATAGTTTCTATAGTCCAAATAAATTTGAGTAACTATGGTAGGTAATTTTAATCTATTTTATTAGGTAATAATACTGATGGGATTGAAAGTCGGAATGGCACTGCAAGTGCTCTCTTGCACATAGATGAGTCTACTGGACTTGGGAGACTAGCTAAACAAAAACCAAAGAAAAGGAGGAGACCTGAATCCAGGCAGTACCAAACAGGTGAGTACTTAGATGCTTAGGTAATTTAGTGATAGGGCCATAAAAGTACCTTGATAGAGACATATGGATGCTCATATACAAATGTGCATTGCCACTGAGGTCTTGAAGACACAATGTTCTCTAGAGAGAATATGGTTACTTTGCTTCTCGGATTTGTTGGCAAGTTGTTCAGCTCACATACCCAACTTGTATTTTCTTTTTAAAAGTCTGAAATAAAAATGTTAAGAAAACTTAACATCACAGCTTCAAATGGAAGTGAATCCTTCTCAGACAAAACAAAAGCAATATTGTGGCAAAAAGTTAAATTCTTATACATTTAATTTGTTAAACAAATCTGAATTGACTAGCATATACAACCTTTTTCAAAAACTGATCTTGGCCAAATAAAATATTGCTGTAAATGGTACTTTTCTAAAAAGCTGGTTGTCTTTTTTGTATATACAATAAACTGAATAAAGTTAGTTATGGCAGTTAATTTAACAAGTAACTAAAGAAGTTTGAGTATCATAAGTTACTTTATCTGGTATAAATTCTATACATGTTCTCTCATGTCTCTTAAATTTACTATAATTATGAAATAAGTTGCCCTAATGGCTTTTCCAGAATCTTTACTTGAAACCATAAGAGCAGCTGCATGGTGTTGACAGTAGTAGGCTTCTACCTTCAATGAATTACTTATTTTTCTAATGAAGTAAAAAGACCATCTCTCCATTTACTTAGGTGTTCTTGACTTAAAATACAAATATCAAAAATTCCTTTCCATTGTAACTAAGCTGCAGCAGTTCTATTTCATGTAGCCCCCACATAGCAGACCAGGCGAATTAGAGGTTGAAATAATCCTTCCTTTTGCACCACCAATTACCCTGTTAATTCTCCCTTATTTGGGGGGAAATGTGCTTCACAGAGTTCCCAGAAGGTAATCAAATTCAGGCTAATTTGGACAAAGATGAGGGAATGAGTTCCAAAGCTGAGGAGCCCGTACATAAAATGTTCTCCCATTGACCCACTCCCATTCATACCAAGAGGAGTCCAGCTTGAACATTTCTCCTGCTTGTAACCATGACATATGGCATGAGGAGGGAGGTAGTCTCTCAGATACGTAGGTCTTAGGCTATTTAGTGCAGATCATGTGGCACCAATGTAATATGCTCACAGGACGATGTTCCGCTTAATAAGTGAGCTGATGAGTTTTGTACCAACTTCAGTCTGAGGGTGGTTTTAATGTGTAAACCTATGTAGATTTCATTATAGTAGTATAATCTTGAGAAGAAAAAGACATGGGTGACACATGTAAGTTCTGCTTCCGAAAGAAATGATTGCTAACTTCTTGCCATTCGTACATGAAAAAATCCATCCTGTCCACTGCTGCTATCTGATCTCATAGCAAGCAGAATGTACAATATATTACAGAAATCATATTGCATAGGAGTGTTTGTGGTATGAATGGACTTTATTCATTTTGTTAAAAAGTATAACTTTGAAATCTGGAATGTTATGGGGAGCATAAATAGTTTGCTGTGTGAGGTTGTGTCATTGGTTCATAGAAGTTGTCCTTTAATATACATTTTCCATTTTTTATTAAAACGTGTCGATTCTGATTAAAGACAATGTTGAGAGAATGTTGAAGGACCTGTAATCACTGACATGTTAACTTATTCCTTATTGAGTTTCTACATATTTCTTTCATGTAGTCTGTGTGACATTGATTCATTGGTTGTAAAGATGCCCTTCTCTCTGTATGTCTCATATTTGACAGTAGTGCCAAATATAGAAGTTTTGAGTCTGCACTTGTTAGTGTTGGGAAATTCTGACTATCAGTGCTATAGGATTAGTGCAGAATAATGGTTAAAGTGAACTTAACATTAATGGAAGTAACTAATTTGGATTTATTTAACAGTACTACTTATTGTTACATATTATTAATTAAATTATTTGAAGTAGAATGTTTGACGGTCAATTTCATGATACTTTGTTTATTTTCAGCAATAATCATTGGCCCTGATGGCCATCCTTTGACCGTCTACCCTTGCATGATTTGCGGAAAGAAGTTTAAATCCAGAGGTTTCTTGAAAAGGCACATGAAAAACCATCCAGAGCACCTTCTTACTAAGAAGAAATACAGATGCACGGACTGTGATTACACTACCAATAAAAAAATAAGTTTACATAACCACCTGGAGAGTCACAAGCTGACTAACAAAACAGAAAAGCTTATTGAATGCGATGAGTGTGGGAAAAGTTTCTCTCATGCAGGAGCTTTATTTACTCACAAGATGGTGCATAGGGACAAAGGAGCCAACAAAATGCATAAGTGCAAATTCTGTGATTATGAGACAGCGGAACAAGGGTTACTGAGTCGTCATCTTCTGGCTGTCCACAGCAAGAACTTCCCTCATATTTGTGTAGAGTGTGGTAAAGGATTTCGTCATCCATCAGAGCTCAAGAAGCACATGCGAATCCATACTGGTGAAAAGCCATATGAGTGCCAGTATTGTGATTACAGGTCTGCTGACTCTTCTAATTTGAAAACTCATGTAAAGACTAAACATAGTAAGGAAATGCCATTCAAGTGTGATATTTGTTTTCAGACTTTTTCAGATACCAAAGAGCTGCAGCAGCATATACTTATGCATCAAGAAAGCAAAACACATCAGTGTTTGCATTGTGACCACAAGAGCTCAAACTCAAGTGATTTGAAACGGCATATAATTTCAGTCCACACAAAGGATTACCCTCACAAGTGTGATATGTGTGATAAAGGCTTTCATAGGCCTTCAGAACTGAAAAAACATGTGGCAGCCCACAAGGGTAAAAAATTGCACCAGTGCAGACATTGTGACTTTAAGATTGCGGATCCATTTATTCTAAGCCGCCACATTCTCTCAGTTCACACAAAGGATCTTCCATTCAGGTGTAAGAGATGTAGAAAAGGGTTTAGGCAACAAAATGAGCTAAAAAAACACATGAAAACACACAGTGGCAGGAAAGTTTATCAATGTGAGTACTGTGAGTATAGCACTACAGATGCCTCAGGCTTCAAACGGCATGTTATTTCTATTCATACAAAAGACTACCCTCACCGTTGCGAATACTGCAAGAAAGGTTTCCGAAGGCCTTCAGAGAAGAACCAGCACATTATGCGGCATCATAAAGATATTGGGCTGCCTTAAAGTCTCTTTTACAGACTTATGGCTTGGGGTTGTAAAGGATATTGCTTTTCAGGCAGTCAGCTTATTTTAAAGCCAATCACCTGCGATCACAAAAAAAATAAATAAAAAATACTGTGCATTTGATTTATTGCTGTATACAAATAGGATTATTGCTTCTAGTTGACTTTTATACATTTTGTTCACTAGCGTGTTCTGAATTCTATTCAGTTTGTTTAATAAATGAGGAAAAGATGGCAACAATAAAGTTGCATTTAATAAAGTAAACCCTGTCTCATACTGAATTTTTCAACCGTAATAGCTTATTTAAACATTTATCTTACTGACTTTGTTGGTACTCACAGTGTCCATGTTAATACAGTTTTGTTGTGAATTTTAAAAATATTTTAAATTTTCTCTTGCTAAAATTGTCAGACATGTACAAAAGAACATGGAGAATTTTAATGTCAAGAATAATGTTATTAGGGCCAACCTATTTGTCTTATTTAATGTATACAGAACTTGTGGCAAATTAAAAACTTTCCATTTGAGCAGTTATATCTAATATTGCTGAACAAAAAATACATTTTGCATTTTTATTCAGGTTTCCTTTACAAAGGATCTCATTTCTCCCTTTATAATAAGTAAAAATGATGGTTGGGGCATTTTTTCAATGCTTACACTTTTTGGAGTAAGAATTTATTCATAAGTATTATGTTTATTCTCTGTGCTTCTTTGTCTTTGAATGGTTATGTATCACAAAAGAGTTTTGGTTTTCCCAACTTCCCTCTGAGTTAACATTGGAAACATAAGATATAGGTCTTCCACTTACCTGGATAGGCTGCAACTTCTTGTGTGTACAGCTAAGTGTACCCCCAAATTGAATATGATTTTATGTATAACAACATGAAACAGCAGTATTTGGGTCAAATCACATTTTTGCTGGGAATTATTTTACTTTTATTCTAAAGTCCAACAGATGTCTCAGATAATTTTGCAAATGTATTATTTAGAGAGAGAACTTCAAGTAGGAAATAATAGGAGCAGATGATTTTTAAGGAACAGAGATCCAATTTTCATTCAGATATCCTTGTAAAAATAAATTATGACAGAGGCAGAACTGTTTCTAAATAGAACGTTGTTTATTAAATACTTAGTATCCAGAATTAACCCAGTTTTTCTAGTCTGTTTATAAACAAATGGGAGAGCATTACAATTGTATGTAATTTTACCACCCTGAAGTCTATTACTAAGATAAAGCTGCAATGCAATATTGGTTACTATTTGCTGTATAAATGTGTAAGATACAAAGTCATGTATCTTGAGATGACAAAAGGTAAAACAAAACTGAATTGCTTAATTACAAGTCATGTATTAGGGCCTGATCCTGGAGTCCTTATTCAAATTCCCACTGAAGTAAGTGGTTGGTTGAGTAAGGATTGTAGGATGTGGCTCCAAATGACTATAGGATTAGTCAGATTCTGCAAGCATTAATCCCACCAAGTAGCACTTACTGATAGTAGTTCCATTATCTTTAATAGGACTACTCACTGGGAGCAAGGGATGCAGAAGTTGGCTTTCAGTCCTTAATCAGACCCATAGTGAATGAGTTTTCCTCTTTCAGATGTTTGTGTCCTAAATCTTTACTATTTTGTTTTTTTATTGAGAACTGCAACTATCGCTCATCCAGTCCATATGTTTTATTGTAAGTGTAAACACTTGAGTTTAACGTGGACTTGTCTTTTCAGGCAAGGCTAATGCTTTCTAATGCTGTTTTTCCCCATACTTTTTTGTGATGTCTGATTAATAGTGCCAGACGTACTGATCCAATCCTACGTTGGCTAATGTTGCTAATAATAAAGAGATCCTGATAATTTCATGTGTAACTGGGGAACAGACTCCTGTGCCTGACTTCAATGGGAATCTGTGTGGTCACAGCAGTCTGCCTGCAAGCTGTCTATTGCAGGATCGGGTCCATAGTGTGTGAAAACTTGGTGCACATTTTCTATTGAAATCTTGCAAAATGTCTTTGTTCAGATTGATTTTTCTCTCTAAGTGTTTTGCAAGTGGAGAGCTGAAAACTATAAATTCCACATAAATTCCCACCATATTATTGAGAAATTCCAGCCATTTTGAACTATATATTTTTTAAATAAGCTGAAAGACAAAGAACACAAACACTTTACACACTTTATTTCTCTTATGTAGTCTGGAATCATACACACTTTTTTTTAAAGCACAATACTGAAACCTTTTTTTTTAAAGGAGTAATTAAAGGTTTGGTCAAGTGGATTTTGTAAAATGTATTTGTCTGTATAAAGAGAAAATGAAATTGTAGTTATTGTTAATGTACTGACATTAGTTACAGACTAGTTTTAATTCTTAAATAATTTGATTAGCATATGCTATAAAATGGATGTTTCAGTTAAATGTTTTTAAAAGGTACAGATTTTTACAAGGACACAATATAAATTATTGTTCTGTAGAAATGCCCTGTTAAATATTGTATGTCCCTCCCTCTGTACACTTTGTAAAAAAGAAAAAGAAAAAACAAAATACATAGAATCATATAGGGATGTGTGACATTATTGTAATTGTGTACTTGATAATAACGTGAAAAAATAAAAATCAGAATATTTTCTTGTTAACGAACTTTTAGTTTACTTGGTTCCAGTACTAAGATATTACTTAATGATACACACTTAAAAAAAAGTAATAATTTAGCATAAATGTTTATTTTTATTCCCCCATTTCTCAACTTGTGTGCAGTACTGGATACGAAGTGTTTAAACGGTTTACATTTGTAAAGCAAATAGAATGCTAATGGTCCTTCACTCCTGGGCATTTGATCATTTCTTACGCTTAGGTTGCAGGTACTTTGAGACCCTAAGAGGGCAGGTCCTCTGAGTTCACTTAACTTCTATTTCCATTTCATTAAAACGATTAATTTCTATTAAACTGTTTTTAAAATGTCAGTCTCCTCCAACAAAGTGGCTAAGTACTAAGTGAAGTTCTACTACAATATCCAGACAATGGATAATTTTTATTTTGTTATTTTCCAGAAGGAACAGCATATGCAGCTATCATAATTAAACTAAATGGACCACACACAAATAACATCTAGATTACAGAGAAGGTAAGAAACATTTATCCGCTGGGGGCCTAGAGAGAACATGTCTAATAATCAAAATGCCAAACACTTCAAACTAGTACCCTTTAACAGGACTCTTACTGATGGATGACTTTGTGTATGGGTGGGTTGATGGAGATCTAATCAATTGTCCTGGCCATTGCAGGAAGAAAAACCAAGATACCAAGAATATGGTTTAACTAGGCTGCAACCAGACATGCCAAACCTGTGAAAAAATGCAGAAATTGGGCTTGTTTTTGGGTTAATTGGCTTGCGAGTTGCTTGTTGGCTAGTTTTGGCTTGTAGCTGGTTTGGCTTGTAGTTTCTTTTTTTGATCGGCTCCCGGCAAGCAGGGCCAAGGGGGGGAGGTAAGGGGGGCAGAGAGTCAGGGGTGCACAGTGGGCCCATCACAATCCTAGACTGCATGCTGGGGAGATCTAGGCACATAGAGTGTTGGGGTTCTTAGAGATTGGCTTGTTTTGGCCTTGTTTTGAAATAGGATTAGCTTGATTTTTGGCTTATTGTGAAAATTGGGGTGCTTATTTACAGTATGAAAGTTGGCAACTGTGGCTGCAACTTTATTAAGTAACATATTTGGGAACTAGCCAGCAATAACCCATCCAACTCAGGTCATCCAGTGTAATCTCTACCACCTGTGATCTGCTCTCCACCCCTCTATTCCATTTGGTGAGTACCTGGGGGGAACTATTTGGGGATTTAGGGACCCCATTACCTTGGCCCCAACACCATTGCTGGGACCCCATTGCCTTCCCCCTGTACTGTACAGGGTTAAGGAGGTGAGAAAGAGTTGTCTCACTATACCAGATATTAGGAGACCCAAGCCCAATTCCCCAGTTTCTTTAGGAGATGCCGTCTAGTCTGCTTCCAATGCCAGTTTTCCAGGGAACTAGCTCCTTATTGAATGAGTACATGCACTGGGCATCTGTCACAAGGAGGTGCCAGCAATTTCCTTGGCTGCTTCCCGCCATCCAGACTATTAACAGTTCCTTCCTTAATAGCCACCAGAATCATACCCACTTCTCAGTTGGAGAAGTATACCACCTCTTCCTGGAATAACATGAAATTTTGTGATGGGAAATCCTCATCCTTACCCACTCATCTAATTTAGCTACTAGCCAATTTACCCCGCTCCTGGCCTTGTCCCCTCACAAAGGCCAGGTAGCTCCCCTTCCAGACCCTCTACTGTGGCATCTCTGGCCAGGTTACACTTACCCCTGGAAAAGTACTTGGCTCCACTCCCTAATCTTTGTCCTAATTCTTAACTCCACCCCTTCACTAAATCTCCAGATAGTTCTCCCCTCCCCCTCCTCTAGGTGTACACCAATCTATTCACATGGCTTCTCCCAGCCCAGCAAGCATGAAAGGAGCATCTGCTAACCCCACCTCATGCTCCTCCATTCAGGCCAACTCAGAGCTGCCTACTGTTGAGGCCCAGCTGTGAACTTCCTGGGGAACTGGCAACCTACTTGTGGCTAAATGCACGATACTGTGCCCGCATGTCTAGCCACCAGCTCCTGGGATCCGTTCTCTTGAGCCTGAAGAAATAAACAGGAAGAATTTAGCAAATTTATACCACTGAATTATCATTCCTGTCAGGGGATCTCTATACCCTTCTCTGCATTCAGATGCCACCTTCGATAGTCAGAAGCCATGGGACTCCCATTCCAAGCTGTGCTGTGGATGTAGTCACTCCTATCCTGAATGGATGAGATTCTAATTCACCAGGAAAACCTCAACAATATGTGCTCTTCTACATCATGAACTGGTTTCCTTTTCCAAGGTGACTTCCTGTGAAGAAAGAATGGCCTGACAAACAGGTTTCTGCACTATGCTAGTCTGTACTGCTTTGACTAGGCCAATCCCAGCTTCCTTACGCTCTGGTAGTATAATTCACTATGGTCTTTTGACACTCAGGATAAGATCCACAAACAAGTCATAGGCATTGCAACATCTTTCTTTTAGGTGCCCTGCAGCCTACTAGAATCCAAAACCCTGAGTTAGGTGCCCAGGCTCCCCATACAAGGCATGGGGATAATTGGATGCCTAAGAATGGGATTCACAAAAGCCAATAAACTGAACAGCTAATAAGCTAGCCAATAAAAAATCCTGAGGAAAGGAGTATGACCTAAGCTCCAACCCTCAAAGAGAGTTAAGCGGACACTTTCTTCCACTTGTGATTCATAGCCATGTGCCCTCCTGGAGTTTCTGTCCTAATCACTGGGCTATGGGGCATTCTTAGGTGGGGCTCCCTCAGTCTCTCCTGTTGAAGCTGTTCCACTTTGTATAAATAATTAAATAGTCAGTGAAACAGGTTGGAACTTGGATTTCCCACTTCCATGGGGAGTGCCCCAACCCCTGGGCTATAGAGTCATTCTCATGCATGCTCTGGTCCAATGACTATGTAGTTGATAAAAAAATTGGAACAGCTTCCCACAGGTGAGCAGTAGGAGCCCAGTATGGCCTAGTGGTTGGGACATAGAAAACCTAGGTTCAAGTCCCTGCTTCACATCAGGCCGAGGGGGATTTGAACCTTAGTTTCTCATAGCCTGCATGAGAGCTTTAAGCATTGGGTGATCACACATAAAGGGAGCAGGGACACCACCATCATTTTGTGTGGGGGCTCAGTCTGGTAAGCATGCTCAGAGCATGCCTAGCACGTCAGCCAAGATAGGTGAGGCAAATGCCTACTTAGGCAGATGCTAGGTGCTGGGCATCAGGACTGAGTTGGCTTGCATGCTCACCAGCGGAAATTTAGGCCTCTATGGGGACGTGGAAACTGATACACTTAGGGAATGTGGGTGCCTGTGGGGTTAGCTGCTAAAGAGGGGTTTTGAGGATCTAAATTTTGGATGTAGGTGCCTAAATCCTTCATGGCTCTTTCCCCCCCATACAACCTCTTTGTAGACTCCTAAACTTCCAAACTCTATCTGAATCCTCCCTTGCTGACCCTTTAATTGCTGTGATAGAGACCATCCCTCTAATAGCCTAACTAAAACCCATTACCAGGCTTCTGGTAATTGGTATTTTTCTGTAAAGTGGGCTGCTCAATAAACAACCCGAAATACATGTGATGCCAGCTCATGGTGTACCCGCTATACCACAGCATATGGTATGCAGTTGGGAAATAAGTCAAAATCTAAGAGGGCGCACACCTGCTCTCAAGTGGAGTTGAGTAAATTCCTCAACACACACCAGAATGTTCATGGGGCTAGTTGCTTTGCAGTGAGGTAAAACTGGTCACATGCCAAGGTTCTAGAGGCCTAGTTGGACCTGAATGGGCTCCTTGCTGGCTCCCAGCTGCAAATCTCAAGTTCTGCCCACCTCACACACAGTGACTTGAAGAACTGGCAGTTATTAACGTGGGCCACTGCCTGGTATTTTACTTCAGAATTGCCTCTCTTGCTCCTGACCTTGTCCCTGAAGATAATGACTGACACTATGACAAGAAAGCACTTCAGAGAAGTATGTCTTTTACTAGCCTCTCTGATACAATCAGCACCATGTGCCCTGACGGGCACCCCAGACCCAAAGCCAGCGCCCCCTCCCTTCCACATCTGAATTAGGTTTCAGGTCCACTTCTGGCATCCAATCTTCTCGTCAAAAGAAATCCTACTGCACTGATTCAGAACTCAATCAATCCTCCATTCCTTGATTTGTCCTTAATAATAAATTGGGGCTGGCTGTGGTAAGCCACTGCTAAAGCACAGCTTGGATTCTTTAGGACAGATCATATTTTGGGCATAGAGAAGTACTAGGACAGAATTATCTATCACCTCCAGTATCCTCTCTGACAGGGATCAATAGCAGACACCTCAATGGAAAGCATGAAACTCCTACAATAAATCTAACTGCACAATACTACAGCCTAAGCAAAGATTTCCACTATGTTGCCATTCAGCAGCAGCTATTTATATCACAGCATATACCTTTTGAAGAAGCATAGTTTAGTGATTTATAGGGATATTGATACTGAAGATGGCTCTTCACAGTTCTTGAGCCAAAAGTACTCCTTCCCTACTCCTGACGTGTTCTTCAGTATGTTCCTGTTTTGTAGGCTTGGCTCATTTATTGGTGCTAGGGTAAATGTATCTGATCAAGATCTATGGATATCGAGTAGGAGGAACCGACCATTATGACATGGTAAGTAGTTTCTGCTCACAGGACAACTGAATTTGGATTTCTCTAAAAATAAAAATGTCTGGCAGGAATAATGGAGTGGGGGAGGCAGTGGTGTTGAATTGCTAAGTTAGGCAATATTCATTGGAAAATGTGAGCCTAAAGCTTCTCTAGAACTGAGCTGCTGCAGTTCTGTTACAAAGCAGGATTATTCAGATTGCCTCACTTCCTGGTGGCTGTTGCACCTTTGACTTCTTAAAGTAACTACAGCTGAGTTTGTGAGGACCTAATGACATAATTGGAGGGAAGCAGCTGACAGATTGTCTTCCTTCCTCTGGATCAAGTTGGAGAAAAGGAACAGCTGCCTGCTTGGCAGGTATGAGAGTTTCTATCATCATGAGTGGAAGAAGAAAAAGGCTAAAGTAAGACTCCCCTTTTTACTAAAAACCTCTTCTCTTAACTTAGCTGCAGACGTGACACACTATACAGTCACTGGTTTAGCCCTTAATTAGGGCTAAGTTTGGGCTGCAGAGAGGCATGTATCTCTGCAAACAATTCACAAACTGAGAGAAAATAGATGCTTGGCCATCCAAGTCATGTGAGGGGGGTCTAAGTGGATAGTGTTCTGGAGGAGGATGAGAAGGAAGACCTTCTCATTATAGCCTCCCTTATAGCCTTCAGACTAGTGGATAGGTACTCAGGTACAGGATGTGTGAGACCCCTTGTGTGAGGCCCTGTTCCTTCTGAGTAGGAGAAGGGATTTGAACAGTTTTTGGTCTCGGTGATGGAATTCAGTAAGAGGTTGTGTCATCACTTGCCCTGCAGCCCTGGCTGCCTCACAATGCTTTGGTGTTGTAGCTCCAAGCCTGGGATGCTCACAACCAGCCACTAAGCATGTAGGTCACACTCTGAAGCAGAGGCGGATTAAGGTTTCCTGGGGCTCTGGGCCAGAGCAAGTGGGGGGGGCTCCTTCCTGGGGGGCCCTCCCTATCCCTTCCACCTGTGGTTCCGCCCCCTCCACATATGACTATGCCTACGGCCCCATCCCTTTCTGCTCCCTTCCACCCAGTGCCCCCCCCCCACTGCAACTTCAACACTGGAGAAGCTCTATCCTCCCGCTGGTGAGAGCTCCCTCAGTCCTGAGGCCGCAGTGATAACGAGAGCTTCTCCGGTACTGGGGCTGCAGCAGGGATCCCAGGGCTGGGGATTCCCCTACTGCCCCTCAGCTTCTGCCAGGGATGGGGTTGGGGGGTGCTGGGGGCTTTCCCTGCCACCGTGCCTGGCACTGTTGTTGGGGAGCAGGGTCTGGGATTGTGGGGGTTCCCCCACTGCTGCACCTGGCACGGCCGCCAGGGAATGGTGTTGGGGCAAGGGGGGGGGCTTCCCACACTGCTGCACCTGCCGGGGGGTGGGGGCACTGGGGTTCCCCTGCTGCTGCTGCACAAGGCTGCCACATCCACCTGGCACTGCTGCCCAGGAACAGACTCAGGGTGTGGGGGCTTTTACTGTCCGCCCGGGGCTCCGGGGCCCCCCAGTCGGCCAGGGCCCCGTGGCACAGACCCTGGTGGCTAATCCACCACTGCTGTGATGCATCTGTGTGCTTAGCCTTGGTTCAGCAGCTCTGACTCCAGTAGCCTGTATACAGCCCCAAAGCCCCACTCTGGTTTCCACCAGGCTTAGTTACAACCAGCAAGGTGACCCCAACACACTTACCGTCCTGAACTTTCCCCAAATAGTATACTCTACAATGTCCAGCCCTCTCCTGCACAGTCCAGACAAACGCTAAAGTCCATTTGTTCCTCTAAAGAGACAGAACCCAAGAGCTTGCCACATTAACTGGAGTTAATATTTACTTTAATTGAAACACAGCACTGGTGGTTTAGATTACTAGTGAACAAATGGATTAACAATAGGTTAAGTGATTCCAAGTAAAAGGAATAAAGTTACCAAGGGTTACAAGCAAATAAAAGTGAAAATGTGCATCTAAAAGTCTAAAACGTAATTTAGCAAAGTACAGGCTTCATTCAAACCGGTTTATCTCGCCAATCTTCCTCCTTCCCAACCATGGCTGACTTTCCCTCTGTCAGGACCTTCCACAGAAGTACAAGGTGCTTGCTTAACTTTTCTTTTTAGGTGAAAGATCTCTGCCTAGGTATGTTTCTCACCTATATTCAGCTCCCAGAAACTTCAAACCCCCTTTTTGGTTGAAGGACCCACCTTTCTCAGCTTGCAAGAACTCTATTCCCTTGTGTCTGTCTAGTGATGGATGCCAAAGATGTCTTCTGTGCTTGTTTGTATCTTCCAAAGTTCAGTGACTTTGTTTCAAGAGGCAGGATGACTTCATGCTGTTTTTCCCTTCCTGGGGCTTCCATTGTTTTAATTCTACCATCCTTAAATAACATAGGGAGACAGCTGTGACGTTCCCTTTCTGTCTAGGCAGATTGAACAGCCTAATATCAATGAGTATCCATAATTCCTTTTAGAGGGTTAATATATACCATTCACAATGACATTAATCACCAGCATCATAGGCTTTCGGAAAAGACCTCACTCTGCACAAACTGATAGTACAGCAATGTTATATACAATCAGTTGATTCAGTTGCTTATCACTAGTAAACCTTTTAAATGGATACTTCTGCAAAGTAAATCCCAGACCAAGCCTCTCTCCCCTGCTTGATGTAGACGCCAGGCTGTCTTTCCCCACACTGTTAGTGAGAGGTTTGCCTCCCCCCTTGTGGCTTGATGGGTGTGTTTACGTGATATGTATATAGATTCTCATTGTCTTTCAACATACTTTGGAAATAACTCCCAGGTGGGCAAAACCATTCCTTTGTTTAGGGCAGACCTGTTTAAAACTTTCCCCCTGACATACCTGGTTTACACACACTTTAGTTAGAATTCTAACATATTTCCATAACTTAATACCCATTGCATACATACATCATGCAAGAATATTACCAATCAGTGAGTTGTTAGTTTTCAAATAACACCTGACAAGGCATATTTTGTAAAAGATTGTTCCAGTAGTGTGTAAGGTGTGACTACAGGGAGCTTAGTGTCCTGGTCACCTATCTGGTGAGTGCCCTAACCGCTAGGATATGGAGGATTCTGAGGTGTCTCCCCCTTAATCTCTCCTATTTAACCAGTTCCACTTTCATTAAATATTAATTGGGCCACAGCTAGAGTTAGAATGACTATAGCCTAGTGATTCAGGCACTTACCTGAGAGGTGGTAGATCGCTGTTCAGATACCAAGTCCTTATCAGGCAGGGGGGACTTGAACTGAGGAGAGGTGATGGTGGTCCTGCATCCTGGGTTATTGTCCTAACCACTAGCCTAAGGGTTACAAGGGAACACATCCTCCTCCAGTTGTCTTTTGTGAACTTTGAGCATGCCCACAGGATCTGGCCCCCGCAAATAACTTAGGCAGCTGAACACCTATGAATCGCTCTGCGGCTTAAGTGGGACTTAGATGTCCAGGCAGCGGTGAGCAGAGGCAATAACTTAGGCACCAAGTGAGTTGAGGAGCCAACAGCATTAGGAGCAGCGGAGTGGGAGTTTTGTGGATCGCAGTGGTGCCCAAAAATGGAAGTTAGGCACCTAAGCACCTGAGTGGATTGCACTCCTAGAATATAAAATTATTTCAGTTTACCCAGAAGGACCCTTGCAGTACAGAGCCCTACGACACTATGCTGGGGGTCAGAAAGTTGATTAAGTCCTGATGCAATGAGAAGAGTGCCATAAAGTAGCACAATTTCTAGTAGCCAGTCCCCTGATCCCAGGGCTGAGGAAAATCGCGTATCTAACTCCTGATCAGGCCTGATCCTTTTTCATTTATGAAATCAAACCAGCTCACAGTCCAGTAATTGGAGTTAGTATTAACAGAGTCAGCAGCAATAAATCCTAAATTTACTTCTTTCTGTAGAAGAGGAGCTTGTGCTTAATGTTAAATATTTTTTCTCCTCAGAAATGTATCAAAATGTTGTCAGTAAACTCTTGTTTCAGAGGAAGTACTCTCTTTAAAAACAAAGAATCTTAAACTCCATTAGCCAAAATCTTATGCATGGCTTGTGCAGTTTTGCCAAAAGCTGAATTATGAAATTTTGATCTCAGACAGGTTCATGTGGATTGTTTCTTAAAATAAATTAATGTGCTCAAGTATGTGTAAACAATAATTATTTTATTAAGTAAGTGGAGGATGAAAGACCAAGTAAGGATCCTTAATTTAATCTGATAGATTGTAGAAATCTGAAAGTCTTTTCCACTAGGTGGCAATACAGTATAAAACCACACGCAAACAGCTATATAGTAGTTTTGTTTCTTAATAGGTGGATGGCATTAGTTTACCAACTGGCCCAGCCAAAAATACAGGAAGCGGATGATTTAATCTCTCTTTATTTAGAGGATCCAATGGACCTGATATTTGATACCCTGTTTGCTCAAGGGTACTTATTTTTTATGGTGTACTTCATAGAGAGGCAGAAATTGCCAGAAGGCTAATTTCAAATATTTTTTACTTCCCAACAAATGCTTTTAAATTTCGTCTTTCTCTCTTTCTTGTCAGTGGACATGGTGTAGTGATTGGTATATTGAACTGTGACTCAGGAGACCTCTAATCTTGTGTCTGCCACAAACTTGCTGTGTGGCCTTGGATAAATCATCTAAGTGCCCTGTATCTCAGTTTCCCCATCTCTGTAAAAAATGATACTAGGGCTGTCAAATGATAAATTAATCGTGATTAATAAAATAGATTGTGATTAATCACGCAATTCAAAAAATAAATCACGCTGTTAATAATAAAATACCATTTATTTAAATATTTGTGGATGTTTCCTAGATTTTCAAATATATTGATTTCAATTACAACACAGAATACGAAATGTACAGTGCTCACTTTATATTTATTTTTGATTACAAATATTTGCACTGTAAAAACAAAAGAAATAGTATTTTTCAATTCACCTAATCTAAGTACTGTAGTGCAATCTCTTTATCATGAAAGTTGAACTTACAAATTTAGAATTATGTACAAAAAATAACTGCATTCAAAAATAAACCAATGTAAAACTTTAGAGCCTACAAGTCCACTCAGTCCTACTTCAGCCAGTCGCTCAGACAAACAAGTTTGGTTGCAATTTGCAGGAGATGATGCTGCCCGCTTCTTGTTTACAGTGTTACCTGAAAGTAAGGTGTTTGCATGGCGTTGTTGCCAGCGTCAGAAGAAGTGTATGTGCCAGATGTGCTAAAAATGCATATGTCCCTTCATGCGTCAGCCATCATTCCAGAAGACATGCGTCCATGCTGATGATGGGTTCTGCTTGATAACAATCCAAAGCAGAGCGGACCAATGCATGTTCATTTTCATCATCTGAGTCAGATGCCACCAGCAGAACCTGGTGGTTCAGGTTCTGTAGTTTCCATATCTGAATGTTGCTCTTTTAAGACTTCTAAAAGCATCTCCACACCTCGTCCCTCTCAGATTTTGGAAATTGGCACTTCAGATTCTTAAACCTTGGGTCAAGTGCTGTAGCTATTTTTAGAAATCTCACATCAGTATCTTCTTTGCATTTTGTCAAATCTGCTGTGAAAGTGTGCTTAAAACGAACATGTGCTGGGTCATCATGCGAGACTGCTATAACATGAAATATATGGCAGAATGCAGGTAAAACAGAGCAGGGGATATACAATTCTCCTCCCAAGGAGTTCAGTCACAAATTTAATTAATGCATTTTTTTTTTTAATGAGCATCATGAGCGTGGATGCGTGTCCTCTGGAATAGTGGCCAAAGCATGAAGGGGCATATGAATGTTTAGCATATCTGGCATATAAATACCTTGCAACACGAGCTACAAAAGTGCCATATGAATGCCTGATTTCACTTTCAGGAGACATTGTAAATAAGAAGTGGGCAGCATTATCTCCCATAAATGTAAATAAACTTGTTTGTCTTAGCGATTGGCTGAACAAGAAGTAGGACTGAGTGGAGTTGTAGGCTCTAAAGTTTTACGTTGTTTTGGTTTTGAGTGCAGTTATGTAACAAAAAAAATCTCCATTTGTAAGTTACACTTTCACAATAAAAAGTTTGCATTACAGTACCTGTATGAGTTAAATTGAAAAATACAATGTATTTTGTTTATCATTTTTACAGTGCAAATATTTGTAATAAAAATAATATAATGTGAGCACTTACACTTTGTATTCTGTGTTTTTAATAGAAATCAATATATTTGAAAATGTAGAAAAACATCCAAAAATATTTAATAACTTTTAATTGTTATTCTTTTGTTTAACAGTGCAATTAATCACAATGAATGTTTTTGAGTTAATTGTGTGCGTTAACTGCGATTAATCAACAGCCCTAGATAATACTTACCTATCTTGTAGAGGTAGAGCAGGAGAGGATTATTTGTGAAATGTTTTGAGATCCTTGGTTTAGAGGTATTGTATAGAAATCCAAAGAATTATTAAATTGGTATTTAAATTCAACACTCAGAAAAGAGGAATAATAATCACATCATGATGTGTTTAATTGGATGGAAGATTGGTCTCTGAAAGTGGGACTTCAGGCTATATGTGTCTTCTCACAAATTGTGGGCGTCTCATAGGATATAACAATAGAATATTGTCATCATGTCATGAAAAGTTCATTCAGAGGGGTGCGGATCTGAAGCCCATCGGGTCGATTTAAGCTGTCGGATTGAAGCACAAGCCAAGCCTGGTGATATATCAGGGGTGGCCAACCTGTGACTCCGGAGCCACATGCGGCTCTTCAGAAGTTAATATGCAGCTCCTTATATAGGCACCGACTCCGGGGCTGGAGCTACAGGCGCCAACTTTCCAATGTGCTGAGGGTGCTCACTGCTCAACCCTAGGGTTACCATACGTCCGGATTTTCCCGGACATGTCCGGCTTTTTGGTCCTCAAATCCCCATCTGGGAGGAAATCCCCAAAAGCCAGACATGTCTGGGAAAATAGGGAGGGAGGGGTCGTGGGGCTTGGGGCCGGGCTGGAGCTGCTGGGGCCGGCGGTGCTTGGCCGCCGGCCGGTGCTGCCCCGGAGCCGCTTGGTCGGAACCGGGGCCCGAGACGAGCTGGGCCAGAGCCGCTGGGACCGGGGCTGGGGGTGCCCGAGCCACTGGTGCCGGCGGTGCTCAGCTGGAACCAGGGCCGGGGGTGCCCGAGCCGCTGGTGCCGGCGGTGCCCGGGCCGCTGGGGCCGGCGGTGTTTGGCCAGGGCTGGTGCCGGGCCGGAGCTGCCGGTGTTCGGCCAGGGCTGGTGCCGGGCCGGAGCTGCCGGTGCTCGGCCAGGGCCGGTGCCGGGCCGGAGCCGCTCGGCCGGAACCGGGGCCCGAGCCGAGCTAGGTCGGAGCCGCCGGGGCCAGGGCGGGCCGGAGCCACTCGGCCGGAACCAGGGCTGGCGCCCCAGGGCCCGCGCCAAGCTGGGCGGGAGATGCCGGGGCCAGAGCCTCTTGGTCGGAGCCGGCTGGCCGCCGGAGGGAGCCGCTCGGCCGGGGGGGCCGGACTGGGCTGCGCCTCCTCACGCCCACGCCCCAGCCCCAGTCCCAGCTTACCTGCTGCCTCCCTGTTTCAGGCTTCCCGCGAACATTTGATTCGCGGGAAGCAGGGGAGGGGGAGGAGCAGGGGGCAGAGTGTTCAGGGGAGGGGGCAGAGTTGGGGTGGGGACTTTGGGGAAGGGGCGGGGGCGGGGTGGAGTTGGGGCGGGGCCGGGGCCCTGTGGAGTGTCCTCCTTTTTTTAAATTAAAATATGGTAACCCTACTCAACCCCTGGCTCTGCCACAGGCCCTGTCCCCGCTCCACCCCTTCCCGCCCCCTCCCCTGAGCCTGCCATGCCCTCGCTTCTTCCCCCTCCCCTCCCAGAGCCTTCTGCATGCCACAAAACAGCTGGTTGGGAGGGAGGGGGAGGTGCTGATCAATGGGACTGCCAGCGGGTGGGAGGTGCTGGGAGCGGGTTGGGGGAGCTGATGGGGGGCTGCTGACGTATTACTGTGGCTCTTTGGCAATGTACATTGGTAAATTCTGGCTCCTTCTCAGGCTCAGGTTGGCCACCTCTGCGATATATGAAAAGGTATTGAAGTGGGTGGGGGTGTGTGGAAACTGTGCTGAGGGATCAATGTTAGGCCTGGTTTTACTGAACACCTTTGTCATTGTCAGGGATCTGGCATGGGAGATCATTTGGATCTTAATAGAAAAGTTTACCCCACACACACTCAAAGGTACATGGTATGGAAAAAGTTAAAAAACCAGAATAAAAGAAGTGTTGACAATTGTGTGTCCTTCAGTTTCTGGAAGTCCAACATAAGCCACCTAAGGCCCTGTTTTTCAGAGGTGCTTCTTAGTGTGACAAATATAACAATTTTCCTGGAGAAATCTGATGGAATTAAGTTAAACCTTATTGAATTAAATAAGTATTTTGGGAGTCCATTGTATTGAACATGCAAATGCTTATATACTGTTGTGGGATGGTCTGGAACTTCTTTAGGAGGAAGAACGTGATTAATCAATCTCTGGAGGATATTAAGAACTTCAATGGACTTTGGAGGCAATACATGGGAGAAGTGTGGATTTCCTAGGAAATATTTGGGGGATGAGGGAAATGCAAACGATCTACCTGGAATCCATCCCTTTGATACTGCACTTTGAGGAGAGGCCCATTGGCTGATTATCTATTCACAGGCTTTTCAAACATCCCAACTGGATAAGCGAGAGACTCCCAGAGTCATGGGTTGTTCTCATTCCGAGCAAAGACAGTGATGAATCACAGGGAAAGCCCTTGGTGTGGTTTTGAAGGACTGCAGCTGCCAGTGCTCATGTTGGAGGGGGTGATGTCTGGTGAGCTTATTAGCATGCGTGTAGGTTCCTTTAATGGTTTAATAGTTTCTCTATAGTGCTTTAAGAATAAAATTCCTGCTTAGAATAATTAGGTGGTAACTTAAGTGTGGGCAGTTACACTGTGATTAGTCTTTGAAAAGAAAACAAGACGGTCTGTTGAGGTAGACCAAGGGTCGGCAACGTTCGGCATGCGGCTCGCCAGGGTAAGCACCCTAGTGGGCCGGGCCAATTTATTTATCTGCTGACGCGGCAGGTTCAGCCGATCGCGGCCCCCACTGGCCGCGGCTCGCTGTCCCAGGCCGATGGGGGTGGCGGGAAGCGGCACGGGCGAGGGATGTGCTGGCCGTGGCTTCCCGCCGCCTCAATTGGCCTGGGACAGCAAACCGCGGCCAGTGGGGGTTGCGATTGGCCAAACCTGCCGCATCAGCAGGTAAATAAACCGGCCCAGCCCGCTAGGGTGCTTACCCTGGCGAGCCGCATGCCGAACGTTGCCGACCCCTGAGGTAGACTGTCTTTTTCTTGAAATAACACAGTGAAGGCAAGGAACTGTTCAGCCTAGAGATACCCTGCTCAGAAGGAAGAGAGAGACAGGTCTCCACCTAAGAAAGGCAATGGCTGGGGAGCTGGAAGTCTCAGAGTGGAGTGCCCTGGCTGAGCCACTAAGGGGGAATCCAGGTGCAGTTGCCCTGAACTGTGAGACTTAAGACTCACAGCTCCCTTTGGACAAAAGATATTCTGCAAGTTTATACTTGAAAGTTTCTGACTCCATCTTCCCTCAGGTAGGAGCAGTTACTGTTTGGTTAGTGAGGGCCACTTAGTGAACTGGGGAATCTGTGAGTAGTGCTGGCTGCAATCCCATGGTTTTCAGGAAATCCCCGTGGGGTAGAAGCCCCATTCAGTGTTCTCTGAGCTCTGCCTCTTCCTCAGCAGGATAGCTGTCTCTAGGCTACCTTATTCTCCAGTGACAGTGGCTCTATGCTACCTGCCTCCAAAGGGGAGAGAAGGATGGAGCAATCTTCAGCTGCCAGAACAGCCTGTCAGGCTGCTCTAAAGAACTCCACGTCCCAGACTGGCACAGAACTGGCTCTAGGATCTGAGGGCATGAAAGGCTCTTTTGTATCCCCTCTCTTTGTTGTGCCCCGCACTTACTGGGTGCAGATGAGAATTTTGTCCCATATGTCTTGCACTATGAGCCAAATTCCGCTCACCTCGCTCCCATGAATAGTCTTATTAAAGCCAATGGGACTACTTGCATGAGGCAAATGTGTTTTTTGGCTCAAAATGTGTAATGTGCTGTGTAAATTTGGGGCACCATGTATTATTTTTATTAATATTTGAACAGCTGCACAGATCATAGTACAATGACAGTTACCTTACACAAATGTCTCATAGTACCTGGTCTATTTAGGAAGAGATGATTGCAAGTTAACCTTGAAACTTTTATATGACCTTGTTAGCAGATGGCTCAGCTCGTAAGAAACGTGGCAGTGTCATCCCCTAGATGCCCTAGTTATACTAGTGCTCAGAAAGAAGTGAATGAACACAAGGAACATAAAATGCATCCAGAGTAAGTAGTGAGGTATGATGCAGTGATAGAACCTTGGGCAAAACCCCCTCAACCAAATTCCAAGAGATGAGCAACTTAGAAATATCATTCATAATTCAGGGGGAAGGTTAGAAGTATCATAGATGGTATTTAACTGAGCTCAGGTAAGCACACTGGGTAAAATCTGCCCACTCCATGGGCTATGGAAGCGAAAGATGACAGCAGAATATCAATCTATGGAAAAACAAGTGCACGTCAATGCTCCCAGTTCACTAGCAATGAATGTTCACAAGTGCAAAGCTAGAACGGAATTACATGTTGCATCCATCGTACAGCCAGCCGAGTTCATCACAGCTAATGTTATTACGGCGAATACCAAATGAATTAATAATGATTCATCACTTAATTTCCTTTTCACTCCCTCCACCTTTTCTTTAGCTTTAACAAACTGGGCTGGAGCCAACTGCAATGACAGTTTAGTAGTGACTTTAAGCACCACGTATGCTGCTATTGTGGCAATTTAAATTGTCACTTTCTATTAAAAGGTCTAACTCCAAATGGTTTTAGCTGAAAGCGTGCTGCACTGACAGTGCAATTAAACAAAGGAACTCTTTTCTTGGGATGTCAGTGCAACCACATTTTAAATAAGGGTTCAGCAGCACCTCGCTAATTTAAACTACAGTATAGCTTTCGACTGAAGAATAATACCTGATTTGGGTCTTTTTTTTTTTCCATACTGTGTGACAGTTTCAATTATCCCTGTAACAGACTTCAAGCAGGGAACGTGCCAAGGGAATCTAGCAGTCTTTGAAAGCCCCCTTTTCTTCAGTACAAACGTAAATAGTGAAAATTCATTATCTCAAGATGTACCTGTAAAAATATATTTTCCGTATGCCTACAGAACTCTTCTTAATTGTATTCTCCCCTGTACCCAGAACAGTTCGTAATAACAATTTATTTGATATATTTTTCATTTTGTATCTGTAGTTATATCTATTGCCTTTTAAATTTTAGAAATATGCCACATATGGTACATACTATGTATTTTAATAACAATAATGTTAATGTATTAAGTACTTTTGATCTAAGGATCATAAAGTGCTTTACAATGAGTATTATTTTATAGGTGGCAGCACAAAGATTAAGCAACAATTCCAAGGTCACACACCAAACCAGTGGCAAAATGGAAAACAGAATCCAGGATTCCTAACTCCCACTCCCCTGCTCTAACAAACTTACTGTGTTTTGCCTTTTGGGGTAAGTGTATTTTAAGTTCTTCTGGTACAATCAGGGAAGAAATTTCACATGTGTTTATGTGTAAAGAATACATTTAACAGCTTCAATGGTATACAAAATATTAATATTATCCATGACAATAAAAATAACATGTTTTATCAGCCTGGTTTATTTCCCTTACTCCTCTAGCACAAATAGTGTGGAAAATATAGACATTTTTCTTAGATAGATACTACATAGCAGAGAGAATCACACAATTGCAATCTTTGGTGTTTATGCCTTAAATTAGAATTTGAAGAATATCTGAACAGCAGTAATGGTGGGTATTTTATTTTAATGGCCTTTAAGTTTTGCCAGTATATCTTGAGAGTCCCTTATGTCATGTCCAATATGCTTTCTCTGCAGTGTATTAGACTTGCTAGAGAGAAATGAGTCATAATATTTAAGCTCCCTCTGTTACATTCACAGTTGTTACAGTTATTGCTCTGAAGGACACAGATAGTCATCTTGAGATAAGTATCTATATGATGGTTATGGATGGGATTTTTATGTCTACACAATTACATTTCTAATCTCAGAGCACTCCACATTTTATCACTTTACTGCTATGAACAAATGCAGCAATGGAGATTGATTCATATCTCACCCTTACAAGAATAATATGCAAGGGATGAGGATCGAAATTCATTTTCTTTACAGAATTATGAACATTTTCTGTTTGGTTGGTTTTCCAGAAAGGGGAAAATAGCAAACACACCTCCCCAGTAATCTGGGAACAAATAAGACAAAAGAGGACTAAGTGCATGGCCAAGTGGGCTACAAGGGAACAAAGGGGTTCCCAAATCCACCCCTTCCCCCAAGGTCCCGCCCCCTCCCCCAAGCACGCTGCGTCCTCCCTCCCAGCCTCCTGCATGTCGCAAAACAGCTGTTTGCGGTAGGCGGGAGGCACTGATCCACGGGGCCCTCTAGTGGGTTGGGGGGGGGGGAAGCAGATAGAGGGGCTGCTGGTGGGTGCTCAGCTAACACCCACAGAGTGGGCCCCTATGCATAATGTAATTGAATTTAACATCCTTGTGTGGGATGAAGCCCACCACAAAGCATTTAAGTTCAACAAGGAGAACTGCACAAAAATGAAAAAGCTAGTTAAACGGAAATTAAAAGGAAGTCACAAGAGCGAAATGCCTGCAAGCTGCATGGAAACTTTTAAAAATCACCAACATAATAGAGGCTCAAATTAAAGGTATACCCCAAATAAAAAATAAAAAAATAAGAGGACCAAAAAATGCCACCATGGCTAAACAATAGAATAAAAGAGGTGGTTGGAGGTAAAAAGGCATACGTTAAAAACTGGAAGTCAAATCCTGCTGAGGAAAATAGAAAGGAGCATAAACTCTGGCATGTCAAGTGTAAAAGTATAAGTAGTCAGGCCAAAAAGGATTTGAAGAGCAACTAGCAAAAGAGACACAAACTAACAGCATAATATTATTTTTAAGTATATAAGAAGCAGGAAGCCTACCAAACAGTCAGTGAGGCCACTGGACATTAAGGTGCTAAATGAGCACTCAAGGAAGACAAAGCCGTTGAGGAGAAACTAAATTAATTCTTTGCATTGGTCTTCATTCCAGAGGATGTGAGGGAGAGTCCAACACCTGAGCCATTCTTTTCAGGTAACAAATCTGAGGAACTGTCCCAGATTGAGGTGTCAGTAGAGAAGGTTTTGGAACAAAAGGATAAATTAAACAGTAATAAGTAACCAGGACTTATTCACCCAAGAGTTCTGAAGAAACTCAAATATGAAAATGCAGAACTACTAAGTTTTGTGTGTAACCTATCACTTAAATCAACCCCTTTATCAGATGACTGGAGGACAGCTAATATGAGAACGATTTTTTAAAAATGGCTCCAGAGGCAATTCTGGCAATTACAGGAACATAAGACTAACTTCAGTAGCAGGCAAATTGGTTGAAACTATAGTAAAGAAAGGAATTACCAGACACATAGATGAACATGACTTGTTGAGAAAGAGTCTACATGTTTTTTGTAAAGGGAAATCATGTTTCAGAAATGTAATAGAATTTTTTGAAGAGATTAACAAACATGTGGACAGGGTGATCCAATGCATTTAGCATACTTGGACTTTCAGAAAGCTTTTGACAAGGTCCTTCACCAAAGCAAGTGAAGTCATGGGATAAGAGGGAAGGTCCTCTCATGGCTCAGTAACTGGTTTAAAGACAGGAAACAAAGAGTAAAAATAAATGGTCAGTCACAGTGGCCACAATGGAGAGAGGTTAAAAAGCAGGGTCCCCCAAGGATCTGGACTAGGACCAGTGCTGTTCCACATACTCATAAATGATTTGGAAAAAGGGGTAAACAGTGAGGTGGCAAAGTTTGCAGATGATACAAAATTAGTGAAGGTAGTTAAGTCCAAAGCTGACTGTGAGAAGTTACAAAGGGATCGCACAAAATGGCAGATGAAATTCAATGTTGATAGATGCAAAGAAATGCACACTGGAAAACATAATCCCAACCATACATATAAAATTAGCTGTTACTACTTAAGAAAGAGATCTTGGAGTCATTGTGTATAGTTCTCTAACAACATCTGCTCAATGTGCCGTGGCAGTCAAAAAAGCTAACAGAATGTTAGGTACCATTACGCAAGGGATAGATAATAAGACAGTAAATATCAGCAATGCCACTATATAAATCCATGGTCTGCCTACACCTTGAATACTGCGTGCTGTTCTGGTTGTCCCATCTCAAAAAGATAAATTAGAATTGGAAAAGTACAGCGAAGGGAAGCAAAAATGATGAGGGATATGGAACAGCTTCCACATGAGGAGAGATTAAAAAGATGGGGACTGTTCAGCTTGGAAAAGAGATGACAAAAAGGGGATATAATAGAGGGCTATAAAATCATGAATGGTATAGACAAAGTGAATAAGGAAGTATTATTTACCCCTTCACATAACACAAGAACCAGGGGTTACCCAATGAAATTAATAGTCACCAGGTTTAAAAGAAACATAAGGAAGTACTTCTTCACACAGCGCATAATCAACCTGTGAAACTCATTGCCAGGGGTGCTGTGAAGGCCAAAAGTATAACTGTGTTCAAAACAGAATTATGTCAGTTCATAAAGGATAGCTCCATCAATGACTATTAGTCAAGATGACCAGGGATACAACTGCATGTTCTGGGTGTTCCTAAACCTTGACAGCCAGAAGCTGGCATTGGATGACAGAGGATAGATCATTCAGTAATTGCCCTGTTCTGTTCATTTCCTGTGAAGCATCTGGCTCCAGCCACTGTCAGAAGACAGGATATTGGGCTAGATGGACCATTGGTCTGAATCAATGTGGCCGTTCGTATGTTCTTATATCTTGATTTTAGTAAGGCTTTTGGCAGAGTCCCACAGGACATTCTCATAAGCAAACTAGGGAAATGTGATCAAGATGGCTGCTATAAGGTGGATGCACAACCTACTGAAAGAGTAGGTATCAATGGTTCACTGTCAAACTGGGAGGGTGTGTCTAGTGGTGTCCCACAGGGGTGAGTCCTGGGTCTGGTTTTATTCAATATTTTTATTACTGACTTGCATAGCGGAGTGGAGAGAATGATTATAAAATTTGCAGATGACACCAAGATGGGAGGGGTTGCTAGCACTTTGGAGGACACTATTAGAATTCAAAATCACGTTGACAAATTGGAGAATTGGTTTGAATCCAACAAGATGAAATTCAATAACAGACAAGTGCAACGTACTTCCCTTAGGAAGGAAAAAAATCAAATGCACAACTACAAAATAGGGAACAACTGGCAAGGTGGTAGTACTGCTGAAAAGGATCTGGGGTTATTGTAACCCTTCTGCCCATCTAAGTTGGCAGCAACAAGGGCCGGGTTCTGTATCTAGGGGTTCCGTTTCAATAACACAATGCAAAACCGGCTCGAGCCCCCACCCAGTGACCTGGGACAATTACATACCACCCCCTGGGCACCTCTAAGAGGCAATACTTCCCCTCTCGCAAGCACGGAGTCTGAGTGTAACAGAAAATGTTTAATAACATGAGGTAAACAACATCAACATTAAATTGGAAAAACACCACAACTAGAGTTCTTAGACCAAACCATGAGCGAAGACCCACCCCAGCAAATTGGGCCGTGTCCTCTCCCGTTGGTTCTTGAAACCAGCGACCCAAGAATCACCAAAGTCCCAAAAGTCCACCAATCCCAAAGTCTCTTGGGTCCAGCAACCCAAGAATCACAAAAGTCCCAAAAGTCCAACAACCCCCCAAAGTCTCTGTCCATGATCAGTGCAGCCCCAGAGTTCAAAGGGGTGTGTGTGAGCAGGGTGTTAAGGGGCACCTTACGTGATCCGAGGCCAACCGGCTGCTTCTCCGTGGGGTTCCACCGCAGCCTTCATCACGAACTGCTCCACTCCACCCGCAGTCCCACTCCTGCCGTCCCACGAACTGCTCTGGCAGCTGCTCCGCTCCGCTCACCGACCGGTGAGCCGCTCCGCTCACCGACCTGTGAGCCGCGCTGCTCCGCTCCGCGACCTGTGAGCCACTCCGCTCCACTCCAGCCGTCCCTTGGGCCGCTCCCACAAGGCTCTGCTCTGCTAGCTGCTCCTCCAGCCGCTCCGCTCACCGACCTGTGAGCCACTCCGCTCCGCTCACCCCTGCTAAGCTAAGCTAGCTTAGCAATATAGCTTTAGGCTCCCCCACTAGTTAACACAACCTCAGCTCTTAAATAGCTTCAGCTCTTAGTGATTTCAGCTCTTTAGTGATTTCAGCTAGTAGTAGGGGAGCCCCAGTGCTGGTGCACTATTGGCCCAAAGTGAACTCAGCTCAGCAGTCTGTAACTAGACTCCTAAGGGAATCAAAGTTAGCTCTGACATTCAACAGTGGAGAGAGGAAGTAGTGCAATTGGTGTTTCAACCCCCTCAGGGAGGGGGCTATACCATCAGGTACAAATACCTGTCCCCATCCTCTCTCAATTCACTGGGTTTTGTAACCCATGCCCCTTGACAAGCAAATGCTACTTAGGTAATGGTGAATGACTCACTCAGTCCTTCTGTCATACAACAGTTCCACTGGCCTTGATTCACAGAATCAGGTTAACAAAACTTTATTCTTCCTGCCCCAATAACAGAGAAACTGGGGATCCCACACCAGCCAAAGTAACCACTTTGAGTTGCTGTGGTTTCATGCCAGGCGAGTGGGTGTGCCTATGCAAACAAGATCAGCCCCTGGAGTTCTTTTCCACACTCGCCATAATTCACCACCAGATGTCAGGGTAGAGCTCATCCTGACTCTGCTTACATTATAATGGATCAAAACTGAATATGGGTCAACAATGTGATACAGCTGCAAAAAAGGCTAATATTCTGGAGTGTATTAACAGGTAATTGTCCTGCTCTACTTGGCACTGGTGAAGCTTCAGCTGGAGTACTGAGTGCAGTTCTGAGTGCACGCCATAGGAAAGATGTGGACAAATTGGAAAGAGGCCAGAGTAGAGCAACAAAAATGATAAAAGGTTTAGAAGACCTGACCCATGAGGAAAGGTTAAAAAACTAGGTAAGTTAAGTCTTGAGAAAAGAAGACTGAAGGGGGGGCCTGATAACAATCTTCAAATATGTTAATGGCTGCTAAAAAGAGGATGGCGATCAATTGTTCTCCACCTCCACTGAAGATAGGACAAGAAATAATTGGGCATAATCTGCTGCAAGGGAGATTTGGGTAGATATTAGGAAAAATGTTCTAACTATAAAGGTAGTTAAGCTTTGGAATAGGCTTCCAAGGGAAGTTGTGGATTCCACATCACTGGACGTTTTTAAAAACAGGTTGGATAAACATGTCAGGGATTGTCTAGGTTTTCTTGGTCCTCCCACAGTGCAGGGGGCTGGACTTGATGACTTCTGAAGGTCCCTTCAAGCCCTACATTTCTATTGTTCTGTATTTTTATTCTTATTGATTAGTATATATCTGAATATAGTTATATTTATATGCACATGTGCCTGTAGGCATATAGATGGCTATTTGAATGATTGTGTATATACGATATACATGGATACACAGGCATGCAAAAAACTATACTGAGGCACTGTCAAGGTCCATAGATTCATAGCTTCCAAGGCCAAAAGGGACCATTGTGATCATCTAATCTGACCGTCTGTATAGCACAGGCCACAGAACTTCCCTCAAATAATTCCTAAAAGATCATTTAGAATCTTGATTGAAAAATGGTCAGTGATAGAGAATCCACCATGACTCTTGGTAAGTTGTTCCAATGGTTGATTACTCTCACTGTTAATTAGGCCTTATTTCCAATCTGAATTTGTATAGCTTCACTTTCTAACCATTGGATTGTGTCTACCTTTCTCTGGTAGGCTGAAAAATAAGTATTAAATATTATTAAATATTTGTTCCTTATAGACTGTGATCTAGTCACCCCTTAATCCTCTCTTCATTAAGATAAATAGATAGACTCAAGGAGTTCAATCACTGCAAGGCATGTTCTCTACAGGGCCGGCTCCAGGCATCAGCCTAGCAAGCAGGTGCCTGGGGCGGCCAATGAAGAGGGGGGGCGGCATGTCCGGCTGTTCGGCGGCAGGGCTGTCAGTCCCTCTCGGAGCGAAGGACCTGCCACTGAATTGCCCGTAGAATGAAGTGGCGGTAGAGCTGCCGCCGCGTGCGATCACGGCTTTTTTTTTTTTTTTCTGCTTCGTGCGGCAAAAATGCTAGAGCCAGCCCTGGTTCTCTAATCCTTTAATCATTCTTGTGGCTCTTTGCTGAACCCTCTCCAATTTATCCTTCTTGAACTGTGGACCCCAGAACTGGAGCCAGTATTCCAGCAGTGGTCTCACCAGTGCTAAATACAGAGGTCTCTCTCCTACTGGAGATTCCCATGTTTGTGCATCTCAGGATCGTATTAGCCCTTGTGGCCACAGCTCATGTTCAGCTGGTTATCCACCATGACAGTTAAGCACTCAAACGTCAAGATATTCCAATTTTATGGTTTAACATGCAAAATTATTTTTGTCTCCTTGTATATTACACTGTATGTGGTATGATAGTCTTCAACTATGTGATCATGTATTATTTCTCTAATACAATACAATACAATACAATTGTTTTTGTTGTATGGGGGAGAACTGCAGGGGGGAGAGAGGAGAACAGGTATTGGAATGCCACCTTAACCTTAGCAGATGCTACCTGTGCTCACTATGGCCCCAGTTCAGCAAGGTGCCTAAGCATGTGTCTAACTTCAAACGTGTCAGTAGAGCATCCCATTGACTTCTTTACAGAATCACAGACTATAATAGAATCTTTCATCTCACAGGATCCCAAATTGCTCTGTGACCTTTGTATATAGAAATAATTTTATTCTGCACTGAAATGCAGCCACTTCTGGAGTGAAAAAAAACCTGGATATAGAATGCCTTATCCAATTTGAACTGCAGGCAGCATGCAAATAGCTGCATCAAAACATCCCTGTTTTGGATTCAATCCGTCCCAGACTTGGAGGGGAAATCAGAGCAAGTTAATACAGGCTGAGGCTGTAATAAATTAATAATAATGTTAATAAGGCCCAATGTTGTGTTTTGGGACAATATAACCCCAAGTTTTTAAACAGGGGATGCATTATACAATTTTAAAAAAAGAACAGGTTGAATATTTAAAGCAAAAATATTCCAACTCTTTAAAAAAATGTGCTTCTATGGCATTTTTTCTCAGTATTGCCAGCCCCAAGTGTTCAAAAATCATGACTCAGCACCTGCAACCAAATGATTTTTTAAAAATTGGGTTCTTTTTATTTGCCCTCTGATTTTTGAATCTCATTACTTCAGGAACTGGGGCTTTAAGAAAAACGTCAAGTATCACAAGACTTCCGATAAGATCGTGAGAGCTGGTAATACGGTTTACTGTAATTATTCTATGCAATGGGTTTTATGGACAGGAATATTTTTAGCAACAGTAACGTCAAAGCAAATATTGAATAATATTTGTGGAAAGTAACTTTAGAATTTGTGAGAGTATTTGCATAGGAAATCTGGCTATGAGAACTGCACTCATCCTGTCAGGAAACCAAAACATACCATGTGACCTGTATGTCCAATAAAAATACCATGTGATTAAAAATTTGCATCCGTTCAACTAATTGCTCACAATCTGCAAAGTGAGAATTAAATGCCATTAAGTAAATATGAGAAAACTGTAAACTGCTTGCGGACAATTTGAGGACAGAAAAAAGAAGTAAATACCATTCAGTAAATGATTGTCTCTAAATTATTCCCTTGGGTCTACATTTCTGAAGGCTAGATGTATAGCATATTATCCAACCATCAAGAAGAAGTGAGGCATGCTGGAAGAGCTGCGAGATTGGTGTGTACAGCTATGTGAAGCTGCCAGATGGCTTGTCAAATGCAAGGAGAGAGGAAATTGGTGGCAGGAGGAGATAATATAAGTGGCTAGTGGAGGTAAATGAAAAATAAGGTGTTTGAGTAGTTGAGAGCTAATAGATGCTACCATGGGAACTAACAGACAAACAGCATGCTTGGGTCTGAGCTGTATCTCATCAGGCGCAAGTTAAACATGAAAACAATGGTTGATCCCATAGAATGAAAAGATTTTAATAAAATAAAGGATTAGGGAGCCACGACATTGGGAATATGAATGATGTGCGTAAAAAGCAGGCCCTTCCTTGCTGCATCTGAGCTGCAAACTTTCTTGGGAAAAGAAATGGAACCGTTAAAATGTCACTAGCACACAATACATCTGTTGTGGGGTTTTTTTTTAAAGCATTTCTTTTCTCAGGAATTCTAGTAGCAACAGATAAAGATCTGCTGCTATAAATTTCACTGAAATTAGATGATGAGATGTAGGAGGAATGCCTAACAGCTGTTTTGAAAATGGTTCATGAAAATCAAAGCTGCCAACAGTACATTTTATAGCAGCTGAAAAGTATAATGAATGTAGGCCATACTTACACAATGGGGGACCCTATCCTGGGAAGCAGTGACTCTGAAAAAGAGTTGGGGGTTGTGGTGGATAATCAGCTGAACATGAGCTTCCAATGTGATGTTTTTTTTGCTTTATGTTTTATGCATCCAAAGAAGTGGGCTGTAGCCCACAAAAGCTTATGCTCTAATAAATTTGTTAGTCTCTAAGATGCCACAAGTACTCCTGTTCTTCTTTCAATGTCCTGTTGTGGCCAAAAGGGTGAATGTGATCCTTGGATATATAAACAGGGGAATCTTCTATAGGAGTAGAGAAGTGATTTTATCTCTGTATTTGGCACCGGTGAGATCATTGCTAGAATATTGTGTTCCTTCCTGAATTGTGAACACCAGAACTGATGTTGATAAATTGGAGAGGATTCAAAGATGAGCCACAAGAATAATTAAAGGATTAGAAAACATGCCTTAGGGATAGACTCAAGGAGCTTAACCTATTTACCTTAAAGTGAAGATTAAAGGGTGATTAGATCACAGTCTGTAAGTACCTACATGGGAAACAAATATTTAATAGTGGCCTCTTCAATCTAGCATTGAAAAGTATAACACAGTCCAGTGGCTGGAAGGTGAAGCTGGACAAAATCAGATTGCTGGAAGTAAGGCATACGTTTTTAACAGTGACAGTAAGGAACCTTTGGAACAATTTACCAAGGGTCATGGTGGATTCTCCATCATTGACCATTTTTAAATGAAGAGTGGATGTTTTTCTAAAAGATCTGCACTAGGAATTATTTTTGGGGAAGCTCTGTGGCCTGTGTAATACAAGAGGTCTGATAGATGATCATAATGGAATCTTCTGACCTTGGAACCTATGAATCTATCAATTCCCTGCTGCCCAGGAGGAGATCTTGAACTGGACAAATTTGTCCTGAAAGCGAGACTAAAAGAAACACAGAAGTTTAATCATATCCAGTTCCAGGGTTAAGCAGCGTTTCAGTGAAAGGACGGAGGAACTGTACTCCTGAGCAGGGCTCAGACTGGCTTTGCAGATGCTGAAAGTAAACTCCACATCCTGGATGTACTTTCTCCCTGAGAGCCTGTTCCTGCAGATCTTACTCAGGCAAAAATCCTGTGGAATTGAATGAGCTCACACCTCCTTTCCATTGCTACAACACCAGTAGTGTGAAAAAGGAGTAAGCTTGGAAAGACATAAATGTGATTTGTAGTTTTCCTGTAGCCATGTTGGTCTCACAATACTAGATAGGGTGGGTGAGGTAGTACTTTTTATTGGACCAACTTCCGTTGGTGAGAGAGACTTTTGAGCTTGCACAACTGACCTGAAGAAGAGTTCTGCGAAGCTTGAAAGCATGTCTCTCTCACCAACAGAAGTTGGTCCAATAAAAGATATTATCTCACCCACCTTGTCTCTCATAAATGTGGCTTGGAAAAATATCTTTCCACTAAACCTTGGGCAGCAGCAGCGTGATCATCATCAGCCATCTTTTATAACCAGAGTCAAACAAACACCACTTACCTCCTTTCTTGAGTTCAAGCAAGGCTCACTTCAGCTCGCTATTCTGCCCGCACAATGTCCAGACACTGCAGAGGGAGCACCACAGAGCGTATTTCCCTGCTTTATCCCCCACCACGCCATCATTTCAGATTGCTTTGTGGTTTTGATGGGGTTTAGTAGGTGTATCCCTGTAATCAATGAGTGCACTGCTGCACATGCTACCTGAGACAAAAGGAACCTTTCTAGCTTGTTACTCAGGGAGCTGTAACTAGAAATCAGCCCCAGATTTGGGGTTAGTGATTAGTGTAAAATGCATCACATGCATCGGCAGTAGAAATGCTCTCCCTAGTTTGTAGCTTGCACGTAATTTGAACCCTACCCATATACTCCCATTAAAATATCTGAACATTATATCCAGAATGCAGAGTAGGGCTAGGATTTATTACCATGGGAGGGTTACTCTTTCTCAAAATAGTGAGCCCAACCTTTGTTCAAAGTGCAGGCCCACGCCCAGAACATGTAACTTTCAAAGTATGTCAAATATGAAAATCAGCTATTTGGCAGTCTATTTAAATTGTGGAAGTTTGGGAATAGGATGACCAGATGTCCCGATTTTATAGGGATAGTCCCGATTTTTGGGTCTTTTTCTTATATAGGCTCCTATTACCCCCATCCCAATTTTTCACACTTGCTGTCTGGTCACCCTATTTGGGAAGTGCTAGTGTGGCTGCATTCTGCACATTGGACAACTGATGTTTATGGCTAGTAAAACCTAGTAAGGGGTGGCTGAGTCCTCTGGCCTGGTGTTGGAAACTGATTACTTCCTTGTGGAAGGGAAGGTGCCAGCATCCCCAAGTAAGTAGTCATCAGTTCCTTGTTCAAGAAACCAGGTCTTAGGGCTGGTCCACACTAACCCCCCACTTCGAACTAAGATAGGCAACTTCAGCTACGTGAATAACGTAGCTGAAGTCGAAGTACCATAGTTTGAACTTACCGCGGGTCCAGACTTGGCAGGCAGGCTCCCCCGTCGACTGCGCGTACTCCTCTCGCAGAGCAGGAGTACCGGCGTCGACGGCAAGCACTTCCGGGATTGATCCGGGATCGATTTATTGCGTCTAGACAAGACACGATAAATCAATCCCAGAAGATCGATTGCTTACCACCGGACCCGGTGTACCCTAAGTTAAAACAGTTTAGCTACAAGCCAAGGTCTATAAAGCCCTGTTTAGTTTTGGTGCTGGCTCATTAAGGATCCGGCATACAACAGTCTTTCTAAACCATCTTCACCAAGCAGCTGTTCACAAGACTGCGTGTTTCAGTCCCACAAATGATTGGGGTGTGTGTATTGAAAGAGAATGTTGAATTAAAATTTTTAACTAAAATCAACAAAATTAACATATGTGAACTGCGGAACTAAAATGCTTTAAAGTAAAACAGAATTTAAAGGCCAGCCCAGATATTCATGTAGGAGACAATAGCAGTTCCATTTATTCCACTTCAAATGCCTGTCATTTTTGGCAGGTCTTCTCTAATTTAATCAATGCATAATCTTCAATGTTAAGGGACTCTGAGTACTAATGCTGCTAACAGTATAATGTCAGGGTTCCCTAGGCAGTGTTTCTCAACAACCAGTCCATGGACCGGTGCCGGTCCCTGGGAGATCCCTGACAGTTTAGGAAGGCAGCAAGCTGGTCCCTGGTATTAAAAAGGTTGAGAAAGACTTCCCTAGACAGAGCTACATTAGGAGAGAAGGTGGCATCTTTGTGGCATATTTACTGAAACCACCAGAAATGAATTGCCAGTTATATCTTTGTGGGGGAGACCAGAGGAAAATGAAACCTGTAAATGTAGAAGCTGTACTTGATGCACTAGCTCTATTTATTTTTCAAAGAGTTGGTATTAGTCTAATCTTTTAGTTATTAGGTAATGAATTTTTGCATCTCTTCTTGCCTTTCACACCGTCTAGACTGATTTGTAGCTACAGGGTCTGGCATCTAAGTGTGCAAGAAGTGATCTGATCTGAGCCCATTCCTTAACCAGCATCAACCCAGGATCACATACTGGGCATTGTCTCTTGGAGATGGTGTAAATAACGTTTCAAGTAGTATACTTCAGAATAAATTATAAAGCCAACTTTCCCCACCTGGGAACCAAATCTAAAAAAACTATTTCCTGTAAGCTGTATGTCCAACACATTTCTTGGGGAAAACATATATTAGTCTGTGAGGGATACAAGTTCATTTGAATAGCTATGGAAAATTCATGTCTACTTCTTGCCACAAAGAAACATTCATTCATTAATAGCACATTCTATTTGCAAAGCTTTGCAAACATTGATGTTTTGAACCTTGCAATACCTCTGCAGTGTAGGCAAGTATTATTGGAAACTGAGGCACAACGAAATTACATGACTTGTGCAAGGTTAGGTAGGAAGTCATTTGGCAGAACCAGGAACACAACATAAATATTCTGACACTTAGGCCTGCACTGTAACCACAAGAGCATCCTTCATCTCCTAATACTTGCAGATACAGTAGAGACACAGGACTGGACTCTATAACCGAGAGCTTCTTTCCCAACAGAAAGTTTACTGACTGACAATTCATCTAATAACAAATTACTTTATTTCTTAAATTATTTTTATTGATTTTCATAAAAAAGACAATGAAAAGTATAAGACGATAAATGACTTACAGCTTCTGTGTTTCCAACTACTGCATGCTTCAGTTAGCAGCCAAAGAAAGAACAATTTATCACTTTAGAGAGCAATTACTGTATATGAATTTGAAGAAATTGGGACCCCATTTCTAGATGCATATGGATATTATGATAAGGTTTCCACCCCACATAGGCCTAGAGGGCTAGATCATGATGAGGGTACGCCCCGAGCCACTGAGAGAGAGACAGGGCATCAGTATGAGCAACTGATGGAACGGGGCACCATATGGAGCAAAAGCTAATTCCCAGACCCAACCATGAGGCGGTACACCTGTGGTGAATGGGACCCCTTCACAGATCCAAATAGTGAGATGGCTCAAAGAATGCCAAACCGCTATTCCACCTAACCCCTCTGCTTTTCCCCTCCTGCTAGTCCCCTCCTCTCCATATTCGTGTATGTCTTTTCCTATTTTATTACCATTGCCTGCATCCTAACATGTCTATTGTAGTATTGTCTGTTCTTGCTGCTTTGACTAGCTGTAAAATTGCTTACTTCTATAATTTTACAGCAAATACTTAAAGGCACACAGCTTGACTGTGTAATACTGAGAACACAGTAATAACTAATTTCCTCCTCCTCCCCACCCTGGCCATGTATTGTTTTTTAAAAGTACAGGATGATCCGAGTCATCTGGAGCATGGATCCTTCATTAGCTCTGCAAAACAGCCTAGGCTGCTTCTCTGAGGTTTAAAATCCTGATGTGGAATAACAGCTTCCTTTGGAAATCCAGCTGTTTAGGCTTTTTCTAACAGGGAAGCAGCTCCCATATGCCCTTTGTCAGTAACAGCTGGAGCCTAATGCCTTCCTTTGGGACTTTCCATGGCAGTCACACTATGTGATTAGCTTTTGCATGAGGAGCTGGGCTGCGAATGGGCTTGCTTAGAAAGTTATTCTCTTATCAAAGGCTTTGCTGTGTCCTGAGCAATTTAAATTTAGTCATTGGCTTTGTTGCCCAAGTTTAACCCTTACATGGTGTTCCCCCTCCCCCAATGTTCCTTTCACGCTATGCATCTGAAGAAGTGGGGTTTTAACCCACGAAAGCTTATGCCCAAATAAATCTGTTAGTCTTTAAGGTGCCACCAGACTCCTTGTTGTTTTTCCTGACACTGTAGTGTCTGTTCAGAAATAAAAAGGGTGTGTGTGCAAGTCTGACCAACAGCCCCATGAGCGCTGAAGGAGGGCCTACCCAAAACCAAGCAAAGCAATCCCCCTGAGCAGCTAGATGGGCACCAGATCACCGAGACAGAAGATCTGGGATTAGGTCCTAGCTCTACCACTGATTTACTGTGTGTTCTTGGGCAAGTCATTTCACCTCGCTGAGCCTCTGTTTCCTGACTTCTTCAGTGAGGATGAGAACACCAGCCACCTCTGTCAAGCACTAAGGAAGGTTATTAGCCAGGAACCTAGTCAAATGGCCCCGCTTAAATCAGAACTTCACAGAGGGCTCTGTAACTCACCTTAGCTGCTCGGGGACTCATTCATAAGGCATTTTAACAGTGCTGCTCAGAGCCTTGGCCAGCTGCTTGATCAGCTTTGGAGCCTGCTACTGGAATCCGCTGTCCCCACACAGAACCTTTGGCTCCAAGAGCTGTGAATGACACACAGCTGTCAAGTGCAGACAATGTTTAAAACATTTTACCCTGGTCTTAGTCTCTGTTTTTTTTCCCCTCGGACTGGCAGAAGTGCCACCAAACCCAGCCAATCGCCTTCCTCTGCAGCATGGGGCAGGGGTCACTAGCTGGAGGATTCTCTGCTACTTGAAGTCTCTAAACCACAGGATTTGGGGACTTCAACAACAGAGTCAAGGGAAAGGGGTTGGGTCAACTTTTGTGGCCTGCATCACGCGGGAGGTCAGACTAGATGATCATAATGGTCCCTTCTGACCTTAAAGTCTATGAGTCTATAAAGCATACTCTCTGATGTGTGTACACAATTTGCACTGAGGACAATGAGAGTTGTGGGTAGAGCTACACAAATCTTCCCCATTATATTCAATACAGCATTTTGTGACTTTTCATAAAAAAATTTTTAAGGCCGGGGGGACATAAAAATGACCACACTAGGTCAGACCAATGGGCCATCTAGCCCAGTATCCTGTCTTCTGACAGTGGCCAGTGCCAGATGCTTCAGAGGAAATAACAGAGCTGGGCAGTTGACTGATACATCCCCTGTCCTTTAGATCATCTCTAGTCTGCCCTCCTGTAGAACACAGACCATAGAATTTCATCTAGCCTGTTACCCTTGTAGTGAGTCCAACAACTTGTTTGACTAAACTTCTAGAAAGGCATCCAGTCTTGATTAGAAGACTTTGGCCTGGTCCACACTAACCCCCCACTTCGGACTAAGGTACGCAAATTCAGCTACGTTAATAACGTAGCTGAATTCTAAGTACCTTAGTCCGAACTTACCGCGGACCAGACGCGGCAGGGAGGCTCCCCCGTCGATGCCGCGTACTCCTCTCGCCGAGCTGGAGTACCGGCGTCGACGGCGAGCACTTCCGGGATCGATCCCGGAACATCGATTGCCTGCCGCCGGACCCGGAGGTAAGTGTAGACGTACCCTTTGAGTTGGAGAATCCACCCTTTCCCTTGGTAGTTTGTTCCAGTAATTAATCATCCTCACTGTTAGGAACTCACGCCCTGTTACTAATTTGAATTTGTCTGGCTTTAACTTCCAGTCATTAGTTCTTTTTTTGCCTTTTTCTGCTAGATCGCTTGCTGCTGTTCCTGTTGGTTCAGATTGTGTATGAATTGCAAGCCATAGATTTATAAATGAATTGTATTTGAGCTAACTCAAAAATCCACTGTTCACTTCAAACTCATACATTGTCTGTGGGTTTTAAATATGTTGCCAAAATAGTTAAATTTCTCATGCACTTAAAGACAGTTTCAGGCTTGGAGATGAATAAATCAAACTCGAATAATGTTTTATAAGTGGGAATTGTCTTTATTTGTTATCTATTGGTCACTTCAGGGGGAAAAATCCTTAAGACGATTATATCTTTTCCAAATGTTGCCTAGGAAGTCAGTTAATTTCACTTTGCCGGGGTGGTAGTCAAAAAAAGGAAACACACAGTTAAACTCCCCCAAACAACCTGGACTCCGCTCCAGCCCACCGACCACCTTCCATCCTGTGTGATGGCTACATCTTGCTTGTACAATGGACAAAGTGGGTTTGATAAGGACTCTCAGAAGTTCACAGCCTGTGGCTACAGGCACATTAAATCCACCAAAATCAACTTTGCGTGGAGTTGGCAGGCAGACTCTGAGGGATGTGGCTTTGGTTTTGTGTGTATGTATCTAAGACTTTGTCAATGCAGGGGTTTTTAGCTACTGAAGTTCTTTTGCTGATGTAGTTACACTAGGGGCTAAAACACCAGTGTTGACAAGTCCTATTATACATAAGTATATGTGACTCTTCTGCTCCATACTGATGTGTCAAATACCTAATGTTTGGTCTGGCTGTCCTTGAGAGGATCGTCGTTCTAGATGTGGTAGCTACATGCTTGGTTTATCTGTTTTTTCCTCCTTAAATTGTATTAGAAGTTGCACTCAGGTGTGTTCTCTCTCCCCCTCCCCCTGGGCGGGGGGCAGCGGGAGCTGAAAAGCCATACCTGTCTTGCTGAAATCCTTGGGAAGATAGAACATTCATTTAATGAGTTACCTTTCAAGGGTGCTGAGTGCTGAGGAGGCAGCAGACTTAGCCCCTAATCAGAGTGTGCTTGACAACAACTGTTTCAGCCAATTAAGGAGCAATGCTAAGGGCTTTGGAAGAGAGTTTGATTTTGTCCTTAGCCAGGAAGAGAGTGGCTGTAATGCAGGGTCTTGAAAGTGCAGGGCAGGGAGGGAGGAGCAGATATGAACAGTTAGTCAGCAGCTGGAGAGGAATCTCTGGGAAAGAACATTTAAAAAAATTAGAACACACTCCATATTCCCTCCAGACATATTTGTCCTACTGCTCATCCCCCCTGCTCCACTGAAAAAAGTCTCCTCGCTGTGAAAGGCACTGCAATCCAAGTATGTGTTACTCCTGGGGAAATTCTGTTCCAAAAATAAATAAATCTGCACATAATATTTTTAAATTCTGCATATTTTATTTGTCAAAATAACACAATATAATCACACCAGTTTCAATTATTTTGGTAATTTATTTGAAAATATGTGTCAACAAGTATATCTGTAACAATACAGACAACAAAAAAGATTCCCCCAGGAGTTAAAGAACCCCCGGTGACAACCCAGTTCCTTTTTCTCTGTTATGCTTTTGTCAGCCACCTCAGTTTGAGTGTGCCACATGTGCCAGCTGGTCACATCTTGAGGGAAAACTCTGACCCTCCGGTCTATTCTTTTAGTCTATTCTCGTTTTTCTGCCCTGCACCCGTGTCGTCAGATGCTACCGGTTTGGTGCTCTGCTCTGTTCAATGTTGATAACAGTCGGCTGCATGCGTGTGTTCCCTCTGTGTGCTGCCCCGGCTCTGCAGATCGCTGGCACAGCAGACCCTGAGAGAACCCCCAATGACCACAGACTTCGATAAGCTACAAAGGCACCCGGCCAGGTTTATTGTCAAATGAAACACGGTAATAGTTCCCCGCAGACTCTATCTACAGGACATACTATGAATATGTGCCCCTTGACAATGGACCGGCTCAGTCAGTGGCAGGACTCTCCACTGCTCCCTAGGCCAGACAAAAACGTCCACTCAGGGATGCATTCTTATACCCAGGTACAAACAGGTTACACATCATTGAACGCACTGAGGTACAGCCCCTCTATGCATTAGGGCAGGGGTCGGCAACCTTTGTCATGCGGCTCGCCAGGGTAAGCACCCTGGCGGGCCGGGCCAGTTTATTTACCTGCTGACACAGCAGATTCGGCTGATTGCAGCTCCCACTGCCCGCAGTTCACCGTCCCGGGCAAATGGGGGTGGCGGGAAGTGACGCGGGCAAGGGATGTGCTGGTCACCGCTTCCTGCCGTCCCCATTGGCCCGAGACGGCGAACCGCGGCCAGTGGGGGCCACGATCGTCCGAACCTGCCGCGTCAGCAGGTAAATAAAGTGGCCCAGCCCGCCAGGATGCTTACCTTGACGAGCCACATGCCAAATGTTGCCGACCCCTGGTACAAGTTGGTTCGACCAAATAAATCTATTCATCATGCTGTCTATCCATCATATTGTCCTTTTATACTGTCTTTAGGCTGGGTCTGCCTGTTCCTTGATACCTGTGTGGGATGTGTTCGTACCTGGCTGTTCTGGTGCCATCCTGGCACACGTTCTTTTAGCAGCCTTCCTCTTGCCAACTTCTGTGAGCAGGGCTTGCCTCTGGCTCACAGCCTAACTTTGCTTTATGTTAGCAACATCTTGACCATTACTTCAGTTCAGGCCTCAGGTCTCATACCGGGCCTCTGATACCAAGGGTTTATGTCTCAGGGCCTCATCTTACTACATTCCCCCACTTTTTGTCTTTTTATGGGGAGGATGTTTACCTGTCGTCCCAGAAAAGCATAATACATGGACTGAAGATAACCCAGTGGGCTAAATACTGTTATGTGGTCACCTCATTTCACCATCCATATACTCATGCCCCATCTTTTCCTTAGTCTGCACATTCCCTTGTACAACTGGTAGACAGATTTTATTATCCAATTCTTTCAAGTCCCTTATGGTGGGCCTGGGAATGTTAGGCCTGGGACCATGACTGAGGAATGTAGTACTATGATTGAGTCTTAGAGGCACTCCCAGATAATTAATATATATGAATAATATGGATACGGCATATATATTTGTAGTGTATATGGGTATATATGTATAGTATATATGTGTACATATGACACCACCTTATGTCCAAGCATAACTATGTTTTTCCAATCTGGTGTTATAGTTTGGCCCTTGTGGTACTGCAGACAGCAACCCACTTTTATTAGGGCAATTACAGTTACCATCTGTATCATTATTAGTAGTAGGCTGAGGGTTTTGAAATACTGGGATAGGGATTGTAATAATGTGTCCCACAGTGCTATGTATATGAGAAGTAAAACAGAAATTTGGATTACTGACACTACCACTGAGGCCTTTAAATATAAATATATGGTAATTATTTACTACCCAGTACTGTGCATTCATGTTATGGGTCACCGTTACTGCTGTTTGTCACCCTCTGGTAAGCTTTGCTGGGCAGGAAACAGGAATGTCTAGCTTCTCTCTTCCATGGATTGCATTGCCCCGTCATACACTAGTAGTTGACATAGATCCAGCTGTTTTTATGAATGGTGTTTTCCAGATTGTTTACTGTCCATTCAGTAAGTTATGTATCAAATATTGCTGTGTCAGGCTGTAGTATTGGTATCCAGATACTGAGGAAGATTGTTTTGAATAACACGTGTCTTAGTTAGGATGCAGTGTCAGTAACCCACATTATGACAGGTACTAACACGGAATTTGTTTACCCAACTGTAGTTACCGTGTAACTTAATTTCTTTACCCATTTGTTTTTTCCTTGCCTTCATGTTGTTTGCTGCCATTCATTTGTTGATTTTTACCTGTGTGTTAGTTAAACAGTTTAGCAAGGTTATGCACATTGCAAATGTTGTACAGCAATAATACAATACAGCAATAGTACAGCACTAATACAGTTGTTTTTACACAGTAACGAAGTTGAAATTAAATGACAGTTTATCCTGGTCCAGCTAGTGGTTTTTAGCTGATTGTTACATTAATTGTCCATAGATGGTAGATAGAGGTGTATTTGACCAGTCTCTTATTTATGCAATAATTCATTTTTCTTTTCTTGATGCTTGGGGGTTGCTTCACTGTATACAGATATCTTCTGGTGTCTTTGTTCTTAAGTTAGTTAATATAATAAAGTTTTTGTTTGTTTTTACATTTCTCTTGTTTTTAGTAACCCAAATTTAATACACAGATTAATTTAGTGTTTACAATGTAATAGGGACCAAGTCTTTTATACACAAACTATACTTTTGCAATTGTTGTACAGACATTCATTTTCACTTGAGGTGCATTACTAATATTTTATACTGAATGTAATGCTTAACGGCTAAAATAGATGCTCACAATCTTCCATGAGAAGGTGTATTGCTTTCCCTTGCTGAACACTTTGTTTCAGAAAAAGAGTTAGTAACATGATTTTAACAAGCTTTTTAGAGTTACTTTGCTTGTGATACCAACTTCACTCTTGTTAACTGTTTAGAAGCACAAACTTTAACAACCACTGCTTCCAATTAACATAACATAACAAAATAAAAGTGTATAAAATTAAACCAACTATAAAATTAAACCAAAATAAATTTTAAATACATGTCCATGCAAATACTTTGAAGGTATTAAACTTTCATGATGCTTTGTTATGTGTGGGAGCCAAAGGTGGAAACCTGTTGAAATTGTTTGGTTAGCTTTATGCATAAATTGTTAATTTTAAACATTTTTGCTATCACATTCTTATAACTATATTTAGAAGTGCAAACAAGTTTTAAAAAAAAAACCCAAACAAGTTTATAAAAACCCAAATAAGAAATTGACATTTTGTTAATATTATCTTTCCTTAATGTTGAGGTTTTCCCTTAAATTTTTTCTTTGAATAACAAATAAAAACAAAAACTTAAAAAACAAAACTGTGATTACTAAAAGAGAATTATTTTTGTTTGCAATCTTATTATTTGTTGAGGCAGAAATATATGTACATATATTTTATAACTGAGACCTTGTTGAACTTTGAAAAAAATGGTATTAATAATAATATGATGGTTATACCCCAACCATAATCTTAAAATAGTGTGGTACCACATATACATATGTTTTTAAAAGGGTATAAAATTGACTTTTGTTGCAACAAAATAAAAATAATAAAAAATAGTCACGTGACACACACAACATACAACACAGGACAACACACATGACATACAGGACAAACTTACAATTAAAAAGAAATGGCGCCAGAATTCTATTCAAAACTATACAAAATAAGGCAAACAAAAACAAAACATTAAAAAGGGTTAAACATTTGAATAAACAATTATTACCTTATTTAAAACTTAACAAAAATTGATAAAAATATATTAATATTTGCCAAATTCCTTGTATTAATTTGGTAACAAGGAATTTTGCATTACTTTATAATTAACATTCTTTTAAAACTCTGCTATATGGAAATAAGAAAAGCCCATGTTTCAAATATTAGTGAGTGGTTAGGATTAGAAGCAGAGTGTGCATCTATCTTCAAGAAAGTTAGGAATAATTCCAGCTGTTGCATTCCTGAAGGGTTAAAATAATTAATTTACTGGATTTATTTAAAGTAAAGTTTTTACCTTGTTTTCTTTTTGTTTCTTGTTTTGTTCTGTTTTCAATTGCTTTATCTTTTGGAGGTTTCTGTAAAAACTATAACTTTTAAACAAAGAGAGAGCCAAAGTGAGGAGAGGTGGGGGATAAGGGGGGGAGGGGTGAAGAGCAACCTAGGAAGGTAGCGAGACCTGAGCCAAGAGAGATTAACTGTATTAAGGTATTTGAAAGTATAGGCAGCAGTCGCGAGTTTAGCAAACTGAGAAAGCATATAAAGGAAAAAACTTAACCGATATGTAAAAATATTTGAGAAAGAAGGTTATATTTTTAGATATGAGCGCAGAATGTGGTTGCGGGGGTCAAAGCAGTTGGGAACCTGCACAGTTGGGAACTGCGCCCCTAGTTTTTATCCTGGCTTTGAGAGGAGAATGGTGGTAGTTACCTGCTCTTGTAAAATCTGAATTTGTTCCCTCTGTGTCTGTTGCTTTTGTCTGCACGCCAAATGGATGGCACGAGTGCCTTTTTTTACTGTAGTTAACTGTTTTTGGGCAACTCCATGTGTTAATGCATCAATTCTAGGTGTTAATCTGCTTAATTTTGGTTTTTTACTTTGAAATTCTTTTTTATTCACTCCCCTGCAATCAAGTCACAGCTCCTGTCTTCTAATGTGTTCTGTTTCATTTTTTTTCCTTCATGTGATTTACAAATTCAGTGAAAGTATTGTGTGCTACTTTTTCCATCTGTGCACTTACTTGTCCCATTCTGACAGGCACCAGTCTAGGTTTAACCGGAACCTGGCTTTTATCATAAGTTAGTGGTTGGACTGCAGTGGACCCCGTTTCATCTTTTAATTTTACTAGGGCCATCTTTTCCCACTTCGGGACCCATTCTTTAGGCATAGGGTAGCTACCTGAAGCCTGCTGTTTCATAGAATAGAATATCCGGGTTGGAAGAGACCTCATGAGGTCATCTAGTCTAACCTCCTGCTCAAAGCAGGCCCAATCCCCAGACAGATTTTTGCCCCAGATCCCTAACTGGCCCCCTCAAGGACTGAACTCACAACCCTGGGTTTAGCAGGCCAATGCTCAAACCACTGAGCTATCCCTCCCCCAATATTTATCACCAATATTTATAACAGGGGACTGCACATGTATTTTTCGTAAGTTCCTTGCAGCTGTTTCCAATGGTTTATTCTGTTCCTGTGCTGGTTGTCTCTGGGCTGCTTGCCACCCTGCAAGGGGGGTGGGAGCATTCCAGGGCTGTGTAGCTTCTTTTGATTCATTTAACTCTTTCTTTGTTACCATTACTTGCCCTGCCAATTTTGTGGTGTGCTGTTTTAACCATTTAACAGGCATGGTTATAGTTTACATTTAAAGACTACAGTCTCTGCCCTAGCCTTACAAATTACATTACATGTTTCTTCCCCATTATATTTTTTAAACTCTATGGGGATTTGCAGGGAGGGGCTAAGGGGGTTCCCTAGCTCGTTGTTTTCTGTCATGTTAGATCACACATCAGGTGATCTTGGTTATGGAGAGAGCAAAAGCTGCAATTAAATCCAGAGCTGAAGATTGTTTTGACTTTCTCACTCACAAAATGGCAAATCAATTTGTTAAATACTGGGGCATTCTTTTAGTTGCCCCCCACACACACTAAAAAAACCAAAAAACAGTCAAATCTCAATATAAGGTTGAAGAATAAACGAGCCAAATCAAACCAAACAACTTTCACAAGACTGAGTCACATATTAACCAGTGTTTGAGTAAATGATTGTCTTGACTGATCCTTTAAAAGTAATTCTTGAGCAATTGGAAATGATACTATGACACTAAGGAAATCCACAGCATTTCACACTGGACTAGAGGAGCTGGCAGGGACATTTATAAAATTCAGATCCAAAATTGGCAGTAAGGTCAGTAATCCATGATCAGCAACTTATGGTAGGTCAGAGGAAGTGATGTTTTTCTTCAGTCACTGTGGTAAAGTACACGTTGTTACTCCTGGGGGAATTCTGTGTCACCGTTCAATGCAGAATTTGCACAGAATTAATATATTAATGAGCTGCACCCTGTGGACCACTGGTTTCTGGGAGGGGAAACTGAGGGTAAGGGGCAGGTTGCCGGGGGGAGCATGCCTTGAGCTGTTCCAGGGATGGCCAAACCTTTAAATTCTGCTCCGCCCCACCCCACTATCAGCAGGTACGGGTCATCTCTGCCCAGCAAGACAGTAAAGAAGCTGTATGGAGCGGAGCCTGTGGCTGGGCTTTGCGGGGTTGGAGGTGCAGTCACCAGGGCCGGGGGTCGTCCCATGGCTGGGCTCAGGGGACTGTGTGTGGGTGTCTGGCCCCATGACTGGGCTCTGGGGGAAAATGGGCGCAGTATCTGGGTTGGGGGGAGCCTATGCAGCCCCTTCCACCACCACCCAAATATCCTCTTCCAGTACACGCAGACCTCTCCAGCACCCCCCAAATATTCCCTCCCAGTTCGCACACACCTCCAACACCCTCCAACTACCCCCTCCAACAGCCCAAATATCCCCTCCCAGTACATACACCCCTTCAGAACCCCCAACTGTACCCAAAAGATCCCCCGTTCCTCTCCCCACAGCAGTGCCCTCCTATTTGGGAACTTGAAATATGGTAACCCTATGGGGTGTAGTAACTTGAGGCCCTGAGACATAAACCTTTGGTATCAGAGGCCCGGTATGAGGCCTGAGGCCTGAACTGAAGTAATGGTCAAGATGTTGCTAACATAAAGCAAAGTTAGGCTGTGAGCCAGAGGCAAGCCCTGCTCACAGAAGTTGGCAAGAGGAAGGCTGCTAAAAGAACGTGTGCCAGGACGGCACCAGAACAGCCAGATACGAACACATCCCACACAGGTATCAAGGAACAGGCAGACCCAGCCTAAAAACAGTATAAAAGGACAATATGATGGATAGACAGCATGATGAATAGACTTATTTGGTTGAACCAACCTGTACCAGGAGAAAGGCAACATCCTAATGCATAGAGGGGCTGTACCTCAGTGTGTTCAATGATGTGTAACCTGTTTGTACCTGGGTATAAGAATGCATCCCTGAGTGGACGTTTTTGTCTGACCTAGGGGGCAGTGGAGAGTCCTGCCACTGACTGAGCCGGTCCATTGTCAAAGGGCACATATTCGTAGTATATCCTGTAGAGTCTGCGGGGAACTATTATTGTGCTTAGTTTGACAATAAACCTGGCCGGGTGCCTTTGTACCTTATCGGAGTCTGTGGTCATTGGAGGTTCTCTCGGGGTCTGGTGTGCCGGCGATCTGCAGAGCCGGGGCAGCACACAGGTATCACACACCAAATGCATGGACATTGCATGGACACTGCCTGAGGTGGAGTGTGACCAACCAGATGCGGCCAAGTGATCTCTAGTCGCAGGCCATGAGGAGCAGGTCCTTAAAAGGGGAAAGGGCCATGTGCTCAGGAGTGCACTCACAAGCTTGTACCTCCCGTGAAGGCCCTTCGCCCGGACTACCTGGCCAGTGGTTCTCTGCATTCCATTCCATCGTGCCTTGGGAAGACTTACCTTCATCACACCGTCCATCACTGTGCTATGGGACACTTACCTTCAAGGATCCTAACATCTCCAGTGCTGTGCCTGTCTTGGGAGCATGAGTATGCGAGTGTGAGTGTGACCCCCCACTTCTTTTGAGCTTAGCTATCAGTACAATAAACGTGCTGCTTTCTGCCAAACTCTGGTGGGTCATTAGTCCTCCCTAAGCTTACTAGCTGGCCCAATTTTGGGTAACATTAATGGTGGAGAATGCGGGCAGCTTAGTGGAGGATTTGACTCAAGAGTAGGGGTCCCCTCGTGCCCCCCAGTGGTCTCTTGAGTGGGTCCGGCTCGAGCCTGAGTGAAAATGTGGTAGGCTAGCAATCCACTGCAGGGAGAAAAGGACGCCACTGTTGAGTGCTGGTGTAGTGCAAGGAAGAGAATTAGATGTAAATCCCCTGGTGCCCTCTAATAGCTTCTTGAGCGGGTCCGGTTCGAGCCTGTGTAGAAGGTGGTAGGCTAGTGACCCACTGCAGGAAGAAAAGGATGCCACTGCTAAGTATCCCACTGTGGGGCGAGGGGAAGAAAAAGGCGAAGCAGCCCGAGCAAGAATAGACCCCCCCCACTTGGGGAGCGGCACCGCTGCCTGGGGTGTTGTTAGAATGGCTCCAAAAGAAAGGGGCAGACCCCTGTATACCAGGGGCAGTTCCACCTGGGAGTACAATTCCTGACTTGGAGAAGGAACGAGGTATGTGGAAGGCGTAGGCTCTGACTGCTAGCGCCCAGGCATCTTCCCTCTCTGTAGCCGCAGTACGGGTGGGATTTTGAAAAAAAGGTGTGAAAATTATGTGATACAGATAACATTATGGGATGGAGTTGGAGACAGTTGCATGCTGGGAAATTGACCCTATGTTCCCAGTCACTCTGCACGACTTGTTTTGGCCCCATCATGCATTGCCAAAACTTCCCAAAAGACAGATGTTGGCGAGTTGCACGCCTAGCCATGGTGCACCACGCTCTGTGTTGGTACAAGCACTTCTGGTGAGTACGTGCACTCTCAACACAGGCCACCAGGTCTGCATATGCACTACCTACGTACTAGCTGTGGTGGCTGTATCCAACATAACTTTAGTCAACATAAGTCTGTAGTGTAGAGATGGCCTTAGTTTGTAAGGTCATTGATAATTTCCTGAAATCTAGATCTTCAGTTGAACATGCTTCCTATAATGTGGTTTCTGCCTCCCGTCTACCCTCTTGTGGCCAGAGGTCACTCTATGGCCCCCTGCTTCTGTTTTCCTCCTTCTTCAGGGCTCCTCAAACACACTCAACATAGTGCAGAGGAAATTAAAACATTCCCCACTTGGGGTCCAATTTATTCTGTCCTCAAGTACATGCCGGCCTTCCAGCTCTCAACCCCCATTCAGTATCTCTCTCCCCTTAGTTGGAGGGGGTTTTCAGCCCTCTGTCTCAGAGCTAGGTCACAGTTCAGTGTCTCTGCAGGAGCCAAACTTGCTCCCTAAAGCTGCTGCTTCAAGCCAGCACTAGCTCCTCAAGCTCCTGCTGCCTGATCATCTCCCCCTCAGGTCAGGATTTTCTCAATACTTACTTTGTGCCAGGACTTGCCAGGGCTGAGCCCTGGCACCTCTGGGCTGGCAGTTCATAGCCCCGGCACCTCTAGGCTGGCAGTTCATAGCCCCGGCACCTCTAGGCTGGCAGTTCATAGCCCCGGCCCCTCTAGGCTTGCTGCATCAGTTATGAATGTAAAAAAATTGCTTGAGCCCCAGCACCTCTTTCATTACAAATTAAGCACTGGACAAGTGACAATATCTCAGGATAGCTAATTTGCTAATTCTTATGCATGGGCCAATCACATTTGTACATCTTAATGAGGCAGGAAAGGCTCTAATGCAATACATTTGCCATATGCTGTAATATTTTTTTTGTCTGTTCCACATGGGTATTGGAATCAGCTTCATGTGCTAACACGGACACAACCAACCATAAAACTTCCACCCATGTGGGTTGTCCCAGTAACTGTTAAAAACTTTCTTTTTAAATATGATAAAAATAATATAAAATATACATGTGTACTCCAACTCCTCCACTGGGCACCATTATTTGAATCTGAATGAAATCAAACAAGAAACAATGTTCTTGTCTAATTCAAGCAAGGAATTCACATAAGTGGGATTTTTCATCCATATGTTCAGTGAATGCAGGATGTTGGCACACATCCTGGGAACAGATGGTCCCTTATTGACTCTTCTTAGAAAGGGCTTTCAAAAGCCCAAGGCCAGCTTTCCATGTCAGCAAACACACAATTGCACTTTCAGTCATGTTTGAACACATGTGATTGTCTTAAAATTTCCTGATGACACAACTTCAGTAAAAAGGTCTGCTGGGCCTGCTGATGTAGCCTGGGAGGGAAAGCAGGATGTTTTAGTGGTTATTTTCCCCCCAGCTGGGCAATTACGACTTCAGGGTGTGCTGGCATCTTTTCTCTAGAAAAGAGAGACTGAGATGGCTAGGATTTCTTTGATGTCTGAAACTTTGGGAAGTCTATAAATACAGCTAAGATACACCTGCCTCCTGCCCCTTGATGTCACAAAATTCCCACCAAATACAAAAGGGGCCAAGTCCTTCCATTACATTTAAATGGTGATGAGTTACTGAAAAATGGTGTGAACAATAATAGTGACGATTCAGTGAAAGAGAATTGTTTTGGTTCATCAGCACCATACGTACCTTTCTATTGAGAACAGTATTGATCATCAATAACAGTAATCACTGACTTGTGGGCTCTACTGTCTTGCTCCCAGGTGCATCTTCTCATCCAAGTGTCTTGCCTGACATATCAGTCTTGTCAGTAGTTCAGCGTCTAGGCCACATTGATTGTGGTTCTTTTCTGTGTGCATACCTTAATTGGTGGCACTTTGGATCCTGGGTCAAGTTGTCCAATTCATTCTGTCCTCCATGGAACAGGAAATCCCATGAAGCTGCAGGGGCTAGAGCTATCTCTGGAGAGGCCTTGGGTGCACAGATTCCAGGGACCTTACCTCTTCCCTCTACCAAGCCACTGCTCCTGAAATACTTCCTCAAGGAGAGGCTGCAGGTTCTACAGTTTTCAGAATGGAGAGAGGTAAATAGTGGTGTCCCCCAGGGGTCTGTTCTGGGACCAGTCCTATTCAACATATTCATAAGTGATCTGGAAAAAGGGGTAAACAGTGAGGTGGCAAAATTTACAGATGATACAAAATTACTAAAGATAGTTAAGACCCAGGCAGACTACGAAGAGCTACAAAAGGATCTCTCAAAACTGGGTGACTGGGCAACAAAATGGCAGATGAAATTTAATGTTGATAAATGCAAAGTAAAGCACACTGGAAGGCATAATCCCAACTACACATATAAAATGATGGGGTCTAAATTAGCTGTGTGACAAAGTTCCTCCTCTATCTTGGTGGGTCCTGCGTTTATTGGTGGATTTTCTTGCCGCAGAGATTCACCATGTGGGTTGGGGAACAGCCCAGAGACCTTCCCCTCTGGAAGAACCCACAGTCCAGGTCAATTGGGAGGTTTGGGGGGGAACCCAGGCCCGCCCTCTACTCCGGGTTCCAGCCCAGGGTCCTGTGGACTGCAGCTGTCTATAGTACCTCCTGTAACAGCTGCATGACAGCTACAACTCCCTGGGCTACTTCCCCATGGCCTCCTCCAAACACCTTCCTTATTCTCACCACAGGACCTTCCTCCTGGTGTCTGATAATGCTTGTGCTCCTCAGTCCTCCGGACGCACACCCTCTCACTCTCAGCACCTTGCACCTGTTGCTCCCAGCTCCTCACACTTGCACCACAAACTGAAGTGAGCTCCTTTTAAAACCCAGGTGCCTTGATTAGCCTGCCTTAATTGATTCTAGCAGCTTCTTCTTAATTGGCTCCAGGTGTCCTAATTAGCCTGCCTGCCTTAACTGGTTCTAGCAGGTTCCTGATTACTCTAGTGCAGCCCCTTCTCTGGTCACTCAGGGAACAGAAAACTACTCATCCAGTGACCAGTATATTTGCCCTCTACCAGACTCCTGTACCCCACTGCTCTGGGTCTGTCACAGCTGTTACCACTCAAAAAAGAGATCTTGGAGTCATTGTGGATAGTTCTCTGAAAACATCCACTCAATGCGCAGCAGCAGCCAAAAAAGTGCACATAATGCTGGGAATAATTAAGAAAGGGATAGATAATTATCTATTATAATAGGACAGAAAATATCATGTTGCCGCTATATAAATCCATGGTATGCCCACATCTGGAATTCTGTGTGCGGATGTGGTCACCCCATCTCAAAAAAGATATATTGGAGTTGGAAAAGGTTCAGAAAAGGGCAACAAAAATGATTATGGGTATGGAACGGCTTCCGTATGAGGAGAGATTAATAAGACTGGGACTTTTCAGCTTGGAAAAGAGACGGCTAAGGGGAGATATGATTGAAGTCTATACAATCATGACTGGTGTAGAGAAAGTAGATAAGGAAGTCTTGATTACTACTTCTCATAACACAAGAACTAGGGGTCACCAAATGAAATTAATAGGCAGCAGGTTTAAAACAAACAAAATGAAGTTGTTCTTCACACAGTCAACCTGTGGAACTCCTTGCCAGAGGATGTTGTGACGGCCAAGACCATAACAGGATTCAAAAAAGAGCTAGATACATTCATGGAGGATAGATCCATCAATAGCTATTAGCCAGGATGGGCAGGAATGATGTCCCTAGCCTCTGTTTGCCAGAAGTTGGGAATGAGCGACAGGGGATGGATCACTTGATGATTACCTGTTCTGTTCATTCCCTCTGGGACACCTGGCATTGGCCACTGTCAGAAGACAGGCTACGGGGCTAGATGAACCTTTGGTCTGACCCAGTAGGGCCATTCTTATGTTCTTATGTACAGTGCCGAGAGGGTGCCACAAAGGAAATGACTCTGCCTCAGGCTATGTTAATGTTTTTGTGGATTTCCTGCATGATGTTGGCTGTTTGGTAGGAAGGATATGTTTCCTCTCTGAATCTTCCTCCAGCACCTCACCTCATCCAAGATAACTGTTCCAATGCATGAGTCTTGACTATGGGTAGCCCCCTTTGAGTCCAGGGAAAGTGTCTCTGAGGCAGCTAGCTAGGGAGAGATTCGCCCTGTGAAAGTGGAGCAGCCCTCTGTACAAACACATAGGATTAATTCTTGCTTTGATATTTCAGCTCTCTTTCTTGTCCCCTGCGCCATCTCTAGTCATCACTTCTCTTTCTGCTTGCATTCAAGTTGGTTCGTCCAATTTTGCACAACATTTCTCTAGCCTCCCTCACTGTACAGCATTTTGAGATAATTTGTTTGAAGGCCGTTATGCATTAGTACATTGAATTGTATGGTAGGGTAAAAAGCTAATTACAAACAAAGGATTTTCCATAGTGCACGAGAATATTGATCCTTCCAGTGTGGTTTCCTGCCTCTGATGGTGGTTGATAGGATATTTGAAAGGAGGCAACAAAACAAACAAACCAATAATGCCCTTGGCCAATTGCATGACACTGAATACTAGAGAAAAATGTTCTCCTTGACCTTTGCAGCAATCTGTGTATTGTTTGAAGCATAAGATTTTATTACGCCACTTAAGGATGCGGAACAATAAATTTTATTATCAGTTATAAAACTACCCAGCCAGTTTTAAAATTCAAGCTAAATATTTAACTCCAAGATCTCCTGTGACAATGAATAAATTACTGGACAGGCTCTGCACTGTGTGAATAAATATTTTCTTTTCTTTCTTTTAAATGTCTTTGTCATTTAATTTCATTGAATGACCATCAGCTCTGATATATTTTTTAAAAAAACCAAATCCATCAACATGATTGAGGTTGTCCTTTTTAACTGACTATGAAATGTTATTTTCTGCTACACAGGTGGCACAAAGGGAGTGAAAACTGCTCGGATCCCCTCTTTCTAGGGATTTCCCTAGTATGAGGGAGTCTCTAGTGGGTTTAAAGCCACAACTCCAGCATAGAGGCTGTGTCTGGGTCAGGGAGGGGCTATGGCTAGAGTGTACTGCACCTCAGCTATCTTCAGGTGAGAGATGGTTGCTTGGGGAATGTTGCCAGCTGGTGTAGGTTAGAGCAGTCCTCAGGCTGCTCTAACATGGATTGGGGGTCAGGGTCAGCTCTAGGATTTTTGCCGCCCTAAGCGAAAACAACTTCGGCCGCCCCCCCACGTTTTTTTCTTACCCCACCCCCGGCCCCGCCTCAACCCCGCCCCTTCCCCAAATCCCCAGCCCTGCCTCCTCCCCCCAGGCTCTCAAGGAGGGAGGGAGGGAGGGAGAGGGAGAAGCAGCGCGTGGGCCGCGGCCACTCAGGGTCTCCCCCTCCCTCCCAGGCTCTCAAACCCGGGAGGGAGGGGGAGATCCCGAGTGGCCGCGGTGCGCGAATCAGCTGTTTCGCGCGTCGCAGCTGCTCGGGATCTCCCCCTACCTCCCAGGTTTGAGAGCCTGGGAGGGAGGGCGAGCAGCGGCGCGCGAGTGGCAGCAGTGGAGGTGAGTTAGGGTGGCCAGGGCACATTTTTAGGGGCAGCATGGCCCGCGCCAGAATGCCGCCCCTAAAAATGTGCCGCCCCAAGCACCAGCTTGTTTTGCTGGTGCCTAGAGCTGGCCCTGCTGGGGGTGGAGACTCAGGAAACTCTAACCAGTTCCTTGGCAATTCCCTTTCCCCTCTGCTTTGATCAGATCTTGCTCAAGAAGAAAAGTTGGGCCTATATCTTCAGAAAGGCCATTGGTTTGTTTTGTACCTGTGGCTGCATGTTTGTCAATAGGGGGCTTATCTGAACTCGGTGGCTTCTGCAAATTTCTATCCAATGATAATTGTGAAAAGAATAAAGTGAAAATGCTGTTTTTTTTGTTCAAAAGTGAAATAGTTTTAAAGGTAATAATAAATGGTGCTAGTGTAACACCAACAGACACCAGTCAGTGGCGGGTGGGATTGAACCTGGGGCCTCTGGAGCTTAGTGCATAAGCCTCTGCTGCATGAGCTAAAAGCCAACGGGTTGGTAGCTAAGGCTGTAGAGCAAACACATTAATCTCGCACTAACTGGTCTCGGTGCCACTCAATGGGACAGAGCACCATACCCAGCAGGTGTGTGGGTTACACTAGCAGGTGCCTGATGGAAGTTTTGCCTGTACAAGAGCTTCAGCATTTGTCAGAATAATGAATCTAAATTTAAGGAAAAAAATAATTGCATGATTAATTGTGCTGTTAAACAACAATAGAATACCATTTATTTTAAATATTTTTGGATGTTTACTACATTTTCAAATATATTAATTTTAATTACAACACAGAATACAAAGTGTACAGTGCTCATTTTATATTTATTTTTATTACAAATATTTGCACTGTAAAAAATAAAAGTACTGTAGTGCAATCTTTTTATCATGAAAGTTGAACTTACAAATGTAGAATTATGTAAAAAAAACCCTGCATTCAAAAATAAAACAATGTAAATCTTTTGAGCCTACAAGTCCACTCAGTCCTACTTCTTGGTCAGCCAATCACTCAGACAAACAAGGTTGGTTACAATTTGCAGGAGATAATACTGGCCGTTTCTTGTTTACAATGTCACCTGAAAGTGAGAACAGGCATTTGCATGGTACTTTTGTAGCTGGCGTTGCAAGATATTTATGTGCCAGATGCGCTAAAGATTCATATGTTCCTTCATGCTTCAACCACCATTCCAAAAGACATGGTTCCATGCTGATGATAGGCTCTGCTTGAAAACGGTCTAAAGCAGTGCGGACCGACGCATGTTCATTTTCATTATCTGAGTCGGATGCCACCAGCATCTTTTTTGGTGATTCGGGTTCTGTGTTGCTCTTTTAAGACTTCTGAAAGCATGCTCCACACCTCGTCCCTCTCAGATTTTGGAAGGCACTTCAGATTCTTAAACCTTGGGTCGAGTGCTGTAGCTGTCTTTAGAAATCTCACACTGGTACCTTCTTTGCATTTTGTCAAATCTGCAGTGAAAGTGTTCTTAAATTGGACAACATGTGCTGGGTCATTATCTGAGATTGCTATAACATGAAATATATATGCAGAATGCAAGTAAAACAGAGCAGGAGACATACAATTCTCCCCCCCCCCCCAAGGAGTACAGTCACAAATTTAATTGACACATTATTTTTTTAACGAGCATCATCAGCATAGAAGCATGTCATCTGGAATGGTGGCTGAAGCATAAAGCGGCACACGAATGTTTAGCATATCTGGCATATAAATACCTTGCAACACAGGCTACAAAAGTGCCATGTGAACGCCTGTTCTCACTTTCAGGTGGCATTGTAAATAAGAAGCAGGCAGCAGTATCTCCTGTCAATGTAAACAAACTCATTTGTCTTAGTGATTGGCAGAATAAGAAGTAGGACTGAGTGGACTTGTAGGCTCTAAAGTTTTACACTGTTTTGTTTTTGAGTGCATGTAGCATGGCAGGCACTCACTGCCGTGGTGCCTCCTGCTGGTCAGTCTGGGAATTAGCTCTTTCCAGCCTCAGAGCACCTTCTGCTGGCCGGAGTCTCCCTACCGGTACTTGCTTCCTGGTCTCCACCACCATACTTCAGGCCCTGCATCCCTCCCGGCCTGCGGTGACCCTTATCTTGGGGTGCTGCCCCCCAGCAGTGCACCCCCACTCTGGGTCTCCCCGCCCAAGGGAACCCCTTCCCCCATGCCCACCTTGCCTCAGTGGCTACTGCCAGTCATCATCTAGCCCCCTTTCTCTGGGGCAACCTGCAGTCTGTAATGGCCACTCATCATTGGCAAGGGGGTTAGACCCAGGGGCGGCTCTAGACACCAGCAAAGCAAGCATGTGCTTGGGGCAGCCCATTTGCAGGGGCGGCAGGGATCCAGCATGGGAGCTAAGAACCAACAGGGGGCCCTGGGAGCTGTAGTTCCTTGGTTAGCTCCCTGCCTATAGAGCCAGCCCTGGAGCAGGGAAAGAACTACATTTCCCAGCATTCCCTTGGCCACTACCAACAGGAAAGAGGGGGAGGGAGTGAGGAAGCTGAGACCTCATGCTGCAGCCTGCTATGAATGGAGAGCTGCACTGTGAGTAGGGATACCATATTTTAACTTTCAAAAAATAGGACACTTCATGGGGAGGGAGGGTAGCCCCACCCTGCCACCATCCACTCCCTCCGACTGCCCCCCACAGAAACCCCAACCCATCCAACCCCCCGTTCCCTATCCCCTGACCACCCCCTCCCGGGACCCCTGCCTCAACTGCCCCCCAGGATTCCACCCCCTATCTAAGCCCCACTGGTCCTTGTCCCCTGATTGCCCCCTCCCGGGACCCCACCCCCTATCTAAGCCTCCTTTCTCCTTGTCCCTAACTGCCCCCTCCTGAGACCCCCCCAACTTCCCCCCTAGAACCCCACCCCCTACCTGTCCCCTGACAAACCCCTGGGACTCCCATGCCTATCCAACTGCTGCCTGTCCCCTGACTGCCCCCCTCCGAACCCCCAACCCATCTAACCCCCCACCCTTCTCCCTGCCTGCCCCCCCTGAATCTTCGCCCCATCCAACCCCCCCCTGCTCCCTGTCCCTTGACTGCCCCTATGGAACCCCCTACACCTTCTCCAACCCCCCAACCCCCTTACTGTGCTATTCAGACCAGCGTGTCTGGCTTCGCGCAGCGCCAGACACGCTGCTGCATACATGCTGTCGTGCTCCCCTGCAGAGCCACAGCCCTCCCTCCCCCCAGCACCTGCCTTCCAGATTTGAACACCTCAAAATTCAGGAGTGCTCAAGCTCAGTTTGGGCAGCTGTTACTTCATTTCTCCCAAATCAAATATACTGATCCACTGTAACTTGCTATAGAAAAAGTAGGATAAAATTGAGCAAGAAATGTTTCCCAGTGGTCATTAGGACTGGAATTGCTATTTTCAACAGCCATTGCTTTTTTGTTTGTTTAAAAGGAAGACAGTGATATTGCATTGGCAAATTCCCCATAGAAAGAAAGAGTGGAACAAAAGAATAATAAAGGCACCTCAACTTTTCCTCATTTATGTAGGACAGTCTTATAATATGCATCCAGATATCCTCCAATCACACAAGCTGAAAATTGTTCAACTTTACTGCAGTTCTGTAACCATATGGGAGGCAATCCTGTCTGTGTTCTGTGCACATCTAAAATTCCTGCTGAGTGACCTGCCCTGGGAGCTAGTTACCAGTGACCCAGGGCTGCGGCGGAAGGAGGGTGCAGGTGGGGGGGGAGAGCCCAGGGCTGGGGCAGCAGGGGGGGTGCAGGTGGGGGGTGAGAGCCCAGAGCTGGGGCAGCAGGGGGTGTGGGTTAGGGGGGGGGGGGAAGGGAGAGCCCAAGGTTGTTTCATTTTGGTTTGTTGAACAGACCATAAATGCTTCATTTTTGAGTCAATTTCAGCCTTAAACTATGTTTCCCTGTTGTGATGCATTGCCTTGGGGGTGTTGTACCTCAGATTATCCCCTATGGGCCAGATTCCTTGGCCAGACTACATCTCCCACAGTAGTGTAGTTGATGGTAAACTTGGGTAAATAGAGTAGACCCACTTCTCATTTAGGGAATATGGAGTTTCCTTTAGGCTAGTTTACCCATTTTCTTTTTTACCACTACACCACTGATCTTCCATCGTGCACCTGTAGTTATGGGACTTGTATGATGTATCATGCTCAGTGGACTGTATTGCATCATGAGAAATGTAGTCTTGCCAGGGAGCTCAGCCCATAGGAGAAAACATGAGCCCAAACTACAGCTTCCATAAAGCAATGTGTCACTATTAGGGAAATGCAGTTTAATGTTGAACTGGCTCCAAACAAAGAGCCCTGGCTTTCAACAATCCCAAATATTCAGAATCAGGTGAAACCAATCCAAAAGGAAATATTTCCATTTTGTTTTCCAAATAGAAAATCAAAATGGCAGCATAATTGACATTCTCCTGTGGAAAATGTCAATTTTGTGCAAAATGAGTTTTCCTTTGGAAAATATTTCCAACAAAAATTCCCAACCAACTCTACCTGCTACAGAGATCAAATTGAAAAATTCTGCTATTTTGTGTTTTTTTTTGAAGTTTATAAATCTGCCTTCATTGTAATGTAACTCTCTCTCTTGAACTCTCTCCCCTTCATTGTAATGTAACTCTCTCTCTCCTCTTCCCTTTTCATGCAAAAAGTAGTTTTGGTTTATATGGCAAGAACTTGCAAAACTGGATCAAAATGGTGTGGTTGTTTGTTTAACAGCTGAGTAAAATCCAGCTCTCCTGTTAAATCGTTTTTAAACATGAGGTAAAAAGTTTAATTTTCACTTGCTTCTCCTCCCCATTTTTGGTTCCTTTAGGGGTGAAGTCTATGGTAGTTTTCCACTTTAATAGGACCATGATTTGGTCCGAAATGTATCCATTGGTCTCCCCCGCCCCTAACTTTACACAGAGAGGTAAATGCGAAGTGCAGTACCTATGCCTCTTGCTCATAGGTTTAAACTGTTTCTCTCAAAGCCTTGCAAACGTGACTATCGCTGACATTTCAGGTGGTGTGTGGGAGGTGCTGCCTGGTGCTGGGGTGTGTGTGAAGAAGAGGGCGAAATTCTGAAGCTTGGAACTTGTACTGTAAGTATTAACGCTGTACGCCTTAGGGAGCTCTGTCTTTATGTGTCTTGTGGAGCAGGGACATCTTTACCGTATGTCTTTAACAGCACCTAGCAAATAAATAACACAACAGTAGAGGGGACAGGGACACAAGTGTGGAACCTCCCTGCCGACGGGAGGGATGTTGCTAATGCACAAGGCAAGAGTGTAAATTGTGTGTGGGCACTGCCACCCAGTCACCCTGTGGTTTCCTTGGGGGATCTTTCACATTCTGCAGCAGTGTTTGAACCGAGAGAGAAAGAGCTGGGATTCGGACTGTCAAACATTTACCCAATCGAAAGGTGGTTGGGAGGAAATTTACATTTGGCAACAAGTCTCGGCGCCTTACTGGAAAAGCGCAGAAGAAGTAGCAGTGCTTTGTAACTCAGCCAACACTGAAAAGGAAGCAACGCCTCAGGGACAGCACGAGGAGACAAGGCTTACCAGAAGCTAAAGAAATGGAGAATGGGACCGATCCCGTCTGCATTGCAAATGAGGCTCCGTTCTCTCACAAAATTATCGGAAGTAAGTTTTGCTGCTGCTTTAAAAATTGTGTGTGTGTGTGTGCGCGCGCAGGGAGGGGGAAAGGGGATTTTCCAGGAAGATTTCTTAGTTGAAAACGTGTCTGGACTGAAAGCCCTGTTTTCTCGTTCCAGACTATGTGCATCTAGTTTCCCGTTTTATTTTAGTGATCTGTAACATGAGGAAGCTGGGTTAGTGTTTGAAAGAGATTCCAGTAACTAAAAACGCTAAAAAATGGACCCACTATTAAAGTGTGTGATAATTATTAATATTTGGAGGTAATTTTTTTAGTACAAAGTAGTTCCCCAGAGTAACAGAAATGTAATGGCCATGCTAAGTATAATCTGTGCTGTATTGTAATTTTGATGCTATACAAGTAAAACATTAAGGGCCCGATCCTGCGGAGATTTATTACCAGACCAAGTGCTTATACTATGGTGAGTTACATAAGAACAGCCATACTGGATCAAACCAAAGATCCATCTAGCCCAGTATCCTGTCTTCTGACAGTGGCCAATGCCAGGTGTCCCACAGGGAATGAACAGAACAGATAATCATCAAGTGATCCATTCCCTGTCACTCATTCCCAGCTTCTGGCAAACAGAGGCTAGGGACACCATAGAATCATAGAAGATTAGGGTTGGAAGGGACCTCAGGAGGTCATCTAGTCCAACCCCCTGCTCAAAGCAGGACCAACACCAACTATATCATCCCAGTCAGGGCTTTGTCAATCCGGGCCTTAAAAACCTCTAATGATGGAGATTCCACCACCTCCCTAGGCAACCCATTCCAGTGCTTCACCACCCTTCTAGTGAAATAGTGTTTCCTAATATCCAACCTAGGCCTCCCCCACTGCAACTTGAGACCAGTGGTTTCCCCAGGAATTGAAATTCGGGGTGGTGTCCAAATTTACCCGGGTGGGGGTGTGTGTGTCAGGACCGATGAGATATATAAAAGAGATATGAATAAAGTACATGTTTTGTTAGGATAATGCAAATTTAACATAAGGATAATGCAAGTTACACCAAAACACATAACAGGTCTAGATTTCTAAAAAAATATAATTAAAAAAAATTATTTAATTTAAATTGACTTTTGGAAAGTAAGCCATCATGGGATAAGAGGGAAGTCCTCTCATGGATCAGTAAGTGGTTAAAAGATGGGAAACAAAGGATAGGAATAAATTATCAGTTTTCAGAATGGAGAGAGATAAATAGTGGTATCCCTGAGGGGTTGATACTGGAACCATTACTGTTCAACATACTCATAAATGATCTGGAAAAATGAGTAAACAGTGAGGTGGCAAAATTTGCAGATGATACAAAACTATTCAAGATAGTTAAGTCCCAGGCAGACTGCAAAGAGTTACAAAGGGATCTCACAAAACTGAGTGACTGGGCAACAAAAATGGTGGATGAAATTCAATGTTGATAAATGCAAAGTAATGCACATTGGAAAACAATCTCAACTATACATACAAAATGAAGGAGTCTGAATTAGCTGTTAACACTCAAGGAAGAGATCTTGGAGTCATTGTGGATAGTGCCCTGAAAACATCCACTCAATGTGCAGCGGCAGTCAATGATTCCCAACATTCTGTTTGCTTTTTTAAAAAGAACAGGAGTACGTGTGGCACCTTAGAGACTAACAAATTTATTTGAGCATAAGCTTTCATGGGCTACAGCCCACTTCTTCGGATGTAGCCCACGAAAGCTTATGCTCAAATAAATTTGTTAGTCTCTAAGCTGCTACAAGTACTCCTGTTCTTTTTGGGGATACAGACTAACACGGCTGCTATTCTGAAACCTTTGCTTTTTTTAAGAAAGGGATAGATAATAAGACAGAAAATATCATATTGCTTCTGTATAAATCCATGGTACGTGTACACCTTGAATACAGTGTGCAGATCTGGTCACCCCATCCCAAAAAAGATATATTGGAAATGGAAAAGGTACAGAGATGGGCAACTAAAATGATTAGGGGTATGAAAACAGGAGGAAAAAATAAAATGACTGGGAATTTTCAGCTTAGAAAAGAGACGACTAAGGGGGGATATGATAGAGGTCTATAAAATCTTGACTGGTGTGAAGAAAGTGAATAAGGAAATGTTATTTAATCCTTCACATAACACAAGAACTAGCAGTCACCCAATGAAATTAATAGGCAGCAGGTTTAAAAAAAAAAAAAAGGAAGTACTTCTTCACACAACATAAAGTCAACCCGTGGAACTCTTTGCCAAGGGATGCTGTGAAGACCAAAACTATAACAGGATTAAAAAAAGAACTAGATAAATTCCTGGAGAATAGGTCCATCAGTGGCTATTAGCCAGAATGGGGAGGGATGCAACACCATGCTCTGAGTGTCCCAAGCCTGTTTGCCAGAAGCTGGGAATGGGCAACAGGGGATGGATCACTTGATGATTACCTGTTCTGTTCATTCCCTCTGAAGCACCTGGCCTTGACCACTGTTGGAAGACAGGATACTGGGCTATATGGACCATTGGTCTGACCCAGTATGATCATTCTTATGTAAAAATTAATTATAATAATAAAAATGTTTAGTACAGAAACTTCCCAACATAATGACCTCTCAAGATAGCAACAATGTGAGATAACAACCTTGGCAAATAATGCATTTAAAAAATCTTGGCCTACTGGGAAACATATTTATATAAGGCAACAGAGGGTCCTGTGGCACCTTTGAGACTAACAGAAGTATTGGGAGCATAAGCTTTCGTGGGTAAGAACCTCACTTCTTCAGATGCAAGACTTATATTTATATAAGTTTCCATTCCCAGTCACAAATCTAGCATTCTGCAGCAAAGTCACTAAAAGATAGTCCAACAAACAAATGTTTCTTTAACGTGCCCCTCACTTTTCCCTCCACTGCACCCCACTCACCGGGGTTGTCCTTGGTCAGTGGAGACTCAGAGTTCAGAGATGCTTTCACGTGAGTACACCTCCCAGGTGGGGGGCAAGAAGACACCTTGCTCATTCCTCCAGCTGCTCACTGTTCGCTCTGGCCACGGCTGTTCGTTGTGCCACCGTTCACTCCACCACTCTGTTGCCAATGGTCCTGAGCAGTCACCTTCTGCTGCCACCTGTCACTGTGACCTCTGCTAGTTGGTCTCTTGAGGTTCCACCCAGCTCTTAGTGATTTCAGCTGAGCTCTCAGTGGGGGAACCTCACTGCTAGTGCAGTCTGGGCTGTCTTTTACACAAAAACACTGTACCCACAGGAACACTGTCTCCACAGCAGGACTAAGCACTTAGACCTGATTATCAGTGATTTCAGCTGCAGTAGTCACTTAACAGAACAAAAGACTATCTATGGAGCCTAATCAGCTCTGTCTTTAAACAGTGGAGAGGGACAGGTCCCCACCCTCTCTCTTGATGCCCTCAATCAGCACAGGCTAAGTACAGTTCTACTGCCCTTTACTCATACAATAAGAACAACAAAAAAGAACAGGAGTACTTGTGGCACCTTAGAGACTAACAAATTTATTAGAGCATAAGCTTTCGTGGACTACAGCCCACTTCTTCGGATGCGCATCCGAAGAAGTGGGCTGTAGTCCACGAAAGCTTATGCTCTAATAAATTTGTTAGTCTCTAAGGTGCCACAAGTACTCCTGTTCTTTTTTGCGGATACAGACTAACACGGCTGCTACTCTAAAATAAGAACAACAACATTTCATTACCCCCCCACACACACACACCCCACCCCGCATTCAAGTGATTTGTAACCCAACCCCAGCCAAAATCTATCACTTTGGCAACACAGCTCTGTTTGCTGGATATCTAGGTAGATTAGGTGTGAATGTAAATACAATCTGGTCCTGATTAGGTGTCAGGGAGAGTTCATTTAGACTTTGCTTACAAATCATCATTTGAAATTGTTAGGTTGGCCAACATCACCAAAATGAATGCACTGACATTGTCATAAAAAACAGCAGCTGTATAAGGAAGCTAGTCTATGTTCATACTTTTCAAATCTATTATACTTTCAGATACACATTTTATCATACACTGTATATGCTTTTAAAGTGTGTATTAATGTTTCAATTTCAATTCAAATTTCCAAACAGTCACTAAATTGGCATGTTTCAGAGTAGCAGATGTGTTAGTCTGTATCCGCAAAAAGAACAGGAGTACTTGTGGCACCTTAGAAACTAACAAATGTATTTGAGCATAAGCTTTCGTGGGCCCACTTCATCGGATGCATAGAATGGAACATATAGTGAGGAGATATATATACCTACAGAAAACATGAAAAGGTGGGAGTTGCCCAACCAACTCTAAGAGGCTAATTAATTAAGATGCGTTATTGTCAGCAGGAGAAAAAAAACGTTTGTAGTGATAATCAAGATAGCCCATTTAAGACAGTTTGACAAGAAGGTGTGAGGATATTTAACATAGGGAAATAGATTCAATGTGTGTAATGGCTCAACCATTCCCAGTCTCTATTTAAGTCTAAGCTGATTGTATCTAGTTTGCATATTAATTCAAGTTCAGCAGTTTCTAGTTGGAGTCTGTTTTTGAAGCTTTTCTGTTGCAAAATTGCCACCTTTAAATCTGTTACTGAATGGCGAGAGAGGTTGAAGTGTTCTCCTACTGGTTTTTGAATGTTATGATTCCTGATGTCAGATTGGTGTCCATTTATTCTTTTGTGTAGAGACTGTCCGGTTTGGCCAATGTACATAGCAGAGGGGCATTGCTGGCACATGATAGCATATATCACGTTGGTAGATGTGCAGGTGAACGAGCCCCGGATGGCATGGATGATGTGATTGGGTCCTATTATGGTGTCACTTGAATAGATATGTGGACAGAGTTGGCATTGGGCTTTGTTGCAAGGATAGGTTCCTGGGTTAGTGTTTTTGTTCTGTGGTGTGTGGTTGCTTGTGAGTATTTGCTTCAGGTTGGGGGGCTGTCTGTAAGCAAGGACAGGCCTGTCTCCCAAGATCTGGGAGAGTGAGGGATCATCTTTCAGGATAGGTTGTAGATCCTTGATGATGTGCTGGAGAGGTTTTAGTTGGGGGCTAGGCTAGTGGCGTTCTGTTACTTTCTTTGTCCTGGAATAGGTGACTTCTGGGTACTCTTCTGGCTCTGTCAATCTGTTTTTTCACTTCAGCAGATGGGTATTGTAGTTTTAAGAATGCTTGATAGAGATCTTGTAGGTGTTTGTCTCTGTCTGAGGGATTTGAGCAAATGCGGTTGTATCTTAGAGCTTGGCTGTAGACCATGGATCGTGTGGTGTGTCCTGAATGGAAGCTGGAGGCATATAGGTAAGTATAGCGGTCAGTAGGTTTCCGGTATAGGGTGGTGTTTATGTGACCATTGCTTATTATCACAGTAGTGTCAAGGAAATGGACCGCTTGTGTGGATTGGTCTAGGCTGAGGTTGATGGTGGGATGGAAATTGTTGAAATCATGGTGGAATTACTCAAGGGCTTCTTTTCCATGGGTCCAGATGATGAAGATGTCATCAATGTAGCACAAGTAGAGTAGGGGCGTTAGAGGATGAGAGCTAAGGAAGCGTTGTTCTAAGTCAGCCATACAAATGTTGGCATACTATGGGGCCATGCGGGTACCCAAAGCAGTGCCGCTGACTTGAAGGTATATATTGTCCCCAAATGTGAAATAGTTGTGGGTGAGGACAAAGTCGCAAAGTTCAGCCACCAGGTTTGAAAGCATGTAACTAGTTCACAAAACTGGGGGGGGAGGGGTGTTGGGGAAATTCAGGGGGGTGTAGGGAAATCACTGCTTGAGACCATTGCTCCTTGTTCTGTCATCTGCCACCACTGAGAACAGCCGAGCTCCATCCTCTTTGGAACCCCCCTTCAGGTAGTTGAAGGCTGCTATTAAATCCCCCCTCACTCTTTTCTTCTGCAGACTAAATAATCCCAGTTCCTTCAGCCTCACCTCGTAAGTCATGTGCCCCAGCCCCCTGATCATTTTCGTTGCCCTCCGCTGGACTCTCTCGAATTTGTCCACATCTTTTCTGTAATGGGAGGCTCAAAACTGGACGCAATACTCCAGATATGGCCTCATCAGTGCCAAATAGAGGGGAATAACCACTTCCCTTGATCTGCTGGCAATGCTCCTACTAATGCAACCCAATATGCCATTAACCTTCTTGGCAACAAGGGCACACTGCTGACTCATATCCAGCTTCTCATCCACTATAATCCCCACGTCCTTTTCTGCAGAACTGCTGCTTAGCCAGTCAGTCCCCAGCTGACTGATGAACCTATCCTCCATGCCATTACAATAGCCATTACTGATGGACCTATCCTCCAACAATTTATTTAGTTATTTTTTTAACCCTGTTATAGTCTTGCACTTCATAACATTCTCTGGCAAGGAGTTCCACAGGTTGACCGTGCATTGTATTAAAAAATACTTTTGTTTGTTTTAAACCTGCTGCCTATTAATTTCATTTGGTGATCCCTAGTTCTTGTGTTATGAGAAGGAGTAAATAACACTTCCTTATTTACTTTCTCCACATTAGTTATGATTTTATAGCCTCTATCATATCCCGCCTTAGTCATCTCTTTTCCAAGCTGAAAGGTCCCAGTTTTATTAATCTCTCCTGATATGACAGTCATTCCGTACCCCTAATCATTTTTGTTGCCCTTTCTGGAACCTTTTCCAATTCCAATATATCTGTTTTGAGATATGGTGACCACATCTGCATGAGTATTCAAGATGTGGGCATACCATGTATTTATATAGAGGCAATATGATATTTTCTGTCTTATTATCTATCCCTTTCTTAATGATTCCCTTAATGAGTTGTCTGTCACTTGTAAATTTACTCAGGAAGTTCAGGAGGGGACTCCAATACAATGAATCATCTCTCAGCTGGCATTGTTGCATGATGATTTCCAGGCTGTCCAAGATAGTGGGAAAAATCCACTGCTAAATTGAGGCAACATTAACTTTCTATTTAATAGAATGGGGAGGGGGAGAATAGATTCAGCAATGACTGGGACACCCAGAAAAATGCCTGAAAAAAGAGTTAATGCTTTGTCACCTGCAGTTTATAGACCATTTATAAGAAGAGGAGTATTCCTTATTTTGGTGTATCTGTGACTGGGATGGGGGAGCTGGGCAGAGGTGCTATGTTTCTGGGTCCAGATGCCCTTTCCTTCCTCCCAAGAAGAGCGGAGTAAACAGTCACACAGAATCTGTGCAGCAACCATCAAGAGGATGATGCAGCAGCTTCTTCCTTGCTGTGCCTACGTATGCTCTTCCATGTAAACTCAATGCAATCAGGGCTTCCTGGACTGGGGGGTGGGAAGGAATCAGAGTTGGGGAGCAGCTCTGCTGATCAGAAAGTCTGCTGGAAGCAGCATTAACTCCTTTTTATTTTTAATCAATAGGGAATATTGACAATAGGGAAATGTGTAGCCACACGGAGTCTCCTAATGTTGCACAACTCCTCCTGTGCAGCTAGGGGACTGAGAATAGAGAGGCACGTGGAGGGAAAGTCCCATGGGGTTGTGCTAAACTCTCCCTGTAAGTCCTTGGGGGTGTGTATTGTCATGCCACTTCCTTCCTGTCCCCTAAGGCCATGCCTTCTCTAGGAAAAAAGTGTTTTTAAAACGTTAGCTAACTTGTTAATCTGCCTAGTCTAGAGCAGGATTTTAACATATGTTAAAAGTACAATTTACCCTGTCAATTTACCCTGTTGGGGAGGGATAGCTCAGTGGTTTGAGCATTGGCCTATTAAACCTACGGTTATGAGTTCAATCCTTGAAGGAGTCATTTAGGGATCTGTGGGAAAAATCTGTCTGGGGGTTGGACTAGATGACCTCCTGAGGGTCCCTTCCAACCTTGATATTCTACACTAGATTTGTTTTACATATGTTCAAAATATCCCTTTGTTTCTAGTGAAGACAAGGGCTGTGTGGTCACAGACCTCTCCCCTGAGTGGTACATGTATCTGCATCTCTCCAACTTCATGACATTTTTGGAGAGCCCTCCCACCCCCATGGATTTTACAATGGGAGAGGAGAAGTGAGTTCCTTATCTCTTAATAAGTGTCAGAATGGAGCATGGTGGGACATCAACCCTGACCTTGGAGTATGTCTACTCTGCAAAAAACCAACCCCCCGCTCCCCTCCCAAAAGCCCTACTGCAGCAAGTCTCAGAGTCTGTGTCAACAGACTCAGGCTCCCAGGGCTTGTACTACAGGGCTAAAAGTAGCATTGTAGACACTCCTGCTTGGGCTGGAGCTGAAGCTCTGAGAACCATTGCACCCCCCCACCGCAGGGGTTCAGAGCCCTACCTCCAGCCTGAGTAGGAATGGCTTTACAGCTATTCTTAGCCCCACCATAGCACAAGCCCCACCAGCCTGAGTCAGTTGACAAAGTTGATGTGCTGCTGCAGGGTTTTTGTTTTTGGCAGTGTAAACATACTCCTTGTGTCCCATGTTACTGAGAGCTCCTTACATCAAGTAGTATGGCCTTGTATACACATACATTGGCACTGGCTTCCACTAAAAGTGTATTGTACAATTATTTGATGTAAAGAGGTGCAAAGCCCTGTGTGGACACACTATAAGCTGCCCAGTGGATAGAGCAGGATCTTGCCTGTGGTTGTACTAGCAGTTCCAGTAATCGAGTATAGATCCAGGGGTCAAACCAAAGGTCAGAAGCCAATGGGTAAGCCAAGGGATGTAGCCAAAAGTCAGAGCCAGGAGTCAGAAACCAGAATGGAACAGGTACAGGCTGAGGTTGGAGCAGGAGTAGGCTTTAAGCAGAAGTGAGAGCAAGTTAAGCACCGCTGTATGCACCGAACAGCCACTGATGTGAGACTTGGCAACACAAGGGGGAAAAAAGTGGCACTGCCTTTCAGAACAAGCCCAAAACTAGCGCAGCCCATTTCAGAGGGAGGAGTGTGGGGGCAGTGCTTAAATGAAAGAGTTGCCAGGACTCAGGAGTACTGGAAGCTCCCGAGAAGTGTGTGGGGGCCACCAGCACCTGAATGGTGGTCCCGCCTCTTCCCCGAGGTCCCACCCCGCCCCACCTCTTCTCCCGAGGCCCCATGCCCACTCTGCCTCTCCTCCTGAGGCTCCCCAACCTGCCACTTGCTCCTCTCTGCCTCCTACCCCCTTAAGGCAGGAAAAAAGTGATGGGTCCATGGCCCCGTGGTCCCCCCATTCCAGCGCCCCTGCGGGGTTCAGCCCCAGCACAAAGTAAGCACAGGCTTGGCGGCCAGAGAGCGGCGGCTGCTGGCCGGGTGCCCAGCTCTGAAGGCAGCACCGCCGTCAGGAGCAGCGCAGAAGTATGAGTGGCATGGAAGTCCACTATTACAAAAAAGCAACCTCCAAATAAAACCCCCAAAACCTGCAGCCTGCGGCTCTAAAAAAAAATTACAGCGGACTTGGCAATGCTCCTCTGCCCAATCAAAATTAAACCGTATGGAGGGAGCTCATTGGGTCCAACTGAGCTTGCTGGGTTGCCTAGCAACCAGGCTGGGAGCCAGCATAAAGACAAACACTTAAAGACAATTTAACCTGGTTTGTGGTGCTTTAGCTTAAGTCAGAAAGGAATTGATTTAATTGATACAAGCCAGTTTTCAAATGGGTTAAGAGGCTCCAAACAAGTATCTTGCAGCAGTTTAACCAAAGTGGTTTTGAATTGAGTTCATTTTGACCAGTGCAACTTACTATGTACACAAAGCCTGAGTTTTGATAGTGAGTACAAAATAATGGGATTTAGACCATGTCAGCGCAATAGCATTGAAGCCACAGCAACCCAGGCAGCAGCACAAGCTAGTCCTGCCCACCCAGCACCCTGGGTTCATACTACAGTAGCCACCAGCCATGCTTCCATGGCTTCACTGCTATTGTCACTTGAGCTAGCTAGATCAAAGCTAACTTGGGCAAGGGAGTACAGACACTATTTCCAACTCTTGAGGTTGTATCATGAGTCTTGTGATATTTGGCATTTCTCGTATTGCCCCGTCTCTGGAATCATGTGACTGTGAGACTCTCACCTTTCATTAAAAAAAAAGGAAGTTTCTAGCATGATAGTGGTAGAGGAAAGTGTAAACGCATGCATCCTAAAGTCTTCAAAACTAGAAAGCAAATAAAACCAACCCTCCATTTATTATTTTTGAAAATTCCATGATTTTTAAGTCAGTCTCATGAGTTTTTGTTTCCTGACTCCTGAGTTTTGCATGCTTGGGATTGGCAACACTAACTCCTGTCCCACAGTGCACTGGGGTCACTATAAAACCTGAGGTGGATCCAGGGAAGGGGTGCATGTATTTCATATCTTTGTTGTCCAAATCCCACTCAGGAATCTGGAGGTGATGTTCCTGCACCCTGGGTATTGTATGACATGTCATGTACCTTTTACTAGAAGGGCTCTCAATCTTCATCTCTTGTCTAGTACTCTTATTCGCATCATTGTCTTGGAGGGCCTGTCTTCTGTGGTCAAGGCTCAGCTGTCAAGATAGTATCCTAAACATAGGCTAGGAGAGGGGCAGCCTTGATACAGGGCAAGGGGAAGTGGGTGCTTTGTGTGCTGGCTGTAGTGGGGGACTGAGTGAGGCTCAGTCCACCTGGCCTGAGGGAACTAGAGCTGGAGGGGAAAGCCGCTCTCACTCACATTCTGCTATTTATGTTATTCTTGTAAAAAGATAAGACAAAAATGACACGAAAGTGACATTGAACGTGTGACTTGGAGGGATGTGGGAGTCAAGCGTGAGGGTTTTCAGGGTACGTCTACATTTAAGCTAGGAGGTGTGATTCCCAGCTCATGTAAATGTAGTCATGCTCAAGCTAGCACCTAAAAGAAGCAGTGTGTCCAGGATGACATGGGTGGCCACTTAAACTAGTGCAATCCTGCCCAGCCCCTGGGTACGTCCCTAGCTGGCTAGCCCAGCCTGCTGCAGACACACTGCTAGTTTTAGGTGCTAGCTTGAGCAAAGCTAGCGTGGGCTTGTCTGCGCGAGCTGGGAACCACACCTCCTAAGTCACATGTAGCCATTCCCTAAGAGTGTTAACAAAAGGCCCTTGCTGCTAATAAAATTTGACTGCTAGTCAATGATAGAGGAGTGCTAAGCTGAGCAGTTTGGTGAATAAAGGCCGCCATCTTGACAAATTGCATTTTCTTATTATTTTTTTCAACATACAACATAACCCAATAGTGAGCACATCTTAAATCATGTCAGTGTGGTTATACATAGTCCAGCATCGGATTATCCCCTACCACTGAACTGGCACAGCATTAGAAAGAGGGTAGTTCTAGAGTGTGTGAAGGCAGTGAGCCAGGATGTTAGGGCTGGCAAAAGAAAACATGCCTTATTTCTTCCTACTGGAGGATCGCAGGGTCTGAGGGTCTGCAGACTCAGGGTTGGTCTATGCTAAAAAATGATATTGACCCAGCTACATCCCTCAGGGGTATTAAAAATCCACACTCCAGAACAACATAGTTAAGCCAAGTTAAGTCCCAGTGTAGACAGCGCTAGGTTGATGGAAGAATTCTTCCATGGAATTAACTACCAGCTCTGGGGCAGGTGGATTACCTGTGCTGACAGGAGAACTCCTCCCGTCGGCATAGGTAACGTCTACAGGGAAGCACTACAGCAGCTCTGCCACTGTAGCATTTCAGGTGTGGACACACTCTCAGCTAAATTACCCAGCAACCTTAAGAACGTACAAGTCAGTGCATGGCTCTTCACAACACAGATGACCTCTGCCCGGATGTTGCAATGGTGACCAGTTCCAGATTGGAATCATCAGTGTGTTTGGAGTAAGGATTTAAAACTGAAAACTGTAGAAGCCGTTACAACAGTCAGCAATGAATTGAGAAAGTAAATAATCTTTTCCTACTGCCCATTGCACAACATTTTGCTGTACCCATTATGAAGCGCTCAGACACAAGATTCTTAGGGTTTAGAAAAAGCAGAGATATTTATGTAGATAATGAGAACATCCACAGGACTGAAATGTTTGCTTTAACACGGAATGGGAACCCTCGTATGTCAGGACATAAGACTAACTGATGGGGTTAGAAGGAAACTTCCTCTTTGGGCAGTTTATTCCACAGTTGTCTAGTGTGTAGTTTCTGCTCCTGAAGCATGTAGTACTAGCCACTGTCAGAGAGAGAGGAGCAGAAGTTAGATGGGCCACCACTTTGGTCTGGCATAGCATTTCCTGTCTCTTCTGGAACACAAGACAGCTGAAATATTTCCTGTAAAAGCACAGCATCTGGATTTCATGGTATTGTTTACAGCTGTTGTCTGTGGATTCCCTCACTTATTCATTACTTACACTTAATCTCCTAGTCATGTACACAGTGAGTAACTGTAGGCTGCTATGCTGTTTCACCAGCCAGGAAAGGGAAGCAAATGCCCTGGCCAAGTCCTTGTTAAGTAAGGTCCTTTCATCAGATCATGGTTTATCATGTATAACAAAGGATAAACAACTCAACAGAAAATACTGGACACAATCCACAGCCAGGACTTACCTGTGTTCCTGTCTTCAGCTTCCTTACACACCCTGCACAGCCATTTGATAAAAAGGGATCCCTTAACCCTTTCTAGGCTGCTGCTTGACCTGTTCCCAGTGGTTGTTCTGCAAACTTACAATGATGCAGACAACTGCATGAAACAGAATGGTGAATGAAAGATGGAATTATGTTTTAGTTCTGTCCTGCATAAACCAGACTGTACGCCGCATATGACTGTGGGCCTGCTCACTGATATTTTTGTCAAACTCCAGGACAACTGGGAATCCCGCCTTTGTAGACTGTGGCAACGACTGTGTTTGAAAGCAAAGGATGATGGTTTTTTTTTAAATGTACCTACATTTATTAATCATTTATGCAGTGGCAAAACTGTGCATTAGGCTGTATAGAACAAATAAAAAGCAAGGCCCTTGCCCGAAGGATCTTACCTCTAATCTTACACAAAATGTGTTCAGTGATGATACTAGGGGGATTGGGGAGACAAAGGCTACACAGATAAGATGCTCTGGTAAGCTATAAATGCTGCTTGATGAGTCCAATGTTTAAAAATAAAATTTTGATGAAAACCAGATCAGGTTTGTTCCAATGGTTCTTTCTTTTTCATACGTGTACACAGTGCCTAAGGGATCAGTGACTGGGACTTTCAAGCACAAAATATTTGCAGTACAAATAAAGAACAATAAGTGAGATCAGACTGAATTCAGGTTAGGAACAGGCATTTCACACTGCTCTGCTAAAGGCCAAGGAGGAAGTGGAATTGTTTATGGTGTTTAATGGGAAGAGGAAAACTCAGGCTGAATGTCAGGAAAATTGCCTAATGAGATCAAATAGAGTGTGAAATTCTGAGCCAGGGATTCAGAAGACTGCAATGGCAGATGCACTCAGGCAACCTTCTAAGTAAATTGCTGTGCAGCAGGGGAACATAACTGACTAGTTTAATGGGTCTGGCTTGGATCAACCAAGTCTGAGACTCAGGGGCCTCCCAATGGCTAGAAATGTACATAACTTCCAGTTTCTGAAGCTTAGTAAAGCCTTTGTCCATTGTTATATTTTGACACACAAGGAGTTATGGGGCAGGAAAGACAGTTTTTGTTTTATTGAATCAAGATGAACGTTCCCTGCCGAAAGGTCAGATTATCTCATATGCTGTAAAACCAGCAAAAGCAGGAGTTTCACAAATTGGTGTTTGGTGCAAAAACATTCAAACCCTGTAAACTAATTACTGAGTGCTTCCTATCCATGGCAAACAGTTTTGCTGCCGCCTTACAGACCAGAAAACAAGGCTACCCGTTACCTACCAATGGAGAAACCACAGATAGTCAGTCAGCAAACTTCTGAGGAGAGCTGCAGCTCCCTTTAACACCTGTGGGGAATTGTGGATGCTTAGCACCCATCCGGAGTGGGTCCTGTGTAAAGGGAAGTGAGACTTTGCTAACTGTTATGGGGAGTGTTAGCTGTTTTCCAGTTGCACTAAATAATGCACTGGTGTCATTCGACTGACTTCAATGCTGTTCCAACTGAGTTACAGGTGTCACATGAGAAAAAACTCAAGCCCCTGGTGTCCCAATCTAATAATGTCCTAGGCTTAAAGAAAAAATCTTTGCAGCTTTTGAATATACTGACCAGAAATTAATACAATGAGACACGGTGCTGTCCAGCACATCTCACTCCCTTCAGTAGTAAAGAGGCAGAGTGAGAGAATCAGTCCTTTGCCAAGTGCTGCTAACCAATCAGCCTTCGTTGAAGGCCTGACAATGGTTTCCTGGCCTTGATGAAACTAGTTGCCATGATGCTGGCTTTACTGCCTCTCGCCCCTGGGGAGGGGGAAGGGCGAGATGACAGCATGGTCACTCCTTACTGTTTGCAGCCAGGATGGTGTTTGGATCATGGAATGGAAGGGGGACAACTACTGAGAGAGAAAGTGAAGCAATCCTGATAAACCTCACCTAGCTTCTTTGACCCAAATCCTAAATTTTGCTCCCTGTCACATTAGGGTAGATTCAAAGTATTTCCACTTACGTCTACAGCCTTGTCTACACAAGAAAGTAAAGGCACTTTTTTTCAGCTGAGTTATCTTAAAATGGCAGGGAAGTCCCCTTAGCACTTGTGTAAACACCATTTAACACCTTCTCAAACCATCTATAGCCTAGAGCAAAGCAGTACCAGTGAGCCTTGATAGATGAATGGGTTCCTATTTGAATGGGATGTGGTGTCATTGAATTTTTTCATCTATCTCAGGCCGCACCTTTCTTTGAGAGAGTATATCTCTTAGGCCAGGGCTACATATGTCGACTCAAGTGACGTTGGCATACAGTTGCCGGAGTTAGTACTTTGCTTGTGCACATGCATACGTGGCACCTTGTGTCAGCAGTGCACGTACTCACCAGAAGTGCTTGAGTCGATGCAGAGTGCAGTGCACCATGGTTAGGTATCCCATTGTGCAACTTGACCCTGTCCAGCGCACTGTGTTTTTGGAAGTTTTGGCAATGCACGATGGGACTGAAACGAGTTGTGTAGGGTGACTGGGAATATGGGGTCAACTTCTGAGTGTGCAACTATCTCCATCCCACAATGTTATCTGTATCCCATAATTTTTGTGCCTTTTTTTCAAAATCCCACAAACCCGCACAGCCCTCCTTGCTATCTGCCATCTCTGACAGAAGCATGGAGCCTGCACAACTCTGCATTGTTGTTATGAGCATTGCAAGCACAGAGCACACGATCCTGGAGCATTTGCAGAGCTGCAAGAAGAACTGAATGAGTGGGCAACATAACAATTTCTTGGAGGACAGAGTGCTGTGGAACATAGGAAGAGCCATTTCAAGGTTGTGGCTGGCATTCATGGAGCAGCTGCACATGGAGGAGCACCAATTCTGGGCCTGAGAAACAAGCACGGAGTGGTGGGATTGCATCGTAATGCAGGTGTGGGATGATGAGCATTGGCGGCAGAACTTTCAGATTCTCAAAGCCACATTCCTGGATCTGTGTGCCGAGCTTGCCCCAGCCCTCCTGTGCAGGGACACCAAAATGAGAGGTGCACTGAGAGTGGAGAAGTGAGTGGCGATCGCACTAGGCAAATTTGCAACTCTGGATTGCTGCTGGTCAATGGTAAATCAGTTTGGAGGTGGGAAATCCACAGCGGGGACCACTGTCATGCAAGCATGCAGGGCTATTTATCACCTCCTGCTATGCAGGACTGTGATTCTGGACAATGTGCAGGACATAGTGGATGGATTTGCAGCAGTGGGGTTCCCAAACTGCAGAGGAGTGATAGACGGCACACACATCCCTATTTTGGCACAGACCACCTTGCCACTGAGTACATCACCAGAAAGGGCTACTTTTCTATAGTTACACATCATTGTTGGATCACTGGGGATGCATCACCAACATCAATATTAGGTAGTCAGGGAAGGTGCATAACACTCACATCTTTAAGAACACAGGATGTTCAGAAAGCTACAAGCAGGGACTTTCTTTCCTGACTGGCGGATTAGCATTGGGAACGCTGAAATGCCAGTAGTGATCCCGGGGGAGGCAGCATATCCCTGGCTCATGAAACCACCTTGCCAGCACCAAGCAACAATTCAACTATAGGCTCAGCAGGTGCAGAATGACAGTTGAATGTGCTTTTGGTCATTTGAAGGGCTGCTGGCATTGTTTATTCACCAGAATGGAGCTCAGTGAGAAAAATACCCCAATGGTTTATAGCTGCCTGCTGTGTCCTGCATAATATCTGTGAAGCAAAGGGGGGAAAAGTTTCCGCTGGAGTGGAGGGCGGAGGTGAAGCAGCTGTCTGCTGAATTTGAACAGCCAGATACAAGGACTATTAGAAGAGCTCAACACGGAGCTATATAGCTCTGGGCAGCTCTGAAAGACCATTTTAACAGTGAGCCAGAGAAGTGTGTGGTGTTGTAGTGGCTCTCCCTGGCCCTCCTCTTTTGTGGCCTAGTAGGAATCATTTGGTGATCGCTGGACATGCAGGAATGTAACATAGTCAATGCACCTCTTAATTTTGTTTGTGAATGATCCTATGAGTTATGTGACATGGTTACTCTCAGAACTGCTGAGCACTCATTGGTATATGTTTTGACCCAATAAAGCTGAATGAGTTCCAAATACTGTAATTTTATTCTGTAATAAAATCAGTGCAAAATAACCTGTGCAATTTTAAAACCAATACATTAAAAACGTAATAAAGTTTAATAAATTAAGAGAGCAGAGCTTATGAAGAGGAAAGAACATTCATGTCCATTTCAGCTACACATACACCAACCGTGGCTTTCACAGGTCAGTTTAGGGGAAGCTGTGATTGCCTTTAATGTGGAGTGGTAGGGATAGTGCAGAAACCCCAGATGCCACATGGAATATTGATATAGATTTAGGGAGCCAGCAGCATCTGTGTTTGCTTCCTGAGAAGCCCCATTATGTCCTGGTGCAGCTCCCTCAGCTTTTCCTGCTGAGACTCCTGGGCCTCTCTCCTCTCTGCTCTTACCTTCTCCAGGCTGCCTGCGGTGTTCATCCTCCAGGCCCTGTGCTCACAGTCTGATCCAGCACTGGCTTGCAAGATGCCTTGGAACACGTCCTCCCAAGTCCCCTTCTCTTTCCTCCTTATCTGGCTCAGGCGTTCAGCAGGTGTGTGTGTGTGTGGGGGGGACCCTGAAGGCTGCAGTGGCAGCAGCAGAAGATAACACACACAGAGGTACTAGTGTCAGCATATTCACTGCAGAATGAGAAACTGAAGATGCTGAACACTCTCCCCTTGCTCCCCACAAGTTTTAAACATGACCTTCTCACTTCTGCTTGGGATTGCTTGTGCACGGCATCAGTCACAGCACCAGCCATGGTGAGTACTGAGTACGGCCCCCTGGGGGGAGGGGAAATGAGAAAGGAATTGCTCAGCTGTATGATTCTAGTAGTATAGGGCAAGTATAGAATACTGGCACCGTTTTCCACAGGCGGTGGTGATTTTACTCCTGAAGGTCTCAAAGACTGCTGCTGGTGTCCCAAAGCCGCCCAGGCCCGTACGCTGCTAGCCTGCGTACTGCAATGGGGCCTGCTGAAGTTATGGCTGAGTGGTGTGGGAGTGTCCTACCGTGGATAAGAAATAAAGCAGCCCTCCCTAAAAACCATGGGCAGAGGATTGCAGAGTAACTCCATGAAAGTTTCATCAAGACCTCTCAGGAGGATTTAAGGGACATCCCTGTTTGTCCATAAACAAACTGCTCTGCATGCCATCCTCCCCCCCACTTCACCCCTGCCTAACTGTAAAGAGGACTGGAAAGCAGACTTGTACCACTGCCTCTTCTAGCACAAGTAAATTGATGAAAAGTCAAAAGATGTGTCCTGCTACTCTGGGGGTCCGTCCCTGTCATTGAAAACTTATCTACACAGTTACCCGAGGTTCCTTCCCCTGCATCACGCTTGCCCTTGCTCTACTGGTGGGACTGGCTATATTGCAGTGGAGTTAAAAATGGATCCTGGCTCACTGCGCAGCTGGCTCCCCCGTCACCTGTCCCCCATACTCCTCCTTGTCCTCTTCCACCAGCTCCTCCTCCTCGTTGCTGTTCATGGAAGGGGCTTATGATTTGGGCTTCTTGGAGGTATCCACAGTGCTGTGGGATGTGGTAGTGGGGTCTCTGCCGAGGATAGCATGCAGCTCTTCGTAAAAGCAGCAGGTCTGAGGTTTGGCACCAGCTCGCTGGCCTCTCTGGTCTTTTTGTATACTGGCCACAGCTTGTTGGCTTTCACGTGGCCCTGCTGCTGGTCCCCAGTGTAGCCCTTCTCCTGCATCACCCCAGCAATCTGCTCGTATATGTCGATGTTTCTATGGCTGGATTGGATCTGTGCCTTCACAGCCTCTTTTCCCACAGATCAACAGATGCAATATCTCCTGTCTATTGCAGGCAGGGGCGCATCTGGAGCGGGCAGCCAGCGAGGTCAGCTGGGCAGTTGCACACAGCAATGGAGAGCTGCTAGGTGTGCTCATCAAGCTGGACAATCAGGAAAAGGAATTTCAAAAATGGTGGGGTTTTAAAGGGAGGGGAGGGCTTTTGGGCTCCGTGACCCCTAAGCAGTGGAACTGCCACTGTGGGTTATTGTGGGACAGCTGCTGGAGGGTCGACATAAGTAATGCAGTATCTATACTTACCCTGTATTGACCTAAATACATTCACTGTGACTCTATGCTGCTCAGGGAGGTGGTGTTACTATCTCAGCATAGCAGTGGGAGACCAAATAAGTGTAGACACATGCACAACTAGGTTGACGTAAAGTGCCTTTTGTCGACCTAACCAAGTAGTGTAGACCGGCCTTACACTGAGCCAGAGGTAAATATTAATGTCAATACCCAGTGCCAAGGAGGAGAAGCACAATGATAATCAGGGACGGCTCTATGTTTTTTGCCGCCCCAAGCACGGCAGTCAGGCGGCCTTCAGCGGCACGCCTGCGGGCGGTCATGCGGATTCGGTGGCGTTTCTGCAGGTGATCTGCCGGTCCCGCACCTTTGGCGTACCCGCTGCCGAATTGCCGCCGAAGCCGCGGGACTGGTGGACCTCCCGCAGGCATGCCACCAAAGACTGCCTGTCTGCTGCCCTCACAGTGACCGGCAGGCTGCCCTCCGCGGCTTGCCGCCCCAGGCACATGCTTGCTGCGCTGGTGCCTGAAGCCGCCCCTGATGATAATTTAACCTGGCCAGAAACAGGCAGTTGTATCCCAGGCCCCTGGGAATCTATGATTAACGCATTCCTTGTGCAGATAAAACTCCCACACAGACCCACGGGGATTTTGAATGCCCAAGGCATGCAGGAATAGCCCCTTAAACTCATTGTTAAGGTAAGGAACTAATATTGAATAAATGCGGCTTTGCTTATGGTCCAGCTGGAGTGAGTACATCTCCCAGAATATTTGGTGTTATTTATTTAGATTCATACAAGAGTACTTGTCCTAGAACCTCGTCCCAACATGCATTTCTGATCCTTCCTGCATGAGAACCAGCATGGATTAATGCTCAAGGAATGTCTCTATTGCAGGCATGTCAAAGTCCGTGTTCAGGAATCTGAAGGGGATTTTTGCAGGATGTCACACAAAAACAGAGATACGTTCTTTCTACTGTGATAAACTCAGGACAAACGGCTGCGGGAGGAGAGGGGGTGGGTAAAAAGCAGTCCCGGAAGGTTAAAAGGCCCTCCTCCCTTTCAAACTGGGTCTGGGTGACTACAGATCAATCAGGTTCAGCTGAGAAGGGGTTACCAGAGTTCAGTTAGGATCAGCTGAGAGGGAGTTACCTGAGGTCAGTTAGGAACAGCTGATTTCAACTAAGGGCTGCCTGAGATTTTTTTTTAAACCTTCCCCTGGTGGAGGGTGTGGGGGGAGAGAAGGACAGGCTGTACTCTATGGGGCCCTAAACACTACACTTTGCTGCTGGAGTTACATATGTATGCACTAAGATGAATATGGAGCCTGAGGTCCAGATCCTGCAAAGACTTGCTCATGAGCTTAACCTGATGTACTGCGAGGCATCCCATTGAAGTCAATGTCAGTGCATCAAGTTAAGAAAGCCTTTGCAGGAGTGGGACCTAAAACTTCTTTCTGAGGCACTTTCTTGCATTGAACATGTTACACTCCTAAAATAAAATGTGTCTTTTTTTTCTTTTTTGCAGGCCTTGATCTAACAGGTATATTTCTCTTTGCCATCTTGACTCTAATGACACTAATAGCCGACCTGGTGTTTGTAGAGGAAGTGTTCTATATCTACAAGAAAACCCCCTCCTCTAAAAGGACAATTTTGATTTGGATAAATGCAGCAGCTCCGGTAAGAGGGGGGAGAAAGAAATTCAATTGAATATCGAAAAGACCCTTTCTCTAAAGATGCTGTAGTTAATGCACAAACCTCTCTTATCTCTGCCCCTCTGACACCCTCCTGTCTTTCTGTCTAGGTGATAGCTACTACATCATGCACTGGGATGTGGATTCCTCGCTCAACAATGTTTACAGATTTCACTGCAGCAGTGTATGTATTCTTGTTTCTCTGAACCCTGAATTTCCTGCCTTTAAACCGCCTCTAGCACTAGGTAAACATAGTCATTTTGTAAATTTAATAATGGATTTTTAGTTTGACATGAAATCTCTTGGCAGTTGTTTTATCAGGGAGGGAAAAAATAAAAAAAATGAATTCCCAGTACTACAGCCCCCTTAGTGTGGGAACTGCAGAATGAAAGAAAATAATTGATCCCTTTGATTGGCAGCAGCGTTGAAATAATAGAGTCGTTCCTGTATCTCTCTCAATGCCATGTAGAATGAGACTCTATGATTTTTCACTGTGCTTTCATTAATGATGCACTGTATAGGCCTTTTATTAATGATGACAAGTGAATCTTCAATGAGTATATCAATGAGAAAATGTTCCATACATGTCCTGATAAAATCTTTGTGTGAAGGTTTGACAGCTCTGACATGTAAAGGGGGGGATGAAGAATTGTGGTCTCTGCTTCCTAGAGGTAATGGTGCAACCCTCTAATTTTAAGGCAGAGGTTGAAAGGTTGAAGGCTACAGTGTGGGATTTTCAAAGCTGTCTAAGTGATTTAGGAGCACAGTTCCATTGGCAAGTCAATGGGAATTGTGCTCCTAAATCACATAAATCGTTTTGCAAATCTCCCCTTTAACTCCTCGTGACTTCTGGCTGCATTAACTAAGAGTCTGAGATGGAATAAAACAACATGGAGCAATGCTAATTAGTTAAGTTGCTTTTATTTGGATGGAAAATGCAAATTCTCACTGGCTTAATCTGTGTCTGAGATAAAACCATGCAAATCTCTGCCATATTATTAGATTCCCAACTTTGTCTAACTGTAGAAGTATGCGTGATGCTAAAAATATGTATAAAAAGAAAACAAAATCATAGAATGGCGATAACTGGGTGTGACGAAGTGGGAATATTCTTAATGTTTTTTCCGAATACTGTGTGGGTGCCTCAGTTTCCCCTTTGCATGGGATAAGAGTGTGTGATTGTTGCAGAGCCTAAGGCCTTGGTCAGGGCCGGCTCTGGCTTTTTTGCCGCCCTAAGGCCTGCAGTTGCCAGCTTCCAGATTGCAATAGCCACCCGCTTCTCCACTGGCAGGGCAGCTCTCAATCTCGTGTCCTTGCACCGCAGGGTGGGGGCAAGCTCCTCACACAGTCCCATGAAAGTGGCTTTTCTCATCCGAAAGTTCTGCAGCCACTGCTCGTCATCCCAGACTTCCATCCCAGACTTCCATGACGATGTGATCCCACCACTCGGTGCTTGTTTCCCGAACCCAAAAGTGGCGTTCCATGGTGCTTAGCATGTCCGTGAATGCCACAAGCAATTTCGTGTCGTACGCATTACACGGCTCGATAGCATCGTCGGACCTCCTCACCCTCACTGTCACCTTGGATCTTAAGGAATAGTTCGACAACCAAACGTGACGTGCTGGCGAGATAAGTCAGCATATGCCTCAGCAGTTTGGGCTCCATTTCCCGCAGACAGATCGCGCTGCACAGAAACCGTTGAAAGATGGTGCCAAAGGTGAACGGAAACAATGGGATTTCTGGGATGCGAAGTGATGCATCACGGGGCATTGGGACAGGACCCAGAATCCCCCACACCCACGCCCCCTTCCCACAACCCACGGCGCCAGAATGGGAAAAGGTGCTCCGTGGGATAGCTGCCCATAATGCACTGCTCCCAATAGCGCTGCAATTGCCGCAAATGTGGCCACGACAGTGCGCTGGGCAGCTGTCAGTGTGGACAGACTGCAGCGCTTTCCCTACTCAGCTGCACGAAGTCAGGTTTAACTCACAGCGCTGTACATCTGCAAGTGTAGCCAGGCCTAAGAAGACCAGTGTGATGCTCAGGGCCGGCTCCAGCATTTTTGCCGCTGGTGCCTGGAGCTGGCCCTGGTGATGTTCTCTGCACAGAGAATGGCCGACACCCTGTCTCCTGGCAACTGTTGGCCTGGCCCCTCCCTTGCAAGTGCCAACTGAAGGTGTTGGGGAACAAAGAGATCAGGTGGCCTCCTGGCCTGGGAAAGAGACAGGGGAGAGGCTGGAGGGGGTTTCAGTTTGGAGCTGGCTGGGGAAAAGGAGGGAGACCCAGGGCCGGGGTCTAGGCTCCCTGCCCCCCAAGATGGACCTGACTGAGGTGGTCCTGTTGTCTGTACCTACAAGCTCCGTTTTGGACTGTGTTCCTGTCATCTAATAAACCTTCTGTTTTACTGGCTGGCTGAGAGTCACAGTGAATCGCAGGAAGTGGGGGGTGCAAGGCCCTGACTCCCCCACACTCCGTGACACTGGGTCAGACCAAAGGTCCATCTAGCCCAGTATCCTGTCTCCCGACAGTGGCCAGTGCCAGGTGCCCCAGAGGGAATGAACAGAACAGGTAATCATCAAGTGATCCATTCCCTGTCGCCCATTCCCAGCTTCTGGCAACAGAGGCTAGAGACACCATCCCTGCCCATCAAATCATAGGCCAATCATAGGCTATATATTTAAAATGAAAACTGTGAAGGCTGAATGTGATTTGCCTACAAGGTTCTGACTGTGTGAGTACCAAGGATGACGGCACTGGTGAGAGCTCAGCCAACAAGTAGGCGTGGTCTACACTATGACTTTAATTCGGATTTAGCAGCGTTAAATCGAATTAACCCTGCACCCGTCCACACAACGGAGCCATTTATTTCGAAATAAAGGGCTCTTAAAATCGATTTCTGTACTCCACCCCGACGAGCGGAGTAGCGCCAAAATCGATTTTGTCATTTCGAATTAGGGTTAGTGTGGCCGCAATTCGATGGTATTGGCCTCCGGGAGCTGTCCAGAGTGCACCATTGTGACCGCTCTGGACAGCAATCTGAACTTGCATTCACTGGCCAGGTAGACAGGAAAAGCCCCAGGAAAATTTGAATTTCATTTCCTGTTTGCCCAGTGTGGAGAGCACAGGTGACCACAGATAGCTCAGCTCATCAGCACAGGTAACCATGCAGGCCGATAATCGAAAAAGAGCACCAGCATGGACCATACGGGAGGTACTGGATCTGATCGCTATATGGGGAGAGGATTCAGTGCTAGCAGAACTTCGTTCGAAAAGACGAAATGCCAAAACTTTTGAAAAAATCTCCAAGGGCATGATGGAGAGAGGCCACAATAGGGACTCAGATCAGTGCCGCGTGAAAGTCAAGGAGCTCAGACAAGCCTATCAAAAAACAAAGGAGGCAAACGGTCGCTCCGGGTCAGAGACGAGCTGCATGCAGTTCTAGGGGGGGCCGCCACCACTACCCCACCTGTGACCGTGGATTCCGGGTCGGGGATAGTCTCATCAGCTACACCTGAGGATTCTGCGGATGGGGAAGAGGAGGAGGAGGACGAGCTTGCAGAGAGCACCCAGCACTCCGTTCTCCCCAACAGCCAGGATATTTTTCTCAGCCTGACTGAAGTACCCTCCCAACCCTCCCAAGCTAGTATCCAAGACCATGACCCCATGGAAGGGATCTCAGGTGAGTTTACCTTTTAAAATATAAAACTTGTTTTAAAAGCAAGCGTTTTTTAATGATTACTTTGCCCTGAGGACTTGGGATGCATTCGTGGCCAGTACAGCTACTGGAAAAATCTGTTAACGTGTCTGGGGATGGAGTGGAAATCCTCCAGGGACATCTCCATGAAGCTCTCCTGGAGGTACTCCAAAAGCCTTGCCACAAGGTTTCTGGGCAGTGCAGCCTTACTCTGTTCTCCATGGTAGGACACTTGACCGCGCCATGCTTGCAGCAAGTAATCTGGTATCATTGCCTGACAAAGCCTGGCAGCGTATGGTCCCGGTGTTTGCTCGCATTCAAGCAACATCCGCTCTTTATCTTGCTGTGTAATCCGCAGGAGAGTGATATCGCTCATGGTAACCTGGTTGAAATACGGGAACTTAATTAAGGGGACAGAGGTGGCCGTTCCTACTGGGCTGTTTGCCTGTGGCTGAAAAGAAATCCTTTCCTGCAGTTAGCCAAGCGCAGGGGGGGGGGAATTGGCCCTGAGCTTTTCGCGTTTGGCTGGCAGGGATCTTCCCTGTTACCAGCCACGTGGTGGGGGGAGGGGTACAGCGATCATCCCAGAGAATTCACGGCGGGAGGGGGAGCGGGGGGGTTAGTTTGGTTTCTGCAGGGATCTTCCCTGATACCTGCCACGCGGTGGGGGGAGGGATAAAGCGATCATCCCAGAGAATTGGATGGGGGGGGGGTTAGTTTGTTTTCTGCTGCTGAAGATTAACAGGAAAACCGCAGCAGTCAACGGGCTTTGCTTGGTATGTGGGAAAGGAGGGCGCAGAAGCCGAAAGACAATGGCTTACCATGGCCGCATGCAAGCTGAATTCTGTTGCCCGGACCTGCGTCTGTGATCTCTAGCAGCAAAGCCACAGGCACTCAATATTAAGATGGAAAATGCGGCCTTGTACTGAAATCACGTGTGCTATGTAATGTGAATAGTGTTTTTCACCATGAAAGAGTATAAGCATTGTTCTGTAAAATGTATCATTTTAAAAACTTCTCTCCTTTTTTTCAACCCTCCCTCCAGCAGCTGCAAATTTTTCAAGCCTCCCTCCTCCGTCCTGAAGGCTATCTCAGATAAGGCGGCGTAGAAAGAGGACGCGAGACGACATGTTCACGGAAATAATGGAATGCACCCACAATGAAAGAGCTCATTTGAATGAGTGGAAGGACGCTGTATCTAAATTTAGGAAAGATGCCAGTGAACGTGAGGTCATGAGGGACGCTCGAGATGAGAGGTGGCAGGCTGCAACGCTGGGGCTGCTGCGTGAGCAAACGGACATGCTCCGGCGTCCGGTGGAGCTTCAGGAATGGCAGCAGGATGACAGAGTGCCGCTGCAGCCGCTGTATAACCTCCCTCCCCCCTCACCATGTTCCATATCCTCCTCACACAGACGTGTAAGAACGCGGGGAGGGAGGCTCCGTGCACCCTCCCACTCCACCCCAGTGGACAGCCCAACCAAAAGGATGTTATTATATTGAATTTGTTCAGTGGCCTTTTACTTCCCTCCTATCCTCCTCCCAAACCTCACCCAGATTACCTTGTTGGTTCTCTCCCTATGTTTATAATCACTTAATAAAGAATACATGATTTTTAAACGATAGTGACTTTATTTCCTTTGAAAGAAAGCTGGGGGAATGGGGAGGGTGGGTTCCTTACAGAGAATGAATGAGTCAATAAAGGGGGCGGGTTTTCATGAAGGAGAAACAAACAGAAATTTCACACTGTAGCCTGGCCAGTCATGAAACTGGTTTTCAAAGCTTCTCTGATGCACAGCGCTTCCTGGTGTGCTCTTCTAATTGCCCTGGTGTCTGGCTGCACGTAATCAGTAGCCAGGCGATTTGCCTCAGCCTCTCACCCTGCCATAAAGGTCTCCCCCTTACTTTCACAGAGATTGTGGAGCACACAGCAAGCAGAAATAACAATGGGGAGATTTCTTTGGCTGAGGTCAGAGCGAGTCAGGAGCGATCGCCAGCGACCTTTTAAACGGCCAAATGCACATTCTACCACCATTCTGCACTTGCTCAGCCTGTAGTTAAACAGCTCCTGACACCTGTCCAGGCTGCCTGTGTATGGCTTCATGAGCCATGGCATTAAGGGGTAGGCTGGGTCCCCAAGAATAACTATTGGCATTTCAACATCCCCAACGGTTATTTTCTGGTCCGGGAAGTAAGTCCCTTGCTGCAGTCCTTTAAACAGAGTAGTGTTCCTGAAGACGTGAGCATCATGAACCCTTCCCGCCCAGCCCACGTTGATGTTGGTGAAATGTCCCTTGTGATCCACAAGTGCTTGCAGCACCATTGAAAAGTACCCCTTGCGGTTTATGTACTGGGTACCCTGCTGCTCCGGTGCCAAGATAGGGATATGGGTTCCATCTATCGTGCCACCACAGTTAGGAATCCCATTGCAGCAAAGCCATCCACTATGACCTGCACATCTCCCAGAGTCACTACCTTTCGTAGCAGCACCTCAGTGATTGCTTTGGCTACTTGCATCACAGCAGCCCCCCACAGTAGATTTGCCCACTCCAAATTGATTCCCGACTGACCGGTAGCTGTCTGGCGTTGCAAGCTTCCACAGGACTATTGCCACTCGCTTCTCAACTGTGAGGGCTGCTCTCATCTTGGTATTCTGGCGCTTCAGGGCAGGGGAAAGCAAGTCACAAAGTTCCAAGAAAGTGCCCTTACGCATGCGAAAGTTTCGCAGCCACTGGGAATCGTCCCACACCTGCAACACTATGCGGTCCCACCAGTCTGTGCTTGTTTCCCGGGCCCAGAATCGGCGTTCCACGGCTATAACCTGCCCCATTAACAGCATGATTTCCAAAGCACCGGGTCCCGCGGTTTGATAGAATTCCATGTCCATATCCTCATCACTTTCGCCGCCACACTGCCGTAGCCTGCTCCTCGCCGCCTGGTTTTCCAGGTTCTTGTTCAGCATAAACTGCACGATAAGGCTCGAGGTATTTACAATGTTCATGACTGCTGTCTTGAGCTGAGCGGGCTCCATGCTTGCCGTGGTATGGCATCTGCACTGTTTACCCAGGAAAAAGGCGCGAAACGGTTGTGTCAAGGCTGTATCCCCACTTTGAACTTTAGGGTACAAATGTGGGGGCCTGCATGAAGACTTCTAAGCTTAACTACCAGCTTAGATCTGGTCCGCTGCCACCATTCCCAAAGCTAATTCCCTTCCCTGGGAAGCCTTGAGAAACCTTTCACCAATTCCCTGATGAATACAGAGCCAAACCCCTTGGATCTGAAAACAAGGAGAAATTAACCATCCTCCCTCCTTCCTTCCACCAACTCCTGGTGAATACAGATCCAAACCTCTTGGATCTTAAAACAAGGAAAAAATCAATCAGGTTCTTAAAAAAGAAGGCTTTTAATTAAAGAAAAAGGTAAAAATCATCTCTGTAAAATCAGTATGGAAAATAACTTTACAGGGTAATCAGACTTAAAGAGCTCAGAGGACTCCCCTCTAGACTTAGGTTCAAAGTACAGCAAACAAAGATAAACACTCTAGTAAAAGGTACATTTACAAGTTGAGAAAACAAAGGAAAACTAACACGCCTTGCCTGGCTATTTACTTACAAGTTTGAAATAGGAGAGACTTGTTTAGAAAGATGTGGAGAACCTGGATTGATGTCTGGTTCCTCTCCGTCCCAAGAGCGAACGAACTCCCAAACAAAGAGCACAAACAAAAGCCTTTCCCCCCCCCAAGATTTGAAAGTATCTTGTCCCCTTATTGGTCCTTTGGGTCAGATGCCAGCCAGGTTACCTGAGCTTCTTAACCCTTTACAGGGAAAAGGATTTTGGAGTCTCTGGCCAGGAGGGATTTTATAGTACTGTATACAGGACAGCTGTTACACCCTTCCCTTTATAGTTATGACACGCCCCCCAAATCACAGATAGTGTTGGACATCCGGTTCCACACTGGCTGTGATTTCTTCCTGGAGCTCTAGGAGAAAACAGAGTTAATAAGACACATGTACCTTTAGACATGCTACTGATTATATAAAAACTGACAATATGTTCCACTTTCCAAAAACAATTTTTAACCAGTTAACTCTGGGAAACTTTCCCGGGAGAGTGCATCAGCCACTTCGTTAGAAGCTCCCGAAATGTGTTGTATTTCAAAATCAAAATCTTGGAGAGCTAAACTCCACCGAAGAAGTTTTTTGTTATTTCCCTTAGCAGTATGAAGCCACTGTAGCGCAGCATGGTCTGTTTGTAGTTGGAAACGCTGTCCCCAAACATATGGGCGTAGCTTTTCCAGCGCGTACACAATGGCGTAGCATTCCTTTTCGCTGATTGACCAGTGGCTTTCCCTCTCAGACAGTTTCTTGCTGAGAAACACGACAGGATGGAATTTTTGATCCGGTCTTTCCTGCATTAAAACTGCTCCTACGCCTCACTCAGACGCATCTGTGGTTACTAGGAACGGTTTGTCAAAGTCTGGGGCCCTTAGCACAGGGTCAGACATGAGTGTTGCCTTAAGCTGGTTAAAGGCCCTTTGACACTCATCAGTCCACCGAACTGCATTTGGCTGTTTCTTTCTGGTTAGGTCTGTCAGCGGGGCGGCGATTTGGCTGTAGTGGGGTACAAATCGCCTATAATATCCAGCCAAGCCTAAGAAGGATTGGACCTGTTTCTTAGACTTTGGAACCGGCCACTTTTGGATAGCATCCACTTTGGCCTGTAGGGAATTTATAGTTCCTCGACCCACCTGGTGCCCCAGGTAAGTCACTCTGTTTTGGCCTATTTGACACTTTTTAGCCTTAACAGTTAGTCCTGCCTGCTGGATGCGCTCGAAGACTTTTTCCAGGTGCTCTCGGTGCTCTGCCCATGAATCAGAAAAAATGGCCACATCATCGAGGTAGGCAACAGCAGATTCTCCCAATCCCGCTAGGAGACCATCTACAAGTCTTTGGAAGGTGGCGGGTGCATTTCGCAACCCGAAAGGGAGTACATTGAATTCATACACCCCTGTCTGGGTGACGAAGGCTGACCTTTCCTTAGTGGGTTCATCTAGTGGTACTTGCCAGTACCCTTTGGTTAAGTCTAAAGTAGAGATGAATTGGGCATGTCCCAATTTCTCCAATAGCTCATCTGTGCATGGCATTGGATAGTTGTCAGGACGAGTTACAGCATTTAGCTTACGGTAGTCCATGCAAAAGCGTATTTCCCCATCTGGTTTGGGAACTAGAACCACTGGAGATGCCCATGCACTATTAGAGGGGCGGATTATACCCATCTGTAGCATGTCCTGGATCTCCCTTTGTATAGCAGTTTGGGCATGAGGTGACTCCCGGTAGGGTGGGGTTCTAACTGGGTGAGCATTACCTGTGTCAATGGAGTGGTATGCCCGTTCGGTCCGTCCTGGAGTGGCTGAGAAAATTGGTGCAAAGCTTGTGCACAGCTCCTTGATCTGCTGTCGCTGCAGACGTCCAAGGGTCGTGGAGAGGTTCACCTCTTCCACGCCACCATCCTTTTTTCCTTCGTAGTAGACACCTTCAGGCCACTCCGCGTCATCTGTTTCCTGGGCTGTAAACTGGCAAACGTTTAATTCGCTGGAATAAAAGGGCTTAAGAGAATTAACATGGTATACTTTAGGCTTTATGTTGGAGGTGGGGGAGGCTATGAGATAGTTAACAGCTCCTAGGCGTTCCTGGACCGTGAATGGTTCTTCCCACGACGCTTCCATTTTATGGGCCTGGAGCACCTTTAAGACCATGACTTGGTCTCCTACTTTGAAGGACCGTCCTCTGGAATGTTTATCATACCAGGCCTTTTGCTCTTCCTGAGCATCCTTTAGGTTTTCTTTAGCAAGGGCTAAAGAGTGTCGGAGAGTGCTTTGTAGGTTGCTTACAAAGTCTAGAATGTTAGTTCCTGGAGAAGGCGTAAACCCCTCCCATTGCTGCTTCACCAACTGTAATGGCCCCTTTACCTCGCGGCCATACACAAGTTCAAATGGTGAAAACCCTAAACTGGGATGTGGTACAGCCCTGTAGGCAAAAAGCAACTGCTGCAACACTAGGTCCCAATCCTTGGAGTGTTCATTTACGAATTTACGTATCATGGCCCCCAAAGTTCCATTAAACCTCTCCACCAGGCCATTGGTTTGATGGTGGTAAGGGGTGGCAACCAAGTGATTCACCCCATGAGCTTCCCACAGGTTTTTCATGGTCCCTGCCAGGAAATTTGTTCCCGAATCGGTAAGGATGTCGGAGGGCCAACCTACCCTGGCAAAAATGTCTGCTACTGCCTGGCACACACTTTTAGCCCTGGTGTTGCTTAAGGGTACTGCTTCCGGCCATCGGGTAGCAAAATCCATGAAAGTCAGTATGTACTGCTTTCCTCTGGGTGTCTTCTTTGGGAAAGGACCCAGAATATCCACAGCTACGCGCTGAAATGGGACTTCAGTTATGGGTAGTGGCTGGAGAGGGGCTTTAACCTGGTCTTGGGGCTTTCCCACTCGTTGGCACACCTCACAAGACCGGACATAATTAGCAACGTCCTTGCCCATTCCCTCCCAGTGGAAGGCCTTCCCCAATCGGTCTTTGGTTCTGTTCACCCCAGAATGGCCACTGGGATGATCATGGGCTAAGCTCAAGAGCTTTACCCGATACTTAGTGGGAACTACCAACTGTCTTTGAGGATGCCAGTCTTCCTGGTGCCCACCAGAAAGAGTCTCCTTGTATAAAAGTCCTTGTTCTACAACAAACCGGAATCGGTTAGAAGAGCTGAGAGGCGGAGGGGTGCTCCGTGCCGCCGCCCAAGCTTTCTGAAGGCTGTCATCTGCTTCCTGCTCGGCCTGGAACTGTTCCCTTGATGCTGGAGACATCAGTTCCTCCTTGGACTGTGGACTGGGGCTTGGTCCCTCTGGAAGCGATGCAGGTGCTGGGGCTGTTTCCGTTGACTGTGAACCGCTGTCCGCTGGTGCACTATGTGGTATTTCAGGCTCTGGCTGAGCCTCTTGGGTAGGGTTATCTGCTGCTTCCACCAGTTCAGGCTCTCTGGTGCCCTCTTGTATTGGAGTTGTAGATGGGTTTGCAAGCGCTGGACTCAGTGCTGGCAATGGTTCTGGTGTTGGTTGCGTTGCCAGTTCCGGTTCTGGGACTGGCTTTGGCTGGGTCTCTGGGATTGGATCCACTACGGCTGTTGCAGTCGTTGGCAGGGGATCCGGTTCCACCACCTTTGTTTGGGTCTCTGGTAACACAGACGGGGCCCTGGTGGATGGCTCAGGAACAGGGATGGGGGTGAAAGCTTGCTTAGCCTGGCTGCGGGTGACTATTCCCACCCTCTTGGCTAGCTTCACATGGTTGGCCAACTCTTCCCCCTGCAGCATGGGGATGGGATAATTGTCATAGACTGCAAAAGTCCACATTCCTGACCAGCCCTTGTACTGGACATGCAACTTGGCTGTAGGCAAGGTTACCGACTGTGACACGAAGGGTTGAATTGTCACTGGAGCCTCCGGGTTGATGAGTTTGGGGTCCACTAGGGATTGGTGGATAGTTGACACTTGTGCCCCAGTGTCCCTCCAAGCGATAACCGTCTTTCCGCCCACTCTCAAGGTTTCCCTTTGCTCCGATGGTATGAGAGAGGCATCTGGGTCTGGGGATCTTTGGTGTGATTGTGGTGTAATGAACTGTAATCGGTTGGGGTTCTTGGGGCAGTGAGCCTTTATATATCCCAGTTCATTACATTTAAAACATTGCCCTGCTAAGGTATCACCGGGGCAATGTTGGTTGGTGGAGACTGGTGTGGTGGGGTGAGAAGGCGTCTGGGGTTTCCCTTGGGATGTGGGTGGGGCCTTGGGTTGTCCCCGGTGGTAAGGTTTGGTTTCAGGGTGCCCCTTCTGATATTCGCTCCAACTGCTACTAGTTTTTTTCTTTTCTGTCACCTCCACCCATTTGGCTCCAATCTCCCCCGCCTCGGTTACAGTTTTGGGCTTCCTATCTAGGATGTATCTTTCTATTTCCTCAGGAACACCCTCTAAAAACTGCTCCATTTTTACTAGGGAAAGCAGATCTTCCAGAGATTTAACATTTGCTCCTGACACCCAGGCATCACAATTTTTGTCAATGTGGTAGGCATGCCGGGTAAATGACACATCGGGTTTCCACTTTAGGGCTCTGAACCACCGACGGGCATGCTCGGGTGTTAGCCCCATTCTGAGTCTGGCCTTGTTTTTAAAAATTTCATAACTGTTCATGTGTTCCTTAGGCATTTCAGCCGCCACCTCTGCTAAGGGTCCACTGAGCTGCGGCCTCAGCTCTACCATGTACTGGTCTGCAGCGATGCTGTATCCAAGGCAGGCCCTCTCAAAATTTTCTAAGAAGGCCTCAGTATCATCGCCTGCCTTGTAGGTGGGGAATTTTCTGGGATGGGAAGTGGTACCTGGAGAGGGGTTGTTAGGATTGGCTGTTGTATCCGGCCTAGCCTTTGCTACTTCCAGTTCATGCTTCCTTTCTTTTTCTCTCTCCTCCATCTCTTTTTCTTTCAGCTCCATCTCTCTCTTGTGGGCCTCCTCTTTGGCTTTCTCTTCTCTTTCTCTCTGCTCTGTCTCGAGTTTTGTTAATTGAAGCAGTCTCTGATGTTTTCTTTCATTTTCTTCTGCTTCTAGTTTGGTCAGTTCTATTTTTTTAGCTACTTCTTTGGTAGTCATTTTCCTGTTTTCTTGTGCTGGGTCACCCCCTCTGCAATTGACTGAAACTGGGATGTACTCCGCTCTGGGTGCTGCTGAGTTAACAGAGACTTTCTAACTAGCTACTCCCGAGGATGTAAAAAGAAAAAAAACCAATTCCGCTTGTAAATTCCTTTTACCAGTCATTTGCTCATTAATGGAACCCTTCTCTTAACAAAGGATCTTGTTAAAAAAACTTAACACCTCTGCCTTCAGGCAAGGAGAGATAAGATATGCATCTACCTTCAGCTCTGCTTTCCAAGCAGCTAGAAGGAAAAAAAAAATCTTACTGGTTTTTGGGTTTAAAATGAATCCCACCGCTATGCCACCATGTCAAGGCTGTATCCCCACTTTGAACTTTAGGGTACAAATGTGGGGGCCTGCATGAAGACTTCTAAGCTTAACTACCAGCTTAGATCTGGTCCACTGCCACCATTCCCAAAGCTAATTCCCTTCCCTGGGAAGCCTTGAGAAACCTTTCACCAATTCCCTGGTGAATACAGATCCAAACCCCTTGGATCTTAAAACAAGGAGAAATTAACCATCCCCCCTCCTTCCTTCCACCAACTCCTGGTGAATACAGATCCAACCCCCTTGGATCTAAAAACAAGGAAAAATCAATCAGGTTCTTAAAAAAGAAGGCTTTTAATTAAAGAAAAAGGTAAAAATCATCTCTGTAAAATCAGTATGGAAAATAACTTTACAGGGTAATCAAACTTAAAGAGCTCAGAGGACTCCCCTCTAGCCTTAGGTTCAAAGTACAGCAAACAGAGATAAACACTCTAGTAAAAGGTACATTTACAAGTTGAGAAAACAAAGGAAAACTAACACGCCTTGCCTGGCTATTTACTTACAAGTTTGAAATAGGAGAGACTTGTTTAGAAAGATGTGGAGAACCTGGATTGATGTCTGGTTCCTCTCCGTCCCAAGAGCGAACGAACTCCCAAACAAAGAGCACAAACAAAAGCCTTTCCCCCCCCAAGATTTGAAAGTATCTTGTCCCCTTATTGGTCCTTTGGGTCAGAGGCCAGCCAGGTTACCTGAGCTTCTTAACCCTTTACAGGGAAAAGGATTTTGGAGTCTCTGGCCAGGAGGGATTTTATAGTACTGTACACAGGACAGCTGTTACACCCTTCCCTTTATAGTTATGACAGGTTGTCTGCCGTTGCTTCCTGGAGAGGGGGGAGGATATACCCAGAACCACCCGCAACAATGTTTTTGGCCCCATCAGGCATTGGGATCTCAACCCAGAATTCCAATGGGCGGAGGAGACTGCGGGAACTATGGGATAGCTATGGGATAGCTACCCACAGTGCAACGCTCCGGAAATCGACGCTAGCCCCGGTACATGGACGCACACCGCCGAATTAATGTGCTTAGTGTGGTTGCATACATTCGACTTTATACAATCTGTTTTCCAAATTTGAATTATATAAATTCGGATTAATCCCGTAGTGTAGACATACCCGTAGAGAAATAGTACAAAAAGCAGAGGCAGCATCGTCTAATGGATAGAGCACTAGGGTGGGAGCCAGGAGCTCCTGCATTCTAATGCTGACTCTCCCGCCTACATGCTATGTGGCCTTAGGTAAATCAATTAGTTGCTCTATGTCTCGATTTCCTTCTCTGAAAAATGAAATTAATACTTAACTCAGCCTAGAATCATAGAATAATAGAATATCACAGTTGGAAGGGACCTCAAGAGGTCATCTAGTCCAACCCCCTGCTCAAAGCAGGACCAATTCCCAGCTAAATCATCCCAGCCAGGGCTTTGTCAAGCCGGGCCTTAAAAACCTCCAAGGAAGGAGACTCCACCACCTCCCTAGGTAACGCATTCCAGTGTTTCACCACCCTCCTAGTGAAATAGTTTTTCCTGATATCCAACCTGGACTTCCCCCACCGCAACTTGAGACCATTGCTCCTTGTTCTGTCATCTGCCACCACTGAGAACAGCCGAGCTCCATCCTCTTTGGAACCCCCCTTCAGGTAGTTGAAGGCTGCTATCAAATCCCCCCTCATTCTTCTCTTCTGGAGACTAAACAATCCCAGTTCTCTCAGCCTCTCCTCATAAGTCATATGATCCAGACCCCTAATCATTTTTGTTGCCCTCCGCTGGACTCTTTCCAATTTTTCCACATCCTTCTTGTAGTGTGGGGCCCAAAACTGGACACAGTATTCCAGATGAGGCCTCACCAGTGTCGAATAAAGGGGAACGATCACGTTCCTCGATCTGCTGGCAATGCCCCTACTTATACAGCCCAAAATGCCGTTAGCCTTCTTGGCAACAAGAGCACACTGTTGACTCATATCCAGCTTCTCGTCCACTGTGACCCCTAGGTCCTTTTCAGCAGAACTGCTACCTAGCCATTCGGTCCCTAGTCTGTAGCAGTGCATGGGATTCTTCCGTCCTAAGTGCAGGACTCTGCACTTGTCCTTGTTGAACCTCATCAGGTTTTTTTCTGCCCAATCCTCTAATTTGTCTAGGTCCCTCTGTATCCGATCCCTACCCTCTAGTGTATCTACCACGCCTCCTAGTTTAGTGTCATCTGCAAACTTGCTGAGAGTGCAGTCCACACCATCCTCCAGATCATTAATAAAGATATTAAACAAAACCGGCCCCAGGACCGACCCTTGGGGCACTCCACTTGAAACCGGCTGCCAACTAGACATGGAGCCATTGATCACTACCCGTTGAGCCCGACGATCTAGCCAGCTTTCTATCCACCTTACAGTCCATTCATCCAGCCCATACTTCTTTAACTTGGTGGCAAGAATACTGTGGGAGACAGTATCAAAAGCTTTGCTAAAGTCAAGAAATAACACATCCACTGCTTTCCCCTCATCCACAGAGCCAGTTATCTCATCATAGAAGGCAATTAGGTTAGTCAGGCACGACTTCCCCTTCGTGAATCCATGCTGGCTGTTCCTGATCACTTTCCTTTCCTCTAAATGTTTCATAATTGATTCCTTGAGGACCTGCTCCATAATTTTTCCAGGGACTGAGGTGAGGCTGACTGGCCTGTAGTTCCCCGGATCCTCCTTCTTCCCTTTTTTAAAGATGGGCACTACATTAGCCTTTTTCCAGTCATCTGGGACCTCCCCCGATCGCCATGAGTTTTCAAAAATAATGGCTAATGGCTCTGCAATCTCACCCGCCAACTCCTTTAGCACCCTCGGATGCAGCGCATCCGGCCCCATGGACTTGTGCACGTCCAGTTTTTCTAAATAGTCCCGAACCACTTCTTTCTCCACAGAGGGCTGGTCACCTTCTCCCCATGCTGTACTGCCCAGTGCAGCAATCTGGGAGCTGACCTTGTGCGTGAAGACAGAGGCAAAAAAATCATTGAGTACATTAGCTTTTTCCACATCCTCGGTCACTAGGTTGCCTCCCTCATTCAGTAAGGGGCCCACACTTTCCTTGATTTTCTTCTTGTTGCTAACATACCTGAAGAAACCCTTCTTGTTACTCTTAACATCTCTTGCTAACTGCAACTCCAAGTGTGATTTGGCCTTCCTGATTTCACTCCTGCACGCCTGAGCAATATTTTTATACTCCTCCCTGGTCATTTGTCCAATCTTCCACTTCTTATAAGCCTCTTTTTTGCGTTTAAGATCAGCAAGGATTTCACTGTTTAGCCAAGCTGGTCGCCTGCCATATTTACTATTCTTTCTACACATCGGGATGGTTTGTTCCTGCAACCTCAATAAGGATTCTTTAAAATACAGCCAGCTCTCCTGGACCCCTTTGCCCTTCATGTTATTCTCCCAGGGGATCCTGCCCATCTGTTCCCTGAGGGAGTCAAAGTCTGCTTTTCTGAAGTCCAGGGTCCATATTCTGCTGCTCTCCTTTCTTCCTTGTGTCAGGATCCTGAACTCGACCATCTCATGGTCACTGCCTCCCAGGTTCCCATCCACTTTTGCTTCCGCTACTAGTTCTTCCCTGTTTGTGAGCAGCAGGTCAAGAAAAGCTTTGCCCCTAGTTGGTTCCTCCAGCACTTGCACCAGGAAATTGTCCCCTACGCTTTCCAAAAATTTCCTGGATTGCCTGTGCACCGCTGTATTGCTCTCCCAGCAGATATCAGGGTGATTAAAGTCTCCCATGAGAACCAGGGCCTGCAATCTAGCAACTTCTGCTAGTTGCCAGAAGAAAGCCTCGTCCACCTCATCCCCCTGGTCTGGTGGTCTATAGCAGACTCCAACCACGACATCACCCTTGTTGCTCCCACTTCTCAACTTTATCCAGAGACACTCAGGTTTTTCTGCAGTATCATACCGGAGCTCTGAGCAGTCATACTCCTCTCTTACATACAACGCAACTCCCCCACCTTTTCTGCCCTGCCTGTCCTTCCTGAACAGTTTATATCCATCCATGACAGTACTCCAGTCATGTGAGTTATCCCACCAAGACTCTGTTATTCCAATCACATCATAGTTCCCTGACTGTGCCAGGACTTCCAGTTCTCCCTGCTTGTTTCCCAGGCTTCTTGCATTTGTGTATAGGCACTTAAGATAACTCAGTGATCGTCCCTCTTTCTCAGCATGAGACAGGAGTCCTCCCCTGTTGCGCTCTCCTGCTTGTGCTTCCTCCCAGGATCCCATTTCCCCACTTACCTCAGGGCTTTGGTCTCCTTCCCCCGGTGAACCTAGTTTAAAGCCCTCCTCACTAGGTTAGCCAGCCTGCTGGCGAAGATGCTCTTCCCTCTCTTCGTTAGGTGGAGCCCGTCTCTGCCTAGCACTCCTTCTTCTTGGAACACCATCCCATGGTCGAAGAATCCAAAGCCTTCTCTCCGACACCACCTGCGTAGCCATTCGTTGACTTCCACGATTCGACGGTCTCTACCCCGGCCTTTTCCTTGCACAGGGAGGATGGACGAGAACACCACTTGCGCCTCAAACTCCTTTATCCTTCTTCCCAGAGCCACGTAGTCTGCAGTGATCCGCTCAAGGTCATTCTTGGCAGTATCATTGGTGCCCACGTGGAGAAGCAGGAAGGGGTAGCGATCCGAGGGCTTGATGAGTCTCGGCAGTCTCTCCGTCACATCGTGTATCCTAGCTCCTGGCAAGCAGCAGACCTCTCGGTTTTCCCGGTCAGGGCGGCAGATAGATGACTCAGTCCCCCTGAGGAGGGAGTCCCCGACCACCACCACCCTCCTCCTCCTCTTGGGAGTGGTGGTCGTGGAACCCGCATCCCTAGGACAGTGCATCTTTTGCCTTCCAATCGGTGGAGTCTCCTTCTGCTCCCTTCCCTCAGATGGGCCATCTAGTCCGCTCTCCGCATTAGCACCTGTAGAGAGAACATGGAAACGATTGCTCACCTGTATCTCCATTGCTGGTGCATGGACGCTCCTCTTTCTTCTTCTGGAGGTCACATGCTGCCAAAGCTCCTCACAATCCTTCTGTCCCTGCTGCGCCTGCTCTGAATCTTCAGAACATTGCGGCCGTAGAAGCATCTCCTGACGTCTGTCCAGGAAATCTTCATTTTCCCTTATGCAACGCAGAGTCGATACTTGTTTCTCCAGCCCTCGAACCTTCTCCTCCAATATGGAGACCAGCTTGCACTTTGTACAGACAAAGTCACTTCTGTCCTGCGGAAGAAAGACAAACATGGCACAACCTGTGCAGGTTACAACAGCTGATCGCTCACCTTCCATATCACAGTCCTCTTAGGAGCTTCCTCAACTGTTGCAGGAACTACTCTGAGAAACCTGCAGATGAAAGCCTCAGTGCACTCTCCCCACGCGAACTCCCAGGCAAACTCCTGCTGTTAGCCTCTGCTGTTAGCCGCTCAGCTGGTTCGCTGCTGACTGCCCTTATATACCAGTCAGGCCCACTCAAGGCCCACCTGGAACAAAGCACTCCCAATTCACACTTTTCAAACAAACAAGCAAGCAATCAAGCACACGGTCAAACTGACCAACTGTCCCAGCAGCAGGCACTCAGATACTCACCAACACAGCCCCCCTAATGCAGCACTTAGCGTACCTCCTCTTGGACAGCTCCCAGGCAAACTCCTGCTGTTAGCCTCTGCTGTTCGCCGCTGTTCGCCTACCCTTATAAAGTAATGTTTCTATGCAGTTAGCGCTAAATATTACTATTACTAACAGACTTTAGGAAATGTCAAGCATTGCAAATTCCTGTAGTAGGATGGTTAAGGATACATGTCTATGCTGGTATACAAAGAGCACATGCACTATGTGTATATTTAACCTGATATTTTTTCTCTTGTAGTTTTTTTGCCATTGTGATCCACAAGTTCTTGCTGATGATGATTAAAGAGTGTGGAGGTCAAAAGTTATTTCTCAGGAGATTTGAAAATGATCGTTTCAAGATCAGCACAGGTCCCTGCTGTTGCTGTTGCCTTTGCCTCCCTTATGTACACATCACTAGGTGAGTTTCACTTGAGAGCTCTCCAGCTAGAGTACTGGTGTCAGAAACCAGCAACTTATCAGAGCCACACATACAATACTGGGTCTTCCCGCTCCAGAGAAAACTTGCACCCGGCACATTTTGTATGCATTACCTCTGTATCTCATGCTGTCTATTTTAAGGTGTATTATCATTATGGGGCCACATCAAAATTGACTCTTTTAGCTTGCACCATGTGGCTATCCTCCACTGTTTTGGGGTGGAAGGGCTTGGAGTTGGGGACCAGACAGTCTCTGTAGCATCATTCTTGGTCAACCCGGCGGACATTCAGCCTTTCAGTGAAAATGAGGCTGTTGCTGGAGTCATGCTGCCAGTGGATGGAAGGATGGCTGTCTTCGTAGGATGGCTCCTACCTCTGTAGACCTGTGTTGGGCTCCTTCTCATCGGTACCTAGGGTTGGGAGGCCTTGCCTTCTACCTACTCTTGAGCTCTCTAAGCTTCTTCCAGGACAGAGGATGACTTCTTGAAAATTTCATCCTCCTCTGGCCCCTCCTGCAGGTGTCTCTTGTTTGGTTGAACTTAGCTTTTTTAAATTTTTTTATAAGAAATAAGGATGGTAGATAGGACAGGCTAGTGCAGATAAGAGTGATAAGGGTCAGGAACAGGGGAAGGTACAGTAACAGGTTTCTATCAGCAACAATTGCTCTGTTGTCACACAATTCTCCAAATGCTTGAAAGGGCAAATGCACTAATCGGGTGACCTGTCTCAGCCTATTTCACACTTGTTTGTACCGTTTATAGTTCTATAATTATTTGCGGGAGTAAAATTACCACTGTAATGATGTAATTATGGCTGTATTAATTGAGCAATTATAATAAATCAAGGTTCATTAATATATCACATTACACATTAAATGGCAGCTGGCTGGCTGCTGAGCCTTCATTAGGTAGAGTGTCTGAGGGGCCAAGGGCACAACAGCGAAGACCGAAATAACCAGAGAACGAGAGCTGGGAAATAGATGAGGAATAATAAAGTTGACAAAGAAAAGGGGAGCAGGAGCTGGACCTTGCCCAGTGTGCACTTAGATAGTTCAGCTATATCAGCTTTCATGTATCTGAGTGACAAGTGTCTTCCCCTTCCCTCCCCCCCCCCCTTTCCTTATGGTATTTTTAAAACAGCATTAAAATCTGAAGGATGTTTTTTGGGTCTGTGATTATGACTCACTGAAGAGAGGGAAGCGTGCACCAGCTGTCCTGCTGGGGCTAGGAAGTGTAGTGGTCGAAGGTGGATGATTTCCTCCCACCTAGGAGGAAAAGTGGATGGCTGTTGAACAGTGTTCATGGAGGAATACTCCGGAAAATGCTGATCCTCTCTCCTGATCCTGCAAACCCCCTGCTTTCCTGGACTACCACAAGATTGGGGGTTCGCTAATCAGGAAGGGTGGAATCAGGAAGAAGCCACCATATCTGACATGGTTTTTCTAGACAAGGATTAAAGATCTATGGTAACTTGCCATTAAGTTTAATGCTGGTAGTGAAGCACCAACTTGCCCACTGTAGCAGAAGGTTGGGATAGTATGGCTGCAGTGGAGGAGCTAATGGCATATTTCAGGTGCTAGCTATTTTGCCATTGGCTCCCCAGTAGACTCTAATATATCGCCTTTTGCACAGCTCCATTAGTTATTTAACTGCTGCTGCAGAACCAGCAATGGAGCAAAAAACATTATGTTGTGCCTGTTCTGCTAAGTTCGTGTCTACATCTTTCAATATGCTGTGAAAAAGTAGAGAATTCTAGACAAGCTATTTAGGTTCTAGAAGATGTTCCTTGCCAGATTTCAGCCATGTACAGTACATATGGAAAATGTGGGGCCTCTACTATTAAACAATAACTAGTGAAGTGTTGTTAAGCTTATTAACAAGGTATTGAGCAGTGGTGGTTTTTTGACTTGTCAGACGAACCCTGTTTCTGCTGAAGTTGGGGACCTTTCAGCTTGCTTTCCTTCGACCTGTGCTAATGTTTCTGTCAATAGTGCTTTGGACCAATGGAAACTACAGCGTTTATGATGTAAGTAAATATTCTAATCAGCCATTGCTCACCAAGCTTTTACACTTTGGCTTGACAATTAGTATCTAAAAGGCCAGGTTCATGTACCAACCAACATCCTATAAACAGTAGACCCAATTCACCATTCCGCTGCATATTGTGCTGTCATTTATACTTGTGCGAACTCAGTGTAAAGTAGCATTGTACATTCACCTTGCACGGCTGCCGGTTGTCATGCAACAAGATAACGCTCACAACATCATGTGTCAGTATAATAATGCCTGCATCTGTAATTTTCACTCCATGCATCTGGAGAAGTGGGTTTTTTACCCACGAAAGCTTATGCCCAAATAAATCTGTTAGACTTTAAGGTGCCACCGGACTCCTTGTTGTTTTTGTAAAATATCATTGAGGCTGCTGGGGGAGACAATTTGTCTTTCAGAAGAAGCCTTTGGTGGGTCATTCTGGGTTTGATCCTGCAAGATGCTGAGCACCGCAATTCCCATTGGTGTTGATGGGAGGGGGACGGTGCTCAGGTCCTGGAAGAATCTAGCTCTTTATCACCTTCCCAGGTCTTACCAGTTTTGCAAGCCACTGGCTGCTTGGTGAGCAAGAACTGCATTCCATATTATCCCTTCTGTTGGCAGTGTCCTCAGAGCAGTTTCCAGTGCAAATCCCAGGAGCCTCTGCTATTGATTTCAACTTTCATAAAAATAGAAACAAGCGTTTTATTTTTTGCATGTTTTCACAGCTGCCGAGTCTTATCCATATGCCTGTTTAACTTGCTTTTTAGTTAACCCCTAATGGAGCTGCAATATGGATTAACTGCTTTGTTGGTGTCCTTACAATCATTGCTCTGTGGCCAATTGGAATCATGTTTCAACAAGTTCGAGTTCTTCTTAACTGTAAGAAGATCATCCCTAAGTTTGCACTTTATGAGGTAAGAATCTTCACATTTCAGTTCAGAATTTGCATTGCTATTGATATAGAATAACCCAAGTCCTGGGCAGAATTTGGTACGGCTTATTGCTTCTCAGTTCAAAGACTGTAATTTAAAACTTACTGTACAAAGACACACCCTTTGATTGGTTAAAGATGTAGTTTCTCTTTGAAGCGTTGTTCTTGTTCATGCTCAACTTGTATTAACTTGCATCTGGTGTTTGTATAATGCTGGAGAATTGAGAAATATTTATAATCCATTCTTCCTTGGGCTGTGGGGAAAAAATAGCACATAGCTGAGCTCTCTTTTCTCAGCATAAAGGACGCCTCATGTAGATGGTGTATCCTGTAATACAATGTTAAAATTCTAGTGTGTACTTTAAAAGATGGGAAGGGTTCTGGAACTGGGGTGGGGGGTTCTTCTTGTTTCAATTGTTGCAACATGCTGCTGTTTCTGTGATGTTAGTTATTTTTCTTGGCCAGTCTACAAATGAGAATAAGACAATAATAAAAACATTGGTAGGAAACCACTGAATAATAGAGTGGGGACAGATATGGGCCAGATTTAGTTCTATCCATTTTCAATATTAAAGAAACCCGTGAAAGATACCTCCATCCTCAAGGACTGAGGCAGTATCCTCTTATTTGTATCCTGCCATCGGTGGGCATCCCTAGGAGGTGGTGCTGTAAGGCCTTGTTTGTGTTACGTTTTAGTCATCAGTGAAAAACCTTAGTGTAAATGCAGTGGCCAGAACTGTAAACCATGACTCACACCTGGGCAGTTTACCTCACTAAGTTGCCCTAGTGCAAGTCAAACTAAGTTGTAACTTTAGTGCCCTCATGGCCAAAATGGAGTCTGGTCTGTAGGCAGCTCTGGCTAAGAAAAGGCGCACACAGGAACGCAGCAGGGAAAGTCCCTTCCGCCCCAGGGGTACGTTGTTCCACACCCCCCGATGTGAACACATGCACACCGGAATAGTACAATGAATACAGGAGAGGAAATATTTATTTACAGAGGGATGAATGGAGAACAACAACAGAAGGGAAGATGGGGCAGTGGTAAAACAGAGTTACATCTACCACGAGGCCCCACAGGCCCAGCAGTACCACAGTCTGAAAGGGCAGACACTGAGCACTACGTCTGCACTCAGAGATCAGGAGTCCCGGGCAGAGTTCCAGTCTGGCAGTGAGTCTTGGGTGCTCCTGGTCATCTTGGGCACCAGTAAACTTTCCCCAACAAACCCTTCCAGTGCCCTCTTCTGCCACTCTCTGCAAACCCAGACAGAGCGGCAACCTCCCCACTTAGCTAGCTACCGCCTCTCCCCTTATTCCCAATGCAAAGTCACAAGACCCAGTACTCACAGCCCCATACAGCTCTGGGCAACAGTGATCCTCAGTCCAGCTCCTGTTTCTCAGATTCCACCCTGGCATGGTGCTCCTCCTGGCTCCTGTCCTGGGGTGTCCCTGATCAGCTGCTCTGTCCCTCCCAGGCTTCAGGCAGGTTCTTGGCTGCTTCACTGTGTGAGGGCCCACTTGCTGCAGCCCTTCTATCTGGAGCTACAGACACACATGCACCCTGTCGTTTCCCCTCTCTCCATGCCCACCCCCTCAAAACAGAACTTCCTCTTCCTGGAAAAATCAACACTTCCTCCCCTCAGAACAAAGATTTAAAAGGGCCATTCTCTCTAAACCGCAAAGGGGTTACGCACTGGTACAGTGTCTACACTAGGGGTATACACTCAGTATAGAGAAGGCTTAGGCCAGTGTACAGCAGGCTGCGTAGTCTCTCTGGCCACATGCTGTCAATGAGGAGGTGCAGCCTGTGTCCATGAGGCACTCACAAGTAGTCAGTACATGTCAGTACATGCCCTGAAGGAACAGGTAGGAGGCAGGCAGCAGCTGGATGCCATCCAGCAACACATGTCAGATATTGCTGTTTGTCTGGCAGGATGGAGATGGCAAAGTTTTTTTGGATCTGGGACCAGTACAGCTTTAAATTCACTCTGGTTTTGGGGATTTGCACCATCTAACACAGTACAAAAGCAGCATGTAGTTTTTACTGGCTCTTGCTCTCAGGTATAGATCTATATATGATAGTTTTTAGGCTAGTTCTCCCAACCCTATTTAATTGAAGTCAGCCTGTACATTTACTTCAACATGGAATTAAGCACGATTTCAAGCTAGTGAGTCACTGATACTCCATATGTGTCCCGTAAATATTTTGGATGCCCACCAAGATATATGGCTAAGAACAGCACAGACTAAGAGGTGTCACACTCTAGAGCACTCTCTCTATTCTGAGATCACATGCATTTGTTTGTTTTTAAAAATTACTTCATTGGGTGATTCATCCTGATGATCTGGATCTGAAATCTGTTCTGCATGATCACAGCTGACCTTCGCATCTGATCCTACAACACTTACTTTCAGTAGTTAGACTTACTACCACAAGTAGTCCCATTAAACTCAAGGCACTATTCACAGAAGTGAATATTACACCTCGTATGAAGTTCTTTAGGCCCTTAGATTATAAAATTCTTAGGACAGGAACTATGTCTTTCTCTGTGTCCTGTACACTATCAGCACTAAACTAGTAAAGACAATAATAATTGAGGTGAATGAGAACATTTTTGTCTTTGAATTTTTATGGGAAATGTATTCATGAGGGAGTTCAGATCATTTTAACCTGTGCAATGGATTTTATAATCTTATATTGAACCACAGATTTTCTTTCCCTCCTCCACACTTATCAGTTTCCGAGAAAGTAGTTGAATGCTATTCTGTCCTCACTGGCCTTAAAGAATTTCTTAATTTTTACATCTGTTTACTGATTACTTTGTGGGCAGGGCTGGGAACATGCTAAGACAGCGAACACTCTGCACTAAATGTATGCAGAGCTCAGTTTTCCTGACCGATTTCAAAAATGCTCTGGTCACACACCAACTAGAGACATGGGCTCCGAACAAACTCCCGAGTGAGACGCTGACTAGCACAGGGGGAAAGTTCTCAGGTCAGGAACAGGGCAAGAAAAGTTCAAGAGAGCAGGCCGTGTTTCTACCCTGCTTTAAGAAGAATTTATACACAAAAGGCCAGATTTACAAGGGTATTTAGGTGCATAAAGATGCAGATAGGCACCTAATGGGGTTTTCAAAAGCACCTAAGCAGGCCAGGTGCCTACAATAGCTTCAATGGGAGTTAGGCACCTAGGCCCAGATTTTAAATGTGTTGTCCATTGACTGTCAATGGGATTTAGACTTGTGTGTGTCTAAATCCCTTTTGAAAATGAGAGCTAGGCTCCTAAATCAATTAGATTTTGCAACATTGAGCACAGCAGTGCCTAAATACCTTTAAAAATCTGGGCCCTAATCTGTTTAGGCATGTCTGTGAATCCCACCGGGCACCTATCTGCATCTTTATGCACGTATACAACTTTATAAAGCTGGTCCACAGAATTTAGTCCAAACTTACTCCCTTCCCGACGTATTGGCTTTACTGGTTACTCAAACTACAACAATGCACACACATCACCCTGCCCTTTCTTCCCCAGCTTGGCTTTCCTAGGGTTCCACTGCAAAGACATCTCTGTCCTAGAATCTAGTTTCTTCTGCACCAAAAGCCACTTCCCTTATAACTAGGGGACAGTTTAAGAGTCACCCCTGCCACAGTGAGTTAGCAGGAATCAGTCAGCGTCTCTCTGCTCTCTCTCTCTCTGTGTGTGTGTGTGTCTGCGTCTGCGTCTGTGTTTTCCAACACCTCATACCAGAGTAGGGCAACAGAAGAATCTTGCCCCCTTGTTACAGGTGGGTACAAATTAATAATTACAGGGCTGGTAAGACTCCATTTTTCTTATGTTTTATTCTGATATGAAGCAGTAAATATTGATTGTTACCCCAAATGGAAGCCTCACAGCCATTGCATCTTTGGACCGAAGAGCTGGGGTCAAGCCTTTTTTACAGCTAGGAAGTTTGATTTAATTTTCAAGCTGTGAGCCATATTGCCTTCACCAAAAGATTTATTCTGCAGGGGAGGCAGGCTTAGGGTAGGAGATGAGGAGAGAGACAAGGTGGAAGAGGATTTTTATATTCTTCATGAAAGCAAGATCACTGTGCTGAGATACAGCCCTTCTGTAGTACTGAAGTATCAATCTCCTTTTCTTTGTTTCTTTTCACAGTTTGTCCTCATTCTGAGCCAACTCCAGGGAGCCATCATCAATATCCTGGCTCTGCAAGGAATTATTCCCTGTGCACCACCTCTGGCTTCTTTCGCAAGAGGAGCGTGTAGGTTCTTTTGGAGGGCTGTAGAGTGGGGGAGGGTTATTTTTTTTAAATGTATAAAGGCCTGGAAATCAGTGTTGCCAACGCTTTCGATTTTAATGTGTGTCTTGTGACATTTTGGCATTTCCCTTAAATATCTGTTTCCTGGCATCTTGCAGTTACATGAGCATTTCAACTTTCCCAGAAAAAATTTTCTATCTCTCCTGGTTACAGAGATAAGTGATAATGACTCAGAAACCAGATGTCAAAGAAAAAAAAAATCCAACACATATCAGGATTAAAAATCATGAGATTAAAAAAAAAAACTTTCTCATGTTTTTTTGGGGCCCATCTTCTGATTTTTGAATGCTTGAGGTTGGCAATACTGTACGTTTTGAAAAATGACTAGTGATTTTGAGTGCCTAACTTGAGATGTGTTAAAGCGTCTGATCTCATAAAGTACTAAACATCAAGACTTTGAAAATTAGGCCCCTTCAAAGGTTTCTGAAGTTGGACACCCACAAATCTATTGGGAGGTAAAGTATGTATTTACTAAAGTGCTTTCATGAGCAACAAAGCGCTTTACAGAGATATGAACTCCAAAACAGTGAGAATTAAGGAGCTGAGCCTACAAGGTATTGTTTCAGAGTAACAGCCGTGTTAGTCTGTATCCGCAAAAAGAAGAACAGGAGTACTTGTGGCACCTTAGAGACTAACAAATTTATTAGAGCATAAGCTTTCGTGGACTACAGCCCACTTCTTCGGATGCATATAGAATGGAACATATATTGAGGAGATATATATACACACATACAGAGAGCATAAACAGGTGGGAGTTGTCTTACCAACTCTGAGAGGCCAATTAATTAAGAGAAAAAAAACTTTTGAAGTGATAATCAAGCTAGCCCAGTACAGACAGTTTGATAATAAGTGTGAGAGTACTTACAAGGGGAGATAGAGTCAATGTTTGTAATGGCTCAGCCATTCCCAGTCCTTATTCAAACCGGAGTTGATTGTGTCTAGTTTGTGTCTTAATTAATTGGCCTCTCAGAGTTGGTAAGACAACTCCCACCTGTTTATGCTCTCTGTATGTGTGTATATATATCTCCTCAATATATGTTCCATTCTATATGCATCCGAAGAAGTGGGCTGTAGTCCACGAAAGCTTATGCTCTAATAAATTTGTTAGTCTCTAAGGTGCCACAAGTACTCCTGTTCTTCTTTTTACAAGGTATTGTGTGTGCCATCGTGCCCCCCCCACTCCCATCTTCCCCCCACAATTCTCATTTCTTTTCTTTCTGTGGGGAGATAAATCATTTAGGCTGTCAGCATGTTAAACTCGGCTGGGAGGCTGGAAAGAGATGAGATGGGCATCGTTAGTCTGGAAAGTGTTAATGGTTGCCATCAGCGGGTTCTTTGATCTATAGACAATTACCGAGGCACTTGAAGCTGTGACTCTGCTAACCAGATGCCAGGGGCGTGGTGTGTCCCCCATTTTCCCCCTTTTGTTTTTTTTACCATTTTCTGCTCTTTGATGCCTAGAATATTCCTGAAATTTTGGAATTGATCAGATGTGGTGTTCAAAAGTTACCATAGTACAGACAAATACCACTCAGTTGAGTGTTAGGCCATGTCTACACTATGGGCGCTACAGCAGCACCGCTATGGTGCTGCAGCCTCATAGTGTAGACCAGTGGTGCCCAAACTTTTCCTGTCATCCATCTCCCACCCCACCCCGGTAATGGAATCTGTCCACACCCCTCCCCACTCCATTACTGCACAATTGGTTCAGCAAAGGAGCTGGGGCTGAAGGTGGAGCTGGGGGCAGAACTGGGGATGGGGGGAAGAGCTGGGTTAGAGGTGGATGTGGCCTCAGGGCAGAGAACGAATGATGGCAGAGCTGGGCTGGGGCTAGAGCATGGGGTGGAGTGGAGCTGCGGCTGGCACTGGAGATGGCCTGGGGGTGGAGCAGGACTGGGTGGCTCTCCCTCCCTGCCCCCCCACAGGGGCTGGCTTGGGCCTGCCACTCACCCCTCTAAACGTTCCTCTGTGCCCCCCTAGGGGGGCCAGTGTGACGGACTTTCCCAGGGTGCAACCTGGAACTGGAGTATCACTGAGCCTTCTGTATCATCAGCCTGGGCTTCCTCACTCACTGTGATGCTGGGACAAGCTGCAGACCCCTCCAGATCCTGCACTGTCACAGACATTCACAGACAGAGACACCCCCATCTGCTGTTACATGAATGCTTCTCCTAGCCACTCATGGACTGACAATACAGTGGCTCCAGCCAGTCCCTCCACTAGCTCCCCAGCCTAGGACCCAAGAGCTGTACCATCTTGCTCTGGTCAAAAGCCTGACCAGTGTAAGTTTATTTCCCAGTCCACCCCTCTATCAATGTGGAGAGGACAATGTACCAACCCCTGTTCCTGAGCGGATTTCCCTTTTGCACTTCAAACAACGCACTGTTTTAGGTAAAAAATATAAAACAGATTTATTAACTACAGAAAGAGAGATTGGAAGTGCTTGTAAGTGATAACGTACAAATCAAAATTGGTTACCTAAGGGGAAAAAAAACAAAATTGCAGGCTAAGTTCTATACACTAGACTGGATTTGAATCAATCAGTGTCTCACCCTGATGGTACAAACTGTCCACTAATCTTCCATACACAGGCTAGAAATCCCTTCAGACTGGGACCACATCCCCAGTTCAGTCTTTGTTCCTAAGGTGTTTCCATGTGTTTGTTGTAGGAGGAGTGAGGCCCAGTGATGATGTCACTTCCCCCTTGTATAGCTTCTTCCATGTGGAGGGAAATTCTTTGTTCCAAGCAAAATCCCAGCACAGTTTGTACAGTAAAGTACAGGCACAAGATGGAGTCCAGTGTCACATGATATAGTCATATGCCCTTGCATGTGTGGATGAGTCATAGCAGGGGCCATTACCCATATTCTGGCTAGAATGTTCACAGGGAAGTCCATCGGGAAAGCTTTTCCCATGGCCCATTGTGTTTATTGATGGGCCCTTAGCTTGAATAGTCCATTCACAATGTATTGGCTAGATTGGATGTAAACTACTTTATGGGTGTTACCTAGGAGTAACCACATTTGAAATACTAGCCCATAGTCAATATTCATAACTTCAGATACGAAAATGATACATGCATACAAATAGGGTAATCATAATCAGCAAACCATACCTTTTCCATTGACACCTTACATGACATATTTTGTACAAGATTTGTTGCAATTATATAACACTGGTGAATATGGGGGCACCAAGGTGGTATTTTGGAGTACAAAATGTCACAGCGTGCCCCATAGCGTCCACTGGTGTAGATGCTTCCTACAATGATGGAAAAGGATTTTCTATTGCTGTCGGTCATCTACCTGCCTCAATGGTGATAGCTAGATCGATGGAAGAATTGTTCCAATAACAAGACTGCATCTACTTCAGGGGCTAAGTTGGCATAGCTAGGGCGCTCGGGGCTGTAGATTTTTCACATCCCTGAGCTCCATAGCTAAGTGTAAACCAGGCTTTAGACCTTCTTCACTCCCATCTCCCAGCAGTGTAAACCCTGAACCAAGGCTCCCAGCTGCAACTCCACCCAGAAATGGGAGGCAGTAGCACCAGTCTCATCCTTGGAAGGAGCCAGAAACAAGGAACCTTCCCCCCACCCTCTCCAAGCCAACACTTGCTAGGGAGCGGGGAGGCCTGGGCATCCAGGAGGTGTGCTGATTCAACACATCCCAAGGCAATTTTTGCCTACAGAGCTTCTGTGGATCTTTGGCAGCTTAGACTGCAAGTCCTGGCTACCCTCTGCAGGAGTGTACCCACCTGGGCTACAACAGCCACTTGCTGGCTTAGGAGGAAGCTGCTTCCCTTGCATAGGTGCTGACTCCATGAGTGCTCCAGGGCTAAAGCATCCTTGGGGAAAAAAATAGTGGGTGCTCTGCACCCACCAGCCACAGCTGTTTGGTGGCGTTGCTGATCAGCTGTTTGGCAGCTGTGGGGAGGCTCTCAGGGGAGGGCAGACAGCAGCAGGCGGGCAGGGACCCCCAGTGGAGGGGTTGAAGCGGGGGCAGGAAGAGGCAGAGCAAGGGTGGGGTCTCAGGGGAAGGGGTGAAGGGGGGGCAGGGCCTCGGGGCAGAATAGGGGTGGAGCACCCCCAGGGAAAAATAAAAGTCAGTGCCTATGCCCTTTGGGCAAATGGGGATGAGTTAAACCTACTGTTCTTCCCCAATTCTGACATGATTTCTTTTTTTGCCAGATATGAACCAACAGCTTCTCATAATGGAAATGTTTCTGATAACACTGATCTCAAGGGTGGTGTATAGGAAAAGATATGATGATCTGGAACTTCCAGGGTGCACTGACCAGGAAACTAGCGACAACAAACAGAACACCAAGATCAATCTAAATGGCAAAGTTATTGAAGATGGAACCCACAATGTTTAGAAGATGGATGGATGTGCTGTCTTGTGAGAGCTGGGACAATACTTGTAGCCCAACTCAGCTTGCCCATGGCAAGATCCTGACTAATGTATATGCTTTACTTGAGGAGACGTCCATTGCAACTTTTATATCCTTATACTGCAAACAGCAGATATTCAAACAGGAACAGCTTCTGGTATAAATTCATGTGACCTGGACAGAAAGGTCCAAAAAGTGGGAGGATAAACCTCCTTATTTTCAGAGAGATATACACAGAGTGAGAGATTTCAGTGTCCATATAATTTCATGCAGTTGTCAGACAGTTTGGGTCCCATCAGCTTGTTTGAACCCTGCAGTGTAAATGTGAAGTGATATAATACTGTATTGCACACATTACAGTGTTTATACAATGCAGCAACACTGGAGACTCACTCTCTTTTTTGTTTTTTCCTCAGTTCATGTAGCCACCTCTGTGTTTGGAGCTCGCTCCCTGGTCCAACACCTCAGGTGCCCACCCTCTCTTTATTCAAATCCCTCTTCAAAACTCTCACTCTTCTCACCAAGCCCGAAACAGCTAACATACCTCAGTAAATATATCCTCTCAAACCCCACCACATCCTGCATGCAATATCCACCTCAACAGATGATAAGCTCTTTGGGTGAGGGCTGTCACTTTTTCCTGTCTTTTTTTTATACCAGTGATCCTCAATCTTTCCAAAAAAGCAACAGAGGGTCTGTTAGTCTTAAAGGTGCCACAGGACCCTCTGTTGCTTTTTACAGATTCAGACTAACACGGCTACCCCTCTGATACTTCAATCTTTCCAGACTACTGTACCCCTTTCAGGAGTCTGATTTGTCTTGCATATCCCAAGTTTCATCTCACTTAAAATTATTTGCTTGCGATACTAGACATACAAATACAGAAGTGTCACAGCACACTATTACTGAAAAATTGCTTACTTTCTCATTTGTCTGTATAAAATTTAAGTTTGGACTGACCTTGCTATTGCTTTTTATGTAGCCAGTTGTAAAACTAGGCAAATACCTGGATGATTTGATGTACCCCTTGCAAAACCTCTGTGTACCCTCAGGGGTCAGCGTGTCCCTGGTTGAGAACCACTGTTTTATACCAGTAAGCACACAGTAACCATTCATGACTATTTAATAATAGCTACCAATAGTCCTCCCCATGGGAGGCAGTGTGATCCAATGGATCAGGCATGGGACTGGGAGGCAGGAGAGGTGGGTTATGTTCTGTGCTCTGCCACTGACCTGCTGTGCCTTAGTGTCCCCATCTGTAAAATGGGGATAATGATACTTAACTATCTTTGTGAAGCGCTTTGAGATAATGTATACAATTTTTTTCTATAAGGCTAAGTATTTTTATTAAAAGGAATCATTTTCAAAGAATTGCTCCCCTCTCGCCCCCCAATCCTGAGCCATCCTGAAGCCCACTAGGGACAGGGGTTCTCAAACTTGTTTTGCTGGGCCCCCCTTTGAAAATATTTCAAGCTCTGATGTCCCTCCCCCCCATACCATGCCACCCTTATTTCTGCACTGCTGCTTACTTCAGAGCAAGGCACCTTGCCTTCAGATGCCACCCTCATGACCGACCACAATAGTCTTGTGACCCCCTTTTGGGTCGGGACCCCCAGTTTAAGAAACACAGCACTAAGACTTAGACTGTTTTTAGACTTGTTGGTACAAATACTGCCATCATTGACACCCATTGGTTAGCCTCATTTCAATGAATTTCCATCTATTTTAAGGGGTCCCTGGAAATCCAGTGTTCTTGGAGGAGGCTAATTGCTCCATTTTGGTTCGATATAACTTCGATGTAATGTTTAGTAAGCTGTCAGGAGTTGAGTGTGTTGAGTGTGTTCTGGCTTCTCTAGTTCACACTGGGCATTGATGCTTTGGCCATATGTACATTAGGAAAATGTGTCTGTTTTAAATACATGATATCAGATATGACTTAGCTTCTAGATTCTCCCTCTAAGGTTAATCATGACCAGCTTACACCTTTTAAACACGGTTGTACTTGTCCATGCTATGTACCAAAGCATGTTTAATATCTTGTTATTTAACATGTTTTCTAACATGATGTATTTTCCAAGTGTAGACAAGGCCATAGATACTTAACCACAGCAATTAGCATAGTTACTCCCATAGTTGTAATCTAATACCTATCCACATAAAATGGCATTTGCTAGTGTTTTGTAATGGCTGGCTGTGACTTCATGGGACCCCACATGGGGAAAATAGATTATTTAGAGCCAACAAGTCTTCTCATGAATTGGGGTTGGAAACAGTTTAATTGCTAGTGCAAATGGGACAAAATCATTTTCAAAAGTCATGCTTTTTCTCTAATGAGGTTGAAAATTGTTTTGTTCCATACATTAAATTAAATGGCTTTCAACATTGCTTCACTGGGACCTGTTGCTAATAACTGATCAATTTCCTAGTATATATGGGGATTTAGAACGCAAATCAAGTGTTGGGAACAGGCATGGAGACTGAATTACTTGGATCTTCCCACACACAGTTAAAGGTGTGTCATCTGGGCAAAGCAAGAAGCCTCTTCTGATACTGCCTCTGATTAACCTATTCTGTGGAGAGAAGGCTTCATTTTCCATCACTGTCAACCAAGCATTTGTCACAATCACATATCTGAAATGCTCATTAAAATAGATTTATATTTTAAAATCAATGTGAGCTTAGTTTAACCATGAGAGTCTCTTTAGCTATTATGCTTTTAGAATAGATTTTTAATACTTCTACTATTATTCATGTGTCATATTTGAGCAATAGAAAGACGAAGTGGATAAGCTAATATCTTTTATTGGACCAACTTCTGTTGGTGAGAGAGACAAGCTTTCGATCCACACGGAGCTCTTCTTTAGGTTTGGGAAAGGTACTCCAGCGTCACAGCTAAATGCAAGGTGGAACAGACTCTTGAGCATCAGTAGTTAGCATATACTCTAAGGGACCATTCAAGGTAGGACTGACACAACTACAACTACATTGCATATTTGAGCAATGAAATTTACAGTTTAGGTATTGATTAGCAAGTGGATTAAGTGGACTTTTGCGCTGTCAGCTAAGAAGACAGATTTCCACTGAAATCAGTTGAAGTTAGGAACCTAAATACCGTTGAGGATCTGGGCCCAAGGCCCCAATTCAGAAAAGCATTTATGCATATGCTTATGTATAACCCTAATTAGGTCAGAACAGGACTTGCGTAATTTTAAGCATGTGTTTAATTATTTTCCTGAATAGGAATGCTTTCCTGAATCAGAGCCAAAATGATCATGAAAGTGGTAGAATGTATCAATTTTGTTGTTCTTAATGTTTTATTTTAATTATCCAAAAATAAAACATGACAATGTTTTTTACTTTATTTTTGTAATGTGTCTTTCCTCCTAGCTCGACCTCTGGCATTCTGAGGTGCTTTCTCCTCATTCTGGTAACAATCACTTCTCAAAGAGTAAGAACATTTTGTTTCCAATGGTGTGTATTTGTGACATTAAAGGTTTACAAATACTATAAAGTCAAGGCTCTCTCGGCCAGAGAGTGACTGATCTTCAGGTTCCATGAGTCAAATTTCAAACAGCTGCCATAAAATGAGATACCTCGGGGTTAACTTCATAGCCTTGATGCCAAGCCTACTTCAGATTGTCATATAAGATAGGAAAAAGATATTTTTATCGTGCCTTTTGTGATGATAAAAAGCACCATCCATATTAAACAAAGAACTGGAGAGAGAAGTGCGGGGGAATTGCAATCAAAGGTTAAAATGTTGTAAGCATTTGGAAAACTAGTGAGACTGAGGAGAATAATAAACTGAAAAGGACAAGAGTGACAGTACAATTTTTGTGTGGTTATATAGCAAGGTGTGTCCATGTGTGGACAATTCTCTTCAAGGGTTGAGCTTTTTATGTTTACTTTTCTTCCCCCTCACTGCTAGTAGGTGAGATGGCAGAAGTGCCTTTTTAGAATGGTTTGGATGTGGTGAGGGGGCAGCTCAGGCGCTGACCCTACAATTGCACCTTCACAGATGCTGCTGCAAGATCAAGGCTCTAGGGCCCAGCACCATTGCCAACCCCATATTTTCAAACACCACAAGTCGGGCCCCCAAAATCATAGAATCATAGAATATCAGGGTTGGAAGGGACCTCAGGAGGTCATCTAGTCCAACCCCCTGCTCAAAGCAGGACCAATCCCCAACTAAATCATCCCAGCCAAGGCTTTGTCAAGCCTGACCTTAAAAACCTCTAAGGAAGGAGATTCCACCACCTCCTTAGGTAACCCATTCCAGTGCTTCACCACCCTCCTAGTGAAAAAGTTTTTCCTAATATCCAACCTAAACCTCCCCCGCTGTAACTTGAGACTATTACTTCTTGTTCTGTCATGACTTTAAAATCATGAGATTTTTGAAAATGCCTTCTGAGCCTTTAGGGTTCATGCTTTCAGGCTTTTCTCCACAGTTATAAGGCGTGGAAACTTACTTTTTAAAAAATGAAAGCTGAGATTCCCTGGTAATCCCATGAATCCAAGGGCTGGGGCTTTAGAAAAACCACCAAATATTGCAATGAACTCACAAGCATTGGCAGTGCTGGAACAGGGAATGGAAGGGCATGCTGAGCATAAGGGTAGCATGGAAGAGGCCTCAGAGATGCGGCTGTCTGTGAGAGAAGGACACAACAGGAGTACTGAGGCTGGTGTCATTGGTAGTGTGGAGAGGGCAGGTGGCGTGATGTAAAGGGAGACTAAGTCAAAGAATATCATTTGGAAACATCATTACTGTGATGTTTATCATCTCCAGCAGATCATGACTGGTAAATAAAGACCACAGATCCCTATGCTCTCTTTCCCCCAAACTGATACATTGCCATTTATCATCTTTACTCTTTTTTACAGTCTCTTAACTATTTTGGACCCCGATTCTCTTCCTGACCCTACCACTGATTTGCTTTCTGGCCCCAGGCAAGTTGTTTAATCTGCTTGTGTCTCTGCATCCCCAATGTAAAATACACACATTTTTATAAAGCAATTTAAGACTGATGGGTGAAAAGCGGAATATATGCACCGTTATATTGCATATTTTGAAAGTCCTTTAAAAATGTTAACTAGCTAATCCTACCACCACCACCACCTCTGTGAACTTGGTGAGTATTATTATCATTATTGTACAGAGGGGGAAACTGAGGCAGAAAAGTTAAGTGAGTTGCTCAAAGCTACAGGGGGGAATCAGCACCAAAGCCAGAAGTTATTGGCTCCTGCTTCTGTGCACTGTCTACTAGGAAACACACTCTCCTAAATGCAGTAGGATAGTGAATTAACCTATCATACTTACCTGGCAGGGGAGATACCATGATCACAAAGATGGTTTTCCCAGGGTGAGGTTCATCCATTGCACTGCGGGTGTGCTGATTTCCCCAAATGCGGGAAACTCGACTGCATAATTTGTGGTAGTGGGGGACTGTGTTCGCGCTTTCCCCTGGGGGAAAAAAAATCATCTTACTGGCAGTTAAGCCTTTACTAGGCAGAACAATAAAATGATTTGCTGTTTGCTATGTTCAAATCTCCAGCCTGCATAATCTTTGGGTGAGAGGTCACCTAGATCAATTTTTCCAGCCTGTAGAATAGGTGTGAGGAGTGGACCTTTGTACAGTTGATTCATAAGAGAAAATATGCAGGATACTCCTGTGCTCTTTTCTCTTTAAGGCACACCTTAATGCAGTTTCTGAGAGGTCAAAGTGCAACCTCATAGGTAGACAAGCTCTACTGTCTCCTTGCATAAACATAGCATTCTTCACTCCTGAGAATCTCAGCTTCTATTAAAATACCTACTGCTTTAGCACAAAGGCAGTCAAAGAGGCACCATGTACAGGTGTATCTCTCAAGTGTCCTTTTTTGTTGCAAAAGATTCTCTTTACCCTTTCTCCGCTGCATGTTGTCCTTTTTTTAACTTGGCGACGTGTTCTCTGGGAATATTCTGATGCCAGTTACAGTGATAAATGATAAAGCTCTTGGTATGCCAGGGCTGCACCACTCTAGGACAGGAATTTTCCTAGAGTGGCCAGAGCTAATTGAAAACTTTTTCATTGGCGTTCCCAATTGCTGTAAAATATTAACCGCTGTAAAACGCTGGTTTGAAAACAGCAAAAAGCTTTCCCAAAATGTTGACAAAGTTTTGGGGGAAAAAAAAACAAAGAACTGGTGAGATTTCAAAGGTTTTCAACCAGTTCTAGTGTAGATCACAACTTAACGGTGAGATTATCTTGTGGACATTTTCCCTTGCATTGACTGTTGTGTTCTGTCATTCACAACTGCATATGGACTTCCTCTTCTCTGATACCTGATTGCAGGGCACCCATCTGGCAACTACAGCAGCTACTCATATAGAAAAGTAACATTAGGGAAGTAATGTGGGGTTTTTTTTTAGTATATTTTAATGCAGTTTAGCAACTGGAAACGAGGAGAGCCAGGATCATGTGATCAGCCAGCTCTTCAAGGACCACAATCCTTGAACTACCAGTCTAAGGGCTATGTAGAGAAGTAGGATAATATTTCACTGAAAATCTTTGAATAGGTGAGTTTCTGAGCCATTTGGTAGCCCTGTCACATACAGCCAGGAAAGGGTATGAGCTAATTGTTAAATTCAGTTCAACAAGTTCCTCATTAGGGGCAAATTACCTGAGTTTGAAATCTGCTAATTTTCCAATCAGGGTGAGTGTTTGCACTTGCGATTTGGAAATAATTACCACATGGTATAACATCTAAACCTATGTGAAGGCGGATAGGTAAAGGATTAGTTTCTTTAGACTGAGAGAGGGTGTGATCGATGTTCCCCAAGAGCTTTGTTTGTTGCCATACTTTTAGAGGTCTAGAATGCATAATGGCTGATGTTTATTATGTAGTGAACTTGATAGTGTATTTACTTGTATCTCTTAGCATTAGTGTGGATAAGCAACATGGGCCTCAGACTTGGACTTTGTTTGCTACAGGCTGCTAATTTTGAATGAAGATATCTCTATTTCCTCACTCTCACTTGCTAATCTGTTTTTTCTACCCCCCCCCCCCCCCTTGAATTACTGGCCCAATCCTGTAATAAGATCTGTTTAGGTGAACTTTATTGTTAGACCAGGGCCTTGGTTTGAAGCCTCTAGATTGCAACAGGACAATTCTTATGGAATTTATGTCCTGTTGCAGAATCACCTTTCTAAATATGAATATACAAATGTATAGTAACTCTTCTTTTGGATTGCTGTCTGTGTAGCAGTATTGGCTGGTTTAAGAGATTAGCAGAGAACAGGATTTGATCTCTAGATTACTAAATCTGCACTACTCCAGGGGGTTCATTGTCCTGTGTAGTACAGTGTAGGCTTTTGACAAAAAGGTGCTAGCTCAGCTCATGAGAGGACTAATCATGTTCTTGTCGCGAGCAAGGGGGCTCAGGAAGTGGTGTATGTAGGCTGTTCATAGATAATGGCAGCAGGTGGGCAACATCCAAGTCTTCATTCACTATGTTCCCCTTGAGAAACAGCATTTTTTTTTTTTAAGGCAACTGAAAACTGCTGAAGGTAGCTTTAACTTGCACCTCATTCGCTCTGAATGTACTGGATCCTCAGTAGAAATTGGTGCCCAGGTAGGGTTACTAATCCCTGGGAGGACGTGGGGTGGATCAGTGACTAAGATAGTAAAGAGTCAATTATTTATATGCTGGTCACATTACTGTCCTACAGACTAGGCCTATATTGGAAGCCGTCTGTGTAGGGATGTGTACTGTTCATCATTCAGGGGTATGTAACCAGTGTGGGGGCACTTCACTATTGAATTAATGTTTCATTTAACCAATGTGTTCTGAATAGGTCAGATAGCTGTTATAGGTTTGGGCCTTGGTCTTTTTTTACTGTATTTCTAAATTAATGTAAACAGAGACTAAAGTTCCACTCTCCATGAAAATGCTATTCCCAATCATACATGTGCATGGCTGCCCAGCAACATTAATGCTGTGTGGGCAGTGGCATTGGATAGGATGTTAACAGTGGGAGCTGTTCACATTCCTATTTGCGTCATCTGTGAATTCTCTTCTCATGCACATCTGCTTTAGGGTACCTCATTACGTATGGATTATTTTTCTGCTTGGCTTCTGGACTGCAGTCCATTATCCATTCATCTGTTGCACTGTCACTGTGTGTCTGTGCTTTTGTCAATGCCATCAGCAGCTGCTACCTGTGTGCTACATATAATATGGATCTTGCACATTTGATTTGGTTGCGTTGGTTACAGGCAGCTTGCTGAATGTAAGATTCTAAGAGTCATAAGTAAGGTTTCATGTCTTGTGGGTTGGGTTTTTGTGTGTAACACCTAGGTAAACATTTTCTCTTCTTTATGTGGAACATCCACCCTCCTGAGCCCACCCTCACCAGCTACAGATCACATTGCAATCATGTGTAGACTTGATGGGAGAATTGGGTACAGTTCAGGTCCCCTGTCTGGAGAATTTCTATACTTTCTTTTACTTCAAAGAAGTGGACTGGGTCTGAACTGAGCTATCATCTAATGCCAACTTAGTACTCCATGAGAAATAAATTAGTGCACTCAGGCCAGTTTTGACTGAACAGGTCTCCATACTAGCAAAACTAAAATTGGCAACTTAAGGCTAAATTATTTTCTTTCAGTGATGCAGTGCTCTTGAAAGTTGATGGGAATTTTGCCTGTCTGAATGAAGGCAGAATTGGGCCCCTTGTTAATGTATCTGTTATATTGGGTCCTGTCTACTTTCCCATCCTAGATAGAGTAGGTGGTTGTTTTTAAACTTAGCCTCACAAAAATATTTCATTTCCCTCTCCTCTTCTTATCTTTGAGCATAATCTATGTATCCCCTTCTACCAGGAATGCCCTTCCTGACCTGCTCTGCCATGGTGCTGCCTCCTCCTCCTCTACTCAGTCTCTCTTTAAAAAGTATTTCTTCATGGCCTACAAACTTAAGTTGTCCCTCATTGTCATGGCTTAATTTTAAAACTAACCACAAAGCCCTCAAGCTCCGCAATGTTAATACAAGTACCTGCATTATTTTATTTACCTCTTGCCCTCCCTATTCCTGATTTTTGTTACATCCCCTTCTCATGTTGTGTCTTCACTTGGCCCTTGATCCTGCAAACCTGTGACTGACTTCAGGGGTACTATCCAGCGTAGTAAATATACTCAAATGAAACTATTTGGGCCCTTAGATTGTAAACAGGCAGAGGCAATAGCTACAATTTTCAAAGGCAATTGTTTGGCTAAATGCTCTATTCAACTTTGAAAATCTCAACCAACATTTTGTATCCCTCCATAAAGCATCCAGCACAGTTAGGGTGGTGTACAAATGGCAATAAAGTCCTTCATAGTATAAGCTCATGGGGTGAAACTCACCTCTGGTCAGAGGGTTAGCATGTTGTTCGGTGATTCATGTTAATCCTATTTTGAGAGCATAAGTGGGATTTAGCCCTGATGAATTTCACCTTGAGGCAACTGCCGCTAATCCAGGATACCTACCTGGTTATTATAATTGGTCTGCTACACAGGATTTAAATCAGCACTTGGTTCTGGAAGTTCATATTTCAGTATCTTAAAGATAGTAATGAAGCAGATGTCACCAGCAAGCAGAAAATTACAACTACAGGAGTCTGAATAGTAAATCATTCTACTAAGTATCTGTTCACTTATTGTTTGAGACTTGATTAAATCTTGAGATGCTTTTCCAGTTGCAAAAACTGATTTTTTTCCCCCCTTGCGGTAGCTTTTCTATTTTTGATTTAGAAAGATTTTATTGAATTAGGTACAAAACATAGACAAACAATAGGCTGATACAGTTGATAATGCTGGATGGAAAGCTTACTCCCTGGCTATATATAAACAATCTAACATATAAATGACAGCATGGAAATAAATTGACTATAGCTGCCAGTCTCTTAATAATACATCCTTATTTTTCAGTCTAAAAAAATTAAATTTGTTACAAAAAACTGACCAATATATGCTGACGTACGTGTGTACACACACACACACAAAAGCCAATTTAGGCTATAACGCTGCTATACTATTTGTGCTTAATGAATACTAATATGTGTGGATAATGTGTGTGTATGTATCTGCTCACTGTGTATGTACCCTGCTCACTTACACTAAGAATCCCATAGCCCCTTGCACTGACTGAAGTAAATTTTGGCTTGAGCAAATATGGAAGCTGTCAGTATCAGGACAGATGAGTGCTTTACCATAGCAACAGAAAGGAAATTACTCTCACAGGCTACTACTGAAACATCCCAAAGGAAGAGGACAAGATACATGACTGTCCAACTTTGATACAAACATAGAAGGTTCCTTCATGGACGTGCCTGCAATATTAGTATCCAAAAGAAAGATAAGGAAAGGAACCAGGACAAACTGATGGGTTGAATTTTAGTGGCTTGTAAAATCATCCTATACATACTATCAGCTAAAATTTATAACTTTGGGAGCACTATCTGCGTAAGGTGACTGTAACAGTGATGAACAAGATGGCTTCCCAGAGACTAGTATTATATTGAATTGGTTTCCTGTACTATAATATTATTGGCTTTTAACAATAAACTTGACTGACAGTGGTTATTTGATCTCTTCAATATATTTCACAATAAACTGAAATATAATCAATTGTTTTACCACACAATTTATCAACAAAATAGACTTCTAAAGTGATTTTTAAACGTATATATTTTTTGGATCTCTCTCTCCAGCCGCTGTTGTCTTTTCTTGCAACATCTTCACTGTGAGTGGCTTAACATGGGAGGTGCTGTACTAAAGTTTGATGCATTATTTACCAAATCTGGTATAAGAAGATTATCCCTGCTTGAAGAAAAGTGAATGGCATGCTGTTCATTTTTTGCCTATTTTACTAGTTTCAAATTAGCTGTACTCATATATAGAAAGGCACAGAGAAATAGTTGTATAACAATCACACCAAAGTATACAAAAACTGCATTTCTTCACACAAAGCACAGCCAACCAGTGGAACTCTTGCCAGAAGATGTTGTGAAGGCCAAGACCATAACAGGGTTCAAAAAAGAACTAGATAAATTCAAGGAGGATAGGTCCATCAATGGCTATTAGCCAGGATGGGCTGGAATGGTGTCCCTAGCCTCTGTTTGTCAGAAGCTGGGAATGAGCGATAGGGGATGGATCACTTGATGATTATCTATTCTATTCATTCCTTCTGGGGCACCGGGCACTGTCCACTGTCGGAAGACTGGATACTGCCTAGATGGACCTTTGGTATGACCCAGTAGGGCCGTTCTTATGCAGCCTTTTTCTTTTTTTTCTAGAAGTATCTTTAAGAGCCTACAGAGGTCCTGTGGCACCTTTAAGACTAACAGAAGTATTGGGAGCATAAGCTTTCGTGGGTAAGAACCTCACTTCTTCAGATAGTTCAGTTGCATCTGAAGAAGTGAGGTTCTTACCCACGAAAGCTTATGCTCCCAATACTTCTGTTAGTCTTAAAGGTGCCACAGGACCCTCATTTGCTTTTTACAGATTCCGACTAACACGGCTACCCCTCTGATTTAAGAGCCTACTGCAACTTAGAAAATGCATAATATTTCAGGATCAGCTCCTTAAAGGTGTTTAGGTTCCTAACTCCCTGAGCATGCAAAAATTTACACATGTGTAGCTGCGTGTATGCAGTGACTTGAACAGAGCTATTCATTTGAGCAAACTTAAACACTTGCCAAACTCTTCCCAGGATCAGGACTGAGAGAGTTAGGGCTGAAAAAAATCTACTTCTTCACCCTATTTCAGCTAAAATGACCTCTTACCTAGCTTTGGTTCACCATACTTTTGTCAGGTCCTCTGAACACGTGTTATTTAAATCCATATGTAAATTACTAAATGGCAATGGGCAGCAAGATAATATATGAATCTTCCAAAGAAATGGATAGCGTTGGAAATCAGAGTTTTTTCAGTCCTTAGTGTCACTAATTTACAAATGAAAATGGCCCCAGATTGTAATTCTTCATGGATTATGCAGGTTCATCAGGTATGGAGCGTCTAATCTGATCTCTTCTTTATCATAAGATGTTGATATAGAAAAACACATTGATTTTTAAGCAATCTCACATTTGATTGGATAATCTCCACAGTATATAATTAGTGACAAGGTGTAAAAAGCTTGTAAAGTATATATAACATTATTATTGTGTCATATCAAATATTCATGTGGACTTCATTGTAGTACAAATGAGTACCACTAGGTGGCACACTTGAACAGTTCACAATTGTCGATTTCTTACCTCTTTCAATCCATTCCAAATTTATCCCTAGAAAAGATTATTATTGAGAGAAGCAAGAGGTGCCTTAATAAGCACACAACCTTATTAGAGCGTCTTTGTACTGGTTTAGTTTTTCCTTCAGTTTTCTTCTTTAATTGGTAAAATTGCAGTTTAATACACAAAAGCTCAGTTTCTGTGCTTGTAAATAAGTCTCGGTGATTGAAATGTTGAAGGACAGTGTGCTCCTCAGTTGCCTGGAGAAATGTCCGCAAAAAAAGACATAAACCAGGCTTTCCACGCCTGCTGCTGCCACTGTTGCTGCAAGACATGGATTACTTGTTGTGACTTATTTTGGGGAAATAAGGACTTGGGTCACCACAAACAAGCACCCTTAGATACTGCTATTATATTGGAAACAAACGACATTCACTGATCAGTTTGCTTTCATGGGGGGAGGGAGGAACAACTTAATTTACAATTCCAAATATTTTAAAACTGTAAGAGCCGTCATGATTGATATCATTGCCACACATGCTGCATGTAGTAGCCTAACATCACACTGACTTTCAGTTACCATCAGAAAAAAATCGTGAACTCAAACTGCATGATGGAAAGAAATGTTGATTGATAATAACTTAGCATGCATCTATCAGATAAGCTTCTTCAGTCTGGGGACAAAGGCTTTCTCTTTGTACTATGCAGTGCCTACTAGGCTTGCGTGCTGTAAAACCCCCAAATAAATAAACCATCATTAATGCTGTACAAAAAAATGCCCCTTTACAGCTTAATTCTGGTTGAAATTTTCACCTGTGCAGAGGACCCACAAAAGACTACTTACGGGGCATGCCCGTTTGCAGCTGCTGAGGATCTGGCCTATGTCCTCAAATCAGGGTTTAGCTGAATGTAAGTAGTGCACAACTTGTACTCTGGTATTACTATGTCCCATTAATTATCATCATTCCAAAAAGTGTCTGGATTGCCTGGCCATTTGTGCAGTGAAGAATTTTGCTCTTTGTCCAGTACAGGTTAAAAGCTCCTCCCTAATATTGTGAAGCACCTCTTCCCTGGGTCAAATTGTACCCCAGGGATAACATAAAGCTTCCCAGGTCTCCATCCTTTCCACCAATTGGTCTCCATTCTATACATTTACTTCAAATTTATAGATTTCAAAATGATCCTCCCCTTGGCTTAAGGAGAATATCACTTCTTTGTTATTTCCATGTGATGCCAGATATGTCCATCACAGGCTTTGCAGTCCTGAGGTGCTGATGGACATGGCATAAAGAATCTAGATAGATTCTATTCTATGCTGCAGGCAACTGGTTATGTTTCTGTTCTGTATCTAATGGCCTACGGTGCCCAGGAGAAGCTGAAGATTCCTACAGAGAAGCTCTGTGTTCAGCCGTGCTAATGTTCTCCTCATCTGCCTATGTTGGAATAGCAGTCAGCCCACACAGATGTGCTCCTTAACAGCTTTAGTTCTTTCCAGAGGTGACGCATGGGAGAGGGCACGTGGGGTCACATGGCCCCCCAGATTTCTTCCAGGGTGGGAAGTCAGGCTCAGCACGGCTGAGGAGGATGTGCCTGAGAAAGGCACCGGCACCCAGCACTTCTGCTGAGCCCCGCTAGGAGGCACCTGGAGCAGGGAAGAGAGACCGGGCTGGCAGCTCAGCTCTGCCAGACAGGGCAAGGGGAAGCCCGCTTAGTCCTGTCCCTTCCTTGCCCACAGTCGCAGTTATCGATGCTCAGTAGTAGGTGTCTGGAGCCTGCTCTGGCCTGTACCATGCCCACAGCAGGGAGACAATGGGAGCAGTGGGGAAGGAGCTGTGAGGGGAGTGGTGCCAGCGTGGAGTGGGTATGGAGGCTTGGGGGGCATAGGTGCCAACTCCATGGGTGCTCTGGGACTGGAGAACCCATGGAAAAAAAAACACTGGGTGCTCAGCACCCACCGGCAGCCCCACAGATCAGCTTTTCCCCCTCCCTCCCAGCACCTCCCGCCCAGTGCAAATCAGCTGTGCAGGGGGTGGGGGTGAGGGTGGGGGTGGACCGAGGGCAGGTGCTGGGAAGAGGCCGGGAGGGAGTTGGGTGGGAAGAGCAGGACTGAGATGGGGCCTTGGGGGAAGGGGTGAGGCCTGTGGTGCAGTGGGGGTCGAGCACCCCCGGGGGAGATGAGGAAGCTGGCACCTATGGTGGGGGGAGTGGGTAAGGAACCAGAAGCGATGCATGAGGCTCCCCAGCCTTTACATTGTGTCCCCCCACTATCAAGAGTTACGTGTCACCTCTCGTTCTTTCCCCGTCACTGGGATCTTTTCTGCCCCATGGTTGACTAAATGTGGTTTTGGGTGGCCTAGGAGCAGTAGTCAGGTTGGAGAGACAGTTGCTCCCTCAGGGTGGGTGGAGATAGTCTGCTGATGGCACTTAACAACAGAAGACGAATTCCTCATGACACTTATCAGCAACCCCTTTGCCATTCAAGGAGTGTTATTGGTGTGGTCCAGTGGTGCGGTCAGTTTATCCACTACTATCGTAGGTGATGGTGGTAGGACCTGACCTAGGACCTTGAGATTGATGTGTACGACAGGGACGAATAAAGCAGGGAAGAAGAGGGCATGCCCAGGACTGCATCACTCACATATGGGACCTCTGTGTACTCGAGAGAGGGATCATGGTCCGGCACATAAAGCACAGGACTGGGAGTCTGGATACCGGCATTCTATTCCTGGCTCCTCTGCTAAATTACTTCCCACCTCTGTGCCTGTTTCCCACATGTGAAAATAATTGGGATAATAATGTTTTGCCTCTTAGGAGTTGCTATTGCAGAACAATGAACCTTTTACCAGTTGGAACTGAGAGGTTCTTAGGGTCACAGTAACACACATGCACTGGAGAGGAAATGGGAGTAAATGGAAGTGTTTGACAGCTAGATGTAAGTTCCCATCAAAATGGAGATGCATGTATTACATCCTTGATTATGATGTCACCTATACTGACGTCACACCAGTCATTAAAACAGTATCTTTAACTGGTTTTTGAACATAGCATTTAGATAATTAGATTCTGCAACCAGAAGGGACCACTGTGATCATCTAGTCTGACCTCCTGTGCAACATAGGTCACAGACCTTCCCTGGATCAATTCCTGTTTGAACTAGAACATACCATTCAGAAAAACAATCATTCTTAATTTAAAAATTTCCAGTGATGGAACTTACCAACCTGTGGCAAATTGTTCTGCTGGTTAATTGTTTCTGCAGGATATGCAGCATCTAATGTGACCAAATACATCAGATACACTTTCAATAAAAAGCCAGGTTTCTGAAATTGGCTGCAGAAGATATGAACAATTGATTTTGTGAGGGGATCTTTCTGTAGAGTACAAACAAGACTTTAAAAAAAATTGATTTTAATACTCAGGCTGATGGGAAAGAGAGGAGTCTTCATCTTAGTCACCGTAACAGCAGAGTAGAAATGCTCTTAGCTATTTGATAAGGAGTCCTTTTTGTTATCAGAAACCACACATGGAGAGAACTAAGCTTGTGATCTTGATATTACAGCTGGAAACAAGCTCTTTGATTTGACAGTTAATCAAAATTTACTGCAGAGAAATCAATACAAAGTTAATCACATTTGCTACTGTACGTGCCTTCAAACTCTCACTGGCTCTGATGGGCCTATAATATCAGTATGCCCTGTTCTGGAGGAGAATGCTGTGAATTTTAGTACTTATGCTGTAGCCACCTCCCAAATATTCAGATATTGTTCCAATAAACTCTTCTGACAGTAGTTGGGACAGGCTTTGCATTAAGACTTTTGACAAACTTGGAAGAAATAACAATGGGCCAATTTCAGTGCGATAAAAATGAGTATGTCAGTTACAGGTGCAAGAGGTAAATGAGTGCAATTTTCACTGACTTGGCATTTCGTGGGTGTGGAATATGAGTGTAATTACTTGCTGAAAATCCTGGAGCAGAGTAGACCTTTGAAGTCTGTGAAAAACACTGCTTCAGGCCCCCTAATTTTTGTGGATATCTGCATGGCCAGCTCTAACAATCTTTTCACCACTGACATGATTTTAGCTGTGGAACAGAGAGATGAAGTGACTTGACCAAGGTCACCCAGAGAGTCTGTGGTACAGCCTAGATCTGTACCCAGCTCTTCTGAGACCACAGTCCACTGCCTTAACCACAAGACCATCTTACCACCTGTGATTTTAGCTGGGGCTAGAGCTGATCTGGTGATGAGCAGCAAGAAGCTCCAGCTTTCTAGTAAATTCAAGCCTTCTGATTGGCTGTCTGCTCCACTTGCCCACCTCGTGGGGCAGAATCAGAACTACTCCAGGCCCCTCCCTATCTAGCAACCTGAAGCCATTCTCACAAGAAGGGAGGAGGGAACTTAATAGTCTAGTTGCTCAGGGTGCTCTGCCCCTCCCGCCCTGTGAGCAACAGGAACAGGATTCTTCCCCCCATAGCACCCAACCTGAAAAGGGGCAGAGGAGGGTGAAGAGCCTCTGGAACTGCCCCCACCCCAGAAGGGGGATAGGGGATCCCATTGCTGTCCCCCATAGGTCCGGGAGAGGCATATGAAGAGTCCCTTGGGGAGCATAGGTGAGGCTGGGTAGGGCTGATCTCTTGAGGTTGGCAATACTGGAACATAAACTTGTGAAAGAGAATCTCTCCCTCTCTCTCTCTCTCTGCCCCCGCCTCCCCTCCAGGGAAGCATCTACACCAGGGGTGGCCAACCTGTGGCTCTGGAGACACATGCGGCTCTTCAGAAGTTAAGATGCGGCTCCTTGTATAGGCACCGACTCCGGGGCTGGAGCTACAGGCACCAACTTTCCAATAAGCCGGGGGGTGCTCACTGCTCAACCCCTGGTTCTGCCCCCACTTCACCCCTTCCCCTGAGCCTGCTATGCCCTCGCTCCTCCCCCTCCGAGCCTCCTGCATGCCACAAAACAGCTGATTGGGAAGTGCAGGGAGGGATGGGGAGGCGCTGATCGGCAGGGCTGCCGGTGGCCGGGAGGTGCAGGGAGCGGGGTGGGAGCTGAGCGGGGGCTGCTGACGTATTACTGTGGCTCTTCGGCAATGTACATTGGTAAATTCTGGCTCCTTCTCAGGCTCAGGTTGGCCACCCCTGATCTACAGCTCTGTCTTGCAAAGACAGCCTTCACATGGAAACCAGTCACTAGGTCTTATGTTCTATTACTGTGATTTTTTGCACTAAAGATCATGGGCTATTCATGGTCCTCCCTGCACTTGGAAGGGGTGGCCTCTAGGGCACTGAAACATGTGGCCATGGGTCTGTAGGCTCTGGAATCTTTTCTGGTAGTAATGTACAAACTAAGAAAAAGAAAAAAAGCCACAGCTTTGCTTTTAAATTCCACTTTGAGCTTGCAAGGTTGGCAGTTAGCAAAAGAACTTGAAAACTGAGACTTTGATCTGGAGACAATAATCATGGACCTCTGCTATACTTTTTAAAAAAAAAAGGACTGTACCTTTTTCCTAAGAAGGTCAACCTTACCAAGATGAATGTCAGCTTCAATTTGGCAGGTGTGTATTGCTGAGTGAGCTACCTTGCTGACATCTCACAAGAGAGTGCCTGCTGAGGGGAAAAGATTTGTTTAGGTGCAAATTTAAGGAAAATTCTTGGTACAAGCAGCTGTTGGTAGTTGCATATAATGTGCACATAAAGACGAGGGTCTTTAGAAAGATTTGAGCTACTGATTCTAATATGTCAAACAGCTCTCAGGCAGCTGAAGGCAGCCTTCGGTTACTTGGGATGGGGCTCCTGGGAGTCTTTACAGTGAATGTAACTCCATGACAGACAGCATTTCTTTTATCTCTCCTTTACAATTTTGATCCCCCCCCCACTTCTCCCGTTCCTCTGGATTGGCCATAACAATCTGACCAAATGGGCTAATGGGTTTATAATAGCTGCTTACAGTTGCTCCATGGTGTGTGTATTGTTTGCTTTTCTTTTTTATATTTTATTAGCAGTTTATTAGAAATAGAAAAAACCATTTAATAAAAGCAGCTACTATAGATGGGTAAGTGCTTCCTGCAACAAAAAGAAAAGAATTGGCAGCAAATCTGCTTTTGTGGTACTGATGTGTCTGCCCCCTGAGTACAAGACTTGGGCCCCTTCTTTGTCGGAAGTACAGATTATGGAAGTGGGAGTCCTGTAAATACACCATCTCTCTTCGCGGGCTGCTTTGGTCTGTTAACCATTGCCATTATTTTCAAAACAAAGTAATGTTTGAATATGGCTTTGAGATTTTTCAGTGTTAATCCTCTCCTTTATTTGGGATAAATCTACTGAGCTCCATTTTTCCTACAAAGAAAACTGTTTCAAGCTTCATATCAGCTGCATGTTCCATGAACAGAGCACAGTGATTAAAAAACACTTACTTTGTGCTACCAGTTGGGCAGATGGCAGGAGATGCATTTAAATTATACTGTCTAAAGGTTGTAAAGCTCTTCTATCTTGTGGTAATGCTAATATTTGCCTATCTATTGATTAATCTGTGGATGCTATAGCAGCTCTGTTCTTAAAGGGAAATGCAAGTCACTCAACTGAATGAGGGTTTACAGTTAAGAGAGTGCAATACAAGGTTATTTTTGTTTTAAATTGAGCCGGATGCTTGCCTTCAATATTGCCCCATTGGGCTGGAAAACTGCTTTAACCAGTATGGAGGAATCCTAAATTGCAAAGATCCAGCATTCCACCCCTCCCTCTTGCAGCCCTTTCTGTAGGAGGCATGTTGCGTTGCAGCCAGTTAGGGGAGGCATGCCAGAATGCTGCTGCACTTTGCTAATCTCCAATTGGCGGAATGGCTCCTTGAGAGCAGTTTAGTCACGGTAATTTAGAACAGACCTAAAACTGCTCTAAATTGTGCTAGGGCTTGAATTGGGTCCCCGCTGGCTTTAGGATTGGGAGAAGCAGAAAGATAGTGTCACGGTTACAGGGCAAGCTGTGCCTTAGGCCCCTTTGCAGCCCCTTGCAAGTATGTACCCCAAGTGCCAGGTTGTGCTACCTTCATGCTTCCCTGGGTGGAACCAAGAGATCCTGCCATCCTCAGACTGGATCTCTGGGCAGCAGCCCCGTTTACCAACCATGTTCACACATTTGCAACTATATTTGGCAGCTGCAAGAAATTTCCCTCTGGGAGCTTGTGACCAGCAGTTAATTAAAATTACGCAAAACAACTTCTTCAAAAGGAACATTGTTTATTCACCCAAATATACATAACAATCAGAGAACAGGAATATAACAAGGAAAAAAGCCTCTATGCCTTGCTCTTACCTAAAGCTTATAATTTCCCTCCAAGCTTGGGCAAGCCTAGTTGCTCCAGACCCATCCTGCAGGGCCTGTGTCTCAGTCCATTGGCTCTCCGTGAACAGCTCCCAGACAACTGAACCCTCCTCCCTCTCTAGAGAGACTTGTTAACTGTTTAGGATTATATAATTTCCTATATTAGCTTGCTCCAGTGATCCTGCTTGCTGTTAGGCTCTCAATGTGTCTACTCTGCATGGCTGCCTCCTATTCTGTGCGGTAGCTCATTTTGGGAGCTGTATCTTAACTGGCAAAAATGGGATCTGTAATTTACCATTTATGCTCTGCCAATAGTAACTGCTGCAGAGTAGATAGGACTCAGGTATTTTAGCACCATATTTTCACTGGACTCTTAATCCTCTTTTGCTGCAGCTTCTACTAGTGAAGCTGTATGGATGTTTTCATTTTTGCCAGTATAGACAAGACCTAGGACTACTTATATGCTCTGTCCTATCCAAAATCACACTGAACACTACCTCAAAAGTTAACACTGCTCTATTTTAATTTTTAATGATATTTTCTGTAGGGGAAATTATATGGTACAAACCTCTCTGCCAATGACTCCGTCCACCTTCCTACAACCCATTTTGGCATTTTCCTAGACTCCTGCACTACACAGAGCAGGTTCCTCACTTGCTAGTACCAAACAATGTGTTTCTTGATATTTGGGCGGTGTTACCAAGGTGTAGCAGGATGGTTACCCCACTCCTGCCCTGAAGGGCTTAAATCAGCCCTGGGAGAGGGCTGTGGCAGGGAAAGGCTGATTGGAGAAGAAACCGCAGCTGGGCCACACTCCAATCAGGCCTCAGCTGGCCCTATAAAGGAGGCTGGGAGTCTCTCTCTGCCTTCAGAGAGAGGGAGAGGGGCCTGGCTACTGGGAATCTCAGGGTGCCTAGAGTGAGGCAGGGCTGGGGAAAGGCCAGAGGGGCAGGGGAAGCTCCAGGCTGCATGGCCTTGTCCAAGGCCCCATAGAGGCACTGGGTTGCAGAGAGAGGCAGCAGGTCTAGACGCAACCTTGCCTATGATGAATGGCTGAGACACTGCAGTCTGCCCCAGTGAGTGGGGGCTAGATGGTGACTGGCAGTAGCTAAATATTGAGGCAAGGTGGGGATAGTGGGTGGGGGTTCCCCTGAGTGGGGAGACCCACAGAAACTGGGGGTACTGCCTGGGGGCAGCACCCAGAGAAAGGGTCATCTGGAGTCCGGGAGGAACACGGGGGCCAAGCGGTAGCGGGACGCCGGCCTGCAGAGGGTGCTCCAATGGTTGGACAGCTAATTCCCTGAGACGACCAGCAGGAGGTGGCACAGGGGTGAGTCCGTGCATCACTACACAAGGGATAATATGGCCCCTAGCTTCTCTGATGAAATCTATTGGGAAATGTGACTTAATTTGTATTCTCTCATCTAAGGCTGATTTTTGCTCTGTTCTTCAATAAATACTGTAATTTCTGAAGGATAAGGTCAAACATCAATAAAATTGCAAGATATAAGAGGCATTCTTGTCAATGTTGTATATTAAAATAAAAAAGGTTTTATGACTTCTCTAGTTACTGAGCCCTTGTTTGAGGTAGTTGCATTGCGCTCATGGTTCAGAGACCTGCTATGCTATTCTTCAGCTTAGCCTCTTATAACTGTTAGTCATCTTAACACTATGGTAATTGCCTTAGAACAATTTAAAAAACAAATGTACCAAGGGACATGGATCTCTTCAGCAGTAGATCACTAACATTAATGCAACCCACATTCAGGTTAAAAGTGATCAAAACTTTGTAATAATAGTGACTGCTCAGCACTGGAATACACCAAACCCCTAGAGCAGCAGTTCTCAAACTGTAGATCGGGACCCCAGGGCTGGCTTAGACTTGCTGGGGCTTGGGGCCGAAGCCCAAGCCCCAGAGCCCTGGGCAACGGGGCTCAGGTTATAGGCCACCTGGCTGGGGCTGAAGTCCTTGGGCTTTGGCTTTCACCCCTTCCCTCCCCGGGGCAGTGATGCTCAGGCTTTGGCTCCCAACCTGGGGCGGTGGGACTCTGGCGGACTCAGGCTTCAGTCCCCTGTCCTGAGATCGTGTAGTAATTCTTGTTGTCAAAAAGGGGTTACAGTGCAATGAAGTTTGAGAACTCCTGCCTTAAGGGGCCAGTAGCATGCCAGGTGTAACATATCTCAGATGCAACCATTGTAGATGCTTCTGCAGCTAGGTCTTGTAGGCACCAGGTCTGTGGGTACCAATAATCACTCAGATACATGTCTAAGCAAAAAGGTTTTTAACTAGGGCTTATGAAAAAGGGGAAAGGTTGCAAATACCAGAGGCTTAAACAGTTCCTATTCAACATGAGCAATAGCAGTTCTTGTTTATGTCCCGGGGACAGTCCAACTGAAAGTTAGGGCTCTCCAGGCTTAGTGATGGAGTGCCCTCTACAGCTCAGTTGCTGTTCAAACAAATGGGGGTTTGCAGGCTAGGCTCAGTTAGTTTCTCGCACTGGGCCTCTTCTACACTGACTCCCTGCTCAGCTGCTGCTGCTGCTGCTCCCCCAAAAGTCCCACACAGACCTGTGCCCAGTTGTATCATCCATCATGTGGCTCTGCATATGGTTCGTGGGGCTTCTACTCTGCATGCAGTTTCTCTCCACTTCCTGGCTTGCATGCAGCTGTTGCTTTTCCAACAGAGCTGTTCAGGACCTGCTTACATGGTGAAGGGACAGGGAAGTGTAGTGGGGTCTGGAAAACTTAGTCTCTGCTTAGCCAGGAACAAGGTATATTCAGTGGGGATAGGGCTGAATTGTAGTTCCCTGCTTAGCAGGGCCATTAGAACTTACTTAGTTATACAGGTCTGTCTCATCTTACGCTGGGGTTACGTTCTGCAGTCAGCGCATAAAGCAAAAATCGCGTATAGTCAAAATTACATTGAGTGTAATGGCGGGCAGAATTGCCCGCACTAGAGGCAGGGCCGGCTCTGGCTTTTTTGCCGCTCCAAGCAAAAAAAAAAGGGCAGCTGGAGCGGCGAAGCAACGACAACAAAAACCAGGGTGCAGAGCAGCCAGAGCGAGCCTCTGGGCAGGTGGTGGCTGCACTCTGGCTAGCAGGACTCCCTGCACTGCAGACAGGCCCCGGGCAGTGGAGTGTGCGTCCCGGCTAGCGGGGGGGAGAGAGAGAAGGGGGGCGGCCAGGGCTTCCTTCAGCCAGGGCACTTGCCACTTGGCCCCTCCCGCCACGCCGCCTGCCAGGAGGGCTCCGCGCCACTCCTGCCTGCAGGTTAATTGAAAGTCGTCGGTCGGTGAGGAGGGAAGGACGTGGGCTGCTGGGATTGCTGCAGACCTGGCACCGGCTGGGGCAGACGGAGCATGCAGCCCGCTCCCAGCAGGGTGCAGCCGCTCCCGTCCTCCGCGCTGCCGCCCCCTACAGTGGCGCACTGAAAGTGGTCGGCGAAACAAAAAACAAAAACAAAAACAAAAAAACAGGCAGGTACAGTATTTAAATAGTTATTTTTCTCTCTTTTTTTGTTTTTGCCGACGCGTAAAGCTGAATTGGCGCATGTTAAATGTGCGTAAGATGCAACAGACCTGTATTACACACAAAAAACTGATAAAAGGACATTAAGATTCCAAATCAACTGCTCAAAGATTGGGAAATGTCAGAACTACACTTGCCAATGCAAGCTTAATTTGGCCCCCTATAATACACTCTTTAGTTACATGATCATTTCATTTTTTCCACAGGACCCCTACCTCATTCTGTGCACAGGTTGAATGGTTCTTAGATAATGAGCAGCTATTCCATAATTTGTTTTCCCCTCACATTTCATCATGTGGCCCCCATGCATTATTTACTGTATGCGCTTCTAACCTGGCTCTATAGACAGAATTATTAATTTCCTCATTCTATGGCACTTAGCATTTTAGCAGCTGAATGCTTCACAAACATTATATTAATTTAATTGCACCGATAACCTTAATTCTGGCATTTCCTAACTTCTGAATGCTTGACTTGCAACCCTAATAATGTTATTTTAACACAGAGGTGTGTGTGGTGTCTGAGATTTCTTAGATTTTTAAAAAAGCAAACTGAAACCCCCCCAGAAATTCCACCATGTGGCATCATATTGACATCTGTGTGGGTCATCAGCAGTGTTGGAACCTTTAGGTCCACCACACAGAGCTAATGGAGCTAATGGAGTAACTGTCAGCAATAGTGGGTTGTAATTGTCTATGTGACCCAGCATTAGAGGGGGAAGCGACACACACTTTGCCACTGAGTTTCACAGATATTTGCTGATAGCCGAGGAATGTTGAAATTTGGGAATCTTGGGTTCCTTTCCAGCCTCTGGAGGGGAGCATACTCTAGTGAGCACAGACATTTTTGCTTCATCCTTGACCCACTACGGTCTCTTCGTCACTTCTGGCTCCTTCTCCTTGTCCCAGTCTCCCCATCTCAGTCCTAGTCTCCCTCGCTGAGCTTGCTTTCCCAATGTCCTCCCTGACTTCCAGTCTCTCCTCCTCCCCACACCCCGTCTCAGTCTCCTTTCCCAGCTGCCCCAGTTCCTCCCTTCTGGTTCATCATCCAATCTGTCTCCCTTTCTTCCCACACTAGTTCCCAGTCCTAGTTTCTCTCCTCAGACTCCTCATCCAGTTTCAGTCTCCCCTTCCATCTCCTCCTCAGCTTCTCACTTGTCTCCCCACTCTCTGGCTCATTGTTCCAGTATCTTTTCCTAGCTGGTCCCAGTTCCTTCCCTGCACCCCAACTCCTTGTCAGACGTTTCTCCTCTCTGCCACCCCAATTCCTGCACTCACTGGCTCCTAGGCCCAGTCTCCTTGTACAGCCAGTCCTACTCTTCCACTCCCCTCCAGCTCCTTAGCTGATCTAAGTTGTCCCAGTGTCCCCCTTTTCCCTCATCAGCCCCCATTCTCCTTGTCCAGCTTCCTCTTCCTTGGTTCCTAGTCCCAGTCGCCTCACCCAGCCAGCCCCAGTCCCACTTTCCTCTCCTCATCCAGTCCCCATATCACAAGACTCCTTGTCACAATCTATTCTTTTCCTTTCACTCTGGTCTGGCTTATGCACTCTCTGCATTCAAATCAGGTGGCTTCCTCTTCCACACTGCCTGATTATCAGCATTGGGGTTACCGAGAGCACAGGAGAGGGAGGCTTCCTGCTTAATACCAGTGACTGGCTCCACCTCAGTCCAGAGCAGCTGGGAATAGTCATTACAGGGAAAGTCTGGCTTCACCCCTGTAGCCATGGGCTGGAGGGAGCATGCTCAATTGGTCTTATGGGGATGGAATATGCACAGTTTAATCATCAATAGGAGGCATGAGGGAATGCAGCATGCACCGTTTGGTCAGCAGGAACAGCTGTGAGAGGCTCAACATGCTCAGCGAAGACAGACTGTTCAGAGATTTTGGCTGTTAAAATTGAAAGTCTCTGAGCATGCACAAACTCTGATTTTTTTTTTCCAGAGGCTTACAATTTGGCCAGATTTGGGGGGATTTTCCTGGGGATAGCAAAAGGCACATCTCTGACACAAAGGCCACAATGTCAAGTTTGTGTTGCAGAGCCTGGGGGGAAGATGTGGTTGTTCAAAGAAAAGGTCACCGGAATTAAACATGTACTAAACAACATTTGTTTCCACTAGCCTCATTGTCAGAAAAAGCTGAACTGTTTTGGCTGAAATTTTCCAAAACTGTTCAGCCTGAGGCAGACACCCAGCATGGAAAATTTCAGCCCACATAGTTAATTTGGCACAGATTTAAGAAACTGAAAACAGGGTCTTATAATGGGAAGTGTCAGACAACCTTAATATGGGGTGGAGCTACTACTCTGCCTATAATGATAGTCTAAGTCTCAGTCCAATTTCCAGTAGGTAGGTATCCAAATCACAAAAACACACTATTCACAAGGAAGTGAAGTATTCTAGCTGTAGGGAAAGTGGAAATTTTTTGAACCATCTGATTGTAGAACTTCCTAGGTTGGTTGTTAACTATTAATGTCGTGTAGGTGAACTTGAACCCTGGCTCTCAATCCACTCAAACAGAGGTGCTGTTCCAAGCAATAACAAATCTGTCAGAAAAATCTAATCCACCCTATAATAAGCTACCAAACAGTACAATGGTTTGCATGGGGGCAGGAATGTCTTGCTTATAGTCAGATCGGTATATATTATCAGTTTATGTCCTGAAGCATAGCATTTAATTACTTTTATTATCACGAGGCAGGTGCAGCTTGCAGATAAATGCGAGGAAGTTGCATTTGTGCTGTACTTACTCTTTGGAAGGAGGATCAAGTTCCAGTGTTTGTGATTTTACATCTTTCGTGTGGAATAAATCCACTTAAATGTCTCCAATCTAAAAAGCAAACAACCAAATAAAGGTTTTCTTCCCCAGGTCTGGAGTGCTTTGGGCACTGTCTTGCTTACTGCTCACCAGAATATCTTGCAAGATAAGATTTTGTGTATTGCTTAGTGGTTATGTTCACTAGTCAAATGAATGGCAGGATGTTGCTTGCAGGAGAATGGCTTTTGGATGTACTGTAGTTATGTTAAAATAATGTAATCTTTAAAAAAATTAAATATGTTAAACAGCAGAACACGTATAGAACTTAAGTCATGAAAATGTTATTTCTGTAGAAGGGGGAAATGATTTTTAAAAATTTGTTTAGAAATTTGGGATTTTTTTGTGCCTCAGTTGTGGCATTCTTGCCCTTAGTGCTTTTAGGAAACTCTTTTTTTAGAGACCCATGAGGATTACATGAAAGATAACATTGGAATAGTCTGTATCTTGCGGATACAGACTAACACGGCTGCTACTCTGAAACAAATTGGAATAGCTGTCATCTAACCAAATTAGAGATGGACCTCAGCCCCTGAATTCGGATCCAGATTCAAACTCTCCCAAGGTCAGGTACTTGAATATTATAGCAATGAGAGTGGTATACATAGCTGGAGGGGAGGTAGAAACATATGGAGGGGAGGTAGAAACATACGGGTGAATAGAAATTTCGTAAGGTTTTGATTTGGGGTTCATCTTGAGTTCCATTACAGACATAGGTCTGAGCTGTGACATTTGTGCCCTCATCTGAACTTTGCCATTGTTTGAGTAGATTAGGAGCCAGGATTCTGGACTAGACAAAGAGACAGGTTTGTAGAACTGTTTTAAAATGATAGGCACAAAGCTTCAGTTTGTGAAATGTTACAGGAAACCAAACAAAATCTGTATTACAATACACTGCTTATTGCACTCTTCAGTATGGAGAAATATTCAGGGCCTTCAGAATCTGGCAGGAAGCATTACATCCATGCCAAAGTATCAGCAGAAGGTGCAAGAGTATATTTGAAGGTCATGATATCACAGACAGGTTAAAGATAATATTTAACTTGTGTTCCAATGCAGGCAGTTTTTCTGTGGTGAATTTGCAAATCAGCAATGTAGAATGAACACGTGAAACAAACAAGGGAAAAGGCCAACAACACTTGGAAGAAATAATTTAAGAGCAATTAAAGATTTACTGGTCACAATAATGCTGTAAAACATTTTAAAAATGGAGACAGGAAATTATGATCCAGTGAGTTTAATTTTAGTCCCATGTAAAATCTAAAATGAATAACTAACATATCTATGTATAAACAGTTGTGGGAGGGAACCCAATGAGCAACAAGGAACACAGGTTAATAAAATGATCAGGTCACACTTGCTATCTAAAAGGTTATAATTACATGTGTATTAGACAAAGACAATCCGGTGGATGTAATGTACATTGATTTCAGTAAGTACTTGATACAATACTGGATTAAAAAATCTTTGAAGTTTGAAGGATGAGATATGCCTAGAAATACCATAAAGGGGAGAAAAGTTGTCTGATTACAAGGAGCAACCGCAAACGTTGGGGAGAGGCTGCTGCGACTGCAGTGGAGGCTCTTACTACCTGGCCGCATTTGCCTATGACCCCAGCTCTGGGAAAGGAGAGAATAAGGAAATGTATCTGTGCTAACCTGAAAATGTCCTTTCTTTGAGTAATAGGATTCACAGATCCATTACAGTAGGCTACTACAGCCTGCTTGCAATGGGGGCAGAACCAGACCTATTTGTGACAGCAGGGGAATGCCCTGCTTCCAGAGTGGAGCTGGCTGTGGAAAGAATTTCAGTTCTATCAAATATTTTTGCATTTTCAGAATGTTTTTTTTATCCCAAGTCAAGACACCCCCCAAAACAAACAAACAAACAAACAAAAAACGTGAACATTTTCACAGAACTGAAATTCTGCAATATTTTTTCTTGGAAACAGCAGAATATTTCCATAGTGGGAACTCTTTGATGTTCCTGAAACAAACTGTTTTCCCTGAGAAGCTTGGCTTCACCCCTAACCAGCAGCCACAGTACCAGGGAGCTTGGAAACCCAGGCTCCTCAGCTGCCTGATGGTAGGCTGCTGAAACGCAGGGGAGCCAGGGAGCTGGGAATGATTTGCTAAGAGAAAATCAACATTTTCAAGCAAAACTGAAATTTTTCTATGGAGAATCTTTATTTTGTGGGAAGTGAAATTTCCATCAGAAAGTCATTCTAATGGAAAATTCCCCACAAGCTCTACTCCTGAAGTTTCCTCAAGCCGAAATAGAACTGTGGAAGTTAGGATAATTCAAATCTATTTCCTAAATTATAGACTGTGTTAAATATATCTTAAGGAAAAAACATAATAATTTCTCCTACTGTATAGCATGGCAAATTCCACTTAATGACAACAAACCCAAATCCAAAATGGATGTCAATTTCTATCTCTATTCTGGATCCATCTGTCTCCAGGGTGGGCCAGATCTGTGGACCTTATTATTCAAAGATAGGAATTTGTCAGGTAAGCATGTAGAAAGTTTACTATTCTTCTTCATGTTACGGTCCACAGGTCTGCTAGAATGGGATTTTCATAGTGGTGTGCCTCCAGGGTGTGAAGCAGGATCATCCTTTAAATATGGCCATCCATCCACAAATATGGGAATAATTTCAGGTCGACTGATACTGCATTTTTCAGTGAAAAAACTATTTGCTGAAAAAATTTCACCCAACTTCAGTTGTATTATAATCAAGTTTCAGAATTGTGCTTAATAGTTATTATTGCAGTATAGACAGGGCATTAGACAAGTACAAAGATTTTCTTTCACTCTGCACACCTCTCCTCACTCCTCTAAAAAATGCTGTTAGGAAAGGGGCAAGGTCAAACCCTGTGGTGAGGAAAAAGAAAGGAAATGATGATCTCCAGCCAAAGAACAATTGCAAGAAAAATCCAGAATAAGGGAAAGGAAAAGGCTGGGAGAGGTTTTATCTAATAGATGTCCTATGTAATTTAAGAAAGGAATCATTTCCTCTCTTGACCTAAATCATCAATAAGCTAACTCAGAGTGCCTGAGTAGTTAATGGAGAAAAACAGTTTGTACTCTAAAAACCATTGTAATATATATGAGTTAGTTACTTATATACCTTTTCCCAGTGCACATTCTTCCTATGATTACAAATAAAGAACTCCTTTCACTGGAAAATCCCTGATATTTTACAATCTATTATACAGGATGGAGAACTCTAAATGTAATGAGTTTCAGCCTTTGCTAAGGAGTGTATTGGGATACAAGTGGAGTTTCCCCAAGTAACAGACAGAAACGGCTGAGAGAGTAGTGACTATCAGCAGGGGGCTAGATTCTAATACAAGTGCAACTCCTTGGTAACACCACCTGTGGACTTCCAAATGTAAATACTGTATTTTTACTTCATGTGAAGTACCCGTCTTTGCATGCTGTTAGGCTTTTGAGCAACATAAGAATAACCCATCCAAACTAATCCCAATGAACTCTAGGTATGGACAAAATGAGTAAAAGTAAGAAACAAACCCAAATCTTTTTGAAGTTTGAGAAAGTTTAAAGACCCTTGTCTTTCCACATATAGGAAGTGATCCCAACATGTCCTCCTACTGTCAGCTGCCTTAATTTATCCTTAAAGGTGCTGTATTTCCTCCCTTGCCTTTATACATTATTATTGAGAAAAATCAGCATTACGAATGGCTGTAATTTGTAATGTGCATTTGAAGTGTAAAGAACTATAATCGTACCAGTTTCTCTATATAGTGGCTGTTTTTCTGTCATTTTGTAAAACACGATTTGGAAATGTAATTCTCTGTGGGAATTTCTCCAAAATAACTGCTATTGGTTTCTGTTAGATTTTCAATTGTATTATACCCATTCTCAATACTTGTGCTTGTGAACTTTGATATAGGGGTTACAATAATTTCAGAATAGATTTTTTCAGTAAAATAAAAATTCTACAATGAAAGTCACATCTAGAATAAAGTAATGACCATGTTATTCTTGTTTCATGGCTTAACGTGCAATCTCTCCCCCCTCCCCCCTTTGACATCCACTTGAAATTCATTACACTGAATCCCAGCTGTTAGCGTATAAGGCGACCAAATGCTCTATGATGATGAAAAATAAGCTCTCTCAGCCCCGGTCTACACTACGAGTTTAGGCCGAATTTAGCAGCGTTAGATTGATTTAACCCTGCACCCTTCCACACGACAAAGCCATTTTTGTTGACTTAAAGGGCTCTTAAAATCGATTTCTGTACTCCTCCCCAAGGGGATTAGCGCTGAAATTGACATTGCCGGGTTGAATTTGGGGTAGTGTGGATGCAATTCGACGGTATTGGCCTCCGGGAGCTATTGCAGAGTGCTCCATTGTGACCGCTCTGGACAGCGCTCTCAACTTAGATGCACTGGCCAGGTAGACAGGAAAAGCCCCAGGAACTTTTGAATTTCATTTCCTGTTTGGCCAGCATGGTGAGCTGATCAGCACAGGTGACCATGGAGTCCCAGAATCACAAAAGAGCTCCAGCATGGACCGAACGAGAGGTACTGGATCTGATTGCTGCATGGGGAGAAAAATCCGTGTAGCGGGCAAGCGCATAGCAGGCAAGCAGAAAATCCCTTCTCCCCGGCAGCCAGGAACTATTCATCCCCCTGGAGCCAATACCCTCCCAACCCTCCCAAAGCGGGCTCCTGGACCATGAAGCCGGAGAAGGCTCCTCTGATGAGCATACCTTTGTAAATATAATACAGGGTTTAAAAGCAAGCGTGTTTAATGTTTAATTTGCCCTGAAGACTTGGGATGCATTCGCGGCCAGTATAACTACTGGAAAAGTCTGTTAATGTGTCTGGGGATGGAGCGGAAATCCTCCAGGGACATCTCCATGAAGCTCTCCTGGAGGTACTCTAAAAGCCTTTGCCATGTGGTGGGTGGAGCTGTTCGCCTTTGGCTGAGAGGGATCTTCCCTGATACTGGCCACACGGTGGGAGTGGGGGGGTGAAACACATGTGCTATGTAATGTGAATCGCTTGATTCAGTGTGAAAAAATATCTTTTTAAAGTGAATGTTTAAAATTAAATATACACAAATTAAGAGGGAAGGTACTGTACATCTGGGGTCAGGCTTGGGTTACGAGGGATTATAGGTGTCGGTTGCAAGGGTGAAGAGATACATACATATCACATAACCGGCATAGACCCAGATTGGGGTGTAAGAGTTTTTCAAGTGTCAGTGGATAAGTGGGCTCGGGTACACCACCCATGGAATGTATAAGGAGCCCAAGTCAGTATCGGTGTAGCGAATGAGTACATGGGTGGGGTGTGTCCCTTGGTTCGTCAGGGAAGGAAGTGGGTTATTTCCTTGGTCAGTGGTCTCAGTTACTCAGTGTGGTATTGGCAGTGTCTTGTGATGTGTTCTGTATAAATGTCTCTGGACCACCTGATGGTGTCGGACACCATGAGCTGTCTCATGAACCAGGCGTAGCATCGACCAACTCCGCACGCTCTCAGAACTGGCTCGTTGTGGGTACTACTCTCCCTTTTTTCCCCTCACGCAGCTGCAAATGTTTCTACACTCCCCCTATCATCTCTGTCCCAGAGGCTAATGAGCCTAATGTGGGAGCAAACCGACATGCTCAGCGGTCTGGGGGAGTTGCAGGAAAGGCAGCAGGAGCACAGACCGCTGTTTCAGCCCCTGTATGGGAACCGCCCGCCCTCCTCCCCAAGTTCCATATCCTCCTCACCCAAACACCCAAGAACGTGTGTGGGGGGAGGGGGATAGGGAGGCTATGGGCACCCAGCCATTCCACCCCAGAGGATTGCCCAAGCAACAGAAGGCTGGCATTCAATAAGTTTTGAACTGTAGTGTGGCACTGTCCTTCCCTCCTCCCCTCATCCACCACCCCACCCAGTGCTTCCCCCCTCAACCACTGCTCCCGGGCTACCTTGCGAGTTTTCCCCCTATTTGTGTGATGAATTAATAAAGAATGCATGATTTTGAAACAATAATTACTTTATTGCCTCTGAAAGGGGTGATCAAAGGGGGGAGGTTGGCTTACAGGGAAGTAGAGTCAACCAAGGTGGCGGGTTTTCATCAAGGAGAAACAAACAGAACTGTCACACTGAGACAGATATTTATAAAGAACGATGAGAGGACCTGCGAGGTGGATTCATGGCACCAGGAGAGCAGGAGAGCAGAGTTGCACTGGAAGCGGTGGTTGGATGACGACGGTTAGCAGTCCTACTGCACCATCTGCTGAAAGTAGTATGGCGTCTGCACGGAAAAAAGGCGCGAAACAATTGTCTGCCATTGTTTTCACTGAGGGAGGGGCGACTGATGACATGTACCCGAAAACACACGTGACAATGTTTTTGCCCCATCAAGCATTGGGAGCTCAACCCAGAATTCCAATGGGCAGCGGAGACTGCGGGAACTGTGGGATAGCTACCCACAGTGCAACACTCCGAAAGTCGACGCTAGCCATGGTACTGTGAACGCACACCGTCAACTTAATGCGCTTAGTGGGGACACACACAATCGACTGTATAAAATTGCTTCTTAAAAATCGACTTCTATAAATTCGACCTAATTTTGTAGTGTAGACATACCCTTAGAGTGATTATAGCAACAGCGATGTAATATTCTGAATGGTTCATTAAGAATGGAATTAACCAATCCCAGTCAGAAAAAATATTAACTGTAAAAACTTTTGCTTCCTAGATACTAAAGAGCAGAAACTGAAATATGTACAGTATCAAAGTTTTGGAAATACAGGACATGGAATAGAAATAGGACTTGTCTACACTTAAAATGCTACAGCGGCACACTTCAGTGTAGAAACTACTTTTGCCACGGGCACAGGTTCTTTCATCGGTGTAGGTAATCCACCTCCCGAAGAGGAGGTAGCTAGGTTCTTTCATTGACCTAGTGCTGTTTACATGGGGATTTAGGTTGGCTTAACAGTGCTATTTAGGGGTGTGGATATTTCAGACCCGACTGACATAGTTAAACTGACCAATTTCTAGTGTACAGCAGGCCACAAAAGACTATAAAAATGAGCATGTGTGGCCAAGTCTGACTTGTTCTGTGAGACTACTCACATGAGTAAATACTAGTCACATGTGTGAGGGTCTGGCAGCTAAGGCTTTTATCTATTAAGTGCACAGTATCCTATTAAAATATAAAAACATCATAAATATCTAAAGCACAAAAGCTAGAAAAAAGGTAGTCAGATTTTCAAAAGTGGCCCTTGAAGTCAATGGGAAGAGTGGATCCTCCAAACTTTTTAAAAAATCAGGCCTTTGGTGATTGAAATTGGGCACCCAAAACTTGAGGCATCTTTGATCAGTAGCCACTTCTGAACATTTTGGCCCTAGATGTCTATGAAAAACAGGCAAAGAACAATCTTTACAAAGTAAGTGATCTTAGATATCTACAAAGGGTTCTGTACTCTTGTGACGGGTTGGATCACAGAAACCCCCTTGGGAGCTGCCACCAGATGTGCAAAGACTACCCCTGCTTCTGTTTTCCCTGCCAGCTCAGGACTCCAGCACCCTGTCTTGCTGAGCCAGACACTCCTGTCTGGCTCCAGACACAGACCCAGGGTCTGAATCACTTGTCCCAAAGCTGCAAGTTTACCTGAAAACAGCTCACAGTAGTGTGCTTGTCTTTAGCACTCAGATGCCCAACTCCCAATGGGGTCTAAACCCAGATAAATCCGTTTTACCCTGCATAAAGCTTATGCAGGGCAAACTCATAAATTGTTCGCCCTCTATAACACTGATAGAGAGATATGCACAGTTGTTTGCTCCCCCAGGTATTAATACATACTCTGAGTAAATTACTAAATAGAAAGTGATTTTATTAAATACAGACAGTAGGATTTAAGTGGTTCAAAGTAGTAACAGACAGAACAAAGTAAGTCACCAAGCAAAATAAAATAAAATGCGCAGATCTATGCCTAATCAAACTGAATACAGATAATTTCCTCACCAGTTCCAGAATGCTCCCTTTTACAGGCTAATCTCCTTGTAGCCTGGGTCCAGCAATCACTCACACCCCCTGTAGTTACTGTCCTTTGTTTCAGTCTCCTTCAAGTATCCTGGGGGGGGTGGGGGTGGAGAGGCTCCTTCTTTAGCCAGCTGAAGACAAAATGGAGGGGTCTCCCCTGGGTTTAAATAGACTCTCTCTTGTGGGTGGAGACCCCCCTCCTCCCTCCTCTGCAAAGTCCAGCTCCAAGATGGAGTTTTGGAGTCACCTGGGCAAGTCACATGCCCCTGCATGACTCAGTCTTTACAGGCCGAAGCCATTGTCCACATGGCATCTTGCATGTCTCCAGGAAGACTTCTCATGTGGATTGGAGCATTCCAAGATGCATTGTTCCCCAAGTGTCTCTTGATCAGGTACTTAACCTGGCGCATTCCTTCCTAAAGAAGCTGACCAAATGCCTCACAAAGCTTACTTAGAAATCAGGCAAGCATACAGCCCATATTCTTAACCTCGAGTAGAAAATGATATATATGTACAAATTGGATGAATAGATATAGTAGACCATAACCTTTACGGAGATATGTTACATGGCACAGGCAGCACAAAACATATTCCAGCTATGTCATCCATACATTTATAAGCACCCCCTCCCCATAAAGCCTTGTGGGGTACACTGTCACAACTCTCCTCAGTGTGTTATGGATGCACTGAACCCCCACTGTGAGGTAAATCCAGCTGTATCCTCCATAGCTGTGGGGGCCTTTTTTGCAGTAAGATGGACATGGTTCTGCTGCATGGAGAGTGGGGGGAGGCAGTTACACAGTGAGTTGTAGAGAACAGCCCCAAGAGAGCCGTTCATTGGTACGCAAGCAGGTGAGAATGAGTTATGGGAAGTCCAGAGTTGGGTGAGGGCCAGAAGAATCACTCATACCAGAGTTGGATTTTATGGGCCCTTGAATGCCTTGAAAATGGAAATGTAGAGAAGAATGTGATGGGGTATACACACCCCATACTAATGAGGAAGGTGCCAGAGAGGCCAGAGGTACCAGAGAGGCTAGCCCTGCCCCTCTGGCCTTGTTAGTTATATATGATAGACAGGAGGCCTTTAAAAGGGAGGCGACGGCAGTCAGCTAGGGTGGGAAGAGAAGTAGCAGGATTGCTAATCAAGCAACTGCTTGTGTGACACCTGGGGCCACAAGGACCTCCCAGCCAGAAGATCTTCACCCTGAACCTATGTGGAGTGCAGTAAACTCCCCGGGAGAGACTTAAGAAGGCCTGCAAGGGGTAAGGGCCTATGTAAGAAGGAAGGAACTAGGGGCTGTGCAGGAGCCTCCCAGTGCAAGTAACTGCGTGTGGTCAGGTTCCCCCACCATCTGGGAGACAAACCTCAGGGGACTCGTATACAAAGAATCTCAGCTTTTATTTTTTAAAAGTACATTTCAGGCCCTCTTTCTTCCCAAGATAGCCATGGGCTCCCTGCATCAAGATCACTTTCCTCATCTGGGCTGTGTAAGGAGAAGGCAGGAGAGCAGCAGTTCCTGATGCTCACTTCACAGCACAGCTCAGGTGGGGAAAGTGACCTGGATGCATGGAGTGCTTGGTGTTGCTTCTTGCTCCCCACCTCACAGACCCCTAGGGGGGCACAGAAGAACATGGGGTGAGCAGTATCTGTGCGACACTGCTCGTGACCCCCCACCCCATGTTCCTCTGCCGGGAGGAAGCAGAGAGAAATCAGGGTGCTCCCCAACCAGGGCTGGCACAACCCATTAGGCGACCTAGGCGGTCACCTAGGGCGCTGCGATTTGGGGGGCGGCGACCACAGCGGTATTTCCGCGGCGGGACCTTCCGCCGCCTCTGTGGGGGGGCAGCATTTTGGGGCGGGACCTTGGCGGCGGAAAAGCTGGCAGCGCTCCTGTCTCCAACATGTCTCTTCTGGGAGTTTGTGGAGCTCCTCTGCCTGCTGGCAGTGCAAATCTCTGTGCTGCTGCATGGCCCCCGCTTGAATCATGGTGCCCTGGGTGGTCGCCCCAGTGCCCCCCCCGAAGTCATTTCACAGTGCTGCCTGGACTACTGTAAATGACACTAGTACTAACAACCTCCTCTCCCCACAGCTGCCTCTTGTCTTCCTTTCCCCCCTATGACTGGAGAGGCATTAACAGGCCACTTCACCATGAAATTGTCCCTTGAAATATGTATTAAATACTTATGCTAAGCAATCTGTTCCACCTTGTATTTAGCGGTGACACTCTAAAATATATTTCCCAGACCTGAAGAAGAGCTCTGTGTAAGCTTCAGAGCTTGTCAGTCTCAGCAATAGAAATTGGTCTAATAAAAGATATTACCTCACCCACCTCATGGGACCAACAGGGCTACAGCAACATTAGTATCATTGAAAATTGACTTCCAGACAGCTGTCTGTGACTGAGCCAAATCCTCTGCTGCGTAGCTAGTATGACCTATGTATAAAAGGAGATTCAGCTCAAAAGTGCAAGAGGACTGAGCAGGGGAGTAATCCCTGCTCTGAAACTGACACCTTCTGTGGCCTTTTGTCAAATCATATAGGACAAAATTTTCAAACCTGGATATCTAAACGTAGGTACCTAAATCTAAAGCTACTGATGAGTCAAAGCTTCCAATACCTCAGTCTGAACTATGAGTGCTCAGCACCTCTAAAAATAAGGTCACTTAGATGCTTAAATATATTCAGGTGCTTAACTTCATTTACTCAAATTTGAAAATGTCGGCCTTAACCTCTCTGTGCCCCATTTTCCCCCTTTGTAAAATGGGATAATATCTACCTACATTACAAATGTTAACAATTATCACAACTCCTCTGTAAAGTGCTGTGTAGGTTCTAAAACTCACCATTTTGAAATCAATGGGACTACATGGATAAGATGAACAAGATTTGGCCCTATCTGTCAAGATCCTCCATAACAAGGTAGACAAATAATGAGAAAAAGATTAGGCCAAGAAAATTAGGCCAAAGATATACTAGAGGAGATGCCTTTTTGGTATTAAAAATGCCCAATGCGGTATTGCTGGTGAGATCGTAAGTAAAATTGGAACTCTTATTATAGAGCTGCCCAGTGAGATGAGACTGACCATTAGCATTTTAACTGATGTCATCTATCTCTCCTCAGAGGAGAACTGGACAACACATTGGTTGAAAAGCTGATAGAGTGTGCACACTTGCATTATACTGTAATAATGGGGCCTACACATTTACACTCATTATGAGCTCAATTGTGAGAAATAAGTGAAAGTTCAAGAATGTCACAATAATCTATAACAATAAATGTTATAGGAAAAGGTGCAAAAGGGCTGCAGAAAGACTGCATTAGTCCAGACAAAAAGGCCAACTGATATAAGTAAGGGACTGTGTTAAGATCATGATTGGTAAACAAGAGAAGAGTGGCACCAGTGTAGGCCTGAGACCTAATCACACCCCCCACCCCATATTAAACCAGCCTTGGGTGAAATTCAGGGAGTTCACCACTAAAATTGAAAAAAAGAATGCTCTGCTGCTGCTGACAGAGCATGCCCACTGCAGGAATGTCCCTAACAAGAGTTATTACCACCAAGCACAGGTTCTGACTTTCAGCTTTCTCCAGGAGTGCTCCACCCCTGCTCCCAAGGCCTTGTCCCCACTCTGTGGCTTCCCCCAAGGCCCCACCCTCACTCCGCCTCTTCCTGCCCTTGCTCCGCCCCCTCTCCCGAGGCTCCATCCCCTCCCTGCCTCTTCCTGTCCCTGCTCCTCCTCCCCTAGTGCCTCTTGCATGCTGCCAAACAGCTGATCAGTGGCGGCGGGAAGCCCTGGGAAGGGCCTGATCGGCAGGTGGCTGGTGGGTGCTGAGCACCACTATTGTTGTAAAGGATTGTAAAGTAAAGACACCCAGGCGCTGGGAAATTTTATCGAGGATACAGAGCCACTCAACAAATGGTAAGATAGGCTCTGACCATCAGCACAAACACAGAAGGTCACAAATAAGTGACAATTTGGAAATGAAAGATAAATTGTAAAAAAACTTGGGCAGGAAGGAGGACACATAGGTGCCAGTGTGATTGGTTACATTTTTTTGTTCCTTAAGAGTGTGGGATAATGTGATAGGTTTAGTAAATTTGAAGGAGGTAATTAGTTTTACCTATTGAATGTAAATGAAAAATAATGCTCTTTGGGAATCAACTCTGAACTGCAGTACAACAACAAGCTACAAGACATCATACCCTACACGACCATGATATGTAAGAGCACCGGGAACCCTCAGACAAATCCTGACTGGCCATGAGATGAAATTTGTCTGTATATTGGGAGTGGTGAGCATAAGAGATTTGATTGGCATGTGTATTCTGTGTGTCTTGCTAATAAATAGATGTTTAGAGCACAGCTGTTTAAGGCTCTTTCATTGGGAAAAGGTCCCGCAGGCGCCTTGAGCCCTGTGAGTAATGGTGGGTACTTAAATTGATCAGGTTGCTCCCTGAGCCCTGTGAGAAGTAGGTGCCTTATGCCCCAAGCCCTTGGAAGAGAAAGGGTGGGGTAGGGGGTGTCTAAATTGACTGGGTCACGCCTTGAGCCACTGGTAGGGAATAGGTAGGGTGCCCCCAATTATGTGGGTAACACCAGAAATCAAAGGACCAAAATCTGTATGACGGAAATTAGACTTAATTGGTGGACAAAAGAATGTGGGGATGAGCTATTCCACCCATCACTTTTGTGGTCCTTAAAAGAAAGATTTTGGGAGGAAAAGGAAGGTGTTTGACAACTGCTGACTGGGAGATGGGTGGACCAAAAGAACACAAGAACGGTCAGACTGTTTTCCACCTATGTATTGGTCTGAGTTCGGTTGAGGCCTAGGGATTTGGCATGAGCTGGCACCTGGTCTGCTAGCATCACACAAATATACTCTATTTTGAACACACTGTGTCTACGTATCACTTTACTTGCTGCAGAGAATGGGATATCTTATATCTATGAATAGTTTAAATGACCATTCAGTCCAGCCACTATATTCTGGAGGTGCCCTAGCTAAAAGCAAATTATGGAGCAGGGTGGGAGGAAGAAATCAGACCATGTGGCTGGGGATGAGGAACAGATGAAAAGCGTAATAGACCAGAGGTCATAAACGACTATTCAAACATTCCAAAGTACTTGGAAGCTGTGTAATTATTTATAGTATTTATTGGGCACCTATCAGCATGGGTGGCCCTGCCTAAGCATAGAGGAAGACATGGTCCCTTAGTTAAGGATCTTTTAATCTTGGAAATTGGTTCTACTCTCATGAATTCCTGGACAAATATTTATGCCAATAAATTTGTCAGAGCTAGAGGCACAAATTTCTAGTTTAGAGGCAAACTGTAAAACCTAGTAGAGTCAAGAAAGATACAGCAAGAATTTATAGAATAAATAATGATGAATATTTGATTAAAAAAAAAAAACAGGTTGACATTTGCATTGTTGTAATCCTTCCTGAAGGAGGCAGCATGGTTTGGAGGACAGAGCATGTAACCGCATCAAACTGCCTTAGTTCTAATCACATCTAAGACACTGAATCATTGTTGGCCCACGGCAACTCACAAATTCTCTGAGTGAATTCTGCTGTGGGGTGGATAGTTCATTATCTCAGACCATAGATAGCCATTTACACATGTGCAAAGGGGATGTAAAAACTACCAAATTAGAACAGTACCATTTTATAACTACTATGACTACATACGATGAAAGACTGGAGAGAATGAGGCTCTCTGTTTCCAGTGGATAAAATGGGGTAATACTATGCCCTTATTATGAGCATTAATGAATAATGCTTTGAAGATATAAACTATGTATTGGTGTAAATAAATAATAAAGTATTAAGAAACACTGGAAGAAAATTATATCAACCCCTTGACATCTCAACACACAAAGTTAACTTTTCTTTCTGTTCTAAATATATAAATAACATGTTATAAAATACTAAATGCAGGTGTGATTTTTCTCCAAGGGTAAGACAACTGAGGGTCATATTATAAAATAAAGGAAAAAAGCTTATGGCACTGTCTGTTCTAATTTCTTGGTTTTCCTTGAGGGGTCAGAGTTCTATCTTTCTGCATGAATTCTTCAGAAAAATCTGTGATATTTATGTTAGTGAGACACACACAGTCAGCCTAAAGAACACATTTAATCACTTGGAGTTGGAAAAATAATACTTTTTATGACTTCCAGAGTGAGGTTCAAAACTGCTAGTTTAGTATTGCTGAATCTTCAGAAAATGGTTGCAGAATTCTGACTTAAACCACAACCACTGCAGAATTCTGGCCCCCCGATTCAGGAAGGCCTCCCAGCTCAGAAAAACACATGCATTTGTGTTTAAGGCTGATTGACGTCAATAGGATTTAAGTATATACTTAAGTGCTTTCCTGAATTGGATAAAGATTTGCCTTTGAAGTTCTTAAAATGAAACAAAAAGCAAACATGTTCTTGGACTATACATGGACTTGTATTTTCCCTGTGAGGTAGACAGAGAAGGTAACATTTTAGAAATTTGAATACCCACTAACATACAATGAATCTGTTTTTGAACAGTGGCAAAATTGTAATTACCTCATCTGGAGCAGTATCAAGTCCCCATTCTCTGCAAGACTATTTATCTGGTATACCCAGGTGTGCAATATGGCCTTGATTCTGCAAACATGCATACAGTTAATCACATGTGTTTACAGGATTGGAGTCCAAGTTCAGTGCACAAGACATACCTGGTCTGAGTAGAAGCCTGTCCTTATCTTACATCTGTTATTATGACATCTCCCCATCACTAACTATATGGATTGCCGTTTAGGATGCTTAGTGACACCCACCAATTTTCCTTGCCTTTTTGTTCTCCTGTCAGACCCACAATCTAAGTCTCTCTCAATATTGCTCTCAGACATGAAAATTCAAATAATGCCTCCAAGAGAAGAGACATAAATATCTTTCTTGGAAATTAAAATTATTTTATTATTGTATATTAAGGAAATAACCAACCAGTGGCAAAGGCTAGAAAAAGAATGAGCAATTCTGAAGTCTAGAGAGAAATAACACAAAATACAAAGTGGTGAAATGGTTAAAGAAGAAAATACCTTTGAAACAAATTTTTTTTAGAAAATTATTGTAGGCACACTAAGGGGTAAAATTTTGACTCTGTTGAAGTCAATGGAAGCTTTGGGATTTGGCTTTTCAAAAAGAAAAAGAAAAAATACAAAAACTTTGAAAAATATTTGGATGGCCTAAGGCATTACTACACAGGCAACTTGGTTCAGTGGATGTGACGCTACCCACGACTCCTGGGTTCTATCTCAGCTCTGCCATTGATGTGCTTTGTGACCAAGGGCAAATCATTTTGCCTTTCTTTCCCTTCCCATCCTCTGCCTGTCTTAACTATTTAGATGGAGGGTTTTTGCAACTGGAATTTTCTCTTATGATGTGTTTGTACAGTACCTAACATGATGGGACCCTGGTCACCGTTGAAGCATCCAAGTGCTACTGTGACATAATAACATAGATAATGCTTCATTTGTGTTAGCATACACTGACAATAGTCCTTACATATGAGGGCTCTAAAGAGTGTATCAGATTACATCTGATACACTCTCTATGGAGCAGTCCTCTCCCTGAATATCAATAAATTATGCTTTATTGTGAAGGACCAGATTGCACCATAAATTCCAGGTACAGGTTCCAACGTTTCATTTAATAAGTGAGTACTGTATGGTGGTGCGTTCAATCTCCTCTCTCTATATAGCATCAGCTGGCCCAAATCCTTTCTTTCTCTCTCGCTCTCTTTTTTGCACTACATCTGGCTGTTCCCTTTCCTCCCCATAACATTGCCTCAAACTTTTTGCTCCCTCACTTCCTGCCCTGAAGTTAATGCTTACTTTAATACTAAATTTAGCCCTAATTGCCCTGTCCAGACTAATATACCCACCTACATTAATGATTTCCCACTCCCACAAAAGAGCAGTGCTCCTTCCTGCCCAACTCATGGCTACCACCCACTGAGATAAAATGACCCCCAACTGTATAACACCTAATTCATCAGCTCCCACTCTTACCTATGCAGTTGCTGTTAATAGTGTCACTCTAGGCTAGGTCACCTGCCAGTACTCAGAAGTCTTTTTGCTATGTATGGCTAATAAAGACAGTAACATTTGTCACCTTTCTACACTTGATAATCCTAACCTTTTATGCATGTGGAGAGATTGCCTTACCATGGACAAATGTGAGCGCTGCATGTGTGCTCCTCACTTTGTCCCTCAGATTAGAAGATTTTGCTGTATTATATTCTCTCAGGTGGATATTACTGTATGTGTTAGTGTCCCCACCTATGTGGAGATGGGCAGTATTACTGGGTGAGTTAGGTTGTGACTTCACTAGGAAAAAAGGTATTTAAGCCATGTTAAAATCCTAATGAAGCAGTTATAGTTTTAACCTATCTACGCTGGTCGGGGGGGGATCTGAAGGTTTTCCTTGACCAGCTAATATGGGTTGAAACTACAATTTGCCTTATCTACAATAGAATGTTAACAGGAGTTACCTTAACATGGGTTAAAAATACACCATTACTCCCAGATCACAAGACCTTACAGTCTCTGGCTTTTTCACTGCAAAAGAGGTTCATTTTACATTGAGATACCTAACTCTAGAAACAAGATCAATGGAGATAAATCACAAGTAGTTTTTAACCTAGTTGTAGCTAGTTGAGCTCAACCTACACTGCCACCAGGCTACATTTGGTAAAACTATCAATGCTTTGTCTCCACTGGGATTTTACACCATTAAACATCTCTATGTAAAAAGACACTTTTTTTTTTTTTGGGCAGTGAACATGTTACCTATTTCCCTGTGTGGTGGTGAAGGGTGTGCTACAGGCTGTTCTGCTGTGTGATGGAGGAAGGGAGAGAAGAGAGTTTTGCTGGGTGTATTTTCATTCAGTGGTTGTGGATGTGAGAGTGGTTGCTGGGCCTGTAACAGTGTTTTCTCTCCTGTGGGGGAGGCAAGGCAGGGGGCATGTGACAGTCTCTCCCCTGAGCCAGGAAGGACATGCAGGGTGTTGCTGTGTCTGTGTGTGACAGTCTCTCCCCCGTCTGAGGCCGGGGTGGCGGTTACACCGCTCTCCTGCCAACCTGACCCCAACCCCGAATCCCCACCAGCCCGGGCCCGCTGCCGGGGCAGTTGGCGCATGCGCCCGGGTGCTGGGGGGCGGTGCCCGGCGGTTGCCGGCTGCGCAGTGCCCAGGCAGCGCGCGGGGGGTGCGCGCGCATCTGGTGCTGTCGCCGGGCTCCCTCCCAGCAGCTGGTCCCCGTTGGCTGCCGGTGACAGGCGGAGCCGGCCTCGCTGCTGCCCGGCATGAGGGGGGGCGGCTGCGCCGCGGCCCCCGCTCACTAGCCCGGCCGAGCCGCGCCGCGCAGGCGGGCCCGGGGAGCGGCGCACCATGCGGCTGTGCGGGGCGCTGCTGAAGAGCCCCATCCCCAAGCAGATCGAGCACTACTCGCGCTTCTCCCCCTCGCCGCTCTCCATCAAGCAGTTCCTGGACTTCGGTGAGTGGCGCCCCCGGTGGAGGTGTCACCCCCGGCTGCTGTCTCTCTTGGGGGAAGGGAGATGGGCAGCCCCCTCCCCCGCCCGGTTGGGGGAGGGGCGGGGGTGGCATTGGCAGCCCCTGGCGTGTGTGTGGTTGGGGGGGCTGAGGGCGGTGGTACTCGTCAGGCACATGCCGCACCACGGGGCAGTGATGCGCCCAGCCCCGCTGTGGGTGAAGAGGCCTCGCTTCCTGCCTCGCTCCTTCGCTGGGCCGGGTGCTTAGCCCGCCCAGGTTGGAGGGGCCTCCTTGTCAAGCGGGCTCCTGCGTCCCCTGTGGCTACGGCAGCTTTCATGTGTCTCCTCCCACTGGAAAACTTCTGCTGGCTGTTCCGGGTGCTCCCAGGAAGCTGCCCAGACAGCTGCACGCCCTGGCGTGTCCTCTGTGCGGCGCCTCCTGGGGTAACGCTGCTGGTGTGGCTGGCGGGGAACAGGCTGGAGCTAGGAGTGTCCGAAGGACTCAGGGCTTGGCTACGCTGGCGCTGTACAGCGCTGCAACTTGCTGCGCCCTGGAGTGTGAACCCCCCCAGCGCAGCGAGTGCAGCGCTGTAAAGCGCCGGTGTAATCAGCGCCTGCAGCACTGCACGCTCGCTCGCAGCACTGCAAGCTATTCCTCTCGGAGAGGTGGAGTACTTGCAGCGCTGCGAGAGCTGGCAGCGCGACTACACTCGCAACTACACTTCAAGGCCTCTGATTCCTATCTACAGACAACCCAGAAAGTCAAACTGACCAGTCAGTTTTCATTGGCCTTGGCTACACTCACGGCCTCGGTAGCGCTGTGAAGCACGAGTGTAGTCGCGCCGCCAGCGCTGCGAGAGCTTTCTCGCAGTGCTGCAAGTACTCCACCTCTCCGAGGGGAATAGCTTGCAGTGCTGCGAGCGAGCGTGCAGCGCTGCAGGCGCTGATTACACTGGCGCTTTACAGCGCTGCACTGGCTGCGCTCGGGGGGGTGTTTTTTCACACCCCTGAGCGCAGCAAGTGCAGCGCTGTGAATTGCCAGTGTAGCCAAGGCCATTGTTAGCATGTGTGAGTGCAAAAATAATGAAGGTGGGTGAGATAATATCTTTTATTGGACCAGCTTCTGTTGGTGAGAGAAAAAAGCTTTTGAGCTTGCCCAAGCTCTTCTTCAGGTTTGGGAAACTATCTCAGGTTATGTCTACACTACAAATTATTTTGGTATAACACATGTTGCTCAGGTTTGGTTTGAATAATCCACACCCCTGACTGACGTAAGTTGTACTGACCTAAGTGCCAGTGTGGACAGCACTGTGTCGGTGAGAGAACATCTCCTGTCGACATAGTTAGTGCCTCTTGTGGAGGTAGGAGTTATTAAGCCGAAGGGAGAGCTCTTTCCCATTAGCTTAGGCCATGTCTACACTAGCAATCTGACAGCGACACAGCTGTACCGATGCAGCTGTGCTGCTGTAAGATCGCTTGTATAGCTGCTCTGTGCCAATGGGAGAGTCCTTCTGTCGAGCGGTGGTAGCTATATAGGCAGGAGAGCATCTCCTGTCAACATAGTGCTGTCCACACTGGCGCGTCTGTAGGTGTAACTTGTGTCGCTCAGAGGGATGTTTTTTCACACCCCTGAGTGACGTAAGTTGTACCGACAAAAGGGCTAATGTAGACATAGCCTTAGAGCGTCTTCACCAGAAGTGCTACAGCAGTGCAGCTGCTGTTGTGTAGACATAGTCTGAGTGTTGCTGCTAAATACAAGGTGACCTGAAGAAGAGCTCTGTGTAAGGGCTTGTCTACACTTGAAAGTTAGAGCGCATTAAAGCAGCCCCGGGTACACTAACTCCCGATGTGTCCACACTGGCAAGGCACATAGAGTGCCTGGACTCTGCAGCTGGAGCGCTCCTGGTAATCTACCTCCTGGAAAAGCATAAAGCTTGCTGTGCCCCGGCTGAAAGACCCGGGTGTCAGTGTGAACGAGGTGTTGCATTACTGCACTGTGATTGGCCTGTGGAAATGTCCCATAATCCCCTGAAGTCAAGTGGTCACTCTTCTCATTGTTTTGAAATCAGCTACAGGAATGCAGATATGCCCTTTTAAGGCTCAGTTTCTGATAGCCGGCATGCTTATCTGCTCCAGGACAAAGCATCCATTACTGTGGAATGCTGCTTGCTTGTGCGTGTGAGAGAGGCTCGGGGGAGGGGGGTCTGCAGCTGTCTGAACTTACAAGACAGCATGCTGACACACTCTTAGCCTCCCAAAACACCTACACAAACACACTCCCTGTCACACTCTGCCCCCTCCCCCCATTTGAAAAGCACATTGCAGCCACTTGCACTGCTACCACAATGCACTGCTCTTTGTGGCATTGCAAGAGCTGCTAGTGTGGTCACGCCAGTGTGCTTGCAGCTGACAGTATAAACACAGGGCAGCGTTTTCCCTGCTGCGGTCTCCAAAGGCTGGTTTAACTCACAGCGCTCTACATCTGCAAGTGTAGCCATGCCCTAAGATTGGAAAGCTTGTCTCTCTCACCAACAGTAGTTGGTTCTATAAAAAGATATTACCTTACCCACCTTGTCTCTCAAATACAAGGTGAAACAGATTGTTTAGTATAAGTAGTTCACCTTGAATGGTCCCGTGAAATGTGTGGTAAGTGGCCCTTTAACACCTGTCCAGTCACAGGGAGGAAAGGGTGGAGGTGGGAGAAAGGTTGTGAGTGGGTTACAGATTGTAATAAACCATAAATCCACCATTTCTATTCAGTCCATCATTTTTAGCAAAGTTATGAATTTAAGCTCCCAGGCTTGTCTTTTGAAAGTGTTGTGCAGATTTCCTTTGAGGATGAGGACTTGTAGGTCAGATGCAGAGTCATTGCTTTGTGAAAAGTGTTTACCCATCACTGATGTGGTGTTTTTATCTTTTATCGTTTTCCTGCGAGAGTTCATTTGTACTCACCGACCTTGTCTCTCTAAGGCCTTGTCTACACTGCCACTTTACAGCACTGCAACTTTCTGTGCACACCCCTGAGCAATGCAGTTATATCGACCTAACTCCTGGTGTAGACAGCTATGTCGATGGGAGGGCTTCTCTTGTTGACATAGCTACCGCCTCTGAGGGAGGCGGAGTATCTATGATGAAGCTTAAGGATAGAAGCTCTTGTCAGTGTAGGTAGCATCCTCACTAAGTGCCACTGCAGCTCTGTAAGTGTAGATAAGTCCATTATACGTCCCACTTCTGGTGTGCATGAACCCAGTGTGGTGGAGATCAGAACACTTTAGCCAGCTGTATCCACCTGTGTTCTTCATGCCCTTGAGGGGGCCCCTCAACTGAAGGTTTAAAGGGGGCTGAGCGATCAACCAGCCCTCAGTTCCTCTTTGTCTCCTGTGGAGCCAGTCACTGCACTTGTGCTCCTCTTTACTCGTTTAGTAACTTTTATTGTAAATAGTTAATAGTGTGGTGTGCAGCTATTAGTATTCAAGAGTATACCGTTCTCTCTCACCCTTCAGTAATTAAGTTTTTTAAAGTATTTATTAGGGCGTTCCTTCTAGCATTGTAAATCTCCTCTCACCCAGCATGGGGCCTTAGTGTGATACTTACTTGGATGGGTCCTCCATTTAAACCAGTGTTTCCCAAACTTCGGACGCTGCTCGTGTAGGGAAAGCCTCTAGCGGGCCGGGCCGGTTTGTTTACCTGCCGCGTCCACAGGTCCGGCCGATCGCGGCTCCCAGTGGCCGCAGTTCGCTGCTCCAGGCCAATGCGAGCTGCTGAAAGCAGCGGCCAGTACGTCCCTCAGCCCACGCCGCTTCCAGCAGCTCCCACTGGCCTGGAGTAGCGAACTGCGGTGGGAGACGCGATCGGCCGGACCTGCGGATGCGGCAGGTACACAAACTGGCCTGGCCCGCCAGGGGCCTTCCCTAAACAAGCGGCGGCCCAAGTTTGGGAAACACCGATTTAAACCATTTGCTTCATGTTTGTTAATTCTCCAGTCTGTGAAGACTGCTTTCCTTGTGACAATCACTTTGGTACACAGAATGGATGAATTGCAACCCTTGTGACTGAAACGCCGTACAGTCTTCTACAGAGACAACCTTATACTCAAACCATACCCTAAATTCCTCCCAAAAGTAGTTTCGGGCTTTCATTTAAATCAGTCCATACACTTAGATGTTTTTTCCTTAAACAACATTCATCCAGGGACAGGCCACTTTTTTCCTACTTCAGGCCATAACTTTTTTTTTTGAATGAGTCACATACTAATTTCCCAAATTTTAAATACAGTCATGGCTATTGTAGAGCTCAGTCAAGAAAAATAGGTTGAGTTATCAAAAACCCATAATTAAGTGCTTTGGAGCTATTAGGCTAGCAATAGAACTGGCTTGGCCAGTTACCTTAATATTTCCTTGGTTACGCCTATAGTTCAGCATTAAGACATTTGTGAGATGGATTCTGCAGCTATAAGGCTAAATTTAAATGTAGCGTAAAAAGTAGGGATCAGACTTTCCCCTCCTTTTTAAAATGACAATATATAAAAATTCAAATAGCCACTACTTGGATGGTGGGGGAGGGACGGTGAAGGAACTCATCCAAATAATTAATGTCCTGTGACTAAAGGCTATGGCTACACTACAGCTTAAATTGACATAAATTATGTCACTCAGGGGTATGTATTAGCCACCCCCCTAAGCGACATAATTTATGGTGACTTAAGCGCTGGTGTGGACTGTGCTATGTCGGTGGGAGAGCTACTGCCACTCGCGGGGGCTGGAGTAATTAAGCTGACAGGAGAGCTCTCTCTTGTTGGCTTAGAGTGGCTACACTAGAGAGCTTACAGTGGCCCAGCTGCAGCGATGCTCAGTTATTTGATTTTGATGTTAGCAATGTGTGCAGTGTTGGGGTTCCAGGAGCATGGCATCCGTGAATCAGGACCTATGTTTGTAATGTGCAAAAGAGCTAGCAATGAATGGGACGGCAGACTGTAGATTTGTAGCAGTGCATTAAGATATAACGCCTTGGGGGTTGGAGTCTCAGGCTTCTTCAAATGTCTTACTAGATGAGATTTCCATGTCTTAATATGGGAGGGTCTCATGGACCTCCTTCCCTTTCCATTTCTGTGGCAATTACAGCAATTGCTGTTACAGAAAAGTAATCATAGATTCAGGGCCAGAAGGGATCATTGTGATCACCTAGCCCAGTGGTTCTCAAACTTTAACAACTTGTAAACACCTTTCACTAAAATGTCAAGTCTTGCGAACCCCCTCCTGAAAATGAATATTTCCAGGGATTTTCTCCTTTACTTGAGTATAAATTATAAAAGCCGCGATCTTGGAAATATCAAATTTGTTTTTATGACATGCTTATTACACACTATTATTAATTATTATTTGTCATTATAGTACTTTTATTACATTATGAAAACGGCAACACTCTTCCAAGATCTCACTTTCGTAGCTTGTATCGCTTTGAATAAGCCTGTTATAAGACAAGGCTCCTATGTTTCATCAAGGAGTATCAGACGTGAAACAGCATGAAGGTATTTAAGAAGCTAACTCAAATGGTTCCTCCTACATAAGCTTTCAGGTCTTGAGCAGTGCAGGCAAACAATGCACGTTACAACAAAGCTTAAACTTGTTCTTCATAATAATTTTAAAAACAATACAACCACTGATCTAATCTGCCCTCCTATATAACACAAGCCACAGAACCTCCCCAAAACAATACAGAGAACATCTTTTAGAAAAACATCAATTCTTTATTTATTTTTTTAAAATGGAGATATCCCATCTCCTAGAACTGGAAGGGACCTTGAAAGGTCATCGAGTCCAGCCCCCTGCCTTCACTAGCAGGACCAAGTACTGATTTTTGCCCCAGATCCCTAAGTAGCCCCCTCAAGGATTGAACTCACAACCGTGGATTTAGCAGGCCAATGCTCAAACCACTGAGCTATTTCCAAATGGTCAGTTATAGATAAGGCTACGTTTTAGTCATGGGTATTTTTAGTAAAAGTCAGTCATGGCCCTGTGACCCGTTCATGACTTTTACCTGTGACTAAATCTTACCTGATGGGAGGGGAGTGCTCCTGAGGGCTGCTGCTTCTGGCGGGGGTGGGGGGAGGGGAGGGGCAGTGCAGGGCCCCCTGCCACTCCTGGGGGGCCGGCCCAGGTCCCCAGCGGCTGTGGGGGCAGCTTGGGACGCTGCTGCTGGTCCTGGACCGCTGTTCCAGGGTAGTGCTGGAGACCAGCTGCCTGGGATTATCAGAGCAGCGGCCGGTGTGGCTGGCTCCAGGGCTTCCCCACTGCTGGGATGGCCCTGGGGTCAACCGCACCTGCGACTGCAAAATTCATGGAGGTCATGGAAAGTTACCGAAGCCGTGACTTCTGTGATCTCCGTGAATAACTCGCAGCCTTAGTTATAGAGAATCCACCACGACCCTTGGTAAATTGTTCCAGTAGTTAATTACTCTCACTGTTAAAAATGTATGCCTTATTTCCAGTTTGAATTTGTTTAGCTTCAACTTCTAGATATTGGATCATGTTATACCTTTGTCTGCTAGATTGAAGAGCCCATTATTAAATATGTGTTCCCCATGTTGGTACTTAGAGTATAATCAACCCCCTTCACCTTCTTTTTGGTACATTCAATAGACTGAGCCCCCTGAGTCTGTCACTACAAGGTAGGTTTTCTAATCGTCTAATTGTTCTTGCGTCTCCTCTCTGAATCCTGTCCAATTTTTCAACATATTTCTTGAATTGTGGATACTGGAACTGGACACAGTGTTCCAGCTGTGTTCGCAGAAATGCCAAATATAGAGGTACAGTACCCTCTCTACTCCTACTTGAGATTCCTGTATTTGTACATCCAAGGATTGCATTAGCCCTTTTGGCCACAGCATTACACTGGGAGCTCATGTTCAGCTGATTATCCACTACAACCCCCAAATCTTTTTAGAATCACCACTTCAAAGTATAGAGTCCCCCATACTGTAAGTATAGCCTATGTTCTTTGTTCCTAAATGTATATACATTTACATTTATTCATATTAAAACATGAATTGTTTGCTTGTGCCCAGCTTACAAAACGATCCAGATTGCTCTATATCAGTACCTCTTCTTTTCATTATTTATCACTCCTCCCAATTTTTGTGTCATCTGCAGACTTTATCAGTGATGATTCCAGGTCATAGATAAAAATGCCAAATAGCGTAGGGCAAAGAACTAATCCCTGTGGGACCCTACTAGAAATACACCCGTTCCATGATGATTCTTGTTTACAATTACATTTTGAGACCTATCAATTAGCCAGTTCTTAATCCATTTAATGTGTGCCAAGTTAACTTTATATTGTTCTACTTTTTTAATTAAAATGTCATGTTGTACTAAGTCAAACGCCCTACAGAAGTTTAAGTATATTATATCAACACTATTACCTTTATCAACCAAATTTATAATCTTATAAAAAAGATAGTTTGGGAGGATCTATTTTCCATAAACCCGTGTTGATTGAAATTAATTATATTATTGATCAAGTCCTGTATCAGCCGTTCCATTATCTTGCCTGAGATTGATATCAGACTGACAGGCCTATAATTGCCTGGGTCATCCCATTTACCCTTTTTTAAAAATATTGTCACAACATAGCTTTCTTCCAGTCTTTTGGAACTTACCCAGTGTGCCAAGACTTAATGAAAATCGTCATTAATGGTCCAGCGAGCTCCTTAGCCAGCTCTTTTAGAACTCTTGGGTGCAAGTTATCTGGACCTGCTTTTTAAAAATGTCTAACTTCAATAGCTGATATTCAACATCCTTCTGAGATACCAGTGGAATGGGGAGAGTGTTATCATATGATATGATTACAGCATCTACTTTTTTCCAAAATACAGAACATAAATGTTTATTGAATACTTTTGCCTTTTCTGCATTACTATTGATAATTCTTCCATTTCCCTCTAGTAGTGGACCAATACCATTGTTAAAATTGTTTTTTGTATCTAATATACATTAAAAACTCCTTCATATTGTCCTTAACTCTGCTGACCAAAGTCTTTCCCTTTTGTCCCCTTGCTTCCCTTATCAATTTTCCACATTTCCTAGCTTTTGACTTATCTTTATTACTGTCAGCTTCCCGTCTTTTCCATTTGTTAAATAATTTTTTTTATGTTTTATAGCTGCCTTCATTTCCCCTCTAAACCAGATCGTTTTTTTTTTTACCAATAAAGCTGCCTTCTTCAATTGTGGCTTTTTGGGTATCTAATAAAGTATTCTTAAACATTCCTAATTATCTTTCACATTTTTCTAACTAAATTCTTCCTCCCAGATGAAAGGTCATAATTGTTTTCAGCTATATGAAATTGGCCCTTTGAAAGCACCAATTATGTTGGAACTAATTTTCCTAATAAGTTTTTAAGGTATATCATGACTCCGTTTCCACACAAGTGTTCCTTTATTCGTCTAAATGCCACATGTTGCTTACATTCAAAACACACATCTAAGCATATACATGCCTATATTCCATATCCTAGCAACATTACAGTTATAAGCATTGGCCAAAATATTTACAACAGGATCAGGTGTGGGAGGGACCTTCCCATTGTGGCTTGACTCAAAGAGGGACGGGGAGTTAAGGAAAGTTCTGACAAAAAAACATAGGAAACCTTGGTTTTTTTCCTTCACTGTAACAAACAACTGATGTCATTGCTGGTAATTGAACCTTAGCTAAGGCCAGATGAAACCCTGTTCTTTGCCCTGATCAAGACAAGATTAATGACTGGGCCTCTTTCTTCAAGGCTTTCTTATCTCATTTTACCATATTTCTTCCTAACTAGAGAACTAAGCATTTCTTTATAATAAACTAAACAAACCAAATATTTACTGCATGTGTAATCTAATAAACCAGGGATTGGCAACCTTTGGCAGGTGGCCCATCAGGGAAATCTGCTGGCGGGCCGGGCTGGCTTGTTTACCGGCAGCGTCTGCAGGTTCGGCCAATTGCAGCTCCCACTGGCTGCGGTTCGCCGTTCCGGGCCAATAGGGGCTGCCTGAAGTGGCAACGGCCGAGGGATGTCCTGGCTGCTGCTTCCTACAGCTCTCATTGGCCTGGAACGGTGAACCCTGGCCAGTGGGAGCTGCGATCAGCCGAACCTGCGGACATTGTAGGTAAACAAACCAACCTGGCCCACCAGCGGATTTCCTTGATGGGCCGCATGCCAAAGGCTGCCAATCCCTGTAATAAACCATATTTCCTATAGTTCTATGACCTCATCCCTAACCTTAAATAATATAATACTGGTATTTCAAGAGTCACAAGTTTAACACAAACAATCCTCCAAAAAGAAGGAAATAGTAAGAAAGGTCACATGCTTTTGGCCTATTACTCATGCTAATATCTAAACTCAATTTAAAACCATAGTCCACTCAGGTCTAATGTGGATCTGTATTCCTATAAAGCAGTGTTTCTCAGATGCGGCCACCAGAGGCTTTTCTTGCGGCCACAGCCTCTTGGGCGGTGATTGGGGGTGGGGGACAAAGAAGTGGCCCCTCCCCTCAAGCCCCCCCTCTGGAGACACAAATGCTGGAGGAGCACCTCTCCATCCAGGGTTTAATTTGTCCCTGGGCTTGCCGGGGCTGAGTAAATCTGCTGTGAAAAGTGATATTTGTATGTTTAATATCACTTTTCACAGCCTCCCAGCTAGCTACTTAGCTGATACTTGTATTTAAATACTAAGCTGATACTTGTATTTTAATATCGCTTTTCACAGCCTCCCAGCTAGCTACTAAGCGATATTAAAATACAAGTATCAGGTTTCGTAGCAGCAGACTTACCAGCTAGTAAGTCTTTTATAAAAAGCGACCAAAGAAGCAAAAGAAACAACAAAAAATACAAGAATGTGCAAAGCATATTATTTGTATTTCTATTCTGTTTAGGTCCAGTAAAGAATAGAGACCACTGTACACTATTTTTATTATTGAGTCTGCGCAAAAAACAAGAACAAAAAAACCCTACATAAGTAAATTACAATGATTTGGACATGTGCATGTTTATTTGTTTTTCCTAAAATTAAGTATTTTAGGAAAAATTTTCAGAGTGGCCACTAGCAAGAGTTGGTGGCTGCACTCTGAGGCCACCAAAAATATTCTTGTGAGAACCCTTGGCTTGTCTTGGGATACATATCCTCCCCTACCCCCCGCCCGCTGCGGAAGCCCTCGAGCTGGGGCTGGGAAGGAGGGGGGGGTCCTCTCCCCAGCCACTGCAGCCCTGCACGCTCCAAACTGCCCCCATCCTTCCACCTCACCCCACTGTACCCCCGCCTATCTCCTATGTCCCTTCTTCACCCACTGCCCCCACCTACCCCCTATTCCCCCCAAGGCCATCACCTCACCTTACATGTGCATCCTCTCTAGGGTCCAGGCACCTAATTAGTAGAGCCATGCCTGCGCAGCTCCACTAATTAGCTGTGCAGCCCTTCTTTCCCTGGTGCGCAGTCTCCCAGGCATGCACCTTAGAGGGAACACAGCCCACTGGCATGTCCCTGCAGCTCCTAGGCAGAGGGGCCAGGGGGTTCTGTGTGCTGCCTGTGCCTGCAGGTCCTGCCCCCGCAGCTCCCATTGGCTGCGGTTTCCAGCCAATGGGAGCTGTGGAGCCTCATGCGGAGACCCCCCGGGCCTTCCCTCCCCCTAGGAGCTGCAGGGACATGCGGAGCCGGGTAGGGAACCTGCCAGGCCAGCCCTGCCAACCCTCCCCCCTCAGTCTTAGTGGGGGTCCCCAGTTGCATGCCACTGCCCACCTAGCACCAGCCTAGCAGGAGTCCTGGGCCACGTGCTGGTGCCTCTTCCTCACAGCACCAGCAGGGGTCCCGGGCCACCCGCCTCCACCCGCGGTGCCCCCAGACTGCCCCCCTGAGCACCCGGGGCCCCCCGCCCAAGTTTTAGTTAGAGGTATATAGTAAACGTCAGGGCAGGTCACGGGCTGTGAATTTTTGTTTACTGCCCATGTCCTGTCCGTGACTTTTACTAAAAATACCCGTGACTAAAAACGTAGCCTTACCCATGACTAATGAAGTATTATCCTGTGATGGGGCACACTTTCTGAGTGCAATAAAATAGCCATAAGAAAGCAGAGTGAAACTTGGACTGAAGCTTAGGCTTGCTCTATAAGATTTTAAGAATCAAAGATGGCGCTCTGGGAGTAGGAAGGATTGGGTCTTACTCCCAACATCTGCCTCCTCCCATCCTCCGCTTGTGTTGTGGAGCATCTCTAGCAGAAATCCCACGACCAACCTGACTTCCTCCACAATTAATTTATTCTCTCCTTCTCCACTTTTGCCATCTTTCTAGCTAACCAATTCTGCGTTTCCAATTTATTGAATCCCATGTCCACAATCCCAGCTGCCTTTTTGCCAACTTTAGCTCACTCCTCAACCCCTACCCGCTTCCTTTCTCTCTGCACGGGGTCTCTTGCCAGTTTCCTTCAAGAGAAAATTGACTAAATACAACATAATCCTTCTTCCCTTTCCCTCCTACAGTTTTTCTCCTCTCATCACAAACACAGAAGTTTCTCATCTGCTGCTCCTGGTGTAATCCCTCCATGTGCCCCACTGATCCCATCCCATTTCCTGATCTCAGCTTTCCCCACTCTCATCCCCTTGCTTACTCTTTTCCTTAACTTGTCACTCTCTCTGGCTCTTCTCCACAAAATACAAGGATGCTTTAGTCTCTCCCATTTTTAAAAACCCCACCCTTAAACCCACTTCCCTCCCAGTTACCAACCCATCCACCTTCTCATTTTCATCTCTAAGATCATTGAATGCTCTCTTTACAATCACTGTTTGGAATTCGTCTACTTCAGTTCTGTTCTAGAGTGTGTCTAATCTGACTCCCAGCCCTTCTGCTTCACTGAAATCACTTTAGCCAAAGTCTCTAATGTCTTCTAACCAAATCTCAGAATCTGTACTCCATCCTCATTGTCCTTGACCTGTTAACTGCTTTTGATTCAGTCAGCCATGTTTTCTTCATGAAATTTCATCCTCCCATGACTTCCATGACTCTTTCCTCTCCTGGTTGTTCTCCTGCCTCTCTGATAACTTCTTTAACGTGTCCTTCAGAGGATCATCTTCATATCCCTCTTTAGCTTTCTCTGAAGTTTCCTCAGGTGTCTGTCTTGGTCACCTTCTCTTTTCCCTCTAAACCTTATCTCTGGGTAATCTCACCTGTCAACATAAATTTTATGACGAAGACACAGATCTACCTCTGTACTCCAGTCTTCATTCCTGTACAGCCTAAACTCTGACATCTCTACATGGATGTCTAGCCATCAATTCAAGCTCAGCATGGCTAAAATGGAGCTCATAATCCCCCCCAAAGTCCCCTCTTGCGACCTCCTTTTTTGATCATTGTGGACACCATCACCATCCTGCCTATCGCTCACGCCCATAACCTGGAGATCATTTTCAACTTGGACCCCTCTCTAGGACCTCACATCCAGGCTATGTTTAAATCTTGCATATTCTTTCTGCATAATATCTTTCCTCTCCATCTACACTGCTAAACGCTAATCTAAGTTCTCATCACCTTGTGTCTTGATTACTGCAACATACTTCTCTCTGGCCATGACAAATGCAATCATGCTGTGCTCATATGCATTTAGCTGCTGCAAAGATCATTTTCATAGCACATCACTGTGATGGGTTGGGTCACAGAAGCCCCCTTGGGTCTGCCACCTGATGTGCTGGGACTACCTCTGAGCCCGTTTTCCCTGCCAGCTTGGGACTTCAGTACCTTGCCTTGTTTGAGCCAGACAAGCTTGCCTGCTGTAAACACAGATCCAAGTTGGAACCACGTCCCCCACAAGCTGCAGGCTTAACTGAAAACAGCTTAAGTGCTCCTGCCTCCTGTACTCAAATAACCAGTTCCCAATGGGGTCCAAACCCCAAATAAATCTGTTTTACCCAATATAAAGATTATACAGGGTAAACTCATATATTGTTCACCCTCTATAACACTGACAGAGAGAGATGCAGAGCTGTTTGCCCCCACAGGTATTAATACAAACGCTGGGTTAATTAATACGGAAAAAGTGATTTTATTAAATACAAAAAGTAGGGTTTAAGTGGTTCCAAGTAATAACAGACGGAACAAAATAAATTACCAAACAAAATAAAATAAAACACGCAAGCCTAATACAGTAGGAACCTAAATGCAGGTAAATCTCTCCCTCAGAAATGTTCCAATAAGCTTCTTTGACAGACTAGTCTCCTTCTAGTCTGGGCCCAATCCTTTCCCCTGGTACAGTCCTTGTTCCAGCTCAGGTGGTAACTAGGGGATTTCTCATGACTGCAGCCCCCTTTGTTCTGTTCCACTCCCTTATATATCTTTTGTATAAGGCAGGAATCCTTTGTCCCTCTCTGGAAAAGCACCAAGTTAAAGATGGATTCCAGTTCAGGTGACATGATCACATGTCACTGTAAGACTCCAAGCCTTCATTCTTCTGGCCTGAGTCTCAGGAAGGCTTGCAAGTAAACAGAGCCATCTACAGTCAATTGTCCTGGTTAATGGGAGCCATCAAGATTCCAAACCACCATTAATGGCCCACACTTTGCATACTTACAATAGGACCTCAGAGTTATATTTGATATTCCTAGTTTCTGATAGAAGAATGATAGATTCATACAAATAGGATGAATATGTGCAGAAGAACATAACTTTTGCACAGATATGTTAGATGGCATATCTAGCATAAAACATATTCCAGTTATGTCATATTTACATTCGTAAGCATATTTCTATAAAGCATTATGGGGTGCAACGTCACAGTCGCTTTCACCATGTCATCCCTGTCTCTGCATCCATCCACTATCTTCCCCCTTTATCTCATGTAACATAAGCTACTTGACTTCACTTTTAAGGCCATTCACAACTTATCACCACCTGACTTTTCTCTCATGTGCCATTGAAAGGTCAGCTCCTGCGTCATAGCCCAGGATGCCAGCCTCCATCTCCCACTGCTTAAATTTTCAAACAAGTACTTTTGTGCTTTTTCTCATGCAGTACTTCATGTTTGAGAGAAGCTCTCCCTAAACATCTGCAAATCTAATGTATTCTCTTTCTTCAAATCCCTCCTTAACTCTCCTTTTCTGTGATGCCTACAAAAACTTGACAACAGTTAGGCCTGGTCCCCACTAACCCCCCACTTCGGACTAAGGTACGCAAATTCAGCTACGTTAATAACGTAGCTGAATTCGAAGTACCTTAGTCCGAACGCGGCAGGGAGGCTCCCCCGTCGATGCCGCATACTCCTCTCGCCGAGCTGGAGTACCGGCGTCGACGGCGAGCACTTCCGGGATCGATCCCAGAACATCGATTGCCTGCCGCCGGACCCTCCGGTAAGTGTAGACGTACCCTTAGGCTGCTGATATGCCTCTGCCTATCATGCTGACTGGTATTACTTCATTGTTTCCTTGTACTCCCCTGTCAATCTGTCTGTATCCATCTATTGTCTCGTCTTATACTTAAATTGTAATCTCTCTTGGGCAGAGACCAGCCTTTTGCTCTACATTTGTACAGTGCCTAGCTCATTGGGATCCAGGTCTGTGACTGGGGATCCTAGGCACTATGGCAATACAAATAATTAACAATGATAATATATTAATTCCCAACGCCTAGATAGGAAGCGTGTTCTTAATTCACACTGATATCTTGTCTATAATCAAACTGTAACTCTTTCACTGAACTTGGTTTAAAAGGTAGCTTTTTGCTTGGTGGCTGGATAATATATAAGTTCAGAAGAAATAAATATTTGCCCACACAAACAGCTAGCATGAATGAGTCATTGCCTGTTGCATTTTATCATCCTTGGCATATGTGGCACTGGAAAATAAATAAAAAGGCAAGCCTCTTTGTCCTGAAGATTGGATATTCTAATCCTATTATGGGGCTTGACTTTTCTCTTTACTCTCCCACCTTCTTCATCCATTTATGAAGTAGCTGTAGTCATTTGGGGAGATTCATACATCCTTTTATCGGATACAATACAATCTCCAATTTTTTTTTGTGAACCAAGACACTCTTGAAACCTGGCATTTTTCCCTTTGTCATGTTGTCTGCAATGGCGATACTAACTAATTTTAAACTAATTTCATTGTGATCTAAATAAAGTGATGTATTTTGAATGCCTATAGTCTCTAGCGGAAGTAGTAATATATGAGCAGGGCTCAAAAACCTGCCAAGCCAACTGAGTTAATTTGGGATGAGGAGCTGCTGCATTTCTCAGGGTAAGAGGAGAGCTGGCAATCAGTGCAACTGGAACTGGTGCTGAGAGTGGCCAGAACCACTTCTTTTTACTGGAGGAGTAGGGCAGTGAGGATCAGAACCAGGTGCAGTAGAATAGCTATGTGGTAGAGAGCCCTTTTAATGTTTTGGAGCTTGTGGTAGCAACCTTCACACGCCTCCTTCCTCTTCTCCCTGCCTCAAAGCAGGCTGGGAAGAGGAGTGAGGTTGAAGGGAGGAGTGTGTAAGCATAGGCGTCAACTGTATGGGTACTCCGGGCTTGGAGCACCCACGGGGGAAAATTAGCGGGTGCTCCGCACCCACCGGCAGCCAAGCTCTCCTCACCTCTTCCCTGCCTCCTTTCTTGAGTGTGCCGCGTTCCTGCTCCTCCCCCTCCCTCCCAGCACTTCTGCCCACACCTAAACAGCTGTTTGGTGGCGCTCCAGGAGGGAGAGGGAGGAGCGGGGACACAGCGCGCTCAAGGGAGGAGGCGGGGAGGAGGTAGGGCAGGGACTTGGGAAAGGGGATGGAATCAGGGCGGAGTGGAGGCGGAGCAGGGGGGGGAAGAGGCAGGGCAGGAGTGGGGACTTGAGGGAAGGGGTAGAGTGGGGAGGGGCTGGGGGCAGAGGTGGGTCGAGCACCCACTGGCGGGAGCAGAAGTTGGCGCCTGTGTGTGTAAGGGAAGAGATGTGGCAGTGTAAGTTAAATACATGGCTTTTGGGGACCACTGTGTTGAGTGGGTGGAATAGGTATTTTTCACCCAGGATAGTAAGTCATCCTCAAGCTAATACCTGTTAGGAAAATTTTTCAAATTATGTATCAGAGAGACAACTCCAATTGTATTCCCCTCTAATAGCATAGTGTGTTAAGGCCATATTCTCCGACACCACCTTTATACTACATGTCAACAGCTGTCTATAGACTATATATTAAAGGCTGCCTAGCAATGTTCCCTCTAATTTTTCCATCCATGTGCGGAATGAATTCTGTTATGTGCAGCACCAATATTGAGGTAATGTGTGGATGTGTGCCACCAGTACAAACAAAAAACCTAGATTTAATATATATTTTAAAAAAGTTCTTAGGTATGGAAGAAGAAGAGAGAATATTAAAACAAGGGATAATTAACAAGGTGCACTACTTAAGATGTTTATTTAATATGAAATCAAATAAAAAGAAAATTAACACTGCTCTTGGAGTATATGTATTTTATCATCCTTTCTAACTACTCAAGCTAGTAAACACACCAAAATGTGGCATACTGAAAACAGCTATATAAATAAAAAAGGCATGGCCATTAAGTGAAAGCATAAAAAATATGCACCACAGGCCCAATTTAATAACCTACCAGCATAGACCACTCAATCTTCAGGGAAAGCCGCTCTCAAAAAACTAAAGCATCTGCCAAAACACTAGCATGTGACAAACTTTTGCAGTCCACAAAACTATCCCTCTTGCATGCATATTATTTGCACACATAGCTCAGCTTTAAGATGCTAAACAAATCTATGCGTCAACTAGAAATAATCATGCTCTCTTTGAAAATACTAATACAATATTTTCTGATACTGGAAAGGAGAGTAAAAGGCATTTACTCAGGCTTATACAATTTCCCTCCGAGAGAGACTGAGGGACCCACCGCCGAATTGCCGCCGGACGTGCCACCCCTCTCCCTACGGTGGGATGTGGCAGGGAGCTCAGGGCAGGGAGTTGGGGTGCGGGATGTGGCAGGGAGTTGGGGTGCAGGAGGGGTGTGGGATGTGGCAGGGGGCTCAGGGCAGGGAGTTGGGGTGCGAGCTCCAGCTTACCTAGAGCGGCTCTGGGGTGGCAGCGGTGCGCACCGGGGCCAGGGCAGGCTCCCTGCCTACCTGCCCTGGCCCCCGGTCCCGCACTGCTCCGTTCCAGGAAGCAGCTGGAACCGTGTCCCTGCAGCCCCTGGGGGAGGCGCTCAGGGTTCCGTGCGTGCGCTGCTCTTGCCACTCCTCTAGGTACCTCCCACGAAGCTCCCGTTGGCTGCGGTTCCCTGTTCCTGGCCAATGGGAGCTGCGGGAGGCAGTGCCTGGAGGGAGGCAATGCAGGAGCCCTCTGCCTCCTTCCCCCTCCCTCCCCCCGGCCCGAAGGGATGTGTGGTGCCAGCTGCTTCAGAGAGCGGGGCGGGGCTCGCAACGCCACAGGGGGCAATCCTGCGGGTAGGCAGAGGGGTGGGGTGGGGCGGGGAGCTTGGCGGGCCACACGCAAGAGCCCCGTGGGCCGTGTGTTTGAGATCCCTGCCTTAGAGGGAATGTAGCTGCCTAGTAATTCCACTTTCTTCCTTCTCCCAGTTAGGAATGTTATGTAGTACTTTTCTTCTGTCCATCACAGTGATTAAGACTCCTTGCTGTAGAATGTTGTTCTATTGGAAAAAGTGCACCTTGTCTTGAACATCTTTACAATAAAGAAGGAAAAATGTGGGTAATACAAGTATGATTTCCCCAGTCCTGTTTTTGATGAGGTTGACCTGTGCATGATTGACTCCCAAAACATCTGCAAAATTCACATATGTATTTTATCATGACAGATTTGTCTAGTAGCAAAAAATGTCGAAGTGCAAACACTAGAACCTAAAAAAACCTCTTGCATTATTGTTTGTGCATTGTAGAGATGTGGTTATCTTGATGCTGTGATGTGAAGGGCTAGTTTAGTGGTTTATCAAACGTTTTCATTTTGTGAGCCGTTTTATGAGAAATGGACAAGCTCCCATCATAACATTTCAGTTCCCAACTACTTGTTTTCCCAAATGTTTCACTCTTTAGACAGCCAGGGAAGAATTCTGCATACCACAATTATATTAATTCTGGATACCACTATTGTCTCTAATTATGGTGAGACGTTTCCATTGCTAAATACACTTCTAAGTTGGTTATAACTTCCTTAGATTACCTTTTGAGCTGAAACTTCATATATTCCCTCAAACCATAAGAGATTTTGTGTGTATGTGCGCCAAGAAGTTTAAAATATCCATTTGGCCACTGAATTATCTGAATAGGAATAAAAATTATTTTCCAGCTGTTTTTATTAATTATCTTTCGTACTTTAACAACTAAGCTTTGTTTCAAACTTTGCATGGGTATATATTCCTGAACGAAGAACATATTCTTTGATTTGAAGAAATTTTGCTCTGAAATAGTTAAGCATGTTTTAAAAACACATGAAGATGTGGTGTTTTGAATGTTTGCAGGTGTGCAGAATGTTCTAAGGGTTGCAAGTGTGGCTTTTTTACCCCTTCCCCTTGACATCTTTATTCTCAACTAGTGCTGGATAAAGGCATAAGACCCATAAGCATGTGCCTGGAGATTGAGTTCCTGGAGTTACTTGATAGCTCAAAATCTGAGCTTCCATTTTTTTTTTAAAGTGTATGCTTTCATGGGATCATAGATTTGCACGAAGGGTTGTCAACAAGGATCCTCCCCACCCCTGAACGCCAGGTTCTAGGCGGTGGTGGTGGTTGGACGTCTCACATATTGAATACCAGTGAAAATGAGGTAGGTTCAGAAGAGGCTAAAATAGGGAAAGAACACGTTAAAAATTACTTAGATAAATTAGATGTCTTCAAGTCACCAGGGCCTGATGAAATGCATCCTAGAATACTCAAGGAGTTAACTGAGGAGATATCTGAGCCATTAATGATTCTTTGAAAAGTCATGGAAGACGGGAGAGATTCCAGAAAACTGGAAAAGGGCAAATACAATGCCAATCTATAAAAAGGGAAATAAGGACAACCCAGGGAATTACAGACCAGTCAGCTTAACTTCTTTACCCGGAAAGATAACGGAGCAAATAATTAAGCAATCAGTTGGCAAATATCTAGAAGATAATAAGTTGATAAGTAACAGTCAGCATGGATTTGTAAAGAACTAATCATGTCAAACCAACCTGATAGCTTTCTTTGACAGGATAACAAGCCTTGTGGATAGGGGGAAGTGGTAGACATGGTAGATCTTGACTTTAGTAAAGCTTTTGATACTGTCTCGCATGACCTTCTCATAAACAAACTAAGGAAATGCAACCTAGATGGAGCTAATATAATATGGGTGCAAAACTGGTTGGAAAACTGTTCCTAGAGAGTAGTTATTAGTGGTTCACAGTTATGCTGGAAGGACATAACGAGTAGGGTGTCACGGGGATCAGTTCTGGGTCCGGTTCTGTTCAATATCTTCATTAATGATGTAGATAATGGTATAGAGCAGTGGTTCTCAAAGCTGGTCCCCTGCTTGTTCAGGGAAAGCCCCTGCTGGGTTGGGCCGGTTTGTTTACCTGCTGCGTCTGCAGGTTCGGCTGATCGCAGCTCCCACTGGCTGTGGTTTGCTGCTCCAGGCCATTGGGGGCTGCGAGAAGCCGTGGCCAGCACATCCCTTGGCCCGTGCCGCTTCCTGCAGTCCCCATTGACCTGGAGCGGCGAACCGTGGCCAGTGGGAGCCGTGATCGGCCGAACCTGCGGACGTGGCAGGTAAACAAGCCAGTCTGGCCCGCCAGGGGCTTTCCCTGAACAAGCGGCCGACCGGCTTTGAGAACCACTGGTATAGAGAGTAGACTTATAAAGTTTGCGGACGATACCAGGCTGGGAGGGGTTGCAAGTACTTTGGAGGATAGGCTTAAAACTCAAAATGATCTGGACAAACTGGAGAAATGGTCTGCAGTAAATGGGATGAAATTCAATAAGGGCAAATGCAAAGTACTCCATTTAGGACGGAACAATCGGTTGCACATATACAAAATGGGAAATGACTGCCTAGGAGGGAGTACTGCAGAATGGGATCTGGGGGTATTAGAGGTTCACAAGCTAAATATGAGTCAACAGCGTAATGCTGTTGCAAAACAAACATTATTCTGGGATGTATTAGCAGGAGTGTTGTAAGCAAGACATGAGAAGTAATTCTTCCTCTCTATTCTGCACTGATTAAGCCTCAACTGGAGTATTGTGTCCAGTTCTGGGCGCCACATTTCAGGAAGGATGTGGACAAATTGGAGGGAGTCCAGAGAAGAGCAACAAAAATGATTAAAGGTCTAGAAAACATGACCTATGAGGGAAGATTGAAAAAATTTGGGTTTGTTTAGTCTGGAAAAGAGAAGACTGGGGGGGGGGGGGGGGGGGGGCATAACAGTTTTCAAGTATGTAAAAGACTGTTAGAAGGAGGAGGGAGAATAATTGTTTTTCTTAACCTCTGAGGATAGGACAAGAAGGAGTGGGCTTAAATTGCAGCAAGGGAAATTTAGGTTGGACATTAGGAAAAAATTCCTAACTGTCAGGGTGATTAAGCACTGGAAGACATTGCCTAGGGAGGTTGTGGAATTTCCATCATTGGAGATATTTAAGAGCAGGTTAGACAAACACCTGTCAGGAATGGTCTAGATCAGTGTGATATAAAATTATTCTACTTAACTGCCAGGGGGCAAATTTGTCACGTACACATGGGAGAAAGAAGGGAAAACATCAGCTATGGGTTGTCTAACTCAGGAAGTTCCTTCGAGAGGAAATGTAGCCAAACTCCAAACCTGGAGACACGGAACTTTCTGTGCCTGCGTCCTGTAGATAACTAACTGCTTGGTTTGCAAAATAAGCAAGGAGGAGGGGGCAAGTAAATGAACAATAAGGGGTCATAAGAGGGACAGATACACGTAGCTTGCTAATTATGTATGGTAATAGCAAATTTTGGCCAGTCATAGAGCGATAAATTATCATAAGCAACTGCATATAAAGCTTTAGTGTAAGTGTTTTTTCTTTGTTCTTGCTGACTTATGAGCTCAAACCCAATTGCAATTGAAATAAATGGATCGCCCCTCCCGGGGCTCCTTGCTTGATTAGCTGTGTCCGTCTCTCCTTATTCCTCAGCTGGAACGGACAGGAATTTCTATGACAAGTGGTTCCCAAACTTGTTCCGCCGCTTGTGCAGGGAAAGCCCCTGGCGGGCCGGGCCGGTTTGTGTACCTGCCACGTCCGCAAGTTCGGCCTATCGCGGTTCCCAGTGGCCACGGTTTGCCCCTCTGGGACAATGGGAGCTGCTGGAAGCGGCGCGGGCTGAGCCACTGCTTCCAGCAGCTCCCTTTGGCCCGGAGCAGCGACCCGCGGCCCCGGGAGCCACGATCGGCCGAACCTGCGGACGTGGCAGGTACACAACCCGGCCCAGGCCGCCAAGGGCTTTCCCTGCACAAGCGGCGGAACAAGTTTGGGAACCACTGGTCTAGATAATACTTAGTCATGCCATGAATGCAGGGGACTGGACTAGATGACCTCTCAAGGTCCCTTCCAGCCCTATGATTCTTTGTTCATTTGAGTGGGGACAATGTTGTCCAATCTCCAAGGGAGTCCCAGTCTGCCCAAAGAGGAATGTTGCTGGTCTCCCAACCAGCTCAGCAAACTGCTCTGGTTTTGCTGGCCTCTGCCAGTGTCACCTTGAAGAGGTTCAGGGCCTTGCTGCTGGGGTGGGATCATGTGGAACATGATTAGGATTTCATATTTCTTTAATCTGTCCCTGTTCTCAACAAACATGGAAGCCTGTTCCAAGCTCTGAACTAAAAAAGCTGGTCCACTTTGCCCACCAAGAATTTTTCTGGATAAAGTACTATTTGGTCTTATTGTTCTTTCTTTCAAATGGAATTAAACAAAACTTTGTTGCTTCATGAAGAGCACTTGGGAGTAATCAGAGAAGATGAATGTATATAATTCGGACATCAGCACATTCCATTTACCTGCAGCTCCAACAATCACTTGAATTTTGTTATGACGCCATAGATTTACTCAGGAAATAATACTCTTGGAGGGTAAAATGTTTCTGTAGACATTGTATGTAAGTAGTATCTTGACCACTTGAGAAAACTGAATCATTAGCTAGTGAAGGGCTAAGTAGATCGGCCATTTGGAAGTAAATTATCCAGGTTCCAGTGAAACTGGTATACACCCAAGTTCTCAGGTTTCTAATTCTGGTTGTGTTTTCTAACTTTCTTCTGAAAGTGTTTTTTAAATAATTTTTAATTACTATTGTAAATGTCATTTTAGCTAGAAGTGAGCAAGCTAAAGTCAGTTCTACGACATAGTCCCATTTCACACAGATGCCAGTGGAGTTGTACCTTTTTACACCAGAACTGAATTTGGCACAGCATGTTTATAGCTATTACATTTTGTAGCTAGCTAGTATTAATCTTTGTTTTGCTTTCAGTTGTGCCTACACACCTAATAAAGTGTATAATCTTATATAAAAATCCAAACTCTTTGTTATAGTATCTTTCAGTGCCTGAGGTTCATTAAACTGGTTGCAGTAGTTCTAGCTTTCCTTCTTGGCTGATGGTTTTAAGAGTCCCTGTTCTTTAGGAAGTTGCTTTCTTTTTAGCAGATTTTCTTCTGATGGTTTCTTTCCAATAGTTTTCTAAAGGAAATGCATTGTGTTTTTTGTTGCCAAGTGTGATGAAGAGAATCCAGAACATAGCCAAAACAAGCTGCCCTGCTTATCTTGTGCATGTATAAAATCTAAATCCCCCCCGCCCCCAATCCCTCTTTCAAATCCCCTCTGTACAGCAAATGTGTTTATCAAGTTGCTCAGTAGAAATTTTGATTGGGACACTATAAGTACCTGGAATGAGGGGACATTTTAAGAACGGAAGTGCTGAATTCACAACACTGTTATCTCACCACTCTACATTCTCTACAGGAGCTGCAACAGTCATGCAAACCATTTACTAATTCCTCAGTAGGGATGTCTGCACAGTGTTTTATTTAGACTCTTAATTAAACATGCAGGGATCTGTAAAAACACATTTAATATGTTGCATTTCTGATGTACAATTTTGAAACCTTTTTTTCTACAGCAGATTCTTGAATATGTTCGGTTGACTACATCTGAAATGGTATTTAAAAATCTTTATAAAACTGGACTAAAAAGCTGCCGAAAGAATGTTCTCCCTCTCAAAAAAATTCATTTTTTTTTAGTGGGCTCTTAAAATTTTTGTCTGGTATACATAAAATCTGGCCTTTTATTAAGAGTTTTGAGGATAACTCACTTGTATTCACTTGCATACCAACTAGTTATGCCCTTATAAAACAGACATAGATTAAAAAGGTTAAAGCTAAAAATAATTTTTAAAAAATAGTTGAAATGTCTAACTGAATAATGTCCTGGCCTCTGACTGGGTCAGAAGACTTAGGACTTCCATACTGAGCTATAGCTGGTGAAGGGAGACACAGACTCTGGGTGGGGAGCAAATGTGGTTTTGTACCACTTACCTGACCTTCAGATTTGGGGCCAAAATGTGCCCAGTGTAAGTTAAAGTAGCCATGGCGGTTCAGTGTTTTTAAAGAGTGAGTAACTTTAAAAGAAAAGTCTTGAACCAACAACTTTAGATGTTACAATTCCATTGTGCTTAATCAATAGACATGTGACTAAAACTTGGGGGGTTCTCAGTACTTAACTATTTATCACCAAAAAAACCCACCACTGAGATGAAAGCGTTATCACCATGGAGAACCAGAATCAGTCATTATGAGAAAGGTGTATGCTTCTTCAGCAGACTGAATTCCACTGAAGAGGAGATTAATTAATACAAATACATTATTCAATACATTGGAATCTGTTGTTCTGTTGAAAAAAGTCAGGTTTCATTTTATTTGTGGTTGTTAAGTTAGAAATAAATATATATATATATATATATATATGTAAATATAATGTAACTCAGCTTATGACTATAAATTCTGTACAAAAATTCTTGCTCATTAAGGAACATGTTTAATAATATTTAAAAGAAGGTACATCCATCACTTAGAGAAAATAAAATCTGGTTAAGAGTTTGGGTAACTCACTTGTATTCACTTGAATACAAACTAGTTAAGCTTCTACAAAATAAACATAGATGAAAAGGTGAAAGCTAAAAATAATTTTAAAAATACAGACAAGAATTAAACATGAAAAGGGAAGAGTTTAAATGTATAAATCTTAAAAAAACAAACAAACAAAAAAGAGTAAAAATAAAAAAATCTAAAAAATGAAAAGGCCAGGGTTAAAATGCCAAACAAGAAATGTGAGGCTAGGATTAATAACCTACAGTTGAGGCAATGGTGGCTAGGTATGGATTTAATACCAAAGTAAGAATTTGGTACAGATCACGGTATTACCTTTTTAATTTATTTTGGTAAAAAGCACTAACAAGCCATGTACCAGCTGTCATAACTCCCTACTTGAATATTTGTGTACTCTTTCCTTCCCTTAGTATCAGATACAGCACTTGTCTGTGCACAAGCACAAGGCTGTGTGGAGCCCATAGCTTTTGAGCTCCTAAACCTGAGGCTTTCTTCCTTTTAGGTCCCATTTCTGCAAACAGTTAAACTCTTTACTCATCTGAGTTAGAGCTGGATGGGAAACGGTTCTTCTGTCCTGCAAAACTTTGAGATTTCAAAAATCTTTTCCATTCTGCATCGGGAGGTTTGGGTGAGGGAGAGAGAGAGAGATTTACCCATCCAATAGCCTTGTGGTCAGGATACTCGCCGGGGATGTGGGAAGCCCAGGTTCAAGTCCGTGCTCCCACATCCCAGGTATGTGCCCTAACCACCACGCTATAGAGTCATTCTCTCTTTTGCCCAATGAATGACCCCTATCCCAGATAGCCAATAACCTGGTCGTTCAGGTGTTCATCTGGGATAAAGTAGAATTGCAGAGCTGGGACTTGAACCTGGGCCGGTTGGCTATTCTAGAGACTCTCTCTCACCAGAATTTCCCTCCTGGATCTCAGTAACTGTTTCTACAAAAGGTTTGTGTTGATGAATTGGTATTGTCCAATGCGAAAACCGGTTTGAAAAATTCCCAACCACTCTGTCAGTAGTTCCACTTTCATTGTGGGAACTACTTAAGTGAATATATTTTTAGGATGCAGCTCTTCTTTTATCCGTAATAGTGACTTTCAGATTCTGTTCTGTTTTTTCTTAAATCACATTTCTACTTATCACACTTCAGCAGAATTTGATATCTTGTAATTTAGCATCTTCTACGCAGGAATTCATGACTCCTCAGAGCTATACGTGCCTTTTAATTTCATATAATTTAACAAGATAACATAAAGCTGTATTTGTGATGTATTACTTGAAGTATGAAAACAGCAGGCTGTTGAGTAGTAATTTATAATAAGAGCTGTGTTTATGGTACCATGTGGTTTACCTTTCTATACCATTGTAATTTGTTCCCCCTTGAAATCTGCCAAGTCTTCAACTCTTTTACAAAATTCAATTAAAAAATGTTAAAAAAAAACACATTTTGGGAAAATATAAAGTATGATCACTGTTGGCCCTCATGTTTAAAATATTTCCTCCCGATGCCTGGCTTTTTCTTCATTGGACATCCCTTTCGTCTATTTATTCCTTTCATGCAAAATCTTAAAAGCATGGTAGTATGTCTTTGTTATATTTTATACATCTATATTATAGTGTAGTGCCTTGGAAGAGGCTGCTTTATAAATGCTTTATAAATTTAGGGTCCGATTCCAATCTCAACCACACCAATGTAATTTCAAAGTTACTCTGTTGGTGCTCATAGAGCACCATATTTACACCAGAATAACTGGTACTAAAATCTGACCTGAAGTATGTGTATTGACTAAACTGTAGTGGTAAAAATAAAACCATAAAAACACTTCATACTTGTAGGAGACAGAACATATGATACTTTTTTAAAGAAAAAATTGATCAGTATAACAAGTTTGAAGAACACTACAATAAGTTCAGAAATTTCATTTTCAAAGGTTGGTTTTAGTTTGAACATGTTAAAAAGGTTGTGAAATTTAATAAATGATGGTTCCTGGGAAGCACCTTGGGCAATCTTGATTATGAAAAGTGTTTTATATCTGCATTAAGAAGTAATTCCCTAAAATAATGGACCATATCCTATCCTCTGCTTCACAGAATTGAAGGTAACAAAATATGCTCTAAATTAGGGGCCAGATCCATGGTGAGGAAAGATTAATGGCTCAGCTGTGTTCTTCCATTGCCCCAGACTTAGGGCAGATCTACACTACAGCCGGGATTGACGCTCTGGGATCGATCCACTGGCAGTCGGTTTAGCGGGTCTAGTGAAGACCCGCCAAATTGACAGCAGATCGCTTTCCAGTCGACCCCTGTACTCTACCCCCGACGAGAAGAGTAAGGTAAGTTGACGGGAGATTTTCTCCCGTCGACCCCCCCCACGGTAACTTGACCTAAAGTACGTTGTTCATGTAGCTGGGGTTGCATAGCATAGATCGACTTACTGCGGTAGTGTAGACATAGCCCAAGTGGGATGTCCTTTTTGCAGCTCTGGATGGGAAAAGGAACTGCTAAAGATCAACCCCTGGACATAGCATGCTTCCTGCATTTGTGTGTGGATTTCAGTCTGGAAAAACATCCACAGTTAGTGCTGGTCAGATGAGCAGTAATTCCTCTTTTCTCTTTCCCTACCTTCCCATTCCTTTTTGAGGATGGCTTTTGATGCATGGCAGCCCAACTGCTGAGACTGTAGGTGGGAGTCAAGGAAACTGCAGAAATCCTGGGATTACATGATAATCGTTCTGTCCCCTTACGGTGACCAGAAATCTATGGGTTGAGGGCCAAATCTGTCATTTCATTGACAAATAAGACTCCTGTCCCTTACCTGAGTTTCCTTCCAATTTTCTTCAGGAATTTTTTGAAGTAGCTACACAAAGAAAACCATTACCAGGTGGATACATGGGGTCCAAAATGCTAAGATTTTTAAAATCTAATAAAGTACATGACAAAATAGGACTCCAATTGTATATCATCAGTAAGGCTATGATTTAATCACGGGTATTTTTTGCAAAAGTCATGGACAGGTCACAGGCAATAACCAAAAAGTCATGGCCCAGTGACCTGTCCATGACTTTGACTAAAAATACCCCTAGCTAAATCTTAGGTGCTGGGGGAGAGGGGCGCTCCGGCGCAATGTGCTCTGGGACCCCAGGGATGCTGCTGCTTGGTGAGGGGAGGGGTGCTCCGGGGCGTCACCGCTGCTACTGGGAGGCGCTCTGGCTCCCCCGTTCACTGCCACCGACGCTGCTGGGGAGGGCGGACCGGCAGCGCTGACTACTGCTACTCCAGGTGGGAGGGTGGCTCGGAGTGCCGTTGCTGCTCCCGGACTGCTGCTCTGGGGCAACGCTCAGGACCAGCTGCTCCGGGGCAACGACCAAGTAGCAGCCGGTGTAGCTGGCCCCGGGGCTGCCCCGGAGTCAGCTGCACCGGTCACTGCAGAAGTCACACAAGTCCCAGAAAGTCATGGAACCTGTGACTTCATGACCGACACGCAGCCTTAATTATCAGTGTATTTTATTGAAAGCAACTATACAGTTTCATAATTAGTTCCTTCGGTGTCTAGCAGTTGCTGACTAATGCAACATTTTCAATATTTACTTATGTGTAACTGAAGGGGCACATCCTGCAAGAAATGCATGTGAGTAAAATAATATTAAGTATTTGCAGGATTGAGCCTTGAAACAATAATTACTGATGCCAATAGAACATAACAGTCCATTGATTGACATGCCTTAAATGAGCACACAAAAAAAGCTTCAAATGCTTGTTTTAAACCTGATTGGGCACTGTCTTACCAATGTACATTATCTGTGAACAGATGTTGAATGCTGTGCTGTTCAACTGATTATAATGGGACTGCCTTAAAGTGTGACCTTGATTGTGCCAGTTGCAATGTGCTTGAGGGGTTTTCAAATTGCAAATCCTAGTTATTATATGCATAGCAATGCTTTTAACCTTTCTTGGGCTGCCTGAACGTATCCTTAATCAGTACCTTGTATTTTTTGTTCATTTTTGAGGCAGTTGTGTTGGTCATAGTCACAAAAGACCCTTTCAATTTCTCTTTTTCCTATAGTGAAATACTTATAGCCCATGACAAGTAAAACACAGGTCTCTGAGCCTACCTAGTCTGTTTGGATATTGCCATAGAATTTTCTACTCCTAGGGAAGGGTGGGAAATCTGAAAATAGGCATAGTCACTGAGTCAAAGACCTAATCACTCAACTAAGCTCTGCAGTGAAGGATAGTGTCCGTAAGCATCACCAATGCTTTCAATTACCTGTGTATATATTTTGACACAGATGTCTCCAATGAATGCTTTTGTTTATTCACACAATGGGAATCTAGTAAAATGATACATTTTAAGATTAAAGTGGAAACTCACAGGAAATTTCAATTTCCTTAGGCCGTGTTTGCACTAGAAAGCTTACAGTGGTACAGCTGTACTGATGCAGCTGGGCTGCTGTAAGATCACTCATGTAGCCTCTCCATGCTGACAGGAGAGAACTCTCCTGTCGGCATAACAAAACTGCCTCCATGAGTGGTAGCTCTCCCGCTGACATAGCACTGTCCACATCCGCGTTTCTGTCCGTGTAACTTATGTCACTCGGGTGGTTTTTTTTTTTTTTTTCCCCACACCCCTGAATGACATAAGTTTTATCAACAAAAGCATAGGCGCTGACTTCCACTGTCCCGGTGGGTGCTTGACCCCGCCCCTGCCCTGCCTCTTCACTAATTTTTTCCCATGAGTGCTCCAGTCCTGGAGCACCCAGAGAGTCCGCGCCTATGGACAAAAGTGGTAGAGTAGACATGGCCTTAGAGCAGTGTTGGGCAACCTGCGGCCTGTGGACCGGACACTGCCTGTCAGGGTAATCTGCTGGTGGCCCGCGAGACGGTTTGTTTACATTGACCGTCCACAGACACGGCTGCCCGCAGCTCCCACTGGCCGTGGTTTGCTGTGCCTGGCCAATGGGAGCTGTGGGAAGCGGAGCGGGCTGCAGGGACATGATGGCCACCGCTTCCCGCAGCTCCCTTTTGGCTGGGAACGGCAAACCGAGGCCACTGGGAGCTATGGGCGGCTGTGCCTGCAGATGGTCAATGTAAACAAACCATCTCGCAGCCCGTCAGCAGATTACCCTGATGGGCCGACGGACCGCAGGTTGCCCACCACTGTCTTTTTTTTTCTCCCCTTAAATACTTGAGCCCTGTTGTCCTCTTCTTACTCTTTTATAATTGACTAGATGAACAGAAATGACAGCTAGAAAGAACATGTTAGCTCACTCCCCTTTCCAACCTCTTTAGAAGTTAACAGGCTTGTTGACTATGCCTCCTCTTTGGATGGCGGCTGAATATTCTTGGAAAAGCCCTCTCAGAAGCCAAGTTGCCATATACTGGTATGACAGTCTGGCTGTTCACAACTGCCATTGTAGGTATGGGGGAAAGGATGCACAGAATGCTGCCATTCAGAAATAATTTGCTCATAGGTTTCTCCAGCTATGGCACAAAGATTTTGTAGACCAGTAGCTACAGAGTCAACTTTTTTGGTGGACCAGGGCCTAATTTTATTTTGCTTTCCCTATTTAGTAATGCTATTAGAATGCAAAAGGCAGTTTTTATAGCAATGTTAACTAACTTTGACTTTGGAAGCACAGAATATAAATAGTTTCCAAAGCAATGTCTTGAAATATGACAGTTTTAAAAATTCACCTTAGAAATGAAGAGAGATTAGGGTGACCAGATGTCCCGATTTTATAGGAACAGTCCTGTTGTGTGAAGAAATACTTCCTTTTTGTTTGTTTTTAAACCTGCTGCCTATTAATTTCATTTGGTGATCCCTAGTTCTTGTGTTATGAGGAGTAAATAGCACGTCCTTATTTACTTTCTCCACACCAGTCATGATTTTACAGATCTCAATCATATCCCCCTTTAGTCGTCTCTTTTCCAAGCTGAAAAGTCCAAGTCTTATTAATCTCTGTTCATACGAAGCCGTTCCATACCCCTAATCATTTTTGTTGCCCTTTTCTGAACTTTTTCCAATTCCAATATATCTTTTTTGAGATGCGGTGACCACATCTACACGCAGTATTCAAGATGTGGGCGTACCATGGATTTATATAGAGACAATATAATATTTTCTGTCTTATTATCTATCCCTTTCTTAATGATTCCCAGCATTCTGTTTGCATTTTTGACTGCCGCTGCACATTGCGTGGATGTTTTCAGAGAACTATCTACAATGACTCCCAAGATCTCTTTCTTGAATGATAACAGCTAATTTAGACCCCATCATTTTATATGTATAGCTGGGATTATGTTTTCCAATGTGCATTACTTTGAATTTATCAACACCGAGTTTCTTCTGCCATTTTGTTGCCCAGTCACCCAGTTTTGAAAGACCCTTTTGTAGCTCTTCGCAGTCTGCCTGGGACTTAACTATCTTGAGTAGTTTTGTTTACAGAGTCTCCACAATTCCAAATGTGGGATTATAACTCTTGATGAAGTAGTAATAGTGCTGAAAAGAGTTAGTAGGTATTTTATCTTGCATAGGCAAGTTTATTTAATACTAATTTTAAAAGTGAATCTAAGTAATCCTTGTATCAAAAATGATTCTACAATATTAGTAGCTTTTCTAGAACAGAAGTGCTAGTATTGTAGAAAAGAGCATTGTAGAAGTACAATTATTATGGAATTGCTTCTACAACAAAAGCAATAGGAAAAAAGCCTCCCGATATTGGAGAAAATTACTGTAAATTATTTTTCTTTTGTAGTAAGTTTTTTTTCTGTCATGTGAGTGTGGCTGGGGTAGAGGTTTTGAGCACTAGAGACAAACAACGATTGGGTAGAGCTTGGAAGAATGAATTGGGAACAGAATCTTTTAAGGCAGGTGCAACCTGAAGATATGAAATGAAGGAAAGGGGTTTGAAAGAGGTACTGACAGATGGACATGGGGAAGGAGCTAGAGAGGTAAAGATAAATGTGGTGTCCTGACGAGTGAGAAGGGAACTGGACGGATCAAAGGGGGACCAGACTTAAGGGTACTTTAGTTGGTCTTTGTTTTCTAACAGCAACATTTATTTCATTATAGAGCTGCAAATTCTAAACCATAGTCTATTGCAATAGAATTCTTTATTTTTTCTAACAGGACGTGATAATGCATGTGAGAAAACATCATATATGTTCCTACGGAAAGAACTTCCTGTGCGGCTAGCTAATACCATGAGAGAAGTCAATTTGCTGCCTGATAACTTGCTAAACAGGCCTTCAGTTGGGCTAGTTCAGAGTTGGTAAGTATGGAGAATGAGAGAGAAATTAAGAAATCAGTATATTTCTGCTACTGTAAATGTATTTAAAAGTTTTATAGGTGAAAATGAATCTTATTATCCAGTTCTCTAATTTGAATAATTTATTTTATAACATTTTTTCCCCGTTGAACTATTATACGTATACAAATGAGGCTTCATTTTCTGCTGTCTGATACTAAACAAATACTCTGATACAATTTTCAGAGGTAGAATGGGGACTCCATAAATTGGTTTTTTGAGTAGGAGCCCAGAAATTCTGTGCATGAGTGATTTCAGTGAAAGATTTTAGAGTTCTAAATCAGAAGCTGCTTCATTTTTAAAGGGAAGACTAAACATCATCCTAATTTAATTGTAGCTGTCATGGATTCTCTCATCAGAAGAAATAAGTCCCTGCACATTTAAAATGTTTCTTCTTTCTCCAGCTATCCCCTCATCAAAACATTTGAAAACTGATTTAAGCTTTTCTTGCTCTCATAGCTTGTGTTTTTAAAACTTTAATTCAGTTGGTCCCTTGGACTGCAAAACTCTGTAGTTTGTCCAGTTGGCCTGAGACAAACTATTCATCCTATCTTCTCAGCTGATTTGTATTAGTGTTAATACCAAATTCTGGCATCTACTCAGTGACATTTATCTCTACTTTACTTGTAAATTGAGCAAAGGTCTGTAAATTTCTTCCTTGGTTACATTCATAGGGCTCTGAACAAGTTCTGCCACAAGGCACAGCTCTTCATGCTGTTCATGTTTGAGAAGAATTAATCCACAAAATTTATGTAAAAATACCTTTGCATACTCTGCGGAATTTCTCTAGGCATCGATTACCCCTGGTGTGGAATCGTTCCTGGTCGCTGAACTGGTCTCCGGCTCCCCAGTACCACTCCTCGGGCAGGCACTATGGCATCTATGGCTCTGCCCTGGTCACCAGAAGGGCCATGGTCCAAGCCTGAAGGGGAATTCAGCCCCTCACCTATAAAAGGCAAATCGCCACCGGCCCACGAGACCAGCGTGGCTCCTGTGGCAGCGGTGTGGAGGTAGGGGCAATGGCCTGTTCAGTGGCAGTACTGGAACCCATGGGATGTACCTGTTGTACCAGTTCCGTACTCCCACTGTTCCTCCCAGGCCGCATCGGATAAGCTGCCCGCGGCACAGCCAGCACCAAAGTCAGAGCAACACATCTTGAAGAACAACAGTCTTTTATTGTCAGCATATTAATGAATCACCAATGTCTTCAAGATGACGCAGAGGTCTAACTGATTGCTAAACTCACAGATGGAGTTTTTGTAATGGTTCAGGAAATGACATTTGAAGTCCATGATTAGAGGAATGTATTACGTTTATTTGTTATTGTAATGGGTTCATTTTAGGAAGATTAAATTCTTGACCTTCTGTTTAATAACACGATGTGTGAAATAATAGATCAGAAAGAAAGCTGTTTTTTGAGAAAATAGATATACATGTGGTTTGGACTTGTAACAGATAAGATTTGATGGTGAGAAATCACAACAGATATTTTCAGTGTTGTATTTCCATGTAGTATAAATGTTGACTCTAAAGAGTTGTTAAAAGATATTGATTTTTGTATTTCCTCAAATGATGTTTCTGTTATGTTTCTCTCTCAAATGTTTTGTTTTGGCTATCAGATGTTATTTAAAAAGAAAAATATTTACTTGTATAAGGCCAAATTTACTAACTCATTAATGTCAGAAGAATAAATCTTTTTTTTTTTTTCTCCTGGCTGAAATTCAAGCATCTTAACAGGTCACTTAAAAAATTTATTGATGAAGAATCTTGGACAAAATTTATTATACCTGAAATTAATCAACTTTTAAATGTCATATTTTAAATATTGTCTAATACTTTCAAATCATCATAAATCCATCAACCTGTGAATTTTTCACAAGTGTAACCGTGCCTTTGTAGGACACAACTGAGAATACCAAATTCAGGACAAACTGCTGAGAAATAAGGCAGATATACCCCAAAACTGGAGGTTATCTCCCATAAGATATACCAAACGAGCAAGAAAAGTAAACTTCCATTTGACCACACTGGGGTATGTCTTCACTAGCATCGTTAAAGCGCTGCCGTAGCAGTGCTTTAACGTGGCTGTGTAGTTGCGGCATTTGTATTGTTAAAGTGCAGCTCGTGGAGTGTGGGGAGCCCAAGGTTTCTGCCCTGCGGTGGGGTGGTGGAGCTAGGGGCTTCTGCTAGAGACAACAGGTGCCTGCTGGAGGGAGGGGAAGGCACAATTTAAAGATTATCCCCCTCCCCTCCAACAGCTTGAGCCATGCCCTGTCAGGATACCCCCGGTCTTACCCTCACTGACCCCTCCCTGCAGTTCCCGGATGTTAGCTCCATGTGGAGAGCCAGTGGCAAACAGCTGGGAGCTGCAGGGAGGAGCCACTGCTTTAGCTCCATAAGGAGAGGTAGCAGCAAAAGCAGTGGCTCTTCCTGCAGCTCCCAGCTGTTTGCCGCTGCCTCTCCCCTTGGCCGCAGCTCCCAGTTTGCCAGCTCCAGCAGCTGCCATGCAGGGAGGAGGGGACCCAGCAGCACCTTGTGACCGAGTGGGGCAATCAAACCCTGGCAAAACTCTCAGAAGGTACATGACCCCAGGTGTGTGTCCTTCCCCCCCATGTCGCCTCTGTCTTCCTCCCAGCAGGGAGGGAGGTCTCAGGGCTTCAGCACTGTAGGGCATGCCTTCTGGGGCTCGGTGCTTCAGCAGGAACGGGGCTGAAGCCCTGAGTCCAGGCAGGCACTTCTCACAGGGCTGAAGCCCCAAGCACTGGCAGGTGCCTCCTGTGAGCCTGAAATCCCAAGACCCCATCCGTGCAGGGCTGAAGCTCTGAGTCCCGGCAGGCGCCTCCTGCAGAGCTGAAGTTCCGAGATCCCTTTCCACGCAGGGCTGAAGCCCAGAGCCTGTCAGGTGCCTCCTGTGGGACTGAAACCCCAAGCCCTGGCATGCCTGCCCCAGCTCTCAAATTTCTGCAGATTGTCATATGCGATTTGGAGGGTCAGTAAGTTTGGCCACCCCTGGTATAAAGAGCCATCCTGCTTATTCTTCAGTTCTTTCTTACCATTAGTGATCAGTGGCCAGAGAATTTCAGTGCTTTACAGTCAAAAAACATTCCTCTGTGAACAATATTTTTTATAGTTAACTTTTACTAGGGATACTTGCTATTGCCTCTCTTGGTGGTTTTCTTTCTTTATTCCTTTTATTCTTGTTTTTAAACCTTATTTTGCTTTCTTTATGTGAGTCTTTCTGGGCCTCATCAGGTACTTGAAGAGCTTGTGCCAAGGTGTTCTGGTAAAAAGGCCTGCTCTCCCTGTCATAAGGCGATACCCATTAGCGACCTGAACTCTCATTGTTCAAAATACTTGGGTGAGGTTACTTGAGTACTACAGGTGTCTGATCTGCCACTGCTTAAAATACAGAACAAAGAAGCAGAGAGAGATCTAATCTTTTAGATACAGTCTCATAGAGGGTGCTCTTTGCCCAGCATCAGAACCACTCACTTGGCTCATGGAAGCTCTTTAACCACTCCTTCTAGTCATGCTCCCCCAGCCTTGCCAACAGACAGAAATCATAGGAGATCCCCTCCGCTGGGGCTGTCCTCTAGAAAGCATAAGAGCTTGGACCACTCCTGTCTGAAGCTTAAGAAGAAGATGGCATCAACTTCTTCGAAGTCTTCAGTGCGGGGACTCCTCAGCAGTGGAAGGCCACTCCATTACTGAAGGTAGAGCATGTCCCTAGGCTCACCGCTCTCCAGTACTGGCCCACTGTGGCTCTCACAGGATTGACCTGCCCCAGGACTGTCAAGACTGGCTGTTTCATTGGTGATGACAGTAGATTGTCCCACTGTAAGCAGCAATGACTGCCATCCATTTCAGTGCTGACAATACCAGAGATCTGTGTGGCCGTGAAGGATTTGCTGTGCCTTTTGGTACCACTCTCACTGCTGATTCAAGGCAAAGGTCCTCTGCCAGAACTGTCACAATTTGTGCAGTCTTCGGTACCGATGTTGGAGTCTGTTACAGCCTCACCAGTCTCAAGACTGGTACCATCCTCAATGATTTTTTCATTGACAGTGTTTAGGCTCCTAGTACCTGCTTCACCTCAACACACAGTACCAATAACTGGGAAGCCTCTGATGCTACCCCTGGTATTACAGTCTTAACATAGATCCCAATCCCAGTATCCGAGGATGTCTCCTGGTACCGCACCATCTTGGCCTTCGGAGTACTGTTACTCCCTGTTGGAGTCCAAAGTGGGTCCATGTCTCCTACTTCAGAGAGTCCAGGGTATCCTCCAGAACCCTTTCCCACTTTCACAGAAGGTATTCTGACATGAGCAGACTGAAGGATTGGTAGGCTTGGTCTAGGCACAACTGGCTTCTGATGCCGTATCAGCTCCCTCATTGGCCCTATTGGGTGCCTGTGGGGATGCCTCTAGCATCGAGATGGACATCTCCTCTTCCTCATAGAAGCAGATCATGAGAAGGAAGGCTTCCATACCCCGTACTGAGAGACTGCTAGTACTTGGTACCAAACAGCTGCTGGATACCAAATTTCTGGACCCTTCCTTGGACCAGCTGTCTACCTCAGTGGTGCAAGATCAGCCTCATGAGGGTTCTTCTTCGAGAGATGTCCCTGTGGGTGCTCCACTCTAGGTGTTGGTGCGTCCCTGCGCCTTCACTCGGAGACTTTTCGTAGCAGTACTCGTACTGGCCACACATGCACAGAGGCTGCCCCCCGCAGTGAGTCTAGGATAATAGTGCGCATGCGTGGCCAATCTCCTCAGTTCCTTCTCTACCGTCCCCGGAGCTCAGCAGACTCGTTAGGAAATCCCTCACTTTGTTACTATTACCTGTTCTAGTAATTAGTTTGTTGTCAGTTCTTGTTAGTGTAGCTCATTAGTTCTTTTATCTGTTTAAAAAAAAAAAAAATTCTCTCAGCCGCAACCGCTTCTACCATGCCTGGCTCCACAGGCTTTAAGCGCTGCGCTACGTGTAAGGACGCTATTCCGCTCTCTGATGGCCACTCTCATTGTATAAAATGCCTGGGGGAAACACACATTCCCCCAAAATGTGCCCACTGTACCAAACTCAGTTCCAGGGCATGAAAGGACAGGGAGCTTAAACTGAAACTGCTCCTCCTGCAGAAGTCTATCGGGTCAGTTTCAGACCCAGGAGCCGACTCCAGCTCTACTGCCCGCCACAGCCCCCCTGCTTCAAAAAAACTGAAGAAAGCTACAAAAAAGGGGCAGCCCTCTCCAACAAAGAAGTTGGTGAGGCACAAAAGTGCCTCAGGCAGGTCAACAGTTTCCCTGCCTGTGTTTCCTCGCCTCAGCACTTTTGAAGAGCCGGGCTCCTCAGGCACCGCACGAAAGCCGCCTCAGGCTGCGGCGGCGGCGCAAAGCTCCGGTGCCGAGGCTTCAGGCTTTCAGTTGCCTGCCTCTTTTATGGCACCGTTCGGCACCGAGACGAGCACGGTGCCGACATTTCCAGCCTTGCCTGATCCTGTGCGGGCTGATGTTGTCCCCCCGGCACCTACCACGGCACTGGCAACCACGGCACAGGCTGACAGGGAGATCAAAGGAAAAACCCCTGCTCAGAGGAATGTTCCCTCAGGGCAATTTCCTCCTCTGCAGCTTTCACCTCATGCAGGAGCCTCCCCTTTTCAATTCACTCAGACAGCAGATCTATTGGTCTCACCTATTCTGCAGTCTCCCCTGATAAATGCCTGTTTTTCTCCAATGCTGGATTCAGGATCAGAACAACCTTCCTCCAGTGAGGAGGAAACTGATCCACAGGCAGTTTTTTCTCCTTATCAAGACTCCCAGACCCAGATCAACAGGGGTTACAAAAAAACTACCTCAGCCTGTTCTCAGTATCCTGCCCCATGGGGAGTGAACCCTTGGATGGCACCACCTATGCCCTACCCACCACCATGGCAAGGTTGGGCACCATGGGCATCGTACCCCCGAGAACACATGCGCTACGGCACTTCGACCAGGCGCAACACCGGTTTAGCACTGCCTCATGACGGACCTGCCAGTGACATAAGATACCAGGGAGCACCGTCACACTCCCAAGAGCAACTGAGTCCTGCTCCTATTCCAGCAGAGTCCGACGTAACGCTTGAGGAAGCCTTACTTCCCCTTCCTCCAACCCCGTCGGATGACTATGCCAAATTCCAAGACCTTTTTAAAAGAGCTGCAGGTGACCTGAAAATTAACTTAGAGGAAGTCACTGAACAACGGCATGAACTAACAGACATTTTGCAGCCCTCTTCTTCCTCTAGAGTGGCATTACCAATCAACATAGCCCTTTTAGAACCCGCTAAATCCATCTGGCAGAATCCAGCCACTAGCCTACCTACCTGTAAACAAGCGGACAGGAAGTACTTCATTCCTTCAAAGGGCTCTGAATTCCTTTTTACCCATCCGGCGCCAAACTCATTGGTAGTGTACGCAGCAAACCAGAGGGCCAAACAACAGTACGCCCGCTCCACCCCAGCCAACAAGGACAGTAAACGCCTGGACCTCTTCGGCCGTAAAGTATATGCATCCTCGACGCTACAGTTTCGCATAGCTAATTATACCGCAGTCCTTGCAAAATATGACCACAAAAACTATAATAAATTCATGGATTTTATTGATCACATCCCAGAACAGAAGAAACAACAATTCACAGCTCTGGTTTCCGAGGGACAAACCATATCACGCACCGCTCTCCAAGCGGCCCTCGATGTAGCTAACACTGCAGCAAGGTCGACTGCCACAGCAGTGGTCATGCGACGGGGTTCATGGCTCTCTTCCTCCTTCTTCCCTCGAGAGGTCCAGAGCACCATTGAAGATCTTCCCTTCGATGGGGAAAAACTTTTTGCCTCCACCACAAACGACATGCTGCATTCGATGAAGGACGCAAGAGCAACCCTCCGGTCCCTAGGCCTCCAGCCACCTGCGACCAGAAGACGACAATATAGACATCAACCTTATCACCGACCACGCTACCCCACATTTTCATAACACTCCTATAGACCACAGGAACAACAACAGCAACAACATCGCCAAAGACCAAGATTCCAGCGTCGTCGTCCTAATTCTACAGGGGCGCTGCAACCCCCTCCAACTAATAGGCAGATTTGAAGCATTGGTCGAGGGTTTAGAAAACAGCATTCCCACTTCAGCCGGCACACCTATCTTTGGACACCGCCTACGACCATCAATGGCAGAAAATTACATCCGACAAATGGGTCATAGAGGTAGTTACAATTGGATACGCCATCCCCTTCCTCTCCCTCCCTCCCACCCACCCACCCTCCTCATCCCTCTTCAGGGACCCATCTCACGAGCAACTACTCTTCCAAGAAGTGCAGCATCTCCTTCAACTGGGAGCAGTAGAAACTGTGCCAGAACGACACAGAGGGAAGGGTTTTTACTCCCATTATTTCTTAACAGAGAAGAAAAATGGGGGATGGCGACCAATCCTCGACCTCAGGCGGCTCAACAAATTGGTCAAAAAGCAAAAGTTCAAGATGGTCACTCACCACTATAATCCCAGCGCTGGAGCAGGGCGACTGGTTTTCAGCCCTCGACCTACAGGATGCCTATTTTCATGTGACTATACACCCGTCCCACAGACGATTCCTACGCTTTACTCTCGGCTCCACACATTTCCAATACAGGGTTCTCCCTTTCGGACTGTCCACGGCCCCCCCGTGTTTTTTCCAAGATCCTAGCTGTAGTTACAGCCTACCTCAGAAAACAAGGGGTCGTAATATTTCCTTACCTAGACGATTGCCTCCTCAAAGCTTCAACGTTCGACGAAGCTCTCCGATCCATACGGCTTACCATCGATTGTTTCCTATCTTTAGGCCTGCAAGTAAACAAAAACAAATCCACATTATACCCCACCCAACATCTGGAGTTCATAGGGGCATACCTCGACTCCCGGACGGGGTTGGCATCTCTCCCACCAGCCCGCTTCAATTCTATAAGTCAACTAGCCACAAGGATTCGCAACAGTCCCCAGGTGACTGTCCGGGACTGCCTACAAATACTAGGTCACATGGCCTCGTGCACCTCCGTCGTTCAAAATGCACGTCTATATATGAGGTGCTTCCAAGCGTGGTTGGCCACGGTGTACAGACCGAATGTGCACCCTCTAAACAAGACTCTCTCCATACCTGCCCGAGTCAAAGATTCTCTACAGTGGTGGACAATTCACTCCAACCTCTGCTCTGGAGTCCCCTTTCTTCAGCAGGCTCCATCCCTCATACTGACGACCGATGCATCTCTGACAGGATGGGGTGCACACATCTCACCACACAGCCCAGGGGCTTTGGTCTTCAACCGAGACCTCTCTCCATATAAATGTCCTAGAACTTCGAGCCATTCGCAATGCGTGCCGTCAATTCCTACCACTGATCAAGAACCAACACGTACGCATAATGACAGACAATATTGCATGCATGTTCTACGTGAACAGGCAGGGGGGAGCTCGATCCCAGTCTCTGTGCACAGAGGCTATGAAACTCTGGAACTGGTGCATTGCGAACAACATCCAGGTATCAGCGGCCTACCTTCCTGGAGTGATGAATACCACAGCGGACGAACTAAGCAGACGTTTCCCGTGGGATCACGAATGGGAATTAAACGAGCACACCATTCGCAACATATTCCGCATTTGGGGCTACCCAGCAATAGACCTCTTTGCAACTGCAAAAAACAAGAAATGTCCCAATTTTTGCTCCAGAGCAGGGCTAGGCAAACATTCCCTGGGAGACGCATTCATGATCCCATGGCACCAAAACTTACTGTATGCGTTTCCCCCGATACCGGTTCTGAACAGGGTCCTGATAAAAATACGAACAGATGGAGCCAACGTGATCCTAATTGCCCCGTCATGGCCCAGACAGCCCTGGTTTCCGTTTCTCACCAAAATGAGGTGAGAGGGACTCCAAACCCTATACCCAGACATAAAACCACCCACCACCCCGTGGGACCTTCATCTAGTTCTCTCTTGCCTAACCCAACAACCATTTGAACCCCTAGCCACGTGTTCCCTTTTACACCTTTCGATGAAAACAGCATTTTTAGTGGCAATTACCTCCATCCTGCCAGGCGGGCAGGAGAAATAGCAGCTCTTATGGCAGACCCTCCATATACGATATTTTTCAAAGACAAGGTTACCCTCAGGTTACACCCCAATTTTCTTCCTAAAGTACACTCCTTGTTCCACATTAATGAGCCGATTCACTTACCAACCTTTTTCCCGAAGCCACATGCGAACTCGTTCGAAGCCTCAATGCATACACTAGACGTACGCAGGGCCTTGTCCTTCTATTTGGATAGAACCAAACCTTTTAGAAATTCTTCCAGACTTTTTGTTTCCATCGCGGAGCGTTCCAGAGGTACACCTATTTCTACCCAGAGACTTTCGAACTGGATTTCTCAGTGCATCCGGTTGTGCTATCAGATGAAGAAAGTTACACCTCCAGACGGCATCAGAACACACTCCACTAGATCTATGGCTGCCTCTGTAGCATTCTTACGCAAAGTTCCCCTGGCTGATATCTGTAAAGCAGCTACCTGGTCCTCTGAGCACACATTTGTTAAACACTATGCCCTTACTCAAGGCCCTCTATCTGATATATGTTTGGGCAGGGCTGTACTATCAACGGCGTTCCTATCAGATCCGAAGTCCCCTACCTCCTTAAGATACACGGCTTTTAAGTCACCTAGAGTGGAGCACCCACAGGGACATCTCTCTCGAAGAAGAGGAGGTTACTCCCCCTGTGCAGTAACTGACGTTCTTCGAGATGAGTGTCCCTGTGGGTGCTCCACTACCCACCCTCCTCCCCTCTACTTCGGAGTTGGGGTAGCCTCCGTTGTAGAGAAGGAACTGAGGAGATTGGCCACGCATGCACACTATTATCCTAGACTCACTGCGGGGGGCAGCCTCTGCGCATGTGTGGCCAGTACGAGTACTGCTACGAAAAGTCTCCGAGTGAAGGCGCAGGGACGCACCAACACCTAGAGTGGAGCACCCACAGGGACATTCATCTCGAAGAACGTCAGTTACTGCACAGGGGGAGTAACCTCCTCTTCTGCCTTGCCTCCTCTGATTACATTATCCTTGTCACTGGATGAGATTATGGTACTGGAAGCTTCCTCCATCCTCCAGATGACTTATAAAGCTACCAAGAGATCCTGAAAAGAATGGCTGTAGATCTTGGTATTTAGATGGGGATGATGGAGGAGGATCTGCATAAGCGTACAGACATATTGCACCCGGCTACTGCAGGGAAAGTAGCTCTTCCTATGAATGAGGTGATAATGCAGTCAGCCAGGTCACTCTGGCAAACCGACTCATCTATTCCACCAATGGCTAAGCTCAGAGGGCAAATGCCAGGTTCCATCCCAGGGGTTGGAACAGATTTTTATTCACACTACCCCAGTTTCACTGGTAGTGGCTGCAGTGAATGAAGGACACTGTCGAGGTAGACCTAAGGCTATCCCAAAAGCTGGAGCTTTTTGGGAGAGAGATTTATTCAACTGCAGGGTTACAACTACACATCGCCAAACACCAGACCCTCTTGGCTCGGTATGACTATTCAAATTCGGAGGCAGTGTCTAGATTTGTAAATAAATTGCCTGATGGCTCCAAGGAAGAGTTTCAGTGCCTCTTAGTGGAAAGTTATCTGGTTTCTTGATCTACTTCGCAGCCTTCCTTACATACCACAGATTCTGCAGCGAGGGTCATGGTGACATCAGTAACTGCACCATTCCTTGTGGTTGCGGTCTTCGGGGATTCCTGCAGAAGTACCCGAGGATCCCAGAGCCTGGGCTCCAGCACAAACCCAAATGTCTGCACCACAGTTGTACAGCCCTGCAGTCCGAGTCTTAGTCAGATGAACAGGCCAGCCACAAGTGTTTAATTGCTATGTAGACATACCCTTAAAGTCCCTAGGCCTATGCACACTGGCCACAAAGAGGACAAAATATCGTCCTCATTTCCAGCTCAGGCTATCCCTACAGACAATCTGACCATTCTAGGTGAAAACAAAGATCACAAAGTAGGAGGCCTCACCACTTTCTGCCTCTTCAGTCACTTTATCCAGTCAGCCACAGGCCTTTAAGCCGCCTTTTTTATGTCTTAGTCAGGGACAGCATACCTATAAGCTTGGATCTTTCTGGCCCTTTCCCTCCCTTTGGGAGACAGTTATCCCATTTCCTAAGTGTGTGGCGGATTATCACCTGAGACAAATGGGTGCTAAACACCATGATATTGGGATATACCTTGCAGTTTCTTTGATACCTCTCTTCTGCCTCCCTTCCAGTTCTTTTTCACGGACCCATCTCCAAATACTATACTAAGGCAAGAAGTGCAATCTGTACGTTCTTTGGGAGCTGTAGAGGAGTTACCTCCTCAACAGCAGATCAGGGTTTTTTCTTCCAGTATTTCCTAATACCCAGAGCCAGAAGGGTTGTCAGATCCATTCTATACCTTTGGATCTAGCAGATACATACAAAAATTACAGTTCCATATGGTTTCTCTTTCATCAGTTATCCCTGATCTAGATAGAATTGAGAGAGCCTATGCAGTTATTGCCACAGCAAAGGAAGACACAAGTGTGGGGAAAGCGGTCCTGCAGTCCCTCTTCCTATGAGACTGCAAGACCCATTTCCACTGAAAACAGCTTAAGAGTCACCTGCGGAGTAATGGACATATGCAGTCGCTCGAAGAAAAAACTCCCCTTCTCATGAGGATGTTGTTTGAGATGTGTTGCATATGTCCAGTACACAACCCTTCCTCCTTCTCCAGCACATCAGTCTATCACCTGGATTCCAGTACGAAGGAATTCAAGGAAGGGCAGCGTGGCTCCATCTTCTGTACCCTTGGCTTGGATCATGAGGGAAGCCAAAGCATGGGCATAGCTGCCCCTACGTGTACCGCTAGGGAAAACTTAGGCACTGGTGCACAAGACGCACAGACACATATGGTGGAATGGATGTATGCAGCATATCTCAAAGAAGAATAGTTATGAGAAGGTGAGTAACTGTCGGTTTATAAGAATTATTCAAAGATGTTTCCGAATTTTGTACAGCAGAACTTTACTAATCTACATTTAGCTAAATGGCTCACTTTATAAAATGCCAACTCCCCTCCCCGAATCAGTCTTTTCTTACTCCAGCAAAATTTGTCAGCAGATGTAATTCTAAAATCTTATTATTTTAACAAGATACTACATTGTATTCATTAATATGCTGCCAGGTTTTATCAAACAAGTAAAACTAAACAACATTTGACAAAATAAATAAGCAAAGTAAGTCATGTGATGCGTTAGTCATTTTTTGATTAATCTGTCTACTTGCTAATTAGCAACAAGTTTGCCAATCAGTAGTGCAATAGTTAATGGTAATTTACATTATTTATTTGTATTACAGTAGTGCCCCAGGGCTCCACTGTCATGAGGGTAGCCCAAACAAGAGACACTAACTCCATACTAAAGAGTATATAATCTAAGTAAAGATAAGGCATAAGTCTGTGTTAAAACAATTGGTGGGGAAGGAAAAAGAGGATCAGAGTTATGGTAATAAGATTATAGAGTTACATAGACCTGTTTACTTTTTGGTGGTTTCAAATTATTTTGATTTTTTTAAAATATATGACTAAATAATTACCAGTAATCCTCACTGGCCCCTAATACAGCCAATATAGGTGGGCAGTTTCTTAGCTTCCTGGGAGAAGTGGGTCTTTATAGGCAAATTTTGGGAGGGCATGTGAAGTGTAAGGTGCAGTATGGAAGCAAGCGTGAAGGTGTGAAAAGGACAATGGATAGTAGAGTCTAGCATCATCGGTGGAATGGAGTGGTAGGGAAAGCAAACAGATGGAGCCAGTGGTGTTAGGAGTCTTGAAGGTGACAAATTATAACATTTTTCAGAAAGCCCTACACAGTCCTTTTCAAAATGCCTATTTTAACTGAGTGGTTTAAATTGGTAACACATTTTGAGAATAAGTACTCGTCTTCTATATAGTATCATATGCTAATTTTAATTTATTTTTTTCCTCTGTGGAAAAACAATCCTTGATCCCTTGACCCAAGTGGAGATGCCATTGCCATTTTGGGGATGGCTGTGAAGAAGTCTTTCACTTCACACACTGAGACTATACTAACAGGACTTGCTGTGAAGATATATTTGTTCAGTGCTTGGGTACAACAGAGATGGTCTCTAAAGGAAAACCTTAGAAAATGGTAGGCCAGTGCCCCTGCAATTTCTACAGACTTCTAGCACCAGTAAAGAAAATGTAGAGTAAACAATAAAGAGAAAATTTAGGAGCCGATAGTGTGGCCACTTCTTACAGTGCTTTCACCTGAAAGTGTGCCATATTGAATTTACTTTTATTAACAAACCAAAAAACCCTAACACTACAGATGTTTAATATTCCCGAGCTGCTTTTTTTTTTTTTAAAGACAGTTGTAATGAAGTATTGGAAAACACAAATACTTCAATGCCAAGGGGAAGACAAATTTTAAGTTTGTACAGGCTGTGATCAGTGATTTCAGTGACACATCCAGAATTGTAAACTGTAATTGACTTTGTGTTTATAAATTATGCCAATCAGCTAGTTATTTTTGAAAGTTCAAATCCTATAATGTGTGTGTCTATTTTATAGTGGTTCAGCACACCACTACTGGGTAGTACTTTCCTTCCTCATGCTGAGTAACAGTCACTATAGGTAATGTTTTACTAAAATGTTGCCAGACATTGTTTGTCCAGGCTTAAATCCCTTCTTGTTCCCACATTCAGCTACTCAAATCTGTCTTTCCATGTTCATGATCAAAGGAAAGTGCAACATGGAATGAAATAACTTGTATATCAACAGATTATGCTATAAAAATGAATTGCTTTTCTGCCCATGTTTCTGTTTGCCTAGGCCGTTTCTGCTATAGCATATTGAGAAGAATGTAACTTGGATAATGAAACATACTTAATTTATCAGAATTGTGCATCTCCATTTCAAGTAAATTTGTTCAGTTTTATACCTTTCTATTTTGTTGAAGTTTAATAGTTTTTCAAACTGCTCTTAGGTAAGTAAAAAGATGTTTAATAAATGTGCCTGAAAGCAGGTTAAAAACTAACTTCAAAGAAAAGAAAAGAAAAATATGGAACAGCATCAATTCAAGGACTTGAGCTGATGTTCAAGGTTTCAGAAAACCCCAAATCCACTCTGACTAGGTTTGCATTCTTAATCTTTATTTTTCACTCTGTGCATTAGGGTGCTACAAGCTGCTAGGGAAACAGCTGCAGATGACTTGGATATATGTTTCAATTAGGGTTACGTTTTTCCCTCCACTTCCTAGTTAGATGGAGCTTTGAACAGTCTGACAAGGTTAGTATAGAAACTTTGAAGAACTTAGATTTGAAGCTAAGAAAAATAACTTTGGAGGTCTCTGATTCCAACTTGTCGGATACAGTGTCCCTGCCATCGAGCTGCAGAATTATTTGAAGAGTAGTGTCTGCTGGGGAGTGCATGAGTTTTTGCACTAGTGTGATGTTGTTGTCTTACTCTGCTGAAGGTGGTCTATACCTCAGTTTCTTTGCCACAACTGCAGAGAGTACAAGGAACACACCTTTTCTTCTTCTGGACTACACTTTCCTTTAGTCTAGCTTAATATTTTTTTTATAAATAGTTTAGACATGTATGAGAAGGCTATGAACCTTCAGCTCTCACTGGGACTATGTAAGGGCTTCAAGAGGTGCTCTTCTTGTCCAGTGATCGTACTTGAGACAAGCGCCCATGTCCAGTGCTTTCTATGTCTGGGTGAGACCCAGTGGGTAACCTAGTGCATGGTTTCCTGTGTCTTCACTTCCTCTACTAGATGGGGAAGAGATTTGAGGCTCATCAGTGATTTCTCAGTCTCCACAGTGTGATACTGTGACAGGCCCATCAATGCTGCTGAGAGCCCAGCCTCTATTCTAAGGTCTTCTGACACAGGACTCGAAACACATTTTTGCCACTCTAGTCTCAGGGCCACGTTTTCTACTATTTTCTAATTACCAAGAAAAGGGGCACTCTGAGACTGATCCTGGATCTCAAAAACCTCAACAGGTACATTCAAGTTAAGGATGCTCATTTGTTATCTCTTTCATTATCTCCAGGAGATTAGTATGCATCTCTTGGTTTAAAAGATCTCTACTGTCATTTGGAAATCACTCACATCAAATACCTGAGATTCTTTGTGTGAGGACAAGACGCTACCAGGCGAGTCCTTCCTTTTGGCTGGTACACAGACGAATGAGTCTTCAAGTGCCTTGTGGTGGTTGCTGCTCACTTCAGACACCCAGGAATATTTGCCGACATATCTGGACGACTGACTCCGAAGGGTCAACTCTTAACAGGAGTCTCCTCAGATCCTATACATTTGCATATTCTTCCAGTCTTGGAGACTATCAGTCAAATGGGAGAAAGTCCTTACTTCAACCCGTGCAAAGGATCACCTTCATCGGAGCTGTCCTGGACTCCACTTGGGCCAGATACTTTCTTCCAGAAGAGAGATTTTTTTTTTTTGAAAATTCAAGACTCCTTGGCAAATCTTGGAACAACTACACAATTTTTCCAAAGACTGCTGGGCCTGATAGTCTCCTCATGACCTGTGTCACACCCTTTGCTCATCCGAATATGAGATCTTTGCAGCACTCTGTGGTGCATTACTGCACACCAGTGGAAACAGTCTTCAAAGGAGACTTGAGTGTTCCAACAGCTTCATTGGTAGGAGAGCTCTTCTCTTCCTTACCATCACAGTTGCCATGGATACCTGCAATCTGGGCTCTGTTGCATATTGCCAAGACCACCTATTTCAGGTGTTTTAGCCAGTGACTTCAACCATTTTAATGGTTTGACTTTCTTTAAAACTTGGCAGCCAACATGTACTGCTTAATATTATTTTTTGTATTTAAATTATTTTTAGGGCTTATAATAAGTTTGCCTTAACATAGGTTGTCAATTTCAAAATTAAATATTGAATAGGTTTATTTTAAAAAAATGAACATATATTTATTTTAAAGAAATTGATTATTTAAATTAGATTTTTTTATTTAAAAGTGTGGATTTTTGTTTTTTGGTTTAAATTATACATTTTTTTTATGCATGCTGATTCTGACTGCTTTTCTTGGAAATGTCCCACTTTGTAGCAGCCTTTGCATGGAACTCTTTTTGTGTACTGTATATGTTTTTGTTTCAGACAAAATTGTAGTCCTAGGCTCCTGTTAGACAGACAAGATGGGTGAGGTAATATCTTTTATTGGACCAACTTCTGTTGGTGAAAGAGACAAGCTTTTGAGCTATGCAGAGCTCTTCTTAAGGTCTGAGAAACCTACTAAGAGTGTCACAGCTAAATACAAGTTGTAACAGATTGTTTAACATAAGTAGTTAACACATTGTATGATACTATTCAGGGTGAAGTAGTCTGTTAACACGGCTGCAGTCATAGGACAAAAAAGGGAGGTTAGTGGGTTACAGATTGTTGTAACAAGCCATAAATCCAGTGCCTTTATTTTAGTGTGGAGCAAAGTTATGAATTTAAGCTTTCAGGCTTGTCTGTTGAAGGTGTTGTGTAGATTTCCTTTGAGGACGAGGACTGAGAGGTCAGATATGGAGTTGTCGTTTTGTGAAAAGCGTTTGCCCACAGGTGATATGGTGTCTTTGTCTTTTATCATTTTTCTCTGTGAATTCGTTCAAAAGTGTAGTGTTTGTCTGGTTTCATCCACATAGTTATTGGGGTATTTAGTGCACTGGATGAGGTACGCAACATATTGTGATAGGCATGTGTATGACCCATGGATCTTGAAAAGTGTGTTGGAGGATATTGACCATCGTATATGTCTGCAAGTTTTTCATCAGTTATGGCAGGGCCTGGTGCTGTGTTGAGTTGGTGGGTCCTGGTCTGTGGGGGACTTGCTTCTGCTAATGAGGTTGGTGAGATTGCGGAGCAGGGGTGTCTGTTGTTTGAAGACCAGACGAGGGGGTTCGGGAAAGATTTATTTCAAGATGTGTTCCCCAACAAGTATAGGTTGTAAATATTAAATGATACCCTGTATGGATTCCAGTGTGGAGTGGTAGGTGACAACTAGGTGTGTGCGGTCAGAGGGTTTTTTCCTGTTTTGAAGGAGTTTCTCTTGGAATATTTGTGTGGCCTGTTCCATGACATGATCTACTTCTCTGGGGGAGTGTCCTTGTTTGGTGAAGGCAGTTTTACGTGTGTTAAGGTGTGTATCCTGGACTTTCTCCACTGAGTATATTCTGTGATCTCTGAGTGCCTGGCTGCAGATAACAGGTTTCTTGGTGTATTTGGGGTGGTTACTTGATCTGTGTATGTAAGTGTGATGAGCCATGGGTTTCTTGTATACAGTGGTCAGTAGGGTTCCATTGCTGAAGCTGATCATGGTGTCCGGGAAGTTGATGCTGGTGCAGGAGTGTTCTAGAGAGAGTTTAATGGATGCGTGGTGATCACTGAAGTTGTGGTGGAAATCAGTGAGGGAGTTTAGGTTCTGTCCAGAGGATGAAAGTATCATCAATGTATCTCCGGTATATAGTTGTGTTGCCGGCCCAAAAGGGCCCGAGGGGAGCAACAGCGGGGTTCGTTGCCCGGTGTGTGCTGCACCAATAGACATACCAGGGGTGGAGAAACAAACCAACTTTATTTAAGAGCTTTGAATAGGCACTAGGAGACCAGCATGTCTTAAATTAAGCGCAGCAAATACAAGGAAGTGTCCCGTTTTATATTTTAAGCTGTTTTTGTGCAGGCTTTGTTTGTTTTTTTCCCACTACCCCTTTCTGCCCGAGCAGTTACAGTTAGAAAAATTTTCATTTGTTTGCTATTTTTGGCCTTTGCAGGCTAAGATGTAGAGGCTTCCCCCCCCCCCCCCCTTTTTTATTTTTACTGTGTTTGTGAGCGAAACTACAGCTGTCTGCTAGAAAAGCTGACCCTTACATTTTTGCTTTAGCCTGCTTCAGCATGTAAGCAGTTAGCGCAGAAGTAGGTGAAAGTTTACAAGATGGAGTTCTGTGGTTTACTTAGACCCAGAGCGCAGGAGTTTCATTGGCATTTATGGCCTTTTACTCCCCCGAGTTACCTGGTAGCTATGCCCAGTGACACCAACAATCCCTCCTTTGAGAACACTCAACAAACCTTTGGCAGAGTTTTCTCATACTTTAAAGACAAAATGCGATTAAGTTCCATGCAATTGGGATCATTAATGAGAGAGTATAAAGGAATTTCTGGGGAATGGGAGGTACAAATCTTACGTATGAGCACTTTACAGCAAGTGAGCAAAAGGAAAAGGACAAAACATATTACAACACCTGTGAGCAAGATGCGAACAATGCTTCCCCCTAGTCCTCCTACACCAGGTAACCAACCCCAAAGGGAATCAAAAATAGTGGGTTCCCCTTCCTGGGCCTTCCACTGGTTCAAGGCTTGTTTAGCTGACAAGATATGGTTGTTAATATTTTGTGAAAACTCTGGGACATAGGTACAACATTTTTTTTTAATAAGGACACAGACCCCGCCCCGTGAGGCTAACACATAATTTAGGGCCTGGCAGTCTTGTAGAGCCAGCAATTGCAGCTGGTACAGCTCAGAACTTATGCTTTTTTCTATGGCCAGGGTATTATTGGCAAACTGAGTGAAACAGTAGGTAACAGGAGGATTGCTCCTGCGACAAAAAGGAATGTTGTGAGAGACCCTAAACCTGAACCCATATTGTGATTACAACAACCCAAATGCCCAGAAGATAAGAATTATTGATACCAAACAAATTAAAAAATAAAAGGACCAGGACCAGGTTAGGTTGGCCTTCTGTGAATAGATAAAACCAATGCTCAGGGTTCTCGCGGGGAGTGCGCTGTGGCTGTTCAGAGATATTACAAAGCATTTCCAATGACCCTTACTGTCTTTTGAATAACAGCTTAAGTCCCAAATTGTTACTGGCAGTCTTCTCTGCAGGTTGGACAGTCCACTGTTCAGGAGTGGGTACTGCTTTCAGTTGAGAGTGATGAATCCAGTTCTTGTGTCCTTCGACCTTTGCTGCTATGTGAGAAACAAGCAGGACAGTGTGGGGTCCCTTCCAGTTCTCTTGGAGAGGCTCGTCCTTCCAGGTCCGCATGAGTATAGAATCGCCTGGCTGCAAGGAGTGGACCAGGGTATCCAGCAGTGCGTTCCACTACTCCACTGGCTTGTGGTTGCCATGGTGTGTGGAGCTTTCAGGGGATTTGCAGAGCACTTGATATTTTTTGAACAACTTGAGATGTGAAGTGTGTTCCGTTATTAGATTCCATCCACTGGGGGAGGCCGAAGCGAGGAATGATCTCCTTGACAAACTTAAGAGCCACTGTTTTGGCAGTGTTGTTACGACATGGGAAGGCCTCAGGCCATCCACTGAATTGATCCACCAGGATGAGAAGGTACCTGTACCCTTGGGTCCTGGGAAACTCAGTAAAGTCTATTTGCCATACCAATCCTGGGCCTGGGGTAGGTTCCAGAGTGGCTGGCAACACTGCTACTTCTGGTCGAGGGTTGTTTTTTTGGCAGATCAAACATGCAGCCTGTACCTGTGATGCTAGGGGTTTAAGTCCAGAGGTTAGAAAATACTTATTTATAAGCTGGGTAAGAGCCTCTTTGCCTGCGTGTGTGGTTTGATGCAGTTTCTGCAACACCGGTCGGATTAGGCCCTTGGGCAAGAGGATTTTTCCCTCTGTGGAATAAAGCCATCCCTCCTTTTTCTGGAGACCAAATCTGTCAGCCAGGTTTCTGCCCTCATGGGAATACTAAGGAGCTGCAAGCTCACCTACTGATGGGATGAGGGCATGCATTTGGTCATTCTTCTCTGTTGGTGACTTCAGGGTAGCAGCGCGCTTGACTTCCCTCTCTGCTCTGTCCCTTGGTTACATTTTGATCTTCCCTTTGATGGACTTTGCAATGTACCACTGCTACTGCTGAAGGGAGTTGTACCGCTTCTAACAGCCGGAGAATTTGAGACCCATGCTTAACCGGAGAACCTTGGGCTGTTAGCATTCCCCTTTGCTTTCACAAACCAGCGTGAGCATGCAATACCCCAAAAGCATACTTTGAGTCAGTAAAGATATTAACCCATTTGTCTTTTGCCCGCTCGAGTGCACGAGTCAGGGCCATTAGTTCAGCAAGTTGGGCAGATGTCCCAGCAGGTAAACTTTCAGCTTCCATGGTATCATGGAGAGACACAACAGCATAACCAGCCCTCCTTTGCCCATCTACAACAGTACTACTGCCATCGGTATACCATTCCAAGTCAGCATTTGGGAGGGGTTGATCTTTTAAATTTGGGCGGCTGGAGTAGTGGACATTTATGATTTCCAGACAGTCATGTTCCTGCTTTTTTGTTTCTGGTAGCAGGGTAGCTGGATTAAGGGAGGGACAGGTTTGCAGGGTAACTTCAGGATTTTTTAACAGTTTTGCCTGGTACCGAGCAACCCGAGCCTGTGTGAGCCAGAGACCACCCTTAGTGTCCAGCAGGGCTTGAACCATATGGGGAATATACACTTGCACAGTTCCTCCCAGTGTCAGTTTTTCAGCTTTCCCAAGCACTAGGGCAGTGGCTGCGACCACTCTTAAGCATGCTGGCCATCCCTTTGCAACTTGATCCAGTTGTTTAGAGAAATATGCCACAGGACGTTTACAGGCATCTAATAACTGAGTAAGCACTCCCAGGGCCATCCCTTTCCTTTCATGCACATACAGTTGGAATGGCTTAGAGCGATCTGGCAGACCCAGGGCTGGGGCTTCCATCAGCTTCCTTTTCAAGATTTTAAATGCCCTGTCTGCTTCTGGGGACCAGTGAAAGGGGTCATGATCCGCTCCCTTAACACATTCATACAGAGGTTTAGCCCACAGTCCAAACTCTGGGATCCATATTCTGCAAAAGCCTGCCATGCCCCAAAATGCTCTAAGCCGTTTACGGTTGTTAGGGATAGGAACTTGGCAGATAGCCTCCTTTCTGTTATTTGAGAGTCTTCTCTCTCCCTGCCTGATGTGAAATCCCAGATACTGTACTTTAGAGAGTGCAATTTGAGCTTTGCTTCGAGCTACCCTGTATCCTCGGAGTCCAACAAAGTTCAGGAGACTCACAGTGGCTTTAAGACAAGGAATTAGACCCACAGCAGCAATTAGCAAATCATCTACATATTGCAGAAGGAGGGCTTTGTCCTCATTGTTCCACTCCTCCAAGTCTCTAGCCAGAGCCTGGCCAAACAGAGAGGGGGAATTTTTAAATCCCTGGGCCAATACTGTCCAGCAAAGCTGCTTTTTAACCCTTCTGTTGTCCTCCCACTTGAAGAAGAATATCTCCTGAGATTGGGTGTCAACTGGAATTGTGAAAAAAGAGTTTTTTAAATCTAGGACCGAGAAATGGGTATACTGCCCCCCCTATAGGGGCCAGCAGTGTATACGGGTTCGGAACCAGGGGATGCAGAGTCTTAACCCGCTCATTGACTGCCCTGAGGTCCTGTACCAGCCGATATGTGCCATTGGGCTTTTGTATGGGCAGAATGGAGGTGTTCCAAGCTGACTGGCATTCTTGTAGTATACCATACTCTAGGAACCAATCTATAGTCTTTTGCAGTCCCTCTTTGGCTTTCCTTTTAATTGGATACTGTTTGATTCACACTGGGCTTTTTCTTGGGAGGAGCTGAATATGAACAGGGGTTTGACGGGTTGCTTTCCCTGGGACCCCTGATGCCCAGACAAGGGAATACACCTGGTCCTCCCACTGGCTCCACTCTGGGGCTTGCAGAGCTGAGGGTTCAACTGCAAGGGTCATTATTCAAGCATTCTCAGGGGGTCAGGTGAGGGTTATATCATTTTGAGTGAAATGCAGGGTGGCACCTAAGCGACAAAGCAGGTCCCGTCCTAGTAGTGGTGTTGGACAATCAGGGAGGTAAACCAGCTTGTGAGATACAGTTTTGTTTCCCAAGGCACATTCCGCTGGGGCATACGCTGGGCACTTGGTTCCTTTCCCTGTGGCACCCACCACAGTGAGGGAGCCTGCCACAGGCAGCTGCAGGGGTTCGTTTACTGCGGTTTGTGCAGCTTCAGAGTCTATTAAAAAGTCTATGTCCGAATCTCCCACCCGCACTTTTACTCGGGGTTCTGGGGGTAGGATGGTCCGTCTCCCCTGACACCCCTATTCTTGATCCTCCGCTGCCATTATAGAGGTACCTTCCCTTTCAAGGCATTCATTTTTCTAATGTCCCTCCTTTCGGCATATGGCACACTGGTTGCGACCCAGGCGCCTTTCCTGGGGACCAGGGCGCCCACATCCCCGGCCTCTTACTCCCCGGCCCCTTCCACCTCTTTGTGGCCTTTCTCTGCTGCAGGCCTGCACTGCTGCTACCATTATTTTCACTTGTCCTTTTTTTTTTCCCCCTCTCTAAGGGTATAAGCCCTATTTGCAGTCTCCAAAATCTGAGCCATAGACATTCCCATTAAATCCTTTTTTTTTTTTTTTTTTTTTTTTTTCTTTTTTTGCAGTTTCCTTTCAATATCAGGGGCCGCACGGCTGGTGAAGATACCCTTTATAATTGCATCAGTTGCCTGATCATCTGGGTTTGCACTAGTAGTTTGCCTGATGTTATCCCGAATACGCTGCAGGAAAGCCACTGGACTTTCTTTTGAGTCCTGGATTAATTCATACAGCTTGGCCCAATTGTTATGTCTGACAGCTGAGTGCCGGAGGCCATGCATAAGCAGTTCCTTACAGGAGTTAAGCATCCTCAGATCCCTCTCCTCATTTGGGTTCCACTGGGGGTCCGCTACGGAGACAGCAATCTCAGGCAGGGGCTTGCCTTCTCTGTCCTCATTATGCCTCTTCTGTGCCTCCTCCCTAGCCTTAGCTATAACCTGATTCCGCTCCACCTCAGACAACAAGGTTCTCCTAAGTATATTGCAATCATCCCAGTCAGGCTTATTGCTAGCTAGACACCCTTCAAAGATTGAAATAAACTTGCTTGGATTCGTTGAGAATTCCCCTGCTTCTGCCTTAAAGGCAGGTAGGTGCACTGGGTTAAAAGGAACATGAGAATACACTGGCACAATCTGGGCTGCACGATCCTGTGTTCCTACCACATTCTCAGTAATCAACGGATACAATCCCACTGAGGAGGTACTCTCTGGAGCCTGTGGGGGTGCTGGAGCTGAAGGGGATACCGATTCTGCCATTACAACTGTAGGAGGATTCTGGGGTTTAGCAGCAGGTACTACCGAGTCTGTCAGAGTCAAATGGCACTTGTGCAAAATATCAGTCCTATTTAATGCCATAAACATATAAGCATAGAGATGTTCATTCCATTTACCTGTTCTCTGACAAAACAAAAGTAACTGAAGGATCATGTTGTAATTAAGTGATCCTTCCGGTGGCCACCTTTCTTGGCACTCTAGCTGATACTGAGGCCAATCAACTGTACAGAACCTTTTCAATTTACTTTTAATCAACTGGTTTGATCCAAACACTTTCCAGTTCACCAGAATGTATTCTAAGGGTGTACACTGTACCCTGCCGGCTGTACTCCGTCCCTGCACCATACTCTAGGGAGACACTGGGCGTCCCCAGGTCAAAACAGGTAAAGTCCCCACTGGACTGTTCCTACCTTATCCATGGGTCCGGTTCTTCACTGTTGCCCACAGCTGCTTCTCCACTACTCGAGTGCGTTGCACCGTTGTGCCCTCCGGGGTCGAGCAAACCACATCTCCGCCGAGGCCCCCGATGAAGTCACCGGTGCGCGCTGGGCGTCGGTCATCGCTGTAATCCGTCGGCCGCCAGGAGGGATCCGGGCAAGGCTAAATTTCAGCCTCGAGCCCACCCAGGGACGCCAAAACTGTTTCCAGCCCTAAAGGGTCCCAGGGGGGCAACAGCGGGGTTCGTTGCCTGGTGTGCGCCGCACCAATAGACACACCAGGGGTGGAGAAACAAACCAACTTTATTTAAGAGCTCTGAATAGGCACTAGGAGACCAGCATGTCTCAAATTAAGTGCAGCAAATACAAGCAAGTGTCCCATTTTATATTTCAAGCTGTTTCTGTGCAGACTTTGTCTGTTTTTTCCCCACTACCCCTCCCTGCCCGAGCAGTTACAGTTAGAAAAATTTCCATTTGTTTGCTATTTTCGGCCCTTGCAGGCTAAGACGTAGAGGCTTCTTCCTCCCCCTTCCTTATCTCTACTGTGTTTGTGAGCGAAACTACAGCTGTCTGCTAGAAAAGCTGACCCTTACATTTTTGCTTTAGCCTGCTTCAGCATGTAAGCAGTTAGCATAGAAGTAGGTGAAAGTTTACAAGATGGAGTTCTGTGGTTCACTTAGACCCAGAGCGCAGGGTTTCATCAGCACTTATGGCCTTTCACTCCCCCAAGTTACCTGGTAGCTATGCCTAGTGACACCAACAGTTGGTTTCATGGTGCATTTGTCCAGAAATTCTTTCTCAAGGTATCCCATGAAGAGGTTATCATATATTGGAGAACCACCCTAGTACCCATGGCTGTTCCCAGGGTTTGGACAAAGCATTGTTGAATATAAAATTGTTATGGGTGAAGATGAAATGGATGAGTTTGACAGTACGCTTGGGGAATAGCTGAGTGTTGTCCATTGCCTTGTACATATGTGAGGCAGTCGGTGATGCCATCATTGTGAGGGATGTGGGTTCTAGGGAGGTGACATCCACAATGGCAAGGATGGTGTTCTGAAGGAGGTTGTTAATGTTGTGGAGTTTCTAGAGGAAGTTGGTTGTGTCTTGAAGGAAGCTGGCCCTTTGTGTGGTGAGTGGCTTGAGGCTGGTTTCTGTAAGTCCTGATATTCCTTCAGTAAGAGTGCCATGGCCAGATATGATCTGTCTGAGTGGGCTACTATGTCACTTAGGTGTCTTTGAATATTTTACCCCAGTTCTTAATGTCACATCTCTTTATATTTCAGGTACATGCAAAGTTTCCTTGAGTTTTTAGAATATGAAAATAAAAGCCCTGAGGACCCTCATATTCTGGATAAGTAAGTAATGATTTATTTTAAAAGTAAAACCACCATAGGAAAATGATCTGTTACAAGCCAGGATTTCTGTTTATTGTAACAGCACAGAAGTAATCAAATTTGTAATGTAGAATTCAGGTAGTTAAGGTTGAGTTTGCACTAACTCAAACATAAAATCTATGTTTGTTTGAACAACCTATGCTGTATCCTGCTAGTTCCTAACTTGCAGTACTGTATAATGTGTTAAATTAAAGGTATGTAAAAGAAAAGATTATATATAAATAAAGGTATACTAAAGGTACCAAACACTTACTAAAAAAAAAAAAAATACTTAAGTACTCTGTTTTCCTTGAGCTCAGATACTCTATTATGGTATTTTAATATATTATGTTAATGTATTCATATTTCAAACAGGTCTATAACTTGGAACAGAACACTTACCATACAATAAAAATTACTTCGGGTGAAATCCTGTCACTATCGGAGTCAATGGGAGTATTGCTATTGATTATAATGGGGACAGGATTTAACCCTTCATTGCTATCTATCAGAGCTGAATTCAGACTAATGACTTTGAAGTGAAAGGTTTCATGGGCCAAATTCAGATCAGAGAAAAGCAAGCCACAACTTACACAGAAGATCAATCTTATTCTGATTTTCTTACTGCGAGTAACAAACACTCTACTTCAGATGAGAAAGTCATACTAGCTCCTTTCTTGCTCATGCATCAATACCATTAAAGGAAAGATTCTGTGTTTTTAATTACCTTAGATGTTTAATAAACTGCAATTTAGAGAGTCCATCCAATACTGTAGTCACCCTTGACACTCTTAAAAATATACTAATAAATAGGCAGACCCATCAGTTACCCAAAAGCATATCAAATAACCCAGCAACAGCATAAATATAACAAAAACTAATCAACAGACTCCAACACCACTGCTATTCAGCTCTGTCCTACAGTCATATCTTCATAGTCAAGGGAGAAAAGGTGGGGACTCTGAAGGCTAATGGACTTGGACTGTTACAGAGTTGAGGAGGAAGCAAGTTCCAAAAGTTCTCCATTACATCTGTATAACCATATGATTCCTTTCAGTTTACACAGGTATGACTGAACACAGAATTTGGCCCTTCATTTGAAACTTGGTAGACAATTTTGTTGATGATGCATGAGAAGGAATAAACTCTGCTGTTGCTCCCTCAGTTATATTGGTTCTGCAGTGCTAACAGTATTGAAGTAATAAGTTCTTTTCGTCATTAAAGTAAACAGATTAGACTTGGTGCTGATCTGTTGAGTAAGATGTAGTGTTTAGTTTTTTCCTGTGTAGACCAGGACAGCACTTTAAACTGATGTTTCTAATAGCTATATTCTCTTTCAAAAAGGTAAATAAGATATGTCCTCATGCTTCATTCTTGGTTTTTAAGTGATTCTCAAACTTCATCACAAATTTCTCACTCAACTTGTATACTAATTCCATTTAAAATGAGTCCCTCTGCCTGTCTTTCATTCTAAATCCTTCAAGTGGAAGATTTTCTCCATAAGCTGGATATCAAAAATGCCTTCCACTTTTATGTAGAGAAATGAAAGTTTTTGCATAACTCTTTTCTTGTGTTTAGGTCAAAAAGGGTTAACCTATCCAATCAATAGTAATCTAAATGGATATTCACTTGAATTGTGACTTATTCAGAAATTGCCATTACAGAAGGTTGCCATGCTTACTCTGCTAAAGCTGTGGTGATGCTCTTGTGTTGATACAAAAGCCAGATCATAAGTTAGATCTGATGCACGTTTTGGTAAAACTGCTCCTTCGGTCTGTTTACAAATTATGGAGCTCTTCACCTTTGCTCCAGAGGGGTTAATGCTAGGTAATCTCTGTGAGTGGGGACATCAGTGAAAGATTTTTCATGAAAAATAGAAGGTTACTTGCCAATAGAGTTCTCCAAATGTATTGACTACTAAGATCTACTACGGATCTTGTTACATCATCTCAGCTTGTCTTCATGTAGCTACTGTTTCTGGATAGACAGTTATAAAATGAAGGGGTAAAGAACTCCTCTTCTTCTTACTGATGCTGCCTTCATGCACATCTGCCAAAGCACATGAAGTTGACTAGGTTCAACCAGTTTTCTAAGAATTCTTGCTCTGTGCTACTCAATGTTACTTACTCTGGTTTTGCTGAAGTAGTATGTAGTATTTTGAAAACTTGGTTACTAGTGACTAACTCAGAATATTAATAAATTTCTTCATTCTGGTGTCATGTGAGCTTTGTTTGAAATAATTGGTGCTCTTCTACAGTCTAAAGTGAAAATATCAGGGGCCAACTTGACCGACATGGGGCATAGCAAGATTAAGGAAAAGTGGTAAACTCATAAATAAACATAAATATATTCAGGTTGTTAGCCTTTTTAAAAAATGTTTCGGTCTATCTTAGTTCATAGACAGAAATATCTTCAAGAGTGAAGCAAAGCATCTTTGAAGATAGGACGAGGAGCAGTTGCATCCTAGAAATAACTAAAGATTCCTTTATAATACATGTTGTCCTCTGTACCACTGAAGGATTCTGGTTTCTAGGCAGGCATGCTTTCTGATATGAAACATAAAGAAATTCAAGTTTGTTTCCTTGTAGCACTATATCTCTATTTGCAGAAGAGAAAATAAGATTTTATGTTACTGTACTTCTTTGCAACCAAAAAAATGATTTTGCCATTCACAGCTAGGAAGCAAAGGACTGAAACCTCTTTTTTTGGCATTTAACTCTGAGATTTCAGTGGTTACAGATCACACATAATCAGAAAGTCCTAACCTATTTAAAAGAATCTCTGAAGCCTTAAACATTAACGTAGTTTTGAAGAGGGTATGCTTGTCCAATCATCAAGGTAGGTGAGTATGTAAGAACAGCCCTTCTTTTAAAATAAAGTCTTTAGATTTGGGATTAGGCAGTGTCTCTTAAGACGTCCACATTACTGCTTATTTTGCAAAGTAAGATGTCATTTTGAAAGACTAGATGAGCCATTTGTGGAGGCACTTAAGAATTTCTGATTAGATGGGAGATGGTGAATATGTTATTTTAAAAGAGGAACATTCCTTCACAATCAGCAATGTAAGGTGAAGGGGAAAGCATCTTTAGGGAAAATGGATACATTATTACTCATTAAGAGAGGTACATGTGACATTACCCAAGGTACAATCTGGACTGTTGAACAGCAGTGTCCACTCAATTCTCCCGCCTGGGGTGCCTTTTATACTGTTAACTGTGAGAGCAACCACTCTTGCTCAGCTCACACGCAGCCTTCAGCATGTGAATTACTCCCAGATATTACTTTGAGTGCTACAGCCATCCACCAATGAATTAAGCTGCAGGGCAACACCAGCAAACTCCCAGTCCCAGACTTTCCCCCAGACATGTGCATCTTGTAGTGCCCAGCTCTCTCCTTCTGGACAATACAAGCTCATATAAAGTCCATCATTTCATTAATAGAAAAGTATATGCACAAATCCTGTTACCTGGAATGGAGTTTCCCAAACACTTAAAACACAACACCCAACACCCAACACCCAAACACACTAGTTTAGATAAAACAAGTTCATCAACGACAGAAAGAAAAATTTTAGGTGATTACAAGTAATGAGGCATACAAGTCAGAATTGGTTAAAAAAAATAAAAGGTAAAATGCAATTAAAATCTAATTTAACAAGCTAAATGAATTCCAAGCAAAGATCTCTCACCACATGCTTCAGCAGTCTTACTGGGTGGATTCCTTTCAGCCACAACCCCTCCCACAGTTCAGTGTTAATTTCCTTGTCCTTTGGGGGTGTTGGTGCTGTGGGCAAAGAGAAAGGGGGGAATCTTTTGAGGCATCTGCTCTCTTTTTATCCCTAAGGGCATGTCTGCACTTACCTCTGGAGCGATCGATCCAGCGGAGGTCGATTTATCATGTCTTCAAATTGACTGCGAAGCGCTCTCCCGTCGACTCCGGTACTCTACTGGAGCGAGAAGCGTAGGCGGAGTCGAAGGGGGAGCGTCAGCAGTTGACCTACCGCAGTGGAGACACCGCGGTAAGTAGATCTAAGTACGTCGACTTCAGCTACATTATTCACTTAGATCGATCTCTCTCCCCCCCCCCAAGTGTAGACCAGGCCTTATAGTTCTCTTTTTCTTTGAAAATCATCTCCAGATGAGGTTCAGAAGACAAAAAGTCTGTGGCGATGGGAACCTTAAACCGTTTCTTTGCCAAGATATACCTTTACATACAACGTTGCCCACACACATTGGACTAGGACAATAATTGGCAAATTATGAGTTTTCAAATGATACCTCACAAGGCATATTTTGTTCAAAATGTATCATAGACTTGTAAAAAGGATGAACATAGGGATACAAACTGTCACAGTACATTTTACTTCCCAGCAGTGCTATAGGCCAGAAGAATATAAGAAAGTGGGAAATAGATAAGGTTCTAAGAAACTGATAAAATGGCTTTTTTCCCTTTTTAACTTTGAGGAATGGTGTGAGATAAAGTAAAGAGGGACAGACTAGAGGCATCACTCTCCACTTGAATTGGGTTTATCACAGGAATGTTTAAAACTTCTGAATACCCCATAAAGAATCCAGGGATGTGATGACAATTCCTTTGTTTGCAAATAAATAATTAAAGCCCCTTTTGAGTACTTGCAACTTTAATCTGAAAGGTTATATATTGACTTTTAGGCCTTATCTACACTACAGAGTTTTGTCTCCAAAAGTCAGTTTTTGTCGACAAAACAATGGAGGTGTAACTCACTACAATACTCCTTCTGCCGACAAAACTCTCCTGCTTTGTTGACAAAACAAAACTACCTTGACAAGAGGCGTAGAGCTTTTTGTGGGAAAGTTACATCAACAAAATGTCAGTGTAGACAATGTGCTTGGTTATGTTGCTGTATATGGCCTACAGGAGGTGCCCCACAATGCCCATTCTGAATGCTCTGGTCAGCAGTTAGACCTCTACTGCCCTGCAGCCAGATACACCCCTCCCCCTTTAAAGATTCAGGAATTTTTGAAATTCCACTTCCTGCTTGCTTGGCATGGATGGTTCATATTGCATCTTCCCAGCTGACCATGGAGGCTCCACACAGCAAATGCTTTCCCGCTTGAAGCACACCTGAGTTGTTGGATATGCTAGCACTGTGGGGAGAGGAGGAGGTGCAGTCCTAGCTCCTCTCCAGCTGTAGGAGCTTCGATATCTAGTCAGATTTTTCGTGGCATATTGGAGAAGAGCTACGAACAGCACACATATCAGTGCCGTGCGAAGATAAAAGATCTGAGGCAGGTGTACCAGAAGGCAAGAGAGTCAAATGGTCACACTGGTGCTGCGCTGAAGACTTACTGCTTCTGTAAGGAGCTGGATGCTGTCCTCAGCAGTGATCCCACCTCCACTGCCAAGAGCCCCATGGATACTTCGGCGGGGTTGGAGACAGTGGACTCGACCCCGAGGATGAAGTTGTGGACGAGAGGTTGAGTTGGAGGACGAGATGGGTGGGACAGGCGATAGGGTCATCTGGTACCATGGCAAGCCAGGACCTCGTCTCAACCCATGAGGGTTTGAGCCAATCCCAGCACTCTGTCTCTGGTGTACATGATGCACATGTGGGGAGCTCTGGTAAGTGATCTTCTTGAGTTGATGCTGCATATGAGGTAGAGTGTCCTTTTCTTTGTTATATTCTAGAAGTGGATGAAGGGATAGATATGTATGAGACTAGTTGTGTTTGTGTGTGCCTCACATTGCCCTGTGGAGCAACGGAACAGTGTTAATGTGCACAGAGATTTCACGGGAATCCTCCAGAGAGATTTCTAGGAAACTTTCCTGGAGGTACTCACCAATTCTCTGCCAAAGATTCCTTGGCAGAGCTGCTTTGTTCCTTCTCCCATTGTAGGAAACTTTCCTGCAATCCCTTATGCAGGGACCGAAGTGCCACACAAGTGAGCAGCATAAGGACCTGATCTGAAGCCCCACGCATGCATGAGATGCACTCTTGCATCCATGCTTACCCTCAGGATTGAGATAATGGCTGTGGAAAATGGTGGCAGAATTTACAATTTTGTACCTAGTCGCCTACAATGATCCACTTAAAAAAACCACTTAGACCCTTTGCCCCATCTTGAGCATCCTGACCCCTGGGCCGAATTCACCATATTTAGGGCATTGGCCAAGCTGTGTGTTTGCCAAGAGATAGTGAGAAACTGATTCGTATTTAAAAAGATGTGTATTTTACTATAATGATTTGATGCTGGAGTGCACTAACAATCATGCTTCTGTTTATTGTTTATTGTGGCTTTCAGGGAACCCTCTATACACTTGCGGAGCACCTCCGCCAGATAAGGAAGCAATCGAGGAGGAGTAAGGAGGACATTTTTTCGAGAGGTGCTCCAATCCTCAGAGACTGAAAAACAAGAACGCAGGGTGTGGAGAAAGACTTTAAATAAAAATTATAAAATAGACAGGCAGGGCAGAATGGACAGCCAGGAGTGAATTTTAATGGGCCAGGAGTGGATGATAAAAGTGATGGAGGAGCAAACGGAGATGTGCAAGTCCCTAATCACGCTGCAAGCAGAATACATGTGTGCTCGACCCCCCTGCAGCCGATGCAGAACTGCTTGCCAAACTGTTCCCAAACATTCCTTGCAACCTCCCGGCCCGTCTTGGTATCCCATTCACTCCACCCATTCGGACAGCTTGCAAAATGATAGCTGGACTTACACAAAGCTATGAGAGCCTACACTGCCCTTCACTGTTATCTCCCTTCCACCAAGTGTTTTGTGTGTGTTCTTAATTGGTATTTAATAAAAACATACTTTCTGAAAGATAATCTTTATTTGTCTCCTACACATGGTGGTTTCTGCAGCAAATAATACACAGTGGCAATTAGATCATTTGTGGACTACAAATCACAGTCAGGAATCATCAGATTTTTCATGCAAGGTGGCAAGTCAACAAAGCATGGCAGAATGCTGTATAGAAAGGCACATTACTGGTGCTCATTGTCAAAATGGTGCCTCAAAGCCACCTTGATTCGAATAGCCCCCGTTGTGTCCCTCTAATAGCCTCAAAATCAGCCACCAGGTGATCTGCCTCCACACTCCACCCCAGAGGAAACTTTTTACCCTTAACTTCACAAATATTATGGAGAGCACAGCAGGCTGCTATGACCATGGGAATATTTTCCTCATTTAGATCTAACCCGCCACAAAGGCAGTGCCAGTGTGCTTTTAATCCGTCAAACACACATTCTACTGTCATTCTGCACCTGCTTTGCCTATTGTTGAAGCACTCCTTGGTTCTGTCTAGGTTTCTCTTGTAAGGCTTCATGAGCCATGGGAGTAATGGGCACACTGGGTCTCCCAGGATCATTATGGGCATTTCAACATCCCCCATTGGAATCTTCTGGTCTGGAAAGAAAGTCCCTGCTTGCAGCTTTCTGTACAGGCCAGTGTTCCTGAAGATGTGTGCACCCCACATTGATGTCAGTGAAATACCCATGGTGATCCACAAACGCCTACAGTACCGTAGAGAAGTACTCCATCGCAGAACAGTCCAGGGCCAAAATTGGGATGTGTGTGCCATCTATCGCCCCTCCTCAACTAGGGAATCCCATTGACGCAAAGCCATCCACTATTTTACGCACATTTCTAAGAGTAACAGTCCTTCGTAGCAGAATGTGATTAATAGCCCTGTACACTTGTGTTAATGCAGCCCCAACGGTCGATTTCTCAACTCCAAACCATGACCGACCGGTAGCAGTCTGGAGTTGCCAGCTTCCACGTAGCGATTGCCACGTGCTTCTCCATTGAGACGGCATCTCTCATTTTGGTGTCCTTGCCCTGCAATTCTGGGGTGAGCTCTTCACCCAGTCCCTGGAAGGTGGCTTTCCGCATCAGAAAGTTCTGCAGCCACTGCTCGTCATCCCAGACCTGCATCACAATGCGATCCCACCATTCAGTGCTTGTTTCCAAAGCTCAAAAGCAATGGTCCACCATGTGCAGCTGCTCCATGAATGCCAAAAGTAATCTTGTTTCCATGGCACACAGCAGGTCAGGCACCTCTGATTCCTGTTCAGTTTGGGAGCTTGTGATATACTGCATGACCATGTTCATAACAGTGACCACAACAGTAGACAGCAGTGCAGGATCCATCCTTTCAGACTGAGACGGCAGGCGCACAGTAAGCGGGCCGTTGGAAATGCCGCAGAATGCAGTCAGAAGCCTATGGGATGGAAAAAACTGCATCACAGGACATTGTCTGCACCCATGACGCATTGTGATCAACTCTGCCTTCCCACAATTGCTAGCTGCAGAAGATGGTGAGTAGCACAGTGGGATAGCTACCCACAGTGCATTGCTCTCACTGTCGATGCTAGTGCACCAGCCATTGACATGCTGTGCCATCAGAAAGGGTGTTATGTGAACATGCACAAGCAATGTGATTATAGTGGTTTTTGATCGTTAGCATAACTTGTGTTGACAAAACTCTGTAGTGTAAACAAGACCTTAGAAGAAGTAAATACTGACTAATCAGTCTTCCATTTTCTATAACTTCATACAATCTAATGTATTATTATTTGCTTCCAGAGGTGGTGCTTAGGTTGTAATTTAATGAATTATTCACCCAGTTTGTCCAATACTGTTCTTCTGTGATCATTATAAACCCATTGAGAATTTGCTTCAGAGTTAGCATATAAAAAGACTCCTGAGTTTTGCAGACACTGCTACAACTTAATAAAAGCGTCACCATCTTTGCTTCCTTTTGAAAAGTATGTTGCATTTGTTTCTATTTGATCCTGAAGGAAGGGAAAAAGCATTATTGTCAATGTAGTATATGATCGTCATTAATGTCAGTGATATGGCAGAGGTGAAGATTGCTAACTTTTCATGTTTTAAGATTAATAAAAAGATATTAAGTCATCCTTTTTTAAAATGTGAATGGTTCTTTTCAGTATTTTGTACCTCAAAAGAATTGTATGTAAAAGGAAAGGGTAATTCTTCAAATATCACAGGCTCTGGTCTGCTTTGACAAGAAAGTAAAATTTTCCATCTATTTTAGAATATTTGCCTACTGTTGTCTTGCATCAATACCATTAAAAAGAATAACTGAAAGTAAGCTCCTAAAACTTCTTGATCTCAAAGGGGAAGATGCTACAGGAAAAAGGAGAAAGCGCCATTGTGTGTTTTCTGCCCTCTAGAGGCATAAAAAGAAACTGAACAGAACTGTGTCTGTGCACATGGCGATACTGCTCGTTATTTAAACATAACCATCCTCATAAATTCCTTCCATCTGGTATCTACTCTAAAAACAAACTGGGGGGACACCTTTCTGGTAATTCTGATAAACAGCCAACTGGTCTCTTCTAAGTCAGCTCCCCATCAGTCCACTGTCTCCTGCAGAATTTGCGAACCAAGCAGAAGTAGTGTGACATCTGTTCTGGATTGTCAGAGAAGAAAGGTCTGGAGAAAACACAATTTTAAATAAATTTTTATGGGACATAACTAGAGTTATCAAGAGGCCTTGAATGTTTACACTAGTTTGAACATACAGTTGCACCCTAATATATTTCCCTTTAGCATAACGTGTGGTAGGTAGTAATGTAGTTGGATTTTTGTGCCTTTGATAAACTTTTGGAGACTCTAGGGGGTAAACAGTAAGAAACTCTTATATGCAAATGAATATTTGAAAACAGCGGTGTGAGATGCAGAAATTCCTGTTACTCTAACATTCTGTTTCTAATTTTGTGTTTCTTTCAGCTTTTTAGAAGTTTTAATTAAAGTAAGGAACAGACACAATGATGTGGTTCCTACCATGGCTCAAGGGGTGATTGAGTACAAGGAAAAGTATGGCTTTGATCCGTTTGTTAGCAGTAACATCCAGTATTTTCTAGATAGGTTCTACACCAACCGCATCTCTTTCCGCATGCTTATTAACCAGCACAGTAAGTAATTGCTTTGTTTTTCAACTTGGAGGAATACTTGGTTGTTGCTTATAAACCTAAAATGACAGCATTGATTTGGCATTCCTCGCACCAATGACTAATTTTAATATTCTGCGGTGAAGATGATAGATGATATATTGTGACAATTGGTTATTTAAGTAGTGCAGTATTTTTGAGGGTGTCTAGAAATTAATTTGAACCACTAAGCAGAATAACAGCCCTGTATTCCAAAGTGATAGGCTTGCAGTGAAGCCGAACAGTTCTGTTTTGTCAATGTGACTACATTTTTTCCCCCACCCTGTTAGCAGATACAGTGTGCAAGGTGATGTATAAGGTATTTTTAGGTACTAGTAAAATAACTACATCTTCTCTGCCTACCAGTCCGCTCTGTAGATTTGACACGTTTCAGCGTCAGACACAAAAAAGTCTTCCACCTTTTTAGTTTTGTTGTGTTTGAGTAGTGTTTGTTCACTGTGCATATTTTAAGAGCTAAATAGTTTCCAGCAAATTATACTGTCTCCTGTTGTTAATTCACCAACCTCTTTTTTTTTCTTTTCTAAAAACACTATATTTCTCACCTGAGATTTCAGTTTTTATTCTTCCCTTTATTAATCAACACAGTAGTTCTGATTTTCATACTTTCCCTCAAATTAGATTCTCAGGTTTGTACCATTTAAGTATCCATTGTTAGTATTCTTCTTGTAGTGTGAAAGGAATTACTTACATAGCTCCCAGTAACCAATATTTGTTGCATTGCAAAGTTAAGGTCAGTCTTGTGATCTCTTGAAGTGTATATTTGCATCATGGGCTCTAGGGTTTCAGTCCAATATTTTTCTGTTTGTGACATCTTAGAAACATGGGCACACTACATATGGTAGGGTTATATGGTAGGAAAAACGTTAAATCAGGGTATTTTACTAACAATTACATATGTATCCAGTAACTCTTATTTATAATATGACCAGTGAAAGGTGTTAACTGCACTAGTATAACGAGGCTAAAAAGATTAGAATATGTGATACAGGAGGGCCAGGGAGCAGTGGAAAGTGGTAGAAGGGAAGTATATAAACCCTAGGTTAATTAAGGCGTGGTTCCCTGTAGACTAGGGAGGGTTGCTACAGGTTAATTGGAGCACCTGTAATCAATTAAATCCCTGTTAGAAACCTAATAAAACCCCCTGCTTCAGGCAGTCAGAGGGAAGGAGAGAGGACTGGAGCTTGGAAGTGTGCTGTTAGACTTGGAGGAACAGAAAACCGGAGTAAGGGAGACCCTGCCCCAGCAGGGGAGAGACATTCCCTCCCCCAGCATTTAAGGACTGAAGGTACCCCACCCAAGGGAGAAGAGGGTAAGAACCTGCAGGGGTTGAGAGGGGCTGGAACTCAGAGTGAGGAGCAAACCCAGACCCCTCCCCCGCTTCCCTCCTTTACCACCTTCCTGGGCCACTAGTGGGGCCCTCGGTGCCCCAAGAGCAGGGGTAAGGGATGGTATTTTAGGTCCCCCCACCCACGAAGAAAAGCACAGGACCCACCATACTATATCGACCATCTTGTCACAAATAGTATATCCACTTAGCAATAAATCTGGCCAGACATAGAAACAAAGACAACAAAGCTAGATAAATAAAAAGGCCCCTCTTAGAAAATAAATGTTAATAATAAATAAAGGTTTCATCCTCTCAGAGTTTGTAGGTCTAGTCTAAACACAACAGTTGCACCCGTTTAACTAACTGTGATGTTAACTGGTTTAGTTAGCTGGTGCAACGTTGAGTCTGGACACTCATACCAATTTAAACCTGGCTTATATAATTACTTTGTACAAAGTTGCAGCAGTTTAACTAAACCAGTTTAATATTACACCTTTAATCAAACTGGTGGAATTTCTTTGTGTAGACAAACTCTAGTGATCCGGCCTTGATTTGTTAAGGGCAAATGGCTCTCTTAAGTGTTGAAAGAGAGATGGCTAGGACAAGTTTTGAAAACAGAGGCTTCATGTAATTTGGCCTTGACCCCTACAGAATTCTATTTAATTTATTGTTGATGAATGGATGCTAAGTATTAGAAACCTTTTATACTTACAGTTCCTACCTACTGGGACCTTCTTATTGTAACATCCTCATTATTGTAATAGCTGTGCACTGAGATAATTATATGAATTCATTTATATCTGTACTGACTCTAGTCTATCCTGAGAACTATGAGACTTTTTCTCTTTCTTCTGGATAGCCATAAATGGACTCCAATGCATTCATTTCTCATATCATATCAGATATTGCAAGCTATAATTACTAAACAAAGTGTTTTCCCTAGAGAGAGCGCAATAGTCTTGATCAGGGACTGACATTATGGTGAAGTATCTTTTTGCAGCGTGACACCGAATCTTTTCAACACATTATCTGATTTAACTTTTTTATGTTGTTTTAAATTTAATAGCCATTCACTTAACTGTGAACTTTTTTCCTCTTAGCACTTCTTTTTGGTGGAGATACTAATCCTGCTCATCCCAAGCATATTGGAAGTATTGATCCTACCTGTAATGTGGCTGAGGTAGTAAAAGGTAAGGAGATAAATTTAATATTTGTGTTATGTTTCAAACCCCAATTTACAGTTATACATACATAACTAGTTAAGGTGTCCAAGACAAAAAATATATTTCCATTTAATTAAAATTTTAAAAAACCTCCAAGGAATGATACACATTCAGTTGCTTATAGTGAGGCCATAAAAATATCAAAGTTCCTAATAATATTAATAATATCTAGCTCTTACAGCACTTTTCATCTGTAGATCTCAATGTACTTTATTTACAAAGAAGGTGGGTACAGTTATCTCCTTTTTACATATCGGGAAACTGAGACAGAGGTGAAGTAAAGGCTTGTCCAGGGACACCCAGCAGGCCCGGGGCAGAACTAGAACTGGAACTAGAACTCATGTCTCTGTGTCCTAGTAGATAAAGCACCAGGCGAAATCACACTTTCCAGTGGCCTCAAAATCCAAAAATCTGAAACTAGTGGAATGTTAATATAGCTTCAAAAAATGGAATTATAACTTTATCTTGTACTACAAGGACCGATTAAAGTTTTTTATCCTTTTCTTATGTTTGATGTGGTGGTTAAATTATTTTTCAAAAAGTATTTAAGAATACATATTCTACTTGACATCCTTTCTAAAGGAAATCAAGGAAATGTGTAATCATCTGTTCTTGTACAATTATTCAAGTAAGGCTCTACAATAAAGAAACAAACACCATAAGCAAGTGAGGTTATAATTACTCCTGGGGGAATTCTGTTGCACTGCGTGCGCGCATAATTAATGAGCCATACATAATTTTAATTTTTTTGTGCAGAAAAAAGCTTCTGCTGGAAAGTTGCTGCAATTACAACTTTTGCTCACCAGAGGGCTCTATGGCACTAGAACAGAGCAGCCTCCCCCACCAGTCCCATCAGAAAATACTATAACTTCACTGGCAAGTTGCTGCAGTTCTGCCTTTTGCCCACCAGAGGGCTCTGTGGAGATAGAACAAGGGGCAGCTCCCAGCCAGCTGGGGAAGAGAGAACCTGCCTTCTTCACAATGCCTGTCCGGGGATGTCAGGAGACAGGGGCTATGGGGAGACAGACAGCATGGTGCTGATGGGGGATCAGACAGGGGCTCATAAGGGCTAGTGAGGGAGGACAGACTGGGGCAGGGGCTGAATGGGAGTGGAGGCATAGGGCCACAGAGGGGAGGGAGGTGCAAGGCCAGATAGGGAGATGAGGGTGTCTAAGTCGGAGCACAGAGACACATGGGAATGGTGGAGGGGGTGCAGGGCCACATAGGGACAGGGGGAGGCTGAGTGAAGGCACAGAGACACATGGAGATGGAGGACAGGGAGAAGGGGTGCAGGGACACCTGGAGACAGGGGAGGAGGTGCAGAGCCACATGGGGATGGGGAGAATGGATGTCTGAGTGGGAGTGGAGGGACACATGTGGACAGGAAGTTCAAGGATACATGGGGGACAGGGGCAGATGTGCCTGACTGAATGGGAGAGACTAGAGGTCAGCCAGGGTCTGCATGGGGGAAGCTCCTTAACAATTCCTCCCCGCCCCTCGCAAAAAACCAATTCCATACTTTTCCCACCCATACCCAACAACCTTCCAAGTTCACACCAGGCTCCTTCCCAGCAATTACTTCCCTCTCCCTCAAGTCCGCTGTCTCCTGGACTCCCCCCAAGCCTTTGCACTGCTTCTGAGGAGTGCAAGAAATATATTTCTGTATTGTACTTTAAATGAATTATTACTCAGAGTTCTGTATGAATAATCCTGAATCTTTTTTGTTGTCTGTAACAGTACAGACATACTTGCTGACAGGTATTTTGAAATAAATGATCAAAAATAATTGAATCTGATGTGATTATATTGTGGTGTTTTGAAAAATAAAATATGCAGAATTGAAAATATTGTGCACAGAATTTTTAATATTTTGTTGCAGAATTCCCCCAGGAGTATTACAATACGGGAATAATCTTCAGATATTTAGAAACTCTTGGCTTTTGTCTTTGGGCACCAAGCATATAGGGAAGTTTTGATGTAACTGTACACCTTGTCACACAGTGTTGCTCCCATGGAGTGTGCGTGGGTGTAGACACACACACACACACACACACAAATGTTCCATATGCACATGAGTAAATGCACATGCATATGTGTTCTATACACATACATCTGAGCATATACACACACAAACATTGGGTACCTATTAGTGTCATCTGTGTATGGAATGTGTGTATCTGAATTCTCAGTTGATACATGTTCATGTGAAGACATATTGGCCAACTGTGCCAGGATGTAATCTGGTGGAAGAATATTGGGCCATATGAGAACTGATGTTGGGCATCAAATCTTGGTCTTTAGTACTTGGGTTGACAAGGGCTATGAACATAGTGGAAGCAGAAACCATTTTACACCCATGAGAGGAGGTATCTCTTCATGCTGTTCTCTGTTGATCTGATTTCCTCCATATTAAAGAGCAAAACTGATTGCCTCTAAGGGAGTGTGCCCACAATGCTTTAAAAGAGGGGAGAAAAATGAAGAAAATAGTTGGAGGGAATCCTTAGTGCTAGGAGAGGGTACTATGATCCTTATGAAGGAAGGAGAGACACCACGTGAGAAACTAGTGGAACACAAAACACCTTTTTAAAACTAAGGCATCTATCCATGTTCGTACTTGAAAATTTTATTTTGATATATGCTATAAAATACGTAATTTGTGTAAGCAACAGTATAAAAGTTCAAGTATATTAAAAAGGAAGAAAAAGGACATGCTAAACCCTACAGAACAAGTTTGTTCAGCAAGCCTCTAATACAGCAGAATTACAAAGCATTTTTTAATATTTAAGTAGCAGCTGCCTAAATATATATACTAATTGCATAGTACTGATTGCAAGTGGAACTGTATTCAAGCAATGTGATACTTTATTTCACCCTTTGTTATACATTTGTGTATCAGTTGATGTGTCTGTAATGTTTCACTTAGTCTTGCTGCTTTATAAGCATTTGAAAATTAATATTAACCTTATCCCAGTTTTGCTTTTGGAGTAAGTAGTCTATCCCTAAGGCTTGGTCTACACTAAACCCCCAAATCGAAGTAAGGTACGCAACTTCAGCTACGTGAATAACGTAGCTGAAGTCGACGTACCTTACTTCGAACTTACCGCGGTCCACACCCGGCAGGCAGGCTCCCCCGTCAACTCCGCGTACTCCTCGCGGCGAGCAGGATTACCGGAGTCGACGGGGAGCACTTCTGAGTTCGATTTATCGCGTCCAGACAAGACGCGATAAATCGAACCCAGAAGTTCGATTGCCTGCCGCCGAACCAGCGCGGTAAGTATAGACAAGCCCTAAGTGACCTCATTTTTATTGAGCTTTTTTAAAAGCAGTTTTTGAATGTTTGGTGAAACCATGTGAAATGTAGTGTATGAATTATAAATAACTATAAATTACAGAATTTAAGAATAAATTATAAGAGTTTGCGTTATTTTGATATCAAAGAATTCTAACCCCATAGATTCAGATTTTCTTTCTTTTTTATGAAGTCATTGCAGTTGCAAATTCTTCATAAATTAGTATTTTCCAGTATACATAGTAATTGGTGAAACAGTTTACTTTTATCAGTTAACGATGGCTGCCTTATAAGAAGTGCTGTTTTGTGCAGTGTGTTTTCAAGATAGCTGTTGTGTGCATTGTGTTGCAATTTTTTGTCAGCAGGTGGAGATGTGGCATAGATTGCCAAAGCAGGAAATATAATCAAAATGGATTCTTGATGTTCCTTTGATTTTGTTTTTCTGTTCTAAACCACAGTAATTATTGATGCCCTATTGATGAGTCTTGAAATTTAAGCTACTGTATTACAACATTTAAATCTAACAAGTATTGATCACTTGGGCATGGCTATATAATCCTTAGTCACTTGAATCGTTTTGTTATAATGAGACAGTAGCACCACTAGTTAAAGATGAGACTAGAGTTGATGAATAATTATTTTTTGATTCAGTGGCTGAACTGAAAAATCAGAAGGGGAAAAAAAAAGTTTCAGACTGAAACTTGAATTTATTAGTTTTTTCTTGATAAAACAAAAAACTGAATTTTTTTTTATTCAGGTAAAATGAAATATTTTAATATAAATTTGAAATGATATTTTGAAACAAAATGTTGATATGAAATGACATTTTTGAAATTTTCATGTTGGGGTTTTTTTTCCAGCTAAATCTATTTGCTGAATTTGACCCAAATTTTCATAGTTTCAGTGCCTCTCAAAATGCATTTTCTTGGGAAATTTACTATTTGCCAAATAAAGTCACCCACCTCTAGTTGAGACTAGCTTACTGATTTTTCTAAGTGCACTAAAATCCACATGTTTATTTGTTGAAAGTTCCTGTGTCTTGAAGAGGCCTGGGGGCAGGATTAGTGTTCAAATGACCTCATATTTTGACTAAGGGACGCCCAAAATAATCCACCAAATCAAAAAACTAACATGCTGTAGCCAGTGAACCTGAGAAGTACCCATGTGCGGTGAGTTTGAGCTCTGCCCTAAGTAGATTTCAAAGAATGTATATTTTGTGCAAAGAGTCATAGCAATGTAGGACTGGAAGGGACCTCAAGAGGTCTTCTAGTCCAGTCTCCTGCATCCAAGGCAGCACTAAGTAATAACTAGACCATTCCTGACCAGTGTTTGTCTAACCTGCTCTCAAAAATCTTCAATGATGGAGATTCCACAGACTCTTTAGGCAGTTTGTTCCAGTGCTTAGCTGCCCTGACAGTTAGGAAGTTTTTCCTAACGTCCAACCTAAACCTCCCTTGCTGCAATTTAAGTTAATTGCTTCTTGTCCTGTCCTCAGAGGTTAACGAGAATATTTTTTCTCCTTCCTTCTTGTAACAACCTTTTATGTACTTGAAAACTGTTATCATGTCTCTCCCCCTCCCCCCCCCCCTTCTCCCCCCACCTTGTCTTCACTTCTCCAGACTAAACAAACCCAGGGTTTTTTTTTTCAATCTTTTCTCATAGGTCATGTTTTTTAGACCTTTAATCATTAGTTGCTTTCAGCCTGTACTCTGCATGGTCTTCTTCTGGAAGTTGTGCCCTGAGGATACAGTTTCTGGTTTACGAGCCATGTTCTGAAATCCACATGCTTAATCAGATTTACGTTAGAAGCTGCCAAGGAAAATTGAATTAATTAATTAGAGGGAAGATGAAAGACTCTAGTAAGGAGCAGCATTCGGTTAATGTAATCGTGATGCATGCTTCTCATCCCATTTCTGACCAATGGGGATAATACTCTCAGCAGTGTCAGTGTGATCAAAGGGATTGCTGAGGCTCAAGATATGCACCCAGGATAGAGAGCCCTGTTCTAAGGACTGGTGTAAGGTTGACATTGTAACACAGCAGTAGGATACTGCCATTAGTCAAAATAGTAACTTACATTAATCATGAAAAATAAACATGGAAAACACATTTCAAGTTTCTACAATAATTTAAGCTACACACCCCAAGGGTCCACACCTATTACTTTCACCCTTCTAAGTGAGTTCTTCAAGTGCTTTTCGATATGTGTTCCACTCTTGGTGCCCACGTTCCCAGTGCTCTTGAGATTGGAATCTTTTGGCCAGCAGTATCCGTTAGCCCAGGCCCATATTGTAAGTGCCCTCAAGCCTCCCTCCTGAGAGCATAACATGTCAGAGTGGGACCTGTCTTTGAGTTCCTTCTTATTGTCCATGGGTGAGACACAGACTTGCAAGCAATATGTTTTACTTTTGCACACTTGCATAGTTAATTTTTAAATTTGTGTAGATAGTTACTTTTAGAATAGTCGTAGTATAGTTTTGTTAGTAAAGTGTATGTTGTTAGGTTTCTTTTCAGGTAATGCTTTTAAACACTTTTTTCTGTTATCTGGCACTGGGTCTTCAATCTTCGTGGCTGAACAAACGTCTCCAAGCAGTTTTAAGTATTGCTAAGTACTGTAAGCAAGACAGCTAGACTGCTTAATTGTGGCCACTTAAATGTTTATTTGTATATTCAGTGAGCCGCACATCATGAGCAAATGTTCTGTTGGTTGTTCATTTTCATAACAAACTTAGAAAACAAGAGAAGCTCACTGAAATCTTTTTTTCTCTTGGATAAATCTGAGACCAGCCTCTGATCTGGGTAAACAAGATCCATGCAAATCTGAGCAGTCTTCTTCCAACAGTTCCTTGGTAAGCACTGGCTCTGCTACCAGTTCCTGGGCTCCTGCCTCTTTGATACATGCTACAGCAATTTCTGCTTCCCAAGCTGCACTAGAGGCTTGGCACAGAGTGCACATATGGTGTCTGTAAGGGTTGTCCCCAAAGAAATTACAGTGACTCCTGCTCCACCATTAGAGGAGTATTCCTTTTCCTTATCAGCCTCAGACCAGAGTATGGAGGCTTCTCCTAATGACTCCTGAGCCTACTATACCTCAGTCAGAGAATTTAGTGTACATGTGTATCAACATAGACACAGGAATTATAGGGAGGGATGTTCTATCTGGTATTCCCCAATCCCCTTTTTGGCTCCATACACACTTTGCCTATGGACCTCACCCCTGCCTTTACTGGGCTCCTGAGGTCTCTCCAGATGTTAGAAAGCCTTCCTCTATCCACTCCAGAGACAAATTGCCCTCCCCTGTAGAGTCTATGGGAGTTCAACCTTAGCAACTGCCTAAGCATCTCTTGACAACTAAAGGCCTCTGAGGAGTAAGATCACGCTACTGATGTCACTCTCGCTGCCATTTGTTCATCAACTGATGAGGCTGTAGTTTTGACGCCATCACATCCAGATAACTACAAAACTTTTCAGAATCTCCTCAGAAGAATGGCTGAAACATTAGAGATGCGGGTACAGGTTGTACATGAAAAATCGCACACGTCTAAACATCCTGCAAACTTCATTATTGGAAAGACTGGCAATGTGTTAATGACAGAAGAACATGCACACATTTTGTGACAGATATCACCCACCATACTGCCAATGTCAACGAAAGCTGATAGGAGGTAATAAGTTCCCTCTTTGAGATCTGAATATTTTTATGCTCACCCTACACCTGGATCACTTGTGGTCACTGCTGCCCAGGAGCGTATGAACCAGCAAAGCTTCAAGTTCATGCCAAAAGAAAAAGAAGCAAGGAGTATGCTTCCAAATTCTTCCAGTCCTTATCATAGGCAGTGGACCTCATCTGGTGTTGATGGCTGTGGGAATTAACCACGATGGAATTGGGTGGAGGGTGGAAGAAGAGGAACTCAGTCTCCCGCGCTGGGCCATAATATTTATTGTCTGCCCACTTGTAAGTAGCTGCCAACAATGCTGAGGTCTGCCAAATGATTCTTGCCAGGTCTAGAATGGCCTCGTTTATAGTAGAGCGATCTTTGAAGAAGAGGATGAGTGGAGTATGTCAAGGACATGATGGTGGGTGTGCTTAAGTTCCTGTAGTGATATTTGGAGAGTGTCCGTCACTCTCTTTGCCACGTCCTGGAAGAGGCAAAAGTCATCCACAAGAAATAGCAGGGGAAGCAGACAGCTTATCTGGGGAGGAGGATATGTCCTTGGGGTCACTTCTTCCTCTACAGTGCTCTCGTGTTCCTCCATGATTTCTTCCAGAGGTTCCAAAGCTCTGGAAGCCACGGCTGAAGAGGTGTGCCTTGAGGGTTGGACTAGAAGCTCAAGAGGCATGGTGGCGATATACAGCCCAAGATTCCCAGTATTACTACTGTTGATATCGGGCACTGTAAAGAGCCTGAAATGAGTACTGTGATGCTACCTCCTCAGGTTTGCAATCTGAGACCTCACTAGAGAGCAGAGGGGCAGTCCAGAAGACTTCTGAGCCGGGCGAAAACTCATGAAGGTCTTGGCACTGAGGAGGCTCCAATACATCTGTTACACAGAGGTCCCTAGAGTGTTAGAATTCCAGTATTACTGACTGACTTGGTGCCATTGGCGGTACCGGGAGGGATGGAGATCTTGTCCATACTGGTCACTTTGGTGCCTAATGAGGTGTTGATGACCGCATCAATATAGGATCACGTACCAGCAACGTCTGTTTAGAGGTGTGCTTACTCATGTCCTTGTCCCTTGGTGCCATTGACTCAGTACTTGTGCCCATCTGGACCATGGGCTTGTCTATGGTGCCTGCCACTGAGGACTTTCATGAGCCATGGGTACTGGTCTGAGAAGGTCTTGGTGCCATCGGCACCGAGTGTGCCTGAGAACATTTGCGGCTATCTCAGGGTTCACTGTAAGGACTTTCCACTCTCTTTTTCAACTATTTGTGAGAGGAGTCAATGGCTTGTTTCTTCAACCCACAGCATTTAGATGTTGAGGCCTGAGGGGAAGTCTCACATTTGCTAGGTAACTCGTGGCGCGGGTCCGGAGAGCCAGTTCCATGAAGATAATCATCTGTCTGACCAATCTGTCCTTATGAGACCGGGGCCTGAGTTGCTGGCAGAGACCACGCTTTTGTTGAATGTGTCCTTTCCTAAAGCAGTGAATGCACTGGGAGTGCTTGTCTGTGACAGGGATCGTTTATTTGCAAGAGAGGCACTTCTTGAAGCCTGGTGACCTGGGCACATCCCCGTGGAGGAAGGGAAGGAAAAAGTCTTTTATTTTTTATTTTTTATTTTTATGGAGAAAAGGTAAGAAAAAGGGAAAAATTAGAACCACAACTAAGAACCAGGAGACTAACTATAGAGATGCAAATTGAAAGTAATGGTCCTCATGGACTGTGAATAGCTCTGTTTCTAGCCAGGAGTGGTTGAGAAGGAACTGAGGGGGGTTAGCCCATGTGTGCTGACTAGCCTTGTGGTAGGGCGCGAGGGGAGACAGCGTGTGTGCGGGCCTAATGGACACTGCTACTGAAGTTCTCTGATCAGCAGCGCAGGCATGCAAGCACACCTACAGTGAAGCACGCTTAGGGACACACATCTCAAAGAACCATTGTTAGTGCACAAGGTGAGTAACTTCTTCATCCTTTGTCCACACCAACTCAGCCTGGATGCTGGCTGGTTAACCAACATGGAGAAATCTTGATCCATTTTGATTTACAATAGATTTGTTTACATGGCCAGGTGGGGGGAAAAAATCACTATCTGAGCAGAGCAGCATCACCTCTCCCTCACAGAGTCTGATATTCCTACAATTTTGGATTATCTCCTCTCATTAAAGAGATTAGGGCTCTGTTAGCTCTGTAAGAGTTCACCTAGCAAATATGAAAGTTCAGCATCCGCCAATACAGGATTACGCTAGATCATCACACCTTAAAGTGACTAGGGTCCTCGAGGGCTTAATGCATGTGTTCTCTCCAATATATGTGAATCTCCTTCCTCTTGGGACCTTAATGTGGTTTTAGCTGGGTTGATTTTGGGGCTGAGACTGGATAGAGAGGGGTTGGCTTTTGAATACTTAGTAGTGATTACATCAGCTCACAGGAGAATTATAAGCATTCATGGCAGGCCCACTGTTTTTCACAAGGACAAAGTTTCTCTGAGACCTCCAAAACTGTTTGCTTACATGTTTTTCTTTCACTCTAGTGACAGTAAAGTGAAGCTACACTCTGAATGTGTTAAGAGCACTCTCTTTCTATCTGTCTAGAACTAAAGCCTTCAGGATCTCATCTAAATTGTTTATTGCCTTTGCAGAAGGGATTACAGGACAGGCTGTATAATCCAAAAATTATCTAAATGGGTATCAGATTTTATAAAATATTACCAGTTAGCTAGATTAGAGTCTATTGGTCAAGTTAAAGCTCACTCCACAAGGTTTCTTGCCGCTTCTTTCAGAAGTGTCCTCATTTCTGAAATTCGTGGAGCAGCCACTTGGAGTTTTATGCATGCATTCCCTAAACACTATTGCCCTGTAAAGACATATAGAGCAGCTGCCCATTTTGGCAGAGCTGTATTACAATCACTATTCACATAGACTCTGAGCATTCATTTCTTAGCATCAGGTTACTGCTCAAAAGTCACCAGGAGTGGGGGGGGGGGGAGGAGGAGGAGGGAGAGAGAGAGTGTGTGTGTGTGTGTGTGTGTGTGTGTGTGTGTGTGTGTGTGTGGACAAGCACTCGAAGAAGAAAAAAGATATCTTGCATAACTGTGGTTCTTTTTGAGTTGTGTTGTCCATATGTATTCTGTGACCCGCCCTCCTTCCCTGCTGGTACGGAATCCTTTAACACCTGGATTCTGTTTTGGCAAAGGAAGTAAAAGGCAGTTGGCCCTGCTCTGTCCTTTTATGCCCTTGGAAGTGGGGGCAAGAACACACAGAGTGTAAGCATGGGCCAATGGAAGCTGCTGGCCAAAAGATTCCCATGTACACTGAGAGGATTATGTTGGACCACATCTCGAAGAACCACAGTTACTGTAAGTAAGGTAACTAACCACAGGAAAAAAATGACAAAGGGATTTGAAGAAAATGTAAGCCATTTAAAAAAAATTCAGTTGCTTGACCCTTCTTAAAATAGTCAGAACAAACCGCAAATAATATAAACTACTATAGAAAAATCAAGCAATGCACAAACTACAATAAATATTTTTAAATGATATTCTAATGCAAAAGAGAATGTTTGTAGGATTTTTTTTTTACCCCTGTTAAAAAGGAAATCCTGGTGCAACCATACCTATGGTGGTACTACTGAACTATGATAATATTGCCGTGCCATATTAAGGCCAAGGGTATATACTACTGGCTGTGAATTTGGAGTCATTTGGGGAAAGGGTTCCTTGGATAAGCTCTGCCTCAACTCCCCAATAAGGAGTTCACTTTATTATTCAAATGTCTTTAAAACCCACTTGCATAGTGTTGTTGCCTTGAAAATTGGTATTCCACAACAGGAGCTAAGATAGACAGGGGAGGAGAACGCTCATCGAGATGAAATCATCAGTTAACCCCTCTCAGAGCTATTGTATCAGACCGTATTCATCTTCATCTGGTCTCATTCATCTGAGAACATCCCATTGAGATTAATGAGCATCTTAACACTTTTGCAATTCCTGTGTTGAAGAGTTTTGTGCGCAGACCCCTCATTCTAACCTAGCCCCCCAATCGGAGTACAAAGTTTGGGGCTTCATTCCACTCCCTTTTGCTGACTGCAGGTGATATGTATGCTCCTCACTGCCCCCCTCTTCCTTCCTCCAAGTCCCTCCAATCCTACCGGGGGTACGAAGGGGCCAGGAGGAGAGCAGAACTGAGTGAGTTGAGTGGCAGTGAGGTGTTCCCAGGAAGCCTTTGTACTCCCCCACCACAGGTGCCCTGCAACCATGAGCCCCGCACTACCTCCACTTATTCAAAAAACAAGGGAAGTTCACTGGCTAAAAACTTCATAAATTCACATTTAAGGTTGGCCTATAGTGCCTTGTATCCTTCCAGAATGTCAAATTGCACCTGTGCTTAAATCTCTTAAATACAGGGTTATGGTACACACCAATCCCACCCTGCAATCTTGATTGTGCCTTCTTTGAGCTCTAGCGTCCCCAAACGTATGTTGTGTAACATTCTATCCTTCCAGAGGATTTGAAGCAGTGTGGCAACACAGCACGTGGATACAGTAGGAGAAATTGTCAGACTGTATCTTCTCTAAATAAAAAACAATTGAGGGCAGGCTTAGTGAACAGCAGCTAGCCTATACTCAACTGCTTTCACCTACTCTGCTTAAACCATCCCAGAGTTGCCAGAACTTGTAACCCACCCTTTGGCCCAAGGCAAGATGACTGTTGTTTGCCTCTACATGCACAACCCATATAACTCAGTACTTCCAATAGTAAATCCTTTTTTAAGATAATGTGCCCTTTCTTGGGGATGGGAACATAGATATACAGTAAAAATAACATGAAAATGCACATTGATTTCAGACTTGTAAATCAGTGCCTAAAAAGTCAGATATCTGCTTGCAGCCTTGTTATTCTGAGATGATGAATGAACATTGCTAGCCTTTTTGCATAAATGTAGAATTCGGGATAAAGTATGCTGCTTTATTCTTTCACAGATGCTTATGAAACAGCTAAGATGTTGTGTGAGCAGTACTATCTGGTTGCACCAGAGTTGGAAGTTGAAGAATTCAATGGTAATAGGAAGTTCATTTTATTTTAAGTGCTCTAGGAAATACTGGGGCGGGGGGTATATAAGTTTAATAGAACAAGTATAATTGCTAGCTGTTGTTTAGTCAATAGATAAGATTTTAAATTGAGTTACAAAGATCATATACAGAGATGTCACTTTCCTTGCCCTCCTAATTACTCTCCCTTATAGGGCAGCAAAGAAGTTAATTAGTTAAATAAAGTGATGCCAGTGGTAGGAGCACCCTAACATAGAGGAGCATTTGTTTAATACTTGATGCTGAGGGGAAAGTGCTGCATGATTAATCAAATATCACTTCCAGCAGCTGCATTTGCTTTCCTCCGAGTTACCTTGTGTAGGTAATTACCAGGCCTGATTCTACTTATCTTCTGATATGACTGCATTCTGTGTTTAATTGAGAAGTATGTTTTCAAGTTCTACTATTACACATTTGGAAAGTGAGAGAGAACATAGTTATACAGTTGTCTTTATTTGTTACAAATTCAGCTTACTACAGTAGATGGAGTGAACTGTGATACCACAAGGGGAATATGTTGAAAAAACTTTTTAGCTAACTGAAGTTTTATTTATTTCTAGCTAAAGCTCCAGACAAGCCTATTCAAGTAGTCTATGTACCCTCACATCTGTTTCATATGCTATTTGAGTTGTTCAAGGTAGGTAAGATTTATTAATGCTCTGATTGTAATTGCATGTTGTAGTCAAGAGTCTTCTCAGCCATAATGTTTGCAAAAAAAATTCTTCCTTGTGTTCTCATATTTTTTTGTTTTTGAAAGTTTGGAGTGATGTGACGAAAGTTAGCCCTTGAGCCCTTCCCTAGTGCACACGCTTCAAACACTCATTTACACTCCAGTGATGGCTGTGCCCTTTTCTGCATTTGGTTAACTCAAAACAGCTTGTGGTAAAATTTCTAACACTAACCTTCATGGTACAGTACAAGACATTATTATTTTGCTCAGGATTTGTGCCTTATTGGATGGTTTAAAGGCTGGGATATTTGGGTGGGTGCTAGTTTTCCTCTTGAGGGATGTCAGTTTTCTTTTTGAATGGTGTAACTTTTTAAAAATCGTTTACTAATTTTCAGAATAACTGACAAGTTAAACTGTAAAGCAGAGAAAATAGGAGAGACATTAAACTGCAAAAATTGTATGTTTTGTGAAATAATGTACAAGTTCCCTAAAAGGCATAATTGGGCACATTTTATAAATTAAAGAAAACAAATAAATTCAGTAGAAAACAATGTGGAGTTTTTCCAAAGAATATATTTTTCTTTTTGTGTTCTCTGTTAATGTGCATGTACTTGACTGCTATCTTTCCCCTGTCCGGTCATGAGCTATATGATATGTGACTTTCTCTAAGACAGAGTTGGTGCCAATTTATGGAGTGATGCTGTAGATGTGTTTGTAAAACTATAAAATATCATTCATTCACTAATATAAAAGTCAAACACAGTAGTAGTTTTAAGTGGTGTTACATTTGTGATGTACTGTGAGTGCAAATTGCGTTGATTAAATGACTGCAACATAACAGTTTTGATGTGGGTCAGGCACATCAAGGCTTTACTATAATTGCATTTGTCATTTTCGAAGTATAGTGATTTATATCATCTTTATGACTAATACAAGTGTTAATTTCTGTACTGTGGCGGTGGGCGGTCTTGGTATATTTAATGTAGAAATACATTTCTTTACAGTAGAACCTCAGAGTTACGGACATCTCGGAAATGGAGGTTGTTTGTAACTCTGAAATGTTGGTAACTCTTAACAAAACACGGTTGTTCTTTCAAAAGTTTACAACTGAACATTGAGTTAATACAGCTTTGAAATTTTACTATGCAGAAGAAAAATGCTGCTTTCCTTTTATCTTTTTAGTAGTTTACATTTAACACACTACTGTACTGTATTGCCTTCTTTTTTTTGTTTTTGTTTTGTCTCTGCTGCTGCCTGATTGTGCACTTCCAGTTCCAAATGAGATTTGTGGTTGACTGGTCAGTTTGTAACTCTGGTGTTCATAGCTCCGAGGTTCTTCTGTATTGTTTTGTGCTTTATGGTATTGTATCCAATAGAAATATTAAGTTACTTACAGTAAACTATTACAATATAAAAATGTAATAAATTGATAGTTGACTTGTTGTCAAGTACATCTTGAGTTCACTCAGGTATACCCTCTTCTGCATCCATGTATACAAATTTAGGGCAGTTTTATTCACAAGTTTTTCAGAATAACACAGTGAAAATGTATCCGATTTGTACATTGTTACTAAAAGTATTTATGGTAAAGTTGAGGTGGAGAATATATCAGAATCTAAAACATATGGTTTTAACTTTAGAACTCAATGAGAGCTACAGTGGAATTACATGAAGGTAGGAAAGAAGGCTATCCATCAATTAAAACGTTAGTCACTTTGGGGAAAGAAGATCTATCCATAAAGGTAAACTAATAATATTTTTAAACTGCTGAACTGACTTTCAAATAAATGCTCACATTAGTAATGTTTTTGATAAATTTATCTTTAATTTTACAAGGACTAAATTATGTACTCTATATAGGTTCTGGCACTCATTCCACTTGCATTAATGTTTATACAAGTAATTTAAATAATCCTTTGTCTGTATTTGATGCTTGAACTTTCTGTTCCCGAGCAGATATTGAGTGTTCAAGTAAACCTTGACTTTTTTCTGTAGATAAGTGATCAAGGAGGTGGTGTCCCTCTGAGAAAAATAGATCGTCTGTTTAACTACATGTACTCAACAGCACCCAGGCCTAGTTTGGAGCCAACAAGAGCTGCACCTTTGGTAAGCATCTGTGGGTCAGGGTAAAATATTTTTTCAGAATGTAAGTACAGTTACACTCCTCTAGTCTCTCTCCTAGAGTAATCTTTTTTCCTACATTAAAACTTCTTGAAGTTTTTCTATCACAGAAATTGGATATCATCAGGAAATTTGTGTAGGCAAAACTTACCAGGAGAAAACGCTGCTGATTCTTCACTATTATTCATTTTTAGCAACTTAACTTTGGAGTAGGAAATTACTTTCCTTTGAGTGTCCTGAACACCATATTCTTGGAAATAACTATATCTATCTGCAGTACAGCATTTTAAAACAGATTAATGTGAAAGGTGTTTAGTATCTAAATTAACTAACCTATAGTGTTTTGCATATACACCAAATAGTAGCCAATTAGCTGAGCCACTTTTTTCAGTATTATAGCACTTACAGAGCACTGCCCGTAAGTAGGAAGTGAGTTTGTATCAGATTTTTTAAAAATTACTTTTATACAGGTTTAAGTCTTTGTCCTCTAAAAATAAAATGAAATCAAAATTTGTTTGTAATGTGTGGTGTCACCAGCTAACTCATTTTAGTCTTTGCTCTTTAATAGTGGCATCTGTCAATCTATTCCTCTTCAGTAGTATCTTCTGTGCCAGATTTACAAAAATGTTCATCACCCGGTAGCTCCCATTAAGAACAATGGGAGCTGCTGGATGCAGAATATTTTTCAGATTTGGCCCTTCTGTTATGTATGATTCCTTGTTACAGGATTTATACATTTTGTATGTATTGGATCATTGAAAAGTTGGTCTAACTATTGTACCACTTGGCTGGCATTATTTAATAAGAGGATTGGTTAATGACCTACAGTACACTTGCCTCTAATCACAGATACCCCTCTTCTCATCTTGTTTGTTCTGTACAGTTTCTTATGCAGTTTTTATCCTTGAGTATGTCAAGTAAAAAATGGTATCTTGGGCACTTTCCTCTTCATCTTTTAAATACTCTCCTACCAATCATGTTCTTGTGTGGTATTTGGTGGTAGTGGTGAACTCCATTAGTTTGCTTCGCTGTTTGTAAGCAAATAAGAAGATATGATGCCTGCCCCAGAGAGCTTAAAATCTAGTTCATACACGTAATGTGTTTGGCATGGAACAATCTCATTGGTACAGAGAAAATTACTGTTTTCCTTCAGGTTATTTGAGTGGAAAGCTTCAAGGCTCCACCTCAACCATCTGCTTCTCTTTTTGGGTATCGCATTGTTTGCTTCAGCCTCGGATGCTCCTTCAGTGCAAATGAACCCCAATCTACTTCTCTGTTGACTTGCACTCTCATCTTTCTATAGCCCATCTTTCTAACTGTTGCTGCTTTTGACTCTTTCAAATTCTAGATTAATACCAAATGCTTCAAAAACAGAAGTGCTCTTTTTCTACAAAATCCTCTTGGATAGTCAGCAATATGGAATGGTCTCTTTAATTCAAACCTGAAGTTTGTTCCCAGTATCAGGAATTGTTTAGTTCTCTTTGACTCCAGTCTCTCTTCTTACTGCACCACCTTTGTCTAGAACTCATCCATACCATGAATCTGATAAAATCTCTTATTCATTCCTTAATCACGTTTTGTCATCACTACTTTTAATTTCTCCTTTTATGTGTTCCTAAACTCCTGCTCTTTTAAACTTTGTAAGATCTAGACAATTATGAGCAAATTATTTCCTGTGTCATTTTCAGTCGCTTCTTTTCCATCTGTGAATCCAGTTAAAAACCTCCTTCCTGTCTTTCCTAATTCTGTATACAGTCATTCCATTTAATATCTAATCTCTCATCCACTTAATTCATACCTTCTCACTTGGGACCCAATCCTGCAACAACTGACAAGCATGCTTATTTCTAAGCATGTGCGTCAGTGCTTGCAGGATTGGGGCTTTTGCTTATCCAATTATCTTCTATTTCCCTTGAGATTCTACAAAATTCAGGGGGTGGGGAAGGTGTTACTGTTATACTTGTGCTGCCAATCTGTGTAGGAACTCCTTCCCTCTAAATCACTTTCTCTCTAGGAATTCTACTGTAAAATTTCTCTGCCTGTAATTGATACTATATTCCACTTTCATTTTTTCCCATACCAATTTTTTTCTATGAATGGAACCTTCTATTTGTCTCCTAATCTACAAGCCAGTTGCAATTCTATAGCAGGGGTGGCCAAACTTACTGACCGTCCAAGCCACATATGATAATCTTCAGATGTTTGAGAGCCAAGCGTGCCAGCCAGGGCCCCTGCCCCATGAGGCTGAAGCGCCAGCCGGGGCTCCAACCCCAGGCTCTCCCCCCCAACAGGGCAGAAGCCCGTAGGCCCAGCAGGCACCTTCCATGGGACTGAAACCCCAAGGCCCACCATCATGCCGCTGGGCAGAAGCCCTGAGTCCCCGCCCCCAGTCTGGTAGACGGAGAATGGGGATGTGCGGGGCTCTGCGAGCCGCACTTTAACTGTAAAAGAGGCTCACGAGCCGCAATTTGGCTACATCTGTTCTATAGCATTTATACTTCAGTTTTCTTCTACTCTACTCCATCTTCAGGCGTCATTTACCTCTTCTGCCCATATGAGCAATTGAAAGAAGGAAAGAAAATGATCCTGGCAATTATTGCCCTGGAAGTCTGACTTCTGCCCCCTAGGGTAATGGACCAAATATTGAAAGAGAGAGAAGTCACTGAGCTCTCTCACTACATGGCCCATGTGTGTTCAGAAGGAAATATCAAGAGTAATGAGAGCCTACAGCACAGATATCTAAATAGAGTGGAGAGTATTTCCAAAGCGAGGTTCACCAGCCTGTTTCATTGAATGCAGGAGTCGAGAGATATAAGACCTATTGTTGATTCCATTGTTGAGGGAGATGATATGGTGGTCTGCTCAGTTTTTTGGCCACAAAATCAGATTGTTCAGGATAATATAGGAAAGAATTTCCTGTTTAAATTGAATCATTCAGCCCATCTATACCGTAGGAAGATGTTTTTACATGACTGAATATCAGAGACTATAAAACATAACTCAATAAAGACCCATCACTCCCGCATAGGAAGGAAGTCTATACTTCAAATGATTGTATGATACTCTTATTTTAGTTTATGTAACATATATCAGAACTTGTCATATAATGTAAAATGATTATTTTTATTTTTCTGTTTTAACTTTCTCTCCCATTTTTTAACCGAGCCCATACATCTTGTATGAAACGTTACATTGATTTTGGTTTTTGTTCATTGATGAATGTTCCTTCTATTTCAATAACTTCTGCTACAAAATTAGGTCAGTGGAGAAACCTTGTTACCATGGCAGCCAGTCCTGGTGGTAGGCATCAGCAAACTAAGCAATTGCTTAGGGCCCCCTCTCCTCCATTAATTATTAGTATGCGTTGTGTTGGGGAGGCACCAAAAATATTCCTGCTTAGGGCCCCCACTGGGCTAGCATCAGTGCTACCAGCATTCTGATCCTGACAAGGTCTCGCCCATACTATGTATTTATAATTGACAAACAAGAATTGAGTCCATTAACACTTATGTTTAATGACAGTTAAATCTTTAAGAGAACGGTTTAAGTCACACATTTAAAATCTGCCTGATCTTTACAAGGTAACTATTTATAGTGGTGAAAATGTGCTTTAATTTAGATCTAATAGATAATGCTAACAGAGCATGTTTAATACAGTGTGGAATATATTTCCCATGTATCTGCTGCACAGTCTAATGCGTGATGAAAGATTGGTGTTAGAAAGCTTGTTTTCTCAAAGACCAGAGTTTTGCCCCCATTGCCTGTATTCTGTGTCCTAGAGCAAGGACAGCCCTGACACAGCAATTAATGTGTGTTAGTTGGCGTACTTTTACTTGAGAGAACAGGGTCATGTTAAAATAAGATCCCTGGAATCTGAACCTTGTGGCTTTCAAGGTGTCCACCAAAACACTGCATGAAAAATAGGAAGTCTTTCCGAAGAGTGAGCTGGAGAATATTTGGGGAAACTTTTGGGATGGGGGAAGCCTATACAGGAAGGATGGGCTCCACCTAAACCAAAGTGGAACCAGACTGTTGGCACTTAACGTTAAAAAGGTTGCAGAGCAGTTTTTAAATTAGGAGATGGGCGAAAGCTGACTGCTGCAGAGGAGCATGTGCTTCGGACGGAGACTTCTCTTAGAGGAGAGTCTATTGATAGAGATTCTCTAGGTTCTAGTCAGGAGCAGAGGATGGAAGAGGATAATGTAAGAGCCAGATAAGATGAGAAACATTCACATAAAGAATTGGACACATCAGAAAAGGGCAGACAAATAAACAGTGACAAGTTTTTAAAGTGCTTGTACACAAATGTTAGAAGTCTATATAATAAGATGGGTGAACTAGAGTGCCTCGTGATAAAGGAAGATATTGATATAATAGGTATCATAGAAACCTGGTGGACTGAGGACAATCAATGGGACACAATCATTCCGGGGTACAAAATATATCAGAAGGACAGAACAGGTCGTGCAGGGAGGGAGTGGCACTATATGTGAAAGAAAATGTAGAATCAAATGAGGTAAAAATCTTAAGTGAATCCACATGTTCCATAGAATCTCTATGGATAGTAATTTCATGCTCTAATAAGAATATAACATTAAGGATCTATTATCGACCACCTGACCAGGACAGTGATAGTGATGATGAAATGCTAAGGGAAATTAGAGAGGCTATCAAAATTAAAAACTCAATAAAAGTGGGGGATTTCAATTATCTCGATATTGACTGGGAACATGTCACCTCAGGACGAAATGCAGAGACAAAATTTCTCGACACTTTAAATGACTGCTTCTTGGAGCAGCTGGTTCAGGAACCCACAAGAGGAGAGGCAACTCTAGATTTAGTCCTGAGTGGAGCGCAGGAGCTGGTCCACAAGGTAACTATAACAGGACCGCTTGGAAATAGTGACCATAATATAATAACATTTAACATCCCTGTGGTGGGAAGAACATCTCAACAGCCCAACACTGTGGCATTTAATTTCAAAAAGGGGAACTATGCAAAAATGAGGGGGTTAGTTAAACAGAAATTAAAAGGTACAGTGACTAAAGTGAAATCCCTGCAAGCTGCATGGGCACTTTTTAAAGACACCACAATAGAGGCCCAACTTAAATGTATACCCCAAATTAAGAAACACAGTAAAAGAACTAAAAAAGAGCCACCGTGGCTTAACAACCACGTAAAAGAAGCAGTGAGAGATAAAAAGACTTCCTTTAAAAAGTGGAAGTCAAATCCTAGTGAGGTAAATAGAAAGGAGCATAAACACTGCCAAATGAAGTGTAAAAATGTAATAAGAAAAGCCAAAGAGGAGTTTGAAGAATGGCTAGCCAAAAACTCAAAAGGTAATAAAATGTTTAAGTACATCAGAAGCAGGAAGCCTGCTAAACAACAAGTGGGGCCCCTCGATGATCGAGATAGAAAAGGAGCGCTTAAAGACGATAAAGTCATTGCAGAGAAACTAAACGAATTCTTTGCTTCAGTCTTCACGGCTGAGGATATTAGGGAGATTCCCAAACCTGAGCCGGCTTTTGTAGGTGACAAATCTGAGGAACTGTCACAGATTGAAGTATCACTAGAGGAGGTTTTGGAATTAATTGATAAACTTAACATTAACAAGTCACCGGGACCAGATGGCATTCACCCAAGAGTTCTGAAAGAACTCAAATGTGAAATTGCGGAACTATTAACTAGGGTTTGTAACCTGTCCTTTAAATCGGCTTCTATACCCAACAACTGGAAGATAGCTAATGTAACACCAATATTTAAAAAGGGCTCTAGAGGTGATCTCGGCAATTACAGACCGGTAAGTCTAACGTCGGCACCAGGCAAATTAGTCGAAACAATAGTAAAGAATAAAATTGTCAGACACACAGAAGAACATAAATTGTTGGGCAAAAGTCAACATGGTTTCTGTAAAGGGAAACAGTGTCTTACTAATCTATTAGAGTTCTTTGAAGGGGTCAACAAACATGTGGACAAGGGGGATCCAGTGGACATAGTGTACTTAGATTTCCAGAAAGCCTTTGACAAGGTCCCTCACCAAAGGCTCTTAGGTAAATTAAGTTGTCATGGGATAAAGGGGAAGGTCCTTTCATGGATTGAGAACTAGTTAAAAGACAGGGAACAAAGGGTAGGAATTAGTGGTAAATTCTCAGAATGGAGAGGGGTAACTAGTGGTCCTAGGACCAATCCTATTCAACTTATTCATAAATGATCTGGAGAAAGGGGTAAAAAGTGAGGTGGCAAAGTTTGCAGATGATACTAAACTGCTCAAGATAGTTAAGACCAAAGCAAACTGTGAAGAACTTCAAAAAGATCTCACAAAACTAAGTGATTGGGCAACAAAATGGCAAATGAAATTTAATGTGGATAAATGTAAAGTAATGCACATTGGAAAAAATAACCCCAACTATACATACAATATGATTGGGGCTAATTTAGCTACAACAAATCAGGAAAAAAATCTTGGAGTCATCGTGGATAGTTCTCTGAAAATGTCCACGCAGTGTGCAGAGGCGATCAAAAAAGCAAACAGGATGTTAGGAATCATTAAAAAGGGGATAGAGAATAAGACAGAGAATATATTATTGCCCTTATATAAATCGATGGTACGCCCACATCTTGAATACTGCGTACAGATGTGGTCTCCTCATCTCAAAAAAGATATACTGGCAGTAGAAAAGGTTCAGAGAAGGGCAACTAAAATGATTAGGGGTTTGGAAAGGGTCCCATATGAGGAGAGATTAAAGAGGCTAGTACTTTACAGCTTGGAAAAGAGGAGACTAAGGGGGGATATGATAGAGGTATATAAAATTATGAGTGGTGTGGAGAAAGTGGATAAGGAAAAGTTATTTACTTATTCCCATAATACAAGAACTAGGGGTCACCAAATGAAATTAATAGGCATCAGGTTTAAAACAAATAAAAGGAAGTTCTTCACACAGCGCACAATCAACTTGTGGAACTCCTTACCTGAGGAGGTTGTGAAGGCTAGGACTATAACAGCGTTTAAAAGAGAACTGGATAAATTCAATAGCTATTAGCCACGATGGGTAAGGAATGATGTCCCTAGCCTCTGTTTGTCAGAGGATGGAGATGGATGGCAGGAGAGAGATCACTTGATCATTACCTGTTAGGTTCACTCCCTCTGGGGCTCCTGGCATTGGCCACTGTCAGTAGACAGTATACTGGGCTAGATGGACCTTTGGTCTGACCCAGTACGGCCGTTCTTGTGTTCTTATGTTCTTATGGGAGGGAAAGGTAGAATAAAGGAATGAATTGGTGTGGGATGGCACAGACAAAAGTAAGGGACAGGAAACAAGAAAGACTGGGTGATAATGGGATTCCATGATGGAGTCTGGGGACAGGCAGTGTGTGTTCTGGGGGTGCCCAAAATTTAGGGGAAGTGGGTTCTGTTTGGTCTTGATCAACTTTTGAGGGTGAATCATGTCAACTGTTAGCTCTCCCAATTCACATACTTTTTAACTTTAGTAAAAGAACTAATGTCCTATGTCCAGCAAAGATTTGAGTGTTGTTTTTAAAATGTTTCTTTGGAAATTGATTCTTTTGCTGTCCTAGGAAGAATTCTTCCCTTGTTAACGATTCACAAGAAATAAATGTGCTCTTAAAATGAGATGTCTCCAAGTGATACATATGCCTGTATGTCCTGTGTTAATGGGAGTCTTTGAGAAGTGAGTTTATGGCATGCTGTTTTTAATTTAAAAGAAAGATCAAGTAAACAAATAGCTATTTTCACAGTGGAAGCACAGATACTAATAACTATATAACAAGCAGCATGACAAATGTTTCCAGGAATTATCTTCACCATTTCTCTCCTCCATTTCCCTCCAACTTACTGTTATAGCCATCAACTTAAAAGTTGAGCAGTGCTGTAAACCAATCCAGGTCTCTACATTTAGCTTCTATAAAAATGGCAACTTCTCTGGAAGAGTGTGTATGTGTGTCTGTAAAGATAGAAATGATAAAGCTGCATAGCATGAGAGAATATGTCATGGGAGCTGGGTTATAAAGGTTTTATCAGTATGAGTTTGGAATAGCTGAATTACTCATGAGTGTTGAAGCCATGCATTAGTTGTGTAGGTCATCCCAAACTCATGCTGATAAAACCTTTATAACATAGCATCCCATTGTGTATTTTAAAATCCAGGCCTGATCCTCGGCTGATGTAAATTCAGTGTTGCATTGTTGACTTCAGTGGAGCTGTGCCATTTTACACCAGCTAAGGATCTGACACCACATATCTTACAGTCTACCAATGTGGGTTTCCTGGCTTTCCAAAATATAAAATGCCCAGGTCTTGCCCTAAAGAAATATAAAATGCCCATAAGGTACACCTCTCACAAGAAACTCTTCCACTCTGTGTACACATTTTTGTTTGTAACACAATATACATACTAATAATTTTAATGTATATACATATATATCATGTGTGTGTTCATTGCATGTATTACTCTATTTCCTTGAGGACCTTACATGATATTTACCTTCTTTTCTGGGAGGCAGATTTTGGGTCTGAACTGATTGAAAGTTTCAGCTTTCAAGATGGTGGCCGTAGCAATAAGTATAATGCCTCCAGTAGATATATGCTTGTGTAATGAGTGACTCATTGCAATTTGATGCTACTTTTCCATACAGTTTAAAGTGTATCACTAAAGAGGAAGACAGTATGATGTACTTTACTTTTATAATTAAGGTCCTAAATGAAGGAGATGGAGAAGAGGAGAAGACAGAGCAAAATTATAATAATGCAGTTTGTATGCAATGTGATGCTTGTACCATTGTTGATTTTCTGAAAAAGGTCAGGGCTGAGGTTCTTTGGCAGAGCTATGTGAGGAAGTTAGCACAGCAACTCACGTACATAGTGCCTGGCTCAAGCCAGGGTTATTAACACTAACCTCATTAGTAACTTTTCTCTGAAGTCTGTCAAGATGACACATTACTGGATATTGGTGGTACTAGAATTCCCGTACCTGGTTTCTTACAACAGCTCTGTTCATCATTACTGCCCCCCAAACAGTGGGTGGACTTGCTAGGGAGCCACAGAGGTGAGTGATTCCTCTAGTCAGTGAGTTAGTTAGCCAAGAAGCTGGAGCAGCCATTCGCTTGTTCACGTTTGTGGGATGTGATTCTTCACAAGGACTAGATTATATAAATGACTGAATGTTAAATGAGCATTTTGGTCCTTTCCCTGTGCTTCTGGTTTGCCTTTCTTGTTGTTTTGCTGTAGTTCAGACTTTTTTGGGAGCATTTTGTTGTTCATTGCTTTGTAAGAGCATGGTTTTCAAGCACTTTGTTTATTGCAGCCTATCTTTCTTGCTTTGGAAAGTCCTTTCCAATATAGGGGAATTCAAACAAATAACAAGTATTGTGATTCTCTGTCTCAGCTGGGCACACGTTGTGGGGGGCAGAAACAGGGCATGCTCTGCTCCTGTCTTTTTGCATCACAGAAACCTGCTTAGACTCCCTTAGTTGTTTATCCAACTGTGCCATTCATTTATAGTCTCTTTCAGCAGTACTATTTGCAGTGTACCCTGTGCTTTTGGCCCTTTCCCCAGGGCCTGAGAGGATCTGAGGTCTTTTTTCTCTGAGATCTCCATGAGACTGGGCTCAGCTAGCCCTGATCCTTTTTCCCCCTCGCTGCTTTCCTGTGCCCTTCTTATCAGTCGTGAGTTGATGGGCCAGTTGGCTCTTCAGCTCACCCATCCTCTCCCCCCCCCCCCTTGAGTGGGGTAATTTAAGTTAATTATTATCTAATCATCCTTTTCTATGGGAACTGAGTGATCAGAGTGCAAGCTCACCTGGTAACTCTCTGCACTCTGTCACAGAGTGAAAGCTTGGATCTGCAGATAAAAACTTGTTCCACTATCTGCAGTGAAAGAGAAGACTGCCTGCCAGTATGACAACCCTCATTTCCATAGGCTAGGGTCATGAAAGAGGAAGACTTTGTCTCCTATGTAATTGGGGATACAGGTCTTAGTTCAAGCCTATGAATGAGGAGTCTGTGCCTAGGCAAGTAGAGTGTGGCTTATAATGAGGCCTTAATGTTCAACAGAAGGGCTACTATACTGCAGCATGATTTTTTTGATGATGGGTAACCATAGCAAGGACTATCTGCCTATTACTATTTTGTATATTATTAATAAAGTTGGAGTCATTACTTTCCCTACACCTCCTGTCTGTCCTCCATTGCAGCATGTTGCAACATGCCATCAACAGTCATTGGTCTACATTGCGAGATCAGCTGAAGTATGCAGGGCTGTGTCTTGCTTTTTCCACATTCTATTCCAAGATAATAAACTGCTGTCAGCTACTCAGTACCACCACCAATGAATGGAATATTGCAGCACAAGCTATCTCATGAGAGAGCTGTACAGAGCACCATCCTCTCTTGTTTGGTAGGGACTGCTTACTGTTTGTGCTGCTAAATTAGCTGTATTCTTGGGAAAGTAACAACATGCCCGAGTTAGTCGACTAAAGCCTCTAATCCGATTTGGTCCTTATTTTTGTATGTTGCCAAAATGTATACAGCTGCTGGTGATTTTTCCCTTTAATATTTAAGCGAGTAAATCTTGTATAGGCAGAAAGAAGGCTGCAATATGTTATATAGGCTGAGGAACAAAAGAGAGTCTGAAGGGCAAATTGATGCAAATAGGGTAATTAGCTTTCTTTAACTTTGTTTTGATAAATAATTATAGCTCATACAGTGTATTAATTTTTAACTTCCTCACCACAAATTTTTGTTTTGTTTTGTTTTATAGGCTGGATTTGGGTATGGTTTGCCAATCTCTCGTCTTTATGCTAGATACTTTCAAGGAGATCTCAAACTCTATTCAATGGAAGGCGTGGGTACTGATGCTGTAATTTATTTGAAGGTAACAACTTGATTCCATCATAAGATAGTAAAGCTCTTAGTAATTAATTCTCTTGTCAGGCAGAACAGTCAACTGTTCCTCATTTCACACTTAAATTTGTTTCCAATGTATATGTACAGTTTTTTTAACTTGTATTATTGTACTTTATTTAAATCAGACATGCAGAATCTAAAAACTGAAGAATAAATGTGGCATTTTTGACCACAGGCTTTGATATTGAATTAGCTTGTTTCCAGAATTTTTTTTATCCCTTAATGTTGGGTCTTTGTTCCATATTTTGATTTTGATCCATATTAAGTGATGAGATGCCCAAGACCTGGTGTGATGGCAGGCAACTTTTGTTAATACTTTTGTTCTTTTGGTTTCTGACACTTGTGACCACAATTAAATTGGGAGAGCAGGAATGAAGTGCACATTGGAGTGTAGAAGAATGATACAGATTAAAATGTTCCATTTCTATTCTTTTTTATCTCCTCCTCTCAGTCTTCACTTTTACTTCTCCCATCTTTGGGGCTCACCCCTTTAGTACGAGCCTTGCCCCTAGCCAATGAAGGTTAGATAATTATTGTTTGGAATTTACCAAGGATTGATTCTCCATCACTGGCAAGTTTTAAATCAGGATTGGATGTTTTTCTAAAAGATAAGTTGTAGGAATTATTGTTTTGTGGCTTGTGTTATACAGGAGGTCAGACTAGATCATCACAAAATAGAGACACTCTCATGGCGAACGTTCTGCCAGCCACTCCCTCTCTCTTATATTAAGGGAGTTCCCTCTCGAGTGGGTCTGCTGAGCTCAACTGTAGCAGTATATCCTGGGGGGAGAGGCATCACTCAGGTAACCAGGTCGCAAATAAATCAGGGCATTTAAAGCCAACTGCTTGAATCCAACCCAGAAGCTTATTTCAAGCTTATGTCACATAGTGCTAGTCTGTGCAGCTGCACTGAGTAAGCACTTAATAAGTAATTCTCCAATGGCTTCATCTTCTGAATGGTACCAAAGCGTAACCCCATGTCGAGTGCATTACAATAACCTAATCTTGGTTTGACAAAGGTATGGATAAGTGTGGCAAGGTCCTAACTGGAGAGAGAAGGTGAATGTTGGTGGGCTTACTCACCAGCCCAGGAAAATGCAATAAATAGAAAAAAACCTTACCTTTGCATCCAGGAGCAGCCCAGGATCTAATAGGGTAGGTCTGTACTTACCTCCGGGTCCGGCAGTAAGCAATCGATCTTCTGGGATCAATTTATCGCGTCTTGTCTAGACGCGATAAATCGATCCCGGATCGATCCCGGAAGTGCTTGCCGTTGACGCTGGTACTCCTGCTCCGCGAGAGGAGTACGCGGAGTTGACGGGGGAGCCTGCCTGCCACGTCTGGACCCGCGGTAAGTTCGAACGAAGATACTTCGACTTCAGCTACGTTATTCATGTAGCTGAAGTTGCGTATCTTAGTTCGAAGTGGGGGGTTAGTGTGGACCAGGCCACAGAAACCCCAAGTTGTGCACTGGTGTTACAACTCACAGTTGTGGTCCCTCTTTGAATTCTACCATCTCTTCCAGCTGCTTCCCCATGACCCACCAACACTATCTCAGTCTTGCGTCAAGCCAGCTGGCTTCAGTTCTAGATTCAGATTAATCATGTTAGATCTAGGGCAGTGGCTCTCAACCAGGGGTACATGTACCCCTCGGGCTACGCTGGGGTCTTCCAGGGGGTACATCAAGTCATCTCGATATTTGCCTAGTTTAACAACAGGCAACATAAAAAGCACTAGGGAAGTAGGTACAAACTAAAATTTCATACAGACAATGACTTGTTTATACTGCTCTATATACTATACACTGAAATGTAAGTACAGTATTTATATTCTAAATGATTTATTTTATAATTATATGGTAAAAATGAGAAAGTAAGCAGTAATAGTGTGCTGTGACATTTTTGTATTTTTATGTCTGATTTTGAAAGCAGGTAGTTTTTAAGTGAGGTGAAACTTGGGGGTACGCAAGACAAATCAGACTCCTGAAAGGGGTACAGTAGTCTGGAATGGTTGAGAGCCACTGATCTAGGGGAATGGACCTGCCAAAATAGTTCTAAAAAAACCAACTAAAGGGCCCCCTAAAACTTTTTTCTTTTAACCGCTTTCTTTTTATTCTCTTTGTAGCCACCATTCCCATGGAGACGGGGAGCATTTCAAAATGGATTTTTTTCATGGATTTTTATTGCAATATGGTCGACCCATTTTGAACTGAGTCACTATAAGCATAGTCAAAGTGGCTTCTAAAATATCATGTGTGGGGGACATGTAAATAGTTGAAACTTTTGTTGAATGCAGAAGTTAGTGTTCAAAAAGAGTCTGTTATCATGTCTACCACTTTGTTGCTGAGATACGTACAATAATTTCTTACCATTGCTTTCATTTTATAGGCTCTTTCAAGTGAATCATTTGAAAGACTTCCAGTTTTTAATAAGTCAGCATGGCGACACTACAAGACTACACCTGAAGCTGATGACTGGAGCAATCCTAGCAGTGAACCCAGGGATGCATCTAAATACAAAGCTAATCGATAATTTACCACCTTTGTCTCTCCCGAAGACGACTTCTGCATTCAGTTTAAAGTCTATGCTTTGTTCCAAAATCCTCTGAACCATAGTAGCCAATTACTTCCATACAAAGTCCTATCAGGGCACTGAAATTACAAAAACAAAGTGATGTATGAGACTTAAGAAAAGCACTAAGCATTTTTGGTGTGGGTGGTGTTATAACAACTTTACCAAAATATGCTTGGTTAGTTTGGTTTTATATTGACAAATGAGATTGCACTTAAGTACACAACTGTATAGTGAAAGGGTATTACTTCTTAAAGGCCAGTTTTTGTGCACAAATAAAAGTCAGCAAAATCTGTAGAATCATTTTAATAGTCAATAGCATCTAACACAGCAATATTATGTACCAGACAAGTTCTAACATAGCTTGAATGTGTGCTTAGAAAATCCACTCTTCGCTGCAGTTTCATATTGCACAGTCAGTGTCATCTGTTATATAAAATCCTTTAGGGCTCTTCAGATCTTATAGCTAGTGACAATAGAGATGCATAGTTCTTAGAAGGTATCTGTAGCTTTAAACTGATGCTTTCCCCATATTCCCAAATCCATTTGTCAAGTGCGTCCAAAAATATATATTCTTGTAAGGCATTGCAACTTTCACCTCTTAATATGCACCTTAATGTTTTACTGAATTTGCACAAAATGCCAAATGATAAATCACATTAATTATTTTAAGAAAAGATTATAAGGGGTCAATGCTTCTCTCCATTCTTGCAAGCAACTCCCATTGATACAGAGGTGAGAGAATAAATTTTATATGTGATGTTCTTTGCCTGTCAGATACTTTTTTGCTTTGCTTTTGGGAAAGCATACTGAGAAACCAGACAGCCAGTCATGTAAGTGAATTTGCCTTAAGAATTTTGGTCACTTGGAACCTGATTAGTTGTAAAACGGTAACTAATTTGCCAACTTATTTATCTATGTAACAAAAGACAATAGTCTGATAATTTGAATTTGTACTATATAGAGAGAGTTGTTGCACCTTGGCTTTTGGAAAGCATTACTGGTCTAAATATTATTAAACTGGGAGCATAATAGAAACAATGAAGGATAATTAAAAATAAGAGATGGCTGATAAGAAGTTGATGACTTCTTCCAAGGAGAGAGAGATTCATTAAACAGCATTCTCTAAAATTGGGGAGAGTTACTTATGAATGTCAAGAAGCTGTACTATACCAAGTTTCCACCAAATATTGCCTCTGATATTGTGGGTCCATAGAGTGTACTGTAGAGGTTAGGCGTTCTGGTAATATCCTAACTACAAGAGTAAAGGTAGAATGGGTTATAATGACAACTGTACTTGAAGATGTACCCTCAGTATCTCTGTGGTGTTTTGATATTTTTTGAAAGATATTGCAAGATTTTAACTAGACAAAACTTGTTTACTAAAACTCAGCAAAATATCCCTTTGTCCTCCTGAATATTTATTTTATAAGAATTAGTCTGTTAGATAAATAAGGAAAAGGTGAGAACTTCCTGGATATTTAAAAAAAAACTTAGTTTGAGTTAGAGTAATGATGTTACTTTGCACTTACATAGCACATTTCATCCCAAGAATCTCAAAGCATCTTGTAAGCAATTCAGTCTCTCAGTACCCCATTTTTTGATGCACAGAGTGAGAAAAGATAAACTCCTGATCCTGCAGACACTTCCACATACTTGTATGGAAGTTAACCACCTGTAAAATTGTGTGCAGGATTGAGGGCCGATGTTAAACAATAATCCCCCATGGTTGCAGACACCACTGAAGAGAGAGAAAGCTACCATTCACATGCTACAGCCAGGTGGTCCATCTGTCACTGTGGAAAAATCAGTGTAGTCACTGAAGAATACTTTAAATGGCTAGAGCCTTAATTTTAAAGGACACATTAGACCAGAAATCTAGTCACTTTGAAAACAAAAAAAAAATCTGTTCCTGCCATCTTCTGTACTTTTACAATCTCCTTCTTTTTAAGTTGTATCCTTGTTGCTGTTTGAAAGATTCACCCCAAATATAGATGAAAACTGGTCATATGGGGAGACTGTGAAACTGATTATACAAGAAGTGGCAAAATGTAAAATTTGCTTGAAAATATAATTGACTACGAACTTCAAAGAACAGAATATATGTATGAAAAGTGTAAAATTTTTGCAGTTATTAGGAAAAAGTCATGTTATGACGCATTGAGTGATTTTTAGGTCTAGACTGCTTCTGTTTGGGGAAATTTTGGCTGACTGGTGGTTTATAAATGAAAATCAATAAAATAGTCCATGCACAGGAATGTTAAGCAGAAATTCCCTTTTGTGTAGCAGAAGTACATTAAGAAAATAAATACAGAAGCCAGTGAATGAGAAGTGAAGATATGAAGGGCAAGTGTTACCATAACTGCTGAGTCACTACTTTAACTAAAACAATTTGTTTGGTATTCAAGGCTAATCTGACTACTGAATAGGATGAATGCTTTGGTCCTCCTTAAGCAAAGAAAGTTTCTGTCACTTGCAGATTGGCCACCAGATGCTCCTTACTACTCTAGGGAAGAGGAGTTGGTGTCGTGTACATTTTCTTCACATCCTATTACATACTTGAAAACTCATGTCCTCTGAAATGGCTGCAATTGGCAATTTATTCATTGAATCCTCTGCATGTCCTGATAGTTCAGAGAAGGGAGATGAGAGCAGATTCTACTCTCTCCTCTTTCCACCAGACACCCCTAATTCCTCTGTTTTCCTCTCATCCTCTAGTCACTCTTGCTGAGTGCAGGCAGACCCTACTCCCAGTGGTTGGTCTCCCTCTCCCTACTCCTGAGGGAATTCTGTGCCAAAAAATTAAATATTCTGCGCACAATATTTTAAAATTCTGCACCTTTTATTTGTCAAAATAAGACAGTATAATCACACCATTTTCAATTATTTGCTGACAAGTATTTTGAAATAAATTACCAAAATAATTGAAAACGCTGTGATTATATTGTTATTGTGTTTGTGTTATTTTGACAATTAAATGCAGAACTTTGCAGAATTTTAATTTTTTTGGTGCAGAATTTCCTCAAGAGTGCCGAGGTTCTGTATGATGCAACCTGGGTGTGGGCTGCTTGGTGGAGGGTCTGGGTGCAGGGGGGAATCTGGGTGCACAGGGGCTCGGTGCGAGGGACTTTGCAAGGGGGCATGAGGTGAAGGTGGTTAGGGGTTGGTGGGGTGGGGGGGTCAGGGTGCAGCTGGTTGGAGCTCAGTGGGGTGGGGGGTCTGGCTATGGGTGGCTCCTGATGCAGGGGGTGAGGCGGGGTAGGGTGTGGGGGGGTTCTGGGTGTGGGGGGGCTCCTGATACAAGGGGGGCTCGGGGGGGAATTCCAGGTGTGCAGGTGGGGGGAGGGGTCTCTATACAGGGAGCTGCCCCCCCTCTCCGCCCAATACCTGTGTATCTGGACCCCCCCCTCCCCACCAACCCCCCTCCCCTGCTGAGCCTTACCTCCCTGCACTTGGAACCCCCCGAGCCTCACCGCCCCCCTGCACCCAGACACACACACACACACATCCCCCATGGTGAGGAGCTTCCTGTAGCCAGGGGAGGTTTCTGGGGCTTGATCTGACCCAGCCCTGGCTGCTTCAGGCAGGGAAGGGGGAGGGGAAACTCCGGCCTCCTCCTACCCCCCACCCCCTCCAGCCCCAGCTGGGACTAACGTCCCTGGGTGGCCAGGGCATCCCCAGACTCCTCTCCCCGTGGCTGCCTGAACAGATGCGTCTGAGCTGCCAGGAGGGGTGAGTGAGCACTGGTGAAGCTTCTCTTTGCTTCCCCACAGAAACCATTTTCTGCAAGGAAGCAAAGGGATTCTGCGGGGAGGGCATTTTTCTGCTGTGCTGCAGTTGTGCAGAATTTCCCTAGGAGTACCTCTCCCTTTCTGCCTTACCTAAGCTACCAGCCTACCTACCTGCACAGAGCTCACTTCTGCCCCAGGTTTGACCTCCCTAACTCAAGTAATCTCCCTCTGCAGCATGTTGGCCTGTGGGAGTGGAGAGGAATTGTCAGCAGGGGAAGTTTGATAGGGAGAAGAGTTTCCCAGAAAAACAAAATTGACTTACATCCTAAAAATTAAGATTGATAGTTGTTGTAGTGTTGATCCTAGCTAGTGTACCTAAAGATTCTGCTCTTATTCATGGGCATCTAATCCTGTTTTGAGGCCATTTGCCTCAATATCTTGTGGCACTGAATTCAAAAGTTAAGTTTTATGTAGTGTAAAAATTTATTTCTTTTTATCCATTTCAGATGTATAGCCCTCTAACTTTATTGTATCCCCTTGTCTTGAGTTACAGAGTGCGGTAGATTAGAATAGACGTCTTCAGCACTTTGTCATTAACAAAGACAGAGAGACTGAGCTATGCATACTGTCTCCTAGATTCTTCTTGGGAATTTACAACTGACTCTCATACCCTGATGGGATTGGAGTGGTTTAACTTTATTATTTCTGGTGTGCATCCTCTGGCATGTCTGTCTTGAACTTAATCTGCTGACTTGTAGCTCAAATACCTAATGTTGATAGATACTTATTGAAGTTCCTTTTAAAAGAAAAGCCATAAAACCTTGTGCTTCTTGATTCTGCTAAATTTCTCAATCTAAGGGGTGTCTCTGGGTCAGTACTTGGAGATGAAACTTTCAAGGAATAGCTAAATGCTCAGGTAAGTATTGTCTGGAAATGTAGTAGATGGTGCTGTCTTTATCTGAGTATTTTTCCCCGGTGACCCAGCATAGTACCAAAGGAATTTTATGCTGCTGCAGTTTGTGTTATCTTTTGGATAATATTTAAAATGGAGGTCCTGTCCTCCTATGGTTTTGTAGTTCCCTTCCCACTTTTTGAAGGAGTATGGATATCCTCTCATGGATCAGTAACTGGTTAAAAGATAGGATACAAAGAGTAGGAATAAATGGTCAGTTTTCACAATGGAGTGGTCAATAGCTGGGTACCCCAAAGATTTGCACTGGGACCTGTGCTGCTCAACATACCCAAATGATCTTGGAAAAAGGGGTAAACAGTGAGGTGGCAAAATTTGCAGCTGACACACAGTTACGCAAGATAGGTGAGTCCAAAGCTGACTGTGAAGAGTTACAAAGGGATCTCACAAAACTGGGTGACTGGGCAACAAAATGGCAGATGAAATTTAATGTTGATAAATGCAAAGTTATGCACATTGGAGAGCATGATCCCGATTATACATACAAAATGATGGGGTCTAAATTAGCTGTTACCACCCAAGGAAGAGATTGTGGGGTCATTGTGGAGAGTTCTCTGAGAACATTTGCTCAATGTGCAGCACAGTCAAAAAAGCTGACAATATTAGGAACCATTAGGAAAGGGATAGATAATAAGACAAAAAATATAATGCCACTCTATAAATCCATTGTACGCCCACAGCTTGAATACTGCAATTCTGGTCACCCCATCTCAAAACAGATATATTAGAATTGGAAAAGTACAGAGAAGGGCAACACAAATGACTAAGGGTCTAGAACAGATTCCACATAAGGAAAAATTAAAAAGACACGGACTGTTCAGCTTAGAAAAGAGACAAGTGAGGAGGGATATGATAGAGATCTATGAAATCATGAATGGTATGGAGAGAGTGCATTAGGCGGTATTATTTACCCCTTCACAGAACACAAGAACCAGGTTATCACCCAATTAAATTAGTAATCAGCAGGTTTACAGAAGTACTTCTTCACCCAAAACACAGTCAACCTGTGGAACTCCTTGCCAGAGGATGTTTGTGAAGGCTAACTTATGCTCTAATAAATTTGTTAGTCTCTAAGGTGCCACAAGTAGTCCTGTTCTTTTTGAGTTCAAAAAAGAATTGGATAAGTTCATGGAGGATAGGTCTGTCAATGCCAAGGTGGTCAGGGACGCAGTCCTATGCGCTGGTGTTCCTAAACCTCTGACTGCCAGAAGCTGGGACTGAACAACAGGATGGATTATTCAATACATTGCCTTGTTCATTCCCTCTGAAGCATGTCATGCGGGTCACTGTTGGAAGACAGGATACTGAGCTAGATGGACCGTTGGTCTGACCTGGTATGGCCATTCTTGTTTTTATGATGTACATCTTGGAGTTCTTGCCAAATTTTATCTCCAGTTATAAATCCTGCCTATAGCTCCAGTTGGATTTTTTTTTAATGGCTTTAGGTGTTGTGCAGAGTTTATGTTCACTATGAAACAGTTTTTGCTTCCAACCTAAAGATGACTGCATTTCAGTGGGGTGGGGTGTGATCTCACAAGCTAGCAAAGCATTTGGGTGAAATCTTGGCCACATTGAAGTCAGTGGCAAAACTCCTGTTGATTTCACCCTTCATTTTTTTATAAAGTGCTTTTAGATGCTTACATCTAAGGTGCTATAAATTGCAAAGTGATCTTGACTGATTTAAATAATTTTGTATAAACACACCTAAATTTTAGGGTCAAGTATATTTCTCTCTCGACACTATCCATGCCAAGTTGGCTATTGTTAGTCATTAAATTAGTATGTATGTTTCCTTGGTTGAAGCAAAGATGCTGTGGTTTTGTAACAGCTCTTCATCTCCTCTTTCTGGATATTCACTTACTCATGAATGAAAATATTCTAATGTGTTTCAGTGATAAAATAATCCTCTGAGGCAGTTTACACTAAGGATGATTTATTTTAGTATTTGATAGGAAGAGGAGTTTATCAAAAGATTATTAAAGAAAAACAACTACTAAGGATATAGCAACCTCAGGACTCAGTCCTGCAAACACTTACAGACATGTTAACTACTCACAAGAGTAATCCGATTCAAGTCAATCTGTTTGCAGGATCAGGACCTAAACTATCAACAGTCCTTAAAATAATTTCCATCTGTGGTGTTCCGTAAAATATTTTCTCTGTTGACTTAATTTTTATGATCTTTTATTTCATTTGTTTTAATTTCATTACTAAAGATGCCTTAAAGTAGTTCAGATTGGCATAATTAAATTTGCTCCTTTCTTCTACAATTCAAAACACTTTAGGTAATATTGGTAGGACTGTATATGTTTTACATGATACTTTGATGTGTGCCACTTAGTACTGTAGCATGCCTTTTTTCATTTCTTTTATTTATTTGTTTGAAAATTTCCTTTGAATTGAGTACCCCTGAAAGGTGCCAGTTTGACAGTCCTGGAAATCAAAGCCCTCCGTCTACAAATTATGGGCAGTGGCTGTGCAAGTTTCCCCACTCTGCTCTGCCAATGTGCTTCAAAACTGTTCAGCAGGGACTGCCTTCAGGTGTGAGACTCCATGTCCATTTCTTCCTTGCTCTCTCTGCTGAAACTGCTAACATAGCATGAAATTGTTGTCAGATGGTTTATGGTGCAGATACCTGTCTGGTAGAATCACTTGGCATAATAGGTCACTGAAAAGTATTCATAATGGTAACTGTTTTGGGTCACTTGGCATGCTTGAGAGCAAAAGCACTTTTATCATATTGTTAATCCCTTGAGGGCGCATGGGTTATAATGTTGGTAAATAACACTTTGAATAAGTTTGGCTATTTAGATATGTGTGGAGAGGGGTAGTCAACTTTTTTCAAGAGATTCCATAGAGATGAGTTTTTGTTTGGGTTGGAATTGTTTCTAATCTGGGAACCAGCTGTTTGTTGTATATGCTCAATCTTCCTTCCTTTTTCCTTTTCATTGTTGTCAAATTAAAAAAAAAAAAGATTATATGGTGGTGAGGTCTTTAAGGGAACTAACCAACTGTGTAGATTTATATTAGTCAGAAGGGGCTTTTTTAGGCCTTTATTCAGCAACATACTTAAGTACATATTTAACTTAAACACATGCTTAAATTTCTCTGACTTTGTTAAGTAGGTGGTTAAGTGAATTGCTGAATGGGGGTTTTAGCAAGGAAACTGTAAACATACCATTAGTTTCTTCAAATTTGATGTGGATTTTACTTTTGATGTCAGAAGTACTTCCGTATAGAGCCCAGGGTAACTGTGTGTCACAAAATCAGTACTTAAATAGTCGAGTTTTTGTTTGCTCTGTTTTTATTATCAGCCATTTTGAATTTTTCCCAGGTTATCTTGGACACAGAAGTTTGGGAGTTTCAAATGGTTCCTCCCCCAAAGGTTTATTTAGTAATGCCAAATCTTAGTTTCTGTTTGTTTTATGTTCAATTATATCTATGATCTGCACGTAATCGATGTGACTGCTTCCTTAAAAAGAGCTACTCTAGTACCATGACTTCTCAGTAGGTTTCAGTCAGGTGTATTTATTTCGTAGTTACAAGGTAATCTGAGTTTTCTGGATTGATTTTTTAAGGTTGAAAGTTTTAATCCGTTTAATAAATATAGGTGTATATATGTTGTTGCATTCCTGTCAAATATGATCTAGGTTCTTGCTTTCTAGGGAACTTCTGAACACAACTCCAAAGAGTCTCATAACCTTGTCAGAAACAATTTAATTTGACAACCAGGCCTTCTCATTTTCAATCTAAAGGAAATGTAAATTAAATTTCATTTTTTAGTTAACTTATCTTCTGGTGGCTCTTGTGACACTTGGAATAATTATGACTTATTTTAAGGTAGCTAGAGCCTCATGCTAGCAAGGTCTATATTACGCAGTTCTTTAATGAAGGTGCCATACCAAGAATCTACAACACTGCAATACTTTTGTAAAAAATTTTAGTCAACAAAATTGAATAAAATAGTTGCTTTGAGAAGGATTTTGAAACACAAGTAGGCAGAGTTGTGAATCATAAGTCAAAAGATGGCTGCTTACTAAACAGTATGACAACTCAAAAAGCATATGTGTGACCCTGGCATTTTTGTAGAATTTAATAGATGCTTTACTCATGACTGCACAAACCATACTGAGTCCAGCCTTTTGAAAAAGGATGTCACACATTCATCTGATGTCTTCGTAAATCTGCTTTCCCAAGCGATCCTAGAATAAAACTTGCTTTCCTCTTTTCATTTATAATCTAAACTCAACATCTTATGACTGTGACTTTTATCACAGCTGTTTTTCATTCTGTGTATATCTGATGGACTTGTATTTCCTGAATCAAATTAGTTGCTGTTCCCTCAGCATATTCATAGGAGAGTGAGAGTCCCAGGTCTCTTGGCTAGGAATTGCGAAATTACTGCCTAGAATGTGATAGTACTAACAGGTGCTCCTAACACTCCCTATCCTCGCCTCAATGTCAGTGGATTCAACTGCAGTAGTTGATTTATCTTAAAGGGTCCTGTGGTAAATTTAAATAAAGTAAGTTGCCACCTACCAGTCAATTGGTCAATGTGACAGTTTGAAAATATGAAGTGTTCTTTTGAAATACCCAGAGACCACAGCAAAACTCTGATATTGGGTTCCAGAAAAAGCTGTCCTTTTAGAGGGACATATACACAGTAGCATGTATATAGAAAAAACATTAGCAAGGTTTATATTGAAGAACATAAAGAATTAAGGAACTTCAGTACTTGTACATGTAATACACACTCTAAACTTGATGTCCAGCATTTTTTGGTGCAAGGATTGCTGTAGGTTGTTTGACTTTTATCTCACTATCTGTTTGTTACGTGACTTTGGGTGCCCAACTGGAGACAACTTGGAGTCTGTAAGCTGGTGGGCCGTTTTGCCAGCAAGGGAATGGAAATAAATCACCAAACCTTTTAAGGGCCTTTCCACATAATCTTCACAAAACAAAACAAAAACCCAAATCAGCTGAGAAACACTAGGCAAATAATCTCCAGAGGCTTTGCCTGCCTCAACCAGCCAGCAGGGGAGAGGAGACACACTTCCCTTTATTTCCCCTTTTGACCCAGTTTCCCCTTCCTTTTATATTCCACCCTGAGCAGCCATGTGCTCAGCGGGGCCTGTTAACTCTCTTAAAGACTGCAGATCCCTTACCTTGTTACCAGCCTGATTTCCAGTGATGCCCACGCTGTGAAAATCCGGCTTCTTTTATGGCGGCTCAAATCACTAGTTGTGAAAATCTTGACCATTTTTATTTGATATTTATTACCCAGAAGCCCCGTGAGAATGAGGGTCCCAGTGCTGGGCATTGTGCAAATGCATATGAAGACCGTTGCCCCTGAAAAGCTTGAAATTTAAGTGATTAATTCCTCGCTGTACAATTTCATTTTTCTGGTATGTCTTTAAGACTTCCAAACTTTCTGCTAAAGTCTCAGGAAACTTGTTGGTAGACAGGACATAGTCCTTCGATCAGGGAAAGATTGATCTCACCGTTCATATAAGCAAAAGATAAGTGAATCCTAAGTGAAGCAAAAGGGGAAAGAGACCATTCTAATACCTTTCTATTGTCTTCACTCCTGTACGTCACAATCTGGTTCAAGCTGCATAAAAAATTTGAGATCTAAATTTACTTGGATCTGGCAGGCCAGTTGCTGACTGAAGGAAGGCAAAAGGCAACTGGTGGATATTGCTGTTGCTTAAAGCCATGGGTGTCCCGGGCAAACTGGGGGGTTCTTATGGGTCCCATGAGCATGTTGGACAGACCAGCTGTCATTTGGCATTTGAGAAGAATCTATACAGCCACTTCTGACAATTAACTTGATTAGGTTTTGCTCAAGGATTTTTTATTCCCAAGCAATAAAAAGCAGCTTTGGGAATTTGCTAATGTACCTTCACGTTTGCTGGTGGGGCAGTAGAATGTACCTTTCTAGGTGTTGTGTGCATCACCATTGTATCTGAGCACCTTCAAGGCTTTCTCAATTCAAGGCGCTACAAAAATTGCAGATCCTGCAGCCATTTTAAAGAGATGATAGCACTATGTTTCATGTGGCCGTAGTGACTCACCTATCTGTCAATATTAGTGTTCTCACTTAGTTGAATGGATACAATGCCAGCAGTCAGTGTAGGCTACTTCCCATGTATTTCATTGGGATATAGTGATTCCTTGCCAGTTTAAGTTCCTGCACTTGAGCTATCCAGAAGCTCGTGTTTGCCTTGTGAAATCTTGGGCTTCATGACCTATAAACTGTAGAAGCTCTGTTGAAAGTTCTGCAGCTGAATAGGACAAGTATGTGGCCTCCTGTGTCTGAACTGAGCCTGTAGCTAGCAAAATGCTTAGAATTCTAGTGCATACTCTTCTTTGGTAAGTGTGATGGAAACTTATAATGGTTTGAGTCTGCAAACTGGTTCTGTTACACATGTCTCTTATTTTTAAATTTTATGCATTTTTAAAATAAAATCCTTAATGTACCAGATGAGGAATTACTGACTTTAGATTTTTGATACTGTCAAAGCTAAGAATTAAACAATGAAATGGGACTGAATTTGCAAAGCGCTTTTTTCCCTATGCTATAAATCCTTTTCAGAGACATGCTAATCCAGTTTAATTAGATGTAGCTAGACTTTTGTCGGATACTGTAATTCAGAATAATTTTAAGCTATAGATGGTAATATTTTTCTACTGGAATTTTTATTAAGCACTCCTGTTCAGTAATAATGAGGATGACAAAATCAACCCCAGGAAGGTTAATTATTATGAGTATATAGTGGATTATTTTTCATACCTAAATTATTTTAATTTTAAAGACTGGATTTGCATGGAAAAGCATTATTTGTTGTCTTGGAATATGTTACTTACATTTGAGAAAAATAGATTTGCAAAATATTTAAAATTCCAATGTGCAGTATTTATATGTATGTCTGGATAGTTTGTCTTGTCACCACATTTTTCCATAATTAAATGCTATTTCTTTTTTTTCTGAGTTGTAATGTTTGTTTTTGTGCATGCATCTTTGTGGCTTTAAATGTTCTCAGATAATATTGGATATTTGAACTGTCAAAATGACACCAGGCAACTTTCATCTTGAAATTCTCAAACCTCTTTGTAAGGGTAGGTAAGTACGGTATAATTTTCTTCATTTTATAGAAGGAAAAATAGGGGCAGAGAGGAATTTGTTACTTACCTAACACTGCTGGGGCAGATAAAGGGATTGAAACCCAGGTTCCCTGATTTCCAGTCTCTTTCTCTAATCACTCAACTAAATTACAAGAATAAATATATTGCTAGGTCTGAGGTCACTTTCTTTTTCCTGAAGAAATATTTTTATTATCTGTAAGGAATCTGTATTGCATTTCCTCTCTGCGTGCCTGTTGGCATCTCGGAGGTAGGAACTGGTTAATTACATAGCATTGAAATAGCAAAATCTGTCAGTATGTACTCGATCATGTCTGACAGTAGCTGTCTTAGAATAGAGAGCTACCAGTTGCAGCAGCAATATAATGAAGATGTGTAGCTCCAGGACACGGGATCACATCAAAAACCCAATTTATGACACTAGTACTCATCTCTCATTACGCTATTCAGACATTTTTATTTTGCAGACTTCTTTAATGCAATTCAATCTGGTTATTCAGTATGTGGATTTTTTCTGCTAGTGTAACCAGAAGTCTTAAATAGTAATCAGTTTTAAAATATTTTCTCCACTGTATTTTTTTTGTCTGAAGAATTTTCTTAATAGAAAAATTAAACTTGTAAACTGTTTGAGTCAAATTTGTCTGTATTCATAGTGTCTCTTGCCATTGGGGCTGTTCATTTTTGTTGGGGTTGTACTGATTTTTCAAACCGTAGTATAAAATGAAATTAATAAATTAAATCTAATACACATTCTGATCAAAAGCATCAGCTGGGCCGGTGACTCATTCCAAGCAATTCATTAGAAGACTGTTCCCTATCCGCCTTTGAGACAACCTGCTCTTGGATCTCTCATTCAAACGTATTCCTTTTTATGTGTCTCCTGTTCTGAGGACAGTATGCACCTCATTTGCTTCTGCTGGAATGAAGGTTAGCAAGGCAAAACACTTACATTGGTAGCTGCCAACACTTCCTTTTACTTTGCTCTTAATCTAAGTAATTGGAAATTGTTTGTGATTGGGAAAAAAAGTAATGCGGTCAAATAAACACTTAATCAAGTTTAATCATAAAGACCAATGCCAATTTAACAAGTAAATTATGTTTGCAGTATGTTTTCATATAGACAATCCCTTATTATTGTAACTTTCAATCCCACACTTTAACATTGATCAGGTGTTGCTACTTTTTGTATTACACTGGACTACTTCTTTCAATTGATAGGGTCTCTAGTATTTTTTGTGTTTTTTAAAAAGTGACATCGGGTTTTCCCATGTATATGAAGTGTGTGGGCACCTAAAATGCGAAACCCATTTTAGCATGCTGCACATTGTGTTGTGGTATAGACTTCTCACTGGTATTCTTTCCCTATGCAAAGTTTTTTTATTTTTCCTGTTTTGTTTCACCTTGATCTTATGTTTGTTTTATGTTAATAGACCCACTGTTCTGTAGAAACACATTTAATACATGACTTTGGTCCCTGAATGATTCTTTTATATATCTAAGCTTAAGACAACTCTGTCACTAAATAAGAGAGAGTCATTGTGTTGCAAATAAACTATTTAACCTTGTATTCAGTTAGAGGAACCTATTTTATTCTTTTCTCTCTTCATTTTGTTTATTCATATACCATTCTGTATGCTGCATGAGTAGTAGTTTCTGTACCTCAGGATGTTGGTGAACTAAAGGTTTAGTTTTTCCAGCAGGAGATCGGTGACCTTCATTTATCTTTAAAAGAGGCTGGCATCAACAACTCCTAATCTTCTTCAAGATAGTGCCCAAAATTTTGCAAAGCACATCAGTGTTTGAGGACTACTGTGTATGCTGCATCATGTGTCTAAGCCAAAAAGGTTTATTCTGTATTGTAGCACACTAGTTTAACTGTTGTTGCACAAACATGATATCATGCACTCGGGATCTTCAAATATGTTTCAGTAAGAGTCTGAATCTGCTGATATATTTAAAAGCATTAGAACTTAATATCGCACTGTATGCTTAATTATGGTGTTATTTGCTGAAAGTTTTTGTTTTACAGTACACAAACTGAACATCTTTATTTTAATGGGGCATGAACATAACTTTACCAGTCATAAGTTATACCTAAGCAATGTTTGTGGCACTGGACAATGTTACAAGTCTCCTGCTTTGAGATAAAGGTTCAAACATCTATAAAAAACCCAAATACCGAAACAAGATGATCCTGTTGCATTGTCCTGGAGCTCCGTTATTTCAAGCGACTGATATACATGGAGTCACTTTGTCTGGTGGTGCAGTAATGATAGCATTTGTTCACTGGGCCATCATTGATTGGCTGCATTCTAATTAAAGAATAAACTTGTTTTGTGCGCCTACGTTTTAGGTCACTTTATTCATGTGATTTTAACAATGAATTGATTTCTGTTTTCTCTCTAATTGGGGGACCTAGGGTTTCAAAATAAAATTCCAGGCAGCCGGCCATTGGAGTAGCTGGCACCAATTTTATTGATGATTGGTATAACTAGATACAAATGCTGGACCTGATCCAGCAATCTTTTCTCATATTAGTGGTCTTGCTGAAACCTCTGGGGCTATTTCATGAGGGCGAGAAATTGACCTCTTATTTGAATCACTCTTTGACTTAAAATGAGTTTGTCTCTGATGAAAACTAATGTTAATTCTTATGCAGGAAAGTTTTCTGTCACTTTTTACTTACATACACATACAGTGTGAATATTTAAAAGATCCTCCTTGTTTTCTTTATTTGGAATAGCATGCATACCTGAGACCCTTCAGACAGCCAAATCAGAAAAATCAACTCAGCATAAATCACTTTGATAAAGAGGAATAGTTTTATGTTTTAAAATAAGTGCCAGATCTTGTTTGCTGCGGATTTGCATGAATGCAGTGTGTTGACATTTGACTCTCTTAATTATAAATTGCTGTGATCCAGTAAAAAAGGAACTCCTGGACTTGTAAATTGAGGACAGCTTTTCAAAGTAGTAGTGTCTGTTGGTCCACGGATGTGCCCTTGGTTTCAACTGAGGCAATAAAGGGCGGGTGGACTGAATGTGCCCTCAGTTTCTTTTCACTGTCGCATGGTCCAAGTCAGAGCTTCTGCTGTTGTCTTGTACCTTGTGACGCACTTTCCAATTTTTTCTGAAAAAACGGTTTTATTCTTGTATATAGTTAGCATTTTTATTGTTTTTGTAGTATATTTTAGTGTTAGTAGTAGTCTTCAAGGACCTTGCGATGCTGCTTTGGCAGTTTCCCACCTCTCCCCCCCTCAACCCCCCGTACCCATGCCTGGGTACTGGAATATGCCAAAGATACTGGGTTCAAGATCTGCACTTCCTGCCCTTGTTCATTTTCAATCAGTGATGAGCACCAATGCTGCCTGTATTGCTTGGGGGAAGCCCATACTGCATCTGGATGCAACATCTGCCTCTCCTTCCCTGCCCATACCCAGGAAGGCTGGACTTTCCACCTCAAGAAACACCTCATGGAGGTTGCCATGAGGCCACAGTCAGGTCCAGGCCAGGGAACCCTCCCTGTACATCAGCCTGAGCAGTCGAGGAGTGCATCTCCTACCATAGAGCTCTAGTCCGGTTCTGCTGGTACCAGCACTATAGTCTCTGTGCCGGGGCCTAGCCATGAGGCAAGACAGCATGCACATAAGCATGGCAGTAAGTCTTCCTCAAGACCCAAGAAAGACCACATCCTCCCTGAGTTCCAGCCATGGAGAAAAGGCACGTTACAAGGCCCACAAGCACAACAAGAAGCATAGAATGCTGGACACGCTGGTCCTGGTCACTGAGCCTCATACCCCCTTTTCATTGGTACCACTAAAGTCATGAGAATCATCAGTTCCAAGACAGCCCTCTGTCCCCATTCTGGCTCTGGTTCCGTCGGTGGAATACGTGCTGCTGGAGATTAGTGTCGATTCCTGGACCTCATGAACTGTTTGCCATAGATGAGGTGAGATTCCTGCATCTTCCAATGCATTTGCCTCCAAAGGGACTCCGCTCTCCTGCTTTGCATTTGCCACCTTCAGGTCGTCTTCCTGAGCACTCCCCTGCGATTCGCTCGGTTCCAACGGCTCTACCATTTGAACCAGGGTCCGGTGTGCTTTCTCGGTGTCTGAGGACTCAGTGCACATGGTCTGCCACTCCTGTACCGACGGCGAGAGCAAAGTCTCTGCCTGCCCAATGGCAACATCCTCCCTTCCCTCAGCCATTGGTACCCAGCTCCATTGGGATCACCCCAGCAGCCACCAAATATGCCTGATCTTGGCCCCAGTATCTGCCTTCTTGATCCGTCTGAGGGGAGTCCCCCATCTCACCACTCCAGCCTTCATCCAGTAGATATTCAGAACTGGGGTTGGAGGATGCACCAATCAGCCTGAGTCCGCTGGTACCACCAGATCTGGAGTGGTTCCCTTCCTCGTCTCTGGATGCAGCAGCATCCTCCACTCCTTCCTCCTCCCCTACCCGGATGACTACCACCAGTTCCAGGAGCTGTTACAGAGGGTGGTTAAGGCCCTCCACATTCCAGCAGCAATTACTGGACATTCTGCATGCATTGGTACTGACCAGAGTGGCACTACCAATCAGCGATGCCATTCTCCAACTGGCCCATGCTGTCTGGCATACCCAGACAACTTGTTCGCCCACCCCAAAGGGGGTGGAAAGAGGTACCATATACCAGCGAAGGGGTCTGAGTTTTTGTTTGCTTACCCACACCCAATATCCTGGTTATTCAAGCTGCTACTGAGCAGGCCAAACAGCAACACCCACATTCCACTCCCAGGAGGGTAAAAGATTGGACTTTCTGAGTTGTAAGGTCTTTTAGTCCGTCTGCCTTCAGTTCTGCATCTCTAATTACCTGGCATTGCTGGCAAAATATGACTTCTTGAATTATGGCCAATTACCAGAATTTGTGCACAAACTTCTCCAGCAGGACCATTTCCAGGCTAATTTAGGGGAAGGCAAATTGGTTGCCAGGATGACACTCCAGGCCATGGTAGATTTGGTGGACATGTCTTCGAGCACTGTGGCCATAGGGATCATGTGAAGAGGGAATCTTGGTTACAATCCTCTGGTTTCCCAAGGGAGGTACAGAACACAATCAAGACTCTTACCTTCCATGAATCTCAACTCTTCAACCAAAAGACTGATGATTCATTACACTCACCCAAAGACTCTAGTGCCACCCTGTGATCACTGGGCCTTTATACACCAGCACCTAAGTGCAAATTCTGTTGCCACCTCCTGCAGAACAGTACAGAGCTCCTCCATTTTTCCACCACTGAGCCTCTATGAGCTTCCCCACAAGTGTCAAAAGACTCAGTGGTCCCATCCACCTGGCCCATCACCATAGCCCTTGGCATCACACACTCTATCTTCATGTAAGTGACATTTCTGAGAGCATCTAGAGAGCCAACAACCACATTGCACCCCACCGTTCTTGCATTCGGGGGCATCTAATGCTCTTTCTCTCAGCTTGGAGTGCAAGAACAATGGACAAGTGGGTCCTGGATGTCATTTGAAATGGCTATACAGTTGAGTTCATGATGCTACCTCCTCCACATTCCTGATCCTGTCTCCGGGACCACTCTCATGATAGTATCCTTGCTCTGGAAGTGGATTCCCTTCTACAGAGAGGGGCGATAGAGCCTGTGCATATGGACTTCCAAGGGACAGGCTTCTACTCCACCTACTTCCTGTTACCCAAGAAAAAGGGAGGATGGAGACCAATCCTAGATCTGTCATATCAACTGCTTCATATGCAAGTCAAAGTTCCATATGGTCACACTCTCATACCTTCATTAGAAAGAGGCACATGGTTTACAGCACTGGATATGCAAGACACTTTCACATAGCTATCCACCCTACCCACAGACGATTTCTGAGGTTTACAGTGGGCCCTTGGCACTTCCTATACAGGGTCCTATCATTCAGATTCACAACTGCGCCCCAGGTCTTCACCAAAGTCGTCTCTGTTGTGGTGGGCTACCTCCAGCAACAAAGGTCCCTCATCTTCCCTTATCTTGATGACTGACAGCAAGCAGCGCAATTCAGACACAAGGCTTGAGCATAGACTTTCCTGCTGCTTCTACTGCTTTCCTCCCTGGGAATTAGTGTAAATGTCAGAAAATCGATGTTTGCTCCCATACAGTCTCTGAAGTTCATCGGGGTGTGCATTGACACAGTCTCTGCACATGCCTACCTACTGAGGGACAGGTTCCTGATTGCTTTGGTAATCTCAAATCCTTCGGTCCCAGCCAGAACTTGTTTCCCTTCTTGGCCACATGGTGGCATGCGCATATGTCACTGCCTTTGCTCATCTCCGCTTCTGCTGTCTGAGAGAGCACATTCTCTGATGCTCCACTCCAGACAGTCCCTACTGACTGTGCCCCCACCCAACCTGAGGCTCTTTCCTTCCTTTGGTGGTGGACAGACCCAGATTGTGTTTGTAATGGAATACCTTTCTTTCCGTCCTATACACTTGCCTGCCTTCATTCCCTCCATGTCTGTAGGGCCCTGGGTTTTTACTTGCCTGAGGACAAAGCTGTTCAGGAAGTCTCCTAGACTATTTGTCACTATTGCAGAAAGTATTAAGGGGTAGGACCTCGCCACTCAGAGAATTTCAAAGTGGGTTTTGGGGTACATTATGCTCTGTTATTAAGTATAGGGACTGCCTCCACCCCTTGGGGTATGAGCCCATTCCGTGAGAGTGCACACACTTCACAATGTGACGCTTGCAGACATATGTAGGGCAGCCAGGTGGAGTTCGGTACACACCTTCTCTTCCCATTATGACCTGGTGGAAGATTCTGCAAAAGATGCCTCGTTCAGTGCGGCTGTCCTCTGTTCCATGGTTCCATCATCTTCCTTGCATCCTCCCTAGCTAGGTACTGCTTGTCAGTCACCCTCAACTGAATACAGTAGGGATCATCACTTGAAGAAGAGGAGGTTACTTACCTGTATCTGGAGGTTCTTCAAGATGTGTGGTCCCTATCCAATATACCACCACCTGCCCTCCCTTCCCTCTGCTGTGGATGTCTAGTGGATTTGCAGTGGAGAAGTAACTGAGGGTGCAGTTGGTCCATCCTACCCTTTATCGCCTTGGGCAAAACCACAAGGCGGTACAAGTGCACGTGCGCTGACCAACGGACACTACTACTTTTAAAAGCTCCAGCTCCCAGCACATGGTGCATGCACATAACCCTCAGTGGAATACAGATAGGGACCACACATCTAGAAGACCCTCCAGTCACAGGTAAGTAACCTCCTCTTTGTTAGAGGGCCTTCCCTTCACCCCTCCCCTGGTTCTTGTCACGCAGACAGAAAGCAGAAGACCGGAAGTCTGAAGTGCAGGCAATGCAATGTTTATTGGGGTTAGTTCCAAGCAAATATATCCATAGCTCTACACGCTGGCAGAGTCTGTTTCCCAGTGTTCCGTTCCCAGCTCTGATGCCTCAGAGCCTTGCCTGTGTCCCCGTTCCCTATTCCCCATTCTCATGTCCCGTTCCCCATGCTCATTTCCCAATCCCTATTCCCCATTTTCCCTATTCCCACCACCGCCTTCTTAGCAGGCCCAAATATACCTTCAATGCACGCCCACAGTCCCACCCCTTACAACTTTGGGTGATGTTCCATTTTGGGTCTAGGGTCTTCATCCCACCCCTCTTGTACCCCATGGGAGGGGTAAGGAGTGAGGTTGTGCTCCAGTCAGGGACAGGCATTTCTTTGGTCTTTTAGTATTTTATACCTTCCCCTCCCCCCCCAAGCCCTTTTCCCCCTCCCGACTGGTTGCTTGACTTTGCCTCAACCCCATTAAAAGGCAATCTTAAAATGTGCTCTCAAGTAACACCTCAACTGCTCTTATCTGTTCCCATTGTACTAGCAAATCCAGCTGACTATGCAGAAGTAACATCACAATGTCTCTGTCCCTTGTTTACACATTTTAGTATCAGAGCATCAAAAAGTCAAACCCAAAATTCAATCTGAGGCTAACGAACAGACCTAGATACTAACACTCTTCCCTGCCCTAGGGAGACTGTATGTGGGAGTTAGTTTGTAATGCACTTGAAACTAGAACTTAGGTCTGTGCTGAATAAAGTGAGAGCTGCTTTTCAACTTGTCTCTGCTTGGTGGTGTTCTTCCACTTGACTGTATTTCCAGACTAGGTGGCAAGCTGGCTGTGTTGAAGCCCCTCCGTGTATTAATGCACATGCTCACGTGCCCTGCCAAAAAGAGTGACATTTGCCTGAAATACATTACCAACCCACTCAGCATTCACAGTAGAAAACTGCATCATGTATCAAAAATCAGTTCCCAAGCAGTTTGTTCATTGAAGCAATGGTTCCTGGAGCTGTTTAAATTCTGCTGTTTTACAGGTGTCACTCCACTGAAGTCCCGGGTGGATGAGCATATCAAGGTGTATAGCTGAAAGAAGGTCAAGCCCAGGAGTACATTGTAACAAGGGGAGTTTAATCTTGGCCACACCATTTTTGGAAGGGAAGTAGGGAGACTCTGCTGCTTCACTTGGGCTGACAGAGGAGCATTATTGTCTGTGGGCCACCCTAAAGAGTGGTTCTACTCTAGAAAGTGCCTCTTAGAGATATCTCGGTTGGTTTAAAATCCTCTTGCTGTAGTTGCTCTTGCAATGACTCATATGGCTGTGTGCCCTCTTGCTTCTAGTTCAGCACAGCCAGCAGCAATATCTCCCACAGGTTAATGACTGGCAGGAAGAATTACCTCTTGGGGTTCACAACAAAGAGAACAGAACTTTGTGGTGGCAGAGCCACCAGGATGATTTTTAAACCAACAAAGGGTACGTCTATACTTACCTCCAGGTTCGGCGGTAAGCAATCGATCTTCTTGGATCAATTTATCACGTCTTGTCTAGACGCAATAAATCGATTCCGGAAGTGCTCGCCGCCAACGCCAGTACTCCTGCTCCACGAGAGGAGTACGCGGAGTCGACGGGAGAGCCTGCCTGTCGTGTGTGGACCCGCGGTAAGTACCTTGTCGTTCGAATTAAGGTACTTCGACTTCAGCTACGTTATTCACGTAGCTGAAGTTGCGTATCTTAGTTCGAACTGGGGAGTTAGTGTGGACCAGCCCTTAGAGCATTTCAATATAAAACGAGGAGGACAGAAAGGAAGGGGATTACTGGACGAAACACAGCTAAAGACAATTTGAGTAAGAGAAAGGAAGGGAAATGGGGTTGTGAATAAGAAAGAGGTGACTCTATTAGCCAATCCTGCAATTTCACTTAAGGAAATCTTGTTTGAGTGAAGACAGCAGGATTGGACCCATATTAACATGAAAGAAGGAATGAAAAGGTGCAGAAGGAGAATATAACAGAAGATGAAAAGGAAAGAGCAGACAGAGCAACAAGGGGAGATCAGGCTGGCTGTATGCCTAGAATTAATTAAAATAATCATATACTTTGGAGATGGCAAAAAGCCCTGTTAGATCATTGAGCCTGTACCCAGGCCAATTCAGGATTACTCCCAGCAGTATGCCATCTCATGTTTGACTACTTTAGTTTTAAATGTCTGTATTCTGATATTCAGTTAAAATTTTCCTTGTATGACTTTCTGCCTATCAGTACCCTCTTGCATTACTCTAAATATTTCCTCTCTTTCATTGGTACTCAGCCCCTGAAATATTTGTAAATGGTCATTAATGTCCCCACATAATTGTCACCTACACATGTTATATGTGTTTAGCTCATCTTTAAAATGTTTCCAGGTAAGTTAAACCAACCAACGTGTGTCTGTGTATATTAGATTAGGTGTGTGTGTATAGACAGATGGTGTATGTATTTAAATGTCTATTACACAAGTATACAGAACTGAACACTGTATTCTAGATGTTTTCATGTCAGAGCTATGTGGAAAAGAGCTCTCTCCTTGTTGCTTTGTGATATGATCTCTGCCTATTCAGACAAATTATCATTAACCTTACACACCACACTGCGAATATCTATAAATCTGCTCATCCCTTCAATACATGCTTCTTCCTATTACTGCTTTCCAGGTTTCTCCCTCCTATGGGAGTATGTTTCGTTTTATCCACCCAACCCCACACTATTAATGCACAAGGTGCACCAATTTAAGTAAAATCAATTTTAAAATAGACTTACTTATGCGAGCTCAAGCTCCTGTGTAAACACTCTTTTAAAAGTTTACAATTGGTTTGTCTCATTAACTTATTTTGGTACCTGGCTGAAACTGGAAGAGATAATTGATATATGTTGGGGCACCGGATAGTCCTCAGTGCCTTTTAATTTTAAGATTGTTCTCACTGGGGTTTGCAACACTTCCCAGTTCATGCTGGTATAACTGAGATAAGAATGAAGCTGGTTGTCTTCAAAACATCAGTGTCTTAAAGGCAGTGGGGTCAGAAACTAGTAAATGGCATTGGTGTGACAAATGTATTGAAGAATTAGGAGTGCAGCTCCCTCTCCTAGAGCTGGGTTGGCTCTAAAGGGCTCCTATGAGTAAAAGTAATAAAAATTATTTTGGTCACTAGTGTTAGCAGACTTAACTCAACATACACAGGAAGCAGATCTGCTGAGTGAAAGTCATTATGATGATTTTTTTTTTAAATCCATCTTATCCAGGGGGAAAGCTTGTGTAACTAACGCTGATTCTGGTGGGGACTTGTAGGGACAGCTATGACTGTCGGAAGAATGTTTCATCTGCAACTGCTAACGTGAATTTACGATCAAAGAAGGAAAAGAGTGAAACCAGGGTCATGGGATGTTTGACTAATTTTTAGCGGGGAAAAGAAAGGGAAAGTCAAAAGTGCTGTGTTGTTTAGAGCTGCAGCCAGGCCAAAACTTTCCTACTGAGGTTTTAAATAATGCTTGTTTCAAGTAATCCAGAACACCCAGAAATGCCCTGAGGGTCTACACTGTGAAAGCTAGAGGTAGGGGGGAAAAATCAGGACCAAAAGTGAAAGTTAAGGTAGACCAGCTCAAAGGTTCCACTGCATCTGGGCAAAGACTGAGGAAGGCCTGAAGTATATGATGCTGCAGCATACCTGAATACCAACATTTATGGGGATGTTCTAGGCACCAGTGGGCAGAACCCTATTGATTTTGAGTAAAACTGAAAAACCAGAAGGGTGAAAATGGTGGACACATGGAGCCCATGGCATCTGGTTAGCAGAGCCAACAGCTTCACCCAGCGTGTAATTGTCTATAGACAAGAGAGCTTGTGCGGAGGAATGTAAGGAGTCCCGCTGGTGTACACTATATGGCCTACGGAAGCAACGGTGTGACTCTCTAGTTTAGAAAACACGGCTTTCACTAAATGTAATTGCATTTTCTTGTGGATTGCAGCCCTCCAGTTCGGCAAGGTACTTGTGCACGTGTTTATTTTTAAGTACGTAAGTAGTCCCATTGACTTCAAAGTTAAGCACGTGCTGAAATACTTTGCTGAATCAGGGCCTGTAGCGAGAGGGGAATGAGGGAGAAGCTGTAATAAGGGGGTGGGGGGAGGAAAGGGATTAAGGGAGATATCTATTTCAAAACCAGCAACAAAAGCTCCCCCAAATCCCAGCCAACAGCAAGTACCCTTGGCCCAATGCCAGTGTGTGTAGAGGAATATGGGAAACTGAAGAAAGTGTGTTATGGGAAAGTAAGAGTTAGCAAAGACATGACCATTATGGTTTCATTATAACTAGTTCAAGCGAAATTTTCAATGAGTGTTTTTAAGAATTGTAAATGTTTTGTTAAAAAGCTATCTATATTGATAGTAAGAGAAGGACATGTATGCAGATGTTAATTTAAATAATGTATAATATAAAGAGCCAATGAGGTGGTGGAAATATAATTATGACAAAGGGGAGTTTAATGTTAATTAGCAGTGTTATGAAGTATAAAAAGTAGTTTTGCTAATTGCATGGGAGTTCCAATTAACATTGTGTGGACGGGGGTGTTTCCAGGATTATAAGGTTCTACAGTACTACATTCTTGTCAGTGGACTGATCACCCATTGATACACCATTTCATCTTCGAGTGTGAGTATTTGTGTATGTGGTAACTGCATGCCTGTCTGCCTAACTAATCCTCCTCCTTTTGAATAAAGTTCAGTTGTATCACTAAAGTGTTGCCTAGTGATCCTCTCTAACTACGTTTTCTGTAACTGACCTAGAAGCTTGAACTTGAAAGCTAAGTTGGGTTTTCTTGCACCTTTATCTTTAACAACTTAATATTAAGTGGGAATTAATTAAAAGGTTACACACCTACTAATTATGGGTGCCTTCTAACAGAAGCTATACTGTAGCAGGAAGAGAGTAAAAACCTGTTTTCTACTCTGATTAATTATATAACTGATATATATGAGCTGGCTGCTCCCTGGCCTGAAGAGCTTACAGCCCAGCTGGCACAAGACAAAACACGGGAAACGGGTGTAGGTGAGGGAGGAAGCAATACTGAAGACAGCCCCACAGGACAAACTCCTGGAAGAAATGGGTCTGAAGGTGGTGAAGGCAGGTGCTTGGCGTACAGGAAACGCAAGGCACACACTGCAAAACGGAGAGTGGGAGGAGGGTTGGCAAGGAGCTGCTAGGAGAGACGATTGGGAGGTGGATGAGTTTAGCAGCAGGGGTTTGGACAGGTTGGAATGGCTGGCTTTTCAGCTCATTTAGTATCATGGCTGTAGAGAGAGGGGATATCCACAATGGAGCCACTGGTGTTAGAACATGGGCTTGATGGTACCCAAGAACGTTCCGGTAGTGACTGGCAGAGCCGTAGTAAAATAAAGATGGCAAGCTGCACTCTCTGTTGTATTTCATTTATTTTCCCCATGGAGCTTGGGCTTATAAATAGGAACACAATAAAGCAACACTTGTTAAAAATAAAAAATGAAACCCAGCGATGACCAAAAAGTGCAAATCACCATCAGTATGTCCAGAGATGGTGAGGAAGTTGGCTGTCTTCTCTGTGGGTGGTGGAGATTGTGCATGGAGGGTGGTATCCATACCAAGAGAACAGGCGCTCAGGCTTTCTTATCCCAAACGCAGACCAGACATCTGGTACAGGTATATGGCTTTGTCACTTGGTAAACCACACGTGACTCTGGGAGAAATAGCTAAGCTTAAAATGAGGTCATTCTGGTGAGTGTTTCTCCTGTTTCCCATTACTAGCCAAGCAGGTTAATTTTCCTCCAAAACTTTGCTGAACAGAGGGCATTGTTTTAACAACAACAAAAACCCACCAACCCTGACAGCCTCCATCTCATTTGGACAGGGCTCCTTGGTATAAACAGCACCATAGAGAGCAGGCTGTTCTCACTGTGGAGGGGTGGTTTGTGATGGAGAAATCAGAAGAACAAACAAGCACACCCCAGGGATGAAATTACAGTAGCTGGTTACCTAAGGTGGGCATGAAGGTTTTAATCACACCATCCTCTCTCACAGGGCAGGTGGCAGCCAGACACTGTGGCCCTCTTGTCATTCTTACTAGTGAAAGAAGCAGTGAGTGCCCCTGGTACCATGATAGCTGCCAGTTGTTGCATCTCTGTAAAGAGACTGGTTGTGTCTCCAGAAAACCAATTACTCAGCAAGGACGTCTTTCCTGGAGAGAGAGTCAGATAAGGGCCTGGCTGAGGTTGCATATGAAATATCAGCTAGGCCTTGTTGGGTGGATAAAGGAATACTTGGCTATTAGGAAAAAACCCACAAGGCTGGCTTGGGGGCCTGGGGCTAGGGTCCTTCAGTGGCCTACCTGGAAACTCCTGAGGTTGGGGCTCACTACCAATAATTTCGAATTCTGCAGGGCAAGGGAATGCAGCCAGAGGGTAAACTGCTGCCAGTACCCTAATATACATGAATACACACCGTACATTTACACACCAACACCTGTTTTTCACAAACTCCTATTCTTGGTGCCTCTGAAATGTTACTGCTAGTCTGTTCTTCATGGGCTGGAGCAGAGTCCTCTTCTTTTGCTGATTGATGTCTCTGCCTCTCTCTCCTCCCCACTGGCGCTGTGTTGTCCTGTCTGTACAGGAAACCAACAAAATGAAGAACACTACAATCTACAGTAACTTTCACCCTGTGATGTGCTCGCAGCATGAAGGAAGCAAGTGGAGCAGTTGGCTTTTGGCTACTGTTGTCCATGCCATCCCTTGTTCTGGCTGCCTTGCAGGCTGCAAATTGGAATGTATTGCAGGTTTAGTATGCCTTGCTGGTTTGGTGCCCAAACTACTCAGTGGACTAGATGGAGAAACACTTGACATGCTAGCAGAAGAACACAGGTAGGTCCAGTGCAGCAGTCTCTAGAGCAGTGGTCCCCAAACTTTTTACCTTGCACCACCCTTGGGGCCATAGCTAGGGCCAGGGCTGGGAGTGGAGCTGGGTGGCACTCCCTCCCTGCCCCAGGGGGGCATGATGCACAGTTTGGGGACCCCTGTATCAATGTAGAGGTGGATGGAGCAGATCACTTCTCTGTAGTGCTGTCCGATCAGTTTCTAATCTCATTTTCCAGGTTGGGAGGAACGTGGGAGTCTTATGGGAGGTAGTTCAGCCAGCCAGCCACAAAGCTGTATGTCACCCAATCCAACAGCCACCCCTCCCAGTCGTTGCTCATCTGGCGTAGATGGCGTATGAGAGAAGTCTCATCTCATGCTGAACTGAGAGGCTAGTGATGTCAACATGATCATGTAAAAAGGAGAAAAATTCTTAAAGTTGATGTCTTTGTGGCTCCATTAGGGATATGAGGATGCTCTGAGGGAAGGAGAGAAAACACCAGCATCCAATTCTGTGCATATAGTTTAATTATTTTCCAATTGGGCTGCCAATGTTTGGATGTATTAAGGGCAGGTGCCAGCAGGCAGTTAACCTGGATCCCAGACTGGGAATGCATATCCATGTGTGTGCATGCATGTACTGTATACCTAGCTGTAAAAGAACGTACAGTGCATACATGCTTTGGTCTTGTTTAGAGAAATGCCAAAAGTTTTAAGGTTGATCTGATTGATACATGGGATGGGCAGAAACGCTGTTGCATAGACAGTCGGTTGATAACTGACATCTCCGAAGATATGGTAGGCCCAGGAGAAATGTGGCTGAGGGGCTTTGGCTCCTGTGTTGATTAAGGTGATCACTAAAATAGCCCAATGCTTTTAAAATATTTTTTTCCCAGACAAGAAATCCCAGCAAGGACATTCACTGTCCTACGCTGCAGCCTTCAAAGCAATGCCACAAAGAAAACCAGAACACAACAGGTGGCTTCTGAGGCACTAGGAACAAGGAGTGAGATTTGCTAAAGCAAATGGGATTCACGCTATATTAACCTTTGCACATGCCCTGACAAAGGCCTGGTCAGCAAATCTTCATTCAACTCAATCTGTTCAATGCATCTCCAGTGCCGACTGGCCAGATCCTTGTTGCACTGGCCTGGTTTAGTTTTTTGTTGGCTTTTTTTATTTTGAAAGAAAAAACACATTTCCTGTACTGGAGAAGTTTTTTGCTGCTGTGACAAGAGACCTCATCGCACTGGCAGGGCTCAAGTTTAGTAGGGTGACCAGAGAGCAAGTGTGAAAAATTAGGACACTTTTTTCCCCCAAAGGTGGGGAGGGAGGGGGTACAACACTTATATACGATCAAGCCCCTAATATTGTTGGGTCACCCTAGGTGCATGCAGAGTCCAGAAGTGGCTAAATTGTCTCTTCTCACAGTGCTGCTGTGCACATGCTCACTCAGTCTAGCTCAGGGGCTGAACGTTCCCCTCCAGTGCGAATTCCCCGAGGTTCTTGGCTGGCCCTAGCAGCTGCAGCAAGTAGTGACTAGTGACAGGTATTTACTCCAAGGTCATGTGTCAGTTAGTTGTCCGGGTGTGTCTGAGCCCCAAGAGGAAATGGGGCAGGAGTGAGCTGTTCCTGAGAACTCGTCCCTGGCAATGCACCACTCCCCTTGCAATGCCTTTTCCTACAGTGCACTCGCCTCTGTCAGCAACAGCTGTATGTAGTTCCTCTCCTCCCAGCCACCTGCATGTTATATGAGTGTTGGTATCTTTTTTATTTTTTATCGTTTATTTTTCTTTACTTCTCATCCTCATCTCCTTCGCTCATGCTGCTGATGGAGGCCGAGGCCGCTTTCGGAGAGGAAGGGGGTGAGGCTTTATTGAACAACCAAGGGGAGGGCGGCGATGGAGAGCGGGATGGAGAGCGGCCGCGCGTTGGGCTGCTGGTTGGGCTCTGCCTCGGCGACAAGGCCTGGAGCATTCGGCCACTTCGCTCCTGAAACATCTGTTTCTGAAAAGCAGTTTGAAAAAGAGGCTGTGTGAGTCAGGCACAACAACAGGGGGCTTGGGTGCTGTGAGGCCAGTTGGGGACAATTACCTGCAAAAGGGGAGAGATTCTTTGGCCTTCAGGAAAGGGAGAGGCTTAACGTGCATTTCTGCTCTGAAATATGGCCAGTCAAAATGGCACCCTGGAGTCACAGTTTACAAGCCAAATGGTTTTGGTACCCAGCAAACTAGTGTGGATGCGAAAGTGCTGCTGGGAGCTTTTCAGCTACACTACACATTCTGCAGGTCTCCGAGGGGACGCTATAGGCAGAATTTAGTTAGTTGTTCAGTTCCTGGGTGAGCCAGAACAGACTCCGTTTCACTCCCACTTAGCTGGGCTGGCTCCACTGTACCAACAGGAGTCAAAGTCATAGAAATGTAAAGCCAGATTGGGCAACCCTGGTGGTTATTCAGAGTCGTCCCTTTGGTAGGGTGAATTGGGGCAACCACTCCGCGGGCCGGTGCAATTGGCTGGCATGGTCAGTCCCGGAAGTGATGGATTTGTCACTTCCACCCCAGACCCCACACCCCTCTAGGGACAGCCTTGGTTATTCACATCTGAAGTCAATGGGACTGTGCTTATGTGACATGTGCACAAACCGGCCTTTACTTTGTTGTTGTAGCCAGCAGAGATGACTCTGGATACACATATGGGGTGAAATCCTGACCTTATTCAAGTCAGTGTGAGGTTCTCCATTGACTTCACCCATGGACTAGATCTTTTGAGCAAAAAAAAGATGCCACATTTTGATGGAGTTGCTTTTCAGAGCAGCAATGTACTGTTAAGTTTGTTACAAAGGAGATGTGGGGCTTAACCTTCGAGGTGGAGTGGGGAAGGTGCTGTCTGGGCTACTTCTTGTGGAGCTCTCGCTGCTGGCTGAGTCAATGAATTGTATTGGTAATTCTTTCAACAGCTTGCAGCTGGGCTGGGCTCTTGTTCAGAGCAAAGTGTAGATCAGGTGTGACCGAACGCATTGTAACATGTTTCTAAACAGCAGCATAGGCAGGGTTGACACTTTTGACAACAATGTTAACAATCTTGGCCACTCCTGGGCTTCCTTCTAGGATTGGACCACAACCCACTAACACGGTTTGAAAGATGTTAAACCTTGTTTACACCATTGTTTAGAAAGATGGTTAGTTAATGTGTTTGCTCACATACGCCCTATATTTCTAGTCTGCACAGGAACACAGCAAGTGGCTGCTTGCAGCCAGAGTTCTAATGAAAACAATAAGGCCTTATCTACATACAAAAGTTGAACCACAAACCTGCTAAACTGCCGCAAACTCTTATTTTTGGCTAAAGAACCTAAATAAATCTAGTTTAAGCCAAAATAAGTGTGTCCACACAGCCTCTGGCACCAGTTTAACTAACATGATTTAAAAGCACACCTTAAGTTTGTGCCCCAAGGCTTCCTCCTCCAGAGTATTGCCATGCAAAATAAGAAGAGTTCTTTCTAGCTAACAGTTCTGCACAGCAAGGCAAGGCCTTGTCAGCCAGCTCTTGTCCAACGAAACTGTGTGACTTGCCCTTTGCTAACTAGCTGCAACTTCATGTGGCTATGTTAAGCTTTTGGGTCACCTTTTGTCTCACGAAGCTGGTTTTCTCTATGTTCAAACTCTTAGCCCTTTTTGCTGCTAGAACTTCTCCCGGTTAGAGCTGGACAATAATCTCCAGCTGAATCCCACCCCACCCTCTCATGGCTGGCTTCCACTGCTGCATGGCAGATGGAGATGTGTGTCCCCCTCCTGCTCAGTGCTAGAGTTCTAATTCTGTGCCTGTTGAATACCGGCTGGAGATACACACCTAACCCCAACACACACAACCCATATAAATACAGACCAGAAATCTTAACAAAAACCTTGGGTTGGATTTCATTTTCCATTGATCTAAAGAGGAATAACTGGCAAGGTCTGTTATGATTTGGTTTTTATTTTAACTTTCCTTTGAACTATGTGGTACTTGCCAGTGCTGGAGGCAGGATAAGGGTTAGATGAATGAATGGCCTGCTCTAATATGGCACATCATATGTTTCTAGTGCCATGCATGGCCTCATGGCTGAAGTACTGGAATATAGGAGATCTTCTAGTTCAGCTCTGCCCCAGACTTCTTATGTGGTTATGTAAATTGCGCAGTCACTCTATGGCTCTATTCCAGTGTTTCTCAAACTAGGGTCACCGCTTGTGTAGGGAAAGCCCCCGGCGGGCCAGGCCGGTTTGTTTACCTGCCCCGTCCGCAGGTCCGGCCGATCGCGGCTCCCACTGGCCGCGGTTTGCCGCTGCAGGCCAATGGGGGCTGCTGGAAGTGGCGGCCAGTAAGTTCCTCGGCCCGTGCCACTTCCAGCAGCTCCCATTGGCCTGGAGCAGTGAACCGCGGCCACTGGGAGCCACAATCTGCCGGACCTGCGGATGGGGCAGGTAAGCAAACCGGCCTGGCCTGCCAGGGGCTTTCCCTACACAAACGGTGACCCCAGTTTGACAAACACTGCTCTATTCTCTATCGGGGATAATAATACTTCTCTATTAGACCATCATAGGGCTGTGAGAAGGATAAATCTATGGGTGTGGTTGAGGTGCTCCCATACTATAACAATTAGCATGATAAAAAAACCCATAAGTAGCTAATGTGCTGTCCAATATTTTGAACATACACCTTGCTGAGTATTTTCTGCTGTGCTTTTCCTCTTGGAGGACCCAAGAATTCCATGATTTTTCTCAATTCAATTTTTTCTCCCAAGTCATCAAGACCTTGTACTGTGGTGACCTTCCTTCTGGTCAAGAAGGTTGGATGGTTCCCTTCGGAGCTCATCACATCTACTACAACAGCAGCTAGAGGCATTGCTGAAATGAATGGAAGGCCCTTCTGACCTCTGGAGACTAAGCTAGTTTCTTCCACCATGCTCCTGGTTGCTACTGGCCCAAGGAGTGAAGTACCAAAGTAGAATAACAAATCTGAATTAACTCCAGAGCCCCCACACCAACCTAATATTTTATCTTCTATTTGAATAGAACTCTGAAAATTAATTTTCAATTATCAACTTAATGTCACACTCTGCCTTCAGCTGCAAAACCAAAAGGCAGAAGAGGATACAATCTCAGTAAATTCAACTTCAGCACAATATTCAGGTTGGTATCCCCGCTCCCCCTCTCTGCCCCCGCAATGGCCATGTGTCCATACTCCTGTCCTGCTTGCTAGGTCTGAACTATTCAATGCTTTGTAAATCTCCTGGGCTAGCAGGAAGTTCTTGCTCTTTGCAGTAGCTTCCAGCCTGCTAAGTAGAGGACCGGTTCGGGCAGGAAGGGGTTAATAGTGCTAATAGTCCAGCGCTGCCAATGTAATCAATGCTGGCAAAGATCCCAAGCCTGTAGCAGCATCACAATCAATGGCAGTAGCAGTCCCACTGAGGGGTTTTAGTGTGGAGGGTTAAGAGAAGAAAGTGATGTGGTCTGGCTCTGTAAAGCATTAGTGTTATTGGTGCAAGAGTCTTTGTTGGGTTTAGGAAGTTCTATGGGGCTGTGCAAAAGTTACATTTACCGTGTATGGAAGTCTCATTTTCTTTACAAAATAAAAGTGACCAGGTAAAGAACCTAAGCGTTGTAAAACTCCCTCTGAAGGTCTGCAGCTGCTGCGATTTGAGCTTCTGATTCTACAATACAATATGGACGTTTCAATGGGGTCATATGTGGGCTTCAGGGTCCAGACTGAAAGTATATTGTGCACTAAATGTGGGATCCTGGATTTTGATTAAACTGACCATAAACTGTGGCAGTATTCAGGCTCTGGCCAGTCAAACATATTCCCAACAATGATCAGGACTGCTCTCCAAACGCTGAGACGTTCCAGTTGGGGAACTGAGCGGGCTGCTCTTTAAACTAGTTTCCTATAATGTTGCTCCATTTCTGAGGACTTGTGTAAACATTTTTATTATTAAAAACATGGACCTTTTTGAACATCTTTCTTCAAATTGTGCAGTTCAACCCAGAGGATGTTATACTCACACCTGCCAGCAGGTTTGTGCAGGGAACTTGCTCCTTATCGGCTTTACATTGTACTGCACTATACAAGGGTGAGATTGCAAGACAGCTTTCAGTCTGGCTCTTTTTCTAGAGTTTTATAGCACATTGGCCATTATTGTATCTCAGCACCTCTGGGGCTCTCTGCAGGAAATACATTGTGTATAAAACTATCTTGGTGAACAAATTCTCAAATGAATTCTATCCACCCTTTGCAATTTTGAAAAACAACATTTTGACCTTTTCCAGAAATTATATATGATTTTAAGTGGGTTGCCCAGACTTTAGTTTATATTTTAGAAAAGGGATGCCAGCACAAAGTGTATTATTTCACAAATAGTAATTATAATAATAGCATATTAATGGGATGCAAATTACTGATCTAGGAGTATAACATGCCTATAACTATTCTTGGACTTTTAATGTCAACATTCAAAGCAACATCTAACTAACACTGATGTGGCAAATTAATGTTAATAACAGTTTTGACACTAATAGCAAGTTATCATTATTTAAAAAAAAAACAACTTCCAGTTGCCAGGCTGAAGATGATTTTTGAAAACACCTCAGTTCACTGTCACTAAAGCTTTCCTTAGAACAGGGCCAGTTCTGATTTCACTCTTCACCGGACACTTTTATGGGACTTTGCTCTGCAAATGTCTCTGCATAAAATTACATCTGATTTCCTACTCTGTATCTGCCATCCTAAATCAGAGGGCCAACAAATGTTCTTTAGCAGGAGTTTTAGCCTAGTGCTTTTCACTAAGGAATTTCAGTCTATAAAAATGTCTAATGTTTAAGATAAAATATTTCTCAGTAGTATTTTTTTTAGTGCTTAGAGCAGGGAACTGAGTCAAGGCCCTAGCCTCTATTCCTACCTCAGCTGATGACTCAGCGCATGGCTAGTATAGTGCAGATGCCACTTATCTTGGGAAAGCAGTTTTGCCAGTAAGGCTTATTCCAGCCACATGAAATAAACTATATTGGCAAAAGCACATATTTGCTGGTATAACTGTTTCTGCACCAGGGGCTTTTGCTGGCACAACTGTATCGGTCAGCTCTCATCTCTTCACACCCCTGACCAACAGAGCTACGTCAGCAAAAGTTTGTAGTGGAGACCTGGCCTTAGGCACTTTACCTAACAAATAAGACTCACTCCCTGTTCCGAACAGCTTACAACCCAGTTTTAGACCTGACACACTAAATTAGAGTAACAAACGTGGGGAATGAAGGAAAGGGTAGGCCCAGAGGTGCAATAATACAAGTCTGTTTAGAGTCACATGCATACACCTTGCTGGTGCCACTCTTTCATTCTGCATTTGTAAAACAGCTACAATATGACGTGTCCACCTCACAGGGGAGTTGTGAAGCTTAATTCATGAATGCTTGTAAAAGCCACTGAGATCCTTCAATGAAATGCACTAGCAATGTGCATCAGTAAGTTGTAAGTGTATGTTGTTATTGTGTTCTATAAAAAGCAACAACAACAGAAAATATTTCATTTGTTCGTAGTCAGTTTTTGTTATACACAAATCATTCCTGCTACAAGTTCATATTAAATCCCATTTTCTCCACTGTAAAATGAGGGTAATAATACTGCCCTCTTTTGTAAACGACTTTGACTTCTAGTGCTGATAAGCTGTATGGCAGACCTAGGTATTATCATTATTATTAAACTTTTTAAGCTGACTGGTTGCATCCATTTGTGCTTCCTCGCAAAGTGTAATCCATAAATAATTAAAGCCTTGCATATGTTGTCAGCCACTTGACCCACTTTGAAGTGAATAGAAGCTGCGTGACTAAATCCTAATGTACCTTTGAATGAGCCCACATTCTCCTGGGGGCATGCTGGTGGGACGCTTGCTGGTTATGTACACTGCTGCCCTCAGTTCTTTGCAGTTTGTCAATAGGAAGCCTGTGGCTGGATGGGTCCTGTGTTCATCAGCCTCTGCAAAACACTTTCACACATGCATAACTTTAAGCATGTGAGTACACTCATGCTAAAAATTATGCACGTGTGTAAGGGCTTTGCTGGATCAGGCTCTACATGACCCAGAGTATAGAACCTTTGAACAAAATGTAAGTTCATAGATTTGGTTAGAAAAGACTCAATAGTACCTTAATAATAACTCCTGTGTCAACTACTGATTGTTTTTACAATACTATTGAATTTTGCAACTAATTCCAATGTAATGTAAGACTTGGGACAGTAAGAAGAAATATCTCTAGGAGTGGTGTGGGATGCAGTCTCTCTGGTGATCAGTTCCTGGGGCTGGGTGTCAGACCATCTGCTGGGTTCTACTCCTGATTGTTTCACTAACTCACTAGGTGATTTTGTGTGACTCAGTTAATCCCTCTGTGCTTCAGTCTCCCCAACTGTAAAATGAGAACTGTAAATAACAATACTATGACCACCTTTGGGAAGCGCCATGAGATTTCTGGATGAAAGTGGCTGGGTCAATTGTTCACAAAAAGTAGTGACTTACAAAAGTGCATCTTGAAGCCTGGCCTAAAACGTGTATCTCTCTGCAGGCATCCCTATGAGTCTGTATATTTCTCAGTATAAAGTTACAGCTACAACATGACCATTTTTATATTTATTATGCTATTTTAAAATATTGCCAAATTCAGATTGTTAATGTTCCCTGTCTCTTTATTGCCATTTTCTGGCGTATAAGCTCTTCCTGATATAGGTGCATAACTCCTGTTTATTGATGATGGGGGGGATAGGGGGAGAATAGGCCTCAGTGTAGAAATGTACAATGTGTCTGTTAATACACAGTACTACGTAATGCAGTCTTACACTGTAACATACTTGGGCACTACATAATGTTGGTAGTGCCTTTTAAAAATACAAACGCAGAAATTGGCCTGAAAAAGACATTAGAAGTGGGAGATGTTTGCACTGTGGTTCTGGTACATGTTGTTGGATGAATTGAGTGGAATTGGCACTGACCTGCTAGATTGGCTTTTAAAACAAAGACTGCAGCAAAAGAACTTGCTATGGGTCTGTGTTAAGAGAAGAATAAATCAAAGGCAGACAGAATTCCTGGAATGAAGTACCTACCCAAGCTCCGTCGGGTCCAAACAGCTCTAAAAAGTTGCCAATGAACTCTCTGGACTTCTCTTCCCATTTCTGAATGAGGTCATGACTCTTCTCTTCCACCTTATTAACAAATTCTTTTGATTTTTCCTCTACATTTTTCACTTTTTCTTTCATTTTGTCTACCTGGTTCTGAAAGCGATATTTCTTTTCCTGTTTGAAAAGTATGTGTGGACAGACAAAAAAATTATCAAGTGGGTTTGGGGAAAGAAGAAAGCTTGTTATTTGTGCTTAAATACACAGGGCTTTTTCTGACTACTATCATGTGTAATATTTAAATATGTAAATGTATGGATGTTCTGAAAATATTTATCATTTAGTGCTTATCATGTGTTATGTTCCCCAGTAGAAAAACAGAGCTCTAGATATATTAAAATAGGGTGTTCTTTAAAAATAATGTCAATTTAGTATTCGTGCAAGTAAAGAACTAATACCCCAGGCCTGTAGCAGGCAACATGCAAATTTCCCCACACTCTTTTGCCAGTGCATCCCAATACTGGCTTGCAGCCCTGATGCTATCCCAGTCCAAGGTATTTCCTATGAAGAGATCTCTTCAAAACAGAAGAGAATCTTCATGACTGAGGTTTTGGATAATCAGAGGTCCCCTGGTTATACCTGAGAGAGGCGTCTAGGCCAGAAGGCTAGCTGACCAAACAGTTGAGGAGTGGAGGGAAAGAAGGGGCTGATCAATGCCCAGAGATTCGCTCAGCTCATCATAAGAGAAAAAGAATGGGCTCTCAGAGCTGCTAAATGCCTCAGATTCAAAGCTTTAGTTTTGAAAAGCTTCTAAACTCCTCAGAAGCACAGCCAGTCATGCAGAGCTTAAAGGATCTGTGGGGCTGAAGCTCTGTCTCTGGAGATCTTATGAGCTCTGTAGGAGCAGAGCTTCAGTCAGTTCATAACCAACTTTTGGCGGCCTGGGAACTTCAGTTAACTGGAATTTGAGTAAATCTGGATTCCACAGTAATTTAATTAATTTTCCTCTAAAACAAATGTTCTTTAGCTCCACTATGGCAGCTTAACCTATAAAAGTGCACCTTTGGTCAGAGAAGTGGGAGTGTAAATTTGGCATCTTATGACTTGAGGATCTACTTCCTATGTATAGCCAGAGTCATATTTTCCTTGCTGGTCTTGTTAGCATTGCAGTTAGGTGAGTGTGAGATGGATTTTATTCTAGCTCAAATATCATCAGTAGAATTGTCAAAGTCCAGTTGCAGAATCTTTATTAGTAGTGAGGAAGAACAAGCCAGAAAATACACAGCTTGGCTTCCAGCTTGAGTTTTCAGGGTTGGCATTCAGAAAACATTTTGTAAACCTGTTAATTAATCAGATATGATATGGAGTGATTGGGGTCTTGATTTTTCAAATGTGGCCATGCAAATGCATACACCAAAATATGTGAGCATTCACACACCTGATTTACATGCACAATTCCCACATTGCAGATGCAGATTAGTACTTGTGCTTCTGGTGCAGCTAGTTGGTCATCTGCATGCATAAATATTCCATTTGAGCAGGCAGTTATGGTAAGTACACAAATTAGGCGCACATGCGCGCACACACACACACCCACACACACACACACACACCTGCACCTGAACTTTTAAAATGAGCACCATTGGGACAATGAAAAAGGAGCTCTAGAGTGCCATTTTAGAGCTACTTTCAGAGTTGACGTGTGCTTCAAAGTTTACAAGTTCTAAAATATGCCCATACTTTTACTAAGTCATTTTTATGCTAAACATTTAATGGAACTAGCAATCGCATTGTATCTTAAACTCAAAATGTTAGCACCTCAAAGCTGTAGCTGACACAGAAATTCAAAACGACAGAGGAGCATTTCCTTTGCAGCTTAGTAGGACTGGCCAAAGAGGCTATGTCAGGATAACCCCCCCACCCCAAGCCCCACCGTTACATAGGCAACCAAGCCTTAATGTAGGAACGCCTGCATTTTCATTTTCTACTAGTGCCCTTTTATTTGTTCTGAAACACTAGAAGCCCTTGGAGAAGAGCAGAGCTTCTCCTGTTAAACTGCTGTAACCCTAAGCCAGCAGTGACTTCAGAATGCATTAGGCTAGGTCTACACTACAGACCTTGCAGTGGCACAGCTGTAAGGTCTCCCATGTAGCTGCTCTTCGCCAGCCTGAGAGAGAGCTCTCCCATAGGCATAATTAAACCACCCCCAACAAGCAGCAGTAGCTATGTTGGCAGGAGAGCATCGCCCACCGACATAGCGCTGTCCACACCGGTGCATCTGTAGGTGTAACGTATGTTGGTCAAGGGTGTGTTTATTCACACCCCTGACTGACAAAAGTGCTAGTGTAGCCATAGCCTTAGTCTCTAGAAGTGGGGTGAAGAAATGCTGCATGTGCTATGCAACAGTAATACCCTCTGACCAGTTGAGGAACGGATTTGATGAGCTCCAAAGCCAATTCACACCCAGTGTGTTCCTCTGTCGGAATGATGGCTGCAGTACTGATCCTCCTGCGTGGATAGTTTCAGCAGGGAAAATATGGGGAAGCCTCTAGGCCTACAACAAGGATACACAAGATACCCCTACTTCCACCTCAAACATAAAAACTAGCAATATAGTAGACCTGGATTGAGAATGAAGGTTCAGAGGGAAAATCCAAGGATCCCAAGGATCCTCCTAAATTGGAATGACCGATAAATCTTGAATCACTGCCTGAATTAAATTAGTGAGCCCCTTCATTATGTGCCATATACAGCTCAGTCAGGTGGGAAATAGAAAAGCCAGTGCTCCAAAATGAAATATGAAACAGACAAGAAAAATGCCTACGTCTGTGTTTCCGACTCCAGCTGAGAGGTGCAATTACAAAAAAAAAAAAATCTATAGACTGTCTGTGATTTATTCTGTCTCAAGTACGGGAGAATTGTGCCACTCAGCCTGTCATTTCTTGGCTTGAGAAAGGGCCAGATTTACAAAGGTACTTAGGAGCCTAAAGAGACAGACAGGCATCTAGTGGGACCAGTGCTTAATTTGTAATGAAAGAGGTGCTGGGGCTCAAGCAGTTTTTTTTACTTTTTACTAACGTGGCAAGCCCAGAGGTGCTGGGGCTATGAACCACCAAGCCAAGAGATGCCGGGGCTCAGTCCAGGCAAGCCCTCATACAAATTAACCACTGCGTGGGACTTACCAAAGAGCCTAATCGAGATAGATGCCTAACTCCCATTGCAAGTCCCAGGGTCTAATACAACACACACAGTCTGTCCTCATTGCTTAGAAAATATTTAAGGGGGCACTGTCCTCTTCAAAATGACATGTCTGTCTGAAATAAGTTTGTTTGCTGTCGGAACAAGTAACACTTCAGATTACTGGAAATGAAAATTTGGAGGGAGAAAAATCTTTCTCCCCCGTTGCCTACTTTGTGACCTGATAGCACTTTATTTACAGTTTCCCCTGTTGTTCATATGGCTCTTTGATACAGAAAAAGGGGGAATAGAATATTAAAGAAAAAGTAAGAAAATATCATTGCAATCCCACAAAAATTGGCAGAGGGACTCAGGGACAGGTGTAAGACTTGACAATACTTTTGACTCATTTTTTATCAAAATTGGCTAGATATTTGCTTAAGTGTTTCTCTTTATAGCAAAGTGCTAAAGTGAGGGCTAATGAAATAAATACAACTATCCTGCACATAGCAAATAAATGGGAAAAGTACATTTTGTGATGCATTGTCCTTCCTTTAAAATTTTTCCTCATTAATTATCTATAGTCATTCACAATGTTCTTTTGTAATATGGCACAGTGCAGAGGAGCATTTCAGCATTGTCACTTTCACGGGGATACGCTGCTAAGCCTTGAAAGAGAAAATGGAGGAAGGAAAACGTCTTTACCCTTCTTTACCCTTCTCCTGGACAGTACAGAGAGTTCTGTCATTAGAAGTTGCTTAATTTGAAATACTGCATCCTCCAGAGCAATCCTCAGCAACCTCTGAGCTTTTATACTGGCTCTCTAATTCATTCCGTTCTGCTTAGGTTTTGTGACACATGTTACATGACTTGACACACTGCTCTCCGACTTCTGCAATACCTGTCAAAACAGTGGCTCACCATTGATATTTCCCTCCCTCCCCCCGGGCTTACACTGGACCCTTTAAGCTTACTTTAACATTCTTTTTTTTTAATGTAATTGCTTTGTAGAGGAAGGAAATTGATAATGACGCTTGTGCTTTCTATGCCTTTTCCTTCTGATCTCTGGCATTTGGCCACATCACAGCAACAATAAGGAAACAAAGTCAAACTGCAGGCTGCTTTTTGGAGAGACTGTGACTGTCTTCCTTACATGATTGGCAGCTTTTTTTAAAGCGGTAGTGTTATTAAATTAGCAGCAGCTCCATGAGAAGTATGCAGTAGTTTGGGAAATTGGGAGCATTGGCTTTACTTAAAGAGCTACAGTTTCCAAGAACAATGCCAAATGGTATATGTGAAGCTGATACTTGCCAGGACTTATTAAAAATAAATCCCTAAATAAACCCACCAATGTTCATTTTTCTCAGTTAGTTTTAACCAACTCCTGCCCTGTTCCATTTCCCATTTCAAAAGCACAAGAGAAAATTAGCGTATCTTAACCCCTACTCCAAGGTTGGGCTTCTAATGGAAACCCTATCAGAAGAGGGAGAAGAGAAGATGCGCTTACTTACATTTATAAAACTAACATTCAGCTCTTTGGCGGTATATCCTCTTTGGAGGTTGCGTCGAGCGTAGACATCATAGTCTCGTACAATTCTAGTAATGATGTCTGATGTTGAGATACCTTCAGTTCTCTGTGTTGGCACAAACATTCCTGGTGAAAGTGGAAAGCAAAGAGAGATGAGTGACATGACGAGATAGCACAGCAGTTAGGCAGGGATGCATGTTTTAGCATGAATGCTCCTGTGGTTAAGGTGTGTAACTGGGAACCGAGAGATATCCAGTGAAATTCTGAAGCTAGTGGGAGTTTTGCCATTAATTTCAATGGGCCCAGGATTTCACCCATGTGTTCTAATCCTGGGTCTGCCACTGGTTTCCTGTATGACCTTGGAGAAGTCATTTAGTTGCCTTGTGCTTCATTTTTTCAGCCCATAAAACTTGGATAATATTTGCCAGCATCTAGTGTTATTGTGAGGTTTAGTTGGCTATCTGTGGCATTATAAGATCTTTAGATCTTATATTTCATTCTATATTGCTGTTCTCATTCCCTTGGGCTCTTTGACTCTCTCGTATAGCAGAGATTCTTCATTACATTGAAATGTTGTTTGCTTGTACTCTTTCACAGGAAGAGGAAGTACAACCGGGATGGTGAAGAGGGCTACTTATTATATTACTAGCTTATTTCCTCAAAATATTTGACTAGTTTTTAACTGCTTGCCATTAAGACTAGCCCATGTGTACTGTTAAATAAAGCCAGAGGCAGAAGCAATATTAGCGGTAACCGTGAATACATCTTCTGTACAGCATTCAGTGAAATAATGCACACCATGCAAACAAGAAAACAACTCCCAGAGCCAGCGTCTGGCTTATGAAGTAGAGATGACTGTGTTAAGCATTCCAAGCTCTCTACCAGGGATGGGCAAACTAGTTTGCATAAAATAATTCTACTGGTCAGCCTGGAAGAAGAGTAATGGCTTTGATAGTTCAGTGAGAGTTAACTGCGATTAATCCACAGCCTTAGTAATGACCTAAGTAGGTAATGGAGATTGAGGTTAGGCCACCCACTACATGAGTCTTGGGCCAGCGAAGGTCAGGTTTCATAGTTCCACTTGGAAGGGAGAGCAGTTTAAAGGCACTGTTGGTGAATGATTCACAGCCCATAGTGGCATTATGCTGAGAAAACACTGTTCTCCCTCCTTCAACTCGGAGTGTCATAGAGATGGACGGATATGTAAAATATTAAATAATAAATGGAGGAGAACCTCAGGGCATTGTCTGGCCCAGACAGAAATGCAAAGGGCACCCACTTTGAGGGCCAATAGAGAAACCATGTCCAAATAAGGCTCCATATCCAATCATTTGTTTAATAGTTTATATATGAAACTGCAGGTGATATGGAGTTGTGAGGCTGGATTGGAAATAGTCTTGTGAAATAATAGTACTTACTACTTAACGTCTTAAAGGATTGTGCAAATATTAACTAATTAATCCTCACAATGCCCCTGTGAGTTAAGTAAGCGTTGTTAGCCCAATTTCACAGGGTTCAGGGAGGGAATCAAGAGGCAACAGCCTCTTGTGATTTAATGATAAACACATCATTTCCCCCCTCTATATTCTAATTAATATTCTGCTAAGCAGTTTTAATCATTGTCACAATACTCTCCCTAGCATGCTTTTCAGAATTGCAGCAGTTGTTAAGGAAGCTTTTATGGGAAGCAGTAAAACATATCTAAGCACAGGTTGGAGCTAAGAGAATGCCTGAAAAAATACTGGCTTACAATTGTTTTAGCTTAAACTGCATTTTTAACCAGTTTCACAAACAGATCCTGGCATGTAATATTGGTAGCAGAGCAACGTTCATGTTTCTAAAATGAAAACTGCTCTTTATTAAGGGAACTATTTGCAGACATGCTGCATCTGCAGCTAGCATTCTAGCCAGGTGCGCACAGACTGACTTCTTGGCACTTCCTCCAAATCCTCCCTCTTGTAACCTGTGTTCCTCCTTTCAAGTTCCATGCCGGTTGCTACAGAGTTGAAATTTTTTTTATAGTCTTAAACAAAGCTATCTTTACAATAGGAGATCAAGAATCACCCTTCCGACCAGATTTTACCTGCTGTCAATCTCTGTTACCTGTCCCATAGTCATTTTGTGTGTGAACCTTCTATTGCTGTCCAAGGTAGTTTGGTGCAAGAATCAAGTGCAAAACATCCACCAGAGATCCACAGTGAGGATAAGAGTGGATGGGAAAGGAGAAATCAGCCCTTACTTTTCTTAAAACATGAAATTTATGCTGGTTAGTCATTTACTGAATGGTCTTAATTGTCACTAGCTAAACAAGTCATATTACTGACTGGCTGGGGCATATGTAGGACAGATAACCTTGCAAAACTGATAAATAAAATTAATCATGGTTCAATACAACTTTCTGATCTATTGTATTTCTATAAACCATCTATTAAAAAAAATTAAGGCTTTTCTGAGCCCACTGCATAGTTGCTTTAAAACTATACAGTCCATTTCTATTAAGTTTCTCCTCATCTATTAAATCTGGTTGTCTCCTTTTCTTCCATTCCCCACACCTGTTCTAATGCTATTGTTCTTCAGTGTCAAACCTAGCCTCCTGTCCATGGTGTTGAAGACCCAATTTGCTGCAGAAAACCTGGGAGGGGCGGGGGTGCACACTGTGAAGAACCTATGTAAAGGGCTATACAATCCCCATACACAGCGCTGCTCCCCAACACTCTTTACGAGGCAACGTGAAAGGGGTGGAGGGGCTACGGAAAGTGAGAAGGTTCACAACTATGCAGATTCATTGACCAAACCCCCCAGGCTGGGAGGACTGACTGCAGTAATAATGCTTTCATATGGTGGCCAAGGATATCACCTAAGGAGACCTCAAAGGATTTTACAAAAGAGGTAGGTATCACATGTGGGCACTGAGGCACAGTGCAATGAAATTACTTGCCCATGGTCACACACCAGGCCAGTAGTAGTGCTTGGAATAGAATCAAATCCAGTTCTTTCTTCACTCAGCTATGATGTTCCACAGTCTTGGGGAACAGTTTCCATCTCCCTCCATCCCGTCAGAGATCCCTAACACACAGCTGCTTACTTCAATTATCTATCGAAACCCTTTAGCCATAGCCAACGTGAGATTTTAATGTAAAATGAAATCTGCAAGCTGGGCCAGCCACAGGAGCAGGAGAGGTGGAGTGCTTGAGAAACCTATGGACATAGCACTGATTCCAGCTACAAATAATGGCCAGTAAAAAAAAAAAAAAATTAAGGCTTTTTCTGCTCCCTTTTTAACCAAATGTATCTGAGAAAGCTACCTGAGGTCATAGGGGAAGAGTGCAGTACCCAATTGTACCAGCAACCCTTTGTGAGGGGGACTGGCCTTTGAAACCTGACCTAGGTTATGTGACTTAATTGAAGAAGTTTCAATTTCTTGTCAGAACTTATGTGTCACACCTTTGTTTTACAGTAATGGAGAAGTAAGAGCTGGCTCCATGCAGCAGCCCCAGAATTGCTAGATTAGCCCTCACTGTCAGCGCTTGCCAAAGACTGATTAGTAATGATACTGTAATGTTTGACTAATATGGTGTTAATCTGTTCATTTTTGACAATGTGAATTCCTCAAGGAATCAACACATAATTAACCCATTGGTCACTGCGTATTGTGTGTTCTCCTCTGTTCCCAATCCGCCGAGGGTGCGAGTCTGTTACATCGCCCATTTTGACAGTTTGGAGTTTTAGCCTCACTCATAGAGGCTCATGCTTTTAGCTCACTACAAGGTAATAGTTATCAAACACAGTGAGCGTTTCACTTAACACTTGCAAATTACCAGATAGTAGATTCTGAGGCCTTAGGAAATTCTAGAGAGACATGCACACATTGATGTAGGCTGGGAAGAGGGAAAGTCTCATGTGCCTGAAACAGTCTGCTCCAGAGAGCTGTGGGAGGAAGGTTTAATTGCTTCCCTCTTCTACAGTGTTCATTGTGTTATGATAGCTGCTCATGATAAAGAGGCTTTTGACATCACAATGGTTTACATTTTTCTCACAGGGCCCAATCCAGCTCCCATTAAAGACAAATACAAAGGGTCCCATTCACTTCAGAGTTGGACTGGATCCACTGCCTCGGAACCCACAGATCACACGGCAAATCGTTTGTCTGACATGGAGGAGACATAGGTGCAAGAGAGCAGACACAGCAGATCTAGTGAGTCACTGAGCATCACAACAGTAACAGAAGCCAGCAGGGCATTGAAAGGATTGATTTTTTTTAAAATAGATGTAGGCTGTAGAAAAAGAGCAACATCCTATCATGATAACCTTCATTTAGACTGGCAGGTGGAATATTCTGTCAATTGTCTGACTTCAAGGTGGCATGTGAAAATGGGTTTCTGTTCTTTATTTTTGTTGCTTTTTGATGCATAAAGAAGGCTTGAAAATTATATTTTGTTTTTTCCTCTTACTGATTTTTGTAATAGAAATTGAGGCCTTTTCTGCCTATATTCCATGGCAGACGCTATGGATGAACGTACCGAGGGTAGAGGCAGTCCAATATGGACCTCCCAGTGCAGATCTAGTTTGCCTGGGTACTGATTAGATGCTATGGTGCTGGGTACTAGAGCAATAAACAGTTTTTGAAATATATTTAAATATTTTTCCTAAAGAAAAGGAGAGGGAAAACTGCTGGGAAATAAAATAAACTCGGGGCTTGTATAAAAGTTGATGTTCCTTACAGCAATGGGAACTATGCCCAGGCTGCACATTGGTCAGATTTTCAAAAGAGCTCAATTTGCTCTTAGTAGGAGCGCTTCAGTGTTCAGCACTTTTGAAAATCCAGCTAGACATTTAGGTGTCTGACTGGGATCTGAGCTCTTCTGAAAACCTGGCCCATTGTGTTTGTACATGCTACGCTCACCAAAACTATGAGAAAAGAACAGTATTGAGGTTACAAAATCAAGCACTTAAAAGTTGGGAAATGCCAGGTCGTCTGTTCAATCTTAATTCAGATCTCTCATTCCGTGGAGATAGAATTTCGTAGGAATTGAACTGCCAGAAACCAGGCAGGTTTCCAACAGAAGCCTTCCTGTCAGGCAGATTTTGGAACCTTTCTGGTTTCCTGCCACCTCTCCCACTGGCTCCTCAGCAGCCCATGTGGTGGACTGACAGGGAGCCCAGAGCCTGGGAGCCCCAGCTCTCAGTTCCTTAGCAATCCAGGCTTCCAGACTCCCCAGCATGTCAAATTTCAAGTCCTTGCTCCAAAGTATAAGGACACAAGAGCTTCTCAAAGAAACGGTCACCAGAATTTATTAACATGGGCAAAACAACATGAATTTCCCTCGCCTTTTTCTTGGAAAAGGCCAAACTGTTTTGACTGAAATGTTTCAAAAAAAATTCAGCCTGAGGCAGATACCTTGCGTGGAAAGCTTCAGCTTCAGCATATGATTATGGTTTGACAAAAAGCAACCAAAAACCATGGTCTTATAATGGGAAGTGTCAGGCAACCTTCATAGTAGGTGGTGCTATCAGTTCTGCCTATAATATCATTGTGTAATGTATTGTATACCTTTAACAGCATACACATATAAATCCATATTCACTCATTAGCTATCTAAACAGTTAAGAAAAATAAAAAGAAAAGAAAAACAAGATTAGAAAATACTATATTCTGCAGTGGTCTTGATTCAATATTGGGTTATACCTATGGCAGCAAGGTCCTGGTGGCGAAAAGTCGGACTTAGGAGAGGTGAGGACTGCAATGACACAACCACCAGTGGCCCCAAAGAGAACAGTGTAGTCGAGGTCCGGATATGGTCAGGACAACTGGTGGGCGCACTGTAGGGTGACCAGATGTCCCGATTTTATAGGGACAGTCCCGATATTTGGGGCTTTTTTTTTTTTTAATATGGGCTCCTATTACCCCCAACCCCCATCCCGATTTCTCACACTTGCTGTCTGGTCACCCTAGCGCACTGATTTAGTGGGAGACAGCTACCAAACCCTGATCAGTCACAACATGCCCTGACAGACTCCATTAAGGCTACCAAACTGAGTCCCTGATAGACCAAGGAAGGGAGCAAATTCCACGCTCTGGAACTCCTAGACTCCTATCCTCACACCTCAGGAATGAAAGCTATGCTCAGCTGGTCTCAATTGTTACCATGGGCATTGAGGAAGAGGCAGAGCTTGGTTCTTCACGGCCTCACGCCTGTGCAAAGTGGCTGAAAAGTGTCACCAGATCAGATTAATCTGTTCACTTACACCAGCAATGTGTTTTACACCTGCAAATGTAAATGGTGCAAGGCAGTGGAGAATCAAGCCTGCTGTCTCTGTGGCAAGAATGGTTACCATTTGCTCCATTAAAATTAAGGTTCCTTTCTGTTTTATATGTTTAGCTACACTATGGTTGGAGAGGGAATGAGAAGAGGGGCTCACACTCAAAGTTAGACATGAATGAGCTGCTTTCTCACTTATCCTAAGGCCACATTACACTCCTTTAAGGCCCCATTGCAGTGCCAGAGTCATGTAACGGGGCTTTGGGGTAAATGCGTATCTTGTCCTAATGATTTTTAATTGCTAACCATACGCTTTCCCCATAATAGGAGTCACACTTGTGGGTCAGAATAGAGCTGCACCTTAGCCCAGGGAAAACAGGTGCCTGAATGTTGGCCATGGTACTATAGGTACATGGGAAGTAAACTTCTTTTGCAGCATTTCAATACTGCTTACGAACCATCGCAAATCAAAACAGTAATCCGAGCAGGAATGTTTACTGGCAAACTCAATGGCTTCCGGAAGGTTACAGTTGTAATCTATTTTTGTTTACCCAGCCTGGGTCATCACTGGTGGCTTCAAGATGCGAACCTTTTTGCTGAAGTCAGCAGCACTTACTTGTTGACAGGCCAGACGGGAATGTGCATTAATCTCTGTTTTCCCTCCTCCAGCGGGTGTGGTTACAAGGCAATAACATACATAGATGGGCTTTAAAATAAAGGCTGAAATGGAGAGAGTTAAAACAGAAAATTGCCCTCACCTGCTTCCTTTATGTGCTTGTACACATCATCTGAGCCAGCGGAAGAGTATGGAATGTCATCATGGGCTACAAAATCAATCTGCAAAAGTTACAGGAGAAGAAACAATCAGATGCAACCATCAGGGAATCTGCATTGGTTTTGGAAGGACAGTTTCTCTTCTGAACTGCATCTGCCTGCCTTTGAAAGTCTCATCTGAAAGGTACTATTTAAAACATTGCTTTAGGGCTGGGGCTGCAACAGAGCACACCATGTGGAATTATGGTAGAACTCAGGACTTTTGGCTCCAAGAGTACAGGTATAACATACCCTTGCTTTGTATGTGATGATGTCCTCTATGCACAAAGGATAAGGGACCTACTGCTGCTACTGTTACCTACAGGAGATCTCCTTTAACTCAAGTGGCAGACAGTTGACTTTTAAAACTGAAGGAGCAGGGTTTCTATTCCCAGATTTGTGTGTATGCGTTTTGTTTATTTAGAAACTGTCTATCAAACCATAGATTCATTACAAAGAACTATTTCATTTGAGCTAAAGTAAATTCCAGTGAGCTGCAGCTGCATTTGGGTTTATATACACTGTAGGGCAGTCAGTAGGGTGCACTTCACCAGGTCTGAAGTTCTATCCATTAGAGGACAGTGGCACACGTACATACTTTTGGCTGATGATGGCATTCACTGAAATCATTGGGAGATTTGCCCTTGATTCGGTGGGAGCAGCAGGAGCAGGACTTTAACAATCTGGTCCATACATTCTGACTAAAGTCCATTCCCCCTTTCTGCACCTGCATTTTGTGAGTGCAGTTCAGGGACATTTCATCATTTCAGAAAAATTCAGGGGCAGGGGGACAAGTTCTGTCAGTGTATAGAAGATTATATGTGGTTGTACTAGATCCTGCAAAATCTGGGGGGACGGAAAACAAAAGTGGAGCTCATAGAGCTATGAAAAGTTTGAGGAGGTCAAACCAAGGTCGAGGAGAGCAGTTGCCCTCCTTACCCCATAGCAAATGATGACCCTGGTGCAACTGATTCTTTAGCAGCTCTATGCCACCTGAAGAGCCCCCTATGCAAATCAGCCCAAGCACACCAAGCAACTGGGCCCCAGATTTTCCCTAAAGAGAGACTGAGCACCGCTCTACCCTACAGAGTTAGGTCCCTACAAGGCAGTTTACATCAACCCAACACTGTAAGTGTCTACGCTAAAATGTTGCTCCTCCCAACGTAACTCGCCCAATATTCCGACTTAATAGCTCCACCTCCACGAGGGGCAGAGAGTCAGTGTCAATGTAGTTAGGTTGATGCTGTGTCAGTGTAAACACTGTGTTACATCGACTGTTGCTAGCTTTCAGAAGCTGCCCCACAATGCCCTGCACGGACAGTTCAATTGGTTCAAGTGCTCCTGGTAAGGATGCGCACCACTGAAACACACAAGCAATGTAATTACTGGATGCTGACGTAAATTAGATTGACTTAATTTTGTAGTGTAGACGCGGTCTGTAGTTTATTGCTAGACTAGTCCCTTATATCTGCCCCTGAACATTAACACAAAAGAGTATTCTTATTTGTTACAGTTAGGCTAACAAAAATTATCTAAGCATTATCCACTTGATTAATCCAGATGAGGGATGCCACCATGATCTCTTTTCCTATTGCTTTGATCCAAATCCTAAAAAAAATGCTAACTCTGTTCTTAGTACTGTGACAAAGTTCCTCCTCTATCTTGGTGGGTCCTGCACTTATTGGCACATTTTCCTGCCTCAGAGATTCACCATATGGGTTAGGGAACAGCCCAGAGACCTTCCCCTCTGGAAGAACCCACAGTCCAGGTCAATTGGGAGGTTTGGGGGGAACCCAGGCCTGCCCTCTACTCCGGGTTCCAGCCCAGGGCCCTGTGGACTGCAACTGTCTATAGTGCCTCCTGTAACTACTGCATGACAGCTACAACTCCCTGGGCTACTTCCCCATGGCCTCCTCCAAACACCTTCCTTATTCTCACCACAGGACCTTCCTCCTAGTGTCTGATAACACTTGTGCTCCTCAGTCCTCCAGCAGCACTCACTCTCAGCTCCTTGCGCCTCTTGCTCCCAGCTCCTCACAGTCACACCACAAACTGAAGTGAGCTCCTTTTAAAACCCAGGTGCCCTGATTAGCCTGCCTTAATTGATTCTAGCAGTTTCTTCTTAATTGGCTCGAGGTGTCCTAATTAGCCTGCCTGCCTTAACTGGTTCTAGCAGGTTCCTGATTACTCTAGTGCAGCCCCTTCTCTAGTCACTCAGGGAACAGAAAACTGCTCATCCAGTGACCAGTATATTTGCCCTCTACCAGACTCCTGTACCCCTCTGGTCTGGGTCTGTCACAGTACTTATTTGGTGGATCTCACTTGCCATGGCATCAAGAAGATAACATGCACTTCATGTATATTATAGCCTTGGGAGTTAGACTTTAACTATATGAAATAACAACTGGGTGCCTCTGAATAAGGGAGTACCTGGCAAGTTTGGGTATTTTTAATCCTTAGTCACTTTCTAACCCATTGGAAGTTTCATGATGTAAATCCCTGATATATGCTTAGCTCCAAAAGGCAGGAGATCTGAGAAGAGTGTCCTGTTCACAGGTCAATGAGTTAAGTTTGCATTATTGACGTGCTGGTACTTTGTCAGTCTCCAAAAAACATAATACGTGTCCACTTCCACTTACATCAAAAAGAGCCAGAGAACAGAAAGTTTTCTGATTTAGAACTAGAAGGTGATTTGTAATAATTGGCTGTTGGGAATTGAATTACTTAATTTATTCCAGCTAATAGAATCTCGTATCCTTGTTATGTATTCCCAGCAGTTAATTTACAGAAGGAAGGGATGGGGTTTGGAGAAGAATGGTACCTTATGTTTTTCTAGGAACTCCGGTGTGAGTGTCCATGGAGCATCTCTGATGACTTCATCTACGTAGCGACAGTGTCTGAGTGCCTCATACCGCTCGGTTTCATTCATTACAGTGAAGCCTTTGAACTTGTGGGTTAGATCATCACTGCAAACTGACATAAGAACAATCAACAAAATATTTCTATGTTAACTTTGCACAATTACTGCATCTGGTTGGTAAGAACTTTCTGATCAATATCCTTATTTTAAAGTTGTTCGTTGAGTTACATTCCATTTTCAAACCAAATAAAGATGTGCCTCTTTCTGTCTTTGAAACGGAGACCAGAAGTGCATGCTAAATAGGAGGAATGATCCAGAAATTTCCAGAAGTTCCAGAAATTTGCTTACACATCTCTAAATCACTGTTGGACAGTTGTATTGAAACCAGCACAAATTAATAACACACAAGTGCAGTCATAGTGGCCTGGGCTATGGATTTAGCAGATTTCACAGCATGTGAGGTTTGGCCTGATCCGTATTCAAACAGGAAATCTCTGATGAAAACCCAGTTGTGGGATTGTAAGAGGCAGTGTGCTCTGGAGGAATGTTGCATAGGATGTGGACTCAGGAAATTTTATATTCTAATCCTGGTTTTTAATAAGCTGGGAAATAAGGCCTATATCCCGGGGCTGTTGTGTAGATTAGTTAATGTTTGTACAGCATCCTGAAGGTGTAAAGAACTATACAAATGCTAAATCTTATTACTGCTGCAGGAAGGGTTATTGATGACTCAGCAGCTGGACACGCTTCCCTCTGTATCAGCGCTGATCTAACACTCCAGTGTGGTGTTAGTGCAGGGGTGTGCAAACTTTTTGACCCAAGGGCCACATCTGGGTATGGAAATTGTATGGTGGGCTATGAATGCTCATGAAATTGGGGGTTAGGGTGTGGGAGGGGGTGAGGGATCCGGCTGGGGGTGCGGGCTCTGGGGTGGGGCCAGAAATGAGGAGTTCAGTGTGTGGGAGTAGACTCCAGGCTGGGGCAGGAGGTTGCGGTGCGGGAGGGTGTGCAGCTCCAGCTGGGGCTCTGGGTGGAGTTGGGGGTGCAGGAGGGTGCTCTGGGCTGGGACCGAGGGGTTTGGAGGGTGGGAGGGGAGTCAGGGCTGGGGCAGGGGGTTGAGGCATGGGAGGAGGTACAGGCTCCGAGTGGCACTTACTTCAAGCAGCTCCCAGAAGCAGCGGCATGTCCTCCCTCCGGCTCCTATGCAGAGGTGCAGCCAGGCAGCTCTGCGTGCTGCCCCGTCCGCAGGCGCCGCCCTTGCAGCTTCCATTGGCTGTGGTTCCCGGCCAATGGGAGCTACAGAGGCAGCGCTTGGGGCGGGGGCAGCATGGGGAGCCCCCTGGCTACCCCTACGTGTAGGAGCCGGAGAGGGGACAGCTTCCAGGCTCCTGCTTCCAAGAGCCACAGCACACATGGAGCGGGGCAAGCCCCGGACCCCGCTCCCTGGCTGGAGCACCGGAGCAGGGAAAGCCTTGGACCCTGCTCCCCAGCAGGAGCTTGAGGGCCAGATTAAAACATCTGAAGGGCCGGATGCAGCCCCCAGACCACAGTTTACCCACCCCTGTGCTAGTAGATGCTCTTCTACTGAAGGTGTCATCTTTTGAATAAGATGTAAAATAGAGGTATTTCCTTTCATTGTGCCTGTCCACTTATGGTACACGCCTGTCAGCCACCAAGGGCTTCTTTCTGGTTACCACACTCTCCTGGGCCTACTGGTTTTCAATGTATTTATAAGCAGGGCTGGCTCCAGTTTTTTGCCGCCCCAAGCAAAAAAAAAAAGGCTGAAGCAACAACAACAAAAAAACCCCAAATCAAAAAACGGAGTGCCGCCCCTTGAAAAGTGCCGCTCCAAGCACATGCTTGGGACACTGGTGCCTAGAGCCGGCCCTGTTTATAAGATCTATTTAGTGAATTACTTAAAAAAAAATCTTAACTCCAAATAAATATTTCCACAACAAGAAATAAGACAACAAGATGCACACAGGGAGACATGTGACACCAGACTCTGGTGCAGCGCAAATTTTATGTGGGGATTGCTGGTTGACAGTTTAACTAGACTGGGAACTGTGCATATGCAGCTGAGGACAGAGTTTGACTTGATTCTTACTTTGACATAATTTTAAGATGGACTATTTGTTATGGTGTAAAATACCATCAAAACAGGAAGTAGTGCTCAAAGTCAGAGTGTTTAAACAGCTGCAGCTGGGAACATGGCAATACTGCTCCTCTGCTACTTCAGAATAGAGGCAAAAATCCAGTAAATAGATGTGCTCTTACCTCCTACTAATAAGTAGCTATTTGGGAAGAGAGTTTTGGCTTGCATAAGAGCTCTAGCATGGCCGGAGTGGAAGAGGTCAAATATCCCATCTGCATACACTCTAACTGGTCTGTCAACTGTGGGGAAAGAAACACAACAACGATTTGACTGGAGGATAGCTAATGTGATGACAACTTTTAAAAAGGGCTCCAGAAGTGATCCCAGCAATTGCAGGTCGGTAAGTCTGACTTTAGTACTGGGCAAACTGGTTGAAACTAGTAAAGAACAAAATTGTCAGATGCATAGATGAACATAATTTGTTGGGGAAGAGTCAACATGGTTTTTGAGAGGGTCAACAAGCATGTGGACAAGGAGGATCCAGTGGATATAGTGTACTTAGATTTTCAGAAAACCTTTGACAAGGTCCCTCACCAAAGGCTCTTAAGCAAAGTAAGCTGTCATGGGATAAGAGGGAAGGTCCTCTCATGGATTGGTGACTGGCTAAAAGACAGGAAACAAAGGGTAGGAATAAATGGTCAGTTTTCAGAGTGGATAACGGTAAATAGTGGTGTCCCCCAGGGGTCTGTACTGGGATCAGGTCTATTCAACATATTCATAAATGATCTGGAAAAAGGGATAAACCCGTGAGGTGGCAAAATTTGCAAATGATACAAAATAGCTCAGGATAGTTAAGTCCCAGGCAGACTGCGAAGAGCTACAAAAGGATCTCTCAAAACTGGGTGACTGGGCAACAAAATGGCAGACAAAATTCAATGTTGATAGATGCAAAGTAATGCACATTGGAAAATATAATCCCAACTACCAGGAGCGGTGCCAGGGTTTCTGCCGCCCTAGGCAGCAGCGCTCCTCCTCTGAGCATTCGGCGGTGAGGGTCCTTCTGCTCTGAGTCTTCGGGGCACTTTGGCGGCGGGTCCCGGAGCGAGTGAAGGACCTGCCGCCGAATTTCCGCTGAAGACCTGGAGCAGAAGGAACCCCCCCCGCCGAATTTCCGCCGAGGGCGGCAAAATGCTGCCCCCCAAATCCTGCCACCGTAGGCGACCGCCTAAGGTTGCCTAGTGGAAGCGCCGGTCCTGCCAACTATACATATAAAATGATGGGGTCTAAATTAGCTGTTACCGCTCAAGAGAGAGATCTTGAAGTCATTGTGGATAGTTCTCTGAAAACATCCACTCAATGTGCAGTGGCAGTCAAAAAAGCAAACAAAATTTTGGGAATCATTCAGAAAGCGATAGATAAGACAGAAAATATCACATTGCCTCTATATAAATCCACATCTTGAATACTGTGTGCAGACTGGAATTGGAAAAGGCTCAGAAAAGGCAACAAAAATGATTAGGGGTATGGAACAACTTCCATCTGAGGAGCGATTAATAAGACTGGGACTTTTCATTTTGGAAAATAGATGACTGGGGAGGGATATGATAGAGGACTATAAAATCATGACTAGTGTGGAGAAAGTAAATAAGGAAGTGTTATTTACTCCTTCTCATGACACAAGAGCTAGGGGTCACCAAATGAAATTAATAGGCAGCAGGTTTAAAACAAACAAAAGGAAGTACTTCTTCACACAACGCACAGTCAACCTGTGGGGCTCCTTGCTAGAGGATGTTGTGAAGGCCAAGACTATAACAGGGTTCAAAAAAGAGCTTGATAAGTTCATCGAGGATAGGTCCATCAATGGTTATTAGCCAGGATGGGCAAGGATGGTGTCCCCAGCCTCTGTTTGCCAGAAGCTGGGGATGGATCACTTGATGATTACCTGTTCTGTTCATTCTCTCTGGGGCACCTGGCATTGACCACTGTCAGAAGACAGGATACTGGGCTAGATGGACCTTTGGTCTGACCCAGTATGGTCATTTTTATGTTCTTATGATTTTCAGCTTTAACAGGAGTCATGTGTAAATCCAGCTGATCAGTTTTGGCCTCTAGTAAGAATGTTGTGGGGGAGGGGGGGTTTTCTCCTCAGATATGCAGAATTACAGTGGGTAAATTTAAAATGTTTTATTCCGCTTACTCTTCTACATCCTTGTGATGGGGCATCTGTCCCACACTGGGCTCTAAGGGGTTAATAGAGCCCTTGGGAGGCTGCGCAGGAGGCGGCAAATCAGAGAGGGGTTGCGAGGAGCAGCCAATTAGGGCTGGGCTGGCCTAGCCTATATAAGAAGGGCAGCAGAACAGCTTTGGTCACTTCCTGGAGCTTGAGGAGGGAGGTAGACTGGCTGCCTTGCAGGTTGAAGGCAGTAAGCACCCTGGACAGAGCAGTGCTGCAGGCAGAGACCCAGGGAGCTAAAGGCAGCTGCTTGTGGGCTGCAGGGATCTGCAGGCTGAGGCCCCGAGGCAAGGGTAAAGAGGGTGCTGTGGCCGTGGGGAAGTGGCCCAGGGAAATCTACTGAGGAGTAAGAGGGGGTGCTGAAAGCTTGGCCATCTACAGGGTCCCTGGGCCAGGATCCCGAGTAGTGGGCAGGCATGAGTCCCTCCCCTTCCCCCACTTGCCACTGAGGAAGTGGCTAGACTAAGGGACTACGACATTCCCCCGGAAGTGGGGAGTACAGAGTGTGGCACAGCTGGAGGGCTGTGTCACAAAGACAATGCCCTGGTCCCAGGAGTGATGTGGATCCCTGGAGGAGAAGTGACTGCAGCAGGATGCCACCAGAAGAGGGAGCCCTGGCTAGCAGAGCTGATCCCTGGAACATCCAGCAGGGGGCACTGCAATGGTGAGTCCCATCCCATCAGAATCCTCTTTACTGTGTTCTCCTCAAGTTGGCCTCTTTATTATCCTCCCTTTCCCCTGAATTCTCACTTGGAAAAAGCTCTTTTTCCTGTCTCACTCCATTTGTGAGATCTCACTTTTTTCTCTGCTCCCTGCCTTTCTCTTCCTCAGCTTAATGCTGTACACCCATGTTTGTTTCCTCTTGCATCTACACCTTTCCTCTTCCCTCAGACTCTTCTCCTTTCTGATTAACCTTTCTATCTTTCCCATTCTTATTGCCTCCTCCTGTTTGCTCCCTACTACCCATCTCTTCCTGCACCCTACTCATCATGCCCTGGCAGTCGGCTGCAGGCCTAAAGAGGACCTGCCTCACTGAGTGGCATGCCTGGCCACTTGGCTACAGATAGGCAGTCCCTGTATAACTGAAAGAGAAACGACTGGGGCTCTGAGCTCCAGAACTGCTGCTGCCGTGCAGCAGAAAGACATGTCACTGCTCAGGATCACCATATCTCCTATGACTCAGGTGAAATGTGGAGAAAACCATGTTTCTTGGAAAACTCCCTGGGAAGATGGGGATGCTTCCTCAAAGCAGGGTAACCGGCAGCTTTTTGGGGCCCCCTGTAAAACCATCAGTTGGGATCCTCCCCACCATCTGAAAGGTCCATGATCCAGAGTATGACCTACCATAAACTCCTCTGCCATGATACCGGATTAGAAGGGAACAGGTGAAGTGTTTAACACTTGTCGGTGCGTTATGCAAAGGGAGTTAGAAAAATAGTGGATCAACATTTCCATTTAGACAGGTGGAGGGAGGAACTTGCAATGTGGCCACCCAGGGTCTCAATAAAGGCTCCCTGATTCCCTAGGGCTGTAATTAGTCAGTCAGCATGAATCAGCTCATACCCCACACCATTTGGAACTGGAGAATGGGCGCCAAACATCACACCATCATTGTGGGGGCCCTGATGCTAGGGTGTTGCCTGCACTGCAGGCCTTGACTGGCATTGTAATGTCAGAAAGGAAAAAGTGATTTCTCACCACACCATATAGGTACTCCGTCAGAGTACATATATACACTCCTAAGCTGTGGTGCTGTCAGAGGAGATATATCACAGAGGCCATGAAGTGTTTCGAAATGTGAGGAAAACACTCATTTTAGCCAGTATCCCATATGATTTCAGTATGCAAATAACCTGTGTGTTGAGATTTGCTGAGTTACCTCTTATGTCCAAATCTCACTGCTCAGCATTTTTATAACTGTTCAAAAATTAACAACTACATTAAAGTGTGTGGTCTGTATGTCTAAGAAAACATAAATATCCTTTTGTTACACCTCCCTGAGCCCCAGTCAGGTAATATATGCTGCTCCTCCTCCCAACTGAAGAGTGCTTTTGTAATAGTGAAATACTTTCACAACTGAAAGTCTGTGTCTGTGGAAGCTGCTTTTAGTCCTGTTAATGCTGCTGTCAGCAAAGATGTCCAATTAATCAAGACTCACCTGGTGTTCCCAGGCGGGCCTGAGTGATGGTTAGTTTCTCATGTGGGGCTTGGCACTGACAGCTTATTTCATCTGCAAATGGAGCAGGTGCAATCAGAGTCTGGAAGGCAATGGAGGGGTAGAGACAGAAAAAAACAAAACAAAAATTACATGAGCAAATATCTAGCTCATTCTTCAACCAGGAAGACAAACCTGAATCATTTCATTGTATGTCAGCGAGTCCTAACTGTGCATAATGATGGCTTGTTTCATTTTTGAAATCACTCATGAGCTCACCCAATTTATACAAAAAGTGCCAATTAAGCACTGAGGAGACTATGGTGTTTTTAAAACACCATGCAAACTAAACCTAGTCAAGAAGCTCTAATGTTTTGGAAGTGGTTCAGGAAAATAAACAATCTATCCACACATTGAATTCAGGTCTCTCTGGCTACCGGCCCAGTGTGTAAGAAGCTTAGTTCTTGGACTGTTGATTGTATGAGCTTTCTCTTTTCCTGGGCTATGTCTTGTCTACTAAATCCAAAACAATCAGCTGGCACAGTAGCTTGTCTACTGGGGGACTCAATCAGGGTGAGTAGGGTTCTTTTCCTTAGTGTCTTTCCTGCAGTTTTCAGATAAAACATCTACTTTTTGCTATTTATCATTTGTGAGCATGGGATAGTTGCACTTAGATCAGTGTCCAGGAGGTAAAACGCTCAGTTATATTAAAAGTAACTGAAAAACTGATTAGATACTAGGATTTTGGAAAACACTAACTGATCATCTCCTCACTAGCTTTTGAGTGGATTGGGCACAAACTCCACCCACTGACAAAAATTAGATATAAACTACCTCTGTTGAATTTTTCATGAAGCAAGGGTCCTTGATACTTCATTTTATTATTGATAAAGGACATACAAAGTCAGGGCTGGACTGAGGTAGGAAATCCCAGTAAAATTCTGACTGATTTATCTGGAATTCCTTTCATTATTATTATTATTTTGTATTGCAGTAATACTTAGACACCCTAACTGATGTCCAAGCTCCATTTTATTAGATGGGGCTATATATACATATACTAAGAGACAGTGCCTGGAGAGTTTATACTTGAAAGGTACAAGAAAGACAAAGGGTGGGAGAAATGAGGTGGTATATCCCCATTTTACAGATAGAAACCTCCTGATGCAACGAGAGATTAAATGTTTGTCAGGAAGTTATCAGCAATTATAACCTCGGGTATTATATGCCTTGCACCTTGTGATTTGTTATGGGGGGAAATACCATTTGCTTGTTAGTTTTGAAATCCATTAGTTGAAAGTAGTAATCAATTAACAATAAAAAGGTTTCCTCCTTTGTCAAAAGCAAATACATCACCTATTAGTCTCTGGGATTTCATGGCCTTGCATCATCTGTCTTGTTGTTTTGCTCTTTGAAAGGGACTGCATGGAGCATACCCAGTTGTGATATCTGTTATTTGAGCACTCATTATTAGCCATAACAAAATATTTCTTGCCATTTAGTTACATTTTTCAATACGTAGAAGACTGCTATGTCATTTAGTGAGCATTTTTCAGCAATGCCAGACCACTGTCTCCTTTTAGCAAAAATTGCCCACTTATCTCTTTTCTTTTGTTGGAATGGCTGATATGGGTTAATGTTGGTGACTAGCGTTGCTCTTAATTTAGACCATTCTTGTAAATATTTATTTTTCTTGATGACAAATCTCCAAACTTGACAGGCACTTGCAATGGGACCCTTTGTTCTTGACCTGAGAGGGTGGCTTCCACTGGTACATAAAGGTGAACTCTAGGCTTTGTTTGTAGCCTATCTTGGTTGGGATTCACCACCAATATTGCTTTTATAAAACTCTCATCACTCCTACAGATTTAAAAAATCTCCTGTATTGCAGTGAGGCTGCCCTACTTCCACTGATGCCTTCATCATGTTAAATGTGTCTGCCACGCACTGACAAAATTAAAAATAAAATATGGGAAAATCAAACTTTCTGTTTGGGTTCTGTGGAAGGGAATCCTGTTCAACTAGCTGCCCACATAGCACAGTGCACACTCGTTTCTTTATTTTCTAATCACTGTCTTTTTGCTTCTGTCTCCGTGATTGTGGAGTGCTAAACTGCTTTTTTATCTCCAAGCAATGTCAAGTTGCACAACATCCCACACAGGCTGCTTCATGCTGGGATAAAGAGGAAGGCAGGAATGTTAAAACAATAATGGCTATGGTCTGAGGCCTGCAACTGGTAATCACATCCTAGCTAGGTACAGGCTGTTTCCTGGGAGATTATTTGAAGAAAATAGGTCTGGTTTGCAGCAAGAGATTTTTTTTTTTTTTTTTTTTGCTAGTCAAACAGAGTAAATCTTTTACCCATATACATTTATTTGCAATACTGAGCAGCTTTTTCTCTCAGCCCCAACTAAAGCCAAGCACATCCCGTTTTAGCTTCCCACTAGCCTGGAACTTGTTGGAAAAGGTCTTGCCAATTCTTTTCTTACCATGTGACCTCTCGACCTTCTGACATTAAAACGAACAGTAATTCGGGACCAGTGACTAAAATCAGGAACATGTCAAGGAGGAACACACATTCAGAAATGCATACAAATAATGTGCTTATAGATCAAACAGAATACAAAGGAGACTCTCCACTGGTACCTGAGGCTGTGTCATTGAATGAGGAAAAATTGTAGCTGAACCTCATCACTTTTGAAAATGGAACTTGGCCATCCAAGTTACTTAGCCCTTGAACGCTGAGGGAAGTAAATTGCAATGCCTAACTGCCTCTAAAAATCTGGGCATAAGTGCCAAATTTAGCCCTGGGCTATAGTAATTGTAAAGACAATGTGAAATCATCCTGACAACACTGAAATTCCCCCTCCCCCTTCTAACCAGCTTGAAAATTGTTTCAGCTAAACTGGAGCCATAGTACAGACCAGGCTTGGGTGGCCTGAACTGTTTTTATTGAATCAGCTTCAAAATCACCTTAAATCAATTCAGCAAAATCAGCGGTTTCGAAATCACGTGAGTATAAATCACGGGTGGCCAACCTGAGCCTGAGAAGGAGCCAGAATTTACCAATGTACATTGCCGAAGAGCCACAGTAATACGTCAGCAGCTCCCCACTCCCAGCGCCTCCCGCCCACCAGCAGCCCCACTGATCAGCACCTTCCCCTCCCTCCCCGCACCTCCCGATCCGCTGTTTTGTGGCATGCAGGAGGCTCTGGGCGGGAGGAGGGAGGGGGCGGGAAGGAGTGGGGTGGAGTGGGGGCAGGGCCTGTGGCAGAGCCAGGGGTTGACCCATGAGCACCCCCCAGCACACTGGAAAGTTGGCGCCTGTAGCTCCAGCCCCAGAGTTGGTGTCTATGCAAGGAGCTGCATATTAGCTTCTGAAGAGCCGCGTGTGGCTCCAGAGCCACAGGCTGGCCATCCCTGATATAAATGGTTCAGGCCACCCAACCCTATGGCTCCAATTAGTTTTTAAATGGTTAGAATTGTGGGGAAAACTCCCTGGTTGTAGACAAGCCATCTCCCTTTAGCCTGAAGATCCCTGTGCACCAGCTGTGTAGTGGATCTAATTTTGCATGTCTCCCTGCCAATCAAATTTGGGTGTGGAGGATCTGGTACTACGAGCGGTTTGAGATCCACATTACCTTTGCACCTGGTTTCTGTCCATTCAAATAAGTAATCTCTAAGGTACCCATGTATTCTTGGCTCAATATCCCTAGCTGTGGCTGACAAACGCAGATCAGATTATTTAGTTTCTTTTTATTTGAGTTTACAAAGAATGTTGCAATAACAGGGCTGGCTTGCTTGCTATGTCCCCACCAAGGAAATCTCTCTCCATCCATTTGCCAGCATATTATATTTCAAACAGATTACCAACCAGGACACTGAAGGTAACTGTTTTCTCCCCATTTATCCCCCTCTGCCAGTGACTGCAGAAAAACACTGAGCCAGAGAAAATGTAAACAAAGAATATTTTAGTTCAAAAAGAAAAGTACTAATGAACAGTGTGGTTAATTCTGCCATGGTGGCATCTACCTGGATATAGTTATTCAGGAACTGCTGTCTGTTTCTGGTGCAGTTCTGATGCAGCAGAGGGTGGGGGGGGGTTTGCAGAATATAGCCTGGCTCCTTATTTTTCTTTCATATGTCTCTTTGTGTTTTATGCCCTGATTGTTGAACCCTATCTGATTTACTGTTGAAAAGGACACAGGTGAACAGAGGCAATTTGGAGGCAATAATTTATAGAAAATTTTGGAACTGACTTCCTCATTTTTCCCCCTCAAAGAGAATAGTTTTAATAAAGGGTTTGAGTTCCCTTCCTCTGACTCTGTGTGCTAGCAAGGAATTCAAATGTCTCCAAAGTGGAGGAAAAAGCATCAGAACTCTTGCCAGGAGAAGCCCCTGTCCGGATCACTTCCTTAAGCTAGTAAGAGTAGACCTATAGGCCCAGCTTTCCTCTTCTTGCCAGGGAAACTTTCTAGGAGAGTTTATCTCAGATTATGACAAGTTTGCTGAGATTTCTCCAATTACTCTGAATAAATTCATTGAACACAATGGAACTGGCAGACCTATACAAGGAGGAGTTTGGCTCCTGGATTCTAAATCAGATGGCTGTACAACAATTATTAAAGGCACACTCTGTCTAAATATATTTTACAAGGTGCTGTTACTTGTAACCCCTACAATTTCTATAACTTTGAGAATGGGGTGGGCAACTGATATAAGGAGCTCTCTCCCCTTCCATCTATTGGAAAAACTGAGACAAAAGACCTGAGGAGCAGATTGTATTTGCACAGACACACCTACTTTGTGTAAGTCATCAGCGGAGAGACCTACTTTGCAAAATGATCAATTTTGGCTGTTTTGGGTTAAAATGTACTTTAATCTTGGGTGCAGGGGTAATGAAATTTTGATCCTTATTGTATAATGAAAGGGCAGCAGAACTGTCCTTAGCCTGCCCTAATTAAGGGGGGTTACCCTAAGCTTACCTCATTTGCTAAGCAGGGGGTAGGGATGCCAAATCCAAGTGAAAGTCCGAGGAGGTGGAGACAAGGTTTCTACCTAGTGGTGTGACCTCTGTTTAAGGAGTCCTAGATATCATTTGACCCTCCCTCTCCAGTGTTTAAAAATAGACTTAATCGAGAGTCCTTATTTGTGCTCCGTAATCACTACTGCTGAAATCATTAAGCAAGTCTAGAGTCCTGAACATTAGACCTGGTTTGTGGACAGTGTCGTGGTGAAAGGCAACACAGCGGATACAGCAACAGTGAGGTTCCCCGCTAACCAGTGAAATCGCTGAAAAAGTGGGCTAAGTGGTAGTTTGCATTCTAGCATTGCGGCTAGAGGCAGTGAGCAGTGTGAGTGGCAAGCAGAAGCACTGGTGAGGAGTGGCAGGGATGACTGCGGCAGGGGTCACCTGTGGCAGCAGAGGCATCACTCGACCATTTCCCCCCTTCAGGAGTGGGAGGTGAAGCCGTGTCAATGCACTGCTGGATTCTAGGACTTTGCTGACCTCACACAACAAACCGTGAGTGGGTGCAGTGGAGGGAAAGGGGAGTGGTATGTTAATGGCCATTTGTCTATTGGACTTTCACACAGCAAGGTGGGAAACTGAGGCAAAGGACACTGCCCAAGATACCATGGGGGCAGGTGCTCCATGCTTTTGAGTCACTGTGGTGTTTTCCCAAAGTAATACTGTGTTCCCCCTCTCGTAATAAAAGTTTTCTTTTTGTTGTGCAAACACTCAGTGCTTGTGAGCGGGGATGTCTTGCCTCTTAGTGAATGTCTACACAGTGTTATAAAACCCAGAGCCGTGAGTTTCAGACTCTAGGTCTATAGATTCAGGTTTGTGCTACGGCACTAAAAAAAGCTGTCTAGGCATTGGGGCTTGGCCTCTGAGGCCCAGAGAAGTGGATAGATTTTAGAGCTCCAGCACCAGCCGCAATGTCTACAGTGCTGTTTTTAGTGCCATAGTGTGAGCCCTGCAAGCCTGAGTCAGTAGTTCTGGCCTCTGAAACTCATTCCTGTGGATTTAAAAATGCAGTGTAGACATTCCCCTGGATGGCTGTAAGGGTGGTGTTTAGTCTCCCCGTTTTCTGGGTGGGGATTCAAGCTGGTTCTGTTTTATATTGTTAAGAGGAACATTATAAAAGTTAAGAGGAACTGTAGATCTTGAACTCAGCCCTTTTTGCTGCCACCATCACCTTGCAGTTTTTCAGTTGGTTTATTTGATATGTTTGGCAGCATTTAGTGTACAGTCTGTTTCATTATATCCTTTAGAACAGGGCTGGGTTGGTTTTGTTTGTGTGGGTCTTTCACACAGCAACAAGGGAGAGAAAAACATTTTTGAAAATAGGAAAATGTTGTTGTAAAACCACAGAATTAGCAGAAGGATTCAGGGACAATACTTTACACTACTTTTATCTCATTTTTTAACTCCCTAGATTTCAAGTTGACAGTTGCTTAAAAGTAGAGAGAGACTTTGGACCAGTTCCAAAATAGGACACCTGATTTCAATGGAACTAATCACATGCATAAGGACTACTCATATAAGGACTTGTAGCACTGGACCCATAGTTTGCAAACAATGACTAAAAATCAGGAAATGTGAAAATCCGAGGGGAAAATTTAAAGCAGTTTTTCAACACATTCGTTAAGAATAAAATACTACCAAAAATCTTATAAGTAACTGAAGAATGAGAATGAGAAATATACATATGCTGGGTCTGTAAAATATTAGACCTAAAACATGAGCATTCCTTGCCGATGAAGAATCTCTTAAGGCAGCGGTTCTCAAACTTTAGCAACCCAAGAACCCCCAGTTTGATTTAAAATTTTTCATGGACCCCCTGGCCCCACACCTACCCCACCCCTTCCCCCAAGGTCCCACCCCCGCTCCTCCTCTTCCCGCTCCACCCTTGCCCCTCCTCTTCCCTGCCTCTTTCCGCCCCAAGTGTGCCCCGTCCCCGCTCCTCCTCCCTCCCTCCCAGTGCCTCCTGCACGCCGCTGAACAGCTGTTCAGCGGCGTGCAGGAGGCACTGGGAGGGAGGGGGAGGAGTTGATCAGTGGGGCCCGTGGACTCCTGTTTGAGAAACGCTGCCTTAAGGACTATCTAGGTCTGCCTCTGGGTACTCAAGGAATGCCTCTTGAAGGACCAGGTGTTCAGGGAGTGAATTTTTACTCCTGGGGATAGGTATCTGATTTACGATTATCTTTTTTGCATCTATTGTTTCATGATATTACCTCCCAATTATAAATTAAAACTATATTACCAGTAACCATGACCCAGCTGAGGTGTATTACACTGCAGTTACAACTTAACTGCCCTTTATCTCTGTGTACCTCCAGGTAAAGATTCTGCGAGTGGAATTTATTTAAAAGTTCTGTTGATGCATGAACCAAAAGAGTATCCAGCTCATTCTCCCAGATTTCTATTGGCTCTGCAGAGCAAATATGAATAAAGAATAATTCAGAATAATTTATTTATATTTTTAATAATATTTTTAAAAAATTCATCCAATTTGCAAGCAATCCAGACAGCCATTTTTCAAATACTATCTGGGCTTCATCCTCCATAAAGTCATGTTATGCATTACTAATTGTTGTATAATAATTATTGACTGACTAATAATCACAAGATGCAAGTATAAGTTTCAGAAAGGAAGGAACAATGCAGAAAATTCTTCCCATCATTTTACAAAGCGTGTGGTGACAGGTATAGATTCATAGCTTTTTATGGCCAAAAGAGACCATTATGATCTAGTCTAATCTGCATTTCAAGAAGTGGTTCTAGCTCTACCAGAAATTAAAGTTTAGAAAGTATGACATATTTTAGAGGTATGTTGGGTCCCAAACTCAAACAAAGCACAAGTTAAGGAACCAAATATGTACCAAACATCAGGTACACAAGATGGAAAAAGACACAGTTCTGCAATTCAACACTGCCTCGGTACAGACAAGCATTTCATGGGAGTTAGCCACCAACACAGAACCACAAAAGAACAACCTGAGGGCAAGCCATTATTTAATACTTCCGTCAACCTAGCAGTATCTACCTCTGGTCTTAGGTCGGCTTAATTACATCGCATGGGGCATGATGTTTTTCATGGCCTTAATCAATGTAGTTAAGCTGACCTAACTTTATAGGGTCAACCAAACCTTAGTTTTGGCATATCTTTGTATATATCTTTGTATATAAAGCTGGCTGTGTCGGTGGTTTCTATATATGTATTTCTGACAAATGTGAATAGTTCTTAGCTCCTTCCTATGGGTTTTTTCTGCTTTAGTATTTTTTATGTAGTAAATTCCTTGCTTTTGCTGTCTAGTTACACTAGCCTTTTTACTCATCTTCCTAGGCTGTGATACAGACATTCACAATAACTGAAAAAAGCATTGTTTGAGAAATAGACAATGTTCAACTGAAACAGCAAGTTCCAAATAGCATAACACACATACATGTGAGCAAGAAATACAATACATTCTATAGTATATAATATTCGCACCAATTATCCTATCCTATGTGTGACTCTTGCAATGACATCTCAGTAGTTATATATATCTGACCAATAAATAATGCAACATCTTGTTGCCAGGGGTACAGCATATTTAGATATGTAGCAATGGTGTGACTCTCAGTGAAGTGAAAAGCAAATCACAATCTAATTCTTGGTGGTGATATGCTGCAGGCAAAGAAAAAATATTTTAAAAGTGTGCCAAAGAAAGTTATGTGCATACCAACAAAGGCCAGATTTGATACCCTTTTTAAATTTTTGGTCCAAAACAGCCAGAAATCATGAATACTAGTTTTGGGTCCAAATACAGTACACAACTTGTGCAGGGCTAAGATCACCTACATTTAGTCAAACCATGCCTCTTTTAAGCTGTTCAGACACAGCCTTATTACACAGTCATCTGCTCTAATGCTCCTTCTCCATGACATCTGTACCCCAGCATAGATCCAAATTGAAGAAGAGCCGATGTCAGGCTCCCTAAATCACACCACATTGTGGAAAAACAAAAGCATGGCTGGTTTTGTAACTATAATAAAACCCTTTATAGCTATAATGTTGCTAACTATAAGTTAAAATCATATGCATTTGTTGAGGCCTTTACTTGTGTGAACTGGTAAGAATATCTGAAATACTTCTAGAGCAGTTATGGATGAATCATCCTGAATCATTGTTTAAATATCAGATCAAATAAAAAGGAAAAAAAGGTCAGAGATCAAAATATTGAAAGTCAAGGCTAATACAATTTTTAGAAATAGCTTCTTCAAATTTCATACTTAGTCGCATCAATGGGGAATAATCTCTACAGCCATTATAGCTCTAGTTTAAACCATTATTATAGCACCACCGAGTGAGACTAATATATAGTAATCTTTCTCATCTACTCTTAACTGAAATGTTAGCATTTTTCAAAACTCCTGAATGATTTCACCAACACAACTAGCATATTTTTAAAAATTATTGTAAAAATGATTAAAGCCCCTAAGATAAAATTTTCAAAAGTTAATGGGACTTAGGCTCCCAACTCCTGTAGGTGCTTTTGAAAATGTTACTGTAGAGACTTATTTTGGAAGGAAGAGATATACATGAGTAAAGAGAACTCCCACTGCACTTCAGTGAAAGGTCAAACCAAGTGGTAGTCCTTCAAGTTTGTTTTCAGGTAAGTTTCTATGTGTATTGTTTTTAACTGCAGCACTGTAATTAGAAATTGCCATTGCTTCTTTTTGTTGTAGACACTGTCTGGGATTGTCTCCAACCCCACCTGAGCATGTGCATTGTTGTTATTTATTTACTATTTAGGTTTTGGTAATTCCCACTGGGCGATAGATGCTTTCCAAACCTGGATGAAGACAAAGGCCTTGATCCTGCAAGGAGCCAGGAGCTATCCACAGGGAATTAATTGCAGAATCAAGCCCAAAGCCTACATCACCATAAACAAACTAAATAAATAGGTTTAGACAGCTGCATCTTCCAAATTAACTCCCCCTCCCCCTTTAATCTTCTCTATTCCACGTGCCTCTGTTTCCCAGCTAACCTAAGGGCTTGCCTATGCTGTGGATTTTTAGCCACCTAGGTAGCTGCATTGGTGCAAACATGTCCCTAGTGTAGACACATAGTGCACCAGTTTAAAAAATACAATTTGCATTGATGCAAATTATCCCATTTTCAAACAGTTGGTGCTTCCATAACCAGACCATGTCTACAGTATAGGTGTATACTGGAATAGCAACACTTATATAGCTGCACCAGTGGCTAACACCCACATTGTAGACAAGACTAGAATGTAATGGATGGTTTCATTGTCTGAGGCGAAGGTCACTGAAGGGGTGTGAAGAAAGGAGCTATTAATTGGCAGGCAGGTGCATGAAAATAGGGAACACAGAGTAGGCAAAGTTAGAGGGAAGGATGGAGCAGGGAGTATCTACTTCAATATGAATTCTTAGTGGAGCCTCTGACTGGCTTTTTTTAGTTCAAAAATCCCAGACAGCGTCTGCAAAAAAAAGAAAGTCATGGCAATTTAAATAAAAATAGTGCTACATATAGAAAAAACTCATATTTCAATACACATTGAAACTTACCTGGAAACTGACTTCAGTGTCTCCTGCTTTCCTCATTCACTGAAGGACACAGAAGTTTCCTTTAATCCTACTGTGACACTTCATGCCAAGGTGGCAGCCTCCATGACATAAAGTCAGAGGGATTGACTGAAAAAGAAATATTTACATTGTGACAGATATTAATTAAAATATTTGCTGTTTTGGGGAATCAAATAAGCAATTCTTTTTTTAATTAAAAAGCCAATAACAGTAAATATCTACAATACAAAATATCCATTTATGAAGTCCTACTAACTCCTATTGCTTCTGTGAAAATATGTATTGACCTATGCAAAGTTTCATTATTAATTAATGGACACTTTCTTCAAGCATTTCATGTTATTTGATCTAATTTTGAATTATATGTATATTTAGATTTTAAAAATAGCTTGTTTGTTTGTTTTTTAAAAACTGCCTATACAAAGAGTTCAGGGCGCCCTGACTATTCATTACTCTCAGACCAACATAATGACCACCCAGCTGCATGGAAAAAAATAATTTGTAAATAACACAAATTCAGCTCACCAGTATTACATAATTGCCTGGTAACAAATTAAAATACAGTGTAATAGAACTATTGTAAAGTTCTTTTAATTAGGACTCCCCAATGGAGAGCCTTGTATCCCAGTTAAGTGGCTGTCCCAATTAATGATCCAACCCAACTCCCATTGACTTCATAGGAGTTGGTTCAGCAACTAAGAGGCTATTTAAAAAATTTGAAAAGACTTCAAATGAAATCAAGTACTGTACTGAATAAGACTAATGGACTAGAGCCTCAGTTGATACACTGGCATAGCTCCATAGTTTTCAATGGAGCTATGGTGACTTACACCAGGTAAGGATCTGGTCGCATATACACTACTTTCCATCTTTAGTTGATCTTTATTAGTTCTTTTAATCTTTATCATTTTTGTCTGTAAGGAACAAAGCTTAGAAATTCAAGCCTTTTATTACTCTGTTCAGTTCCATTTAACCCTTCTGGCCATTGGCTATCAATGTTTCCACTTTAAGACACACTTTTGCCAAAAGAGTTCTGATTAAGCAGCAGTCAGGACCATTCACTATCATGTGAATAGTGGATTGTATTCTTAAATATTCAGGACCATTCACTATTAGGTGGAGTATACTGTATTCTTAAATATTCTGACTTCTCCTCTATTTCAACACTGGCACATTTCTTTCAGCAAATGTGGAGGTAAGGCAGATATGTAGTCCCACAATCTCATCTTGGAAGTATGAGTTTTCCATAAAGCTTTATTCCAAGTGTGTCTATTGTCATTACTGATTTATTAATATTCATGAAGCTCTAAAAAAGATCATTATGAGTTCCTGTTTTATTCATGTATTCTGGTTGCCACCTTCATTTCCATAGGAATTCTACTGGAATGACTGATACTGTAAAAACCTGCTTCACACTGACAGTTTTTTCTTTAAATTCTTTTTATGTGGCAGGATAGAAGGGATATAATGTATTCAAAAGTGTTGTATTATGTGTAAGAAAAATCTTAACAGCATTAGTAAACAGTGCAGTACAAACATTAAAAAAAGCCCACCCAAAGCCTTTCCATTTATAAATTAACCATTTTTAAAAAAAAGTTGTTAGTTAATTATAAGAAGAGCGAGTGGAAAATGTTAATTTAGGCCAACTCCAGCAAATGTTGCTATTTGTCAGAACAGTATAATATTTGAAATATAATGTTAAATGTAATTATTGACGTTGGATTTTTTAAATTGTTTTAATTAAGGTTGTGATTTAATTCTGGTGGTAAATGATCTCATTTCCAGTGCTAAACTATTGCATAAGTCAGTGTCACACCTTATTGATATCCATTTCTCGGGCTTCTTTCATATGTATCATTATTATCCATGCCTTGTGGCAACACATATAGGGAAAGGTTAACCATTACCCTTGTCTAGAATAATGAACCAGACAGTCGTAAATGCAGAACAACGATAAAAACGTTCCAAATGTAAGAAAGATTAGCACATGAAAATACACTGCACTTAGGCTGCAGCACCCCGAATGGAGCCTGTGTTGCTTTGACTGTGAAGGGGCCTGGGCTGCCTGGATGAGCCTTTTGTCACCTTCAGTCAAAGACTAACAACTTGTTTTATTATCACACACCTTCCTCACCCCCCCGCCAAAGTCCCATTTCTCCACACTGCCCCTTCAAACAGCACTCTTTTAATCAACTGGCAAGCTCCCCTCTCGGATATAAAGGATGGGTGGCATTTACTATAATTTAGAGCCCTAAATCTCATTGGAAGCCTACCCTCCAAAGTTCTTTATGACTTTAGAAAAGCAGCAAGTAACACCTCATTATCTTGTCTTATTTGTTAAAGAGCTGAATCCTGCCTGATGCAGAATGAACCTGCAGCACCCTGGGAGTGAAACTGAACAGTGATGGTGGAAGAGGGTTTTTAATGCAATACATCAGACATACAGCGATAAAGGAATTCTCTACCGAATGTGCAGCCAGCATCTCTGAATGCACTGTTGTCATACACTAATTATTTAAGATCTGCAGCTCTTTTTTTAATGCAGCTTTCCTGAGTCACATGCTTTCTATACCTGAAGTGAAATCATGGAAGTGTACACTGGCAATCTCCTTAGAACCTTTTAGCAATGTGAGTGATCTTGCCATATCATTCCCCCCCTCCCCACATGCATCCTTAATTCACTGTCTTTTATTTAGGAATGTGGCAATTCTGCTTATCTGTTATTTTATTTCCCAAAGTCAGCACAAAGACAAAGAACAGGCGAGGATACAATGAACAGCCTTGCTGTAAATCCGAACAGAAAGGCTTAAGAAAGGCTAAAGAAAAATGCCATTTTTACATTTTCCGACATTGTTATAGAAAGAGACCTGCCATAACAGAATATTAACCTCTTCCTCACAGACAAAAACACAATAATCCTAAATAGTCTGTATTTTTTCCACAGCTGGCACAATAGTTTTTGTAATCCAAGTTCTCCCAGTGCAGACTCTGAGCACAATCAACTGAGATACGTTAGGCTGCAGTTGAATTCATATTTACATGTTAAATCTTTAAACAATTGATTCCTTTACATTCTTATAAGACAAAGAGCTCTTGGGTGACAAATACATGCATCCTTTGTCTCTACTTACCAACCGAGGCTGAGGGCATGTGTGTTCTATCTCCTCCATGGTTTCTGAAAGAAGCTCATTAGAAAGGGATTTTGGGATACCTGTTTCTGACTCAGCATCGGTGGTGAGCACTGGCATGGCCAGTGAATGTTTGTTTTTCTCCGCGATGCCCTCTCTGCTGTTCTCTTTGCAGCCAGATAATGTTTTTCTTTGTCATGTAATTCCCTCCCCCACCCCTCACCTTTCTTCTCTCTCCCTTCCCTTGAGGAATTAAAGGTTTTTCTTTCAAGGAGAAGCGAAGAGGCAAGGCCTCAGTTTATCACTATAACAACCAGCCAGCAACAGAGCAGCTGGTGTGGGATACAGTATTCTCATTTGCATGATGTCTTCTGGTTGGTTACTGTCACCATAGTACCACTCCAACTGATTTATGTGCTGTATTGACATTAGATGATACACACAGCACCAGAACTTATGGAAGGAGGGGTTATTTAGCACTATAGGACTTTGTTAATGTGAACAAACACAGTTGCACTCTACATATCAGACATCCCCCCTTCCCAAGATGCATATTAAAATTCTCCCAAATTATACCCCCATCTGACATGATTAATGGAGAAATGTACTCATTTTTTTTGCATGTAACCAAGGTTTAATTAGTATTGCACTCTGTTGGATGGAGATTTATAGACAAAAACTGAGGACCACATTTTTATATATGGGGACTAAGATGCATGTGCAAAAATCTGTGCATTTATTGCACATACAAAAGCCATACTTGCAGCAGGCACAATTACAAATTGTTACATACAGATACCAGATATGCATGTAAAAGCTCACTCTAGAGTCTAGGTGATTCCTTAAAGTCCTGGCTGAGACACAATGGCTACTGTCCATGCACAGGGTGTAAGACTGGGAGTCAGCCAACTGTCCTGACTCTTCCATTAGCCTCCCATGTGACAGGGACAAGTCACCTAACCTATATCTGCTTCAATTTTCACGATAAAGTGGGATAATAATACTTTACTCTGAGATCTTTTACTTTATTGCACTATAAAAGTGCAAAGTATTACTTTTCTAAATTGAGATCACAAGGCAATTAACAGCTTGATATTTCTGTTAACTAAAAATCAGTGACCTATACAGCATTCTGTGTTGCAGAGGATGTGTACTACTGACATGGTAATGCTGTTTATAGAGAGAGTCTTAATTCACCCAGTCTTATATGGCTTTGCTGTTCTTTCTTGACGTATGTCTTTGTAGTTCTTTGGTGCTGAAAGGACAGCTCCTCCAAGTGGAAACTTTACTTGCGGAATCAATTAGTGAAAAATAGATATAGAGAGGGACTGGTTATCTGGTCCTGTTCATGCTAACACTTACCATATTGCATAGTTCTTACTACTGTATTTCCAGTGTCTTCAATGGCTTTGTCCACTGATGATTAATTACTGATAGAGCTCCATTTTTGCTATTCTTTTTGGAAGTGCAAACAAAGACTACTAATATTTTTAACACCGTGTTATCTAGACTTGCTTATCTAGCCACAGCCACTCATGATAGTAAGCACTGCACACAGTCGTAAATGTTTGAAACTTGGTCCCTAGCACACCACTAAAATCTGCAAAGCTGTTTTACTAAAGGGACTTGAGAGTTGGACTTTGAAGGTAGCTTCAAAGCAAAAATCTACCGCCCCTCTCTTTTTGACATTTTGGAGGAAAAACAGTCAACTTATATCTCTTACATGATTTCAGGCTACGGTACCTCTCCAAAGTCAAATAACTCAGAATACGAATTCTAATTGTTACAATCCAGACCACCAGGTGGACTTAGTACAGAGAGAGAATGAGAAATCTGATAAACAGTTAGTGGCTTGTCCTTCAATGAGCAAGTAATGGAGCCTGTAGTAGAATATTTGATTAACATGTTTATTACTTCTCCCATTGACTGAATGTATTTTCTTGTAGTTCTTGACACTTGTACTTAGACCATTTATAAGGATGTATTGAATATGTGATATTGGCATTTATTATCCATTGTAGCAAGGTGACTTGGCCTTCCTCTGACACAGACAGGGAGGAACTGCTTCCTGTCCCCTAGTGGGTGGAGCCATGCTGGGCCTTCCCCTTGTGCTGGAAGTGGAGGGTGAAACAGGAAGTATAAGAGGCCAGGCCTCCCGCTCAGTTAAGGAAGAGCCAGCGACGGAGTCAGACACTGCTTCCTTGCTGCTGGCCCCTGAACCAGGGATTGAACTGTATCAACCCTACCTCTGGAGGAACACGAGGAGATGCTGCTACCCTGTGAATACCCCCAAGGAGCTGCTTGAACTGCCAGTTGCCAAGTCCCCAGGAGCCCGAGTGCCCATGAGGAATGAAGCCCTATGACTAGGTAGGGGTAGGAAGTAGCCTAGGGAACCAGACATTAGTCCAGTTGTGTTTGCTGAAACTACAGTCAGCATGTTTTGGCAGGATCCCTACTAACCTAGTGGTGGGATTCCCCACCACTGTTAGGGCCCTGGGCTGAGAGCCGGTAGAGTAGGGTGGGCCCAGGTCCCCCTACCCCCTGCTGCCAAACCCACCCCTCAGATGGCAGCCTTCCACCTTAGGCCACATGGCCTGCATTCGTTTGCTATCTACCCCAGCCAGGGAGCTTGGCCATAGATTGCTTCTTCTCTGGGGGCTTGAGCCTAACTGTTTACTGTCTGCCAAAGACTACTTTTGCTCTACCCCAGATGGTGAGCTGGGCCACAGACTGCTTTTGCTCTGCTCCAGCCAGAGGGCTTGAGCCTGACTACTTAATATTGCTCGGCCCCGCCCAGAGGGCGTGAGCCTGGCTGTGTTTGCTGCCTGGCCAAATCAGAGGGTTGGCTGGCTATAGACTCCTTACTGATTTACAGTGCTAATCCCCTGTTGATCAGCCCTCAGCCCTTAAGTGGCATAGTGAGGCATAGTGGCTTCCCTCTGATGCAGACAGGGAGGAACTATTCTAAGCCCCTACATCCATAGTTGTAGATTACTTTCCTACTTTGATGTATGTATGTGCTTTTTGATAAATGACAGCAGCAGGACACAGGAGTTAAGAATGTATTCTTTTTCTTTAAAATGACTTCACTTTATGTGGAAAAGTCTAATCATTATATGTGCTTGTAGTTTTTGGTAATAAAACTAAAATTGCTATTTTGATATAAAGGAAATTTATTTAGTATTCTACAAAAAGTATTTGTGTTCTAGATACACAGAAAGTGGCACAGTTTTACGGATTAGACCTTTGATCCAAAATGTTCCCTCAGTCCAAAATATAACCAAGTATTTTTACCACAGCAAAATACAAATTAAATCCCTAACCCCCTGTGATTAGGGAAGGAATCTGGACAGTGTCTTCTTAAGAATTGACTTGTTTTTTAGTCATCCTGTACAGCCATTTTATGACACGTAGGTTATGGGTTTTCACTACTGATATACCAGATTTTCTCAGACTTGTTGTACACAGCAGTAATGTCAGGATAACTTTGAGTTGATGCTTTTGTAATGAAGAGAATACATTGGTTGGCTTGAAATGTAATAGGCTGAAAGATGTGGCTTTCAGTAGCACTTAGCCATGGTGGCTACATTTAACTTTTATTTAAAACATAATTTGAAGATTTTGTTGCTCCAGTTCAAGCTTAATAAAGGAAAAATAGAAATTAAAGTGAACTGACACCATGATGAACTATAAGAGAACCATGACTCACAATCGTTCTTCATTAATAGGCAGCTTTATTTAAAATGTCATATCAGACATGGCACAGGCAGTAGAGAAGAGGAACTCTTCAAAAGACAGGGGGAGGTGGGGATGAAGAGGAGATGAGAAAGGGCATGTTAAAGGGAGAAGATGCAAAGAGTGCAAGGGAGAGACTGGATTGGGGAAAGAAAGGAAAAAACATTAAAAAAGAGGCAAACTCTGAACAAGGCAAAACATGTTTTATTTTTTGTTTTGGGTTTTTTGTTTTTGATGTCACTAAACCCCCTTGCTGAATCTTTTCTCTTGTAATTAAGTTGCCTATCATTTATTTTCCCTGTATACAGGACTCACACACTATTAAAGACATTCTTGGAGGGAAATAATTAAAAACATGATTAATGAAGCACCATGACCTTAATTTGTTACTCATTTCCTTAAGAAACAAATGCAGTGCTTTTTAGGGTAATATTCACCCAGATATGGAAAGTAAATGCAGGGCCCTTCACATCACACAGTGGGGCTGAGTAAGGTGGGGTCTTGGGCAGAATGTCAACATAAAGCAGTCCTCTGCAAACTTTTCCAGGCATGCCAGCTCTTAAAAGACCAGTGTGGAGAGAATAACTGCCAGAGGCGGGAGTACCACTTGATGTATACTCAGCTGGACCCAGAGGTCCAAACTCCTCCCCATCAGGGAGTGCAGAGGGGATGTAGCTATTCTTCCAGCTCAATGACTCTGTGTGAGTTGGCAATGTAAATTTCTTCCTGTCCTTTTCAGGCTTTTCTTTAGTTAACTGTGCAAAGTCTATTACTCTAGCATTGTGCAGGGAAGGGTGAATTATACCTTTATTTCATTTAAGGTCTGCATATTAAATCTTGTCCACATTCTGATTTAAAGTTTACAGTACAGCTATTTTTTCATCTTATGGCAGCATTAAAGAAAATGGTTCTCTCTTGCATTAATACTACAGCCTATCTAAACTATACCAATGATGCAGGATGGAAGTGGAATATCCTCTTACTGCTGCACATTATATATCCCAGTTTGGGGGGGAAATCTTGATTAAAATCTTTTCCCATTTGCCTGAACAGAAAAAATAATTAATCAACATATGTTGCCCTTTAATAAAGGCTTTTCTTATGGAAATGCCTGTATTAAATTGAATAGGGTTAAATCGTTAAGGTTCTATAGAAATATGATAGGGTTCTTTAGAAAGTATTCTAAAATATATAGAATTGTATATAGCGTGATATCCTTTCTATAGGCTTTTTGAGTCATTCTATAGAAGTGATATAATTTTCTATAAATTCTCTAGACTTAAAGGTCCTGTAAAAAGGTTACAATATTAAATTCTGTCAGACTTTTCTATAAGCATTTAATCCAAAGATTTATATGTGGTTTATAAGCATTATTTAGGCCTCATAAAACACTTTTGAGGTAGGTAATACTATACCCATTTTACATATCGATAATGGTCCTGATCCCAAAAAGCATTTAAGCATGTGCATACATTTGCTCATGTGAGTAGTCCCATTGACTGCATGGGGGCTAGTCTGAGAGAGAGCAGTTAATGTCCCAATCCAGGACAGAATTAATACACATGCTTGCTCTTAATCATGTCTTTTAGTGCTGTCCTCAACATGATGCTTTAGTGAATTGGGTCCTGACTGATTTGCTTTAGGTCACAAAACAAAGTGATTTTCTGACAATGCTTAGTTCTACCCCCTGGACAACAAAGGGTGGCATTTTCATTATTTTAAAATAATATTCTGACCTAAATTGAGAAGTCAGGAAATTCCAAGTTAAGAGCAACTCACATCCTTGTGGTGTTTAGATGCTGCATGTGATTATTAGAACTGGGAGCACTGGCTGTTGGGAGTCTGAAAGGACAGGAAATAGGAAGGAGGGGGGAGGAGTTGAGGAGGCTGGGAGAGTTACAGAGTGTGCAGCTACAGCTTGGTAAAGAGATTTCCACTGTAAATAAAGTTCTGTTGAAGTTTGTTAATACCTTGCCTGGTGGATACAACATTTTGGCGATGAGGATGGATCTTCTGCCTCTGAACCCACCTGCACCCTTTCTGCAAAGCCCAGGTGAGCCTCCAATTGCTTTTACTGCCTGGATCCATATGTTTGAGACTTATCTGCTTGCAATCAGTGCTACAGAGATTTCTGAAGTAAGAAAGCGTGCTCTGCTAATCCACTGCCTTGGAGCAGAAGGGCAGCGTATATTTTACACTTTTCCCCTTGCAGATGATAAATATGAGACTGCACTCACTGCATTAAAGAACTTTTTTGTGCCAAAAGTGAATGTAGTAGCTAATCGCTACAGATTTTGCCAGCGTGAGCAGAAACCTGGGGAGACTATAATGCAGTATATTGCTTCCCTGAGGAGTCTGATTGTAACTTGTGACTTTGGGAATATGGCAGGTGAGATGATTAGAGACCAGCTCATTGAGAAAAGAACAATGCTTCATGTAAGAGAACGCTTACTTCTAGAACCACAACTTACACTAGAAAAAGCAATAACCATTGCTACTCAGATTGAGTCAGCTATAGCTGAAGCCAAAATAATGAGCCAGGGTACAGGAGGCCCAGTCCAGGCTGTGACGCCTTTGCAGAAAAGTTCACTATCACTGCAGACAAACAATTGCAAAAGGAAAACTAATGAAAAGCCACTGAATCAGCAAATGCAAAATACAGTAAAAGCATGCTTTCGCTGTGGATCCCCACAACATCTTGCAAGCTACATAGGATGTCCAGCAAAAGTAGCTCAGTGCAATCATTGCAAAAAGATTGGGCATTTTGCTAAAGTATGTCGCAGTAGCCAGTTCAATCAACAGGTGCATGCAGTTACAATACCAGATGTTACTGTGCTGAGTGTAGACAAAATCACTACTGCACATATTCCAGAACAGATAAAGTGCACTGTAAATGTTTCTGCCATCCCCACAGGCAAATCAGTCTATTCAGCTAATGTTGGACACTGGCTCAGCAGTATCTATACTACCTGATTCCATCTATTTGCGTTACCTTAAAGATGTGCCTCTTACTGAACCCAAACTTCACTTGGTATGCTATTTGAAAAACCATATTCCAGTACATGACTGCCTGCCAGCAATAGTTCCTTTTGGTGATTGCTGTGTAACTGCGGAGTTCTACATTGTCCACAAAGGCACTCCTATCCTTGGCAGAGATTTATTAGCTGCTTTAAATCTCAGGGTAGTTAATGGACGAATTGATCTTCCCCAGCAAAGCTCTCTTGTGGTACACACACCAGTTTCAGCTGGGACCCAACTCCAGGTTGAGGAGAAACTCGGCTGTGCTTATGGGTTTCTGCATAAAGTTAAAATGCGGAATAATGTGATGCCTGTACGACAGAAATTACGGCGCTTACCATTTTCAGTCAGGGAAGCTGTTTCAGAGGAACTTAGAAAACTTGTTCAAAAGGACATTATTGAAGAGATTAACTCCTTGGAATGGGTTTCACCTATAGTAGTGATGCAGAAGAAGGGTGGAGACATTCGCCTTTGTGTGGACTTAAGGGAGCCAAATAAAGCTATTGTGATTGACAGCCATCCTCTTCCTCACATAGAAGAAGTATTTGCAGAAATCCATGGAGCAAAGATGTTTTCTACTCTTGATTTGCAGAGCGCATACCACCAGGTTATGTTGCATGAAGACAGCAGAGATCTCACAGCATTTATTACACATGAGGGACTATTTCGTTTTAAACGTGTTCCATACAGTCTCGCATCAGCCCCAAGTGCCTTCCAAAAAATGTCATTGATTCTGAAGAATCAACATGGAGTTCAGTGCTATTTGGATGATATTATTGTGTTTGGAAATACTACCGAGGAGCATGACAATAAACTGCAGTCTGTATTAAACTGCATCAGCAAAGCAGGCCTCAAGCTCAATAGGTCCAAATGCAAATTTAGACAAACTGAACTCTCCTTTCTGGGTCATACAATTTCACAGGCTGGACTAAAACCTGATCCAGATCATATCCTGACAATTTCAAATGCTCCTCCTCCAACAGATTTCCAAACCTTAGGTTCCTTCTTGGGTCTTACCTCCTGGTATGCAAAATTAATTCCCAATTATGCTTCTATCATTGAACCGTTACGAGAATTACTACAGAGAAGTTCAACCTTAGTGTGGACAACAGATGCACAAGCTAGTTTTGAAAGCGTGAAAGACTTGATTGTACATAGTCCAGTACTTGCACTATTCAGTCCCGCATTGCCCACAATTGTAACTCCTGATGCTTCTGTTTATGGACTTGGGGCTGTTCTCACACAACTTCATGAGGACAACACAGAGGACTGTTGCATTTGCTTCAAGGACACTAAGTAATGCTGAGAGAAAATATTCTACAGTTGAAAAAGAAGCACTTGCTTGTATCTGAGCTATTGAAAAATGGAGAACTTACCTGTGGGGCCGCATGTTCAAGTTGTGCACAGACCACAGCCCTTTGACGACGTTGCTCACCACGAAAGGACTGGGAAGAGCAGGATATCGTATTGCTAGATGGTCTGCAAGACTACTCTCTTTCAATTATGAACTGGAATATAAGCCTGGAAACAAAAATGTGGTAGCTGATTGCCTTTCTCGCCTGCCTTTGCCTTCACCAGATGGTCCATCAGAGGATGAGGATGTAGTAGTTGCGCTTATTACAAGCACTCTTACTGCAGTTACAAGAGAACAATTTCAAGCTGGTTGTTCAGCGTGTCCAATTCAACAAAAATTACAGTAATTTCTGAGAAAGAGATGGTCCAGTAACCCTAAAAACCTTGACCCAGTTTTGCTGCCTTATTTTAGAGTTTGGGATGAGCTTTCTTTGCTCGATGGCCGTGTGCTTATGAGGTACACACTGGCTACTTGTGCCAGAAGGATTACAGTCAAAACTTGTACACCTGGCACACGATACTCATCAGGGAATTGTCAGAACCAAACAACAACTACAGGATCTGTATTGGTGGCCAGGGATGGACTCTCAAACTGAAGCACTCATAAAAGCCTGTGTCACTTGCCAAATGCATGATAAGACAGCAGTGACATGTACCCCTCCATTACAGCCTGTTCCTCTTCCTGAATCTGCATGGGAAAAAGTGGCGATTGACATTGTAGGACCCTTTGATACTGCTCCAATTGACTGTCGTTATGCCACCACTTTAATAGACTATTTCAGCAAATGGCCTGAGGTAGCGTTTACATCGCAAATTTCTTCTGCTACAGTAATTAAGTTCCTCTCTTCAGTTTTTAGCCGGGAAGGTAACCACAAAGAACTGGTTTCAGATAATGGTAGTCAATTTACTTCCCTGGAGCTTGAAACTTTTCTAGCAGAGAGGAACATTTTACACGGGAGGTCATCCCTATATTACCCTCAAGCCAATGGGGTAATTGAACGGTTTAACAGAAGTTTGAAAGAGTTTGCAAACAGCTAAACTGGAAGGGCAATCGTGGATACCCTTCACTACTGATTTCTTGCAAGCATACCGGGCGACACGACATGCCACAACGCAAAGATCACCCACAGAGTTACTGCATGGGAAACAGCTGAATACTAAACTGAACATTGCTGGATTGTTAAAGGCATGACTTGATGCCCCAAACAAGGATGATGTGAGAAAGACAGTTGAACAGAACCAAACAAAGTCTAAGGCTTTCACAGACAAACGGCGGGGTGCTAAGGAACCAAAGTTTGAGTGTGGTTCCTTTGTTAGAATACGAAAACCTGGAATCTTATGCAAAGGGGACCATAAATTCACAGCTCCTCTTAAAATCATAGAGAAGAAGAGACCTTACACCTATCGACTTTCTGATGGGCGGGTATGGAATGCTGCTTATTTTGCACCTGCCTATGCACCAAGAGGAGATTATGCTAACACCCAGTCTGCATTGGATAACTTCACCGTAGAACCAACACAACAAGACATTGCACTGGAACCGGGGCTTGAGAGAGGGCCTGTCAGATCCAGACAACCACCTGCCTGGACTAGAGACTGTTATGTAGTATCTACAGTGTTTTCAGTGTAATATTCCTGCCAACAGTATAGTGTCTTGTTTCATATTTGTACCTGTGGTTAGAACAACAATGTTTATTTTAATTTGGAAAGTTTCTTAAGAGAGGAGGGAATGTGGTGTTTAGATGCTGCATGTGATTATGAGAACGGGGAGCACTGGCTGTTGGGAGTCCGAAAGGACAGGAAACAGGAAGGAGCGGGGAGGAGTTGAGGAGGCTGGGAGAGTTAGAGTGTGCAGCTACAGCTTTGTAAAGAGATTTCCACTGCAAATAAAGTTCTGTTGAAGTTTGTTAATACCTTGCCTGATGGATACAACAATCCTGGGCGAAGAAAGGGAATAGCAGTCTTCTATGAAAAAGAACAGGCTACTCTGAAACCAGTCTTCTATGAGTTAGTGGGTTTTGTTTGTTACAACCTGGATATCATTTTTAATGGAGATTTGCTAGTACATATACTTGGGTTCTTGTTTTATATACTCATGTTTATGGCTTTTGAGAAATGTGAGTCTACTCTGGAAAGTAATGTAAAAACAGCACCTGCCTACTCAACAGATTTGCTTCTGAGTCATATCTGCTGACTTTAGTGACAAAAATAAGATTTTTATGGCTTTTTACTTCTGTTAGCTTTGTACAGCTACCACAGCTAGGAGAGTGAGTTGGGTTCTATTCCTTCTTTTGCATCAACAACAGGGCCATTGGTCAATTTCCAGTCATTTGCACCAGTATAATCCCATTGGACTCAGTGCATGTGACCAAAACATGTGTGTGTATATAAAGTTTGCTGATTTTTCCAGTGTTCCCATTTATCTGAAAACATATTTTTAAATGCATAGTTGAACTAGGTATGGTCAGAAGGCACAAGGCCTGTAAGATTTAATTTACTTCTAATTACATAATTTAAATGTATAGACGTCTACATTTTGTACAAATAACTTTATCACAAGGTGAATTATCACAAAATCATAAACTCTTGAAAACAGGGGCTTTTAATAGTTGCCCTGATACACATTTTGCAGAAGTTACATGAAGAACTTTGCTATGGTAGGGGGTCCTGCACTCTGGTTTTTGTAAGCCAAACTCATTGCACACACCAGGGGCTCTTCACTTCCTCTCCACTCCCACCCACCCTGTAAACACACAAGCTCTCATGTGCCATTTTCCCATTCCCCTATATTTAAGTGACTCAGTGCTACCCCCCCACCCCTTCCCGCAGGCCAAAAGTTCTGTGTGCCACCTATTCCCCTTTCCCCCCATACCAGGGGCACTGTGTTCCCTCACTCTTCCCTTTCTCCCTCATATCCCCCTTTCTCCAATGTACCAAGTCCACCAGTCTCTCCCTGCCAGGGATTCTGTGTGTGACCCCATTTCCCACTTTCCTCCATATCCCCCATTACCTCCTTCCCCCACACCAAGGTTTCCCAATCTGCCCCTGCCAGTGGTTGTGTGTGCCGCCCATTACGTCTTCCCCCATATGAGGGTTCCTCATTCTTCCATCCCCAATGGCTGTGTGTGCACGTCCTTCCACTCAGATCAGGATTCCCCAATCTCCCCCTCATCATGCCAAGAGCTCTGTGTGCCCCCATTCCCTCTACTGCAGAGGCCCCCATTCTACCAATGCCAAGGGATCTGCGTGCATCCCCATTTCCCTTTCCTCCATACCACAGTCCCAAGCTCACCAGCCAGGGTGTGTGTGTGCGTGCCCTACTCCTCTCTCCCGCCATACCAGGATCCCATATTCTCCTTCCCCCATGCTATGGCCTGTCTATGTATCCCTATTCTCCCCCCCCCCCATTTCCCGCTTCCCCCCAAGAATATTGGGCTTTATATGCACTGCTTTTGTAAACTAATTTGGAACAAAATTCCAGTTGATGAGCAATGATAGTGGATTTCCTCCCAAGAGGATAACAGTTTGTATCTTACACTTGCACTTCTGTTAGATACATAAATAGCTGACCAATTAGTGTTAAGACCAAGTAGACCTACCATTTCTGTCATTAGCTGAGTGGCTGGCTTGATTCTCTTTGCTAATTTTAACAAGCCGGTTTTCACTTATCTGGTTGTCAAGGAAGGACAGATTGCCAACCAAACATTTCTGCAGTCAGATTCATCTGTTGAATGCACAGGATGAGACTGAAGCATTTTGATGAACTCAGCTAGCTGTTAATAGGCCATTTCCTCCATAGAACCAAAGACTAGGGTACAAATTATACACACATGTACAACTGCCCCTTTGGCTTCAGAATTTGGCCCCAAGTTAATACTAGAGCTGCACACCAGAAATTTACAACACAGCATTTCAACACTTCCAAAACTGGAGGTCTTAAGAAGAGTTAAATTAGAGCCTTTACCTCCCTATTGGGTTTGAAGAACAACAATTTCTTCTTCGTGTCCAAATTCTATTGCTTATTCCTCCTCAACATTGCTAAGATCCATCCTTTTCTCTGTATCCCTTCAGTGAAAGCTCACATCCAGACCCTCATTATGTCTTCTTTTTATTAATATTACCTCCTCTTCTCTGGCTTCCCTGACATGCACATCAGCTCCTTCAAATCTACACAAAATGCTATTGCTAAGATTGGCTTCCTTGTCCATATTATTGATCATTTTCTCCCTGACCCATTTTCAGACTGTTTGCTGCATTCTCCTCCTCCACTGTCTCAAGTTCAAGCTTCTTGAGTCTATCTTCAAAGCTCTGCCCCTCTACAACTTGTCCCTCCCTACTTATGCACCCAGCCCTGTTCAGAAATCACTCCCAAACACCAATTGCTCCACTAATGATGCCAGCCTTTGGTTGGCCATTTCTCAGATTTTCATACAAATATCTCCATACCTCCTTCTAACCTCCCCAGATGTGTGGAACACACTTTCTGGGTGCATCTGAAAGGATCCTATCCCTGCTGCATTCAAGTTCCCCTCCTGAAGGGCCATCTTTGCTGTGATGCTAACATAAAACTTGCTTACTTACTGTTATAAACTTGTGAAATAACCTGGGAAGGGAATAGATACATTTTTTATTTAAAAAACATGTGATGTGTTTGTGTGTGTGTGTGTGTGTGTGTGTGTGTGTGTGTATGTATGAAATCACATATGAGATGGGCAGGCCATGTCACCAGAATGTCAGTTGAGTGACTGTCAGAGAAGATCTTTTGTGGCATGCTAAAGGAGGGAAAGCACTTTCAGAGAGGCCAGAGGAAACCTTTCAAAGACTCCCTCAAATTATCCTGGAGGCATTTCAACATTGACACAGTTTTGGGAATATCTCACTCATGATTGTTCTACCTAGTGAAGTCTCATCCATATTGGAGCTACAGTCTATGAGCAGAGGAGAAATACTGAGGCAGAGCAGAAGTGCCAGCAACGTGAATCTCACAGCAGCAGCATGTCTGCTATTAATCAAGTAACCCATAGTGGCATCTCTTATTCAGTGTGCCACAGACAATTCAAAGCTCAAATTGGTCTGATCACCCACTCAGGTGTTCAAAAAAACCAAATCAACAAAACCAAATCAATCAGTGATGTCATGGTCATCTTTGAACTCAAAGGATCAACAACAACTGTACTCATAAAATCTAAATAGCATAGTCTATTATTAAGGTTGCCTGACACTTCCTATTATAAGACCCTGTTTTCAGTTGCTTATAATTTTGCCAATCTTTAACCATTTGGGCTGAAATTTCCCAAGCCTGGTGTCTGCATCAGGCGCAGTGTTTTAGAAAAAATTCAGCTAAAATCATTTAGCAGTTTCCAAGAACAAGGCTAGGCTCTAATATGTTGGTTTACCCATGTTAAATCTGGAGACCTTTTCTCTGAAATGCTCTAGGACCCTCCCACCCCTCCCACCCCCGCTTTGGAGCAAAGACTGAAAATTTGTGTCGGGGAGGTATCTTTTGCCATCCTCATGCAAATCCACCCAAATTTGGGCAACTTATAAACCTTTGAAAAGTCACTATTTATACCTGCTCAGTAGAGACTTTTTAGGTTTTAGCTGCTAAAATCTCTTAACAGTTCACTCTTAATGAGTATGCTTGAGACTTTCATAGCTCCTAGTGCTGATTGGACTGTGTGTGTGTCATTCCCAAAGAGCTGCTCTGACCTGGGGTAGGGCTGGGCACTGGAACTGAGAAGAGACTGGAATGGGACAGGGATGGGTTTTAGGGGATGGGGCAGAAGGAGTCAAGTGTGGGGGAACCTGGGCAGAAGAGTCTGTGCCCACTTCAGCATAGAGCCTGGAATGAAATCCAAGATTCCTGAGTCTCAGCATGTATCTGCTATCTGAATATATTTGTGAAAACTACTAGCTAAGTGTGTTCCTCTTCCCTTTCTAGTGGTGGTCCACATAGCAGATGACAACCTACTATTGCTATCAGTTACTCCTGTAGCTCATGTGGCAAAGGTCTTTGTGGTGGATATAAATGTTCTAACCCAGCTGAAGAACCAGATAGCGTCAATATGATGGCATGAAAGGTTTTTTTCTCAGTTTACAGTTTAATAAACACAAAATTACACACAAAAGCTATGCTAAAAGGACATTTATTAAGGTTGCAAAGTCAAGCACCCAAAAAGTTAGGAAATGCCAGAATTAAGGCTGCCTGTACAACCTTAACTTGGCTCCCCTGTGAGTATGTATTATGATGGTTTTTAATTACGTGATCAATACTATGTTATGTATGGCACTATACTATATCTCCACAAGACTTTGCCTCATTCAGTGAGCAGAAAGGCCTGAGCTTCTCAACTTTGTGTGTAGACAAGGCCAAAGGTAGAGCACAAGAGACTGTCTATTACTACTATATAGTGGTGCTGTGGGAGATGGGAAGGAACAGTACAATTTCCAGCTCGCAAATACTAAATGTAAGACAAAATTTTAGTCTAATATACATTCCTATCCAACACTATGCTTTAAGTATGCACGCAACATTATAACCTTCTACACTGATGATATATTATTTTAATAAAGCTTTGCTGGCCTCATCCAAGTATACTCACAGTAACGTCATGAAAGTTCCAGGACTATTTTTATAGTTTATTTTTTGCATTTTACTCAGAATGGACAATGAAACTAGACAATTTTCACTTCCTGGCTCTCATGTACAAACACAGTGTTGGTATTCTTGTGGATTTCACATCTGTATTTGAAGTGAGCTAATATGGGCTGGTATGCCACACTGGTACATCCCACCTTTGGACAAATCAAAGGAGTTATGCCCTAGAATTTGCAGAAATGGTCTTCTCTAAACATCAAGAGAGGGCATGGGGATCCTGAGAATAGAATAAAAAACAAAACAAACATGGTCCGAGACACTACCCTGGAGCATAGCCACATTGGGAAGACAGTTTCACAAAGAAAAGGCTGCAGCAAGAGGCTGATACAATGTAGATAAAGCAAACCATGATCCTGATGGGAAGGGAGGAAGACAGACATAGGAAGAGGTTTGCAAGCCTAGCTAAAGTGTGAAGGTTGGGGAGGTTATAAATAAGGTTTGGCAAGCAGAGGGAAAGGTGGAGTCGGATTCATCATTTTCTTTTTCCAGTTTTAGCATGGGAAGAATTTTTGAATAAATAAAATAATCTATTGTCATTAGGCCAAATGTTGTTTAAAAAATACCAATATCTCTATGTATGAACTAGAAAGTTCAAGTGACTGTAGGCAAGAATGAAATTTGGCTTGTGTCGTCTCACTGTCCAAATTGGTTGAAATGCAAAGGAGTAACCATATATAAATGGTGAAAGCAATTCAGTGTTTAAGTTTTTGTTTTGATAAATTTGACCCTGATTCTACTCTAAGATCTACAAGGGAATGATGGCGCGCGTGCACGCACACGCACACGCACACACACACCCTAAGCTACTAATTATTTGAAATGTTATTTGAAACTATATGTTTTCTCATGATGATCTCCTTTTATCTACTGAAAAAAATTGAATTAGTGAACACACAGATACTAAGCTAGCTCAGAACTCACATCTATTTCTAGTTCACCAGTGGGTGTGTATTTGATCTTCAGCCAGGGCTTGGATGTAACAGCCTCTCTGCAATAATGTGCTGCTTATATATTCATTGTTCATTTTTGTGAAACTAGCGCGAGAGTGCTGAAAGTGGTTAAAACAGAGACTTTCATGCTGTGGCAATAACTACATGCTTTGAAAGCCATTGGCACTAGAATTAATTGTTAGACATTATAATAATGTAAATGTTCATTCTCAGGTGAGTTTGCTCTGGCTTGTCTTCCCTATTTAATTTATATTATAATACTTTGTACTTTTCTTCTCGGTTTGGATGGGAATAGGGTTTTAAATAGGCAGGTGGCCAGATTCTGATATCTGTTACAGCAGAGGTTTTCAAACTATGGGACATGCCCCGTGAGGGGGGCACAGCGCAACGTTCTGGGAGGCTCAGGGAGGGAGCACTACCTCCACCCCCTGACTCACAGTGGGCCACTCAGCCTCTGGGTCAGTATCAATGCCTCCATGCCCATGCTCTGACCCCAGAGACCATCACACTCACCTTCCGCCACCCTAAAAACCTGAGGGGGAAGGGGTAGGTATTGGGGAGCATAACCAAACATTGCAACTCAAAGGGGTGGGGAGCTTAGCTCAAAAAGTTCGAAAACTGCTATGTTATAGTGATGTAAATCCAGTGTCACCCCATTAACGTCAATGGAGTTATTTGGATTTAGTTTAATGTCACTGCAATAAGAATTTGGCCTGCCTGTGGGTTTTAAAAAGTGTTCTCATCAGGCTCAGTCCATACACTTACTCTTCTTTGACTCTTTCAGTGTCACTAATGCAGTCAGGCCATAAAAAAAAACAACAACCTGTGTCTGCCACCGTGCCATCTTGAACTTTACCTTCCACCTTGATAGCCTACTGCGTTAGGAACAGTTTGAATCTGATGGCTTTAAGGCTTCATGTCTGCACTTCAATTTCCATTTCTCTTCAGCCTGACCCTAACAGGTGCTTTAAAGTGGTGTATGAAGACAGTGTCTAACAGACAGAAGACCCATTAAAAAGGCAGATTGCTGCAGTTTAAATATAGATGTTTAACCAGAATATTACACAAACATAAATGAAAAAATACACGCTTCTTTTTGGTGATTCAATCAGTTAACTATACTTGAAGAATAACATATTTTGGAAACAAACATAACACCTAAGTAGGTGGCACATAGATCTCATCAGGATCCTTATCTGAAACCTGTTGTTTCATCTATTCTCATTTTAAAGGTATATTCTTCTAAAAATTCCTTGAAGTGTTTCATTTTTAAGGGTTACATTAGTTTAAATAGGTCGCGTTGCAATGTGGTATAAATAGCACAGTTTGATAAGTCATTCCTGGAATAGTTACAAAGGGCCAAATTCATCCCTGGTATAAACCCTGATGATAATGGAGTTACAGCAAGACTGAATTCAGACCAATACATAGAAGAAATAAAAGAATTACTGAACTATACGCACTCCGAATGTGTGTACATGTGCATATATACATATGCTCTGAAAGATATATGGTATATAAAAATGATAAAATAATGGTTAGACATTTCTAAACAAAGTATGGCAGTGAAATTTGCTAACACTACTATAATTTATGATCTGCCTGCATTCTATTAATATTTTACTCCTGCATTTTCAAGAGATTCTAACATTTACAAGTATAAACTTGGTGTACAATGCCTCAACAAGGAAGTATTATTTTAACTATTTATCTTACAATAATACTGTACTTTATTAAGATCAAGTACATACTACAACAACTAGACATAAAGATGAGCTGATGGAAAAAATCTCTTATTAATGATTGTATTTGCTTTTCTTAAGGCTGCAATGATAATTCCTAATTTGTTCTATTCATAACCTGTATGTTTGTTATAATTTGCAGAAAAAACATGAAAAAAATCTAAATTACCTTTCGTTGAAATTTGGATGTATAGGTATCCTGAGTTTCCTCCTCTGTCCTGCGTTTTTGGCAGCCTACCATCTTCCTTAACTTGCTTCTCTCACACTTCTCTTTGCAGCTTTCACACTTTCCTTGACCGAACCTTGAGTTACTTTGAGCACAAAAATTGAAATTTCCACTTCTTGTATTTAAAACAAAGGTCATGCCAAATTGTTCAAGAGAGGTTAAAGATCAGCTCCAACTAATCTGCTGTGATAAGGCCATTTAGCATATGAAGACCCAAATCTGACTAGCTGTTTTTCTTTTCTGCAGCCCATAGTCCCTTTTTCTGCAGCACTTGTTATGCTCTGGGAAACAAACTCATTGCTGTTGTGTCGGAGCTGAATGTCAGAACTGGCCAGGCATTAGTGAAAAGGACATTGTTTAATCTGCACTGTCCCACAGTGGAGCTTTGGCAACAATTTGTTTGATAAATTAACTGTGTCATTGTGTACTGGCTCAAATGCTGGTACTGCCTGAATGACAGATGTTCTTCTGATTGTACAACAGATGACAAAGAGCCAGAATGGATTTACTTTGCTTAAATTAAAAAAAAAATGTGACCAGTTCAAAATTCCAAAGTATTTTACAAAGACACTGAATGAACACAAACTGTTGAAATGGTTTACATATTTTATACTGAATTGATCTGAGGGCAGAATTTATGGGAGGGGGCTGAGATGGGTAAAACTGATGTCGGGGTTGAACTGATGAGGGGCCTGGAGGTACAGAACTGATGTGAAGGGAGAGCTGAGATATGGGCAGAACTGGTGTGACATGCTAATGTGGTATGCAGTGTTGCTGTAGCCATGTTGGCCCCAGGATATTAAAGAGACAAGGTCGGTGAGGTAATATCTTTTATTGCACCAACTTCTTCTGGTAAGAGAGAAAAGCTTTTGATCTTACACAGAAGCTCAAAAGCTTTTCTCTCTTACCAGAAGAAGTTGGTCTAATAAAAGATATTACCTCACCCACCTTGTCATGCTAATGTGGGGGCAGATTTAACATGGGGACTGGATGGGGACAGAACTGGTTTGGGGGTTGGCAGTAGGGTTGCCAACCCTCCAGGATTGGCCTGGAGTCTGCAGGAATTAAAGATTGTCATGTGATGAAATCTCCAGGAATATGTCCCACCAAAACTGGCAACTCTAGTTGGCAGATGTAGGAGTGAGAGTTCTTGCAGTAAGAGCTACAATCACCTTACTCAATAAATTTCAGAGAGTTGGCATCCATAATTGTCATACACACACTGAGGCCAAACAGAGGCAGTTCAAAAATCGAAAAGACCAAAAAAACACAATTTAATCTTCTCTCTCTCACACGTGTGCGCGCACACACAGAGACCCCCAACATGATTTTTTGGGGATTTGACTCATGAATTTTGAACCTTTGGGATTGGCAGTACTGGACTAATTTCTTTTAATGTATAGTTTGCTTGTCGTCCACTTTTCCTCAGTGATATGATCTTGTGCTGTACACACATTAAAGAGGCAATGGATACACTGGGGAAAATATGCACAGATCCAAGTAGAACAGGGTTATTTATAGGTAGCTCAAGAATTTGTTCTACTGTCTTCAATGTTCCTTCATGCTCTAAGAATCCGTATGACAAGGAGAGCCAACAATGTTCTGATAATGGTAGGTAAAACGCTCGTAAACAGGTAAGAAACTAGGATTAAAAACTAGCATTCCTTCTTTCCTCACAGCACAGGTTCACTAATCTACATAAAGGAATGTCCAATCCACTTGTAGACAAGTAAAATAGTTGTCATCAGTCTGTTTTAGAACATAAAGAGTAGCTCTTTTAGATTTTGGAGGATAAACCATATTGTCCTTCTTACCATTTCTGTAAGGACCTAGCACCAGCAGGGAAACAAGTATATGATGGTGCACATCCTACTCACTCAGATGCTGAAAAGACGAAGGGCTATAAGCAGTCTGTGCATTTAGGAATTCTCACACCATTTCTGGAGTTACCACATTTCTCCCTTTGTGAGCAGCATGTACGTCTCAAATGAACACAATCTGTATACAAACGAGGGATTGAGTAATATGGATTGTGATTGGTCAGCACTGTTGGTAAACTGCCATTCTGAAGAAAAGTCAAAGGTCACATCCCAGTAGAAAATGCTGACCACAAATCTTCACTAGGGCCCTAAATATCACTTTGTTACAGGGAGATCACACCAATTGAAACATAGTAAAAGTTTAGTAAAATCTCAACTGATGCTTTTAAAAAGCATTTCAAATAATTTTTATTTTTGTGTAATTTCAGGTTAAATGTATGATTTTTCCAGACCCCAGCTTCGCTCCTGGATTGAAGCTGGGGCACTGCTCTGATGCATGTGACTGAAGACATCTGCGTAGCAATAGGAGTGTAACAAGCAAAGTTGAGGTATGCTCCCCCAGTTGTGGACAGGGAGAAAGGAGACAAGGCTCTTTGCCTTGTCCCCAGCTGCTTGGTCAATTTAGAAATCTGGTGCTAAGCAGCAGGAGGAAATGTCTTCCCCTGAATGAGCCCTCTGCCAAGAGTCAGCATCTTCCACTGCTGGCAAGATTGATGCAAAAGGCCCGTACTCTGCTCTGCTTTGTGGTCTACACTACGACTTTAATTCGGATTTAGCAGCGTTAAATCGAATTAACCCTGCACCCATCCACACAACGAAGCCATTTAATTTGAAATAAAGGGCTCTTTAAATCGATTTCTGTACTCCACCCCGACGAACGGAGTAGCGCCGAAATCGATTTTATCATTTCGAATTAGGGTTAGTGTGGCCGCAATTCGATGGTATTGGCCTCCGGGAGCTATCCCACAGTGCACCATTGTGACCGCTCTGGACAGCAATCTGAACTCGGATGCACTGGCCAGGTAGACAGGAAAAGCCCCGCGAACATTTGAATTTCATTTCCTGTTTGCCCAGCGTGGAGAGCACAGGTGACCACAGATAGCTCATCAGCACAGGTAACCAGGCAGGCCGATAATCGAAAAAGGGCACCAGCATGGACCGTACGGGAGGTACTGGATCTGATTGCTGTATGGGGAGAGGATTCAGTGCTAGTAGAACTTCGTTCAAAAAGACGAAATGCAAAAACTTTTGAAAAAATCTCCAAGGGCATGATGGAGAGAGGCCACAATAGGGACTCAGATCAGTGCCGCGTGAAAGTCAAGGAGCTCAGACAAGCCTATCAAAAAACAAAGGAGGCAAACGGTCGCTCCGGGTCAGAGCCGCGGACATGCCGCTTCTACGACGAGCTGCATGCAGTTCTGGGGGGGGCCACCACCACTACCCCACCTCTGACCGTGGATTCCGAGGCGGGGATAATCTCATCAGCTACACCTGAGGATTCTGCGGATGGGGAAGAGGAGGAGGAGGAGGACGAGCTTGCAGAGAGCACCCAGCACTCCGTTCTCCCCAACAGCCAGGATCTTTTTCTCAGCCTGACTGAAGTACCCTCCCAACCCAGTATCCAAGCAACATCCGTTCTTTATCTTGCTGTGTAATCCTCAGGAGAGTGATATCGCTAGCAGGGATCTTCCTTGATACCAGCCATGCGGTGGGGGGAGGGATAAAGCGATCATCCAGAGAATTGGATGGGGGGGGGGGTGGTTAGTTTGTTTTCTGCTGCTGAATGTTAACAGGAAAACCGCAGCACTCAATGGGCTTTGCTTGGTATGTGGGAAAGGAGGGCGCAGAAGCCGAAAGACAATGGCTTACCATGGCCGCATGCAAGCCGAATTCTGTTGCCCGGACCTGCGTCTGTGATCTCTAGCAGCAAAGCCACAGGCACTCAATATTAAGAGGCAAAATGCGACCTTGCACAGAAATCACATGTGCTATGTAATGTGAATAGTGTTGGTCACCGTGAAAGAGTATAAGCATTGTTCTGCAAAATGTATCTTTTTAAAAAATTCTCTCCTTTTTTCCCTCCCTCCAGCAGCTGCAAATTCTTCAAGCCTCCCTCCTCCGTCCCGAAGGCTATCACAGATAAGGCGTTGGAAAAAGAAGACGCGAGACGAGATGTTCGCAGAGATCATGGAATCCACCCGCAGTGACAGAGCTCATCTGAATGAATGGAAAGACACGGTTTCAAAGTATAGGAAAGAAGCCAGTGAATGTGAGGACAGGAGGGACCAACATGAGGACAGGAAGGACCAACGTGAGGAGAGGAGAGACGCTCGAGATGAGAGGTGGCGGCAGGAAGATCAGAGGAGGCAGGATGCAACACTGGGGCTGCTGCGTGAGCAAACAGACATGCTCCGGAACGGCAGCAGGATAACAGAGTGCCGCTACAGCCCCTGTATAACCCCCATCCCCCCTCACCATGTTCCATAGCCTCCTCACCCAGATGTGTAAGAATGCGGCGGGGGGGGGGGGGGGGGAAGGCTCTGTACACCTTCCCATTCCACCCCAGTGGACAGCCCAAGCAAAAGGCTGTCATTTTTTTAACCTTTTTTTAGTGGCCTTTTCCTTCCCGCCGATCCTCCTCCCAAACCCCACCCGCGTTCCCTCCCTCTTTTTATAATCTATTAATAAAGAATAAATGATTTTTAAAAGATAGTGACTTTATTTGGTTTGAAAGCAAGCTGGGGGAAGGGGGAGGGTGGGTTCCTACAGAGAATGAGTCAATAAAGGGGGCGGGTTTTCATGAAGGAGAAACAAACAGATATTTCACACTGTAGCCTGGCCAGTCATGAAACTGGTTTTCAAAGCTTCTCTGATGCACAGCGCTTCCTGGTGTGCTCTTCTAATCGCCCTGGTGTCTGGCTGCGCGTAATCAGCAGCCAGGCGATTTGCCTCAGCCTCCCACCCCACCATAAAGGTCTCGCCCTTACTTTCACAGAGATTGTGGAGCACACAGCAAGCTGAAATAACAATGAGGAGATTGGTTTGGCTGAGGTCTGAGCGAGTCAGTAACGATCGCCAGCGACCTTTTAAATGGCCAAATGCACATCCTACCACCATTATGCACTTGCTCAGCCTGTAGTTGAACAGCTCCTGACTCCTGTCTAGGCTGCCTGTGTATGGCTTCATGAGCCATGGCATTAAGGGGTAGGCTGGGTCCCCAAGAATAACTATTGGCATTTCAACATCCCCAACGGTTATTTTCTGGTCCGGAAAGTCAGTCCCTTGCTGCAGCCCAACACGTTGATGTTGGTGAAACGTCCCTTGTGATCCACAAGTGCTTGCAGCACCATTGAAAAGTACCCCTTGCGGTTTATGTACTGGGTACCCTGGTGCTCCGGTGCCAAGATAGGGATATGGGTTCCATCTATCGCCCCATCACAGTTAGGGAATCCCATTGCAGCAAAGCCATCCACTGTGACCTGCACATTTCCCAGAATCACTACCTTTCATAGCAGCACCTGAGTGATTGCTTTGGCTACTTGCATCACAGCAGCCCCCACAGTAGATTTGCCCACTCCAAATTGATTCCCGACTGACCGGTAGCTGTCTGGCGTTGCAAGCTTCCACAGGGCTATCGTCACTCGCTTCTCAACTGTGAGGGCTGCTCTCATCTTGGTATTCTGGCATTTCAGGGAAGGGGACAGCAAGTCACAAAGTTCCATGAAAGTGCCCTTACGCATGCGAAAGTTCCGCAGCCACTGGGAATCATCCCACACCTGCAACACTATGCGGTCCCACCAGTCTGTGTTTGTTTCCCTTGCTTTGTTCATGACTGCTGTCTTGAGCTGAGCGGGCTCCATGCTTGCCGTGGTATGGAGTCTGCAGTGTTCACCCATAAAAAAAGGCGCGAAATGGTTGTCTGCCATCCGTTGCTTTCATGCAGAGAGGGAGGGAGGGGTGAGGCTGTACCCAGAACCACCTGCGACAATGTTTTTTGTCCCATCAGGCACTGGGATCTCAACCCAGAATTCCAATGGGCGGGGGAGACTGCGGGAACTATAGGATAGCTACCCACAGTGCAACGCTTCAGAAATCGACGCTAGCCCCGGAACATGGACGCACATTGTCGAATGAATGTGCTTAGTGTGGCCGCATACATTTGACTTTATACAATCTGTTTCCCAAATTTGAATTATATAAATTCGGATTAATCCTGTAGTGTAGACATACCCCTAGCTCCACGTAGTCCTCCTTACCTCTGCTCCCACAGTGTTCGGTTTAGCCATTGAAATGATGAAGTTATACAAGCCGCAGTTTCTGCTGATTGGGAATCCTGCAGCTTCTTTTGATTTCAAGGCAGAAGTGCAAGTAGGGTTTACTCTACAGTACACAGTGCCGGCAAGAGATTTTTAGCGGGTATGAGGTACCGGAAAGACTTGGGGAGGCTAGGCCCCCCTGCCCTCTGGAGTGGGGGTGGAGCTGCAGTCTGCTCCTTAACGGAGCAGCATTGCGGCATGGGAAGGCATACGTTCTTTTTATGGGTTTAACAGCACAATACATATGTTAACAAACTTAAACAAAGCCTTTGTTTAAGTTTGTTAGCAGGTGTATTGTGCTGTTACACAGGAGTCCTCAAGAGGGAAGGGGTGGGGGGGATGGAAGGTGTTTAGACAGTGTTTTTGATTCCTGCTCCAACCTCTGGACTATGAACATATACTGATGGAAGCATTCTAACCAAGGGACAGAGGACTTGAAGGTAATCTGGAGCCTTCATATTTCCTTGATTCTTTGCAGATGGATTTATGAGTTGTATATGGTACAAAGACTGTTCTAGCCTCACTGATTTCTGATTTTTCTTTTGCAATGGACAAAAATCAGATGTCTGCTCTCAGAAACCTAGGAGGGGAAGTTAACATAGTGGTTAAATTCATCCTTGGTGTAACTCCACTGATTTTAATTGGCTTACACCACCAGCGCCCGCATTCAAATGGCTCAACCTCTTCTCTTAGGTCTGTTCCTATGGACAAATGCCGTGGATGAAGCCTTCATTTTCTACCCATACACCGAGCAAGCAAGCTGTGAAGTGTTAGTTTTACTATGTACACGCGTTTATTATTCTAGCACCTAGGAGCCCTACCCAGGGGCCAGCAGGGCACGTGACCCGCACTGGGCTAGGTGCAGGCTGCAGCGATAGCAATGCTGGTGTCTAGCCACCCCTAGCGTGGGCCGAAATGGCTCTTTTCTGCAGCCTCCAGCATGAGTTTATAAATTGCAAATTATTTCCCCGGAGCCAGGACGAGGAAAAAACCCCATAGCCGTGTCCTTTCATTCCCTTCCCCGGACACAAAAGGCCTCACCCTACTCCCCTGGAACTCAGTGGCGACCGACCGCCCCCCAGGGGCGCCTGTCCATAAATAGCCACCCTCTCTCCGCTGGCGGGAAGCGTCGCAACTTGCGGACAGGGGGCAGCAGCCACGCACCTCGCCCCATCAGGCAGGCACCCGCCCGCCCGCGCCTCTCTCCTCCAGAGCCGGAGCCGCAAACAGAGAGATTACTCGCAACACCCAGTGCGCCCGCGCGCAGCTCCGGCTCCTCCCCTCGACCTGCACAAGAGGGTGGAACGGGGCGGGCTGCAGAAAGACGGGACGCGCCGCGGCTTTTGATTGGCTGGCCGTCCGGCCGGGGCGCCTGGGTCGCCTCTCTCGCGCCACTTTCGGGCGCGTTGGCGCGAGCGGAGCGAGCGTGGTCGGGGCCATGGCGGAGAGCGAGAGCCGGCGCGGCGGTGAGAGGCGGGCGGGGCTGTGCGGCCGCTGCACGGGGCGTGGGGGGCTCGCGCAGCCTGGGGGCGGGTAGCGGCTGGACACGGGTGCAGCGGTAGGGGGCAGGCTCTGCATGGGGGGCGCCGGGGGTGTTGTATTTGGGCTCCCCTTGAGCGTGTCTCCGATTTCCTGGGCGGGGGTGGTAGTGTTGCAGGATCTGGGCGGGGCAGTTGGGAGTGGCCGGTTTTGGGGTGCTTTTCGGGGGGGGCACTTCATTGGTGTCCCCAAGATTCTCCTTGGAAGGTGACAGGGAGAGTGTGTTGAAATCGAGTCTGTCTTAAAAAAATAAACACACCGGCGTGTTAAAAGAATCTGGTGCTGACACTGGTCCCTGTGTCATCCTGCTGAATTTGTGGTTTTGCATCACTTGTTTTTTTTTTTTTTTTTTTTTTGAGAATGTTTTTTCTTCTTTCCGGGCTGGGTTTAAGCTCATACATAGAGGTAAATGTCTGTACCTGAAATGCTGTAAAATGCATGGAGTAAACATAGGGAAGCGAGAACTATAACCCTTTTTAATTTAAAACCCCCTCGCTGTTTCATGAAAACATAGTGTAGATGACAATCATGCCTAGCAGAAGTGTACTCTCCCTCTCCCCTCCAGCCCACAAGATGTCATTGTTTTTAGGACAGTTTTCTATACTTGATAGGTGCTGACTTTCCTCATATCATCACTGTTTTGAGCCATAACATTACTGTTTTGAGCCCTGAATTCCTTCACCCTCTAAATCTAGTAAAATCAAAATCAGGGTACAGAGAAATTGTATTCAGTTTGCTTAGAGTGAAAATACCTCAGAGCATGCAAACAAAGTTTAATTCTGTGTATTTGACATAATTTTTTTTTTAAACTGCTGTTGTGGCTTAACAATAACTAGAAACCACTATTATTTATATTATAGCACTTGAGATCCCTAATCATAGACCAGGACTCGATTGTTCCAGGTGCAGTACAAACATGGAACAAAAAGATGGTCCCTGCCTCTAAAGAGCTTACAGTCTAGTATCCGATAAGGGACAACATGTGGATACAGACAAACTGGGGGTACCAAGAGACCGTGATAATATTGGTTAGCATGATAGGCAATGAGTTCAGCATAGTAGCAACCTAACCATTAACAAGTTTTTATTTTGGTAGGTATCGCAGCAAAGGAGAGTTTTAAGCAGGATAATATGTTAGTTTTGCAAATGTTTATGGGTAGCTTCTCCTAAGCATGAGGAGCAGCATAGAAGGAAGCATGACGGCACTTGATCGAAAATTTAACAAGTGGGCAATGGAGGCTGACATCATGGGTAGATTGGAGGCGGGAGTCAACATCTTGTTAGTGAAGGAAAGATGATAGGTAGGGTTGGGACAAATAACTTATGTTCGGTGCAATAGAGCAGTGGTCCCCAACGCAGTACCTGCGGGCGCCATGGCATCTATGTGCACCCGCCTACTGGCCGCCAGACAAGCAGCTGCTGAAATGCCGCTGAGAAGCGGTGCTGCCAAAATGCCACTGATTTTCGGCCGCATTTTGGCGGCAATGCTTCTTGGCATTGCCGCTTCTCGGCCACATTTCGGCGGCGATGCTTCTTGGCATTGCTGCTTCTTGGCCGCACTTCGGCAGCTGCTTGTCCGGTTGCCATGCTCCTCGGCGGCTAGTTGTCCGGTGCCTGCCACATGGAAAGATTGGGGACCACTGCAATGGAGAAAGAGGAGCCAGTGGATGGGTGCAGCAAGGGTGGTGACATGGTCAAAGCAGGCTAGGAACATAATCTTTGCAGCAGCCGTCTGAATGGTTATATGTAGGGCCCTACCAATTGACTGTCCATTTTGGTCAGTTTCATGGTTGTAGGGTTTTAAAAATAGTCAATTTCATGGTTTCAGATGTTTATAGCTGAAATTTCAGGGTGTTGTAACCATGAGGATCTCAACCCAAAAAAGTGTTGGGGTGGGGGGGTTCGCAAGGCTATTATAGGGGGGGTTGTGGGTTTGCCACCCTTACTTCTGTGCTGCTGCTGTCGGATGCTGCCTTCAGAGCTGGAGAGCAATGGCCAAGCTTTGAAACCAGCACCACCGCCAGCAGCAGCGCAGAAGTGAGGGTGGCAGAATATTGTGGGGGTGGATTGCCATACATTCTGGTTTTCCTAGCAGCTTCCCATCTGGGTTTGGGGGCTGACAGCCACCCTCACTTCTGCACTGCCTTCAGAACTCTGCTCCTAGCCAGCAGCTGTGGGGGATGCATTTCCCCCCCCCCCCCATCCAGATCCTGCAGCACTGCCCCACCCCCTGCCAAAGAAATCCAAGACCTGCTCAAAGGGAGCCCAAATACAACACCCCCATATAGACCCTGCCCCCCCACAATTTTTGAGGTCTGTGCTGCTCTCCTCATTCTGCAGCTTCACAGAGCTTCACATGCTCTGGCCATGACTCCTCTGCTCCTGCTCATGGGCAGACAAATTATTCCAAAGCTGTAAAAATTTTTATCAATATAATAACAAATACTTCAGAGGCAACTGTCCAGCTATATTCAGTGGACCAAAAAAGGGGGTGGGGGGGTCACATAGTAAAGATCCTACTCAGCATCTGACATTCTGACTCATAGCCATTCAGGTTGGGTAGAACTGTGGGAGATGCTGTGAATTTGGTAGGGCCCTCGATATAAGCAGGCCAAGATCTTGCAAAGAACTTTGTGAAGGTGTACCTCTGCGTCTGCATGAGCCCCATTACAGTTAGTGGGGGTCAACCTCTGTTGATCTTTTTGTGGGAACTGGACCTCAATGATAGAGCTTTGCAAACAGTAACTTACAATGTGCTACTTTATTATCTAACTATTTTGGTTTAGAACAGGTCTTTACATTTTAATCAGTCGTGCTGGCTAAAAGAATAAATCTGTTAATCTGACATGAATATGGGGGCAGGTCTACATTAGAAACACTACTCTGGTGCAGCTGCGTTGCTGTAGCGTGTCTGATGAAGATGCTCTATGCTGACAGGAGAGCACTCTCCCGTCACCATAATCACTCCACCTCTGCTAGAGGCGGAAGGTATGTTGGTGGGACACCTATCTAGTGTCCGATCACCAGCCATTGGAGATATTCACTACTAGCAGTCACAGATCGGCTACATGCCATTGTAGGCAATCTCATTATACCATCCCTTCCATAAATTTATCAAGCTCGGTTTTGAAACTGGTTAGGTTTTTTGCCCCCACTGCTCCCCTTGGAAGGCTGTTCCAGAGCTTCACTTCTCTGCTGGTTAGAAACATTTGTCTAATTTCATGTCTAGTTTATATCCCAGGGGTCTGCAACCTTTCAGAAGTGATGTGCCGTGTCTTCATTTATTCACTCTAATAATGTAAGGTTTCGTGTGCCAGTAATACATTTTAACCTTTTTAGAAGGTCTCTTTCTATAAGTCTATAATATATAACTAAACTATTGTTGTATGTAAAGTAAATAAGGTTTTTAAAATGTTTAAGATGCTTCATTTAAAATTAAAATAAAACGCAGAGCCTCCTGGACCGGTGGCCAGGACCTGGGCAGCGTGAGTGCCACTGAAAATCAGCTCGCATGCTGCCTTCGGCACGCATGCCATAGGTTGCCTACCCCTGTTATATCCATTTGTTCTTGTGTCCACATTGGTGCTTAACTTAAATAACTCCTCTCCCTCCCTGGTACTTATCCCTCGGTTTTATTTATAGAGCGTAATCGTATCTCCTCTCAGTCTTCTTTTGTCTGCTAAACAAGCCAAACTCTTGGAGTCTTCTCTCCATAAGGTAGTTTTTCCTTATGGAGGAAAGTCATAAGGTAAGTTTTCCATTTCTCTGATCATCCTAGTAGCTTGTCTCTGCACCTGTTCCAGTTTGAATTCATCTTTCTTAAACATGGAAGACTAGAATTGCACAGAGTATTCAAGGTGAGGTCTCACCAGTGTCTTCTATAATGGTATTAACACTTCCCTGTCTCTACTGAAAATATCTTGCCTGATGCATTCTAGGACTGCTTGTCACTGAGAGACTAAATAAAAGCATTAAGACGAAAGTTAGACGTCTAAAATAACCTTCCTTTCCAAATCATAGATAGTGACAGTTGATGCACCTCTAAAGGAGGTTGGGTGGCAGCTTAACAATTGTCACCCTTCCTTTCCTGAGTCTACTGTAGGTGCATTATTACCACAATCTACCTATTCTGCAGCTCAGCAGCTCCAACAATCCTTGATGTCTGGGCTACTTTCCTCACTCAGTAGCTTCACGGCGCCGGTTCAGCATTTTGGCACCACTGCTTTGTTCGTGCCTCTTCTGCGCCCAATTGCGGCCAGATTCTCTGCCTCCGCAGCAGCATGTGGATGGCAGTTCTGTTGCACCCTCCTATCTTCTACCTTCAGTGTAGTATTTTTGAAGGGGGGGGGGCAGTGGTGAGCAGTGGTCTCCCACACTAGCCCTTTCCTCCTCTCTGGGTTGGTTTTTAGTCAGATGACTGAACCCACCTGGAACCTCACTGCTGGCTCCTCTGCACCTTCTTGGTATGGCTGAGCAGCCTAAAAAGCACTGAACAAACTGTAAACAGTGCTCCGTCTATGAGACAGCCTTCCTGGCCTTGGCAGATGGTGAGTTGTGCTCAGCCTTCGGTCCCTAACTCTGTTAGGTCCCAGGGCCATGAGTCGGGCAGGAGAGGTGGGATCCCCTGCCCACCAGAGCAGCTGCAACTCCACTGGGAGAAAAATAGACCAGGAGTTTGTGAGGAGAGCAGGGAGAGACTCCAAAGAGAAGGAGTACCCCATGTTGTTCATTGTTCAAAAGCATGCGGGAGGAATCTGAGCCATTCTAGACTTCAAATGATTCAACAAGTGGATGAAGAAAACAAAGTTTCAGATGGAGACCCTGACCTCTCTGGTGTCATGCCTGTCGAAGGAGGATTTTCTGACTTCAGTGGATCTGGCAGATGGATACTGTAGTGGTTCCTTGCTCTCCAGTGGGGAGGGAGGCCACTCTGCCTCACCTTATTGGACGGTAACCCTTGGGCTTGGGTCGCGCTGGCGGGGCCGAGCTGTAAGCCGCCTATAGTTCCATGGCCGTCTAATAGAGGCAAACAAGCAATAACAGTCTGGGGCACTTGTCCTCACCCTCGGTTGGGGCAGAGCACTGAGTAGTTTTTAGCACGTAGCCCCTCAGCTGGGCCGGGCAGTACTTAATAATCTAAAGCTTTGCCCCACCCTAAGGGTCAGAGCCGGGGCAGGCTGCAGCCTCAGGCTCCTGGCTAAGGCAGCCAGTGAACACTCACAGTCTGGGGCTCTAGCTCTTTGGGCGGGGCCAAGCAGGGAGCAGGTTGTAGCCAACGTTCCCTCTAATTTTTTCATTCATGCGCGGAATGCATTTTGTTATGTGCAGCACCAATATCGAGGTAGTGTGTAGATGTGTGCCACCAGTAGAAACAAAAAACATATATATAATTTTTTTAAAATTAACATAGGTATGGCCAATGGTACATGTAAAAGGGACTGTAAAGATTTCCTGGAATCTGACATTGTAGGGCCAGATCCTCAGCTGGTGTACAGCAGCCATGAAGTCACTGGAACTACTTCAATTTACACTAGCTGAGGATTTGGCTGTTCAAGTGTATCATATTAGAACGACTTCCTTATCACTATTGCAAACGCATAGACTGAAGTCTTATACACATAACAGGCTTTTCTGAAGGGCAGAAAACAATGAAATCCTATAATGTGCAACCCATATTTCAGATTGCAGTTCCCTTTGTTCAGTATTTAATCTGGTGACTGGCAGTGCACAGCTGAACCTAAACTGAGATTTGTCACCCAAATGAAACGAAAATTCTATGGTGTCTTGAAGATATTTTTCTTTGGCTAAAGGTGTGGCATTTCATGGTCTTGTATAAATCTTGGTTTAGGATGTGGATCAGACTCAATAAGGTATATATTTCTGGCAGATAAGCAGTATTTTATCCCCATAAATCATGTGTAAACAGAGGCATCGCAGAACAAAGAACAGAAACATTTAATTGCTGTAACACAAGATCTCCCTTTTAAAAAAGGGGGCTGGGGCCAAGGGAGAGAAGTACCTGTCCATGCCGCAGCCCGATCAGGGCTGGGGCCGAGGGAGAGCCGCGCTTTTCCTGCATGCCCCAAGCTCCCTCAAACCCCCATCACCGCCCCTCACCTCACCCCACCCCACTGCCCTCACCCACGCTCTCTACACATTCTCCATGCTCACCTGTGTGCGCGGCGGGTTCGCGACCCTTGATGGCTCTTGTGCGGCTGCACAGGCATGCACCTTAGAGGGAGCACAGGCTATAAGCTAAGCCTCCTGGCTAATGCAGCTAGCAAACGCTCAGTTCAGGGCTCAGGTAGGGATGAGCACCCACACAATCTAAGGGCTGGGGGGAGAGGGGGCCGCACCAACCGAGTCTAGCGTCCTAGCTTGACGGACAGTAGACGTGCATAGGTCTCCGTGGTGGGGAGTCTGCAACCTCAGGGGTGGCGTGGCACGGGCTGGGGGACGCAGACCCGCCCGACTCCACCACATCCCAGCCCAGGGCGCTAGCAGTGTTGGAGTGGTCCGCCACTGGTCAGCGGGGATCCAGCCGCAACACACTGACCTAGGAACAGTCAGCAATGTAGCCAGACAGTTGTTGGCTGCCCCAGACTACTTTCTACCTCCCTGGGGTGTGGTATTTCTGGAATCCACAGTCCTCTGGCTCCTCTGGGTACATGGTGGATGGCAGTCCTGGCAACTCTCCTTCTGGGTCTGTCTCCTCTGGGGGCAGGGTGCTGCAGAGTGTAGGTTGATCTGCCCGGTGCCACAGCAGAATAGAGGTGTCCGTCTCCTTTCCTGGCTGCTGCTCACCTGAGCTGCAGAACCCTCCCTTTATACTTCCTGTCCCATCCTGGCGCTTCTGGCGAGACGAGTGGGGTGAGTTCGGCTCTGCCCACCAGGGAGTGTAGAGGTCCCTCTCTCTCCAGTCCGGAGAGAGGCCACTCTGCCTCGTACGCATACCTCCGCAATCCTGTCAGACCTTGCCATCACAGGTTCCTAAGGTTTGCTTATGGCAGGAAGTAACATCAGTACTGGATGCTCTCATTCAGCTTGTCCTCTGCTCCTCGGGTGTTTACAAAGATGTTGGCAGTAATGATACCCTGCAACCTCAGTAGGGCTATCCACGTGTGCCCCTTCCTGGATGACACTTGTTCAGAACACTGTCCCCGGAAACAGCACATAGAGCCACATCGCTGACACCGAGTATCCTATAAGAACCCGCTTTATCAATGTCAAAAAAACCAACACATACTTAGGAGTGGACATAAATACCTTGATAGCAAGGATCTATCCATCATTAGAAAGGTTCAAGAAGATTCAGGACCTCTTCATGTTGTTTGGGAGCTGCAAGAGGCCTGCTATAGCATTGGGCCTTCAACTACTAGGCCTCCTCGTATTGAGCATAGGGATCACTCCCTGGGTGCAATCATGCATCAGGTGCCTTCAGGGCTTCATCATAAAGGTACAGGACCACCTTGGAACACATGAAGGATCACGTAGGGGTCTCAACACAGGTGTTCAACTCCTTAAAATGGTGGTCAGCCCAGGGCAATGTTTGCAAAGGTATCCCCCTATGCTGCCCAGATCCTCAAGTTTTCATAACCAACGCCAGCCTGGAGAGCTGGGGTGCACACTTGGGAGCCCAGACAGTTCTAGGCCCACATCATAAACCTTCTAGAGCTAAAAGCAATCAAGCTGGTGCAGTGAAGGTTCCAGTCCAGCCTAAAGGGGAACCCTGTCCTGATTCAGTCGGACAACACGACTGCCATCACGTGTGGACAACCAAGGGGGAGCAAGGACCCCAGTGTTACACACAGAAGCAATGGAAATTATGTGATGGGTAGAGAACTGTCTCCTGTTCCTCAGAGCAATTCATGTAAAGGGAGACCCGAACCAAAAGTGGATTAGCTCAACAACTCTGAGTGGTGCCCGAATTAGGGAGTCTTTGAGTTAATTGTCCAAATGTTCAGCGTTCCCTCAACTGATATATTCATTAACCATATGAATGCGAAGAGACCAAAGTACTTCACCAGGGAGGTGGATCCCAGATCTGGGGGACAGATTGCCTGTTGCCCAGATGGCTGCAGGGTCTCCTCTGTGTGTTTCCACCCTTCCCATTACTAGGGAAGGTGGTTGAGAAAATAAAATGAGAACAGATAGCAGTCATATTGATAACTCCCCATTGACTGAGGAGACTCTGGTTTTCAGACTGAAAATAGGACCTCCACTACAACTCCCAAAGAGATGGTACATCTTCTCACAAGGTCATCTTCATCATCTGGACGTCAGTTGGCTGCATTTAACAGCCTGGCTATTGAAAGGGAAGTGCTGGTATCGCTGGGTTTGTCCTTCAAAGTCATCAAGACACTGCTTTCATCTAGAAGAGTATCGACATTGAAAATGCATTCTTCCATCTGGGCCAAGTTCTGGTGCTAAGATCACAAAGCAAATCTTAGAAATACTAGCTATTTGGGACATTCTCTGAAAATGCTTGGACAGAGCTCTCCAACCCAGCACCATAGCTTGACGGGTATCTGCCCTCAGTAGCATGATGTTTGTGGGATCCCTGAGTTCTCTGGCAGAGCACCCTCAGGTAGCCAGATTCCTGGGAGCAGTCTGATTAACCGAGTTGGCAGTCAGGCCACTCAACTGGTTGTATTGAGAGCCCTGACAAGCCATCCCATTGAATCGCTGACATCAGTGTCAGCATTCTATTTGTCCATCAAAACTGGCTTTCTGATACCCGTTATGTCTGCCAGGGGAGTGTTGGAGCTGGCAGTCTTTTCTGTGCAGGAACCTTACTGTTTGTTCCACAAGGACCAGGTGGTGCTTAGGACTCTGGAATTGTTTAGTCCTGAAGGTGAATTCTTCCTTCCATGCTTCCCAGCAGGAGGTTCTCCTATTATTCTGTCCAAGGCCACAACATCTTACTGAGAAGGAGTGGCACACCTTAGATCAGCAGTGGGCAACCTGCGGCCCATCAGGGTAATATGCTGGCGGGCCGGGAGACAGTTGGTTTACATTGACCATGCACAGGCATGGCCGCCCGCAGCTCCCAGTGGCCGCAGTTCACCGTTCCTGGCCAATGGGAGCTGCAGGAAGCGGCGGCCCTCCACCCAGGGCCCTTCGGAGTGGCAGGCGGCATGTGGCCTCCCCCTTCTCCCCCCCTCCCCCCCCGAGCACTGGGCAGCCCCAGCTACTCCAAGTCCCAGCCACCCTAGCCCCAGCCAGCTTCCCTTCCTGGAAGAGGAGCAGCCTACTTGGGCTGGGGTCAACTAGCAGCGAGAAGGGAGGGGGCCATGCAGGGCTGTGTGGGAGGGGGCCATGCAGGGCTGTGTGGGCAGGCTCAGTCTTCCCCTGCCTATTGGACGCTCCGCCCATGTTTTTAAGGAGTAATCAACAGTGGAACCATTGTTTCTCTAAAATTAATATTAAACAGTTACTGTGGATTAAATGTCTGAAAACAAGAACAATGCATAGTTGAATTGTACTTCTGATGTTTTTAATATTGATTTCAGCTACATCAGACTCTGGAAGTTTTGCGCTATCACGTTCTCGCCGTGAGAAAAAATCTAAAAAAGGACACCAAGAAGCTCTAGAACTCTTGAAAAAGGCCAAGGCGGGTGAAAAAGTAAAATATGAGGTAAATAGTTAAATCTTTTCTCTTGCTTGAACTTTCCGTATAAAAACCTAAATTGAGTTTGGGAATATTGATCTTTGTCCTAACCTGTATAAAGCTGATCACTTGCTTCTGGAAATTATGGGGAACGTTAAGAAAACAGTATTAATCAAGACAAACTGGCCTGAAAGGTGTTTTATTAGTAAAATTTTTCGTGAGACAGTAGTTATTTCTGTATTTGCCACTTCTCTGTCCCTTGCCATTGGAAATTAAAGAAATTGGTGAGCAACATTTAATTTTCAGTCATTAAAATGGCTTATTGTTTAAGCATGAAGTTTGATCTGCCTTGACAATTATTCTGTAGTGAAAGACTTGCCTTCAGGACTTCAGCACATATTAATTAAATAGTGGACTAGGAAACAACTTAACTTATGACTTTCAAAGGATTATCTGATCCACTATGGTAATGTTAAGGCACTGCATCTTGGAAGGAAAGGAAAAGTCAATTTATATAGAAGTATTGAACTACTACAAACTGCAGTAAAATGACGTAGTAACTAATGAGATATGCAACATCAGATGGCCTTTTTTCACCCACTTGGATGTAGACAGAGGTCAGGAATAATCAGACCACTCAAGATGTATGTTCAGCTTAACATTCCCTTGTTTCTCAGGCCAGGTCTACGCTACACACTCACTTCAATATAACACTGTCGCTCAGGGGTGTGAAAAATCCACAACTCTGAGTGACATAGTTATATCGATCTTAGTGCTCTCTACACAGGGAGGGGATTATGTCGTTGGCTGGAGAGCTTCTCCCACTGACATAGCTACAGCCTCTTGCAGAGGTGGAGTTAAGCCAATGGGAGACCAGACGAGCTACAGCGATGTAGCTGCGCTGATGCAAGTTGGTAGTGTAGACCCCGTCTCACTCATAACTTTTTGTTAAATTGAAGTGTTTGCAAAGTTTACATTGCAGTTGATATACCTTGTGAAGCATCCTGGAGGTACCCATGGTTGTGAGGCACCTCACTATCAATTCCTTTAGCTGAGGAAGCCTTGTATGTTCCTGCTGTTGGTCAGTTCCCCAGCTCCACGAGCCTTAGGCAACACGAGCACTGCCCTCCAGGCCTTTGCCAGTCCAGCTGTTTCTTAACAGGTTAAGGGTAGGCACACTCTAACCCCCAAGTCTCCCACTGCACCACCTAGCCCCTGATCTGTGGGACACTCTCAGAATTCCCAGATCTTATATTCCCAAAGAAACAGTATACATAGCACTTAGATATGTGTATGGTAAAAACAGGAAGAAGGGTTACATATAAAGTAAAGTCATAAATGCATTCTAGAATCTAGACTTATTTCACTGGATACCCCTTTGACTAATAAAGCTTAGCTCCCAGAGTCTTTCCAGCGCTCGTCAGCCAACCCTGGCCGTGATCTGTTTTTTGTTACACAAAGTAAGCTGATGTGTTTGCTTTCTAGGTGAAGGATGCAGAGTGAGTCATAGTCCAGAAATTTGTTGTTTTCACATGTAAACAGGACTCCCTCCTGCTGATTTATTTTTTCTTGTAAATTTCCTCTCTGTAAAATCTTCAAATTTCTTCATTAGCATTCAGCTCAGACTATAAATGGGCATCCATTGTGATCCATACAGTGTTCAATTACATATAGCCAGGCATGTAAACATCTCTTGCCCGAAAGAAACTTTTTAATTCCCTTCTGGTGACCCCACCCAATTCATAGCCCCTAACAATAATTTTCACTATATTTACACCTACCTCCTTACATATTTTCTGTACATACATTTCACGATGATGAACAGTGTGACACAGATCTCCACTGAAAACCTTACATGACACCCTTTGGCAAACTAGAATGAAGATACTAGACCCTGGGGATCCCAGTAACCCTTAGGCACTCCTGTTCCCTCTGCCAGTTGGCACCAAGATGTCCCTTAGTAAAAGAACTAAAAAAGAGCCACCGTGGCTTAACAACCATGTAAAAGAAGCAGTGAGAGATAAAAAGACTTCCTTTAAAAAGTGGAAGTCAAATCCTAGTGAGGCAAATAGAAAGGAGCATAAACACTGCCAAATTAAGTGCAAGAATGTAATAAGAAAAGCCAAAGAGGAGTTTGAAGAACGGCTAGCCAAAAACTCCAAAGGTAATAACAAAATGTTTAAGTACATCAGAAGCAGGAAGCCTGCTAAACAACCAGTGGGGCCCCTGGATGATCGAGATAGAAAAGGAGCGCTTAAAGATGATAAAGTCATTGCGAGAAACTAAATGGATTCTTTGCTTCAGTCTTCACGGCTGAGGATGTTAGGGAGATTCCCAAACCTGAGCTGGCTTTTGTAGGTGACAAATCTGAGGGACTGTCACGGATTGAAGTGTCACAAGAGGAGGTTTTGGAATTAATTGATAAACTTAACATTAACAAGTCACCGGGACCAAATGGCATTCACCCAAGAGTTCTGAAAGAACTCAAATGTGAAGTTGCGGAACTGTTAACTAAGGTTTGTAACCTGTCCTTTAAATCAGCTTCTGTACCCAATGACTCGAAGTTAGCTAATGTAACGCCAATATTTAAAAAGGGCTCTAGAGGTGGTCCCGGCAATTACAGACCGGTAAGTCTAACGTCGGCACCAGGCAAATTAGTCGAAACAATAGTTAAGAATAAAATTGTCCGACACATAGAAAAACATAAACTGTTGAGCAATAGTCAACATGGCTTCTGTAAAGGGAAATTGTGTCTTACTAATCTATTAGAATTCTTTGAAGGGGTAAACAAACGTGGACAAGGGGGATCCAGTGGACATAGTGTACTTAGATTTCCAGAAAGCCTTTGACAAGGTCCCTCACCAAAGGCTCTTATGTAAATTAAGCTGCCATGGGATAAAAGGGAAGGTCCTTTCATGGACTGAGAACTGGTTAAAAGACAGGGAACAAAGGGTAGGAATTAATGGTAAATTCTCATACTGGAGAGGGGTAACTAGTGGTGTTCCCCAAGGGTCAGTCCTTAGACCGATCCTATTCAACTTAATTCATAAATGATCTGGAGAAAGGGGTAAACAGTGAGGTGGCAAAGTCTGCAGATGATACTAAACTGCTCAAGATAGTTAAGACCAAAGCAGACTGTGAAGAACTTCAAAAAGATCTCACAAAACTAAGTGATTGGGCAACAAAATGGCAAATGAAATTTAATGTGGATAAATGTAAAGTAATGCACATTGGAAAAAATAACCCCAACTATACATGCAATATGATGGGGGCTAATTTAGCTACAACAAGTCAGGAAAAGGTCTTGGAGTCATCGTGGATAGTTCTCTGAAAATGTCCATGCAGTGTGTAGAGGCGGTCAAAAAAGCAAACAGGATGTTAGAAATCATTAAAAAGGGGATAGATAATAAGACTGAGAATATATTATTGCCCTTATATAAATCGATGGTACGCCCTCATCTCGAATACTGCATACAGATGTGGTCTCCTCATCTCAAAAAAGATATACTGGCACTAGAAAAGGGCAACTAAAATGATTAGGGGTTTGGAATGGGTCCCATATGAGGAGAGATTAAAGAGGCTAGGACTCTTCAGCTTGGAAAAGAGGATATGATAGAGGTGTATATAAAATCATGAGTGATGTGGAGAAAGTGGATAAGGAAAAGTTATTTACTTATTCCCAGAATACAAGAACTAGGGGTCATCAAATGAAATTAATAGGCAGCAGGTTTAAAACAAATAAAAGGAAGTTCTTCTTCACACAGCACACAGTCAACTTGTGGAACTCCTTACCTGAGGAGGTTGTGAAGGCTAGGACTATAACAGCGTTTAAAAGAGAACTGGATAAATTCATGTAGGCAGGGCCAGCTCTAGGATTTTTGCCGCCCAAAGCAAAAACAATTTTGGCCGCCTCCCCCCACCCTTATTTAATTACCCCACCCCCGGCCCTGCCTCAACTCCGCCCCTTCCCCAAATCCCCAGCCCTGCCTCCTCCCCCCTGGCTCTCAAGCCTAGGAGGGAGGGAAGGGGAGAAGCGGCGCCGCGGCCACTCGGAGTCTCCCCCTCCCTCCCAGGTTTGAGAGCCTGGGAGGGAGGGGGAGACTCCGAGTGGCCGCGGCGCGGGCGCCGCTTCTCCCCCTCCCTCCCAGGCTCTCAAGCCTGGGACGGAGGGGGAGCAGCGGCGCGCGAAACGTCCGCTCGGGATCTCCCCCTCCCTCCCTCCCAGGTTTGAGAGCCTGGGAGGGAGGGCGAGTAGCGGCGCGCGAATCAGCTGTTTCGCGCGCCGTGGCAGCAGCAGCGGAGGTGAGCTAGGGCAGCCGAGGCACATTTTTAGGGGCGGCATTCTGGCGCCGGCCATGCCGCCCCTAAAAATGTGCCGCCCCAAGCACCAGCTTGTTTTGCTGGTGCCTAGAGCTGGCCCTGCATGGAGGTTAAGTCCATTAATGGCTATTAGCAAGGATGGGTAAGGAATGGTGTCCCTAGCCTCCCTCTGTCAGAGGGTGGAGATGGATGGCAGGAGAGAGATCACTTGATCATTGCCTGTTAGGTTCACACCCTCTGGGGCGCCTGGCATTGGCCACTGTTGGTAGACAGGATACTGGGCTAGATGGACCTTTGGTCTGACCCGGTATGGCCTTTCTTATGTTCTTATGCACTGTGATGCTTCCCTGGAGTACCCAAGATTGTGAGGCGTTTCACTACCACCTGCCCTTAACATGAGGAAGCCTTGTCTGTGCCCGCCCAGGGTCAGGTCCCAGACCCGTCTCAGGAAACATATGCACTCTCCTCTTAGCCCACGCAGGCTCTGCTGTCCCTTTGAAGACAAGCAGTAGGTGCACTCCAGCCCCTGAGGTTCCCAAACACCCCCTTGGCGTATCCAGCCCCCAGTTCCACTGCATGCTCACAGAATTCACAGATCCTCTATTCCCAAAGCAACAGTACATCTCAGAATCCTCTCTCCACTCAATTTACAGCACTTATGCTTGTTTTCACTATAACCATATGGCAGTTTTTATTTATCAGAGAATAGAGCAGTGGTTCTCAAACTTTTATACTAGTGACCCCTTTTACATAACAAGTCTCTGAGTGTGACCCCCCCCCCTTATAAATTAAAAACACTTTTTTATATAACACCATTATAAATGCTGGAGGCAAAGTGGGGTTGGGGTGGAGGTTGACAGCATGCGACCCCTCCCCCCCCAAAATAACCTCATGACCCCCTGAGGGGTCCCGACCCACAGTTTGAGAACCCCTGGAATAGAGATTAGAAAAGAAGCAAGCAGAATTAATGGAAACAAAGGGTTACATGTAAAATAAAATCATAATACTCTTTCCCTAGAGCCTAACAAGACATTCTCCTGTCTCCTAAAGGTTAACTCATCCAAAGTCTCTCTCCCAGCATTAAACAACCAGACTGGCTGTGATCTAGTTTACTGAAATCGAAGTAAACTAGATCCACTGCGTTAAACAATCAGACATAGCGTTGTCCACACCAGCGCTTTTGTCCATGAAATTGTCAGTCAGGTATGGGTTTTTTCACACCCCTGACTGACAAAAGTTTTGCTGACAAAAGTACCAATGTAGAGACCCTAAATCCTGAACCGTATTAGACTAGGCAGTATTTAGCCCAATCAGTTTTTCTCACCCCGCTGGATGTTGCAGGTAGGTTAGTTCTCAATACACCGGACAGGCTTCCCCTTTAAGCCTAGGATGAGTCTCCTCAGTTCAAGTCTGTCTTCCCAGTGTACTTGTTGCTTCCAGCATAGGTGGGGGAGGTGAAAGGTAAAAGCATGATGCCACTCTCCCCTATTTTATATCCTAAGTCCATGTGCCTGGAAAACACTAGCCCAGACATATCCTGGTGGGCTTTGCTGAGTCACAGAATTGAGCAATCTCCCATTGTGTGATGCTTGCACAGCTCCCTTACAGCTTTGTAAATTCCTTGTTTACAACTCCCCTGCTGATTAATGGTCATTTAACACCCACCTGGGAGTGGATCACCCCCTTAGTTGTCAGGGAGGACTGGCAGTGAATGTCCCTGAAACTTGCAACATATTTCAGTAACAACCATACAGCAAAATCTCATAACTTCATACACACTAACAATATACATATTTTGACCGAACAATCTGTTTCAGCAGATCATGACCTTTCATATATGATATCTTACATGGTATTCCTTCTATGAAATAGATCATAATTATACGGTGGGGTGAATATGGGGGCTCCATGGTGCTGTTTTGAGGTACATAGTGTCACAATACTAAAAAGTAAAAACAAAACACCTCAAACTGAAGGAAGACTTACACTTGCTATTTCTGAACAGTTCACCCTGGTGTGATTAGAGAAGAAAAATCCAATCTAGTCTGAGTCCTTGATAAAGCTGCTTTATTAAAAATAGGATAGCTTGAGAATAATTCTGGTATGAATTAATATGTATATCTAAATATGCCTTGCTTGCAGGTTGAGGAGTTCACAAGTGTTTATGAAGAAGTTGATGAAGCACAATACTCCAAGATGGTCAGGGAACGCCAGGATGACGATTGGATTGTAGATGATGGTGTGTAAGATTCATTTAGGGGGCTCCCTTTATATGCTGAGTAGAAGCATAAAATATATGTGGGTATTCTTGCATATATTTCTAAGCCACAGGTTGAATGGCTCACAAGTTCCAATATCTTTTGTATGCATTTTAAAAAACAAATCATAAAAATTACCCTGAAATTATCTTAACTCCATCAGATTTCATGAAGACGTTTCCTCAAAATGTAAATGCCTCAGTGCCCTCTATAGATTATTAGTTATAATACAGACAAAAAAAAATGAGCTGCTAAACCGAGACGTTTGATCTAGATGTTTAAAGCAATTTAGGTGTTGCGGCACTCAACATCACAATGCCGAACTGATTTAGGAGTCCTTAGGAGACTAAGTGCCTAAATCTCTTTTAAAAGCAAAAATCAGAGTCCTAAATCAGTTAGGCATTGTGTTGCTGAGTGCCGCAACACATAAATAGCTTTAAAAATCTGGGTCTTTATGCCTAAGCATTGTTGAATTTATAATAACGCTTTCAAGATGAGTGATTCAAATATTTTACATTGACTGCAGATACAGTGACTTTGTTCCATTTAAAAATGGTTCCCTATTGCAAACTACAGATATATTTTTAGCTGATCATGTACTAAAGTAGTTACTTTGAGCCAAACCCCATTATAACTTGGTTTGTTTTTTAGTTTATTTTTATACTCAAAATATATAGATTTATAAAGTAATGAAAAATCAAGAGTTTGTTAAACAGAGGAAGCCCCTTAGCGATGGAGATTAAGTTTAAATTTCATCTTTCTGAATTTGCAAAGGGTCACTTAAAGTTTATTATAACCTTCTTCTTGTACAGATGGGATAGGTTATGTAGAAGATGGAAGGGAGATCTTTGATGAAGATCTAGAAGATGATGTCCTTGGTTCCAAGAAGAAAGGTAAATGAATTGAACTCTTGAAAGTTGCTCTGTTTGCTTTTTTAAAAAAGTGCATAAAATTGGGTACTTCTGTTGACTTCATCCAGTGGAAATGGGTCAGTAAGCCCAAATATTAGCACAGCTTCCTGGGAAGGACAACTTGTATAGGTGTCATTGATACCGGAAGTGACAGAGGTTGCATAAATGTGTCTGGAACCAGGGTTTGGCCTGCAGAGCCTCTGTTTATCCTTGGTGATGGTGTGTGAGATGTTGATTATCAGAGCTTAGAAATGTAGGGATGAAGGAGACTGAGAGGTCATCTAGGCCAGCCCCCTGCACTGAGGCAGGACCAAGTATGCCTAGACCATCTAAAAAATCTGTTTTAAAAACCTGCAACGAGGGGGATTTCACAACCTCCTTTGGAAGCCTGTTCCAGTTCTTAACTATGCTTTATATTTAGGAAGTTTTTGCTCATATCTAACCTAAATCTCTCTTGCTACAGATTAAGCCCATTACTACTTGTCCTGCCTTCAGTAGACATGGAGAACAATTGATCACAGTCCTCTTTATAACAGTCTTTAACATATTTGAAGACTGTTATTGGGTCCCCCCTCAGTCTTCTTTTCTCAAGACTAAACGTAGCCAGTTTTTTTAGCCTTTATCTTGTTGTCTTAAACCTAGATGACGTGCTTTCTGAACAGTTTTCATTTGTGTGGTACAAATGAACTTGATGCTAATAGTATGAATATGCAATCAAAGTGTTGGTGGTAATAGTAGTAGTAGTATTTACTATCTTTGTCAGTAAAGCTGTTCATTTCAGTGGTCTGCTGTGATCTGTGTTGGTTCACAATTGGCAGTTTAGTAATGTTGTTACTACAGGTTTGTATGTGTAAAAGAACATTATAATGCTTTGGTTTTAGCTGGATCCTTAATAGTTGACTAAATTTCTTTTAAGTGTGTACACTAAGTTATACTACATTATGTCCTGCTGTGTCTTAAATACTGGGCCAATGAGGACTTGAGAAGCTCAACAGATTCTTCACTTAGAATGATAGACTTTAAGATCAGAAGGGACCATTATGATCATCTAGTCTGACCTCCTGCACAATGCAGGCCACAGAATCTCTCCCACCCACTCCTGTATCAAACCTATGTCTGAGCCATTGAAGTCCTCAAATCGTGGTTTAAAGACTTCAAGGTGCAGAGAATCTTCCAGCAATTGACCCGTGCCCCACGCTGCAAAGGAAGGCAACTCCCCTCCCCCAGGGCCTCTGCCAATCTGCCCTGGAGGAAAATTCCTTCCCGACCCCAAATATGGCAATCAGCTAAACCCTGAGCATGTGGGCAAGACTCACCAGCCAGACTCCCAGTAAAGAATTCTCTGTAGTAACTCAGATCCCACCCCATCTAATATCCCATCACAGACCATTGGGCATATTTACCGCTAATAGTCAAAGATCAATTAATTGCCAAAATTAGGCTATCCCATCATACCATCCCTTCCATAAACGTATCAAGATTAGACTTGAAGCCAGATATGTCTTTTGCCCCCACTGCTCCCTTGGAAGGCTGTTCCAGAACTTCACTCCTCTGATGGTGAGAAACCTTCGTCTAATTTCAAGTCTAAACTTCCCGATGGCCAGTTTATATCCATTTGTTGTTGTGTCCACATTGGTACTGAGCTTAAATAATTCCTCTCCCTTTCTGGTATTTATTCCTCTGATATATTTATAGAGAGCAATCATATCTCCCCTCAGCCTTCTTTTGGTTAGGCTAAACAAGCCAAGCTCTTTGAGTCTCCTTTCATAAGACAGGTTTTCCATTCCTCGGATCATCCTAGTAGCCCTTCTCTGTACCTGTTCCAGTTTCATCCTTCTTAAACATGGGAGACCAGACTGCACACAGTATTCCAGATGAGGTCTCACCAGTCCCTGGTATAACGGTACTAACACTTCCTTATCTCTACTGGAAATACCTCGCCTGATGCATCCCAAGATGGCATTAGCTTTTTTCATGGCCATATCACATTGGCGGCTCATAGTCATCCTGTGATCAACCAATACTCCAAGGTCCTTCTCTTCCTCTGTTACTTCCAACTGATGCGTCCCCAGCTTATAACAATAATTCTTGTTATTAATCCCTAAATGCATGACCTTGCACTTTTCACTATTAAATTTCATCCTATTACATTACTATTAGTCCAGTTTACAAGGTCATCCAGTTCTTCCTGTATGATATCCCGGGGTCCTTCTCTGTATTGGCAATACCTCCCAGCTTTGTGTCAGCCTCCGACTTTATTAGCACATTCCCACTTTCTGTGCCAAGGTCAGTAATAAAAAGATTAAATAAGATTGGTCCCAAAACTGATACCTGAGGAACTCCACTAGTAACCTCTCTCCAGCCTCACAGTTCACCTTTTAGTACGACCTGTTGTAGTCTCCCCTTTTACCAGTTCCTTATCCACCTTTCAATTTTCATATTGATCCCTATCTTTTCCAATTTAGCTAATAATTCCCCATATGGAACCATATCAAATGCATTACTGAAATCGAAGTAAACTAGATCCACTCGTTTCCTTTGTCTAAAAAATCTGTTACCTCCTCAAAGAAGGAGATCAGGTTGGTTTGGCATGATCTACCTTTTGTAAAACCATGTTGTATTTTGTCCCAATTATCATTAACCTCAGTGTCCTTAACTATTTTCTCCTTCATAATTTTTTCCAAGACCTTGCATACTACAGATGTCAAACTAACAGGCCTGTAGTTGCCCGGATCACTTTTTTTTCCCTTTCTTAAAGATAGGAACTATGTTAGCAATTCTCCAGTCATACAGTACAACCCCTGAGTTTACAGATTCATTAAAAATTCTTGCTAATGAGCTTGCAATTTCATGTGCCAGTTCCTTTAATGTTCTTGGATGAAGATTATCTGAGCCCCATGATTTAGTCCCAATAAGCTGTTCGAGTTTGGCTTCTACCTCGGATGTGGTAATGTCTACCTCCATATTCTCATTCCCATTTGTCATCCTACCATTATCCCTAAGCTCCTCATTAGCCTCATTAAAGACTGAGGCAATACATTTAGGCCATGCCTAAATTATCCTTAACCTCCACTCCATCCTCAGTGTTTAGTGGTCCCACTTCTTCTTTCTTTTCTTCTTCTTTATATGGCTATAGAACCTTTTACTATTGGTTTTAATTCCCTTTGCAAGGTCTAACTCTACATGGCTTTTGGCCTTTCTCACTTTATCCCTACATGTTCTGACCTTAATAAGGTAGCTTTCCTTGCTGATCACTCCCATCTTCCATGCCTTGTAGGCTTTCTGCTTTTTCTTAATCACCTCTCTGAGCTGCTTGCTCATCCAGCTTGGTCTACAACTCCTGCCTATGATTTTTTCCCCCTTTCTAGGGATGCAGGCTTCTGATAGTTTCTGTAACTTTGACTTGAAGTAATTCTAGCTCTCCTTCACCTTTAGATCCACAAGTTCTTCAGTCCACTCCACTTCCCTAACTAATTTCCTTAATTTTTTAAAGTTAGCCTTTTTAAAATCAAAAACCCCTGGTGGGCTGGGCTGGTTTGTTTACCTGTTGCATCCGCAGGTTCGGCCGATCGCGGCTCCCACTGGCCGCGGTTCGCAGTACCAGGCCAATGGGGGCTGTGGGTAGCGGTGCAGGCCGAGGGATGTGCTGGCTGCTGCTTCCTGCCGCCCCCATTGGCCTGGAGCGGTGAACCGCGGCCAGTGGGAGCCGTCAGAGGCCAAACCTGCAGAGGTTGTGCAGACTGCATGTGACTTTACAAAATGCTGTGACTTAAACAAAATAAGCATGGGCCCTGGATTTCAATGGTATTTAACTATATATGGTGACATAAGTTTTACAGTCCTTCTCTTTTAGCTAGAACATCACGAAAAAGCTGCACTTGAGTGAATTTTAAGTTTCACTTCTGAATTGCTATGAAGTATTTTTCAGCATATATTGAAAGCAATCACATCCTTTTTCTGTACAAAAAAAATCATTCATTTCCCTTATCAAACCTTAGTGCAACCTTTTCTGTAGAGGTTAGTGCAGCAATATTCAGGACAAATTTGTGTAGTCTTGCTTGTTACTCTACAGTCTGCCCAACTTTCTTCAAACGTACTGTTCAACCTGTAGAGTAAAACGGTTAACTTTCACACCAAACCAGTGTGACTAGCCAAAGTTTTTTAATAGGGCAAAAACAACACTTATAATAGAGCTCTGTAAATTTTCTTGTAGCCATTTAGATATTTATCTTTTGGCACTGTTTATAATAAAATGTATTAAGTTTGATAAACATTCAGTGCTACTTGAATGAAGCTGCATCAGTGGTGATTGGGGTCTAATGTTTTAATGACCAGCTATCTAACTGAAATAACTTTAACTTATGAAAGTGAGCCAACGTTAAGTCATACAAACATTTTCAAAAATCCAGTAAGTCTTTTGGTCTTCAAACAAGTGTAATTAATTTCTTAAATATGGAAATGTCCACTTTTTTCCTTATTGGTCTACTTTAAAGAGGTTGGGGCTTTAGACATTTCCATATGTAACTTGCATGCTTAAGCCTGTGATTATGTATTCATAAATATACAGTAAATCTAATTTATACTGCTAGTTCCATCATGGACAATCTAAAGAGATTTACAAATGATATGCAGGGATCCCTTTCTCCAATAGAGAGGTGAAATGTTGCAATTGTGTAACATCATTTTGCTGCTCTAGCATCTTCAGATGGAATGTGCAGGATGTAATTACCCAAAGTTTAATATCTGCACTCTTATCAAAAATGCCATAGGCTCTCCACTGGCAACAAATGATCAGAAACTCTTACAACTCATGAAAGATTGCACTTTCAATAGCGTAGTGCCCCTAACATTATGCTGGGCTCAATAGTGACTACCAGGAAAGAGTGCCTCTTACTGAAGTATAAACATAGTTTCTTATAACAACTGTGTTTACCATAGAGGCTTTCTGTCCTAGCACTGGGATACTCTTGATGAGCTTGTGAGATCAGACAGGATTTCAGAATAGGCAGCAGGTTTAAAACAAACAAAAGGAAGTATTTTTTCACACAACACCCAGTCAGTCTGTGGAACTCTTTGCCAGAGGATGTTGTGAAAGCCAAGACTATAACAGGGTTCAAAAAAGAACTAGATAAGTTCATGGAGTATTAGTCCATCAATGGCTATTAGCCAGGATGGGCAGAGATGGTGACCCTAGCCTCTGTTTGCCAGAAGCTGGGAATGGACGACAGGGGATGGATCACTTGATGATGATGATCTGTTCTGTTCATTCCCTCTGAGGCACCTGGCATTGGCCACTGTCGGAGGAAGACAGGATACTGGGCTAGATGGACCTTTGGTCTGACCCAGTATGGCTGTTCTTATGTTCTTTAGTGGTTTCTTTGTGTTTAAAAACTTGACTGAATTTCTTTTGGTTCTTGTGAAAGCTACCAGTTAAACAGATGTCTTCTGTCCTCAAGGTTATTATCTGCAGGATATGTACAGGGGCAAGGGAAGCTTCTGCACAGCTCCCTGAGGGCAGGTCTACACAAACATGTAGTTTGCAGCAAGCTGGGGTATGAATCTATCCCACACTAGCTGTCCATGTGGACCCTGATGATGTGCACTAATGAACTAGACACGCTAGGTAACTTGACTAAGGTCACATAGGAAATCATTGGCAACACAAAGAATCAGACCTTGTCTCCATGGTCCTAGGCTTGCTAACTAACCACTGGACCATCTTTCCTCTATGCAAATACTCTGCTGTACCATACTCTGGAGCAGTGGTTCTCAACCTATTTACTGTTACAGGCCACCTGTGCGGCCCGCAATGAGTTATTTGGGTCGCATCCAATACTACCTGTATGGTCCTGTGGATGTCACATGGGCTGCATTGCTGTGCTGATTGGGCTGTAGGTTGAGAACCACTGCTGTAGTGACCACGTTTTAGTATATGAGAGGTAGTTCAGTAATTGGCCTGTGTGATACTTCCAAGAAGGCTACAAACTCTGGTAATAGCTTTTTGTAATGTAATTCTGAACAGCTATTAGATTGTAACGCTTTGCATGAACTGCCAACTTACGCTGGATACGAGCGAGTAGCCTAAAGGTTAAAGATGATCCCTTTACCAATTCCATCAACTGTGCAGCCCCCACTGATAACTGGAGCCTTTAATTATTTGAGAAATCACTTCTCTCTCTTGCTCCTGTAGGAAAAGGTGACAAAACATCCACAAATGACAAAAAGAATGTGAAGAAGTCTGTGGTGTCAAAGCCAAACACCATCAAGTCTATGTTTATGGCTAGTGCAGGGAAGAAAAACACAGATGTAAGTTGTATTTTTATATTTCAATTTAAATGTCCTACCTTCAGTTAGACTTGTAACTTTATTTTCTTTACTCAAAGTGACAAATGTTTTGGTTACTACCGTTTGACTTTTTTTAATCAATTGGCACACAAGCCAGACTTAAAAGCTCTCACTGAGAGTTTCTGGGTGCTGGTCACTCTTGAAAATCTGGCCCATGGTATGTGGGGAACTTCCTTATTCTGTATTGACCGAGTCTTTCGGTTCAGTTAGTGCATATAATTAAGTCTGTATAGCTAATACAGCTGTCTAATATTTTACAGAAAACTGTAGACTTGTCCAAGGATGACTTACTCGGGGATATTCTGCAAGATCTGAATGCTGAGGTAAGTAGTTGAATTCTGAGGGGTATAATGTATTGAACACCCCAATCAATGATGCAATTCATCCAGTTATCAGAAGTTTTTAAGAAGCATTTTTTTTTCTAAATGGACCACCTAAGATTTTATTATTTTAGTGAAGTCATTCCCAACTCTTGGCTGTGACAATCTTTGTCCCATGAGTCATCTTTAGGTACACAAAAAGTCAGGTCAGCCAATGACTCTAGTTAATCAGCATGACAGTACTCATTACTGTATTAGCAGACTTCCTTAAAATTACAAAGACTAACAGCTTCAACAGCACGTATCACAATGTCCTTTGGGGTTACTGAACATGACACATCATTAATATATTTAAAAAAAATTAGAACATTGCCATGTCCTTCACTTAACTTTACTATAAATATTCGATACTCATTCCCATGCTATCTGATACCTAACTATAGGGTTATGTCACCTTGTTAACTGTTACTAACATCACAAACATCTAAATAGTTCAGGAAATGCTTTCATGCTATCCTGATATTGTCTGCTGTTGCAAGGCATATGTGAAATACCAGATTTTGTGGAGGCTAAGTGAGAAAAACATTTTAATACAAAATACTTTCATCATATTTTCACTTAAGTACACAGTCTGTTGTTGTGGAATAGTTGGCTAGTTAATAAAGCTTTGGAGTTCACTAATACGCTTCTCCTCATGTTCTAAATGGCGTTGTCTCTTTCTGCATTTATGGGCACAAATGTACATCTTAAAATTGCTTGTCCACTAGTATGCCAGTGCTGAAAACCAACTACAAATTTTCCTAAATAACCCATTCTCCTGAACTATTGTCTACTGAAACAGTTTGTAAAGCCAACATGTTAAACTTATGACTCTCAGCCATAACTGAATTTTTAACTTTTTTTGTCATACTTCATATTAGCTGTAGTCTAAAAAAAATCTATGGTGAGGGATGAGAAGCATTTGAAAAACTTTCCATTGCATCCACACATTTTTAACTGAATTTCTTTGGCTCTTGTTGATCTCCAAACTTCATCCAAAGATTTGTGTCGTCAAGACGCCTTCTTTTATTTAAATGCCAGCAGTGTGCTTGATGCTGTATAAAATACAAGGAAAGATGGTCCCTCTCCTGTGACTTGTGATCTAAATTTTTTTTGACTTTCTTTTCACACCAGGATTTTGTATAATACTATATTATCAGTTGGCATAATACTCCCACTGCTGCTTTGACTGTTCTGGACCCCCTTGGCCATTGTTTTGCATTCTCCTCTAGTTTAGGAGCAAGCTATGTAGCTGCTTTTAATGATTTTTTTTTAAATTAATTTTTTCACAATGTTAACACTCAAAACCAAAAACGTATTAGAATCCTTGTGGCCTTGTCACTTTAAGTAAATTTGGGGGGGGGGAAAAGTTGCTTAGTTGGTATGGAAGGATTTTTCACTCGCCTTGGGAGCGTCTCCTCAAATTCCCTAAGTGAAGATATTTAGTGTCACTTTTTGTTGGGACTCTGATACTTTTGTAGTAGCTGATGCAGCATGCATGTAGAGTTAGAGGGTGAAGAGAAAAATTGGGTGGCTTTTTCCTTCTCTGTCAAATTCTACTAACGCAGGGCCATTCTCATATTTTCCCTCCTCCTTTTTAGACCGTTCAGATAACTCCACCTCCAGTTGTAAAGCTAAGAAAGAAAAGACCTGTTGGAGCGTCACTGAATCCTTTCTCTGTACAGTCACCGGCCCATATGGTAAAGTTGCAGATCCAAATATATATATATATATATATATAAATAATATTTTGCTTATGACTAACTTATGTTTTGAATAAGTAAGCTCCTGTTTTATTATTGGCTTCCTTAGTAAAAACAGAAGGTCTGTAATTTCCTTTTTGGTACTCTAATGCAGAGACGAAAATACACTTTTGTCTCTGCTTCCACACTATCTTTGTAGTTGGGTGAGTGCATACTGTAGATTCAGTTATCACTTCACCATTCATACAGTGTTTTAGAGTTACATGACACTTTACTCATAGATACTTCATATGCACTAAAAAGCTTATGTAAACAAGTTATGACAAAAGGATATTGAGGGGTTTATTAAGGGAGAATGAATTTTTAAAGGAATTTGGAGGAAAGGCTGCTTGGCAGATGGGGCACAACGAAATAGGCATGAAGTGAGGTGGGAAAAGGCGATAAGGCAGAAAGATTGGAAAGAGCTTGTAAAAAGAGTGGAAAATAGAAAGATGTAAATAGGGGAAATATTATTTAGGAATGTGGGTGCATATACGGCCCTTCGGTTTTGCAGAAGGTGCGGAACCAGTGGAAGCCTTCTGATAGGAGTAGAATGGTTTGAGAGGAGGCATGAAAGATGACTCTAGCAGCAGCTTTTTTGGAGAGACTCACTGCTAAGAAGCAGGGAGACTGGAGGGTAGGCTATTGCTATGTCATAAGCCTTGATATATGGGCAGTGGTTTTAGCAGTGGAGACAATGAGGTGAGGACAGAATTTTTATGTGAAAAGACTTAATGAGAGCTGCAAGGAGGAGAGAAGAGTCAGAGACTGAGGCTCAGGACCTGGAAGTGGGACAGATAATGGAATTGTTGATGGAGAGATACAGAAGCAGGAAAGCTGAGAAGTTAATGTTTGAGGAGGGGAGTTTGAAATGGCAGCTGGGCATCCAAAAGATGTCAGGCAATAAAATACAAGACTGGGTGGAGAGGAAGCCCCTGGAACTTGAAAATCAGCTTGTGTAGGATACTAACCGTGGGATAGATAAGATCACTGAGGGGGAAAAGGAGGGGCCAGAAAAGAGAAACCGAGGAACAGCAGGGAAGAGGGTCAAAGGGATTTGGAGATGGCTGATAAATGTTCATGGGCATAGAAAGAGATGTAGCATACTGGGACAGTTTAGTGAGGGATACGATTGAAGGATACAAATGGTATAGAGGAGATAAATCCTATTTGCCATTAAAATACAAGAACGACAGTGCAATTGAAAAACAAATTAAAAACTGAAACATACTCTTACACCATGAATAATTAACTTGTGGATTTGTCACAAGAGATTATTGAGACTAAATTTAATAGGATTAAAAAATTATCCATATATCTAAATGAGGATCTGAACCCTGATGATTCGGGGGTGATAGTCAACTACTAGCTGACATAGGTTAGGAAGAAACTTAGCCATCAGGCACGCTCTTCCATAATTGTCCATGCTGCTATTTTCCTCTGAAGCATTTGATACTGTCCTTTGTCAGAATGCTGGATTAGATGCGCCACTGGTCTGATGGTCCTATAACAGTGGTTCTCAAACTTTTGTATTGGTGACCTCTTTTACACAGCAAGCCTCTGAGTGTGACCCCGCCCCCATATACATTAAAACACTTTTAAAAAAGTATTTAATGCTATTATAAATGCTGGAGGTAAAGCAGGGTTTGGAGGTGGAGGTTGACAGCTTGTGACCCCCCCCCAATGTAATAACCTCACCGCCCCTTGAGGGGTCACCACCCCAAGTTTGAGAACCCCTGTCCTAGGGCTGGCCCACACTAACCCCCCCATTTTGAACTAAGATACGCAGCTTCAGCTATGTTATTCACGTAGCTGAAGTCGAACTATCTTAGTTCGAACTTACCGCGGGTCCACACGCGGCAGGCAGGCTCCCCCGTCGACTCCGCGTACTCCTCTCGCGGAGCAGGAGTACCGGTGTCGACGGTGAGCACTTCTGGGATCGATTTATCGCGTCTAGATAAGATGCGATAAATCGATCCCAGAAGATCGATTGCTTACCGCCAGACCTGGAAGTAAGTATAGACGTACCCTTAGAAGGAGCAATTGGAGGTTAAGAGCTGTCCACAAGGTAGAATGAGAACCAGGAAGACAGTCTTGGAAACTAAGTGGAGGTGAGCAGGTAGTGACTAACGTTTTCAATTTCAATAGGCAGATCTGGAAACATAAGTATAGAGAAGTGTCTATTTGGTTGAACTAGGAGGAGTCATTAGTACCAAAGGGTACGTCCAGACTATCCGCCGGATTGGTGGGTAGCGATCGATCTATCGGGGATCGATATATCGCATCTCATCTAGACGCAATATATCGATCCCTGAACACGCTCCCGTCGACTCCGGAACTTGACTAGGGCGAGCGGCGGTAGCGGAGTCAACGGGGGAGCCGTGGCTGTCGATCCCGCGCCGTGAGGATGGGAGGTAAGTCAAAATAAGATATGTCGACTTCAGCTACGCTATTCCCGTAGCTGAAGTTGCTTATCTTACATCGACCCCACCTTCCTCAGTGTAGACCAGGCCTTAGTGGAGGTGGCTTCAGGAGAGTGCAGAAGCTGAATAAGAGAGGATGAGGTTGGAGAAGGTAACAGTCTAGGATTCTGGAGAGTAAAAAGGGGAATAGGCAACTTTGATCAAAGGAAGGCTTATTTAAGACAGGAATAATGATTGGGCAGCTGGGGTAGACAAGAGGTAAAAAGAAATAGAATAAATATTAACATTTTTTAAACTTTATTTTAGTTTACAATAGTTTATTTTGGTCTACAATAGATCAACTGCACAGACCTGTACTATTTAGTGGTTGACAGTGGAGCCTTAGATAGAGCATTAGACTGGGACTTGGGAGACCAGGGTTCTATTTGTGACTAAGACCCTGGCCTGCTGTGACCGTGACACTTCATTTTCCTGTTCCTCAGTTTCCCCATGTGAACTAGATGATGACAATAGTGAGGCCTTGCTCAATAAAGTGCATAGAACTATCACCAGTTATTGGAAGATCTCATGACTCCCCTCCCAGAACACCATTTTCAAGGTTAAAGGTAGCGGGGGTAGTATGAGGTAGTTGCAGCTGTTCCAATGTTCTGTCTGAAGCTCTAGCTCTGAGTGGACCTTGTAGGTGGAAGAGATGTTTTGGGAGCATGCAAAAGTGGAGTGAGAACATTTAGGGATTTTTTTTTCGAAGCAGCAAGCCTCTAAATGCTTTGAGTTTGTGCAAATGGGAACTTTTGAGAGACTTATAACTCCGCTAAATGTAACTGAATAACAAAAGGGGCCTGTCCCCTTATCAACTTCTAAATCTCTGTTTCAGAGCATAGGGAGGCTGGAGCTCTTCAGTGAAATGGTTGGAAATCAATTTTAACATTAGGACGACAACCTCTTTTTCCCCTAACCTTGCTGTTGGAAATGAATGGTCTTTGCTGAAACTTTAAAAAGACGTATCAGCCGGAGGTAGAAAGAGCCTGTAAAACTTCAGTCCAAACAGTTAGTTTGGCAAAGTTATAAACAACTGAAAAATTACTTGGGCTGCCTTAACATGGGCAGGGCCCCGTGTATCCTGTGATTGTGTCGCTGCAGAATTCATTCCTTTGCTACATAATAATGCTCCAGAATCGGACCTTTCATTTGAAAATTGTTCTTGCCTTTATGGTTTCAGCGAGTACCCCCAAAATGTAAAGAGTCTTAAATGATGCAGTGTCCTATGTCTGCATCTGTAGAGTACCTGAAACTCTTAGGACTGCGGCGTGTAGTGTAGCCTGTCCTATTAATCTCAATCAGGGCCCCCTGGAATTTGGATACTATGGTTACATAAACTGGCATTCACCAATTTGCTGCAGTTAGGCGCACAACTGTATTTTTCCCTGGCCCTGCCATACCATACTACCACTTCCCTTAGAATTGTGAGTTAATTGGAGTACTGTGCGCACTCCCTGCACTGTTCCATGGAGCAAGTCAGAAGAGAATTGGGGGAGCGAGAATTTAACTTCCTGGCTGTACCAATGTATGCTGGCAAACTAGGCTGTCTGGGGAGCTAGAGAGAAGCTGTTGAAGCTGACAGCCAGCTGCCTTCTTGTCTGGCACAAATGGGGAGAAGGAGGTTCTGAGGTCAGCTTCTTTGCTCCTGAGCTGAGGCCTGGGGAGAACAGCAAAAAACTCATGCCCAAAAATAATCAACAAATGCTATCTATTAATATTTTCAACTATGACCCATAGAACTGTCTCTGTTTTTTTATTTTTTTGGGTATAGGTTTGGGAATAGAAATGGCGGTAGAATAAATGTTGCCATGGAATTGAGGCGTTGTTACTGAGAAATTTGATGTTGTGTTGAAGAGTGTGCAAAACCCTGACTGTAGGCCTTACTGCCAACTTCATTTATAACTAAACACTGTAATTCTCCTTTAAGGAAAATTAAAGTTTAATTTGTGCCTAAAATATTTTTTCAGGTAGTAACCCCTATAGTAAGGAAAGCTCCCACTACTGTCAAAAAGGAAGTTCTTTCTCCAACTACCGCTGATCCTAAGCATACCACTTATGCAGCAAAACCTGTTGCAGTCCATAAAGAGAATGGTGCTGAATATACAATAAAAACTGCAGAAAATGAAGAACTGGTGAAGGCAAAACCAGAGAAAGCTATTCAAGGTATTTTAAAAATTCTGGCAACGGAGATAGCAAATGTAGCATGTTCTAAAATATTTTAGTTACCATTGGGGCTAAGTGTGAAAATAGCTTAAAGTGATTCATATTAATGTTGTATACTGTGTGTATGTACTAGAATTATATAGTATATTGTATTAATGATTCAACCCCTTAGTTCTTTTTACAACGCTTACAGAAAATGATCAGGGCATGATGGATTTTGAGGATGGGGATTTTGATGAACCTATGGAAGCGGATATACCAGAGACTGCCGGGGCCCTGAAGAAAGAACAGAAACTAGAAAAGAAAGAGACACCGCAAGTGGATTCTGTGAAGGAAGATGCATCCTTTTTGTAAGGATCTGTGGTTGCAAAAAACCTTTTTTGCTGAAAGAAGTTATATTTATGACTTTATTATATTTGGACTTGATATTTACAGATATTTACTTGACATTTACATATTTATTTTTCTCAAGGCATTGTTCTGTGATTGCACTGTAGGGACTTGAAAAACTTGCATGTTGAAGGGAGTAAAACTGGCTCACGGCTACTTAAGAAAAGGGATACTTCATGTTTCTGAGGACAGACAATTCCTGTCTGGGTAAACAGTGTAATGTTTTAGGTTAAGTGCTCAATGTATATTGCACAGAGCTGGTGATGTAAAGTGGAAGTTTGAGACTGCACATCTTGGTGCTGATGAACAGAAATCAGGAATCACTAAAGATTTATATTCCCGCATACCTTATAATTGCCCAAAACATTAATGATAGTTAAAGCCAGTTTCCCATGGCAAATAGTCATGCCATTGAAGTTCAAAATGCAAAAGTAATGATTTTAAGGTCCTTTTCTTATATAGGAGAGTTTTGAAGCACTTTTTAAATACTGTTTCATGACTGAAAATTATGACAAGTCAAATCATGGTTTGAAGTGTACAAGGTGCTTCACAGAAACAAATAATGACTCTGTCCCACCCCAGATAGCTTACAGTCGAAGGTAGCCTTGCAAACTGATGGGATTATTCATGCTGTAAAGACTTGCATGTCTGGGGTCTGTCTAATAGTTTAAAGGAACTATTAATGCCTGTCTGTTGATATATGAGAGCTATATTTGTGGGGGAAATAATGAAGTATTGCATATTAGCTGGTTTCTTGTGACAGATCTTAAGTCATGTCTTCTCAAAAGTTATGGTTGTAGTGAACATACAACCTTACTCATCTGTTTTTCAATACTTGCAGAAGTTCTTTTCTCCCCGATATGTCCTGTTGGACCAGAATGGATAAGGATGAAATTGATTTAGTTGCCTCAGAAGTTCAAGTGGACCCCAGTTGCCTGCCACTAGTGAACGGGGAAGATGGTGATCAAGTCTTTAGGTTTTATTGGCTGGATGCTTACGAAGATCAGTATAGTCAACCAGGTATCTACACATTTAAGACAGAAAGTAATTCTCTCGTTCCCTTCAATTTAATCTCACCATGAAGGCAGGGATTTTCAAAGGAGCCCAAGGAAAGACTAGCTGCTCTCTATGCCTGTTGAAGTTCTCCCCTGGAAGCTGCTTTGTAACTTGCACAAAGGATTTTAGTGCTGTTAAATCTGGGGAATATGCCGACATTATTTGCCTCTGTGTGCTAGGAATGAGTGAATGTGTCTAACTTCTTGGCTAAGTGGTACAATAGTTAAATGCACCGTTCTCTTCCTTTTGAAAATATAATCTGAAATCCTGATTAGATCATTAGTTTGATCTCCTAGGTCCTGATAAACCTGTCTTTGTATTACAAGTCACATGTGTTGTAGGAGTTGGAGGAGAGGAGGCAGACTGGATGTGGAATAGATATTATTATTGTGCAAAAATCTTCATAAAGCTCTGCCAAGATACCTCAGTCCTATCTCATTTTTTTCATAGCTCTAGTACTTTGGGTCTCTGTCTTCCATGCATATCAACCTCATTCACGCTGTTAGTGGTAGAGGAAAAATACCTATTTTGGAGCCTTTGGACTAATGCTCCAAGTGCTAAGTCTAATGCATTTTGCAGTTACACCTTTCTTAACTTGTGGTGCCAAGAGGTTAAATATGAGTCGGTCTCTTTGTATGCTGAGTGCATTGAAAAGCTTCTTGATGAGAGCAGCTAGTGATCACTGAAGCCGTGGTGAAATCAATGATTCTAATATAAAATAGCTACTCTTAAAGACCCTGTTATTGTTTTTTACTTCTATCTTGGCTTGTAAGTCAGTGGTAGCTGAATGGAACATAATTATGAAAGGATTTATTTTTCTTGCATGTTTTTCTTGCATAAGAATGTCCTTATTTTGACATTTCAAGGTTGAATAATAGACTGCACCTGGTTTCAATTAATAGTGCAAGGGGGAAAGTAAATTTTGATATTACTTTTTGTTTAACAGTTTCATTATTTTTATGGAAAATGGGCATAAACAATGTCAAATACATTGCTTGAAATGAAGCTGGACTGCAAGATAAATGAGACTCTAAAATCATTTGTAACTTTGAAATACAGTCTGTTTTCCTTCATGGTTCCCTTAAACTGTTTTATGGAGAGAATTGGAAGGCTGTACTCCTATCTTAAAAATTTGATGAAATAATAAAATAAAACAATAGGTGTCCATCTAGTGCTCTGGTCACCTGTCCCATAGCTTAAAAAGCTAAGAATAAACCAGGAACTACTCCTAAATATCTCAGCCTTAGTCCACACCCTTATTAAAGGCTTAATGAAGGAGGTGAGGTAGAAAGAGAACCTGGGCTCTGATAGACCAAGGGAGCAAGTCCTGAAATTGAAGACCTCCCAGAAATTGTTTATATTGAAGGAGCTCCAGCTCAAACACCTCTGATCTCAGTAATGGCAGTATGTTGTAGGAGAGGGAAATCTCCAGTAACCAAGTCCAAAATTATGAAGCGATTTTTCTTATAGGTTAACACTAGGCTTATCGGAATGTGATTTTTATTTTTTAATAATTTTGGGTGGGTAATGTTTGTTTTGAAGCATTTTTTAACATTTTTATCAATGTAGATTTTCATGATTGTGGGAGATTATGGGAAGAAGTTCAGATGATAGCAGGGAGTCAGACAATGATTGAATGACCGTACATCTTGAGATTCAAAAAGTGAAGGCTTTATAGCTGTTAAAACAAATTGTCAACATCACATTGTGGATATATGTAAAGTAATGCACATTGGAAAAAATAACCCCAACCATACATACAATACGATGCGGGGGCTAATTTAGCTACAACTAATCAGGAAAGATCTTGGAGTCCTCATGGATAGTTCTCTGAAGACGTCCATGCAGTGTGCAGCGGCAGTCAAAAAAGCAAACAGGATGTTAGGAATCATTAAAAAAGGGATAGAGAACAAGACAGAGAATATCTTATTGCCCTTTTATAAATCCATGGTACGCCCACATCTTGAATACTGCGTACAGATGTGGTCTCCTTTTCTCAAAAAAGATATACTGGCATTGGAAAAGTTCAGAGAGGGGCAACTAAAATGATTAGGGGGTTGGAATGGGTCCCATATGAGAAGAGATTAAAGAGGCTAGGACTTTTCAGCTTGGAAAAGAGACTAAGGGGGGATATGATAGAGGTATATAAAATCATGAGTGATGTGGAGAAAGTGAATAAGGAAAAGTTATTTACTTGTTCCCATAATATAAGAACTAGGGGCCACCAAATGAAATTAATGGGTGGCAGGTTTAAAACAAATAAAAGGAAGTTCTTCTTCACACAGCGCACAGTCAGCTTGTGGAACTCCTTGCCTGAGGAGTTTGTGAAGGCTAGGACTATAACAGGGTTTAAAAGAACTAGATAAATTCATGGAGGTTAAGTCCATTAATGGCTGTTAGCCAGGATGGGTAAGGAATGGTGTCCCTAGCCTCTGTTTGTCAGCGGGTGGAGATGGATGGCAGAAGAGAGATCACTTGATCGTTACTTGTTAGGTTCACTCCCTTAGGGGCAGCTGGCACTGGCCACTGTCAGTAGACAGGCTACTGGGCTGGATGGACCTTTGGTCTGACCCAGTATGGCCGTTCTTATGTTCTTAAAACAAATTGTCGACATCACATGTCAGACTATACAGAGTAAACATCCTTGTTCTTGAGCAGCAATTTTCTTAATTTTTCCTGTCTGTAAATTTCTACCATCATCAATAGAAGTGTGTGTGTGTGTGTGTGTGTGTGTGTGTGTGTGTGTGTGTGTGTGTTGGGAGTGAAATCAACATTTACCAATAAAAATAAAATCCTTCCAAGCCTAGTTAAAACCAAACTCCTGAATTCTATCCAGAAGCTGATTGAAAGGTAACAGCACTGGTTTAATGTGCTCCCATCTTACAAGTCCACTTAAGTGGACTGCAGCATTCTGTGCTAGCTTCAGCTTTCAAATGTTTCCAAGGTGTAATCCCATGTAGTGTGCATTATAGCTGGTTTGTTGTACCTTTAATCTTTGCGGTGATGCAGATGTGGATAATTGTGGCAAGGTCCACAATGAAAAGAAAAGATTGGTGAAAAAGCTGTCTTGGCTACACCTGTTACCTGGACATCCAGGAGCACCCTGAATTTAACAGCATCCCCAAGTTGTCCACCTGTACTGTTGCACTCCCTTTGTGAGGGGCACTGATGTAAGTTCCACCAACTTCCAGTTGCTTCCCCTAACCTCACCATTCTCTCTCTATTACCTGGATGGAGTCACAACCAGCTAGCTGTCATCCAAGACTTAAGTTTTCTAGGCATTGGGAAACGCATCCCATTGCTCCAGCAGAGTCAAATGTGATGGGGATGTAGAGCTGGGTACCGTCAGCATACTGAATGCAATGAACTCTCCTCACTAATCCTCCTAGTGGCCCCATATACTCACTGAACAAGACAGGTGACAAGCACCTTGCAGGAGAGCCCTTGGGGCAGGGGAATTATTTCATTGACCATGAGTTGCAGGAAAGATTGTTGTACTTGTGGGGTCTTGTTTTTTGTGTGTGCTATTCTTTTGAGCAGTGAATTGTCAAATATAAAACTTTCTGGATTTTACTATGGGAATTATTGCTGCGAAAATTCATAAGTTTGTGACTTGAAGCTGATAAATCTATTTAGTGAAACTTTCAGTGGATTGCAAAAGGCCTTCCACCAACTTAATTGGGTACAAAGGAGTCTTAACCTTGGAGAACTGAGTAAGGAAAAAACTTCATTGTCTTGGTTACCATCTAACACACCTCCATCTGGAAGGTTCGAACCTTTTATTAATTGACACCACACGTATTTCAGCATTTTCTTTCTTCACCTACATTTTCTTTAGGGGGAATGAGAAGCTGTAAGAATAGAACTCTGAGAACAGAAGATAATGGTGTGATGCCATCTTCTGTGCTTGACATTGCTTGGTTACCACAGTTTTGGAGGTGGATGGTTAAGGACCACATAAGTACTAGGTTTATAAAGTGATTGCTTAGATATTTGTAGAGCACTGTCTGTCAGTAGATGGAACTGTCAAGGAATACAAATTGGAAATTACTTTGGTCCTGTGGGTGAATTAATCTTTCTTCACTTATACTTTAAAGTGGCAGCTTTTCTGCTAGCAGCATCTTTGAGAATTTTTCGTTCCCTAATATCTAGTCTTTTCTTCCTTTCTCAGGTGTGGTATTTCTGTTTGGTAAAGTGTGGATTGAATCAGCAGAGACCTATGTCAGCTGTTGTGTGACAGTGAAAAATATTGAGAGAATTATCTATCTACTGCCACGTGAGATGGTAGGCCTGAATTTCAGTGGGCTGCTGATGGGAAGCTATTGAAGTAAAATGCCTTCTGACTTGCTTACATGGAAAAAACAAGCTGTGCTGATTGTTGCATATGTGATATTCATCATGCTGAGTAGAATATCCCTGATTTTCAAGCTATAATGAGGTGGCTAGGAAAAGGACAGTTCCTTTACCTGAAACTAATGGTGGCAGTTTTCTTGGGTGATCTCCTGCTTACCATGTTAAGTTTCCAAGTCCTCTGTTTTAAGTAACATTTCATAAATTTTACATTTTGTGAACTCCTTTATTTTGTATTAGAGGGGTAGTCGTGTTAGTCTGAATCTGTAAAAAGCAATAGAGGGTCCTTCAGATGTATCTGAAGAAGTGAGGTTCTTACCCACGAAAGCTTATGCTCCCAATACTTCCTTTAGTCTTAAAGGTGCCACAGGACCCTCTGTCCTTTATTTTGGTGCCATAATATTCCTTGGCTACAAGCTTTGATTGTATGTCAGTTTACCCATTAAAATAACCCTGAATTTTGCTGACTTGTTAATGTTTGTTGTCACAATCTGTAAATAAAATAATTTGATTTTACTCTCTTTAAAGCAAATGGACCTAACTTCTGGTAAAGAGACAGAGAATCCTGTGACTATGATGAACATCTACCAAGAATTTAATGACCAGATTGCTGTAAAATACAAGATCATGAAGTTCAGATCCAAGGTTTGTCTCTTTTGTACATCACGCTCAATCCCTTCCTATTTTTCTGTTTTTGGAGGGCAGAAAACTTTCAGTGGATGGCCATGCTGGTTGGTGTGTGGGTGGAAAAGGCAAAGTTATAACTTGCACGTATGTGTATGTTTTCCTGTAACAGTGACGATCTGAATCTTTCTCAACTCAAGAATAAGTGAAACAGAGTTTGGAGATGGGCCTAGTATAGAACAGAATTTTAACCCCAAAGCTAATATGATTAATGGCAGAATATTGATAAAAGGTCAGCATCATCATCTCTGTGTGAGAAGTCAACTTTCTTTGAGATCTAAGGCTGTGTCCTGACTTTTCTTACTAGGACTTGTTACATTCAAAACAGTTTTCAAATATGGTTATGACCAAACAGTTTGTATACGTGCCATCATGATTATAAATGTCAAACCTTGCTAAAATCCTGCCAGCAGATTAGTTAATAGTACAGTTTTAGCCAACACAACTTTGGGTATCAATTTTGTTTCTATATTGTGAACCCCAAACCACTAATGGACCTGGTTCAAGGTCTTCCTTCTTCCCCCTGTCTCTGTCACATATACTAGAAGTCAGTGTGCTACATTTATGTAGCACTTCCAGTTTACTGTAATGCACTTTTTTGCCCAAAGCTTGCTGAGGGATACACACAACATGGCTTCACTTACTAGAATAGAGAAAGTGTACATGCCCAGGTGAGCTAGCAACTAAACTGCAGTCCTTCTGTGATGCTGACAGTACTGATTCCTGGACTGCCAATATTCATTTCTCTTAAACATCCTAATTTTTGTAATGAATATTGAGCATAAGGGGGAAAAACCACCTGTGTCCCTCTGGATAGGGCACTGGGCTAGGACTTGAAATTTGGTTCTTTGATTTTTCTTCCATTGACCTGCAGTGACATTGTACAAATTGCTTCACCTTGTTGCTTATTTTTTCCCTTCCACTTTTTATCTGTTGTTTTTCTCTTTAGATTTTAAGCTCTCTGGGGGCAGGAACTGTTTTTTATATGACTGTACAATGCCTAGCACATTAGGGGGTCCTGATCTTGGCTGGACCTTCTAGACACTACGTACTGTAAACCATTAATAAGACAGATAACGTTCCCTTTTTGTGGGAATTAAGATGCCATCTTGAGATTTAAACTGTTCATTGGATCCCTAGTTGTGCTTGACATTTGTGATTCCACTACGTATTTGGGCCACTCCACAAGCAGTTAAGAGAATGGTGAAGCGGAAAAGATTGCTCTATTGGAAAATAGAGGCAGACACGGTGTGGGATAGAGAATAGGTATCAGAGGAATCTGTTCATAAAGGTACAGTTCTGCAAAGCAAAATATGCAGAAATTGTGCTAGCAAGGGCATCACAAATTTGGACTGAAGTGCATTACTAGAGCTGTGTTGGGAAGCTTATTCAATCACTTCACATGCACTCATTAACTTTTCTTTCCCTTTTCCCTCTTTAATATGTGTGGATAAAATGCATGTGTCTCTTTGCAGTCCAGACTTGGATGAAGATGAGTACAACACTAGCATCATGTTTCTTCAATTAAGTGCTCAGATAGCTCTTCCTACTTTCTTGGCGTATCAAGTTGAGAGTTCACAAAGAATTACAGTGTAACTTTGGGATTAGTTTTGATTTTCTTGGATTAGTGATCAGTGCTGTCATTAAACCCTTGTGTAAAATGTTTGACAAGAGGTTTGAAAGGCAGAGGAAAACAGAGGAAGAATGAATAAAAACACAGGTGTGTAAAATGAGGGGAAAATCAAAATATTGATGGGCAACTCTAAATGTTCTAAAGCATGATGGAAATGCAAGTGCTTCCCAAATGCCTCCTAAATAGCAAGTTCACCCAATAAATATCCTACATCTGTGCAGCAATATGTAATCTAGTGCAATATTTTCAGCCTTCAATAGTGAACAGATTGCATGCTTCTTTGGCACATTCCAGCAACACATATTTCATCTGTTTCAGATTTTCTTATGATCAAAATAATTCTGACAAGTTTACCTTTGAATTTTTTTCACTGTTTCTACTTGGATGTTCTTATTATAATGTACTTGTAAATGGGAGATGTAGGTGGGTAGTTTTAAGATTGGGTGTAGAGCAGGGATATGCTAGCTCACTGCTCAGGAAGAGAAATCTGAAGAACCCTGAAGTTGAGAAAATAACTAAAGTTTAATGAAGTGGGCTTCAATAACAATGACTTGAAAGCATGCTTTGGATTGTCCTTTGAAAAGGTGCTGAAGGATCAGAAGAACTCATTAAAAAAAAACAAAAACAAAAAAAACCCTTGTGCACGTGTAGAGTGACAGTTAAAAGATGATACAGGAAGAGATAACAGATTAAAATAAAGATACAACAGCAGGTAGAGATTATAGATGTTGAAAGTGGGGTAAGCCACAGTGCAAAACCCTCTTTTATATAGGTGCAGTGTGTCTACACTGGGTGTTGCAGTTACCCCAGTACAAATCTTGTCAGATAGACAGGCCTGTATTTCAATATGATGATGATAGCTTTATTCATTGCATAGCAAGATATCAAACAAAGGCCTTCTGTGTGAAGACCAAATACTGATCTGAGAGAGAGGACAAACAAATGTTGTATCGTACTGTTCAGATGGGAATTTGCTACCAGGTCTGAATTGACTTTTCTCTGTATATTAAGACTAGCTAGATGAGGAAGGATAGGGGGAATGGTCTCCTATAAAGCTTTGAATACTACATAAGCATACTTTAACTAATCATAGTTCCTGCATTGCCAAAAAAGGATGGGAAAAATTTAATACCTTTTAATCACAAAATTGCATATCATATGAACTTTTTTTTTTTTTTTAAAGAACATGCCTTTTATTGAGGCATTAATACTTCAGTATTAAAGCATGCCTGGCCTGTTCTTTATCTTTCAATAAACAAAACTAAGTAGTAAAACGCTTGCTTTCTAGTTTGCCAATTCTTTGAAATTCTCCTCCCTCAAGTTGCCTTTGATTTCAATGGGAGCTGCAGGATCAGGCCCTAAGACACAAATACAGCTTTCCTTGAGGTTGATTTTAAAATTGTAAATTAGCTTCTCCAAAGCCAGTAGGCTTAAACAGTTTACTTACTTTTTAAAAAAAAAAAAGATTGGCTCTAAAATTTTGTCCTGTAGCTTTAATGTATATATTCAGTTCATCCATTAACAGGGCTATTTTTGAAATATTTGGAAGAAGTTTTCATTAATTATTTCCTCCATTATAATCAATTTATTTTGAAAAAGGCATTGGCATCTGAAGTCAACTTGCTATAAAATTAATCTGCTTTGTTTTCATGTGCAGAGTGCATAGCTACAGTGGCTACGTGGATTTCTGGTTTGTGGGAAAATTTGGTTTTGTTCCAGTTCAGAGTAAAAATTGAAATTTCCCAGAAACTGGAAATTCCATAAGTTTCATTTTTGAAAACACTGACACATGATATTTCTGAAACAAAATATGCTCTTGTACACCCCAACAGCTGCTGACTGAAATTGATGTGATTAGCAGTAGCAAAACTGACAAGATTCTCTGAAGAGCAGCGGTGAAGCTGACCAGAATCCTGTAAATTTCAGTTGATAGCTGGCAGGGCTTGCACTTTTGCAGCAGCGCTGCTCAAAAACCTCTCCTTACAAAATGATTGAAAATACTTAAGTGAAAATATTGCTACATACCAAGCTGATGTGACCCGCTCAATAGAACTACATCTAATCCACGACCTGATGATGATTTATATTGGAACAAAGGGAAGATAACTTCAATCAAGGAAGTTTTTGAAACTTAACGGCCAATCATTGCTCCTCCATGTCTAATTTCTGAAAGAACACTTAATGGACAGATAGCATTTTTACGGCTCTTTACACTTCACTGTAGTTATGAACAGAGGCTCACATGCTCTCTTTTACTCCATAGTCAGGTTAAATCCACAAGAAGTGGTTTGAACCTATGTGTTTAAAAAAGACAAGATAGTAGTGGAGTCCTGGTCTATGACTAGGGCCAGTAGGACCTATGGCAATACAAATAACACGCGCCACAAGTGACTCTTCACCATCTGTTTGCATAATGGGTGCAATGTGCTGTTCTCCAGCTGGTGCAATAGCACAGGATAGCCACGCAAATCTGGAATCCTTAGTCTCCAGGAAATTTTAACATAGTTCTGAACAGTAAGGCTGTGTCTACACTGCGCAGCTTACAATGGCGCAGCTGTGCCACTATAGCCGTGCCGTTGTAAGGCAGGCAGTGTAGCCACTCTTTGTCGCCAGGAGAGAGCTCTCCTGATGACAAAATAAAACCACTCCCAATGAGGGACAGTAGCTTCGTCGGCTTAGTCTACACCGGTGCTTTTCGTCATTAAAACTTTTGTAGTTTAGGGGTATTTTTCCCCCTCCCCCCCGACACCCCTGAGTGACAAAAGTTTTTTTTAACGATAAAAGTGTAGTGTGGACTCATAGACTTTAAGGTCAGAAGGGACCAGTATGATCATCTAATCTGACCTCCCGCATGATGCAGGCCACAAAAGCTGACCCACCCCCTTTCCCTTGACTCAGCTGTTGAAGTCCCCAAATCCTGTGATTTAAGGACTTCAAGTCTCAGAGAATCCTCCAGCTAGCGACCCCTGCCCCATGCTGCGGAGGAAGGCGAAAAACCTCCAGGGCCTCTGCTAATCTACCCTGGAGGAAAATTCCTTCCCGACCCCAAATATGGCGATCAGTAGAACCCCGAGCATGCAGGCAAGATTCTCCAGCCAGACCCTCATTGACCATTGATACTATTTACCAGTGATGGCACGCTGTTGATTAATTGACTAAAATCACATTATCCCATCAAACCATTCCCTCCATAAACTTATCAAGCTTAATCTTAAAGCCAGAGAGGTCTTTCGCCCCCACTGTTTCCCTCGGAAGGCTGTTCCAAAATTTCACCCCTCTGATGGTTAGAAACCTTCGTCTAATTTCAAGCCTAAACTTTCCCACGGCCAGTTTATATCCATTCGTTCTCATGTCCACATTAGTACTGAGCTGAAATAATTCCTCTCCCTCCCTGGTATTTATCCCTCTGATATATTTAAAGAGAGCAATCATATCGGACTAAGTGTGGTTGGAGTCTGTTTTAGCATCGCTAGTAACTTATGAACATGATGTTAGAGACCTACTTGTCCAATAGCAAAGGGAGGCTAAGCTTTATAGCTGCTGTAAGGAGAGTAATGAGATCAGATGAATGAGCATTTGCATCACGTTTGGTTTTTATTCCTTATTTCTCTTATTGGAAAGAATGAATGTTCAGTATACTGATATTTTAAAAAAAAATCTTCGCACCTAATACATAGTATTTAAAATGTTTTTATTTTGCATAGAAAGTTGAAAAGAATTATGCTTTTGAGATCCCGGATGTTCCAGCAAAGTCTGACTACCTAGAAGTTAGGTACTCGGTGAGTAAAACTAATCTGATCTAGTGAACTTAATCTTATTTACATAAGTACATATAATAACAGAATTTTGTCCTTAACTTATGGCTACACCCGCTTTGCAACATGTAAACTAGTTGCTTTTTATTTTTAAAATTTGTCTTTTGGAGCTTATTTAACTTAGTGGTTTTTGTTTGTTTGTTTTTCCTTATATCATTGTGCTGGCCAGTCCCTGCTGTAGCTAGTTAATTACAATGAAACTGAAAGTGAATAGCAAATTAAAACATTTTAAATCAGTATATCCTAGATCTACTAAAGCTTTCAATTTATCTTGGTGTTAGTTGCACTCCCCAAAAAATAAAACACTAAGAAATTAAAACAAAAATCTCATTCATCAATGTTAATGATGGAGGTATTTATTATGGAAGTATTTATTCCTGATTAGTGAGGCTTTCTTTTTTATTTTTTTGTTTACTTTTGTGCCCTTTGGCCTCAGTTAAACAATGTATTTAAATGTGTGTAACTTTAAACACCCAGGTGAGACTGTTCTCAGCCTAAAATCAGGCATATGCTTAAGTGCCTTGTGATAGTGAAACTTACTATACACACATGTCCTATTTGTATTGGTCTTTTATGAGGCTCCAGGGCAAGAGAAACTTTCTTTAGAAATGAGGGAAATACAGTAACAGACACACAAGTTCCCAGCAAGACTCTGGGACAGGGATAGTAACAACTAATTTTAATCATTTAAAAAAAAATTGACTAGGTTTCAAATTGACAGTATTCCCTTCTAAATATCTTTTGTTAATTGCTGATAAGGGGACATTACAGGCACCAACTTAATGCGTTCAGCCACTTTGCAGGGATTAAGGTCATATCTGAAGGGTAAAGTAAATGCATGTTAGCTGCCCAAAATGCTGCTTTAGCACTTCAGGAGCATTCCAATCTTATCGGTCTGCAAACAGTGGATGTAGCTGGAAAGCTGTCAGATGCATAAAACAATATAATTAACTTGCAGTATTTATTTAAGCAGTTTCTATATTAAAAATGTTGAGTTATGTGGGTCATGGCTGATACCAACACACTCTTGTTTCCCATATGCACACAGATTTTGGCGTGTACCTTTTTAGATCAATTTCCTGGCTTATGTGTAGGCTTGCAGATTTCCAATTTTTTTTTTTTTTTTTATAATTTCCACAGATAATGTGGGTTTATTTTTAAGCATTTTTTTTTCTTTTTTTCCCTATTTAAATTTTCACAGTTGGGGAAAATTAAAGAGGAGGCCAGACAATTTTTTTTAATTACAGTAGACATTGAGTTTCAAAAAGTTAAGCTTTATAAAGCTTTTAGGGGGCAGGGATAGCTCAGTGGTTTGAGCATTAACCTGCTAAACCCAGGGTTGTGAGCTCAATCCTTGAGGGGGCCACTTAGGGATCTGGGGCAAAATCAGTACTTGGTCCTGCTAGTTAAGGCAGGGGGCTGGACTCGATGACCTTTCAAGGTCCCTTCCAGTTCTAGGAGATGGGCTATCTCCATTTAAAAAAAAAAAAAAAAAAAACTAAAAAAATTCATGAAAACACAAATTGTCAACATCATATGTCAAAATATACAGAGTAAATATCTTTAAATCAGCAAATCATACCCGTTTTTACTTTTCATTCACTAGTTTGTAACAAGCCTTATTCAAAATTCAGTGGATTCTGACTCAAGTTCTCAAGCAGCATTTTTCTTACTTTGCATTTCTGTACATTTCAGTTATTATTGATGGGAATACCTTTTCATTGGTTTGTGTAAGTTTGGTGAAATAGATGTTTGCAGATATTTACTGGTAAAAATGGAATTAATCAAAACCTCCTTATGTAGAGTTTTGTTAAAACAATAGTCTGTATTATAGCAACCCAAAAAGTATTATTCTGATGTGATGGAATTTCACCCCTGTGAAACTGGCCCATTTCAGATATGGTTTAGTTTGTTTATACTGCTGCTTGAGCATAATATGTTTAATATGTTGACATGCCTTTTTTTTTTTTTTTTTTTTTTTAATACAATGACTTTACCCCTTTCTTTTGATTGTCAGGCTGAATTCCCCCGGCTTCCTCAAGATTTGAAAGGAGAGACATTTTCTCATGTGTTTGGAACGAACACTTCTAGCCTGGAACTTCTCTTGATGAGTAGGAAGATCAAAGGACCAAGCTGGTTGGAAATAAAAAATCCACGTATGAGGATTTGCATGTCAAATACTTAATAGATTGCTGAAAAATAAATTTGGAAGGGAATGGTAGATGAGTTGATCAGTACAGTTCTATCTTGTCAAATGTTTTAGATTAGAAGTCCTTGAGGGCAGTATTATGAGAAGTGATGTTTTTAGATTTCATAAACAGGACCTATTAGAAAGCCGTTTATTCTGAGAGGCAAGCAAGGTTTGCCTATTTGGTCTATTTTCACTGTTGACCACTCTTGAGCTGATTTCCTTCTTTGCTTCCTTCACCCTCCCCCCCCCCCCCCCCCCCCAATTCTGTACTCTCTGTTTTGTGCTCTTCGTGACTTGATCCTTCAGAATGTCATTTTTTTATACAAAAAGGTATAGCCTGTGGGCAACGGCACCACAGTAGTAAGGTGACTGGGCTTCTTGTGATACCCCCTTAAAGAGGAGTGGGAAAGAAAAACTTGATTTGATTCTGTGACTGAATTTCTAAATGGTTCTGAGTGTCAGTTTAGCTCCAATAATGCCACAGTGTAAAATGTTACAGGAATTTAGGCAATCGCCATGCTTGGCTTAAAGACAGTGTTTGATCATAAGTGTTTAATTTTAACTTTACTCTGACTTCTGGAACTGTTTCTGGATAATACCCAGTACAAATTACTCCATCAGTAGTTTACACAAAATGACATGGTTGAAAACACCCCGTGTGCTTTCAACTTTGGTCATTGTTTGAGTGTTTGTCTATGGGGATCCCACTCAGTGTGCAAGTGCACCTAATATACATTCAGAATCTTTGAATATTAGTGTCTCTGGAGCCATGCCTGCTCCCTCCATGTCTTTCATGCTTCCAGCAACCCCAGGGCATAAAGGGCAGAGCAGCTGCAACCATCTCTTAGTTCCCTCTTACCAGCTGTGGCAGTGAGATGGAACCAGGCATTCTGCCTGCTGCCCCTTAGTCTATTCTCAAACTCTGTCCTTATCTAGCTTATTAGGGTTAATTCCTTAAATATCTCCCCTGTTTTCTTTAATTTTTTCTTTATGTTTATACTTTATTTAAAAAAAAAACCTTATTTTCTCTCAGCACTTTGTGCCACAACCACTTAAAATAGCAGTTTCAAATCCTGCCCACCTTGTGACTGGCTTATTCCCCATCCAGACAGTTTGTTTTTGTCTTGGTGAGAGCCTTCTGCCTAATTGATGCTCCATCTGCCAGTTGTCCCTTCTCCAGAACAAGAAAATCGAGAGAGGCTAAAATTGTGTCTTATAGAGCAGCCTGTGAGGCATTTCAGACCCACAAGAATGGGCATGGAGCTCCAAGATGGGACTTTCCACCTCTTAGTCTGTGTGCTCCCATGACATCCAGGATGCAACGGCAAAGGTTGGTATCCATAAGAAGTCAAATCTGGGACCAACTGGCCATAAAGACATGGTAGCCAAAGACAAGCTCAGCACTGTTAGCTGATCCAGCAACAAAGACAAGTACTGCCTCTTCCACACTGAGGTAAGGTAGATCAGAGCATTGGATCAAACATGGTACCTGGTACTGATCTTACTTCCTTGAGAAAGGAAAAGTTGAGAGGCCTCAAGGAGAGCTATTTCCTTTACACTCAGTTCTTTGGAGGAGAGTGAAGTCCTCTCGTACTAAAGGGGCAAGTGACACTGATTCAACTTTCTTCTTGGCACTGAAGGGCTCTGAGGCTTCTCTGGTCCCTGCATTTGATACAGATTCTTTTAAACTAAAAATTGAAATACTGACACTGTCAACTGAGGAACTAACTGTTGTTCTGGTTATTGCATTATTGGTGATGGAAGTTCTCTTTTTTCCCATACCATTTTTTCTACTGAGTGTGCATCATCTGGCACTGATTCAAATGGCTAAGCTCCTGGTACAGACCTTGCCTGAGAGATCAGCACTGCAGATAGAGGAGACCTTTTCCTGACCATACTTTCTTCCCCGACCAGTGCTGCTGGGAGCCTTCACCTCATCACTCTCCAAGATCAGGAGATGATTTGTTCCTCCAGACCAGAATCCCTCATTTCAGAGCCCCAGCTTACCCACCATGTGGATGGTAGGGGCCCAGCCAACTGTATTCTAACTAACCTGGTTAACCATATGCATACAATTTTCCACTATGCCAGTTTAGGCTTACTAGGGTGCTTTTAGAAGTGGGTCTCCTTCCCGATTGTTGCACAGATGTAGGTCTCATTCTCTGGTGGACTCAGTTTCAAGACCTCCCGTGGAAGTTCTCAGGGATGGGAGTGTATAAAGAGGAGTTAGGTCCTGAACCTCTGGTCCAGTATCCTTCAACTTCTCCCACAGACTCATCATCATCATCATCATCATCATCATCATCATCATCATGTCCTGAAAAGGCAGACTCTTTTGCCCTCATACCAGCTCCAGATGATTTCAGAACTTTTCAAGAGCTGGTATCTTGAATTGTTGATACCTTGGAGATTGAGACCTCAGTGATTGTGGGAAAGGCCCATCAATTATTTGCTTTCCTCCTCTTTTGGGCAGTTTAGCAAGGTCTATAAATGAAGGCATTTTGGAGCCAGCTAAAGATATCAGGGCCCTGATATCCTTGCCCAACTGCAAAGCAAGTGGGGGGGGAAAAAAGATATTAAGTTTCATAGAGGGGCTTTCAAACCATTCTGTATACCTCTGACCCCGGTGTCTTTTGTAGTCCCTGTGGCATAGGAGAAAGCTAGGCAGCCTGGCCTACCACATGCTACTTCTGAAGATAAGTCTCCAGAAAGCTTGATCTCATTTGAAGGCAAGCTTACGCCTGCACTTTGCTCCAACTACTCATAGCAATTACTTAGCATTGTTCACTAAGTATGACTTTTTGGCATGGGACCAGGTTATCTTCCTCTGTGAACAAGCTTCCTCCAGAAGCTAAGGAGGAATTAAAGTCTGTAATCTTTGAATGGCAACTGGTGGCAAAATCATCTCTACAAGTGGCTATGGATGTTTTTGATACTGCAGCTTGATCTGTGGCTTATGGCAGCTACAGTGGAGAGGCTTTATGGCTTGAAGTGTCAGGCATCACAAAGGAGATACATAACACCTTAAAGGAATTGCCCTTTGAGAGGGCAGATTTATTTTGCAGTTGAACAGATGAAGTCTTGCATTCCTTGAAAGACTCCAAAGCCACATTGACATCTGAACAACTTGCATATCAGGGCCATGGTTTAAATACCCAGAGATTTCAATCCGAGTCCACCTATTTTCAACAATGGCCTCCTGATTATCCTCTGAGGATGAAACCCATGTGTACTCAAAGGAGGCCACCTGCTGCAGTCACCAGCCACTATGACTTCATTGAAACAGCATGTTTAACAAAAAGGTTAAGAGTCATAACCTAGCCAGACTAGAACCATCCCTGAACCCTATCTTTGGATGCCATCTTTTCCTATTTTGTCATGTTTGGACTGGAATAGCCAACAATAAATGGGTACTAGAAGTCCTCTTCTATAGGTACATTATGCAATTCCAGTCTGTGCCTCCTCTCCCCCATCCATCTGCGGTGACCCTTCTTCTGAAAATCAACTGAAAGAATTAGCGGCCTCCCTGCTTCTCCTCGGAGGCATAGAGGAGGTGGAATTTAAAAAAAAAAGATGCCTGATGTTTCCTTACTGTGAAGAAAAAATGGGATCTTTGTCCTATCCTCAGCTTGAGAGAACTGAACAAATTCCTGAGATTCAGAATGGTAATGTCAGCCTCCATCATCCTTTGCTTGCAGGCTTAAGACTGTGTTGTGGCTGTCTACCTTCAAGACACATGATTCCATATTGCAATCCAACCAGCCCAGAGGATATATCTGCAATTCACAGGAGGGTCCAATCGTTATCAATACAAGGTACTGCTGTTCAGCCTCTGTACAGCACTGAGCGTCCTCCCAAAATATTTAGCTCACTTTTTAAGAAAACAAGGCATATGTCTGTCCATATCTAGATGATTGGCTGATTGGTGGCAGGTACCATCAGAATGTTGCTACAACTCTGAACTTTGTCCTCCACCTGTTTAGAGAGCTGGACCTTATCACAAACTACAACGAATCATCACTCAGCCCATTGCAGACAATAGAGTACAAATCGGCAAAGGCATGCTTTCTAGAAGAGAAGTTTCTGTCTATCTAGACAGTCTTTTCCAACATTAAGATAAATCAATCGCTCACAGTAAGAACCTGTCTCCAACTGTAAGACTGCATCAGCTTTCACTTATGTGATGCCGCTAGCCATCACCTATGTGTGTTGCATCCAATATCAGCCAGTCCCGTATCAACCTGTGGAACATCAAATGGACGTATTTGTTGAAGTTGTAGCTCATGTATTTGGTGACTTCTAAATTCATGGACAGATGCTCAGAATCTTCAAAAAGGGGCCCCTCACCTACAAAGGCATTGATTACACACTCCTTAGGAACTGGTTGAGGTGCTCACCTGGACTATCTTCAGACACATGGGATATGGTCCCAGAAGGAGATGAGTCTCCTCATAAATGTCCTAGAATTCCAAGCAATCAGATTAGCTTGCAAAGCATTGCTCCTGGCTTTAAAGAATTTCACTGTACAGATCAATTTATGATGTAAACCAGCAGGGAAGTGCCCATCCTTTGTCCTTGTGCCAAGAAGCAATCAGATTATGGACATGGTATAATGGACAATTGCTCTTCATCTTTCGGGAGCCAACAACAATTTAGCGGATTTTCTCAGCAGACAATCTATCCCCTGTCATGAATGGCCGCAGCAGAGCTCCCTTCTCAGACCAATATTTCAGCAGTGGGGAAATCCCATTCTATGCTTAGTCACCATCCAAGAGAACACAAAGCATATGTTCACACTCCTAGCCCGGGTGGACAGGCTCTCAGTAGTGGGGCTCAAGTTAGTGCCCTAAAAATAGCAGTGTGGATGTTGGTGCTTAGGCTTGCAGCTCAAGGTCTTAAGCCTGGATGGTTGGGTGGGTTTGAGAGCCTGAGCTGCAATGTCCACACTACTATTTTTAGCATGATAGCCCATGCCCTGCTTGCATGAGTCTCTCTACCTGGGCTGGGACTTGCTCCCAGCTGCAGTGTAGACACTCCCAAAGTGCCCAGTCTTCTTTGTTTCAAAGGGGGTCAGAGCCCAGGATCCATGCAAGACACCTTTCTCATATGGCGCAATCGAAGTCTCCATCTCTCTAATATCCAGGATTATATGGAAAGTCCGAATGCAGCAGATCCCGATAGTTCCTTGTTGGCTGAGGCATTTTTGGTTAATGGGTCACTTCCAAATGTCAACTCAGCCTCCAATAGCAATTCCAAACTGTTCAGAAATAATGTCACCGAACAAAGGTCACATTGAACCCGGACTTGAAATTGTTGCACTTGACAGCTTGGATGTTGGCTTGTTAAGTGCCACTGACCGAGACTGTTTGTTCTATGTACAAGAAATCCTATGGTGAAGCAGGAGTCCCTAGTGAATAATGAAAAATCTACTCCTCGGAGGTGAAAAGATTTTCTTTTTGGGCAGCCCAGCGCAGCCTTGATCTGTTGGAGGTTCCTGTTACCAAGATCCTTGATTATATCATCCATCTATATTTTTCTGGATTCTCGTTCAGTTACAGTCCCACCTTGCAGCAATTCCGGCATGCCACCCACCCTGAGTCATGTTAGTCTTTTTCCTACTCTACTGCATCCAGATTTTTAAGAGTTGCTTCCCACTGATTTATGGAGCCACCTCCCGAATGGGATCATCATAATGTCCTTTGAACCCTCTTCTGAATACACTATACCACCTTACTCTCAAGACAGCTTTTTATCATCCCCACTACACCAGACAGAAGAGTCAGTGAACTCCAAAGTCTCATGGCCAACCCTTCTTGCACAGCATTCCACAAAGATAAGATGGTGCTGAGAAGCCATCCTAAATTGATTCCCAAACTCGTTTCAGACTTTCATTTAAATTTATTAATCTCCCTTTTTTTTTCTTTCCAAAACCACACCCTTACCCACAGGAGAAGAAACTTCATATTTTAGCTGTATTGAGGGTCTTGCTATGCTACCTGACTAGGACAAAGCCCGTTATAAACAATGCCCCTTCCTTTTTTGTTGTTATAAGTAGTGGTTCCAGAGGACATGCCATTTTCCCCCCAGAGAATATTTAAATGGATCACCTAGTGTATTTCATTCTTCTGTCCTATGGCTGATGTTCCTTTTCCTCTAAATACCACAGGTCATTTGACTAGAGCTCAGGCTTTAGCAGACAAGGAATTATCCCCATTATCTCAGAATTGCAAGGCAGCCATTTGAAGTAGTCCCCTCACTTTTGTTAAACATTATGTCCTTGACTTGGCTGCAAGATCAGATGTCAAATTTGGGAGGGCAGTGTTAAAGTAGATAACTTAGTTAGAGGTAGTGTGGACTCCTCAATCGGACCTTCCAGATTAGGTGACTGGCAAGCAGCACCCTGAGGTGGTATCCACATGGACAAATGTTCAAAGAATTAAAAACAGTTACTTACCTTATAATAACTGTGTTTTTTCAGGATGTTTTGTTGGTGTGGATCCTACAACCTGCCCTTCTTCCCTGGTTTTTCAAAATCTCCCTTAAATGGAGATTCTGAATGAGCACGGGAACTGACAGATGGTTACAGCTTCTCTGCCCTTGGTTAGGGGACACAAGGACATGCAGGGCACAAACAGACGCTGCTATTGGATGATTTTCATCTCCCAGGCGTACTTAGAGGGATTCGCTTGGACAAAACAACTTGGAGAACCAGTTATTGTAAGGTAGCCATTTCCCCCCCGCTTATGATGACCTTTTCGTTCTTTTAAGTGGCTCATTTGTTTCCACAGAGCCCTTGAGTCATCCAGTCAGTTGGTGTAAGGTGGAGGCAACGGCACTGAAACCTGACTTGGTGAATATAGTTAAAGATCTTCCTCCTCCTCCTCTTGTGATCATGTCTCTCAGCATGAGGACAATTCAGAATGTGAAGACTCACCAGCATGAGGTAAATGATCAGCGTTGGTGATGAGTTTGATTTTTTTTGTATGGCATATGCTAAGTAAGAATTAGTAACTGGAAGAACTTCACCAGCCAAAAAGCCTTAATTGTGATGTCTGCAATAGACCTGATTCTGTGGATCTGATTCTGCAATGAGATCTGTGTAGTTGAACCCCACTGTGGGCTGATGTATCCATCTGCTCAGAGCTCGTTAAAAGATCAGGGTCTCAGTTTGTATATTAAAATTTTGTTGTTTTACGGAAAACACCCCAAAATGCAATCTTGGGTTATAGTAGACTAAATAAATCTTTTACTTTTAAAGAAACACACAATGGATTATATATACCCAGTAATGTGGCTTTTACGCGTTATGTATTCTGATTAAAATAAAGGATTACCTCTGATAAACAAATTTTCATAACAGATTGGGAAACCGATTTAAACTCGCATACTAGCTATTATGCTGCTGCCACTTTTTATTCATCAAGATAGAAAACCACAGCAGTAGATTTTAGACCAGTGGTGGGCAACCTGTGGCCCGCAGGCCGCATGTGGCCCATCAGGGGAATCCACTGGCAGGCCGCGAGACAGTGTTTACATTGACTGTCCGCGGGCACAGTCGCCTGCAGCTCCCACTGGCAGTGGTTTGCTGTTCCCAGCCAACGGGAGCTGCGGGAACCGGCGTCCAGCATGTTCCTGCGGCCCGCGCTGCTTCCTGCAGCTGCCATTGGCTGGGAATGGTGAACCGCGGCCACTGGGAGCTGCAGGTGGACGTACCTGCGGATGGTCAATTTAAACACTGTCTCGCGGCCTGCCAGCGGATTACCATGACGGGCCGTGTGCGGTCCGCGGACCACAGGTTGCCCACCACTGCTTTAGACTACCCACTGTAATTAAATGCTTTAAACTGTATATTTTAAACATGCTAACAAGTTGGCCTCACCGTGTTAACTTTCTAAAACTTGCACTAACCAGAATAAAGTTCCAAAAAAGCTAAAGCTAATACTGACCTACTAGCTTGTAGTACAAGATACCAGTATGGAATATATGTAGTGTCGCAAATTATTTATACAGACAGTTGTTTCCAACAAACTCTTTTATTAAAGCTGGTCAGAAGCATTCCAGCAAAACGTTTTTTGTCAGAGTTTGGCCAATTCACCAAAACTGAAACATTCTGCGGAGAGCAGGTTCCAACGGAATCTGCCAGCTCACCTGCCTGCATCCTGTGGGGGGGGAGGGATAGCTCAGTGGTTTGAGCATTGGTCTGCTAAACCCAGGGTTGTGAGCTCAATCCTTGAGGGGGCCACTTAGGGATCTGGGGCAAAAATCAGTACTTGGTCCTGCTAGTGAAGGCAGGGGGCTGGACTCGATGACCTTTCAAGGTCCCTTCCAGTTCTAGGAGATAGGTATATCCTCAGCAGCTGGTCTAGTGGCTTGCTGAAGAGCCTGCTTTTTCCAGGCTTCTGGCTCCTCAGCGAGCTGAGAGCTTGTGCCTCTTTGGCACCCCAGGGTTCCAGGCAGTCCTCCTATCAGAGTGTCCCAGGGTTGGGGACCACAGGCTCCGTCCTCCACTCCTTGGTGCTTCATTTCCTATTTGCAGAAAACGTCAAAATTTTGGAGTTTTGTTCCAAAATCAGAACAAAACTCGATCTTGAAATTCCAAAATCCTTCATGAAGCGCGGTTGCCTCTCTCCACCCGGTTCTGTATTTGATATCAAAATCCAGTCATAGTATTTCTTGAACGGTAGCTTGTGCTACTTAAGATCAATAAACCATGCTGAAAACTTCAGCAATTTGCAGCTGAAATTCACTTAAAGTAGGCAATTGCCTTTTTTAAAAAAGGAGGAAGAATTGGAGAAGACTGTTCAAAAGCAAGTGGAGGGATAGAGGCAATTTGATACTGTTAACCTGATGTAACTATGCCGTTGCATATTATCATAGTTTATTATCAAAGTATTTCTCATTTCTTGGTGTAGGTCATGGCTGTTGCAGCTCTAGTCCATCAAAGATTTTGTTTGGATAAAGCACCTCCTCAGCCTCCTTTCCAGACACACTTCTGTGGTGAGTAATTGGACCAAGTTATGGGTAGAGCAATTTTAAATATTTGCTTCAATAACTTCACTTGACTCCCTTTTTAATATCTATTTTTAAAATGTTTATTGGAGAGAGGTGCAAGCAAGAATTTCTATGTGAACAGTCCTTTCCCCACAGTCTGTCAGCAGTAATGGTATGATGCCTGAGTGGTGGTGGGGAGAGAGCTAATTAGATGAGATGCTTGGATTTTATTCACTACCCCACAGTTTCCTCCATATTTTTAAACTTAGTTGCTATGACATTTACTTGGTAGAAATCTTAGCGTTTGTCTATGAAGGCAAAGTAACCTCCCTCCAAACATCCTCTGCCTCTCTTTCTGTCTTCTTTCTCCTCCCGCTTGTTGCTTTCAAAATTTTTTTTTATTGTTTAATTTAAATACAGTTCAGTCTTTTAAAGTAAAAGTTCAGCTAGAAGCAGGCCAGCAATAGCTTCAGTTGAACTTCTTTTTAAAAGGCTGAGCTGAGATCTCAAGGCAGTAATATGAAATTAAGAAATATGAAAACTTAAAAGATGCACAGCTGAGCATGTGGGTGTGGTCAACTGGATTATCAGCTCAGAATGCCTCAGATCCCAATTGATAGTTGTGTAGAGTTTTGGAGGCCCATAGAGGAGCTAGAATGTGAACTGTAAGTGCTCCCCTGGCACAATTTGAGAACGGCTAATGACATATAATTAGGGTTTGGGCTTGAAAGGATTAGATTTTTATTGGTAAATGTTGATAAATCTCAATTTCACCACTCACACAAATGATGAAAAAATATTTCCATCGATGATGATCAAAATTTACAGATAGGCAAAGTAAGAAAAATACTGCTTGGGAACTTAGTAGGGTGTGATTTATGGATATTAATTTGTATATTTTAACACGGGATGTTGACAATTTGTTTTAACAGTTACAGAGCTTTAACTTTCTGAATCTCAACATCCACTGTTTGTTAAATCATTTTGCCTGCCCCTCCTCTTTTTTCCTGTTTTTCCCCCCCATAATTTCCCACATCTGTGAACATTTAAATAAATAAAAATAGAAAAAAATGCTTACAAATAAACTGATATGATCTGTCAATTATTAAAAAATCTAATTCTGTCAACCCTACATCTAATAGTTTTACTTTTATTGGATTTATTTATTGTTAATTTCTTTTAAACTAAATGCCACTCTGAAAAACATAAAATCCATGTAATTTTAACTCAAAAGCCATGGCAGAGTTTTAAATTTCTTTAAGTGTAGCTGAGACTTTTTTTTTTTTTTTAAATAGAAGTCCCTGTTAAAAGCAAGATGTTAGATTAGATTGTCTTCTGCTTATCTGTTCTGGTTTAGTGACTTGTCAATTTCCAGCCCAGAAAACTGTCTTTTTAATCAAGTTTAAACTCTTGAATTTAGTTTTATAGTAGATAGCTACATTTTAATTCAGTTGTTGAGTCTTGGTATGGACTTGACTTCATTTTGTATGTTGTACAGTGCCAAGCACACCGTTACTACCTAATAAGATAAGGCGGCATTTCGTCCAGACCCATTGGATCCGAAGACTCTTAAATTAAAAAGATAGTCTTACAAAAAAAAAACTTCTAACAAATGACATTGTTTTTCATACCCAAATGAGACCAAACCACTTATTTCTTTTGCAGTTATTTCCAAACCAAATGATTGTATTTTCCCTTATGACTTCAAAGAAATCATTAAAAGCAAGGTAACTTATTTTCTTAGCATTCAGAATAGAATGCCTTCTGAGATACTGCCTTTGAATTGTGGGAGAAGAGATTTGGATGGAGTAGTTTAGAGCACTAGCTTTTGTCTCTGAAAATGTACATTCAAATCTTTACTTTACATCCTCTTTTTGAAAACATACCTGCTGATCTGTCACTACTTATGTTACAAAACTGTCATATAATTTGGCACAGTTGGCAGTTCAAAAGGTTCGGGAAGAATGTTACAGGTAAGATTTGAGGTACATTGGCAGATCTTTGTGGGCAGCTTTACACTGTATTTTATTTTGTTATACTTATTTCAAGCTGATTCTGTTAGACCAGAGGTGGGCAAACTACGGCCCTCGGGCCACATCCAGCCCGCAGGACATTCCTGCTTGGCCCCTTAAGCTCCTGCCCGGCCCCTCTCCTGCTGTTCTCCCTCCCCCGCAGACTCAACTCACTGCGCCACTGGTGCAGTGCTCTGGGCGGTGGAGCTGCGAGCTCCTGGGGTAGTGCAGCTGCAAAGCCCGGGCCTGACCCAGTGCTCTGTGCTGCGCGGCGGCGTGGCTGGCTCCAGCCGGGCGGCGTGGCTGTCCTGCCACTCTGCGCGGTGCGGCTGTAGCGCCGCCAGCCACCGGTGCTTCAGGCAGCACGGTAAGGGGGCAGGGAGTGGGGGGGTTGGATAGGGGTTGGGACGGTCAGAGGGCGGGGAATGGGGATTGAATGGGGGCAGGAGTCCTGGGGGGGCAGTCAGGAAGGAAAGAGGGGGTTGGATGGGGTGGTGGGGGAGTTCCAGGGGTGGTCAGGGGACAGAGAGAAGGAGTGGTTGGCTGGGGCAGGAGTCCGGGGGGGGAGGGGGCGTCAGTGAGAAGTGTGTGTGGGGGTTTGGATAGGGGGCGGGGGCTGGGGCTGGACCACGTCTGGTTGTTTGGGGAGGCACAGCCTCCCCTAACTGGCCCTCCATACAATTTTGGAAATCGGATGTGGCTCTCAGGCCAAAAAGTTTGCCCGCCCCTGTGTTAGATTCTCATTTTCATGTGCAGTAAAGTCCATCAAAATTTCTTTAAAAAAATCCTCTTTTCATATTTAAAGAGCCACTAAAAAGTTTGGCAGCACAAAAATGTAGCCTACTCTTTTTTTTGTGTGTGCGATATTAAGCCTGTGGGCAAATGTTATGTATATCATATGTAGCACTGTCTCGCTGTTCCTGACTCCTAGCAAGATTCTTGGAAACACTTGCACCCAAAGGCAAAACAGAAAAGGGTATGTGAGAAAAGCTTTCTGTAGCCCTGTGCATGGGAACAAGAAGTCTTAAATTATGAAGCCTTCAATTATGCAGTGTTTATTGTAGTCTTGTAACTCATGAATGAGGGAGAGGGTTTTTCATTTTAAACTTTCAGTTTTTATTGGGTCATTGAAACCAGGTACTCCCTCTTGCTCCTCTTAGAATTCTAACGTAGAGATTGCTGCAACAGAGAGAACGTTACTGGGATTTTTCCTTGCGAAGGTTCACAAAATTGACCCAGATATTATTGTGGTGAGTAACTATTAACTTGACTTTAATAGATATAAACTAAGAAATATGTTGACTGGGCAGATGTTAACTTAATTCTTGGTTTCTTTGTGCCCTTAAAGCTTTTACATTTATTTCACTCTGCCTCATGGTTTAACTTGCTTTAATGGTTATAAAATAGAGCAAGTGTACATACTTACACATATGATATTGAATTGCTTTTCAGGAGTATGTTGTAGCCCATATCCCTTTAAATGTTGTTATTGAAAACATAACGACCTTCCTTAATTTAAAAAAAAGCTTTTGGGTTTACCAGAGAAGGTGGAATATTGATACTTATGGGGCTATTCATCATCTGTCCAAATACTCATGTAACTTCTGTTAATGTCATTTGGATAGTTTGATACCAAAATCAAGACAAAATATATTTTAAAAAAATCCCTTGGTCAATTAAGTTTATTTTGTGGCAAATAAGCCTTTCTTTGTACTTGATAAATGCTTTATATGGGAAATGTGAGATTTATTTTTACTTTAATGATTCATTTCCTTTTAAATGGTTAGGATATTTTAAATTATTAGTGAGTGTACTTTACTGAGTAGCCTTAAATTGTTTTTGAAACTCTTTTTGAATAACACAGAGCTGAGTTTATAAAAACAAATTAACAAAAAATAATAACGAAGAAATAGGATGGAGGGATAACCAAATTACTGAAGTGAGCAGTGCTGGCAAAATTAATAATGGCTGGCAACAAATCTCCATTTACCTCTGTAGTAGTTTTATAATTGTTGTGGAAAGACTCTGTCAGTGAAAATGCTGAGATTAACACTTGAAAATTTTGAATACCGCAAGTTAGGTAACTGAGTGGCCTGATTTTTCAGAGCTAAGCACCTGCAGTTCCCATTGACTTCAGCCTGGTGCACAATGAGCCTGGGGCACAATGACCCTTCTTCAGGGGAGCAGAAAGGTGTCTTTAAAAATACTTCTGCACTCCCATTTCCTGAGTTGTGCTGTGTTTTCTGGTTTCAGCTGAGGATTGGGACTAGTACCTTCAGGGAACAAATAGTTATGTTTCTCTTACATATCTGAACTTTCCAGATGGTACTAGATTAAAAGATATTGTTTAGCAGTGTTTGATTTAAATATGTCAGAACTCTGCCTTTATCTAACATGATACATTGAATATGGTATTACTAGGATACCATGAATATATAACTTATATCAGTAGTTGGAGGGTTTTATGAGTGGAGGGAGAAGGAATTACTTAAATATGTCTTCACATGTGGTTAAATAGAGAATTTAAATTGAGATCTGTCACTAGCTGTGAGGCATGAGAATGAAATTGAAAGAACCTGTATGAACTGTGAGCTAATTATAATGAAACAAAGTTTATTTCAGTATTCTGCTGAGCAGTGTTGTTAATGTCAGGACTAATGAGTACTGCTGATGAATAAATTCCCTTAGAAGCAAGGGCTTCCAATAAGAGGTATGCTGATGATGCCATCAATTAGATTTAAAAAAAATACAAAGGGCAAAGGAATTCTAAACACATGAAAGTAAGTCCTTTAATTTGCATTTGTTATAACCTTTTTCTGTTGCTTTCTTTTTGTGGCAAGGGTCATAATATTTATGGTTTTGATCTGGAAGTGCTGCTGCAGAGAATTAATGTGAGCAAAGTCCCTCACTGGTCCAAGATAGGTCGACTGAGGAGGTCCATCATGCCAAAGCTTGGGGTAAAAGATTGCTTAAGTCTCTTTTAAGTTCTTTTATGTTGCATGTGATTAAAATGAATTAATTTAGCTAATGTATTTTGAATGCCTCCCTGATGTATTTTGACTGTTGGTCATGTTGGATTTCTTGCATCCCAGTTCAGACATAATGAATGTTTGTATGACTATTTTATTACAGTAATAAGCTAAACTAATTTTCAAGTTAAGCAAAATTAGTTTACATTTCTCAACTAGATGGTGGTAATGACAGATTAATAACTGTAATAGAGAAAAGATGTCTTTGTCTTTTTGTCTAGTGCAACTGTATAATGAGGGGAAAATGTGGCTTGGATTGACTGGTGAATCATCCCATAGAGAGTAGTTAAATTATATTTCACTAGTTTTATTACGTTCTTATTCTGAGAACATGACATTCTGAATACTTAACTACAGCATCTCCCTCTTACATAGTTTTTTTTTTTATAGGCCTATGCTTTTTTCTGTTTTCATCACAACCACAAAACACTTCAGTGCTTTAATTTCTCTTTTTTTATAAGGAATTTCCTCCTTCTACATAGACATTCTCTTTGAAAGGTAGGAGAAAGACAATTGAAATTTTTTTTAAGGGGAGGAGTTATTTTTGTCTTTTATTAGCTATAAAGACAATTAAAATATTTACCGGTAATTAAATTGATAGCAAAAATTCCACTTTACAAGTTAAACATTCACTTTTGTTTATCTTCTCTTTCTTCTTCCCTTCACCACACTCTGCTGATACTTTTTTGTGTCCACTTCATTCCCTGTCTTTCCCCACCAACGTGTTTTTGTGCTGTCAAATACTAAACTGCTTGTTAGCATGCAAAAATTATGGTCTTAAAAAAAAAAAAATTCAGATTCTATGCCAGACATTCATTCTTAGTTTCCTGATCCTGCAAACCCTTTTGCATGTGCTTAATTTTGTTACTGAGAGTTGTAAAATTTCAATGGGGCTACATAATAACAAAATTAAGCACATGCATAGGGGTTTGCAGGATTGGGTCTTAGCTTTTAAAGGGAGTCATGTGCCCAGTCCTTCATATCCACAGGCTTTGCTGAAATATATCCAAAATTCCTTTACGACCTGATCCAAGGTCCATTGATTTAAATGGAAGATTCCAACTGCCTTGAGTGGCCTTTGGATGAAGCCACGTATGCATATATTTGAGTATGTGGGTTTTTTTTTTTTTTTTTTTTTGCATGGATAAGGGTCGAGGCGGCTTTGCTGAAAGGAATGCAGCCTGTGGTCGGATGATCTGTGATGTGGAAATTTCAGCAAAGGAATTAATTCGCTGCAAGAGCTACCATTTATCTGAATTGGTCCATCAGATTTTGAAAACCGAGAGGGTAACAATTCCACCAGAAGAGATAAGAAATATGTACAGGTATAATGCTCAGTTTTTTTATGAAGTTCTGTGTTGGGGAATGGAGCAGCATTTAGTTTTATTTAGTTTGTCTATATAGCAGAGTACTAATACTTAGTGTTTTTCATCTTAAAAAGTATTTTCCAAACACTGTTTCTCAGAACAGTGCTGCTGATCATGGCTTACTTCATTCAAATAGAGATACATTGTGAAAATGTTACTTTAGGTACATTGTTTAGTCTACTAATCTTGAATTACTATTTGCAACTAAATGAGTTTGCTTCATAATTTGGCACAGGTACACTGCAGAGATCTTAGAGCCATGATACAGAATTTAGGCCTACTCTTCTGCAAAATTCATACCGACATGTTTTAGGTTTAAACTTGCCATTCTCCCTCTTTCTTCCCAGTGATTCGTCTCACTTACTGTACATGCTGGAGAACACCTGGACAGATGCCAGATTCATTCTGCAAATCATGTGTGAGCTGAATGTTCTTCCGCTAGCGCTGCAGATTACAAACATCTCTGGGAATGTTATGGTAATTTTGTTTTCTTTCCCTTCACCTAAAAAGCAACTATTGCCTTGTGCTTTCTGTGTTTGGTATGATTAATGCCTAGTCTGAGTCGGTGCTTGTAAATTCCTTAACTATGCACAGTGAAGAGTGTGCATCCTTTGTCCTTCAAAGAGATGAAAACTATTAGTTGGAGTACATTCAAATTCAGATGACCTCCATAGGATTTTTTTCCTCTGACATTAGAGAGTTTGTACTACGAAAGTATTTTAGGTGAAAATGGACAGATGGTTGAATCATTTGGTAGACTTGTTTACATATGGTGCAAAATCCCCACAAACAAAATTACATAAACCTGAAAATGGATATTTACCTTGTTTAAAAAAAAAAAAAAAAAAGCCTATGTGAGAAGACGGTATCTGGTTGAAATCTGTCTTAATTCATTTTTGTGCATCAGTATTTTGCTTTCTCTAGTTTGTTTTGAATTCTTCTGTTTTTTTCCCCCATAGTCAAGGACAATGATGGGTGGGCGATCGGAGCGTAATGAGTTCCTGCTACTTCATGCTTTTTACGAGAGAGACTATATTGTACCTGACAAGCAAGTTTTTAAAAAGCCTCAGCAGAAGCTGGTGGGTCCCAAATATGTTCTTGTTTTGACTTGCTGCTTCCATGATTTTTTTTTAGATAAATTCTTGTAAAATCACTAATATCTTTTCCTTTGCACATCATTTTCTTTACGAAAACATGAAAAAGTAATTATATCCAATCACAGGGATAGTTTATGGTCAGATCAACAAGAACTTTTCCCAAGATATTATAACCGCTTATGTCATAAGTGTGAAGTGAAAAGCCTGTGATTTAAAGGGACACTGTCAACTTGAAAAAACACATTGCTGACTGAAGTTTTTTACCTACTATAATTACAGGAGCACTTTACTTCTTTCAAGCTCAGTAATCTTATCAAATATTTTTTCAGGTTTTTTTGTGTTTAATTTGTACATTTAATGGTATTTGGTATATAGTCAGTTCCTTTATTTTTCTGTGAACCAGTCAGTTTCTCCCTTCTTGAAAAGACTTTTATAGATACCAATAAGGTTTTTAGAATAAACTTCCTTAATATTTTCTTCACATATGTGTCCCACTATAGGTGTGCAAATGTGACCAGTGTCTCAGTGGGGGCCAGCTATGGTCCCTCAATTAGGGTGAACTGCAAAGAATGGGGCAGACAGTCAGTTACCATAAAGCTGGTGGATATTCCAATACTTAGATTTACTAAGCCAGCATAAAACAGTTTCTTTATTAGCTTACTGGTTACTCAGAAGTCCAAACAACACAGTTCCCTTAAAGTGATCCAGCCTCGGGCCTCCATTCAGGTACCCCCGTCAAATATGATGATTTCTGAAAATTTTATTTCATCATAAAAAAGAAAAAATTCTACCAATCCCAAAGGATCGAACACATTAATGAATGTTTCAGATCTTACCCAAATACACACTACAGCCAGTTCTTATTAACTAAACTAAAATTTCTTAAAATACAAAAGAGAGTATGATTAAAAGATCAATATACATACAGACACGAGTTCAGTTCATTTAGGTGCAGATTCATAGCAGAGATGGTGAGCTTTGTAGTTGCAAAGAGTTTTTAGAAATAGTTCATAGGTTATAGTCCAATGCCCAAATATCCTATTCAGGGGGTACCAGCATAACTGGGACCTCAGTCTCATGACGCAAACTTCCCCTGATGAAGCCTAAGCAGATCTGAGATGACAGAATCAGGACCCAAGGGTCTTTTATACAATTTTATGTTCTCTTTGACAAGTTGGAGTTCCTCAGGGAAGGAAAGGTAATGAGGATGACTTTGAAGGAGGTCCATCATCAGTATTTAGCTATAGAATTAACATAAGGCCATTTGCTTCTTCCTCCACCATTCACAGATTATTTGCTATACATTTCAAAGAGAGATGAATACCAAGATATCCCGTGTTTACAATTCATTTAAATGCTAGGATGTTCTTTTGACCTCTGAATGATCAGAATACAGCATTGACAGGGACTGTTGATTACATTGTTGACCCTACTCATACATATGTAAATACACAAAAACACAAACATTATCTCCCCACATGTCTTTTGAGGGTTATTTATTTGGCAGGATGTTTAACCCTTTCTAGCCACGTGTCACAGCAAGACTGGATTTTTCTTGACTAACGGTGTACAGGGGTGCACATGTACCTGGTGCTCCTCATTCTTAGAAGGTTTGGAGTTTAGCTTGAGCTAAGTCTAGCAGGTTGGACATCAGCTAGGTTCCTGCTTATTACATGTGGAAGTTTGAGGGCTAATCCTCCTGAAAGACTCACATAGCAAGTGCCTATTTTGCCTGGGAGAGTCCCATATCCCTAGCAGGTGCTTGGTCTGCCTATCTTTCTCTGCAACAACTTCAAGTCGCAAGATGTGAGGCTGAAGCTCTTTCTTGTGGAATGATCCATGAAGGTGGCATTAGCTCCAGAAGAGCTATGCTTCAGGACCTGACTAATGGGCAGGCCTGTGTTGTCCAGTGGTCCCTCAGGCAGATAGGTATCTTCAAAGATATCAGTAGGAAAATTGACACTGGGGCATCAACAATGGGGTAGGAGCTCAGGAAGGAGCATAGTGTCCTCACACAAAGAGGCACAGGAAAAAGTTGTGTGATAAGCCCACCAAGTCTGATATGGTGCCAAGCATGAGCAGAAAGGAGCAAACTGTCGTGCAACTCGCTCTGTTCATACTGGATCTGGTAGTGGAAGCACCCATGTCAACTCCAGCATCAGGAGAACAGATTCAGACTATACCAGGGACATTTTCGGTGCTGAGATGCCCAACAGTAGCAGTCACTTTCATGGTTTGATTATAATCAGTTTCACTTTCTCCCTTACTTGCACTACTACACTGAGGCAATGTTTAATTCATAAAAAAAATTCTTATCAGAATAAAAAAATGCAAGCATTGCTATTGATCTAAAGTGTGTTGGGTTTTTTTAAAAACACTATTTTCGTAAACTGGATTTTGGGCTTAAATTAATTCAGTAATATTCTTTTAAAATAACTTCACTTTCTCTCCACCATTTGGTGTCAGACTGTCCCACACAACATAGACTAGTGCTCTGTTCCATGGTGACGATTCCTAAAAGACTGTGTAATCTTTTGTGATCAGTCTCTTCCCAGAGCAGTGCAATTTTGTGATGGAAAGAGCCTTAATCAGGATATTAATCAACATATTCATGTATTAGATGTCTGTTAGAAAAAACTCCATTCTTATCCGATTCATTCCAATTTTTCTTTTTCTTTTGTAAATTAAGACTTCTAAATTAGAAACTTGATATTATTTTAAAAAGAGGCTAGATGTCAGAACTTTTTATGCCAAATACAGGTGGATGAAGATGAAGGTGTTGAAGATCAGAATAAATCAAAGATAGGGAGAAAGAAGGCAGCATATGCTGGGGGTCTAGTCTTGGATCCGAAAGTGGGTAAGATTTGGCAATTTTACTGCTCATAACAGTGTATCAGGTTATAAATGTGAAGGTTAGCTCCAGCTAAACTAAAATGCTGTTACATTGCTGTTTGTTCAAAAAGTTTCAAAGCAAAAGGCAGGGAAAATCCCCAAGCCCCTTGTATATGAAAGGAAAAAAATTCAGAATAATGATTATTAGAAAGGCCAGAATCTTGGGAAGGTGGGGGGAGGGGGAGAAGCAATGTAGCACAACTTTCTTGTAAGGATATAGATGCAGAAGTAACTTTATATATGTGCTTTCCATTTTGGGAACAAACAGGGAAAAGAAGCTTAATTTTGTTTGCCAGTAGAGTAGTATATCTTTCATGCAGCATCAGGGAGAAATTAGGGTTTTTTGTGTTTAGATGGTGTATAGCATATTTTGCTAATGGATGCTTAAGGTTTTCTTAGTTTCTCCTATATATGGTGATAACTGTACAAAAGCATCCTACAGTAATACAGAAGCTATCTGTTTAACCCTGGCAAGTTAAGAGGGGTTAGATCGTTCCACTTCTGACATTGATTAATCACTGGCTAATAGCACATCTGAACCTTTTCTTAGGACTGTTGATTAGACACATCACATAGTGCACTGGTCTCTGAATCCAAGCTGCTTCTCAAGCTTGTACAGAGCACAGTATAGACTGGCAACACTCAGCTTAGTCTGGGTTCAGCCATGTAATATGTGAGTGGGGGTCACTTCTTTTCCGGCAAAAACTTACGACACTCACGGCCCTCTCCCAAATCTCCCCACTTCATTGTGTGAAGTCTTCTCCTCCCCCACCACAGATGCATTCATATTAATCACATTTCTTGTTTATAGTTACAGAATTGGGCCCTGAAACTCAATGGAAATCTTTCATTTGGCTTTAATGGGAGTTGGATCAGGTACCTAGTGGGGATGAATAATTATATGGATCCTCACACTGTATTTTTATTTCAGGTTTTTATGACACATTTATTTTGCTTCTGGACTTCAACAGCTTGTACCCTTCAATTATCCAGGAGTTCAACATATGTTTTACCACAGTGCAGAGAGAGTCATCAGATGCACAGAAGAGGGCAGAGGTTTGTGTGTGCTTTATTAATGTTCTGATTTGAGGTTCAAATCTTCAGTGTGTTTCATGTGAATTAAATTGTAACAGCATCCTGGCTGGAAACTGATCCTACATGCTTATCATTATCATCGTCATTATTTTTACTTTTGGTAGCACTCACTATGTGCTTGGTGATTTCCAAACCCGCAAGGAGGACAATCGTTGCTGCAAGGAAGAACGCAATCTAGGGAATTGTCTTTTTGCTTCCAAGTTCCTTGAATGTGCTATCTGTAACTATTGCATCTACTTCCTTTCAATAATACTCATCATGCTTGCACCCCTGGCATGTTGTTCCATTCCTTATCCTCTCCCGTACAAGAGGATTTATTGAGGGCTTAGTCAATCCTGTCTCTTCTTCCTCTACAACTTCTTTTTTCTGCTGCTAAATCCCTTTTCTGTGCCTTGTCATCTCTCATCCAAACTAATGAAACGTGTTTTTTTTCTCATCCCTGGCCTCCTTGCATGTTCTCTTGCATCTGTACAAAAGCACTACAGAAATAAACTTCCTGTCTTGCCATTCTATCCTCCTCCCATGGGCTTCTTCTTGTCTTCACACTTGGGTTCATGCTTCTAATCCTTCTCCCCTTTTAGTCACTACACCACTCCACCTGTATCTACATCTGTTTTAATTTCTTCCTACAGTTCCTTGCAAGCTGCTTTTCTAAACTTGCCTTTTGTATTCTCCTTCTGTGCTCATCTTTGCATATTTCCATATCAGTCCTTTTATGCTTGGAACTCCCTCCTTCCGTTCAGCTGAACAAACACTCTCCTTATTCATGTTTCTCCTTATAAAACATTTCTTCTATGAAACCTTTCAATTGCAATTTACCGGATGAGGTTGGGAAAATCCATACAGCTGTAAGATTGGACCTTCACTTGGTGTTTTATGTCTCTGAAGTGTATTGGCTATCTGATGCAAAATGTATGTCTCATGGGGCATACTCCGTTTTACAGTCCTGAACACCAAAAATGTTTAACTGGAGAATTTGAATTGACTGGAGCCACCAGGGGTGTTTGACTGTCTTTGTGGTACTAAGTACTTGAGCTCCAGACTAACAGTATGCCTCTTCAGTTGGATTCAATGATGGAATATACAGTGTGTCAATTCAGGAAGCCTGTTCTGTGCCTGCTGTATTTGGGGGGGTGCAGGTAAAATGGATTGATTCAAATCAAAGCTATTTAAATCACAAATTTTTACTAATGATTTTAAATCATCAATTTTAACTAAAAAGTACAAATGCAAAACATGATTATCTTCCTAAAATAAGGTTGATTCTCATTGGTTGGTAACCATTAAAACATTGATTTGCAACTAAATATATCCTTCACACTTCATTTGGTCCTTCTTTCTGCAATCAGGAGGATACACTATATATCTATATACAATTATTTAAGCAGTTATATAGCTTAACTTGCATTTATTCAGATGCTTAATTTTTATATTTGTATTACGTTAGAAACTGGTGAATCATGCATTTCTTATTTACTTGGTGCTTAACTTTTTACATGTGATCTGCGTGAAATTCTATTTAGGTGGCAATTCAGATTCAGTTAAAAATTCACAAAATCAGCATTTTAGTTTTTCTTTTTTAAAAAATAAATAAAACTACCTTAAATGTGCTAAGTATAAGGGGGTAGCCGTGTTAGTCTGTATCTACAAAAACAACAAGGAGTCTGGTGGCACCTTAAAGACTAACAGATTTATTTGGGCATAAGCTTTCGTGAGTAAAAACCTCACTTCTTCGGATGCATCCGAAGAAGTGAGGTTTTTACTCACGGAAGCTTATGCCCAAATAAATCTGTTAGTCTTTAAGGTGCCACCAGACTCCTTAAATGTGCTGGATACATAAGAAAAAAGCTGATTTAAAACAGTTTTGCATTTAAAACCATGTCCTTCAAGATTTTACAACTAGGAGAACTGATCTTCTCACACCTAGGACTTATCTGCACAGCATCGGCGAAGCATGCCAGAGTGGGTGTAATTTGTAAAGGTCTAATATGTTGTGGTCTAACTGCCCCACGTAGACCCTGCTGATGTGCACTAAAAAGTACCTAATTCACGTTAATGGACTATGTTAACATGAACTTGGCACCTTCTGGAACACAACAGCAGAGTGTACCCAGGGCAGTTAGAGTGCTTTACAAATCACACCCCTTTGGTGCACTTTGTTGGTGCTCTATAGACAAGCCCTTGGTTTTTATTCAGAGATTGGAAGAAGAAAACAAGCTTTTCTGCTTTTTCAGTTCCCAGTTGGTTTCTTAAATTTGAGTGAGCTAGTTGTTGAATTGAACTAGTTGAATAAACTGAAATGAAGAAAAAAATTCTATTTGCACCTACAGAAGTCGCTATGCTGTCAAAAGCTGGTTTAATACTTCAATAAACTCTGCTTAGCCAGTGACTTCAACCAGTTCAGTGGTGTGACTTTCTTTAAAACTTGCCAGCAAACACAGATTGTTTTTTGTTTTTATTGTAAATGATTTTAATGGACTATAATAAATTTAGGCTCTGATATGGGTTGTTAGTGTCAGATTTAATTTTCAATAGGTTTATTTTTTAAGACTAAACCTGAATTTAATTTAAATTAAAAACTCATTTTTTTCTAAATTGTTCATTTTTTATCCACTCTGGCTGAGGGTGACTCTTGGTTGTCTTTTAGATCAGGATGAACTGTTAAATCAAACAACATAACGTTTCTGAATGGTCCATCTTCAGCAATATCTCTAACTTTCTGGGCTGTCGACATTTAGATATTTTTCTTTCTCCTTTTGTGGTGATAATTATACATAAGTGTCCTTTGTTAACATAGAAACTTTTGGTTAATTCTTCTCAAGTTAATAAGGACTGTATCGTTCCACTTCTGACACTTTTGTTTCATAGGCTAATGCCTGATTAATTGAAGCCTATGAAAGTGGTTATAGTTTTGCCACCATGTTAACATGCAGGCACAGTTCAAAAGTTGGAATCCTTTAAGGTTTATATCTGTACAATTATGTACATCTCTTAATTTGGAGTGTTTGGATCCAAAGAAAATCCATGGGCATATAGCAGAAAGTATTTGTAAATATGTAAACCACTGCACAGTAGGTACCCCGCCCCTATGAGGCCAATAACGACGAGAAGTTTGTTGGTAAAGGCTGTCCTTGACTTTACATATTGTTCTGTAACTTGCAAAGCCAGGCAGTGTTTTCTTAATTATAAATCCCTGAAACGGTAAGAGTGCTTTTTTCCCTGATAGGTGTATTCAGAAACTTCAGGTAAATGGGAATGGGATGGCAGTGGAATGGGTTACCTAGAGAGGTGGTGGAATCTCCTTCCTTAGAGGTTTTTAAGGTCAGGCTTGACAAAGTCCTGGCTGGGATGATTTAGTTGGGGTTGGTCCTGCTTTGAGCAGGGGGTTGAATTAGATGATCTCCTGAGGTCCCTTCCAATCCTGATATTCTATTATTCTATTTTCTGATTTAAATACATTCTTTTGGCTCTTAGCTGTAAACAATAATATATATAAAACTGCTCTTTTCTGAAAAGTGTTTGCAAAGGCCCCCACTGTTTGTGATCGTTTTTGTCCCTGCTCTAATTTCATATTAGCAGTATTGCCTGAGAACACAATTTTTAAACAAATATCCATCCCCTTTCAAAGCTCAAAGGAATAACATTGAAAATAGAGTGTATTTTTGTGCTTAAATTCCAAATGTGGACACAGTTATCACACTGAAATTGAGGTGTAAAATGATGTATGTGTCTTTCTGATATTCTTTATTTATTAAAAATGTATGCGCTTGGAAAGGGGAGAGGAATCACTTGTGGGAGTTCTCATTATGGCTTGTATTGGCAAAGCATTCAAGTTAGAATAACTCCCTTTGTACACAGCTTAAATGAGAAGCCATGTTGCTTGTCATTGTCCTTCTTTCAGAAGCAAATTCTGAGGTGGTGTGAGAATCAGGAAGGCAATATCATACAAAATAACATAGTGCTCATTACCATTTCCAATAACATTTAAATATGAAAGTCAAAAATTACTCACCTGAGAAGCAACATGTGAAATAGTCACCCCTCCAGATGCTGCCTTCCAAGCTTCACACTTAATATTATCTAACTCTTTCACCTGGAGATTTAGGGCTTGTTTATGCAAACGGTACATGGCAAGCTGGGATGTAAATCTAGCTTGCACTAGTCTGCTGTTCACTAATTATCTGTCTGGATCCTGCTCCTGTGTCAAAGTGAAGTAGATCAAAGTGCGCTATGGAACTTTTAGGGTGCAGCAGCAGGATTCACATGAACAGTTAGTGCGTGGCAAGCTAGTGTGAGGTAGATTTACACCCCACCTTGCCAAAAACTAAGTTTTCTTATAGATAAGCCCATAGTCTCTCTTTCCTTCAAATAGAATTGGTATCTGAAACGCTTGTCCCTACGGCTCTGAAACAATTCATGTTTAACCTGTCTTCTTGCAGTGGTGCTTACATACCCCAGAAGTCTAGTCCTAGTGTGACATCTGAGAGCCAAGTCTTTTGGGGTGCATTAGAAGAGTTGCTAGTGTACTGGCAGTGAATAGACAAAAATAGACTTGCAAATTCTGGGTGTACTAGTGGTTCTGCAGCACCAAATTAATACAGCTGAAAAGCATGAAAACCACCTTCACTTCTGCCGTCTTGAACTGTGAGTGCAGTTCCCTTTTTACTCTGCAGAAATAAATAAACTAACTTTTTCACGTCCTTCTTTCTTGTTAATAGACTAAAATCTACTTTTAAAGCAAATATTTGATAAACTAAATGATCATTTGACAGGATGGAGTGCAAGAAGAAATTCCAGAACTACCAGATCCATCTCTAGAAATGGGAATTTTGCCTAAAGAGATCAGAAAGCTGGTGGAGAGAAGGCGACAAGTCAAGCAATTGATGAAACAGCCAGATTTAAATCCTGACCTCTATTTACAGGTGTGTCTTATGGAAGAGCTCCTCTGCCTTCACTATACCTTATTTAAGTCCATTGGTCAGACTACAGAATAGGAGTGATTACTTTAATATTAAATGGAGGTTAGAAACAAATTGTAAGATGCTCACTTGTGGTTTAGAGAGGTGATAGATGTCAGAAATAGCTGTGAGTACTTGATAATATTGCATTCAACTTCTGTTTGGTGGTTATGGTGATTAATGTACTGGTTATATTCCTTTTCAGTATGATATCAGGCAGAAGGCTTTGAAGCTTACAGCTAATAGCATGTATGGCTGTCTGGGGTTTTCCTACAGTAGATTCTATGCCAAGCCTTTGGCTGCTTTGGTGACACACAAAGGGAGAGAGGTGAGTCATTAAATAGCTTTTTAAAACGGACAAGTTTGATGAATAAAAACCTTGATTTCATTCTTCTTTCTTTATGAAGTCTGTATTATTCTGTCTGTCTTCCCATCAAAACAAATGTTCCTTTTTTTTGTTATTTTTAAAAAGTGAGCAACCTAGCCACCGCATTTAACCTTACATAAAACAGTGTGAAAATATTTGGTTAAGAAATAAAATTTCAAGCTTCCAAGGGGTTACTGTGAATGGTTGGTGTGAGTGAGGCTAAAGTTTTAGTATCCTGGGGAAATACCTTGTATTTAAGATTCAGACACTTACTGTGCCAACTTCTTAAGTGAACTACAAGACAAATACAGTTTTGAACAAATTTATACCTGAATTAGTCTACAGTCCATGAGTTCCACACGCTTTTTTTTATATTCTCGCTAGTCATACAAGACCTCTACCTCATTTTGGTTTGTTTGACCTTTTTAATACTCATATTCTTGTCTCTCTCTCTTTTTTAATAGGAAAGAAAGGTTTGCTTGCACATAGCTATTTAAAAAGGCCTGAGTTTTTCAGAATGAGCTATGTTTCATACCTGTATATAATTATGGTAGAAACTGATGAAACTTATTATATCTGCTGTGTTCTAGAGAGATCTGTGATAGGAAGGGTAGGCAGTAAATAGGTAAGGAGAAATGATAATGTTTTAATAAGTAATTTTTCCACAGACCTAGACTCAGTTCACTCTTTAAAAAAAACTCTTTTAATCATTCTTTTTGGTTAATGCTGCAATACCATAGCTAGAAAGGAGAGTGTCTTAAACCATTTGATGTGTTAACCTCTTGGTACCTAGGTTTTCGCCAGCTACTTAATGCTAATACAAATTGCATTACTGTTAGTAGCAGGAGCTGTGGGCTGTCTGTATCAAGAGGTTAATGAGGAAAAAATAATTTCAGGAAAAGTCCTAGGGATCTAATTTAAAGTAACATATAAGGTTTTTTTGAAATGTGATTAAATGGTATTCCTTATGATTATGCACCTGATGATACATGCATAGGTAAACAAGATATGAAATATCTCCAGGGAATGTATCTTGAATAGATGTAGGTCAGATTTTGAAATGCTACATTTTACTGTGTTGTCAAACCATCCTGTAGTTGAGGGCTGCACACTAAATATATTTGCAGAAAGATTCGGTGTGAAAAACACAAACAAGGCTGGAAATTCATATAGTGTAAAGTACTGGAAAGCTGTCAATATTATTAACTTTTATTAATAGTATTTTGGTGAGATTGGGTTTAGCTGTGAGGACATATTAGAAGTAGGTTGGACCACGCAAGTGTGTTGTGCTGGCTAAAAACTCAAGGATTACACATTATTCTTTAAAAACTTGTTTGAAATCATGTTGATGGGGCAGCAATTACCTCGTATGCACGCTTGGATTTAATGGCAAAAGAATTTCATGTGATGTGACAGAAATTCCTTCTATGAAGGGCAACATAGCTGTGCACGTGAGAGGTGCAGCACATACACCAGGGATCGCAGCCTTCGGCACATGGCCCATCAGGGTAATCTGCTGGCGGGCCGTGAGACATTTTGTTTACGTTGCCCGTCTGCAGGCATGGGCCGCCCCCCAGCTCCCAGTGGCTGCGGTTTGCTGTTCCCGGCCAATGGGCCTTGTGCCGAAGGGTGCTGACCGCTGACATACACCATCAACGGAATCTCTGATTCAGATCCCATCTGACACAACTGTAATGACATGTTGGACACTCAGTACAGACTGGTACAACTTGCAGGCATGTATAGGTTAGCTTTCAGTGCGGAAATTTGAGCAGCATGAATTTCATGCGTGTGATTCCAACAAATAAAATGTAATTTGTAAAGTGACTAGTGTAGTAATTGTAGTGGTTGTTCACTAGATGGCGATAGATACCTTGAGATCATTAAACAATTAAGACTTTCAATCTTGTCAATAAATGACTGTGACCATCCTTGAGTACACATCCTTTTAAATTGATCTTCTATGATTTTTAGTTTGTTTTTATGATATAGAATATCTGTGGGGGTTGTTTCCGTTTTAATCTGAAATATTACCTAGTATCTCAAACCTATTTGTACAAGTTTTATATATTCTGTAAGAAGAAAAATGCTTTCCGAAAAGGGAGAAAACTTATGAACACTGCCAAGTCAAATTTGGCTTTAAATGTTTATAAGCACAAGTGTGTGTTTGCTGAAACTGAAGACCAGTAGATATATTTTACAGGAATTATTTTTATAATCCAATGGGATTTAAAAAAACAATGGATTCTCTGCAGTATTTGCCATCCAAATGGGGCGTTGTTGGGTTGGATTATAGTATAGTGGTTCTGAAACTTTTACAGAGTGTGAACAAACCTTAATGAGTTTCATGGGCTACTTCTCTCGTGGTGACTACAGCAGTTGCTTGCATGGAAAAGTAATAGGAGAGTTTTTAATGTAATTTTAGCTGTCCTGTAATGTAATTTAGCAACTGGAAACAAGGAGAGGCAGTACCACATGATCAACCATCTCTCTGCAGACCAGTGACAGTAAGTATAAGGTCACTCTTTTTTCCAGCCTTTTTGACACATAGCCTTCCAGTGGAGAGTCAGATGTGTTTTGGCTTCTGTATTCACGAGTCCCTGGGAAGAAGGCTGTTTCTTGTGGGACAACAGAAGAGTTGCCAAACTGCTGTCTGGGGCCAACTTGGTTGCCATTGGCTGTGACCCCAGATCAGTGATCTTTCCACATAGTGGCATCTCCTCCAGGACATTGTTCTTTACTGTTCCAATCAGTTCCCCAAATGACCCACCTTCTTGGCCAGAAAACTGGACCACAGAGGGGCAAAATTACTCTTCTTTCTTCCACCACAACTTATAGATAAGTTACAGAATTCATGTTGCAGTACATTAAGTGAAAGGATGAAGTTTGCCAGTCAGGTTAATTTCAAATTTCCTATTCAGATTTTTAAATTAATTCTTTAGTGATAATTTGCCCAAATTCCAAGGCACTGGTAGTCAAAGGGAGGAAAGATAGCATCTGCTTGTCACTAACTTCTGCGAAAGGAAGCTGGGGAGGAGGGGCAAGGGAAAGAAGAGAAAGTGAAATCAAAAAGCCCAAATAAGTTAATTGAAAAATAAAACAAAGGGAAGCAGGCATAGTACCTTACCTACTCTCTTCCTTTTCTGTCCCCTTCCTCTGAGCTCTGGCAGCAGGGAAATATAGGCTTCATTCCATTTCTCCTTGAGAATTGTTCAGCTGGGGAAAGTGATCAACATCTGTTGTTGCGTTCTGGGCCTCTGATCTATCTACATGTTTTGACAGAGCTGATCTGAATGGGGCAGTTTGTCAGGCCTCCTTCCCCAAAATGTAGTGGGGGAGAGAGGGAAACAGATCCTCTTAAAATCTCATTAGTAGCTGCCTTTTTGGATGCCTTTGTGGATGCCATTCACACTCCCACTAGAGCTTTGACATCCAGTATGATTTTTGTGGAGGCATGCGACCTAGATACTTGAAGGCCCAAGCAGAAGAGTTCTTAGCTGATTCTAAATATTCAGGTGTTCTACAAAAGCGGTGCTTTATGATTTAGAGAAATTGAAGAATTTCTTGCCATCCATCAGACGTTGTAGGAGGGGCTATGGATCCTAGTTCAAAAGACAGCAGTCCTTTTGTGGTGCTTTTCTCCTTGAGATGCCACATAAGAGGAAGATGCAACAGACCTCAAATTTTTAAACAAAAACCAAAGGATGTTCAAGAGGGACAACTTTTGAAATTCTGTCTGGTATCTCAAGGGTTTTTTTCTTTTGAGCTGAAGGAGGCTGTCTCTATATATGCATACATTTTTCACACATGACATTTTTTATAATTTATATATACTCATGACCATTTCCAGTACAAAGCTCTATCCTTCAGAGCCTCCTCTAGAGTTTCAGTATCCTGCTGGACAAGTAAGAGTCAGTTCTTCAAGTTCTGCTCCTTATGTGTATTCCACATGTGGGTATGCATGAACCTGAGTCCAGCGATGCCACAAGCAGTGTCTGTTGGCCCACACATGCGCAGTGGATCTCCTCATGCTTCAGAGCGACGGTATAAGAAGCTGTGCATGTTAACACCCTCTCAGTTCCTTCTTACCCCCGCATGGTCTGAGTCAGGATCCAGTGTCCTCTTTGGCTTCAGCATTTCAGAAAACCTGTAAATAAGATTGTAAATAGTTTTAAGACCAACTGAACTAAGCTAAAGAATAACTATTTACAATCTTATTTACAGGTTTTCTGAAATGCTGAAGCCAGAGAGGACACTGGATCCTATGTCCAGACTCTTGGGCTTCAAAAATTGCATCTCCTGCCCTAGATCCTTCGCTGTCAGAGATAAACACTGACTCTCCCTCTACTGCCTGGGTAAGGCGCACATTTTGGCCCTATGCAGCATTTGTTGCTAATTTCCACCAATGAGCTTTGCCTTAGAAAACATTTAATGGAGAAGATCTTGCATTTAATGGACTCTCTGATCTGGGCCAGGAAGACTCCACTGTACATTGGCCTCACCAAAGGAGCAGCTCTCCTCTGAGCATGTGCCCAAAGACTTCCTCAAGGGCTTCCCATAAGAGTAAGGGACATTCTCTCATAGATGCAAGGACAGATCCACATCTAGGACTGTCCATAAAAGATGCACTCCTTCCCCAAGCCTATCGAGTCGGTCAAGCCCTTACACATAGACTTCTAAGTAGCTGGCTCTGCAGAAAACCCCCAGGGTGGAGAGTAAGGTGTGTAGGAAGAAGGATCCACTGGTTCCATTGGTGACTCTGGTACTGAAGCACAAGGACCATCATTTCTTGTAGGTGCTGGAACTAGGGGTGCTGGGGCTGTGGCAGCACCCCCCTGGCTTAAAGCTGACCCCTCCTTCATCTCCACAGTCCGAATAAAGCCTGGACAGGTGATCTAGGACTTATGAACATGACCTGCCTAGGTGACCAATGATCCCCCAGGCCATGGGGTCCCCCTCCAATAGTTGGCCCCTCTTTCTGGCCCTATTGGGGTCCCATAGGATCCCTATTCCAGACATCTGGGACCACCCAGGAGCCTTTTCACTCCTCCTCCTTGTGCGAACAACTGGATCTGTCAGTGTAGGAGGAAGAGGATGATATTCAACTAGAAGCACAGATACCAATAGTTCAGTCGGAAATCGCCTCTCTTCCCTGGATGAGGCACCCCCACCAGAAGACCATAGACAATACCAGGACTTTACTACGAAGTGTGGCTAGTGATCTCCAGATATCTCTGGAGGAAGTCCAAGACCCAAACCATCGACTGTGGGACATTCTGCAGCCTCAATGCCCAAGTAAGGTGGCTTTCACAATTAATGAGGCCATATTGGAACCAGTGAGATTGGTCTGGCACATCCCAGCATCCTACGCTCTCACACCTAAGGCGGCAGAGAAATGCTATTTTGGTCTGGCAAAGGGAGCTGAATTCCTGTTCTCCCATCCTGCTCCCAAATCCCTGGTGGTGCAGGCCGCTACAGAATATAATAGATCTCAGTACCTCAGGGATGTCCCATCAGACAAGGGCTTGAAGAGACTGGATCTCCTGGGGAGAAAGGTCTTCTCCTCTGTGCACTTGCCAATTACCAGGCCCAGATAGCCAAGTATGACTTTAATAACTACTTCAGGCTGGGGGCTTTTCAGGACAAACTTTCCTTTGAGGACAGAGCCCAGTTCCTCTCCCTTCTAGAGGAGGATCGCGAAAATGGCTTTTGTGGCTGCAGTTGATGTGGCAGATACAGCATCCAGAAGCTTGGCCACTGGTATTGCTATGAGAGGAATTTGTGGTTGCAATCCTCGGTCTTCTCCAGGGAGGTGCAGAATATTATCCAACACCTTCCCTTTGACGAGTCCAGTCTCTTTAATGAGAAACTGACTCTTCACTCATTAAAGGACTCAAGGTCTACTATCAGCTCCCTGGGGATTTATACACTGGCCCCAAGGAGAAAGCGTCAGACCTATAAATCAAGACCACTTCCTCCTCCTCTTCATCCATTCTACTACCAGCATCCTGCCAAGTCTCCCTGCAAGAGACCTAAAACTCAGTGGCCCCACTTTTCAACCCCCTCTACCATCACAATTGTGACCCATTCCCAGCTCACGACTAGGAGCTACTTTTGACGTTTTACTCAAGACCTGCTCACCAATTCTGTTGCCACCTGCCCTTTCTATCGTCTTTGGAGGCTGTCTTATTTTGTTTGCCCACAAGTGGGAGCTAATCGCAATGGACAGTTGGGTCTCGGAGATTATCCTTCAGGGATACTCCATAGAGTTCATCTTTTTCCCTCCCCACAAATTGCTTTCTTGGCCCCTTGATGGGACAACTCTCATGAAGCAAGTCTTCAAAAGGAAGTAGAATCCCTATTGCACCAACAGGCAATAGAGTGTATCCCACCTCATATCAAGGAAGAGGGTTCTATTAATCATATTTCCTAGTCTCCCCCCCCCCCCCCCCCAAAGATGGAGAGTGGAGACCCATTTGGGACCTTTGGTAACTCAATATCTTCATTTAGAAGTTGAAATCGAGGATGGTCATGTTGACATCAATCTCCTCTCTTCAAGAAGGGATGTGTTTTGTGGCTCTTGACAGGAAGGACATGTTTTCATATAGAAAGTCACCTCTTCCACAAAAGGTTCCTACGGTTTATGGTGGGCTGGGAGCATTCCAATTTCACGTACTCCCCTTCAGACTAGTGACAGCACCAAGTTTCTCCATGGTGATGGCCCAGATGAGTCATCAGGGTTACACAGTCTTTCCATACCTTCATGACTGGCTCCTGGGTTGGCTATTTAATATCTCATTCAAAGCCTCACACCCCTGGGGGTCTGCACGAACAGAGAAAAGTCCATTTTATCCCCCACAAGGACAATAAACTTTATCACAGCAATGTTGGGTTCTGTTTCTGCAAGAGCCTTCCTCCTCATGGAAAGGTTTCAGACAATGTGGAACCCTAATTTTTTTTCATTTCACACAGACTAAGCACTACAGTTCGGATGTGCCTATTGCTGCTAGGTCATATGGCAGCGTGTACGTATGTGACACTGTTTGCCAGGCTTCATCTGTGTTGCTTCCAGGCCTGGCTCAATTTGGTTTGCTTGCCCAACATCAACTCCCGGGTGACTGTCCCCACCAGGATCATCATCCTCTTTGGTTGGAGGTCAAACCAAGACAAGATACGAGTGGGAGTTCCCTTTGCCACTCCGAGTGCTGCTATTGTAACAGATGTCTGTTCTGGGCTGGGGTGCCCACCTGAACAGTCAAACTGCAAAGAGCACATTTGAGGCCAGACTGCATATCCGCATCCTGGAACTGTGGGCAACTAGCCTTGCCTTCCTTCCACTCATTTGCTCCTTCCACATCCAAGTAATGTTGGACAATATCACCACCGTGATCTACACACAAACGGGGAGGTGTGAGATCTCTCCCACTTTGCCTGGAGGTAGTCAGGCTCTGGAAGTGGTGCGTCAGACACCACACCACCATCCAGGGAGCATAACTCCCAGATATCCACAGCTCCTTAGCAGACAGTCTCAGCAAGCATTTCTCGGTGGGCCACGAGTGGGAAATCCACAACTCTGTTCTGACAGACATCTTCACACACTGGGGCACACCTTTATGGGACCACTTTGCATCACAAACAAACAAACTCCCCCTATATTGTTCCGGGGAGCCATAGGCCACGACGCCCAAGGCAGTGCTCTCCTACTGTCATGGAGGAGCAGTTTCAGATATGCCTTTCCTTCCATTCCTCTGGTTCCCAAGGTTCTAAGTAGGTTAGAAGCAGGAAACCTGCCAAACAATCGGTGTGGCCACTGGACGATTGATGAGCTAACGGAACACTCAAGGAAGATAAGGCCATTGCAGAGAAGCTAAATGAATTCTCTGCATCGATCTTCACTGCAGAGGATGTGAGGGAGATTCCCACACCTGAACCATTCTTTTAGGTGACAAATCTGAGGAACTGTTCCAGATTTGGTGTCAATAGAGGAGATTTTGGAACAAATTGATAAATTTAACAGTAATATGTTACCAGAACCAGATGGTATTCACCCAAGAGTTCTGAAAGAACTAAGAGATGAAATTGCAGAATTACTAAATTAGGTATATAACCTATCGCTGAAATCGGCTTCTGTGCCAGGTGACTGGAGAATAGCTCATGTGACACCAATTTTTAAAAAAGATTCCAGAGGCGAACCTAGCAATTACAGATCGCTAAGCCTAACTTTAGTACCAGGCAAATTGATTGAAACTATAGTAAAGAACAGAATTATCAGATACACAGGTGAACATGACTTGTTGGGGAAGGTCAGCATGGCTTTTTTTAAAGGGAAATATGCCTCAGCAGTCTATTAGAATTCTTTGTGGGGGTCAACAAACGTGGATAAGGGGGATCCAGTGGATATAGTGTACTTGGACTTTCAGAAAGCCTTTGACGAGGTCTTTCACCAAGGCTCTTAAGGGAAAGTAAGTAGTCATGAGATAAGAGGGAAAGTCCTCTCATGGATCCGTATTTGGTTAAAAGAAAGGAAACAAAGGATAGAAATAAATGGTCAGTTTTCAGAATGGAGAGAGGTAAATAGTGGTGTCCCCCAAGGATCTGTACTGGGACCAGTGCTGTTCAACGTATTCATAAGTGATCTGGGAAAAGGGGTGAACGGTGAGCTGACAAAATTTGCAAATGATACAAAATTACATAGGATAGCTAAGTCTGAAGCAGACTGCAAGGAGTTAAAAAGAGATCTCGCAAAATTGGGTGACTGGGCAACAAAATGGCAGATGAAATTCAGTGTTTATAAATGCAGAATAATGCTTATTGGAAAACAAACGGTTGCAAAATGACGGGATCTAAATTAGTTGTTACCTCAAGAGATCTTGGAGTCATTGTGGATAGTTCTCTGAAAACATCTACTCAATGTGCAGCGACAGTTCAAAAAACTAACAATGTTAGGAACCATAGGAAAGGGATAGACAGTAAGAAAGTAAATATCATAATGCCACTAGATGACCTTTGTGGTCCTTCCTAACCCTCTGATTCTATATAAATTCATGGTACACCGATGCCTTAAATACTGCATGCAGTTCTAGTCGTCCGATCTCAGAAAAGATGTGTTAGAATTGGAAAAGGTATAGAGAAGGGCAACAAAATGATTAGGGGTATAGAACAGCTTCAGTATGAGGGGAGATTTAAAAAACTGGGACTTTTCAGCTTGGAAAAGAGACGACTAAGGGAGGATATTATAGAGGTCTGTTAAATCATGAATGATATGGAGAAAGTGAATAAGGAAGCATTATTTACTCCTTCACGTAACAAGAAGCAGGGGTCAGCCAATAAAAATTAATAGGCAGCAGGTTTAAAACAAACAAAAGGAAATATTTCTTCACACAATGCACAGTCAGCCTGTAGAATTCAGTGCTGGGGATGTTGTGAAGGCCGAAACTATAACGGTTCAAAAAAATTCGATAAGTTCATGGAGGATAGGTCTATCAATGGCTGTTAGTCAAAATGGTCAGTGATGCCACCCCATGCTCTGGGAGTGGACAACGGGTTGGATCACTCAATAATTGCATATTTCCTATGTTCTGTTCATTCCTTCTGAAGCATCTGACAAGGGCCACTGTCAGAAGATCGGATACTGGGCTAGATGGACCATTGGTCTGACCCAGTATGGTTGTTCTTGTGTTCTTATGTCAATAACAGTCTGCCCTCTGGTCAAGATCCACCCATTCCCAGAACTCCTGATGCAGGACAGGGGCAGGGTCAATTCAGACTGTTTGTTTGTATTTTGTAGTTGTTTAATTCTTAGTTAGTTCTTAGTTATTGTAGTTAGTTAGCTGTTGGGCTGGAGGGTTTACCCTCCACCCCGACTGCGTTCTCCTTCGGGGTCTTGCATGCCTAAGTCCCAGGGGTTCAAGCCCTGCAAGTCCTGCAACAAGCCCATGCCAATGGGTGACCCCCAAGACGCCTGCTGAAAGGCTTTGGGGGAAGCATGCCAAGCAGACAAGTGCAGAATTTGTAAAGGGTTTAGCCCCAGAACAAAAAAGGAGCAAGACTTTTGCCTCAAGTAGCTCCTTATGGAGGTGGCACTCAAACCGCAACCTACATCGGCGTGGCAAGACCCAGCACCGAGCTCATCAGTGCACAGTGCCTCGGCGGCAATGGTAGGAATGGCACTATGGAAGGACTCTGAGAGACACCCGCGGCACCCCCGCTCCAATGGGGCGTGTTCCAGAGAGGAATACCCAAGGCCGAAGACTTTGGAGCTGGCACTGTTGACTTGGGCTCTGCAAGGGGGACTCCTTGAGCCAGGTCATTGAGGAGGTGGAATTGCCATCCATCCCGGACACCACTCCCCAGTCCAGCTCCGCTCGGTACCCGCCCTGGCCATCGCGGTTCCGGTCCCTGTCTTCGGACTCTGAGATGGGGTCCAGATACTCAGGGTGGGGCTGGCACCGGTTGGGCCATGGAAAGCCTGAGGTGGGGGCAGGGCCATGGCCTGTGCAGTGGCAGGGACCAGCACAGTGGCCATTTTGGACCCCATGGGCGTACCACCAGGCCCAGGGCACCCAATCCAAAGGTTCCCCTTTGGTGACCTCTGAACTGTGGGTACCGGCGGCATCGGCAAGTCGTCCCACCCCTAGGGATGCTGAGGAGGTACCGGTTGCTTGACCTTCCCTGGGACCAACTCCAGTTCCTGAGCCTGATCCAGGCATGGTTGGCCCCGACAGAGAGGCAGGACAGGAGGCCCCTGGAGACCAAGAGGGTCAGGAGGACCCTGTTCGCCCATTAACCTCCTTGTCGTCCTCCCCGGATGAGGTGGTCTCAGGCATCTCTGTCTCTGGACCGCCCCCCATAGACAGCTGTGCCCACCGGAACCTCCTTCACAGGGTGGTGCAAAATATGGGCTTGCAGGCCGAGGAGGTAGAGGAGTCAAAGGACCCGATGATCAACATCCTGGCCCCGGAAAGTCCATCGAGGGTGGCTCTACCCCTCATCAAGACAATACTGGCCAATGCTAAGACCATTTGGCAGATCCCGGCCACCATCCTTTCCACCGTGAAGGGTGTGGAGAAGGAAGTACATCGTCCCATCTATGGGGTACAAATAGCTTTTCACACACCCGCAGCCTTGCTCATTGGTGGTGGCTGCAGTGAACGAAAAGGAGAGGCAGGGACAACAAGCCCCAGCGCCTACGTCCAAGGATACCAAGCGCCTAGATTTATTTGGGCGCAAAGAGTATTTTACGTGGGGGTTGCAACTCAGGATTGCCAACCAGCCGGCAATTCTGAGTAGATACTAGCTTCAACTCCTGGAACTCGATGCTCAAGTTTAAGGAGCTGGTGTCAACAGGGAGGATTTTGGAGCGATAGTGGAGGAGGGCAAGGCGGTGGCATGGACCTCTTTACAGGCTTCACTGGACGTGCAGACTCAGTGGCATGCACCTTGTCTTCCAGTATAGCCATGAGGCATAGCTCGTGGCTGCAGGCCTCGGGACTCCTGCCTGAGGTTCAACAGATCATGCAGGACCTGCTTTTGATTCGGTAGGTCTGTTTGCGTAGCCTAAATGACTCCAGGGCTACCATGAAATCCATGAAACCCCAGCAACTCAACATAAACATTTCAAGTCTCAGCGGCAGCAGCAGCGCTCCTATCCTCCTCGGCTGAGGCAGGACTTCTGTAGGAGAAGAGGCAGGAATGGCAGGCGCAAGCCTTCCCAACCCCCAGCCTGGGCAAGGCCAGGGTCTGACTAAGCCATCGTCGGGTTCCAAGCAGGCCTTTGAAGGGGCACCTGAGAAGGGCGCACCAGCCTCAATTCAGGATCCTTCCCCATCTTACTTGAATCATCTGTCCCACTTCTACCGTGCTTGGTCCCAAATAACTTTGGACCGCTGGGTTCTCCGTACTGTAGAAGTGGGATAGTCTCTCCAGGTCTGCTCCTGCCTTCCGTCCCACCCCCCTTCCCCGTCCCCCTTTAGGGATCCTTCTCATGAACAACTCCTTATCCAGGAGGTGCAGGCGCTCCTCACCATGGGAGTGGTTGAGGAGGTTTCTCAGGAGCTCAGGGGCAAGGAATTCTATTCCTGATACTTCCTAATCCCCAAAGCCAAGTGGGGTCTCAGACCCATTCTAGATCTGCGAGGACTCACCAAGTTCATGGTAAAGTTGAAGTTCCACATGGTCTCCTTGGGCACCATTATTCCCTCTCTGGATCCGGGAGACTGGTACGCCACCCTTAGCATAGAAGACGTGTACTTCCATAAAGCTATTCAGCCTACAGGCAGGCAATTCCTACGCTTTGTGGTCGACCACAAACATCAATTTACAGTCCTCCAATTCGGCCTCTCAACAGCCCCCCAAGTGTTCACCAAGTGCATGTCAGTCGTGGCTGCTTTCCTTGGTCGGAGGCAGGTGCAGGGTATACCCCTACCTCAATGACTGGCTGCCAGACCCCGATTCCAAGCCATGACGGACATCATTCAAGGCCTCAGGCAATACCCAACCACTACCACAAGTCTCCTTGGCCACATGGCAGCTTGCACTTGCGTAACTTGGCACGCTAGACTGAGGCTCAGGCCTCTACAGGCATGGCTTGCTTCAGCCTATCGCTTGGGACGCAATGGCCTGAATTCAGTGGTCACAGTGCTGGGACAGGTGCTCGAGTCCCTTCAATGGTGGTTCAACCCTCAGACGGTGTGAGAGAGAGTCCCCTTCAACAGCCCTCAGCCTTCCTTGTCCTTACTAATGGATACATCAGCTCTGGGATGGGGAGCACACTTGGGAGACCTCCAAACGCAGGGCCTTTGGTCGCAGGATGAGCTCTCCCTCCATATCAACGTCAAGGAGCTGAGGGCAGTGCGACTACCATGCCAGACCTTTCAGGCCCGACTACAAGATCAGTGCGTAGCAGTTCTGACTGACAACACCACTGCCATGTTTTACATCAACAAGCAGGGTGGAGCCCGGTCCTCTCCCCTATGTCGTGAAGCCCTCCGGCTGTGGGAGTTTTGCATAGCCCACTCCATTCACCTGGAAGCGTCCTATCTACTAGGAGTTCAGAACATGCTGGCGGACCGCTTCAGCAGGTCCTTCTGCAATCACGAGTGGTCCATCCGGCCACACCTCGTCTTCCAAAGGTGGGGGTTTCCCCAGGTCAACCTGTTTGCCACCAGAGCAACAGAAAGTGACCAATGTTCTGCTCCTTCCAGCGACACAGCCCAGGCTCAATCACAGACGCATTCCTGCTATCCTGGGGAGGCCGCCTGCTCTACGCCTTTTCCCCATTCCCTCTTGTGCACAAGCTGCTACTCAAGGTCCGCACGGACAGGGCAGAGAATTCTGGTAGCCTCAGCGTGGCCTCAACAACATTGGTACACCATGCTCCTGGAATTGTAAGTGGATGCCCCGATCACATTGTCTCTCCTCCCCGACTTGATCACTCCGGACCACGGTCGTCTTCATCACCCCAACCTACAGTCCCTCCACATCACAGCTTGGAAACTTCATGGCTGAACTCCATGGAGCTTCTGTGCTCATAACAAGTAAGGGAGGTCCTCCTTGGCAGCAGGAAGCCCTCCACCAGAACCACATATCTCGCAAAGTGGAAAAGATTTACTTGTAGGTTTGACCAGCGTCGTACACCCTCTCTTCAGGCACCCGTATGTCTCAGGGTACCTTCTGCACCTGAAACAGCAAGGCCTGGCAGCGTCCTCCATAAAAGTACACCTCTATATGTGGCTATCTTGGCCTTCCACCCAGGAGCATCTGGACGCTTGGTCTTTGCCAACCCAATGGTTGGTTGGTTCCTCAAGGGTCTGGAACTCCTACATCCTCAGATCACACATCCTGTCCCCACGTGGGACGTTAACCTGGTCCTCTCCAGGTTAATGGGGCCCCCATTTCAACCGCTAGCGACTTGCTCCCTTCTCTATCTGTTGTGGAAGGTAGCTTTTCTGGTCGCCATTACATCAGCAAGGAGTGTGTCTGAGTTAAAGGCCCTTACCTCAGACCAACCTCATATGGTTTTCCACAGGGATAAGGTGCAACTCAGGCCTCACCCGGTCTTTCTTCCTAAGATTGTGTCACACTTCCACACTAGTCGGGACATTTTCCTGCCTGTTTTTTATCCTAAGCCTCATGCCAGTAGCCATGAGCAAAGGCTGCACTCCCTGGATGTTCGGCGAGCACTAGCTTTTTACATCAAGCACATTTAAGCCGTTCAGGAGGTTGAACCAGTTGTTCGTGGTGGTGGCAGACCGGATGAAAGGACTCCTGGTCTCATCTCAAAGAATATTCTCCTGGATGACGTTATGCATCCGCACGTGCTACAAGCTGGCCAAAATACCAGCCCCGGCTCTTAAGGCACACTCCACGAGGGCTCAGGCCTCATCGATGGTGTTCCTGGCCCAGGTCAGGATACAAGAAATCTGTAGGGCAGCAACTTGGTCCTTGGTACATACGTTCACCTCTCATTACGCCATCATCTGGCATGCCAGAGATGATGCAGCTTTCAGCAGAGCGGCGCTCCAGTCAGCGATTCCATAACTCCGACCCCACTGGCTAGGTAAGGCTTGGGAGTCACCTAATTTGAATCAATATGAGCAATCACTTGAAGAAGAAAAACAGTTACCTTCTCGTAACTGTTGTTCATAGAGATGTGTTGCTCAAATCCATTCCAAACCTGCCCACCTTCCCCTCTGTCGGAGTAACCGGCAAGAAGGAACTGAGGAGGTGCCGGGTCGGCAGGGTCATATATTGAGCACCATGAAGGCACCACTCCAGGGGGCTCCATAGCCGACCCGACGGGTGCTTCTAGGGGAAAAACTTTCCAGTGACTGTGCACGTCCTTCAGCGTGTCCTTCAAAGGATCCTCCTCATCCCCACCTCCAGATTTCTGTGGGGGTCTCTCACAGCTCTGTCTGTGTATACCTGATCTGTGGGTAATCTCAGCTACAACACAAGTTTAACTACTATCTGACTCAGATCTACCTCTCTAATCTAGAGCTGTGTCCTTCTGTCCAATTTAAAATCTCAGCCTGCCTCACTGATATCTCCTCATGGATGTGAAGTCATCAGTTCAAGTGCAACATATCTAAAACAGAGCTCCTGTTCACACACTCTCCTTCCCCCCCCCCCCATTCTCAATTGCTTTCACTTACCTCAATTCCTGTGGAGATCACCGACATTCTGCCTGTCAGGCACATAACCTGGGTGTCATTTTTGACTTAAACGTCTCTCTAGGTTCTCGCATCCAGGTTACATATAAATCTTGCAGATTCTTTCTGCATAGCATCTCTAAGGTGTGGCCTTCCTGTCCATCTACACAGCTAAAACTCTTGTCCAAGTTGTCATAATCTCTCATCTTGATTACTGCAATATGCTTTTCTCTGGGCTTGACACATACAATCCTGCCCAGCTCAGAATCCTTCAGAACACTACTGCATAGATTTTCATAATCTGTTGCTTTGACCATGTCACCCCATCTCTGCATCCCTCCACTGGCTCACTCTTCTGTATCGTATCAAACATAAACTACTTTTTTTTGTTTTGTTTTGTTTTTACTGTCAAAGCCCTCCATGACCTATTCCCCCCCCCCAACCCTGTCTCATTCAGTATTGAAAGTTTGAATCCCATCTCTGATAGACCCATGATGCCAGACTCCATTGCCCAGTAAAACCTCCAAATAAGCATCTTTGCGTTTTCTCCAATGCTGCCCTTAGCCTTGGAAGATTCTCCCTGTAAACATTCGCAAAACTAATGAATTAGCCTCCTCCAAATCTCTGCTTAAAAAATCTCCTCTGCCATGAAGCCTACAAAAAATAGACAATGGTTAAGCTCCTGCTGTGCTGAGACCACTGCCAATCATGCTGACCAATATTGTTTCCTTGTACTCTCCTATTTGCCTTTATCTATTTGTTGTCTCTTGTCTTACTGTAAGCTTTTGTTTTCTTGTTCTGTTTGTGTGCTAGGCTTGTTCCATGACTGGTGGGGTGATGGTGGTAATAAACCAGTTTTATTGTAGGGGTGAAATGAGTGGGTTCCTTACTGATGTATTCTTCCTGGGTTAGAGCCAGCTATTCTTGTATGCTTTCCCTTCAGTTCCTCCCTGTAAGAGGTCCGGACTCACCCCTGCGGTGCCTCCTACTGGTTGTCCAGGGAATTAGCTCACCAGCCTCTGGAGTGCCCTCTGCAGGCCGGTGATCAGCCTTGTCCTCTACTGGCGCCTGTGTCCCTCCCAGGACCCGGTGCCCCTATTACTGGGATGCTGCCCCCTGGCAGTACCCCACAGATCTGGGTCTCCCCTCCCTGGGGAACCCCCACCCACTATCCCCACCTTGCCTCAGCACTAGGCCACTGCCAGTCACCAACTAGCCCCCGCTCCCTGGGGCAGACTGCAGGATAGGCCACTCATCACTGGCAAGGGGGGTTTGAACCTGCTGCCTTGGCCTAGCCCTGGGCTGCCCTCTGCAACCCACAGTACCCCTTGGCCTACTACTAGGCCGCAGCCTGGGGCTTTCCAGGCTGGAGCTCCCCAGCTCCTCAGCCTTTCCCCAGCCCTGCTCCACTCAGGTACTCTTTGTCTAGCTCCCTGCAGCCAGGCCCTTCTCTCTCTGAAGGCAGAGCTCCTGGCTCCTGGCTCCCAGCCTCTTATATAGGGCCAGCTGAGGCCTGATTGGGGCATGGCCCCAGCTGCAGTCACTTCCCCCAATCAGCTCAGCCTTCATGCTGCCTGCTTCCTGGGTTATCTCAGGCCCTTCCAGGCAGGAGCAGGTGTCCACCCTGCTACACTCCCATTCCCATGGGTCTCTAGAAGATGCAGCAAGAGGAAGGTGCTGCTGATAGTCCTGTTTTTGGGTTCATGGGTTTTGGTACTGTGGCTTGTTTGACTTACCAGTGGCTCCTCCAGCTTTTGCCCAGTCTACTGGGTCTCCTTCCAGGGGATGGGTTAGATTCTACATCCTGATCTGGGGTCCATGAGCCTGTGAGCTTGCCCAGTAGCTGGTTAAACAGCTTGAACAATCCAGAAAATTCTGCTATAAAAAGGCACCCCTCTACCCAAAATCTCTACTGTATGAAATGGAACCTGTTTAGCATCTGGGCACGACAAAGATCTGATTCCCACTATTTTTTATTTTTTTTATTCTCCATTTTGGATTAACAGCTTCATTTCAGGCGAGCTGGTTCCTCCACTCAACTCAGCAAGAGTGCATCTGACTATGATTTGAGTCTTTCATCAACCAGTACCAGGACTCTTCTTTTTTTCTCTGGTCTTAAATTTGTAAAGGGTCCACTTCAGTGTTCCCTCTAATTTTTTCCACCCATGTGTGGAATAAATTTTGTTATGTGTACCATGGTAATGTGTGGATGTGCGCCAGCAGTAGAAACAAAAAACTTAGATATAATATATATTTTTTTAAAAGTTACCAATAGGGATAATTACTCCAGCCAAGACAGGTTAGGCATTTTAGAACTTATTACTCAAAGAATTAAATTTAAGTGTAAGAGAGAAATAAAAATTATGAAGTGCATAGACCAGTCTAAACACTAAAATAACACACTTTGAAAGAATAAAATTACAGAGAATATATGTGCATTGCAGGAAGTACCAAGAAGTAACAACAACAGAGTTGGGAGGTGTGTGACACTGTGTGTGTGTGTGTGTGTGTGTGTGTGAGACAGACAGACACAGACTGTGTGTGTGTGCTGGCTGCTGGGGAAGTTTCTGAGAAACGCCTGTGTGTGCTGTCTCTTTAAGTCACTCACCAGAAGGCTTGTTCAGACCTCAGAGCTGCTGCAAGTCCTGATGAGCCCTGCCCCTTCTACCCTGCTCTTTGCAGATGGGGTACAGGGGCTGAGGGAGGGAGGCACCCTGACATCAGCATCCCCCCGCTCTGCACAGCCAGCAAGAGGGTCCTGGGAGCAGCTGCAGGAGCAACGCATGAACACACGTTGCCGAATGTGCGCAGCTCTGCTAATCAACTGCATGTTTCCTTCCACTTCGTTTCCTCTGTTGTGCGCTGTTTCCATCTTGGTACTTAAATGTGTTGTTCATCAAATTCATAGAACCACCATCTGAACCATTGTCAAGGCATTTTCCAGCACTGTTTCTCTCATGGAAGATTGCTTTTCTGATGGTGATTGCATCAGAGGTTGCCTCTAAGATTTGGACGGTAATGGCTGACTCTTTGTATATGGTGTTCCATAACAATAAAGTGGTGCTATGCCTACCCAAAACATTCTTATGAAAGCTGTCTCTGATTTTTCACTAGTTAATTGGCCTACCTGCTTCCATTGTTCTTCATGCCTCATTCAGTACTTTGTTAGGCTATGCTATATTGCGTAGCTCTAAAGACGGCTTTCAGTTACTCTCTAAACTGAGTTTAGCTGTTCTTTTAAATTATGTACATTGTTCATAGTGCAAGGGTTGAAAGCTAAGGATCTATCAGTGTCTATCCAGAGAATGTCCAAGAAACGCAAATTGAGCATATTCTTGCTAATGGGAATTCCAGAAAACAAAATCAGGTGAAGAGACACATTCCAACAAGCATAAAAGAGACTTGCATTTGAGGCTAAGAAAAATATTTCTAATGTAGAGATGTGCAAGGCTGCAACCTGTAGTTCAGTCCACACCTGTACACAGATTTATGCCGTCTAGAGTAATTACTTCTAGATAAGGTGCTCCATTTGGGAAACCATTATTGCAATTGTTCAATTTGAGGCTCCTAGATCTTACCACGTTTTGGATCTAGGGACTGCTTGTTAATGATCCGAGGTGAAATCCTAGGGCAGAACTTCCACTGATTTCACTAGGGCTGGGATTTCAACCTAGGAGAATGAATATGTGTGGAACAGCAAAGAAGAATCAAAGTTACTATGGTAACTTTCTCTTAGCTTTTTTGACTGCAGCGGCAGTCAAAAAAGCTAACCATGTTAGGAACAATTAGGAAAGGGATAGATAAGAGAGAAAATATCAGAAAGCCACTATATAAATCCATGGTATGCCCACACCTTGAATATTGCATGCAGTTCTGGTTGCCCCATCTCAAAACAAATATATTAGAATTGGAAAAAGTACAGAGAAGGGCGACAGAAATGATCATGGTATTGAACAGCTTCCATATGAGAAGAGATTAAAAAGGCGGGCTGGAGGGGGGGGGGGGGAGAGAATGACATGACTGATCAGCTTAGAAAAGAGATGACTAAGGAGGGATAGGATACAGGTCTATAAAAACATGAATGGTGTGGAGAAAGCGGTGTTTACCCTTTCACATAACAAAAGAAGCAGGGATAACCCAATGATATTAATAGGCATTAGGTTTAAAATCAACAAAAGGAAGTATTTTTTCACACAACACACCATCAACCTGTGGAACTTGTTGCCAGAATATATTGTGAAGGCTAAAAGTATAACTGGGTTCAAAAAAGAATGAGAAGTTCATGGAGGATAGGTCCATCAATGACTGTTAGTCAAGATTGCCAGAAACACAACCCTGTGCTCTGGATGTCCCTAAACCTCCGACTGCCAGAAGCTGAGACAGGATGGATGTTTCAGTATTTGCCCTGTTCTATACATTTCCTCTGAAGCTTCTTGCATTGGCCACTGCTGGAAGACCGGATACTGGGCTAAATGGACCATTGGCCTTCCCCTTGTGGCCATTCTTATATGCTTAAGAAACCATTCTTTTTATATATTTTCTCTTAATCATTGACGGAACATTAACATATTTCTGAAGAGAACCCAGTTTGCATCTTTGTTGGTATTAGGGAATGCCAAAGATGGCAGGTTTTTATAAACATTTATTTTTAATTTGAAAGATTTAAAAACCAAAATAAAACTCCCCTTTGTTTGTGAGAGTAACTTTTTGGATTCATTCTTTTCTCAAATTGGCTCTGGTATAAAAGTTCCCTTTTAAACTTCTTTTTTATTCTTTTTTCAATCAGAAATGATTTAGTAATGGGCTTGCAATAGTTTGAGGCAAAATCTGACATTTGACTAACTATATGACTGGAGCTCAAGAATTCTTTTTAGCATAGTCTGACGTCTGTCTTGTGGAAGACATGTTGCTGATCTAGATAACTCCCATTGAAGTAAATGGCAAAACTCCCATTGACGGTCACGATTGTGACCCTGATGTCTGGAAGTGCCTCTGTGAATTCCACAAGCCACAGCTCAGTGACAGTTGATATTTTGGCTTTCGTGCCTGGGTTTCTTTAACCCATTCCCTTTCCAGATCTGCCCCCAGTTTAGTTTACGCATTCTGTTACCCTATCCTAAGCAAGTATCTTCTGGAAAATCTATAAGAAAAAGCTTTTATTGATCAGTTTCTTTAAACTTAATCTTAGCAAATTTAGTATTTATATAAACTTTAAACAAAAAAGGAATGTACATTTTTCTTACATGAATAATTGCATATTTTAACCTTACTGTTAAAGGTGGCCAAACCTGAGCTAAACAAAAATTGGTTGGAGGGTGCACCTAGACTTAAATCCTGAATGAAAAGGTTTGATTGGAGAACAGTTTTTTGGGCTGACTTACAATTGTCCATCCAGTGTTTGTATCAGTGTTGGGATATACTATCATGTATCATAGAAGTTACAGATGGAAAAAGACCTCTAATGTTATGTTATGTTATGTCTCCCAAATGTATAAAGTTTATCAATACCGAAACAAATGTTATAAAATACATGAATTTTATGCCAGAAGACTCTTCCTGCCTTTAAAAAAAAATGCTTTTATTTTCCAATCCCATTGAAGTAATTTTTTTATAAACATTTATTTTTATTCTGAAAGATTTAAAAATCAAAATCCCCCCCCCCCCCCCCAACACACACTTTGCATGAGTAACATATTATTTGACAGGTGTTCTGAAGCTCCACATTTTGGCAGTGGTCCAGGGTGACAGAGCAGTAATGACATAGAAACTGCCATTCCTTCCTTGTTAAGGGTTTGGAAGAAGACTGTGAAGTTATTAACTACTATTCACCTCTAGGCAGATTGCAAGAAAACCAGTATGGGGTCTAATTGGCTGAGATTACCTGCTTTATATAGGTTTTTTTAAAAATTCCCTTATGTTCTCTTTCATGGCTCCCACCATTTTCTTCTTCCCTTGTTTTTCCCTACTGTACTAGGTGGTTACTTGGGAGCTTGGAGTGAGAGATCATGTTCCTGCCTCTGTGTGGTGTGATTAGCACAGTTATTTAAATCTTATCTGGAACCCGTTTACTGTGTCTGTCACTTCTGTTGTTTTTAGTTCTGTGGAAGTAGTTTTATGTAAATCATGGAACACTAACTTGTGGTTTGTAATAAGATGCATTTGAATTAAGGGAACTGACACCCTTTGTCATAGAATAAAAATGTCTTGGTGAATGAAGGGCTGAGAAATAAAAAAGCTGTCACTTAAAACTGTATTAATAGATTAATATTTCTGTGTACACAGAAATGGCATTAGCTGTGATACTGCACCTATAGGAAACTTCTTCCTACCATCTCCACCAAGGAGCAGTGCAAAGTTCAGTGGAAGTCTGATGCATGTGAAAGTCATTCCTCTTGCTTGCAAACTATTTGGTAAATTGAGCCAATATGGTTTTTTTTCAATATTTTATTTTGACAGTAGGCAGTACTTTCCAACGATTTACCAGAATATACAGCTGTCTTCTGAGGGTTGGGGGTGGGCCACCTTGTCATTGTAGATCATCATTTTTCTCTGCTTAAATTCCTACCCTCCTTTCCATCTCATGTTATCGTGTATGTGACATGCTCTCACTATGCCACTAGGAGGTACTCATAGGTTATATCGATTTGTCTGCTTGAAGAAATGATTATGATTGCTTCTATACTCCATTCCCCACTGGCCCAGGGAAATGGAAATTCCTTGGACTTCGCAGCCTTGTGAGAGATTCCTTTTTAAATTTTGGTTTATTGTATGGCTACACTGAAAATAGAACATCTGTATTTGCCTGTAAAGGGAAAAATATGGAAAAACTCTCTCTGGTAGTAGCTTTTGCTATCTGGTCATGTGGGGCTTGAATAATCTTCAAATGTGCGAATAATCAAATGAACAGCTCCCCAAAAAGTCTTCTGCTCTTTAATCTGTAAGCAAGTCATCTAGATTCCCCCCCCCCCCCAGATAAATAGGAAGATGCACCTATGAAAGGTTGACCAAGGGAAGATTAATAAATTATGGTTTCTATTTGTGTGTCTCAGTTTTCAGCATGGAGTGTGATCCTGTGTCACTTTGCACTGTTGTAAATACTGTGTTAAATTTATAGCAATCGCAGGGGGGTTTTTTGGTGGTGTTTTTTAAGGAAGCTGTTTGATTTGTTGCCAGGGATTCCTGAGCCCACTAGTAATAGTTTTAGGTATCCTATTCCTTCTCTGAAAATCAATGCCAATTTTGGACTGTGCAGCTGTCCCAGTTTCCTTTTCACTAATTTTCACAGTTGGAATAGATTTTTTTATTTTTAGTTGAAGTTGTATTGTATTAGTTTATCTCAAGCATAGCAATTTCATTTTCCCATTGCCTCTACCTTTATTTAAAAAAAAAAGGCAAAAGTGATGTTTCCACATTCTCGAATACTTTAGAATATACCTGGATATAGGAAAGCATGATAGGGATGGTATTTATCTGACTATTCCAGAAATGATCCTTCTGTTCTTTTGTACAGTACTATGTACTTTTTTGGCTCAGCTGGCCTGCATAATAAGGGAGAGCCTCTTTGCTAAGCCAGGCAATTTCTTTTTGCTGTGAGGAGCATCTAAGGCACGCATGAGAGTAGATTATCACAATTATCAAGTATCGGTACTGATTTGGTATTTGTCCCTGGCCTTTTCTCTGTTAACTTAAGGGAACTTGTTTTGTATCCATCTGTCTGTTTCTGTCTCTGAGGAGAGCTGGAGCTAATAGTTTATTAATAGTCTACATCATTCTTAGAACGTCACATAATGTTTCTATGTACTGAGTGTAAATTTTATTTAATTTGTTCTGTATGACGTGATACTTTTGGCAGCTTAAGTGTCCAAAGGCATACAGTTTTGGCAGCTTTTGTCTGTAGTGATGCCTGAAGTTTGCTTGATGTTAAGCAGAAAAATAATTTGTTCTGAGAAGATGGGATTTAAATGTGTGAATAGTTTCTTTAATTATCAGTTTCTGCATCCCAGACAAAATTTTCTTTAGGACTGTGCTGTTTGCAACATGCAGACAAAAAGATTAGTGACAATACCTGTTATATAGGACATAAATCCTTCTTCCTTAACATCACAACTCAAACAAAACATTAAGGGATGGGGGAAAACAAGCCAAACAAATATGCATGCCCATTAGTTAAAAAGCAAGAGGTATTCATTACATCATCTGTTTTAATTGCTTTGAGCAACTGATGGGTACATTTTTTAAGATGTTTATATAAAAACTTATGACTAGTAAAAGAAAACAACATACACTACAAATATATTTTCTAGCTGATAATTTCTAAACTAGACTCTCTTCTCCTTTCCCATTTCATTCTCCTGCCTCCTTTCTCCCATCTCCCCTCCCAAAAATGCATTTGTCTTAAAAACTTCTGTGAATCTGGTGGTTGGTACAGGTCTTAGAAAAATTGATCCTGGCATAGCAAATACCGTAGGTAACATTTTAATTTTCTAAAAAAAAAAAAAAGTTGTAATGGTAAAAATGTCTTCTCTGAATTAGTAAGGCTGGTAATTAAAGCCTGAGAGGAGAAATGTGAATGGTATAGATAATTGGGGAACTTATGTTCTCTTGAATATCATAATATAATACATCGAGTCATTCAGAGACATTGAAGTGGGGCAAATTCAAAACTTATAATAGGAAATACCTTTTCTCACACACATGCACAAGATATTGTAGCCAGGAGTTTAGTAGGATTCAAAAAAGTGTAGACTTTTGAATATCCAGTTGTAATACAAACATTAAAAAACCCAAGACATTTAGCAGTGATGTAAACTTTTATATTTCAGGGTTTAAACCAATCTCTAATTACACTGCTCTACAGCCAAAATGCTTCTGAAATAAATGTAGTCAAACTTTACTAATTCTGGGCACTGAGAACGAAAATGATGCTTAAAATTGTTGATTGGCTCTAGTTTTCAAGATATGCTATTGGGTCAGTATATACGACCCTTGACTTGGGAATGGCAGAGGATAAGTGAGTTATAAAGGGAAGGGATCTCAATTTAAACCAGAAATGACTCAAATACATCTTTGACTGGATCTATGAATAAATCTATGACTGGGTTTGGACAGTACTTGCTTTTTAGGCAAAACAATGAATGATGCAATCTGAAGCTGGTATTGCGTCATACATGATATGAATTGCATCATGTTATTCCTAGAAGTCATGGATGATGCAATCATAACGAAGCTTACATCACTCTGCTGAACAAATTGCCCTCTATCAGCTCTAGAAATCATACAGTGTCGTGCTCTCTTATTTGTCAGTGTTTGATTTTGCAAAGGGACCCATTTCTGTTTAGCCAAAGTGAGCAGAGATGCCTCGTACTTGTGTGAACAGTGCAGATAACTTGTGCTATGATTGTGGTGAAGTGACTTTTGCATCACAAAAGCGCAGTATAACCACTATTGTTAAGAAAGCCTATCACCTTTATTTTGGCTGCAAAATTGGAGATCAGGACAAGAGGTGGGCCCCACACATATGCTGCAACACTTGTGCAACAAATCTTCGCCAGTGGTTGAACAGGAAAAGGAAATCTATGCCTTTTGCAGTGCTAATGCTTTGGAGAGAGCCAACAGATCATCCCAGCAATTGTTACTTCTGCATGGTGCCTCCAGTTGGGAAAGGTGTGTCAAAGAAGAAAAAGTGGACTTTGCATTATCCAAACATTCCATCAGCTATACGCCCAGTACCCCACGGAGAAGGACTGCCGGTTCCTGATGCACCAGAATCATTCTCACTTGAGTCAGAGGAGGAAGAGGAAGAGGATGAAACTTCTGGTCCTGAACCATCAATGTCACAGGACCCACATTTTCTCCCATTCTCCTCCTCTGAACCACACCTCATAACACAAGGTGAACTGAATGACCTTGTCAGGGATTTGGAACTACCCAAGAGTAAGGCAGAGCTGTTGGGCTCCAGACTACAGCAGTGGAATCTCCTGGCAGGTGATGTTAGGGTTTCCATGTTCCGTGACCGTCAAAAGGATCTTGTCCCATTCTTCTTCATGGAAGGTGATTTTGTAACCTGCAACAACATTGATGGTGTGATGGCAGCCCTCAACATCGTTCACGATCCAGATGAGTGGAGACTGTTCATTGATTCATCGAAGACAAGTCTTAAAGCTGTTTTACTGCATAATGGCAATGTTTTGCCATCAATTCCAGTTGGTCATGCAGTCCATATGAAGGAAACCTATGACAACATGAAACTACTTTTGAGGTGCATAAACTATGACCAACATCAGTGGCAGCTTTGTGGCGTTTTAAAGGTTGTTGCTCTCTTGCTTGGTCTGCAGACTGGATACACAAAGTACTGCTGTTTTCTCTGCAAATGGGATAGTCGTGCAAGAGATTCCCACTACATCAAGAAAGATTGGCCACTCCGACAGTCATTGGAGCCTGGGAGGAAAAGTGTTCAGCATCCACCACTTGTTGAATCAAGGAAGATTTTGTTACAGTTTGAGGAGACAGGCCTGTTTAAGAATTAATACCTCATGTTTTTGTATCCATTAATTATGGCAGACAATGTCCCATTCTTATTGTTAGCCATCTAAAACTGTAATGAAACTGCATGTCTGCTATGTATCAAACTTGAATTATCTTAACTACTTGAAGTTGGCATATCACAATTTCTTTGTGCCATTGGTACTAATGCTCTTGATATTAATTGACACTGAAGAGGTTTGAAGTTTGTGCAATCATTGCTGTTGTAATATGTTCATTGCCAGATAACTGGGCAATTAGAAGATTTCATTCTTGATTCTTGGTGCAAATCAACATGGTCATAGTTTCTATGTTATAATCTATCTGTCTTGCTTTCTCAGAATCTTATTGGAGGAGTTTGAGTGCCCCTTACAGTTTAATTAGTGAGCGTGTCTCATCCACTTTGCTGTGCCACACCAGAGCTGATGGGAGAGGGGGGAATTTTTCAGAAAGATGACACCAAAAATTAAAATCCTGTATTATGCTAATATATTCTTTGTTCTAGAATTATAGCAATGTCAATAGCCACAATTTAACAATGACATCAACCCCTGGCATTTGCAAGCCAACACAATCAAAGCAAACACAGCATGCCTTTGTATACATAGCTGGACAGTATACTCCAGCTGTCTGAAGAGTGAAGGTCACGTCTCATTTTCCTGGAATAGAATAAATATCTGGCATATGTGTACAGCAAACTTTTAAAATCAGAAGGGATCATTTCATTTGAAAAGTATTCAACTTTTATTTATAAATCTTAATGTGAAAAATAATCATCTTTTTAAACCCTAGTTCCCAAGCAGAAAGATAACTAAGCAGGATCTGAAGCATGATTGAGAAATGGCATTTTGAGATTCCACATACATTGTGTCTAACTGATTTGTCAGATCAAACCAAGAAAGATTGCAATCTTTTTTTCCATCTGGCAGCTCCATAAAAGCTCAACCCAAGCTTCTAGAGTCACCTAGTGTCTTCTCCATTTTGTGTAATGCTACTACCATCATAGCTAATAAATGTGTAGAGGCCCAGTTAAGTCCTTAGTGACATCTGTGCAAAATTATTTGGCCTTCAGTAGGTTTGCATAGGTGTCACTGATGAAATGTATATACGTGTAAGTGAGAGCTTAATTTGGCCTGCAGAGTCTCTAAAGGTATTGTGAAAATACTATCTGTTACTGCAAAAATAGTACCCAGCTCAGTTTAATGGTGTGTACAACCCAACTTGACCTCTGCAGTGGAGTGTAGAAAATATAGGAGGTAGGACATCTAAGCAGCAACCAGTGCTTGGTGGAACACTGTTGGGGGAATGGTTTGCAACACTGGGGTGGGTCATTATGCCAGCCGTCTCATCCACACAGGTGCTGCACTGCCATGGATAGAAGACCAAATGGTGGGTAACCTTGCACATAGCAAACCTTATCCAAATAGTGGTTGTGTGACGCTTCTATGCTGTTGGGAGCAGTTTTGTGGGTAGACGCAAGATATATAGGTTTGCTAGTGTGACTACGGAGTGGTTAGCACGATAGATGTCTCTAGTATAGACAATGCCAAAGCCTCTAGCATCTACCTCCTCGCCCAAAGTCTAATCATTCTGGTTAGTCTTGTTCTTGACAGTCTTTCTGTGAATATGGTTATATGTGACAGCAGCTTCTTGGTGAATGTAAGGTAGACAAAATTTACTTTCTATAAATTTTACTTGAGGAAGTAAAATTCAACTTAGCTTGTCACCCTTGGCATTCTCCCCCCCCGCCCCCACCCGAAGTCCTATTGATCAGGATAATGAAAAAGTGATGGATTTTAAAGCAGGAGGCTGTAACTTTATTAACTTTTAATGGTGCACCTTCCATCCCCCAAATTACCATGCATTTATTTGGGTCCAGTGCCGTGTTAAATGATATCTTGCCAAATAACTATTCTGTGTTGGCCTGCTTCAACATAACCTCTAAGGGTATGTCTACACTACCGCCAGATTGGTGGGAAGCGATCGATTCAGTGGGGATTGATTTGTTGCAGAGTCGACGGGGGGCGGCACCAGTCGACTCACCGTCGTGAAGACACCATGGTAAGTCGATCTAAGTACGTCGACTTCAGCTACGTTATTCACATAGCTGAAGTTGCGTAACTTAGATTTTACCCCACCCCTGCCAGTGTAGACCAGGGCTAATTTTCAGCTCACCTCTGAATACTCTCACTCTCTTCCCGGGAAGGGGATTGAGGGTACATGGTCTGTGAAAACTTCCCCCTTCTTCTTACAGGTATTGGAACAGCTCAGATGACTCATCACCTCGCTGGGAGAAATATTCTGCTGTCTAGTTATCCTAATTATAAAGTTTTTCTTTATGTAGTAACACATCCTTTGAACTTTGTGTATAATACAACTGTGTGAATGAGTGTGTGAAAATATAATATTATTCTCTGTTTCACAATACATGATCCTTCTGCCTCCAGGCATGTTCTCTCTTCCAGGACTTCTCAGGGGCTCCTTGGAAGACTGCCATAACTTGTTGCTCAGTTCCTGTGCTGGGGGATTTCTCTTTACCCTGGATATGGGGCTTTTAGGGCCTCTTGCTTTAACCCAGCATAAAAGGGCAGAGTGAATAAGGATCTCACTTCTAGTTTTGTTCTATTGAAAGTTTTTTTTTTTTTTTTTTTTTTAAACCGCTGTTTCTACAGAGCAGGACTATGGTTATGCTTTTTGGGTCTCTTGGGGACTATTTGAAATATGCTGTAAAACACTTAATAAATGTTGGATATGAAAGGTCATCAGCTAGGTTGAAACGATGAATAGAGAGCATATGTATGATAGCATTCTTTACAAAATAATTAACAAATATCTGAAGAATCCAGATATTTTTGTCCATTGTTACATGGAAGTGTGCTTGTTTGTTAGCATATGTATTTTGTTGTAACAGGGTTGTTTGCCCATTAGGCGAAACAGGGCTAGCGCTCCTGTTTCAGTCCAGGTGTGGACAGTTGGGCCAATTAAGAGGGTGAAGCAGCATCTGGGGAGCTAGAAGAGGCCTTGTGAGATCCAGTGAGAGAACAGCGTCTCAGTCGGGGGTCAGACAAGAGATGGGCAGGAGAGGAGAGCTGCCATAGAGAGAAGATGGTTCCTGAGAGAAGGCTAAAGGCAGGAGAGCCTTGAGGGGTTTGCTGGCTCTCCACGTCGGAGAGCGAGGGCTGAAGCAGCAGAGGGAGTTGCTTGCTGCCTCTAAACTGGAGATCTGGAGCCATGGGCTGAAGGAAGGGGGAGCAGTGGAGGGGCTTACCTTCTGATGTCTCCTTGCTGGAGTGCTGGACCCCGAGGAAGCGTGAAAGGAGGATACTTGAAATAGGCTGTGGTAGTTCCAGCTGGGAAGAGGAGGGTTGCACCCCAGAAGAAAGGACTGGGTTGGCAGTTGTAGCAGAGAGAGCGGGGAAGACTGACAAAGAGTCGGGGTGTGGCGGAAGATGCTGGAAGGTGTTAATGTCCAAGAGTATATGTGATTTTAAGCACAACTTGCACTAGGGTGATGTGGACTCTGTTGTAGGACTTTCATTGCGGACTGTTATTCACTTATGGACAATTTGAACAAAGTTCATTAAAGAACTGGTAATGGACTAGAAGACAAGATTCTGTGGTGTTACTGGGGACTGAGAAGGGAAACTGAGGTGAGAGGTGACTTGCAGGGCTGCCCTGAGGCCACAAGGGGGTACCCTTAAGGAAGCCACACTTTATAGTTGTTTGTAGGGGGAAGAATGGCAAAGTGAAGACTTTAGAAAACTTTCATGATCTCTTTTGTCAAGGCCCCGGTCTGTTCTAGGACAGCTGTATCATGTTGGTGATCTAGCTACTATGGAGCCCCCAAAAGAGTGTAGTCTAACCACATAAAGAAGAACAGGAGTACTTGTGGCACCTTAGAGACTAACAAATTTAAGGTGCCACAAGTACTCCTGTTCTTCTTTTTGCGGATACAGACTAACACGGCTGCTACTCTGAAATCTAACCACATAGTTTTCTCTTTTAGTCATGCTATAGGGGATATAGGCAGGACAGGGGGCAATAATTCTCTGGCAGTGAATTGCAGATATTGAGTTGGATCAAGGGCTGAAAGATGAGAGGGAATCCAAACCATAGGTAGCTCTCCTTGTACCAAAGAACATACCTGGATATGTGTGTATACTCCTGAAGGAATTTTGCACCAAAACATTTTTAATTCTATACCATAAAAATTCTGAGCACAATATTTTAAAATTCTGCAAATTTTATTTATCAATAAATAAATGTGGTGGCTCCAGCGTGGCAGTGGGGAGCACAAGCCACTGGCTGCACAGAGGTGGGAGACCACTCTGCACCCCCTGCCCGGGACATGTACATGGACGCTGACACAGCTCAAGGGCTGGGCCTGCCCCAGAAACACCCCAGGGCCCTGCCCCTCCATGCTAGACTCACCAGGTGTGAGAAGGCAGGCTCAGCCCGGCAGGATCCAAGTGTGGAGGGGTTTAGCATGGGGGGGATCCAGGTGTGGGGTGAGAGGGTTCTGTGGGTGGCTTGGTTGGGGTCTGGGTCTGGGACGGATGTGGGGCTCATTCGGGGGTTCCATGTGCAGGGGCAGGGGAATCCAGGTGAAGGAGATTGGGTCTCAGTGGGGAGGGTGTCTGGGTGTCGGGGGATGGGGCTCAGTGGGGGGTTCTGTGTATGGGGGGCTCTGGGAGCTGGAGGAATGGGGCTCATTGGGGTGGATTTTGAATGCAGAGGGCTTGGGGTGGGGAGTGGCCTGGGTGCAGGGGTGAGGGTCTGTATCCAGGGGACATGGGGCTCAACAGGGGGGGTCTGAGTGCAGGGTAGCTCCGGATGAAGGGGGTGAGGCTCGGCGGGGTGGGGGTTTGAGTATGGGGAGATCAACAGGGGGTGGTCTGGATGCAGCGGGAGGGGCTCAGCAGGATGTGGAGGGGAAGTTTGGAGGGGGCTCTAGATGCAGGAGGTGAGACTCAGCGAGGTGGGGGTTTGGGTGTGGAGGGGGGTCGGAGGGTTCTGGGTGCGGGAGCATGAGAGTCGGCAGAGTGGTTGGTATGGAGGGTTTGTATGCACAGATGTTGGGCAGACGGGGGAGCAGCTCCCTGCACAGTGACCACTCTCGCTGCGTCTGAGGAGTGATGTGAGCAGGAAGCGGGCGGGGTGTGTGTGTGTGTGTGTGTGTGTGTGTGTGTGTGTGTGTGTGTGGAATATCCTGCAACCTGGGGAGGTTTCTGGAGGTGGGTCTGACCTGGACCTGTCCATTCCTTGCAGGGGAAGAGGAAGTCTTGTCCTGGCCAGCCCAGCTGGGACTAGCAGCTGAGCGTGGGGCAGGGTAGAAGCCACCGACTGGGGGTTCCCTGGCCTTCACACCACCCCACTCTTCCCACTACCTCCCCACAGTGATTTACCTCTCTGCCGGCTGCTCTGGATCTTGAAATGACACTCCTGCACTGCTGGGAAGGGGCCCATGACCGCTTTTGCAGCTTCCTTTTGCTTCCCTGTCAGAAAGTTATTTTTCTGTGGGGAAGCAAAGAAATTTGCAGGGGACATGAATTCTGCATGCGCACAGTGGCATAGAATTCCCGTGGAGTATATATTAAACAGACTAAAAGGGATACATGGAGGAAATAACTGTCCATTGGGTAAATAATATCTATTCAAACACAATGTATTACAAATCATATATTTAGTGAAGCAGTGTGCCTTTATTCTTGTTCAAGTATCTATTTAACAGGATAACTAGATTTTGTATGAGTTTTATAACTGTATATGATTTATTACAGATTACCACTGGAGTGGAAAAAGGGAAATTTGCTAATGGAAAAACTGTTAAATGGTAACAGTGGGACCAAAAAGACAATGCAGTAAATTCAGTTTTCAAGCTAATGGCTTATTGGCATGAAATGAGAAACCCCTTTTCACCATGAGTTGAACTGTTGATGCAGGTGTGTGTTTTAAGTATGTATATGTTTTACTTGAAGCTTAATGATATCACTGCTTTTCAGTTAATGGCGTGAAGAATAGTTGCTTTACATGGAAGGCTGGTTAATATGTCCTGTAAGAAGCATCTGTGGAATTTTGCAGTGGATATCTTTGTAGCCATATTATTTCTGCCCTTTTTGAGTAGTATCAGTTTACAGGTTAGAATCTGGAGCATGCAAATGCATTATAAAAACTGCTTTAAACACTGACGCACAAGCACCAAGTGAACTTTATGGGAATGGTTCTGATGTTTTGAAGGCAGGATTTCATTTCATGTATTTTGAGCTGGGGTGTTAAGCCTACTGCTTTGGCTTTTCCCTTTTAATCTTTCGAAATTACAATACTAGCAGCTAGCTACCTTTCTGTAGGGAACTGTAGTTGCCCAGGGTCAGGCATGAACGAAATGAGTTCTCATAACTGTTGCTCCTTGGATTTGCTGCTATAAATTATGTACTGTAAACTACAGTACATAACCCGTGTTAATTCAAATGTCACCTGTAGATGCAGAGGAACCTTCATATAAACTTTTGTGTGTTTTTAGGATTGTTACATTGTGTACTTGTTCATGAATGAGTAGAGAAAAACATCTGAATTCCTGGGTTGATACATTATTGTATAAAGGCTGTATTGTATGGAATGTCGTGGCTTTGAAGTAGTTAAGTGTTTATCACATTGAAGATTTTTCTATGTTGTTTCAGCCTCCAAACTTAAGTATGTATTTCTGGGGCTACTAAAATTAATTTGCGCCAGGCATCTCATAGCTCCATTTGACTGACTGATGATGAAGAATCTAATTCTTCTTTGTCTGTCTACCTTAAGGGAGTAATCTAGGTACCACAATGACTATGCCTCTCAATGTCACTTTGTTGCTTTTGTGAACCAACAATCCATTTTTTTTACTGGGGATTCCTTTTGAAACATAAGGTCCTGGACATGGATGCCTTCAAGGCCATTGAGGGGCATTTGTATAGAATGTCTGACAATTCATAATTTATGGACACTACAGTCCAGCTAACACACAGATGAGTAGGAACTGAGAGCTTCAGCGGGCTAGCTGCCAAGGGCTTCCTTCTACATATAATGGAAATTAACAGAGCTATTGATGGATGACTCCACTGCAGTGTGTTTATATAGGTCTCCAATAAGGAGCTCAGTCCAGCCTCCTCTACTGAGAAGCAGTTGTCCTTGAGAAATGGTGCCTTTGCTAATTCAGTATACCTGTTGCATTCCATCTCCCAGTAAGGAAAATACTCTTGCCTTGGTACTAAGCAGGAAGAGTAGCACTCAACATGAGTGGATGCTGTGAAAGATGTAGTGGTTGTCACTCTTTTACAGGTGAGAGTGCCAGAAATCCAATCTTTTTGCCACACAAGAGAATTCCAGGTGCCTTCAGTTTTTCTCCAGAGGAAGGCAAATTTCCTGGAAGATGCCAACTTAATGGACTTGAGCAGTCATCATCTGTACAGATTTTACCCAGTACCAATTTCCCACCTCCACAGAGTGATTAAGAAAATCAAACACGTCACGGTCTAAATTCTGGTGACTATTCCCAAACTGGGCCATGTGTTTTGGTAGCTCCTAAACCTGCAGTGGAGCTGACTTTTTCTCCCTTGAATCTTCTGGATTCTGTATATCATCGCAAGTGTCAGACGCTTGTTCAGATCCAAAGTCTCTGCAGTTAGCAGTATGGATCTGTCATTTTTACTGTGAAGTAACTAATCAATGGAACAAATTTTCCAGAAATGTGGAGGATTCTCTATTATTTGTCTTTAAATCAAGATTGGATGTCTTCTTTCCAAAAGTTAATTTCTAGCTCAACCAGAGGTTATGGATTCAATGCAGGAATCTCTTAGAAAAATTCTTTGGTCTGTCTTATGCAGTAGATCAGTGGTTCTCAACCCATGGCCTATGGGCTGCTGTGGCATACTACTTGTATGGCCCTGAGGATATGTATTGTGTGGATGTGGCCCACATAACACAGAGAGAGCTGCATATGCGGCACACACTGATAAATAAGTTGAGAACCACTAGTCACCAAGGTCATAACGGTCCCTTCTGGGCCGAAAATCAGTTATTACAGTAGACTCTTGGAGTTGCGAGTACCTTGGGAATTGAGGTTGTTCGTAACTCTGAACATGGTTGTTCTTTCAAAAGTTTCCAATTGAACATTGACTTAATACAACTTTGAAACTTTACTATGCAGAAAAAAAAAATGCTGCCTTTAACTATCTTAATTTAAATGAAACAAGCACAGAAACAGTTTCCTTACCTTGTCGTACCTTTTTTAAAACTTTCCCTTCAATTTTTTTAGTAGTTTACGTTTAACACAGTACTATCCTGTATTGCTTTTTTTTTTTGTTTGTTTCTCTGCTGATTGTGTACTTCCAGTTCCAAATGAGATGTGTGGTTGACCAGTCAGTTCGTAAATCTGGTGTTGGTAACACTGAGGTTCTATCATTTGTTCGATCATTTGTGGAGGCAAATCTTTCTCACTGGATGTCTATGATGTACTGTTGGTGAATTGGAATCCTTTGACTAGGAAAATTCTAATCAGTCAAATGGAAGAGATTTTGTATATGGGCACCATAGAGTAACATATTGCATGCAGAGGCACCCATCTTGCACAGCTTCTAATACTTGTGTCAATAAATCAGATCTCAAAGTTCCCTGAAAGTTGAACTTTCAGCAGTAACACTGTATCACGCTCCACTCCCAGTGTTTCTTTAATCACATACCTAATAGTCAAAAGTTTCTAGATGGTGGACACTACATCAAGGTCTATGCCCGTGGCTATGGTTATGAGATGCTTGTCTTGGCTGCAAGGATTGAGGTTCCCACGAGAAGTCCCAGACAACTGCAGAGGACCTGCCCTTTGAAGGTGCGGAATTCTTCAGTTCTAAAACAGTTTAAGCCTTTCATATATTGAAGGATTTGTGGGCTACTTTATAGTCCCTTGGGGTGTACACACCAACACTTAAAGACGGCACAAAAACCAGTCACAGTGCCACAAAGATAAGCCGCACCTCAGTTCTACCACCAGTGCTCCTCTGAACCCCAGCAAAAGCATCAAAAGTTTGAGAGAGAAAAACAGCTGACTGGACCACCTCATGGCCTGCACACCCCATGATGGGAGCTACAAAAGGTTCATGCCAATCCCAGAGAGGCATTTACCATCATTTGTGAATGGACGGTCCCTATTTCTACGTGCCTAGTCAGCAGTTGCCACAGACCAATGGTTTTTGGAAATAAGGAGATGTTATGTGCTTGTCCCCAAACCTATCCCTTTTCAGGGACCTTTCTCATGAAGCTCTATTATGACAAGAATTGCTCTCACTTTGCTATAGGGAATGATTGAGAAGGTCTTGCATCAATATCAAGGGAAGGGATTCTAATAGCAGGTACTTCCTAACCTCAGAGAGGACGGGAGGTTGGCAACCTGTCTTGGACTTGAGAAATCTCAAGACCTTTTATATGCAAACTGAAGTTCAGGATGATCACCCCAGTCTCCATTTCTCCCACTCTGGTTTGCGTCTCTTGATTTACAAGATATGTACTTCCATATATCTAAAATCCCATCACACAGGAAGTAACTAAGATTTGTGGAGGGCCAAGAACACTATTAATACTGAGTGTCACCCATCAGCCTCATGTCAGCAGCAAGGATATTCAGCAATGTATTAACTATAGTAGCAGCACACCAAAGGAGGAAAGGTATCCCCATATACTCATACCTGGATGATTGGCTGTCTCGTGGGAGGTCCCCCCCTACTAAACCACCTCATGCTTGACTTGTTTCAAAATCTGGGCCTGAAAATCAACATGCAAAAATCTAGCTTTAAACCTTATCTGGAGGATCAACTTTGAATCAAGGATTGATCCAATGAAGTCTGTCCTACCTTCCTCAAGACAGATTTGTGAACCTCCAGCCCTCATCTGTCAGCTGGAGGCAAACCCAAACACCACCATAAGAATATGCCTTGCTGTGCTAGGGCTCATGGCCTTTTGCACATCTGTGACACCACATGCCAGACTTCACCTTCGGTGAATGCAAAGCTGGATGAAGGTAATCTACATGTTTTCCTGGGTGTGCCACTCTGCTTGCCCCCTTTGGTACTGTCATTCCTGAAATGGTGGAAAGACTCAACAAACATGTGCAGAGGGGTTCCCTTCCAAGCTTCTCTCTGATCCACTACCACATGTGTTATTGAATGGAGAGCTCACGTGTGAGATCTCTGGATACAAGAGCTATGCAAGGGAGGCAAGAATGCATATCAACCTCTTGGAACTCAGATTGATATGCACGGCATGCAAGTCCTTCCTTCCACATATGAAAGGTCAGAAGGTCTAGATAATGACTGCCTAGAAGACAGGCTGTTATCCCCCCCATGATTTTCAAAGTGGATTTAATGCTTAGATTAGAAGTATGTGATCAAGTGGATGTGCCAGTCCCTGAAAATATTAAAGCACTTTTGACTGTTTGCAAAGTGAATCAAAGGTATGCCTTCAGTTTCTCCCTGGCGTGGAGATCAGTGGAGTTGCTAACTACAACTCAGCCAACACCTTAACATGTCATTGACCTTAATCAAATACCATTTTTGGTAGACTGGTTCAGTTCTATAATTGCTGTTCAATTAAATATCCTCATTTCAATGTCCCTAGGGGCTTGTCACTGTGAATCTCCCAATAGTGGAGAATCTGTAGTGAGAAGATTTCAATGAGAAGGGAGAAGTTACTCATCTGTAGCTAAGCATTCTTCAAGCAGAACGACCTTCAGCACAGAGCAACACTTTCCCTTCCGTCATTACTTTTTCAGAGTCCCTGTGCATCCTAAGCCCATGGAGCTATATTATCTATTCATCTGTAATAGGAGTTCAAATAACTTTTTGTTCTATGTAACTGGGAGTTGTATTTATCTTTCTAATCCATGCTTCTAAGCTTATTGATGGGTTTGGAGCTATCTAGTTAGTTATATTTTTGTGTAGTATAGGTACAGGACATGTTCATTTTTGTGTGTGGGGGGGGTTCAAAACTTTTATAGCTCTTGAAATACTGTAATGTCTTTAATTCACAGAGGTATTTTATAGTAAAAAACTGTAATTTGATCATGGAGGTCTCCATTTTTATTTTATTTTTATGTAAGTGCTTAACTGCTTTATTTGGCTATTATCTTTCCTAGGAAACTCCGGTTGCTTACTAGCTAGTAGGAAACTCATCTGACACTGGCATGGTCTTGAAAATATGAATGAAGGTGATGACCTTTAAGGAGAATAGTCTGTCTTCTTCTGCTTGGTGATATAGCCAATGTTTCATATATAAAATGGTGAAAATGCATATTGATGCTTTTAATTGTTAGAACATTTCAGTTAGATATGCAGGTTTTCCACAGAGAGAAGCCTCTGGCTCCCAAGGAGTCTGAAGACTACATCCAATTGATTCTTTTTTTTAATACATCCCTTCTTCCATCAATACTACATTAAAGGCAGGGCTGGTGGCAATGGCTATTATTAGGGAAAATCTGGTGTCTCCCTGTGAAATCTGGTCTTTTGTGTGCTTTTACCCTATACTATGCAGATTTCATAGGGGAGACCAGCGTTTCTCAAACTGGGGGTCCTGACCCAAAACGGACTTGCAGGGGGTCACAAAATTATTTTAAGGGGAGTCACGGTGTTGCCACTCTTACTTCTATGCTGCCTTCAGATCTGCGCGGCTGGAGAGCAGTGGCTGTTAGGCCAGCAGCAGCACAGAAGTAAGGTTGGCAATACCATATTATGCCACCCTCACTTCTGCACTGCTGCCCTCAGAGCTGGGCGGTGGGAGATTGGTGGTTGCTGACTGAGAGCCAGCTGCCCATCTCTGAAGGCAGAGCTGCTGCCAGCAGCAGCGCAGAAATAAGGGTAGCAGTACTGCAACCCCCCCCCCCCTACAATAACCTTGCGACCCCCGCAACTCCTTTTTGTGTCAGGACCACTACAATTACAACACTGTGAAATTTCTGATTTAAATAGGTGAAATCATGAAATTTATGATGTTTAAAATCCTATAACTGTGAAATTGACCAAAATGGGCTGAGAATTTGGTAGAGCCCTAGCTATTATTAAGGTTGCCCAATACATTTGGTTAACAAGACCATGTTTTCAGTTGCTTATAACTTTGCCAAACTTCAGTGGTTTAGGCTGAAATTGTACATGCTGGGTATCTGCCTGTGCAACCTTAATTTGCCCACCTTGTGTGTGTGTATTATGATAATCTTTAATTACGTGATCACTTTTCCCACCAGACTCCTCAGTCAGTATATAGGATGCATTTGCTCTAGAAATGAATCAAGGTTGTGTGTTGCAAAGAAGGCTTTGTTCGAGATTTTGGAAGGTGTGTAGTAAATAAGGCAGGGATTGCTGCAAGAGAGGATGGTCTCATGGTTTAGGCACTTGATGTGTCTTGGGGAACTGGATTCTATCCCAGCCTCTGTCACAGAGTTCTTGTGTGATGCTAGTTAAGTCACTTAACCAATTTTTTCAGAGGTTGCCACTAATTAGATTTTCCTCAGTTAGTAGGTGCTCTGTGTAATACCCTGGCTCTGATTTTCAGTAGCGTTGATTGATCAAAATGTAATCGAGGTCAGTGGGAGCTGTGATTTCAACATATGAAGTGTTACGTAATGCTAAGTGCTCTGAAAAATCCAATTGTAATAGTCCCAAATTTGGCACCCAATATTAGTGGATCCTTTTGACCTTAATGTCTCTGTGCCTTAGTTCCTCATCTGTAGAATGGGGATAATCGCACCCCTCACCTCACAGGGGTGTTGTGAAGATGAATTGTTTGGGAAGAACAGTAGTAACGAGCGCTAGAGAAGAGCCCATGAGGACATTAATAATTCTGCTTTCAGGGAAGAGTGTCCTTCAGGGGTTTGTGCTGGGACCAGTGATGTTCAACATATTCATAAATGATTTAGAAAAAGGGGTGAATAGTGAAATTACTCAAGATAGTTAAGTCCGAGGCAGACTGCGAAGAGGTACAAAGGGATTTCACAAAACTGGGTGACTGGGCAACAAAATGCCAGATGAAATTCAATGTTGATAAATGCAAAGTATTGCATATTGGAAAACAGAAACATAACTTTACATACAAAATGATGGGGTCTAAATTAGCTGTTACCACTCAAAAAAGAGATCTTGGAGTCATTGTGGATAGTTCTTTGAAAACACCCACTCAATTGCAGTGGCAGTGAAAAAAAGTTAGGAACCATTAGCAAAAGGATAGATAGTAAGACCGTATATATCACAATGCCACTATATAAATCCATGGTACGCCCACACCTTGAATACTGCATGCCGTTATGGTCACTCCATCTCAAACAAGGTATACTGGAATTGGAAAAAAGAGCAGAGAAGGGCAATGAAAATGATTAAGGTTAAGGAGCAGCTTCCATATGAGGACAGATTAATAAGACTGGGACTTTTCAGCTTAGAAAAGAGACGACTAAGGGGGGGATATGATAGAGATCTATAAAATCATGACTGGTGTGGTGAAAGTGAATAAGTGTTGTTTACCCCTTCATGTAACAAAAGAAGCAGGGGGTCATCCAATGAAATTAATAGTCACCATATTTAAAACAAACAAAAGGAAGTACTTCTTCACTCAACGCACCATCAACCTGTGGAACACATTGCCAAGTATATTGTGAAGTCCAACTGGGTTCAAAAAATAATGAGAAGTTCATGGAGGATAGGTCCATCAATGGCTGTTAGCCAAGATTGTCAGAGATGCCAACCCCATGCTCTGGATGTCCCCAAACTTCTGACTGCCAGAAGCTCGGAGTGGATGACAGGGGATGGGTCACTTGATAATTTCCCAGTTCTGTTTATTTCCTTTGAAGCATCTGGTACAGGGCACCATCAGAAGACAGGATACTGGACTAGATGGACTGTTGGTCTGATGCAGTATGGCCACTCTTATGCTGTTATGTATGGATTGTGTGCAGTAAATAAGGCGTGGGAGCCAAACTTTAAACAATATGGATAAAACAGAAGAGTAGGTGAACTTAGGGCATTAATGGTCAATCCATCATACACAACATTCCATAAAGACTAGGTCTTGCTATGACTACACCCAAAATTCATTCATTCCTAAGATAGATTCAGAATTTAATACAAACCAGTCAGTTCACGTAACTGCTTTTTCTCAAAGCCCCATGCCTCTAGTGAGGAGTGCGGACTTTATTTCCTTGTTGAGCATTGGCAGTCTACCTGCACAGAATGAAACAGATCAGGAAGTCACCTGGCCTGTGTGTTTCTGTAGCAGAACGACTATGAGGACAAGCTGTATCTTCTCGAAGGGTGTCTAAGTGGATTTCTAGATGTTTCCTGCTATTATCAGTTGACACAGCTTCCTCCTCCAGACGGGGTAAGAGCTTATTCTACGAAGGCACAAGGAGCCTTGGTAGCCTCACTTCAAGAGGTACCACTGTTTGATGTTTACAAGGTAGCTCCATGGCGCTCCATCCACAAGTACATGAGATGTTACCACGTTCTGGACACCACCACTGATGCATCCTTCAGAACAGCAGTTCTACAAGCAGCAATATCACTTGCATCCTCGCACCCTCCTCCTCTCTGAGTACCGCTGTCACCCACAATAGAATATACATAGGGACCAGCACTCAAGAATGGGAAGTTATTTACCTTGTTGTAAATGGAGTTTTTCGAGACTTATGGTCTCTCTCTATTATAATAACCTCCCTGCTTCTCCTCTGCTTTGGATCATGACTGGATTCGCAGTAAAGAAAGAACGGAAGAGATGGTCGGTCTGCCCCACTCCTTATGCCTTCAGTGCAGGGTATGCGGAGATCAGGAATACAGGCATGGACCAATGGACACTTATTTGCAAGAATTCTCCAGTCTCAGGCTCATGGAGTGCATGAATATACACAGATAGGGACCACGCTTCTTGAAGAACTTCAGTTACAATAAGGTACATGACTTCCCCTTCCCACTCAGATTCATGCAGGGAGGAAAGTTGTCTGACTGATAAGGACAAGAAACGCCTGCTAGCAGCAAATATCTCCAGTGGCCAGTGATGGGACACTAGATGGGGAGAGCTCTGAGTTACTACAGAGAATGCTTTCCCATGTTTCTGGCTGGTGGGACTTGCCCACATGCTCAGGGTTTAACTGATTTGCCATATTTGGGGTCAGGAATGATTTTTTCCCTGGGTCAGATTGGCAGAGACTCTCTGGGGTTTTTTCAACTTCCTCTGCAGCATGGAGCGCAGGTCACTTGCAGCTTTAAACTAGTGTAAATGATGAATTCTTTGTAACTTGAAGTCTTTAAACCATGATTTGAGGACCTCAGTAACTCAGCCAGAGGTTAGGGGTCTATTACAGGAGTGGTTGGGTGAGGTTCTGTGGCCTGTGATGTTCACGAAGTCAGACTAAATGATCATGATGGTCCCTTCTGACCTTGAAGTCCTATGAATCAGAATGCATCAGTTCAGATTAAAAAAAACTAAAACAAAAATGCTGGAAACTTTATTCCCAGCTGCCAACTTGTTTGAGCTCTTGTTCACTCAGGACATTTCAGCAATGGGCTTCTTGTTAGTGCAGGCTGAGGTGAAACCTGCAATTGGTATTGATTCCCTTAGAACTCACCTAAAAAACAGAAGAATGCCAATCAGTGGTATGGTCAAGAATGTCCTCAAATCCATAAATAGTGCTCAAGTTTTACAATAGAGGAAAGAGGAGGTTGTGTATATAATAGTTGCAAATAGATGCAATGAATGTAGCCCATATTTAGAACCTTGTAATTGCCAAGGAAGGGAACTTTTTCCTCAAAGGACTTCTCGGACTGCAAGGTAGAGGTAGCCTCGGGGTATTACAGACCTGGTCAGTATCATTCTTTGCCTGGACCAAAGAGCTGAAAAGAACTGATACTCTAAGACTCAACCACAGTATGGTAACCAAAATGTCACTGCACATAGCATTAGTTGCAGGCCAATCAATAGAAGCCATTATGCAGTTGGTAGGGCAGTGGCACTGAGTGCAGTTGCAAGATTGATCCTGCAGTGACATATGTGATCTGGCGACACGCAGATTGAATAGCTGTTGACCTCACCCAAATTTAGCAGGGACAGGTGGATTATCTGAACCAATTACCAATCCAGATAATTCACCAAACAGGTATTCTCTTATTTTCCTTATGTACTTTTTGGTGAGGGTGAATTTTAGGGGTGACTTCATTGATTGATTAATATACATTGTTACCTGTTCAAAAAAAGTCCTTTAGTATTAGGATATCCTGGTGGTGTTAAATTATTAGTGGTATCATAAATACTGAGTGTCTGAAGCCTTGTTCTGATTTACTGTTTGGACCTTTTATTGATCAAGAGCCACGCACCAACCTTTCAACAGTGCACAGCTGAATTCTTCTGACCAAAAGGAAAAGCTCTTTTCCTATAATGGTACAGGAAAGGAATACATTGAAATGAAGTTCTAAAAGATACAGTGTGTGTAGTGTATATAATAGCAAGCTTCCTTCTCATCATCTGGGGAAAAGAAATAAGTGATGCCCCTCCTTTCCAGGGGATAGGATGCTTCTTCCTGTTTGTGGTCGGCAGGGAGGCAGCATTATACTTCCTGTGTAAAATCTTCTGGACAGGGATAATCTTTTTATTGTATTTGTACTGTACCAAGGACAATGAAAGCCTAGTACCTAGTACATGACTGGGCCCCCAGGCACTCCTGAAATACAAATAATAATTAGGGAGGAGGATGTTAGTTCTCTTCCTCCTATTTTGAAATTAAGTAGTAAAAGCTGTAGCTTCAAAAACAATCCAAGCCTGTGCTTCTCACTTCCTCCTAAATTTTTCATCACCATTGCCACCATTTCTTTAATCCCTGGGACTGCTTTAAATTTGCTATGTTAGTATCTAATCTGAGTTGGGAGTCTTAAAGCAGCTACCAACTCTGCTGTCTAAAATTAGACTCTCTACTCGCTATTTTAAATTAATACAGCAAGTTCAAAGTAACCCTAGATGAGGAGAACGGGGCAGGCTTCTGGTGGAGTAGTGAAGATCTAGAGGAAAAATGCTGACATCTTTGCCATTGACAAGCTGCAAGACCCTGAGGCTGCTTCTCCTCCGTAGTATTCTTCTAACCACTTGAAATTAGCTTCTCAAAAACAACAAATATGCTTCTTAAACAGCTTCACAGTTCAATTTTGCAATAGATGCTGAGAGTTTTTAAAGTGTTTGCTAGCCCACAAACTGCAGCTTGAAGAGCATTTAGGCTCACTAGTGATGTGGGCAGAGAATTAGCCAGGTAGGTAGATCAGGAGAATCCCTTGTCCTACTATGAACTATTTCCCTTCCCACTTCCCCAGTACACCACTTGGCTTTGCAGTAACTAAAGCTTGGATATCCCTTTTTATTGTGAGTGTATGATTGCCCAGCTTTGTGTGTGTTATAAATTTGACAGGCTGCTGTGTCCTTGAACCTGCCCTCCCATTTTTAAAGTAAAGTATGAGAAGCCTTTAAGCAGCTTAAGTGTCGGCCTTTTTGCAGCTGACAGGAAACTGATCTGCTGCTTGGCTTCTCTCTGTGGCCAATGGCATGTAGCTCAGGCCTGTGTTGCCTTCTGCAGTGACACTCATGTAGACGGGATGATGATGGGCAGACGGTGGTGACCGGAGGGAGGGCAGTGTTTTCTTTCTTGCTGCATCGAGCTGTGAAAACCCTCAAAGAGTGGATAACACAGTATTTAGGGTGCTGCAGTGTGTAAGCATCCCCCGTTTTTGACCCCCATGGAATTTTTTGGACATGGTCAGAAAAGGTTGCAGCCTCTTGCTACAGCTGTCTGTTCTGTCAAAACAGTGGCTTGTTCCAGGGTTAAAGGTTGATGAAAACTGTTACTAACTTGAGACGATTGATGTTGGAAAATCTAATTAGTCAGTAAGGGCAATTAATTCAATCACTTATGGCTTAGTTAGTTTTTTTTCTCTTCCAGGATATGAAGAATGTAATTTAGGAACACCTGTATATCAGTTTCTTTTTATTTTTTTAATTGAAACAGGAATGTATTTTCATTGGACCGTTATCAAGAGTTAAAGCTGTGATGAGTGTTAATAAACAGCACCTAAATTAATGTAGAAAAATTCCCTTGCATCCTCCAAATAGCAGTAAATAGTTTTAGTGTTTAGAAGAGGGAAATGTGTGAGGTACACAATTTTTTTTTAAAACAAATTGCTTTGGATTAAAGTGACTTTTACTCTTAAATTCATTCGTAACTGCTTATATTTGCTCTATCAGGGAATATGTCTTTATTTGGGGGAGAGGAAGAGTGTTAAAGGGGGATTCCTGATGATACTTCTTTGTCTTGTTCAATTGATAAGACTTTATTATCCGCTTTGGTCCTCACTGTTAAAGTGTAATACAATTATTTGTATTATGCACTAGCCACCTGTTAATATCGTTCTTGTAAAGGTCATTGTGTGGTGCCCTGCTGTCTGAATTTAACAGGCCTATATCAGGTTTGTTGGCCACTGTTTTGTATGACACTGGACAAATGTTTGTGAGGAAAGAATGTGGATCTAATATCCAAAAGGAGTAGTGTGTATGTGTGTTTCGGGGGGGCTGGAGGGGAATCCTTGACTCTATTGTTAGGCAATTGAGGCCTGAAAAAGCACTTCTTCAGAGTGGCTTCTACCTTTGAGGTTTTGCATGGCGCACAATGGTTCTTCATTTTTTTAAAAAAGCTACCCAAAAGACACGGGACTGGTGTAAATAAGCAGCAGATTTTCTTTCAGAGAGGATTACATACGTAACTGTGTCAAGTGCTGGTTGACTAGAGCCATCACAGTCTTGTCCTGCACAGGAGTGTGGAGGAGAGAGGGTTGAGCTTAGGGTACTTTTCAGCTGACTGGACGACGTCCTAATGCTATGAAAAGAAAATGAAGTGGTGATAATGTAATTGTACCAAGTGACGAGGGATAGATGCTTGATAAGTTATTTTTAATTGTATTCTGTTGGCAGTTAACTTTAATTCTAGTGTTGCATTCATTTATTAGTATTTGTACAGTGGTTTGAAAATGTAAAGCAGTGTATAAATGAGAAATAATAATGAATTCATCTTAGAAGTTTTCACTGGTTTTGGTAATCTAAGGGCAGCGTGCATTTTTAGCATGAACTTTCACACTCTCAACCTGAATTAGACAAACGATCTGGGGGGAGAATTTATTTGAATACTCTCCAGCACCGCAAGCACCCAGTTGATATAGTAGATGTTACTGAGCAATGTTGCAGTGGCCCTTCTCCCCAGATTCCCTGAAAATGAAAGCTTCAGCTGCCAAAGGAACAAAGCGAGAGTATGAAGATCACTCCCAAACACCTGGTCTACCACATGGCGTAGTACATTCCATTACTTGCCCAGCCACAGGGCTGGCTGTGAGCCACCGATTTTCCAGTAACATTAGTGGTTGTTACTAACTGCTACATTTAATCTGCTAGCCTCACAGCAAGAGAGTGAGCAAGCTTTAGAAATTTCTGTGAAATTGAAAAAGAAATTTATTGTAGGAACTGCAGGATTGCAAATTTTAGGAGTTGTAAATGTCCCTGTTTTATAAGTATTCTATCCGTTGCAGTGTTTCAAACAATCTGAACTTCATTATGTATTTATAGATAGTCTGATGTGTTAATTTAAAAAAGGCAGTTATAGGAGTTAAATATTTGTTGCAGAAAATCTAGTTTTACTGCTTATTTCTACTATGAACAAAAGGATGCACATATCACTTATAAATTCAGATCTCTTTTAAAAAAAAAAAAAAAAAGAGGGAAAGCTCTCTGCTTCTTTTGCTCAAGTACCCATAGTCAAAAGTGCCCAAGTGTAGTTTCTTTAGCAAGTTAAAGGGTGTATGTGGAGGGGAAGTTGCATGTAAAGCCATTAACCTAATGTGGTGGATTTATAAATCCTATTACTATAAGCCCTTTTCATTTCCACTGAGGCCTGACGTGTGCTTGATCCCGCTAATGTAAAATTCATTCTGTCTAAGTGATTACTGAAGTAAAACACTTTTAGTCAATTTTAATCAGGTTGTGTGAAATTTGCTTGAACACTGATGTTAAGTAAGACATGGCCACAGTTTGGCCACATCTTAATTATCCTTGTGCATCAGTTAGGCTAGGAGTATACTTACTGTATACTTACTGTAGGGGAAATCCACCTTGAGGGTTGCAAATACAGGATATGGAAGAGAGACCAAAACTGTCATTTGGAGTTCTTGTTCTATGGTATACTTGGCAGTTCCTCACAGTTGGCATCTCCTTTCTGCTGCAGTCTTGAGGCATTTTAGAGTCATGGCCAGCAGGGTGCCTCTTTCAACCCTCCATAAATTCCTGCTTCTGCAACAAGATCTACAATCAGAGTGCTTTCCCTGGGCTGTCTCTGCTCTGGCTTCGATTATTTTTTGGAACCTAATCATAAAAAATTCCTCTTCCTTTCACCCCCTGGCTGAGAACTGGTGGCTCAGTTTAGTGGGCTAGGTCACCTCTCCTCTGCATGGAAAATCATGACCAGTGACCCCCTGCTGCTCCTCAGCTCTCACATTGGATTTAGGAGTGGCAGACACCTATGTGGAAGAGGAAAAAGTGGCCCCTTCCCCCTGCCAAAGACCACATCTGTCCCCCATGTGTGTTCATAAATTAAGACCAGAAGGTTCTACCGTGATGATGGTTTGGTCTGATTGCCTGCGTGTTACAGGTGATAGAACTTCACCTAGTTATTCCTGCATCTAGCCCAATAATTTGTGATTTGAACTAGAGAATGTCATTTTATTTAAAGACTCTTTGGGATTGAGGATTTACCACATTCCTTGGCAATCTCTTCCAATGGTTAGTTATCCTCACTTTTAAACTTTTCAATTTTTTATTTTGTTTTTTTAATTGAAATGTTTCTGGCTGTAACTTCCAGTGATTAAATCTTGATATACGTTTGTCTCCTGGAATAAAGAGTTCTCTAGCATCAGCTCTCTTCTCTCTGAGTAGGTGGTACTTACAGGACATGATCAAGTCTCTTCTCAATCATTTAAAAAGATTGCGCTCCTTTTAGTCTTTTATTGTAAGGTGTGTTTTCCAGACTATAAATCATTCTTGTAACTCTTTTCTGAGCCTCTTCAATTTTTCAAAGTCCTTAAGATATAGACACCAAATTGGCAAAGTTTTCCTTCAAGTGATAGTCCATAGATGCATTTCACTACTGGTGCTCATGCGCCAGAGAAGGGAGTCTTATGGCCAGCAGTATCTACATGTCATGAAAGCACCCAGATTCTCCTTGTGCTCCTCTACAAGAAGATATAAGGGTGAAAAGTGCCAGTCACTATTAGTTCCTCTCAACTGACTCACAGCTGAGAGACAGAGTACTTGCTGTGTCGGTGACTGCCAGTAAGCTTTCTTATCAGTTAGCTAGTTTTATAGTTAGCAGTTAATTAGCCTGTTGACAATTTGTTAGTTGTTAGAACCTTTAATAATTTTACTTGTACTTAGTCTGGAACCCTGGATGGCCTCTTCCAGGTCTCTGATTTTCAAGTACTGGCATGCAATGGAGCTATGCTGATAATGAAGTGGAATGTGAAGTGCCTATATTGCACCAAAATGCAATGAAGGCACATTAACGCCACTTTAACTCTCCTCTCCTCCACTGGCAACCCATACCCTGGCATAAGCACTGGTTACAATCATCCCAGTGCTACTGCCCTCTGCACTACTGGCCCCATCTTCAATCCCAGCAAGAACCTTGGATCCAGCACTGATAGCTCCAGACCCGGCACCATGCAAACTTCAGGTGCTGCAAGGGTTCACGGCACTGAGAGACATACTGATCTTGCCAGAACCAGAATCGCCTCTCCTCTGGACTTCAGGAGTTGCACTGACTCCAAGACAATGCCTCCTCAGTGCTTGTAGCTTATGCACTGCTACCCTCCACACCGAGATGCATGGCTCTTCCCAGGGCGCCTGAGTATTCCCTTTCATCAGAATCATCAGAGGCATCCAATGACAAAGGGAGAATGGGAGGGGGAATATATTTCCCCCAGGGGCTCCCTAATGTCCTCCTACAGAGAGAGGTACTGGGATGTTCTGTTGTGCCAAGGCCCTTGGCTCTTTATGTCTTTGCCTCTGAGATCTTATGCCATGGCAATGTGCCTGTATTGAGTCCCATGGTCCTAAGGTGGATCAGGACATCTAACTACCTAGGCGGTCCCTGTCAGCCTGAGCAAGAGCCGAGCCTGAGCCAGAAGTGATGCCAAGAAACTCCCTGTACAGCTCCAGGAGGAGGAGGAGGAGCTATCACTGGTTAAGGAGCTCCTGGCATCAGTGATCTTGCCATCACCCTGACCAAATCAGGCAGTTGTTCCACAGGGAACACTGCAGTTTGAAAACACCCAGGGTTTCAATTGGCTAAAAGAATAGCAGAAAGCTCTTCAGATCCCCATGGAGGAAGTACAGGAGCAAACACGCAAACTAGTAGGTAATCTCTGTTCTGTGGTACTGAGGAAGATACCTCTTCCCATTAGTTAAGTTATTATGCACCCTGCCAAATTGCTCTGGCACATGCCAGCCTCGGCAGCCCCCACTTCTGGAAAAATGGACAAAAAAAAAAAACAGATGCCACCCAAAGGGGCCAACTTCTTTTATACACCTCCAGCAACCTCCTTTCTGGTAGTTATGATAGCCAATGAAAAGGCCAGACAAATGAGATCAAAGGATTATGATCCAAAGAAACTCGATTTACTTGGCAGGAAAATGTATTCCTCATGCATCACTGTTTAGGGTGGCGAATCACTGGGCCTTCCTGGCTGGGTGCGACTTCGGCATCTATAAGACTGGTCATAAATAAGTGCCCTCCGGAGATGAAGGAACAGCTGACACCACTGCTTTCTGAGGGACACCTAATACTGAGGACCGGTCTGCAGGCAGCCCTAGATGCAGTGGACACTACATCAAGGTCTATGCCCGTGGCTATGGTTATGAGATGCTTGTCTTGGCTGCAAGGATTGAGGTTCCCACGAGAAGTCCCAGACAACTGCAGAGGACCTGCCCTTTGAAGGTGCGGAATTCTTCAGTTCTAAAACAGTTTAAGCCTTTCATATATTGAAGGATTTGTGGGCTACTTTATAGTCCCTTGGGGTGTACACACCAACACTTAAAGACGGCACAAAAACCAGTCACAGTGCCACAAAGATAAGCCGCACCTCAGTTCTACCACCAGTGCTCCTCTGAACCCCAGCAAAAGCATCAAAAGTTTGAGAGAGAAAAACAGCTGACTGGACCACCTCATGGCCTGCACACCCCATGATGGGAGCTACAAAAGGTTCATGCCAATCCCAGAGAGGCATTTACCATCATTTGTGAATGGACGGTCCCTATTTCTACGTGCCTAGTCAGCAGTTGCCACAGACCAATGGTTTTTGGAAATAAGGAGATGTTATGTGCTTGTCCCCAAACCTATCCCTTTTCAGGGACCTTTCTCATGAAGCTCTATTATGACAAGAATTGCTCTCACTTTGCTATAGGGAATGATTGAGAAGGTCTTGCATCAATATCAAGGGAAGGGATTCTAATAGCAGGTACTTCCTAACCTCAGAGAGGACGGGAGGTTGGCAACCTGTCTTGGACTTGAGAAATCTCAAGACCTTTTATATGCAAACTGAAGTTCAGGATGATCACCCCAGTCTCCATTTCTCCCACTCTGGTTTGCGTCTCTTGATTTACAAGATATGTACTTCCATATATCTAAAATCCCATCACACAGGAAGTAACTAAGATTTGTGGAGGGCCAAGAACACTATTAATACTGAGTGTCACCCATCAGCCTCATGTCAGCAGCAAGGATATTCAGCAATGTATTAACTATAGTAGCAGCACACCAAAGGAGGAAAGGTATCCCCATATACTCATACCTGGATGATTGGCTGTCTCGTGGGAGGTCCCCCCCTACTAAACCACCTCATGCTTGACTTGTTTCAAAATCTGGGCCTGAAAATCAACATGCAAAAATCTAGCTTTAAACCTTATCTGGAGGATCAACTTTGAATCAAGGATTGATCCAATGAAGTCTGTCCTACCTTCCTCAAGACAGATTTGTGAACCTCCAGCCCTCATCTGTCAGCTGGAGGCAAACCCAAACACCACCATAAGAATATGCCTTGCTGTGCTTCTTCTTTGTCTGTCTACCTTAAGGGAGTAATCTAGGTACCACAATGACTATGCCTCTCAATGTCACTTTGTTGCTTTTGTGAACCAACAATCCATTTTTTTTACTGGGGATTCCTTTTGAAACATAAGGTCCTGGACATGGATGCCTTCAAGGCCATTGAGGGGCATTTGTATAGAATGTCTGACAATTCATAATTTATGGACACTACAGTCCAGCTAACACACAGATGAGTAGGAACTGAGAGCTTCAGCGGGCTAGCTGCCAAGGGCTTCCTTCTACATATAATGGAAATTAACAGAGCTATTGATGGATGACTCCACTGCAGTGTGTTTATATAGGTCTCCAATAAGGAGCTCAGTCCAGCCTCCTCTACTGAGAAGCAGTTGTCCTTGAGAAATGGTGCCTTTGCTAATTCAGTATACCTGTTGCATTCCATCTCCCAGTAAGGAAAATACTCTTGCCTTGGTACTAAGCAGGAAGAGTAGCACTCAACATGAGTGGATGCTGTGAAAGATGTAGTGGTTGTCACTCTTTTACAGGTGAGAGTGCCAGAAATCCAATCTTTTTGCCACACAAGAGAATTCCAGGTGCCTTCAGTTTTTCTCCAGAGGAAGGCAAATTTCCTGGAAGATGCCAACTTAATGGACTTGAGCAGTCATCATCTGTACAGATTTTACCCAGTACCAATTTCCCACCTCCACAGAGTGATTAAGAAAATCAAACACGTCACGGTCTAAATTCTGGTGACTATTCCCAAACTGGGCCATGTGTTTTGGTAGCTCCTAAACCTGCAGTGGAGCTGACTTTTTCTCCCTTGAATCTTCTGGATTCTGTATATCATCGCAAGTGTCAGACGCTTGTTCAGATCCAAAGTCTCTGCAGTTAGCAGTATGGATCTGTCATTTTTACTGTGAAGTAACTAATCAATGGAACAAATTTTCCAGAAATGTGGAGGATTCTCTATTATTTGTCTTTAAATCAAGATTGGATGTCTTCTTTCCAAAAGTTAATTTCTAGCTCAACCAGAGGTTATGGATTCAATGCAGGAATCTCTTAGAAAAATTCTTTGGTCTGTCTTATGCAGTAGATCAGTGGTTCTCAACCCATGGCCTATGGGCTGCTGTGGCATACTACTTGTATGGCCCTGAGGATATGTATTGTGTGGATGTGGCCCACATAACACAGAGAGAGCTGCATATGCGGCACACACTGATAAATAAGTTGAGAACCACTGGTCACCATGGTCATAACGGTCCCTTCTGGGCCGAAAATCAGTTATTACAGTAGACTCTTGGAGTTGCGAGTACCTTGGGAATTGAGGTTGTTCGTAACTCTGAACATGGTTGTTCTTTCAAAAGTTTCCAATTGAACATTGACTTAATACAACTTTGAAACTTTACTATGCAGAAAAAAAAAATGCTGCCTTTAACTATCTTAATTTAAATGAAACAAGCACAGAAACAGTTTCCTTACCTTGTCGTACCTTTTTTAAAACTTTCCCTTCATTTTTTTTAGTAGTTTACGTTTAACACAGTACTATCCTGTATTGCTTTTTTTGTTTGTTTGTTTCTCTGCTGATTGTGTACTTCCAGTTCCAAATGAGATGTGTGGTTGACCAGTCAGTTCGTAAATCTGGTGTTGGTAACACTGAGGTTCTATCATTTGTTCGATCATTTGTGGAGGCAAATCTTTCTCACTGGATGTCTATGATGTACTGTTGGTGAATTGGAATCCTTTGACTAGGAAAATTCTAATCAGTCAAATGGAAGAGATTTTGTATATGGGCACCATAGAGTAACATATTGCATGCAGAGGCACCCATCTTGCACAGCTTCTAATACTTGTGTCAATAAATCAGATCTCAAAGTTCCCTGAAAGTTGAACTTTCAGCAGTAACACTGTATCACGCTCCACTCCCAGTGTTTCTTTAATCACATACCTAATAGTCAAAAGTTTCTAGATGGTGGACACTACATCAAGGTCTATGCCCGTGGCTATGGTTATGAGATGCTTGTCTTGGCTGCAAGGATTGAGGTTCCCACGAGAAGTCCCAGACAACTGCAGAGGACCTGCCCTTTGAAGGTGCGGAATTCTTCAGTTCTAAAACAGTTTAAGCCTTTCATATATTGAAGGATTTGTGGGCTACTTTATAGTCCCTTGGGGTGTACACACCAACACTTAAAGACGGCACAAAAACCAGTCACAGTGCCACAAAGATAAGCCGCACCTCAGTTCTACCACCAGTGCTCCTCTGAACCCCAGCAAAAGCATCAAAAGTTTGAGAGAGAAAAACAGCTGACTGGACCACCTCATGGCCTGCACACCCCATGATGGGAGCTACAAAAGGTTCATGCCAATCCCAGAGAGGCATTTACCATCATTTGTGAATGGACGGTCCCTATTTCTACGTGCCTAGTCAGCAGTTGCCACAGACCAATGGTTTTTGGAAATAAGGAGATGTTATGTGCTTGTCCCCAAACCTATCCCTTTTCAGGGACCTTTCTCATGAAGCTCTATTATGACAAGAATTGCTCTCACTTTGCTATAGGGAATGATTGAGAAGGTCTTGCATCAATATCAAGGGAAGGGATTCTAATAGCAGGTACTTCCTAACCTCAGAGAGGACGGGAGGTTGGCAACCTGTCTTGGACTTGAGAAATCTCAAGACCTTTTATATGCAAACTGAAGTTCAGGATGATCACCCCAGTCTCCATTTCTCCCACTCTGGTTTGCGTCTCTTGATTTACAAGATATGTACTTCCATATATCTAAAATCCCATCACACAGGAAGTAACTAAGATTTGTGGAGGGCCAAGAACACTATTAATACTGAGTGTCACCCATCAGCCTCATGTCAGCAGCAAGGATATTCAGCAATGTATTAACTATAGTAGCAGCACACCAAAGGAGGAAAGGTATCCCCATATACTCATACCTGGATGATTGGCTGTCTCGTGGGAGGTCCCCCCCTACTAAACCACCTCATGCTTGACTTGTTTCAAAATCTGGGCCTGAAAATCAACATGCAAAAATCTAGCTTTAAACCTTATCTGGAGGATCAACTTTGAATCAAGGATTGATCCAATGAAGTCTGTCCTACCTTCCTCAAGACAGATTTGTGAACCTCCAGCCCTCATCTGTCAGCTGGAGGCAAACCCAAACACCACCATAAGAATATGCCTTGCTGTGCTAGGGCTCATGGCCTTTTGCACATCTGTGACACCACATGCCAGACTTCACCTTCGGTGAATGCAAAGCTGGATGAAGGTAATCTACATGTTTTCCTGGGTGTGCCACTCTGCTTGCCCCCTTTGGTACTGTCATTCCTGAAATGGTGGAAAGACTCAACAAACATGTGCAGAGGGGTTCCCTTCCAAGCTTCTCTCTGATCCACTACCACATGTGTTATTGAATGGAGAGCTCACGTGTGAGATCTCTGGATACAAGAGCTATGCAAGGGAGGCAAGAATGCATATCAACCTCTTGGAACTCAGATTGATATGCACGGCATGCAAGTCCTTCCTTCCACATATGAAAGGTCAGAAGGTCTAGATAATGACTGCCAACATGATCACCATGTTTCACATCTGCAAAAAGAGTGGTGCAAGATCCTCTCCACTATATCGGGAAGCAGTCAAACTGTGGAACAGGTGCATCAGATACTAAATCTGATTGTCAGCAATACACTTGCTGTGTCTGCAGAACATCTTGCTGAACAACCTGGGCAGATGCTTTTTCTACAACCATGAGTGCAAGATCAACATCCATTCTTCTCAACATTTTCACAGAGCACGGTCAGCCTACTTTGGATCTATTCATGATGCACCGCAACAGAAAAAAGCCAGATGTTCTGTTCCAGAGGAGGGCAAAGCCCCAGCTCCATAACTGATGCATTCCTGATCTCATGGTCTGGAACAGTTACGTAAGCCTGCCTACTGATTCTCATGACCGTAGGATGCTCTGCAAGATCAAAGAGGACAGAGCCAATCTCTCACTTTTTAGCCCTAGTGTGGCCACAATAATTCTGGTTCACAGAACTGCTGAGCCTCTTTGTCTCCCTTCCCCAGACTTTACCTTTATAGCTGGATCTGATGTCACAAAGCAAAGGGGAGATCTTAAATAGAGCTCTGAAATTGCTCTATGTCGCTGGATGGATCATTTCTGGATGGATGTCAGCAGTAGAACATGCTTGCTTCTCTCCAGTCAGAAACATCCTCTTGAATAGAGAAAATAATCTGAAACAAACTTACCTGGATAAATGGACACTATTCTCCCGTTGGTGTCCATGAAAGTCGATCAATCCTTTTCATTTCTTGATACCTCAGATCCTAGACTGCTAGAACTAAAGCAAAGTAATCTATCCTTCTGTTCAGTTAAGGTACTAGTGGCAATGTCAGCTCACCACTCGCCAATAGGACCAAATGTTTCTCTCCTGCTCCATTGTTACTTTGGTCAGACCCTCAAGATATTAGATATTTCAACTGCTCAGAGAACTGATTTCCCCATGGAACCTTAGCCTGGTTCTTTTGGCCTTTGTGGGCGTGCACCTTTTGAGCTGATGGACAGCTGCACCCTCCTACATCTCTAAATGAAAATGTCATTCCTTGTAGCCGTTACTTCAGCAAGAAGAGTGGGCCAAATTCAAGCACTGGTGGCTGGCCGACATTACACAGCCCTGCATCTGGGCAAGGTATATTTACAAACACAAGTTTCTACTTCAAGTGGTCACTTACTTTCATCTGTAGCAACAGATCAACCTACCAGTGTTTGTTCCAAACCCACACACTTCTAAGACAGAGGCCACCCTTCACACCTTAGCTTTCAAGAGATCCTTAGCCTTCTACCTGCATACGACGAAACCTTTTAGAGCTTCTCTTAGACTGTTTGTCTCTACTGCAGAGAGAATGAAAGACTGCCACTTTGACTCAGACTTTTGCGCTGGATATTGGACTGTATCAGAACCTGCTACAATGTGGTGAAAGTACAGCCACCTATGGTGCTTAGAACTCACTCAACCAGTGCTTGAGCAGCATCTGCAGCATTGCTGAAGAAAGTGCATATCTTGGATATCTGTAAAGCAACTATTTGGGGGTCTAACCACACATTTATAAGAACTATGCCCTGATAGAAGCCTCTAGACTGGATGCTGCATTTGGTAAAGCAGTGCTACAGTCTTTATTTGCCTGAAGACTCTAGTAGTGGACTATACAAATGGACAGTCACTCGGAAGAGAATAAGTTACTTGTGCTACAGTAACTGGAGTTGTATAAGATGTGTTATCCATATGGACATTCTAGTTTCTGCCCTCCATCCCCTCTACCTCGGAGTCCTTCTACTCAGAATTCTATGGTTGAGAGAGAGCCGGCACACTTTGCATTTATATTCCCTTGTAGTGGAGCACAAGGAGACTCTGGGTGCATTACTGCTGTGCAGATGTCGCTGGCCAAAAGACTCCATACCGAGGCACATGCCCATATGCACATTCTACTATGGGTATGCAAGACACCTTCAAAGAACTCCAGTTACTGTAGGGTAAGTTAGTTCTCATTTCCATTCACCAGTGCTGTGTATATAGGTAATACCACCTCCGTATTCCTGCTTGGTTAAGACATCCTACAATCATGTTAGGCCTATTTGCCATGGCATTGCTTTGGGAGCTCATGTTCAGTGATTGTTAACAATGACCCCCTAAGTTCTTTTCAGAATCACTTATTTCCAGGGTACAATTCAGAAAATATTAAATAGTGTTGGCCAGAGAACTGATCCCTGTGGGACTCAACTTAAAACATCCACATTAGTTGATGATTTCCTGTTAACAATTACATTTTTGAAGTGTTCATTAGCCAGTTTTTTAATATACTTAATATGTTTCCATATTGATTTCAGATAGTACAAATTGTTTAAATCAGATTTTAATCATGTATCCTAGGTCAAGTGTCTCTCAGAAATCCGACTATATTATGTCAACAAAGTAACCTTGTTCAACCAGACTTGTAATACTTTTAAAGTATAATATAAAGCTTGAATGACAAGACTTACTTTCCATGTGAACATTATGATTGGTATTAATTATATTTCTGTTCTTTAATTCTTTATTGTTAGTTCTGTATCAGCCGTTCCATTATTTTGCTCAAGATTGACATCAGACTAACAGATCTCTAATAAGCTTTGTCATTCTGTTTACCCTTTCTAAAATTGTCGCATCATTGACTTTCTTCCGTTCCTTTGGAGCTTCTCCAGTTTTTGAAGACTTATTAAAAATTAACATCACTACCAGTGATTTTAGCATTTCAGTTATGTGAATCCTTTTGCCAGGATTCAACTTTATCAAGATTTTTTTCCTTTTATTTTCTCTAGTTTATTATCAGTCTCTTAACATTACTATATAGGCAGTTGTAGAACTTGCTATCTTCATGTTCCAAAAGAATCCCCATGGAAATGTTTAAGTAGTTAATTATGTTAGTGGAGAAATCAGAAATTCCTCTCCTCATCTTAAGCTAGTGTTTCTTGTAGCACTCCAAAAACCAGGAATGCCAAAACCCCTCAGGTTTTGTTTTCCTTGCTGTATATAGAAAGAGCACTGGCACTGGATGACAGTTGCCAAAGATCCAACCAAAAATCAGTGTCTGGTAACAAGAAGCACTAGCAGTCCTTTTCTCTCCCAATCTCCCACCACCAGCAGCTAAATATACCCAAAAGAAAACAGAGAATTCACCATTCAGAGCTTCTGCTTGGAGAGGGATATTTTTATTCATCAGAAGTCAAACTTATACATGATGTTTTATTTTCTTCAGTTGATGTGTTCAAAACTGTTGTCACCTAATGGAATTCTGTAGAGGAGAAGGTGAAACTTGTGGTCAAAATCTGTTTCCCTCTGTGTTCCCAAAGTGGAACAGCTTCAGCAGGAGAGATTGAGACCCATCCCAGAGTAGGGGATAGGTCTGAGAGCCCCAAGTTAGTGTCTCAAAATATTTAATTCAACCCAAAACATGTTTGTGTGTGGTGTTGCGTTTCATCGAGGAAAACAAATATATTTTTGGGCAGGTTGATCAGAAAGGAAAAATTTTCATTTCCTTTTTGGTTCGGCCACGTAACTGAAATATTGATTATCCATTTAGCTCTAGTTGTGAAAAAGCTGCATGATGCTGAAATCTCATAGCATAGGAATTTCAGATTTGGGAACTCCTCTCTTATGACAGTCGTCATCTCTACCCGCCCTTCTGGGAAAACATTGCAGTCTGGAGGTCTGTAGATAAACACGCTTTCTAGGTTACTTTTATCGATTGACTTTCAGAAAATGTGAATACACCTGAAAAATTCTTCTTCCCTGCATCTTTCCTGAGGGATTTACCACCAGAATTAATCTGTCTATTTCAGTGTCTTCAGGATGACGACAATGCAGCTCTCATCATAAGTTACCCAAGAGTTCAGCTCAGAGCATGCAATTATAATTGTTGATGGAAAGAAGGTAGTGGACATTTATCGTTTGTTCTCACTAGATTGTTACCATTTTTGTCTTTTCTCCATCCTTTTGTACTCTTGCTGTTGGACTCTGCCAGACATGCCTTTTGAATGAGACTGGGAAGCTTTCCTCTTTAGTTGTAAATTTTTCTTCTTGCAGATAGCATGTTCCACAATCCAGTTTTCGCTTTGTTTGGGTGAGAGAGTCATTTGAAAAGCCTCAAGATAAGTTCCAGTGAACTTTCTCCTCAGTTAGAGAATTGTATAGGTGCTTTAACCAATATGAATACAGTATATTTCAGCTTTGTGACAAATCTCTCTTGATAGGCTGCTATGTGGATGGATAGTCATGAAAAGGTCTCCTGCTGGCACAACTTTGAGCTATCTCTGTAACTTGCAGGGAAACACAGTAATACAGAAATTGTAGTACCAACTCAGATCAATGATACATCCAGTCTGTTATGTTTCTGACACTACCAGATGCTTGAGAAAGGTGCAAGAAACACCATAATGGACATTTATGTAACAACCTGCTTTTGGGGTAATTTTTTCCCTAACTCCCGGCAGTTTGTGGTTGGTTCATGACTTGAAGCATGAAGGTTTATAGCTTATAAATGTTTATCCTCCTACCCAAATAAGTATCTAGTCCTGTGAAGGACTGCAGGACATGCTGTCTGGAACAAGAAATTTACAGATAAGGGCAAAATTAATATATGTATGTCAGGAAAAGTCTTTCTTTTTTTTTTTCCTCCCCCTTTCCCCACATTCTACAGTCTTACATAGGTGATTTAATGTCTTTTAAAATCACTTAAAAAGCCTCTGTTTTTGTTTGTTTTTTTGTGAGCTTTTTCCTTTCGTTTGCTCAAGACCCTCTCAATTTCTGTAAAAAGAACAGGAGTACTTGTGGCACCTTAGAGACTAACAAATTTCTGTAAGAGGATGGACTGACCTTTCAATTTAAGCAGTGTCCAGGAAATCAAGAGAACTGTAAAGGCATCTATTTCCTAATAAGATCTTTTCATCTCTTCTTCCATTCTTTAGCTATCTTAATGTATACGTATAATCATTAATTTTTAAAACCTAGAAAAATCTGTAATTATATCCGTGTATGGATTCAAGCCCCATCTGTCAGTGCTGATAGTTGGATCACTGTGTCGGATCTAAAACATCTTTCAAGGCCCCTCTGTCTCATTTCAGATATAATTCTAATGAAGGTATTGAATGACTAGTGTGACAGTAATGTAAATTAGTATTGGTGCATTCTATTTAAACTGAAAAGTGAGAGAGAGCTTTGAAAGAAAGAAGGTTTCATTGGCATATGAGTGAAGGCTGAGGATTTTTTATTAATGATTTAAACTTCTATAACAAGAAATAGGAAACCTTGTTAGCTGTATTCTTAGATTAAGCAAAACCTTAAGGGTGTAATGTTCTTTTCTTCAAATGGATTTGTGAGATGAAGAATTTAAACAAAATTTTCCAGAGTCAAAGATTGATTGAGTTAAACTATGTAGATCAAACTCAATCCTGTCAAATTGTAAGGAAATAAGTGAGAGATTCATAAACATTGTTAATGTTTCAGAAAGCGAGTTTTGTGCAAATGTATTTTGAATTCTTTACAAATGAGATAACAGTAGGGCTAAATGACAAATTAAGGATTTAAAAAAAATAATCAGCATGTCTCTCCTGCAATAATGGATTTATGTGGGCAGTATGTTTTAGTTGTGTTTGTAATTAAGTTTTTTTCATTATTGGAATAGAAATGTATTCCTGTTGAGCGATATCTTTTTGTTTGAATTATGTGAATTGAATGAGTGCTAAAACGGAACTGCTTTAATCTGATTTCTGCATTTAAAGCCAGTGTTTAGATTGGTTTCCTGTAGGGTAAAGTTCAAAGGTTAAATGTTTGTTTTGCTAATATTTATCTCCTGGTTTTCTGAAATTAATAAATCCACATCCCATGGTATATTGTATAGTGAAACCCAGTGAGTCGGTCTCTTGAGTGATGCAGTAAAACTGGTTTGAAAACTATTAAAAATAAACTCTGAAATGCACATGCTCTACGTGGAGTACTAAATTGCTGGTTTTCTTGAATTAACGACAGACTAATACATAAATACCTTCCTGCTGCAGTTACATTAGCTGCTGCTTCTCAAGGGCTTGTCTTCGTTTTCTAAATTAAAATAAATAAATAAAATAATTCTGTGGCTATCAGCTGACTATAGGAGTTTGAACTCCTGTAATTAAAGTTGGGTGCTTTAATGCATTTCTAATTTTACTTAGTGGTTGATGTTTTCAAAGCAATACAGATGATTTAACCACCTATCTTCCACTAATTTTAATTAAAAATGTAAGGTTAAGAGCCCTGCTCTGCCTCTGAAAATCTCAGTCATTGTCTTCAGTTGTCTTCTCAACTATCTTTTTGATAAATGCTACCACGTTACTGTTGTAGGGCTTTAGCCAACTAGTCTCATATTCATTACATTCTTACTGGCTGCAGAGTTGACATCTCTTTCTGAAATATTTTTATGTAAAACACGGTTGTTTTTAATTAATTTCATAGATGTATAATGTTCTACTGGTAACAAAGGCATTGGCACAATATGTATTTTTCAAAAGTGTTGTTTTCTTATATAAGGAACTTGTTCTATTATGTTTTTCCCCCTTAAGCATCCACATGTTAAGGAATGCAGTCAGTTAAAGAAAAATCTTGAGTTTTAAAAACATGTTCCAGAAGATCCACCTAGGATAGAATCAAATGGCATGGAAAAGTTAGGCTTTGAATGACCTTACTTCAGGTAGTGTGTGTGTGTGTGTGTGTGTGTGTGTGTGTGTGTAAATTTTACAATGCTAAGTGCAGATTTACTCTGGACAGTCATGCTAACTAATCTTGTTTTAAGAACTTCATCTGAAACTCCCACACATTCCCCTTGCAACTCCTAATTTTCCAGTTTATAAAATGTCATGTTTCAATATGCTGATGAGATTGCATCACAGTGTATCTGTATTAGTGGGATGCCGTCAAGCGCAAACTTAGGTTTGTAAAAACAAGCATCCACAGAATTAGAGACTAATAGAGTGTTTCCAGCATTGTTTTAATTTCTGTAGATTTTTAGAAAACAACAAACATTCCCATACAGTGATTCCAATATACTACAATGTATGTATGAGAATCAGAAATTGACTAGAAACAGAAGTGTAATTGACTAGGCTGATAGAAGTGCAAAAAGTAAAGGAGCAGCATAAATAGCAAGAAGTAAATTGGATTTTCAAAATCAAGGTGGTATCTGTACCATACATAAATAAGTGTTTTATAAAAGTATAACACTCCACTGGATACTGAAGTGCCCCTTAACGTTACATTGGGTATTAGAGATTCAGCTCCAGTTCAGCCTTGCTGTGCTAGAGGGAAACTTCATACAAAATGTTTCTGAATTGAATCTGAAGGACACTGTTTAGAGTATGCAGATCCTTTAATGTATTCAGTTTCAGTTGGTACATAACCAGAATGGAAGTAGTAGAGTCCATCCAGTTTTTCGTTGTGAAGTTTCCTGTGGGCTATCCTAGGAGGAAGTCTGGAGTTATTTCTCAAATGGAGAGCTGGAAACAGAGAGATGACTTTTTTTTTTTTAATCTATCAGTATAGCATCATCTTTGATCTTTCGGGAATCATTAATTTTTAAGAGATGGTAAATTGGATTATGTTAAAGCTCTATGTGGAGTTCTGTTTTTTCTTAATTTTCAAAAAAAGTCACTTCTACACTGTCATGGGAGTCTTTCAGTTGGGAAGGGTTTTAAAAGAGTCAGTGTTAATTAAAATAAGATCAGAATGTATAATTGGTACACTTTAAATACAATTAGCATTCATTATATATTGTTTGCCTTAGTCTGTCTCTTTGGGACCTTCCCCTTAAGCTGCAGAATGTGGAAGCAATTCCAGTCCTTTGAGTAGTTTGAGGGTTTGCTCATGACTACTGGGGCAGAAAGGAGTCAGTTTCTGCTCTGTGCTGGGGTAGCACAGACACTGAGGCTCAGGGAAGCATGTTTATATGTTCCCCACTGCTATATGGTAGTTGGTTGCCATATACAGGAAGTTCTGTGGGCCTGAAGTGGGGATTAGTCTTCCAGTCCAAGACTTAGTGAGCAGAATCTAGTAATGGTGATATCCCGGCTCAATTTCTGTATTGAAATTATCTTTGACACCCTCTAGCATCTTTTCACAAATAGGCAGGCATCCTGGTAAATGCTGATGGGACCCACATAAAACTAGTAAAGCTCTGTGTTGGTTGCTTCACTGTTAGCATGGATATCTCACAGGCACACTCATTGCTGCTATTTACCCCTTTCAGTTACCTGACTGTGTCCCTGTTTCTTTTCCCTTTGTCTTGAACCTGGGGCTGTTGGGCTATTTCATCAGGTCCAAAAGTGAAGCTAAAGCTGTCTTAGCTTCTCCCCTGAGTCTCTTCCCCCATTCATCCTAACAACGAAGGCCACTGCCTCTCAGCTTAAAAGCAAGAGTAGCTCTTCCCTTACCAAATAAATGGCTCATATTCCTTTATGCTTCCTTTCAGTTAGAGTGGAAATACTGGATGTGATTTCCTTCCCCAGAGGGTGAGAGAAATTGTACTGTTTCCTGTCAAACTTAAACTCATTACCTTTCACCCTTCAAAATGTCCTGAAAATGTTGTCCTGCTTCATTGTAGCAAACTTAGATCTTTTACATCTGTTAAGGGATATCTTTCCTTCCCCTCTGTCCCATCCCAAAATGTAAGGAAAGGATCCTGCACTCTTTGCACCCTGAGACCTTGAATTTTTACCTGGGCAGGACAAAAACTTTGAGGTAACTGCCCCTTTTTGTGAGTTGGATCAGCACAAAAAGGCGAAGTAGTTTGCGAACTTTCATTTTTTTCCATAGATTTGTTCAGCTATCTAATGGGGGCGGGTGTGTGTGGGGAAATCCCTTGATCTGTCACTCTGAAGGTCCCTCAGGTCAAGGGTCAGTCTGCCCCCAATATATGTGACTGATTTTATAAGTGACTTGCAAAATGGAAGTTCATCCACTTTCTTTCCATTGGTATACCTTAATGTCTTGGTGGTTGCAGCCTTTTTTTTTTTTTTTTAACTATTTCTTTAGGAAGTTCTAACAGCTTTACAGGTCCTAGCCATGTAATATCAGAGACAATACAATAAGCATTACAACAGTTATGCATTTGTGTAGAGAAACATGGAGTAATATAATAATTGGATATCTCTATTTAACAGGGTGTTGCCATATTAGAGTGAACATCTTTACACTACCCATGCTATGTCATTTCTAGTGATTTTATTAAGTTGAGTGAAATCTCTGATTACCCATGTAACCCACCAGCTGCATCTGTCTCATATTAATATTAAAGAAAAGGTGGGGCTGTTTTTGCAGATTAATGTACTTTGAGTATTGAATAAGATCATGTCTACATTACAAACTTTGGTCAATGTAAGTCACGTCGGCATAAAGTGCTGCAGTTAGTATATCGCTTGTGCATGTGTGTACTTGGCTTCTTGCATCGGTGCTGCGCATGCTCACCAGGAGTGCTGTGCCACACGGTGTGGTGCACCGTGGGGAGGTATTGCGTTGTGCAACCTGCCATCATCCAGCACACTCTGTCTTGTGGGAAGTTTTGTCAATACATGTGCTGGGGGCAGAAACGAGTCACGCAGGGATGACTGAGAGCAAGGGTTCAATTTCCCAATGTGCAACTGTCTCCATCCCGTAATGTCATCTATATCCTCTGACTTTTGCTCCTTGTTTAAAAATCCCATGAACCCATGCAGCTCTCCTCATTATCTTGTCATCTCTAGCAGACACATGGAGTCTGCACAACTCTGCACTCTTGTCATAAGTGTTGCAAACACAGGACACGCTATCTTCTGGTATTGGCAGAACCATAAGAAGAACTGAATCAGTGAGGAATATGATGATTTATGGGAGGACAGAGTGCTGTGGGACATAGCGAGAACCAATTCAACATTGATGGTGGTGTTCACTTAGCAGCTGCAGGTAGTGCACTGCCATTTCTGGGGCCAAGAAATGAGTATTGACTGTTGGAATCACATCACAATGCAGGTGTGGGATCATGAGCAGTGGCTGCAGAACTTTCAGAAATGCCAGGTCACATTCCTGGATCTTTCTGCTGAGCTTGACTCCAGCACATTGACAGTGAGAAGTGAGTGTCATTCGCACTGGGGAAATGTGCAATGCTAGATTGCTACTGGATAGTGGGAAATCATGGTTGAGTTTGAAAATCCACTGTGGAGGCCGTTGTCATGCAAGTGTGCAGGGCCATTAACCATCTCCTGCTACGCTGGACTGTGACTCTTGACAATGTGCAGGACATAGTGAATGGATTTGCAGCAAGGAGGTTCCCGAAGTGTGGTGGAGCAATAGACAGCTAGCACATCCCTATTTTGGCAACAGAGTATGTCAACAGAAAGGGCTACTTTTCTATAGTTATGCAAGCATTAGCGAATCACCAAGGACGCAACACCAACATCAGAGTTGGCTGGTCAGGGAAGGAACATGACGTTTGCATCTTTAAGTAACACAGGACTATTGAGAAAACTACAAGAAGAGATTTATTTTCCCGAGCAGCAGATTACCACTGCATTCGTCTCACCCATGTTTGACTGCTGGGACTGACTATACAGCAGTGGAGTCTCAAACAGGTCCTGGCTTATGGCATAGATGGATCTCCTCTGCCCCTGCTTGCATGTCCTAAATCCTCCTCTTCTTCCTCCTCCACATCTTCTCTGCTGTTCACCCCTGGAGTCTGTGACTCAGGCTCCTCAGAGGTATCCACGGTGATCTGTGGGTTGCTGGTGGGGTCTCTGCCAATTATGGCATGCAGCTCTTTGTAAAAGTGGTAGGTCTGTGGCTGGCACCAGATTGAATGCTGGCCTTGTGGTATGCCTGATGCAGTTCCGTTGTTTTCATGTCACCGCTGAGTTGTACCCCTTCTCCTGGGTACAACCTGCTTGTAGATGCCAACATTTATACAGCTGGTCCATAGTTGTGCTTGCACAGCCTCTTCTCCCAAAAGACCCACACGATCCAATATCTCCTTTGTACTCAAGCTGGAGCATGTCTGGAGCATATAGCTGGCATGGTTAGATAGCCACTTGCATGCAACAATGGAGAGCTGCTAGATGTGCCCGCCAAGTTGGACAATCAGCATAAAGCATTTCAAAAATTTGCAGGAGTTTAAAGGGGAGGAGGTTCTTCCTGTGTCTGTGACCCGTGGGCAGTGGCATTCAATGACCAGAGGGTTCAGCGTAGAGCCTTATGGGACAGCTGCTTTCGGGTAGTTAGGGTCGACATAAGTAACGCAGGGTCTATACTGGTGCTGCCTCAACTTCAGTACATCGACCATGTCTCAACACTGCGTACAGGGTGGTGTTACTGTGTTTCTGTAATGGTGAGAGAGAGATTTAAATGTAGACACAACACAACTAGGTTGAAGGTCGACATAAACAGTTTTGCGAACTTTGTGGTGTAGACCAGTCCTAAATGGTGTAACCAAATATCTAAGTATCTATTTGTCTCTTTCCAGTTTTCTGGGGGTATAGTTGGTGCATTAATTTTTTGATAAGACCCACCTGCCATATTTTTTTGTTTTGAGCCATTGCTCTAGAGTTGGACTATTTTTCTTTTTCTAGCGGCAGGTTAACAGCAGCATAGGAGCTACTAGCAGCTGAGAAATTATTTCATGGTTTGCTTTTGTGTGACCATTTTTGCTACAAGGCCCAGAAGGATTACCGAAGGATCATTTAGTAAGAAATACCCATTAATTTGTGATATTTAGTTACAAAGTGCATCCCAGTACTCTCAAATGACTGGATATAACTGGTGTGAAGTATGTTGTGACAGTTGAGCTCACAATTTGGGTAATTTTGTAGGCCCAACTGTAAAATTAAGTAAAAATTATAAGATGTTACAATAACCTATAATAACAAAAAGGTATGAAAGGGAGACAGAACAACTAAATTAGTTTTAAACAAAAAAGGCTAAATTTGTATGAATAAGGACTGTGTGGGAATTATGCTTTTTAAAACAGGAGATGTAGACCCATAGGTTAATGAGCCCAAATTGATATGTCAGATGTTAGGCTTAATTGGTGGAGAAAATAACGAGAGGATGGCCTGTTGCACCCATCACTCCCTTTTGGGGTTCTTAAAAGAGAGTTTGTGGGGAAAATACAAAAGCACACACACACACAAAAAATTGAAAACGGACAGATTACTGACGCAAGCTTCACATCATAGCTGCCACCCCACCTCTTCCTGGGACTCCAGGCCTTCATCATCCTGATCTGAAGAAATGTCCTGACCGGACCAGGCCCGAGAGAGAGGGAGCCAGATAACATCACCACCCTATCATCTCCAGCTGAATCCCAAACGCTGCTTGGAATGAAAGGACTCTAACAGCAGCAGCAACAGGAGCTTCGGCTCATCTCACCTGATCTTCTCTTTTTCTAAAAAGGACAGTTATTACCATCTTTGATACTATCTAAGGGACAGTCAACCAAAGGGTTTTTTCCTTTCAAAATGATTTCCATCTAAAGGAAAAAGTAACGTGAAATGTTAAAATGAACGCCTTATTTAATACTTTGCATTTCAAATGTGTCAACTGTTTTTCCTTCTTTTCTGTATCTTTAATAAAAGATTAGAAGGATTTTTGAAGGTGTGTTTGCCATAGTACTAAGCAGGCTGAGGTCTCTATATACCAAACCACAGACTTTATTTAAAACTGCTTAATGTTGTGACTGGGTTCTGTTAACACTTTTGGCTCATTTATTCCATCTAAATTAATACGACAGGTACCACTGAAACAGCATCTTAGAAACATTTTCATTTATCATCCACAGGCTGAGGCTGCTGTGCTTTTCCAGATCAAACCCCATTCCTCTGGGGTAATTTGTCTATCCAGATCCTTTTCCCGGCATTTCATATATGGACTTTTTTGTTGTTGTTGATGTTGTTAGGAAAGTTGTCTGCAAAGATTGATTATAAACTAGTTATTTTTTTAATTGGCTAGACTCTATTGCTTCTATTAAAATTAGCCTTCTAGAAAAGCTGTTTCATATAGAAAAGGTGAAAAACATAATGACTTAATTGAAAGTACTTGTACCATGAGAGAGTGAGCCAGTCAGTTGTGATATCCAAATAAATTAGAAAAGTTTCTTTGCTGAACAGCTGGCCAACCATTTGGGAGGGCCATGGAGATCAATCTTTAAAGCGCTCTGGTTCGTGGTTTGGGTTAAAATCTGGATTATTTGCAATGGGGAAAAGTTCTTATTTTATCTGTAATTCTATCTAAAGCCTGTAGAATGGCTGCCTTGGCTGTTTAAGATTTGAATTCCCAATTATCTTATAGAATTTGTTGCCCTTCTGTACCCAAATATTTTCTGGAGGAGTGACTTCTCAGAATCTGGAAAATTTATAGCTAACTTTTCACATTTGGCATAATTGACTGTAAATCCAGATGCTTTTCCAAAGTCTTGGATTTCTTTAGATACTAATATTAGGGGAATAATTGATATCGATTTAAAAAGGATGACATCATCTACCTACAAAGCTTTTCTGATGTGTTCCTGGAAGTTTTATTTCGTTGAAAGAAGCATCCTCTGTTCTGTATCCTCTGTGCAAATGGCTCCCTGGCCAGTGTAAAAAGTAAAGGAGATGATGGACATCCCTGCCTAGCCCCTCTGTGTACTTCAAACAGGGAAGATATAATCCCATTAATTTGCACAGCTGCTTTGGGATTGGTGCAAAGAGCAGTTATCCATTTCAGAAACTTGGGGGTCAATGTCCATATGAGATGAAACTTAAAACACTCCACTCTATTCGATGAAAAGTTTTCTCTGTGTCAAGTGATGATAGAAGAAATGGATTTTTTTTTTTTGATCTGGCATTGGGAATGATTCCAAATTCTCGTCAAGCATTGCCTGACATTTGGCTGTCCTTAGTGAACTGATGCCGCTTTTGGCTGATGTGTTGTCAGGACAGTAATTATCATCCCACATACTAAATACTTTCAAGGGGTATGTGTTTTCCCTCCATTTTCACTTCAGTGGTACTACTATTTAGGTTCCAGCAGTATACAATACTGGAGTTACCTACAGGAGAACCTCTGAGTTCTGAACACCAGAGTTACGAACTGACCAGTCAACTGCACACCTCATGGAACCAGAAGTATGCAATCAGGCAGCAGCAGCAGAGACAGAAAAAAAAGAAAAGGGGGGAAAAAAAAGAAGAGAAATACAGTACACAATACTGCATAAAACATAAACTACTAATAAAATAAAGGGAAAGCGGCATTTTTCTTCTGCATAGTAAAGTTTAAAAGCCATATTAAGTCAATGTTCAGCAGTAAACTCTTGAAAGAACAATCAAAAAGTTTTGTTCCGAGTTACACCATTCCTGAGGTGTTTGTACTCTGAGGTTCTAATGTACTGTTGCAGAAAAGATGATGTTTTCCTTACCTTCAAAGTAGATTTCTGTGTATGTAGTTCCAGGGTGGGCTTGTGGATCATTGTTTCATTTAACTGATTATCTCTAGAACTGTTAGCATGTTAAATTCTAGGGAAGTAGCTCCCCTGGTTCTTGTGTGGATTAGTAAGTGGACCAGGATTCTGGGAGACTATTCTTCCAATTTGTCTGTCTGCCTCTCAATTAGAGAGAGAGAGGAACCTGTTAGTAAGGATTACTGAAGCTGTTATCAGAACTAATTTTACTACTGGCAAAACAAACAAACAAACAAGGTGGACAAGCTCTGGTATACACTAGATATCTGATATCTGCAGGACAACCTAGTTCTAGTAGGCTTCACTTTCTATTCCTCCAAGTCTATGGTCTTGATATAGGCAGAGAGAATCTTGATGTATTCAGGTTAGCATTTTGGTCCTCACATTCAACCGCTATAGGATCAAACTTAAAGGATTTTAAACTGATTTCTCTTCAGACGCATCCTTTAGTGGGAGCATTGCGATCTTAATAGTGGAAGTTTCTTTAATAATACTAGCAGCGGTGGAAGAGGTAAAACTACTCTTTGTACATTTTGCTTTTACATCCTTTCCTCTGTAAAGTCACATCACTACTTGTTTCTCTGAGAAATAGAGAGCCATAGAAGAGCCAGAATGGAAAATTTAACTGATTATTTCTCTTCTGTGATTAACAGTTAACGTCCAAATTTGTTGGTCAAGGTATAGTCAAGGTCCAGACTCCAGAAAAAAAGTAGTAGTAATTAATAAGTAAATAAAAAGATTTTGGGGTCTCTTCAGAATTGCCTGATAGTCCAGATTTGCCTGGTAATCTGCCTATTGACTAACCCTGTACTAGTCTATCCCACCCATAAAATGTAAATATTGAAGGGGTCAACAGAGCATATGCATATTCTAAGTACATGCTGTGAGGTTTAGTTTACAAGTAAAGGAGAAGTTAAGTTTAAGTAGAAGTTCAGATATTCACTGTATTGTGAAGCTCACATGGGGATAGAAGTAGTTCATGCGCAGGGATTCTAGAAATCCGTTTGCCATGGAAAAACGCAGAATTTGCAGTTTTACAGAGAATCTTCCGTTTTTACATTTTGTGAAAAAATAAAAACCATATATTAACTACATTTTACTGAAAGTTAGGGTAACCATATTTCCCAAAGTGATACCACCTGGGGCTGACAGCCTGAGCCGAGCTCCCAGGGCCTGGCGTTGTCGCTGCCCCCCTGCGAACCTTTTGGCAAAACTGGGCATTTGATGATCAGTTGGCAAAAGCAAATGGGACAAATGCCCAGTTTTGCCAAAAAAAAAAAAAAAAAAAAAAGTAAGGACATTCGGGACAGGGCTTTAAAAGGGGACTGTCCTGGCCAAAACAGGACATACGGTCACCCTTGTTCAACTGATACCTCTATATAATGTGAATAGGGAAACTAAAGTTCAGTGTTTCATTTTAATTGTGGAAAAACTGATTTTTTTTTTTTTAATCAGAATTTTATTTATTTTTTTATCACAGAAAATTAGGATCCCTGTTCATGAGCAGTAAAAGAAACGGGCATGGCTGAGCAGATGGGTTGTGAGGTAATGTGTTCTGCTCTGGATCCACTGAAATAGGGGTCAATCCAGTTGCCATGAGTAGTGCAATATTAATCACAGAAAGGAAACTAACAAGTAATACATTTTCTATTCTATCCCTTCTCTTTTCTCCATCTTCCCAACCTCACTACACCCCTCCCTCTCATCAGTATGCAGCTTTGAAAAACTCTTAATGATTGATATGATAGCAGTGCTGTCATTCTTTTTAACAAAAGTCATTTTTGTTCTAGGTATTTTAATAGAGTCCCATTAAAGATGTATTGCTGACTGAAATATTGGTATGAAGGGCTCTCACTGAGCAGAGCCCAGGAATTAAGAAGTCAGGAAATCGGCTGCTGCATTGCAAAAGAGCCTTGTGTGACACAGAATCTCCTGATTGGGGGGATCATTACTGCTATTATGACTCGACTTGCGTAGGAATTTTAAATTTCATCTGAATGTCAGTAATAACCCTCTTAGCAAATTATCCTGAATAAAATCACGAAGGCATTTTCTATAATAGGTGTTGAATTACTGGATAGATTTGCTAATTAAATACTCTTTGTTCTGCTGCAGTTGACATTACAGGGTAAGATCTTGAACAATTATTCTCAACAGCTGTACTTTGTTAAGGGAAAAATTAACCACAAAGTTTTTTTTTTACACTTGAAGTTGGCAGATTTTTTTGAAATGTGCTTGAAAAAAATTCCATCATCCAATTGGTAATGAGAAAATAAATATGCAGGTGTTGCTGTGAAATCAGATAACTGCAGACTGCCTTATTAATGAATTTAGTAAGCCTTTATAGCCTTCTGTTTTCTAGCTGTTGGCACTTGTAAGTGATCCTCTGTCATAATGGGTAATATTAACATATATGCCTGTCACCTGATGAACCTAACTTGTCTGTGACCCTCTTGTAATTACCTTTATCAACTACTGTCCTCAGGGACAACTGAGAAATGTTCTTTGCATGGTCAAGTTTTCTTTTATTTAATGGGGGAATCATCCTATCAGAACGTATGCTATTTTTCTAGTGTTATTGGGTTACATTATACCAGGGAATAGAAATCTACCTAGACTTAAGATCTCATTTTTGTGTGTGTGTGTTTATACAAGGATGTCTATTTATTCTTCAGATCATATTAATATTAACTCTTCTGTGTAGGAATTGGCTTACTTTGGATATCTGTATCAATTTGTTTTTTATTCAAGAAAAAGAATGAAATGGGAAAATTAGAATAGTGGTGTTTGAATGTGAAAGAAGTCTTAGCCCTTATGTGGCAATATACGTATTCATTATACTTTACAAACTTAAACCAGTGTGAGGTGAGTAGGTAGATAAGTTGTGGTGCAGTATGATATGAGTAACACGGAAGTGGATAAGGGAAGTATTTGAGGATAATATACCCATGATATGTTTTGAACCTTCTTACTGTGTTTGACTGGTGTATCTGATGGTTTCGTTTCTAGAATACGTACAGTGTATAATGCTGCGTCTACACTAGATATTATATGTTGAATTTTTTACCAATATTGCAACTCCACTTGAGGTAACAAAGATCAGAACTGTACTGTACTTTGTATGAGGAAAGATAGTCTTGTGCTAAGGTGCACTAAGTGGGACTTAGGAAATTTGGGTTCAATTTCCAGCTGTGCCACAGACTTCCTGTGTGACTTTAGGCCAGTCCTTGTCTCTCTGTGCCTTAGTTCCCCATCTGTTGTGGGGGGGAGGGTGGGGAAAGGAGAGAGGGAATAATAATACTTCCACTGTGTGTTTGTCTTGTCTATTTAGAGAATCAAAAGCTTGTAGTGCAGTTCTAAAGGTATGAACCCTACTGGCGATGCATTGGGGAAGTAGCGGGAATGGCATTATACGTACATATAATAGAATTTGTATTTGCTCCCCCTCTCCTTTTAAAAGGAGATATTTTTTAAGTAGATTAGGAACAAAGGAAATCCTAACAATGGCATTGGTACACGGTAACTGGAAATGATAGAAATGTCCATAATGCAGAAAAGGCAGAAGTGTTCAATAAATATTTCTGCTCTATATTTAGGGGGGGAAAAGCCAGATGATGTATTTGTGTTATATGATGATGATGCAATACTTTCCATTCTAACAGTAACTCAGCAGGCTGTTAAACAGCAGCTACTACAGTTAGACATTTTTAAATCAGCAGATCTGGATAATTTGCATCCAAGCATTTTTTCTAAAGGGCTGGATCAAAAGCTCTCTGGACACTCTATTGATTTTTCAATAAGTCTTGGAACACTAGTGAAGTTCCAGAGGATTGGAAGACAACTAATGTTGCTGTGCTAATATTTAAAAAAAAAAAAAAAAAGTAAACTGGATAATACAGGTAATTATAGTCCTGTCTGACTAACTTTGATCCCAGGCAAAACAATGGAAGGGCTAATTTGGCAATTCTTCAATAGAGAATTAAAGGGTGGGGTAAAATAATTAATGCCAATCAACATGGGATTATGGTGAATTAAATTTAACTTTTTTTAATTACAAGTTTAGTTGATACATATAATGGTATTGATGTGTGTACCTAGACTTCTGTAAATCATTTGACTTGGAATTCCATGACATTTTGATTAAGAAACTAGAATGATACAAAATCAACAGTGGCACATGTTAAATGGATTAGAACTGGCTAATAGATAGGTCTCAATGTAACCAAATGGGGTTTCATGGGGTGTGGAGGGGACCGACAGGAATGTTTTTTGGCTGTGTGCTATTTAACATTTTTATTTCATAGTGTGGATTAACTATTGGAATAATTTAGCAAGAGTTGAGGTGCATACTCTATCAATAGAGATTTTTAAATCAAGAGCAGATGTTTTTCTAAAAGATATGCTCTAGGGGCAACAAGAATTAATTCATGAAAATCCCATGGCTTGTTATGCAGAATGTCAGAGTAGATGATCACAGTGGTTTCTTCTGGTTTTTATATCTATGGATGTATGAAAACAAAAATGATAGGAAATGTACACATATTAAGAGTGCCTCATTCTCCAATTTTAATAACAATCAAAAGATAGGAAATGCGAGAGTTAAAATTGCAGCCATAATTCTTCTATCTTATGATCACATGAATTTAATTTCATTACAACATGCTATTTTATTTCCGCAGGATCCCTCTCTGTTGAGCACTGTTTATTCTGTGCACTGTTGAATATATCAGGATAGTGTAGTGAAAGTTGCCTGTAGAACACGTGCCACCTTCACTGTAGAATTGGCAAAGTGTATAGAGATTGAGGCTGGGGGATAGTCTTGTGTTTAATGCTCTGCCCCAGACTTCTAGTGTGTTGCTGGGCAAATCACTTAAACCGAAATTTTCAAAGAATGCTACGGATTGTGTGCGCCTCTTTTTCGGAGTACCCAACTTGAGAAAATGGAGGCCTATGTTTCAGAAATAGCACTGCGCACTCACAGCTGTTGCTATAATCAATCTGAGTTGTGAATGCTCAGCACGTCTGGTAGTAAGGCAGTGTGGAATTTGCCCAGTGCAGGGACTGAAGCAGGGTATGTTTATGCTTATGCTACAGTGGCACAGCTGCGCCGCTATAGCCCTATGCCAATGGGAGGGATTCGCCTGTCAGTGTAGGTAATCTATCTCCCCAAGAGGCGGTAGCTAGGTTGATGGAAGAATTTTTCCATTGATCTAGTGCTGTCTACACTGGGGATTAGGTCGGTTTAACTACTCTGCTCAGGGGGTGTGGATTTTTCACATGTAGTTAAGCTCACTTGATTTTCTAGCGTAGACCAAGCAGAAGACAGCCATAGGGCTACCTTCTGAAGCTCGTCTCGCAAACTCTGTCATAGGGAGCATCTCTGAGGGGTGAGGGGACTGTTGAGAGCAGGGCAGCAGCAGACAGCAGTGTGGAAATTCTGGGCAGCACTGCCACCTATAGGTAAGCCTGGGAAGGCCGTTCTAGCTTCAGCCCTCAGAATCGTCCAAATTATGCTGGGGGCTGCTCTGGGTTTTATAGCAGCCCAGGATCTCAAGGGCTTTTAACGCTACTTTAGCCCCTATCCCTCCTTGCTGTGAGGTCTGTGGTGTGCCTCCTGTCTAACCTTTCTCTTAAGAAGGTCTGGCTGATGCAGTTACATTTCTGGTGGCCAATGATTGTGTTTCTATGCTAGAGTTCTCACTGTTCCCACCCCTGTGGTGAGAAATTGTATGATGAAAAAAATCTGTTCTAGATAAATCCAAAGAGAGACTGTCGGTGATTTTAATCAACATAATCAAATGTGAAGTGGAGATGGACTTGTGTTCAGGTTGGTTATGCAAATGTATTAGCTGGGAAGAGGTTTGTTGCTTTTTATTGTTACAGTATTTGAAGGCTTGTGGTCATTAGAAATGTAGAAACAGTGTTAGCTGGGAAGTCATGGTTGTTAGCTAAAGACTGGATGCTGATATAGGGTCAGAGTTAAGGTTGCGTGTGGAACCTTAATTATACCTTTTCAAACTTGCAAAAAATATTTTTCTACTTTAACTTTGCTGTAGAATTTCATGTCTATCAAATGTCTTCTTATCTGACTTTGACTTTTTAGTATCGTTTTTTTTTCTTTTACTGGTACCCTCAGCACTTCCGTTTAAGGTGTGTGTATGTATTTATTTTTCTCTGTTAACTATCATGTTTCTCTCAAGAAAATTAGATGGTACTTCTATATAAGATTAAAATATAACTGGTACATTTAAAAAATGCTGCCCAATTGGGAGGAAGCATCAATGGCATACCACACAAGTCCTTTCTGGGTCCCATGCTTCAGAAAATTTTCATTAATAACTTGGAGGATAGAGTGGAGAGTGTGGCAATCAACTCTGTCGATGTTACAAGACTGAGAGAAATTGCAAATACTTGGGGAGAACTAAAATATAGCTTTCTTGATAAATTGGAGAAATGAATTAAAATCAGTTGAGATTCAGAAAAGACACTTGTTAAATAGTTCATGAAAGAATGATGAAATACACAAATATGAAATAAGAGAGACTTGTATGGGCAGTAGTTCCTCAGATTTCAGAGTTTAATAATAGGATATTTTTAATGAGTCAGTTCTACAACAGTCATTCTGCTGCCTTTCACCTTATCTCCCTCCAAAAATTGCAAATGTTATATTCAGATTATATTAAAATAAGCACAGAAATTATTTTGCCCCACTCAGCACTAGTTTGGTCTTAATTTGGATTCAGCATATTTGTGAGAGTGTTAAACTGTAAAAAGAGAGAGTTTGGAGTGTTCAGAGGAAGACATTTTTTAAAATGTGATAAAAGGTTTACAATGTAAGACCAAAAGTAATCAAGCACTCTTATTGTCTGAAGAAAAGTCTGAAAAAGACATAACTCATATATAAACTATGTTAAGAAAACATTGCTTGCAAAACTTAAGCGCTTAAAAGTTAGGAAAACTTCAGAATTAAGGTTGTTCTTGTGTGTGGTGTAATATCCTAGTTTTTTGTGTTTTATTTTTTTAAACACGCTGGAAGAAAAAGTGCAACATGATGGAATTTCTTTTTTATCGACTCTGCATTTGGTTCAGACAGCTTTCTTATCCAGGGTTCCTGAGCCCAGTGGAGAGTGGGGGTGGTCATGGGATATGTCTACACAGCCTGCAGCAGTGAGTCTTAGAGCTTGGGTCACCAGACTCGGACTTGTGCTGTGGTGGTAAAAAATATCTGTGTAGGTGTTAGGGTGGATTTCAGAGCTCAAGCCCATTCTTCCTAGGCTTCAGAGCCTGAGCCTGAACGTCTACATAGGTATTTTTACCACCATAGCCCAAGCCCTAGTCTTTTGACTCAGACTTGCTGTTGCAGGCTGTGTAGATGTACCCAGAAAGCACAGGGGAGAGACAGTCTCCCTGCTTACAGTTTAGGTGCCAGGACCTGGCGTAGACCTCAGCAACTCAATGTTGCAATTGGAGAAGAAGCAGGACTTTCCCTACAAGTAATGTTCATATGGGTGCTCCCCTTCAGGGGTGCATGACCCCCCCCCCCCCCAATGTGCCTCTGAAGTGGAGCGCTCATAGGAGGACATATCTGGAAGAACTTCAGTTATTGCACACAATGAGTAACCTCTCCTTAGCCTTAGGTTGGAGCATACGTACTGTAGAATCTTTGAAGAATTTAGCTGCTTAAAATCTAAGTCTGTACTGAGCATGTGTGAACTGTGAGTCTTAGCTTTTTTTTAAGTATTTGTATAGTGTCTCTCGCTTCTCCCTGTTTTGGGGAGCCTCTTCGCATGGAGAAGGTATGCCCAGATTCCTGGGGTTTAAGGACTGTATCTCCTGCCCACATTTCTTCTCCACCAGCGATAAACACAAGTGCTGCCTTTACTGCCTCTGAGAGGCTCACATCACTGCAGCATTTGTTCCTCCTTTTCTCCCTGAGCCCACTAGAGAAGAGAGCCCCATCTTTAGAAACGTCTCCTGGAGAATGCCACGAGACCCCAATTGGATCCAGGCCAGGGAGAACCGCCAGTACAAGGACTTCAGACTGAGCAGCACCTCTCTGAGCATGAGCTTCGGAACAGAGATCGAAAACGTTAAGCCAAAGAGTAGGGGACATGGTCATAACATAAGGACAGATTCTCATCTAGGTCTGCCTCCAAGGAAAAGGATCCCTCCCCATCTTGGTCCAAGTTGGGTGAGTCCTCATTCGTGAGTCCTAAAGAATTAGGTCTACATAAATCTTCCAACCAAGAAGGGAAGGCACAAAGGAAGAAGGATCTGACTGTACCAGCTCTGATTCCATCTCAGAGACTGGAAGATTGGCACCACTGGCTCCAACTGGGAGTTCCATATCTCACCCAATTGGCCCAGACAGTTTTGTTTTCCTGACCTTCTACAAATGTCAACCCGTCCTCCCATCTGTATCCAACCCTTTCTGTATTTAACTCTTGAGAATGCCGGAATCAGACATACCAACCCTATCCTCTTCACCTCACAGCCTGGTATTTGGATGGGTGTCAGACATAGAAATTGCATGCTCAGAGGCTGCCCTAAGTGTCAGCAGGAAAGTTTTTCCACAAGAAAATCCTTTCTAGCTCATTGGAGGAGTTTCTCTGCCTAGAACTGTCAGCGGGAACAGTTATCTCCAGAGTCAGCAGACATTCCTGTTGTTTTAGGCTTTCTCCTGTTCCACAAGACGTCAGGACTTTTAGCTTGCTGTGGATCCACTTGTCAGCAATCAATGCCTTCCATCCTCTCACAGAAGGTGACTCTGTCTTTATTCACGTGACAACAACTAAATTGCTGAAGTAGTTATACTGGACCTTTGTGAGGCAACTACCTCGAGCTCTATCCTTGCCTTTAAAAAGCATTACACCTTACTCCAGGCCTCTTCTGCAGTTGCAGCTGTGGGGACAGCAGTATTAGACATTCATATCAACTGCATCTTTGCACCCATCCTCCTGTTCAAATACTTCTTACCAGTCACCCGCATGTGGAATCCACATAGTGATCAGAACTCAAAGAAGAGAGGCAGATTACTTACCTGTAATTGGAGGTTCTTTGAGATGTGTGGTCCCTATCTGTATTCCACTACCCACCGCCCTTCCCCTTTGCTTTAGATCTTGTCTGATTTGTGGGAATAGGAGGAACTTGAGAAGCATTGGCCGATGCCCTCAGTTCAGAGCATTAGGGGAGCAACTGCGCAGGTGAGGACCAACAGACACTGTTTGTCAAATCTCCGGACTCAGATGTGTGGCACACATGGGCACCCTTGTATGAAATACATATAGGGCCCACGCATCTTGAAGAACCTCCAGTTACATGTAAGTAAGCGCCATTTAATGCTAGGTGAGCCAAGGATTTGTGTTCTTACTATGAGTATTCGGGTGGCTATATATATTACCAGAAGAGAGAAATAGTTAGCTTCAGGTGCTAAAGGAGCACTCAAGGACGATAAGGCCATTGTGGAGAAACTAAATGCATTCTTTGCATCGGTCTTCATGGCTGAGGATGTGAGTGAGATTACCAAAATTGCGCCATTCTTTTTAGGTGACAGATCTGAGGAACTGTCCCACATTGTGTTATCATTAGGGGAGGTTTTGGAACAAATTGATAAATTAAACATCAGTAAGTCACCAGGACCAGATGGTATTCACCCAAGAGTTCTGAAGGAACTCAAATGTGAAATTGCAGAACTACTAACTGTAGTCTGTAACCTATCCTTTAAATTAGCTTTTGTACCAAATGACTGGAGGATAGCTAATGTGACGCCAATTTTTAAAAGGGGCTCCAAGGGTGATTCCGGCAATTACAGGCCTGTAAGCCTGACTTCAGTACCGGGCAAACTGGTTGAAACTATAATAATGAACAATATTGTCAGACATATAGACAAACATGATTTGTTGAGGAAGAGTCAACATGGTTTTAGTAAAGGGAAATCATGCCTTACCAATCTACTAGAATTGTTTGACAGGGTCTACAAGCATGTGGACTAAGGGGTTCCAGTGGATATAGTGTACTTAGATTTTCAGAAAGCTTTTGACATGGTCCCTCACCAAAGGCTCTTACGCAAAGTAAGCTGCCATGGGATCAGAGGAAAGGTGCTCTCATGAATTGGTAACTGGTTAAAAGGTAGGAAATAAAGGTTAGGAATAAATGGTCAGTTTTCAGAATGGAGAGGGGTAAATAGTGATGTCCCCCAGGGGTCTGTTCTGGGATCAGTCCTAGTCAACATATTCATAAATGATCTGGAAAAAGGGGTAAACAGTGAGGTGGCAAAATTTACAGATGATACAAAATGACTAAAGATAGTTAAGACCCAGGCAGACTGCAAAGAGCTACAAAAGGATCTCTCAAAACTAGGTGACTGGGCAACAAAATGGCAGATGAAATTTAATGTTGATAAATGCAAAGTAATGCACATTGGAAAGCATAATCCCAACTATAAATATAAAATGATGGGGTCTAAATTAGCTGTAACCATTCAAGAAAAAGATCTTGGAGTCATTGTGGATAGTTCTCTGAAAACATTCACTCAATGTGCAGCGGCAGTCAAAAACGAACAGAATGCTGGGAATAATTAAGAAAGGTATAGATAATAAGACAGAAAATATCATGTTGCCTCTCTATAAATCCATGGTATGCCCACATCTTGAATACTGTGTGCAGATGTAGTTGTCCCATCTGAAAAAAGATATATTGGAATTGGAAAAAGTTCAGAAAAGGGCAACAAAAATGATTATGGGTATGGAACAGCTTCTGTCTGAGGATAGATTAATAACACTGGGACTTCTCACCTTGGAAAAGAGGCGGCTAAGGGGAGATATGATTGAGATCTATAAAATCATGACCGGTGTAGAGAAAGTAGATAAGGAAGTGTTGTTTACTATTCTCATAACACAAAAACTAGGGGTCACCAAATGAAATTAATAGGCAGCAGGTTTAACACAAATAAAAGGAAATATTTCTTCACACGATGCACCGTCAACCTGTGGAACTCCTTGCAAGAGGATGCTGTGAAGGCCAAGACCATAACAGGGTTCAAAAAAGAACTAGATCAATTCATGGAGGATAGGTCCATCAATGGCTATTAGTCAGGATGGGCAGGAATGGTGTCCCTAGCCTCTGTTTTCCAGAAGCTGGGAATGAGCGACAGGGGATGGATCACTTGATGATTACCTGTTCTATTCATTCCCTCTGGGGCACCTGGCACTGGCCACTGTCAGAAGACAGGATACTGGGCTAGATGGACCTTTGGTCTGACACAGTAGGGCCGTTCTTTTATTCACGTTTTGAAAGCCACAAACATTTGGAATTAACTATGTGATGGATATTCTCATATGTTAACTTGTAATTATATCATACATTAATCTTTGATAATATTTTTTTCATTTCAGATTTTGATGCACACTAAGGAGATGGTGCAGAAGGTAATGCTGAACATTTTCATTATACAACAACCCTTAAATAGCACACCCAGTGAAATGTTTTATTCTAAGAAAATTGTAACCCAAACAAACTTGAAATCACTTCTTGGGATGCCTAGTTTACAAATGTAATCCTTCCTAATAGATTATAGCTTTTTTCCTTCTCTTAACACCGATGCGATCTAGCCCCTGCTTGAAGCCTGTGTGAGAGTGTTTCAAGCAAATTAGCAACAGTGCTAATTAGAGTTTACTCAGAGGCCTGTTACGCTCTGTGTTCTAGTGTTTTACTAAGAATTGTTTTTGGCTCCCTATTATATGGTGATTATATGCTATTTGGAGTTTAATATAGATTTGTTTAACTGCACTGACCTCTCCCACCATTAAAGACATCTGGTCTTCGTTTGTCAAGGTGATAGGATCCCACTGGATTTATTGCTAATCCTGAATATCTGGGTAGCAATAATGGTGACAGTTGCCTTCTTTCACCTCTACCTTGCTAGGAAATCTTGCCTGTCTTCTGTTCTTGTGAGTTTTGACCTGGATATAATTCAATGTGGTGTTATGATAGCTTTTTTCTGCTAAGGAGGCAGACTAAAGTGCTCTGCACAAGAAGGAGTTTCTGTGTTCATCTCCAGATACAGTAGTTCAGTCTGGAGATAGAAAACACATGGAACACTGTGGTTATTCCTTTATCCAAAAAGAAAAATACATTCTCTTTCAAGGCTTCTTGCCCGTGTAAGGACTAAACAAAAGAGGAAGACTGAGTCAAAGCCTAACTCTTTCCAGAGCATATTGAAAGAGTTGTTTTTTGGCAAAAGCCTTTTTAAAAAAATATTGAAGTGGCGGAGAGAGAAGACTTGTAAGCCAAATGCTGAATCTGGAAGAGGTGAAGGAAGAGCAGAGTCCACTGTGGATAACTTTGTACTGCTCTTAATTACTGTATCTATCAGTCAAATATGACTGTGATGGGTTCCCTTGAAATTTGTCAGACAAGTGATGTTTCTTTTATATGATGTGGGTACTTTGCAGCAGTGTTGTGATGGTCGCAAATGGATCTTCAGGCTATCATGTTACTCTTCAAAGATGTTGGCTATAAGCAAACATACCTCGTCTTGAATAGTCTGAATGTGTCTGTCAGTCTGATGGTGTTTTCTCTCTTCCCTCTCAGCCAGCCAAAATGACAGTTGATAACAATAGGGGTGGAACTCTTAAGACCAGAATTGTTCATTTATTTTCTTCCACTTCTTATTTACAGTATTCTATATCCCATATGGTGTTGAAAAAATATACCAACTGGCAAAACGTACAACTGAAAAGTCTGCCTGATTTTTCTTCTTTTAGCGTTTACTTAGTTGTCTCATGCTTGAGTTCCCCCCCTTGAATACGCACACGTGTACACGTATATTTACATATATACATTTTAATGAAACCTAAACTTTTAAATAAAATCCTGCTTTGCATTATTTGTATAGTTTACTGTTAAACTAATAATGCGTCGTGTAAACATTTTGCTCAAATTTTGAAAATGCGACGGAATGCAATATAGAATTATAGAATTGTAGACTTTTGGGGAGCTTAAGAGGTCATCTAGTCCATTCCTCCCGCACTCATGGCAGGACTAGTATTATCTAGACCATCCCTGGCAGGTGTTTGTCTAACCTGCTCTTAAAAATCTCCAATGATGTAGCATCCACAACCTCCCTGGGCAATTTATTCCAGTGCTTAACAGACCTGACAGGAAGTTTTTCCTAATGTTCAACCTAACCCTCCCTTGCTGCAATTTAAGCCCATTGCTTCTTGTCCTATCCTCAGAGGTTAACGAGAATAATTTTTCTTTCTTCTCCTTGTAACCACGTTTTATGTACTTGAAAACTATTGTCATTTCCCCTCTTAATCTTCTCATCTCCAGACTACACAACCCCATTTTTTTTCACTCTTCCCCCATAGGTCATATTTTCTAGACCTTTAATCATTTTTGTTGCTCTTCTCTGGACTTTCTCCAATTTGTTCACATCTTTCTTAAAACGTGGCGCCCAGAACTAGACACAATACCCAATTGAGGCCTTATCAGCACAGTGTAGAGTGGAGAATTACTTCTCGTGTCTTGCTTACAACACTTGTGCTAATACATTCCAGAATGATGTTTGCTTTTTTTGCAACAGTATTACACTGTTGGCTCATATTTAGCTTGTGATCCACTATTGACCCCCAGATCCCTTTCCGCTGTACTCTTTCCTAGGCAGTCATTTCCCATTTTGTATGTGTGCAACTGCTTGTTCCTTCCCAAGGGACTTTGCATTTCTTCTTATTGAATTTCATCCTATTTACTTGAGACCATTTCTCCAGATCATTTTGAATTTTAATCCTATCCTCGAAAGCACTTGGAACCCCTCCCAGCTTGGTATTATCCGCAAACTTTATAAGTCTACTCTCTGCCATTATATAAATCATTGATGAAGATACTGAACAGAATCAGACCGAGAACTGATCCCTACAGGACCCCATTTGATATGCCCTTGCAGCTTGACTGTGAACCACTGATAACTACTCTCTGGGAATGGTTTTCCAAACAGTTATGCACCCACCTTATAGTAACGCCATCTAGATTGTATTTACCTAGTTTGTTTATGAGAAGATTATGTGAGACAGTATCAAAAGCCTTACTAAAGTCAAGATAGACCAGATCAAATGCTTCCCCCATCCACAAGGCTTGTTACCCTGTCAAAGAAAGCTATTAGGTTGGTTTGACGTGATTTGTTCTTGACTATCTAGGCTGACTGTTAGTTACTGAAGTACTGAAGTTATTGGTCTGTAATTCCCTGGGTTGCCTTTATTTCCCTTTTACTAGGTTGGGACTATATTTATTTGCCCTTTTCCAGTTCTCTAGAATCTCTCCCATCTTCTATGACTTTTTGAATATAATTGCAAATAGCTCAGATATGTCTTCAGTCAACTAGGATGGATTTCATCAGACCCTGGTGACTTGAAGACATGAGTAATGGGCTTACTCTGTCCTTGGTCTTCCTCTTGCTTCTAATATATTTGTAGAATGTTTTCTTGTTGCCCTTTGTCTCTAACTAGTTTAATGTCGTTTTGTGCATTGGCCTTTCTAATTTTGTCCCTACATGCTTGTATTATTTGTTTATATTCATCCTTTGTAATTTGACCTAGTTTCCACTTTTTGTAGCCCTTTTTTGAGTTTCAGATCACTGACGATATCCTGGATAAGCCAGCATGGTCTTTTGTCTTACTTCCTAAATTTCCTATGCAGTGGGATAGTTTGCTCTTGTGCCTTTAATAATGTCTCTTTGAAAAACTGCAAACTCTCTTGAACTGTTTTTTCCCTTTGACTTGCTTCCCATGGGATCTTATCTACTAAATCCCTGAGTTTGTGAAAGTCTTCCTTCTTGAAATCCGTTATCTTTATTGTGCTGTTTTCCCTCCTACCATCTCTAAGAATCATGAACTCTGCCATTTCATGATCACTTTCACCTAAGCTGCCTTCCACTTTCAAATTCTGAATCAGTTCCTTCCTATTTGTCAAAATCAAATCTAGAACAGCCTCTCCCTTAGTAGCTTTCTCCAACTTCTGAAATAAAAAGTTGTCTCCAATACATTCCAAGAACTTGTTGGATAGTCTGCGCCCTGCTGTGTTATTTTCCCAACACATATCTGGGTAGTTGAAGTCCCCCATCACCACCAAGTCGTGTGCTTTGGATGATTTTGTTAGTTGTTTATAAAAAGACTTATCCACCTCTTTTTCCTGGTTAGATGGTCTATAGTAGACCCCTACCACTATCCTTGTTTTTTTTTAATCCCTTGTATCCTTACCCAGAGACTAGATAAGGTACGGTAAGAGAGAGGTGGTTTTGTAATTCCTTTGTTTAAAGCTGCTTGTTTTATTTAGATGAACCTTGAAGTGATTTATGGAGATACAGATTCCATTATGATAAATACAAATAGCACAAACCTGGAGGAGGTTTTCAAGCTGGGGAACAAGGTAAGAGAATTTTGAAGGAAAAAAATATTTCTCATAGACTTCATACATGGGTGTTACAAGAAAATGTGTGAGAGAGAAACACCACACACAAATTTAGTGAAAAAAGGTTTGGGTGTCCTAAATGTGTCATCGGTTGAAATGTATACAAATTCAAGACAAAAATATAGGAGACCAGTTTCAGAATACGAAGGGTTTGTGCATTGCTAATGATGAAAGAAAGGGTAGATGGGTTTCCTAAACACATGAATTTTCAAGAGGTGATTTGAAGAAAGAGGGGAGGGGGATTCTAAGGAGGTGAGAATGAGGAGACTGGTGCAGAAGGAGCCATGATAGAAAGGGAGCAAAGAAAGAAATAAGGTGAAAGGACTGGCATCTGTGTAGGAAGTGGAAAAGGATACAAAGAAAGTTGAGAGAAGAACTGTAGGAGGAGGCAGGATAATATAGAGCCTTGCAGTTGAGGGCGAGAATCTTGAATTTTATGAGAAGCTGATGCAGGGCAGAAAGTTAACAGTATGAAGCAAAGTTGTGGCACAGTCTTTGGCTTGGCATGGGGGCATTTTGAACACACTTAAATGTTTTTTAGAAATTAATTTTCTATATATTCTTGGTTGCTGTGTTACATGGGATGAAAGAAAATATACTACTCTCTTAAGACTGTTTGGAAATTTAAAGTTAGGATTGAAGCTCTGTGCTGCATATGGTCTAGTTGTGTCATTATATGGCAGCGGATATTACCTCAGTTCAATAGAGCAATCCTGATTTAGGAAAGTACTTATGATCTATTGATGTCAATGGGACATAAGAACACTGTTAAAATTAAGCATTGTTTGTTCTGAATGTGTGGTAATTATTTTTCTGCAACCCAGCATCTCCCACTGTTTTGGACGTATGGGCTGCTCTTCTCTTTCTGTAACTCACGGAGGTGGATCAGCATTTTGGCACTACACAGTCTGGTTATATTACCACTGCTCCTGCTTGCTGCCAGATTCTTTGCCTCCACAGCAGCAGACGGAGGTGGTTTCTTTTGCTCCTGCCCTTCCTCCTCCTATTTGAACTTTTCTGCCCAGTTTTTTGGGCAGTGGGGAGCAGTATTCTCCCTCCTCGGCATTGCTCCTCCTCCTCCCTGGGTTGGTTACCCCTTTGGGGATTAAACTTCCCTGAGCTTCCACGGCAGCATGTCCCTGTTGGCTCCTCTGCCGGGTCAAATCCAAGCATTGGTCTCTATGTGAGGCAGCTTTCCTAGGCTTGATAGATGGTGAGTTGTGCCCAGCCTGGACTCAGCCTTCTGTCCCTGACTTCGTTAGGTTAGGGTTACCATACGTCCGGATTTTCCCGGACATGTCCGGCTTTTTGGGCATCAAATCCCCGTCTGGGGGGAAATCCCAAAAAGCCAAACATGTCCGGGAAAATAGGGAGGGGCCGGCGCCGCTGGGTGCTGGGCTGGGGGCCGGGCTGGGGCCAGCGGTGCTCGGCTGGGGGCTGGCCCGGGGGTGCAGGGCCAGGGGCCGGCACCCCAGGCTGGAGACGCTGGGGCCGGGACCAGCCGCCCAAGGGAGCCGCTCGGTTGGGGGGGCCAGACTGGGCCGCGCCTCCTCCCCCCACCCCAGCTTACCTGCTGCCTGCTTCAGGCTTCCCTCGAATCAAATGTTCGCTGGAAGCAGGGGAGGGGGTGGAGTTGGGGCGGGGGCATGGGCGGGGCTGGCGGCGGGGCCGGGGCCCCGTGGAGTGTCCTCTTTTTGGACTCAAAATATGGTAACCCTACGTTAAGTTCCAGGGTTGAGAGTTGGACAGGCAGGTGGGGTCACCGTACTACTGAGGCAGCTGTGACTCTGATGGGGGAGAGGGGGAATGGAGCAGGAACCCCAGTGCAGAGCAGAGAGAGCCTCCAAAAGTGAGGGGGTGTAAGTCCCAGGAGGCATCTGCAGAACAAATTAGGGAGGCTTGAGATGGTCACAAATTCTCTTCCTCCTCCCCGCCCCCGCCAATCTTAAAATGGTTCCCAAGGAGCAGGGCTTCTAATCCACTCCACCTCCCAAAGCTGACCAGGAGAGTTCCAACAACAAATTTCCCCTCCCATCTTGGGGACTGGGACCCAGCGGGGAGGATTCTGAGACAGACCTCTTGAGAGGGCCCCTGGTCCTAAGGCAAGTGGCAAAAGTCCTCCCCAAAACTGCAGCAGAGCTTCTACTCCTCCAGTAGAAAGGTGAGTTATCTGGCTCTGAAACCTGACAGGCTCCTGTCAGTAAGCCTCAGAGCAGATTGCTCCCTTCAATATCCTCCCTTGAGGCTGCAATACCGCTTCACTTCTCCTTCAAGGAAGTGATTAAGGATAAATGGAACAAGCCTGATCAGGGCAGCATATTAACAAGAGTGACCTCAGGCTCTATAACATTCAAGAATCAAAGGGCTCTATTGTTGAGATACTGAAGGTTGATGCCACTGTAGCGTTCCTTGCCAGGGATATGGTTATTCCCTCAGAAGGGGAGTTCTACCCAAAAGAAACCATGGATAGAAAGATGGAAAGTGTAGACGCGATAAATCGATCCCCCAATTGCTCTCCTGTCGACTGCTGAACTCCAGCTCGGCGAGAGGCGGAAGCAAAGTCGACGGGGCAGCAGCAGCCGTCGAAGTAAGTGATTCTAAGTCGATCTAAGATACGTTGACTTCAGCTACGCTCTTCTCATAGCTGAAGTTGCGTATCTTAGATCGATTTCTCCCCCCCTCGCCCCCGCAGTGTAGACCAGGCCTTATAGCATAGTTGGCCTCAGGACCTACTTATGTATCTACCATTTCCAGTATTGGGGAAGGCAGTCCAGAAAATAAAATGAACAGGCAATGGTAATTCTGATAACTTATTGTTGGCCAAGGAGACCTGTGTTCTCAAACCTGATAAAGCTGAAACTGGAGCACTCATTCCTGCTTCTGTGAACATCCTTTTGAAGGTTCTCTTTTTCATCCTGACTGAAGTGGCTTCAACTAAAAGCCTAGCTATTGAGAGGGAAACACTAGAAAGCTCAGTCTGTCCTCCGTAGCCAGTAAGATATTGCTTTCATCTAGGAGAGGATAGATACTAAAAGCGTACTCCTGTATCTGATCCGGATTCAACATCTGGTGCCAAGAGCACAATGCACATCCCAGAAAACAGCCATTCTGTACATCCTTCAAGAAGTCCTAGACAGGCCTTCAGCCCGGTATCATTATGTTTCAGGTTTCTGTCTTTAGTACGGTGCTATTTGCAGGATCCTCCTGGGCAGACAATCCACAGGTAGCCAGATTCCTTCAAGCATTCTGGTTAGCCAGATTGGTGGGCAGGCCACTCTTCCCGAAATGGGACCTTCATAATCCTCTCTACGTATGTCACTGTACATTACTTTCCAGATGTCAAGAGTTGTGGGACATGCTGGGCTGCAGAATGGAAAATTTCTTAGCAATGATTTCCTGTCTGCAGCACCGTCTCCCACAATTCTATCCACCTTGGATTGCTTATGAGTCAAGGCTCAGATATTAAGTGAAATCGTTGCCATATGACTGTCTTCCTTGGTCTGATGTCCACAGATACTTTATCTCTGGAATGTGTGTCAATGATGTGCAAGTTTTACAGCTTAGGAATAATTCATCTGGCAGCAGGTGGAACCAGAAGGGGCATGGGATATTGTGCAGCGTCAAAAATCTGATCTACCTCTGTGAGCCTCAGCGAGAAGAGAGCAGCGTGGATATCCAGAATGGTGGGAAATGCTGATAGCAGAAAGAAAATTATCAACCACAATTTTCTGTGCCTTAATATAAGCCAACATGCCATACAAATACATACAATCAGTGTAAGGTTATCTAGTCCATCTCTCATCCAATGTAGCATTGTATATTTACTAGTCTCGTTCTAAGTGTGCCTAGCTTCAGCCACTTCCCAGAAGAGATTACACTGGTTAATAGATCTCATTATCGGGAAAATTTCCTTGCTCTTCAGCATACACTTTTCCTTTCTTCATTTCATTCTGTTACTACTTACATGCTGTTTAATTCTTCATCATGTCGGTTATCAATTTTTTGAAGTCCAATGGAAATTGTTAGTTAAAGACCAATCTCCAGATATTTAAAACTAGACTGGAAAACTATGAAAGAAATTCTAGGAATAATCCTACCTTGGCATGGGTGTGGCTGAGGTGACCAAATAGCTCTTGTCCATATCTAACTTCTGTGAGACTGAACAAGGAGAGAGGAGTTTCCACTCAGTGGGAGAAGGGGGAAGAATCAAGACATCAGTAAATGAAAATTAAGGGGGTATGGGAAGCGGTCAGAACAGGTTTTGGGGGAATGAATGATGCAAAGATGCATTGTGAAAGAAGTGAAAAGAGAAATGATGTGAGGAAAGAAGGGAAGCTCCTGACCAGCCAGCATGGGAACCAGAACTCAAGCTTGTTTTCTAAGCTAAACACATTTGTGTGTTCCTAGATTTTATTTTTTTCTTTTGAAAGGCTGATGAGAGAAAAGAGGGAAATTTCATCTTTTGCCCAACAGAAAGATAGCAACCCAAGCCTTACCTCACACTTCTGTAGTCAAGTGAAATGGGTCCCAGTTCTAGAAACTACACACAAAAGGGGAGGGTGAGAGATAGGAAAAAGGGGAGTATTTCATCTTTTCCCAGAAGAGTTCAGGTTATTCTGTGAAAGCCAGCACCCAGTATATTTTATTTATTATTTATTTATGATTTATTTAGAAAAGCAACACACACAAAAACAACCAAGCATGGGCTGCTCGCTCAGTTCCTCCCCAATATTCACAAACAATATTTATTTTGACACCATCCTGCTTGTCCAGGAATGCAGCTATAGCACAGTAGCCACCTTCTACCTGGAATTGGACTTTTTATATCTGCTTCTAGTCATTAGGTTCAGCTGCTCCAGTTTCCGTCCCCAGGGTTCCTCTAAGCTCTGCTCCTCTGGGTTCAAAGTTCTCTCTGCTCAGGCAGACATTGCCTGTTTTTGAGTTAGAAACTGGGCTGAGGTGGAACCTTAACTATGAGAGGACCCTTTTTAGAATCCTGAAAGGTCTGTACTGCTCATCACACCGAATTGTAAACCCCTGAAAAACATGCTCCATGCTGGAAATAGTATCATAACCTTAACTGTAATGGTAGTTAATAAGTACTACTATACTGAAGACATCTGTCCAATCTATAAAATTATGTCTATATATGCACACAACATAGAGTATGACTGCTATGCAACTTCAGCCTGATGCATGTATTGTTAAAAGTAATGTGTGTTCATAATTACTGAGATGTTGCATTTGGTTTAATGATAATGTATCACAGATTAAAAGTGAAGTGAACAAGCTGTACAAATTGTTGGAGATTGATATTGATGGGGTCTTCAAGTCCCTGCTACTGTTAAAGAAAAAGAAATATGCTGCTCTGACGGTGGAGCCAACAGGAGATGGGAAATATGTTACCAAACAGGAATTGAAAGGATTGGACATAGTCCGAAGAGACTGGTGTGACCTTGCAAAAGAAACTGGAAAGTGAGTTTTGCTTTTAATATTGACTATTTTCATCTTATGCTGTACGACTCTTGAAAAATACACAATCTTCATTAACATGTGAGCTGCTAGATGTTGCTAATGCCTCTCTCACGGGAAAAATGTTGCTACTGTTTATAGCCAAGTGTTCAGGTTCTAAGTGATTGCCATATGTGAGGTGAGGAAGGGATTTTTCCTTAAATCAGATTGACAGTGCCAGTGACCTTGGGGGTTTTTCATCATCATCTGCAGCATGGGATGCAGGTCACTTGCTGGGATTACCTGGGTATATCTCAGTCAGTTCCCTGCCATTGCAGTGGCCTTGGGCATTGGTGCACTTTGGTCTCTTCTGTTCTCCTTTTATGACCCATAATGCTATTCTCTCCTGAGGGCCGTCACCTAATTTCAGTTGTTGGGTTTGATGTGCAGGTGCTGGGTAGTGTTGGTGGCCTGTGATATATAGGAGGTCAGACTAGATCATCTGGTGGCCCATTCAAGTCTTTAAACTCTGACTCTAACTCCTGTATTAAGTACAGAAAGTGCTTTAACTAATTTTTAAAAGGACTCAGAACAGCCTATCAAAATATTGAAAGATTTTTAAACCAGTAACAGATTATGTGTGTTTACTTAAAAAGGTCTATTTTTACTGTCTGTTGGTCTCACTTTCTTGTAAATCTTAAATTTGCATTTCCTCTGAAGCAATTAGATATATAGTACAATAAACCTGAATTCAGGAATTGTGAGAAATGAATGTCTACTCACATGTTTTATCATTGATTTGGGTTCTTAGGTTGAGAATTTTAAAGGTGTAGGGAGTTTGATACTACACCTTAGCAAATTACAGCTTTAAAGAGTTGTTAATAAATGTTAAGCTTGCAGAAGCACTCAAAATGGAAGATGTGGTCACTGTCCTGAAGACCCCTTTTGTCATTCATTTAGATCCTTTTATTTGTAAAAGAAGATGGTATGTGGTATCAATGATTATTTGATTTATTGGCATTTACTATGTGCAGCATTATATGGAGCCTCTCTTGCACTCAGCTTTTACAGAGATTATACAATTAGTACTAAAGAGAGAATACTTTTGATTGGGCAGAGAGGTGGTCATCTTATGGCTGAATCAATTTGTATTGCATACAGCCCCTTGGAAAATATTAGTTTTAAATAAATTATGGCTCCAAATGTACCCAGAAATTGATGCCTCTTTATCTGTAAATATACACTACACACTTGCTTACTATTCTTAACTGTTGTGTTTTCTAAGAAAAGATGCATCATAATAGAAACAAATTTCCCCAAGTTAGGAATGTATTAGGAATTAAAGCTATACAAATGTTTGTCAGTGTTCTTCAGTGACTAAGTACTGCAGCTGGCAGACCCTCTGTATACATTTTTCCAGAAATAGGCAGGAAGTTAGTGAGCAGATTTCATATTCAAATTTTCTTTCATTTTGGATACCTGTTGTGGATTAGTAAACGTCAAAACACCACTTGGATGGGTGAGGGGGACATTAGAAATGCATTGGGTCCATCATTTAAAGTAGTGTCAAGATTAAATAATTGAAATTTGAAGTATCCTAATAAAATAATTAAAGCATGTGAGAGATCATGGGGAAAGTGTTGTTAATTTTGAGGTAAACTTTGTCCTCAGTTTGTCTGTAGTTTTTAGAGGTAACAGAGAGAGGTGCACATATTTACTATGGTGTTTTTAAAATACTAAGATACCCTCTGTATTTTAAAGAAAGTTTTTTGTTTGCTTCTATTTCTTTATAGCTATGTAATTGGTCAGATTCTTTCTGACCAGTCCCGAGACACAATCGTGGAAAACATTCAAAGATGGCTAATAGAAATTGGAGAAAATGTGATAAATGGCAGAGTCCCAATAAGTCAATTTGAAATCAACAAGGTAAATGGTATCACTCATCGGCTACTGCTAAGATTTTCAGGTTTCTTTTTTCCCCCTAAAACTATTTTACAAGATTTCTCTGGTTAAAGATGCTGTAATATATAGTCTAGACAGTATTTGGTCCTGCCATGCGGGCAGGGGACTGGACTCGATGACCTCTCGAGGTCCCTTCCAGTCCTAGAATCTATGAATCTATATCTGCTGTTTCACCAAACTCAGGCAAGGGATGGACAGTCATAAATGATTTCTTCATGCATTTGATATGATATTACCAGGGTTTTTAGTTTGTCTTTCTGATCAGTGATCCAGAACTAGTGCTGGGAAAAGTTTAATGGTTCCTGGAAATATTGATACTGGTCCACCTCTCTGATTAGGCTACGTCAGAAGAGAAAATGTCTATTCCCCTTCTATTTTTAACTTGATTCTTTCTTTTAGATTTATCACTCTTACATTTCTGTTCCTTTCATTTTCCCTGGCACTAGCACTTGGGCCCCAATTCAGCAAGGGACTTAAGCAACATGCCTGACTTGAAGCCTATGAATAATCCTGTTTAATTTCTATTGTGATATTCCCTAGGAGCCTCAGCCATGGACCAGGACCCCGCTGTGCTAGGTGCTGTACAAACACCCAACAAAAAGATGGTCCCTGCCCCAAAGAGCTTATAATCTAAGTAAGAAAGGCAGTGGGACTATTCGTGTTTAAAGTTAGGCATGTGCTGAAGTACCTTGCTGAATGAGAAGCCTAGTGTGTCTCTCGCTTTTTCAGAGTCCCAAATCTGAATTGGTTTTGTTTTGTTTTTTTGGTCTGTGAGGCCATGCTCCAAGAATAGTGTGATAGAATGTACTTTCTTTGCCACAGCTGAGAACATTGTCTCCCAAGCCATTACTTTAATTATTTAAACGTGGAACATAAACATAAATGGAAAAGAATCAAAAAGTTATTTTCACTATAGAGTATGTCCAGAAGTCCAGTACAAATTGTTGGGTTCTCCCTCTCTAAGGCACAGAGACTGGAGCTGAAATTAATTCTGATGCCCTTTCTAGGACTTTTTTTTCTTTCTTTGTTAAAGCTTCTCTCTTCCCATTGGAAGCTTATGAAAAGACTCTTCTCTCCCAGCTTTGCCACAGTATAATAGTGCCCCTTCTCTGTTGGGCAACTCTCTGGTCCTCAAGAAAATATAAACAAAGTAGTAATGAAAATCACACACTTTCATGTCAGCGCTTGTGGAGTCAACTGTTTTGTGGTTCATTGACAGCTGTTCCTTTATTACCTCATCTGTCTTTTCTTGAGGACCAGTATGACTACAACCATTTCAAACCAGTTTTCCGTTAAAAATGAATGCCATTGGAGATATCTCCCATTCTTCTTTGAGTGCTTGCTCATGTCAGTTCCATTCTAGGTGTGTGCGTGCTCACGTGCACGGTCGTTGGAGATTTTTGCCTTAGCGGTATCCGTAGGGTTGGCAGTGGCCCCCCCTTGAATGCCGCTCTCATGTGTCGGTATATCAGGTGCCGCTGGCCCTACGCCCTCTCAGTTCCTTCTTGTCGCCTGTGGTGGTTAGTCAGAGTGCCTTTCCTTGAATTGCAAGGGCTAGCGATTTCGTTTCTACTGACTTTGAGCCTTAAGGCCTTGTAAATAGTTTGTTTATAGTAGTTAGTGTTAAGTGTAGTTAGAAGTTAGAGTCCCAGCAGGGACTTGTCTCCAGGCGGGGCATGCCCTGGTCTCCCGGGTTAATAATGCGCGGACTGAAACAGGCCTACGCCTGTAAGTGACCCCCATAACGGCTGCCTCAAGTGCTTGGGGGAATCACACATGAATGACAAGTGCGGTACTTGTAAAAGCTTTCAGCCCAGGACTCAGAAGGAGCGGGATATTCGTTTGCGGGCTCTCCTCATGGAGTCCTTTGCCCAGATTCCGAGTCGTCCCACCAAGACTCACCTAGTACCTCGGCCTCAATGCACAGTGCATCCCCAGGACCGGGTTTTGCCTGGCACCAATCCCCATCGCTGGTGCCCAAAAAGAAAACTAGAAAGCACAGCTCCCCGGCTCCAGGCAAGAAGGGCCATAGGTCATCGGGCAAGGGACCCAGTTCAGGCCGCCTGGCCACTCTGGAGCCATGTGTGCATGCCTCCCCGGTCAGGGCCCTTAGCCTCTTAAAAGGTCCACCACCAACTCCCAGGAGCGGTATGGGATCCAGTCCCCTGATGGCACCGACGCCTTCCCAAGTTGTGCCGGCGCCGAGAGAGCGGAGGCCTCCGCCCAGGCTGCCGACATGGCACATGCCAAAGGCTCCCCACGAGGGCAAGCCAGCCGTTAAGACCCCTCGGGGCAGTGGAGCACTGCTGATCCCCCGAGCCAAGACAACATTTTCCATCTCCATGCCACAAATCCCTAGAATCGCAGTCCAGATCCACTTGGGCTCACCCTGGGTCACTGGCACTGCAATCGTGGTCCCTGCTGTCTCGATATGGATCGCCTAGAGGGAGGTGCTGGTCTCTGTACTACCAGCACCGTTCACCCTCCCACCAGTCTTCCTCCCAGTCCAGATCTCTGTCGCCTGCCCAGTGGGAGCGCTCCTTGTCATGTCTCTGGTCCCCTCTGCACCAGCATCAGTCTCCTCGATACTGGCACCGATCTTCTCACTCCAGGCACTGGTCTCTGGTGGCGATGGTCAGAAGGCAGACTTAGGCGTCAATGGGCCCACCGTGGTCGCTGGAAGGGGATTCCTCCAGCATGTAAGAGCAGTTCAGCCCCTTGCCCAGACTCCACTGGTGCGATTGGGCACTTGAGGCCACGTTGACATCGACGGTGCCACCTTGCCAGCATGGCCAATGGCCAGCGCACAAGGCTACTCCCTGCAGTTTTCGGCCACCCCTCCTTCCCACCCACCCCCTCTTACCCGTCCCTCTTCAGGGACTCTTCTCATGAGCAACTCCTCATTCATGAAGTCGAAAACCTCCTGAACCTGGGGGTGGTGGAGGAGGTTTCTAGGACATGACAGGAAAGGGGTTCTACTCCCGTTATTTCCTGATCCCGTAAGCAAAAGGGAGCCTCAGAACTATTCTGGACCTGTGACGCCTCAATAAGTCTCAAGAAGTTGAAGTTTCGCCTGGTCTCCCTGGCCTCCATCATCCCCTCCCTGGATCTGGGAGAGTAGTACGCTGCCCTTGACTTGAAGGCCGTTTATTTCCATATTCCGAGGTGTCAGATGTTTCCTCCATTTCATAGTGGGCGGACATAATTTCAAATTCATGGCACTCGCGTTTGGCCTCTCATCAGCCCTAAGGGTCTTCACAGAACGTATGGCACCAGTGGCTGCTTACCTGAGACGTTGCGGAGTCCAGGTCTTCCCGTATCTCGAAAATCAGCTCATCAAGGGCAGATCTCGGGAACAAGTACAGAGAAGCCTCAATCTGGTGCGTTCCACCTGCTGCGACCTGGGCCTGTTGATAAACGAGAAAAAATCCACCTTAAAGCCAGCCCAACAAATAGAGTTGGTTGGGGCGGTTCTCTACTTAGCGTGACCCAGAGCCTTCGTTCCAGAGGAGTGTTTTCAGGCCATGTCGAACCTGATCTCCCATGTGAAGAACCACTTGGCTCATACCTGCTTGTGGTTATTGGGCCACATGGCCTCCTATACATACGTGGTCAGTCGTGCCTGGCTCCATCTCTGGTCTCTGCAAGCATGGCTGGCGTTGGTTTACATCCCCAACAGGCATGATCTAGACCGGGTGGTCAAGGTGCTGGATCGCATCCTATTGTCCCTGGATTGGTGGATGAACCCCAGGTTGGTGTTACAGGGGGCTTGTTTTGTGGCCCCATCCCTGTCACTGACCCTGGTCTCTGATGCGTCGGACCTGGGCTGGGGAGCCCACCTGGGCGAGCTCAGCATGCAGGGCCACTGGCTGAGAGACGATTTGGCCCTCCATATCAACATCAGGCGGTCAGTATGATCTTCCAAAAGTGGGGGACTCCACAGGTGAACTTGTCAGAACAGGAAATGCCGCGTGTTCTGTTCACTCCGGGGGATGGAAAGGGTTCCCTGTCAGACGCGTTCTAGCTCCCATGATTGGGGGCCCTGATGTACGCCTTCCCACCAGTGCCGTTGCTCCACAGAGTCCTCATGAAGATCAAACAGGACAGGGCGAAGGTTATCTTGATAGCCCCCGAGTGGCCTCACCAACACGGGTTTGGCACGCTGCTGGACCTTTTGGTAGCCACCCTGCTGCGGCTACCTCTCTGGCCGGACCTGCTGTCCCAGAACTATGGCAGTCTTTTGCACACAAATCTGGCAGCGTTGCACTTGACAGCATGGTTACTGCATGGAAGAGCAGGAATGCTTTGCCGAGGTTCAACAGGTCTTGTTGGGTAGGAGAAAGCCCTCCACCACAGTGATTTACCTAGCCAAGTAGAAAAAGTTCATGTACTGGGTTTCGGAACGATGTATCTGGGCCGAGCAGGCCTCGTTGCAGGTGACTCTGGATTATCTTCTGCACTTCAAGCTCCAGGTCTTGTCCCTGCCATCAATCAGGGTCCACCTGGCCACTATTTCCACCCTCCATTCCAAGGCAGGTTGGCCTTCGCTCACAACATGATGACCTGGTTTTTGAAAGGTCTGGAGCATGTCTACCCTCGCATGCGGGACCCTGTCTGTCCCTGGGACTTGAATCTCGTGCTGTCAAGGCTCATAGGGCTTCTCTTTGATCTTCTGGCTTCCTCCTTTCTTCTCCGTCTCTCCTGGCAGTTTTTGTTCTTAGTTGCGGTAACATCTGCCCGCAGGGTGTCTGAGATCTTCTTCAGAACTTCCCTATACGGTATTCTACAAAGATAAGGTCCAACTGCATCCGCACCCGGTGTTCCTGCCCAAGTTTCATACCAGCCAGGACATATACTTACCTGTCTTCTTCCCGAAGTCTCATAAATTGGAAGAGGAATGGAGGTTGAACACCCAGGATGTCAGGAGGGCGTTGCCTTGTACATCCACAGAACAAAGCAGTTTTGCAAGTCAACGCAGCTGTTTGTTGCGGTGGCAGACAGGATGAAAGGTCACCTAGTGTCTGCTCAAAGCATTTGGTCTTGAATCATCGCCTGCATCTGCTACCGCTATGAGCTGGCAAAAATGCCTCCACCAGTCAAGGAACACTCCACTAGAGCGCAAGCGTCATCAGCAGCCTTCCTGGCTCGGTGCCAATCCAAGAGATCTGTAGAGCTGCTACCTGGTCATCTGTCCACACGTTTATGTCCTATTATGCACTTACCCAGCAGGCCTGGGATGATGCTGGCTTCGGCAGAGCAGTTCTGCACGCTGCAAGACCATCTCCATTGACACTGCTTGTGAGTCACCTAGAATGGAATCGACATGAGCAAGCACTCGAAGAAGAAAAAAATGGTTACCTACCTTTTTGTAACTCTTGTTCTTCAAGATATGTTGCTCATGTCCATTCCATTACCCACCCTCCTACCCTTCTGTCGGAGTTGCCCACAAGAAGGAACTTAGAGGGCGCAGAGCCAGTGGTGCCAGATATACCGATGCATGAGCATGGCACTCAAGGGGGTGCCACAGCCAACCCTACGGATACCTCTAAGGCAGAAATTTACGACAACCGCGCATGTGGGAGCACGCACACCTAGAATGGAATAGGCATGAGCAGCACATCTCAAAGAACAACAGTTACCAAAAAGTAGATAACCTTTTTTTTTTAAGTCCTACACACTCCAGTGTTTTGTTTGCCTTTGAAATATTTAGACCTAAATATTAGTTTAAAAGTTATGTTGATGAAGTTGTAGGTGTAGAGAAGGGGATTATTTTTTTTTTTCAAACTCTTTATCTTCATGTGAAGTAATTCCGGAATAGAGGGGGGAAATGATTTATTGTAAAATTCTAGTAGTCTTATCTATAGAAATATTGAAATCCTGGTCTACTTCACTACTTCTGTTACAAAGTTTTTAAATAAATATAAATGTATCGGACACTTAAGATTTTCAAAACTGAAAAAAAAATTAATCTTTCACACTTTGATTAAATCTAATTTTTAACCATTCTGGCTGTCTTTGTGCTTGTTTGAACTTTTGTTAGGGTTCCAATCAGGGTTATTATTGTGTTTAGCTTTTCAGAAAGTTAATGTATAAAATTCCAGGTTGCTCTTCCAATAATGTTAATTAGGGAGCATGAAAGACTGATACAGAAATCGGAATGTCTGAAAGATATATTTATTATAATGTTATGCTTTGTATTAATGTCATATTTCAAAATTGTTTTCTGGTGAACAGTAGAGGGATGATGAAGACAGCTATTTATAATCTTCTCTTTGTTTTTTACTGCAGTGATTTGTCCAGCGTTTAATTTGCATTATTCTCAAAGATATGTACCTGTTTTCCCCTTTGATCTCTTAGGCATTGACAAAGGATCCTCAGGATTATCCTGACAAAAAAAGCTTGCCACATGTGCATGTTGCCATGTGGATAAACTCTCAAGGAGGCCGAAAGGTGAAAGCAGGAGATACTGTGTCATATGTGATCTGTCAGGTAAAAAAAAATCTTGGTTACGGCTAGATACTATTTAGGAGTTTTGGGGAGAAAATAAAACAAAACAAAAATCCCTCAAACCCTTGAATGGCATTATTTTGTATTTTTAAAGAACACTATTAAGTAACGTATGCCCTAAATTTGACATAGCTTCATGTACTAGAAGTCCAGAAGGGACCATTGATCATCTAGTCTCACCTCTTGCATAACACAGGCTATAAAACTTCCCTGAATTAATTCCTGTTGGAACCAGAGCAGTCTTTTAGGAAAAACATTCTATCTGGATTTAAAAATTTACAGTGATGGAGAATCCACCACAACTCTAGATGAGTTATTCCAAAGGTTAATTACCTGTGCTGTTCAAAATTTACACCATCTTTCTAGACTAAATGTGTATAGCTTCAACTTCCAGCCATTGGATCTTGTCATACATTTTTCTACTGAAGACTGAAGAGTCCTATATTATGAAATTTCTATTCTCCATGTAGGTACTTATAAAACTGTCATCAAGTCATGCTATAACTTCCCTTTAGTGAACTAAATAGATTGAGCTCCTTGAATGTGTTGTTATAAGGCATGTTGTCCAGTCTTTTAATCATTCTTTTGGCTCTCCTCTGAACCCTCTCCAGTCTTTCAATATCTTGAAGTGTAGACACCAGAACTGGACATAGTTTTCAGTAGCGGTAGCAACAGTGCCAAACTCAGAGATTAAAATAACACTTGATATTCCACTGTTTATATATCCAAAGATCACATTAGCCTTTTTGGCTAGCGTGTTTAAGTGGGAGTTTACAGTCATGTTAGTACCCACCATGACTCTACGTCTTTTTTCAGAGTCACTGCTTCCCAGAATAGTCCCCCATCCTGTGAGTATGGTCTGCATTCTTGGCTCCTACATCTGTTGGCTCCTACAGTTGGCCATATTGAAATGCGTATTGTTTTCATGTTCCCAATTTACCAAACGATCCAGAGCACTTTATATCAGTGAGTTGTCCTCTTCATTATTTACTACTACCCCAATCTTTGTGTGATCTGCAGAGATGGTTTTATGTCGTTTAAAAAAAAAATGTTGAACAGCATAGGGTCAAGAACCATTCCTGCAGGACCCCACAAGAAACATATTTGCGTGATGATGGTTTCCCGTTTACAATTACATTTGAAGACCTTTCCATTAGCCAGTTTTTTATCTATTTAATGTGTGCCATTGTTGATTTCTGTATCATTCTAGTTTCTTAATCAAAATGTCATATGGTACCAAGTCCAAATGCCTTACCAAACTCTAAGTATATTACATTAACACTGTTACCTTAACAATATCAACCAAAACTGTAATCTCATCCAAAAAGATATCAAGTTAAACCGGATATATTTTCTGTAAACCCATGTTGATTGACATTAATTATATTACCCTTTTTTAATTTTCTATTTGAGTCCCAAATCAGTCCTTCCATTGTTTTGCCTGGGATCAAAGTCAGGCTGACAGGCCTATAATTACCTTTGTCATCCAGCTTTCCCTTTTTAACTATTGACATGACATTCACTTTCTTCCAGTCCTCTGGAATTTCTCCAGTGTTCAAGACTTACTGAAAATCAAAATTAACCATCTAGCGAAATCCTGGACCAGCTCTTCCCCCCCCCCCCCCAAAAAAAAAAAAAAACACCAACACTCTTGGATGCAAATTATCCAGACTTGCTGATTTAAAAAGTAACTGCTGTTTAACATCCTTCTGAGTTACTGTTGGAATGAAAAGTATTGTCATCATCACATGATATAAACACATCTGGCTTTTCCCCCAAATACAGAACAAGAATATTTACTGAATGCTTCTGTCAATGCAGAAAAGGCAGTCCTATCATTTACATCTAGGAAGGGATAAATATGATTATTAAAGCCCTACCAAATTCACAGTCCATTTTGATCAGTTTCCCTGCCAGAGGATTTTATAATGGTCAATTTCATGTTTTCAGCTGGTGGGCTCCTAGCAGCAGGGGGAGATTGGACCATGTCCACAGGCCTCCTCCAGCTGCAGGAACCTTCGGGGCTGCTGCCAGCACCGGAGCTTTGTTTAGCAGGGGGAGGCTCTTGGAGGTGGGCCTGATCTCCCCTCTCCCCCTTGAGAGCTGCCAGGCAAGGAAAGGACAAGTCCTGTCCTTTCCCAGCCTGGCAAGGACTCGCAGCTAGGAGCCCCCTGCTCTTCCCTCTAAGGATTCTGACTTTTTGTTCTCCCACCCTCCACCTAGCTCCCTGGTGGTGGATGCGGTAAATGAGTCAGGTAGGCAGTGCTTCTCTAAGACAACCCCATATGACAAGAACCAGAAAAGGCTGGATCTCTTTGGGCAAAGGTCTTGTTCGCCAGCAGCTCAGCAATTTAGGATTGTGAATTATCAAGTGGTCATGGCCAAATATAACTTTACAAATTATAACGGATTCATGGCTTTTATTGACCATTTGCCACAAGAGCATGGGGAGCAATTCCAGTCCATCATCTCAGAGGGCCAATTGGTGGCCAGAACTGCTCTTCAAGCATCCTTAGATGCTGTTGACGCTGCTGCCAGGTTCATCTCTATGGCACTGGTTATGTGCAGGGCATCGTGGCTCTATATCTCGGGATTTCCTTGAGACATACGGAACACAGTGGAGGACTTCCCCTTAGATAGTTGTAAATTCTTCTCAGAAACCACAGGAGTCCTTGCACACTCTAAAGGACTCTAGGGCTCCTTTATGGACCCTGGGCATACATACACCTACAAATAAGAACATAAGAATGGCCATACTGGGTCAGACCAAAGATCCATCTAGCCCAGTATCCTGTATTCTGACAGTGCCCAATGCCAGGTGCCCCAGTGGGAATGAACAGAACAGGTAATCATCAAGTGAGCCATTCCCTGTCGCTCATTCCCTGGCTTCTGGCAAACAGAGGCTAGGTACACCATCCCTGCTCATCCTGGCTAATAGCCATTGATGGACCTACTCTCCATGAACTTATCTAGTTCTGTTTTGAACCCTCTTATAGTGTTGGCCTTCACAACATCCTCTGGCGAAGAGTTCCACAGGTTGACTGTGCTTTGTGTGAAGAAATACTTCCTTTTGTTTGTTTTAAACCTGCTGCCTATTAATTTCATTTGGTGACCCCTAGTTCTTGTGTTATGAGACGGAGTAAATAGCACTTCCTTATTTACTTTCTTTACACCAGTCATGATTTTATAGACCTCAATCATATCCCCCCTTAGTTGTCTCTTTTCTAAGCTGAAAAGTACCAGTCTTATTAGTCTCTCCTCATATGGAAGCTGTTCCATACCCCTAATAATTTTTGTTGCTCTTTTCTGAACCCTTTCCAATTCCAATATATCTTTTTTGAGATGGGGTGACCACATCTGCACACAGTATTCAAGATGTGGGCCTACCATAGATTTATATAGAGGCAATATATTTTCTGTCTTATTATCTATCCCTTTCTTAATTATCCCAGCATTCTGTTAGCTTTTTTGACTGCCGCTGCACATTGAGTGGATGTTTTTAGAGAACTATCCACAATGACTCCAAGATCTCTTTCTTGAGTGGTAACATCTAATTTAGACCCCATCATTTTATATGTATTGTTGGGATTATGTTTTCCCATGTGCATTACTTTGCTTTTATCAACAAAATAACTTTATCAAAAAAAGGTTTAGTAGGTCACAGACCGCTCAGAGATTGTTTTCTGCTCAGTTTTCTTGGTTCCATTAATCCACTGAATCTCCCAGAAAGAGAGACAGATTTCAAAGAAAAAGGACTGCCATCTGCTCTCTATGACCACCAGCCATCTTCAAAGCAACAGTTTTGATGGGTTGGTTGAGGGTTCAATCCATTCCATACCTTGGGATTTACAGCTGCATGCATTAACCCTGATCCCCTCCTTTTGGAGATCGCCTTGCCTATTTCCTTTATGCTTGGAGGCAGATCACTATAGACAAGTGAGTCAACATAGGGCTGTACCATCCATTTTACATCGTTCCCTCCCTTGCACCCACCTCCCTTCCTCATTCTTTTTCAGGGACCCCTCCCACAAGCTTTTATTGAGACAAGTGAACTCTCTCCTTCAATTAGGAGCAATAGAGCTGATTTCTCCTCCTCATAAGGGCAAGGGATTTTACTCAAATTATTTCCTGTGCCAAAGGAGGATGGAGGGTAGAGACCGATCTTAGTTCTAAAACTTGTAAACAAGTTCATAAAGTCTCAAAAATTCAGAATGGTGACTCTGGCAGCTATAATTCCTTCACTGGAGAAAGGGGTTTGGTTTTCGGCTCTTGACCTACAAGATGCCTACTTCCATATCATGATACATCCATTGCACAGGAAATACTTACTGTTCACTATACGACAGGATCGTTTCTAATACTGAGTGTTTCTGTTTGGCCTTTACTTGGCCCCCAAGGTGTTCTCAGAAGTCCTAGCAGTAATGGCTGCTTACTTCTGACAAGAAGCCATCCTAGTCTTCCTGTACCTCGACGACTGGCTACCCCAGGACTGTTCCTACAAAGTAGTGCTGTCATCTACCCAGACTTTGGTCTTTTTCAGAAGTTAGATTTGCAGCTGAATATTAAAAAGTCCACATTCTTGTAGAGGAGATATAATTTATAGGGGCATATTTGGACTCATTAATAGCTTTAGCGTACCTTCCCTTAGACAGGTTCGTAACCTTATCAGATCTGGTACAGAAAGTTCAGGGGAGCCCTTCTTCTTAGCGTATGCGCAGTATGCCTCAGGAATCAACATAAGGAACCGTTTTCAGCTCTTGGGGCACATGGCAGTTTTGTGACCAGTCATGCAAGGTTATGTCTCTGTCATTTCCAGAGTTGGCTCAGAAAGATCTATTCTCTGGTCAGATACCTTGGACAGAAGGTGACAGTTGCTCTACAAATGAGGAACTCCTTAGACTGATGGAAAGATCAACTCAATGTCGGTGCAAACGTTCTTTTTTGTTGCCCAGCCCCAACAGTGACTTTAACAACAGAGATGCATCGCTGTTGGGATGGGGAGCCCACCTCAATATCTTCACCACTAGGAGAGATGGACAACTCAAGAAACCAGACTTCACACGAATGTGTTGGAGCTCAATATTGTCAGGAACACTTGCTTTCATTTCCTACTCCTCATCAGGGGCAAATCAATCAGGGTCATGGCAGACAACGGATCCTGCCTGTTCTATATCAATAATTCCTGTGTGCTGAAGCCATGAAACTATGGAATTGGTGCCTGGCTCATCAGATCCAAATTTCAGCAGTCTACCTCCCAGGTATTCAGCACACTGCAGCTGATGTTCTCAGCAGACACGTCTCACAGGATTACAAATGGGAGCTAGACACCCACGTTCTCCACAGCATATTCCAAAGATGGCGACTGCTAGAAGTGATCTCTTTGCCATCTCCAGGAACAGGAATTTTCCTGTTTTCTGATCAAGAGGGGTCTGGGCCACTACTCTTTCTTCTATCTTGGAAGAAGAGTCTGTTCTATGCATTTCCTCCAATGCCACTGATACTAAGGGTAATGAACAAGATCAGACAAAACAAAGTCAGAGTTATCATTATAGTGTTGACCTGACTGAGACCAGCTTGGTACCCTTACCTGCTTCACTTCTGTGTCCAACTGCTGTTCATGTTCCTGACCATTCCTCATCTCCTTTCACAGGATGAGAGTTGTGTGCTTCATCCCAACATAGTAGCGGTCTGCCTTGGGGCATGGCTCCTTGATGGATTACGGGGTTAGAATCCAGTTTTTTCTTGGAACTCAAGATTTTTCTCTACCCTCCCACCAGCCCCATTTTCAACCTGCATTTTAGCCTCCGATTCCAACTTGTTTCAGCCTCTGTTTTCAATTTTTTCCTGTTTAAGAAAGGCTCATTGTGCTCTCTGGAACTCCAGAATGGCACTCTTGACAAGAAGGATTGCAAAGAGTTTCTTACGCTGCTCAACCCTTTTGGGTTGATCACACTGTCTCTGTGGTGCTATTTAGCTATGCATTGGTGTCTGACAGTTTCTTCTCCATCAACCCATTTTTATTCCTGTCTATGTAGAACCTAATTAACTTCTTAGCAAAATAGATTGTCTTGCTCTCTTAATTCCTCCTTCCATTCTTCCACTTAGTGTTTTGTCTGTTCTTCGATGATGCACCACTGATTATTTTAGCACATTAATGTAAGGCTGTGATTTGGTATCTGCTTGTTACAATAGATTATTTGATTCTAAGGCCAGAAGGGACCATTGTGATCATCTAATCTGACCTCCTGTGTAACACAGGTCATGAATTACTTCCTGTTTGAACATGAACATATCTCTTAGAAAAATAATACAATCTGATTAAAAAATTTCCAGTGATGGAGAATCCACCACAACGCTTAGGAAGCTGCTCTAACGATTACTGTAATGTGATAATGCTGATTTAATATAAGGTGATCCCAAAATGTTTGCCCTCTACATACTTTTAACTGGGCTTATGGTAACAGTATATTTTCATTGTGCATTTCTGAATTGACAGATGGGACTGTTTACTCTGTCTACTATTACTGATTTGCACACATAAGCTGTAATAATACAAGCTGGATTTATGTTCTTGAATTTACTAGCTAATGCCAGCAACAAAAGTGTAACCTGTTTCTTCAGATTTCTTGAATTTGTATTGGATATGTAATAAAATAGCTGAAGGAAGGAATCCATGGTACCCTTTTTTTAAAAACATAGTTTTATAATGCTGCAACGTCTAACCCCAACTCCAACCCACATATGACTGACTTTTTTTCTCTTGGTTTGTTTTGTGTGTGTGCCCTTTCTTAGGATGGGTCAAATCTGAGTGCCAGCCAGAGAGCCTATGCTCCAGAACAGCTGCAAAAACAAGAAAATCTTACTGTTGATACTCAGTACTATCTGTCGCAACAGATTCACCCAGTAGTGGCTCGAATCTGTGAGCCCATAGATGGAATTGACTCTGTTCTCATTGCAACATGGTTAGGTAAGTATCTAAAACTCACTTTATCCAGTGAGCATCAAGAGGCAGAGTGAGCAGAATTAATGCACATCATTTCTTAGCAGAAGCACATTAGGGAATCTGTTCTTCAGGTCAGTCTGTGTTGGGGAGAGACTAGTTATGGTATGTCTACACTGCAGCTAGAAATGAACTTCTCAGCCTGGGTAGACAGACTCATGCTAGCTCTCTAAAAATAACAGTGTGGGCATTGCTACACGCGTGGCAACTTCAGCTAGCCACCCAAACTCAAACCCAGGGGTTTGGGCAGGCTTGGACTTGGGCAGCTAAACGAAATTGCTGCCTATGATGCTGCAGCGTTTGTTAGCTCTGCTTGAATTAGCATGAGTCTGTCTACGCAGGCTGGGAGGCACGCTTTCAGCTGCAGCGTGGTCGTATTCTTATACTTTGTATGACCTAGATAGCGCAGCAGTGTGGATTAGTTGTATGCTTAGTCACATGAGTAGTCCTATTGACTTGAGTGAAGTTACTCATATGAGTAAGTGCTCATCTGTATGAGTAAGGGTTGAAAATCTAACTGTCTGACACCCTTTAGTTTTTATAAATGTCAGCACTGTTGTTTCTTAGCAATTTAAGAAAATCTTGTGAAAACATACTACACAGTTACAGACGATGTGCTCTTTGGTATCTGTCCAGGAAAAAAGAAACTTGCATCTCTGTTAATACCTTTTCATTAAAGATTAAAGATATATCTTTTCAGAAATATGGCAATAAAGCCCTTTTTCCTAGGCAGGTGGCTCTAGTAATCCATAGTAATGGGTTCTTCCTTCCTCGTGTGTCAGGCAAGTGGAAAAATCAAGAGAGAGACGATTACTGATGCAGGTGCACACAGATTCACCCATTTTCACTCAGCCTGAGAGGTGTGCAGGTGCCTGAGCTTTTCTTAGAAGAACTTTTTTTTCTTTAGGTGATGGCAGAAAAAACAATAAAACTTTTCCTAACCCACTCAGAAAGGGTACCTCCACAGCTCCCTATTCAGAGGAAAAGTTCATTGTTTAGTAAGTTACTTGTAAATCTTCTCCATCGAAGGGTTTTTCTAACTCTTTTATAGAAAATATGACATGAATATGCATATACGTCATTTTTCATTTTATTTCCTCCCCAAAGGTAATTAAATGGCCAAGCTGATGGAGGTCTTACATTCAACTTGACAGCATTTCTGTGTCTGTCTGTCATTGCATATGTAATGGGAAACCTTTGGAACACTACATCCAATCAGTAGAGCTCTGCAAATCTGCGGATATCCACTTCATACCCATGGGCCATGTTTGCGGATCACAGATCAGACGCAGATACAAATTTCGTATCCATGCCAGGCTCTACTAATCTATTCTAAAAGGTCAGGGAGTATTCTAGGCATCAGTACCAGAACCTTATTGATTTTGGAGAAAATTGGCAAATAGGAGAGACAGGAAGCCCCTGTTTACAACAGCCACAGCTTCAAGCACCTCTGCAGTTGTCTAGATCAAACTGGTTGATGGCCCCATTTGCACCTTCCAGCATAGCAATGATCCTATCTTATCTCTGCCCATCCTCCCAATAGAGTTTTACATTTGACATTCTGAATGTAACTGAGAGCTGAATTTGCCCTCACAGACAGAAAGAAGAATAATGTTGGAGGAGTGGGGTGGAGGAAGAATGGGGGAGAAAGTAATGGGAGCATGCACACAGCCCCTGGCATGGGGAGAGGGAAGAATAGGGCACAAAGAACCGCAGGTGAGGGAAAGATTGGGGATCTGGGGCAAAAAATCTGTCTGGGGATTGGTCCTGCTTTGAGCAGGGGGTTGGACTAGATGACTTCCTGAGGTCCCTTCCAACCCTGATATTCTATGATTCTATGAATGTATGACCCTTCTATGGGGGAGGTACACGGAACCCCTGCTGAGGGGTTTGGACATTAGGGGATGCACTGAAACCTTGCTTAGAGGAGATTGGGGATGATGGTGTGGGGGGAAGGGGAATGGAAAGGGGCCCAGAACCCCAGGTCAGGAGGTTGCGGGTATCTGATATGGGGTGATAGAGGGCACACAGAGCTTCTGCTATGGGAAATAAGGGGGACGTTAGCGGAAGTGGGAATGGGGGTGCACAGAGGTCTATTGATATGAGGAGAGGGAAATGGGGGACCCTGATATGGGAGGAGGGAGAAATGGGAGCACACAGAACCCCTTTCAGGGAAGATTGGGAGGAATTTCAGGAAGTCCCTGAAAAAGGGGGATGGGAGAATGGCACATGAGCTTGTGGGCAGGAATGGAGGGATGTAAGGATCACTTCATATGTGCAGTAAGCTTGCCCTACGTAAGCTATGAAGCATACAATCCTCAAGTAACTAGTTATGAGCTCCCTAATCAGAAGAGAGAAATCTGGAGCTCCCTTACCAGGATCACTTCCCTCACTGAAGCGTGTTCTAAAAAATCATATGCTCCCTTGGAAGAGGTAGCTTCTTTATCAGACCAGGAAGGAAGATGGAAACAGTGTTAAAATAGATGTTTTATTCAGGGATCTATGGTTTGGAGGAAGTTGGAACTCTTAATGTTTTGCTAAGAGATATTGACAAGGCTCCATCCTCCCATAATAGAATGTTAAAAAGTTTAAAAGGAAATTGGATTGTACCATTTTAACTATTAACTTCCAAGCTGGTGCTATAGAACCATAGAATCGTAGGACTGGAAGGGACCTCAATAGGTTATCTAGTGCAGTCCTGCCTTGCTTGCAAGGGACTGAAGTATTCTCTAGACCAGTGGTCCTCAACGTGATGCCCGCAGGCGCCATGGCACCCGCCGGGGTATTTATGTGCGCCCGCCTAGTGCCCAGCAGGGGAGAGAAGCCGCAGCCCCTCACCTGATGGGGACAGATAACTCAGGCTGCGGGCGCGGTGTTTTCTGTTCCCAGCAGGCGCGGGGCCTGCCTAGTGCCCAGCAGGGGAGAAAAGCTGGGGCCCCACGCCTGCTGGGAACAGAGTACTCCGGGGCCGCGGGCCCCGGTGTTCTCTGACCTTGCGGCTTCTGTCCAGCTTCTCTCTTCTGTGTGGATTCATATATTATGTAATATTAAGTGTGATGTTTTTCGTATTATTTAATATACAAATACAAAATAAGCCTTGAAAAATTGTTGGCGCCCGCCACACTCTTCTGAAAACATGAATGTGCTACTGGCCACAAAAAGGTTGGGGACCACTGATCTAGACCATCTCTGACAGGTGTCTAACCTGCTCTTAAAAATCTCTAGTGATGGAGGTTCCAGAACCTCCCTAGGCAATTTATTCCAGTGCTTACCTATCCTTACAGTTAGGAAGTTTTTTCCTGATGTCCAACCTAAACTGCCCTTGCTGCAATTTAAGCCCATTGCTTCTTGTCCTATCCTCAGAGGTTAAGGAGAACAATTTTTCTCCCTCTTTCTTGTGACAACATTTTATGTACTTGAAAACTGTCAGCATGTCCCTTCTCAGTCTTCTCTTCTCCAAACTAAACAAACCCATTTTTTTCAATCTTCCCTCGTAGGTCATGTTTTCTAGACCTATAATAACTGTGAACTTTCTCCAATTTGTCCACGTTTTTCCTGAAATGCGGCCCCCAGAACTGGACACAATACTCCAGTTGAGCAGAAGAATTACTTACAACACTCCCGTTAATACATCCCAGAACGATGTTTGCTTTTTGCAACAGTGTTACACTGTTGACTCATATTTAGCTTATGATCCACTATGACCCCCAGATCCCTTTCTTCAGAACTCCTTCCTAGGTAGTCATTTCCCATTTTGTATGTGTTCCTTCCTCAGTGGAGTACTTTGCATTTGTCCTTATTGAATTTCATCCTGTTTGCTTCAGACCTTTCTCCAGTTTGTCCAGATCATTTTGACTTAAAATCCTATCCTCCAAAGCACTTGCAACCCCTCCCAACCCCATAGTCCACAAACTTTATAAGTGAACTCTCTATGCCCTTATTTAAATCACTGATGAAGATTCTTCACACAATGAAGTCAACCTGTGGAACTCTTTGCCAGAGGATGTTGTGAAGGCCAAGACTATAACAGGGTTAAAAATAGAACTAGATAAATTCACAGAATATAGATCCATCAATGGCTATTAGCCAGGATGGGCAGAGGTTGTGTCCCTAGCCTCTGTTTGCCAGAAACTGGGAATGGGTGACGGGGATGGATCACTTGATAATTACTTGTTATGTTCATTTCCTCTGGGGCACCTGGTATTGGCCACCATCGGAAGACAGGATACTGGGCTAGATGGACCTTTGGTATGACCCAGTATGGCCATTCTTATGTTCTTATATTGAATAGAATCAGACTCAGAACTGATCCCTGTAGGATCCCACTTGATATGCCCTTCCAGCTTGACTGTGAACCACTGATGATTACTCTCTGGGAATGGTTTTCCAACTAGTTATGTACCCACCTTATTGTAGTTGCATCTAGGTTGTATTTCTTTAATTTGTTTGAGAAGGTCATGCAAGACAGTATCAAAAGCCTTACTAAAGTCAAGATATACCACATCAACTGCTTCACCCTTATCCACAAGGCTTATTACCCTGTAAAAAAAATGCTGTTTGGTTGCTTTGACATGATTTGTTCTTGATAAGCCCATGCTGACTGTTACTTATCACCGTACTATCTTCTAGGTGTTTGCAAATTGATTGCTTTATTATTTGCTCCATTATCTTTCCGGATACTGAAGTTAAGTTGATTTGTCTGTAATTCCCGGGTTGTCCTTATTTCTCTTTTTATAGATTGGCACTATATTTTTCCCTTTTCTCGTCCTCTGGAATCTTTCCCATCTTCCATGACTTTTCAAAAATAATCACTAATGGATCACTAATCGTTATGTCTGTGACCAGTGGAGTGCTGACTTGCAAGAATGCTGACTTTGCGTATGAGTTTCAGAACAATCAAATGAAAAGTCAAATCCTATAGTTCGGAGGCAGTGGACATTTTGGTAATGGCCTAAATAGAGCAGTTGAAGATTTAATCTTGTATTATCCTGAGGCAGAGAAAGACCAAAAAGATTCCTGAGTTATATCCATTTGTTTTCAAAAGCTAAAAAAATTCTTCAGAAGATTATGCTAGCCTTATAGATATAGGACTGGATTTTCAAAAGTATTCAGTACCCACAATTGGGGCTTAGTTTCCGTTTAGGCACTCCAAAATGTAATGGCGAGATTTTAAAAACTGTTCAACGCTCTGTAGATTCTATTGTTTCCAAGTGCATAAACTGCATTTTGCAGCGCGATTCAAGATGGAATTTTTTTTTGGTGTATAATATTTGTACAGCAGAGATTTTTTTGTTTGTTTGTTTTTTGTTTAGGCATTTGTAGCTCTGCAAGAGTGATCATCCATATACCTATTGCAGCATCTTGTAAGATTAACAACCAAATACGTTCAGTTTGATATCTCCATGCCCCTGAAGTTTCCTTATTTTGGCAGCATTTTATCATGAATGTTCTCTAGCATGTAAACTGTATTGGGTGGTAGAAACCAAGTCTTTTTTCCAGAGACCCACATTAAAAATAAAAATATTATTCTCACATAGTTGATCAGAGTTCTATCATAAATCTTTGAGTGATCTAGAAACATTCCAGGCTCTAATTAGTTATTCTGGGATCTTTCTGCAGTTCAGAGGCAGTGGACATTTTGGTAATGGCCTAGATAGAGCAGTTGAAGATTTAATCTTGTATTATCCTGAGGCACTGGATAGTGGCCTACATATATTTGTCTCCGGAATGCAGCAGAAATTTGTTTTTATAGTGACTAGAATGTTGTCTTCAGCCTCATCAGGTAACCAAACAAATCATTTGATTCTTTAATGTCTTCTTGTTTTTACTTAGGCTATGTTTACAGTAGGCAACTGTGCTGCTGCTGTTAGACGCTTATTACAGTGACAGAAGGGGTTCTTCCTTCACTGTAGTAAATCCACCTCTCTGAGAGGTGGTAACTAGGTTTATGGAACAATTTGTCTATTGACCTAGTAATGTCTACCCTGGAGCTTAGGTTGGCTTAACTACATCGCAGAAGGTGTGGAATTTTTCACAGCACAGAGCAGTATAGTTAAATTGACCTAAATTTGTAGTATAGACCAGCCCTATATGTCTTAGTCTCTGTTACACAGGAAATCCTGGCTTTCTGTCTTCTTGCAGTGGATCCAAGAACATTTCTTTCTGAAGAAGAAACGGTCCGTTCTGGATAATTTTAGGAAAATATTGTGTCTGATGGATTAAACTTTGCTTATTTTTTCAAACAGTTGGATCTGAATTGAGCCACTGTAGTGAGAAATGTCATGTGAACCAGATGTCTTTGCAGAGCAAGTTATCAAAGAGCCAGAAACAACTTCAGATCTCAGATTTTACAGTATTGGGTCATTCTCCATTTAGCGAATGCTGCAGTGATGGCTCACCTCACTAGTTATGGCAGATGAAGTATAGCCTTGCTCAGGGAAACATTGCTAATCTTGAAATGAGCAGAAAAGATTTTCTGTGATGTTAAAGCACTCCACATACTATGCTGGTGATTTCAGCCTCAGAGCAGACTAGTTCAGCCACTCTACTTTAAATGCTGGAGAATGGAACCTCAGTCCATAAGTATTACACCAGATTTGCAGAATGTAGATAACTCTAAATAACAGATATGTTTGCTTATAAGTTCCATCTGTAAGTTCTCTATCTTTGGACTTGGGGTGGGGGGAAGAAGAATCTGTCTAGTCTCAGGGATGTATAGATTTACTGTCCCTGAAAATCACAGCAAACTCTGTATGTTCCTTCCTTTTTCCTTTCATTATTCCGAAGGTCCTGAGAAAGTATCAGTGACCAAATTAAACTGATTTCCACAGCCCCAGTGTGGCTCTAAATAAATTGGTTTGCAGACCTGACCCTATTGTCCATCACCCAGTTCCATTACATCCTCACAAAAGCAACCTGTTGTCTCTCTAAAAAGCAACAGAGGGTCCTGTGGCACCTTTAAGACTAACAGAAGTATTGGGAGCATAAGCTTTCGTGGGTAAGAACCTCACTTCTTCAGATGCAAGAAGATGCATCTATTGTTTCTCTAGCACCCATCTCAGGAGCCTATCCAAAAGGGTTATGATTTGTGGTACCTTGATTCTGAAGTGCTATGCAATGTCAATATCCTTCTTGAGGAAATTAACGGAAGATAGATTGCTGAAGAACCTTGCTGAAGACAATGAGTATCTCCTTTTTGGTGCAAACTATCTGACTTCTTTCGCTTTCTCCAATGCAACCTAGAGCAAGATCTGTTTCAAGTACCATTATCAAAAGGTCAACATTCTCAAATTTATTTCTGTCCTAGGATCTATTGAGTGTGTTTCTCTCATCCCTTAGTAAGGTGTTTTCTAAAAGCGGCCAAGCAACTGAGAGACAAATTCTGTGGAGTTCACTCCTCCTTTGAAGCTTACTGGTGTTTAAAAGCCTGTGTGAATTACTGAAGCTGTTTGCTGCATAAAAGAGAAATTTCCCCATGTCTGTATAATTGATTTCCATGAGAAATTCTAGTGGTCCATAGGCTTTTGCAGATACTGGGGTGTTCTTTATTTGACATGCTAGCAGTTTTGCAGCATGTTAATTTTAGGAAAGTTGCTTTTCTAATTCCTGTTTAGTTTAGTAATGGTGACTACTTTTTTCAGGAGATTATTTTTTCTTCTGGTAATCGCTGCCTGTCTTATTTGTTCTGAGGAGAACCCATTCATATGGGCTACCAAATGTAATTTTATAGAAACCCATTTTAAAGGTAGGATAAAGTTCAAAAAAATGTTCTATAGGAATTACCAAAGCAAATTCCTTTTATTTATTTTACAGCTCCCCAAACTGTGCTACACTCTTCACTATACATATAAATTGTACGTGGTTCTTTCCCCCAGAGAATTTACAGTCTATTTTGTCATATTATACAATGAAGGGAAACCACATCTGTGGGTTTGAGTAGGAGGGAGAGGAAAGATAAAGCAATATGATTATATTTCCTAACCACCACATCCATGAATTGATCAGTTTTAATTTTAATAAATCTTGGTCATTCAAGATTTATTAAAAAAAAAAAAAACAAAAAAAAAAACACTGCTCAGCTGTGCTAGTCACATACTTTGCTGAGTAACCTTGTATTCCACAATATCTTAAGTGGAGATCAGATAAAGTGCGTGAGTTAACAGCCCCTTATTTAAATCTCTGGGTGCTGTGAATTCGGTATCAACTATATAATTCCTCTGTATGGTATTCATGGTCAGAATTTATTAACAAGGTGCAGGCCCCTGCTTGAAGTGTGAATTAGGGGAGACTATGAGGGTTCTTTTTTGGAGAGCAAGCATGGGGTCTCTTTGTAATTTAAAAAAAAACAACAAAAAAACATGTGCTTAGTGTGTGATAAGTACATTTAAAAAAAAAAAGAGAGAGAGAGATAAAGTAAAGCATTATTGTTTGAGAATAGTCCTGCTCTGGCATGGAAATGAACTGGACTAAATTGATGTGTTCTATCTCTAGCCGCTAATTCTATAAACCTTGTTTATAGTAGTAGTACTTATATTTTCATTTTTTTCTTTACAAGATCAAAGTTTAATCACTCCAGTGTTTTGATTATATATAGGTTTTCCTTTTAGGATGTCTATTCAGTCAAACAAATTATTTAACTTTAGAAGTATAGTAAGATCCCTATTATCTAAATTTAAGCAACATTGGTAAGGTTATTTGGGCATTTGTATAATGGAGCGTTACTGGCAAAGAAGTCTCTAGGTAGGGGAATTCTTTGCAGTGCATGATATTGAGGGTTTAGATAATCAGAATCTTTCCGTACCTTCAGTATGTATGGAGTTGGGTGCTGAAGTACATTTCCACTTACGTGACGTGAGTCTAAAAGAAATTCACACCCTTAGTCTCTAGGTGGCAGCACCAGATACTATTTTCCTTTTGTTTCACAAAACCTCTAATGAGCAAAGGTATAAGTATATAAACTTTTCTGTTTGCATAGCTTCCAAAAAACGCTGATTTTAAGACTAATCTCAATTTTTTTAAAGATAATATTAATTTTAGGTAGTCTACAGAAATCAGTTAATCTGTTACCCTATCTCCCATAGTTGCCCTAAAAACTGACACTCCTTATGACTTCTGCTTTGTTTATGCTCACCACTTTAGTCTTTGGAGGAAAAAGCAGCCCTCCTCCCCCCCAGTCACCTACAAAAGTTTTAACTTCAAATTATTTTAGTAACCAAACCAAAATAGTATAAACTGTGATCATTCATTTAGTATTTTAAGACAACAATTACAACTTCAGTGGCAGCGTCCAGACCTTTCTTTTCTTGTATATTTCTGTCATACAAAGGTAAATCTCTTTGGTTTATCTTCACCATTACTTAAATTCTGAAGGATTTTTTTTTTAAATCATGAATACATCCTCTCCATTTTTTAAGGCTAAAAAACTGACCTGGAGTCCAGAGCCTTTAATGATAGTAAAGTGTTCAGTATGAAACTAAATCTGAAATAATTGGTAAACCCATATGACTTTGCCAATGTCATGGAAAGATAAGAGTCAAAAGCAGAAGTTTATTGCTTACAACTCTTGGGGCCTTCTTTTTTAAAAAATGTATTACAAAGGGAAGAGGAGCAGTTTTTCCATTCTTTAAATATTCCATGCTGTGGTTTTGTTTACCAAAATAGGGCATTCTGCCTTGCTGTGGAGGCTGCAACTTGGTGTTCTGAAATGGATTAAGTAATCAAGTAACAATCCATGAAAGGAAATAATAGATAATATAGGACCCAATTCAGCAAGAAAATCAATTAATGTAGGCATGTTTTTTAAGCACCTGATGAGTCCCATTGATTCAGTGGGGCTATTCACATGGATTAAGTAAGGTATACTTTGCTGAATCATCACCATGATTCTTCTGTTGTTTTCCCCAATCAAAATAGCTAGTCAAATGATAAAGATTATTTTAAAGAAGTAGAAGATTATTACCTGTTTGTTTGAATTTTTACCCATGTGTCTCTACCTACCCCATCCCGCCATTTTTCACAATCTGAATGTTGGAAAATCAGAGTTTAACTCAAGTCTGTGGACTTCCTCAGAAAGGGCAAAGTATGATATCCCTTCTTTAATTTGTATTTAGTGAAAGGGATTATCTAAGTGTAGTAAAAGATCCTTTGAGGAAGAATTAAAGATACATTTGTAATTGGAATTTACTGCTATTTCCACATTAAAGTAGCCATCATTACCTTTTACTTCATTTCTACATTTCCAACAAAGAGAGAGCGTTCATATTGTACACATGTCCTTGCACTCATCGTTATTGTCTTAGACCTCAGATAGCCCACCTTTTGTTTTTCCCTCTGAGAATCTGACGTATAAAGAAAATGTTGAGGAGGAGGAGAGAAATTTTAAATAAAACTTTTATCTACTACTTGTCTTGCAGAACATTTGTCTTTTTCAAAGCGTACAGATGAGCTTGTTTTTTTAAAAACATGCTGTCTCTCTCAAGGGACCCTGTGTACCATGGAGTGTGCGACAGTTGCTATTAGAAATGTTCTTTTATTTCTAATGACCTGTAAAAATCTATACGAAGTTTAAAAATCTAATTTGGTATGATGTTAGCCTTTATTCATTTTAATTGCCTTTGTGTAAAAATATATATATATATATATATAATATAAAATAGGAAATTCTTAAAACGCTGGTCTGGGATAAGTTTTTAATTGAAATTAAATAGGTTAAATTGGTATTTTGTTTGCAATACACTTCTTTCTCTTGCTTAAATCTGATTCATTTATTAGTTATAGAAAAAAATAGTGTAATAATTAAAAAATTAGTTGTAGAATTTTTTATTTTGTGATAAATTTTTAAATGGTGGTATCATACAAGTTTAATTTAATTCAGTTTTGTGCCAAGGTGAGTTCTTTGGGTCTGTAAGTATTGTTTCTTTTCACTTGGTAAGACAAAGACTTCAATCTTATAAAGAAGTGGAGCTGGATGCTCATCCTTTTCCAGCTTCCTTAAAATCATTGCTAAATTGTTGCATTTCACACTTACTTAAACATTTTACTTCTTTACTTCGTTTAATTTTCTTAAACTTTCAGTTTTTTCTGAAAATATTCCTTTTTAGAAATGTTTTATGAGGCCTTTTTCTTTTATAATAAAGTAAGCCATTGTTCCTGAACATTTTGTCATATGTCCGTATTAGAATATAAATTTTGATGGACATTTATCTAGATTGTCTTTACCTGGGTTAAAAATAAATTGCAGATCAAGTAACTAGTCCTTTTTATTTAACAAAAAAAAAAAAAAAAAAGAGTTAAACACGCTGCTAAAAACATGTCAAGAAATGTGAAATTCATCAGCTTTACTTTGACCCTCAGATAACTAGGGAAAATGAATTTTGTGCTTGTGTTGGTTTTTTTTCTTTTTCTTTTTATTGAGTCAATATTTTTAGGATTTTTTTTATATATATTTGTTTAAATTCTTGTGTTCTGGCAACCAAAAATAAATCATTTTGTCTCCAACACTGCCTTTTTAAATGCTGCTCCTGAATTTTAACCACTGCATTAGATTGAAACCTACATGCTGTTAACCACTGAGCCAAAATGAAATCGACCACTGCATTGAAATCAGAGTTGGCAGTTGTATACGGACTTGAAGGAGTTGGTAATAGCAGTGCACCCGTGTTTCTTTAATGGGGTTTTTATTCTCTGTTTTCAGTTTTAATGGTCCCATTTTGATTTAAAGACTGTTTCTTAATAACGATGCACATTTTATTGAAATATTTTCAGTGTAACTTAAAAAGAAAACAACAATAAAACCATCCGCTAGGAGTGGTTTCCTCAGAAACAAAATGTTCTGTTGCATACTCCCATGATGGATAATGCAGTGTGCTTCTTTTATTTATAAAGCAATCTTGTATAAAAAGATAAGTGATTTCTTCGTGTTACATGAACCTTATCTTAGGTTAAACATTGTAAAATGTATTTATATTTTTTAAAGCAATCTTTTCCTGAGGATAGATTTTTACTTTCTGAATTTACATTTTTGTGACCCATTTTGTAGCTGTTGTACCAAATCTAAGGGGAAAAAAAAACTGACCTAGCTGAATTGCTTACTTTGGTCTTGGAATTTTTATTTCTTATTAATAGGACTGGATCCCTCCCAATTCAAAGTCCATCACCATTACCATAAAGATGAGGAGAATGATGCCTTGCTTGGTGGCCCAGCTCAGCTCACTGATGAGGAGAAATATAGGGATTGTGAAAGATTCAAGTTTTCCTGTCCGAGATGTGGAACAGAGAACATTTATGACAATGTCTTTGATGGTTCGGTTAGTTTTTGGTCTTTTTGTTTCCATAGTAGGTTTGAAAAAAAGACTTCCTGTAGAAAAAGGAGCTTTTCAAACAAGGTTCATTGGAATTTGGACTGGGGAAAGACACTGTTTTGATTCTGTTATCGATAACTTTGGATCAGAGATTCAGTGCTGAATCCTATTCCATTCACACATTTCAACATTGTACTCTGTCAGACTAATGAAGTCAAATGATGCATCTGCTTTGGTTTACAAATAGAAGTTAGTGTAATTTTTTTTATATTTTAATTTTGATCTTAACTTTGTAACTTGCAATTTTCTATTTAATGAAGCCTGCTTGTAGCAATAACATTTTCTTATCCTAAATCATATTAATTGGAACATAGTGTTTTTGAAAATCAGTGTTTTTCTTTTTACATCTCACTTCCCTTCTTGACAGAAAGGTACTTCTGCACTATCTTTCCTGCTGTCTTCGTATATCAGACATAAAAAGTCATAGGGGATGCATTCCTGCCAAGAAGTACTGCCAAAAAATGTATCTCTGACCTTGGCTCAGAACTTGAAATAGGGCCAGGTATTTAACTCTGCTGCGATGTTATGCGTGGACTAGTCATTGGCAAATTAGCAGGCTGCAGAGTAGTGAAAACCTTGAAAGTTAAAGCAAATATATCCTTTATCTAAATTAAAAGTAATTATTTTAAGTTAATTTGGACAAACAGCAGATGTTTCGCATTTTTTGAATCAAAACAAAGCAGTCTTTGGAAGCAAGCAAGAGGAAAGGACAGACACAGATCAGCAATGCTTTGTAAATCCTTGACTTTTGCTTCATTACAGCTGTAAATACGATAGTTAATTGCATGGAGGCTTGACGACTTGCAGATGGGCTAACTGTAGAAGAGCTTATGTCAAGCTCTAAAATCTCTTCCACCTGGGATTGCTTAGTGTTGTGGGTGAGGTTTTAGCCAGATCGGATCAGAAAAACATGGATTTTAAATATTAACAGGAAAAAAATCCCTCACAAACTTACAATCATACAGCCATGTAGGGTGTTCCTTTACAATGAGAATTTCACTAACTTAATTTTAGCTATTTACGATCAACCTTTAGGATCTGAAAACTCAATTTCACGTTGACAATTAATGTACAGTCTCTGATTTTAGTGGATGACGTGGTATAAATCTTTAATATTTTTCTTTGTACTTTTAAAAATTATTAAATGAGCCTGAACCAAAAAAGATAGCTTAATGATGTACACTCTTGTAGCACATCTTCACATTTGATGCTTATAGGAATGATTCCAAGACTACAATCAATAGTCTTGAAGGATGTTGGTGTCCTTTATAAAAGTGATAAGCCTGTCTTTTTCAGAGGAATTGATTTTACTATAGATTTCACTAGTTTATTTTTATTCAACATCATTATTTGAATGATAAAGTCTGAAACAAGTGATGTTAAGTTCCCCAAATGACCTTTGTTTAAGAGAAGAGTGAAAAGACTGTACATCCTAGTGGAGAAGAGTCTTTAGGGATGGAGAAGCCAATTGTCATGGGGTAGGAGGAAGGAAGACCTCTGTCGGGGATTAAATTAAAGAAGGCTTTTACAATATTTTGTCTCTTTTTGGATTGCTAGTGTAGGTTTGTGTATATACTGTATACACACTCTTGTGTGATAACTTTATAGTGGTTTTGTGATTGTTTTCAACATTATTTTAATCTGCAGGGAAAGCTTATGGAACCCAGCTTGCAACAATGCAGTAAGAAAGAATGTGACGAGTCCCCTTTCAACTATATGATTCAAATGAACAACAAACTACTCTTGGATATTAGACGTTACTTAAAAAGCTACTATAATGTAAGTATCCAAAAAGTATTCTTTACAATGTTAAATTAATCCTCAGTTCTCTAATGGGTACTCAGTTTTTCTTGGGGGTGACAGAGTATTCATTTTGTGCAATACTGGTTACTGTGGTTTATAATAGCTACAAAAAAATCCCCCTTTCCCTCCATAACTAATGTGATTTTTATTCTCATTAAAATAGATTGATGGATGTTAAATCCCAATTTAAAATACTTCTCGTTTCTAAAATAAATTTTAATATTCCCCAGTCTAGAGGATATGATAGATAAGAACATCTTAAATTTTTGCATATAGGTTATTGGCCATGTTACATATAGAGTAGATCTTTGTATTTTAAGTTTATTTTTTGAAGAAAAGGTGACTGTAATGCATTGAGAAAAATCTATGAAGGTAGGAATTTGAGCATGCAAATACCAACTTTTCTTTTAAACTAAATCTGGTTCAAGATGCATTATTTAATGAACAGTCCATTAATTTGAGAAAAGAGGCCTTGTCCACTAATAATGTTCTGAAGGATGACAGAGATAACTTCTTACTAGCTCTGTGGGTTATGAAGGTTTCTTTCTGGCCACTTTGGTACAATTTTTTTTAATCAAACATGTTGAAACCAGACACAAGCATAAAGGTTTTGGCATTTTTGGCATTATACAGCTTCTTCCAAGCAGCATGAAGAAGGCTGTTTAATAGCAAAATGTTACTATCTATTCTTGATATATCCATTTGTGGTTCAAAAATGTAAATAAAAGATACTGTATGGATTAAAGTGCTCCGTGGCTCTTATAAACTGGACACAACTACTTCTTATGTATCAAAGTATTCAGATGTCATGGGACTAACTGAGTCACTTTTAGAGTGTACAGACAAACTTAATATGAACTTAAGTATGACTCTCTACATACAATGAAAATGTGTATCTACTGAAATGAGTTCATTTTCTTTTTTAGTTGCAACATAAATCATAACTAGACCCTGGGGCAGGTTTATGGTGAGATGGGTTGGGAATGTTTTTGTGAAATGGTAAAGGATATTTGATTCAGAATAGTCAATGTGGGAGCTTCAGATGCTCAGCGCTTCTGAAAATAAGGCCTTGGGTGTATAAAGCTGAGTAACCAAAATTAGACTCTGTTTTTGAAAATTGAGTCTTTTGAATGGCTTACCAAATTGATGGTTCCTTTGGTTGAATATTACAAAACGTTTGCAGGGAAGTACAGTAGTAATATTTTTTTCTAATAGCTCCAGTTTATGCTTATGTTCCAATAGCTCTCACTTGTGTACTGTTTTTTCCTCTGTATTAATTCTTAACACATTATTAAGTAAATGTTTCCATACTTATCACATTGCCAGTGGGGGAAAAAAAAACCTCAATTCCGTTAAGAAATTCTTTAAAAAAAAAAATCTCAATTCCTTTATATTTGTTTGTAGTATTTGATGGCCCTATTTTCAGAGAGCCAAACAGTTCTTTGCCATGTTTAAATTTAAATTTAGTCACTTAATTACAAGTGCGAATAAGTTGCTCCTTCATATGAAAGTTGAAGGCATTGTCAGATGGTTTGAATAGGCAACACCATACCGAACGTATGGGTTTGAGACCTCATATTTAACCTTCATTTAACCTTAACCTAGCAGAAGCTTCCTTTCAAAGTTCATCTGTTTCCAAAATGGACATAATTGTAGTTACGTAATGAAATTTGTTTTATTAAGGCAATATATCAAGGCATGTAGCTTTAGTATAAAAGTTGCTTACCTGCTAAACTTTTCTAGATTTGATGCATTTAAATTATTATAATTATTTAACAAGTGCTAAGCTCATTTCAAGCACTTAATGTGCTAGAAAACATTACATGCACAGAATGTACAATACTGAGCACATTGAAAGAGGCAAATTGTGTTCATGTTAAGGGGAAAGAGTTAGTATTGCACTATGCTCTGTCCATATCAATAACGTCTTGCTATAGGTTTGTTCCACATCATTATGGAATCAAGTTATAAATCAAAATGCAAAGTGCCATTGTTTGAATGCTGCCAAACGATTAGAAAGGTTCATTACATTCTAACTTTTTAAATATCCTTTTCCATGGTCCATAGAAATTGTGATTGAATATAACTAATGAGCTCCTTCATGTGGAAGTTATAGCAGTGTAACAGGGAGTTCCCTGAACTTTTTGATACATTTTAATAGGAATATATTGAGAATTGAGCTTTAGACCAGTTGATCAAATTATTTGTACAGCATTTTGAAGGTAAAAAAGCTGTGTACATGCCAAGTATCATTATTAGTCTCCAGAAGATTGAGATGACTGTGCTGCCAGAGCTTGTTTCCAAATAGAATAGTATTTTAGTTGGTAAAAAGGAGATTTCTTTGAGTTGGACAGGAAACCTTTATTGTATCCCAGTAATAATTAGAGAGGCAGGTGCTCTGTGAGCTTCATTTTATCTTTTATCCAGTATTTCTAATAGCTGTGTAACAGTTGGAGTTGAAAATTTTCAAATGAGATGTTTGGGCTAAGGGAAATATATAATCTTATAAACTATGACATACCTTCTGAGCAAAACTTTGGATGAAACTTTGAGACTTGGGTGTAGCAGATGGTTGTTGGAATGGCTGTGCCCTTCAGCTGTGGAGGAAGAGAGGTAAAAATTTAATATAGAAAAACAAAATGTTAGTTCACACTTGTATGGCAGATATTACCATTGTTTCTATAAGGATAAAATTGTACCTAAAACAGAAATGTATCTATATGAAAATGTAAAGGCTTTGTTTTAACCTTGAAAATATAGTAAACTACATTTTATGACGGTAACAGTGCCTAGGTTCTGATGATTTCTTAACGCCTGTTCCAAAGCCCATTTAAATCAATGGGAGTCTTTCCATTGAGTTCAGTGGGCTTTGAATCAGGCCCTTAAGGATTTCAGACCACGCCTCCTTCATTCCTTATTCTGTTTAAGTGCCTTAAAAAGTCCAGCCTTGTAAATTTATCATGAAAATTTATCAGCTTAGGTATAAAATCGGTTTGTCAAGGTGCTGATAAAAATCGAACGATATTTTACTTGTAAAAAACAAAACAAAAAGAACCCCAAATAAATACACCATGCAAGTGGGCAAGTAGAACTGTGCAAGCCTGCTATAATTCCTACTGTTTTAACGCATGCATTCACCTTTTTGTAAAATACATTTCTTTGTTGCTAAAACCAGCCTGGTTCCATTTGAACACTGAAATATTGTTTAGCTACCACAAACAGCATTTAGCATTATTCCAGTAGTTAATTCCTTGATATTAAATAACATACACCAGCCTTGATCTTAATTATTCATTTGTAACTGCAAATATATTAAGCCAAGATGACATCCAAAGATTTTAGTTTCTTTCCAGAGCTGCATTATTCTTTTGAAAGATTGATCTCAGTTTTTTAAATTCTGCTGCAGAAAAGCAAATAGAGAGAGAGAAATAGCTAATCTAAATTGGGAAATGAAGAGGGCTTTTTTAAGCATGAAAATTTCATCATCTTGTCAGCTGGCAGAATGCCTGCTGTGTGGATTCACAAAGGCTAAGAATTACACTTTCATGAAATTTTCCTCACTAACTGCCCTGGTTAATTTGAAAGATAACCCACTGTTTTAATTCATTCCTCAATTGGGCGGTGCAGGTTTTATTTTTGATCTGACAAAGCATTTGTGTTAATCGTTTTGGCCCTCTACTAGACACTCTTGGGATTGTGCTTTTACAATAAACGTGTCTGTGATAGCTCTTTAGTCTATTATACTTACAATAGATCCATAGAACTGGTAATTAATTCTGTACTGCTTTGGAAAAGGGAAGAATAGGTGTAGCTCTGTCAAGTGCTGCTGGGAAGTTTGTTTAGCTGGTTCATTTTTGAAGTGTTACCCTCAGCCATCAATGAAACATCCATGCTGGAGAGAGGCTAGGACAGAAATCCATGACCATAAATGAGTAAATAAACCCAACTTTTACCTTGAAGAGTGGAGTCACTTAATTTATGGTATTTGCATCTAATTCTTAGGTTGAAAAAGTATAACAGAAACTTCCCGTTTAAATATTTGTCTATAATGTGGACACACGTTATAGAAAGACTTTAGGGAATAAAGGTTAGCTATTCTATTGCCTTTAATAAACCCCAGGCACATCCCAATCCGTAGCCATAAGAAAATTGCAGAGTCTAATACTTGGCACCCCTAAATACGTTCCTCATATTTCCTTTGGTTATTAAGAGAAGAAATGGATTACCCATTTAATATCCACAAATTGAAGCTAAAAACAGAGTACATTACACGTGCGATCTGACTGATAGCAAAGTTCACCTTGCATTGAGTGGGTTGTTGATGAAGAACTATTATCACACAATCACAATATTCTTTTACCTGTTCATTTAATGTACACCTGTGATGCATCAGCAGCTTGTTTGTAGTTAAGGGATACGTTTAAATATAAGGAAGTCTCAAGTTTATTTGCTATTAGTTCACTGTTACTAACACTGTAAAACCTGACTTATGCATCTTTGTTTCATGTACAGTATTTATTTTAAAAAAATGCAACTAGCCTTAAAATAAGGTGTAACAAAATGCCTTTATTTCATGGCCCTTGTCCACTGCGCCACTGTACCCCACAGATGGAAGTGAGTTTGAAGGCTATTGAACACTGCTAAATAACTTTGTGCTGTTCTGCTGTGAAAATTCAGTGTTCAATAGCCCTCAAAATTTCTCATTTCTTACCTGTGGTGGGGTGGTCTGCTGCTGGCACATTAGGTCTCAGTATAAAGCATATAGGTACCCTACTTGAAGCTCTCTTGAATTATTTTAGTTTTTGTGTATACCTTGGTTTTTGCATTAATATTTAGCACATTTAGAAAGAACTTTTTTAAAACAAACGCCATTATAAGAAGTTATAAAAAAGCATGTAAATATTGAGATTTCAATACATATCCACATAACAGTCCAAAGATAACACTGCTCTACAGCCAAAATGCTTCTGAAATAAATGTAGTCAAACTTTACTAATTCGGGGTCACTGAGAACGAAAATGATGCTTAAAATTGTTGATTGGCTCTAGTTTTCAAGATATGCTATTGGGTCAGTATATACGACCCTTGACTTGGGAATGGCGGAGGATAAGTGAGTTATAAAGGGAAGGGATCTCAATTTAAACCAGAAATGACTCAAATACATCTTTGACTGGATCTATGAATAAATCTATGACTGGGTTTGGACAGTACTTGCTTTTTAGGCAAAACAATGAATGATGCAATCTGAAGCTGGTATTGTGTCATACATGATATGAATTGCATCATGTTATTCCTAGAAGTCATGGATGATGCAATCATAACGAAGCTTACATCACTCTGCTGAACAAATTGCCCTCTATCAGCTCTAGAAATCATACAGTGTCGTGCTCTCTTATTTGTCAGTGTTTGATTTTGCAAAGGGACCCATTTCTGTTTAGCCAAAGTGAGCAGAGATGCCTCGTACTTGTGTGAACAGTGCAGATAACTTCTGCTATGTTTGTGATGAAGTGACTTTTGCATCACAAAAGCGCAGTATAACCACTATGGTTAAGAAAGCCTATCACCTTTATTTTGGCTGCAAAATTGGAGATCAGGACAAGAGGTGTTGCTGCAACACTTGTGCAACAAATCTTCGCCAGTGGTTGAACAGGAAAAGGAAATCTATGCCTTTTGCAGTGCCAATGATTTGGAGAGAGCCAACAGATCATCCCAGCAATTGTTACTTCTGCATGGTGCCTCCAGTTGGGAAAGGTATGTCAAAGAAGAAAAAGTGGACTGTGCATTATCCAAACATTCCATCAGCTATACGCCCAGTACCCCACGGAGAAGGACTGCCGGTTCCTGATGCACCAGAATCATTCTCATTTGAGTCAGACGAGGAAGAGGATGAAACTTCTGGTCCTGAACCATCAATGTCACAGGACCCACATTTTCTCCCATCCTCCTCCTCTGAACCACACCTCATAACACAAGGTGAACTGAATGACCTTGTCAGGGATTTGGAACTACCCAAGAGTAAGGCAGAGCTGTTGGGCTCCAGACCACAGCAGTGGAATCTCCTGGGAGGTGATGTTAGGGTTTCCATGTTCCGTGACCGTCAAAAGGATCTTGTCCCATTCTTCTTCATGGAAGGTGATCTTGTAGCCTGCAACTACATCGATGGTGTGATGGCAGCCCTCAACATCATTCACGATCCAGATGAGTGGAGACTGTTCATTGATTCATCGAAGACGAGTCTTAAAGCTGTTTTACTGCATAATGGCAATGTTTTCCCATCAATTCCGGTTGGTCATGCAGTCCATATGAAGGAAACCTATGACAACATGAAACAACTTTTGAGGTGCATAAACTATGACCAACATCAGTGGCAGCTTTGTGGCGATTTGAAGGTTGTTGCTGTCTTGCTTGGTCTGCAGACTGGATATACAAAGTACTGCTGTTTTCTCTGTGAATGGGATAGTCGTGCAAGAGATTCCCACAACATCAAGAAAGATTGGCCACTCCGACAGTCATTGGAGCCTGGGAGGAAAAGTGTTCAGCATCCACCACTTGTTGAATCAAGGAAGATTTTGTTACCACCCTTACACATCAAGCTGGGGCTGATGAAGAATTTTGTCAAGGCCATTGACAAAACACAAGCAGCTTTCACGTACCTCCGTGGAAAATTTCCAAGGTTAAGTGAAGCTAAGATAAAGGAAGGTGTCTTTGTTGGTCCTCAGATTCGTGAACTTCTTCGAGATGATGCATTTGACCATGCACTGCGTGGCAAGGAAAAGATGGCATGGAAAGCCTTCCAGTTAGTGGCAATAAATTTTCTCAGAAACAACAAGGCAGACAACTACAGGTTGTTGGTGGAAAACCTCCTCAAGGCATACAAAAGCCTTGGTTGCAACATGTCACTAAAGATACATTTTTTGCATTCTCATCTAGATTTTTTTCCACCGAACTGCGGAGCAGTGAGCGATGAGCACGGCGAGCGATTTCACCAGGACATTGCCACAATGGAGAAAGGCTATCACGGCAAATGGAGCCCATCAATGCTTGCAGACTATTGCTGGACAGTGACAAGAGATGCTCCATTTAATGAATACAAGAGACAAGCCAAGAAGTGCCGAGTAGACACTGAATAGGACTAAACTATGTACATAATAGTTTTTTGCCTTTTTGTTTCATAATAAATTTTATTTATATAACCCTTTTGCTGATTTTTAAAGTGTTACATAAACAGGACAGGTGAAATATTATCATGTAAAGCAACCATAAACACACGAAAAGACCTAGATTTACAATTTATGATTAAAACTCTACTATCTACACAATATACATAGATATAAAATGTAAAAACTTAAATATCTTAGAAACAGTAGCCAATCAGTTGTTTTAATTGTCATATTTGAATTCAGCACATCAAAATACATAATAAATAGCACACTTTATCTCTGAAGCAGATGACTTCTCAAAAATTGTAGACCAGTGTAACAGGTCTGGTTCTGAACCTGTTATCTCCCACACTGTAATCAAATGCATTGCCAACAAGCTACAGGTAGACACCACATGAACAGGTAAACATATGATTGTAAGGAATGTGATGACTGTTCTGTAATCATGTTCTCCCAAGATTAATCTGTTGTAAGTTTTTTGGTACTAGTAACTTTAGGGTGTTTAAGCATTTGATAATGAGTAAATAAGATCAAAACACAGGAGAAATTAAGAGATCATTTGAGGAAGAGGTTAGTCAACTATGAGAAGAAGCTGCTATCCATGAGTATTGACTATTATGGGAAATACATTATCTACTATATATACATGGATTTGTGAGGCTTTTGCAGATTTGGAATTACATCATTGTAGTCTCACTTTATGAATCAAACACGATGGTGATGTTTCCATAATAGGGCAAGCTTCCAAGTGAAGGCAGAGCTGAAAACAATTGTAGTGCAAAGGAAAGGTAAAAGACTAATGTGGTTCTGTTAGTGGTTCCAAAGGGCCTAAGAATGAATGAAAAGAAAATCCCATCAAATTCTCAAGATTTTCTTTGTTTTTTAGTTGGTTTGCCCAATAGCATCTTCTCTGTCTTTTTCTTCATTGAGACTGACACCTAAATTTCAACCAGAATCCTATTTTGGCTAACCACCAGGAAATAGGAGATATACTGTTCAATGAGGAAACAATAATCAATATACCAATTAAGATTTTTTTTGGCTACAATACAGTCTTCCCTAGAAGCTCATATGTACACTGGACTGGAGATAGGATGAGACCCTTTGGGAAACCATATGCAAGGGCTCTTTGGAATGATAAGCAGTTATTCATCACAGACTTCATTGTGTATTAGCTAGAATTGGTTAATCACTACTGTAACTTCTCTGTAATCTGACCATGAAGGGAAGGTTTGAGACCTCTATCGTCAAGATTACATTTTTTAGCACAGCGTTTCAAGGTGATGGTCAGTCAAGGCAACTTCACAAAAGGCACCAGCATTTTTCTTATCACTAATGGACTGACACTCTTTTTATTGGCTTTTAGTAGTCCCAATGGGTAGGAGCCCAGCTCACTAATCATTGAATCATAGAATACCAAGGTTGGAAGGGACCTCAGGTGGTCATCTAATCCAACCCCCTGCTCAAAACAGGACCAGTCCCCAGACAGATTTTTGCCCCAGATCCCTAAATGGTTCCCTCAAGGATTGAAGTCACAACCCTGGATTTAGCAGGCCAATGCTCAAAACCACTGAGCTATCCCTTGAAGCTTACCCAATGCACTCAGAACCTCAGTTATTGAGATTGGGTGAAATTCAGCTAGAAAATAGGGTATGTTTATCCTTTTCTACCTGCACTGTGTAAGAATGTGCATAATTTTAACTGGGCCGTTATCGACCCACTGTTCCAATGACTGAACGGAATTGTCTTTCCGAGTGTTATGGAAACAGTGAAGTCCACTTCTGAGTGCATACTATTGAAACTAGTCCATTAACAGAAACAGTGATGTGCCTTGGCTGCAGCCTGGAGGTCATGATAACTATGACAAAGTGGTGCAGGTGCTATAAGAGAGGACAATCATAGTCTCATTCTAGACTTGACTGTTTCCAAGGCAATTTCAATAGCCAACCCGGAACCACTACTAGAATTCAGATTTTCATATTCATGTAATTCTCTTTTTTAGCAGTAATTGTTGAAATATGTATTTACATCTGTCTAGGCTTAGGCTTTCTGCTATACGCCATTCAAATTTTTAATGTAATTTTGGATAGAAAAGGACCTCTAATGTGTAAAACAGTTGAGATATGACAAGAAATATGAGTCCAGTAATTATTTAAATTTGGGTATGTCTAAAATTTATGAAACACAGTTGCCAGTTCTAACTGTAATTTTGATATACTTGCACCTCTGATTCAAAGCAAATTAATGCTCTTTACAGTGAAATATCAAACAATCATATACATCTATGCTACTAATTGAAGCTCTTACTTTTGGAGGCCATTTTAACCATCTACCTGGAAGATTATCCAAAATGTAGTCCATTGACCTTGAACTTCTTAACTTGCATATGTGAGAAGATCCAAAAAGTGTCTACAGTAGAAGAGGTCACACTTCCACCAGACGTGACTTCCCTTCCCACCTTGCCTTGCTCAATGTCCTGCTTCCATAGCAGCAACAGGCAGCTGGAGACTCTTGTCCTCAGAATGACATTTTTGTCAATATTTGTTGTCTTTACCAAAATGTTTTCTTACAAGTGACTGGCAGTATAGAATCCTTTGGTTTGACACTACTTTTAGAAAGCTATGGGATGTTTTTGAAAGTTGGTATTGGAGAGATTGAGGGTCTGTCTTGGTATCCATGGTCTCTTTTCAGCCACAGCAGCCAAAATAGCAGATAAGTCTCTTAATACCGTTGGTAAGGCCTCCTCACTCCCAGACCTAGTGTTCCTTCCTCAAAGACCTCAGGAGGTCAAGGAACAAACAATAACATTAACGGCTAATACAGCTCCTGCACAGGGAAAACAGTCTAACCTTCACATTCCTGAACAAGATAAGAAGCCACGTATAGATGTTACTATCATCAGAAACATAAGTGTCTGTACCTGAGGTTTACTGGCATTAATCCAGAATCAGTCCTCAATCAGAGTTATTAATTCCCAAAAAGATGTTTATAGTTTTTACCAGCTTTTTTTGTGTGGGGGGGGAGGAAAGAAACAGGTATTTTGTACCAAGAATCCTTTTCCTTGAACATTTTGGTTTATTCCTCTTTTAGTGTCCCCTTGCTTCAAGAAATGTTTCCATTTCAGTAAATCCTTGGAAGTCTCTAGACAGTAGAAAAAAGCAGCTAATGGAAACAAAAAATTCTCTATCATCCAAGTATTCCACAATTCATCATTTCCTGGAGAAAAAGAAAGGGATTAAATAATGCAGATTAGCATTCTGATTTGTAAAGTTTCCACTGCTCTCTGTTCCTTCTAAGAGTCCAGAAAATGTATTCACCCAAACTTCATTGGACATATCTTCCTCTAATTCTTTCCTTTTCTCAAAAGAAAAAAGGGGAAAAATCAGATATAAAGATATATTATCTTATCTATTTATCCAAGAAGGAAAGTGAAATATCTTCTTCACAATTATAAGCATCAGTCAAAGAAACCACAGATACATTGGTTTTTCCTGCTTTTAAGAAAAAGACAGTAGCATCTTTGAATCTTCAGAGGAAGGAAGCAGAACCCTCAAACAAAACATTTTTCCCCCTCCCCTCTTTCTTAATCTGTCCCAGAAACTATTGATTTCTGGAATAGATTCAACATAAGATGTCCCTTGCAAAATAGAGACACTGTCTTAACAGTTTACAAAATTATGTAAAATTTAGTGAAGCTGAAATATGCTAAAGTAAAGTTCACACACCTGTCAAAGTAGTCTTTTTGTTAGCCAAAGACAGTAATTCCTTCTGATGGTGGCCTCTTTCCTGAGGATCCTTGGTGCAGAATGATTTGTTGTTTCCTTCGGGAGGAGGTTCGTGGAGTTCTCTGCTGCATCTATCCTACTTTTATGTCTTTTACATGTTCTGTTTTTGTTATATCTGTGCTGTATGCAGATCTATTTACATTTTATGGTAAAAGTTAAAACTGTCCACCAAGAAAATATCTCTGATCACTTATTACTGACACCTTCCTAAATGCTATAATTTTCAACAAGATATTTTTCTTCTAATGAAATGACCAGCATGTGCCTGTGGAGAGGCAATTGCCATATCAGATGGATCTCAGCAGCTGCAAGGTTTTCAGTGGTTCAGTGAGGCCCTCAAAAATGAGGTAGCAGAAAATGCAAGAAAAGAAAAGCATATTATTAAATTAAAGAGTTCCTTTTGTCAATTTAATTCTGGACAGTTTTTAGAAGAACACCACTTTATCGGTACAACAAATACAGATTTTGGTCCAAACCACTTAGGGAAAGTAGAGGTCAAGGACCAAGCAAACACGGAGCAAACAGACCAGTTGCATGACTCCAAACACTAAGCGCACCTCCTGAGAAGGCAGTATTCTTGACCCAATCTCAGAAAATGAGCTGTCACAGTAGCTTCCAGGGGCTATGTAGTAATGTTTTCCAAAATTCCTTCTCTATCCTTTGTACCATCTTCGGTGATCAGGAACCTGGAACAGGTAGCCCTTATGGTGCAGGCAATTCATAAACTCCTGTCAGTTGGTGCAGCAAAGGCAGCCACTGCTGAGTTACACACTTCTCAGGCATTACACATATTTGTTCTGAAATGGCCCATTGAGATCAAATCACTGCTGGGCTTCAAATGCCTCAGCAGGTCCATAGGGAAGCCTTCCTTTAGGAGGGAGACATTGCTCTGAATTTTAGCAGTCATGGACTTAAAGAATTTTGAGACATTATTTCAACTTAACCAGTTCCTTTCTTCGTGCCTTTGTTTGTTTCTTTTACAATAGGTTTTCTTCACTCTGTTTTCAGGGCTATCACTCTACCTAACACTGCCAAGGCAGAATTCTATCTTTTGACATCACTGAATATGTAAATCAGGTCCTTTTACTAGCGACTGTAGGGCATCTATCTTTTTCCATATGTGAATGACATTCTGATAAAGGTCCAGATGAGAGAAGAGGTAAATATAAACATCCAGGTAGTCGTGGAAACCCTACAGTCCCATAGATTTGTTTAAATTTAGGGAAAACAAGTCTAATACCCAGTGTAGTTTTAGATCATCCAGGAGTAAACAAAAGAGATACTCTTCAAGCAAGAGTATTCCTATCTGAAGAAAGGAGCAGGGAAGTTGTACTCTGATATATATCCACTATTGAGCAGTAAGCATCCAGCTACAAGCCTCTCTTCCATGGGTTCTGGGCATAATACTGTCCTTGATAGTTACTACAGTTGGGAATGTTTCAAGAATGACCTCTCCATTTGTGTAATTGTGTTTTGCACAGAAATTGAGATCACAACCAAAAAGAAACCTCAAAATCTTCCCCTGTCCCACAAAGTGACAACATTTTTTGTTTGGTGGACGTACTCAAATTAGATCATAAGAGAGTCTCCTTAAGAAGAGATGTGCAGTGATGCAGGATCGAGTAAACCTAGACCATCCCTGATGGGTGTTTGTCTAACCTGTTTTTAAACACCGCCGATGATTGGGATTCCACAACCTCCATTGGAAGCCCACGCCAGAGCTTAACTATGCTTATAGTTAGAAAGTCTTTCCTAATATCTAACCTAAATCTTCCTCACTGCAGATTAAGCCCCTTGCTTCTTGTTCTACCTTCAGTGGATATGAAGAATAATTGATCACAGTCCTTTTTATAACAGCCTTTATCATGTTTGGAGACAGTTATCAGGTTCCATTCTCAGTTATCTTTTCTGAAAACTAAACGTGCACAGTTTTTTCAATTTTTCCTCATAGATAGGTTTTCTAAACTGATTATCATTCCTGTTACTCTCCCCTGCACTTCCTCCAATTTCTCCACATCTTTCCTAAAGTGTGGTGCCCACAATTGGATACTGTAGTTCAATTGAGGCATCACCATGCTAAATAGAATGGGACAATTACTTCCCATGTCTTGACACTTCAGTTAATACACACCAGAACATTAGCCTTTTTTACAACTACATCACACTGTTGACTCATTCAATTTGTTATCTGCTAGTGTACCTCAGATCCTTTTCAGCAGTGCTACCACTTAGCTGGTTATTCCCCATTTTGTAGTTGTGCACTGATTTTTCCTTCCTAAATGAAGTACTTTGCACTTGTCTTTAGTGAAATTCATCTTGTTAAATTCAGACCAATTTTCCAATTTTTCATGGTGGTTTTGAATTCTAATCCTGCTCTCCGAAGTGCTTGCAACCCCTCCCAACTTTGTATCATCTGCATATTTTATAAGCATACCCTCCACTCCATTATCCATTTTATTAATGAAAATAATGAATAGCACTGACCCCTGTGGGACTCCACTAGATACATCCTCCCAGTTTGTCAGTGAAGCATTGATGATTACTCTTTAAAGTACAGTCTTTCAAACAGTTTTGCACCCCCTTATAGTAATTTCATCTAGACCATGTCTGTAGTTTGCTTATGAGAATGTCATGTGGGACTCCACTCAAAATATATCACATCTGTTGCTTCCCCCTATCCACTAGGACAATAACCATATCAAAGAAGGAAATTAGGTAGGTTTGGCATAATCTTTTTTTTTTCTTGACAAATCCATGCTGGTTATTCCTTATAACCCTGTGTTCCTCTGGGTGATTCCAAATTGGTTGTTAATTTGTTCCAGTATCTTTCCAGGTATCAAAATTGGGCTGTGAGTGATCTATAATTCTCTGGGTGCTATTGGTTCCTCCTTTTTAAAGACAGGAACCATGTTTGCTCTTCTCCAGTCCTCTGGGACCTCACCTATCTACCTAGAATTACTGAAGATAATTGCTAACTGTTCCAAGATTGCTGCAACTAGTTCCTTAAGTACTCTAGGATAAATTTAATCAGGCGATGCTGCTTTGAATACAGCTAACTTATCTAAATAGCCTTTAACCTGTTCTTTCCCTGTTTTGGCTTGTGTTCCTCCCTCCTTATTATCAATATTAATTGCATAGAATATCTGGTCACCATTTACCATTTTAGTGAGGACTGAAGCAAAATAGGCATTAAACTCCTCAACCTTCTGGATGTCATTAGTTATTAGTTCTCCTTCCCTGCTAAGTAGAAGACCTACTCTTTGCTTCATCTTTCTCTTGTTTCTTATAGCCTTTTATGACCCTTGCTAGGTGTAACTCATTTTGTTCCTTAGCCTTTCTGATTTTGTCTCCACATGCTTGTGCTGTTGTTTTGTATTCCTCCTTGTGCAATTCGTCCATGTTTCCACTTTTTGTAGGATTCCTTTTTGATTTTCAGGTCATTAAAGGGCTCCTGATGGAGCCATATTGGCTTCTTATTGTTTTTCCTATCTTTCCTTCACGTTAGGATAGTTTGCTGTTGTGCCTTAATATTATCTCTTTGAGAAACTGCCAGCTCTCCTAAACTTCTTTTTTCCCTTAGATTTTCTTCCCATTGGACCTTACCTACCAGTTCTCTGAATTTGCTAAATAAGTCTACTTTTATTTAAATCACTTGTAATTATTCTGCTGCTGCTCTCATGTCCCTGTTACAACCAGATCTTATGTTTTGGATATTTCTCCTATTTCTTCTAGAAATGTCACATCTTCCTTCTCTTCCTGATTTGATGGCCTATAGTAAACTTTACCATGACATCATCCCTATTTTTTCCCTCCATTTTATCTTTACCCAGAGACTTTTAACTGGTTTGCCTCTCACCTCCTTCTGGAATTTGGAACAATTGTATATATTCTCGATGTATAATGCAACATCCTTCTCCCTTTTTTTTCTGCCTGTCCTTCCTGAAAAAGCTTATACCCCTCTATACCAATATTCCAATCATGAGATGTATGCCACAAAGTCTCTGTGATGCCAGTTAGAACATAAAATAAATTGACTTAATACTTCCAGTTCTTCCTGTTTAATCCCCCTACTCCTTGCATTTGTGTATAGACAACTAAGATGTTGAGCAGAATCCCCCACTGATTTTCCTCTTGTTGCTTCTATGACGCTGTTGTAATTTTCCAAGTCCCCCCCACAACATCTAGCTCTCTGTTAAAGTCGCCTTTTGAAAGACTATGGTAATGCCAAAGCAGATTGGCTAAGAAGCAGAAAGGTTAATAAGGATGAATGGCATCTTCATTCTGCAATCTTTCAAAAATAGTAAAAGGGTAAATGTAATATTCTCGTCTGTGTCTTTTTCCTGAGACTGAGAATATTTCAAAAGATTGACTCTAACAAGCTGAGAATAATTTTGGAGAATTATTAGTCCAGGAAATCCTGGTGGTACTTGGTGGTAGTAGTAGATTGTGTCTGCCTCTTCCCCTGCGACTCCATTCAGATCTTCTGTCTCAGGGCCTGGAGCTTCACCCTAGTCCCTTGACAGCTTGAGTTTTTGAAAAGAATGCACAAAAAGATTGAAGAAGGTGAATCCAACTACATCTTGCAGCCTTTTAGGAAACCATAAACCACCATTTCATATTCTAGGGTCTCAAGAAGGTTTTGATACTAGTGCTGACTAAAACACATAGATCCACTGAAATGTAATGTTCCTTGTGTTTTACATTGTCTTCAGGATGATATATACTTTAATCTGTTAGTTGTCTTCACCTGTTGCTATTTGGAAAAAAACGGATCCTTATCAGAATTCTAGATTTATTTTGGTTCCCACTATGACCAAATTCATCTGAACAGCCAAACTGTTAAATTTTCCAAAAATACCTACGTTTCCTGCATGGAGAGTAAATCTAGTTTTGAAAATCTGAGAAGCCCTAAAGCATCTTTTTTAACAAAACCACTTTCTTTGTAACAATAACATCTGCAAAGAGTGTCAAACATCAAAGCTTTATCCACGGAAGGCCAGTATTGTATGATTCACTAGGATAATAAATATTTTGTACAGCACCTGAATTTATTCCTGAAAAGAATGGTCAGTTTATAATCACAAGTGATTATTCTACCTTTTTTCTGTCCTACTCCACAGCAACCCAGAGAAAAACATTGATTTAATTTTGATTTTTGCAGAGCAATTCTATTTTTTAAAACAAGATTGGAAAACAATTAAAGAATGAGTAGTTCAGAATTGAAAAACAAGGAATATTGAACCCTTGGATGGAATCACCCATTTATTCCACCCAGTCAGTAGTGGCCTCCTGGGAGGAAAATGCATCAACAGAAAAGACTTGCAGCACAGTGATATGGTTGACCCTGTTCACCTTGGTGCAGCATTACAAAATAGGCATTCTTCCTCTAATGATTTATTTGGGAGAATGGCCCTGAAAGCTTCAGAAGATGAAGTTTAAATTTAGATAAGAGAGCAACAAAATCTTTTCCCATAATCTGTTTAATTGGGCATTTCTTTTCCCTCCCTGTGCTCTTAATTTGCACTGCTAGTCACATCCCAGCTGTGAAGATTAATAGACATGCACTTGTCCAAGAAAGAAAACTTTGTCATATCTGATTTTATTTCACTGATGAAAATGTGAACAGTAAGCTCATCCCTCCCCTTTTTGGTTTGATGGAAAATTTAATAACAGAATCCTCAGTTTGGGTTATGTGTATTTTTATTCAGAGAAAAAAAAGTATAAATTTTCATACATCATGGATACATCCTTTAGCTCACTTCCCTCATCTGCATGATTTTGAAATATTATAGTTACAAGTTGATATCATTTCCGTATTTTAACATTTTACATTTTGAAGAAAGTGTTGGCTTTGGAAGAGGTATCTGAAAGCACAAGGTAGGAAGTGGAGTCAAGTGGAAATGTTTCCTCATCAACTCTTCAGTCTGCCTCTGTTCCTCTGAGAGCAAGGCAACCCAGCTGTGAGGCTTACTGGCCATACTCTTATCAGAGAGAGAGAGAAAATTATCAAGGAAGACAAAATTTCCTCTCTCAATTCTATCCTTACGTAAATTCAGCCTTCTGAGTTCCCATACGTGAGAGTGTAACTTAATTTCCAAATTACATGATGAAAGCACATCTGTCCCAAAATTAATACCTCTTGAGAATATCATAATTGTATATACTGAAAATAATTAGTATCTGTAATTTGCAAGTCATAAATGTCTAATTTTTAGCGAAGTTGTTTGTTTCCATTTAAGATAAATTCCCAATTTAAGATCCAAGGCAACATTCAAATGTACCTCACAGGGGCCAAAATTGTTCTTTCCTTCTTTTCTTTTTAAATGCTGCAAAGAAACATAGTGATTTATGTTGTATTCTATTGTAGAGAGAACATCCCAACTTTAAAAATATTCTAAGATTCCTTTAATAAAATACTGTTCATTGGATTAGTACCTAATCAGTTTTTTTCCTCACATTGAGGCAACTGATGTCAAATTTCTAATAAAACTAGAAACCACCAAACTACCTAGTCTGATTACCAGCTGTAAAGTATGAAGATGAATTCTTGTTGTGCTTTTTATTCAAGACAATGAAGATTATCAATTGCCACTTCTTATGAAATATTAGATTCTTTACCTCCATCTGCACAAACAGAGTGGTGGTTAAACACTTCCACTTCATTCATTGCAATTCCAAGCAAAATCACCCCTTCACTCACTTTCTCTCTCTATCATCTCCCTTAAGGACTCTCAGTTTCCAGGGCTTCACCCCTGAATGGAGCCATGTACCAAATTCCTTCTCTCCATTTGTTCCTTCTCCATCATAATGGAGCAGTACAACTGAAGTAAGCTTGAAGTCCATCTGCAAGGACATCCTCTCAGGATCACCAAAGAAAGTTGCACTATTCTTGCACTCAGCCTTTTGACCCTGGCTTTCCTTAGGGGAAGGAGATCAGAGTCTGGAGGCTTATTGGGCCCTTTGCATCAGAGGCACTCCATCATCCGAAACACCCATGGAGACATCTCTGCAAGAGCAGGTCAGTCCTCTTCAGGTCTTAGGACTCATTGTTATCTGATAAGAATTTGCCAAGGGTAAATCCAAAACTTGCCCCCTTCCACTCTGTCTAATGCACTTGTAATGGACTCCCTGAGCTAGCATTAAGAATCAGGGCAGCTAATGAGATATCCAGGTGTTGCTCAAAATGAAGCCCTGAGCAGCATGTAACGATTCAAGCTTAATAAGATAGTAGCTGAAAACATGGACAAGCCAAAATATTTACTACCAATGAGTGAAGTTCAGGAAAGAATAGAAGCCCCTCATCCAAGGGCAGAAGCTCTTTTCATTCCTACCCACATCAGATGTATTGGAAAAGGGATCCTCATTTTTCTAGGGTAAGACATGGATGTGGAACATGAGAAGGAAGCCAAGATCATGCAATAGTCTAATCTTTCATTCTAGTTCATTTGTATAACTGCAAGAGAGTTCTCCAGAAATAGACTTGAGGACAGGATATCCCATTCTCAGACACCAGATTCCAGCTGACTTCAGACATGTTGGTACAGGAAGGACTGTATCATGATTTCTCTGGAGCTCCAGACTTCTCTTCCACCTCCTTCATCCTCTGCCTCAATTGTGAAAGCTGATGAGAAACTTCAAACCATCTGGAAAGCATCAAGCACCACCTAGAGTCAGCGGCCATTAGAAACCTATCTTTCAATAGGAAAGGTCTTCAGAACATTCTTCCATTTCTTCATAGAAAAAAACCGAGGAGGGGAGGGATTTTAGGTCATCCCTCAAGAAACTGAACAGGCTGATGAAAAAGATGAAATTCAGAATGGATCTTGTTCCCACTAACTCCAATTTCTCTGGGGGAGAACCTAATTCTGTTAGATCTAGCAGAAGTTTATTGGCATATTCCAATTATTCCCTGATACAAAAACCATTGTCAATGAAATGTTACCTTTTGAGTCCCCCAGGATGCTTCAGTAGCCTGGCTAAAGAGTCATTTATACCTTTTATTAGATGAGATGATTATGAGAATATTGCTGCTAGAGACGTTACAGGAAATGGTGTTGCAGATCCTCTCCGTGCTTCAAGCATGGTAACGCAATCCTATCTTCGCTACCTGGCAGCTGCCCACAGTATTATAGGGTCTCACAACCCTTCATTTGACTGATGGCATCTAATTCTCTGCATAAAGATGAGCTTTCTATTTGTAATCAAGTTGGCAAGGATAGTCTATGAAATGTCAGCTCTTGGAGGCTGTCAATCATATTGCATCTTCCATGAGAATGAGATGATTCATGTTCCAGGGTCTTTCATAACCATGATTAACTCCTCCATGCAAACATCACAGGAAATAAGGTTTTGGACAAAAAAGAGTAACACCTGAAGGAAAAAAGCATTGCATGTGCTAGATGTGGTGAAAATCCAGGTTAAAGTCAACTAGTTCAGAAAAACGGCTTGGTTTCCTTTCACCTAAATGCTTGTGACTGAAAGTATCTAAATCCTCCTTAGTTAGGTGGATGAAACGCTTATACCATTAAAACCTATTTAGTCACAGATAACATTTCCAGAAGGAATTGACACCCTCTCATCATAATCTATGGCAGGCTTCTGGGCAGAAGGGGCATCAACAACCAGAGAGGAAGTTTATGAAATGTTAATGACCGCACTATTAAGCACTACAGTTTTCACCATAGGCACTGACTTTTTTGTTTCCCTGGGGTGTTCCACCTCAAGGCTCTGCCCCCACTCCACTCCTTCCCCTCTGGCCCTGCCCTCATTCCACCTCTTCCTGCCCTCCCTGTACCCCCTTCCCTGAGGCCCCGCCCTTGCTCTGCCTCTTCTTGCCACCTCTCCCCCCCCCATCCCAAAGCCCCACCCTCACTCTGCCTCTTCCCACTCCAACCCCTCCCAGGAGCCCGCTGCTCTCTGCCTTCCCTCGGCTGTCAAACAGCTTATCGGCAGCCCCCACAAACAGATTATCAGTGGTGCCTCCAAACAACTGTAGCTGGTGGGTGCTGAGCACCCACTGTTTTTTTTTCGTGGGTGCTCGAGCCCCAAAGCACCCACAGTGTCGGCATCTATGGTTTTCACCTTGATTCCTCAGCAGAAACATTCTTTGTTGGGAAGGTGATCCAAGTGGTACTCCTAAAATAGAGTAATATTAATGTATGGATGGGAAAGGACAACGCTTCATTCTGTCTTTCTTGTCTTTAGCTCATTGTCAACAGAGCAACACTTATTTACATACTGCTAAGGATCTGGCCTTTGATGTTAATAGACCTCTGTGTTCTTCTCTGAAATATATGGAACCCCAAGAGAAAAGCTAATTCCCTTTTTGGGGCATATCATGTCCGCTTCAGAGGAAAGAAACACAAAAGTTCCATTGCATTACAAAGGCCAATAAATCTCCAAAAACAATACAAGCTCATGTACTAGATTTGCCTTGACACCTTGGGCCGAAAGTCATCAGCTTCTGTGGAAGAAATCTGTGAATCAACCATCTGGATGAACTAGCTTGTCATGTGTTCATCAGTACACTTACAAGCTGGGACTGAGCCCTCGTGATACAGCCTTGAGGCAGGAATATATTTCATGCCTGGTACCCTTAACATTTCAAAATTCACTTGATTTTCCTTATATTCCTAGATAATTATCTTCCTTCTTACCTTTTATTATTCTATTTTTCCCCATGTTTGATGATTGGCAAACCTAGATTAGAGTTTCCTGTATTTATCAATTTCTTTCCTTAGAGAAGGTATCTGATCCAGCCCCACTTACTGCTGTAAGTTCAACACTGGTTGTTTTGTAATTTCCTTTTCTGAAAGCAAAATTGTATCAGTCCTGTGCTGTAGTTAATTATTGTCAGACATTTAATATCTTGTAATATTAACTTTATCCTAATATTGAAATACCATTATTATCTTCACAATTTACAGGTTTGGAAGAACTTTTTCTTAGCAGGAAGTAATAGGAGGGTCCTTCCACCCTGTTTCAGTTTTGTCAGCTTTAGCTGTCTCCAGCACTACAGAGTGAGAGAACCCTACCCATCAGTCAGTTCAAGAGACCTGAGGTCTTGGATAGGAGAGAAATAGAGAGAAAACAAATTGCTTGTCTTTTGTAGTGAAGTTGGCAATAAATATGGCATGTTAACTTTTATGAGCGATTACTTTTTACCACTGAATTAAAGTGCAATATGTTGCTTAGACAAGATGTACTAGGTAGCATTTTGTTTTTCTTTAGTCTATAAAACTCAGTCACCATTTTCAGGAACAAATATTGCTAAAGACACCAGATTGTAAAATCTCTGCTGCTTCTTCAGAGAGTCTTGGGGCCATCCTCTGATATGTAATTGCTTTTACATCAGTCACAAGAGAAAGACAAGAATGCGCTTTCCTTGAACTTAACAGTTTGGGCAATTTTCTGTAATCCAGTAAATACAAATTGTACCCTGATTATCCATCTACGTCTGTCAAGGAAATTTTAATGGATGAATGAATGAGTCAAATATATGCATGGAAATATACAAATGTGCAAAATATGGGTCTAATTACAAGGCTGCTGAATTTACACAAGGTCAGGTAAACAAGGCACCAGTGTAATGATTATTAATTGTTAATAATGCCTTTGGGAAAACATTCTCATGTCTCTTCTGAACACCTAACAGTTTTGCCTTTTCAGTCATATGAAACAGCCAAATTGATCAGTTAATAGTAAGAGCAAAAAGGCATTCATTTCTCCCCTCTTTCTACCTCACCTCTGTAACTGCTTACGACTTCTTTCAGCATAGTACGTAAGATGAAAGGCAGATTTTCAGGACTACATTGACAATGAAAAGTACATTTTAGATATTTTGAATTAGAATTCTGAAGTAAAGTTTTCGAGAATCAATTAATGTAGTTTGTACTCAAACACACAGTAGTGAACTAGCCACTGTCCCCTCTCATAACAAAAGAGTGCTCCTTTTCATTTTCTTTCAAGATAGCTAGGGCCATCAAAAACACAAACTGGATACTAACAAAGACAAATTGAAGCCTCCCTTTTTATATGCTTACTATTTATGGTAAATTTGGCTCCCTTGCTGTTTTATAGAATACTCTAATTTTGGTTGAAGAGCTGTACCAACAAATGATTTATTTTAAATTCTTCGAACTGCTGCAATAACTGTTTCCCCTGAACCTTGTGTGACTTATTCAGTAGACTGCTGTATCATTACAGACTCTGCATAATTAATTATCCTTTTCCACTATGAACAACACTAGAATCATAAAAGGCCACATTTACTCTGTGAAATGGAAGTATACACAGTTGTGAATCCAGGTAATATTGTTTGGATCAGATCCTGGGAAAATATTTTTTTTTTGTTTTGTTTTTTTTAAACTTTTGGTCATTAATTAGTTTGGTCCCATAAATGCAGGTTGGGAAACTGAGTAATTGTAAGCATAGGAATTTTTGTACCAGTAGTGGAGTGGTGGCTTCTCTAGTCTAGTATTCTGTCTCTGACACTGGCTGATACCAAGTGCTTTAAAGAAAGTTCAAGAAACTCTACAATGGGAAACTTTGGAATAAGCTGTCCACAGGGAAGTATCTTCCTAATGTAGTTTAATTGTGAACATGCTCACCCATATGAATGTGTAAACCTTTTGTGAATTGTGCTGTTTTCAGTTATACCTTATGGCAAGGAGTTCCACAGGTTATTTTACACAATGTTTTAAGTATTTCCTTTAATAGTTTTAAATTTTTGTTGCCTTTCCATTTCACTGGCATTCCTTTTTGAAATTGTGAAAAAAGGGTAAATAAAGTGCCTGATTTGCCTTCTCCATACTAATTGTCTTATATCCATCATGTGCCCTCTTGTTTCTTTCTTAAACCTAACTGTCCTAGTCTGTTCTCGCACGGAAGCTTTTTCATGCCTATAAATCATTTTCATTGCCTGTCTTTCACACCTTTTCTATTTCTGCTATTTCTTGTTTGAGGTGGGACATCTCAGAACTGAGCACTGTTTTCAAAATGACAATGTAATATCAATGTACATAATGACATAGTTTAACAGTTGGGTCTACAAGGTATTACCAGTTGCTAAACTGCTTTTGCTGTTAAGACAGGGCTAAGGCTGGAGGTAACACATCCAGAACTACCTCTTGCACCTAGAAGGAGGGTGTCCACTACACTAAAGTATTCCCCAGAGTTTGTTTAACATTACCAATGATAGTATTTAGGTAACCTTATGACAAACTGTTTCATTGTTTAGTTTAATCTTACCATTAAAAAAGCTTTTTCCCATCTAGCTAGTCTAAACTTGCCCTTCTTTGGTTAAATTCTTTATTTTAAGAAATATGCCAGTGGTCAATCTCAAATCAGTTTACCCCTTTATGATTTTGTTCAAGTATTTGTAGAGTGCTACGGTATCCACACTGGACCTAATTTGTTTAAGCTATAGACATGTTTGTCTTCAGACTTCATATCTTTTTATTCTCTTGCCTTTGCTAGTCTTTAACTTCTCTTTTATTACTGTTCATTTTTATAGTGATGTGCCCAGAGTTGTACACCGTAAGTAAGGCCTCATAGATGCTATGAGGAGAGAAATGATTACCTTAGTCCTTTATGCAATTTTTTCTACTCCTTCCCTCTTGTTCACTTTTCCTTTTTGATTAGCGTATTATTTTAGCATAATTTTTACCTTCCTGCTTCAATCTCTCACTGTGAGCTCACGTTTATCATCCTTTTTTTCTGTATTGATGTTATCCAGTCATTCCTTTTTTAATATTCGTCTATTTCTCTAATATTGCATTTTTCTATATTAAATTTCTATATTAATTTTTTTCCTGTCCTCTATGGTACCAACAACCCCTCCTCCCCAATTTATATGTAACCAGATAAACAATTTATAATATCAATTTTAAAAAAAAAAGAAAGAGAGGGAGAGAGAGAATTTAGAAAGCATATATAATCTGGCAGTCTTAGCAGAAGCTAAACTTTTCCATTTCCCCACAGTGGGGAACTCTCAAATTTAAAATGAACAATTGTGTTTAGTTGTTTGGGTTTTCTCTTACTTCAGTGTTTTTAAAATAAGTTTGAACTCTTACCACTAAAGGGAGTATATTTAGGTCAGACTGACCTCCATTTGGGATCACAGACTTTTTTCCTTCCAGACTTCTGTCTGTCTGTCTCTCTCTCTTTATATATTTTTCTAAAGGGATGAAACTAAGATTACTAGGTGGAACCACTTAAATAATGTACAGAAGTAACCAAACTAATTAATTCATAAAGTTTTGATGATTTAATAACATTATTAATGTTCAGATATACTTTTTTTAAACTGTCTTAAGAGTGTCATGTTACAAACAATGTTTGTATAGTAGTTACCACCTCAAAACAAATGAAAATTTGACTGTATGATTTGACTTGGCCTAGGAATAGTCACTGTTGAGATTTTCGCTTTTCTAGCCATTTGGATTAAATAAAAATACATGGTCTGTTATATTACTGATTTTTCTTCCCTACAACTTTTATGCATATTGATAAGTTCAACCTATTTTGCAAACAGTTACTAATGCTATAATGCATTTTCCCATATCTCCCATCTCAAATTTTTACTGTTATTGATTGAGGATTCAATTGAGAAATGTGTTTAGAACCCTGCTTTCTGTGGTAATCATAGAAGTCAGTGGGAAGACAAGAAAATTGTATTGAAAGAAATTGTGTGCATGTGTGTTTTGTGTTTCAGCATAGATTATTTCTGCCAAAATAATAGCTGTCATTTTGTTCTTGTTATATTAGTGGCCTGTAGCTGACTACTACCCCTTTTGCCTTGGTTTTGCTTTTGTCCATTTGTCTATTTGTAGTAGAAAAAATGTTGTGAAGTGCCATAAGTTGCAGAATTATTATGCTAATAAAATCAATATTTTGTTATCTATTTAAATTAAAAAGTCCAAGATGGTGACCCCACTCCACCTTGTATCAAAGCTTGCAGACCTTAACATTTGGTGACTTTGAAACTTGAGTTCTGCTTAGTATTTCGTGTCATGCCCATCATGGGAGGAAAAAGATGGAAAATGTATACGCTGAGCCTATAGGACTTCCTGCAGTGCTTATTAATCCTTTATGGATCATTTGAAATGTTTCTAGTTTATTTAAGCTTTGCTGCTTGTATCAGATTGTTCCTGCAAAAAAAAGAAAAAATGATCATGCTTTGAATTTTTAAAAATGTGATCTCACTTTCAAGCAAAAGCACTTTTATGCTCCATTAGAGTTGAATTTGCCAAACTCTTACATCGCATTAACACAAGCTTTACTGGATAGATAAATGTGTTGTTCAAAGACTGACTTGAACTTTACCAAACTGCATATTAAGATTGTCTTTTAATAATTTTATATCTTGAATGTTTTCTCAATGTAAACAGAAAAGAGAAACAAAAATATGCTATGTAGTTTTTATTAAAAAAATAGTTTTAAACTTTGCTTACGAGAGGTGCTAGTATGAATTATGAAGCTAAAGTTTAATTGAAGATTCCAGTAAAAAATTTAGGCTAAATGTATCAGTGTTTTTCACAGGAGGCATACTACAGAGAAATGTTTACAGAATTGACGTTCTTTTTTTTATATATTTTGTTAGCGTTTTTACAGTAGGTGATGTGTTCATTCCATAGATGAATTATGAGTGCCCTCATTTTAGGAGTTCTGGTTAAGGAGCTGAAAAAATTCTAGTAATTCATCTGGATAGCAAGTTAAAGACCAGATCTTGCAATGGGATCCAGTAGCACGGACTGGAACACTTGTAGGGACTCCCATTGAGATCAATGGACTCCACATGGGCTTGGGCTAGCAGTTGTGGCTGCAGGATCAATCTGGAAGTGACCATGTGTCTGGATCAAGTATTTTCATGTCATGGATATAGGGTTCTTTTCTTTCTTCGTTTGCTTTTGTTTACTTAGTACACCTAACACTTCTTTTTTCTCTCTCTCTCTTGGTATACGTTTTCTGCACCGTAATTTATTTTTTAGACTTTTGCAATGGGGTAGACTTGGTTTTTAATTCATGAAAAGCCTATCTCAAGTGAAAAGTCATACTAACTGTTAAAACTTTATGGTTATATTTCTCTAACTCCTATAATTTTGTATGTGGTTTGTAACATGTTAAATAGATTATTTTAAAAATAGTATCAACATGAAGTAAAACACTTTGTTTTTATGTGTATATTCTTTTGCATGTCACTTATTGCTAGAGTAATGGAGCACCTCACTAACACTAACTAATTTATCCTTAGAACACCCTTATGTTAAAGGGAAATATTATCTCCCATTTTACAGATGGGGAAAATTGAGACTGATTTTTCCAAAGAAGTCTGTGACAGAGACTGAATCCCTGAATCCCAATCCCAATGCCTTACCCAGTAGATCTTCCTTCCTTTTAAATTATCTGCAGGTTTTTTGTTTGTTTGTTTTTAAATCAAGCTTTCAGAACACTTAATAAGACTGGAAAGAGTCAAAAATATTTTTTACAATGGAAAAATGTTGAAAATGATACATCCATAGGAAAATAGAGAAACCTCAATCAGTGAAAGGAGTGAAGAAAGTACACCACTTATTCTAACTTTTCTAAAATTTCCATTTCATGTCAGTAATTGAATCTTGACAATAATTGGGAGTATCCTATGGGTTCTCCTGAAAACTTTTACTGAGCAATCCAGGAAATAAAGTTTTGTGCAGATTTCATCTCTTTTCCCTCATCCTATTTGTCTTTGGTGCTTTCTATACAACAATTCTGTTCACAACAGTTGTTAAATTCTCGTAATTGAAGTCTATTGTTGCCAAACTGGGCTAAAGCTACCTTTTCAAGAAACATGCAATAGCCATGGTATAGTTGCCAAACTGGGCTAAAGCATTTTTCAGGTACTCTTTATTCAAGTTTTATTTGCACAGTATAAACAAAATAAAATCTTGTCTTCTTACAGAACAGAAGAGCTCTAGTTTAAGATAGAAATAACTTGCCTCTGTGTTTCAAGAAGATGATTTAATCTGACAACCAATGCCATTTTGTCCTATGCTTTGAAAAAGATAGTAGATATTTGGAGATCAAGGAATGATAGTGGATGGCTTTGCTTCAGTCCATTTGAAAACACTATTCAAATCCTGCTTGTTGCATGATTTGGCTTCATCCATACAGCTGATGCAAACCATATTTACCTAAGTTGTTTTGGCTGTGAACATGTGGCCTTTGTATTTTGAAGCACAGAGCACTCAGCAGCCAATTGATTGGGACTCAACTGAACCTTGCAGCTGTTTCAGCCACACTGACAGTGTCTTGTACATTATTTCTTACAAAACACTAAGGGCCTTACTGTTGTTTAGGGCCCAGAAACCTGTCCCTAGTAACTTTTTTCCACACACTTCAGAGCAACCTTTATTAAGCTTTACACATAACTAGAGATGATGCCATCTGTAATATAAAGTTGCCTGAAACTTTCCATTGCAAGACCCTGTTTTCAGTGAATTTTTCCAAAATTTAACCATTGACTGATATTTTCTATACTAGGTATCTGCCTCAAAAAAAAAAAAAAAAATCAGCTTAAGTTTCAGCAAAAATGGTTCAGCCATTTCCAAAAATGAGATTGGGGGAAATGTTTTGTCCATGTGTGTGGTTTTTTATTTAATTTTTTTAAGCTGTTTCACTGAGATGTGCCAGTGCCTTCATACTTTGGAGCAGAAACTCAAAATTTGGCAGAGAGGTCATCTGTGTGTCTGAGATTTGCCTTTTGTCATCCATGTGAAAATTTACTCAGATTTTGCCAACTTATAAGTCTTTGAAAAATTTCAGTTCGTACATAGTCATGCAAGAGACTTGTAGAGTTTGGCAGCTAAATTTTCTGAAGATTCTGCCTGTACCAAGGGGGTCCATCTGGTCCGTACTCACCCAGCTCCAGTCAGCAACTGAACTGTGCTTGCATAATTCCCCACTTAATGATTGAATGTGCTTCATCACCGGCGCTCCAGAACTTCTGCTGCAATGATAATTGCTGTTCCAGATGCTATGGTGCTGGGTATCAGAACTGAAAGCAGGCAACTGGTCTCTCCTGTATTCTCAATGCTCCCCATGCTGATTCCTGGGCAGCATGGAGGAGGAGGAGGAGAAAGCCACCTGACTCGAATGTAGGGTGGAGAGGAACCCAGAAGCCTCCAGGATGGGGACTGGGAAGGAGCAGATGGAATCAGAAGATAGGGGGCCTAGGAGCCAGGTGCAGGGCAGGAGGACAGGGGATGTGGGGGTGAGGGGAACATGGGAAGGAGCCAGCGGAATGATAGGAGATGGAGGGGGATATCAGGGGACTGGGTGAGGTGGGGAGGATATGTGCAAGAGGACAGGAACAGAGAAGGGTCTGTAACCATTAGAGAACCACTGCACTACAAAACCTGGAATTGTACTTTTTATTCCAGAGTTTTGACATTCCATTAAGTTGTCATGCTATAAGAGGGAAGATCCTTTCATGGATTGAGAACTGGTTAAAAGACAGGGAACAAAGGGTAGGAATAAATGGTAAATTTTCAGAATGGAGAGAGGTAACTAATCGTGTTCCCCATGGGTCAGTCCTAGGACCGATCCTATTCAACTTATTCATAAATGATCTGGAGAAAGGGGTAAAAAGTGAGGTGGCAAAGTTTGCAGATGATACTAAACTGCTCAAGATAGTTAAGATCAAAGCAGACTGTGAAGAACTTTAAAAAGATCTCACAAAACTAAGTGATTGGGCAACAAAATGGCAAATGACATTTAATGTGGATAAATGTAAAGTAATGCACATTGGGGGGAAAATAACCCCAACTATACATACAATATGATGGGGGCTAATTTAGCTACAGCTAATCAGGAAAAAGATCTTGGAGTCACCGTGGATAGTTCTCTGAAGACGTCAACGCAGTGTGCAGCAGCAGTTAAAAAATAAACAGGATGTTAGGAATCATTAAAAAGGCGATAGAGAATAAGACGGAGAATATCTTATTGCCCTTATATAAATCCATGGTACACCCACATCTTGAATACTGTGTACAGATGTGGTCTCCTCATCTCAAAAAAGATATACTGGCACTAGAAAAGGTTCAGAAAAGAGCAACTAAAATGATTAAGGGTTTGGAATGGGTCCCACATGAGGAGAGATTAAAGAGGCTAGGACTTTTCAGCTTGGAAAAGAGGAGACTAAGGGGGGATATGATAGAGGTATATAAAATCATGAGTGATGTGGAGAAAGTGAATAAGGAAAAGTTATTTACTTGTTCCCATAATATAAGAACTAGGGGGACACAAAATGAAATTAATGGGCAGCAGGTTTAAAACAAATAAAAGGAAGTTCTTCACACAGTGCACAGTCAGCTTGTGGAACTCCTTGCCTGAGAAGGTTGTGAAGGCTAGGACTATAACAGGGTTTAAAAGGGAACTGGATAAATTAATGGAGGTTAAATCCATTAATGGCTATTAGCCACGATGGGTAAAGAATGGTGTCCCTAGCCTCTGTTTGTCAGAGGGTGGTGATGGATGGCAGGAGAGAGATCACTTGATCATTACCTGTTGGGTTCACTCCTTCTGGGGCACCTGGCATTGGCCACTGTTGGTAGACAGGATACTGGACTGGATGGACCTTTGGTCTGACCCAGTACAGCCATTCTTATGTTCTTATCTATCTATCAAATAGCTGTGTGAGGGCAAGCGGGGGGGAATGGCAAAATATCTCCACCACTTCTGTTGGAATGTCCACATAGAAGATGACAGCCTTCTACTGCTACTAGCTCAAGTAGTAGAGGATTGTGCTGTGGATCTGTTGATTTATGTGGGTGGGTCTGTATGTTTCCCCATAATGAAACTTTTTTGTTTTTTCAGTAGTTAATATATTTGTGTTTAACTCAAGACAGTACATTAAAAAAGTGTTAATGTTTAGTATACAAAGTCAAATGTTCAAAATTTAGGAAATACCAGAATTAAGGCTTCCCCTTGTGTATGTGCATTATAATATAGTCTTTGATTACAAAATCAGATACTATTTTTTTTCCACAGTACCCCATCATTTAGTGAATGAATAAGTTATTCAGTATTTATTTTTATCCTTATCCTTGTGACAAGTTGACTAAGGTAATATCTTTTATTGCGACCACCATCTGTTGGTGAAAGAGACCACACTGCAAAGAACATTTTATCCTTATTCAATGTGTAGGTCCTTATATTATTTATTATGTACCATCCAAATTCTGAATTGAATGCAGAATTATTAATTTCCTCATATGTTTTTATGCTGCTGTCATCTTAAATTCATTAACATTTCTAAAGAGCTATCTTCGTAACACACTTCCTGTGTAGTGAGGTGATAGTTGTATCCCTATTTTACACATGATAAACTGAAGTGCAGAGAGATTACAGCTTAAGATCACCAGGATTGTGTACTAATTTTGAGTGTCCAATTTGAGACATCTAGGTCCTGATATTTCAGAATACTTAGTATTTTATATACTCAGAGCAGAGTTCCCACTGACCTCCATTGCAGATGGGACTGTTTAGCACATCTACAAATCTGATCCTGAATGACTCCAGAAAATAAGGGACACACAGTGGCCACTTGTGATAATTCTGATGCAAGTGACTTGGCCAGCATCATGTAAGAACTCTGTCAGAGGTGATGGTAGAATTGGGTTCTTCAAGGTGGCATTCCATTGCCTTAGCCATGAGACCATCCTTTCTCTTTCTGAGTTTTCCTGCCTCATTTAATACACACCTTCCAGTTTCAGCAATAAATGAGATGGTGTCCTACAGATAGGCAACAACCTTGTTAACTACACAAACCTGATTAATTCCCACAGTCAGCCTGTGCACTGAATGAGGTGAGGATCTTGGGGGGGGTGGGAAATTATGGCATAGGTAGCGATCAGATCCATGCTAAAAGAAAATCACAGAGCCATGTGATAAATTACAGTTATCCCATACTTTTGGAAACCTCACCAGCACTCTGTTCACAAATTTAGCTCCTGTGGAATTTATCACATTCCAAACTCTGAACAGTTTTGAACATGTGCCAGTGACTATGATGAACTTCAGAGGGTTAAGTTAGGTGTTTGGGCAGCCCAATGACAGATGAAGTTCAGTGTTGATAAATGCAGACTCATACATATTGGAAGGAAGAGAATGAACTATTTGTACATCTTACAGGGTTCTGAGTTAACGATCAACTCAGGAAAGAGAGTTGGGCATCATTGTGGACAGTTCAGTTAAGATATCCGTTCAATATTCAGTCACAGCCAAAAGAGCAAACAAGAAGTTTGGATGCATAAGGAGAATAATATGGAAAATATTATTGCTATTATATAAATCAATGGTGCATTCTCGTCTGGAATACTGGATGGAGTACTGATCATCCTGTTTCAGAAAGGATATTGCAGAATGAGAGAGGGTTCAGAAAAGGGCAATGAGAATGACTAGGGCCATGGAAAAGCTCATATGGCAAGAGATTTTTAAAGATTGGGGATTGTTTATAGTTGAAAGTGTATAGGGACATGATAAAAGTATATGGGGAAAAAAATAAATTACATAGAGAGGTAGAGTAGGCGCTTCTATTCTTTGTCTCATAACTCAAGAACAAGAGGACTTTCAGTCAAAGTGAAATGTAGCAAATTCAGAGTTGATAAAAGAAAATACTTTTTCACATAACTTGTAATTAGGCGCTGGCTCTCATTGCCACAATATGTTATTGAGACCAAGAATTTAGCAACATTTGAAAAGGGTTTGGACATTCTATATAGCAAACAACAATGTCCAGAATTATAATAGTTAATGCTAACAAAAATGTTGGACGGGCTATAAAATCTCATGCTTCAGGGATTAAGAAATTTGTGTGTGGCAAGCCAGGTGTAAATCTATAACACTCTGTTTTGCCACTCACTAAAAGTCATGTGGACCCTCTACCAGGCACTAAAAGTTCCATAGTGTCTCAGCACGGAACTTTTAGTGCGTGGTGGCTGGGTCCACATGACCAGTTAGAGAGTGGCAAGCTAATGCACTGCAGTTTCACACCTTGGCCTGCCATGCATTAGGTCTCTGTTTAAGCAAACTCTAACAGAGATTAGGATAAGACCTTTATCAGGGATGGATTATCCCACCTCCCCTTAGTGCAGGTTTTCTTGGCTCTTCCTCTGAAACATCTGATGCCTATGACTGTCAGAGACAAGATATTGGACTAAGGGGACCCAGATGCCTGCGTCTGATCTAGTATGACAATTTTTTATATTCCTTACAAGTCCTACAATAAAATAAGAGTTGAAAATTTTTGGAGAAGTAGAAACAAAAATGTTGCAGTACGTTACCAGATACAAATACCGTAGCGTACCTTATTTTGATTATTTTGAGTTATAGCTAGGGTACATTGTATAGTTTTGTGGACGATAACTTTCAAGCATTATTTCAGCTTCAAATCCTTTCACGTCTTCTGACACTTTCAGAAGGAAAGGCCATTTTATATGTGTGTATATGTATTATCTCCTCGTGGATCAGTAACTGATTAAAAGAGAGGAAACAGGGTAGGAATAAATGGTCAGTTTTCAGAATTGAGAGACTCCCCCTTCCCCCAGGGATCAGTGTTTTTTCAACATATTTATAAATGAAAAAGTGGTAAATAGTGAGGTGGCAAAGTTTGCAGATGATACAGATTTGCTCAGGACAGTTAAGTCCTAAACTGACTGAGGAGAGTTACAAAGGGATCTCCCAAAACTAGGTGACTGGGCAACAAAATGGCAGATTAAATTCAATGTTGATAAATGCAAAGTAATGCACAGTGGAAAACATAATCCTGGCTATACATACAAAATGATGGGGTCTAAATTGGCTGTACCACTCAAGAAAGAGATCTTGGAGTCATAGTGGATAATTGTATGAAAGCATCCGTTCCAGGTGCAGCAGCCGTCAAAAATCTAAGTGTTAGGAACCATTAGGAAAGGGATAGATAATAAAACATCATAATGCCACTATATAAATCCATGGTACTCCCACACCCTGAATATTGCGTGCTGTTCTGGTCACCCCATCTCAAAAAAGATATATTAGAAATGGAAAAGGCAACAAAAATTATTTAAGGGTATGGAACAGCATCCATATGAAGAGAGATTAAAAAGATGGACTGTTCAGCTTGGAAAAAAGACAAGGATGGATATGATAGAGGTCTATAAAATCATGACAGATGTGGAGAAAGTGAATAAGGAAGTGTTATTTACCCCTTCACATAACACAAGAAGCAGGAGTCACCCAAGGAAATTAATAGGCAACAGGTTTAAAACAAACAAAGGAAAGTACTTCTTCAGCCAACACACAGTCAACCTGTGGAACTTGTTACCAGGTTATGTTGTGAAGGCCAAAACTATAAATGGGTTCAGCTAGTGCCTGTGACCAGTATAGGTATTCTTCTACCATTGTCACTGGCTGCAGCCAGCCTCATTTCAGTGAACAGGGGGCTGAGTTGTAACTCCTCCCTACTGGTACATAGCCTCTCCCCTGGCAAGACCCTTGCAGTACATCTGAGTGGTACCAACTGATAGCTGGGCCCTGGTGTACCCAGGCTAATTCTTCAAGTGATCTCGTGGTAACATGAGGCCCCAAAGGTATAACAAGCAAGTCCATCAGCGTGTGGAATATGTCCTTATATTCACATTGGTTTCTTGGTACCATACCTGAAGATGTTTTGGCAACATCTTGGGCACCTGAGCAGCCATTTTCAGGACTACACTACTCACCCCATGTAGGGAAGGGGTTAGAAAAGGTGCCCTAAAAATTGTCTGCTTCCATAGAATCTGACTTGACCACTGTATCTGCAAAACCATGCACCTGTGCAGTCAGAAAATGAGCAAACTGACAGTCACAATAGCATTGTGTTGGGTCCTGTCATTAATGGTATTAAACAGGGCTGCATAATTGGTCCAGTTGTGCTCAATCTCTTCTATGCAGCAATACTTGATGAGACCTGAATGCCAGAATCAGGATATGTTTCCAATCCTGTGGAAAATTATGGACAGATTCACAGAGCCTGTAAAAAGGTACAGGCTGGCAATCAAACTTAAAAAGATAGAAGTTGTGTATCAACCTACGTCAGAGGAACCCTAAATGAAACCAAAAGTCACCATTTATGACCACTGTGTGCCATATTCTCCATCAGATGTCAGGATAAAGTTACCAGTAATGAGGTTCTGGAACACAGTCACGCCACAGGGATAGAAGCCATGCTCATCACAACACAGTTCTTTGAGTGCTTGCACATGTCCATTCCAATATAGGGGTGTGCGTGCCCTGAGCATAGTTGCCAGAATTTTTTCCCCTAGCAGTATCCATCGGGTCGGCTCCAGCGCCATCTGGTGCCGCATGCTCATAGCGCTGGTATAAACGTCCTTGCCGACCCCGCTCCCTGTGACAGTTGCTGGAACCCCTCATTGCTCAGGCAATCCACCTCCTAATGGTTTTCTCCCTTTTTTAGTGTAAATAGTTCTTGTTCTTTAATAGATAAAAATTAGTTTAGTTTTTTAGTAGGTTTTAGCTAGGTTTCAGACATCTCCACACTTAGTTAGCGGAGTCATCCACTTCCCCAGTGCTGGGGCATGCCTCAGATGCCGGGTTTCAAGCCGTGTGCCTCCTGTGGTAAGTCTGTGCCTTTGAGCGACCCACACTTGAGCTGTCTCAAGTGCTTGGGGGAAGCTCATAGGAAAGACTGCTGCCAAATCTGCAGAGACTTTAGATCCTGAACCAAGAAGGACCGAGCTGCACGGCTGACGGTCCGCCTCATGGAGGCAGCCTTAAGTCCTGCCTTAGAGCCGTGCTCAGACTCAGCATCGAGCTTCTCCAACAGCTTGTTGGTGTTACTAGGCATAGCTACCAGGTAACTCGGGGGGGGGGGGGGGGCATGGAAGGCCATAAATGCTAATAAAACCTCCCTGCTCTGGGTCTAAGTAAGCCACGGTAACTCCATTTTATAAACTTTAACCTACCTATATGCTACGGTAGCAGCCTAATGCTGAAGCAGGCCAAAGCAAAAATGTAATGGTCAGCTTTTTCTAGCAAACAGCTGCAGTTTCGTTCACACTAACAAAATTTTTAGTAATAATGCGGGAAAAAAGGGGAAGGAAAAGGCCTAGTGCGTAAAGCTTGCAAGGTCAAAAATAAGCATGCAAACAAAATTATGGACAAAATTTGGTTTAAAAAAAAACCAAAACAAAGGCTTACACACAAACAGCTTAAAATATATATAAAAAAAACTTGCTTGTATGTGCTGCGCTTAATTTAAGACGTGCTCGTCTCCTAGTGCCTTTTCAAAATCTCAAATAAACTTGGTTTGCTTCTCCACCCTGGTGTGTCTATTGGTGCGAGTTACCATGGCTTACTTAGACCTAGAGCAGGGAGGTTTTATTGGCGTTTACGGCCTTCCATTCCCCCCCGAGTTACCTGGTAGCTATACCTAGTGACACCAACAATCCTTCCTTTGAGAACACTTAACAAACTTTTGGCAGAGTTTTTTTATACTTTAAAAACAAAATGCGATTAAGCTTTATGCAATTGGGATTATTAATGAGAGAGTATAAAGGAACCTCTGGGGAAGGGGAGGTACAAATTTTACGTATGAGCACTTTACAGCAAGCGAGCAAAAGGAAAAGGACAAAACATATTACAACACCTGTAAGCAAGATGCGAACAATGCCTTTTCCTAGTCCTTTTAGACTAGGTAACCAATCCCAACGGGAATTAAAAATAGTGAGGTTTTTTTTCTGGGCTTTTTACTGGTTTAAGGCCTGTTTAGCTGATAAGATATGCTTGTTAATATTTTGTGAAAACTTTGGGACATAGGTACATTTTTTTTTTAATAAGGGCACAGACCCCGCCCCGTGAGGCTAACACATAATTTAGGGCCTGGCGGTTTTGTAGAGCCAGCAATCGAAGCTGGTACAGCTCAGAGCTTATGCCTTTTTTATGGCTAGGGTATTATTGGCAAACTGGGTGAGAAATTTAGACCGTTTTCTGTAGAGTTGGGTTAGCCGGCCCACCCCATAGGTAGGGAGGAATATTATTCCAAACCTGTCTCCTTCTCCGATGGGTTTAATGGTAGCTTTTAAGGACTGATAGTACCTAGGGCGACCTGAGGGAGCCTGGGTGAGAATACGGAGGGGAGGAGCGAGATAGCCTTTATAACAGCTACCATGCCAACCATGAGGAAGCCATTTATAGGCACTATTACCACAAACCCAGAACGCTTTACCATAACTAGCCTTTTTATTGTTACCTTGTAGGTCCCGTAGGGTGGCTTGTGGGGAAAGGGCAAACAATGCAGTGCCGGTTTGCCAACCGGTGGCATTTAGTAAAGGAACAGTGAGACTTATACCAGGACCAATATAAAATTTACATTTACTAATGCCTGCAAACCAGGTATGATTACTTGTACTGGCTTGCTGAAAACATATGAGACCAGTGGGTGGAGAACGTAAACGAATGGGCTGGGGCTTAAGAGTGCTACTATAGTGGGAAGTCCAAGAGCCATTGTGAGGCCATAAGGAGCTTCCGCAGTACAGTTAGATTGCAAATTTAAATTGTCAGAGGTGCTGCTGCTGGTAACCATTTACCTTTGACAATAGTCTGACTAATTTTGGGGAACTACTTTCCAGGGCAATTCAGCCGAATGGTGGGGAGTCTGGGCACATATTTAACAGTGGGAGAGATTGAACTCACGGGCAAAGGCAATTTTCAGGGCCTCATAGGTATTGGTAGCCATGTTGGCAGGGATGGTTTTCCATTCTGCATGTGATGTGGGTGAAACAGTAGGTAACAGAAGGATTACTTCTGTGACAAAAAGGAATGTTGTGAGAGACCCTAAACCTGAACCCATATTGTAATTACAATAATCCAAATGCCCAGAAGATAAGAATTATTGATACCAAACAAATTAAAAAATAAAAGGACCAGGACCATAGGCTAGGTTGGCCTACTGTGAATAGATAGAACCAATGGTTAGGGTTTTTGCGGAGAATGCGCTGTGGCTGTTCAGAGAGATTACCAGGCTACTCTTTTTTTAGGTACCCTTACTGTTTTTTGAATAACCGCTTAAGTCCCAAATTGTTGCTGGCAGTTTTCTGCAGGCTGAACAGTCCACTGTTCAGGAGTGGGTACTGCTTTCAGTTGAGAGTGATGAATTCAGTTTTTGTGTTTTTTGACCTTTGCTGCCGTGTGGGAGACCAGCAGGACGGTGTGGGGTCCTTTCCACTTCTCTTGGAGAGGTTTGTTCTTCCAGGTCCGAACGAGAACGGAGTCACCAGGTTGCAGGGAGTGGACAGTGGCATTCAGCAGAAGAGGCTGTGAATTTTTGATGTATCTGTGAAGAGAAGAAAGAACAGCAGACAGAGAGCACATGTACTGAGACGAAAAAACCACACTCCATTTTCCACTTTTTTGCCAGAACCAGTGTACCATTTAGAGGCTATGCCCTTCCAAACATAATTTTGAAGGGACTAAGTTTTAACCTGCCCTTGGGGAGAGCACGAATACGGAGTAACACAAGGAGCAAAGCGTTAGGCCACCTAAGAGAGGCCTCCTGACAGACCTTTGAGAGGTGTTGCTTGAGTGTTTGATTTGTGCGTTTTATTACTTTACTGGCTTGTGGTCGCCATGGTGTGTGGAGCTTTCAGGGGATTTGCAGGGCACTTGGTATTTTTTGAACAACTTGAGATGTGAAGTGTGTTTTGTTATTAGATTTTATTTACTGGGGGAGTCCGAAGCGAGGAATGATCTTCTTGACAAACTTAAGAGCCACCATTTTGGCAGTGTTGTTACGACATGGGAAGGCTTCGGGCCATCCGCTGAATCGATTCACCAGGACGAGGAGGTACCTGTACTCTTGGGTCCTGGGAAACTTAGTAAAGTCTATTTGCCACACCAATCCTGGGCCTGGGGTAGGTTCCAGAGTGACTGGGGAATTCTCAACAAATTGCAATCATTCCAGTCAGGCTTATGGCAGTGCCCCTTGCTCTGGGTACTGCCCCCTGGCAGTACCCACACACTAGGTCTCCCCTCCCAGGGGAACCCCCACCCACTATCCCCACCTTGCCTCAGTACTAGGCCACTGCCAGTCAGCAACTAGCCCCCGCTCCTTGGGGCAGACTTTAGTATAGGCCACTCATCACTGGCAAGGGGGGGTTGGACCTGCTGCCTTGGCCTAGCCCTGGGCTGCCCTCTGCAACCCCCAGTACCCCTTGGCCTAATACTAGGCCACAGCCTGGGGCTTTCCAGCCTGGAGCTCCCCAGCTCCTCAGCCTTTCCCCAGCCCTGCTCCACTACAGGTCCCTGTCTCAAGCTCCCTGTAGCCAGGCCCTTCTCTCTCTGTGTGCAGGGAGAGACTGCTGAGCTTCTGGCTGCCCTGGCCTTTATAGGGCCAGCTGAGACTGTTTGGGGCGTGGCCCCAGCTGCGCCACTTCCCCCAGTCTGCTCAGCCTAAAAGCTGCTTTCTCCAGCCACAGCCCCCTCTGGATCACCTGTATTACACATTTCCCCCATCCCACTGATCCACAAGGTTCTGATGAAAATCAAGCAGGATCAAGCGTGGGTCATTCTCAGAGTCCTGGCATGGCCCAGAGAACATTCATTCACCACCCTCGTAGCCCTGTCTGTGGAGGCACCATTATGGCTTCCACTACATCTGGCCCATATCTCCTGGGACCTTGGTCAGCTCTCTTCATCTGATGGCTTGGAAGCTCCTTGGCTAAATCCAGAGGAGCAGGCTTGCTCAGAGCAAGTCCACAAGATCCTACTGGGCACTATAGAGCGGTTCACCAGGGCTGCTTACGTTGCAAAACGGAAACAGTTCTCTGTCTGAGCTCCATTGTTTCCCAATGATAAATTCCACCTTTGCAGTCATCTCTGCAGCTCATTGAATACCTCTTAGAGCTGAAACAAGGTTTAGCCCTCTCGTCAAGGTTCACCTAGCGGCCATCTCTGCCTTTTATCCCAAGGTGGACAACCAATCTGTATTTTCACATGAGATGCTAATCCGTTTTCTCAAAGGCCTGGAAAGGATGTACTCCCAGGTTAAAGTTCTCTCTCACACACACACACACGAGACCTGAACCTCGTCCTATCAAAGCCTATGGGGTGCCCGTTTGAATCACTAGCAACGTGTTCATTGTTACACCTTTCCTGGAAAGTGGCCTTCCTGGTGGCTATCATTTCAGCAAGAAGAGTTTCAGAGATCCAGGCCCTCACATCGGAGCCCCCATATACAGTCGTCTTCCAGGACAAAGTCCACTTGCGACCACACCTGTCGGTCCTTCCAAAGGTGGTCTCACGTTTCCATTGCAGTCAAACAATTTTTCTACCAGTTTTCTACCTTAAGCCATATGTGAATAGAGAAGGACAGTGCCTCCACTCATGTTAGATGGGCTCTGACTTTTTAAATACAAAGGACCAAACCATTCTGCAGATTTATGTAGCTGTTCATAGCGATAGTGGGAAGAATGAAGGGTCTCCCCATTGCATAGAGCGTCTCATCGTGGATTACTTCTTGTATCTGGGCGTGTTATGAACTCGCAAACCTCTTGTCCCCAACTAATCTAACGGTTCACTCCACACGGTCTTAAGCCGCCGCTGCTGCTTTCCTAGCGCAAGTCCCGATTCAGGACATCTGCAGAGCAGCAACCTTGTCGTCAGTTCACATATTCACAATGAACTATGCCATTATTCAGCAGATGAGAGACGATGGCAGTTTTGGTCGCGCCATCTTACAGTCAGCCTGTCTTTGAACTCCGAAACCACCTCCTGTACAACTGCTGTGAGTCACCTACATTGGAATGGATGCGTGCAAGCACTCAAAGAACAAAAGTTACAGATAGGTTAGTAACCATTTTTCTTCTATCTGTAACTTTTATTCTTTGAGATGTGCTGCACATGTCCATTCCAAAACCCACCCTCTGTCCCCTCTTTGGGAGGCGGTCGGTAAGAAGAAATTGAAAGTGAGTGGGGTCAGCTGGGCCCTTTATACTGGCACTATGAGCACACAGCACCAAAAAGCGCTGGAGCCTACCCAATGGATACCACTAGGGGAAAAAATTCCAGGTACTGTGCTTGGGGAGCGCACATGCCTAGATTGGAATGGACATGAGCAACATATTTTGAAGAACAAAAGTTACAGAAAGGTTAGTAACTGTTTTTTATGCTGGGCTGATTATATGTTGAGGATGAATGACACCAGAATGCCAAAGCAGTTGCTGTACAAGGACACACTGAAGCACACCTTGGAGCAGTGCAAAATATTAACAGCTGGGAGCCATCAGCAACAGATCGCCCTTGTGAGCAGCAATCAACAATGGGGTTATTTGGTTTGAGGTTAATCATTGAGGCACAGAGGTTGAGTTGTAAACGGGTAGATTTAGTGGGCACAGACTAATCCCTTTCTCAATATTGAACTATATATGTATTCAGTATGGAAAGAACTGCCATTCGTGCATTGGTGTTTTTAGTCAGTCTTACTCACAAGTCGTAATACCATTGTCTGTGTCATCTTTGGTCACAAGGACAACAACAACTGAGTGAGCACCAAGTACATAAAAAATTGAGAGATCCCCTAACACAAAGGCTTTACAATTGAAGTACATTATGGAGGCGCCAGTTGTGGCTAAATAGCTACATTTTTGCACAAAAACCAGGTATTTATGAAAAATATTGCATATCCTCTCCAAACTTGTAACACTTACCTTTTGAGTGCAGAATGAATTTTCTGTGGATATACAAGTTGATCCATTTAGTTGAGGAGCTAAAATTAATTTTAAAATGGGTCCTTTAAGGAAAGTATCAGACCTTTTCTTTGGTCTCTAATCATCAGAATAGCAGAATAACACAGTCCTAAAACTTCACCAATAATTAAAATTCACTGAAATTTTGAGCATAGGCTATGTTTGAAGAATTGCTTTTAGGATTAATGGTAACTTTTTCCTATTTTTCTTTATCATTGAAAATTCTACTTCATCAGAGGCTGGCAAATCTTCATAGAATTCCATGAAGAGCGTCTCTCATTCAAAATAGAAGAACAGGAGGACTTGTGGCACCTTAGAGACTAACAAATTTATTAGAGCATAAGCTTTCGTGGACTACAGCCCACTTCTTCGGATGCATATAGAATGGAACATATATTGAGGAGATATATATACACACATACAGAGAGCATAAACAGGTGGGAGTTGTCTTACCACCTCTGAGAGGCCAATTAATTAAGAGAAAAAAAACTTTTGAAGTGATAATCAAGCTAGCCCAGTACAGACAGTTAGATAACAAGTGTGAGAATACTTACAAGGGGAAATAGATTCAATGTTTGTAATGGCTCAGCCATTCCCAGTCCTTATTCAAACCGGAGTTGATTGTGTCTAGTTTGCATATCAATTCTAGCTCAGCAGTTTCTCGTTGGAGTCTGTTTTTGAAGTTTTTCTGTTGTAATATAGCCACCCGCAGGTCTGTCACTGAATGACCAGACAGGTTAAAGTGTTCTCCCACTGGTTTTTGAGTATTTTGATTCCTGATGTCAGATTTGTGTCCATTAATTCTTTTGCGTAGAGACTGTCCGGTTTGGCCAATGTACATGGCAGAGGGGCATTGCTGGCACATGATGGCATATATCACATTGGTAGATGTGCAGGTGAATGAGCCCCTGATGGTATGGCTGATGTGATTAGGTCCTATGATGATGTCACTGGAATAGATATGTGGACAGAGTTGACATCGGGGTTTGTTACAAGGATAGGTTCCTGGGTTAGTGGTTTTGTTCAGTGATGTGTGGTTGCTGGTGAGTATTTGCTTTAGGTTGGGGGGTTGTCTGTAAGCGAGGACAGGTCGCTTACAGACAACCCCCCAACCTAAAGCAAATACTCACCAGCAACCACACATCACTGAACAAAACCACTAACCCAGGAACCTATCCTTGTAACAAACCCCGATGTCAACTCTGTCCACATATCTGTTCCAGTGACATCATCATAGGACCTAATCACATCAGCCATACCATCAGGGGCTCATTCACCTGCACATCTACCAATGTGATATATGCCATCATGTGCCAGCAATGCCCCTCTGCCATGTACATTGGCCAAACCGGACAGTCTCTACGCAAAAGAATTAATGGACACAAATCTGACATCAGGAATCAAAATACTCAAAAACCAGTGGGAGAACACTTTAACCTGTCTGGTCATTCAGTGACAGACCTGCGGGTGGCTATATTACAACAGAAAAACTTCAAAAACAGACTCCAACGAGAAACTGCTGAGCTAGAATTGATATGCAAACTAGACACAATCAACTCCGGTTTGAATAAGGACTGGGAATGGCTGAGCCATTACAAACATTGAATCTATTTCCCCTTGTAAGTATTCTCACACTTGTTATCTAACTGTCTGTACTGGGCTAGCTTGATTATCACTTCAAAAGTTTTTTTTCTCTTAATTAATTGGCCTCTCAGAGGTGGTAAGACAACTCCCACCTGTTTATGCTCTCTGTATGTGTGTATATATATCTCCTCAATATATGTTCCATTCTATATGCATCCGAAGAAGTGGGCTGTAGTCCACGAAAGCTTATGCTCTAATAAATTTGTTAGTCTCTAAGGTGCCACAAGTCCTCCTGTTCTTCTTTTTGCGGATACAGACTAACACGGCTGCTACTCTGAAACCTCTCATTCAAAATGGCTGCCATTTCTTATTGTTCATAACAGAACAGCAACCACAAGTTGCCCTGAGTTAAGATGCCATTCTTAAAATAGCCAGCACTTCCCATTGTTTTCAATAGGATGCAGTGTTGCCAACTCACAATTTTTGAATGGGATTGGGATGAGAAACCAGGAGTGGTAAAGGGACAAGCTGGAGGGGAGGGAGAAGAAGAGGTCAAGCTTAGGAGGAATGGGCCCACCAGGAAGAGTCTGCGCCCACCAGAGCACACTCCCCTCCAGAGTCTGGGATAGACTACTGAGCTACTGAGTCTCACTATTCCTCTGCTGTCATTAAATATCTGTAACGCTTACTGGCAAAGTGTGTCCTATCCTGGTCTTGTGTTCGTCCACATAGGATGACAATCTCCTATTGCTGTCAGTTACTCCAGAAGCTCAGGCGGCAGAAGTCTGTGTGGTGGCTGTAAAGGTTCCAAACCTGTTTGTGACCTATGTGGTATCAGTATGATGCCAAATGATGGGATTTGTTTTATCAGTTTGCTCTTTTAAAAACCTAAGAAACTATACAGAGAAAAAAGAACAGGAGTACTTGTGGCACCTTAGAGACTAACACATTAATTTGTTAGTCTCTAAGGTGCCACAAGTACTCCTGTTCTTTTTGCAGATACAGACTAACATGGCTGCTACTCTGAAACCTATACAGAGAAAATCTACCTGACAAGGTGTCACAGTCAAGCACTCAGAAGTTAGGCAATGCCAGAATTAAAACTGTCTGTACAACCTTAATTTCAACCCTTTGTGCAATGTGCATTATGATACAATCGTTATATGATCCCATATGATTTTTTCCATAGGATCCCTGCCTCATTCAGTGCACAGGGTCGACCTGCTCTGGGGATGAATCAGGCTTGTGTAGTGAGGGAGACTTGTCTGCAGGATTTCTGCTTCATTTGTTGCAGAAGTTGGAAGGTGTGTACTATCTGGAGTACTAGACAGGTGTGTATGGGCCCACCCAAAACCAAAGGCCTTCCCTATTCAACTAAGGGGAGAAACCACTTGGTCCAGTGAATGAGGCAGGGAATTGCAGGAAGGAAAAAGATAATCTCATGGTTAAGACAGTTGAATGCTATCCTTGAGATCTGGATTTTATCCCTGCCTCTGGCACAGAGCTCCTATCTGAAGCTAGTCAAATTATTTAAACCAAACTTTTCATTGGTCACAACTTGTGTGTTCTTTATTTTCTGGGTGTCTGACTTGAGACCCTGGGTTCTGATTTGTAGAACTTCTGGGTACTCACAGCTGCAAGTGAATCAGTAGGAGCTGTGCTTTGAACATATGAAGTGCTGTATAATGCTAAGTAGTTTGAAAAATTAAGTCTTAGGCATTTCAGATAGGGCACCCAAAATTAGTGAATGCTTTTTATCTTAATCTCACTGTGCCTCAGTTACCTATCTGTAAAATGGAGGTAATAATACTACCTTATCTCACTGAGCTGTTGTGAAGATACTCCTCTACCCCGATATAACGTGACCCGATATAACACGAATTCGAATATAATGTGGTAAAGCAGTGCTCCAGGGGGGCAGGGTTGCGCACTCCGGCGGATCAAAGCAAGTTCGATATAACGCGGTTTCACCTGTAACACAATAAGATTTTTTGGCTCCCAAGGACAGCGTTATATCGGGGTAGAGGTGTAGTTTGTTTAATGTGTGTGAAACACTAAAATGCTATAGTGATGAGCGCCATAAAAAAAGACCATAAGGAAAGTAATAATTCTGATTTCAGACCAAGGTTTGAATCGTATGCGGTGAATAATGCATGAGGCCACACGTTGAACAAAAGGATAAAACAAAATATTGACTAGCTGCTCATTAGTTGTGAACCGTTCATCCTGTGCATTAAATGAGGCGGTGTTCTGTGGGTATGTGGAAAAAAAAAAGTATGTAATGATGTAATTAAAGACCGTATCATGCAAACGCACAAGGGAGCTGAATTGAAGCACAGGCAACCTTAATTCTGTCATTTTCTAAATTTTAAGTGCTTGACTTTGTAACCTTAATGATCTTGTAACCAAGTTTTTGTGTGTATAGTATGGATATGCACTCATAGGTAAACTGTACTTCTGTGCGCCTGCAGGAGTTCCATTGACTTCACTGGGAGTCACACAGTGTGCTCCTGATGACAGAATTTGGCCCACACTCAGATGTATGCTTGCTTTTATTATTGAAATGGTACTGTGGAAACTAAAGCTGCAACTACTCGTGACAATTCGTCACAGTAAATAATGTTTTTGCACACAACTTCTGCACAAGTAATATTTAGTGGATTTATTTTGAACAATAATTGTAACATACCACACGTTATACTTTTTTAAGCAAATAATTTTTCCTAAATACAATTTACCCTGTATATTTATAATTTAGTTTACCAAAATATTGTAATTTTTTAAATTTAGTCTCTTGTAGAAGTAATAAAATAATCTATACTTTAACAATAGTTTCCTTAGCAGTTGTTATGGAAACATTTAAATAATGGTGATACATAATATATTAATAGAAATTTGTTGTAATACAGAAATATTCCAGAAGAATCCACACAACATGGTAATTGTAAGAATAAGTTTACTTTGTGAGTAGATACTTCCATCAGACGTTTGGGGATTTAAATCATAACTTCATTTTAGCTTTCACACTTACCTAACACTGCCAGTGAGAGCAGGAGTTTACTGAAATGCTAAATAGTTTACTTAATTATTTGCTACAGAACATCTGCTAATACCAGAAAAATGCCATCTCATCATTAGGCCTGTTGTGTCCAAAAAAAGCAGACAAGATGACTGTAGCTATCCTGTCTGCTTTGGCGTGCACGCTCGCTCTCTCTCTCTCTCTCTCTCTCTCTCTCTCTGATTTCAGTGTAATGAAGAGCAGGAGAACAATATTCTGTAATTAAGGATTCCATTAAGTTGAAGAAAAGAGCAAATGGGGTTGTTTGTTCTCCTAGCTGAAAAAATTTGTCTGTGGTGGGGGTTAGTGGTAGTAGTGTAGGGAGAAGAGAGGTGCGTGGAGAGACTAAGTCAGGGCTGTTTGTTGAATATACTGTTAAGGACTGTTACCATCCTAATTAATCAAGTTAGAAATTACAGCTGTAGTCGGTTTCCCCCCAATTCTTCTTATCAATTTTCTTCTCTTTTGAGACAAAGCAAATATAAATTTTGTGTTCATTTGTCATTCGTTCTTTGACTTCAGCATCTCTGAAAATAACAATGTAGCACAAAAGACCAGTATTTACCTAGTTGTAATGTGGGTTGCCATGGTGTTTTGCAAATTATTGCAATTATGTTCACCATGCGAGTCGCCCTTGGTAACTGGCGAAAAAACTGATAATCCTGTTTTGAACAAAAGGTCAAATTGCTGAATAGAAAGTCTTGATTAACTAAAAGATGTACAAAGTGGAATTATTTCCTACCATTCAGAAATAGTTCTTGATCGGGTTTGGGGGAGGGGGTGAGTAAGTACATCTGATTACTGAAGTACAAAGCATTGAAAGGATGTTGTCTTGAGCCTTTCATGTAGTCTTAATGGTGGCTTTTTTGTCAAATTTACCCATTTGCGGCATTGAAAGAGGCAGCTGCATTTAAGCTGGAGAGATGGTGCTTTTTCAAGAGTTCAGTGCATGGAAAGTTCTCAGCAGTATCTGCAGTTTACTATTAGACCCTGGTCTATTAAAACTGATGTACTGCATTTGAGCCCATTGCTCTTGGTGCTTGTAAAACCCTCTGACTGATGATCTAATAAAGTGCTCTTACCGGACAATCTCTGATCAGATACTTTAAAAAAAATCACAAGCTTTGGAATGGAGTTGATAGAAACAAATGGCTGTTCTGAAAAGTTTGTGGCCTTGTAATCTGTATTGAGGAAATTTGTATTACTTTGCTTTTGTTTCTAACAACATTTCTTATTTAAACTGCAAATGTAACTACTGCTGAAACCGTCTTTGCTTTAATTTTACAGAAATTATTTCTGAAGACTAAAAGTATTAACTTTTTACCAGTCTACAATAATTACTTACATTGGTATTTATAAAAGACCCTCTTCTCACCATCCTACTCAAAGCCTATGCCTTCTCCATCTTTTAGTCCTGAGAATTACCTTTTTTGGGGGGGCAAGAATTGAGATTGCCTCTTCCCCCTATTTTTTAATAGCTACCTGGAAATTAATGCTCAGAACTTTGTAGAGCTTGTGTGAGAGTGGCATGAAAGCAAAGTGTAAACCTTAACAAGTTTGTGGGTTTGCATTCTGCATCACCTAGCAACCCCCTGGCTCAGCCAGCTCTCTTGTCTGCCCTTAGTCCTGTTTGCAGACTATTCAAACTGCTCTTCGAAACCACGAAAGATATTCAGTTTCATTAGTGCCATTCTCAAGGAGAAAATAATTAAACTTAAATGAACAAACATTGCTTAGTGATGTTTTAAACGATTCCGGTTTTAAGATGACCAGGCTGTTGAAACTCTATCATTACCATTTATATCCGTTAGCTCTTCTAAACTTAGAGAACTACACATAAATGTAAAAGTGTATGTATAACTTTTAAACCTTCATAAACATAAATTCCTTCAGTATTCAGGTACGTCTACTATCACAGTTTTTATATGCAGCATTTACCGTCACATTCTTTTTCTCTTCTCCTTTCTTTATGCAACTGAAATAGATGTCAGCTCAAGCACACATAACTATTTATTACCATGTATTTGGGAAAATCAGATCTTCGTTGTACCTTCGATATTGAATATACATGTCATATTTATTTAGCTTCTGCAAAACAGTCTAACATGAAAAGTTTTGTCATACAATAGACTGTGAAGGGGGAAAAATACTTTGTTTCCTAGCTAAAGTGGAGTCGTAGCTCCAATGAAGTCTTGAATTCTTACTATTTGTTAGACTCCCTAACATGTACAATACATGGCTGGACTGTGAGCTTTTTGTGCTTTGTTGACAGTTGACAGACAAAGCAAAATTATTCCTGAAGCAAGGTACTGTACTTAGTTGTGACCTATTATAGCCTAAGAATTCAGTTTGCTTTGAGTTGGATGAATAGGAAGAGTATTTTACAGAATAGACTTGAATATACCACTAGAGGTTTTAGCTATCTATACAGAAATACATATACATCCTCCACTGAGCCTTTTTTTCAAATGTAATTTTCCATATATAGTCATTTTAAGTATAATTTCCCCCAGTTGCTTGCATGGAGCCAAATTTAACTGCTTTGGTATTGTCCGACTGTGGTAAAATAAAATTGCTGGTGATTGTTGACTTTCTTTGTGCATTGTATGGCAGGCTATGAAGACTTGTGTGCTATTTTTTAATGTTTAATGTTCTTTAGGTGCTGCATCTTGTACTTAGGCTCTGATTGCAAATTAAGATCGCAAGGCTGAGGTACTGGACTTGATGTGAAGCAAAGCAGAACTCACTTGTTAATTTATTATATAATGTACCACTGTTAGGATTGGAATTTATCCACTGGTAGTGCTATTACATGTGTTTACATGAGAACCACTGTTTGCATCTAACCTATCATAAGGATTTGGAGTGCTCCATTATCTTTTCAGTAGACTGATGGCACAAATGAGAAGATCAATAAATTTCAAATAACTTGTATGAAATGACATGTGATGTATGTTTAGAGATGTCTTACTTTAAAAATCAATTTTTAATAACATTTAAAACTCTTACATTGACCTGCAAGATATCTTCCACTTCTGTCGTGTTTGATAATTTTATTAGAAGTATTTCTGCATTAACTTTAGTTTTTTCTGATTTTTTTTTCGTGCTTTGTTCCTTCATTTCCTACTTCAGCACCTCTCTGAGCTTTAATAATCAGGCAGGCATGACACGTTGCTATGTAGAAGGTTTATCTTAAAAATCAAAATAATGTGTTTTTGTAGTGAGTTTCCATTGGCGATTTTGGGGGTTTTCCAATTTTGGGTGCAAATTTGAATCCGAAAACAATATATGTTCTGTTGTTCTTTGAAAATCCTAAATCACAATATGCCATTCTTAAAAAAAGCCACGAACCTTCACTGCATAGCCTAAAAATAGGCACATATTATATTTTGTGATTTGCTTTGTGGTGAGAGAGTGATTTGTTGCTGACAGAACCCCAGGTATTCAATCAATAAATAGAGGCACTTACCAAGTGCTGAGTAATACAGGAGTTCCTAAAACATACATTGAGGGGGTGGAGCTTTGTTGCACAGCCAAACCCTGGTACCTTTTGAGTCAATGGCAAATTTCCACAGATTTAAAAGGGAACAAGATTTGGACCTGGGTATTGACTGTTCTGGGGCAGAGTGGACGGATACGAAGGGAAAGCTGTCCTGTTTGGTAGCAGTCTTTGCAATAATCCTGGGACCTGTACACCATTTCAGTTCCTCAGTATAGTTTAAGAGATGTTTTAAATTATACTGACTGCAAGTGGCCCCCAGGGGCAATTACAGTAACTGGGAATTGCTAGGGCAATAAAAACATTGGCTAACGCCTCCCTTTTCCAGTGACACCCCTACAAGATCATCAGGTTAGGGAGGATGGGGCATAGGAGTTGTTATACCAGCTTTATGGCACAGAAATATCCCCCTGTATTGGGGTGTGTCACTGTGTCAGTGTAGCTGCACCTGTATTCCCCCATCTGCAGTCCACTATAGGCATGCCCAGTCAGTCTCTACCCATCACCTGTCTCTGAGTAGGGACCATTGTCCCACTCTCTTCTGATCAGAGATTTTAAGTCTGTAAACCCCTACCATCCACTGTGATAGCCCTTTCAAGCAGGCTGCCTGAAAGCCAGCCCCTGTGCATTGCTCTCCGAGCGTATAGCCAGCAGTTACAACTTACCACGCTGCTCTTTCTAAACTAACACATTTATTCATTCAGTAAAAGCATAGAGAAAACCATATAAAAATAGATTTAAACCCACACTAAACATTCCAGAAATCACCCATCTTCCATATTGTTGGCCAGTATCCCTTCCAACACTTCAAGAGTTGGGGGCTCCCCTTGGACAGAGAGTCATTTCCATTTGCTGAACCTAAATGAAGGCAAGCTCATCCGTTTATACCGGTGGTTTTCAACCTTTATTCCTTTTCAGACTCTTAAAAATTTTCAAATGGATATGCAGACCTCTTTGGAAATCTTAGATATAATTTGTGGACCCCTACATTGAAAACCACTGTTCTATGGTAACGACAACCTTTCGCTGACCTTTTAGACATAGTCCGTGGACCCCCAGGGGTCTGCAGACCACAGGTTGAAAACTGCTGGTTTATACCAAAAGCCCTTTCTTTAGCTTTGGTCTACACTAAAAAGTTAAGACAACCCCGCTGTGTCACTCAGGCGTATAAATAATCCACTCCCTGGAGCAACGTAGTTAGGCCAGTCAAACTCCCAGTGTAGACAGTGCTAGGTCGATGGAAGATGGTTTACCTACCCCGACAGGAGACTCCCTCCCATCGGCATAAATTGTGTCTACACTGAAGCACTACAGCAGTACCTTTAGTCTTTAAAGTGTAGACAAGCCTCTGGAAAATGCTGCCTGAACCATTGTATGCAAACCACGCTATGGGGTGGAACTTCTCTGGAGTTGTTTAGTCTCAGTGACTCTTTAATCATCCCCCACTGTTTTTTAGTTCCTGAAGAAACTGTGATCACCTTCCCCCAAGAAGTAGAACACAAGGATCCATAAACCATTGATAAATGTAATACAGTGGTCCCCAAAGATACTGCATGGAGTTGCAATATCTGTCACAGGGTGATCCTCCTGGTTTTAGAGCCACTTAGCATCACCAGCTTGTCACAAAGTGGCCCTAAGATAGGGAAGATTCAGGACACCAATGTCTCTGGAGCCTTATAATGGGCTTTCTCTGGAGTGGTAGTGCTTTGTTTGCACGGGCTTACCTTTTCAGGCTTGCCTCTAGTGGCGTTATTGGCTAAATTTCCTTTTAATGAAGGAGAGCATAAGAACCTAGCTAATGGGTTCCATATAATCTGATCTGTTTTTACTAAAGGAAATAGTTTTGTAGTCAGGATATCGTAAATGTGAGCTTTGAAGAAATCCAAAGGTTAGAGTTCTCAAATGTAACCCTCAAACAGAATCCAAGGTGCGGCTGTGCTCATCACTAAAGAGATAACGTCACTGATTTGTGCATTCTCCTTGGGCCTGCTGGTGATCCATATTTGGAAGTCTGGCTCCAGTTTTGTGTTAATGCCAAGTGAACCTTCTGATCTGAAGAATGCCAAAACTAGACTCCCTTCTTCCTTAGATGGTATAACAGATCATATGCCGGGGTAGCAAATGCGCAGCAGTAGCCTGTAACATTTAAATGAGAAGGCAGAAAGCCTCTTTAGATATGTCTACATTGTGTCATGTGACCTGCCCAGGTGGCTAGAGACTTGTGGCTGTGATGTTGCACAAGAGAAAGAATATAAAAGGCTCTGGAAACCCCTCCATTTTGTCATCAGCTGGCTCAAGAACTAGCCTGTCCACCCCAAAGAGATGCCTGAAAGAAACTGGAACAAAGGACAGTAACTACAGGGGTGTGATTGATTGCTGGACCCAGACTAGGAAGGAGTCTAGTCTGTGAAAGAAGCTTATTGGAACATCTCTGAGTGTGAGATTTACCTGCATTTAGTTTCCTACTGTATTAGGCTTAGACTTGCGTGATTTTGTTTTATTTTGCTTGGTAATTTACTTTGTTCTATTACTTGGAACCACTTAAATCCTACTTTTTATATTTAATAAAATCACGTTTTACTTATTAATTAACCAACCAGAGCAAGTAATTAATACCTGGGGGAGCATATCTCTCTATCAGTGTTATAGAGGGCGAACAATTTATGAGTTTACCCTGTATACATTTTATACAGAGTAAAACAGATTTATTTGGGGTTTGGATCCCATTGGGAACTGGGTATCTGGGTGTTGGAGACAGGAGCACTTCTTAAGCTGTTTTCGGTTAAGCCTGCAGCTTTTGGGGGATGTGGTTCAGACCCGGGTCTGTGTTTGCACCAGGCTAGCGTGTTTGGCTCAACAAGAAAGGGTACTGAAGTCCCAAGCTGCCAGGGAAAACGGGCTCAGAGGTAGTCTCAGCACATCAGGTGGCAGTCCCAAGGGGGGGGTCTCTGTGATCCAACCCATCACACCTGGACTACAGAGTCTCAGTCTCTCTCCCTATAGTGACTGTTCCACTATAGATAAATACTTAAATAGTCATTGGGACAGAGAGAGAATGACTCTGTAATCCAGTGATGAAGGCACCCAAATTCACAGGCTCTTCCCTATTTTAAGAAAAATCGGATAAGAGAGTGGCACACAGGGCATCCAAACTGAAGTAGTTCCTGCCATCTCCACACAAAGAGACACATCTGTGGCCAAGGTTTTCCCCTTACTGGATAGAACCTGATATTCATGCTTGGAAGGAATCCAAGATTGTTCATCTCTCAGTGTCTGAAGCTACTAAGCCTTCTGGTTTCATGTATAACAATTATACCATGCACAAGATTCCATATTAGGCATCTCCAGAAGGTGTGGAACTACTCACTGGAATGCGTGATAGATCAGTGCTGGTTCCATATTACATGCTGGAATCTCTCAATTGGTGGACAATCCCAGGGAATGTCTGCAGGGATCTTCCTATCTGTCCTCCAGGCCCTCGGGTACTCCTTACAGATGCCAGCTTAATGGGGGTGGGGAGCACATCTGGGACACAGTACACCTCACGGCATATAGAACTCCATAGACTGGAATGAGAGCATCAACCTCTTAAAGCTAAAAGTGGTGAAACTAGCCTTCATTTCACCACCTCATCCAGTCAGACAGTACCACAGAGGCATACCTCACCAACCAAGGGGGAATTTGAAACTCAACTCTACACTTGGCAGTGATGGAAATAATGGAATGGGCTGAAGAGAATCTGGCTTCTGTAAGAACGATTCACATGAAGGGAGAAATAGACATGAAGGCAGATTGGCCCAACAGACATACAATCAACAACTCAGAATGGTGACTAGTTCCAGCTGTCTATCTGTTTGCCAGTCACCAGAACAAAAAGTTACCAAAGTACTTCATCAAGGAAGCAGATCCCAGGTCACTTGGCTGAAGGGCTTGCTTTCACACTTCCACCTTCTAGAGGAGGTGATTCAGAAGATAAGGCGAGAGGTAGCAAAGGTGATATATAGTTCTAGCTCTACACTGGCCACCGAGAGGTAGCAAAGGTGATATATAGTTCTAGCTCTACACTGGCCACCGAGACCATCTTTTTTGTACCCGGTAGACTTGACGTTGGAACCCCCACAGCATCTACCAGAATCTGAACATCTTTCACCAAGGTCCTGTTCTCCAGGCCATCTCCAACTGACAGCATGACTATTGAGAGGGAGCTGTTAATTGCTTTGAATTATCCTCCAAAGTGAGTGGGATTCTACTGGCCTCCAGATGCTTTTCAATGCTAAAGACCACCTCCTCCGTCTGGTCATGGTTTAGCTCATAATGTCAAGAAAGCAGAAACCTCAAAGATCCTGGTATTCCAGCAATTCTGGATTTTCTTCAAGATGGTATGGACAAGGGTCTTCCGCCCAACATCATAGCATTTCAGGTGTCAGCCATAAGTAGTGTCTTGTGTGTAGAATCCTCAAGCTCTTTAGTCAAAAATCCTCAAGTCTCAAGATTTCTCAGAGACGTGGTCGGAACAATTGTTCCTAAGTGGGATCTGCCATTGGTTCTAAAAGCTCTAACCACCCACTCTTTGAACCGCTAACAGAGGTCACACCACTCTATTTTCTCTATCAAAACACCTGTTTGATCGCTGTCGTATCTGCTGGATGAGACTCGGAGTTAGCAGCTCTATCCATGTGCGAACTATATTGTGTGTACCACAATGACAACACAAGTGGTTTTAAAAAATCCAGAGCCTCTTGCCAAACGTGATTCCTTTTTCCATATGTCACAGTAAGTGATACTCCCATAATTCTGTCCAAATCCTGTGCCTTACTGAAGTCTGTGGCATAATGTGGATATATAGAGAGCACTAAAGATCTAGCTTAGTTTACAAGAAGATTAGGCTCCTTGTTCATGTTCTTTCCCCCAAAGTGTCAAGGTCTCTGGGCATACGAAGTATCCTTGGACACATGATTAAGTTATGCATTGTGGAGGTATACAAGCTATCAGGTGAATGTATTCCTTAAGAAATGGAATCAAAACACACACTATGAGAACTTTGGTGACTCTAAACAGAAAGAGCTTGTGCTTCAACTATCAGGAAGTCTATAGAGCAGCAATGTATCTTCTATCAACACCTTTATTAAACATTATAAGGTGAATTTTCTGTCCTGCAAAGACATCCTTAGAAAAGAAAGTGCTGCATGCGATGAGCTATGGTAAATAACTTACCATTCATGCATTTAGTTTCAAGGGTATACCTCTCTTTTTCAGTATGTTTGTTTATCCCTCCCTGCTTACTATTCATTGCTCACTACTTCCCATACATCAGAGAATTGTGGGAGACATTAGGCTGCAGAATGGGAAATTTCTTACCCAATAATTTCCTTTCTGCTAGCAGTGTCTCCCGTGATTCTACAATCCATGGTGTGGCTTCATTAGCCAACAGACCCCATTTAATTTTAAGTCTGTAGTTTTGTGTGCTAGTTAGCCTACTGTACACAGTTCACTGATTAGCAACAATAACTTCAATGCCAATCATCTTATAAGAATTTTTACAAGCCAGAGAATGTTGTGACATGTTGCAAGCAGAACTGCAGAGAGGAGAACAGCTCTGTTATGGGACATGTTGCAAGCAGACAGGAAGTTATCGGGTAAGAAATTTTCCATTCTGGGACTAACTTCTTCTCCCAGTCTGCCCTCCGTCCTTCCACATAAATTCTTTAAGGACAATTACAGCTGTGCTCTGTGCTCCTGTATTGGACTTGTTATGCATAGTAGTGCCATCTAAGGTTGCTAGCTAAACTAATTCTATTGCCAATAAGATTGTGTTTTATACAGCTTCAGAAATAGTCTTTGTGTGGACAGACAAAAGGAGCATGGTGAAGCTCTGGAGCCCCAGCTCATGTCTGAAGTGTGTCCAGTGTCTGATGAGAAAGGGGGCAAAGTACATTGGGCTGGGTAGGAGGAAAGGTTGGGCCCAGAAAGGAAAATTTTAGTCATCTGAACGAGTTTATCAATCTTTAAATGTATGACTTTTTCCCCTACAACACATTTTCTGAAATTTTTCTCCACTCTAGTTTTCAATGTTCCAAACAGTGCATCCTCTGTGACCTCCTATGTGCTTTGATCATCCTCAGTAATTCCTTTTCCTCATGTTTACACCCTTTAACTGTGTAATTATTATGTTGTTACTCCTTCCTTATTCATCACTTAAACTATACATATTTAGTTTCTTTAAACTTAAATATATACATGTATTATTCAGTATCTTTAGTCCCTGACAATATTTTTTCTTTTCTCTCCCTTTTGTCAGTTTTTATCTTTCCAATTAATGAGGTGCCCAGAATTAAATGCAATACACCAGATTCATATATGTTTGAATACATCATACATTTATAGATAGCAAGTATATTTTCTTTTTTGTGCTGTTGCCTTTCAGATGCTTTTCTAACTTCCTGTCCATTATCATCTGTCTTTTTCAGCATTATCTTCCTTCCACCTATTGAATATCTGCATTCTGGATTTGTTGTGTAGTACTATTAGTTTTACACATTTGCTGGAGCTAGCTGGAAATTTTCTGTTGGAATGATTTTTTGACAGAAGATGCACTTTCCACAAAATCTAAATTACACAGAAAATTTTCAGTTTTTCTTCGAAATTGTTAACAGATCTGTGGCTCCCTGATTCCATGGCAACCCACCAGGTTGAGTGATGGGGAGCCCAGGCTTCCAAGCTCCACGGCTCTGGAGCAGCCTCTAGGTGGGCTCCTGCAGAGCTGGTGTTCCAGGCTCCCTGGCTCTGCTGTAGTCCGCCAGGGATCCTGTGTAGCAATATTTAATTTCAGAAACACTTATATGGTTCCACTGTGGGAATGTTTTGTTATTTCCAAGACAAAATATTGCAGAATATCCATACTATGAAGCAAAAAAATTGAGTTTGGGAGTTTCCATCCTGAATCAGACCAAAAAAATTCCAAAAACTAGAAATTGATGGTAAAATTGAAATTCTGTTTCCCAGGCAACTCTAGCATTTACCTTTTTATTTGGAAGTTCCCTGCTTGGAGTATCATGGAGCTGCTGATATACAGTAGTTCCCCCTCTTGCATATGCATGCCCAGCAGTAGATGGAGCTACCAGGCTGTAGAATATACTTGTTTTCTTGCAACTGACTGCCTGAGCATTTGTCTTGTCTTTTTTATGTTCTCTGTGGTTTTTGGTTTTGAGATTTGACCATTTTTTGTTCTTGTGGAAGTTAGATGCTATCAAAATTTCATAAAATGTGTTCATGCAGTAAGCAAAACAAACTTTTTTGTATTTAAACAAAATCCAAGAATGTTGCAATAATAACTCAATTTGCTCACTATTAATATGTAGAATGAGGACCCATTTCTTATTAGACAAGGCCTCAAAAAAGTCTTATAGTTTGGCTTATCATAGGATACATTGCATAACATCTGACTATTTTATGCCATACATAAGTATCACTGGCTGAGTTAATATCAACCTAAGTAATTGCTAAAATGAAGCCTATCTGAAGCATACCATTGAGCACATTACAAGATATCCAAAGTGTTGCTGTATTAGAGAATAATCATCATGCTCAGCTAGTTAAGATAGCAAGTTTACAATAGGATAATATTTATAATGCTTGTCTAACTGCAGTATGCAAAAAGCTAGACTATCAACAACAGGCTTAAGAAGAGAGAGCAGTACTTTTCACTTGCAATTCTTTTCTCTGTTAGCTATACTTAGTGGACACAGTATAATTCAGGGATTTTCTTTTACATCACACATTTTCTCCAATCTCCTTGTCTTACATTTCTCACACTTAACTGGGCATTTGAATCAGGAATTGTTAGACTCACGAGACTTGTCAATGTTGTTATCATGGTAGTCAGTGGTGAAGACACCAAGCAAATTCAAAACTGAGGGTTTCCTGCCATAATTTTATTTGCTATTTCACAAATTAATTTAAAGACTTAACAATAACTGCTGGGAAATGAAGGACTGGTTTTGTTTGGTCAGCAAAGACAATGGGCAAGGGTTAACAATAATGCATTTGAATAAATTGAAACTAAACAGAGTGCATATGTTGAATTTGATTGCAACATGAATGTCCTTGGAAAAGTTTTTTGTTTAAAGCAAATCAAGACCAGAGCTTAATTATCAAAGCAAAACAAGAGACATAAAGAGCTACAAGCTTTTAATATTGCTTTTTTCAAAAATAGCTCCCTTCACACATTTATCTACATGTTTAATTTCCATGCATAATAGCACTAGTTATTGTTGTCATTTGTAAAGAGAGATTAACAGATAGTAAGTACAAACAAACGCAAATAAGTACTGAATAGCGAGGTGACAAAGAAGAAAAGACCTCTTTAATGTTAATTATAACTGGTAGGAAGTCTAGACAAATTACATTATCTGTTTTCTATATGAATTGAAGGGACATTTAGTCAGTATCTGTGTCAGAGATACAGTTGGGTATTTGCTTTAAATGCAGGTGACTTGACAACTTAGCACGTCCCCAGTTTTTAGCATACCTCAGTGAACTATGGAATTGTAATTTATCTAGAAAAATAAGTTTCAGCTATGTATGTCAATAACTAGACATTTCTTAATAATTAGAAGCAAAAGAAGAATATTAATGAGTTGTAGAATGTTGACGTTTTGTTGTTGTCTTAAAATATGGTGATTGTTTTCAATTTGGTTGTCAGTCTGTTGATTCTTGTTTTCCTTAAATGCATTGTGTGACCAGTAACGTTCATAGTTCTTTCTTAAGCAGTGAATAAAAAGAAATAGTTACATAAAGAAATTTGCTTCAAGTGTAATTACTACATGATAGAGTTGGTGGCCCTTTTTATGTACTTCTTAGTGAAATAATATAAACAGCTCCTTACAAATGAATCATTTTTATGTGGTTCTTCAAATCCTTGATCATTGGCCCTAAATGCCAACAGTTGGCAGAAAGCAAGCAAAAGAGGTGGGAGATTGTCACATTCCAGGGTGCAGTCCAGACCAGTGAGGAGTTGTCACTGCCTGCCCTGCAACCTTGGGTGTTTCACAATGCTTTGCTGCTGTAGCTCTCAGCCTGGGCTGCTCCCAAACAGCATACAGGTCAAACCCTGATTGTCTATGTATAGCTACAGCCCTGGTCCAGCAACTCTGACCCCAGTAGCCAATCAGCAATACACACAGCTACACTGTGGCTTTCAGCAGCCTTGGTTACTATCTACAGGGTGACCCCAGCACACTCCCAGTCCCAAATTTTCCCTCAAAATGTATGTTCTTCACTGTCCAGCCCTCTTCTGGACAGTTCAGATATTAGAGGTCCATTTCCCCTGTAAAGGGGAATAGTTTGCTATTTTTACTGGAGTTATCAAACAGTTCAGTATAAACACAACAGTGGATTAGTTTTGATTAAAAATAAAGCATATTTATTTAACTACAAAAAGAGATTTAAAGTGAGTACAAGGCATTAAAGACAGAAATGCTTACAAGAAAATAAAGAGAGAATGCTTTCTAGTAACTAAAACTTAACAAACTAGACTTGGTTCAAAGTCAAATCCTTACCACATGGTCCCAGCAACAGGACTGACCAAATCAGGGGTGGGCAAACTTTTTGGCCTGAGGGCCACATCGGGTTTCCAAAATTGTATGGAGGGCCGGTTAGCGGAGGCTGTGCCACCCCAAACAGCCAGGCATGGCTTGGCCCCGCCCCCTAGCTGACCCCTCCTGCTTCTCGCCCCCTGACGGCCGCCCCGGGACTCCTGCCCCATCCAACCACCCCTTCTCCCTGACCACCCCCGGAACCCCTGACTGCCCCCCACCACCCCATCCAACCCCTCCTCTCATTCCTGACTGCCCCCAGGGACCCCTGCCCCACCCAACCACCCCTTTTCCCTGTCACCTGACCACCCCCGGAACCCCTGCCCCTAACTGTCCCCCGCCACTCTATCCAACCCCCCCCCTTCCTGACTGCCTCCAGGGACCCCTGCCCCCATTCAACCCCCCCTGTTCCCTGCCCTCTGACTGCCCCGACCCCTGTCCACACCCCCTCCCCCTGTCCACCACCCCGAACTCCCCTGCCCTCTATCCAACCTCACACTCCCTGCCCCCTTACCACGCTTCCTGGAGCACTGGTAGCTGGCAGTACTACAGCTGCACCGCCCAGAGCACCAGGACAGACAGTTGTGCCGCCTGGCTTGAGCCACCGCGCAGCACAGAGCACCGGGTCAGGATGCGGCTCTGCAGATGCACTGCCCCAGGAGCTCGCAGCCCCGCCGCCCAGAGCATTGTCCAGCAAGCCATTGAGTATCTGCTCTTCAATGGCGAATGCTGTTCTCTGACAAGATTGACGAGACACTCCACTCCTTCAAGGTCTCTAGGCTACCATGTGGTCCTTGAAGATAGGCTAGCCCGCTTTCACAATGCTTGGGGCTTGACACTGGCAGCTAGGTCCTAAGCACTGTCAGATCAAGTTAGGCCAGCTAGTTCCTCTCCACATCTCCTCTCCATCCTCTCTCCCCAAGTATCTCACAAGATACTGCTCCTTAAGCAGGTCTGCGCTCTACTTTGGGAGTGATGGACGAGTTTCCGCTGGAACATTGTCATCATGGCTTCTACTCCTGGGACTTTCTGGTACCAAATCAAAGGGAGGGGTAAGACCCATCCTTGACTTTTGCGACCTCAACAAATATATCAGGTACATGACGTTCCGAATGGTCATTCCATTTACTATTCTCCCTGTTGCATCTCAGAACAACTGGCTTGCTGCTCTGGACCTTCAGGACACCTACTTTCATGCAGCGATTTTGCCAAACCATAGAAAATTCCTTTGTTTTGTCGTCATGGAACACCACTTTCCGCACAGAATACTTCTATTCTGCCTCTCTTCTGCCTCCAAGTTTTTACCAAATGCATGGTCGTTATTACAGCATACTTCTGGAAGAAGAAAATTCACATCTTCCCATATTTGAACAAATGGTTACTGACGGGTGGATCCAGAGAGGAAGTTCTTGCTCATGTTGGAACCACACTGCACTTACTCGACCATCTGGTCTCATCCTAAACACCAGAAAGTCAACCTTGGCTCCCACTCAGAAAATCTAGTTCATTGGGACCTTGTTAGATTCCACTATGTTGAAAGCGTTTCTGCCGACTTACCGTTTTCAGACAGTTTGCCACCTGTGCCTCAGTCTGCAGTTTCAGCCTTCCACAATAGTTTGGACAAGTCTCTGGCTCTTGGGCCAGATGGCCACTTGCACGTAGGTGGTCCAGTTTGCAAGGTTGTACCTTCGCCCCCTTTATATGTGGCTCAGGACTGTTTACTGTCCCACTCTTCACCCTTTAGATAGACTGATTCACCTTCCTCCACTGGTCCTGGACTCCTTGCAGTGGTGGATGAACCCAGAGAACATTTGCCAAGGCATTCCCTTTGTCTGGCCCTTGCCAACCATGTTGGTTGTTACTAAGACCTCCTTGATAGGTTATGGGGAACACCTGGGGGTCTCTGAAAATACAGGGGCTGTGGTCGGAATAAGAGGTCTCACTCTATACCAACATTCTGCAGCTTCAGGCCACCTACAGTGCATGCCATACTTCTCAGGACCACATCGGAGACTCAGTAGTTCACATACTTACCGACAATTTTGCTGTAATGTACTATGTGAACAAACAAGAAGGAGCACACTCCAGGTTGCTTTGTCTAGAAGCGATCTGGCTGTGGCAGTTCTGCATTGAGGAAAACATTACTCTGATAGCCATTCTCTTGCCCGAGTTTCAGAATCATCTCGCAGACCATCGCATCAGGTATTTTTCCTGAGTCATGAGTGGTCTCTGAGGACAAATGTACTCTGGGTCATCTTCACAGTTTGGGGCATCCCAGCAATAAACTTGTTTGCTACAAGGGATAACAGGAAATGTCAGTTCTGCTTTTGAGGGGGCCTCAGTCCAATGCTTTCCACCTCAGCTGGCAGTCAGCTGTTCTGTATGCCATTCCCCCAGTCATGCCTCAGGTCAATCTCAAGCTCAAGGTGGATTGGGCCAAGCTCATTATCATTGCCCCTGCGTGGCTGAGGCAGAGCTGGTTCTCCTACCTTCATGCACTGTCTGTTCAGCATCCCAAACCACTTCCTTACCATCCCAACTTACTCAGAACCAAGGCCACTCCTTACGTCCTATCTTCAGCTCCCTGCATGTCATGGCATGCTGCTGCATGGCTGAATAAAGAGGAAGAGCGGTGTTCGGATGCTGTCCAGCAAGTCCTCCTTAACAATAGAAATCTCTCCACCAGGATGGCCTATTCAGTGAAATGGAAGAGATTTTTGGTGCGGTCATTAGTTGCGCAATACAAACATTGCTGGTCTCTATTCAGGACATTTTGAAGTACTTGCTGTGCCTTCAATCGTTGGGGCTTGCATTTAGTTCATTGAAACTGCATCTGGCAGCAATATTGGCATTTCATCCCCCCATTCAGGAAAGATCCGTCTTCTCCAATGCCATGCCATCATATGCAGATTGCATGAAGAGTCAAGAGGTCTCTTTGCAGACAGTCTCCAAATGCATATGAAATAGCTTTGGCTCTGCCTCCTCAGCGGGTGAGAGTTCATTCTATGAGGGCACAAGCAGCATCCATAGCATTTCTCAGAGACCTTTCTGTATCGCACATTTGCACGGCTGCTACATGGTCATTGATACATACATTCACAAACCGTTACGCCATAACTGCTTCTTCCAGGGGGATGCAAGGTGAAACGGTCCTGCAGTCTTGGTTTAGGTAGACTCCAAGCCTTGCCTCCTAGGGGCGGAGGGGACGGTTTGTAAGTCACCTATGTGGAATATACAGCTGCAGCTACTTGAAGAAGAAACAGTTACTTACTGTAACTGTGGTACTTTGGAGATGTGATGCAGATGTGTATTCCACGACCCACCCTCTGTCCTCTCTGCATTGGAGTCTCATTTCTGGGCATTTTGGGGTGAAGGAACTGAGAGAGGGTCAGGGCAGAGCTGCCTCATGTAGCCAAGTGAGGAGCTGTAGCCATGAGGTGTGAACGCCACCCCTCTACGGGTACTGCTACATAAATTTCTCCAGCTCCAGTGCACTGGGCACGCACACATCTAAGTGGAGTACAGGTCTGCATCACGTCTTGAAGAACCACAGTTACATTAAGTAACCGTTTCTTCCTTTGTTGAGCATAGACTTGTTTAACAACTTGAGCCTTGTCACAGCTGTGTGGGTTTGAACATGTGCTAACAAACATCATACAGGGGGTATTCCTAACTTTACATATAATGTTGCCACGTAAGTTATTAGCTTTCAAATGATACCTCACAAGGCATATGTTGTACTCTCTCTCTCTGGACCAAATAATATTTAAGTATTTATACAAAGTGGAAAAATTTCAACAGGAGAGATTGAAAGAGCTCCCCCCTAGAATAGCCCGGTGATTAGGACACTTACCTGGGATGTGGGATACTTGGTTTTAAGTCCCTGTTACAGACTGGGAAAATTAACCTGAGTCTCCTAGAATGCTGAGCCCTGGCACCTCTAAGATTGGCAGTTCATAGCCCCAGCACCTCTGGGCTTGCTGCAGTTATTAAAGTAAAAAATTGCTTGAGTCCCAGCATGCAATTGCTTGAGCCCCAGCATCTCTTTTATTACAAATTAAGCACTAGTCTTTTGCATACCAGGTGAGTGCCTTAACCAGTGGGTTATTAGGTACAAAGGGATACCACCTCCTCCCCTTTTCTGAATGGCACCTAAATCTCCTTGAGAATCTAGCTCGGGGGAAAAAAAAATTTGGCTGAAACTATTTGATGAATTTGTGTCAAAATCATGAATAGTTTAGAGTTGACTGAAACTGCATTCTTTTCAAATACACTATTCAGGAAAAAAAATTTGCCCAGTCTTAGTGAGACCTTTCATCATTAGATAAATGTATGACAATCTGTCCCTTGCATTGGTGTCTTCCTAATCTGGTAGTTAATTGTTTTAAGGCCTTGAAGCATGAGGTTTAATATCCCTTCCATAATTTTTGTTTTTATCTATGCTAACTCTTTTAAATCTTAAATTCTTTGTCTGATTGTCTTCCTGTAGTAATCAGTTCCAAGGTTCAATCACTTGTGTTAAAAATTGTTTCTTTTGTTTGTTTGTTTGTTTGTTTGTTTGTTTGTTTGTTTGTTTTACGTTCTCATCTTTTAATTTCATTGGATGTTCCCTTGTTTTTGTGTTATGAGACAGGGTGAATAGAAGTTCCCAATCTACCATCTCTGTCTATACCATGACAGGACTAGAAGGGATCGCCCAGGTCACTGAGTCCAGTCCCCTGCTATCATAGGCAATACCTCTTATAATTATGTTCATAAACTTACAACGATCCATCTTAAAACTAGTTAGTTTGTTTGTTCCCACAACTCCTGTTGGAAGGCTATTCCAGAACCTCGCTCCTCTGATGGTTAGAAAACTTCTAATTTACAGCCTACGTTTATTCATGGCTAGTTTATACCGATTTGTTCTTGTGCCAATGTTGTCCTTTAGCTTAAATAACTCTTCTCCCTCTCTGGTATCTACCGCCCCTTGTGTATTTATAAGGAGTAATCATATTCGTTTATCTTTCAAGTGTGAAGAAAATCAGTCCAGTAGTTTTTAAATGAAGAGTGCTTAAAGTTGGCATTTTCACACATGTGGTTTAAAAATTTTTGGATTTTGGCTGCCCCCAAGTCAGTTAAATGAGAGTCATTTATAGATGTGCTGCAATTTAGTAGCACTTTTACTTTTTTTTTTTTTAATCTGAGTACATGTGTGGAGATTTATATGTAAAACTGGAGCTGAGAACTAAGGGCCTGAACCAAACCTGTTCAAGTCAATAGAGTCACCATTGACTTCAATGGGCTTTGGATCAGGCCTGAACTCAGGAACTTCCAAAAGTTAAGGCTTCAACGAAGCATTAACATAGTCTGTATTGTTCGATGTAGCTTAAGAATCCAAAGAACTAGTTAATAGCTGTTTACATTTAACCATGAAAATGGCACTAAAAAGGACTACATAGGTGTATAGCTAACCCTGAAGGAGATACCTTAACTCTTGGAATTCCCAGACCTTTGAACATTCAATTTTATATTAATACTAATTGTATATTTAACTAATTGCATTTTCTAAAAGTTAAACCCACTGAGCAAGTGTTATAAACCAGAAATGTTCAAAAAGAGTTTTCTCTGTCATTGTGTGTCTGAATAGTCTCTTATTTTTCTGCCCTCTTTATGGTTATTGTGTATACTACAAATTCTGCATAGAAATTCTGCAGTGTTGTGGAATTTGCCTCTAGCATGATGTTCTTCAGAAAAACCTTCCCTGTCCTGCTTGGAGGTGCATAAAACCCTCCCTTGAGAGCACAGGTAGTGCATTGATAGATGCTGTGTTTGTACTGCTTGGACATAAACTGGGAGCATTGCACTAGCCTCAGGAGTGCTTCCACTCTTCACTTTTCTGCTTACCTCTGTGTTCTTGAGAGAGAGATTCTGCACACTTTGCCAGGGCCATGTCAGAACAAGCAGGGCCAGATTTTTTTTGTTCAGCCAGACAGATTTGGGAATGCTTTGTAATCATATCTATCAGTGTTGGATTTGCTGGGTCCTCCTATGGAAGAGTCACTGCTTATCACTAGGAAATCCACCAAAATAGATCCATATTGTAATCCCTTACTTCCCCCTAAAACTCAAGCAAGCAAATTATGTCAGTACCCCGTGAAGCAATACTGAACGGGTGTGGGAGGGAGATGTAAAATAAGAGTCATGAATGAAACAATTAGCAGGACGTCTGTGGAGTCTATATGGCAATTTCTTAAGATTAATATGGATATAGATAGGTTATGCTTGCTAGAAGCCAGCGAATGAAAAGAAACTTGAATGTTTTGCCAGTCTGTCATGCTGCCCCAGAATTGTCCTGCTACTACATTAGTGTTGCTTTGCTGCACAGTTGTGGAAGAGGAAAGTAGCTGCAGAATACACACGTCGGGTTATGCATCTGTTAAGCATAGAATGCAATATGTGTGGCAGTAGGGGAAGTGTGTTGTATAGTGGGTAGACCAAGGAATTTGATGTCAGGACTGCTTGGTTCTTTTCTTGGCACTATCACTTACTAGCTTACCTTGGGCAAGTACCTTGACCTCTCTGTAGTTCAGTGGCTACATCTTTAAAATGGGTATTATTTAGAATACCAACCTCCCAGGGGATGTTGAGGTTTACTAATTAGTGTTTCCCTAGAGTACTTTATCATCAGAGAGAGTATCTCCTTTTTAAACATTGTTAAAATCATCGAGGTAGAGTTCAACGTTTGGGTGGGAAAAAGGAAGTAGCAGTTTTGAATTAATCATAGTAAAATTTATTTTATCCTCTCTTTTCCCTTCTCCTTCTGCAGAGTTGGTTAATATGTGAGGAGCCGACTTGCCAGAATCGAACCCGTCGCCTTCCCCTCAGTTTCTCCCAGAATGGTGCTTTATGTCAGGCCTGTAAGAAGGCTATCCTCAGACCTGAAGTAAGTACCAAAAGCATCACCCTAATACAGTGGTGTACACTTTGTGACCCAGGGGTTCCCTGAAGCTCTGAAAAGTCTAAATGTGGCCCTTGAAGACAACTGTATTAAGAAGAAAATGTTATATGATTAAGCGAAAATGTGTTTCTTGAGCTATGCACTGCCAGCTTTAAACTGTTTGTATCAGCCTCATTGCTGTGGACTGGAAGTAGAGGGTTTTGCCTCCCATTGCTTTCCCTGCAGCCACAGGAGCAGCTCTGGAACGTTCAGAGCAGTTCCTTTCCCTCTTGCAGCTTCTCAGCAGTTCCCCTGCTGGCCACCTCCTGCATCACAGGACGAAGGAGAGTAGGCGTTGGCTACTCTGTTTTCTGCTTCCAGACTGCAAGAGCCCCAGGGAGAGCAGGCTAGGAGCTTGCCTGACTCTGCCTAGCAAAAAGTGGCTGTTCGTCTCTATGCAGTCATTCAGGAACTCCAAGAGAGAGATAAAGGAGAAGCTGCAAACCAGCAACTAATTACAGATCCTTGATTTTTGCATCTTAGTACTAGAGAAGGCTAACTTGCACTTACTGGCTCTGATCCCCAAGGGACAATATGGCACTAGGGATAGCCAGGTCATAGTGCAGTCCAGCCACTCTAGCTCCCCTGACATGCCCCTCTCAAGCCCTAAAATATCACTTGCACAAGGAGCTGCTGGAGGGAGGTCCAGGAGCCTGCTCTCTGCACACTACCTGAGCAGTGCAGTAGGAGAAAAACAGGGTGGAGAATCTGACCAAAATTATTGATTGTAGGCCCCTTGGCCTTTTAAAAATACTGTGTTCAACCCTTCAGCTGAAAAGTTTGGACAGTGCTGCCATAAAATATGGGAAAGTATGCATGCTACAGTACTGAAAGAGCCATCAAACTCCAAGGTGAAGAGAACAGGGAATTTTAGTTCTCCTGTAGTTGTGTTCCATCTTAAGTAGTGTAGATCTGAATACTTTATTATGCTCACATGTAGATAAAAAATAAATGTTTAATTTTGTCATGAGTGAGTGGGCAGAGAAGGGTTTAACAGCATCTCTGTATGAGGTTGCAGAACTAGAATGAGTTCATTAGAAAAGTGATGGGAGGATCAAGGGTCTGGAAAAACTTGACATGAGGAGCTATTGAAAAGATTGGGATTGTTTGTTAGAAAGGATAGAGAGATGAAGGGACATAAGAAAATGAAGAATAGTGAATAGTTCAGAGAAGGTGGATTGGGAACGTCTGTTCTCCTTGTCCCATAGCACAAGAGCAAGGGGAAGTTCAATGAAATTGTAAGGTATGAGAAAGTCAAAACCAATAAAAGGAAATACTTCTTCACATGTGATTAAACTGGAACTCATTGCTCAAGAAATTAACACAGATTCAAAAAAGTATTAAATATTCATAGAATCATAGATTCATATTGATATAGATGTCACGAATTTCTAGCATTTTTATAATTAAATACAACAAAAAACATTGTAAGGGATCTTAAACCTCATGCTTGAGACCTTAAACCTATGGTGAGGACAGATTATCCTATACCTGCCTGCTGTGGAGTTCTTATACCTTCCTCGGAAACCTCTGATACTGGCCACTGTCAGAGACAGGATTCTGGATTAGATGAAACTTGGATCTGATTCTATATGGCAGCTCCTATGTTCCTATGAGGTATGTTTCAGTTTGGTGGTTGGAGCCATAAAATTTACTAATCTCTGTAGCTATGGTTTCTTATATTACACACACATTTTAAAAAGCTGAGCATATGTCCTATAGTCTTGCATTAAAAAATCATTAGACTTTTTCTAGTTAATTCAAAACTGTTCAGTGGTTGTATTTTTAATTTTCCACTGGGAATA